>NC_142049.1:17911545-20386545 GCF_982192425.1 Myodes glareolus | reverse complement strand
CAAAACCACTGCTACAACCGCAATCTAACTACAGCAGCATCCAGATCCCAGGGGGATGCATCTCTCTTTTCAGGGGCTCTGTTCCCTGAGTGCCTTTGCTTTGGAATAAACATCCTCTCTATTTTCTCTTTTGCCTTCTCTCATTTTTTTCTTTGATGGTAACAAAACTTGAAAGCAGGGGGCAGATGTCTCAATTTGGGCTCACTGTTTTTGAGACTTCCTCAGTCTTTGCCACTGGCAACAAAACCGTGAAGCAGAACTGATCCATCCTACTTCGTCTCCTCAGTGACTGCCCATTGCTTCAGGAGTGTAGGCTCAAGGAATCTTCAAAACACAGCGGGAGTGGGCAGGCAGGGTGGGGCCAGGGGCAGACTAGGGAGAACTTGCTTTAATCTAAAAGGCATGGCTGAAGGCCAAGGCCACCGTCTATTGTTGTACAGAAACAGAATACTATGGGGCCAGCATGCATTTTCTTTTCTTTTTCAAGAAAACTCAGACATCCTTGCTTTCTGCAAGTATTGGGCCATAAAATATTGAGCGCTTCGTAGATGAAGTAATTTGTTTCCAACACTGACTCTTTCTTCTTACTGGGCCACATGTGGTGGTGGGGTTTACATTACCCAGCCCACTGGCGTGGCCACACACAGTGCACTCTGGTCAGCGAAGCACCAATAGCATTAATGTGTACCATTTCCCTCTGTTGCAAGCATGCGTTAAAACAAAAGAGTTTCTCCTCTTTGCACCTAGGACTGAAAGGTGATGAATTTACGGAGATAAAACTGCCAGGAACGAAGAGAGAGTTGGTTTGAGAGTTGGTTTTCCACAGATCCGTTGAGGTCCCAAGCAAGAGAGACCCCAAGGAAGAGTTTCACGGAGAAGTTGGTCTATACAACTTAATGAAAATGAGGTGGTTCATGGTGGAATGTGGGTGGGAGAGTCGAATCTTTATATGTTAATTATTCAAAGCATGGGGGAATAGCAGTAAACATGGGTGTGCCGGTTGTCTCCGTGGCAAGCTGATTTTGACTCTTTGGAGGATATCTGCAGATTCTAAACAAATGCAGGTAGATGTCTCTTAACTCCTCTGTGGAGCATCCACACGACTTTCAACAGTAGCTGGACTAATTTGCATTTGTGTGTAAGGGTTTGTTTTTTTTCTCCCATAGCCTCTCGGTTATCTATTTATTTACTTATTTTTTTAATTATTGATGATAACAATTTTTTAATGACAGCCCAGAGTGAAGTGGAATCTCAAAGCAGTTTTGATTTGCAAAGATATTGAGCATTTTATTTTCTTCATGTATTTATAGGCCAATTGTCCTTCTTTGATAACTGTGTTCAGCTCATTCGTCCATTTATTGATTGGATTTTTAACTTTTTTATTGTATCAGTTTCTGAGTTTTTTATATGGTGTGGAAATTAATGCCCTATTGGATTGATAGTTGGCATAGTCTCCCTGCCAACCCAGTCTGTGGGCTGTGTCTTCACTTAGTTGGTGGGTCTTGCCTATGCAGAAGCTTTTTAAATCTAGGGCAATCATTTTGAGCATTTCTGATGCTTAGTCTGTCTCCTCCCTGGCTGGTTTTACTGTAGGGAGAGTTTGATGGCAGCTGAATTTGTACTCATTAGCGCTAAGGGCCAGGCTTTCTGAAATGGGAAAGTCTCTAGGATGAGCCAATGACAGCTGAAACCTTGGGAGGGTCTTCTCAAGTTTGGATGATAGTTCTGCTGGTGGCTGCTTTCTACTCAACTGTTGCTCTTTTGACAGAATCTCCATACCAGGCTGAGGGCTCCTGACTCTTTCACAAGTACATGACGAGCAGTGCTCGCTCCCTTTGCTGCCATCTTGCAAAGCTGGACCCAGGCCACAACGGACGTGAGTGTGAGCAAGAAGAAAGTGTGTGCTGGGTGATGCCTCCGAGCTGTGAGCAGCTCAGCCTGAGTGGGCTGGTATCCACCACTTAAAAGCTTAGTTCTGAAATGCAGCGGAAACTAAAACACTCTTGAGTTATCAACTGTCTATCTCTGGGTTTTACAGGCTAAATCCAACTCTTGTTAGGACCTTCAAGCCCTGTCCTGGGCATTCAGGCTCAGCCATACCGGCCCTATCATACTCCTGAATGACACTAGAAAGGGTTTTGAAGAGCAAACTACTTACGCTTCTGGGGGTGAAGCTGTTGCCCTTCTAAAAGATAATTGTTATATCTTCAACGTTGTCTTTTCTTTGTTGATTTAAGGTAAGGCCTTTGAAAGAATATTACAAAGAACTTTTCAAAAATCCCACTAGTCACTCAGATTCATCCCTTTTAGATGAATTAGAGTATATGTTGCTTGCTATAACTCTATATCCACCCTACGTATTCCTCTCTGCCATTCTTTTGCATATATGATTGTGACCTCAAACTAAGCATGCTCATCTGGACTTGAGAAGATGAATCTTTCTTCCATAAACATGTAAAATTTATCCAGTAAAGCTGATAGTTTCTTATTGAGAGGGACCACTGCTTTGAGAATGATCTTAAGCGCCTTCTTTACCAACCCAAGTAATAAACTTTTCTTCACTCTTGTACACACCAGGAGGTGCACTCCTCGTGTTTGAGTATATATCTTCTCTGGGGCTAACTCCTTTATCATATAGTGCACAATCTACCCTCTCTGAATGCTCCTGTTCTCAGTCCTGCCACCACTGGCAAGGAGAGTTTTCAGAACACACTATTGGGATTGTATACTGTGGTTCTTATAAGCCATCAGTGTTACTAGGTCGTCTTTCCCTACTAGAACTATGAGTTCCCGAATGGCAGATTCTATGTTGGCTCTGTTTCCTTTTGGTACTCAACAGTGGCAAGGGGATGAATGAAAGCTTTCCCAAAAAGCAGAGAATTCCACCCCTCCAGAATCAAGTCTCATGCAAACCCTAAAATGGCTCCCTTAGTTGAGATATATACCTCCCTGCTCCCATAACCATCCTTCCTCCCTCCCCCCAATGCCATTCCCCCAAGCTATCCCCAATCCTCCCCCTCTCTCTTCTCTCTAGCCCTCTCCCCTTACTTCCACCCCTCCACCCCCGATGCACCCAAGTTTGCCTGGCAATCTTGTCTACTTCCAATATCCAGGACGATAACTATATGATTTTCTTCAGGTTCACCTTCTTATTTAGCTTCTCTAGGATCATGAATTATAGGCTCAAAGACCTTTAATTATGGCTAGAATCCACTTATGAGTGAATACATACCATATTCCTCTTTTTGGGTCTGGGTTACCTCACTCAGTAAAGCATTTTCTATTTCCATCCATTTGCATGCAAAATTCAAGATGTCATTGTTTTTTCCCGCTGAATAAAACTCTAATGTGTATATGTTCCACACCTTCTTTAACCATTCTTCTATTGAGGGGTACCTAAGTTGTTTCCAGGTTCTGACTATTACAAATAGTGCAGCTATGAACATAGTTGAACAAATGCTTTTGCAGTATGTTAGGGAATCTCTAGGGTATATTCCCAAGTGTGGAATTGCTGGGTCCTGAGGGAGGTTGACTCCCAGTTTCCTGAGAAAGAGCCACATTGATTTCCACAGTGGCTGCACAAGTTTGCATTCCCACCAACAATGGATGAGTGTTCCCCTCACTCCACATCCTCTCCAGCATAGGCTATCATTGGTGTTTTTGAGTTTAGCTATTCTGACAGGTGTAAGATGGTATCTCAGAGTGGTTTTGATTTGCATTTCCCTGATTGCTAAGGAGGTTGAGCATGTCCTTAAGTGTCTTCTGGCCATTCAAAGTTCATCTGTTGTGAATTCTCTGTTCAGATCAGCACCCCATTTTTTAATTGGGTTAATTAGAGTTTTAGTGTCTTGTTTCTTGAGTTCTTTGTATATTTTGGAGATCAGACCTTTGTCTGATGAAGGGTTGGTGAAGATCTTCTCCCAGTCAGAAGGTAGCCTTTTTGTCTTACTGACAGTGTCCTTTGCTTTACAGACGCTTCTCAGTTTCAGGGGGTCCCATTTATTCATCGATTCTCTTATTGTCTGTGTTACTGGGGTTCTACTTAGGAAGTGGTCTCCTGTGCCTATGTCTTGTAGACTACTTCCCACTTTCTCTTCTATCAGGTTCAAAGTGGTCAGATTAATGTTGATGTCTGTAATCCATTTGGACTTGAGTTTTGCGCATGGTGATAGATATGGATCTACTTTCATTCTTCTACAGGTTGACATCCAGTTATGCCAGCACCATTTGTTAAAGATGATTTCTTTCTTCCATTGTATATGTTTAGCTCCCTTGTCGAAAATCAGGTGTTCATAGGTTTGTGGGTTAATATCTGGGTCTTCTATTCGATTCCATAGGTTGACTTCTCTATTGTTTTGCCAATACCAAGCTGTTTTCAATACTGTAGCTCTGTAATAGAGTTTGAAGTCAGGGATGGTAATGCCTCCAGAAGTTCCTGTATTGTATAAGATTGTTTTGACTATCCTGGGTTTTTTGTTTTGCCATGTAAACTTGATTATTGTTCTCTCAAGGTCTGTGAAGAAGTTTGATGGGATTTTGATGGGGATTGCATTGAATCTATAGATTGCTTTTGGTAAAATTGCCATTTTTACTATGTTGATCCTCCCAATCCAAGAGCAAAGGAGATCTTTCCATTTTCTGGTATCCTCCTCAATTTCTTTCTTCAAAGACTTAAAGTTCTTGTCAAATAGTTCTTTCACTTCCTTGGTTAGAGTTACTCCAAGATATCTTATGCTATTTATGGCTATCGTGAAAGGTGATGCTTCTTTGATTTCCCTCTCTGCTTCTTTATCCTTTGTGTATAGGAAGGCAACCGATTTTTTGGAGTTGATCTTGTATCCTGCCACATTACTAAAGGTGTTTATCAGCTGTAGGAGTTCTTTGGTAGAGTTTTTGGGGTCGCTTATGTACACTATCATATCATCTGCAAATAACGGAAGTTTAACTTCATCCTTTCCAATTCATATCCCCTTGATCCCCTTATGTTGTCTTATTGCTATTGCTAGAACTTCAAGCACTATATTGAAGAGGTATGGAGAGAGTGGACAGCCATGTCGTGTTCCTGATTTTAGTGGTTTGGCTTTGAGTTTCTCTCCATTCAATTTGATGTTAGCTGTTGGTTTGCTGTAAATAGCTTTTATTATATTTAAGTATGATCCTCGTATCCCCAATCTCTCCAATACCTTTATCATAAAGGGGTGTTGAATTTTGTCAAATGCTTTTTCAGCATCCAACGAAATGATCATATGGTTTTTTCTTTCAGTTTATTTATATGATGGATTATATTGATAGATTTGCATATGTTGAACCAGCCCCACATTTCTTGGATGAAGCCTACTTGATCATAATGGATAATTTTTCTAATGTGTTCTTGGATTTGGCTTGCCAGTATTTTATTGAGAATTTTTGCATCGATGTTCATGAGTGAGACTGACCTGTAATTCTCTTTCTTGGTTGTGTCTTTGTGTGGTTTTGGTATCAGAGCAACTGTAGCTTCATAAAAGGAGTTTGGCAATGACTCTTCTGTTTCTATATTGCGAAATATAGCTCTTCCTGGAAGTTCTGGTAGAATTCTGCATTGAAACCATCTGGTCCTGGGCTCTTTTTGGTAGGGAGATTTTTGATAACATCTTCTAATTCTTCGTGACTAACAGGTCTATTTAGACTGTTCACCTGGTCTTGGTTCAACTTTGGTATATGGTACTTATCTAAAAAATGTCCATTTCTTTTACATTTTCCAATTTTGTGGCATACAAGCTTTTGTAGTAAGATCTAATGATTCTCTGAATTTCCTCTGTGTCTGTTGTTATGTCCCTCTTTTCATTTCTGATCTTATTAATTGGCATGTTCTCTCTCTGCCATTTGATTAGTAGGGATAGGGGTTTGTCGATCTTGTTGATTTTCTCCAAGAACCAGCTTTTTGTTTCATTGATTCTTTGGGTTGTTTTCTGTGTTTCTATTTTGTTGATTTCAGCCCTCAGTCTGATTATTTCCAGTCTTCTGCTCCTCCTGGGTGAATCTGCTTCTTTTTTTTCTAGCGCTTTAAGGTGTGCTGTTAAGTCTTCAATGTGTGCTTTCTCTGTTTTCTTTAATTGGGCACTTAGTGCTATGAACTTTCCTCTTAGCACTGCTTTCATAGTGTCCCATAGGTTTGAGTATGTTGTGTCTTTATTTTCATTGAATTCAAGGAAGACTTTAATTTCTTCTTTTATTTCTTCCTTGACCCAGGCGTGATTCAGTAGTTGACTGTTCAGATTCCATGAGTTTGTTGGCTTCCTGAGGGTAGCATTGTTGTTGAATTCTAATTTTAATCCATGGTGATCTGACAAGACACAGGTGGTTACTAATATTTTTTTTGTATCTGTGGAAGTTTGCTTTGTTACCGAGTATGTGGTCAATTTTCAAGAAGGTTCCATGAGCTGCAGAGAAGAAGGTATATTCTTTCCTATTTGGGTGGAATGTTCTATAGATGTCTGTTAAGTCCATTTGATTCAATACCTCCAATAATTCTCTTATTTCTCTGTTAGGTTTCTGTCTGATTGACCTGTCCATTGGTGTGAGAGGTGTTTTGAAGTCTCCTACTATTAGTGTGTGGGGTTTGATGACTGCCTTGAGTTCTAGAAGTGTTTCTTTTACATAAGTGGGTGCCTTTATATTAGGGGCATAGATATTCAGGATTGAGACGTCCTCCCAGTGAATTGTTCCTGTTATGAGTATGAAATGTCCATCTCCATCTCTTCTGATTGATTTTAGTTTGAAGTTGATTTTGTTAGATATTAGAATGGCCACACCCGCTTGCTTCTTAGGACCGTTTGCTTGGAAAACCTTTTCCCAACCCTTTACTCTGAGTAGGTGTCTGTCTTTGTAGTTGAGGTGTGTTTCTTGTAAACAGCAGAATGTTGGATCCTGTTTTCGTATCCAATCTCTAAGTCTGTGCCTTTTTATAGGTGAATTGAGTCCATTGATATTAAGTGATAATAATGACCAGTGGTTGTTGACTCTGGTTATTTTCTTTCTTTTTTTCTTTTTTGGTGCGGGTAGTAGAGTGTGTTTGTTTCCCTTCTTTGAGTTGTGCTTATGAAGGGTCGCTAGATGTCTGAGTTATTGTAGGCAGTGTTGGCAATGTTGGATTCCTTGGGTTGCGATTTTTCTTCTTTTACTTTGTGTAAGGCTGGATTTGTGGCTACGAATTGTTTAAATTCGTTTTTATCCTGGAATATTTTTTTTCTCCATTGATAGTGAACGATAGCTTGGCTGGGTATAGTAGTCTGGATTTGCATCCATGGTCTCTTAGTTTCTGTAGTACCTCTATCCAGGACCTTCTGGCTTTCATGGTTTCCATAGAGAAGTCCAGTTTACCTTTATAAGTTACCTGACCTTTTTCCTTTGCAGCTCTTAATATTCTTTCTTTAATCTGAATGTTTTGTGTTTTGATTATTATATGGCGAGGGGATTTTTTTTTGATCCAGTCTATTCGGTGTTCTGTATGCTTCTTGAACCTTCATAGGGATATCGTTCTTTAGGTTGGGGAAGTTTTCTTCTATAATTTTGTTGAATATATTTTCTGGGCCTTTGATCTGCAATTCTTCTCCTTCTTCTATCCCTATTATTCTTAGATTTGGTTTTTTTATTGTGTCCCACATTTCCTGAATGTTTTGTGATGAGAATTTGTTGGATTTGCTGTTTTCTTTGGTCGGAGCATTTATTTTCTCTATGGTGTTTTCAGAGTCCGAGATTTGTTCTTCTATCTCTTGTATTCTATTGGTTATGCTTGTTTCTGAAGTTTCTGTTCGTTTACCTAGATTTTCCATAGCTAGCTGGCACTCGGTTTATGTTTTCTTCATTACCTCCATTTCAGTTTTCAAATCTTGAACTGTTTCCATTACCTGTTTGATTGTTTTTTCTTGGTTTCCCAGGGTTTCATTTACAGATTTACTCATTTCTTCAAAACTTTTTTAATATTTCTTTTCCATTTCTTTACTCATTTCTTCAATCTTTTTGCTATACTTCTCTTCCATTTCTTTACGGCAGATTTTCACCTCCTGTTTAGGTTCCTCTATTATTTTCATAAAGTTCTGCTTTCTGTCGATTTCTTCTATTTCTTCTGGAGTAGGGTGTTCAATTCTTCTAGTTTCATGATCCCTGGATTCTGGTGATGACATGTTACCTTTCAGGTTGTTGGAGGAATTCTTGCATTGGTGCCTGCCCATCTCTTCCTCTCTGGATGGGACTCCTCAGCACTCTCTGAACAGAACTCCTCAGCACTCTGGATAGAACTCCTCAGCACTGAAAGAGGGACAGCTCTGGATAGAACTCCTCAGCACTGAAATAGGGACAGCTGGTATTCTAAGGACACAGGAGACAAAAGGGCGACAGTGGGGCTGGGAAGATTCCAGCGGAACACCGAAGACCCTGCCGCAGAAACTGGGGGGGAGGCTGTGCTCTCTTCCAGGACAGTCCGCCCGGCTAGCACACACTCACCTCTGGATAGAACTCCTCAGCACTGAAATAGGGACAGCTGTTATTCCAAGCATACAGGAGACAATAGGGCGACAGTGGGGGCAGGAAAGATTCCAGCAGAACATCGAAGATCCTGCCACAGAAACTGAGTGGGGGAGCTGTGCTCTCTTCCGGGACTGTCTGCCCCGACTAGCACACACTCACCTCTGAATAGAACTCCTCAGCACTGAAATCCCTACTGTGTATTTTAGAAACACATTCATTCATGGTTATTTTTTCCCTGGGACTGTAAATTTTACATAACCTTTTCATGATGAAACACGTTATTCATGATAACTTGAATCTATGTACCCATGGCATGGACATTCATATTTGATTCAGGATAAACTATTTTATCATTTAATTAAATCAGAGTTATGATTTTAAAGCCAAGGTGTAAGGTAGGTGGCACAGCATGCTCAAAAGATGTCTCCAACGTTTTTAGGCATTTCATGAATATAACTTTATGTCCAATTCAGACACATCTTAGTAGGATGAGCAATGAAATTGAATTGTTTAATTTAATAAGGGGCACATGTAGTATACAAAGACTTGGAATTAAATGTTGATATAATAGGATCTTGTGACTCTGTAGGAGTTCACACAAATGACTTTTTAAAGATGAAAATAAATTAAAATTATGTGTACTTATGCATAGGTCTATGAATAGGTGTGTGTTGAACATGGGCCCTTTGTTCGTCCTGGCCGCCTGGCTAACTTACACCCAAAATAACCACACAGAAATTGTATTAATTAAAACACCGCTTGGCCATTAGCTCTAGCTTCCTATTGACTAACTCTCACATCTTGATCTAACCCATTTCTGTTAATCTGTGTTCACCACGAGGTCATGGCTTACCAGGAAAGATTCAGCATGTCTGACCTGGCGTCTCCATGGCGGCTCTCTCTGACTCTGCTTTCTTCCTCCCAGCATTCAGTTCTGTCTTCTCTGCCTACCCAAGTTCTGCCCTATCAGGCCAAGCAGTTTCTCTCTTCATTAGCCAATGAAAGCAACATATAAACAGAAGGACCTCCTACACCAGGTGTGTGCACTTGAACACAAATGCCCATAGAAGTCAGAAAAGGGCATTGGCGCTCGTGGACTGCAGTTCTAGGCAGCTGTGAGCTGCTCCACAGAGGTTTTTGGGAACAGAACTCAGGTCATTTTCAAGAACAGCACATGCTCTCAACCACTGAGCCATCTCTGTCCCCCGCACACATGATTTTTTTTCGATTGAGAGAAATATCCTCATTCCATAAAAATGCATTGCTTTTCAGAAGAGAAATAAAAGTAATTAATGGCCAATGAGGCAGAATTAAAAATAATTTAAACTGAAGAGGCAGATACGCCCCCAGGAACAATTTAAACCAGTTCTCTAATTTGGTGTCTCTCTTTGGCTTTCAATCTGAATTCTTAAGTAGCCTTGAAATACTGGCACACGGGATAAAGAGCCTGATCAAGGTTTCTTTTGTGAATACTTTCAATAAACAGCTAGTCCTGGAAGAGGGGAGGGCCAAATGTGGGTAGAATCTCAGGTTATGTAGGAAGATCAGTGGAAGAGAAAGATATGTGACTCTTCTCTCTTGAAGTTGAAAAACTAGAACACTCCTACCGTTCTGAGAGAGTCTACAGAAATTATTGGGGAAACGAGACACCAGGGAGCTCTTAGTACAACTCCTTATCACGGGCAAATCTCTTGGTCGGTAATTTGTGACTACCAGAAGTTGTGTGATTGGGACTTAAAGCTCTTTCGGACTTTGCCACCCTGATAGGTGTTGTTGTCTAATGGGTGAGTGTATACTTAAAAAAAAGAAAAATCTGAGAATCTGTAATCATAGACTGAAAAGTCTGGGGCGACTACAGAATCTCTGTTTTCCTTTTAAAAACGATATGCATTCATGTGTGTATGTGTAAGTGCACGTGCAGGCACACATGCCAGCATGTGTATGCAGAGGCCAGAGGATGGCAGTGTCTTCTTTATTACTCTGCCTGTTCCTTGGAGCCAGGGTCTCTCCCTGGACCTGAGGCTCATGTTTTCTCAACTAGGGTGGAAGTCAACAAGTCCCAGGGATCTTCCTGTCTCCAGTCTGTGTGGAGCTGGAGTTACAGGTGTGTGCTGGGCTCGGGGTGCTGGCATCTGACCTCGGTTCCTCATGATTACACAGCAAGTGCTCTCAGCCACTGACACATCCTGGGAGCCCTAGAATCTCCTGAATGAGCCAGACTAACCTTGTTATTACTGTGGCAATGGTGAATGCAAAGAAAGCCATCTTTCAGTGTGGAACTCACCAGAAGCCATAGGAAAAAAATCACCACCTAAACATATTCAGTGCAGTGGTGACTGACTGTAACTGTGACTGTTTCTTTGGGAGGTGTTCATTGCAAAGTTACTCCCCTTGACCTTATCAGCATCCCCAAATCATAAAGAAAAACACACCTAAATGACTAAGGTGTTATGGGATCAATTTTTCTTTTATTTTTTTTTTTAGATTTATAGGGCATCTAGTAAAGTCAATAAGCCTCAGAATATGTAAGGCTTCTTCTTATTCTTTAGTCCTGTGCATATACTAACATAAAGTATAAAAATAGTTACAAGAGGTTTAGCTGGTAGAACTATCATGTGTTTGTTTAAGGCAACAGTTTTCAACACATGGGTCGTGACCCACCTGGGGTCAAATGACTCTTTCACAGGGGTGGCCTAAGACTATTGGAAAATACAGATAATTACATTAAGATTCATGGCAGTAGCAACATTACAGTTATGAAGCAGCAGCACAAATAAACTTACGGTTGGGGTCATCACCACACGAGGAATTGTGTTCAAGGGTTGCATCATCAGGGAGGTTGAGAACCACTAATTTGAAGAATCATTGGAAGCAGTCCCAGGAGGTCATTGCTTAGGTGGAACAGGGGCACGCTAGACGAAGACTATCCCAGCTAGCATGTGGTCCCCTGGCCATAGTCTTCTGTTCCTTGATTTCTCCACAAAAGCCCTTTGAGAATCTGAATCTGAATTTTCTAACTTTTTTAAAAAAAGGTATTTGTGGAGGGGCACAATAGCTCCCCCACATTTTCCCCAGGAGTCAGTCTTTGAGTAAACAAGTCCTTGTTGGTGGGGGCCACTCGATCGTTTCCGGCTGTTTAGACCCGAAATAATCACTCAGAAACTGTATTATTTGCAATACTGTTTGGCCAATAACTTAAGCGTAGTGCTAGCTAGCTCTTAAATCCTAAACTAATCCATCTCCATTAATCTGTGCATCACCATGAGGTCATGGCCTACTGGCAAAGTTTCAGCAGGCTCCAGTGGAGGTGTCTGTCTCTTGCAGTGGCTACATGGCTTCTTCCTGACTCCACCTACTCTCTTTCTCTATCTTTTCCATCCTGGCTATATTTTGTTAAGCCATTGGCTGAAAGCAGCTTCTTTATTCATTAACCAATAAAAGCAACACATATACAGAAGGACTTCCCACACTAAGTCCAACTTCCCATTGAGATAGGAATCTTAAGATTGGAATCAATGTTGAGTCATCAGCAGTCATGTAGCACACATGACCAATCCCTTGACTGGACAAATAACTAATCGTCACTGTAAAATACGGTGTGAGGGAGACTTTGGTGGGTCCCATGGTGGGTAAGGAACGCGGGTGGGATACAAAATACACCATGTAGGGAGAACTTGAGTGTGGAGTTTATTGTGTTAAGAGGGTAAGGGGGAGAGGGAAGGGACACACACACACACACACACACACACACACACACATACACACATTCACAGTCACATGCACAGAGAGAGACAGAGACACAGAAAGAGAGAGAGAAAAAAAGAGAGATAGAAAAAGAGAGAGGGAGAGGAGGGAGGGAGGGAGGGAAGGAGGGAGAGAAGAAGACACAGAGAGAGGGGAGAAGAGAGGAGACATGAGAGAAGAGGAGGCCCATGAGTTTGCCTCAACTGGAAGAGAGAGATTGGGGGTGGGTGGAGCTTCTCTTTAAGGGGCCTTTGCACTTGCTTACAGTGCCATTGCAGAGGGGTGACTGTGACAAAGGGGCAGGGCCAAAGTGTGCCTGAATGCTACCAGTGACCTTTCTGTCGGCCACAGTGAGCTATATATAGCTATATGTATGTAAATATATAGCCTGTATACACACCTCTTGGGTTTGGCCCTGATATGCTCAGAAATGACTGCTCCCAATGAGGAGTGCCTTAGTCCCTGCCTAGTGTCTCCATATTTAGGGCGCTCTCTGTAAAATCTCACTGCATTTTTAAAACCCTAATTCTTATTTTTTTCTATTTAGCAGTTTAAAAAGTAAGCCTATCTAAAGTTAATCAGCTAGTCCGAGTTCATGGCAATCATAAAGTTCTGTACCAGCCTTCAAAGCTAGGAAGACTGGTGTTAAAGGTTAAAGCTTTTCTTAGGAGAGTAGAAGTATCCCCATATGTCCTGGAGGCTGAAAGCGGTCAGTCAGGACGGCTCTATTAGGCATGAAATATAATTCAATAATTTACTGAAATTAAACCCAATCCAACAAATAAACCCGTGCTGACCATCTTCTCTTTTTACTCATGTTATTATTACATGAATTCAAGAGACTCAAGGGACAAGTCCCACTCCTCTGTAAGGAGTTTTTGGTGTGAAATGGTTCCGGTGCCTTGTCTTTGTTCAGACCGAGGCTGGCAGTACTGTCTTTTAAATGGAAATAGCTTTGAAAAATAGGGGAAAAAAGGCAGTCTTTGTGAGGCCTACTGTGTAGAAAAGCAAATGAAAAGCCTTGATGCTGATAGACACCTGTGTGAAAGACCAGAAGCGGCTGACAGGACCAGGCCGAGCACCCCTGAGAGGAGGCGGACACGCACGGCAGGATGTTTAAAAGCCTGTTTCATTAAGGTGTTTTCAAACTCTGACCAGTGGTGAGAGCTCTCCTGCAGCTCAGACACTTCCCTGGATGCTAAGTGGGTGCTCAGGCAAATCACTCTGATTTGCCCTCTTTACAGAATGCTCTGTACGCCCGTGTGTGTGTGGAGGGGGGAGAGAAGGATGAACACATAAGAGTGTGTACCGGACAGTCGGAGACATTCTGTCATCTGAGGAAATAGGGGTCAGCTTCAGAGAGCAATGCCCCAGCGGGGAAGGAGTTTCCATATGCAGAGCAGGGATAAGCTAACTCTTTCTGTGAGGGACTGGAAAGTGAATGTTTTAGGCTGTGTGCTGGCTAGATCTGTCAACTGGACCCAAACTATAAGATTATCCGAGTGGAGGATTGAGAAAATGCCTCAGGAAATTTAAGTTGCGGGACAGCAGGTAGGGCATTCTCTTAATTAGTGTTTGATGGAGGCAGATCCAGCCCATTGTGGGTGGGGCCATCCCTGGGCTGGTGGTTCTGGGATCTATAAGAAAGTAAGCCGAGCAAGTCATGATAAGCAAGTCAGTAAGCAGCCCTCCTCCATGGCCTCTGTACCAGCTCCTGCTTCTGGGTTTCTGCCTGAGTTCCTCCCCCTGCCTGGCTTCCTTTAGTGATGGACTACAATGTGGAAGTGTAAGCCCACTAAACCTTTCCCTCCCCAAATTGCCTTTTGGTCATGGTGCTTTGTCACAGCAATAAAAATCCTAACTAAAACAGGCTATGGATGCCTGTTGGTTTCTGTTGCCAACTATTGACTTAACCGTATGATTGTAATGTGAAGTGACTGTAGGCAATATGTAAATAAATAAGTGTAACTGTGTTCCCATAAAACTTTCTTTACAAGTATAGAATCATGGATCAGATTTCAACCACAGATCATAGCTTGAGGGGTTTCTATTTAGTGTTTCCAGCTTTAGCTTTTTAAAGGGTAAGAGAAAAGGATGCAAGGAACACAGCTTGATGCAGTGGTGTCTCAGGAAGGCATCACTTACTTTCGTAGCTGGTCTTTGGCCAGTGTTAAAGCAAAACCAGCTATCTATCTCCTCTCTCTCTCTCTCTCTCTCTCTCTCTCTCTCTCTCTCTCTCTTTCTCTCTCTCTCTTTCTCTCTCTCTCTTCTCTTCCTCCTCCTCTTCTTCATCTTCTTTTCCTTCTCTTCCTTCTCTTTCTCCTCCTCCTCCCCCTCCTTCCTCTTATTTAATTTTTTTCATTTTACATACCAACCCCAGTTCCCCCTCCTTCCCTGTCTCCTGACTCCTCCTACCCTAACCCCCCCCCTCCTCAGAGGGGGTAAGGCCTCCCTTGGGGAGTCAACAAAGCCTGGCAAAGCAAGTTGAGGCAGGACTAAGCACCCCCTACCCTTTGCATCAAGGTCGAGCAAGGTAACCCTCCATAGGGAATAGGCTCCAAAATGTCAGTTCATGCACCAGGGATAAGCCCTGGTCCCACTGCCAGGGCTGCCCCTCCAAACAGATCAAGCCATATAATTGTCATCTACATTTAGACGACCTAGTTTGGCAGATTCCCCAGCTGACAGTCTAGAGTCCATGTGTTCCCACTAGCTTGGGCCAGCTGTCCTGTGGTTTTCCCCATCATGATCTTGAAACCCTTGCTCATATGAACCCTCCTCCTTCTTTTCAGCTGAAGTCTAGGAGCTCAGCCGAGTTCTTGGCTGTGGATCACTGCATCTGCTTTCTTCAGTTCCTGGAGGAAGGTTCCATGATGACAATTATGGCAGATACCAATCTGGCTACAGGGAAGGCTTTAGGCACTCTCCCCACTGTTGCTTGGAGTCTTATCTGGGGTCATCTTGTAGATCCCTGGGAATTTCCCTAGCACCAGGTTTCTCCCTAACCCTGTAATAGCTCCCTTTATCAAGATAACTCGTTCATTGCTCTCCTTCTCTGTCCCTTCCCCAACTTGGCCATCTCTATCCCTCATGTTCCCATACCCTATCCTTTCCCTTTTGTCCCCTCCCAGTTTGCCCAGGAGATCTTGACTATTTCCCCTTCCTGGGGCCCTCCATGTGTGGCCCTCTTAGGGTCTTCCTTTTTGCCTATCTTCTCTGAGGTTGGGGATTGTAGACTGGTTATCCTTTGCTTTGTGTCTAATATCTATTTACACCAGTAGAACAGACAATGAGAGCAACAATTAATAAATAGGACCTCATGAAACTGAGAAGCTTCTGTAAGGTAAAGGACACGGTCGATAGGACAGAAGGCTTATCTCCAAAATATTTTAAAAAAAACTCAAGAAATTAGATATCACAACATAAAATAATCCAATTATAAAATGGGATATATATCTAAACAGAGAATTCTCAGCCATAGAATCTCACATGGCCAAAAGACATTTAAGGAATTGCTCAACATCCTTAGCCATCAAGGAAATGCAAATGAAAATGATACCGAGATACCATCTTATACCTGTCAGAATGGCTAAGATCAAAAACAATGATGATAGTTTATGCTGGAGAGAATGTAGAGTAAGGGGAACACTCCTCCACTGTTGCTGGGAGTACAAATTTGTAAGTCACTCTGGAAATGAGTGTGGCTATTTCTCAGAAAATTGGGAATCAACCTACTTCAAAAACAAGAAATACCACTATTGGTATATTGGCATGTACTCCAAAGATATTCAATTATACCACAAGGTCACATGCTTAATTATGTTCAAAATGTCATTATTCATAATAACCAGAACCTAGAAACAACCCACAAGCCTCTCAACCAAGGAATGGAGAAAGAAAATGTGGTACATTTACACAATGGAGTATTACTCAGTGGCAAAAAAATAAAGACATCGTTGGGCAGTGGTGGTACACACCTTTAATCCTAGCACTTTGGAGGCAGAGGCAGGTAGATCACTATGAATTTGAGGCCAACCTATTTTACAAGAGCTAGTTCCAGGACAGGCTCCAAAGCTATAGCAAAACTTTGTCTCAAAAAATCAAAAACCAAACCAAACCAAAACATCCCCCAAAACCAACCAAACAAAAAACAAAAACAAAAAACAAACCAACAAAAAATGACATCATGAAACTTGTAGGCAAATGGATGGAACTAGAAAAAATCATCCTGAGTGAGATAACTCAGATTCAGAAAGACAAACATGGCTTCTTCTTCTTCTTCTTTTTCTTCTTCTTCTTCTTCTTCTTCTTCTTCTTCTTCTTCTTCTTCTTCTTCTTCTTCTTCTTCTTCTTCTTCTTCTTCTTCTCTTTCTTCTTCCTTCCTCTTTCCTTTTTTGATTCTTTGTGGATTTCACATCATGTTTTCTGATCCCACTCATCTCCCATCTCCCCCCCCTCACAAAAAAAATCAAAGCAAAATGTAAAAGTACAGGCAAAAACCAAAACCAAAAAACCAAAAAATCTTGGGATAGAAGCTGTGATGTGGTCTAGTGAATCACACAGTACACCCTTTAATCCATACATCTTTACTTATAAGTGTTCATTGCAATGAATCATTTGTCTAGCTGGAGGCCTCTGGCTTCTACTATTCTACTGATTACTGGGTCCTCACTGGGACTTCCCCTTTTGTTGTCCTGTGTCATGGAAAGCCTATAGCTTTCGATCTGCAGGACTGGCCCCTTCACAAACTCCAGCAGTGCATAGATGAGGTGGATATTGGGTGGGGTAACTCATAGTTCTCCTTCTGGACCTGGATGGTAGCTTAGTTGGTCAGCTTCCTAGCTTTCCCTCATCTCCACCACCAGGGCAAACTCTCCAGCACTGATGAGCTCACTAGCTCATCCAGTGCAGCAGGCAGTAAGGAGCAGGACCAGTTCTCCTCCCCTCATGTCTTGGGGTGGGGGGAAGGTTAGGGGTTCAGGTTTGCCTTGCCTGCACTCATACCACTAGGGCCAGCTCTACTATCTTACCTAGTTGAGGTATAGGGCCTGCTTTCCCAACTGCTGCAGTTGGTGAGAGACAGGGCCGGCTCTTATGTTCTCATGTACCCAAGTCTGGCTTTCTCCGCTCCTGCCTTTGGCAAGGAGTCAGGCATGCCACCACATGACAGAAGACAGGTGGGGGCAGGGGCTTGCTCCCATGCTGTCCCTATATATATATACACTTTGTAATAAAGCGAGATGGCAAGAAAGACTTTCCCTGAGGTCTGGAAACCACTTAATGAATGGATGATCAATCCTGAGGCGAGGTTGTAGAGACCCCTGACAGAAGTGTGTAGGTGGTCTAGACACGCTCATTGTGGCTGGAGTCTAGAGCTGGGCCAGTTAGTTATTCAGTTGGTGTTTCTGAACTTTGGGCCACTCTCATTGATTAGCTCTTCAGGGTGGGATGCCTTCATGTTCTGCACAGAGAGAGGAGGAAAGGGGGAATAACAGAGATGTCTTTTCCTGCCTAAGTCCAGGTTACATGTCATCTGTCACCTCATCTTGGTCACAATTAGCCCTGCTGCCTTGCCTCATGGCAAGGACTAGAGACGTCTGTGCACCAAGGAACAGACATGTTAACTTAGTGAGTTTTGTCTTTGACTTCCTCCTGTGGCCGTGTTGCCATGGCTACTAGGCTGGACAACCCCAGATGTGGAGGAAACCTAAGAAGTAGGGAACACTAGGTATCATCGACAGAATCTTACATAAAGTAAAGTCTGTAACATGAGGGGGCCGGCTTGTTGGGGTTTCTGTCCCGCCCCATACTCCATAGCCGGCAAACCCCAAAGAAAACCAATCACACAGAGATCTCTATAAGTTATAAAGCTGATTGGCCCATTAGGTCAGGCTTCTTGTTAACTCTTATAACATATATTACCCCATTATCCTTATCTATGTTAGCCACATGGGCTCAGTACCTTTCTCAGTGTGACAGCTTACATGTTGCCTCTTCGGTGGTCTGCACAGGAGTGGCTGAGGAACTTCTCTGCTTCCCAGAATTCTCCTGTTCTCATTGCATCACTTCTACTTCCTGTCTGGTTTTCCCGCCTATACTGCCTGCCTGGCCACTCAGCGTTTTATTAAAATATGATTGACAGAATACAGACAATTCTCCCACATCAAAAGTCCTTGTGTATTTCCCTGAGACCCCAGGTTTGTGTGGGTCCACCAGTGTAACAGGAGCCTTTAGTTGCAGATCGCACTGATGAGCCTCCAACAGTTATCTTCGGTCCTCTGCCCTCACTAGGCAAGTTTACAATGGAGACGACTACTTGATTTATTCCGGCGATAAAGTTCACAGAGTGGGAATCTGCTGAGCAAAGTCACCTGTAAAAACAGCCCAGAGAGAGACCCTTATCTCATTCGTGCCCCTCTGAAGCACCGAAGGCAGGCCAAGCACATAGGCAGTCTATAACAATTTCTGGGGGTAGTATTCCCACCGTTCCTCTTCTTTGAGATGCTAGAAATTCCAGGAATTTGCTTATACTGACTCCTTCCGCTTTCTTGTCCACACTGTTTGAACTTTTGAAAGCTCTCCCGACCCAAACCCCAGCTCATTCCCCGAGCATCACTACATGGTACACAACTTCACGTGTTCTCACTCTATCCAGTCCTTAGGTCGGTGCTTCTCAACCTTCCTAAGGATGCAGCCCTTTAATACAGTTCCTCATGTTGTGCTGACCCCCAACCATAAAATTATTTCATTACTATTTCATAGCCATAATTTTGCTGATGCTATGAATTATAATACAAATATTTGTGTTTTCCAACGGTCTTAAGTGGTCCCTGTGAAGGGGTCTTTTGACCCCCAAAGGGTCATGACCCACAGTTTGAGAACCACTGCCTTAGATGACCTGATAACTTTGTTTTTTTTTTAAAAGACAAATCTTTGCGTGTCTGTGTGTATTCCCATGTATGCATGCCATATGGTACATGTGTGAAGGTCAGGGAACAATATCTGGTACTGATTCTCCCTTCTGTCTTGTTTGAGAGAGTCTTTTACTCATTGCAGAATATGCCAGGCAACTCACAACCTTGTTTGTGACTTGTTCCTCAGTAAAAGGTAGAGGAAGCCAGGCTGGTGGAGGGGAGGGTTGACCTGAGGTGGAATCCGTGACATCTCAGGGCCTGGAGTGTCTCATTATCACATCTCCTGGCTCCACAACCTGTCTCTAACTTGAAGAATTTGGAATTCTGCCAGCCCCCACGTAGAATGTTGACTCAGGCCTTGGCTTGCTACTCAAAAGATTACCCCCAGAGGCGGGAACCACCTTCTCAAGAGGCTGCTGCTCTAGAAAAGGAGCCTAGAGAAATGTGCCATGGGTGTGGGAAGGAAGTGTGAGCACGGTGGGATTAGGTTCACTAGGAGAAGTTTGGCTTCAGTGGAAACTGAATGATCTCTCTGTAGCAACCCGGGAATAGGTAATAAATAGTGGAGAAATGCCAAGAGTTCATGTGCAAAACACTCGCCATCGCTACTGGGAATGGAACCCAGATGTAGAGCGTTTGCCTAGTCTGTGTGAGCCCTGGAAGTAATCTCTAACAGGTTTTAGAAAAAGTTTTTCTCTCTTCTCTTGATTACTTTTCTTATCGCTGTGTCCAAATGCTTGGCCAGCCGCAGCTTAAGGAGAAAGGGCTTATTTGGCTTATAATTTGAAGAGATTCAGTCCACATGGTCATACTGTACCCAGTCAGAAAGCGAGGAACAGATGGGAAGTAGAACCAGTTTGTGAAATTTCAAGGTCCGATCACAGAGAGCCACTTCCTGTACCACAGTGAACCACTTCCTGTACCATAGTGAGCCACTTCCTGAACCATAGTGAACCACTTCCTGTACCATAGTGAACCACTTCCTGTACCATAGTGAGCCTCTTCCTGTACCATAGTGAACCATTTCTTGAAGCAAAACTTACCTCCAAAAGGCTCCAAAACTTCCCAAAATAGCAGTACAGTCGGGACCTAGTGTTTAAACTTATAAACTTATGGTAACTATTTACTCTATCCTAAGGGCAATAAGTAACCTCTGTATAAGAGTTTATACTAAGCTCTTCCACATCCACTAGCCTATTAAATGATTATTTTGTGTTAAATTTTGTTTGTGAACTGGTACCGTATTTTCCTGGTTGAAAATAAAAAAAGGGTTGGAAAGATAGCTCAGTTGGTTGCAAGCATGAGGGTCTGAGTTTGATCCCCAGAAAGCACATTAAAAAAAAATCAAGGTGTGGCCAGGTGGTGGTGGCACCTGCCTTTAACCCCAGCACTCAGGAGGTAGAGTCAGGCGGGTCTCTTTGAGTTCGAGGCCAGCCTGGTTTACAGAGCGAGTTACAGGACATCCAGAGCTACATAGTGAGAACCCCATCTCAAACAAACAAACAAACAAACAAATGATAAAAGAAATAATCTAGGTGTGTTGACACAGGTTTATAATTCCAGCACTGGGAGGCAAGGACACGGTAACTGCTAGGATTGCTGGAAAACCAGCCTAATAATTCCAGGTAAGAGTGACACACAGTGTCTCAGAGAACAAGTTGCACAGAGCCTGGGGAATCTGCTACATATTCCTGTTTGTACACACACACACACACACACACACACACACACACACCATACACATACACATGTGAGCATACACACACTTAAAGGAAAGTTTTCATGCTAAAAGAATATGTAGCTCTCATCCCCTTTTGGCCCTGCATGTGCTTAAATCCCATTTTCTTCCAGACTCCCCTGCAGCTACTATGATACCACTCGGTTTCCAAACAGACCTTATTTACATATTTGCAAGAAATTCACAATATCATCTCGACCTCTGATTTTTTTGAGCAGAAAATAAATATCTTTCATTTTTTAATGACTGAGGTATAATTCACACAAAATAAAACACACCCTTTACTGAACTTTCTCAGTGCCTTTCAACAGGTAATCATGGCCACCCCCACTGAGTAGTTTCTTGCTGGAGCTGTGGACAGACAAGCCTCTCTCCCCACTCTTAGCCCCTGGCAACTGCTGGTTTCTTTCCCCAGGTCTGCCTCTTCCCTACTGCCATACACACTGAATACATAATGAGCTGTCTATTCAGCCTTGCTTCTTTGACTTGCTGTGATGCTTTTAAGATGTGTGTGTAAGAAGTTCATTTATTTTTCTTGCTTTGTATTCTGCTTGTTTGGAGGAAAAGCTTCTTCTTCTTACCTACTTAGGTTCCTGGGGTCAAGGACATGTGCGTTAATTGGCAAACAGATGAACAGAAGAAAAGATTGACTATACAACACAAGAAAACCCTGTAAGGAACTGCTTTCTCAATAGATGTGTGGGAGGCTTAGCATTGGCTTAATGAAGTGGGGGAGTAGGGCTTTCAATCTAGGAGATGGAAGGTTCTGATCAGGTTTGTTTATGTAATTCCTTAAGATATCCTGACACAAATGACAGCCTTCTGCCTCAGAGCTTCTGTGGGGACAAAACACCATGGATGGTGTATCCTGGAGACAACAGAAATGTAGTTCTCAAAATTCTAGGGCCCGGAGAGCCCACGATCAAGGCGTTGGTAGATTTGATGGCTAGTTGAGGTCAGTTCTGGTTCTCTACCCTCTTCCTGTGTTGTCATGTGACAGGAGGAGAGACAGGCTCTCTAGGGTACTTTTAAAAAGACTGAACTGGGGGAATACTTAGTTGGTAAAGTGCTTGCTTGCAAGCACAGAGACCTGAGTTCAATCTATATTAGAAGCTAGGCATGGTGGCCTTTGCTCATAATCCCATCCTTTGCTCGGAGCTCCCTGGGTAATCAGTCCTAGCCTACTTGGTGAAGTCTGGGTCAGAGAGGGACTGTCTCTCAAACAGGCAAGGTGGACGTGTTCCCGAGGAACAACAGCCTTGTTTGACATCATGTGCACATTCACCCTTACACACACATGCATTTGCACACATGTAAACATACACACATGGGCGCTAACTCAATTATGAGGTGTCTACACCTGTGACCTAATCACTCTCAAAGACCTTACCATCTAATGCTATTGGCTTGGAGGTCAGGATTTTAATTCATGAATTTTTGTCAGGGAGGAGACTGCTTCTAGCACCTAGGACCTCAGGATTAACTGTATGCAGACATAATTTTCATAACATAATACGTTGGGTCTTATGTGATATAACTGCTGTCCTTTCAAGAGGAAAATATAACACAGATGGTTTGGGCAGCTAGGTAGCAGTGTGGTACCTGAGTAGCTAGCAATTCTCTCTCTCTCTCTCTCTCTCTCTCTCTCTCTCTCTCTCTCTCTCTCTCCCTCCCTCCCTCCCTCCTTCCTTCCTTTCTCTCTTCCTAAAGTTATATATATGGGTGTTTTTCCTGCATGCATATATATGTGCACCATGCTCTTGCCTGGTGCCATGGATACCCAGAACTGGAGTTACAGACCAAGTGAATGCTGGGAATTGAATCCAGGTCCTCTAGAGGAACACCCAGTGCTCCTAACCACTGAGCCATCTCTCAAGCCCCAAAGCTAGCCCTTTTCAAGTCAAGGAAAAAGCAATATAAAGATCTAATCTGCTGACACCCTGCTCTTGGACTTTTAGCCTCTGTAAATGAGGAAGTAAGTGTCTGTGGGCTCAGCGACACACTCTCATGATGACAGCTTATGCTAGAACTGGAAGCTAACATACACAGTAAGCTGTCTCTCACTTTTTTTCCATTTTAAGTAATGTGTTTTGAAGATGATTCCAAAGCACATAAAGCCCTCCCCTGTTTTTTGCAGAGCTATGAAGATTTCCAGTATATGAATTTGATTCTCACATCCACTCTATAAGGAAAGGAATCATAATCACCCCTAGACTATAGCCGAAGGACTCACAAGGTTAAGTGATTTTTTTTTCTACCTACTAAGTAAAAGAAATGATAATATGCCCTGGGTCTGTTCAGTTAGTTGCTGTGACAAAATCTTGACAAAATCAACACCAGGAAAAGAAAATTCATTTTGATCCACAGTTTGAGTGTATAGTCCATCGCGGCAGGGAAGACACGGCGGCAGGAGAGTGAGGCAGCTGATCACATTGTGTCTATAGTCATGATAGAAATATGAAGGTGGGTGCTCAGCTCAATTTCTCCTTTTCTTAAAAAAAATTTATTGATTTTTATTGAGCTCTCCATTTATTTTCTCCTTTTCGCTCGGGCCAGGACCACAGCCCAGGGACCGGCACTGCTCATACTTAGGGTTGGTCTTTCTTCCTCAGATAAACCTTTCTGGAAACACTATAACAGAAATGCCAGGGGTGTGTCTTCTAGGTGACTCTAACTCATCCAGTTGGCGATGAAGGTTATCGATCACAAACCCCAGTCTTATGCTACCTAAATAGTCAAGTCCAAGGTCCTTGTCTTGACTTTTAGCTTTGCCAGAACCGATCATTTCTCGCTTTAGCTCCCTTTCTGTACTCATCCCTCCAACAAATAGCTGCTCCCTTCTCTTCCCTTGGCCTTTGTTATAGGACTGGCTTATCTGAAGTCATTTTGTATGGATGTCTACAACCTCCAAACCTTGCTGTGTGGGAACTGGCAAACCCGAAAGCAATGAGTTTTAATGCCTCTGGGGGTACCAGGCAACCCCTGGAACTTGTTCAGTCTTCATTGGCACATTGGGTCCTCTTCTATTAATTATGGGGGAGAATGCTCTCCTGGCAGTGTTAAGAAGCCAGGGCCAGCCATGGTTGCCAGGAGTTAAACCTAAGTGAAGTCCTACCCAGCCGTGGAAAGGTGGTCGAAGAATCTTCTAGTGAATGCAATTGGGGAAGGAAAGAAATAGCAGGAACCATTAGACTTGGAACTAAAGTTTGTGTTGCCACAGTGGTGTGTGTGTGTGTGTGTCTGTGTGCACGCTTGTGTCACCCCAGTAGGGGATGTGTTTGTAGATGGTTCTAAGAATAGGACATTTGCTGTACTTCCTATTTGCGTGTCCTCTCACCTTCTCCTGCTTGACCCTGTAAAATAAGCTTTCCAGCCTAGTGCGGATTGAGTTCCTTAACCTGCCCTAGATTGGTTATGTGCTGTGGACAGATCCTAGCAATTGCCGCATGCACCTTGAGGAGTGATTGTTTCAGAAAGCAATTGCATTGGTGATACCTATTGAACCTCTGTGGGTCCCACTATGGTAAAAGGCCAATAAAGCTTCCTGAGAGAATGCTCAGGCCAGGGACATGTGCAGAATGTGAGAAAGACCCAGGCATTTGGGCAAGTATGGAGGGCACTGCTGGAATTTAGTTCTTGCTCAAAACTCGCTAGCAAGTGTGTGAAGAATTGAGAAGAGCATTGGAACATGGATGTATGAAATGAACCACATTTTCTTTGACTATCCGAGTTTCGTGCAAAACAAGCCAACATTTAAAAAAAGAGTCAAAGGTTAGGGGTGTAGCTCAGTGGCAGAACACATGGTAGGTGCACTGAAGGCCTAGCTTTAGTTCCATAGCATTCCCCTTCGGCAATAACAATCAAGCAAATATAGTCAATGTACCAAAATGGTAACAATTTAATGCGGCCATATTTCTTGCCTTTGTTGAAGAACCAGTTCAGCTTTCTGCACTGTTCTTTGAGTTTTTTAAAATTTTCTTTTTTTAAATTGATTTTTATTGAGCTATACATTTTTCTCTGCTCCCCCCTCTGCCTCTCCCCTCCCCTTCAGCCGTCTCCCAAGGTCTCCATTTTTTTACTTCCCATGTAGATTAGATCCATGCATGTCTCTCTTAGGGTCCTTATTGTTGTCTAAGTTCTCTAGGATTGTAATTTGTAGGCTGATTTTCTTTGCTTTATGTTCAAAAACCACACACACACACACACACACACACACATTTTCAGGTTCAAGTCAGACTTTTAACATGAGTTTGTTGAAACGTTTAACAATTACAAAATGAAATTAAACGAATTTTAACTTTTTTTTTGCCTCTCAAAAGCATAAAAATGCAGAGGTAGTTAACAACGGGGAAAAATCTTAAAACGGTGAAAATAAGGAAAACAATTCTTCCTAGTCCTAGTCCTTGGGTGAGTTACCAGGAAACTGATTCTTCTTTTCTTGACTTGGACGTGAGTCCTGTGCGGCCTGAGTCCAGTGGGCTCAGTACCTGCTCCAACCTCCACCTCGCCCCAGGCGGCTTCCCACTCAGCCTCCGCCCCTGGGGGGGCGCCCAGCAGCCCGAGCGTCTCTACGAGTTGCACGGGGTCGGGCAGCTTTGTTCCACAGACGGCGGCAGCCCACGCTCCGGCCTGCTCACGCGCTCGTGGCCATTCGAGTAGCACTGTCGCGGCCGCCGTAGCGGTCGGGCGAGCAGCCGCGGTACTCTTCGTAGCGGCCTTCTCCGTAAGATGGCGGTGGACCTTGGGCAGAGCCGGCGCCGCGCAGGTCCCCGTAGCCGTCGAAGGGGTCTCGGTAGGCGCCTCCGCTGGGGTGCTCGGCATAGTCGCGCTCGCGGCCCCCGTGGCCGACGCGCTCGCAGTAGCCCCTGGAAGGGCATTCGACCGAGTGGCCATAGTCGCGGTAGCGTAGTCGCGCGGCGAGGGCGCGAAGTCGCGCAGGTCGCGGGCACTCGGATAGTTGTGGCTCGAGTAGCTCTCCCGGGGCGAGTAGCCCAGGTACGGGGTGCGGCGCGGCCCCGCGAGCCCGGGCCCGGCCGCGGACGCCCGCGCCGCTGCGCGACGGGCCCGACGGCGCGGCTCTCTTGGGCGGGGGCCCGGCCCGGCGCGGAGCCCTCGCAGGGCACAGGTCGAAATCCCCCGCGTAGCTGCCTTCGGGGACGGAGGACGCCGCGGGCCGCCACCACCGCGGCTACCGCGCAGGCCCATCGGGCGGCCGCGGCTGCGGGGAGGCAGGGGCCCGCGCCGGCCGCCCTGGAACACTGGCTTGGTGGCCTTGGCCACCTTGATGGCCTTACCATCCAGGGTCTTGCCGTTCATGTCGCGGGCGGAGGCCTTGGCGTCCGTGGGGTTCTTGAAGGTGACGAACGCAAAGCCTCTGGACTTGGAGGTTTCCGGGTCCTTCATCAGGAGCGCCTCGATGATGCGGCCAGGGCTTTCTCGTCGGTTTCCAGGTTGAGCCTTCTGATGAAGAGCTTCCTCGGACGGTCGGCTTCGACCATGCCGGCGGTGGCAAGGCTGTGGAGACGCAGGGCGGGACATTGGAGACGTGGCGAGGCACGGGCTCAACTGGCCTGCTGGTCGAGGCAGCCTCTTCTCAAAAACCACTTATGAGTAAGTAATATGATATTTGTCTTTCTGGGTCTGGGTTACCTGACTCAATATGATGTTTTCTAGATCCATCCATTTGCCTGCAATTTCAAGATATTGTTGTTGTTGTTGTTATATTATTATTATTATTATTTCTGTTGTGTAGTCTTCCATTCTGTAAATGTACCACATTTTCCTTATCCATTTTTTTCAGTCGAGGGGCATTTAGGTTGTTTCCAGGTTCTGGCTATGACAGACAATGCTGCTATGAACATAGTTGAGCACACGTCCTTGTGGCACGATTGAGCATCCTTTGGGTAAATACCCAAAATAGTATTGCTGGGTCTTGAGAAACGTTGTTTCCTAATTTTCTGAGAAATCGCCATACTGATATCCAAAGGGGCTGTACCAGCTTGCACTCCCACTAGCAATGCAGGAGTGTTCCCTTTATCCCACAGCCTCTCCAGCATAAGTTGTCATCAGTGGTTTTGATCTTGGCCTTTCTTATAAGATGGAATCTCAGAGTTGTTTTGATTTGCATTTCTCTGATGACTAAGGATGTTGAGCATTTCTTTAAGTGTCTTTTAGCCATTTTAGATTCCTCTGTTGAGAGTTCTCTCTTTAGGTCTGTACTCCATTTTATTTATTGGATTATTTGTTCTTTTGATGACCAATTTTTTGAGTTCTTTGTATATTTTGGAGATCAGACCTCTGTCTGATGTGGGGTTGGTGAAAATCTTTTCCCATTCTGTAGGCTGCCATTTTGTCTTGTTGACTGTGTCCTTTGCTTTACAGAAGCTTTTCAGTTTCAGGAGGTCCCATTTATTGTTTCTCTCAGTGTCTGTGCTACTGGGGTTGTATTTAGAAAGTGGTTCCTTGTGTCAATGTGTTCAAGTGTATTTCCCACTTTCTCTTCTATATGGTTCAGTGTGGTTGGCTTTATGTTGAAGTCTTTGATCCATTTGGGCTTGAGTTTTGTTCTGCACTGTTGTATAACATGGTATGAGTTTTTTCCCATTGATATCTACCCATTGATGCTTGAAGGTTATCCATTTAGATATTAGTCTGTATCTGGAAATCTTGCCAAGTCACTTCCGTTTGGATAGCTCTGAGGGAGACCTTCCCCTGCCCCTGTTGATTAATTATCCTTGAAAGTTGCTTTCTATGGCTGAGATGCCTGTGCTGCATTTCTTGGAGCCCCTTGCACCCAGGTATAACCACATCAGAACCAATGATGAGGGCTAGAAGTAATGGGTCCTTGCCTTCATTTTGGAAGTTGCTTTCTCTTTTCTCACCTGGGGAAGATGCTGATGTCCTTAAACAGCTTAGACTTCAAAATCATTGCATGAAAGACAGTGTTGTGTTGGGTTATGACTCAACACAGTGGGAAATGGACTTCTGCTACATAAGGCTCTTGTACTGATAGCAGCTGTCAGCAATCCCTTAATTCCTCCAGCAGAAGGTGGAGTTGGTGGTGATGGAGTACACTTAGGAAAACTTATGGATCTCCTACAATGCTCCCAGGATTGCATTACGTACCAAAGACTAGACACAGGAGAAGGTAATAGACAACTCTTTCCAAGGCTGCCAGCTGCCTTTTATTGTTTAAAAATGTTTCCTTACTTAGTATTCTCATCTGACCTTGAACCAACGTCAGGGAGACCCATCTTCAAAGAGGAAGCAATTGGGAGTCATTTAAAGAGCTGTAGCAAAATAACATATTCCTGGGCTTTTTTATTTGATTAAACATATGTGATTGAACCACATTTTCATGTATCTTTTTATGTGAGTATGGAACCTCTGGCCAGTTTTACTTCTTTTATTTCTATTTGTGTGTGTGTGTGATATGTTCATATGTGTATGTCTGAAATGTGATGTGTTCATACATGTATACCTGTGTGTGTAGATATGTGTCTATGTGTTTAGAACTTTACTGATGGGGCAATCTCCCCTACTCCATTTTTTCTGTTTCATAAACCTCATCATCATGAAGCATCTATTAACTTCTAGGCTTAGTTTCTTTGAAGTGTAATCAAAGCTTAAGCGATTTCCAAAGCATTTAAAGTTCAGGCTCTATATAGGTGGTTTATTTTCCTCCAATTCTAATTTATTTATTTATTTATTTATTTATTTATTTATTTATTTGGTGTGTGTGTGAGTGTGCGCGCGCATGTAGGTCAGCGCACAGGTTGCCAGAGTTGGTTTTTTTCCTTCCATCAGGTGTGTCCTTGGGCTAGAACCCAGGTTGTCACTCTTGGCTGCAAGCTCCTTTACCTGCTGAGCCCTCTCACCAGCCCTCATTTGAGTTCTTTTCAAGTAGGTATTTGGGAAACAAAAGAAATCTTTAAGGTTTATTGTCTTCCTAGTGGCTTTCCTAGGTTTTTAATTTAGTTTCCACATAAGTGAAATATTTTTGCACTCAGATTTCTTTAAGTTAGATATTCCTTAAGGAGATCATACAGCTGCAGTAACTGGCCAACTGGATTTGTGAGCAAATGAAGCTGACGTTAGATGAAAGGGGGAGTGTGGACACGTCGCCTGTCCTTTGCAGTGGCACCGCCTCGGTGCTAATATAGCCGAGTGACTGAAAGTCGGGCCTTAAGGGCGGCACAACCTCTTGTACACGTGAAATTTAAACATGGCGTCAAGAAAGAAATAAATTGAGGGATTACTCCACATTTTTGAGCCGCCAACTGGACGAAGGACTGAAACCATTGTTATCCGAACTGTAATGGACCCACCAGATGTCTAATGAAGACTCATCATTACCGTTTTCCTGCCTTTTGGCAGGATTGCGTGTATAAGACAGGTCTGTGTTTATCACAGGACAAGAACTTCTTCCACCTCATTAAGGAGTAATACACTTGACCAAGTTGGGCATGGAGGTACACTGTGGGAGGCTGAGGCAGGAAGATTGCCACGACTCTTATGTGTGTCTGCTCCTGGGTTTTTACCCATTTGCTTTGTTCCTCCTATGTTACTGCCCAATTCCACAGTGCTTGCCCCTTCTCTAAATCCCTTCCTCTGATTTTTTTTTTTAAAGAAAATCCTTTTACTTTGGGATTCTCTGTTAATCTGTCCTATTGAAGATTATTTGTTTATTTGGTTTTTCCATCTCCATATGCGTGTGTGTGGTATGCATTTATGTGTGTGCATTGAAAGACCCTAATTTCCAGGGTCCAGGGAAGGATTCCCCAGACTCAATAAGCCACGCCAATGGATGCAAACAGCAAGAGGATTCTTTATTGTCAAAGGCACCAACGGGAGACTCAGTACTCCAAGTGAGACTGAACCCCCCTTGTATTTTTCCAGCCAGTATTTATAGGGTCTCAGGGTTACATAACAGGGGGGGGGGAGCATAGCAACTGCAACATCATTGGTCAACTCAAATTAAATTAACATATGGGGTGGATCAACATCAGGACAAAAACAAGTCCACAAAAACAAGTTTACAAAAACAAGTCTATATTAAGCTAGTTTCAGCCAGTGTCTGCCCCCTTGGGTTTCGATACACAAAGGACTGGGTGTTTTTCTCAAGATTGCTTCTGCTGCCCACAGATGTCTTGTTTTTATCCTTTTGGCAGGTGCAGCCGGTCTTAAGACTGCTTCTGCCGCCCACAGATATCCTGTTTTGCCTTGGCCTGTTTGATCAAAACATCTTAAGATGGAGACTAGGGCTGGGGTCTTTCAATCTTAAGATGGAGACTAAGGTTAAGGTCTTTCATTTCCCCCCTTTTCTTTATCATGGATTAAATCTTTATATCCATTGGTCCTGATCCTTAGCTAGATTAGACTCCGAATCTGTTTGTCTCAGCATTGGATATTGCTGGGCCAGAACCATAGTTTGTATTACCGGTAATCTGTCCTTCATAAACTGTACTAACCTGTTTAGGATACAGGAGCCAAAAGTCAAAATAAGCAATAATATGATTGGGGTCCAGTCAAGGTGGATATTAGCGTAGCTAACCAGGGTGAATTATTAAACCATCCTTCAAACCATTGTTGTTGTGACTCAAAATATTTCTTTCTTTGGGCAAGCCTTTCTCTAAGTTGCAAGACCAAGCCTTACAGCAAAAGTCCTCAGATCCTCCATATTTATTAGCCAGCCCTCGATCTCGACCATCCCTGGGGCATACATAAAATGGATCTGTTTGAAGATTATATCTAATTAATGGGTGTCTATATCCTATATCAGCCACCCCGGGGTAGGGGGAAGTTTTTTCCTTTGATTTCTCCAGTTGGGAGATCCCAGGGGTCTAATTTGGAGACCAGTTTACATAGATCAGGATCCAGGCTGGGCTACCAGGTATTAGGGGTATGCATCCCAGTTATGGACCAAATTATATCCCTTGTCTGAGATATAACATGCCAAGTTAGATTTCGAGTGAGATGGGAACTCTCATTAGCCTCAACCAAGCGAGAAACAAAAAAAACGAAAACAAACAAACAAACAAACAAAAAAGAGGAGCACCAATCTATGTGAGGCCCAGAGCTCTCAGCATCCTGTCCCAAAGCAGGATACAAAGATACAAGACCTAGGCTATTAATGCTGTACCTAGGCAAACATTCTGCCACCAAATAAATGCTAACAGATATGATACAAATGACCCAATCAATATTATACTGCTTAATACAACCAGCTTATCCTTCAAATGAAAACGTCACATACCTGTTTCAAACTATAGAAACAAATGATGAAAATAGTGTCTATACATAAGACTAACTTTTTGCAGTTATATTCATAATTCTATATCTTGGTGGGATGGGAAATGGAGGCAGGTGCGGGGAAGGACCCTCCAGACTGAAGAGGAGGTGGTCTAGGGCAAAAGAGGTCGCTAACTTGCGGTAAAGTACTCGGAGTTGATGATCTCCCAGATGGTCACAGTCTTACCCTGGAACTTGCCGAATGGTGCAGACACGTGGCCTTCTCAAAGACGTCACGGGCCTCTGTATCAGTGTACACCAGCTCGCCACCTTTGGCAGCCTTATCAGTGAGTGGCAGGAGACGCAGGCCTGTCTCGGGGTCCTCCACACAGCGCTCCAGCAGCTGCAGGTAGGTGAGGTTCTTATGTGTGTTGGGGGTCAAAGAAGCCCTTGGTGTCGTCATTTGGATCAACCAAGATGCAATTCATCTCTTCATTGAAGTAGCCATGCTGGTAGGCCACGTCCACCAGTACGCGATGGTTGTGTACAGGATCAATGATGCCACCTGTGGCAATCTGAGCCTCCAGCAGGCGATGCCATGGTCCCTGACGATGAGGTCCTTCTTCATGGCCTAAAAGAGAGAGATCTGCTCACCTGTGTAGGGTTCCTTGTAACCGGTGACAGCATGCTTGGCTCGTGGTGCAGCTCAGGACCCACAACCTCCTCCTTCACAGCCTCATTGACCGTCAGCCGCCAGTTCTGCACAGGGTCCAGCAGGAAGCCTGAGGCCGACTGGGCCTCCAGAAGGATAAGAGCTGTTCCAGGGCTAAGCAGCTGCCTCTGTAGGTCTCTGTAGACACTCAGTTTCTCATTGGTGGGCTTCAGCAGCAGTCCTGCAATGCTGCTGCGGCCCTTCAGGTACTGGCACACATCTTCCTGCTGCATGAGCTCAGTCACTGTGGTGTGACCCTGCGCCAACTGCTGCAGTTCCTCCATGCTGAGAATGCCTGCTTCCTGTAGATGCTGAGCTGATACCTTCTGACGTAATCCCTTGAAGGTTTGCTCAGGTTCACCTTCACAGATGGGCCATTGGGCAGGGCTTTTGCGGCAGCAGCCTGAGTGGTGGTGATCTCCTCTTGCTTACACCCCACACCCTCCTCTGCCTCAGTCAAAGAGGTCGAAGACGGTGCAGAAGATACAGTGGCCGACAAGCCTGGGGCGGCCCGAGACAGGTGGGTCCTTCAGCACCAGGAGGCGCTGGAGTGGGGGAGCCCTCAGCTGCTCCCCAAGCCATGGGGCAGAGGCAGAACTGTGGCACTGGCCAGGCCATTAAGCAGTGTCTGCGGCAATAGGTTTGGGGAAACCGTGAGCTGGGGTCCTCCGCCACCCCCCGGGTTGGGCAGCCCAGTCACCAGCCCACTATGTGTCCCATGCCCAGAAGCCACCGATGTTGCCACTGAGGATGAGTTGTGGCTCTGGTGGTTCAACTCCCGGGGAACCTCCTCTGATGTGGGCTTAGAAAAGTCGTTAGGACCTCCCAGGCCATTGGGCAGCTGGACAGTGTGGCTGCTGCTCTCCAGAATCACTGGGGGCAGCGGATACTCGAAATGGCTATGTTGTTCCATGGTGGCTGTGGCAGCAGCAGCAGCCAGGGGAGCAGCCTTCTTGGAAGCAGCCATGCACCTGCTTCAGGTGGCCGGTGGTCTCGATCACAACTTCTATGCGGTCGGCGCCTTCGTAATTGATGCAACTACGGCAGACAGGTTCGGAGAAGTCCCAGATCATGGCCCAGGGCATGAGAGGCAGGTCACACAGGTAGCAAGACTGTTGTCGGAATGAAGACACCTGTGCTGCCCACATGATGCCAAGCTCGGGGAAGGTAGGCCCTCTCCCGGGCTGTCTCTGTGGTGCCTTCTCCATCGGGAGGACTGACTGGCTGGGGAAGGAGTCCAGCTGCAGGGGGAGGAGGCTGGATGGAGAGTGAGTCTCCACTGCTGGTTCAGCGCCTCTCTGTGGGGGATCCACCGTCCAGGTGGCCAATGGGTTCTGCATGCTTCTTGCTCCCTCCTCCTACTGTGGCTGTCTGGTCTGGAGAAGAGCACCGGGAGCCTTCTTCCTGGTGCTGTGGATCAGGACTGGAAGTTCCGGGCCTGGGGGAAGGGGGCTAGGGTGTCTGGGGAGGCTGCCATTTCTTCTTCTTGACATCCACCCCCTGGCCATCGGCCCGGAGCTGGACGTCTTTCCAGTGTCCTAGAGTCAAACTTAAGGGGGTGGTTAGATTTTATCCCATGTTGGGCTTTTCTTCCAAATAAATCAAGACAACAATTAGACAAACAAAACAGATAGACAAACAGCAGGCCAGAAGCCACATGGCAACGGAATCGGCGTAAAACCAAAATATTCAGATGGAGAAGGCAAGACTATGTCTCCCCAGCTCTCCAGCAGAGTGGCCTGTTCACTCTTCAGATACAAATTGGCCCCCAAAAATCGGGGCCCCCGAATCCCCAGGGCATCTCCCAGGTGGCTAGCGAGGAGTCCGGAACTCGTCAGCTCCCTCCTGCTTGGCCTACAGAGTGCTTGTATGTACAAATGACTTCAAATTCAACAAACAACAAATTCAACGAACAACAATGGACAAACAGACAAACAGACAAACAGAGAGACAGGGTGAATTCGCCGGCCGGCTTACCTCCCGATTGGCACTGTGGGTTACCAAGTAGGGGGTTCTCGGTGGGACCTCCAAGATGAAAGACCCTAATTTCTAGAGTCCAGGGAAGGATCCCCCAGACTCAATAAGCCATGCTAATGGATGCAAACAGCAATAGGATTATTTATTGTCGAAGTCACCAACGGGAGATTCAGTACTCCAAGTGAGACTGAACCCCCTTTGTAATTTTCCAGCCAGTATTTATAGGGTCTCAGGGTTACATAATGGGGGGAAGTATAGCAACTGCAACATCATTCATTGGTCAACTCAAATTAAATTAACATATGGGGTGGATCAACATCAGGACAAAAACAAGTCCTCAAAATCAAGTTTACAAAAACAAGTCTATATTAAGCTAGTTTCAGCCAGTGTCTGCCCCCTTGGGTTTCGATACACAAAGGACTGGGTGTTTTTCTCAAGACTGCTTCTGCTGCCCACAGATGTCCTGTTTTTATCCTTTTGGCAGGTGCAGCCGGTCTTAAGACTGCTTCTGCTGCCCACAGATATCCTGTTTTGCCTTGGCCTGTTTGATCAAAACATCTTAAGATGGAGACTAGGGCTGGGGTCTTTCAATCTTAAGATGGAGACTAAGGTTGGGGTCTTTCATGCATATTTGCATGTGTGGAGTTCACCAGCAGGTTCATGTGTACATGAGTGTATTTGAGGCCCAAGTATTGTTTACATATCAGGGCTCCTTCCCATCTCTTCCTTCCCCTACACTACTTGGAAACCCTGCGTGACTGAGGTTGATGATAACTTATTCTATATACAACTTGGGGGTGGGGGAAGAGAGAAAGAGTGTATTTTGATTCCTCATCATTCTCAACTTCCCAGTTCCACTCATTTATCTGTCTGTCCATCTATCCCATGTGTCAAGTGGAGACTAAGCATTATTTGGGCGTCTGGTCCAGTTGTAAGCCCTGGAGTTAGACATTGAGAGAACTACCAGAAAAGCCCCAGTTTCCACTTAATGACAGGGAGGCATCAAGAGAAGATGGTTTGGTTTGGGCTGAACAGGGGCCCTTGAGTTGCTATGTGGAGGGAAAAGCCCATGGAGCAGCGGCAGGTAGTGAGGCTCTTTAGCATTCCTGCTGCTCTCCAGATAGGAGCCAACAGCAGTCTGAATGAAACTGGTGACTGCGGCAGGGGCAGGCAACACTTGGGCTTTGTGTTTGTGATGGAGAATGATTTGGGGGTGGATTTGAACTACTTGTGGGTGTGAGAGAATGAGGAGTTTATCTGAGCAATTGGATGAGTGGAGTTTCCCAAGATGGTGGCAAACCTGGGGAGGTTTTGGGTGGAAAATTCCACATCTTCCTTTTTCCATCATAAACCTATACCTGCCAACCTGACACCTCAGGGGAACGATGAATGGGCATCTGGATACACGGGATTGATAAGAATGGAGCATCCTTAATTCTGTTCTCTTCTCAGCCCTCATGTGGGACTCAGAAAGCCTGCCTAAAATCCAGTGGTGACATCTCCATCCCAGAAAGTCAGAGTCCTTCCTCTGACCTTGAAGGCCCTGTGTGATCTGGTTTCCCTTTGCCTCTGGCCTTGCTTCCTGTGGTCTCCCCATGGGCTCTGCTCTGGGTCACCTTGGTCCCTGACTGTTCTCAAAGCTGACCTGGTCTATTTCTTTGCAGGGCCCGGTTCTTCTCTCTGCCTACTCTTTTCTAAGACAGTGGTTCTCAACCTTCTACATGCTGTGACCCTTTAATACAGTTCCTCATGTGCTGACCCCCAACCGTGCAGTTACTTTCATTGCTACTTCATAATTGTCATTTTGCTGCCACTATGACTCATACTGCAAATATCTGATATGCAGAATATGTGATATGCAACTCCTGTGAAAGGGCCCTTCACCCACCAAAGGGGTCATGACCCACAGGTTGAGAACCAGATCCCTAAGCCTGAACCCTTGCTTCCTTCAGAGCTATTGCAGCATTGCATTCTGGGCTTTTCAAAATCATGGTCAAGTTCAGCATCACCATTCTGCTAAGTCTTACTCGTCCATCCAATCCCTTCTCTTCCTTTTGGTCTCATTCTCTTGTAACTGAATGCATCTCTGACTCATGTTGTTTTCTCTTCATTTCTTTTCCACAAAAGCTACTCTAAGTAGACAGACAGTTTTGTCCCCAGGGCTCATGACTTCATCCCCAGTGCTGGATATATCTTTACCGACAATAAATGTGTGTTGAGTGAGGAAGTACATGGGACTCTCTTGTTGTCGTTGGTGTTTGTGAGATACTTCAGTACTTTCAGGGCAAATCCCTTTTAACTCAAGTCGGGGGAGGAGGTTTTCGTTGCTTATGGGGGACGAGGGCCATGCTCCAGATGTCCTCTTTTTCTCTGTGGTACCCATGATACTTTGCATCTACAGGGCTTCTGGCCTACTTCCCACCAGTGCTATGTTTTTCCATGCCCACTTCCCGAAAAGACTGAAAAAACACCAGGGCTGAGGCGTAGAATGTATTCACATGCCTACCACAGTGCGTAAGTCATTAGCGTGAGCAGCAGTCATTTGCAGAATGAAGTGGTTTTAAGCTAAATTAATTTCTCTCTCATTATAAAGGTGAGACAAATTGGAAGAGCAAAACTCACTTGTGTCTTAGGAAAGCTTTGCTTTGCAGATAGGAAATCTAATTTACTCTTAAAGGCAACTGCCTCAAAGGACAAGTGTTTAGTTATGTGTTGTGTATTTAACTAAAACTGGTCCCAGAAAGGAAAAGAAAAACACTTGCATGTACACATTAGGAACCCCTCCAAAGACTTTAAGTATATGAACTCACTGAATTTTCATACCAATCATTGGGTGTGGACATTACCACGTCCATTGTGCACACCAGGAAACCAAGTCCTGAAGTCATTTAGTTAGGATTATAAGTCTAGAAGAGGCACAGCCAAGATAGAGCTCAGACTGCCTGACTCCATGACTCAACAGAGCAGGGGTAGCATATTGCTAAACAGCCTTCCCGGAAATCAGTGCACAAGGCAAGATGAGCTGGGAAGAAGGATGGGCACAGCCTCCATCCTTTGCATTGTTTCCCTTTATGTAAATCTATCTGCACAAAGAATCAGGTTTCTGTAAGCACAGCTTGTCACATGGAGTGGGGATCGACAGGCAGGTTGGGTTCTGAGTCAAAGCTAATCCTGGAGTTGGTTTTCAGCAGACATACCTTCAGAGTCACTTTTTATCTCTTGGTTATGGTCCTAACCTGCTACTCCATCACTCTTCATGCATTATTTCACGGATGACAGCTGACTTGATCCTTTTTAGTTCTCCGTTTCTATGTCCTAAGGGTGGCCGGGGGCAGTGTGGACATTAGGGTATATGTAGTCTTTGTGGGGCCCAGTGTAGCATCTCCTATGGTTGGATTCTGGAGTGGCTAGCTTGACTCCTCCTCCACAAGCCTTATTCCACTATCCTTCCAGGGCACAATTACATTGTGATCAAGGTGGGACCTACCTGAAACCCACCAGCTATTCATTCGCAGATATCTTCCAGACACCCTCTGTCTTGTCATGCTGCTGTGAACCTCTACAGAGAAGAAACAAGAAGCATTGCCTTTGGTTCCCACCTTTAAGCAGTTGCATATTTATTAGAGAAATGAGACTGTCTATGGGAAGCAGTTACTGGAAAAGATGACTGTGGGTAATGAATGACCAAATCACGCAGCAATGTTGTGAAGCGTGGGAGGTCAGAAATTGTGCAAATTAGATTGTTCTGAAAAAAAACCCACAAAATGTCATAGTGGGGGATACAACTGTCCCATTAGTGTAGAGAGAGTAAGTCACTCTGGAGATAAGGATAGAGGATAGCAATGCAAGGTTGCAAGAGAAAGAACACCAAGTAAAACAGAGTAACAGGGAGCAAGAAAAAGAGAAAACAGAAGCTAACTCCATCTAGGAGAAGGACATGAGCCAAACAACCTATTTTGCACCAAGCTCAGGGGCTGTGGGAGAATTCTGCTTGCAGTTCAAGTACTGTCATCAGCTAAGTGAGTACCTGATCTTCCCAGAGTGTCTGTTTAGCCATCCTAAAAATGCTGACAGAGAGCTATAGCAGAGGCTGCTTGTTTGTTTCCTGGCCGCCCAGATTCCTGAAATAATCACACAGAAATCTGTATTAATTGCAATACTGTATTAATTGCAATTCTGCAGATGCCGGATGGAACTTTACCTGGTAAGCCACAGCCACGTGATAATACTCAGATTAATAGAAATGGATTAATTTAAGATGTAAGAGCCAGCAAGAAATACGCTTAAGCTATTGGCCAAGCAATATTGCAATTAATACAGATTTTTGTGTGATTATTTTGGGAATCTGGGTGGCTGAGGAAATGAACAAGCAGCTGGGAAACGAAGAAGCAGCTTCTGGCCACAGAGAGCAGTCTGTAGAAGTGATGGCGAGATGCCATGGGCACAGAGGTTATTGAGGTGCGAAGGCTGATGCACTGGAGACATCTGATGAATGTTTTTTTTTTTCTGGGAAAGTAATGCAAAGCCATGTTAGTGGCCTCACTGACTCCTTGTGTCTGTTTGGGTGGGTTCAATGGCTCAACAGAACTCCCTAGAGAGCGCTTGCTGCCTCCAGGTGTGGACTCTTTTTCAGGAATGTGGTGAGTCTGATGGCCTCTTTACTTCCTGATTCTGTGTATGGACCAGCAGCTGCTCTGGAAGATGGACAGTGGTAGCTTTATTTCCAAAACACCTGCATTATTTCCTAATGAGACTGCTTGCTAGGATAATGTCACAGTTGGTTACAGCTCTCTGGAGAGGCTGAGGATAATGCCAGAAGTTGGAAGAAATGAGTTCCTGGCTCTACCATGCACCAACTAGGTGACCTGAAGAAATTGCTTAACCTCTTTGAGTCTTCAAAGAGTCCAGATGAGATTATTGCTAAGGTCCATTTTGATTAAAATGTTTTATAAGCCTAAAAAGACAACTTGTACAAGAAAAATCTACAAGGTTTAATCAGATGGGTCAGAGAATAGAATTTCTAGTCTGAGCCTTAATATTTGTGCATATATAGCATACATACAACACTATAATGAGGGAAATAAAAGTACTTACAATGACACGGGGTGATTGGAAACATGCCAGATATAATACATTTGCTTTCCTGCTTGCTGGTTGCTTTATTTCCCTTCTCTCTGTTGACCAAGAAAACCAATGAATGAACCAAACAAAAGAAGTCTTTTCTCATTCCCCCCTCTTCTATCTAATACCATTCTCTGAGCATCTCTGGAAATCCAGGTCCAGAGTTAGACTCTGGGGTTGCTTGGGTGGACATGGTTTATCAGGTTGCTCAGTTCCAGAAGCCTCTAGGATGCTTTGTGAAGGAGTTATCATTTTGGCTAAGGTACCACTTTGTGTGATGCATATGTGTATGTGTGTGTGGGTGTGTGTGTCTGATAGGTGGATGGATGGATGGATGGATGAATGGATGGATAGGACAGTCTTGAATGTCATCCTTAGAAACACTGTTTACCTCCTTGGAGACAAGATCTCTCACTAGCCTAGAGTTCACCATTAGGCTCGGGTGACTGGCCAACAAGCCCCAGGGATGTCTTTCTCTGTAATGGCATTTCAATTGTATCTTAATAAATAAAGACTGCCTGAAGATCTGAGAGTAAAGCAGTCCCACTGGTCAGCCTTACAGATCAGGTTATGATAACGCACACCTTTAATCCCAGTAGCCATACTAGTTGCCATAGAAACCGGCACGCCTTTAATCATGGTGGTGCATGCCTTTAATCCCAGCCCTAGAGAAGATTATAAAATGGGAGGAAACAGCTCTCAACAGACAACTCTCATTCTGAGATTCTGGGAGGGAGGCAGGACCGCTATTTCAGACTGAGGTCGAGGTAAGAGCCAGTAACTGGCTGTTTTGCTTTTCAGATCTTCAGGTTGAACCCCAGTTTCTGACCCTGAGCTTTTTATTAATCGTGCTTCATGCCTCTGCTGGTCAGTGCTAGGATTAGAAGCATATGCCACATACCTTGCTTTTTAACATGGATACCAGGGATCAAACCCAGGACATTGTGTTTGCACAGCGAGCTCTTCACCCACTCACTTCTTCCTTTAGCTCCAAGACATAATGATCCTAATTACAGCTAATGTGTGTGGATTCCCCAATGGGGTTGAGGCTACAGTATCTGCTCAATCCCAGCTTGGTGAATCTGGGAGGTACCCATACCTCTAGGCACCTAACGCAGACAAGGGCATCCTTGGAACCTCTGTTTTATTTGGAAAATGGCCCATTGTTTTCAGGTAACTCAGGAGTCACAGAATCCTCCTCTTGGCTTCCCAGCTCTGTCTCTGCCTGACCCTGCCTACCAGGCGTAGCCTTGAACTCTTGGAAAGGCAAACTGGTGGATGTTTGTCCCTACCAGAAGTCGGCAGGCATCACAAGAAACTTGTAACCCTACCCAAGCTTAGCCACAAAACCGGAGTCACAGGCTGAGCCAGCCCTTTGGCTTGGATGTGACATCTGAGCCACTGGCAGTCACTAGCTCACCTCTGAGAAGCAGTGACCTATGGAGACACCTGGTCCAAGCCTGGGAGTGTTAGCTTTCCTCTGGAGGCAGCCTGGACCATCTATCTGTTCTTCCACAGGTTGAGTGCTGGGACCTGATCTCTTATGCTGGGGCTGGCAGGTCTTGTTTCCAAAGAGGAGTGTTAAGCTTACAAGTTTTTCCCCCCTACTAAAAAATACAGTGCTACCTTCTTTGATGCAAAAAAGCTGAAGGAGGAAGTCAAGAAATCACAATTATGATGAATGAAACCTCCGATTCACCTTCATTTACTTATTCATTTATTTTATGTGCATGTATGCATGCAAGTGTGTGCTCCCAGATGCATGTGAATGTATGCATGCATGTTTGTTGAGCCCAGAGGCCTATGTCAAGTGCCTTCCTTTATTGCTTTTCAGTTTATATTTTGAGACAGGGTTTCTTGATGAAAGCGGAGCGCACTGATTTTGCTAAGCTGACAGGTCTGCAAGCTCCAGGCACCCCCGTCTCTCCTTTCTCAGCTCTAGGATTAAGGGTGCATGTTATTGGGCCTGGTTTTTATGTGGGTGCTGTAAAGTTTTTGTAGCCTGATAAGCCTCTCTGCCGACGCAATAATCCAAATCAGACCAAATCAAACCAAATTAGAAAAAGTCCAGGTTTAGTGGGTGCCAGTGCTCCCAGGGGACCTGACCAGGAAACCATGGAGAGGGGAGAGGAGAACCTGAAAACCACGTGTTCTTTCTCTGGGGAGCAGTTTTATAGTCTGTGGGAGTCTTCTTGACCCTCTCTGGGGAGGGGTCACCATTTGGTGGGGTTTCTGGGAGGTGGAGTCTGGACTGTGGCAGTTACCAGGGGAAGGGGCTTGGGATGGATGCCAGGGGCTGGGGTGATGCTTCCAACCAAACATCCCAGACTCCTTGGATATAGGGGTATCAAGGGACTGGGGTCTCACTCCCAACCAAACATCCCAGATTCCTTGGATATAGGGGTGTCAGGGGTTTGGGGTCTCATTTCCAACCAAACGGGTGCTGGAAATCAAACTTGGCTCCCCAAGCTTTCATGTGAGCAGTTTACTGACCGAGCCATTTCTTTAGTTCTGTTTGCTGTCTTAAGCTGGAAAATAATCTTGTCTAGGATTTCAGGGCTTTCTTCGACTACCACCACCACCACTACTATTATTCTCTCATGTATTACAATCTGGCAGCAATTTCCCCTTCCTCCCCTCCTCCAGTTTCTCCTTCTCATCTTCCCTTTCCCCCAGATCCATGCCCCCTCCATCATAAAAGAGCAAGCCTCCCAGTGACAGCCCCCAAACACAGCATAATATGCTACAATAAGACAAGGCACATCACATCAAGGTTGGATGAGGCAAATCAGTGGGAGACAAAGGGTCACATATGTAGGCAAAAGGGTCAGTGAAGGCCCCCATTCCTATGGTCAGGAATCCTACAAGAACACCAAGCGACTCAGCCATAACATACATGCAGAGGACCTAGGTCCGATGCCTACAGGCTCCCTGATCTTTGCGAGCCCCCATGAGTCCTGGTCAGTTGATTCTGTGAGTCTTGTTCTCATGGTTCCCCAACTCCTCTGATCCCTCCAATCCTTCGTCCCTCTCCTCTACAGGACTCCCCAAGCTCCACCGAATGTTTGCCTGTGGGACTCTGTATTTGCTCCCATCAGTTGCTGGATGGTATCTCTCTGGTCTCTTTGATGAGGACTCTGTGAGGCTCTGGTCCCAGAATACTTTGCAGGCAGGACAAGCTATAGGTTGAAGGTTTTGTGGCTGGGTTGGTGTCCCAATTTCTCCACTTTGAAGCCTTAACTGGTCACAGAAGATGGCCAATTGAGGGATTTTCTTTTTTTCCTCCTCTTTTTGACCTTTTTTCTCTTCCTTTTCCCTTTTCTTCTTCCTTGCAATCCTCTCTTATGGGGTGCATTTGCCTTGCTTGAATTTAGATGTGAGTGTGCTTATCCTCTTGCATTCAGAACAGAAGGAGACAGGGATGCAAAGGAAAGGCCCAGCCCAGCAGACAACGTCCCTGAAGCTAGAAACCACCCAACCAGCAGCAGAGACCCCATTTCGTCATGGAAGCCCCTGGCTACAAGGGCCTCATTTGAGCATGGGGATTTGCACTCTGAGGACAGTTGCTCTCTCCCAGGGCAATGGTTCTTGTTTTCCTGTAAAAATCCATGCTGCCAAAACTGATAGTTTTTCACAGCTTGCCTGACAGGTACAATTGTCGCCGGGAACAGAATAAAGAGACAATGCAAAGTAGCTCCTCTAAGCTGCCTTTAATTGGCTCTTCAAGTCACTTTCCTGAGATGGATTAATCACACTAAGACACAGTATGTCAGTGAAGCTCATAAAACCTGCTTTCCCCGATCATTTTCCAGAGCCAAGAGATATGTCGTGTTGCTTTTGGTCCTTCTGTGAAGTCCTGTTAAAGGATCTTACAGAGGCTGGCTGGTGGGCCACACCCTTTCAGCTTTTGGCATAATAAATCCTGTGGACAGGTGTGAACGCATCCCAGAGGTAGGTTTAAGTGCCTATGAAATCATTTCTGCTTGTGAAAAGACGACAAGGCCCCTCCCTCTCCCCAAACCACTATTCTGCTGGCAGGAGGTTGTATTATGCAAACTCTTGCCTGGAGCTCTGCAGAGATTCCTATTAAAATTCTATTTCCTATTTAAGGACACTTCTGTGTGAGTATTGATCACTGGACCAGGGCCATTTCAGCACTGAAAAGCCTTCCAAGTGCGCCCAGCTGTCCTTCCCCAAAGCGAATGTGCGCATTTGAAGCAAGTCATTGGCTGTGGCAGTTTTAATTTTTGGTGTAAAGCTCGGTTACTTGGAAGGAGAAAACCACGGAGGCTCAGCATCCACGATGAATTTAAGGCCAAAATCAAATCAAATCAAATCAAATCAAATGTGCACAAGTTAATCTTAAAACACTTGATGGCATGCAAATTTACACCCCTGTTCATGTAAATCGCTATAATGAGGATTGGTTCTGAACAGCCAGATGAGTACAGCTTTCCTCCATTTACTTCCTCGTTTGGGAGTGTGAGCCAGACAGAGACAGAGAGTGTGAGCCGGGGAGTGTGAGACGGAGAGGAATGTGAGCGATGGCTGGCAACTCGGGTGACTTTCCCAGGACTTCCTTGGGCTGGCGGATGGCTGTAGGGTGGGTTAAGGGAAGGGAAAGGATCAGGGATGGAAAGGTGGGTCATTTGGTCTTGATGGCCTGCTCATGGCTGTGGCTTCTTCTCCTAGGTTTCAGCTGCATCAATCTCTGGATGAACCATCATGACAAACACCTGTGGTAATGAGGTAAACCATGGCTGTGTGCTGGCGGGGACACCTTGCTGGCTGTCTTTTGTGGGTCACCTGTAGCTTATTGACAGACAAAAGGATCTTTTCAACTTGACTGCTTCCTTTGGAGAGGGAGAACAGTCTCTACAGTGATGCTGACGACAGGGTAGGACCCGCTACAGTGTGGTGTCGTCCCTCATTGACATGATTTGTTAGCTGGAAACAGATCCTTCCCACACTCAAGAAGTCGTGCACAGTCATGCAGAGATGTGAACATTGGAAAGTGAAGAATCAGAGTGGGAAACTCTCATACCGTTTCCTTGTGTGTGTGTGAATGTGTGCACATGTATATATAGCTGTGTGTGTGAGTGTGTGTCCATGTGGAAACCAGAGGTCAAGCTTGGGTGGTGTTCTTCAGGTGCTGTCCAGTTCCTTCTAACGAAGTCTATGACCACGGCTCCCTGAGTGGGTTAAGCCGGTTGCCCAGAGAGCCTCTGCAGTGCTGGGATTACACAATATGCCACCATGCTAAGTGTTTTTGTTTCTTGTTTTTGTTTCTGAGACAGGGTTTATCTGGGTAACAATCCTGGCTGTCCTGGAACTTGCTTTGTAGACCAGGCTGGCCTCGAACTCACTGAGATCCACCTGCCTCTGCCTCCCCAGTGCTGGGATTACACTTCTGTGCCACCATGCTCAGCCTTTTTCTTTTTTTTAAATTAAATTTCTTTTAAAATGTATGTTGAAGGGTCAAACTCAGCTTGTATCACAAGTCCTTCATCACCTTATCTACACCCTCAGCCCTATCGTACCGTGTCATTTATACCCAAGTGTCCCCAAACGGTTAAGCCATATGAACTTTCATGTCACCTTGGTAGCATATCCCAAGGTCACTGAACCCTGATATTTTTACCTTTCTAGTATCCCTGCTTGTTTTCAGTTGTTTTGTCCCCTTCTAATTGAAGCGATGCCTTTTGTTAAGCTCTGTTGATAGAAGACAGCAGATTTTAATGTCAAACATGTCTCTGATGTTATTCTTAACCAAGTTTAGTTGTATGGCTGGGTTATCGTTGTTCACGGCTCACACTGGATCATCTTCTGTTAGAGAAAGGACGGCTAGAGGACCGAAGGAGTCACACTTGATTTAGGTGTGTGACACAAAATCAGACGGGTATGGAGGACTCTGTCTAGTTCTTGGGTCTTGGCCTTGGACAGCAGTCAGGTTGTGAGCTAGTGTGGGGGTTTTGATTCTGAACTACTGCAAAGACAAACAACTCAGTGAAAGCGTTAGCTGTCATATCATTGAGGGGACATCCAGAATGTGAGATATGGTCCCCAAGTCATGGGTTTCCCAAGAGAGCTGTATCAAAAGTTTTAATCAATCAATTAGTACAGCATCAGAATCACTGAGGGTGGGAACTGAAGTTTTCACTTTGACCATTAGACGCCGGCCCAATGTTTGAAACTGGTGATTACTAGCATTTGGTCATCAGTTGTTTGTGCCTCTCCTGGGGATACACATGCTTGATGCATTGTCCATTTACAACCTTACAACCTTTCTTTTTCTCTTTTTGTTTCAGCACTGAGAAACTGAGGCACATGGAATTTATATAACTGAAGTTAGGCAAGTAGAATTGGAAGCGCTTGGAAGCCATCTTGCGGTCCTAGATATGATTCTTGGCGGCTGTGCTCCAGAGCAGCTCCAGAGCTGCTACTACTCATTCCTACAGAATAGTGATCAGTACTGTTCTATGCGAAGACGGTCGCTGGATGGACCTGACACAGGCCAGAGTGTGGTTTTCGTCTCAGTTCTTTCGCAGTGAATCCATGCCCCCGTCCAGGCTGGGGTTAGGTTCCTGTATTCCTGGCTAGCAATCTCTTAGCCTTTGCTGAGGAAGGAGGAAGCATCTGGACAGACGGCTCTGATGGCAGATATCTCTATTCCACCTTCATTTCACTCTGAGCAGCCTGGCCTGAGAAGCCCTCGTTTTCAACTTGTTTGTGATCTGATACTTCATCTTGGGGGCGCAGAAGCTGTGGGCCCCTGAGCTGGCTAAGCTGCACGGAGCTGATGGACATTCCACACCTGTCAGCACTGTAGGCCTGGCTCCCCTTGAGACTGGCTCGGAGGGAGGGTTTTCTTGGCTCTCCCTGAAGAAGTCTGTCAGGTGTCCATGACAGTGAAGGCCTGAGGAGATGCTGAGTAGAGCTGGCCTTCTGCCTGGTGGGGACAAGGGTATGGTGACCTCTGAGCTGCCTCTTGCTGACAAGGCTGTGAACATTGGCCTATATACATGTTACTAGCCCAGAGGCCTGGGACTTTCACTTTCATTCGCAGCCACTGGAACCCAATATATGTGTCCACTGCTATGCTGGGCATGCTGAATACAGAGGGCCCCGGTGGCCTTTAGAAGACTCTGGGTCTTGTGATGAAGTACCCACACTGACTGAGTATTATAACATAAAACTACCACTTTGTTCTGTGTACATATACTCTGGAGACACACACACAAAAAAGCATTTAATTCTTCTTGATACAGTGCTATTAGGTTAGGAAGATGCCGAAGAGAGAAGGCATGGTTTCGTGAGGGATGAAGTTGGTTCAGCTCCTGCATAACAGCATCATAAAGTAGTCTAAAGATATCCACGAGCATGCAGTAGGTGTCCAGTGATCTGGTTGTGGTGGGGATGGTTATGTTATCTCTGCTCCGTCGCTGTTAACTTCTGAGTTTGGTTTCTTCCCAAAGGGAAAGTGCTATTCCTCCCATGGCCCCTGCAGGTGAGCTTCCCTTCAGCCCCTCATATTGGCCTCCATCTCTATAAGACCATCAAGAAAGGCTGAGAATATTTGCCCTGTTTGGAATCTGCAACTTTGCACAAACCTTGTGGTCACAGGAGGTTATCCCAGAGATGTCCAAAAGTGACCAGAGTACCAAATGATTCTCCGTGTGGGGTAGAAATAGAGATGTTGTTGCGTTGCTTCCTTCCCACAGCATCTTCTAAGTGATGAGGAACGCCAGACCACACTGTTCAGAGATTTCCCACCTGCTCATCATCTTCCATGTGTGATGTTGACTCTGTATTTCAGTAGTCTGCATTTGGGCATTCAAGCAAACACAGACTGAAACCTCTCAAAAATTATATCAACACAGAACACCTGTGACTCTCTATGTCATCACCCTTTAAATAACATACAACAGCAACTATTTTGCTTGTGTTTGTTAATTCCAGTAATCTAGCGATGACGGAGAGTCTGTGTGAAGATGTACATAGGACACATGGTACACCAGATCAGTTATGAAGGTCTTGAGCATCATTGGTTTGCAACCTTCAGAACGTCCTGGAAAAAAAAAGTTCTCTGGCTACCACTCTTAATACTCTCACTATTAACCGAGGTAGATTTTATTGGCCCCATAGTGGCAGCAATAACATTAGCAACACCAACATTTATCAAGCACTGTGCTGAGAACATTGTGGCTGTTACCCCTGTTAGTACTCTTGGCACCTTGTGGGTCAGACACTGTCACCCTTGCTTTTTAACAGACGAGAAAGTCGGATCACTGAGAACTTGGTTCACTTCTTAAAGTTATACAACTAGTGGACAAGGGAACAAGAGTTTGAACATAGATGTTCTGCATTTAGGCAGGAGAGACCAGCCCAGAAGGAACTCTGCTTTCACGGTCCCCTTCCACAGCAGGGACCTGCATTCATGAGCATCTAAGTCCCTGCCTTCTTTGAGGAGTCTGCATGCATGACCTCACTGTGGGCATGTTCTCCTGTGTCCCATGCTGTCTTCTCGTCCCAGCAAAGCAACCCCATTTTACCGTTTGAGAGTTTAAATCCACTGAGAATTTCTCTGTCTTAAGCTTTTCCACACTCAGCCTTTCTATTCAACAACAATCTGGAGAGTACCTCGGGAGGATGTCCCCCTCAGAGGACTTGTACAAGACTAATTCGACAACACCCACAAATAACACTCCTGCAAGCAGATTTTCTCCTAAATGTCTCCTTCACTGGTGTGATTGGAATCTTGACTGCCCCTTCAAGTTCATGTGTTATAGGCTTGATCCCCAAAGTGGCCATGTTCACAGGGAAGGTCTTTAAGAGGTTATCGTATCTTGAGGATTCTGACATCAAGCATTTATTATTCCAACTACGGAGTCATCTTTCAGGGCTATCGGGAGGTGGTGGCAATAGCTATCAGGAGGTGGAGCCTAGTTACAAGTAAGTTACCAATGATGCGTTTATGTTTCTTTTCATTAAATTTTTAAAAATTGTACGTGTATGGATATTTTCTCTGAATGTATGTTTGTCTGAATGTATGTCTGTATGCTATATGTATGCAGTGCCCGAGGAAGACAGAAGAGGGAACCAGATCCCAGGTTACTGAAGTTTCAGATAGTTTTGAGCCTCTACATGGGTCTGAGATTTGAACCCTGGTCTTATGGGAGAGCAGCTCATGACCTTCAACACTGAGTCATCTCTCCAGGCCTGATGACACTTTTTTTTTTGATTTTTGAGACAGGGTTTCTCTGTAGTTTTTGGTGCCTGTCCTGGAACTAGCTCTTGTAGACCAGGCTGGCCTCAAACTCACAGAGATCCACCTGCCTCTGCCTCCCAAGTGCTGGGATTAAAGGTGTGCGCCACCACCGCCCGGCTCTGATGACACTTTTGAAGGGTGTGTTTTATCTCCAGTCTTCTCCTTGGTTTCCACAAGGAATGTGGCTTTGTTTAACTACCCATTCCCTGCCACAGTGTGATACTCTGCTTTGCCACAGGCTCACTGTGGTGGGGTCAAGAGATTGTAACAAAATAAACCTTTCTTCTTTATAAGTTGAGATTACCTTAGGGAATTTGTTGCAGTAATGCAGAGCTGAATAATACCTCTGTCTCACAACCAGGAGTTTTACACATAAAGAGAAGGTGGAGAAAGGATTCTGAGGGGCAAGAGGACCAGTTAGTCAATGCTGATAAACATTGTAAGGCAGCTTCACAATGACTGGTAGACAGTCATGGGGCATGTCTCTGTCAGTATGCACACATCGCTGAGCAAGAAAGATGCTGGGTACTATTTGAGTGAGATTTAGTCTCACTGTTCAACTAGGAAAAACACTGTGTGCTTCAAGTACTGGGGAACTCAAAATAATGTGAGTCTTTCGTAAATTCTTCTGTTATCTGCCTTCCCGGAGCCTTTTACTGTGAATGGGAGCCACTTACATTACTGTTTACTTAATATTCTCTAACCATTGATTCCTTTTTAATCCTTAATTTTTTAGTATGTGTGTGTGTATGTGTGTGTGTGTGTGTGTGTGTGTGTGTGTGTGTGCATGTGTGTACATGTGCAAGCAGTCAAACATGCATTTGTATGTGTGTGCAAGTTTGGTCAGAAGACAATTTGCAGGGCTCAGTTCTCTCCTTTACCACATGGGTCTTAAGGATGAAATTCAGGTTGTATGTCTTGGTGGCATGCGCCTTTACCCACTGGGCAATCCTACTAGCCCTTATTTCTAATCTTTAACATTCAACATGGGAATCAGTATCTCAGAAAACAGGTTTGTTGAGGAATTATACACACATACATATACATGCATGCATGCATACATACATACATACACACATATGGAGGCTAGGGATAGAAATACACCTTTTAAAAGGAGTGTCATCAGGTCTAGCAATCTCTCTCTCTCTCTCTCTCTCTCTCTCTCTCCCCCCCCCCCCCACTTCTAAGATACGTTGAAATAAAACCTATTCACGTTTCAAGAATGCATTGAGGTTTCACTGAAATTCCTCCATGGAGAGGGTGCTTTGGGAGAACGGAGAGTTTGTTCCACTGTCCCTTCTTGGCTGTGTGGCCTGGGGAGAGTGAGCATTGCTCTTTTACCTCACCTCACTAAACTTCTGAACTTGGAGCCCATCTCTGGTCACTCCGTCCTGGATTTTCCTTTGCTACCTTTTGAAGAGAGATGTCTTCTGAGCCACACTGGGCATCCTTGTTGAGAATCAGCTTTGTGATGTCTGTCTGGAGAAGTTGGTGCACTGGGCATCGTTGTTGAGAACATGCTTTGTGATGTCTGTCTGGGGGAGGTTGGTGCACTGGGCATTGTTGTTGAGACCATGCTCTGTGATGTCTGTCTGGGGGAGGTTGGTGCACTGGGCATCGTTGTTGAGAACATGCTTTTTGATGTCTGTCTGCAGGAGGTGGGTGCAGGTCTTCCCTTGTGTCTCTGGCTTTCCCCACTGGCCTTGCCTCTAGCCTTTGGGACCCATCCCTCCCCTTCACGCCTTTGCTGTGTTTTTGGGGGTGCTCATGTGCCTCTCTCTGGAAGCTGGGCATATTTGATCAGTCTGGGGCTCTCCTCTGTTAGCGTTAGAACAGTCTTTTTGCTGTTGTCCGAAATGCTAACACCTAGTTTTGATGACACGGACCTCCCCAGTGCTGGGCACCACACCCATGCTCTTCTCGGATGAGGTCTTTATCCAGTTTCACTTCCTCTCAGTAACAGAGACAACATTCATCCCCCTTCAAACGTGATGATTTTGGATGGGAATAAGACATTGAGAATATAGGGCTGGCTGTGCTGACAGCCTGGTTTCACCTTTCGCCAACCCCCAAGACTTTCCCACATTCAATACCAGTTCACTGAGTTGTCTAACTTTAGTTTTGCACCCCTGGTGTTGAGGACCCAGGGGAGGAGCTTCCACCTGGCTCGGTTCTGTTTCATCCTGTAGGACCTGGTTCATCACTCAAGGCTGCTGACATCTTTTTGGAGTCCAACTATGTCATCTGATGTGTTTTTACCTTTCTTCACTGGTGTCCTCAGAAAGCCGATAAGTGTGTAATACTTTTTTTCATCCAAGTCAATGATAAAAATGATGAATAGAAAAACCCATGGGTTTCCAGACACTGTTCGGAAACATCCTCCACTCCAGTGAAATTTATTAATTACTTCTATCTGAGCATTAGCATACTGCCAGCTATTGAATTATATAGGCCTATCCGTATTCCTCCATTTTATTAGCATGATACAAGAATCTCATGCCTGATATCGTGGGATAAGAAAGCATTTGTTCGGTAAAGAATTGATTCTGTCCAAATAAAGTTTTGACCCTTGTTTCCAGCTCCTAAGAGATAAGCTCAGAACTCTTAGAATATTCTGTCTAGGAGGGGCTCTGTTTACTGGGGACCCTGGGCCAGGACAGACTGTTTAGGCAATTAGTGGAATTTAGGTTAGGTCGTGGGCCGTGAAGGGTCAGCTTGATTACTGGAGGTGCTGGAGGTTAAGGTCAACTATGTCTACATGATCAAGGCCAAAGAAAACCTGGACCCTAAGACATAGGCAAACTTCCTTGGTTAGCTTGACCCTGTACGTGTGCGTGTGTGCGCGTGTGTGCATATGTGTGTGTTGTACATATGGCTGTGGGGAGAAGTGTTGACTGAATGCCTCCAGCTCAAGCCCGCTCTCAGCTTTCATTTCTGACTCTTATCCTTTTACTGTGATGAGCTAGCCCCATGAATCCCAACCCCGCCCCCATCACTGAATCATCAGACAGTCTTAGGGACTGCAGAATCTCTGGACAGTGTTGTATCTTTCTTTGGATCCAGAGTGTAGTTTTTTGGGGACTTCTTCTAGGATCTTATGTCTGTCTCCCCTAACTTCCTTGAGAACGCAGGCAAGAAGGTATTTTTCTCAAAGGCCTACCCAAGAAGGGGAAGACCCTTCTCTTCATGGCTGCCCCATGTGTTTTAATGGTATACATTTCAGTTTAACTCTACCAAGGAGGATTGCAGGCTTGAATTTAGCCCTTGCCTTTGGGAAAATCCTTGCTCAGATGCAAACAGCAAAGGAGCATGCCATGCCACCCCACTGCTAGCACTTCAGCCTAAATGGATGGGAGGCCTTCTCCACAATTGAAGCCACCAAAAATACCCCTTTCCTCCGCTCCCTTCCTGTCCCCACCCCTTCCTTCACCCCACAAATAAGACTGACCTTGATGATCTCACAAGGTAGCTTAGGTTGGCCTTGAACTTAGAATCCTCTTCCTTTTTTCTTTAGTTGAGAGCGTTGCCCTGCAACAGGATACTTGGCAATTGTCATGGAAATTTCTTAAGGGCAAGAACTGCAAGAATTCACCCTTCCATTTAGACTCTGGCCACGTTTGACCCCTGACTCAGAACTGACACTCGGGCCAAGTAGGACCTGAAAACACACTGTCCTGTCCTCACTCAGTGGGGCCACACAGGCTACATGCCCAGGATGCTCTTGGGAGCTTCCAGCTCTGCAGGAAGTGTGGTGGAGGTGGTGTGTGTGTGTGTGTGTGTGTGTGTGTGTGTGTAAGAATGCTTGCTGCAAGAGGCTTGATTGTGTTAGTGTTTGCAAGCTTGGTGGCTTGTGGCCAGGCATAAGTTCCCAAACCCTATGCTCCTGACGGTCAGTATCTCTTTCCCTTGGTTTCCTCTTCTGCAAAAACAAAGGCTGTGATAATAAAACTTACTTCTCCATAGTTACAGTGAAAATGAAAGGATTATAGGAAGGACTTGGTCCTTAAACATGTCCAGAGTAGTTATTTTCTTTCTCAACTGGAGTGTCTATCCCTAAGCCTGGGACCTCAGGGGGCCCTGGGCTTCTGTGCCTTAAATGGCCACAGTTGTGCAAGCACTCTTGGGTCTCCTGTTACAACCAGGAGCCGGCAACAGACCAAAATAAGTGTGTGCATGGGGTGGGGCGGGGGAGGGGAGTGTGGGCGGGCGAACCTCTGCAGGGAGTCTGACCAGGTCAGCTGGGAATGCTTGTCACCCGTCCAGGGTGGCTTTTCCTCTAGGCTCCTGTATGGGTCTGGAGGTGGGTGAGTGACTCACGAGGGTGCCCTCCCCACTCCTACATCCAAATGCTCAGCCTTTCCCAGAGCCAGGGCTCACCTAATCCCCACAGTGGGAGTCAGGGGGCATCCAGGCCTGTGCTGAAGGCTAAGGTTGCACAGTGGTAACCTCACACTCTGAAAGCCTGTGGAGCCGAGGCCTCTGCACGGCAGTCTCCTGCAAGGCGGGCAGCGAGATCAGCCTGGCAGGTATCACCTCTCTAGCCAGGATCCAGCCTCAGGCACTGGTGCCCCAGGACCTGAGCAGAGATGGCTGAACAGGAAGGCAGTGGCCTGCAAGTGCTGTTGCACACACTTCAGGTAGGAAGTGCACAACTCAGTGGGCTTCGCCTTTGCCCCACTGGCCTGTGTCGGTGTGTGAACACCCAGTCCCCTCTGGCGGTCAGTGGCCTGGTTTGCTAACCAAGCAGTAACATAGGCACCAAGCTCTCACCTTGAAGCTGCCCTGAGTGATGCTCTAGTGTTTAAATATTAAACGCGACAATGCCGACGATTGTTCTGCTTAAATTATTGAACCTGCTGGGATCAAAGGCTCTGGTTAAAAGATACAGGTTGGCTGGATATGGAAAACATACAGGGGGAAGAGAAGGGCCTGTCTGGCAAATAAAGGATGTGGAGTGAAGCTATTGAATGAGGCTAAAAACCTTGAGACTTGTGTGGGAGGAATGGTTAGTTAGGGAGAGGGACTTATGCTCAATGGTGCTTTCAGTAAGCCTCCAAATTGTATTCTGCATCAGACTGACCCAGGATGCTAACTGTGTACGTTCTCAGGCGCTGGAACCAATCAGGGGGTGGTGCCTGGGAATCAGTTTTCTCCATGATGATGCGATTCACTGGCAATTGAGAAACCTTTTTCCAGGGCAACGTTTTGCAGAAGTGTTTGTCCTGTGGGGTTACCTAGAGAATGCTGAAAATACCAATGTTTGCGATGCCAACCCCAAGCAAAGATGCGAATTCATTGTTCTGGTGTTCTGGGGAGAAATCCTCATCGAAAGTTTGGAAATTCCTGGGTCTTAACACACAGCTAAGGTTGAGAACCACTTGGGAAGATGCTTGTGTTTTGTGGGATTCAGAGGTTATTCAGGCTGCAAAAGCCTTGAAGGGCTTCTACCCTGGAAGGTCTGAACCCAAAAGTTATGAACAGAAGTTACAAGGCAGCAGAGAGCCTTCCAGGGCAGACTGCTAGACTTTGTAAGTGTTCCGCGTGTGCCCCTTTGTTCCCGCCGTGAAAACCATTTGCTTCCTTCTCCTGCAACTTGAAGGAAACTGGTATTCCTAAGATGCTAAGAAACCCTGTACAGGGGAGGGTGAGTCCTAGAAGTGGGTGGAGTGGGTTTGCAATATCACGTGATGGTCGAAACAGAGAACCTGGGCCAGCACTCAAGAACGTCAGAATTCCTTTGTGTGTATACTTTTGTGGCTTCCCTTCTACATGTTTGCATGTGCATATATGCCCATGTACACATGTATATGTGGATGTCAGAGCCCAATTGTGGGTACCTAACATTCTTCACCTTGCTTTTTGAGGTAGGGTCTCTCACTGAACCTGAGTTTGCAGATTCAGCAAGGTTGGCCGGCTTCACCTCCCGACAACCCGCCTGTCTCTTTCTGTGCTGGGATTACAAGGACATGCCATGGTACCTAGCTTTTGGATGTGGGTTCTGGAGATCACACTCCGATCCTTATGTTTGTATGGCAAGCTCTTCACTGATGGAGTCAATTTCCCCAGACTCAAAGTTTTAGCGTTGTTTGTCTCATTGTATGTAATACATTCAAGGCAAGCACATATCTGGGTCAGGGGTATGTATACCTTAAAGCAAACTGGTGAAGTATATCTTAAAAGCACTTACGTGGCTAGGTGCTTTGACAGGCAGGCATTGCAAGTTAATGTTCTCAGTTCCGTTGTTATTTCTGAAGTTATATAGAATTCTTGATTAACTGTTGCTCACAGGAGCAAAAGCCTTGGATGATTAGACTTTTCCTTGTTCTAGCGAGTTTCTGGGGAAAGAAGGATGCTGGTAGTCCGGCATCAGTGAAAATGAATGTCCTGCTGTTGCCTGGAAGTTGCCATGGGTTCAGCTCTGTCTTCTGTCTTCCTACCAGAGGGGATTTATAATTGATATTTAGAATGAACACTCTAGGGCACTGCACGATTCTCAATTATCAGAGAGAGATTTAATTATTTTCACTAGGCCCTACTTAGTTTCCAATTAACTAGAACATTAAAATAACACCAGTGTGTCTCCTGCTGGTTAGTTTGGTTGTGGCGTACTTGATCTGAGCCACCTTGAGTCAAAGTGGCCCCCACCAAATGCTTCTAAGAGCCCTGTATTTAGATCCATTGTAGAAGTTAGAACTATAAAATAATTAAAAAAGAAATGAACTCAGAGAAAGCCTGGACTAATCTGGGATGATGGATATTTGTTGCCCTGTCCCAGTGCCTGCTCCCTGTTGTCTTAACTAGCTCTAGATTCTAGAGGCTACCAAAGGCTTCCAAAAGGGCTTAAGCAGAAATGGTCCTTATTAGGAATTTCTAAGAACCTGCCAATCCAAAACATCCCTTTCTTATCATTGACAAACTGACAGAGGCCTTATGTAGTTTTCCAAAGCTCTGGAGAAGATGAGCAGAGGTGAACCTAGGTTCTGAGATTCCTTTTCTTTCAAGTGTCCCAGATCCTTACCAGGGAAGGAGAAAAGAGAACAGGGCTAGAAAGATCGCATTCAATGTAAGAGATGCCCCCACTATGCTTCGCCACACAATTGTAAAATCCTCCCTCCCTGAGTACGTCACCTCTTTGGAATCGCAGCATAAACCTGACCGCCATGAACTATTCTTTTGGCCTGTTACCTTCTCTGTGAAAACGAGGTGGGACAATGATTTTCCCCTATTCCAGTTTATTTCTACCCAGCGTATGCGAATCAATTTTCTACCGAGATATTTTCCAAGTTCCTGGCCTTCACAGCCCTGGTTATGAGGATCTTCAGGGTGAAGGGGAACACAATCTATAGCGCAGGTGTAAGAGGCGTATGAGGTTGTGGTCCAGCCCCAACTCTAGCACTTAGCTGTTTAACCTTTATGCAGTTCCCTTGACCTCCTTAGCCATCCCACTATGGATCTATACGTGTGCATGGGGGCAGGGGAGCAATAACACAGGTTCCTAAGCACTTAGTATAAGGGCTAAAAGAACACATTTGAAACTACACATGTAAACTACACATGGCTGACCAAATGCCTGTGGTTTGGGTGATTTCCCTAGAGGAATCCTGAGATGATGGGAACACTTCCCCACACCCTTCCCAAGCCTGTCCTTTCCTGGGCCGACTCCAATAGACTTGGAAAAAAAGGAAGGTGTCTCATTTTGTCCTGTTATTGTCTCTTTGTGTGGTTTGAGCTAATGGGGAAGATGGGGAGCTGCCAGGGTCGCAGGATGTGCACTGTGTGCCAGCCCTGATGTCACAAGCCCTCATCCAGCAGTATCCCATGAAATGCTAGTTAAGAACCTTATTGAATCATGAAAAATGTATAATGATTAGGTCAGCTTTGGCACGTTCTGAGCTGCGATGTGGGCACACGCTTGCTGTTTGCATTCATGCTTTATTATTTTATGTTATAGCTGTTCAAACTGAATCCCAGGTCTGCAGCTTTGCCTAAATGTGTATAGATGATTGCGTTTCTCAAATGAGGTTCCAAGAGCATCATTTATTATGAATCGTGAACAAATGAGGTTGCAGGATGTGGGATTTCCTGTCTTGAGTAAACACTGACCTTTGCTAATAGGAAACCTGGACTGGGACGTCCAGTCTACTTTTTTCCTTTGGACTTGATCCTCTAAGGATTATTTTCAAGATAACAGGTGACTCAGTGCCTGAAGTACAATGAGGGAATGTGTGGGAAAATGGTACCTCATTCCCAGCCGTTAGGAGATTCTTCTTTCCCCTGTGTTTGATAATTTCCCTTCTAGACCTCCCCATGGAGAGCGAGGAACGACACATCTACTCCATCTATGGAGCCAGGTGGGAGAGAAACAGAACGTTCCCCTTGGACAGAAACAGAAAGGCTGGGACAAATCCAGTCAAGCATTTTCTACTTAGATAACACTGAGAATTGACTTATAAGAACATGTGAAGATAGTTCACCGTGGATGTTTAAGGCTTTCTGAGTTTGTTAGAGACTTTTTTTTTCACTTCAATCGTGACATGAACACGGGTGCAGAATGAACTGTCTTAATTTTGATCACCAGTAGAAGAAGGGAAAAACATCACCCTAATGTCATGCAAAATGGAAAGAGTGTGAAAATGTCAAGAAGGAACATGCCAGTCTCTAAGGGACAACCATGCCAGTCAAACCGAATCATGAAGGGAACAATGGCTGCATGCAGGTGTGCAGAGTGTTGGAAGTAGAGCAAAACCTTCACTTGGTGTTTTTATTTAAGACACTACTGATTTCACAGATCCTAAAAGTTTTGTGAGATCAGAGAAAATGGCCAGGGTTTTTTTTTTTAAGGCCAAACCATTACTTTCATCCTCTCATATCACCCTGCCGCCATGAGGGAGGTATAGTTATCCTGCCTTTGAGGTGAGACCACCACTGTCCAAACAAAGGTGAAATCACCCAAGGCTCAGGAACAAAAATTTAGTAACTACCCTGAAAGGGCATTTGAAACAGATCTTGTCACTACAAAGTTTGTCTAAGTAATTTTCTTAAGTGATTGTGTTGAGGGAATTGCTTTGGCTTCACTGAAACTGAAGCTCAAAGGAATATGAATTTCCCTAAATAGAGGGGTGCTTATTCCACATCTTCACTCAGGGTGCCGAAAACTAGCCCCTCATAAAGGAAGGAAATACTTTTGATATGGGCCAATTAGATATTCTCGATACTGTCCACCTGTCTCCCATTGTCCATCTATCTGTCTATCATTTTCTCTGTGATACAAGGGATTCAGAAGATCATTGAGTGGGTGCTATACGAGAAAGAGCACCCAGCCCTCTAGTTAAAACTTGGATGTCTCTGCATATGTAACGGAGACTCTCTCGTTTGAAACTTCTTCATCTTCAAAATGAGATTTATAATACCTACACAAGCAGGACATTTCAAAGACAGTTCTGCCTTTATTGACAGTTTGTCAGTCACTGTCTTCTGTATCCTGCAAAATATCTGGCAGACTTTTTGGTGAAGCAGGAACCCCGAAGGATGGTCTAACCATTAAGCAAGTTTAGCAGTCATTTCTCTGTGGGTTCTGCCTGTCCAGTTCATACAGCATAGCATCAAGCAGTTCAGGCAAGAGCAGTTTCCTGCCCCAATGGCTAGCAAACTCCATAAGGAGCCTCTTTGATACCTATCATCCTCTTGAAGTAGATTGGTACTGCTAGGAACAGATGTGTCTCATTGTCATGAAAAATCCTAAGTTCTTTTTTTAATATTTGTTTATTTATTATGTATACAATATTCTGTCTGTGTTATGCCTGCAGGCCAGAAGAGGGCACCAGACCCCATTACAGATGGTTGTGAGCCACCATGTGGTTGCTGGGAATTGAACTCAGGACTTTTGTAAGAGCAGGCAATGCTCTTAACCTCTGAGCCATCTTTCCAGCCCTTCCTAAGTTCTTAAAACATTTTAAATGTCATATTCTGAAGGTCTCTGAAAGATTTAAAGAATACCTATCTAACTGAAATAAATCTCTGTATATCTGGAAAACCTAACTTGACTATAAGCTTGACTATTATAGATGATTATCTATTAACCTGTATTTCTTAATTATGCATTACATATTTAAATGAGTTGCACAAACTCAGTATCTTAATCAAGAGCAGAAATATACATATAACAAAATTGACCTTAAATTTGTATCAATAAACCAAGATCCATACCAATGTTAATCTCTACAGCTTATCCATTTTTAAATGTAAACAAACATTTGTAAACAATCATTTAGGGAATTTGGGCATAGTTCTCTCTAAACTGCTTCCTGCTTTTTGTTGGGTGAAGTAATTTTTGGGAGGTGTTCATGGGAACTGTTCAGGAGGGCTTGGTTCATCAAACCACATCAGTCTGGAAGGATTCCACAGGTTCTTATCCTCTGATAAAAAAAGAAGAACCTCTTTTCCAAAGCAACATATCCTTAGATCCATATTTTGAAATCAAGATACCTTAAAGTATATACATTGGTTTAGCTTGGCAATCCCCAGAATCAAATGTCTCTCTGCAGTCAAAAAGTTCAAAGAAAACACAATAATATACATAATCCAGATGCTCTGTATATTTTTCATATTTACGTTGCTTATTTTTAAAATTTTTTAAATCTATGACTGTCTGTACTCTGTCTCTTTAAAGACTTTGTTTTTTTTTTAAATGATTTACTTCTTTTCCAACTCTCTATCCTCTTTTTCTTCTCTCTTCCAAGCCTACATACATTTATTCAACACTGTGTCCCATTTCTAGGTCTTTTTTTAAAAAAAAATCTGGATTTGTCTTTATTGAGTATCTGTAATCCTTTTCTGACCAGAAATGCTTCTTAAAATGCTAAACCCTTCTTATGAACTTATGCAGTGGCATTGCTAGGGGAAATATGGCCCTGCCTGCTTGCTCCACCCAGTCTGACATGGCAGAAGTTTGTTCACTGCCACTGAAACTGCAGGGTGGGATCTATCCTCACCACCTCAACTCTGACAACAAGTTGGCACATGTTGCCACCATGTGATTTGCAGCACGCTGCCCAGAAACCCCATTGGTGTGGGAGAATTGTCTGTATTCTGTCAATCATATTTTAATAAAATGCTGATTGGCCAGGCAGGCAGTATAGGCGGGAAAGCCAGACAGGAAGTAGGGGCGGAGCAAAGAGACTGGAAGTATTCTGGAAGCAGAAGCTCCCTCAGCCATTTCTGTCCAGATCACCAAAGAAGCAACATGTAAGCTGTCTCACTGAGAAAGGTACTGAGCCTGTGTGGCTAACATAGATCAGAATAATGGGTTAAGATAAGTCATAAGAACTAATAAGTAGCCTGACCTAATGGACCAATCAGCTTTATAACTTATAGAGTTCTCTGTGTGATTAATTTTCTTTGGGGCTTGCCGGTTGTGGGGTACTGGGTGGGACAGATACCCCAACAAGCCGGCCCTCGTGCTACACCCCATTTAAATGCATGGCCTCCTGAAAGAGTCAGAGCCATTCTTGCTGGTGAACCAGGAAGCTGCTGTAAAGAAACCACACCTTTTTTTTGTTACCATTGAATCAGGAAGACCTCTCTTAAGGGAGCTGTGGCAAGCTGCCAGCTGAAAAAAAAGGTGTGGCTAAATTTAATTTTGTGTGTGTGTCTAGAGTTCCTTTTCAAGGTCTTAGGTTTTATGTGGATATAGTTGACCACATTGGAGTGCCAATTTGTTCTGAGACCACTTGTTCATTTCCTGGCTGCCCAGACTCCCAAAATAACCACATAGAAACTGTATTAATTAAATCACTGCTTGACCTATTAGTTCTAAGTTCTTATTGGTTAGCTTTTACATCTTAATTTAACCCATTTCTATTATTTTATATTTTACCACAAGTTTGTGGCCTACCGGCAAGGTTCCAGAATGTCGGTCTCCAGCGACAGCTCCATGGCTTCTCTCTGACTCCACCTACTTTCTCCCAGCATTCAGTTTAGTTTTCCCCACCTAGCTCTACTCTAGACTATCAGGCCAAGCCAGTTTCTTTATTAACCAATGGTATTCACAGCATATAGAGGGGAATCCCACATTAGTCTTGAGTGGTGAGCTTTAGGCTTGATGTGCTTATGGAAATAGCTGTTAACTCCTGAATGGGGCCTCAGGCAAGGTGACATCTAGAGAGATGTTTGGACTGGGTGACACTTGAGTGTATGCAACAATGTTTCATGCTTTTATCCAATAATGTATCCTTGCCCTATTTTTCTTTTCTCTTTAATACTTAATCATTATTTTAATGTGTCTTTATGTGGTATATGTAAGTGTTCATATGGGTGTGTGCCTGTGTACTATGGATATTCATGGATGTGTTCACGTATAAGTGTGTTTACATGCAAAGGCCAGATACTAATGTCCAGTGTATCACAGTGTGTGTTTGGTGTTTGTGTGTGATAGAGAGACAAAGAGAGAAAGACACAGAGAGAGACAGAGAAAGAGAGAAAGAAATGATTCCTTAAATGCACACAGATGCTAGGCTACTCACTGGATTTGGGCAACTTGGCAGTGACTACACCACCCAGGAAAATTATTGTCCTCTTCCTTTATTCTTGACCCAACTTGAATTTTCCTCTGCCCCTGCCCTCTCTGCCCTGTTCCTTTTCTTAGTTGTTTTGTTTGGCTATTGCCTGGAGGTCTTTACTTTCTCACACCCCTGTATCTCACCTACTTTTGAGCTTCTTCCCAACTCTAATCCCACATCACAGGGAAGGGTTACATTAAGTCTGGTCTTAGACTGAGGGAGGAGAATGTTTTAAAGTATTTTTTTGGGGGGGTTGTCACTTTAATTTGGATGAAACACAGTTATTTTAGGACTAGTATTAAAATGTTCTGGCATCAGGGCTGCTCTGACCACATGGCTAAATTAAAGCAACCAGAGCTAGTTCAAAAAGTCCTATCCTCATTTCAGAACCAAAGCAGTTAGCATTTTTATCTCTAGAGCCCTGGTTCTGGTTCTGGCTGTGTCCCTGAATATCCACCCCTGACACAGTAAAGGGTGAGACATGGAGGTCCGTATGGCTTTAAGTTATAATTGGATATTGGTGAGAGGCTGAGGCAAATGGCCAACAGAGAGACCCATGCCCAAACAGAAGCTACAGATTGACAACTTTGCTTTGTAATTTCCCCAGTTTTAAAGCTGGAATGGGTCTTATGAGAGCCAAGCACAGTTTCAGTCTGAACCCTGGGTAAGGGGGAATATGCCCACTAGAGGAGATGTTGGTTATTTGTTACTGTATCTATAGACACTGCACAGGCAGCAATGAATCAACTAGACTGGGGGCCTCTTCAGATTTCAGAAATGAGGGGAATGGAAATGCATCCTCTTGGGTGTGACCTGCGTATCCCTTTGCCAGACCTGGAGTGAAGGAAGTAGAGGCTTTGTTGGATCTGTGCCTTTTGCTGCATGGTTTCCTCAAAAGAGATCTGTAAGCTGGTTCCTCATCAGTGCAAAGCAGGCTTGAGGCAGGAGGTCAAGGGAAGGGATTCTGAGGATGAAGGAGGGGCAGAAAAGATGACATGGAAGAGCAGCCCAGAGGCCATCCTGAGCACACATTCTTTTCCCTCTTTTCTCCCTTCTTTCCTCTTTTAAGTTGTCTTTCCACGTGCTTTTATTTAAAAGTGTTAACTGTAGACAAGACACAATGGCACACACCTGTAATCCCAGCACTCAGGAGTCTGAGGCAGGAGGATTATGAATGATATCTGACTGTTTTTTTTAACTGTATTTTGAGATCAATCAGCTAGGCTAGGCAATGATATCTTATTTTAAAAAAATTGTAATCAAAGACACGCAACACACAATTTGTCTTTTCAACTAGTTTTAAGTATTCAGTTCATTAGTGTGAGCACCTTCTTACCATTGTTCATGCAATCTCCAAGTCACTTCAGCTTACAACAGCTTGTCAAGTTTTCCCCCTGGCCCCAGACAACCATAATTCTGCTTCTGTTTTGCGGCCCTTGTGTAAGCAGAACCATACATTTGCCATTTGAGTCTGGTTTGTTTTCCTTAATGTGCTGTTCTTAAGGCTCATTCTTTTCTGTTTAAGTGAATACATGTATTTTATTTTTTACTGGGAATTCATACATGCTTATACTATTTTTTGATCAAGCCCATTGCCATTCCCTCCCCTCCATTTTTTCTACTATGCTGCCCACCACCTTTCCCCATCATTGAATGCACTTAATGTTGCCTGTATCACCGGCACTGGTGGAGAACCTATTGCTATTACTCTACTAAAGGAACATAGTCAGAAATTGCCTCCTAAGTTCTTGTCTTTATACCGATAGATTGTCATATCTCTCAGTCCTCATCGGAGAAACTTCTTTTTGCAGTAAATGATGATGGATACAGAAACCAAGGTGAGCAGAGTGAGAGCCCATGGAATACTCAAGGCTCATTCTCCTTGCTGCCTATGCCAGAATTTCTTTTGTTTGAAGGTTGAAGAACTATTCCAGTACATTCAAATACTACATATCCCTCCACTCCTCAGTGTTGGCGTTTACCGTTTGAGTAATGTGAACAGTAGTACTGTGGACATGAATGTACAAACACATGTTTAGGTTTCAGTTCTTCTGAGTTGATCCTTGTTCATATGCCTGCATATTGATCTCTTTAAGTATTCCTGTATTAAAAACCATAATTACAAATAGAGCAACAATGAACATGGGTGAGCACAGGCCTCTGTAGTGAGAAGTAAACAGTCCTTTAGGTAATGCCCAGTAGAGGTGTTAATCATGTGTTGATCTAATTCTAGTTTGTTGGTGAACTGTCACACTGATTTCCATAGTGGCACCACCATTTGCAGTTCCACAAATAGTGCATGAAAGTTCTCTGTCCCCATATTGTCACCTCTTCTTTTATCTTTTTCAAAAAAATTCTTTCTTAAAGACAAGATCTCCTGAGTAAATTAAGAGCATGGGGAGGACCATGGTAGAGGAGGAGGAAAGGGGAGAGAAAGGGAGGGGAGAGGAAAAAAATATAGCTCAGTAAAATCAATTAAAAAAATCTTTCTTTTATTTTTTTGAGATTATAATATAATTGCATCATTTCTTCTTCCCTTTCCCCTCTCCAAACCCTCCCCTTGTTCACCTTCAAATTCACGTGCTCTTCTTTTCAATAACTGTATATGTATGGATCCCTAAATACATGGGTACAGATTGCTTTGTCTGTAGAATGTTATCTGTGTTCATGTTTTCAGGGCTGACCATTTAGTATTGAATAACCAGTTAGTGTGCTTATCACCTTAGCTATCATGACCGGCATCAGACGACGTGGAAGACTCGTTTTCATTTAAATTTCTCCAGCAGCTAAGGATAGAGAGTACTTTGAAGAACGTTTCTTAGTCATTTGTAGTTCTTCTGAGAACCCTGTTTGGTTCCACAGCCCACATTTTAATTGGTGTGTTTGTTTTCATGTTATGTACTTTTTGAGTTCATTGTATACTCTAGGCATCAATTCTTAGTCATATATATACCTATCAATTTTCCCCCATTCTGTAGGCTGCCTTTTCAGTCAGTCAACACTTTTCTTTGCAGCACAGACAGAAATGTCTTAATTTCCTTTCCAGTACAGAGAGTTGGTCTTGGGCCACTAGAGTCGTATTCAAAACATCCTTACCTGAGTCTACAAAGAGAATTAATAAAAATTCAATCTTTGGAAACAACTAGAAAGATCAGTTTTTAAAGAAGAAAGCAAGCCCTAAAATTGAAATCAAAGCTGAGCTGAAACATAAACAAGTCAACGAAACTATTATCACATAACCATACAGGGAATAATATGCATTCATGTAACCAGCACCTAGATGAAGCGATAGTGAACTCCCCAGCCCGAGAGGGCCCTCTCATGTCTGCTACTCTCCAGATTCACCTCTGCTCTGACTGCTGTCACCACAGACTGCTTCTAAAGATCTCACATTCATATAAATAGGACCCTACAGCAGGCCTTCGCTTGTGTCTGGCTCATTTTATTTAACTCTGTGCGATTCCTCCAAGTTTTGCATATAGTTGAAGATGCTGATTCTCATGGCCAGTAGAATGCCATTGTGTGATTATGCTCTGGTTTCGTCCTACCTTCTGGGGTTGGTGATAATTGTGGTAATTTCCAGTTTGGAGCCAGAACAAAATAGTGCTGTCATGAACATTCTAGTGGGGCTTTTGCGAACATATGTATACATGTCTGTTAGATATATACTTACTACTGAAATAGTGTTTTAGGGTACCCATATGTTCAGCTTTTATAGCTAACAGCAATTAATTTTCAAAAAAGGTTCACTCTAGAAAAAAAAGCTTATTATACACATAGATACTATTAGTCTGAGTAAGCGCTAGCTACTATGTGCTCTTGCCAGAAGTTGCGCCATTTATATTCGTCAGCTGAAGGTGGTTTGAGGTGCTTAGTCTTGGAATCTGTAGAAGTCTTTATTATATGACCTTTCTTTTCTTTTCTTTTCTTTCTTTCTTTCTTTCTTTCTTTCTTTCTTTCCTTCCTTCTTTCCTCCCCCTCCCTCTCTCTCTCTCTCTTTGTTCTCTCTCTCTTTCTCTCTCTCTCCCCCTCTGTCTCTCTCTCTCTCCCTCTCTGTCTGTCTGTCTGTCTGTCTGTCTCTCTCCCTCTCTCTTTCTCTCTTTGTTCTCTCTCTCCTTCTCTCTCTCTCCCTCTGTCTCTCTCTCTCCCTCTCTGTCTGTCTGTCTCTCTCTCTCCCTCTCTCTGTCTGTCTGTCTGTCTGTCTCTCTCCCTCTCTCTCTCTTTATTCTCTCTCTGTCTCTCTCTGTCTCTTTCTCTCCCTCTCTCTCCGTCTCTCTCTGTCTCTGTCTCTCTCTCTCTCTCTCTCTCTCATTTATTTCTTTCGTGTATGTGCACATGCACATCTGCCTTTTTTATCTGGGTTTCAACACTGGTTTCACACTTCTGGGGCAAACGTTTTACTGACGAAACCACATCTTGGGTTCTCTCATCCTTTCAGACTGATAGTTATAGAACAGCTCACATTTATTAAACCATTTCTGTATGTCAGAAACTGTGCAGAGTTCTTCATGGTTGTTGTCTGATTTAGTCTTTGGAGCAATCCTGTATGGAAGGTAGCTTTATTTTCCTCTATTCAGAAGCCGAAGATGGACGCCTGGGGAGGCTAGTAAATGTCCTGTCATCTCAAAGTTAGCACATGCTGTTGCTGGAATTTGGGTGGAGGGAAGTTATTCCAGCAGAGGCTCCTTTGTCAGGTGTACTAAGTCTCTTCAGAAAAATGTGAGCCTTTACAAACATTCCAAATGGAGACTTATTTGGGTAGATTGCCTCCTACCCAAGATGGATACACATTTGCAAATCTGGGAAGTGTGCCAGCTGTCCCAATGGCCAGAATCACTAGTATAGAAGAAAGAGAACAGGTGTCCAGTGCTGGACTCTTCAAACTGTGTCACAGAATGAATATAAAATGTCCCCCACGGTGCTTGATCTCCAGCTGGTGGACCTATTTTAGAAGGTTCTGGAAACTTAAGGAAGTAGGCCTTATTGAAGAAAGTAGGTCACTGGGTTGGAGGGCTGATCTTTGAAAGTTATGCCTGGTCCCTGGTGTCTTCTTTACTCTCTGATTCCTGTCCATTAGGTAATGGGGTTCTTCTACCACATATTCCTGCCACCACAGTGTTCTACCGTTTGGGGCCAAGCAGCCATATACTGAACCTTCTGAAACTGCAAGCCCAAGCAAATATTTTATTCCTTAAGTTATTTGCATCAGAAATCCTGTCACAACAATGAAAAGTCTGAGTAGCATTATCTGGAAGGGGTGTTAGTACGGTTCTGTAGCATCAATGTCGTCCCCACTAAGTCTTGTCACTATGTGCTGTAGATGATCCCCATGCAGAACTGTGACTGTACAGCAGAACCACACAGCGAGGTTGGCGTTGGCCCATGGTCTGCCATGATGATCCTGGACTACAGCCACAGTCCAGGATGCTAGGTGGCAGTTGAGGTTGGCAGATAGCAGTGGAGGGAGCATTGGGTGGCCAGTGGCTGCTGCAAACTGCCAAGCAGAACCTGCAGGGAGTGCGTAACCTCCTTCTTACAAAGGAGCAGACAGCACCACATCCCTTCAGGTGTTGGTGGTCCTGGGAGAATCTTGAGGACTCTGAAATGCACAGCTTTGATCACATCTCCAGAGGCTCCTGTAGTCCCACTTCCTTGGGTGTTGGTAGAAGCTGCACGTGGAATTCTCAGTCCTCTGAGATGGCCTTCCTTCAGCATGGGTAGTGTGGTGGGCACTGTAGTGTATGTCTACATCGCCCATCACGACCTGCATGAGGACTACATCCAAACCAGCCCTTCTCAAATAGTGTTCTGATGCCACTGTCACCTTAATGAAAGAATGAAGGGAGGGATGAATTTGAAATGTTAGTACAGGTGCATTTCTTAGATATGTTTTTTTTTTTAACCAAAGAATCTTTAAAACATTTCAGTTTTCAATACATTTTTCCCTAAGTAAGCTTTTCTGAAAGTGTTATTGTCTACTCTGCCACTGTATGTCCTATTTCTTATTCTCTGCATATTCCCAACATTTTCTTCGGTGTTCTCTCTCTTCTTCCACCAGGATTAGAATCGCCTTGGTTTTGTTCAATCTTAATATCACTGTTACCTGAGACACTGCCTGTTAGTGCAGCAGACAGCTGTTCAGTGAATGTGTGTGGATGGACTCATAAAATATACATGGTTGATAAATTGAAGATACAATTCATAGCCTTTCCAGGTTGTCTTGGGACTGGATTGACTTTGAGGAGCAAAATCTTACAGTTCTTGAAAGGCATAGATGAACGAACACATTTGGAGAACAACGATTTTAAACTAATGCCGTGTTTCATCTCTGCTGGTTTGTGGGGCTGACTTTCTCTTGGTGTGGGAATTGGGCTCAGGATGCTGAAAAGATCCGGATGGGAGTGGACTGTAAGTCAGTTCTCCTAGGAGCCTGATGTCCTTTGTTGGCTCGGTGAGTTTTACCAGCTGGAAAACTATAAGCTTCAGAGTCGGAACTGATGACGATTCTTCCCGGAGGCTCAGGAGTGACACTCTGATATGATCAGGAAGCCGTATAGATTCCCGAGCCTCAGCCCAGTCTTTCAGATCAAAGGCAGGGTCATGTTTCAGAGTCAAGCTATCTGATGAAACTCTTCCTTTGTGACTGGGAGAAAAGCAGCTTTGCCAATAAAGGGTCAGTAATGAATTTTCTCTCACTATTCCCTACCCTCACTACAAGCAATGAGTGTCAACATCTCGGATCCCAGTCCCCTCAAGCTGTATAAACTGTGTCCTGCACACCCTACCCTGGAGCATCCTTATCCCAGCCCTTTAAAGGCACAGCTAACCCAAGCGGCTCCCAGGAAGGACGATGGAGGTATCTTTTACTTTTCATAAAGTCTAGATTGAAACTATAAGAAGTTTCATTCTCGACTAGATATTCATTATTGAACAACAGAAAATACATGTGATATGTCCTGAAGGTGAAAAGTGCTCCAAATGCCTCCTAAAATTTTGGAGAGAAGAGGTTAAGATGATAATATTTGAAGGAAAATGGCTATTAAAATTCCAAGAGTGTTTTCATTTGAGCTTCTTGTGTTTGCTACGTGCTTACAATGTGCTAAGACATATTCCAAGCATCTTCCATGTTCCTGTCTCATGTAGTCTCTGCTTTGAGGCCTGTTTTACACATGGAAAACAGAACTCTTAATTAGCATCATGGGACCCATTAAGTCGCAGAGTGAAAATCTGAACCCTATGGACTCTGACTCCAGATGTTACTGCACTCTTCCAATTGGGCTGTAGCATCTTTCTCGGTTACCTCTTTTTTCTCTATATAAAAGCAATATGAGTGCCCTGTTCTAAAAGTTTTATCAATAGTGTGTTAAAATTGAAGGAAGTAAAAATCTCCCATATTAAATTCTAGTCCCTAAAACAATTGCATTAATGTCTACTGAATATTTTTACATTGTTGCACATACATTTCTCTGATTCTTTAATTAAATTTCTAATATTTTTGCACATCATTTTTTACATATCAATATAATTGAACAGTTTTCAACCTAGATGTATAGAGTTTATTCTTTTATGGTACTTTATATATTTAGAAATATATGATATTCAATAATTTAAATGAATAAGGTTTTTTAGGGCTTCACTTAAATTTGAATTTATGTTTATTATTTTCGATGATATATGCTGCATTTTAATAGTCAGATTTATTAACATTTCTTTCACAGATTATTTTTTGTCTGTAAGACTTTCTCCCTAAAAAAGATCTTCACCAATCTCACATCAGACAAAGGACTGGTCTCCAAAATACATAAGGAACTCAAGGAATTAGACATTAAAATTCTAAATAACCCAATTAAAAAATGGGGTACGGAACTAAACAGAGAATTCTCGACAGAAGAATCTCAAATGGCCAAAAGAAACTTAAGGAAATGTTCAACATCCTTAGCTACCAGGGAAATGCAAATAAAAACAACTCTGAGATACCATCTTACACCTGTCTTTTACACTAAGATAAAAACCACTAATGATAGCTTATGCTGGAGAGGATGTGGAGTAACGGAACACTCATCCATTGCTTGTGGAAATGCAAACTTGTACAACCACTTTGGAAATCAGTATGGCGGTTTCTCAGAAAATTGGGAATCAACCTACCACAGGAACCAGCAATACCACTCTTGGGCATATACCCAAAATATGCTCAATCATTCTACAATAGCATTTGTTCAGCTATGTTCATAGCAGCATTATTTGTAATAGCCAGAGCTATTACAAATACAATCTAGATGCCCCTTAACCAAAGAATAGATAAAGAAAAGGTGGCACATTTACACATTAGAGTACTACTCAGTGGTAAAAAAAAAAATGACATCTTGAATTTTGCATGCAAATGGATGGAAGTAGAAAACACTATCCTGAGTGAGGTAACCCAGACCCAAAAAGATGAATATGGTATGTACTCACTCAAAAATAGATACTAGCTATAAACAAAGGACATTGAGCCTAATTCATGATCCTAGAGAAGCTAAATAATAAGGTGAACCCAAAGAAAAACATATATAGACCCACCTGGAAATTGGAAACAGACAAGATTGCCTGACAAAATTGGGAGCAGGGTGATCGGGGGAGAAGGAGAAGAGAAAGGGAGATGGGGAGGGTTGAGGAGAACTTGAGGGGATAAGATAGTCAAGATGGAGGAAGGATAGAGATGAGAGCAAGGAAAGAGATATCTTGATTGAGGGAGCCATTATGGGGCTAGCAAGAAACCTCACTCTAGAGAAATTCCTAGGAATCTACAAGGATGACCTCAGCTAAGACTCTAAGCAATAGAAGAGAGGGGGTCTGATCATGACTTGCTCTGTAATCAGACTGATGATTATCTTAAATATCACCATAGAACCTTCATTCAGCAATTGATGGAAACAGAGGCAGAGACCCACATCAGAGCACTGAACTGAGCTCCTAAACCCAAAGTCCAGTTGAAGAGTGGAGGGACTGAGAATATGAGCAAAGAGGTCAAGACCATGATGGGTACACCCACTGAAACAGTTTACCTGAGCTAATAGGAGCTTACCAACTCCAGCCAGACTGGGAAGGAACAAGCATAGGACCAAACTAGTCCCTCTGAATGTGGTTGACAGTTGTGTGACTGGGACAGACTGAGGGACCACTGGCATTGGCACCAGGATTTATCCCTACTGTATGTACTGGCTTTTTGGGATCCTGTTCTCTTTGGATGTATACCTTGCTCAGTCTAGATATAGTAGGGAGGGCCTTGGACCTTCCACAAAGCAATGTGCCTTACTCTTTCTGAGGATTAGATGGGGGTGGGATGGGAGGGTGTGTGGAGGGAATGGGAGGATGGGAAGGAGTGAAAACTTGGGCTGGTATTTTTTAATCTAATATTCTCCCTATATTCTAAGTCTTATACTTAATGATACTTAAATTTTGCACCACGCCACTCTATTTTCTTGCTTTTTTGATCTGGTAGAGCTTTATGCCATATTATACTTCGTTTGTGCCAACAGGGATGAATTTTTGCACTTGGCATTTCTTTAACTGGGAGACTTTCTCTTGCATCACCCACTATAGCTCTGCCTGCTAGCATATGGAAGGTCTACATTCCATCTACATTTTATTTAAAATGAGCATATGCAGGTTTCCTGGCTGAGTTTCAGGATGATTTTAGACACTGTCATTGTCTTTCTGTTTGGTCTGAATTTCTGGGTCAGTATCCTCCACGTACTGAGAGCTTCCAGACTTTAGGGCTAAGAGCTTTGTGCAGCAATGATAGCAAGTGACACACACTTCCTTGATATTTCATAAGTCTCTCACTTTTATCTTTTAATATATTGAGTGCTTAGCTGGCTGGATATCAGTAGACCAGATAATAGACAGTGGGTGGCAAGGTTACCAGCCACACACGCGTAGCTCTTCTAAGAGCTACCATCTCTTGTCAGGAAGAAAGAGCTTGAGAACATGGCAATCACTCTCGATGCCTTTGCCCCATGGACCACAGTACACAATGGGAGCTGGCTGAACACATGGTGACATTGTTATTCCCAGGTTAGGGGGAAGAACTGAGATCCCAGAGGTTGTGTGTTCTATTACACCCTTGCATCTATGCCAGTCAATATAGGTCTGTTAACCTTCTTTTCCTTGGGGGTAGAATGTTGTAGATACTCTTTGAAAGGTAATGACAATTTCCTCAGCTATAAACGCACACATGTGCTTGCGTGTGCGCACACACATACACCACACACACAGAGTGAAAAATTTGATTGCTTTCTCCAAGTCTTTATATAGATTTTTCTAATGGAGGCTCTTAAAGACCAAAATAGTAAAGTTGGTTCTAATCAAATAAGAGCTTAGATTTGACCCAATCACTGAAATCCCTTATGCTTCTAGACTTGATACAATATTCTATTTCTAAAGATATTTTTCCTCTATTCTTGAGAATTGCATACATGTGTATGTTGACATATGACCCCCACAACCACTTCCACCTACCCTAAAAATGTCTTCTTCCAAACTTCTTGTCTTTTCTTTTTTGGACCACTCACCAGGTCCACTTTGCCATATCCATAAATTTATGGATATGGGGCCATCCATTGATCACAGAACACCCACCAGTGGTCACATGAGTCACCTACCAGTGGTCACGAGCTCAGAGAAGAATGCTTCTCTCTGCCCAGCAACTATTAACTACCAATAACTGTAACATGAGGGGCCAGCATGTTGGTGTATCTGTCCCACCCCGCACCCCACAGTCGGCATACCCCAAAGAAAATCATACAGAGGACGCCATAAGATTATAAAACTGATTGGTCCATTAGCTCAGGCTTTTTGTTAACTCTTGTAGTTTATATTAACCCATTATTCTGATCTATGTTAGCCACGTGGCTCAGTACCTTTTTCCAGCAGGGCAGGTTACATCTTCCTTCTCTGTGGTCTGGGCAGGAATGGCAGAGGGAGCTTCCTGCTTCCCATAATTCTCCTGTTCTCATTGTATCACCTCTGTTTCCTGTCCAGTTTTCCCTCCTATACTTTCTGCCTGGCTAATCAGCATTTATTTAAAATATGATTGACAGATTACAGACAATTCTCCCACACCAAATAACTCCCCAGTAAGGGGCGAGACAAACATGGCTATCATCTTCCCCATCTGTGCTGGAGTTTTGACTGACCGACTCTGGTGCAGATAACCCAGCTGCTGTGAGTTCATGTTTGCAATAGCTATGCCATGTCCCCAAGTCAGCCCTGCAGGGGTCTCCCATCCTCTGTTTCCTATGGTATACCATTCTTATCTCTGCACCCTAATTTAGACTTGAACATCTTTCATACTTCATTTATCCATATGAAAATCAGAAGTACTGTTGATTCTTCTATTTGTGGATACTAGATTTTATATAGATACATAAAGTCATGCATGCATAGGACATAAAAATAGAAGTGAAAACTGTACAGGGGAATGTAGGGGACTAATAGTAGTGGGCAGGGAGAAGAAGAGTGAGGGGAGGGGAGGAAAGGAGGGATATGCTCAGTGTATATGATTTACCTGTGTGAAAATGTCATTATGAAACCAAGTATTATACATAATGAATATAAACTAATAAAAATTAAAAAGTAATCATAATAATAAAACAATTCTTTTGTTGTACCAATTGAAATGTTACACAAACAGAACAGCCTCTTCTCATAACCCAGTTCTACAGCACTAAAGCATTTGTACCTCTGAACTCACCTCTGCTTTGCTTGGTTACAAATGTAGTTGTTCTTGATTTACTTAAACCTCTTTCCATGAGAATCTCAAAAATAGAAATGACATCGTCCTTGCCTTTTCAGAGATGTAGAACCAGTTATAATTTTGAAAATGTAAAAAAAAAATCAGCTCTCCTTACCTAAGCATGTATGTTCACTCACAGAGTTTAGGTCTCAAAAGATTTACCTGTAGTTCAATCAAGAATCTATGCCTTGGGATTGCTTGTTATGATACATTGTGACTAAGTACTATTATAAATGAAGAGGGAATGGCAAGCTCAGGTTCCTCTTGGATGAAGAAGACCTTAATCAACCTTCAACCTTATGTGAACCTCTGCTTCTGAGTAATGGTAGATTAGGTAATTCAGTCCAACTTCTCCACTGGAGATAATTTTAAAACATAAGTATCTTTTCTAAAAGGCATCAGTGTTCTAATGAGATAATGACCGTACCATGGTCTGAGGTCAGGAGATGGGCAAGAGCAAAACTCTGCTACTTTTTTCTTTATATCTGGATGTTTTGTGCAGCTATATAGAGTACTGAGGTCTAGTGGCCTTGTAATGAACAGAAATTGGTGGACTCACAGAACTGGAAAGTCGATAGTACAAGACTGAATGGCCAATATCTGCAATGGGATTTTTTTTGCAGAAGGAATCAGTTGGTCGACAGGTAAGGGTGTAAGGTAGCAAAAGAAACAGGGAAGAGGGGAAGAAGGGAAGAAGGGAAGGAAAAATAGGGAATAAGGGAGGAATAAAGAGAGGAAGAAAGAGAGAGAGGGAGAGAGAGAGAGAGAGAGAGAGAGAGAGAGAGAGAGAGAGAGAGAGAGAGAGCAACACAGAGAGAGAGAGACAAAAAAGAGAGAGAGATTAGGGACTCATTTCTGTGCTGAGGGGTTTCATCCCTGGTGGCCTAATCAGTCTTAGGGAGTCAATCTCCTAACACTGTTTCATTGGAGAATGTATTTCCATCACATGCCTTTTGGGGACACATCCAGACCATAGCAGCTGTGGAGGATTTTACAGTTGGGGGAGATGGGCTGGAAAGGGTGATCACACAACGGATGACCTTGCATATCTGTAAGAACAGAGGTCAGAACGTAGGTTTGCTAAGAGTGGGACCCCAGTCACCACACCAGGCTTTGAGGGCAAAGGACCCTGGTGTTGTAGGGAGTCCGCTTGGTTGTTCCAGCTGTTCAGCAGCCCAGACCCGAAATAACCACATAGAAACTGTATTAATTAAATCACTGCTTGGGCCATTAGCTCTAGCTTCTTATTGTCTAGCTCTTACATATCAATTTAACCCATCTCCATTAATCTGTGTATCGCCACAAGGCTGTGGTTTACTGGGTAAAGTTCCATCCAGCATCTGTCTCCAGCAGGGGTACATGGCTTCTCTCTGATTCTGCCTCCTTTCTCCCAGCATTCAGCCTAGCTTTCCCTGTTTAACTAAGTTATACCTTGCTATAGGCCAAGCCAATTTCTTTATTTATTCATTAACTAATAAAAGCAACACATAGACAGAAGGACCCCCCCACACCATCCAGGCACCACACCAGGCTTTGAGGTTGAAGGACCCCATCACCACACCAGGCTTTGAGGTTGAAGCTGACATTGTGTTCTAGAGGCTAGCATGAACTGAACACAAGCCAGTCTTCACAGACAGGCATTCTTCAATTCATTTGAGTGGTCTAGAAATTTTTAAGACTAGAAAATTGGTCTCAATTTCCCAAGTCCTCGGTAATAGAAAATTTAAATCCTTGTAGAATACAAAGGTATCCATCCTCTTGGAGGCAATTGGAACACTGTTATTTAGAATTTTTTGTAGGTTGCATCATGTAGCCATGACTATTGGTGATGAACTCAGTTCCTGATCCCTTTCCTCTCATTTCTAGACATTAGAAGACAGGGCTGGAAATGTCAACCCTTTAATCCTGCCCTAGCATTTTTGGCAACCAGCTCTCATCCTGAAACTGTGAAATTCTAATCACCAGTCATCCCATAGGCACACATTGAAACACTTACTCTGAATATCCCAGAAGGTAAGGAGCACTCTAAGGAAGAATGTCAGAGAGAACAAAAATTCTCTTGTTGTTCTGACCTCTCAGGCAGTTATGAAGGTATTAGGCACTGTGTGCCAAGATCATGGAAAATAAGTAAATATACCCATTTCATTATAACATACTTGCAAGTGACATTTGAGACAAGATAAAGAGAGGGGCATTTTTTAAAATATTGATTTTATTGAGCTATACATTTTTCTCTGTTCTCCTCCCTTTTTCTCCCCTCCTTTTCAACCCTCTCCCATGGTCCCCATGCTCCCAATTTATTCAGGAGATCTTGTTTTTTTCTACTTCCCATGGTGATTAGATCCATGTATGTTTCTCTTAGGGTCCTCAATGTTGTCTAGGTTTTCTGGGATTGTGAATTGTAGGATGGTTTTCTTAGATTTATGTCTAAAAGCCACTTATGAGTGAGGACATCTGATATTTGTCTTTCTGGGTCTCATTTACTTCACTCAATATGATGTTTTCTAGCTCCATCCATTTGCCTGCAAATTTCAAGATATCGTTATGTTTTTCTGCTGTGTAGTACTCCATTGTATAAATGTACCACATTTTCCTTATCCATTCTTCTGTCGAGGGGCATTTAGGTTGTTTCCAGGTTCTGACTGTGACAAACAATGCTGCTATGAACATAGTTGAGCACATGCCCTTGTGGTATGATTGAACATCCTTTGGGTATATACTCCAAAGTGGTATTGCTGAGTCTTGAGGAAGGTTGTTTCCTAATTTTCTGAGAAATCGCCATACTGATATCCAAAGGGGCTGTATCAGTTTTCACTCCCACCAACAATGCAGAAGTGTTCCCTTTACCCCGCAACCTCCCCAGCATAAGTTGTCATCAGTGTTTTTGATCTTGGTCATTCTTACAGGTGTAAGATGGAATCTCAGAGTTGTTTTGATTTGCATTTCTCTGATGGCTAATGATGTTGAGCATTTCCTTAAGTGTCTTTCAGCCCTTTAACATTCCTCTGTTGAGAGTTCTCTGTTTAGGTCTGTACTCCATTTTATTTATTGGATTATTTGTTCTTTTGATGACCGATTTCTTGAGTTCTTTATATATTTTGGAGAACAGCCCTCTGTCTGATGTGGGGTTGGTGAAGATTCTTTTTCATCCTGTAGGCTTGTTGACCATGTCCTTTGCTTTACAGAAGCTTTTCAGTTTCAGGAGGTCCCATTTATTAATTGTTTCTCTCAGTGTCTGTGCTGCTGGGGTTATATTTAGAAAGTGGTCTCCTGTGCCAATGCATTCAAGTGTACTTCCTACTTTCTCTTCTATGAGGTTCAGTGCGACTGGAGTTATGTTGAAGTCTTTGATCCATTTGGACTTGAGTTTTGTGCATGTGTGATAGATAGGGATCTATTTTCATTCTTCTACATGTTGATATCCAGTTATGCCAGCATCACTTGTTAAATATGCTTTCTTTCATTTGATATTTTTTGCTTCTTTGTCAAAAATCAGGTGTTTATAGGTGTGTGAATTAATATCTGGGTCTTCAATTTGGTTTCATTGGTCCTCTTGTCTGTTTTTATGCCAAAACCAGGCTGTTTTTAGTACTGTAGCTTCTGTAGTAAAGTTTGAAGTCAGGGATTGTGATGAAGAGGGACATTTTTTGAGAGCTGTCTGTCACTGTCTTTCTTCTGGCTGGAAGATCTTTGAAGCCTGCTAAGGCTTATACTACATGGGTACTGGTAAGTGTTGTCATCATTCAATCCCTGTATTTAATACTAATTGACTTGGCATAGATCCCTATAACACTTTGGTCATGATTTATCAGTAAACTAAAGTATGGAGATAAAAAAATCAGTATTTCCTAAATACAGTTCATTTGAATGCTATGCCCAGAGTTTTTTTTTTATATTTTAGCTCTACCATGCTATTGTTTACTTACCATTTTTTGGTAAGTTTATAATTGTAATGTCTGTTGAAACTTTCTATATAGTCATAAGCACTACAGTAGCAGTTCGCACAAATAGGAAGCAGTCTCAAAAATAAATGTAATACAAACAACGTAATGTTATTAAAGTTCGACTGGATAGTGTTTCTCTGGAGTTTATGAGCCTTGGGCCTGCTATTTGTTTTCTAAAAAGATCACCCAATATTAGCAAGGTATTGGGAATGTACTAATAACCAGGACTTAAATGATATTTCCCAAAAGAAGCATAAATGTGTTACCGAGAAAATTTTTTTTTCTCCATGCGATTCCATGATATTTAATGCTCTGTCTCCAGTGGCATCTAAATCCAAGTTATATACTCTCTGTAGGAGGTTTGTGACCTTTCAAGAACATACTGGATTAGGGAGTCTTTAGGGGAAAGTTGTATTATTCCATGGTTCTCTCCTGTGAGAGAGGCATGTTGGGGAAAAGGTATGAGTCATATTGTTTTTGAGTTCCTACACCTATCAGATTGAGTACTTATTGGCGAGCAGCTTGAAGAATTAAATTGATTGGATGGGGCTCCATATCTGCAATGTAGCCATGACAACCAGCTGAGAGAAGTCAGAACTTCAGTCCTCCCAGTGTTCATGGAAGAAGGAGTCTTTCACAGCAGGCACACTTGGTCCTTGAGCTTCGTGCTATGGCTCTGTTCTCTGCCATTCTTCCCCTCCACCGAATGGCTGATTTGAACTAGCAAGTTCTGATTTCCCTCATGGCAAGACCACCAGTTTATACCAGTTAAACTCATTTTTCATGCTGACCAGAGGTTTGCCAATGAAACCTGGGCCTCTAGGATATTAGAAAATTCTTTTCTATGATCTTTCTGGGAGATATAAGATTCTGAAATGAGCTGCTCCAACCTGCTAGCTGGCTTCCAGAATTCTATATTCTGTATATGTGAGTCACAATCAGGAGCAGAGACTCTTTTTGCTTGCCACTAAATTTTTTTTGTTAATAAAACAATAAAGCTAACATTGTACAACATGATGTTCTGAAACACGAGAATACTGTGGAATGTTTAAATATAATTAATTGATACAACACCTCATCTAGTCATTTGTGTGTGTGTGTGTGACAAGAACATAGAAGATTCACTTTGTACAGTTTTCAAGAATATAATGTATTATTATAAATGAATACCTCACTTTGCAGTAGATGTCTTGAAAGGTACAGCTCTTAATTGTAAGATGTATTCTCTGGCCAGTTTCTCCCCTTCATTATACTCTATGCTTCTATCAGACCTACTCTTCAGTCTCTCTCTCTCTCTCTCTCTCTCTCTCTCTCTCTCTCTCTCTCTCTCTCTGTCCATCTGTCAGTCTATCTATCTATCTATCTATCTATCTATCTATCTATCTATCTATCTATCTATCTATCATCTACCTATGTAGATCTATCTATCATACTTTCTCTATGTATGCCATGACACCTACCGCATACAGAGTCAGAGGACAATTTGGCTCTTCTCTTTTATCATATAGGCCCTGGAGATTGAACTCAGGTCCTCAGACTTAGCAGCAGGTGCTTTTATCTGCAGAGTCATCCTGACAGCACTAATAACTTCTTTTGAGAACTGGCTGTTTAGGTTTTTGATCATTAAAAATGGATTATTTGGTTCTTTTTCTTTGACTTTTTAAAAATAATGCTTTTAGTTATTCCTTTGAAACTTACATCCATGTGTGCAAAACATCTTAATTCTCCCCACTCCCACTCTTTGGGTGCTTTGTGAATTTTGGATATTAGTGTCCTGCTAAATGTAGATTGTGCACAGTTCTGAACTTAGACTTTTACCTCCATTTTAAGGTTTATTAGAGTTACTCTTCCCTCTATTTGCTTTTGATTTGTTGTCTTTTGAGACAGGCATCATAGACTACTCTTGAACTTGCAGCTTTGCTGCCATTGTCCCTCTAGTCCCGGGTTTATAGATTTGTACCTATAATCTATTGTAGATTCTTTGCTCAGTAGTGGTAACCTTTGCTCCTTCTCAGGGCTAGCTTCTCTTGATCTCCCATTGTTAGGACCCTTGGTGTCTGTTGCTGACCTCACCAGAGCTCCACTCAGTTCATCAAGGCTAGAGAGCTGGAAGCTGTCAGCACTAGTTTGTTCTCATAAGTACATTGGGAGCCTTTCCACTTGAGACAGTAAAGGTCCTTGTCCTTTTACCTGTGTGTGAGGTGACTACCTCTAACACAGATCTATAACTTGAATATTTCCAAGGAACTGAGATTATAGGACATAAAACCAATTTGCCAATATGTGGGAGAATTATCTGTATTCTGTCAATCATGTATTTTAATAAAACGCTGATTGGCCAGGCAGGAAGTATAGGTGGGAAAACCAGACAGGAAGTAGAGGTGATACAATGAGAACAGGAGAATTCTGGGAAGCAGGAAGCTCCCTCCGCCATTCCTGCACAGACCACTGGAGAAGCAACATGTGAGCTGACAGCTGAAAAAGGTACCAAGCCATATGGCTACCATCAGTAATAATAATGGGCTAATATAAGTTACAAGCATTAACAAGAAGCCTGAGCTAATGGGCCCATCAGTTTATAATCTTATGAAGTCCTGTGTGTGATTTTTATTGGGGCTTGCCAGTTGTGGGGTACTGGGCAGGACAGATACCCCAACAAGCCGGCCTTCATGTTACAGATGACGCCCACGTGGATAACTGCATCCACAGAAAGCCTGAGAAAGCTTGGGAAAGAATAGAGTAAAGCATGTTTTGTTGGTAGCAGCAATTTCTCAGGTCTGCTCTGCTTGCTAGAGGCAAGCAAATGCTCTCATCTAAGAGAGGCTTCCTGACTCAGCTTTAGCTGCAAAACTTTGTAGCTCCTTTAAGAGGTCCTGCCGCGAAACACTTAAATGGTGTTGATGAAAAGCTGAACGCATGCTTTTTGGATTTTCAGCTGTAACAGGAAAAAAGTTGCACTGTTTTAAAATGCAGGCTTTCTGGGCTGTCCTGTCAGGGCAAACTCTGACTCTTTCAGGCAGGCAGTCTGACTGAAGTCTGACTGAGTGTGGTCTGTGAGCAGAATGCTGCAGCTTGCTTGCTGGCAAGGACCTTGAAACGCCATAGAGTTGTGGAAGTGAACACAGCTATGGCTGATACCTCTGCCATGAGTCTGGAAAGCCAAGGAATGGGCTGGATTTAGCTGTTAAGCCATGGCTCTCCATATTGCTTAGTAAATTAAAGGCTCATGTGGTCAGAAAAAGAGAGATATACAGTAAAGAGAGATTCAAAGAGGAAGAAAACCTCTAAATGTTTACAGGGTGTTAAAAATATATGCAGGATAAAAGTTAAAGTTCTTAAAGTAAAAAAAGAAAGAAAGTAGTTGGGTGTGGTGGTACACACCTTTAATTCCAATGCCTGGGAGGCAGAAGTAGACTGACCTCTGTGACTTCAAGGTGTGGTAGCACACACCTTTAATTCTAGCACTGGGGAGGCAAAGACAGGTGGATCTCTATGAGTTCAAGGACAGCCTGGGCTACAGAGTTATTCCAGGACAAAGATATACAGAGAACCTGTCTCAAAAAGTAAAAGTAAAAATAAAAGAAATAGAGGTTAAAATAAAGATGAAAAATATACAGAGAATCTTGATACTGTATGCTATTATGCTCTCTTTGAATTGTTTGAATGCTGAGGAAGGAGCAACAGCTGCTAAAAGACTTTTGTTTATAAATGCTGCTGAACTAACCCAAGATAGGTATTTTGAAAATACTTTGGCTTCAAAACTGAAGTCAAAAGGTATGTTACTTTGGAGAAGAGATTTTGCTTTTGTTTCCACAGAAAATGAGAGGCTGTGGATTCATTCTGAATTAAGAAAAATCCAGTTTGAGCAAGGAAGACCACCTGAGAAATCTCTGGCAGGAACAGATGGCCCAGATGTCAGAGTTCTACATCCAGAAAAGATTCAAGATGCTGCCTGAGATGATCAAGACTCAGAGGATACTCCAGTCAGGACTTGATTGTAACTCTAAATTTTCTTTGGTTCCCATAAGATTATCAGCGCCCCCAATCAGCAGGAAGTAGCCTGGAAAACTACACCCACATTCCCAACAAATGGACTATGAGTATTTTCCTTTGTTTAAAAAAAAAGAGGGAAGTGGTGCAGGAGAATTATCTGTATTCTGTCAATCATGTATTTTAATAAAACGCTGATTGGCCAGGCAGGAAGTATAGGTGGGAAAACCAGACAGGAAGTAGAGGTGATGCAATGAGAACAGGAGAATTCTGGGAAGCTGGAAGCTCCCTCCACCATTCCTGCGCAGATCACTGGAGAAGCAACATGTGAGCTGAGAGCTGAAAAAGGTACCAAGCCATATGGCTAATGTAGATAAGGATAATGGGGTAATATATGTTATAAGAGCTAATAAGTAGCCAGAGCTAAGAGCCAATCAGTTTATAACTTATAGAGATCTCTGTGTGATTGATTTTCTCTGGGACTTGCCGGCTATGGGGTACTGGGTGGGACAGATACCCCAACAAGCCAGCCCCCCTCATGTTACACCAATATATAAATAATGTGATAATGATAGTTTTCAGCTTACTATCAGAGAAGGAAGACTCAGGAGAAAGAAGAGGAGGGAGAAAAGAAAGACTTTAATGAGCACTTACTGCATCCTAAGTCCCTGTGCAGCTCTTCATGGGGAAGGACCAACAGCCTTTAAATACTTCCTCTCTGTGATAGCCCATTCTCCAGTATTAAAGCCCTTTTTAGACTGAATCAGCTTCTTGTATTTTCTTCCAGAACAGTCCAGGTTCGGTTCTTTTTATGGTGATTTGCATCTTTTTTTTTCTTTTTTCTTTTCTTTTTTTTTTTATTCATTAAACACTGCCTGGCCTATTATCTCTAATAATGGAGAGTTAGTTACTGGCTAACTCTCACATCTTGATTAACCCATTTCTAATAATCTGTATAGTACCACGAGGTGTGGCTTACTGGGAAAGATTCAGCATGTCTGACCTGGTGGCTGGCTCCATGGCATCTGCCTCACTGCCTTCTTCACAGCATTCTGTTCTGTTTATTCCGCCTACCTAATTTTCTGTCCTATTAAAGGGCCAAGGCAGTCTCTTTATTGACCAATGAAAATAACACAATAGACAGGTAACCCTCCTCCATCAATCATTGTGGGGCCCTTGGCTTGACATTTATTTGGAAATGAAAGCCCCTCCAGCTGGGTCAAGGATGAAGACAGTTGTCATGGCAATATGGTGGTGTTGTGTATCCTACTTCAGTCTTCGGAACCATATGAGATGACACAAAATCCATCTAGGTTCCTGTATCGCTGGAGACGAGCTGCTGTGTGATCATCTATCTGAGATTCCCAGTGAGGTTGGAGGTCTGCCTAAGATGTCAGCAAGTATCTCCTTAACGCTTTGCATCTTTTTAATGTTGGTGAGTTTGAGACCCATTCTCTAAGGTCTGGGGAAAATGAGTCAGTGTTGGATGTTTAGTTTTATTTGGGGTGCCTTACAGGCCCATGGAATGTCTGAAGTTATACTAGTGTTGACAGAGTAGCCTGCTGCCTCATCACACCCCATCTGGGAGTCACTCTTGTCCTTGTATCCAAATGTCCTATTCCCCATGTTGTTATTCTGTTCTCTATGGTACAGGGACACATGTTACGTGACTAATAATGCACAAATAAATATGTTAGGCCTTTCTGGGTCATTATAACCTAGTGTTCTATTGTATTTGTCAACACTCAACAAATGTGTTTGGAATTACAGAGAACAGGACAGTTTAACAACTAGTGAATGTGTTGCTTATAAGTGATGGATCTTTGTGAGAATTGACTCACAGAATTGTGAAAGAAAAGCAAAGCACTCTATTATTCAGAGCGGAAACACATTTGTATGTTCTCAGGAACCTACAGTCAACGCAGTTTTCATGTATAATTTGCTGAGGGTCCACGGAGAGAGGCAGTCAGTGCAAACGATCTTCAGATCAAGCTTACATCATAATCAGAGGCCGGAAAGCTCCATCTAGTCTTGAGACAACACATGATACTTTTCACTTGATTCCGGTGGTCATCAGCCATGAGCAAGATTTCCATGGGGGAGGGGTTCACCTGGCAATGCCTAGAGAGAATTCAGGTTATCATAATTGTGGGAGCTACTGGCTAAACATTTCATTGTTTATCACCGTGGTTCAGCTAAATGGGCTACTAAGCACAGCCTTTGCCCTGTGGATGCTTTCTTCCCAAATATCAGAAGTGCCAAGATTGAGAATTCTGGTGCTACTGTTTAGGCATTGTTCCTCCCCCGCTCCATGTGCTAGAAGTTCATTCCTCAAAATGACGGTATTGAAAGGTGGTAGGACCTTTAAGAAGTGGGGTCTGGTGGAAGGGGGATGGTTCTTGACCACCATCCTGCGCTGGTGCCATGCTTTTGTACTTCCAGAACTGTGAACTAAAGAAGCAGTTTTCCTTCTATAGTTCCAGGTGTTTTGTTATGGTAACACAAGGCAGATTAAGACACTTGGCTCTAGTCAGTCTGCCTTTTACTTATTTTATTTACCTAGGCTGGAAATTTCAATGGTAGAATATGTGATAGCAGAGTGTACTTTGTCCAAACAATGCTGAGAAAGAGAGAGAGAGAGAGAGAGAGAGAGAGAGAGAGAGAGAGAGAGAGAGAGAGAGAGACTGTAATTACTAATTTGTGTTGCTGCTCATGGACAGATGAGACTAGGGACTCTCAGGATGGCGTTTTCTCCCCAGAACCTCCTCCTCTGCGCTTTCGCCCGGTGGTGTGCTGTTCAGTCCTGAGAGCCAATTGGCAATGATCAATGTGATTTGCTTTGATGCATTCCTTAGGCTAGAGGAATTTTGAACTCTGTGAGTGACACATGCCTAGAGGCAAGGAATATTATAATTCGCAAAGGGGAGGTGGAAACCAATTAGAGTTGATTAAAAACCAAACCCACGGTGGGATTCATTTAGGCTCCAAGTCATTCAGCAAGCTGGTGTAGGCACACCAAGATCCAGGCACGCTAAAAATAAAGACGGATATGACTCCCCGCGGTTTACAAGTACACAGGAGAGCACAGGGCAAGGTGAAATAGGAGATTTTTACAGACAGCTCTGCTCCTCCATGAGTTTTATCCTGCTCTTGTTTTTTCCCCCTGCAACACAGTGGAAGACAGTGGAGCTTAATTTTGATCTGTAGTGGCTAGACATTGCTTTGGCCCTAGAGAGAACTCAATTCTAATTCTAGCTGTACCACACAAAAGCTATGTGCTCTTATCTAAGCTCTCTAGCTTCTTTCAATTTCAGGATCTTCATATATAAAAGGGAGACGCGATACCTACCTGCTGTGGAGACAGGAGGCATGATTCTGAATATGTTAGTATAGTCACGGCATACACCAGATGCTTGGTGAATATTTATTCACCCAGGGATTCTCTGCAGCTGAGGCATCTCCCCATCAGACTTAGTGACTCTTCTATTGCTGCAAAGGGACACCATGGCCAAGGCAGTTGATAAAAGAAAGCGTTTGATTTAGGAATCATGGTTTCAGATGGCCAGAGCTCATGACAACCATGGAGGGAAGCATGGCAGAGGACTGGAGGCAGGGCACTGGTGCAGCAGCTAAGGAGAGAGAGGGAGAGGGAGAGGTAAAGGGGGAGGGAGAGGGATAGGGAGTCTTTGGGAAGGTGTGGGCTTTTGAAACCTCAGAGCCCACCCACAGTGGCATACCTCCTCCAAGAAGAAAACGCCTCCTAATCTTCCTCGAGCAGTTTCCTCCGACTGGGAACCAAACATTCAAGTATATGAGCCTATGAGAACCATTCTTATTGACAACACTATCCTACTCCTTCCGAACTAGTGAGACTCTCAGAAGAGCTCTCTTGCAAATATTTAGGGCCGTGGTTCTCGACCTTCTTAATTCTGTGACCCTTTAATATATAGCTCCTCATGTTGTGGTGACCCCGAACCCTAAAATTATTTTACTGTTACTTCCTAACTGTGATTTTGCTGCTGGTATGAATTATTATATAAAAATCTGATATGCAGGATATCTGATATGTGGCGCTGGTGATCCCCCAAAGAGGTCACGACCCACAGGGTGGGAACTTCTGATTTAGGGTGATCACCAGAGTGCAAGGCACACTCTAGAATTCCACAGCAAGGACAAGAGAATGAGCCATCCACGACTTCAGTACCACATCCAACTGCATTGTCCTTTTCCTTCACTGATTGGCAGAGATGGAGGAGAAGTGATGACAAACACTGGCTCCGTGTTCTTGAGACTCAGGCTTCTCTAGGATCTGGTTGCTGCTCTTTTGTGCTTTCTCACTCTCCGCTCTTTCCCTGCATCTCCAAGCCTCGTGTGCCCATATGGGTTCTGATTCTAGTTTCACGTAGACTAGTACCTCGTTTTTTATAACTCAATTCTCCAGGAGCATCAGCTCTTTTGACACAGAACTGAGAATCAAGAAAATGACCAAGTAATGGTGTGATATAAATCTTCTCCAGCATGAGGACAACCCTATGCTACCCCTCCCTAACCTGCAGTGTACTTAAAGGGGCCCTTGGGTCTAATTTGCAAGCCAGCTGTCTTACTGAGACCAGCAGATTAAAGCAGAAGGCTTTAAGGATAACTCCCATAGCATAATCAGAGTGGCTTAATAGAGACTGAAGTTTATACATGCAACAATAATTCATTGAACTCAATTTTCACAACACTAAGCATTCATGCCTACCAAATGTAGTAAGAAGGTGGGCTGCGTCCCACTGCCTGGCTAGCTTAACCCCCGAAATAAACACACAAAAATTGTATTCATCTAAACACTGCCTGGCCCATTAGCTCTAGCCTCTTATTGGCTAACTCTCACATCTTGATTTAACCCATTTCCATGAATATGTATCGCCACTTGACTGTGGCTTACCAGCATGAGTCTAACCAGCAACCGTCTCGGGCAGGAGAATTATGGCATCTGCCACACTTCCCTTCTTTCCATCATTCTGTTCTGTCTACTCCGCCCACCTAAGGGCTGCCCTATCAAAAGGCCAAGGCAGCTTCTTTATTCAACCAATGAAATCAACACAAGTACAAAAGGACCTTCTACACAAACCATAAAAGATGAGATACTTTTGATTGAGTTTCTTCTGTTTAAAAAGTGAAGAATTTCTAACACACACACACACACACACACACACACACACACATGTCATGTGATTACTAAAAGTCATCAAATATCCTTGCCTTTGGAGAATGACCTATTGCTCCAGGGTATAGATTAGATCAGATCCCAAAAATATTTTCTGCTGTCCTAGGATGTGGGTTATATCTTTAATATAGGAAACTGAGACTCTGAGACTCACTATTAATTTGCTTTATAAGGAGTCATCCATGTATTTCTATGGAAATACGTGGAAGTTAAAAAAGGTGCTTAGAAACTGGTTTAGGATCCTTCACTAGCAAAGAGCAGGGTATATTGAAGTGAGAATACCATAGACAGGATTCTCCTTTGGTATGCATATACATGTATGTTGTGCACATGTGTGCATGCATTTTCACTTATGTATGTGCATGTGGGGGGTCAGAGGTTGACAACAGATGTCTTCCTTGATCACTCTTTATCTTCTATATTGAGATAAGAGCTCACCAGTTTGTTTTGGGGGTTCTCGATGTGCTCTAGAATTCTCTAGCAGGGAATGGGGTGGGCTTCGAGGTTTCCATTGGGATGCCTGCTGACTGCTGAGATTACAGGCGGGCTGCTATGTGTATCCAGTATTTATGTGGGTGCCGGGGATGCAAACTCAGGTCATTACCCTTGCACTGCAAATACTTTACCCGTAGAGATACCTCCCAAGCCCTCTTACTTCTTTTGAGTACAGACCTTTTAGTTGTAAAATGGGCATTTGTTCTCTGAGAGAAGAAAATAAAATGAGAAGGGAGAGTTTACACGTTGCAGCCTCTGGGTATACTTAGTACATACACAGAAAATATTATAAAAATGATAATCATATTTTGTGGAGATTGAAGGTTATACAATATTGGATCCTTCTTTAAGGAAAAGGATGCAAAACAAATATAAAATTAGGCATGAATGAGGATATTATCTAGACTAAGAAGTCTTTAGAAAGTAATGGTTTCTTAAAGGCTGACAAATACCATAAGCTTCACAAAATCAGAAAAATAACATTTCTAAATTGACTTCTTGGCATTTCTTTATAATAATGCCTTTTCATATCTTTTGGGGGCTGAATATCCTTTGATTGCTTTATTCATGTGCCATTTTATAATACCATTTTCTAGAGAATATAAAGATAATTCAAACCTCTTTTCCAGCATGGTTGATCAAAATTTATTTTTTACTATTGATAATTAAAGACAAATTTCTTTTGGGTTCACAACCTGTTTCTAGGCAGTGCCAGATAAACATCTAGGATAATTGTCAAGTTTGAGGGAAAAAAAGCCTCTCTCAAGTTTCTTTCAACAGAACTTTGAAGAACATTACTGTAGTATTTTTTTTTTTACATTGCTGAGATCAAACCCTTGACATTAAGCAACTTAAAGAAAGAAAGGTTTATCTGGGCTCACCATATGAGAAGGACACAGCCCATCCTGGAAGACCAAGCCTGGCAGCAGGAGCATGAGGCAGCTGGTCACCTTGTGCATTCAGGAAGCAGGGAACCCCCAGGAGGGGGAGTCAAGCTATAAGACCTCAAGTCCTCTTCTCGCTCCCTGCTTCCTCCAGTATGGCTCGACTTCCTAAAGATTTTATGACTTTCAAAACCCAGCCACCAGCTGAGGACACACGAGCCTATTTGGGGCTTCGTTTCATATTCAAACCACAATTACTTCTACTAGCTTCTGTCTCTTTCTGTTGTGTGCCTCATTTCTTCTGCTGACATTCTAGGCTGGGTTGTGTAGACCAACTGTTCATCAGGCCGGGTAGTCACACTGAATCCTGTGGTTCTGCGCAAGAAGATATGCTTTTGGAAGCCACTATTACAATCGACTTAATTAAATCAAACGTGGCTGCAAATCATAGAGATAAATCCAGTTATACCCGGGGTTAAGTAGATCCTCAACTCAAGGGGAATGTCACTTAACGGTGGAGTTTACTTGAGCTTAAAATACTTATTCTTGCAAATTAGATAAAAGACAAACAGACAAACAAACCACCACCACCACAAACCTAAATACTTCTGCAAACACAAGGCCAGGACCTTTCCCAGGTTTTAGAAGAAACCCCATGCAAATTAAGAAGCCTGAACTGAGTATGGATACATGTCACGGTAAATCTGCCTTTGATGAGGACAAAGGACCCCAAGATGAGAATTTGGAATGTTGGCCACATCTGTCTTGGTAACCTAAGGTTAGTTATTTCATTTTTATGGAGCTAGATTTCTTATCTTCTTCAAAGATATTTTGGTGCTTAGGGATGTGTCAGGGTTCCTGATACCCGCAACACGATGCAGTTCTGAGAATTGCTTTGGGAGCCAGCTCAGCAGGGTCAAGGGTGAATGGCGTGGAGTGAAAAGACATGATTATTGGATTTAGGACTACACTCCCATCTTTCTTCTCCAGCAGAGATTTCCTAAATAAACCAGTCCTAGGGTTTTCCAACAGGTCATGTATACATCACTGCATAGAGATATAATTATGTGACAGCAGCCCTCACCCCACCAGTGACACAAGAAGAGTGAACTGAGAAGTTGGGATTGACTTGTTCAGGCATTTCTCTTTTGAAAGCCATCAGCCAAGATGTAGAACTGCCTTGAAGGCATCAGAGCTCTTGGAAGTTCTGGATTTGTCCTTTGTTGCTCTTGTTTTTCGAGGATTTAGAAGTCAAATGAACCTGCAGGGGAGGGGATTCTATAGCCTTCTCTACTAATCTCTTGGTTTTTAATTCTCTCCTTTGGATGGGTAGAATGACAAGGAGAAAAATACATAATGCCAAGTCCAAATATGTACTTGAATGCTATGTGCTGTGGGCACACAAATAACATTGTACCATCCTATGTAAACAACAGCAGACTCATGTTCTGGGGACAGTCTCCAGAAAAGAATTTGTTTTTAAAAATATCTGTCATCCTTGAATGCATTGGCACAGGAGACCACTTCCTAAATATAACCCCAGTAGCACAGACATGGAGAGACACAATTAATAAATGGGACCTCCTGAAACTGAAAAGCTTCTGTAAAGCAAAGGACACGGTCAACAAGACAAAATGGCAGCCTACAGAATGGGAAAAGATCTTCATCAATCTCACATCAGACAGAAGGCTGATCTTCAATATATACAAAGAACTAAAGAAATTGGTCATCAAAAGAACAAATAATCCAATAAAAAATTGACTACAGACCTAAACAGAGAACTCTCAACAGAGGAATCTCAAAGGACTGAAAGACACTTAAGGAAATGCTCAACATCATTAGCCATCAGAGAAATGCAAATCAAAACAACTCTGAGATTTCATCTTACACCTGTAAGAATGGCCAAAATCAAAAACACTGATGATAACTTATGCTGGAGAGGTTGTGGGGTAAAGGGAAACTTCCTGCATTGCTGGTGGGAGTGAAAGCTGGTACAGCACTTTTGGATGTCAGTGTGGCCATTTCTCAGAAAATTAGGAAACAACCTTCCTCAAGACCCAGCAATCCCTCTTCTGAATATATACCCAAAGCATGCTCAAACGTGCCACAAGGACATGTGCTTAACTGTGTTCACAGCAGCATTGTTTGTCCTAGCCAGAACCTGCAAACAACCTAAATGCCTCTCTACTGAAGAAAGGAAAACGAAAATGTGGTATATTTGTACAATGTAGTACTACACAGCAGAAAAAATAATGACATCTTGAAATTTGCAGGCGAATAGATGGATCTACAAAATACCATATGAATGTGGTAACCCAGACCCAGAAAGACAAATATCATATGTGCTCACTCATAACTGACTTTTAGACATAGAACAAAGAAAACCATCTTACAATTCACAATCCCAGAGACCCTAGACAACAATGAGGACCCTAAGAGAGACATACATGGATCTAATCTCCATGGGAAGTAGAAAAAGACAATATCTCCTGAGTAAATTGGGAGCATGGTGATCATGGGCCAGGGTTTAAGGGGAGGGTAGAAAAATGAAGGGGAGCAGAGAAAAATGTATAGCTCAACGAAATAAAAAATATCTATCTATCTATCTATCTATCTATCTATCTATCTATCTTTCTATCATCTATCTATCTATCTATCTATCTATCTATTATCTATCTATCTATCTATCTATCTATCTATCTTTCTATCATCTATCTATCTATCTATCTATCTATTATCTATCTATCTATCTATCTATCTATCATAAATCTATATATTTATTTGCCTTTCCAAGCTTAGGGGTTGAGTATGAAGATCCATGCCCTTGACCTGTTAGTAATTGAACCTTTTATGTGGGAGAGTTAGAGATACTCAGGGCAGAGGTGATATCTGCTTTACATTTTGAAGAGATTTTCTGTGATATCAGGTATGGAGAGGTGCATGCATAAGAACAAAATCACACATTATGTTGCCACCATAAAACTGCAGACAAACAGAATGTTCACTGATAGAAAGGCTGACAGGGATGGATGATGGTTCTCCATAATGTTCAGGTTCTGCTCTTTCTGGTTATTCACACACACACACACACACACACACACACACACACACACACACACACACTTGAACAAACACACACAAATACCAGCACACATTATAAAAATCTTTTGTGTACCTAATAACACAAAATGAATATTCACATTAATAACAATGTCTTACAATCACATCATTTTCACTGATTAAGTAGCATTCCATTGTGTTCTAGCAATTTATTTAATGTTAGACATTTAGTGTGTTTTCAGTTTCTTGGGATTAGCAACAGGGATGAAACTATGACGATCCTTGCAAACAGGTATTTATCTCTGTCTCTTGGAAATAACTACAGTGAAATCATTGGGTCAGAGAGGTCTGTCCATTTTAAAGGCTTCTGATTAAGTATTTCTTAATTGCCCGTCCAAAAACATTGCTGCAATTTACGCTGTCTTCAGCATGGTTTTCGAGTTCCCAGTTCTTCTCAACCTTTACCAGGGCTGAATTTTATCATGCCTTTAAATCTTTGCCCATTTGGGGGGGGGATGATAATTCATTGTAATTTGCATTTCTTTGATTACTAATGTGATTGAACATTTTTATAAGCCTGTTATCACTTGTGTTCTGTTTTAGTAAATTGCCTGTTTTATTTCTTTGCGGCAAGGGAATCTTTTGACTTAGGAAATTCTCTCTGAAGGTACCAGAATCAGATTTTAAAAAGTCGTTCTCAATATTTAGAAACATTGAAAAGTGAAAGAAATGGCCTAAAAGGAGGAGATCTGGTTCCTGTTAGCAAGTGCTAAAGCTGCAGCCGTGGAGATAGTGGCAGATTTGGGGGCTCTTGTTTCTGTTCCTAAATCAGACCCCAGATTGCCTTTCGGGCATCTTGAATTCTGTTAATGGCTCTTGGGACCTTCCTGCCACTCTTTTGGAGAGTTTGCCAAAAAGGGCCTCATTATCCAGAACATTTGCAGGCCTGCATTTCTGCGTCTTATTCTAGGTCTTAAGCTCCTGAGAGGTAAAAGCAATTTCTTCTTTTAATGCTGCCCATAATGGGTGCTCGCTACTGTGAGTGACAAAGAGGTAATGCCACTTCTCAGGTTGTATCATTCTGCTAGTAACATTATTTTTTTTTTTGCTTTTCTTTAGACTTGATAGTTTTAGATAAACAACCTGACTCCTGACTGTCCTTCCTTCCCTTTCTCCAAGCCCCAAAAGAAAAATCAGATATTTGTTTGTAAGTTATGCAATGTTAACTAGCTCTTTGAAGATATTGAGAATTATTCCAGAGCCAAACAAACGAATAACAGCAACAACAACAGTAGAAAAACAACTAAGAACATTTTCCCCACAACTCATTAACTACATTTGAAATTAAACATGAGTTACCATTGACATTTCAAGGTCTATGTTTTCTAATACCCCAGCCTTAACAAACTGTAATTATTTACATACTTGGCTGCAATGGAAATCCAATAACTATTTCTAGCCTTGTTCAACAATCCAATTAAAGAACTCTTTATACATAACATGCATGCCATGTTTCCATTTGAAATATTAAGATGATGTTATGTTTCGAACCTACAACTGGTTATTGGGTTGTAATTCTGTGCCTTTAGCCTTGAACTCTCTGGGGAAGTGCACGTGCATTCTGCTTGGCCAAAGTTCCAGAAGAAAGAGCTAGAAGGCCTTATTTCCCGTGAAATTTGTGGGAAATGGTCTTCACCTATTCGAGTTTCTTTCTGTATACCTGCCTGCAGAAGATGTTTTCTATGGAGCTTCATGTTTGGGAAATGCAGTAGAAACTTAGCTTACTGTGACCCAACTGTTGATCCAACCCCAGTAGGATTGGGCATCTTACTTCATGTGGACATTCTGCCCAAAGAGCTTCATCTCTAAAACTAAGAGAGGTATGGGAATGTCCAGGAGAGCTCTTACTGATGCCTCGGGCATCTAAAGCTTGCTGGAACTCTAGAGCACGCTTTTCCGGCTTAGGAATTCTGTCTATCAACTGTGGCCAAGAAAGCAACTGTGTGCTGGCTGAGCTTGGTGCACACGGCAGCTCACATCATGCTTAGTCACTTTAGAATATTTCCAGGGCACAGTGATGGTTATTCAGTCACCTATGCATAACCACGCCGAAGGTCCTTGAGCCAGTTTGCTCAAGTGAATTCTCTTGGAACTTAATTTTGGTGGAAGCCAAATTCAGAGTGAACTATGTTTTGGGGATTTTCTCGAATGCCGGTGTTGGGTCTTCTCTGGAATGTCTTTATTGAGCGCCATGTTCTACTTTAAGGCAAAAGGGTGGGAAAAAGGGTTTCAGAGCAACCATTCATCACTGAGCAATAGATAAGCACCTGTCTGGCGCATCAGATAAGGAAGACTCCAGGCCGTATCTCAATGGAAAAGAAAAAGTTACTGCTAGTGCAAGATGACACAGTGTGACACAATGAGAATCCCAAAAATATCCTTCTTGGGGAATGCGGATGCCGTTCTCTAGGTGATGTTGTGACATCCATCACGCTGCTAATCCCACGATCCAGGTGAGCACTGTGAAGTCACAGTGGTGGATTAAAACTGCTACGATATAATTTTAACAGTGGCGTTTTCTCCATCCTTGTCTGCTCCTGTCTGTTAAGCGCAGGACCACTAGGTTGTGCTAGAGTATAAACACAGTACCTATGCTTTTCTGCTAAATCTTCTCATTATTGACTGTCGCGCTCATTCTTTCCTGTTTAAAAACAAAACAGAACAAAACAGCAGCAGCAGCAGCAGCAGCAGCAGCAGCAGCAGCACCAGCACCAGCAGCAGCAGCAAGAAAAACACATTAATTTCTTCTGTTCTCTGTGGCTTGGAAGAATTTGCCAGAAACATCCTTGGCGTCACTCTATGATGTGGTTTCCTGCTCTCCTTTCTTCTCTTCCCCTGCTCTTTTTTCTCTTCTCTTCTCTCTTCCTAGGGCATAATTCTCCATCACATACTTTCCACATGTCACAGGACTATTGTAGTGTGAACTCTAATTGATCTTAATAATAAAAACCTGGAGTCAGATATTAGGGGTAAAAGCTGAAAGATCAGAGAAGCAGAGCAGCCAGCGACTAGCTCTTACCTCTACAAAATCCACAGAGCAAATTGGGCTGTTCTGTCTCTACACTTACAGACTGAGTACAATAACTTCCTCTCTTCTGCCTTATAGTCCTCTCTCTGCCCAACCATTTCCCTTCCTGTCTTCACCTCCCAAATACTGGGATTAAAGATGTGAGCCAATACCACCTGGCTCTGTTTTGCTTTTAGACTGAATCAATTCTGTGTAGCCCAGGATGGCCTTTAACTCACAGAGATCTATCTGCCTCTGTCTCCTGAGTGCTGGGATTAAAGGTGTGTGCCACCACTGCCTGGCCTTTATGGCTAACTGGTGTGGCTAACTATGCACTCTGATCTTCAAGCAATCTTTATTTGTTACAGCACAAACAGAATAGTACCTGAAATATTCTTTGTTTCTACCTTTTCCACAAAGCTCCAGAATCATGAATCCACAATGACCAAGCAGGCCATCTTCCTGGGGAAGTTCTGATTTGCAACGATTGCCCTGTTAGTGGCATTCCATTTCTCCCTCCAAAGGTCCTGGCCTTGCCACTGTGTGTATATGCCTCTGACCGTTTGCCACCTTCATTTGAATGTTTTATAGGCATCGTAATTATTATGTTGAAAACTAAACATTCCTCAAGTTTTTTAATTGACAATATTTTTTTTTCATAAAATATATTCTGAGCACTGTTTCACCTCTCTCATCTCCTCCCTGATCTTCTCCATCTCCTTACTCATTCAACCTCATGCCTTCTTTTTCTCCCACTTGAGAAAACAAACAGGCAAATACAAATACAAATCAGAATTTAAAAAAAGAGAAAAAACACAAGAAACACATACACACACCATAAAACACAAAACTGAAAATAATAATATATAAGCAAAAGAACAGTAAGGTAAAAACAAAAAAAGATAATGTCCAAATAGACAGAAATATTTCCAGAACTACAGTTGAGTTCTTTCTGTATTGGCCATCTACTGCTGGGTATGGGCCTACCCTTAAGCATACCCACTGAGACCCCATTGGAGGAAATGAATTTTGCCTTTGCAAGTGGTTGTCAATTAAAGATATCTTATTGATTAGCATTCAGGACCACTCTCAGCGCTGGGACCCCAACTGGTTTGGGTGTATTCAAACTTTGTGTATGTACCATAGCCTCTCTGAGTTCATACATGTATCAGTCCTCTTGTGTTCTCCTTCACATCATATATCCATTCTGGCTCTTAAGTCTTTCCTAAGCCATCAATTTTATATCCAGTACACCTCTTTCTTCCCTATTCTAGAATAAACATCTGTTTGTTGCAGATGATAGCTCTTTAAGAGAGCTTTTTTGGATTATTTTATTTCTTTTTTGATTATTTTATTTCTTAATCAATCAATCAGTCAATCAATCAATCAATCAATCAATGTGTTCTGTGGATCCTGCATTCAAGTACCTCAGATATATCTACTTTCATATCTCCCATTACAACTCTGGTTTAAGCCTCTGGTCTCTCTCCACATAGGAATCAAGTCAGCATTTAAATCAGATCATGTTTCTTTCTTACCTTAAGTCCTAACAGTGTTGGGGCTGGGTTGAAGGTTAGTTCTCTCTAGTGCCAAAATCCAAGTTCATCTTTTCTGGTCACTTGTTTGTGTGAAGGTTAATGAGTATTAGTTGGACTAGGTTAAAGGCTGTCAATCAGTTGGGCAAGCATGATTTCTGAATGAGATCTGTACAATGTTAACATTTGAATGAGTAGTCTGAATAAAGAAGATTCACTATTGTGCATTGGTATCATCTAGGATTCTGAGGGCCTTGATTCAACAAGGAAGGTTGAGTAGCATCGAATCCATTCTTCAATAGCTGGGCACTGAGCTCTGGGGCTGTGAGCTTTGGTCCACAGACTCTGGGGCTTGCGTTTGAGTAGTGACCTTGTACTCCATGTTCTCAGGCCTTCAGATACAACTGGGAGTTCGAGCATCCATTGCCCTGCTTCTCTGGCCTTTATGCTTGGATGGAATTAGGCTACTGATGTTCTTAGTTATTCAGCTCGGAGAAGACATGAGGCCTCCCAGGTTCCACAGTTTCCCAGCAAATTCCTATAGTAAATCTTTTTTTTTAAATCTCTTTCTTCTCTTCCATCTGTTTTTCCTTTGGCCCTTTTCTATCTTTTAATTTCATTGGTTTCTTGTTACTCATTCTCTGGGCTATAGTTGGCAACCAGTCATTTTTCTTCAGTTGGCCTCAAGAATGCTTTCTTAGAGGTTGCTGAGTTTCTTGGATCATTTGCTTAATGATTTATCAGTTGTCCTCACCAGAGGCTTGCTAGAGATTTCCACTCGTGACTGATTTGGTCAGAATTTGCAGTGGCTATGGATAATGGAGAACGAAATGTCAATGTTTTCTGTCTCTCGCATATGGAAATATGGAGGTAAGTCATCCCAGGGCCTTGTGCTCAGGGTTCTGGCTCTTCTTCTATATTGCTATTATGATGTATGGCACTGTATTGCAAGCTCATTCTACATTTCATCGTGACTGTGAGGAATCCCTACTAAAGTTGATCATTTATTAGGAAAGGAGAGAAATGTTAGCTCACTGCCTAGTAGTTGATTTTGTCCCATCTTGCTACCCCCCCTCCCCGCCATTAAGTTAGAGCTTAATTATAAGAGGGAGTCTGGGGTATGGAAAGAATAAAACAGAATAAGATTGATTTGCCATCATGCTTACCTGGTTCTAGTTTTTTTTCTTTTATTTCAGTGTAAAAAAGACCATTGTTTTTCTTGGCAATGTGCTGGATTCTTACACAGTCATCTTTTTTAATGCTCTCTAAAGCCCACGATGTGAGCACTGTCTATCTTTTGTAGATGGGCCAACCTAAGCTCAGAATGTTTTAGTGCATGCCAGATAATATAAAATCTATATGGTCAATACTTCCCACGATTCACAGGAGGTCTTCCAAACTTATTTACTTAGTTTAGATGGAGACTTTCCTTTCTGACCATCACATGGGACGCACTTTTTCCTTTATCAGGGTTTTGACAGAAAAGACAAACTCAATGAGATTAGAGCTAACAGGAGAATGTCACAGGGCTTTAAAGAGCCAAACACAGAACTCAGATCTCTCCTACAGACTGGGAGTAGAAGGATTGGAAGAATTTATAGCTTAGAAAGCTGATGTGTATCTCCATGGGTAAGCTTCTGGCATAAGAAACAGAGTTTTCCAGAAACACTCTGTGGGTCATAATTTGGTATCGTCTTCTTGGACTGAAAAGTGTATGTTTATTCCAATGCTTGTGCTTGCCTGACTCTGAATTTGTTGTCTTACTGACATCATTACCACCCTCCTATGGAGTGTCAATACATCCCTTTTTCTCAAGACATCTTCTGAATGCACCCTCATCAAAAGTGGATCTCACTGCTTCCTGAGGAGGCTTGGTTGCGTTTTTTAAGTTGTCGCTTGGGTACTGTTCTGGAGGCATTGGGCTTGCTCTTCTTCCTCTTCCTTCTATGTAGGCCTGAGGCTGGCAGGGGACACGAGCCAGACAGTTTAAAGAGTCCCAATCAGCAGGTCGGATTTCAAAACATAAAAATAATATTCGAGGCACAACTCCCTTGTTTATGCTCACAAAAGGCTTTCTCTGCAAGAACACAGCGGTTCCCTGCACACTGTTGGCCCTCTGCAAATCAGCACCAACGACAACATTATAATTATGCTTCAAAAACAAAGGCAGCCAGAAGTTGCATCTTAAGTATTCCTTCTTCGGTTCTTCTAGGAGCATGTGTGTATGCTCGGCAGAAATAGCTTAAACATACTCTCCTTGTTTAAGATGCCATGGTCTAGCTTCCTGTCATACCCGTCACAGGTAAGACTGTCTTCCTGGAGCTCAAGCATTGTGGGGGACATGGGGCGGAGAACAGCAATTCTCCGTTTGGTTTCAGTTCCCAATACAGTTAACCAAATTTAAGGAGGTTTAGCAAAAGCCTCTGGGAGGGGGTGTCAGTGAGGTAATTTCAGAGCCCTAGGATTTAATTTTATACTAGTTACTAACTGTATACTAACATCTCAGTTTTTCAACTATTCAATATTAATCGGCTACATTATCAAAGATTCTCAGCCTGGCAGTGGTGGCACATGCCTTTAATCCCAGCACTTGGGAGGCAGAGGCAGGCGGATCTCTGTGAGTTCGAGACCAGCCTGGACTACAAGAGCTAGTTCCAGGGTAGGCTCCAAAGCTACAGAGAAACCCTGTCTTGAAAAACCAATAAATAAATAAATAATAAAAATAAAAAAATATATAAGAGTCTCTTAGTATAGGTGTGATAGTAACTATCATTTATTCAAGGAGGGTACAAGGAACTTTGTAGTCGGCATAGCTGGTTTCTACAGAGAGAGCTGAGATTGGGAGATGATGCTTTGTGTCTGAGGAGGGACTTAAGAGGGCAGCTGAGTGGTACAAGGGAGATCCATACCTACATGTTCTGGAGTCCTCACCTTCCAGCTGTCACATTACTGATTGATTGCAAATAAAAAGATCACCAGTTCTGGATTCCAGCAAGACTAATCTGAACCACACATTTGGAAGAGGAAAAAAAAGTCATTAACACAACTCTAGTCTGCATGTGGAAAAGAATTAACTGTAGAGATATGAATGTTTCTGACCCTCATGGTCTAAAGTGGCCCTGTATCTCCTACTTTCAACCAGTGCTACTTCTAGGTAGTACTCCAGTCATATTTTTAAAAGTTTTATTTTACAGTTAGTATAAAAGCGCCAGATTTCCTTATGGCATTTTCATATATACTTAATTTCGGTTGCTTCCTTCTACCTCCCCCTCCCCATCTCCTCGCCCTCCATCCATGCTTCTACCCTACCCCCTCTGGTGCCCCCACTTCCACGTCACACGCGCTGCTCTGCTAACACCTCCACTAAAGCCTTCCCCTCTTTGTGGGCCTCTTTCTAGGGTTTGGTCTCTACTCACACACAGCTTCTGTCTTTGCTTTTTCTTTACACCAGCTCACTTTCTTCCTGTTACGGTTGAGTTCCTCCTGGCTCTTCCTATCAACCTTCACTATAAAATTCAACAAGCCAATAAGTTCATGAGTTTACCAGTTGTGTTGAATTCACTCAGAGAGAAACACCAACCTTCACAGTCCAGAGAAGCAGAGTCCTGGCTCAAATGAGCATCTCAGCCCTACATTCATCGATTGGGAATAACGGGGTTGTTACAACTATAAATCTGGCTGTATGTATAGTGGCCGAGATCTAGAAAGGGAAGAGCATCTTTAAGAAAAGCTGTGTGTAGATGTGTGCTTGTGTTTATAAGTTTGTGGTCACTGTGCTTCTGTACATACTGCAGGTGTCTCCTTGGGGGCGAACTGGTGGATGTATAGATGTCAACACATCACTTTTGTCTCTGAAGGGTCCCTCATAGAGACAGAAGAGGAAAGGTTTTGGTGATGGATAAATGAATCCAGACAAGAGTTTGTCAACAATCTTTCTTAGCATCAATTTCAAAGAGTCACAAACTTTTGATAAGCCTACTTGATCTCCCTTCCCTTTTCTTGCTCATATTCATTCAGTCATTCAAAAACACTTATCTTTCACCTGACACACTGAGCACAGCACGTCAGGTCATAAGCACAGGAGCCTTCCCACTGCTTCCAGGACAAAATATAACTTTCCCATCCACTCTGCTCCTCTTAGGTTGTCTTTTGCTTTCCCTTGCGTGTACTCGAGGTTACCGGACAACTCACAAAGGCCTTTCACTTTCATCACTGGGTGAATGAACAGCAAATGTCCAGCGTTCTCTCCCAAACATATTCTCTCTAATTCCCTCCTCGACCCCAGAGCAGAACTAAGGGAATCCTCCCCAGTGTTCACAGAGTGCTCAGTGAACCCATCTTCAGAATGGCTGTTAAGCTTCAGGGTACCCGGGTGACAGTGTGAAAAAGGTGTCCTTTCCTGGAGACACTTTGTCAAATGCTGACAACTGGAGAAAATATGTAAATCCTTGCTATTGGTAGGCATCTCCTCTTGGGTCCGGTACCACTAAATAGAGAAAAGCCTCACTAACTGGTTTCAGTGCCCAGGAACTACCTCCCCTCTTACTCAGGTTCCGGCCCTGCTTGAGTTCCTGTCCTGACTTCCTTTGGTGATCAACAGCAATATGGAAGTGAAAGCCGAATAAACCCTTTCATCCCCAACTTTCTTTTTGATCCTGGTGTTTCACTGCAGCAACTGAAACCCTGACTAAGACATCCCCCAAATAAAAACAATTAAAAACTCTTTGTGTATTGTTAGGGTCGTCTGTGAAAATTAGGGAACTGATGTCTGAAATTCTTATCTACTTGAAGACTTCGGAAGGATTCTGAGGAGAATGCGTGTTTCTAGGATTGCCAACGGTGTTGAGAGTCAGGGTCACAAACTGCTCCGCAGCCCTTTCTCAACCAGCATAAAGCTCCAAGGCAGCTTTCTGAGATTAGTCTTTGTACGGACTTTTAGCTTACTTACGTTTTTCAGGTTGACGGATGAGTTTTTCTACAACAATGTGCTACAGTCCAATAATGCCTAATGTAGTCATTGTGCATTAGCCTTAAATTAGTTATAGGATAAAATGAAACAAATTTGGCATTTGAAAATGGGGACTTTCATACAAGGCCAGACTTGAGTGAAAGAAAGTCAGAGAACATTTCAACCCCAAAAGCAATTTGCTTCGCAAAAGGAAGCCAGGAAATTACAGCCCATCATACCTAATTAGCGCACACATTTGCGTTTAAATGCATGCACTTCCTCCAAGGAACCTTCTCCAAGTTCCTTTCCCCCTTCACCTCTCAGCAGCCAGAATTCACTGTTGATGCTGATGGGGAAGCCGTCATTGGAGCAACGTGATAGTGGCCATTTTCTGACAGGGTTGCAGGAGGTACTGACAGATTGAGCATTGCATGTTCAAGCAGAATTAATGGCCATGCCATTATCAAGAACTGTTTGGGAAATTCCCATGAAAACTCAATTCACTGAATATATTTCTCCCTCCCACTTCAAGGATTTACTGAAGACTTTACCTTGATGGCTGAGTAATGGGGCTGAATTCTACACTCTCTCTCCAATAGTAGGCCAGTTTTAGTGATTTGTTGGTTCTAAGAAATGTCATAGAAAGGGAAAAATCGTAATCTCATAGTGTGGAACTCTGACTAACAATCACTTTACCCAATTGGTGAATGCGATGACGACATCATCAGTGATGTCATGCGGTTCTCACATGGCCTTGCTATGGGATGGGTGGAACTCTCACCATCAAACACCAGTATCCTAGTGTGGTGATAGGGAAAGGGTCAGAAGAACCCAGACCAAGGACCATTCTCTAGGGTCTCTTCAGCATCTCTCAATATTGTCCAGGTCATGAAAAGAAAGGGCTGTCTGAGAAGCAGTTTTAGACTAGAGGAGGTTGGGGAGACTTGCCCTTAAATGAGATGCAGCTGGCTGGCTGGGACAAAGGAATAGAGCAAGAACAAGGGTGGAAAAATCTCACAAATTCAGAGAAGTCTAGAGTTCACTTAACAATATGTGCAAATATTAGTTTCTCTTTCTTCCTCTTACGCCTCCTCTGGTGCTGAGATTAGAAAACAGGAACTCATATGCACACTGGGCAAATGCTCTACTACCAAGCTACCAGCTCTGTTTTCTGCTTGCTTGTCCTTCCTTCCTTTCCTTTCTTTCTTTCGTTCTCTCTCTCTCTCTCTCTCTTTCTCTCTCTCTCTTTCTTTTTAGTTTTGACAAATGTAACACACCATTGCATATGCTTAACAAGGAGGAAGTAAGGTCCTTCTGTACTCTTTGAAGCTTTCCCGTCAACCTAAATTATTAAAAATTTAAAAACTCAGGCTTTTTGTTTTCTGCACAAGTAGCTCTCTAGCTGTATCTTTCCAGTTCTACCTCATTCTCTTTCTCATTTGAGCCCAGGTTGGCTTTGAGCTCCCTATTTCACCAAGGATGACCTTGAACTTCTGACTTTCTATCTTTACCTCCTGAGTATTGTGATTGTAGGCATGTACCATCACAATGGTATAATGCTGCTGGGACTCAAACCCAGGGCCGTGTGCATGCCAGGCAAGCAGTCTGTGAACTGAAACACATCCTTAGCTTACTCCCATGTTCTTCATGCACCTGGCCCTGCCTCTAGGATTGCCCATCCATGTGGTTTTAAAGAAATTAGTGTGTTCTTCACTGAGTGTCTATGCTTCTAATATTATGACTTAGATACAAAATTTCAGAATCTTATTTCCTAAAGGGAAATGGTTGCAGTGCTAATTCATCATCAAATTTTTGACAATTGACCATGGAGCATGAAAATTAATAGTGGGTCAATATGTTTAACCCAATTATAGACAAAGTAACTTATAAGCACCCATAATGACAAGCCACCATTATAGTTACAGATGGGCACAAAACTGATGGATGCTGAAACAGTTGATTTGATTTTGAGAAGGAATGAACGAAAGGGTCTTTAGAAGTTGTTTTACTAGCATTTTTCAAAGTGAGGTAGTGTCTTTGTAGTACCCCTGATCAATTGAAAACTGTTTGCTTTTATATCTATCTATCTATCTATCTATCTATCTATCTATCTATCTATCTATCCATCTATCTTTCTATCTATCCATCTATCTATCTTTTATATGCATTGGTATTTTGCTTGCATGTATGTCTGTGTGAGACTATCAGATCTCGCAGTGACAGACAGTCATCATGTGGGTGCTTGGAATTGAACCTGGGTCCTTTGGAAGAGCAGTCAGTACTCTTTTAACCACTGAGCCATCTCTCCAGCCCCAGATGTTTGTTTTTGCTTATTCACCTGACTTTCTCCCTCTGCCGAGAGGAAAGGTACTGTGGTTTTCAATCCTGGCCAACCTGTGTCTGTTTTACGTGGTTACCTTCCTTAATAAGTTAAGACAAGGAATTTGCAGCTTTGGCTTTCTAGGCCTGGGTTACTTTACTCAGTATAGTATAGTGGTTCTCAATCCTCCTAATGCTGTGATTCTTTAATACAGTTTCTCAAGCTGTGGTGACCCCAACCATAGAATAATTTTAGTTGTTACTTCATAACTGTATTTTTATTACTGCTGAGTTGTAGTGATATTGGTCTGATACGCAGGATATCTACGATGCACCCCTGTGAAAGACTTGTTTGACTGCTCCCCCCGCAAAGGGGTTGTGACTTGCAGGTTGAGAATCACTGGTGTAACATTTTCCTAGGTCCATCTACTTACTTGCAAATTTCATGGGTTAGCTTTCCTTTACAGCTAAATAGAATTCCACTGTTCGCATGCACCACATTTCCACTATTTGTTCAGCAATTGAAGGGTGTTTAGGTTGTTTCCATTTCTTAGCTGTTGTGTATAGAGTGGAAATGAACGTGACTGAGCAAGCATCTGTGAACAGGATGTCCAGTCCTCTGGTATGTGTGTAGGAGTGGAATAGTTGGGTCATATGTTGTTTTCCATGTAGCCCTTTAGAATTCTCCACACTCATATCTAGAGTGGCTGTGCCAATTTTCAATCCCACTATCAGTGAATGTGGATTTCCCTACCCTCACATACTCTTTAACAGTTGTTGTTAGTTGTTTTCTTGATCTTAGCCACTCTGACTAGAGCCCTGATTATTCAGATGTGAGTATATATCCTGGTAACCCCAGAAACCAGGAAAGCAAAAATGGGAGGAGGTGCTCTAGAGAGGGGGATAGTAAGGAATGGGTGCTATAAAGGGAGAATGGGAAAAACAAAGTGGGGGGACTTTAAGTGGAGAGTGGGGAGGGTATCTGAGAAGAGGAGGGAGGAGGGACACATAATACTAAGCATACTTAAAAAAGCCATAGGGGAATAATATGTTTACTTAAAATACATACAGACTATAAAGTGTATATGTACACACATGTTTTAAATGGAGTCATGCCACATAGGGTGATAATGCCTCCCCCAAGAACCATAGACTATCTAACAATATCTCTAGTGCCAGATATGGGGAATTTCTTTTGAGTTGCCAATCAGAGGGGTCCAAGGGACTCCCCAAACAATATAGGCTATTCCCATTGTCCTTTGTTTCCTCCCAGAACTTGAAGCTAAGACCCTATTTCTGAAGACACCACATACTTTGAACTTGGGACTTAGAGGATTCGAGCGGAAATTGACCTTGAAGCTTTCTCCATGAGACCTAGCTCTCATGGAAGGTGTTATGCGAACTCCCAAAGGAGAAAAGCAATTAATAGCCCTATTCGGCTATAGAGGTTGCAAACCACAAGAACATGGTATAGCCATGGCTCACCAAAGGAATAGCTACCCCTATTTGGAAAGAGTTCCCTACTTCCTCACGGTCTACCTGTCTGAAGTATGATGGGACTCTTCAGAGAGTTTCAAAGCTTTCACGCTTGCAAAACATGCATTAGCCCCTCTCTTACACTGAATTCAGTTTAGAGAGTAGTGTGATAACCTGTGATAACTTGGGCCTTTGGACTTGTTTTAGATCTATGTTGAGAATTGTTACACCAGTCATGTCCTTGAAGACACATTCCACTCTGACTTGATGTGTTAAAGAATATCAAATAGTTTTAAGTGAATAATTTAATGAATGGGTGAATAGAAAGACAGGTAAATGGGCATTTTGCCATAAAGTCATAACTCAATGATGAACTTAGTGAGCGTCTCATCTCGTCCTTCTGGTTAGGCAAAGAGATACTGCTGGATTCCTAATGGCTTCTATCCCAGGCATGTTTTCAGATTCCTTGAAAGGATAGACAAAAGCAATTTCTGTTGTTGATGCTTACTCAACAATTCAACACAAAGGAGAATTACAGGTAGGAGAAATGAAGCAAATTTGTCCTCCATAAGTCAGGCCATTGAACTAGGAGCCCTGATTGTCTCCTTAGTTCTTGAAGTTTAGTTATGACAACTAGATGAAAGAATTGCCTGACAGCTTCTCTGCCTTTTGTGATCCTACGTGCCTGCATACACTTTAATAGATTATTGAAATTGTGACTTTAGTGGCTGATTGCTATTATATAGAGTACTTTTTCACAAAATCTTGGGACAATCTTTGGCCTTGAAACCTTGATCCACAATGAAAGTATAATATTGTCTTCTCTTTTTGATGTTCTTTTCTTTACCATAATTCTTATTCATTATAGCGGTGATTTTTTATTCATTTTGGAGTCCTTTCTGTTGACACTGACTTTGCGGAATCCTCTAGTTTTCGTGGATATGCTTTATGAAGAAGGCAAAAATATCACACCTCTTGGGAAACCATGAGATATGTATTCAGCATTATTATATAAAAAGCATTTGTTCTTACCCGAGCCCCCCCTGAAATACTGCCTGGGTGCTTGAGGCCTGGGTGAGATTATCCACAATCAAGAGTTCCAGCAGGGTTCTGGTGGAGTTCTGATGTGGCATTTGTGGGTTCTTACAGTTATAGGATGGGATGTTTACATGTTTAAAGTGATATCTAGCATTTATCAGTCGATGGCAAGATCTATGTGTACTGTTCTGTGAAAGATGAGAGCTCTCTGGAAGGATTGCCTACAAAACACACGTATGCTTAGTACGTTATTATTAACTATTATTAACTATTAACTAATAGTTAATAGTCATGATTAACTCTGGGCATCTGTAGCGCCTGCATTATGGGACGGTTTACAAACTGGGAACTAGGCTGGAGATTTATAAACATATACACACAAACAGAGACATGGGGACACAGGTCATCTTGAAACAAGAATGCCAACTTTATTGTGTTCCATGGAAGCTTATACAGGGATCCTTAACTGACAGCCACGCCCCAGCTCTTGGGATTTCCAGCGGTAAAATTCACCAGAATTCACTCCCCTGCCATCAGGAAATTATGAGGGTCTCGTGCTCAGAGCAGCTGCAGGTACAAGTAAACAAGTTGTTTACTCTGTTCATTCCAACAGGCAAAGAGTCTGAGGCAGGCAAAGAAAGTCAAGGGACTGGGTCTGTAGCCCCAACAGACATCTTATTTGGTAAAGGAGATTACAGGACACATAACATTTGAAAGAAAGATTAATATGTTGCTTAATTTATTTCCCAAACTGCTTTCTGCTTAGCTGATTTATTGTAGTTATGCTTAACATTGCAGATCTTGCAATAAGGCTTTAGCTGATCTCATTGCCATTCTGGACATATTAGTTAAGAAAGGATTTGTTTTGAAAGTGAACATTGTTTGGATGGAAATCATGGTTCTTCAAAGGCACTTGGAATGAGCCAGTTACTTTTAGAAGCTCACGATATGGTTTAAAATATTTCCAAAATGAACCTCATGAGACGAGGAGGTTATGATGACCAGGCAGGAGGTGTAATCTCTTTTTTATGGAAACTTCAAGAAGGTAAGTATTGACAAGTATTTTTTTTTCTTCCTGAGATATTCACCAGCAATCTGGCTATCAAAGAATAAATATCTCTAGGAATTCTTAATGTCTGGCTTTTCCATATTTGACTTTGGCTACTGTGACTGTTTATAAAGGGATGTATTTACTCAGAATTATGTGGTTTTGTTTTCAACCTTGGCTATTGTTGGTGTCACTGATAACCCATTATTACTGTTGGAAGCTCTGTCTTATATAGTTTTTTTCTTACTACTGATGTAGAGGATTTTCCTTTCCTGAAAGCTGTGATCGATACCAGAACTAATCTTTGATGAATGGGGTGCTTCTTGGTACAGGAAAGAACTTGGGAAATTATTTTACGAGGTAGAATGGGAAGCCCAGGGTCTGCTGATCTAGCTTATGTTGTTCTATAGTTTTGTGGTATAGACTTGGTGGTGATCCAGGGTGCAAAGAGATCAGTGGGATGCTCTAGAGGGAGTCTGGTCAAGGGTGAGTGGGAAACCATAAGTGGAAACCTGGTTATGGCAGAGCCAAGCTCACAGCCTACAAAATCTATGTGTGTCTCTTTCAAAGAGCACCTGGGATACCTATTCTGTCTTCCTTGACAGTTATGTATGAACATATGACAATATTAATCAGAGAAATGAAGTTAGAAGTATTGACCACTTCTAGGACCAACACACAATGCCTCCTGAAGAAGTTTGTTGCATTTCCCTTCTGTTTATTTGAAGAAAATGAATATATTGACCTCTTATAATACAAGGGTAAAGAAGAGACATAGTAAGATGGAATCTGGGTTCCCGCATCACCTTGTGTGGAAGGTGTACCATTTAGTCATTCATCAGTCAAAAGCACTCTCTTTCGGACTTTGTGTGAATGGGAAAGAAATTCTTCTTTCTGCAGTTGGCCCATTTGTACATTTGGGGTTATTTATCACCATGGTCACACGATTTTAACTAGCCCATAAAACAAACAGACTTGCTCCTTTGCTTACTAAGTAATTTCTTGTAATGTAAAAGGGTGAAATCTGGGGCTGTTTGCAGCACCATTGCTCTGGCTCTGTAGGCTACTAACTAAGGGGCTTGGGAGATGATGTCATGTGAACAGAATCAGTTTCTGAACACTTCCTGCCCCTCCCCATGTGATGTATCTCATCCCTTCATCCCAACTCAATCTCAGTGTTCTGCCATCATCACTGGAGATAGCAAGGACTGTTGTAAATTTTGCTGGTTCACCCACGTTATTTATCTCCTCTTCCCTTGCTGAATGATCTCATTTGCTAGAGCCAAAGAAAGAATTCATGCTTAATACAAGGAAACTTGAAAAAAAATATTATTACTTGACAGCAGTAGCAGATTTTTGTTACTGGTTGAGAATTTATATCTTGTGTTTTGACCAAATCCACCCCCACACCTTCCCCTCCAATTCTTTCCCATATTTCCCCACAATTTCCCCCTTCCAACCTCATGCTACATGTTTTTAAATCCCCCAAGCCCACCTAGTGCTGCCAGTGTGTGCACAGGTGTGGGCTTACCTACTGGGGCAGGGCTAACATCTCAGGGGTGTGGTTCCCTTTTCTTCACTCTTATGCTAGCACTTGTGATCTTATTTTCTTTATTAAAATCTTAGTCACTCTTACGGGAGTCAGATGAAATCTCATTGGTTTTAATTTGTATTTCCTTGATCACTAAGGGTATTTCTTACTGTATTCCCCTCCCCATTTTTCTTCTTTTTTTTATAAACAAGATTTATTTTGTTTTTTATGTGTATGGGTGTTTTGCCTACATATATATCATGTTGTAAAAGGAGAGCGGGCTGCTTTTCATCCTGCCCGGCTCCCGGATGCCCGGCTAGCTTTACGCAAAATAATTACACAAAAACTGAATTCATTTAAACACAGCCTGACCCATTAGTTCCAACCTCTTAATTGGCTAACTCTTGCATATTCGTTTAACCAATTAATGTGTATCACCACTTGACTATGGCTTACCAGCATGAGTCTAACCGGCATCCGTCTCAGAGAGGAGAGCCATGGTGTCTGCCTGACTCTGCTTTCTGTCTCCCAGCCTTCTGTTTGGTTTACTCCACCTATCTAAATTCTGCCCTATCAAAAAGCCAAGGCAGTTTCTTTATTTGACCAATTGAAAGCAACACATAGAAAGAAGACCCTCCTACACCAATGTTTGTGCACCAAGAGGAGGCCAGAGGAAGGGATTGTGTCACCTGAAACTGTTGAGCCATCACATGGATGCTGGGACTTGAACTCTAGTCCTCTGGAAGAGCAGTCAGAGCTTTGAATCACTGAGACATCTTTCCAGATCCTGTATCTGTTTTGTTTATGTTTTAAAAACTCTATTCTTGATCCTATGCCCCACTTTTAAATTAGGCTGATTGTTTTCTTGATGTTTAGCTTTGAGTGGCTTTGCTTATTCTACACACTGGCCCTCTGTCAGATGTATTGCAATTAAACATTTTTCCCTATTCTGTAGGCAGCCTCTTCACTTGAACGATGTTGTCCTTTGCTAAACAGAAGTTTTTTTTAGTACTACCATTTGTCGACTCTTTGTCTTAATGCCTGGCTCACAGACCTTCTCGGAAAGTCTTTTCTTACATCTATATGTTCAAGCCCCTTTCCCACCCACCCATCGTATTCAGGGTATCAATTCTTATGCTGTTTCCTTGATCCGTTTAGAGTTGAGTTTTGTGAAGAGTGAGAAATGAGGATCAAGTTGATTCCTTCTATATGTAATTATCCAATTTGACCAGCAGCCTTGGTTGAAGATGCTATCGTTTCTTCCCTGTGTATTGTCTTCACAAAACATCAGTTTGCTATAGGAGTGTTGGCTTATATGGGAGTCCTCAATTCTGTTTCATTTGATCAGTGTATCTGCTTTTATGCTAGTACCATGCTGGTTTTGTTACTATAGCTCTGCAGTATAACTTGAAATCCGGAAAGATGGTACTTCCAGTCATGCTTTCAGTTGCCCAGGCCTATTTTTGGCTATTCTGGGTCTTTTGTGTAAACATGGAGACATTTATTCCTTTGATTTTTATCATTATCTTCATTAGCTCCCTTGGGAGGGACATCACGTTACACAGGTCTTGTCAAAGTGTTATCACAGTGTTTTCAACGGGAGTCAAGTTGCAGTTTGTGGTATCAGATGTGCGTTGCTGTTACAGATGGTGCTGGGAATGGCAGGTGGTTCACCTTTGAGTAGGAACCAGAGACATTGCTTCATATTTTATCTCCTGGTCCTCCATTTCAACATATTTTCATTTGCTTCAAATATTGCATGAGTATAAGTTAATTCGTTGAAATACATTTTAAAGGATAGTCAGAGTAGGCGGAGTTGAGGGAATGTGCGCAGGTTGGAGAGAAAGACATAATTAAAAAATTATGAAGGTTGATGCTGACTGCTAGAATATTTTCATCCACCAAAGGGTGTCATCTGACAGATGTGGACTGAAAAAAAAAAGAGAATTACACCTTCCCGGGAATATGACAATTGTCCAGTTGTTCTTTTGAAATGGTACAATACTGTCTTAGATTAATAAAGGCCAGCATATATGTGGCAGGGAGAAGGTTGGGACCATTATACTGAGGTTAGAATGGTCTTTTTCCCCCAAGACCTCTGTCGGGTAGAAGCTGGGGGTGTTATCAATAATGGGTGCTTCAAGCTCTGCCTGAGCGGGTTCCTGTCCTCTGTGGTTCCTGGCACACTTCCCGTGGATGAACACATGACCACTTTCTCTCTGACTTCTCATTTTCAGAGTCTGGCACTGAAATATGACTGCTGGTTTCCGATACCCAAACAGCAGACATCATGCCTCTGACATGAGGACCTGTTGACCTAGGCTGACATCATAGAATGGTACCAACTTGTCAACAGGTCATGAAGGGGAAGGGGCCTGAGGAGTTCTCTTTAATTATTACCATAACCAAAAAGGGAGGAGAGCACGTGGAGTCCAGAGAGGGTACAAGAGTAATCTGAAGCCATCAAGGAAAAATAAGGGCTAGAACTAGTTTGCCTTCTCCAAGTCTGAGGTGTTTCTATATTCCATGATGGTGGCACTTTTAAAACATCAATAATTCAGAGAAAAGCGCAGTAATATCTTTGTGGGATTTTCAGTTTAAATGCCAATCTAGCTAGCTCCCCTCTCTTCCTAACCCCTCTTCTACTCTGTTATATTTGCTGCGCTGTAACCACCCCCTGCCCAACTGGTTGCATTCCAAACTCAGGGGTGTTTCTCAGAAGTCCGATTTCCAATGCTCTTTTCTTGCTTGATTGCAGTGATGGATTTATGTTCTAATCACTATTGCTCTGCATGAAATCTTAACTTCATTTTTTTAAAGTTAGATTAAATATTTTTCCCCCTCACAATTCAAAGAATCGGGCATTTGAAAAATACTCTCCAGGGTAGTTTTACTTGGTGTGTTCTTGAGGTTGCTGTCGAAAGTTGTCATCTAAAGCCGCTACTGCTTTGGGCATTGGAGGCTGCTCTCCTGGCTAAGTTGATGGCAGCTGTTTCAGGTCAGGAGGTTTCTTCATGCTGTTCACCTGAGCACCACCTGCGCCTTGCTATGGAGCCCAGGATTCCATGCACTATGGCTACTTTAGAGTATGTGGAACTTCAATGTCCTACTGTCAAGATACTTATTCCTTAGCCTTCAAATTACCTTGCTTTCTATGACATGACTTCAAAAGGTGCCCCATTTTACTTCTGTTTCATTCTGCCTGGTAATAAGGAAGTTCCCAAGATTGTCAAATTGAAGGGTAGGAGACACAGCTTTTACTTGTTGGTGATCGGTCTGCTAAAGTATTTGAGGACATGTTAAAATTCTCACAGTTTCTATCATACATTTTAAATGCTTTCATAAAAGAGACATCAACTTGACTATTACTGAATGTCTGATTCTCTTTTTCAAACTTTCCAGGTTTCAAAACTCAATTCACAAAATATGGAAAAAGTTGCTCTTATCAACGAGCAAATTATTCAGTTTCTATTGTCCTCAATTTTCTCATCATTACAAGAGGAGTAGACACAGGTAAATGAAAGACGAAGATTTTGTTTTGAGGGCTAAAAAGTAAATGATCCCTGAAATAGTAGATACACAAAAGACACTGACTGTAATAGAGTGTGGCATGCCAGTTCATACCTGGATGCCCATTTCTTTTTCTCTCTCTCTCCACATGTGAGTCTAGTTTGGGTGCGTGTGTGCATGCATGCATGTGTGTGTGATTATACCTCTGTGTGCATTTCCAGAGGTCAGAGGACATTTGGAATCCTTTTGTATCAGTCTCCACCTTATTCCTTCCTGAATAAGACAGGGCCTCTCCCTGAACCTGGAGCTAAATGCTGGCTACCAAGTCTTAGCAATCCTCTTGTCTCTGTCTCCCACAGCACAGGTTACAGTCATGTGTGAGGTCACACCTGACCTTTTACATGGGTGCCAGGATCTGGGTACTCAGGTCTTGCTGCTGGCTCAAGAGCACTTATCTTCCGAATCATCTCCCTAACACTGGACACCTATTTTGTAACTCTCTGATTGTATATAATGTCTCTGAAAATAGGTCTTAAGATTTGGTTAAGGATGGCCATTCCCTATAATTTAGAGAGCACTCATGTTGGTCCACTATCCATGAAATAACCGATGTCCTTGCAATGCATGCCACTAAGCAGTCTGATCTATGCCTGTATCATATATTTTCTCATTGCTGTGACAAAATGCCTGACAACAGCATCTTAAAGAAGGAAGAATGTGTGCTGACTTTCAATTTCAGGGCACACAGGCCAACATGGTGAAGACAGCATGAAGGCAGGAGTACAAGACACCTGACCATATTGCCTCTGAAGTCAGGAAGTAGATAGATAGATAGATAGATAGATGATAAATAGAAGTAAACTAGTTAGATAGTCAATTAGATAGATGATAGATAGTAAATTAGATAGATAGATGATACATAGGTAGATGGATAGATGATAGATAGATAGATAGATAGATAGATAGATAGATAGATAGATAGATAGATAGATAGATAGAATAGATAGATAGACAGACAGACAGACAGGTAGGTAGATGGGAGATGAATTCTGGCCCTTAGTATCCCCACTCCCCTTTAACTTCAGGACCCTATCCCATGGGATGATGTTTCCCATGTTCAAACTGGATCTTCCCTCAGTCTCACCTCTCTGCAAACAACCTCAAAGACACACTTAGAGGTGTATCTCCTACGAGAATCAAAGTCCAGTCAAGTTGACCTTGAAGGCAAACCACCACCACACCTCCTTTGAATCTTGATCAAGCCTGACAATTGGGTTTATATCATAGCTACCATGGTTATGTTTTGCTGAGTGATAACTTGGTTTTAGGTAATCTCCCCCTCTTTCTTTTTTTTAGAGACAGGGTTTCTCTCAGTAGTCCTGGCAGTCCTACAACTCACTCTGTTGATCAGGCTGGCCTCTAACTCAGAGATCTGCCTGCCTCTGTCTCCTGAGTGCATGCGCCATCACTGCTCAGCTTTTAGAACATCTTTTATGAAGTAACTAGGTGTAGGACTTGGAAAGGGGAAATCTTCTCTTTGCCTTTGAAAAGAAGTTTTCTGAGAAGTGCTTGTCCATTGGCTTCTCGGGAGTATTGCTGAGTCTCCTGACTTGGATGCTTCTAATTTATATTTTAAAGGTGGTGGATCCAGTGAGTATCAAAGCAAGCAATGACTGCCGCTGGCTGAGACAAGAAGGTTATGACTCCTTTCCTCAGTGTTGGTGTTGAGGCATGGGTTGTTGGCCCCAGGAGGCATTATTTACTTGCTGTGTTTAGAATCCATCTGAAAGAGCTGGAAACTGTTTGACGCTACTTTTCTGTCATCTTGAATCCTAACCTGCACGTTCGTTCCGTGCTGTGGTTCGTCAACTGTGTCTGGAAGAGACATCACCGCCTGCTTAGAATAGAGGCAGAGATGACTCTCCCACAAATGCCATTGAAAAGAAATCAGAGAAGCCTTCAGGGACATGATGCTGTTGATTACTGTTATGATTAGCATTAGGACTGGGAGTTTTCACCATCTACCGAGTGACAACAAGTGTGCTGGGCGTTGTTGACAAAACACAGGATTCCAGATTGTTTTTGCCAGGGGAAGCAACTTCCTTCTCTCTAGACACACACTTACTTCCTCTCTGCTCTCCTGATGAGTATTTTGCTAAGTCTGGAACATCGTGACCCAGAATAAAATCTGACTCAGGAGGCTGTATCTTTAATGACCTCCCAACCCGTTTTTAGGTTATTCACCTTGTCTTCCCCATGTGCACTTACACATGCGTTTATTTACTCATTTTTTGAGTATTTATTGTAACCAAACCTTTGTACTTTAGATATGCTGTAACTAGCCCAATAATACCTATGAGTTAGGAATAATTATTAGGGAAATACTATGAATATGTAAATTAAGTTTTATGGAGGTAGTGGAAGCTGACCTAAAGCGAACCTGCATTAGAAGTACATCTTTGAACACTTGTCAAGCATATCCAAGCTGTGTATTTGATATACTTCTGTGACAATGCTCACACTGCAACATACCCTAAGGAAAATTCCAGGATCAAGGCAGACAGAGCAGCAAGGCCTTGACAGATTGCATATTGTGTGTCCAATTTCCACTGCTCAGTCCTTTCACATCCATTTCTTTCCACCTCATTCAAACCCATCCTGTTCTACCCCATTCCTTGCCATTCGTTTTAGACCTTCTCATTCCCTTCAATCTCATCCTTTCTATCTCATCCCATTCCATGGCTACTGGACTGCTTCTCTGTGCAAGACCCCATACTAGATACCGTAGATGCCCAAAGGAATAGTTGACAATTCTTAGTCTAGAGGAGTTCACAGCCCAGATGAAGTGTGAACAACTGAAAGCAGCTGAGAAATGTTCTACTCTTCTGCTTGACGATGGTCTAGGACCATCTGCTTGAATTTGGGACAACATCGTAGCCCAAATAACTGCAGTGGGTGTGGCACGTTTGATCTCTGGGACAGTGTCAAAAGAAGCCTTGAGACTTTGAACGAATCCTCCTTGAATGCTATCCCTGGGGGATAGCAGCTGTCATGTCAGACATTCAAGATACTTAAGACTCTCCTTCTAAAAGGAACATGTGTGGTCAATAGTCCCGGGTGAGCCCTGCTCTCCAGAAATCCTTGTAACAGTTCAAGATATCTGATCAGCACATGTGCCAGCAAGGTATCTCTTTCAGACTCCAGTTGCCACCAAGGAAGGCAGAAGAAACACCCAACCACATCCTGTTCCAGCCCTTCAACCCCCAAATCAAAAGATAAGATAAAAGAATGTTGTTTGAAGCCTTTGAGTTTTAGAGTAATTTGTTACCTCATCATATATCACCAGAACAACAGGAGGTAAGAAAATAATCAGATTCAAGTAAACATTATTTAAGGGAGAGTATGTATAAAGTGTTGTTGAAAAAAAGCAAATGTACAGAAAATAAGTTTGTTTCCCGTGAGGCCAAGCACCTATTCCCTTAAGTGGTTACCAATCATACCATAGTCTTCATGAACACCATCTACTGATCCACTGGACTTATGCAGTTCTCAGTGTTTTTATACATTTGACAATTGTGAATAAGGGGTGCTGAGAAGACAAGATAGCTGAGAAAACTATACAGAGAGGGAAACTGAAATATACTTGGAAGAGAGAGGATAAATGATGCTCAATCAGTGGCATCAGGATGAACAAATCCCTGAAGGCACAGGTACCCATGATGCTCTTGGGCACACTAACGGGCTCTGTGTAGCTGACATGCTCTGCCCTGGAGTAGAGGGAAGGACTGGAAAGGTGCCTGCATGGCAGCGCTAGGAAGGGTCTTATTTTCATACCGTGGTGCTGAGGCAGGAGGAGGAAGGTAAGAGGGAGACACAGATAATTTGAAGGCAAGGAAGCAACACATACAAAACAGCCTATGAGAAAATTGTTATTCAGAACCGCAGGCCCTGAAAGATGCTGTTTGTTCCTCCAACTGTTTGTCTCTCCCTGAAAGCTTGGCAGATCCATTTTTTATTGGAAAGTCTTAGCCGACAGGGGATTACTCAGTGATTCATTTAAAAGGAATCATTAAAGGAAAATCAAGGCACATCACATCCTGTCTTCTTTAATTGCTCATTTATTATTACTGTGAGTGAGATAACGGCTTGTGCTATTCTTCTAAATAGTGTAAAATATTTATTGGTAAATATAGCAATGCATAAATTAATGCCAGTTGAGATTTTGAGGGGCATTTTTTTTTCCTCCACTGATAGCCATAATTTTTACTTAAAGAAAAGCAGTGCTGATGTCTTTTGGCTGAGCATTGAGTGAGAAAGTCGTGAGCTCAACATCTGTAGGAAGGCATTGTCTTCTTTGTTTCTTTGTCGTATCAGGGTTCTCTAGGTAGACATACAACATGTCTGTAAACTCAGTTTCTTTTCTATTAAGACCCCTAGGCTTGGGAAGAGGTCAATAAAGGTATACATTTTTTAAGGGTAGTAACTGAATTAAGTAGCCAACTCTTCAACCTTAAGAGACTTTTTATAAGTAAGGGTGTTTATTTTATTCCTTACCCGAAAGTCCACAGGTGAGTGGATTTGGAGGCATTACAATGTCACCTAGGACTCAAGATAATGTCTTCATATAACAACATCCAAAAATAGGGATTTATTTTTCTGAATAAAATCATTTTCACAATCTTCCAGCAGATTTCAATTCAGGTTTTCTTTCCCCAGAGTAAGGACTAAATTCACTTCTAAACTAGTCATGCTAACTCCAGAAAGGCTTCGAAGAGTTGTCCAGGTTCCTTCTCTAGGCTGGGGAGAGGGACCAGCATCCTCTCTCAGTGCTAGATTGCTCCTTTGAAGCAAATTTGTTTTTAAAAGAATACTTTTATTTACTTTTATGTGTGTATGGGTGTTTTGTATGCATAAATATATGTGTACTGCATGCGTGTAGTGTTCATGGAAACCATAAGAGGGCATCAGATCCCATGGGACTGGAATTATAGATGGTTGTAAACCATTGTGTGAGTGCTGGGAATTAAGCCTGGGTTCCCTGTAAGAGCATCCAATACTCTAAACCACCACCAGATCTCTCTAGTTTCACATTCAGGGTCTCATAAAAGGAACTATAGAGGGATGGATGATTTGTGTGCAGCCTGTATTGTTGGCCACAGGTCAAAGTAACTTGGGGCTGGTGATTTAATATGTAACATATGGCCAGCTATATCCCTACTGGAGAATACAATAGGAACATGCAAGACAAGGATGTTCTCAGGGAATATTAGTGGGCCCTGTAACAAAGAAGGCAATTCTTTAGCTGGAGAAATTAATTCAATAAAACATACAGATTGTCTATTATACCTCAGGAGATGGGAATACAGAGACAAATAAGACCTAGCTTTTGCCCACAAGGTATTTAAAATTCCCTGCACCATCTGCTCTGTTCAGTTGGTCATAGAGAATGTAGATTCACACACCAATGTGACTGTGCTGCCCTCTTTCCCTCTGGGAACAAGAGGCTACAGCATGATTAGAACGTCCCACTATCCCCTTTACTTTGGTTTCTTTGACTTTTCAGTCATGGACATGGCTGGGTAAGATGTCCCTCCCCTTGATGGTCCCAGCACCAGTGTTGATCTTTGCCATAGGCTTTAGCCTCCCAGGTCTGGCTGTCTGTCAGCCGTTATCTAAGCCAGGCCTGGAGCCTGCGATGGCAGGTCGTGTTTTGGTCAATATGTATCTTCACTGCCTTGTTGGTGACTGAAGCACAGACGACATAAAACCCTGTCTGAGGGATGAGGGATGAGGGCATGAATAATTGAACAGAAGGAAATGAACATGGACCTTTCTTCCCCTTCCATCACTTTCTACCTTATTAGTTCTCTCTCTCTCTCTCTCTCGTTTCCTAATCTCTTTATTTCCTCTCTTTTCCTTTTCCTTGTAATCAAGTAATGAGTCTAGCGTTTTAAGTTATAAAGCATTTGTATAGTCTCACGAAAAGCTTATATCTTCTCCCTTCACAGAAAGATAGAGTGTGACTGTGGTTGACCCATAAATATCAATATTAACCAGAGAAAGAATTCCATAAACTTTTTTTCTATTCTACTGCAAATAATCTTTGGGTCTACTCTCAAAGGGCTGGGATTCTGCAAACCTCCAAATAATAAATATATGTCAGATAAGATCATTGGTTCTAGATTCCAGCTTTTGGTAGAGAAAGGCTTTGACATTGTGTATATCCATACCTAGTAGTAGCTAAAGGGTGATGTGAACTTAAAATTTGGGGTGTGATACCTTCTGTTAATATGCTAAGAGCCCCATGGAGATGCCTGTTTTAGGTCAAAGCTTCCAGAAGAAATGATAGCGTACACTTAGTATTTTTCCTGATAGGTCTATATATCAAGTACTGGGGTGGGGGGATCCCAGAAGTCCTAGTTATCTGAAAAAGGAGTAAACTCAGCTTTGGTATTTTGTCCATCATGATTTTTTCATTAATTTTGGTTTGTAAAAATATAGTGTCAATCAGCAATGGAGGAATGTTCCCCTTGCCTCACATCCTCTCCAGCATAAGCTGTTATCAGTGTTTTTGATCTTGGCTATTCTGACAGGTGTAAGATGGAATCTCAGCTTTGTTTTGATATGCATTTCTCTGATGGCTAAGGATGTTGAGCATTTCTTTAAGTATCTTTCAGCCCTTTGAGATTTGTCTGTTGAGAGTTCTCTGTTCATTTTTTATTGGATAATTTGTTCTTTTGATGTCAAGTTTCTTGAGTTCTTTGCTAGCGGGAGTGCAGGCTGGTAAAGCCCCTTTGGATATCAGTATGGTGATTTCTCAGAAAATTAGGAAAAAACCTTCAAGACCCAGCAATACCCAAAAGATGCTCAATCATACCACAAAGACATGTGCTCAACTGTGTTCATAACAGCATTATTTGTAATAGCAATAACATGGAAACAATCTAGATGTTCCTCAACTGAAAAATGGATAAAGAAAATATGGTACATTTACACAATGGAGTACTACACAGCAGTAAAAAGTGATGACATCTTGAAATTTGCAGGCAAATGAATGAATCTAGGAAAAGGCATATTGAGTGAGGCAACCTACACATAGAAAAATATGTATTCATTCATAAGTGGCTTTTAGACTTAAAGCCAAGGAAAACCAGCCTACAGGCCACAACCCCAGAGAAACTAGACAGCAAAGAGGACACTAAGAGAGATGTACGTGGGTGTACATAGGAAGGTGAAAAAGACAAGATCTCCTGAGTGAACTGGGAGTGTACGGGTCATGGGAGAGGGTAGAAAAGAGAGGGGAGGAAGGGAAGGGAGAAGAGAAAAATGTGTAGCTCAATAAAATCAATAAAAATATAGTATCAAGATATCTACCTTAATGTCTTTTAATGTCCTCTGGAATTTTATGCTGGAATACAAAGCTCTGGTAGGTACTTTGAAGTATGATTTTCTGGAATGTGGATTGGATGGTAGTGGTCTTTGAGGATCCCTGGTGTTCTTTTGTATTCCATTAGAAGTATTTATTTTACATTTTCTCTGGAGCAACACCTCTGCCAGATGCTGGTTGCTAAAGGTTCTGGTACCTAGCGGAGACAGGATAGGAAGCTAGGTGACACAGTGATGTCGGAACTCTCCAGTGAGTGTTATGTTACGAACTGAAAGCTACACGATGGAGAGATAGATGGTATCCCAGAGCTGGCTTGTGGGAAGGAAGGGTGGAACTAGCCCAGAATCCACCATGCACTGGAAGGATGAGCTAGCATTGACCAGGCTGAAAGGCAGGGAAAGAGCTGCCAGAAGAGGGATCAGTGTGGTTGAATTTGTAGACCAAGCTATAACATTGCTTAGGGAGGAATCTACAAGTTTCCATACCATGGGAAATACCCATTTTGGACAGGAGTGTTGAAATTCATAGTGAAGTTGGAGGCAGCAGCAGTAGATCATGAAAACTTTTGGCTTCCTGCCTTTATCCTATGTACAGTGGAGAATTATGGAGATGCTTGAAGCCGATAGAGAGCAAAAAACTTCCTCATGGGAATGTTAAGACTTTGTTGTAAATGGCGCACCTACCCAAATAAACAAAGACAAAAATGACCTCCCCCCAACCTCACAGTGGGGACCTAGAGTGGGTTGTATTTCTGGAACTATGATATAGGTCACCCCAGAAAATTCTGCCAATTTTCCACTTTCTGAACGAAGACTTTTCTTCTGAAAACCAAGTGGCGACGTCAAGACTTATAAGGGTTTTTAAGACAACCCTCACAAAAGGATCAGCTACGACTCTGCCCTTTTCTGAGGAAAATCAAAGTTTCTCTTTGTTTGACGGGGCAGTATTTGCATCAGCACATTTAGAAGGCTTTTGTTTCTTCTTGTGATCAGCATTAAAAATAATCCGAGGCTACTTAAATATATGATGCTCTTGTGACCGAGGCCCACAAAGCTCCTTTAATTTGTTGCCTCTTCATCAATACCCGTGTGTCTGTGTACCTTAATCATGCTATTATTAAACTGGTTCTCAAAGAGGGGTCTTGAATACTATCTGGACACAGCCTGTGAAGCCCTATCTCAGCGAGTGTACTCGTTGCTACTTAATGAGTGCTCCTTTGTCCATTCCTTTACTTTACGGGGTCTTTCTCAGTGCAACAAAGCTTAACTCTGCCTATTCTTTGCGTCTCTAACCAGGCTACTTCTATAGTCTTGCATTCCTTGCCAAGATATCTGTCTGTGTTATCATTGCAGAACTCTTCTGATAAAGCATCGATCCTGGCCATCCTCCAGGTCCTCAGCGATCTGCTTTCTGTTGGTAAGTAGACTATGGTCACATCAAATCTTATGGTGAATCGGGGACAGTGCTGGCTGTGATCTGTCTCAGGAACCCATGTAGCTGGGTAGTTTTGTAATTCAGCTTTCCTGGGTGAGACAGGACCCCTGGCCCATATCTTTCCCTTGATGCGATGTGACGAGACCCAGGTAGACTGGGATAATTACATTTAGGCTCTTCGGTCTTGCCACCTACCTAACAATGCCCCAACTAAGGAGGCAGTGAGATGTCGGGTGACTATGCTGTGTTTTCTCCTCTGTAAAGCAAAATGTCTTCATCTAGGAGGGCTGCTCAGTCACTACATCCCTCACCTCCCTAGGCTCGCTTCCTCTGTGGTTCACCGGAAGAACTAGGGACTGCAGCTTTCTTACATATATCATGTGGAGATAGGACTTTGAGGCAGGGGAAGCCACTTACATTGTCAGAAATGAGATACCAGGACTGAGTACCTACCTAGGAGTCGTCTGGGTTAACTGGATCAAGCAATATTAGCACAAACAGGCAACATTAATGATGAATGACATGCTAGAGATGAAAACCTTAAGGGTCCCATCACACTGTGGCCTCTTTTAAAAAATCAACTTTTATGTCCATTGATGGCAGGGTCACTTCCTGTGTTTTGTTTGTTTGTTTGTTTTATGAATGAGTTCCATTTTGCAGGCCATTGCTCATCTTCTGAGCCAAACCTATCTTCAGGAGGAGTGTGAAAGGTTTAGAATGAAGCCTTGGAATTTCTTCTCCAACATGAATGATTTTCTTTCCTTAAGCCAAGGTCTCACTCAATAGCTCAGGCTGCTCTGGAACTAGCAACCCTTCTGTCTAAACCTATGTGTTACAAATGTGCACCACCGCTCCTGGATACTGTGGCTCTCCCCGCCTTCCCTCTACCCCCTTATTTTCTTCCCTCTTTTTGGTAGACAATTCTGTTTTCATTAGGATGGGGAAAATAGAATTTCTCCTTTGATATCATTATACCTTGCTGGTTACCTTGATTAGGTCATACAGGACCTTTCCCATGTTAATGTGTGATTACTACTTTTGAGGTATCCTTGGGTAAAGTGAGAGAGGTCTTATTCAAATCTGTTCTTTGGTAGAAAGACCAATACTTCCCTGTTTCTCAGGACTCTGCTTGAGAACCCTCAGATGGTAGGCCTGGGTATTTCGTTTCTTAGGCCATTCCTACAGTGATTCCTCTATTTCCTTCCTACTCATTGCTAAAAGAGCCGAATTAGAAAATCATTACACCTTCAATAAAATGATTACAGATAAGAGACCACCCCTTCCTGTTACTAGTGATTCCAGTGTTTCATAGAAGAATATTTAGTATATGATGGTGTACATCATATATAATATATATAATGCCTGCATGTCTATTTACAAAAATACACATACATGTACATACATCCTTAAAAAAGTGGGCAGGTCTCTAGAACTTGCAATAATCATTCAATTTGTTATATTTGTGGAAGGTAAATATATTAAAATATCTAGATATTTTACAATTGCCATATTTCACACCTCTCTCCCGTCAGATGGTCGTACAACTTGAAGATGACTCATGTCAAGAACCTGCCAGTGTGTGTTTCTGTGGCGAAATGAACGAACCTTTGCTTGTCTCTGGCTGTGAGGGCTGAGGTCTGCTCTGGGGAGGAGGGTTACTATCTGTGGCTCATCTTTCCTCTGGTTTCCTCCCAGGCACAGACCGGAGAATTCACTACATGATCAACAAAGGTGGCAGTGAAGCCCTTCTGCAGACGCTGGTGGACACAGCAAGGTCAGAGTCTCCTGACTATGACATCCTCCTGCCTCTCTTCAGGCTGATGGCCAAAGTTGGCCTAAGAGGTACTAACACTTCCAGACCCAAGGATGACTGACAGCATACTTCTGGAGTTGTTCTCTGAGAGCAGTTGGGGAAACCCTGGTGGGGAGGCAAAAGAGAGGTCTCCAGTGCCTTAGTTTAAATGCACTTGGTTTAAATGCACTTGGTTTAAGTGCAAGGCCAGTTTAAATGTGAGCAATTTTACTTTTGGTTATTGTTATTTTGAAGCACAGAATCTTGCATAGTTTTGAGTCTGGCTTCAAACTATGTCGCTCAGGCTGGCCTCAGATTTACTGCAATCCTTCTGCCTCACCTTCCTGCACACTGGGAGCAGAGGTATGCACCAGACTACTTGGCAAGATAAATTTTTTTAAAAAAATCTAGATGTCAGGTAATAAAACATGTGGTGTTTAGAAATGAATGAATGGCACCCAGACGCTGTAGTCACAGCCGGCACTGACTGCAAAAGACGGGAGTGGCCCCAGTGCATTTTAAATCCTTACACAAAATTAAACAACTCTAGGAGATATTTCTCACAGTGAAGGACAATGCGTCCATCAGCCTTCTCCTCTTGGTTATGAAGCACAGTCTCATGTAGTCAAGTTACCCTAGAACTCATTATGTAGCAAAGGATGACCTTGAACTTCTCAGTGCTGGGACTATAGGTAATGTACCAACAAGCCTGACCAGACTTGTGCATTCAGTTTTTAGAGATATTATAGTAAATTGCCATTCATTGTGCACCATAAATACAGTCTCTGATACTTTAGGAGTCCATAAGTCTCAAAGCAAGCCCTGAGAGGGTAGTTCCTTTTGGAGGTCTTGAGAGTCTGTTTTGTTTTCTCTCCTAGTGCTGCCAGGATCTTTGTCTGTCCATCTGTGCCTGCCTTCCTTCCTTCCTTCCTTTTTTCCTTCCCTCCTTCCTTCCTTCCTTCCTTCCTTCCTTCCTTCCTTCCTTCCTTCCTTCTTTCCTTCCTTCCTTCCTTTCTTCCTTCCTTCCTTCTTTCTTTTCCTTTCCTTCCCTCCCTCCATCTTCTCCTTCTTCCTCTCTCCCTCCCTCCCTTCTTTCCTTTCCTTCTTTCTTGTGATTTGTAGACAATCCCTCCTTTCTCTATCTTGTATTCACAGAGTGTCCACTGTGTATGTTCACTTTGTGTGTTCTCTCTTCTTCATGCAGGGGTGTCCGTCATAAAGTCTAGGTTCCACTCTGTCCTGTCTGACCCCTTCTTAGCTAATTCAGTGTACAAAACTCTCTTTCCAAATAAGAGAGCATCTCAGCTGTCTGGGTAGAAATGAATTGGGGGAGGGCACTGTTAGTTCAGCCTACTGTGATAAGTCACATAGCAATAGAGCTTCTGGCTAGTTCTCTTTCCTCCTGGAGTATCTGGAAACACCTTAGGTCGCTGGAACTTCCTGGAGCAGGGTTGAATAATACAAGCATTTAGAGTTCACGCAAGCTTTGCAAAAATTCTTTAACAGTTAAACTGTATGGTGACTGTCAGGATGGTCACAACTGAGAAGCAGCTCAGGCCCCTTGTGATGTTTTTGCCAGCAGCAGAAGCCAAAGCCTACAGCACACTCTTTCAATGTTTAGATCTCTACTTCACCCTCATTGGCTTTCTAGAAATGGACCAAGAAACAGGCATTAGCTAGCAGCTGCATGGATATGTCCCAGCATAACTAACAGCATTCATTTAGTGATTGCTCATGCACTGGTCTACACACTGCAGATATCTCTGTGATCAAGACTGTAAAGGAGTCTGCTCTCGCTGAGCAGACTGTTCCAAGTGGGACAGGCCAGCTGGTCAGCAAATAATTAGCCGGATGGTAGCCGACTGTGATGAGTGCCTCAAGGAAGAGGAAGACTGATGCTCCCCTAGGATGGCATGGTCAGGGAGAGTGACATCCGAGCTGAAACCCGAAGAACGGGGGAAAGTCAGCAAAGCTGAGTGGGCCAAGTGAACTCTAAGAAAAGACAGTAGAGACCTGATATATCCCCCAGGCGCACAGGGCAGGCTGGTTTCAAGTCTGTCCCTGATGCTTACTGGCTGCGTGACCCTGGTCAAGTTACTGAAGGGTTATGAACCATGGTGCCCTGATATCTAAAATGGAAGCATAAAAATTTAATTCCAGAGTTTCTAGAAAGAGTAGATGAGGGATTAGGTCATATCCTTAGCATATGGGGCTAGGGACTAACAGTCAAGTGATAAGAGACATACATTGACAGTGGTTCCTTATACGTGTGATATTATATGTATATATGTGTGTCTATTTATTTACATGTATGTACATGTACACATGTACATGTAGAAATCAGGGGGTGATGCTGGATATCTTTCTCATTTTCTCGCTGCTTTGTTCCTTTGAGACAGAGTCTCTCCTTGAACCCAAAGCTCTCATTATTAGATTTGTTTGTCAGTGAGTGAGCTGCTGGGATCCTCTTACTGTTGCTCCCCCATAGTACTCGGGTTACAGGTGTATGTGCAGTCACACACAGCTCTTTGCATTGTGTAGAGGATCTGAACTAAGTTCCTCACATCGATAACTATTACCTTCTGAGACATTTTCCCAGCTTCAGTCTTACAGCAAATTTTATTGTGTATATTGGGGTTTTCAACATAGCATTATGAAATACAAGTAACGGTGTCATTACTACAATGGAGCAGATGAACATATCTGTGATCTCATAAAATTGCTTTATTTTCACAATGGGAGCAGCTAAAATCTACATATTTAGAAGGGAACAATTTTGTTAACTTCATCTTCACGTTTAACACAAGAGCTCTAGATTTGTTTACTTGAAGCTGAAATTGCTATTTTGTGTCTCTTGACCTATCCTCCTTCCCTGATTCCTCTCCTCGGTCCCCGGAATCAGCGGGAAGAAGCAGAGTTTCATTCTTCACCGTTGTGCACATGTGCCCTCTTGCTAGCGGGGGTGACTTGCCAACAAGACAAAAGAGAACAAACGTTGGTGAGGGTGTGAAGAAAAGGGAGTCTTTGTACTCTCCGTTGTGCTGAAGATCAGGATGGCCACTATCGAAAATGACGTAGAGAATTAAAAAAAAAAAAAGCGAGCTACCGCATGGCCATGGTGATCCACACCTGGAACCCTAACACTTGAGTGACAAAGGCAGGAGGCTCAGAAGCTCCATAGTCAGTTCAGGGCCAGACTGGGCTACAGGAGACCCTGTTTCAGTACAAACAAACAACCCATAAAATCACCATCTGACTTAGCTATTTCTATAATCTCTGATTTGCACATAGACCCGAAGGAAAAGAAATGACTAATTTATAAAGATCCCTCTTTCCTGTGCTCATTGTAATAATAGACACAATGACCACGACCTAGAGATAGCTTAAGCATCCATGGATAGACGCCAGATTAAAAAAAAAATGTGGTATTCATATGAAATGGAGTATTATGTAGCCTAATGGGTTGCACCCAGAGAATTATGCTAAATGAAAAAGCAAATATAGAGATATATTTCTATGAGTCTTACAACAGTCATGATGATTTAAGGCACCACACTTAGGAAATGACACAAACAAATGCAGTTAGACCCAGTCACCTGCTAGCGGGTACAAAGAGCTTAAACCAGAGGCTCTTTCCTTGGTTTCAGTGCTTCTTTTGTAACTATTAAAATGATGATGATGGTTTGCCTACAACACTAAATGTCAGGATATTCGAGCAATCTAGAGATACTTTTTAATTTTTATTTGTTTCTTAAAATCTCTTTTTACTTTTTATTATGAAAATTCTTCGTTAAGTAGAAAGAGTATCACCATCTACCAGTGACTTTGCTCTAACTTCTCTAAAACTTCCGTACTATCTTTTGCATATTTAAAACAACATCCAATCAAAAATGGAAGACCCATGCCGGGCACAGGCCTTTAACCCAAACATGACTTGGGAGGCAGAGCCAGGTGGATCTTTGTGAGTTTTGGGTCAGCCTGGTCTCCATTGTGAATTCCAGGACAGCCAGGGCTAGGTAGAAAAACCCTGTATTAAAAAAAGAAAAAGACAAAAGGTAAAGAAAAGCAAGCAGGGTCCAATCAAAGCCTGTTGTTTCCTTCACCCCAGATTTGTCTTAAATACGTTGATACACATGGGGATGACCAGGGTTGTCTTTAAAGTCAAAGACTTGATTTCTTAGACCCTAGAGCCACCTTGTCCATAAGTGCACCCAGACTTCCCCTCATCTGATGCATTTGGTTCTGATGGGGACATATTTAGAATATTTCTAATGACGTTAAAAAATGTCTTTGTCTATAATTGTCCTCCCCCTTGTCATTTTCCTTCTTCCCCAAAGCCTTCATAATGAATTTGAGACATAATTAAGAGAGATGGATTTGTGTTCCTAGATAAGAAGTTTGGACAGAAGGCACTGGAATTAGAAGCACTTGATGTGACCTTGATTCTGGTCAGGAAAAACCTGTCTCATAGCCAGAACCTCCTGCACTGTCTCTGGGCACTGCGTGTGTTTGCCTCCAGAGGTAAGTTCCAGGCCTGGGTTGGGATGTCTAGAAACCCTGTGGTGATGTGGGGGAGCGAGGGTTTGCATGGAGGTGAGAATGCACGCGGTCCCATTCAGAAACAGAAAGGAACCTGACAATCGACCGCAGAGGCCAGAAAGTGTTTATTTATTGCCTCGGTCAGATAGAGCTCTTGATCTAGTTCCGAAGCATTGACTTTTGCTTTGAGTTGCATTCGCAGCATCCCAAGGTTCTCTATCAGCACCACGGGTTAAAGAAATCGCATGGCAGGAGAAAGGCGGGTTTCCTTCAGACCTTGATATAGCCATAACATTGTGTGTTACATCTATTTTTTTTTAAAAAAAGAAAACAACTTAATGGCTGGGGAGATAACTCAGCCAGCAAAGTTGTTGACTTGCAAGCCTGAGGCCTTGAGAACCCACATGAAAATGCTGGGATGGTGCTGTGCACTCGGAATCCCAATGCCTGGGAGGTAGAGATGGGAGGACTCTTGATGTTCGCTGGCCAGCTGGTGTAGCCTAATTGGTGAGGTCTAAGCCCATGAGAGACCCTGTCTTCAGGGAAGGAGACTGCATTCTTGTGGATGACACCTGGCCTCCTCAAACACGTGCGTGTGAACTCACTCACATGCTTGTGCATCTATGCACACACACACATTAAAGAAGGGGAGTGGGGAAAATGTATAGCTCAATTAAAAACAATAAATTATAAAGAAATATAAAAGAACAAAAAATAAAGAATAGTCCTTCTTAATCTCATGAAGTTGCTCACTGTTATAACAAAATCGTTACTGATTTTTTTTTTTCCTAACCTTATGTTCTTTCCCAACAAACCCTCTCTCTGGGTGATTGCATCAAAACATGTCAGCTGATAGTTATTAAGCATCTACTTAATTCACTATTTTTAATTATCACAATAATTATGTGTTTAGATCTACATTTTCATATCTCAGCAAAGAAAACGCCAGAAGCTTAAAAGAGTGAAGCAATTACTTAAATTTATACAGATAAAAAGTCCTGAAGGCTGGCTTTAAAATTCTAAAAATCACGTTAATTCTACTCCACGCGGAGGCACTTTTCATTAATAGATTAGATTCTATACCTCCTATCTCACATGTAATGAGCATAGACTTTCATTTCTCCTTTCTAAGCTCCCTTCCTGGGGAATAACAGTGACAATTATTTAGATGTAATATTCTCTGTAGGGGAAAGAATGTGGGCTTAGAGCCAGGGAGCCCTGGATTTGACTCTGGTGCTATTTCTTATGAGTCATGGAACGCGGTATTTGACCTGCTTAACCTCATTTTTTTTTCACTTTGTAAAATTATAGCAGCAATAATTATTACTGTTAATCTGCTAGGTCTTTGTCTCCCTGAAACAACAGAAATAATTTTCTCACGGTGCTAAAGGCTGGAGGTCTGAGATCAAGATGGTGGCGAGGCTTGTTTCTTCTATAGCCTGTCTCCTTGGCTTTAAGAAGAATCTGTCATCTTGCTGTGTCCCCACGAGGTTTTCCCCATGAGCTTGCACATCCGTAGTCTCTTTCTATGCTTGAATATTCCTTATGACAGACACAAGACAGATTAGGTTATATTCCTCTTCCAATGTGCCCCCTTTAACTTAATTACTTCTTTACATCATGGGGATGAAGGCTTTAAAATGGATTTGGGGGGATGCGGGCAACCCTCGGCAAATTTCAGAGCCTTGTCAGATGGGAGAAGATTGTGTGCATAGGTAACACCATGACACAGCAGCTACCCTTTCCCCACCCAAAATTTCTCTAATATTTTGAAATCACATGAAGAGTACATGCAGGAAGAGTAACTATATAATTTCTCCAGATAGCCTAGTAACTGCTGAAAATACCAATTTTATTCATTTTTATTTTACTTTAAACATAGGGTCTCATGTAGCCCAGACTTCCCTCAAACTCCCGATATAGCCAAAAATAACCTTAGGTTCCATATCATCCTGCCTCCATCTCCCAAATGCTAGGATTGCAGTCATGTCCCGCTATGCCTGGCTCGGTAGCTCAATTTTCACTGTTGCATTTTCTTAATAAACATGGAGAATACATAAAGAGACAGTTTCCCTCCAGAATAATAATGAGATGGATTATTGGCTCTTTGTTCACAGACAGTGGCTTCTCTCTCTCTCTCTCTAACCCACACATAACCCTCACACACACCAAAGAGAAAGAGGGAGAGAGAGAGAGAGAGAGAGAGAGAGAGAGAGAGAGAGAGAGAGAATAAAGACTATTAGAGTGCATTTGGTAATATCTGAATGAATCTGTACAAACCCATCTCCAAAACAGTAAAAGAGGAACTGTGGCATTTTAGGAAAGACAGTTGTCATTAGTGAGTAGCCTAAAGCATGCCAGCCAATCTGGAGCTTGCTAGCAGCACAAGACTTAATGTATCTTTTGGTTTCCTAAAGGCTGGGTGACTTGCTTTCTTTAGTACATATATGCGTTGATTATGAATATTTAGTAATATAGTATCAGCTTAGCTCTGAGAAAGCCATAAATTTGTCTGTGGGTGTGAGTAGACCATTTGGATCCTATGCTAGCCTACATTTCTTATACCAATTAGCTGTTTCATAAGATCACAGTGCCTCTGTGCATTGCATTGACTGGTGAAAGGCTGGCAGAGTTCAAGAAGCCTGTGGGTTCTGTTTCTTTGGTGAGTTGTGATCCACTATTGACTGTTGGCAGGAAACTGTTTGTTTGTTCCTGGCTGCTCAGCCCCGAAATAATCACTCAGAAACCATATTATTTGCAATACTGTTTGGCCGGTAGCTTAAGCATATATCTAGCTTTCTCTTATATTCTAAACTAACCCATCTCCATTAATCTGTGCATCACCAAAAGGTTGTGGCCTACCAGCAAAGTTTTGGCTGCTCCAGCAGAGGCGTCTGTCCTCAGTGGAGGCCTCTGTCCCTGATGGTGGATTCATGGCTTCTCATCGACTCCACCTTCTTTCTCCCAGCATTCAGTTTAGTTTTTCCACTTAACTCTACTTTGCTCTATCATAGGCCAAAGAAGTTTCTTTATTTATTAATCAATAAAAGCAACTCATATACAAAAGAACTCCCACACCAATTAACTGTTTCAGCAAGCTTTCTGAACAGCTACTTCCTTCTGATTCATTGGTTATAGTAATGGGTTTATGATACCCAATGAACTTAGCAGCAGCTAGATGGTCATGTTGGCCAACCATCCAGTAAGAGTGAGCCCAGTGAGGTTTCTTTTGGCATTCTCTCCCAATTTCAATCCTAGTCTTCCATGTTTGAATCAGAGGTATTAAAACTGTACTCTCACTAAATCCACTTAATTCCTATTGAGTCATCTGCCAAAATTGTTATTTTAGTTTTGTTTTCTACTTTAGAAGTAAGGACTAAATTAGTAACTATGAGAGTGGGAATACTTGTGGCCACCACTGGGGTGCCACATTCATCCAGTTCACTTGGGTGGTGATGGGTTGTACTCTTTTTAGTAGGAGTGCCGGCAGAGGAACATGTAATCCATACAACATACAACATTTAACCCCTTATAACAATCAAGGCATTGGCCACAGCCTCTGTCTTATAGAGAGGACTATGGTATTGCCACTTCCAGAACCTCATTCTTCTCCTGTGGCCCGAAATAAATTAATCTTGTTCCTCTCTTTGCATCTTTGAGAAGCCTTGTTCCCACTCATTTTCCCAGAATAAGTCAGGCCCAAAGTACCAGGCAGTCTAGATCTACCCTTTCTGAAGCACTAGTACAATGGAGGAGAGAGAGGAGCCGCCTGATTGGAGGATCATTTTTCTTCCTTCACATCCTTGTCCCCTCCTACATTTCTGCATCTCCTGGCTTCCTCTTCTGTGCTCCTCTCAGATTCAGCTAAGTTGAGAAAGGGTATGGACCATATTGGAAAGAAGCTGGGGCGTCCTGAGATGACAGTGGCATCTGGAAGTGGCTATTTACCTGGTGTTCCCTTGACTTTCTATAATTCAGATCTAGGACCATGTTTTAATGCCACCCCTACCCCCACCTCAACTGGATGAAAAGAGAACTATTCTCAGGCCGGTTATCTTGGAGTACAAGGACTCATTCTTCTCCTGGTATTCTAATAGAGATCAGTCAACTTATTGCCTCAGTCCTGGGGGATTCAAGTATTAAAACTGAGGAGAATTTGAAACTGAGGTAGAAAGAAAGAGCTGACCCCACTTGCTATACTGCTGGAAAGAGGTTTTAGTTTTTTGGTGTTATTGTATTGACCCCCTTAAAGTTGTCAACGATTAAATCCAAATTGTGTTAGCACATCTTCCTGTGACAATAACTACTAACTACTGTCCTTTTTGTCTTCAGTAACCATAGGAGCCATGCTGGGAATTAATGGAGCGATGGAACTTCTCTTCAAGGTCATTCCTCCTTACAACCGAAAGCACACAAGGACAATCAGGTACCGGACATGTTCACAGTGCCCCTGGGCTCTGTGTGATGGACGGCAAGATGGAGATGGCTGTCCTTAGATCTTGATGCTCCCGGTCCAATCTGTTGCTGCCTTCTTCCTTGTAGACACACAGCATCTGCATCTCCACTTGCTCCCAAGTTTCTCATGTCCTCTTATCCTTATAATAATCCCAAATGAGCATATAACCCACAAGCTAAAATGCAGAGAGAGCTGGATCTAAGGTTACAGTGCTGGGGGATAACAGAGGTGAAGTTGAAATCCATATCATTCAGACTGGAAAACCTCATGTTCTCTTTTGTTGTTGTTGATTTTGGCCTGGTGCTTTCAGATAAACCCGTTTTACCTGCAGTGATAAATGAACATAAGCCTCACAAGATAGCCCAGCAGTGACAGGGTCTCAAAAGAATCAACCAGTTAAACTGCTTAGATGAGTTCCAAGCCTCCTAATAGTCCATCATTGTTGTGTGCTGGTCTTGTTACGTGGTTTTATGATTGGAGAATGAAACCTGGCCTGTTCCCTCTGCCTCTGCATCCTAGAGTGGAGCGAATCACTGAGTTAAAAAGGGAGATGGCTTCACATAAAGGCGTTCGAGATATTCAGAACCACTAAGATCCATCATTTATGGGAGTGACTCAGCGAGGACCTTGAGAGAATATTAGAAGAAATTCAGCCAATTTCTAAGATCTATGGGGTCATTTGGCAAGTAGCATTTCCATGCCCAGCCATGATATTTTCTGCATCCTAGCATCAATCTTAGGCTCGTGTTTCACCTGATTATTTTTCTCTCGGGTCACCACAGCTGTGCCATCATCATCCATTCTCCCCATGGCTCTCTACACCAGCATTTCCTGAAGTGAAATACATTACATATCAGTCCCCAAAAATGGCCCCATCAAAAAAACTGAGAAGTTCTGGCTTAAACAAAGTGAGATAGGTTTCTTTACTGTGAGACTTCACAAAGCCCTCTATACACACTGGGCCTATCTCTGTAGTGTGCTCCATTCCGAGGCCAATTTGGCCAGGGAATTCTGCTTCTTACATGCCACCTTTTTAAAGGGGCTAGGACAGTGTGCATTTTATTTTGGAAATTGCAAAATGGAGTCAACACAGTTCTACCAAGGGACCTTTATGTAGTAGGTGAAAACCTCAGAGTTAAAACCAGGAGTAAACATAACCCCTTTATTTTCCTGTAGCTTTACTTTGTTTTGGTCTTAAACGTTCACTTCATCAGATGACAAAAATTCTCATCAGGCATCGAAGTCAGATTAGTGATCTTTTAGCCCATGATGCCTTTCTTCCTATTGTGTTCCTCTTCTGGGACTGTATTCTAGATTTTAAGAAACTGTGGGTGCCAATGAGAAATGCTGGCAGAAAGCACAGCTTGTCCGTAGTCATCTGAGCCCACTGGGAGGTTCAGGTCTTGGGTATGTTTAACATTGACACGGTGCACTGCCCTTGCTGCTGAGATCGGCAGTCTCAATGTGTCTTTTGGTCACTAAAACATGAGCTTTATCCTACTGTCTTAGTCATAAGGGTATACCTAATATTTCCTATAATATGCATTTTTCTCACACACTATGTAAAAATCAAAGTAGTGTTCACTGTGCCCTTGTACATATGAGTCTCATCCAGTAATCTCTTCTTTGCCATGAATACCATGCTGTTTGCTCATCTTTGTAGTTAACCTTGGCTATCAAGGGATGAGATCTATAGCTTTTCAGTCCTGTTGGCTTCTGCTGTCCTGGTTACTAAAGCCAAGATTGGGAGGACAAAGCCACCAAACCACCATATGTAAGACAATCATAAATAGTTAAAGCATAGACATTCCCTTCTTTGGGACACCTACTGTCGTCATTTGAATTGTTTCTTTTCTTCTCCTGCAAAAAATCAAGTTCAGGTACAGATCTGATCATGGTGCCTTAGAATCAGAGATTAACAGGCATGGAAGGCTTCTAAGAATAGGAAGTTGCCAAGGATCTCAGTGATATTTCTAAGCACTGTACCCACCACTTCAGCACGTCTTATCAGCCCTAGAAATTTCCAGAAGAAAAATGCCAAACTGAGAACTGAACAGCCACAGAGGAGTGGCCTCTTCTCCAGCCTTTCCAATGCAGGTGCCATCGACCTGGTGTTATTAGGTGCCTAGCACAGCGCTCAGCTCTTAGCACGCATTGTCTCTCTTAAGCCTCTGTTTTTCTTTGAGGCAGGTGCTATTACGGGGGGAAAAACTAAAGCTGAAAAAAGTGGGGATTTAAGGGAAATAGCCAGGACTTAAGCGCTACCTGATACATGAGCCTCGGCCTTTAAAGCACCCGTGGAGTATCTTGTAGTCTATTTCCAGTTTATAATTCTAAAACCACTGTATGTAAGACAATCATGAGTAGTTAAAGTTTGCTTAAATTTCTTTTACCATCTAAATGGTTCAGTTCCATGGAACAATTTGCTTAATGATAGGGAATCTTTCTCTTCAATTGAATGTCTATTCCCTCTCAAAGGCTAAATAACTATTCTCCCTGCTTTTGAATTCTCTCTCCAAGCCACTTTGTTTTCTAACCTCCACCCCCTCACACCCATACTTTCCAACTAGAACATAAGAAATGAAGGCCCTGAAGTTGGAAGACACCCCCCCTAGCAGCTCTAGCTGATTCTTTGGTGAGTCACTTCGGTTTTCTTAACTTGATGCTGGCATTTCTCCAAGTGGCAATGCCAGGTCTGACCTTATAGGTTTGTTGTAGACATTAGAAATAATGGCTAGAAAAGTCCATGGGATTGGACATGCTAGGATACATTAGTCACCACTAACTGAGATGCAGCTGGGTGATAGGCTGCCTGCCTGCAGCCAGAAGGCTCCCCTACGCACCATCTCCCAACTCCCAACTGAGATGAGTCCAGATAAATTCCACTAAGTTTCCTGCACTTACATGCCAGACCTATGGTTTTGGGTTTTTTTTCCCAGGGGAGCAGATGGCAGCATGCCTGTAGGACATGAATACCCACCCTGGGTATCATCCTTCAAACCCTTCAAGCAAAGGGAGAGTTATTCCAGGGGGGCTTTGTGAGAGCGGTGCCCAGTGTGGTGCCACTGTGACTCCGTCCCCCGTGGAGATTAAACCTGCTCCACTTCTCCTGTGTGTCCCGAAAATAGACACACAGCTGTCCTCCAGTCTCCAGCGGTACTCAGGGCAAGATTTATAACTCTAGTTCCAGCCTTACTAGGGAGGAGGGCCTGCATGGCACTATCACAAGCCTCCCGTGGCTTGGTGCCAGCCTCCGTGCCTGGGAAGGCAGTCATTCCAGTCTTCCTTCATTTGCTACATGCCCCTCCATGCTGGCACTCTTCACCAGTGTGCCGTTGGGTTGGCTTGTGCCTTCTCACTTTCTTTTCCTCTCCATGCCTGCCATTTTGAGCTGAACAGTCACGGTCACACAGGGAAGGCTATCCCAGCCTCTAGAAACCATCAAGAATGTGCTTCATTTATTTCTCTCCCAGTCCTCTTCTCACCACTTTATCTAGCCGGCTGTCTCTCAGTGTGGCCTGCTCCGGGAATGCGGGTGCCATTTTATCAAAGGATCAAGCAGCTACCCAGTCTCCATTTCAGGGGAGTGGGGGAGAGGGAACTGTCTCTCCTCAAAGATGCTCTGGAATCTTTTTCATCCTTTCCTTGAACCCATTTTGTACTTACCCTTGCACAGTGTTGCCTTGGAGTCTTCTCTTTGGCTGCTGTTGTTGATGTTTTACTCTTTATTCTTTTGTGGGGGCCACCACTCAGCTCCCAAATAAATACACACAGAGACTTATTCTTCCTTATAAATGCCCAGCCTTAGCTTGGCTTATTTCTTGCCAACTTTCCTTAACTTAAATTATCCCATCTACTTGTTGCCTCTGGGTTTCTATCTTTCTCTATTCTGTATAGCTTTCTTCTTACTCTGTGGCTGACTGTGTGCCTGGGTGGCTGCCCCTGTGTATCCTCCTCTCCTTTTTTCTCATTCCTTGATTTTCTCCTCCCAGATTTCTCCTCCTCTTTGTTCTTTCTGTCTGCCAGCCCCACCTATCCTTTCTCCTGCCTTGCTTGCTTTTAGCTGTTCAGCTTGTTATTAGACCAATCAGGTGTTTTAGACAGGCAAAGTAACACAGCTTCACAGAGTTAAACAAATGCAACATAAAAGAATGCAATACATCTTTGCATCATTAAACAAATGTTCCACAGCATAAACAAATGTAGTGCATCTTTAACCTAGTACTCTACATCACCCTTCCCTCTAAATTCTCTGCTTATCAAGAAAGAAATTGAACCATGTTTACTTTGTTTTTCTCCACAGGATTCAGGTCCGTGTATAGCGTATGGTAGATTCTTAACCAAATGCAAAAGGAATGTATTTTAGAAGGTTTGCACATAATAATCATTCTTATTTGTAAGGTATTGTGTGATAATTTCATGCAAGTATGCAACATGTAATAGATAGTGAATCAGGACAATTATTGTTTTCATCTACAAATATATGAAACACTTCACAAAGTTTGCCAAAGTAATTTTGGGCAGAGACTATGTTAATCATCTCTATATCACTCCAACATTCGTATGTATGATGTAAGGATCCGCATCAAAAGAAATACTTTCACTAAAAGATATCGGTGGATTATGAATGTATTGATAAGCAAACTCTGACATCGGTTGAATGAGTCACTTTAGCTTATTAATAAGTCATTCTTGTTCTTGATCCCATACTGGATCCATGTGTCTTCTGCCATGTGTCTGAACATCCCTAAAACTCACATGGCCACTCTCCCAAGAACTGTGTGATATGAGAAACTGAGGCACCTCGGAGAAGTCAGACTAAAGAAGAGACACTGGAGCCTCAGTTTTAAAGGGAACAGGGTTTTTCTTGCTGGAAGGAAGGGAAGTGTTAGAGCCCCACCCCTCCCCCTGTCTGGGGGAGTTGACAGGTTAGCAGAAGGGAAGGTTCCAAAGTAAAAGTGCATCGCAGGAGTCCGGGGCAGCACTGATCTGAAAACTTTACTTCTCCTTGAATTAGGTTGCCTGTGTTGGCCTGTTAATAGATTCAACAGGGTCTTTAGAATCTGTGGGGTGCTCTATAAAATTGGGAGCAGGAAATGACCCTGGTGCAGAGAGTATGCCTCTTTGCTAGCCTGGTCCATGATGGGTGGACCAGTTTGTTTATCAGCGCAAAGCTGGCCTGGAGTAGTCCAAATCACTAAGCAGGAAAATTTCCTGAGGCAAAGGTTGTCACCTCCAGGTGCTTGACTCCCTGTGACTTACAAGAGCTTGTATTGTTTCATTCTCTGCTGTCAGCGGCCCCCTTCTTCCCTTACTTCTGTGACTTCAGGCTTTTAGTAGTGATGATGTCATGTCCTCTTGACATTTCTTAAATGTCCTGTCTGATCCTGCCGGGTCCTCATACCATAATATTTATCCCAATGTTGCAGATTGCTCATCAGATGTCACCAGTATATAATAGTTCCAAAACTCTGCTATCTTGACCTGCCTCACAGATTTTTAAGTCAATTAGAGTTTTCTTACTAGGGACTGCTTCTTCAACACCATCATATTCTCCGATTATTACACCTCATGTTGAGAAAGAAAATTCAGGGTTACCAATTGGCTGAGATTGTTTCTCTATTCTTCATTGGCATTGAAGTTTCCCCAACAATAAGAAAAGTCAAGAATTGTGTTTAGACTATGCTGGCCTCATTCTTACACAAGAGGTCTTCTTCACTATCACTGCCCTTTCTGTCCCACGCTTTCAGCAGGTCTATCATGCTGGGATTGACTTTCAGGATCAGGGGTCTTTGGGACACAGATTGATATAATTATGGGTGATATTCTGCACACTAGAGGACCTGGGATTAAGTACCATGGCAACAGAAGGCAGCATTGTGTTTGGGTCTGTAACAAGCCTCATAAGCAAATTCTTCAGTTTAGTGTCCCGTTGGCTGTCCTGGTTGCTCCCTGTACTTAGAATAGTGTTAGTGATCTTCTCCCTTTAGAACTCTTGTCTGCCAGGGCTCTTTGGCATTTGAGCTTTGCCTGAGGGCAGGATTACTGGGCATTGCTTCATTGGCAGCTATTTCTGGTGATTCCATCTTCAGTTTATGAGCTAGAAAAATGTCCAATACTTCTTCTCCTCCTTGAACCACTGTCTTTCCAAAGTCAAGCCTTCTCTCCATTCCATTTTATTTGATCATAGTAGCTGATAGATAAATGCAGATTCAGCCACAGCTAATGGTGTTTTTTATGATCATAGCAACTTAGGTGACACAGCTACTTTGTCACTGAGAGAGTGGCGTTTCAAGTTACAGGAAACATTCTTCTGTTTCTTGAAATAGCTCCCACACTCCTCCTGGGTGTTCTTTGCTTCTCTTCTCATTCAAAGCATTGCAACATTCCTCTCAATATAAGTCAACTCTGGGTTTTCCAGGGTGCAGGTTCATATTGGTGATTCCGAGGCCATGGGCTTCGGGGCACTTGGACTCAAATACTTTGGAACTGGAACAAAAAAATTCCAGCCCAGCTTCACAAGTGCTGATATTGGGAATGCACACCACGGGCTCACCTTACTGACAAAGTGATTATAGCCTCTGCAACCTGACTCCAGGCCTGTAGCCGATAGTGGGATGAATAGTTTCCTACATGAATTAAACCCTGGCAACGCGGCCTGTGGCTGAAATCCCTTTCATCTTCTGAAGAAGCCAGTGACCTCTCCGCGTAAGGGCCAGTCATAGATATTCAAGTCATAGGATTGAAAGCTGGAAGCTTCCAGGGACCTTTCCTTCGTGTCCATCTCCTTCATCTAAGGTGAGGTCAATGAAAGACAGAGAAGTTCATCAAACTCCTAATGAGCTTCAAGACATATTCCATTACCAAAGGGCACCCTACCGCATAATCCAAGGCCGATGGCCTTTAGAGCTTTTATTGGACATTTGATACATTTACCTTGGTAGCAGGCATTGGAGACTTACAAATAACAGAAGATGATTTGTTTTTTGTTCTTAAGCTTCTAAATCAATGTAGCAGTTAAAACGCAGTGTGTGTGTGTGTGTGTGTGTGTGTGTGTGTGTGTGTGTGTGTGTGTGTGACAGGAAGAGCCATTCAGATCTAATCCTGGGCTGGCGAAGTGGGTGAGTTTTCCAACCCCTGAGGATGTTCTCATTTGCTTCTGCCAATCAGGGCATCTGCTTGGGTCATCTTTGAAATCTGCTCCAAGTATCCATTTGAGGCCTAGAAAGGCTTAGTCTAGCACCACTGGGGACTTGAGGGTCAAGTCTTTGAGCCCAGCCTGATACAGTAAAATTTCACGCACAAGTCTGTATCTTCCTATTTTCCTACAGGTCACCCCTTCTTTTCAAAATTGTAAAAACATCCATGAATATGTGGGAGAGTCTTCAGGGGATTGCAGCGAGGCAGACAAAGACTCTCATCAGGAAACACGCTTGGGACCATCCTTTACTCAGAGGGAGATGATCCTTCTAACAGGCCACGGGCACATTCTGCAGGGAATGACTGCATAGCCACATCCCACAGCCACAAGATCAGAACACACAGTGGAGAAGCTGTTTTCTTGTGGAGCGGAGGGTGTGGTGGTGTGCTTTCTTGGGGATGAGGATGTTCAACAAATAAAAGGCACTCAGGCAGCCGGAAAGGAAAAAGCCCAGAAGAAGCCATTGTGCATAGTTACTGAGAGCCAATTGTTTCCAAGAGTTCAGGCAGAGATTTGGGGATGAGGGCAGCTTGGAGGCTTTCTGCTTTGTTCAATTACAGTGTTATTTTGATATGGATCTCGGTGTGATCATCAGTTATATTCAACAGAGCTGATGAGGAAAATAGAGAACAATAGACGGCTATTTAAAAGAAGTGAATTATTATGAATTAAGTCTGAATGTCGTTCAGATGGTACATCGTAGGTATTCAGCAAATGCCAGTTGCGTTAATGAGTTCTGATGCTTCAGTTTACCTGACGTTCGTCCTTTCAACCACGAATTTATTCACTGAATAGTTTTTGAAGATTTTATTTTTAGCAGAGATGTGTGGGATTTGAGATGAAAAGAAATGGCTCTTGCCCTCAAGGAACTTGTCGATGATACATAACACATCAGCACTCAAATGAGAGAGACAAAAGCGGTAATGATGGGGTATTCATGAAGGCAGGGGGGTCTCAGTGTACTTAGAAATGGGCAGAGAAGAATTTACAAGGAAAGGAGCTTTAGGTATGAAGTAAGGCTTTTCCCAGATACTAAAATTATAACAAAACAAAACAGGCACTTCTAGATAGAGGCAGAAGAAAAAGTAAAAACATAAAACCGTACATGTTTATTCATGGACGCGTAGGCTTGTGCAAACACACACACACACACACACACACATACACACACACACATACACACACACACGCACACATAATTTAGTGACTAGTTGGAATATAATGCAAGAATATGAAGTAGAAAGCTCCTCCAAATTGATCTAAAAATCTATTATCTTATTAGAAAATAATAGGAATATATAATCCTCAAAGAAAGGAAAAATGGATAAACTCCTATAAATTTAACTCTTCAATAATCCAAAAATGTAATTTAGATGAAGACACCAATTTTCTATATCAGAGCAGCAAAAATGTTGAAATATGATAAAATTCACTGATGGCGAGGATTCACTAAGATGGGCACTTTCTTGCTCCTGGGAGTGTAGACAACACATTTACAAAAATAATGGGCATTGTTTGCCAAGATGAGACAAAAGTTCACATCACCCAAATCTTAAAATCCATTCTAAGCCATTATTGTGAAAGGTGGGTGAAGACACATGCCTACAAATAGCAATTACAATGTTATTTATAATCAGAAATGATATAAATAAAAAAATTCAGTAACAGAATCCTTAGTCAATGTGAAATGTTTATATAGCACAGTGTTATATAGCAAAACACGAAAATAGATGAGGGAAAGAGTTTTGTCTTGGAACATTGCTTGCAATAAAATTATTGAGTGGAAAAATATCAGTTTCAAATTGATGTAACATTATGCACGAAAGGACCCAGGTCAAGATGGGAAAACCAGGGATAGATTTTTCTTTTCACAAGAAAAAAATATAAATAAAGCAATGTTTTAAAGCATATAAACATCTGGCAGTAATGAATAGTGATCCCTGAAAGGTGAGTTCCTGTATTACCCCGATGCCTGACTGAATGTCCAAGGGACAGCGCAGGGAACGTTGGTATTGAGGATGCAGGTGCAGCCCCCAGAAACCTGTAGTTAAGGAGCTAGAATTGAGGATCCAGTATGAATCTTGAGGGTCAAACGTGCCTAGATTTATAGGACAGAATTCTGGAGCTAAAAGTGCTGGGGAGAGAGGAGAGGGAGAGTGGGATGAATAAGGGAAGGGAGAGGAGGGAGAGAATATGAGTAAGAGAATGAATGAGTCTTCTTCTAGTTCACGGTTGATGAAACAGTAATAGAAATCATGCACAAACTCCTGTAGAAAACTTTAAAACAGTGGGACTAGCCTCTCAGTTTACCCAGCATTCTGTTGATACTGAAAGCAGGCGAAGGAAAGCCAAACCAAACCAAACCAAACAACAATAACAAAACCCAACCAACGGGTATTTCTTATGAACAGATGTGATATCCCTAACTTGATTTTAGCAAATTGTTATTAGCAAGACATAAAAAGATCATGGAGAAGTTATTAACAGCCCACTGTGTATATGTACCACAGTTTCATCTCCATCAGTTCAGGGAATTCTAGACTGGCTTCATTTCCAATCTATTGTGACTAGAGCAGTGATCAGTATGGATGTGCAGAGCAAGCTCTGAGATCGGTAGACACACAGAAGTCAAATCTCTAAATGGTTCATTAAGCACCTGGGAAGCAAGACAAAACAAAACAAAGCTTAAAAATGCCTTTCTTTAAAACATCTTATTTTCCTCTCATGAACACTTAAGAGTTACACATACCCTGGGACCTAGGCCCTCTGCATGTTGGAGACAGTTGTGTAACTTGCTCTATCTAGGGGTCCCTGGCAGTGGGACCAGGATCTATTTTGGTCTATCTATCTATCTATCTATCTATCTATCTATCTATCTATCTATCTATCTATCTATCTATCTATCTATCTATCTAGGTCTGACTATCTATCTATCTATCTATCTATCTATCTATCTATCTATCTATCTATCATCTATCTATCTATGTATCATCTATCTATCAACTGTCTGTCTGTCTGTCTGTCTATCTATCTATCTATCTATCTATCTATCTATCTATCTATCTAGGTCTATCTTGGTCTATCTCGGGGTCCCTGGCAGTGAGACCTGGTGTATGAACTAGCTTGTTTGAGCCCATTCCCTATGGTGGGATGCCATGCTTAGCCTTAATGCAGAGGGAAGGGGCCTGGTCCTGCCTCAACTTAATGTGCCAGGGTTTGATGACTCCACATGGGAGGCCTTATCCTTTGGGAGGAGTGGATGGGGATGGGCTGGAGGGGAGTTGAAGCGGGGTTGGGGAGGAGTGGGAGGAAGAACTATGGTTGGAATGTAAATGAACTAAAAAAATAAAATGAAATAAACATCTTATTAAAATGTATTTTCATTACTATTGCAGGGATCTATGTACTTGTACATGTAAACATAGCCTGCTCAGTCTGTATAATGCTACTTGTATGTATGTGTTCAGGGCTCATCATTGGGTACTGGATAACCAATTGGTGTGTTCTTCTTCAGAGGCCTCTTCTTCCAACTTCTTTCAGTTGCCTATAGTTCTTTGTGTAGGGCCGAGGCCTTGTGGGCATTTCCCTATCCAGTTTGGCATGGATAGGTCACATTTGGGTGGTCATAACCTTTTGACTACATTTATAGTGTCTAACCTGTATTTCCTCTTGGGACTGGTCTCATATTGAGTCAGGAAGTGATTATTTACCACAGTTGTGCCATGACTGCTTCAGTGGACACACCCTGTCTGCATGGTGGTGTTGTGACGTGTAGGGTTTACAACTGGGTAGGCTCACAGATGAAGTTTCCTCCCTGCCTTTTGCCACCACGTATGGGAACCACCATGGAAGAAGCTTTTATCTCAGACAACCCTGATATTTTCTGTACCCAAATTTTGTGGGGGAGCATTTAACAATAGGGTCTTGCTATCTAGTTCTAGCCAGCAACCAATGGCAACTGTGAAAGTCTGAATTGTGTGTGGAGCCTCTGGGGGTTTCATGGCCACCAAGTCATAGGAAGATATTCCACAGCTAGCTTTGTTATTTTATTTTATTTTGATTATTTGTTTGTTTTTAAGTTACGGCTTCTTAGAGCAGCATTGTGTATCAATTTAGAGTGCCTTCAGTTAAAATTCTTTTTATAAATTATTATTACATAAGTTCAATTAGCTTATAGTAGTAGGTTTCTTCATGACTCATTTATACATCACATGTTTTACTTGACTCTCCCCACAATCCCTCTTTTCTTTTATCCCCCTCCTGATTTTTCTTTAAATCTTTACTTAGTGTATGCCCTTGACTTTCCTATCACCCATGCTTTCCTGTCCCTCCCAGGACCTTTCCTGCATATCCCACGACCCCTTTGTTACTTTTGGGCCTTTAGAGACACCCCTTCTGATTAAGGACAGAAATCTAAATATTCAAAGCTATGATCCACATAGGAGTGAGAATATTTGCTGTTTGTCTTTCTGGGCCTAGATGCCCTTCTCTGTGTAACATTTTGTCGTTTAATCAATTTCTTTAAAATTTTGCAATAGCAATATTCTTTATTACCTGAGGCTTATGTGCTGGATCTTCATTGTCCATTCACAATTGACAGGCAGCTAACCTGATTCCATTTCATAGCAATTGTGAGCAGAGTTGCAATGAACGTGGGTGTTCAGGTATTTTTGTGACAGTGTATACAATTCCTTGGCTATATGCCCAGGAGTAGTATATTCGAGCCACACAATAATGATGCTCTGAGAAACCGCCACAGTAATTTCCAAAGGGCTTCCCCAGTTCCCACCTGCTGAACAGTGAATGAGGAGGGTTCCACACCCTCACCAGCACTTGCTGTCAGTTTTCTTTTCAATCTTGGCCATTCTGATTGGAGCAGAAAGGGATCTCAATGTTGTCAGACTATCTTTGGACTGCCAACTCCCAAATAACGACATGGAGACTTATTATTAATTATGAAATCTTGGCTTTAGTTTAGGCTTGCTATCAACTAGCTCTTATAACTTAAATTAAATCATTTATATTAATCTACATTCCACCATGTGGCTCGTTACCTTTCTTCAATACAATGTATGTCCAACTTCCTCCCTGTTTCACTGGTGAATCCCTGATTCTCAGATTCTTGCCTCTCTCTGGGGGGGGGGGGTCCTCTTTCCCTCTGGGCCTCATGGCCACTAGCAAAGAGGGGAAAGAGGCAGATGGAAAAACAGAAGCTTTGGTGGCCCATGAGCATGAGACAGCCCTCTAGGAAACAGATTTCAGTGAACCAGCACAATTTGATGTTAGACTATCAGGAATAGATAGGATTGGGAAGCCTGGGTACAAACCCTAATTTGTGTTAAGTGGAAAGCTCCTATTGCAAGGCTTTCTGTGTGGCAGTGGGGTCTTATAGCAGAGCTCCTTGCACAAGTCTTCTCAGCAGGGTTCTGTGCCAAAGGTCAAGCTAAAGATGAATCAGGCAACAGGTTTAAAGACAGCCCTTAGATAAGGTCAGTCTTCAGGCCTGGGGCAGTCTCCAGATAAGGGCAGGTAGAGAGCAGGAGGCTTTGGTGAAGGGAGGGAGCTCTATATTGTGATAAGCTGCTCACCATGGGGAGGCTATGACTCTGACCAGCCAGCAATGTCTTCCAACATCCCCCAAGTTCTTCTTTCTCCCCAGAAGTCCCAACTATCCTCTCCTGCCTGGCTATTGGTCACTCAGCTCTTTATTAAACCAATCAGAAGGTGTCTTAGCAGAGTCACATCTTCATAGTATATAAAAAGATTATCCCACAATATCTTGAAGCAGTTTTAAATTGTATTTCTAGGATAGCTAGCGATGCTGAGCATTTTGAAAATGTTTATTAAACATTTGTATTTATTCTTTCAGGAACTCTTTGCTCAGGAATATGCTGGAATTTTTTATTGGGATAGCATTGCGTCTGAAGATTGCTTTTGATTCTCAATCACATTAAATGATTGAGAAAATAGGGATGAATCTGAGACGAGACAAAAAAAAATGTGTTTACTGCAAAGTTCACGGCACTGCAGAGACAAAATAAATGGCTCCTGAGCAAGTAGAACTAATGGCTGAGAGGCCTGGTTAGAGTTAAAATGTCAATTTCCCTTCAGATGAGCTATAGATCCAATGCACTCCCAGTGCAACTTATCAAACTCCTTTTTATTATAAACTTATAAATTGATTTAGAAATTCACTTGGGAATGCAGAGGATCTAAAATCACTGAGGCAGTTTGGAAAGAGAAGTGCGAAGTTGGAAGAGTAATAGCACTTTATCTCAAGTGTTAAAACTCCAGTAATCAGGACTGTGGCAGTGATGCCGTGGTTGACAAACAGATTAATGGAACAGAACAGGCAGTTCAGAAATCAACCTACAGATAATTTGGACAATTCATTTTTGGCCTAGGTAAATTGCATGGATAAACAAACATCTGCTTAATAAATGGTGACTGGAAAACAGGAAATTCATGTGCAGTGGATAAATTTTGACTTATATTTAACACCACAAAGGGGCTTAACATAAAATGTATAATAATAATAATAATGGACATAACTATCTAAATCACACCCATAAGATGTCTGGAAGAAAATAGATGGAAGCTTTTGTGATTGTTGGATAGGCAAAAATTATTTAGATAAATTGTGTTTCATCAATATTGAAAACTCCTGAATCTCAAAAGGCTTTTAAGATCATGGTGATACATGGCACAGGTTGAGAGACATTTGTCAATCATGTATCTCATAAAAGTGTGCCTTATCTTGTATATATAACCAGTGTTTAAAATTTAAAAAAGAAATGAAACATTCAATTGAAAACACACATAATATTTAAACATATATATTACCAAAAGATACACAAATAGAAACTAGACATATAAACAAGCTCAGCATATATTTCATTAGGGAGATATATATTACAGCATAATATAATAGCAAATAGAGAACTTTAAAAAGATTATGATTAAAAATACTATCAAGTAATGATGACTATGAACCACATCAATGACCAGCATGAAATGATAACCCAAAGGGTGTAGTAGTGGCATTCATACCATGGCTGTAACCAACAACTCTCTGATTTCACTGAAGACATGCTCAATAAGAAGGAAACTGTGCCTGATACCATAACATAGCTAACCACTTAGTGCTAGTGAAGCTACGGTTACTGGAGGAGAATCTACAACCACGACATTGCCAAACTAGCATATGCCCTAAGAACAATCTATAGACATTTATCTTCATACCCACAGGTAAGTGTCTTCATCCCTCTATAAGGAAACTTCTTTTCAAAATGGACAGAAGCCACTCCAGAAAACCACAACCAATTCAAATGAAAGTTGTGGAGCCCAGTCCCAACAGGTACTTCTATAAAACACAACCACAACTAACACTCAGGGAACATTGTGGAAGATAGTGAGGAAAGGGTTGTAAGGGCCAGAGGATCAGGGAGTTTGTTGTGAGATTGGATTTTCTAGTAATATCAGAAGCTACATCTATAAAGTCTCACCAACGTGACTGCCCAGGCTTGAACTGAAGAAAGATGTCACCAGTGGACACGACAGACTGAATGGGGGAAAGTCAACAAGGCCTTGATCTTAGGCAAAGATTGGCAGGCAACTGAGGAAAGCTGGGAGGAAGAGCACATCAATTGGTTACCTAGTACCAGTTAGGCGTAGTGCCAGTCAGCCCTAAAAACATATATACAAGTACCATTATTCAGACTGAGCAGGTTATATTTAGGAATACATGTATACATGTACACACACACACACACACACACACACACACATGAATACAATAACAACTAGTGAAAAAAGTGGCCAAGTATTTGAAAGAGAAGGGAAGGGAAATATGGGAGAGTTCGGAGGGAGATAAATGAAAGGAGGAATGTTATAATTAAATTATGATCTAAAAAATTACTAAGAAAAAGTATCAGAGGAGTAAGGAAAGCTGGAGAAGAACCAGAACTCTCACTCTGCTAATGGGAATATAAATCACAGCAGAAAAAATGTTTATTAAAATTAAACATATACCTACTATGTGGTCTAGGCATTCCTTTTCTAGGTAACTACACAGCAGAAATGACAGCACATGTCCTTAGACAGATGTGGTCACAATGTTTATAGCAACTCTATTTGCAAAAATGAAAAATAGAAGGCAGCCCTAATATCCACTGGCTGATGCACAGATAAATTGTAATGTTTTCGTACAATGAGATATCGATCAGCAACCAAAATACATTATTGGTATAGGCTACAGCATAAGTAAACATTGAAATAATTGTGCTGAAGTGCATGTTGATTGTTGCAGTCCTCACAACACCCAGAAAGTGGAATCAGTCTGATGCTTATCAAAAAATGAATAGATTGAAAAAGTATAGTATGTGTATTCAAGAGATTTTATGCATCAGAAAAGAAAAATGACATCATGACATTTCCAGGAAAATGGTTGCAACTGGAAATCATTATGTTAAGTGAAATAAATCAGACTCAGACAAATGCCACATATTTTCTCTTATATCAGGAAGCTACATTTAAAATTATATGTATATATATATATGCATATAGATTGGTGTATTTGTATATGAATGTATGGGTAGGTCATGACACTAGAAGTGGCTCATGTTAGGGAAGGAGGTGATCTAAAGGGGTATAAGATATAGGAAGTACAGGAACACATGTGATAAGAGATCAGAAACTGGAATAGCAGGGGCGAGGCAGAGGTAATGGGGGAAGGGTAACTGATGTAAGCAAAGCATAATGATACGAATGTGTGAAGATGCCACTGAAATGTATGGAATGTCTATTACTTTGCAAACTCACCTAAGCACGAATAATAAAAGGAAAATTTGCTCTGAGAGAAAGTCCAGACACAATGCATACTGTCTGTTGCTACATTTACTAAATTTTAGAATAAGTTATGGTTAGAGAAAGCTGTCTGAAGATAGGGAGTGGGGGTGAAGTCAGGATGAGAAGACTTATGCAACAACATGAGGAGACTTCTCTGGGTTGTTTCTCATCGTAATTTTGACCAAAAGTTTATGCATTGTCAAATATTATCAAATTGTCCATAAATGTGCTCAACTTATTGTATGTCAATTGCATCTAAATAGATTGCTTATAAAAGCTGGGTGGAGAACATGAATGTGGAATAGTCAAAGGAAGATGCCAGCATTTCTGGGTCATGGGACTGTAAGCAAATTAACATTTTCTACAGTTATTAGGCATTACTTTTGTAATTATGAAAATTTAAACTAAGTGAGAATTACTGGGCACTACCTAGTCTAAAATACATTTTAATACACTGGCTGATTTGTGTGAAAATTAATAACACCATCACCAATAATCAAGCCATATCTTCATTCATCTAAGGAGGATTTGAAGAGGGGTCTTGACAGATAAGATGTCATTTCCCAGTGTTAGGAATGAGAAATGGAAGACAGAACAGAGTAGTGTTTCCTGAGCAGAGAAGCAAACTTTAGTATATACATAGAGTATTTGGGAGAAGAAAAGAAATAGTTGACTATAGCAGCAGTACGAATACATGTGTTGCGGGGAAGAGTCACTTATTCATCCTGGCCACCCATTCCCAAAATAATCACACAGAAACTATATTATTTAAATTACTGCTTGGCTAACTCTTACATCTTAGTTTAACTCATCTCCATCAGTCTGTGTATCATTACAAGGTCGTGGCCAACCAGCAAAGTTTCAGCACTTCTATCCCCAGTGGTGGCTCCACAGCATCTCTCTTAACTCCACCTGCCTTCTCCCAGCATTCTGTTCAGTTTTCCCTGTCTACCTAAGTTCTGCCCTATCAACAGGTCAAGGCAGTTTTTTTATTCATTAACCAATAAAAGCAACACATAGATGGAAGGACCTCCCACACCTTTTTCCCCTTTTCTGTTTAAACAAAAAGGAAGGCTTTGACTTAACATAGTAAAATTATATGTCACAAAACAGGTATTAAATAAGAATTAAAGTTACAATATATCTACGTTATCTTTTATCATATTTAAGTGAAACAATAACTATCTATCTATTCTTCAACCCCATCAAAGACTCCAGAAGGATATAATATTACCTAAGTAAACAGGAAGTGCATTGTAAGCAACTCCCAAAACTCTAGAATCGACAGAGACATCTCGCTACCTGAACAGTAACCCGGAGTTCTTCTGTACCATTGGGTCATCCATCTTTAGCTTACAGGCTCATAGCATCCAGCAGACTTTTTCATGAAGCAGGAAATTTCAAAGACAGTTATGCCTATTTTGGCAGTTTGCCAGTCACTTTCTTCTGTATCCTGCCGAATGTCTTATAGACCCTTTCATGAAGCAGGAACTCTGAAGGATCATCTCACCTTTAAGCAAGTTTAGCAGTCATCTCTCTGCGGGCCCTACATGTTCAGTTAAGCAGTCCAGGCAAGAGCAGTTCCTTTATTCATTAACTAATAAAAGCAACACTTAGTCAGAAGAACCTTCCACGTCATACATGGTAACAGAAGATAGAGACAGATAGATAAAGAAAGACCAATAATGGACACATCTAGGGTCTCTTCTCTATTGCTTTATACTTTCTTCTATCTCCTCTTTTTCCCTCCCTCTGCCTCTCCTAGAATATTTTGTCACTTAAAAAGCAAAAAAGCATCCTATTTTTTTGCATTCTATGAGTTCCCTATTTTTGTTTCCATTTAAGTCAGTTTCTGCTGAATCTTGCCAGCTGTTGGCAACCACCAAGTCTCAAAACCATTGCAAATCTCAAGCCCATTACTATGCATTTTACCTATTTCCCTGTTTTGTATGTTTTTAGATTTATAGCCTCATGTCAGCTTGCTCTTGTGGCTCTTAGACACAAATGTCCTCTGGAATATCCCTTAGAGTGTCAATCCAATATTTTGTCCTTTGTCCCATGACATATTTTTCTGTGTCAGAAGTACCCTTTGAATATTCAGAAAATTGACTTCTTCCATCGGTGAACTGAAGAGTAGCTTTCTCTGCTGGCTCTTCTTACAGAGGCATTAGTTTATAATCAATCCTGGTATTAGTTTAAAATCAGAAGCAGTCCCACTGGTTTCTAGTTATAATTGTAGCAGGATCTCTAGGGTCAGATTGATGGACTCGAAACAGAAACAAAAATAGCTGCTATCTTACCACTTTCCTTTGGGTTCATGGAGTAGGAGCGCAGGGAAGGCTTGCAGCGATGGCTATTGTATTCATGGCTTTCCTCATGGCTGTGACCAAATACTGGAGAAGAAGCCATTATTCAAGGGATAAAGGGTTTGCATTAAGGCCCCAGTTTGAGGGTATAGCTCACCAAGACCTGAGCCGATTGTGACAGGACCTCGAGGGAGCCAATCACATTCCTGTTACAGTCAGGAAGCAGAGAGCTGGTAGAGTTGTAAAATCTCAAGGCCTGCCTGCCTCTAAGGGAAGAGCTTCATCCAGTAAGAAGTCTCCTGCAAGTTCTACAACTTTTCAAAACAGCGCCACCACCTGGTGGCCCGGTGCTCAAACACATATGCTGCGGGTGTGGTTAGGGTGGGTGGTGGGGGAGTCGGAGTATGGGGACAGCTAATATCCAAGCCACAGCACTCGGTCTTATTTTGCTATTATACTGTTGTCACCGAATGCTGTCCTCCCTTCTGGCTACTTCTCAGGTGTGTTTCACAAGGAGCAAACCTACAGGACCTCTCCCACGCAGAACGGGGAGGTACTCCTACCTGTGTTTACAATCGGAACTTTCGCATGTTTTCACCACGAGTTCTCACCCCTCTGGGATAGAGGGTTTTTTGTCTGTTTGTTTTTGTTTGTCTGTTTTTCAATCGTTCACCAAATCTCCATCATATCTCTGACTATCAGAGACTTCTAAATGTTCTATTTTAGGATGCTGTATTTCTTTCTTGTTCCTGCTAACTCTCCACCCACCACCCCCAGACAGGGTTTCTCTGTGTAACCACCCTAGCTGTCCTGGAAGAGCAGGCTGGCCTTGAACTCACAGAGATCCGCCTGCCCCTGCCTCCCGAGTGCTGAGATTGACGGCGCACGCCACCTCCGCATGCTGATGGGAGAGTGGCACATACTTAGTTTGCTAATCTCACTCGATAAACCCTTGGGTCTGAATCAGGCGAATCCATAACTGTGCAAGTAGTGGGCAGGAGAAACCGTTCTCACACGCACACCCAGCTGCAGCATGGTGGCTTTTTCTCTCAGCACAATTTAAAAACAGAAATGATTAAATGGCTAGAATAAATAAATAAAACATGTGCAGTGGACAGCTTTACTATTAACACAGGGGCTCTAAAGAGGAAAGAGGCAGCCTCAGGCCTCTGCTTCCCGGAGGTTGAAATAATTTGTCTTTGAAAATGACCCACCCTAATCATAGTAATCATCATCACACATAATATAACCCCACCTTATGCTGCTTGATGCAGGCCAAATGTATCCCCCCAAAAGGATTTTCAGAGTTAGTATCAAGGTTCCCCCAATTACGTGATGCCGTTACAGGGTTATATAATAGAGTTGCAAGATTAAAATATGAAAGCGAAAGAGGGAAAGCAGAATATAATCAGGCAATAGCAGTAGAGGAAGGCAATGTTTCTGAAACATGACCAACAGTCAGTGAAGCGGAGAACCATGAAGGACTGTTGGAGATGGCCACAATCCATGAATCCTGAGCAAGTGTAACATAGTGCCATCTATTGGTAGCTGTAGGCATTACAGTTGCACTGTGCCATGTTAACAAACTGGTCTTATTTAGATATAAACCTGTAATTTCAAAGAAATTCAAAGAAATTAGCTTTTGAAAATTAAATTCACTGTTATTTTCTCCCGTTGTTTGAAGGACCCAAATATTGACTTCTTAAATTTTATTTCTTATTAGAATACATGCCCACTCCAAAGTAGCATTATTATTATTATTTCTGATCACAGTTCCTGGTGAAGGCTGAAGTGAGTTCCTTGAACAATTAGTCACTGGGTCAATAATTATTCTCTTTTTAAAAGCATAAATAGAAGAGTGTATTTTGGAAGGTAACTGTTAAAAAGACTTTGATTTTCAATGGTGTTGTGTACACATTCTAATCTTGTCTTTTTATTCTTGCTTGCTTCAAAGGGAAAACAGCTCAAGAACACAGCTCTAAAATAATTTCTTGTTTCTTAGAAAAGGAAAAATCCAAAATAAAAACATTTCTGAAGAAGAAAGTTGCTTAATATATATTATATATTATATATAATATTAAATATATTAACTTGTTCTTTGAGAACTTCTTAGATGTATACAAGGTATTTTGATCACATCCTCTCACTCCCCATCCCAGCTCCTCCCAGACCCCCACCCAACCTGTTTTCTTCCAGGTTCATGGCCTAGTCTTTGTTTTTTCCTTTAAAAAATAACCCACCGAGTCCAATTAATGCCGCACATATGATGCAATGCTGTCTCCCAGAGTATGGTAACCTACCAGGGAGCACAACCTTAAATTGAACTTACTCTCCCTTCCCCAGAAGCCTCCACCTGCCAATGGCTACTCAGCATGGGTTGGGGGGTGGGGATTCATGAGCCCACCCCATCCGTGCTGAGCCCACCCCATCCGTGCTGAGCCCACCCTATCCGTGCTGAGCCCACCCCATCCGTGCTGAGCCCACCCCATCTCTGCCAAGCCCACCCCATCTCTGCCAAGCCCACCCCATCCCTGCTGGAATGGCTGTTGCATTGATCTGGTGCAGGTCTTGTGTAGTAACCATGTTGCCGTGGATTCCGGAGTGTGGTGTAGACTTATCTAGAAGAAATTGTTTCATGGTGGTCCTTCCTAACCTCTGGTTCTTATAGTTTTCCACCAGCTTTTTTGTAATGGTCCCTGGATCGTGGATGGGTGTGTGCACGTGTGTGTGTGTGTGTGTGTGTGTGTGTGTGTATGTGTGTGTGTGTGTGTGTGTGTGTGTGTGTGTGTGTAATCCTGATATAGGAAAACTATCTTTCAAGGAAGAAAGTGGCAATCCACATTTCATGGCAAGAACTAATTCATGAGTATCCCAGCCTTGGAGAGTTGAATTCATTCGAATCTATGAGAGATGGCACATTCTCCTAAACCATGATAGAGTTTGAAAAGTCATTCATCCCAGTATAAATCTTTGGTGATTATTTTCTCATTAGTTAAAAGGAAAATGGGACAATCGCAGAGCTATAAATATTTATCTTTTTCGTTTTGTGTACCCCAGACTTTCAAGCATTGGGGTGTTGGCATAAAATCTCAACTCTCATCTCAAAGGGAATAAGGGATAGCTTATTCTAGAGCCAGATAGGGGTGACCACGGCTTGGAAACATAGATTGACGTTATCACAAAGTCCATGTTCCAAAATGGTAGCAGTTCAGTGAAATTTTATACTAATACAACAAAGAAAGTCCTAAATCAAGCCACTTTTAAATTTTTTTATGTACACTGGTGTTTTCCCTGTATGTATGTCTGTGTAAGGGTACTATATCCCCCAGAACTGGAGTTACAGACATTTGTGAGCTGCCATGTGGGTTCTGGAAATTAAACCCAGGTCCTCTAGAAGAACAACCAGTGCTCTTAACCAATGAACCATCCTCCCAGCTCCAAATCAAGGCACTTTTAAAATACACTAAGAAACATCCATTTGGTGGGTTAAATCAAAATTTGGAAATCTCTGCTGTAGGCCTTGGATGCTATTGGACTGGCAAAGTTCTTTGTCTATTGGTTGGTCAAAGCTAGTGGTCTGCTAAGTTAATAGATTCCCAAAGTTTTTAGCTGTTGGTCGCATGGATGTTAGATGAGATAGGGAAGTGACAGGGACTGTTATTAGGGAGGCTAAGAACACAAGATAAATTATAATTAAGCTCCGGATCTGCAGCAGTCTGCCTCTCCATAAACAATAAAGTGCTCATCAGTTAATCCTCCTTGCAGGGGTCCAGGACACAGCGTTATTCTTCCCAGGGATTTTGTTCACAGTGTTAAGTAATAGAGCGTGCCTGCTGCAATTCTGTCAAAATGTTCCTTGTGTGCTGCTGTTTTGTCCTCAGGAGGCAAGTTGACATGAAACCCCGGGGCTGTTATTTAGAAGGGTCTCTCGTAAGTAAGCTTCAGAGAGGATTGTTATTATCATAGATTTTCAAAATACTGAACCACCAGTATTTAAAACCAGAAAGCATCAATTGTGCACCCAAGGCATGAAGGAAGTTTTCAAATACGTTATATTAATTTTTTACATGACTATGAATGTAGCATTTGTGTTGCTTGTTTATAAACAAGGAAACAGAATATGAGAGATGTTTATCAACATATCTAAGGTCATGCCAGGGTGGAGTCAAGTACCCAACCTTAAATGTTAAACTCTTCTCCCAGTCTTATCAATTCATTCAGCCCTAGACATGGTTATACCTGCTTATGATCTGGACCACCCAGCCACTGTTAATGCCAACCCTATCTCAAACCAAACAGCTTCTTCTTCTCTTCTAAGTGAAAACATCCCAACTGTGCAGCGGCTTACACACCCTACAATCCAGTGACAAGATCGAGCTAACACAGGATCAGCTAGTAGGAAGGATGTGGGGAGGGAAAGGCGTTGCTCTCTGTGTTCAGTGTGTGATTTCTTAACAAGAGTAAGATCCTGCTTCTTTTTAAATGAATCCTTACATGGAACTCCCCAAGAATGCAGATAAGAGCTACCTAGTTGTAAGTAGTCATTGAACTCTCCAGAGTTCTGTGTTTATTCTGCTCTGGAAATGTTCCTACCCCATTGTGGTCCCTGTGACTCTAGGACTTGACAAATATGTATTGAAAACTCCTCAAAAGTCTTCCTGTAGACCTTGCAGGATCATATTCAGACTATATAAGACAGGAACATCTCCCTGTGTCTACAAGCATTCAGGGCTGGAAACTGTCAGCATGTGCTAGAAGACGTAAGACATTTCGTGCAGTTACAATAGTGGAGGGTCCAGACTGAGCGAAGGAGACTATGTCCACTTTTGCCGTCTCCATCCTCTAAACAAATCCTGTTTCCTGATGTGGGAGGAGAGCTGTTAAAATGAGGACAGATGGAGATGAAATGTCTTTTTAAAAAATGTTAATATTAAAATTAAAAAACCACACACACAAAAATAGAAAACTGAGATAGAGAAGTAGGTTAAAAACTGGTGATAATTTACTCATCTTATGTGTAGAAGGAATCTATAATTACATTGTAAAAGTTTGCTACATGTTTTATGTTTTCTTTGAGAAAGTAATACGTATATAATGGATGTCTCCTGTCATTCTGTCCCATAGCTAACTTCTCTGAGTAATTCCTTATAATGCTTAGAATTATTTTACATACTCACTAAATTGTACATATTTATAATATGCATGATAGCTTTTATTATTTTACAAAATGGAATGTCCTAAAGCTATTTGCTTTCTATTACATTTTTAAATTAACGATACATTATGAATACTTTATGAGCTAGGTCATAAACATGTCTTCTATCATTTTTTTGCATTTGAGGTAAAATTCACATAACAAAAGATTAGCCAATTTTTAAAATTAAGATTTATCTATTTTACGTGTATCAGTGTTTGCCTCCACATTTGTATGAGTACCACGAGCTTGTCTGGTGCCCAGGAATATCAGAAGAGGGTGCTGGATATCTTGGGGCTGGCATTAAAGATGGTTGTGAACCACCATGTTGGTGCTGGGAGTCAAATCTGGGTCCTCTGCAAGAGCAATGTGTCCCTAACTACTGAGACATTTCTCTAGCACCCAATATTAACCATTTAAAGGTTTACAACTCAGTGGACCTTTGTCCACTCATAAGGTTGTGTCATAGCCATCTCTATCTAGCTGTGTAAGAGGTTTCCTTATCCTCTCAAGGAAAAAGCTACACCCATGTAGCAGTCTCCGTCATCCCTACCTCTCCTCCCACCTCTTCTAACTCCTAATAATTACTAATCTGTTTTCTGTCTCTCTTCATTTATTTATTCTAGGTATTTCACATAGATGAAATGATTTAACTTGTGACCTTTCTTATCTGGCTTTTTGTTTCATACCTCATGCTATTTTCAAGGTCTGTGATACCTCATCATGCATCAGTACCTCCTTTCTTTTATGAACTAATGATATTCCATTGAACAGATAGAACACATTCTGTGAGTCCACCAATGAGTTGATGGGCATTTTTTTCCTACCCTTTGGCTGCTGTGATTGGTGATGCTAAGAACATATGTGTGCATATATTTGACTACCCGAATTTAATACTTACGGTATATAGATAAAAGTAAAATTGCTAGTTTATACAAAAATCACAAGATGGACTTTTTGAGGATCCGCAGGAGTCTTTCCTAGATATTTGTACCTTTTATATTCTCACCGGTAATGGATGAAGATGCCAATGGTTTCCAACCTCTGCAGCAACCTGTGATACCCCTTTTATTTCTGTTTCATCCACTCTGGGCTTCAGTGAAGTGGTGTCTCCTTTGATACACCTTCTCATGAAGACTAATGTTGTGGACTTTTGCTTTTTATTGCTCACTGGCTGTTCTAGTTTGCTTTCCTGTGACGGTGGTAAAACACTCTGACAAAAAGCAACTTGGAGGAAGAAAGGGTATTTTGGCTTAGAGGTTATAGTCCATCACCGAGGAAAGCCATGGTACTAACTCAAGGCAGGAACTTGAAGCAAATCATAGAAGAATGCTTACTGACTTGCTCCCAGGCTTATCTCCATGTACTTTTCTTAGAAAGCTAAGTTTCGCTTGCCTAAGAATGGCACTGCTTGCTCACTGTGAACTGGGCCCTTCTACATCAATTACCAATCAAGAAAATGCCTCATACACAAGTCCACAGGCCAGTCTGCTGGAGGGAGCTTCAGATTTTCAGTTGTGTGAAGTTGACAACCAAGTTTGGCCCTCACACTGGCTCTTGGTCTGTCTTCTTCACACAACTGCCAAAGCAGTCGTTTTACTTAATATTCTAATCTAATTGGTTGTTGTTGCTGTGCTACTGTTGACAGGCTTTGAAAATGTGTGTGAGCTATGGCCTGGCAGGCACCACCTTGTTCCAGTGTGAAAATCAAGGCATGATGCCCTTGGAAGAGCGAATAACTGCTGGGTGAAATAAACAACAGCTCTTCATAGTTTTAGGCAAACTCACAGGGAATCTTTTCTAAGGAGCCTATGGTGGCTTGAAAGAAAATGAACCCCAAAGCGAATGGCCTTTTTAGGAAGTGCGGCTTTCTTGTGGAGTAAGTGTGGCCTTGTAGGAGGAAATGTGTCACTGGGGGTGGGTTTGAGGTTTCCTTTGGTCCTACTATGCTCAGTGTGGTAGACAGGTCACTTCCTATTGCCTGCAGATCCAGATCTAGAACTCTCAGTTCCTTCTCCAGCATGGTTCCTATCTGCGTGACACCATGTTTCCTGCCGTGATGATAATGGACTAAACCTCTGAAGCCATAAGCTAGCCTCAATTAAATGTTTTTCTTTATAAGAGTTGCTGTGGTCATGATGTCTCTTCACAGAAATTGAAACTGTAACTAAGACAGAACCTTAGGATAAGTTTCTCATGGCCGTGTAGAGAAATAGCTTTGTACCCTACGCCGATGAGATTTATTGGACCTTTGCTTTCCCTGATGAAATGTCATTCTACATAATTACTAAGGAACAGTCTCTCTCAAACCCTCTCTTTGAGCTTCTGGGGTGGATGACTTCTGTCATGGCTCAAGCTTTGTAGAAAGCATAATTAATAAAGCCCATGTGAATAGTATGTTTTGTTATTCTTGTAAACTAAACTCTGTCATTAGATTTTTTATTTAATTTTTTTCATATGCTTTGATCACGTTCTTCCCCCTCCCCCATCTCCTCCCAGATCTTCCCTAGTCTCCCTACCCACCTCAACTTTCTCACTGCCCACTCCAACTTCATGGTCTCTGTTTCTCTCTCTCTGTTTCTCTATCTCTGTCTGCATCTCTCTCTCAAAATCCTGATTAAAAATAAACAAAAAGAAAGATGAAAACAAACAAAAGTCAATATATGTTCTAACATAAAGGGCAATCGATCACTTCCACTGGTCAGTAATGATTCCATTGAAAGCCTTGTGCTCTAGAAAACCCTTCAATAAGATATTAAAAACCTTTGTTTCCCTCTGTGGGTGTACGAAGTTTGAAGAAATGTACTTCTAAGATAATGGATGAATACAGTGTTGCAGGTACGACATAGGTAGATAGTTGGATAAGCAGATTCTGTCTATATTGCTGTCATATTAGCTGGTGTTGGCAACATGATTTGTAGCCCACAGAGATGGACTGTCCCTTGTCACACCAATATGAGTAATAATATTTAAATGTGTAATTTAAATATATAGCAGTTGGGAATGTTGAGATTCTGTCTTCAATGTTGCGGGTATTACGGTCAGGTTTTTAAAACGACCAGTTAATGAAAATGATAGCCACTTTAGAAGAAGGCTATATACTGTATAATTTTAGCGATAGATGGAAGGATGCTGATACCCAGATTGAAGAGGTACAAGGAGAAAAGCCAGACTCATTGTATAAGACGTCAAAAATACTTTGAGATTGAGAAGTCTAGAGAAGGCATGAGGAAGTGGATACAAAGACAGAATCTCAGAAACTTGGCCAAGACAAATAAGTATTCCCACAAATATTAATTTTGTTTTTCATATTCTTGATGATGGAATACTCAGCTGAAAATAGTGGTCTCTGAATTAGCTCAAGGACACAGCATGAACACTTAACATATTTATCACACTGTTTTCTTGAATGCTCTGTGAAACAAAGTGATATTTCCTATCACATGGGTTGCAATTAAAATACCCCGTGATTGAAAAACAGGGGAGAGTGAGAAGACTTCCTTGTCAAAAATCAAGTATCCATAAATGTGTGGATTAATGTCTGGTCTTTGTCTTAGTTAAGGTTTCTATTGCTATAAAGGGACACCATGACCATGGCAATTCTTGTAAGGAAAACATTTAATTGTGATGACTTGCATACAATTTCAGAGGTTCAGAACATAACCATGATGGAAAGAAACATGGCAGCATGCAGGGAGACGTGGTACTGGCTACATCTTGGCAGGCAGGCAAAAGGCAGTTGACAGTCATACTGAGGGAATCTTAAATAAAAGGACATCAAAGCCCGCTCCACAGTGATACACTTCCTTTGGGAACCACTTTCTTTCAACTACTACAGTCTTCTCTTCCACTCCATCGATCAATGTGTCTATTTTTATGCCGGTACCACACTGTTTTTATTACTATAACTATAGAAGAGTTTGAGTTCAGGGATGGTGATACCTCTGGCAGTTCTTTTATTGTACAAGATTGTCTTAGCTATCCTGAGTTTTTTTTTCTGTATAAAGTTTGGTATTGTTTTTTCAAGGTCTGTAAAGAAGTGTGTTGGAATTTTGATGGGGATTGTGTTGAATTTGTAGTTTGTTTCTTCGTAAGATGGCCATTTTTACTATGTTAATCCTATTAATTCATGAGCATGGGCCATTTCTTCATGTTCTGATATCTTCTCCAATTTCTTTCTTCAAAGACTTGAAGTCCTTGTCATACAGGTCTTTCACTTGCTTGATTAGGATTACTCCAAGATATTTTGTATTGTGTGTGTGGCTATAGTGAAGGGTGTTGTTTCCATGATTTCTTTCTCAGCCCTTTAATAATATGTTTTTAAGGGGGCCACTGATGTTTTGAGTTCATCTTACATGCAGCCATTTTTATTAAAGGTGTTTATCATTTGTAGCAGTTCCCTGATAAAATTTTTGGGGTTGCTTGTGTATATTATATGTTATCTTCAAATACTTTTTCTTCCACTTTTTAAATTGCAAATCCCCTTGATCCCCTTTTGTTGTCTTATTGCTTTAGTTAGAATTTTGAGTACTAAATTAAATAGATATGGAGAGAGTGGACAGTGTTGTCTTGTTCCTGATTTTAGTAGATTTGTTTTGAGTTTCTCTCCATTCAATTTGATGTTGGCTATAGGTTTGCTGTATATTGCTCTTATTATATTTAGGTATGTTCCCTGTATCCCTGTTCTCTCTAAGACTTTTATTATGAAGGGGTGTTGGATTTGTCAAAGAGCTTTTCAGCATCTAATGAGATGATTATGTGTTTTTTTTCTTTCAGTTTGTTTATACTGGATTACATTGACAGATATTTGTATGTTGAGCCATTTCCACATCTCTGGAGTGAAGCTCGTTTGATCATGGTGCCTGATCTTTTTGATCTGTTCATGCATTCAGTTTGTCAGTATTTTATTGAATATTTTTTGCATCAACATTCATGAGTGAAACTGATCTGCAATTCTCTTTTTTTTTATTATGTTTTAGTGTGGTTTGGATATTATGGTAAATGTGGCTTCATAAAAAAGTTTGGCAATGTTCCTTCCATCTCTATTTTGTAAAATAATTTGGGGAGTGATAGTATTAGCTCTTCTTTGAATGGCTGTTGGAATTCTGCACTGAAACCATCTGGCCCTGGGCTTTTCTTGCTTGGGAGACTTTTAATGACTGTTTCTATTTCCTTAGAGGTTATAGGTCTGTTTAAATTGTTTATATGATCTTGGTTTAATTTTGGTATGTGATATCTACCAAGAAATTTGTGCATTTCTTTTGGATTTTCCAATTTGTGTAGTACAGGTTTTTGAAGTATGACTTAATGATTATCCAGATTTCCTTAGTGTCTCTTGTATGTTCCCACCCCTTTGTTTCTGATTTTGTTAATTTGGATGTTCTCTCTGTGTCTTTTAGTTAGTTTGGATAAGGGTTTGTCTATATTGTTGATTTTCCCAATGAACTTGCTCTCTATTTCATGAATTCTTTCTATTGTTCTATTGTATTGATTTTTAGCTCTCAGTTTGATTATTTACTGTCATCTACTCCTCTTGGGTGTGTTTGCTTCTTTTTTATCGTAGAACTTTCTGGTGTGCTGTTAAGTCGCTAGCATAAAATTTCTCTAAACTCTTTATGAAGGCAGTTAGAGCTATAAGCGCTGCCGTCATTGTGTGCCATAAGTTTCAATATGTTGTGCATTCATTTTGATTGAGTTTTAGAACTTTTTAATTTCTTCTTCCTTCCTTTCTTTCCTTCCTTCTTTCCTTCCTCCCTCTCATTCTTTCTTTCTTACTTGACCCAGTGGTAATTCAGTTGAGAGTTGTTCAGTTTCTATGAGTGTGTAGGCTTTCTGTAGTTTGTGTAGTTGTTGAGCTTCAATTTTCATTCATGGTAATCTGATAAGACACATTTTTTTCATATCTGTTAAGATTTGCTTTGTGACTGAGTATGTGGTCACTTTTGGAGAAGATTCCATGAGGTGGTGAGAAGAAGGTATATTCCGTTATGTTTGGGTGAAATGTTCTGTAGAAACCTGTAAGGTTCATTTGAGGCATAACATCAGTTACTTCCATTATTTCTGTTTCGTTTGTCTGGAAGACTTGTCCATTGATGAGAGTGGGGAGTTGATGGATCCCACTATTAATGTGTGAGGTTTAATATGTGATTCAAGCTCGAATAATGTTTCTTTTACAAATGTGGGTGCCTTTATATTTGGAGATTAAATATTCAGAATTGAGACATCATCATGGTGAATTTTCCTTTGATGAACATGAAATTTCCTTTTCCATTTTTTTGATTAATTTTTGTTTGAAGTCTATCTTGTTAGATATTAGTATAGCTACACCAGCTTGTTTCTCAGGTCCTTTTGATTGGAAAATCTTGTTCCAACCCTTTACTTTGATGTAAAGATGTGTTTTTTATATGCTGAGGAAGGATGAGTCCTGTTTTGTATCCATTCTGTTAGTCTGTGTCTTTTCATTGGTGAATTGAGTTCATTGATATTGAGAGATTTTAATGACCACTGATTGTCATTCTTGTTTGTTGTTGTTGTTGGCTCGCTCTCTCTCTCTCTCTCTCTCTCTCTCTCTCTCTCTTTCTCTCTCTCTTCTTTGGGTTTTGCAGGTGTGGGATCTGTGGGTCCTCACTAAAGACCATGAATTCTATAGGATTGAGTCATGTTACAGCACTAGATTTTGGAGTAGGATAATGGTGCCTCAAACCATCATCTTGATTTCTCTAGTGATGTTAAGGAAAATGCAAAGATTACTGATGATCCCATCCAAATGTGCACTGGATTTTCCTCATCTGTGTGTATGTTTCTTGCACACTAAAATATGTCAATTTTGACAATTCTAGTTGCTTGATAAAAGGTTTACTAAAGAAAATGAAAGACCTTTCCTGTTGAAGGTCTCACACACCATCACAGTGCTGTTTGCTCAAAGATGTGTGGTTTGTTTACCTGCCATATTGACCTTTCCCAATAAAGCCTGTTGCTTGTAGTTCTTCTAATGTAGACACTATTAATTTCCTGCTTGAAGAACGAGCATTCTTTGACACAGGCCTATGATATTAAAGAACTTTATAGTTGCTACCATGTATAGAAAACATCCTAAAACATAGGCCTGCAATAACATGCCTTCAAAGTATGAGATGATAGAATCTCCTCCAATTTGTAAGCACACTGAGGATCAAAATTTATCAAAATAAATCGAACAGATTTCTATGTTCTGTCTTCAGACACACTCCATGGTCTATGACAAAGAATGAATAGGTTGAACTTGAGTGGCTTTATGTTTGACACAACAACTATACAACAACAACAACAACAACAACAACAACACCAGTAACCATAACAACAGTAACAACAGCAGTAACAATATTTCTTAAGATCTGGAATAGGGCTGCTTTAGAATTTTAAAAAAATGTCAATAGAAAATGTAGTTAATTTGAGAAGGTTTTTTCAGTTCTTCATCCAGATTGTTACGCGCTTGGACTCACCTCTGATTTTCAGAACTTCAGAGTAAGTTTGTGCTTCAAAACCATTTTCCCTGAGAGAGGTTTGACTTTGGAGCATTTAAATCATAGCTCTTTTAGACATGGAGGACATAAAAAGGCCCAGTGGACAAGCTTCCCGCCTGTCTACTCAAACTAGCCTGTAGGTACAATGTAGATAGCCATTTGGGAATGGAAATGAATTTCTACATGTCCAAAAACCTACTCCTATAAGAAAATGAAATGTTAAACATTCTTTGATTGAAATGTTAAGGGGACCTGCCTAACCTTGATGTCCCCAGGGCTGTGTAACACCAAAGCCAGTGTGATGGGGGAACCGTGAGAGCAAAGCTGCCAGGCAGAAGGAATTTCATCATGTCAGTTTGGTCTCAACTTACCAAAGTTAGGCTCTCCTAATGCGGGCAGATGCTTCACAGAGCCATTAGTGGGGTAGGAAATGAAAAGACCAGACCGTCTGACTGTAGTGGAGATGAGGACTTGGTTACTGTTTTTGTTACATGTGGTTAATACTTGTTGAGTTTTGTCATGTTGATACTCCTAGTTTAAAATATCTTGTTCTGCATACCTTAAGAACACATATTAACATAGCCCGAGGCGTATTCAGTATAACTGCAGTGTTCTTTGGAGAGTTGAGGACATTAAAAGATGTGACTCTATCAGAGAGCAGAAAGAAATAGAAAATATTACTACAATTTCCCTTTACATTATTTGTTTCCTCGCACCCTTAGTTGCTGCTAATTGTTACTTTTAGTCTTATTTTTGAAGTAAAAATTATCACTTATGTAACAGAAAATGAATACTAAGGGATAGCGTGATTCCAAATAAATATTTTTAAATTTAAAGCAATAACACATACATATTTTGATATTATTTTTACTTGTTTGGTTTTTAAAGTTTTGATATTTCTACTTAGTGAATGTATCAGAACCAGGTCCTGGATCATTCCTTTTCTCACCTATAGGTTCGTACAGCAGAGGGTCTCAGAACCAGGTTCTGGATCACCGCCCCCCCACCATAGACTCGTACAGTAGAAGGTCCAGAACCAGGTCCTGGATCATTGCTTTTCTCCCTATGGGCTCGTCCAGCAGAAGGTCTCAAATGCATGCATCTCCACTGTTCTTCTGATGGGCAATTAACTGGGAGTTGGATGATGGGGAGATGAACTAATGGGTATTTGAACCAAGTTCCTGTATGATGTTTAAAATATACAGTGTGAACTGCCCTGATTAGTGTAGGGAGTAACAATATGTGCCTGAAAGCCTCCTAAATATGTAAGCAAGGGAGAATCCAAGGCAGAAGGAGAATCTAAATGAAGAGAATATTAAAGAGACAAATGATTATTTCCTGCCACTACTTCACACTGTAGAATAATTTAAGTTCATGAATTCAGTGATTCGAGAGCACAGAGACGGATGAGCTGAGACGACTGAAGAAGAACGAGCCAGAGCACAAATTCTGCTTTTCAACGCAATTAATAGGATGGAGACAGAACAGACGCAGAGGGAAAACTAATTCATGACTGAAAGACTTGTAATGATTGAATACAAACAGTAATAAAGATTAACATAATTAGAATGTCAACATTCACATGAAAGCCAGATTATGGTATCTGAGAACAAGTGGTCTTTCTTAAACACAAACGGAAAGAAATACAATTATGAGGGAGATAGGATCCCTACCACAGTGGCCTGAAATCCTGGACCAGATCAGGAACCAGAAACACGGCACAGACGCCATCAGGGGTCGAGCTCTTTTGAGGCTCTTCCTTCAGCATCCTTGAGGTATTGTAATTGTGCCTTCTTGTTCTGGTGGGGAAGTGGATACCGGACGGGAACCGAATTGCTTTCTGTGAGTGGGATTTTATCTTTCTGGGAAGGAAGCAATAAGCTCCACAGAGAGCCTGGCATTTTTCACTGGTCAGCGATGTGTCACATGGCCACACTTAGATTCATGGGAGTCAAGAGAGGTGTTGTAGCCCTTTATCATTGGTGACAGCAAGACAAAGAGTTATCTAGGGGTATGGAGGGGTCAGTGCAGAATCATCTGCCAGGACAAAAGTCCGAAGACAGTGTCTGATGCCAATAAGTAGTGGTGTCAGGGTATCATTAACAGCATAAAGAAAACTACCAGGAGGAATATCAGAACTATTTAAGGAGTGTCGTCTGGGCAACACAAGTGTGTGTGTGTGTGTGTGTGTGTGTGTGTGTGTGTGTGTGTATGGTGTGTGTATGTGTGTGTGTGTGTGTATGGTGTGATGGTGTGTGTATGTTTGTGGGTATACACATAGCCATGAGCATGGACACGGTGCATGTGTGGAGGTCAAAGACAACCTCCAGCATCAGTCTTCAGGCAACTTCAGCCTTTGAGACAAGGTACCTGATTAGCCTGGAACTTCCTTACACAGGAGAAGGCAGTTAGCCTGAAGGCTTCCAAAGAGTCTCTAGTCTCTGACCCTATCTGGCACCACGAGTATTTCAGACATGTACCACGGGGCCCAGGTTTTTATACTGGCTTTGGGAATCTAAACTCAGGTCCTCACATTTGGAAGCTGAACATTTTACCAGCTATGTCACGGGCCTAGACTTCGAGTGAGATTTAAATACAAAGAAAAAATGTGGCGGGAGTTTGTTGTTTTCCACACCAATCTGGGTTTTATTTGAACCATTAATTGCATAGTAGTATAGTAGTAGTATTTTTTTTTTTTTTTGGTTTTTCGAGACAGAGTTTTCTCTGTAGTTTGGAGCCTGTCCTGGAACTTGCTCTGTAGATCAGGCTGGCCTCAAACTCACAGAGATCCACCTGCCTCTGCTTCCCAAGTGCTGGGATTAAAGGCTTGTGCCACTACTGCCTGGCTTCATAGTGGTATTCTTAACTTTGTAAGTTGCAAACATCATTTAGAAATACAGACAGAAAAAGAAATTGTTCACTGACTTCTGTATTCACCTCTTTGCCCCTCAGCTTAGTAAAAAGCAACTGTTAAATGGGACAAAAATTCCAAGGTCACTGGCCCAAGGAGAGACACCATCCTCCTACATGGACATAGTAATAAATTGCCCCACGGTTTTATCTTTATACTCACAGATAGCACATCTATCAAACCTCGTACAAGAGGTTCTTTTTGTGGTAGCTGGTGATCAGTAAAGAGACCCACAACTGGTCAGTGAGCAAAGAGTGAGGGTATAGAGTGCTCAGCTCTGATCGGGACATCTAGAACACATCCTTGCCTATCAAGGCTCATTTCAGGAGAGTCTTGAGAGGATTGCAAGAGTCAGAGTAGTGGATACATATATCAAAATAGTTTATGCTGGACATGACATAGCAACTATGACTGCATGCACAAGAGTTACCCAAGATCAAACCAGTCACAATCCCAGCATGGATGGGGAAGGGCTCACCACAATCTCTGGAGCTGTTGGCAGAGAGCCAGTTCTCTTCAGGGACATGGCCCCGATGGGCTAAATTTCTCCAGAGGGTGGTTCTGCCCTCATGCATATATTGGCAGAAAGTGAACTCAGTGAACAGTTAAAGCAGACCACATGAAGTTAGTTAGGAGGGAAAGTTGTGGGGGCTATCAGAGAGGTATTGGGGGGATGGTGAGTAGATTTGATCAAATCAGATTATATTTACGTATGACAGTCTCAAAAAAATTAAAATTAAAACTAATAAAATAAAATGTCCCTTCCAAACTTTCAAATTCATAAAGATTGAAAAGAAAAGGAGAAATACTTTTTCCTAATTAAAATTCTAGCTGAATCTAACATTTAGTATTTTTCATGTGTATTTAAAATTCCAAATAACCACTTGAAAATAATTGAAAATCTCCAACTTTTAAATCTGTAGAGTAGGGAAAAGAAACAAGAAATTTTCACTAGTGCAAAGATAATAAAACAGACATGAGAAAGTATGTCTGGGCAGGGAAAAACACAAAAGAAGGCAGACACCCAAGCACACCCCAATAAACATCAATTGCCTGAGCTCAATGTTTGCACCGAACTCTAGTTTTCAAAGGCTGGCCATGTGACATTTCATAGAAACATGTTAAATAGAGTCACGGAGACAGGAAGACGACAGTAATAGCAACAGCTACAGCAACCACACAAGAAGCGTATAAAAATGATACTACAACAGGAAAAATCTTAGATGGGAAACAGTAGAGAGGACAAGGAATAACATACTTAAATAAAAAAAAACCTCAACAAAAACATATAATGGTTTTTAAAATGTCAGCATCCCCAAAGATGGCAGCCGTGCGTGTCATGCTGAGTGAACAGATGTACCAGAGGAATGCACATGTCCCCTGCATTCTTTACAAGAATGCAGAACGCAAAGAGGCAAAGTTTTGCGAGGATCAGGAGATTTGGGGAATGCAACCGATAAAGTGTAGAGACGTTTCTGCTCAGGAAACAGAAATGACTTATTATGTCCCGTGTAATTTTGAGGCATCATACACTTGTCAACTACTACCGGTGACTCTGCTTGTGTTTACAGTGGAATATAAAGGTGAATTGAGAAAAAGGCTATCGCGAGTTTTCGTCATTCTGTTATAAAGTATTTCGTACTTTGATTTAGGTAACTTTAAAATGTTTGACTCGCTTACCCACAGTTAGGCTTCACCATGGATGTTCTCCAGCTAAGTTTGTTCGTGCTGGCTCTCTCTCACCATTTCCCCCTCCTTTCCCCACACCCTCAATCCTGTGTGCCCTCTTGACCCCAATTGCTTCTTTTCTGCTTTCAGGTGACCCCTCCTGGCTTTCACAACACCTCTTCATCACCTCTTGTAGCCTTCTTTACTTTCATAGTCTATGTCTGCTCTCACCACCCCTTATGGACACGGATTCAAACATTTTAAATATTTTGTTGGCACATAGTAACACATAATAATTTGTTTCCTTGTGACACCTTTGTTCATGTATATAGTGTATTTTAATCATATTCACCCTTTACTGTCTCTTCATGTGCACGCATATCTAGGAATAGACCCTTGTGCATTTTATTGATCATACGGGTCATTCAGATGAATGACAGCATTAGTTTTGGGGAGCACGCACTTAAACAGATTTGTTCATATATCAGAGTTGTCAATGCAGATTAAATGCTATCAAAGGGCTTAATTCCTTTGACCTAGAAATTTTATTTTTTAAAGTCTTTCAACTGATCAGATATTTATGAACAGGGAAATCTTGACAACCTTCTTAACAGTAAAAGATAAGCAATATATTTCTTTTAATTTTTATTTTACACCCTGGAGGAAGTTTCCCCTCCCTTATCTTCTCCCAGTCCCCCTCCATCACCTCTGTTCTCACTCACCAGTCCACTCCTCCTCTGCTTCTGTTCAGGAAAGGGCAGGTCTCCCATGAATATCAACAAAACATGGCATATCAAGTTGCAGTAAGACTTAGCACCTCCCCTTATTAAGACTGGGAAAGGCAACCCAGTATGAGGAATTGAATCCCAAAGGCCTGTAGAAGAGTCAGAGACAGCCCCTACTCCCACTGTTAGGGGTCCCACAAAAGGACCAAGCTACACAACTGTCACATATATAGAGAGGGCCTAGGTCAGTCCCATGCAGACTCCTTGGTTGTTGGTTCAGTCTCTGTGAGCCCCTATGTGTAACTGGAGGTTTCTCTCCCACCTGCCAGTTCCTGAATCACCATTCTGAGGCTTAATATTAATTGCAAACCTTTTGACCTATTATCTTAGGCTTATTATTAAGTAGCTCTTACAATTTAAATGAAACCATTTCTATTATTCTAGATTTTACCACGAGGTTTGTGGCTTGTTACCTCACATCTTACTTCTCCACTGGCTGCTGGCATCTCCCTGATTCTATCATTTTTCTCCCTGTATATCTGTTTGGGTTTCCTGCTTTGCTATATTCTGCCCTGCTATTGACCAAAGCAGTTTCTTTATTCACCAATGGTAATAAAACATATTCACAGCATACAGAGGGGCATCCCACATCAGCCATGAGCCCAGGTTAGTTGATTCTGTGAGTTTTCTTTAGGTGTCCTTGATACCTGATTCTTCCAATCCTTTCCTCCCCTCTTCTGCAAGATTCCATAGCTCCACCTAATATTTGTCTGTAGGTCTGTAACTGTTACCATCAATTACTGGATGAAGCCTCCCTGAAGACTATTGGGCTAGGCACCAATCTATAAGTATAGCAGAATAGCGTTAGGCATTATTGCATTAACAGTTTCCCCCCATTTATGTTTGGTTCTATCCAAGGTCTCCGAGTCACTCAGTCTGTGGGTCCTGGTGCACCAGGCATTGTCAGGAGTGGTCTTACTATCCTGGCGTGGGTTTTAGGCTAGACTGGTCATTCGTTGGGCACTCCCTCAATCTCAAGGCAGCACTTCCCATAGAACAGACTGTAGGTCAACAGTTATGTGACTGGGTTGGTTTCCCCTCACTCCACTTAAAATCTTGCCTGGTCACAGGACTACATATCTGCCATTGCTGGAAGTCTTAGCTGGGGTCATTTCTGTAGATTCCTGAGAGTTTCCCTTGAGCCAGATTTTTGCCTGATCCCAAAACACCCACTTTCCAGTAGTCTCTTTTAGCACTCACCCTCTTTGCCCCTGCCCCCAACTTGATTGCTCATGTTCCCATTCCCACCCACCCACAGTCCAGTCCTGAAATTTCTTCTATTTCCCCTTCCCGTAGAGATCTGTGCATCTCCCATTGAACTTTCTTTGTTACCTAGTTTCTCTGGGGCTGTGGATTGTAGCATGGTTATCCTTTATTTTACAACCAGTGTCCACTTATAAGTGAATAAATACCATGTTTGTCTTCCTTTGTCTGGGTTATCTCACTCAGGATGATTTTTTTTTCTAGTACCATCCAATTGCCTTCAAGTTTCTTGATGTCTTAGTTTTAATATTCCATTGTGTATGTACCACATTTTATTTATCCATTCCTTAGATGAGGGCCATCTAGGTTGTTTTCAGGTTCTGGTTATTACAAATCAAACTTCCATGGACATATCTGGATAAGTGTCCATGTTGTATGATTGAGTATCCTTTGGGTATATGCCTAGAAGTTATAGTTGGGTCTTATGGCAGATTGATTCCAGTTTTTCTAGGAAACTGCCTCGCTGATTTCCCAAGTGACTGTAGAAGTTTGCACTCCCACCAGCAATGGAGGAATGTTCAGATAAGGGATATTTTTAAAAATGAAACCACAGAATATTGATGGACTTAATAATAGCATGTATGTAACATCACTAGGCAGCCACAGAATAATCATACTTAGGAAAATATTTTAATGTGTATAATAATATGAATGCATTTGATGATATGGATAAATGCAGATAGAGGTTCAAAAACACCCTGTATTGTACGATCAATTAATATCATGTACATATATCCACATAATCATCTACTTAGTCATCTGTCAATTACTGATCCACTTCATTCAGCTGTCTATTTAGAGTTGTTCTGGTATATTCCAAAATCAGATTTTAACTTTGTAATTGTTTCTTTCCCACAAATTTTAGTTCAACATATTTTTAATTTTTAATGTAATATGATCACTTTTTAAAAAGCTAAATAATTACTAATGAAAAATAACTTCTTGATCCATTAGTTACTTTGCTCACACCAGCCACTGGGGTGTGTGTGGAAGGAATCTTAAGACGCTTTCTCCCTAGATGTGATGCTTGACTGGCTCTTTAGAGATGTCACTTGTAGGAGTCGATTTGTCCCTTATGATTACCTAGCTTCTTCCAACATTCTTTTTCCAAGAGAGGGAATCAAAGGAGAGAATGCCAATGGATGTGACAGAGTGTGAGCATAGAAATGGAGGCCAAAGAACACAATTATAGAAATGGAGGACTGTGGTCAGCCATGTGGACATAGGGGCTATGATCTGTCATATGGACATGGGTACTGTGGTCTGTCATACAGACAGGGACTGTGGTCTGCCATATAGACATGGGGACTGTGGTCTGCCATATAGACTTGGGGACTGTGGTCTACCAGGTCAAGAACTTGGCATTCACAGCAGATCAGAAGGATGCCGTAGAACCTGGCTGGCATTTTCACAAATGAGCAGTTGTCACATGAGGGTGCCATTGCAACTCACTTACACCTTTTCTATTCTTCCTTCTTGTGCCCATTTGAGAAGACACTTCTTCTCCATTCCGAATGAGTTCTGATTTTGATCAATCTTGGGGTAGCTGAGACTCACATACAGACACAGAGTAATTGGGGACAGACTTCACAGGTCTCTCTGTCAGGGCTCTGGAAGACCCTTCTGGCATGGAGTAATGGGTAGACATTTGAATGAGAAACCCTATTTCTTGACCCCCTAAAGAGCACCAGGGTTCAGATTACAGGACTTGAAGCACTCCCAAATTTCCCCTGGCATGCTTATTTTAACCAGATTCCAAAGGTAGTTAAAAATCCCTTTAGTTTTGGAGTATTTGCTAAGCTTACTTTAACCAAGCTCCTATTGTAAACACAAAGGCGGCTTGTATTAAACAGTCATACTGATTATAAGTGTCTTTTTTTTCCCTGACTAGCCCACTGTGCCAAGGAGGATGCATGGAAGGGAACAACTGGAGTCAGCCTCCACAGGCTCCTTCTGCAAACGAGACTGCCAGGAATGGGTAGCAACCCCTGAGTCGCACATTCTCCTGTGAGAATTTGGCCCTGACACAGGTTCTCGATTTCCCCATTTATTATTTCTTCCTCTCACTCCCACTCACATCCCTTTTGGATAACACATTTTCTTCTTATCCTGCTCTGGGCTTTGCAGATGAGAACTAACCAGAAGGACATCTGCACTTTCTCAGCAAGCTCGTCATTTGGCTGGGTATCTTTATAATTAAGTTTCTCAAAAATCCTCTCTCTTCATATATCAGTTATTCCACTCCTTTAATCATCTTCCTCAGTGTTCTTCACGATTCTACTCATTTGTCAAGCTGTCTGGGTCTTGCTAAGATGGAGTGGCACGTGCTGATGGAGTTCTGCGTCTGCTTGACTATAACCTTGAAATCCTCGCTCCCATGGCTTTCCCTCCGCTTCCTGCTTGCTTTGCTGGATCACACCATTGTCTTCTCTGTCTGACTCTGAAGATCATTCAGTTTGATGTGCTTTTGGATTTCTGTGATGATGATGCCTTTTGAAGCATGGAGTTCTGGAAATTGATGCTATGTCTGCATTCATGCACCAGAACGTTTGACTCCCTGATTCACAGGCCAGTTACATTATTAATTAGCCTGTAACCTTAGTGGTGCCTAGCAAAGATGTTAACTCCTGGAATGGATTCCTGATTTCATGCTGAGTATGTAGGACAGGGAGCGGATATGTCAGCATACAGAGAGAGATACACAGACAGCTCTTTATTCTAACGGGAATGTCACAGTCTGAAAATTTACACTGTGGTGATTAAATCATGGTCCAAACCCCATCAAACTCAGCACAAAAGGAATAAGCTAGCAAGGCCTTAAGTAAAAGACATATATAAAGAAAGACACATATTTCTACAATTTGTCATTTATCTCTTTCTTCAGAACTTGATTCAAATATACAGTCTTTGACATGTTCTTGTCTACTTGTAGACATTATTTTATGAGGAGCATAAATTTTTTCTTTTATTATAGTCTCTCAGAGTGAGTGATTTACTTCATCAATTGATCTATGAGGGTTTTTTAATGCCTCATTGGCTCATATATTCATTCTTCCATCAAGCACTTATTGACAGCTTACTATAGGGATGTTATTGCATGAATATCACGTATGGAATGCTATAAGGGAGTCTCTGTTCTCAAAGGCTTTATTCATTAAGAGAAAAGGCAGATGTCAGTCAAGCATCCCATAGATTCTCATAGAAACACAGTGACGATCTCTGTCCCTTGAGAGGTCCTTTAGTGAAGGGCATATAGGTAGAGTGTTTTTCAGTTCTGTTTGGTTGAATGTACTTGTATTCCTTTGAGACCAAAGTAGATACACATGCATAGGTATACCCCTTGAGTTGCTCTGAAGGTAAGGTCATTTGGAAGTGTCTGTTTTTCAGGGGAATTCGAAGTTTCATTGACATGCAATGTGTCTTTAACACTGTTTAGCTCACCAGACTCAGGATTGTACTGATCAGCTTTCTAACATTATAAAGCAACACATGAAGTAACTAGCTTATAAACAAAAATATTTATGTGGTTCACAGTTCAGAAGCTCAGTTTCAATTTTATGGTGTGTGTGTGTGTGTGTGTGTGTGTGTGTGTATCAGAGGTCAACCTTGGGTGAAGGTTTTGAAAAAAAAGGTGTTTTCCATAGGCAATGACTGTCTTGCTATTTTGAGATAGGGTTTCTTACTATCCTGGGACTCTCCAAGTAGACTAGACTAGCTAGTTTACTAACCCCAGAGATCTACTGATCTCTGTCTCAGTGCTGGGATTTCAGGCATGTCGTATGTGTCTTTTATATGTGGATTCTGGGATTGAACTCGTATCCTTGTGACAAGCCCTTTACAGCTTCTTCTATCTCCCTAGGCCCTACCTAAATTTTGTTTTAAGCACTAGCATTTTATTGTTTGTTAGCCGAACTGCTTTCTTCTACTTAAGAAGATATTAAATCCCACCTTACTCCTTGTGCACAGACACACTGCATGCATGCATTATTTCTTCAATCATTCTGTGTGGGAAGTGTTATCTGAGCCAGTGTCCATACTTACCTGAATGGAAAAATCTGGGACTTTTGCTTTCCAGGACATTTTTGGCACTGCTAATCCAGACATGCAGGCATTATATTATGTATCAATTTGTCCTAAACAAGACTTATGGTTTTGAAGATCTCCGGACCATCAGCTCTTTGACCATAGGAGAATACATCTGGCTGATATTTCTCAAAGGGCACAGGTCAGGTCAGGTAACCAAATCCTTGATCAGCATTCTTTGGTTCCCTTGCATCACACGTCCTCAGGTCCTGTTCTTTAGGGGACCACGCTCTGCTTCTTCATTCATGATACTCTACTGTTATGGAAATTGTGACATTACTCAACAGCTGACTTGTTTCAATTTGGACTGATTCTCTTTTTAGCTACATGCATGCCTTGAATAGAGTAAATCTGACTAATGAATTTGTAGGCAGGATTTTGGCAACATGAAAGACTCTGGCCTCCCTAGAAAAGTTTTCAAAATTTGCCTAGTGTTTACAAGGAAAATTGCTTCTCATCATTTACGCCATTTGAATCTAATTTTATTTATCAACAAACATTCTACATATGTACAAAGCCCAGTCTTGTAAAGCCATCTAATCTGCAAACCCATTTAATCCTATCAGTGGGGTTGTTAAAATAAGCTGGGATGTTTCTAACATGCCTGGGAGTTTACTCACTGTCCTGTTGGCAAGAGCCAAGATGTTGCCATGTTTATCCTAGACGAGGGGTGGCCTTCATTTGAGGATTGCACTAATTTCCAAAGCAAAGACAACGCCACAAATCCAAATCCCACATGAGTGTTGCCAATTGTCACCCACATATCTCAGTTTGTTGACCCAGGTGTTTGCAGGTCCACAGGACTGGGAAAAATCTGTCAATTCAATATTTAAAAGAATTAAAAAGAATTTAATTATGTCCTTATTTTTAATGCCTTGTTTTGGCTTGAATTTATTTTAGGAGGGTGTGCATACACAGAGAGTCAAAGAAAAGGCGCCAACATCATTAAATTGATGGATCAGACACTTAATAAGTTTAATGAACTTTCTGTCCTGTTTTCAAAAATTGCAAGAAAATAGTTCTTTCCTAAGCTCACTAAATTTTTAGCACCTCATTTATCTCATCTATGGCACATATATGAGTCATTGGCAAATTATTAGATTTCGAACACCAAGGCTGAGATATTCCACATGTGTCATTATTTAACGGTGCTTATTTTGTAGCACTTTTAAGATTCATTAAATTATTTTTGCAGACTAATAGCCATCACATTTTTCACTTGTTCCCATAATGGTGTTGCTTAAAAAAATCATGGACTCATCTAACTAAAAAGATTTTTTTTAAATTCTCACCCAAACACTTTTACATTGTAAAAGCATATGATAATGGTATATTAAGTATAATTATACTAATAAATATCATGTTTGTTGAAGCAACTATTCAATGTTACAGCATGCATGAATACTTATATTTAATACTTCATATATTATCACTACCATACTCTGTCTACTGGGTTAATATAACTTTAATAATGCATAATAATAATTTAGAGTATCTAGGTCTAGAACACCAGACTTGTCGAGGGACCGTTCAAAACCTGGGAAAGATACTGAAGTTTGTTGTGATGCACCCAGCATGACAGATGTCTAATTCTCCCTCTTCTCAGCCTCTGCCACTTACAGAGTAAGAAATTCTTGTGTCCACACGTCTAAGAAAATGACCTCGGTTCAGATGTTAATGAAGAGATGTTATTGGAGTATCATTACAAAGACCAGAAGGTCTTTTAACGTAGATGCCACTAACAAGCACACCCCTAGACTATCCCCACCTCTTAGGCCACCTTGGGACTCTAAGTCATTCTTTCCATTGGTAAATATTGAAGTTGTATGTTACTTCAATCACTTAGGTCTGTCCTATCAGCTATTTCAATAGCATGTATGGAGTCAAAAGGATTAGATGTTACTTATTTTTGAGACCCTTTGAGGACAATGTATACAACACAGATGGAGACTGGACTTGTACACAATAACTCAACTCCATCACCACAGCCTGAGAAAGACAGTCCCATCAAGCCTAAGCCCTGCCTTAAGCAGAAGAGAGACACTGTCATGTGTCTTTATTTCCTGGCCTCTTCCATTTCATGTTTTTCCCCTCTCTTTCTTAATAAATTTCTTTTAAGGATGTCATTGTACCATAGAAATATCACTGTCCTAGAACCAGAGTATTCAGTTTGAGTATCAGAAAAAAAAGTATGCTGAAGAAACCTATACTTCTTTCTTCACAGGACAATGGGACCATCTTAGATTTGTTTTTTTTTTAAAAAAAAAAAACATTTAAAGGAAGCAGGTAAACATGTGTCACATTGGGAATTCTCTGAATTCCAGTGATTGCCAGACCATGGCCAAAGCCGAACAGACCCTTCTATTACATCAAAGGCTACATTTTGTGATTCTTAAACTAACAAAAATTCAATGTTTTTATTTGTTGCCATGTTTCTGAGAATTCAAGTAGAGAAGAAGCTGGCCTGTCATGTTGGAAAAAATGTATCTTCACTTGGCACTCCTGGAAGTTGTAAAGAATTTCAACTCAGATAAGCTACATAGTAATGCCAGGAGAAGGCTTCATGCTGAATTTCTAAAGGGTGATCAGACTGCATCTCTGTCCTGGAGCAACCTAAGTTTGCACAGGGGTTGAAAGAAAGTGCACAAAGAAGGACTTAATGACCCAGATGCTGAAAATGATCGACATATTTTAGGGTCAACATATTCTCAGGATTGTGAAGGCTATATTAGGTTTTGACAAAATTTAAAGAATGTCCTGGTTGGGGCTGGAGAGATGGCTCAGTGGTTAAGAGCACTGGCTGCTCTTCCAGAGGTTTTGAGTTCAATTTCTAGCACCCACATGGTGGCTCACAGCCATCTGTAACAAGATCTGGCGCCCTCTTCTGGCATGTGGGCATACATGGAAGCAGAATGTTATATACATAATAAATAAATAAATCTTAAAAAAACCAAAAAACAAACAAACAAACAAAGAATGTCCTGGTTGTGCTTTCAAAACTGTCACAGTGTGCTCGTCTAAAGGTCCATACACACACTCATCTTTGGTCAGATAACTTATAATGCACAGTTTAGATTTATTTCCACAAGATTAATTCCTAAAGTAATTGTTTCTGAGACAGAAACCTTCTGCTAACAAAGTACACCTTCTGTTATTATGACAGCAGTGTATCTCTCAAGTAGAAGAAACTGCTATTTCTGGGTGGTCAGATAGGACAAGGACTCTATAACTTGGACTTTAGTACATTTTACCTTATTTAGAACCATTTTGCTTTGTTGCAACAAGCTTCCTCTTCTCTGTTACATATGTCAACAGATTTCATCTACAATTCTTATTTTCAAAAACTTTGTTGAACTGATGATTACTCTTCCAGGCATGATTTCCCTCTTGCTGAGTGGGTCTGACATTCAGCTAGAGAGCTGTTGGTTACTGCCAAGGTTTGTGTGCCACTACTACTCCCTTAGCATTCTCATTCCATGCTGGTCATTAGTGTGGATTATAGGTGTGGCTGGGTAGGTCTTCTGCTTGCTTTGTTCCCTAGGAAGCTTGCGTGGAGCCATCTGGTATCACGAAAAATAGTCCTTGAGGAGGAAGTATGTTAGCTCAGTTCCAACTCAGGATCCTCTGGGCCCTGTCTCTAAAGTAAATGCTGTCTTCAGCACTAGGGACTTACCCTCTGCCTCTGGGGGATAATTAGGGGCAGCAAAAATAGGCTATGTCTTCTTGAAGTCTCTTAGGTAGCCTTGGCTAACAACTCAAAAGAGTTCTCTAACACCAGGTATTGTGGTTTTTGTTATATGATCATTCGCTCTTGGAAGGAGCACTGACAGCCCAGATTGGAAATTTTCATTTAAGCTATATAGATTTATTTGTACAATTCTGTGTGCATCTAATATTACTTTTTTCTTAATTATTGTTCATTTGTTCTTGTGCTAAATAACATTCTCTTGTATAGATGTGCCACAGTCTGTCTACTCACCTACTGAAAGACACTTTGATTGCCCTAGGTTCTTGCCATTACAAATGAAGCTGCTATAAACATCCATGTGCAGGGTTTTGTATAGATACAAGCTTTTAACTTGAGTAAACATTAAAGAATGCAATTATTGGGTTATATGGTATAGGTTTAGTTTGGCAATAAACTGTTTTCCTCCAAAATTCCTTTTCTCTTTTTAATATTTATTTATTTGCTTATTTATTTATTATGTATACAATATTCTGTCTGCGTGGATGCCTCCAGCCCAGAAGAGGGCACCAGACCTCATTATAGTTGGTTATGAGCATGTGGTTGCTGGGAATTGAACTCCAGACCTTTGGAAGAGCAGGCAATGCTCTTAACTGTTGAGTTCCAGCCCCCAAATTCCTTTTCTTTGTGGCACTTATGCCATAGGTTTCTAGATTGTCTCAGTTAGAGCTTCAGTGTTGTGAAGAGACATCGTGACCTTGAAACTTTTCTAAAGGAAAACATTTAATTGGGTTAATTTTCACTTCAAAGACTTGGGCTGTTATGGTCATGGCAGGAAGCATGGTGGCATGCAAGCAGGCAGACATGGTGCTAGAGAAGTAGCTGAGAGTTCTACATCTGGATTGGCAGGCAGCCTCTGAAATCTCAAAGCCCACCCCCCTGTGACGCACTTCCTCCAATCATGCCACACTTGCTTCAACAAGGTCACACCTCCAATAACGCCACTTCCTATGATGCTATACGGACTGTTTTCATTCAAACCACCACATAAGGTGATTTTCCTCCCTATGGAGGTACATTCAGATAGTAGGAAAGTGTTACATGCTGTTCAGTTATTTATTACCTACCCAAAGCATTTATTGAAGAATTTTCCATGTAGCATGCTTTATGATAACTGCTTAAATGTCAAAGATCGTAATACAGCTGATCTCCTCAGAATTTATCTAGACAAATGTAGAGATTCATGTAAAAATACACAATTCCCTTGTTACCAAAAATCTGCTGTAGTAAAGGAACTTAGAAGGCGGATGAGAAACCAGCAGAAAGTAACAAAGCTTGGACTGCAGGAGAGCAGAGGCTGGAATTTGACCTGGATGTTATAAAGTGGGTAGATGAGGGAATGGGATTATGGCAGATAGAAGAAACAAAGATGAAAGCAAGGATGACTTCCCAGAGCACCGCAGGACTCCTCGTTCCAGCCTGTGGAGCAATCCCAAGGCCATGGTACATGGAGCGGGATTTCAGGCAGTATACCACGCTTAACCATTCTTGGAGACACTATGGTCACAGTTGGACTTTCTTAGTAATAAATCCCATCTTTTTTTAAAATAAGTAAGATTGACATTTTTCCCTCTAAAGTCTCTCCTATTGTCTGATTTATGAAGACCTTGATTTCTACAAGGGAAAAACAGCTGAGTTACATAGAGGTGAGAGTTCTTTTGCCCACGCAGAACAGGCATCATTAAAAGACAAAGCATAACTCCCGTAGAGTTAGCTCTGAGCTTGACAATCAGCCAGGAGCAGTACAACACTGATTCTCCTATAGTCATTTAGCACACACTCTGTAAAAGTTTATCTTGCATATATATGCTTAATTATAGACTTTGCACATTATACATTTATATATACACATCATACATAGGATTATAGTTGCACATTAATGTATATCTTACTTTATGAATAATTTAAGGAAGCTGAAGCTGTTTACCTTAAGTGCTAATTTGAGAGTCACATTCCCAAGTAGGAAGATACTGTCCTCTGTGGGGGAGCCCATGACAATTTCAGCCTGCTCTTCCCTTCCCCCCAGACATTAGCTTTCTACTTCTGGTACTGGGAATTCTCACAAACGCTTGGCTGCCTCCATCCTGCTGCTGCTGCCTGCAGACTTGGAAGAAGTTCTAAACCATCTCTCCCGGGCAGTCTCTGCATATGAGAAGCCTGGAAGGGTGGGGCTCGTTCACTGCAGAGCTATACTCCAGGTCTCCATCTCAGACAGTAGCCATCCCCTGTCCCTCTCCCTGGTGTGTGTTATGTACCAAATCAGCCTGGGTTTGGGATTTCAGTTTCTGTTACAATTTATAATGATGGATGATGGGTTCCCACCAGCTGCCTTTGGCAGCATCTGGATAGAGTTGGATGTGTGAGTGTGTTTCTTTCTCTTTTCCATTCCAGAGAGAAATGGAAAAGCTCCATGCTGGGCACAGGGTCCGATTCAGCCTTGATACCATATGCTTAAGGTTTTTCTTTTCTCCCCCCATGCAGGATCCATCTCAGTTTTCATCCTTGGGTTCTACGGTTCCCTGAAAGTGATCAGTTGAAGCCATGTATTGCTTATTTTTCTTGGTCACCTGGCTCGTGTGTGTGTGTGTGTGTGTGTGTGTGTGTGTGTGTGTGTGTTCTACCATTCTATTTCTTCTCAAACTAGTCAGGGGGTTGGAATGTACCAGATGGCATTCTGGGTGTCTGTTCTCATGGCAATGTGTTCCGTTCCTATAAAGGACCTCCTGTTTTATCCAACTGTTATTTGACTTATTCCTATTTCATTTTATTCCTAGTTTTAATACCCCTGTCTTCGTCTGCTGGTTTAGCATGGTTCTGTGTCTGTGCAGGCTGTCCTTTCGTGTTGAGACAGGCTTCTTCCTGATGTTTATGTGATTCCTTTCATTTCTTCACATTCTGTTCAGGTCACCTTCTCACACAACTACCCTGGCTACGCTCTCCTCACTTGCAGTCCCCTCTTGCACAGATGGTCTCTTTACCCTGATCTTACCTTTGTTTTCTTTTTTTTAGATTTATTTATTTTATGTGTATGAGTGTTTTGCTTGCAGGCATGCCTATGTATTATGTGTGTGCCTGATGCCTTCGGAGGTCAGAAGAGGGTGTCAGATCCCTTGGAACTGGAGTTATAGGTGTCTGTGAGCCACTGTGGGGGTGCTAGGAAGCAAACTGGAGTCATCTGCAAGGTTAATGAGTGCTCTTGACCACTGAGCTATCTTCCCAGCCCTTGTTTTACTTTTTAAAATACCATGTATTACATTTGAGAAACTGAAGTTAGTGCACTGTATAAAAACACTACTATTTGCTATTTCTTTAACCAGCCCCCAACTTTGAATACAATATCTGTTCTTTCACTTTGTTCTGGTGTGTAGCTGATGCTCAGTAAAAACCTCTTCATCAGAACACATAAGATCTTCAAGACCTGCCTCCAGTGAAGTTCTCTGTCCTTGCCTCTGTGACTACCGCTGAATACCTAAGTCTCACGCTGTAGTGCAGTTGTTCTGTATAGCGTTGAGTCAAGTTAACTCAGCTCGGCAAGTTTGCTTCAGTGATGGAGATCGATGCTAAGACCTTGCCTCTGTCATCTGACCATAAACAGTAGCTCGTTTATGAAAGATAAAGAAGCTACAGAGAGTTGTTTTGGACACCTTCTGGAATGGTGTGGAAAGGCGAAGAAAGCTGAGGGCTTATGTTTAGAGTGAGGCAGAAGGAGACTTGTGCCTCAGTGTGCAGCTTGCAGGCTAGCTGCAGGGCCTTAGGTGGACTATGTATCCCGTACTGGGTAATGTCATCATCTGTCACGCCTGGGAAGTTCAAAAGTGATGTATGCTGATGAATATAGGACATGTAGCATTTGATACTTATAAAGTTTCCTTAAGTAGTGGGGACAATTATTAAAGTCTCTAGTAAATGGCTCTTAAAATTTATTTCAAAGCGGAGGAGTAAATCACATTGTTGCAACTCTGTGGCTCTTTTGTAAATGCTCGGCAGGGCAATATTTCTAAATCTGCCAACGGTTTAGCCTTAGCCTTTGCTAAGGGAGTGTGAGCATCCTCTGTGTCTCGAATCTTGAGTGGACTGTCCTGCACTGAAGAATGGGTGGAACAAAAGTCGTCACTCTGTCTTTGGGTGTTGTAGTTCTTTGGGTTAAAATGTTCTTCAGAAGTTTCCCAAATGACCCAGTCATTGGTAGGAACGTAGAGAAAGAGGGAAGATTTTCCCTTCCTTTCCACAAGACAGCCTGCTCAGCACTCAGGCACTGTGAGGTGGCAGTAAGGAATAATGAACTTCAGGAAAAATAATGTCCTCCCTGTCCTTTCATGGAATCCGTGGCTCTAACACAACGATGGCTGCTAGGTGTCCACATTCGGAAGGAGGCAGTATGGTATCCCAAAGACACAAAATGGGGCTCCAATTCACTTGCCCAATGCAGTGGGCTTGGTTTCTCCAATAGGAAGTAACTGAACTTTCTTATTTATTTAAGCTCAATTGCCTTATATCTGACATTTGCTTGTTTTGAGGTGGAGTCTCACTGTGTAGCTTAGTCTGTCCTAGAACTCACAACCTTCCTATTTCAGCCTCTCAAATGCTGCCATTACAAGGCTATTCTACCACAGCCAACCAAATGTTCTCTTTTGGTTGGTATAGGCATCTGGTGATCAAAGTAGTTATCTCAGTTCTGCTGAGTGTTATTGTATCTCATGTCACACCCAGACAGATCAGGAGACCCTTGCTCCAGCAGTAGACCATTGCTACACATCTGTAGTGACTAGATGGAAAGCAAAGTGCCTCTCGGTAGCATTCATGCAGTGACCGGCGTTCCATATACCAGGAACCACTGGAATATCAAATGTTTTCAGTCATGATTAGTTTATTCTAGATATTTGTTATTTAAATCTTACACAGTCATTACACCCTAAACATCTTCACTACTTCTGTTTAGAAGCAAAACATTTGTATTACCTTCCCAGCACTCTCTCTCTCTCTCTCTCTCTCTCTCTCTCTCTCTCTCTCTCTCTCTCTCACACACACACACACACACACACACACACACATACACAGAGAAGCTAAAAGTTTCTCAGGTCATTAATAGATTACATTCTGCTCCAATATATTTTATTACAAATCTAAGAAATTAAAAAAAAAACATAAACTGATTTTTAAAACCAACCACCCAGCCACAGATTGAGGTTTGAGAAAGCATCGGACCTAAGCCATCTAGTAACTTTTATTTTCTAAGCTAAATAGCTCCCCCACCCCACCCCTGTTCCCTGCCCAGTTCCCACTCCACCACCTTCCCTGTTGCGCATTCTCTCACCCCTAGGGGTCTCCTTCCTTGAGTGTTGTTGACTTTTTTTTTTTTTTTTTCCTAACCCTCTGCTCTGCTTTTGGTTAAATTTTCTTGAAGTTATCCATTCTGAAGGCTGCAAATACTGTAGTTCTTGTAGAAATTAGTAAGTAAACATTCCCACCTCTAAGTGCCCTCCGGAATTGCAGCTGGATGCTCGCGGCACTACACTAACTAGTTTCAGGTGGCGTTCACACCGAGTATCGTGAGCTCAGTTTGTCCTAAATGAAAGCTGTTGTTTTCTCTAAACGATATGACTGTCCTTCCTAGTCACCTAGTGGCTTTCTTATGCTTAGATTTATCTGGGCAAGTATTGCAGGCAGTCCCTCAGCTCCTTCCTTTCCTTTTGTATTCTGTAACTCTGGTTCGTAAATGATAATGTTCATCTTAGTTTTCCATCACTGACATCATACTTTTTAATTAAAAGCAAATGGACAATGTGTCATTATTTAAAGGACTTGAATTCTTTATACTACCAGATTTTGGCCTTATGTATGCCCTCCATCATTTTCCCTAAGTGTGCCCTTTGTGAGACTAACTAAATGTAGATTCCCAAACCGTGACCTGTAAAGCAATAAATCCTCCCGTGTGCCCCAGGAATCAGCTTCAATTGGACTGAGACACTGACCATGTTATATAATGTCACCGTTGGGATCATATTTATTTGCTATACTGTCATGCTATTTGATACTGTCTGGAGAATTAAGATCTGGAGTCATTGCTAATGTCCCTGTCAACAACCAAAGAATGACCAAGCCCATTGATTCATGGTCAAGCATTGATTACCATTCTTTCATGTATACACAAGGGTTTGTTAACATGGGATTCTGATCCATCAGCTCAGGGAACAGGGCTGAGAGTCTATGCTTCTGTTAGACTCCCAACAAATGTGAGGCTGCTGGTCAAGACTCTCATGTTGAGGAGCAGGACCCTAATTTTCTTCTAGCCCTCCCTACCTCCTCACCTCTACTCTGCCCCCAGAACCTATTGTCTCGTGTCTTTTCCCACAGTGAAAGGGTTCTGCAAATCAGTCACACCCAGTTGCTTGATCCTGCACACCTGGCCAGTGAGCTGAGGCTAGGTTGGGTGCCTTGCTTTAATATTCATCATATTTTCCTGATCCCACACTTTTGTTCTCCTCCTCCCCTCTCACCTGCTTTGCATTTTCCGTCTTGCTGTGTAATGTCATCTGCTGTGTTATGCAGCAAGATAGCATAATTTAGTAACAGGAACTTGTTGGGCCCATACTCTTAGATTTACCAGACTCTGATACAATGAGCTGAATAAACCTCTGCTCACTCTAAGTTATAAAGTCTCATGTATTTTGTCATAGGAACAGAAAATAGATCAAGATATATACAGAGGAAAACACTGGCTTAGAGAGCACCACAACTTGAATCTTGGGGGAATGCTGTTTGTTCTTTTTCAGAATTGATATAGTATATACTCACTCATACGTGGTTTCTAGACATTAAGCAAAGAAAAATGAACCAATAGTCCACAACCCCAGAGACCCTAGACACCAAAGAAAACTCTAAGAGAGACAAACATGAATCTACATAGGAAGGAGAAAAAGACAAGATCTCCTGAGTAAATTGGGAGTGTGGGGGTCACAGGATAGGGTAGAAGGGCGGAAAATGGAGGGGAGCAGAGAAAAATATATAGCTCAATAAAAAATAATGATAAAAATAGATATAGTACATATGATCCTTGTGACTTATGTTAAGGCCTATCAAGCATTGATGTGTTCCCATCACCTCTGAAGATGGGGGAAATGGGCCCTAGGGATTAGAATGTCCTTCCTAGGTTACACACACACTCCTGTGCCCCAAACAGGACTTCTTTCCTCCACCTGTCCTACAGAATCTCCTGTTGGTTAATTTCTTACCTCACCGTGATCTTGGCAGTCTGTTCTCTGATACTGAAAGCAGAGTCAGCAGTATTAAGAGGAGAAATGAATGAGAAAACATGAGACTACAATAGAAACAAAGCCTTTGAGAGACAGGTGCATCTCCTATCTCCAGGACTCCTGCAACAGCGATTGCAGCCCCAGTGCAAACTCACAGCAGAGACATCACTCAACTCAGTGAAACTGGTCCAGAAAAGTCACAAGACAGTGGGGCCAGATTCCGCTGGGAGACTGCCCCATTGTCTCTCATAGCCATCTTTTTTTCCCCCTTATCAACTTTGGCTTCTGCAACCCTACTTTTAACAGCTCCATGGAGATTGGCAAAATCCAGGTGCTACAGAACAGAGGACCTATGCTGGGATGGCACAGAAAGGGAATGGGAAGATGTGGAAGTAGCTCAGTATTGAGAGGAAAGTGTAGAGCAGTCGGATGAACCTCCCCCAAATAGATGAGGAGAGAAGTGGAGCGTGTAAGTCTGAAGGCAGGAGAAGTTTGAGACTATCCCCCCAGCAAGGCACCTACCCCACTGGATCACCAGCTTGGAGGATAGGGACCACATCAATGTATCCTCTAAACCCATTATTAGAGGTCCTCAGGTGCATGTGAGGATTTGTTAGGTTAGGATTCTAATTCAAGAGGTCAGGGGTCAGTTGGAGAGTCTCCATTTCTCTTTGGGTCTCAGCAAATGTGAGGTTGTAGGTATTGACCCACACCCTGAGCATCATGGGTGATAAAATCTCCTGGAACCCTACCCTCATTATCTCATGTAGTTTCAATCACTCCTCCATCGCCTCACATTCAAATGTCATGGGTGTAGGAATAAAGTCTCCAGTAAATAAGCTTTGGGAGATGCATTCAAAGGATAGCAGCGGAGTTTTGTGTATTCTCTGGTTTTGGAAACAAACTGAAGGGTCACTAAGAAGCAGAACCAGAAGTGTTTTATTCACCTCGAGTTTTTGCTGCAAAGGTTTTGAAATTCTTTTGCGGGCAAAAGCAATGGTCTTCCATCCTAAGGAAACAGCTTCTCCTTCAGATATGTGCATGTTTCCCAGTGTGTCCCCAGAGGCATGAGTGGTTCAGGAAGTTTGCACTGAATTGCTTTGTTTCCCGTGCCTCCTCACTTCTTTCCTCCCAATCAACTTCCAGAGTCTTCACGTTTTCAGGTACAAATCAGGAAACTGACAAGTACACAGGCTAGTACAAGCAGCGGTTAATAAAAACAAAAAACAAAAGAAGAACACTGTGCAAAGAAGTTGGTGGGAGGTGGGAAGCAATAGGGGGGAGGAAGGATATTTTCAGCAGCAGAGGGGACCTCTGAGACCCATTTGGAAGACAGACACCTCACTTAATGTGATTTCTACATTTATGCCTCTTTAATGGTCAGTAGAGATCAATAGACTGCCTTCTACGTGGTTAATAATGAGTCTGATAGGTGGCGGCAAATGAACACGCTACCTATGGGGTCCGTGGGCTAACAGAAAGAGAGCATTGAACATTGACTTTTCACTTTTCTTTCTCTCTCCCCAGGGCAGCCACTGAAGTTCTGGCGGCATTGCTGAAATCCAGTAAGCATCCTTTTAAAAGAGGGGTTATCTCTTCCCATTTTTGTTTTTGTGAAAGTGACTCTTTTGTTCCATGGCTCCATTCTGACCTGTGAAGAAATAGGGAGCTGGGTGCCACGTCTATTGGAGAAAGAAGAGAATATAGTTGCTGTGGGGAAGAGAGTGGCACTACCTCCACGTGGACATGTCCACTTATAACATATGACCATTAGTGTTGAGTGTCACGTTGACTGACTCTGGAACACCTAAAGGAAAGGTCTCTTGGCATGCTGATGAGGGATTATCATAACTGAATGAATTGAGGTGGGGAGATCTGACCAATATGGGTGCCACCATTACTAGGAGAGATCGTTCACTGCTCTCTGCTTCCTGGCTGTGGCTGTGACATGGTCCGGGCTTCAAGCTCCTGGTGCCTTGATTTCTCTGCCATAGTGAGCTGTTCCTTGAACTGTGAGCCAAGATAAACCTTTTCTCCCTTGAGTTGCTTCTGTCTGAGTATTTTATCACAACAAGAAAAGTAGCTAAGACAAAGACAGCTTTCCCAATAAGGGAAGTTAGTTGTCTACGGCCACTCTGGGGACTCTTCAATTTCTTCAGACATAGGAAGCAGCCCTTCGGTATTACTAAATAAATCCCCGCCCGTGGGGCTGTCCAGTAGAAGGAAAGACTATGGGTATGTAGCAGATTCTTGTAGTTGGTTTTTAACTTAGCTCATGACTGTATGTGCTTGGGCAGATAGGGTGATGGGAATCACTTGGACAATGTAGATATTGCTATGTTTCTTTCTTTCTTTCTTTTTATTAAAAAGTTACTTCTTTCCTCAGCTATGTGAGTGATGGAAAAGAAAAGCTTGGAGGGTCTGAATTATTGTGAGATTTCTTCTTTTTTTTTGCCTCATAGCCTTAGCCTAATTACATTGGGAGTCAATTTCATGTGTGCAATATAATAGACGATATGATGCACTTGGGAGTGAAATCTTGGCTTAATGTTTTTATTCTTCCCCTCCTTACTGCTTCATCTGTTTTAATTTGGCACCTTGGAAACCAGCTTCTTCAATAGTGATATTTGTTTCTCTATAGGGAGCCCGGGGCCTGTGGGTAATAGGTGAACTTTAATAAAACTTATAAATAAATAAATAAAATAAAAACATTCTTTCTCCACCAACCATACATCTCTGTCAACCAGAAGTATGGAGAGAAAGCCAACGCACATGCTGTTTCCTTTTATAGACTGGAGAGAGAAAAAAAAATGAATCTTGAATTCATTTGGTTGATTGGAACTTCATACTGCGTCCAAGCCTGCCCACAAACACAGCTTTGAAACATGCGGTAGACTAAAGACAGTGAGAGCAGACTGGGGAGGGGAGAGAGGGAGTCTGTGGAGTTCCTAAGATGGAAAGATGTTGCTTGTGGTTTCTAGGGAGGGGCACTGGCTCTTTAGAGCGGAATTAGTACAAGTTTAATGTCTTGATTCTCATGATGGCCCTTGTTGTCATTCTCTGCTTTAACACATTGTGTCTGACGTAGTGGGGTTAGAGATGTGAAGGAGAGGAACATTGCCCATTGGGCTAACCGATGAATACGCTAGCTTTCTTCTGAGTCCTCCCAGCCCAGCTTTGGCAACAGAAAACGTGATGCTCCCTTGGAAGGGAGCCATGAGTGCTAAGCAGGGCCATCTCACCTCCAATGTACGGACCCATTTAGCCCTTCAGCTTGAAGTTAGGGACCCTTTCATAATATGTACCTGTGATATGAAAAATTGGAAATTAATCTCTCATTCCTCAGCTTCAGTGATAAAGATCATGGTATCTTGAACTAGGAGCAGACCATAGTATGTATAAATATGAACGGACTCGGTTATACACTGCGGCTAGGTTTTCTGCACACTGGCTGCGCTTAACAAGTTGAGCTGCAGTGGCGTGGGGCTTTCTACCTTACGGTCTTCTTTTAGAGCCGTGGTCTTCAGCCTTCCTAACAATGTGACCCTTCCCTGCAGTTCCTCATGCTGTGCTGACCCCCCAACCATAAAATTACTTCCTTGGTACTTCACACCTGTTTTTGCTACTGTCACAAATCGTAACGTATCTGTGTTTCCCGGGTGGTCTTCGGCGGCCCCTGTGAAAGGATTGTTCAGTCCCCAAGAGGGGGTCACAACCCTCAAACTGAGAACTACTGTTTTAGAGGCTGGCTCTGATTCATGTCCCCTGCAGGATCTTCCTTCCACCACCGGCGAGGCGCTGCTGCTCTCCGCTCCCGTAGGGCGTTCCTGCCTCAGCGCTGACGTCACTATACCGAAGTTGCTTTTGTCCTTGTCTCTCAGCAGAAGCTGTTAAGGGACAGGGGTCACCTACACTGATCCATGTGTTTCTTGTAAGCAACACAACAAAGCTGAAAGTACATATGTGTTGATCACAGTTAATTGAATGATTTGTGACATTTACCGGCACGAAATAGTGCGATTGCTCCCTATAACCTAAATTCAACAGTCTATGCCTAGAACCAATGGTCTTAGCATTTGTACTTCTAATCTCTATTTACTTTACTAATAGACTGTTAGGGAACCGAAAGCCTGCTGTCTTCCACATATAAGGCAGGCTTTCCTGTCCCGTTAGGAAGATACATGGGGTTATCTGCTAATTCTGCTGAGCTGTCCACATAAGTCTGTGGGTCTTTGGTTATTTGTACCGTGAGACCAGAGGCTCTCTGATATTCTCCTCCCACGAAATACGCAGCCTCCATTTCTATCAGACTCTCATCCTTGGCACCACTGGCACGTGGGATTCAATATTTCTTGTTAGGATCTGTCCTATGCGTTGCGGGCTATTTAGCAACACCCCTGATCTCTATGTATGAGCACCTGGGATTGTGTTTAGATGTAACCACCCACCCACCCAGGGGGAAGTCAAAGCTGCCCTCTTTAGAGAGCCACCAGCACCTGTTGGTACACACATGAGCTGAAATCTACCAAAAGTTTCAAAGGCTCCTTCCCTAGATACCTCTCCTGGCACTTCATAAACATTTTCATCTTTCATAATTGATCTACGATTCCCCAGCACCAGGCATCATTCCTGTGCATTCATAAGTGGTAAGAACCCAGAAGGGAGACCATTATTATGAACATTCACAAATTACTTGGAGGAGAACCTGCTGAGGAAGATTCTGAAAGCATTGGATTAAGGAGAGCAGGTAGGTTTCATTGTAAGGGGCAACTCTCATGCGTGGGTATACATGAGCGCAGCACAAACGTAAGCTGCCCTTAGATGGAAAAGTTGGGCCATGAGTTTAAGGAGCACTCACAGCCTACCAAACAGTTACCATCAGTGGTCTAACTGAAGTATACGTGGCATTGCATATCTGGACTTCGCTGACACCAATGTAGGTAGGCTGGAGTTTCTTCAGGACTTTGGATGCCTTGAATGTTCCTAGTTACTTTATGATGTCTACATGTCATGTGTAACTAAACCTTAACATGGAATGCCTTTTTGCTTGGTTTGCAGAGTGAGTTCCTATCAGTTAAACTTCAGTGCAGGGAAGTCAGATTCTGTCTAAAATTCAAATTGCACGTGACACATCTCTCCTGGAAGGCTCGTCCCACTTTAATCTATAAAAGACATGCTTCTCTTAGGTGTCAGCTCTTCTGGCATTGATGTTTACTTGTCGGTGAGTATAGAAGTTGGCAGTTGTAGTAGATCTCAGTAACTGCATCAGAAACAGAGGACATTGCCCTGTCTAAATAAAACTAGAACAAAACGTTTACTGGTCGGGGGGAGTCGGTGTTCCTACGACAGGCAATGCTAGGAGAGGCTTGGGAAGCTGAGGTCACCAAGCCACTATTTATTTGTGGCTGAATGGAGTTGATCACCACGAGTGGCAGAAAAAGCAGAATTAGAGTTTCAGCAGGTGTGGGCCCTGCCCACAGCAAGGTCACAGGGAAAGAAAAGAACTTTGGATTACACTAGCGAGAGTTTACTATTTTTCTTTGGCTCTCTCTCCCGTGGCTGCGGGAAAGGCCAGCACAGGAGATGTGGAAGAGAAAGGAAGCATAAGATGTCTCAAATCTCTTTCAATTCCTAGGCAGGCAAATGTTGCTCAGAAGTCAGGCCGCTTGCCCAGTCGTTGCAGCCATCTGACACCAAAAAATGAAAAAAAGTCATTGTGTATTCAAGAGTCCATTTGTTTCTGCCTTTTAGATTAGAACGGCCTGATCTAAATTCCACATTGTTGTTCCTCAAATCAGGTCCTCTCTATGCTCACGCATGCACAAATTCTCCACCAAATGCTCCTGTGCCCAGAACTTGCCTTTTTGTGTTTTATTCTATCCAAAAGCACTTAGCTTTTTATTATCAAAATTTAATAAAGCCTTGATTAAGAAATCACACTACTTCAATTGCTTGTGTTGCTTTTCTCTAACAAGCCAAAACAACATCTTGTGCGCTCTCTCTCTCTCTCTCTCTCTCTCTATCTCTCTCTCTCCCTCCTTTTCTCCCTCCCTCCACCATGCTTTTGCTTCTCTCACGTCTCTCTCTGCCCTTCTTCCTCTCTTTCTTATTATATCTCTTAATATCATTGTCCCCACAGTCCCTCCCTCTTTATTTTTCTTTCTTAGCCTCCTTTGTGCACACATTAACCATGAATGCATTTATGAACAATTGTGAGCCTGGAAGCAGCCCTTGAATGAGGGGCAGCGACAGGATTATCATTGATTTGTGCTCACCCCAGGGATGAATCTTCCAAAAATGTCTTGGCATTAACCTTGCTGCCCAGATTTAAAGGTCATATAATCTTGACACAAGAAAACCTCTTCTGTCCAGTTCAGGCCCTAAATCTTACTAAGGGACCGAAGAGTCTACTTCATATTTCCATCTCTCCTCCTTAGGAATTAGCAATCAGAAGACTCTGGAAGTTTGCAGAAGTTAGGGAATGGGAGGAGGCTAGAGAAGTTAGCAGAGAAAGAAATGCAGAGAAAGGAGAAGGGAGGGGAATATACAAGAGGGCTAATGGGAAGTTTGGCAGGAAGATGAGACTTCACAGACAGCCCTTCCTAGTTAATGTTCTGTCTGTCTGGTTCACAGCGGATAGCCTGCAGCAGAGTTACCGCAAAGAATAGGAAAGAAGGAAGGAAGGAAGGAAGGAAGGAAGGAAGGAAGGAAGGAAGGAAGGAAAGAAAGAAGGGCAAACTTCGTAAATACAGAGAGGCCTAGCATGGCCAGACAGCCTCGTGCTTACAATGAACGCTTGCTGTAGCCTGCCGGCCAGCAGTGCAGATGCTGGAGGACTCACTGGCCAGATGTTTACCCTACAGCAAAATGCCCAAGATGGGCCAGTTTCATGATTTGCCAAAGATGCTAGGAGTGCTGGCATCTCTTCAGAATGGACGAGTGTTTGAAGATGGTTGATGTTGTAGCCTCCTTGGTCTGGTGGCCATACACAAGTACCAGCAGTTGGTACACCCTTTGTTGAACTCATGGGCTTATCCCGTCTTGCATGTAGCATGTGGCCTTCCCTCCGTGAGCGGTGGCCTGTCTTAACAGACCTGCTCTCCAGATTGCTCATTCTGCTTCCTGTGCTAGTTTCCTAATGAGACTAAAGATGGCCTGGCTGTCACAGCTGTAAAATCTTGAATTTTCCTTGTAGATTTTCAAACATTTGTTCTTTATTCTCTGCCTGCCTGTCTGTCTGTCTGTCTGTCTGTCTGTCTGTCTCTCTCTCTCTCTCTCTCTCTCTCTCTCTCTCTCTCTCTCTCTCTCTCTGTGTGTGTGTGTGTGTGTGTGTGTGTGTGTGTACATACAGGTACAGTTGTGTGGGTTCACTTGTATCTTCAGGCTGGAGATGACCTTCAGAAGCTGTTCCTCAATCACTTTTCATCTTGTTTTCTGAAAGGATCTCTTACTCAACCTGATGCTTGCCCAGTAGGTGAGGTAGCTGGCTGGTGAGCCCCAGGGATCTGTTTGTCTCCAACAAACATCCAGGATCTGGATGGCAAGCGTGTTCATGATCTCATATTTGGTATTTCTGTCTGCCTTCAGGGGGTTGAGTTGGACTTAGGACCTCATGCCTCACAATGAGTACTCTATAAACCAACTCATCTATCTTCTGAACCCAATCAGGTATTTTTTGATTAATTTATGGCCATGTCTGTATTTATCACACACAGTATGAAGTGGAATGTGGCACACAGTGGGATGGCTGAACAGAGTGATCTAGTTTTTCCTTTTTATTTCCTTCCCTTTCTCTACTTCTCTTTCTCTCTTTCTTTTTTTCTTTGAAACACAGTCTCCCTCCTTGAGAGTAGGCTGGCCTAGATCTTACTGTGTGTCTAGGCTGAACTTGAACTCATGGTCCACAGACCCCAGCCTCTTAGTGTTGAGATAGTAGGCATTGCCCACCATGCCTTGTCAAACAAGTGCATTTGCTGAGTGAAGAACTTAGCCATGTCAATCTAGTTCGCATGGTTCCCCTGCAAGATAATTGGGGGACATTGTTAGAAACATATGGCTCCAGAACGCCCTGGAAACTCTTGATTTTCCTTGTCCCTCTCATCCCCGTGGAGGAAATCTGAGGAGTGAGCAGAAGAGGTGAGCTCTGTGGAGCTCTGACAGTCAACACTCATGGCTCTTCTCAGATCTCAGCACACGTGCCTCTGTCAGGGGCTGTGTGAGTACCACCCACTTACCCCGTCACAGTGGAAAGTGGCTCTCAACCTTTCTAAGGCTGCAATGGTTTAATGCAGTTCCTCATGTTGTGGTGACTTCCAACCATAAAATGATTTCATTGCTACTTCATAACTGTAATTTTGCTACTTTTCTGAATTGTATCTGATATGCAGGATATCTGATATGTGACCCCCAAAGGGGTCATGACCCACAGGTTGGGAACAACTGCTTTACACAGAATGAAACTAGCCATGATACAATAAATGATCATGTGCTTTTGCAGGTAAACATGTCTCACTATTTTCTTCTTGGAGCACTCCCTCAGGGGTTGGGCTTCTTTCTACATCTTTATACCTCTTATGGGGCTACATAAGTGGCTCTGCCAATTAATGTTGGATAAGGAGGGAGTCCAGTTTCCTAGAATGTTTCCACTGGGTCTTAGTGATTGTGGTATGTTCATATACCTGATATCTCTTCTACTATGACTTCTAGGGAAGCATGTAATATATTTCCCCAATAACCAATAAGCCAATAAGCCAGATATCTCCTTAATATATATATATATATATATATTAAGGATATATATATATATATCACAGGGATAGACTTTTGCATTGGCTTCATATGAAGGCAGCATAGGAAGCCACATCCATCACCACAGTGTTGGCTTAAAATGACAACACTTGTATTATATCCACCTTTTATTGAGTTCTAAGAAAGTCAGACACTGTGGATACGTTTAACCTGAAAAGGAGCCTTTGCCGTTCCCATCTTACACAAGTGTGAAAACTGAAGTTTGGAAGGCTTAAGTAGTCTATCCAGTTAGCAGGCTTCAGGGTTCACCTGGCAGTGAGCTAAGCCCTATGCTGCACCAGAAAGAGATTCCAGAGGCTAGGTCTACTTAACTCAAAGGCGGTACAACCAGATGCGGGAAAGAAGTTAAGAAAAGTATTTTCCCAAGTATGGGTGGGGGCGCTATTTTGGAAGCTCATATATTGCTTAAGTCAGAAACATTACACGGTCCACTCCACATTACATTCAAATGGGGCCCAGTGAGAGATGTCGGAACACTGGTGTGTGTGGGAGGGGCCCATATCTGCTGCTTCGAGGGTGACCATTAGACAAGGCTGATGAATGAGGACATGAGATACGGGAGCAAGCAGGAATAGGCTCCTATTACGTCATGCCACATCCAATTCAGCATATTCCTCTTTATTTTCTGGGCTCCAAGTCCAGCCTTCTCCGCTAAATGCTCCTTTAAAAAGTTTAATTTAAAGGGTTGTGACTCTTCCGTTTGTCCCTTTTTCTCCTTCCCGCCCCGGTCCAACGCGGCGGGTTGTGTGGACTGAGTAGCAGGCAGTGGCTCCTGTAGTTTCTCTTCCCGCCATGTGGTGGGGCTGTTCTTCTAGTTATCTCCACCATTACTAGTCCAATATTTATTTTCGGTGAGTAATTTGTTTATCGGGAGGTTATTTTAATCTAATTTTGGCCATATTTGCTAGTGCACACTATCTGTGCTTTCCAGCGTTAGCAGCTTGCATGTCTTGAAGGAAATTAGCTGAAGATGGTCTCGGCGGCATTTGCGCAGCCATTATTTAAGTGAGGTGGGAGGAGGCTGGGAGAGAGGAGCCTGGGGTTAGAACGGCGGCTGGAATTTGTTGCCTTCCTAGTGGTGCTAGCATGATTGAGCAGGATAGACCGAGGGCGGGGGAGTCCGAGAAGCTTTTCACAGGCTGTCTTTGCCTGACAGCAGCAACACTTGTAGTTAGGGTCGCTAGAACACTGCGGCCACTTGTTAAAGACCTAGATCAGTCTGGAAGGACAACACTAGTTCTGTGCCCTCGGCAGGAGTCCCTCCTTCCGTTTGATGGCGTTTTAATAAACTGCTATTGCAAGCCCTCTGTAAGTTGGGGAGTGGGAGAGGTCAGAAAGAGAGCAACTATATACCAGAACACCCACAGCAAGCAGTGATGATGACCCTTGCTGGACACTCTGCTAACGTCATTGAATTATTCATCCTCATTTATATACTAATCATATTACTATGTCCATTTTGTGTGCCAGGAAGATGTAGCTAGCAGAAAATAAAGACTTCCTGAGACCCACACAAATAATACAAGGAAAGCAAAATTCTACCTCAGTCGTGACTGCTTCCAGAGCACCCCATTTTTATATTTCTGCCACCCTTCAGCAGGAGCCAGGAACCCCGGACTCTGAGCTCAGCCCCAGAGTAATTTTGCGATCTAACTTGGCCTTTGTCATTGCACTTGAGTTTAGGTTCATTTACCGTAAGTTCCGTACGTGGAGAGTTGTGGGGGTGTGTTGTTGAGGCTTCTCTGAAACAAAATCTTCTATTTTTATCATCAAAGCCCAAGTGTAAATGACACATGCTCAGTAGACACAATGGGAGCCCAGTGTGGCTTTTCCATTGCTTCGCGTGACTCTTGGTAGTCTCCTAGAAGCTCCCAGGGACGTTTCTGGGGATCTGGAGGAAGTCAACATTGAAAACTTATGAATGAATGTCTGAGTGGAGTTTGGGGGCGGGGCTTGACTTGTTGCTTGGGATTACAGGTTAAAGATGGAGTGTGCCATGCTGCTTCCTGGGGGAGGCTAGAAAAGTGTGCCGTACTTCTCTAAGAGTGGCCATAAAATAAAATAAGCTAGGAAATTTGACCCAGAGAAAGCCAGAGTCTTGTATTCATCATCAAGCCCCCATTCAGTCATTTTGGAGTCTCCTAGTACTAATGAACCCAAGTAAGGAATTAAACTGAATCTGAGACATTGAGGACAGTGGAGGTATGCTAGTTGGCAGGAGGAAAGGATAGGGAAAGGTCCTGTGATGGTCAGACTTCAGAGGTGACTGTCCTTGCTCTTAACAGAGCTGTGGATGGTGGTGATGATGGTGGTCCTGCCTAACACAGAACTTGGTTATAAGTTATCATTGCCATGTAGATGCTAGCTAGGGTCAGTTCTTACACATGGGCAGGATGCTATCTTTTACTACCTCTGTCTCCAGGGCTTCCCCTCTATCCTAGGATTTGTCCGCAAGTTTGGGCTGCAGTGTTCTTTTGAAAAGACCTTAAAAGTGTCCAAGGTTTTAAGTTGTGGATGAAGAGGGTATGAATTTGCTATAATTATTGCGTGACACAGTCTCCATAAGGGCAAGAGACAGTGTTTACATAGTAGTCTTGATGTCTACTCTCCTGATACTGTGGGATCAAACTGTAGCATCCACGGGGACATGGCTATCAGGTAGGCAGGTCTGTCCCCTTTAAAAATAACGACTAATACAGAAAGAGGCTTTGAACCAGGAGTAGGTGTAGGGCACTAGATTTTAATAAACTTTGGTAAAAGTCGATGTTAGTTTATTATTACTGCCCCTGGGGGTTTCAGGAGTTGATTTTACACAGGGATAGGGCTTGCTCAAGTTGAAATTAGTCTCCTAAGATCTGTCCCCTACACTGAATGACACCTGGCTGTTCTTTAGTGCCCATCTTCCCTGTAGAAGCCTTTTCCGTGAAAGGACTAGCAGGAAATAGTGTAGAGTTTGTGGACCACGCACTTTCTTTAGAGCTATTCCTCTTTGCCTCGAGAGGGCAGGAGCAGCTATAGGAAGCACATAAAGCAATGGCTATGGCTGTGTCCCCATAAAACTTTATAAAAATAGGCTGTGGGCAGTGTGCTGACCCTTACTTTAGATGGAGCAAGCCTCACCCCTGGGCACTGCATTCCAGTAATCCTTATTTCTTAAGCCATTAACTCTAATGTATTTTATACAGCAGACACTCAGAGCAAGTTATTTGAAAACTAAGGAATGAATAAACAAACAAATACATGCAAATTTGGTCCCCTTCAGCCCATCAGTAGGCAACTTACTTTGTTTTCATTTTGGGGCTCTCAGGAGTTAACACCCAGGGCTGTAGAGTTGTAAACCCTTTAGATTTTAGAGCTTGTATCATTCTGGTGTAATTGATGACTGGCTGTGGGTTGACAAAGATAAAGTCTCGCCAAGATTTAAAGGGATAGACAAAAAGATAAGCATTCCAAAGCTCTGGAGGCACATGACTGCTTCCTCATCACATCCAGGATTGACTTATTTATTTGGCTTATTTATTGGCATCAAGATGCACCATCGACTGTTTCCTACATATTCTAGAAGTAGCAGGTCACAAAACATCCTTTCATGTATTACCTCATTTAAAGCCCAAACCAGTCCTGTAAGACAGGTAAATACTTAACAATTCCACGACAGTGACTTTCAGTGTGATTGATTTTGCCCCTGAAGGAACATTTATTGAAGCTGAGGACATTGTGACTATCACATCTGCTAGGGGGTTGCTCCTGGAAGTCATGGAATAGAGACTAATTTGCTACCGACATCCTATGATTCTTAGGCTCTTCCCCTATAATAAATAATACCTGGACCCAGATGTACACAGTGGGAGGTTGATAAAGTCTTGTTTTCACAAGGATCAAGGAGGTTGGCCAAGCTCCTCATAGCCGTGGAATATGCACTGGGTGTGTTGGGAACAAAATATACCCATTCATTTCACTCCAGAAGATTTCAAATTTATTTTGTAAAAAGTAAGTGATTTTGAATGAAATCTTGGCAGAGATGTCTACAGAAACAATGACAGTGAGGCTTAGGATGCCACTCAACCTTTTCCTTAGCTTCTCTCCCGAATCCCAGACCTCTGCTAGAACCTTAGTCCTTCCACATTTTCGGGAGCCATTGCTGTCTACTTTTTGGTGGTGGTGATAGTGTGCATGCATGGGTGTGTGTGTGTGTGTGTGTGTGTGTGTGTGTAAAGCTTCCACACTGTTCTCTAGAAAGATGGGCTATCCAGAAAGATATAGGGGTCTTGAAGGAGGTCATTGTGTAGTGCAGATGGTAGGAGAGAGGATGGAATGTTGGTACCGATTGGAGCTGAGTCAAAGGAGCATGCAGAAGGCTCAAGGACTTGGAATTTCATAGCGACGTGCCATTGGATGACAAGGCTGGAGGCAGAAAGGTTAGATGTGTGTGCTCTTTGCTCTTCCTCACAGCCTGGAGTCTGGCGGTTCCAGGAAGCGTGGGCTGAATCCCACGATGGCTACAAAACCATACAATTGTCTTTCTTGAAGTCCATAGTACTCAGCTGCATTGTGGCCCGAAGCAGAAGGGGCTGCCCCAGACAGGTGCCTCATGTATCAACTGGCAGAGAGGGCAGGTGGAGGAAACCTGTTTTCTTCCTTCCAGGTGTCAATCCTGACTGTCTTCTCCAGGTGTCATCCTCACGTGCTGACAGTGGAAGCAGCCAAGTGGAGTGAGTGACACAGTCCCCCACAGGGCCTCAGCAGGGATCACAGTTATTCCCGGGGCTTGGTAAGCACCTTCTCACCCTCTGGGAGAATAAACTCAAAGCAAGACTGTGGATGTTTGGGACCGACCATGAAGTTTCAAGGCGAAGCTACTTATTCCTTGGGGCTCTTTGGCAGAGATGTCAGATACAAATAGAAATGAAGAAGGGTGAGAAATCCCTGGGCCAACATCGTCCTTCATTTCTGTACACCTCTCTGCGATGGCTCTCAGAGTATGTGTGTGCCTATAGCTTCTCCCTTCCCTTCTCCCACTGGCTTTAGCTGCCCTGAGTTTTGTTATTTTTTTACTCACCAAGTTTTGACAGTTTCCATTTGCTGTGCTCTCAAGACTTCAAGAACATCCTACCTGCAGGTCCTGCCTTGTGACTCCTTCCTACAATGTGGGTCTCAGCCCAAGAGCCCCATTGCAATGTCTTTCCTAATCTTGTAGTCTAATGTAGCTGCCTCCCCCTTCTCAGTTTCCATTTGCCTCGTCCTGAAGTTTCTATGGATATTGGCACCTGCACCCCTCCACTGCCCTCACACACATGAGTGTCTTATGAGATCTGGGACTTCATTTTGTTTTTAGCTGTGTTCCTAGTGATAACAATAGTGCCTGGAACATATTGGCATATTGCTGATGCTGTTTTAAATAGATGTTTGTCGAGAAAATTAATGTAGCACCCTAGGTGTATGAGCATGATTTTAGTTGCTAATTTATTGTCAACAGCAGCAGTGGGACTTTGTTTGGAGGCAAAAGGTCTCTGTTTATTAGTGTATGCTAAGTAAGCCATCCAACTTGCTGCCCATTGCCAGTAATCAATGGATTTCAGATATTATCTAAAGTATCAATTCGACAATACGAAACAATTTCTTGCACCAACTGAAAGGCGCATCAGTATACACATACCACTAAGAGTGAGGAAACATTGCCGCCAACTGCAATAGACGCCATGTTGGAAACATCTGACCATTTGCAAAAACCTAGAAGACATGTTTTAGAATTGATAAAAAGTGTAAGCCAGGCCTGTGGGCCTGTCATTTTAGCTCCTCACGAGGCCATAGGAAGAATGTGAGCTCAAAGCCTGGCAATTAGTGAGATCCTGTCTCAATAAATAAATAAATATAAAAAATAAAAGTAAGAAAAAGGTGATTAAATCCCAGCTCAGGGGTACAGCTTGGGCCCGCTTTAGGTTCCAGCCCCCAAAACCATTCAAAAAGGAAAGAAAAATTAATAAATTATGACATAAAATATTGATTTGCTTTCTCTCAGGAGAGTAACCCTGGGCGGTGAGCACACAGGACAGGAGGAATGGCATCTCCTCCATTCTGTAGGGCGAGGCGGATGGAGACTCCAAAGTGTGGAACTATGCCATAGGAAGGTACTAAGAGGCACTTCTGATTTCAAAGAGAAACATCTAGATTCAAAATCATTTGATAAAACACTAGAGGTGGCCTCTTCCCCATCTGACTCACTATTCCTGGAACTAAGAGAAAATGTCCTTAGTTTTATAAAGGCAGGATTTGCTTGAGACAAAGGCTCACTTTCTAGGTGAGCTTGCCGAGATGAATCTATGCGACGGAGAGAAAGGGGCACCTGTAAATGAATTTGACGTCATTACTGATGTTTGAGCAGCAAATAACTGCGTGCTATTTCCACTCCTGATAGTGTTTAGTTATGCTTCTGTTTGCATCTTGTTGCTTCATCTCTGCGTAGGAGCCAAGTCTCTGCTGCAACTGCACAGGGAGTGGACAACTTCAGGCCTCTCCTCTCGAAATCTTTGCTCTTTCGTTACATTATGGAAGGTACTTCTGGCCTGGCCTCACCTAGCTTCTATCTGGGAGATATCTCCCCCCTAGCTCCAGATTGCCTCCAGTGACATGAATCGTTGTTGGCTACTTATTCGGAATATTCTGGAATTTGCATCTCATTAGAACTGAAAGGAAACAGGCAGATGGAAGATGTGGAGAGAAACCCATTTCTTCTGAGACCCTCAGGCTTATCTCCAACAGCCTTCCAGAAACATTTCACAAGAAGCTGGTTGCTCTGGGAAGAGTGAAATGTTTGTACTGGATGCAAAATTGGATGCTAACAGGTCATCAAGGGTTGGGGGCAGCATAGGATGTCAGCTCTTCAGTCAGATGGTGTAGAATCCTAGAGATGCTGTGTGTAAGCTTGACGGATTTCAACAAGCCTTTCAACATCTCTCAGATTCTGCATCCTCATTGTAAAGGGAGGAACACAGCTTAGCCTACAGCATTTCCATAAGACAAACGAGATGATCCATGTGAAGTGATTATGTCCAGTACATAGGAAACACTGAGCAGATAAAGTTCCTCTTGTACCTGGTTTTACAGTGGGGAAGAAGGTGGCTCATTGTCTTATAATGTGATTTGGGAGCCTTGGGAAGGCTATTTTGTCCAGAAATGTCTTCTAAATTGGCTCACTGAGAAAAGCACAAGAACAATCTATGGCAAAGGTGCACACAATATGTATTGCAGGTAGGGACATCTTTACCTTGAGTCTCAGTGCTCCAGGTGGGATATTGTGGCTCTAAGTGCTGTGGATTAAAGAGCACGTTTCATTTTATGTGTAAACTCCTGTTTGGAACGCAACAAACTTTGGGTTGCGCGTGTTCCTGGTTGGTAGACAGTGAGGAGAAAGCTTGCAAGAAGACCTTGGAAGTACAGTGGAGATGGATAGCCTTGCTAAGTGATGGTCTGCTCTGGGTTTGATTTCTTGCACAGGAAGAGCTTACAGATGCTCAGAAAATGAACTTCGTGAAGTTTCTGAGCAAAGCGTAGAGTTCTTTGATCTCTATGGGTAAGAATTTCCCAAGGGAGCACATTAGAGTATGCAATGTAGTTGAGCATCACACCCATCCCCAGAAGTGGCAGAAGGCCTCAAATCCTTGCATTTCCTCTTAGGTGCATATATCTTATTATACCCAAGAATAGTTGTTATGGTTTGAATATGGAATATTCTCACAAAATCAAGTGTTGAAGCCCACCTGGTAGAACTGTGTTAGAAATTTTGGGAAACTTTAGGAGGGGAGGCCTAGATAGATGAAGTAGCTACTGGGATCACATCTTTGGCTGTTGTCATGCCCTGCCCCTTCCTGAATCCCTCTGCTTGCTGTCTGTTATGGTGAGCTGACTTGCTCTGTCGCATGGTCCCTGCAGTGATTATTGGTCCGCTATTGACATCACTCCTGTTCCCTATGCCCCACTTCTTTTCAAAATGGAAATTTTAACCCCGTGTCAATATATTTTGCAAATATATAACTTGTTCTTGATCTGCTCCTGAATTAGCAGGGGAGATAGGAGGGGAGTATATTACAACTGCAATTGCCTTCATACCATAGTACTCAATAATGCAATCAAGATCACAGAGCTAGGAAATGGTACAGTCAATGTTCGACCCAAAAAAGCTATGTGACCCTGGTGCTACTGTTCTTGAGCAGGGATTTCAAAAGGAACATGCTCATATATGGGACATTTGACACTATGTCGCACATGAGAACTGAGGGGTGTTAAAAATCATAAACAATGTCAATCCTGTTGATGATGGCGATTTTCACGGGTGGCAGGCATTGAGCAGTTATTGTATGTCCAGCGTTAGATGGCTTGCTTTATGGTATTATTTCAATTAATTCTCTCAAATTAAGAATGAAGATGCTATTTTTTTTTTTAAAATCTTGTTGAAACACTGAGTGGAGGAGGTGTGAAATCACAGGCTCAAGGTTGCTCAGCTAGTAGGTGGTGGAGTCCAGCCTTGCTCAGGACTCCAGGAAGGCAGCTGGCAGAGAACCGAGGGGTCCACACAGGGAACAGGACCAGCAAAGCGGGCATGAGGACCTGGGGATGGCAAAGATGCGTTTAGAGCCTTCCACTGGTCTGTATGTCTCATTCCTGGATGTAGTTGCTTCGGTCTCAAGTGGTCCTCAGATGCAAAGCCCTAGATCCCCTTTGCTGAAGGATCTCACTCTTCACCTAAGGGAAGATACAGAGCTGAGATCAGGGAATAAAGAACAGCAATGACAGACAGACCCCTTTGCCTTTGCCAAATAAGAAGGCAGAGCTTGGAGATGTGCTGACCCGGGACTCTAGGCATCTCTCACAGGCAGCTGCTGAGGCTCCAGATTCTCTAGGAGAAAGTCAATCCTTTGAGGCTTAAAGGTCTCTAGGCTTTCCTGTTTAGAAGACAAATATCTTTGTAAGGATGGTTCTGCTCACCAATGCCTTCAGGGGCTAGCAAGATAATTCACTTTTAAAGGAGATGGGGTAAGACAAAAGGTGAGGTGGTTGCTATGGCAACCTGCAGGCCTGCTTGTCCTGTGATTAAACATTGACAACATGGCACAAACCAAAAGTCTACAGGCTACTAGTTTGTAGCTCCAATCACAAGGTTATTTCCCCTTCACTCTCCTAATTATTTAAATGCATGGTAAGATAACTGGAATAAAAATGGTAGAAAAATCTGAACAGGCAAACAGGATCACCAGTGCCCCTTCTTGTAACTAAGCACCATTGATACCGTAGCATAATTCTTTCTGATTCTCTATATTTTTCTTTTTACCCGAGTGCAAAAAATCTACACCAATGGGTACCTCTCTTAAAGCAAAACATTTGAACTTTAATTAAAAATGCTTTGAGGATACCAAATAAGGGCGCCAGTAGACCACGTTTCAGATGGAGAATTAACTAGAAGTGAGAAAGGCTCCGAGAGGACACAACCCAGAGAGATGAGGAGAATACAAAAAGGTGAACTGGAGTGAGACATGAATCAAGTCTCTGCTGTTCAAGGATTCTACAATGGGAAATGGGCCAAAGATCTTTAGCCATAGCTGGAGTAGCCAACCAAACCAGCAATACCCAGGAAGCAGAAAGACGCAAGGCCTTCCGATTTTCCTCCATCGTTTTCATCCTCCTCTCATCAATCTATGTACCTCATCCCAACTTTCTAGGAAATTAAGATGTGAGTGTTTACGTGCACATGCATATGTACATGCATGGATACACACACACACACACACACACACACACACACACACACACACACACGACATCAGCTTCTCCCAAAGCAATCTTAGGAAGAAGCCATTTCTACAGTCAGACTACAGAAGAGCTGGTCTGCTTGGAAGAGGGGAGCTTTGAGGCCCCCAGATTCTGAGCTCACCCAGAGCTGTGTCTGAAATCTCACATTTTCCCTTGAATATTTTTCTGCTCTGAGAAGTGGTGTTTTTCTTTCAAATCTCCCCAGAATTCCTCTGAGCCGCTGATCCTAGCGACCCTCATTTCATTCTTCGGCTCTTCTCCACTTCTCTTCCGAAGTTGGATGAATCTCCACTTGTCGGGTGCTAGATACCTATTGACTTTTGTAAAACTTCCCAAACTCTTCTCAGAGAAAGATCGACTGATGTAGGGTCAGCAAAGAAGGGGCTTTAGCTGCTTCAGATGTTAGTAAACATGGCAACTTGTTGGGGATTAACAGGAAACCACGCATAGCATCTCTGCTGTTTGAAAAGGGATTTTTCTCTCAGACAATTAAAGACCTTTTTTCTCCATCACCCACGTCTTCTTACCCCAGATGAATAATGAATGAAGGTCATTAGGATGATGTATTATCGGTCGCATTGCCTTAGAATAGACAAAGACAAATGTCATCAACCTTCCACTGCCTACAGGGGCCCTGCGTCCCATATTTGCCATTTCTGGCACTTTTCACCAAGAAATACTTTCCGTTACTATCTCCTTGTTACTCCCCAATTTTCTTTTAAACTTTGGATATCAGATAGACCAAAACCTCATTTAGGTAGCAAAGGACTCTAGCACTGTTTGGGCAAGATCACCCAAGGCAAGAAATATTTTTGTTATAAAGGAATAATTCATTAAAGGAAGCATTGGAAGAATGTTAGACCTTTCATAGACATCACCAGGCATAAGTCTCATCATCCTTAATTCAGGGTCATGGCTGCATGAAATATTATAAAAAGGAAAAACCAAAATAAAATCAACTCCTCACATGAGTCAAAAATCTCAGGGGAGCTAAGTAAAGCCCTGCAATGGAAAATGATCTAAGCAAACAAAAATAAAAGGTCTGTTAATATTATGAGAAAACCCTCCACAGAGTACAGCATCAAATTTCCATGTTGTTTTTTTACACTCATGTGCACTTACATGGTCTTATGGAAAAATAATACTTGAGGCTGTGATTCTGCTCTTTGGATTACAGCTCAGGGGAGCTCTCTCTCACACGTTTGGCTAGAAGCATGTACTGTCTCATAAACCAGCATGAGTGCCTCATGTAGCCTCTGTGTAGCCTTGAGAGAAGGGCAGGATTTGAACATCTGTGAAGGGAAGAGTCTCAGAGTCAGTCACCTAGCGCCCTGAGGTCCTGCAGGTCCTAAGGTCATTTGGGTTGACAAACAGAGCCCACACTCAGTTGCTCACCCTGTAGCCCAGGGAAGTTAATCTGAAGAATAGCGTGGACTTGCTGTTGGCAGAGGTGTCTTTGGACTGTCCTTGGCCTTGTGGTTCTTCAGGAACAATTGACAAGGTATCTGAATAGACAGGCCCATATAATAGTCTCAGTGGAGATCGCCAGGAAAACACAGATGAGATGAAGAAATCATGGTGTGGAAGAGCGAAAGGCAGAACTCTGTCAAGCTTCTATCAGGTATGGATGGAAGCCCCATAAGACAACCCTTCAGGGTGGACTCAGTCTTGGCAGTTTGCTCTCTTCCCCAGCTCATCTTGGTGTTTAATAGTCTCTATGTGACGAGTTCCCTTCCTGTTTGACCCTGGCCTTCTGCTGTCATTTCTTTGTAGTTTTGTCTTACAGTTCTTCTGTTTATAGGAGCCGTAAGCTAAGACATCCATTCATAAGGACAGTGCTGACCAGGACGAGGTTTGGTGTGTCGAACAGAGGACACAACAGAACTGAACACATGTTTTCACAGAGGCAGTTACTAGTTTCAGAAACAGAGAAAGGTGGGTCTGTCCATAGGTGCTAAAAAGGAATCTGGATATGGCAGGGAGTCAATGTGTGATGGAAAGAGAATGAGAAGGGACCACACCTTCACTAAGGGCCATGGTCCATTTAAGGACTTGCCCACAGAAATTATGGACTAATTCCTTCATAGGCGTATGGAGTGAGAACTTACTTACCTGACTTTGGTGCTGTCCATTAGATCTGACTGACAGTCGATGAATGAAATTCTTGTTTACAGTCCGTGAATCGAGGAACAAGGGCATCATATTGGAATCATTCCTGGAGAGGGGAAGGTTTCACTAGGCCAGAGGTGACGTGGTATAACGGGGCTTCAAAACTAAGGAATGTCTGCAAGTGGATCATGACATGGAAACTATATTAAATAAACATGTGGCCCCATGATAGTCTGTTAACTGACTTTCCTACTCTGGGAAAAGCACCTAGCAGGTCTCCTGGAAGTGACAACCTTCAAGATATGGTGCCTCACTTAGTCTTCTCCCCACCCAGCCTTTAGAGACATAGAAAAGGATAGAAATATGACAAAATACCCCTCCTTTCCTGCCTCCTCCTATCTCCCCCGGTCTCTTCTTTTGTTTTTCTGAGAACAACTTAAAGACATTCATATTTTTCAATAGTGAGTTTCCTGAAAAGTAGGATATTTTCTTATATAACCTCTGTTTAATAAAATCTAAAAATAAACTGTTGTGTAACATTTCCTGGGGAATTACAAACCAATGTCTCTTCTTCTCGGCTACGGAATGACAGACCGAAGCACTGGCTATTGAAAGGCTATCTTGGGGAACCAATTAATTTTGGGACGTTACTTACAGGAGCTTGAATAGTGGGTGACTTCCAAGAACACAAGAACCTCAGGCAGCTGTGTCACTCAAACACGTGATCCCTGCAAGGGTCAGGACATACAGACCTGTATGGGTGGCACGCCCTGCCCCCGCTCGCAGGCAGTTGCTCTACTGAACAGTTCCTGCCCCACAAGTGTTTACTGTTTACATAACTCTGAAGGTGGGCATCTTGTCAATCCAGTCAGTTCTGTGAGCTTCCCGGGGCCTTGAAAAGGAGTGTTCTCTGAACCTTGGAGAAGGTGATGTGGATGTCTGCTTGTTTTCTTCCGTTTATGGAGATGCCTTGAACTACTATGTCACAGTAACAGCCCCTTATTCCCAGCAGCTTAGCAGGTTATGAGTCTCTGAAGTAACCACTGCCTTTTGCAAAGAAAAGGGAAGCTTCTCCCCATAACCGAGGCTGACAGCAGCAGTGATGTATGGGCATTTAGAGGGCAATTGGAAAGCTGGCTCCCTGGGTCTGATGGGCTCCAGGCCAGCACCCATTGCTTCTTTCTTAGCCACACCTGGTTGCTGAAAAGACCCAGTATGGGGGAACAATTTCCATATCCAGTATATACCAACGTGCAAGGTGAAGTACGTGGCCTATGACTCATGAACATGACTTACAAGCCTGATTGGTCAGAGCCCCTCTGACCTTAAATTGTGCTTTACTGTGGGTTTTTGCAAAGCTACTAAATCTCCAAACTAGTCTTGAGGTCCTTGCTGAAGTAACTTCTTTTTAACCTTTCAACGAACACAAACTTGTCTGACTCAGTGAACTGGGCATGGAACAAAACCTGTCACCTGGTTCCTTTGGTAATATGTGTCCATCCTTTCTTATCTTCTCAGTTTTGATACCCATGAGGGCTTCACTGAGTGATAGTCAAGCATCCCTAATGGCTTGTATAGGCCTGTCCATCAGGGGCCCGGCATCACTTCATATGAAGCCTTTGTCTCCAGGAGGGATGATCAGTTGGATTTTTTTTCCCCACTGGGACAGTACTCAGACTGATCCTGTCTGCCTCTGTGTCTGTCAACTTCACCAGCAGAGCTGCGAGGGACTCTTCCATTGCTTGTTTAAAATGCTTCCTCAATTCCAGCATTCAGAGACAGAATGTTCCCTGATTGTGACAGCCTCCATGATTAAAGCCCCCGTCTGCACTCATAGTCAAGGATGCCCCTTTCTCTGTATTGGAGGTCCGTACTGAAATAGCATCCTTCATCTCTTCGATTTCATTCACTTTCTCCTTGATGTCTGAGTCTTCCCATGGATTGGATGTTTTGGGATCCCAGGAACAGCTCCTTAGCAAGCTCTAAAGTACACCCTCTTTCCCTTGTGTCCCATCCACTATAACAGACGGCAAACAAACACCTCAGCCTCCTCCTGGCTCTTTTTGCTTTTGTGTTAGCACTGAGGGGAGCATCTATGTACCTTTCTCCCACTGTAACTCCCCCACCCCGACACACACACACACACACACACACACACACACACACACACACACACACGGGCAAAGTTCTTTCCAGTCAGAAAGTTCAGCTTCAGTTACATGTCTTATCACCCACAGACACCACCACACCCCTTCTCTGAACCCTATCAGAATGGACCACTTTCAGGTATTGAAGGTATCTTCTCTAGGCCAGCAGTCACCTGGCCGTGTCTTCTAACCCACGCTAGACTCAGGATGAGCCACTTGGTGCCACCTGTAGGAAGCCAGCCGCCCCTGTGGTTTCCTTCCAGGACACTCAGGCCTTAGATGACTTCCTATCCGTTGCGTGCTTTGCCAATCTAAAGCAGAGACCACACAGCTTCCACAACAGCAAGGAGCCACAGCATCCCAGATAACACAGGTGAAGGGCAGCCATATTGGGACTGCCCCTGCAGCCACCCCACCTTCAGATATACCAGACTCGGCTGCGTGTCTTACCGCCAGTAGCAGGAGCCATTCGACAGCTCCCCTCAACATTATCTATGGCTCTGTCAGCTAGTCCTTGGGTGGCAACTGTGGTATGTGACTTTCCCTGCGGAGACATGAGTAAACATATATTCATCACAGAAAGGGTACTGATGACAGACCAAAGAAAAGATTTTACTTAAGCCTAGTTTAGTAAAACCGTGATTTTTTATCGTTGTTACTTTGTAGGTGCGTGGATTAAAGGTTAGTTACAGGGACATGGGTGACTCAGACAGCTGTGTCATGGAAGCACCCCACCCCCCCAGCAGGGTGAGCAATGACTCATGATAATTGCAGCTGTACCCCTCAGAACTTGCAGGCTGCTGCTGCAGCAAAGAGTCCCCTCCATCACTACAGCTACTTACTGCTTATACAACCTTGGGGAAGGGTCTTGGGAATCTTTTGAGTCTTATGAGCCTCTCTCCAGGAAGGAAAGGGACCATGTCAGTCAGAAGGAAATAGCGACATAGCGTAAACATTGATACCACACTACCAGGAGACCTACAAATTGTACTCACACTTTAACCTGAGCTTCACTGATGCTTTTCCTAGTGAGATAATTTTTTCCTGGCCCATTATCTGAATTATAATTATACACTGTTCTAGGCATCATGCATTCTTATCTTTTTCTGTCTCCATGCCAAGCCTTTTTCTCTTCTTCCTTTTATGATCTTGACATTTGTGAACAATCTAGGTTACGTGTCTTCTAGCATTTACCTCACTATGAGTTTGCTGACTTTCCCAATGCTAAGATTAAGGTCATGTGTTTTGGCAGGAACACTATAGAAGCAATGCTGTGTTCTTCCCAGGTCACCGTAACAAGAGGGCATGTTACAAGCCCATGTTCCATTACCAGCAATGTTCATTTTGATCATTTGGTTAAAGTAACACCTGCCAGGTATTTATTATTGCCTTTATAAGTCTCCTGTGGCAGACACACTGTGGCATTCTCAGGCAGCCGTGTCCTGGGGAGCCGCGACTGACGTGACCTTTTCCCTTTGTCTCCAGAGTCTAACAGCCGCAGGGCAGTGAACAGAGGCTATGTCACCAGCTTGCTCAGACTGCATCAGGACTGGCACAGCCATGACGTGACCAACACCTATGTGCTGATCCGCCACGGGCTCCTGCTCTGTCTCAGGCACATCGTCACCCTCCGGTCTGGTAGGGAGGCCTTCCTGGCAGCCCAAGGCTTGGAGACTCTCTTCAGCATTGCACAGGTATCCAGCATGGGGATTTCCTAAGCGGGTGGAAGACTTGCAGGTTGAAACTTAGAAATTGTCCTGAACAGAGCAGAGGAAGCTAAAACGACTTCAAGATGGTGCTGGTGTCAATATGGCAGGTGCTGTGAATTCAAATCCATACTCATTCACTCGTTCGCATGTTCATTGAGTCATTCAATCAGTATGTGTCCATTCAGTGTTTGTGTGTTTATTGTCAGCACATTGCTAGAGATGGCACATAGAACAATGGGCTGGGATGACAGATCCCCCTAAAGTTGTGAAGCTTAATAGTTATCATCTGCCTTTTCAAACCATCAATTCCCACCCCCCCTTTTTAAGAAACGTAGCTGGACATGGTGTGTCACATACCTTTAATCTTAGCAATGAGGAGGCAGAGACTGGCAGATCTCCGAGTTGGAGGCCAGCTTGCTCTACAGAGTGAGTTCCAGGACAGCCAGGGCTACACAGAGAAACCCTGTCCTGGAAAACAAAAAACATCAGCAAAAGAAATAAAATAAACATATACACTAAAAAAGGAGAATTAAAGCGTTTAGATTCTTTTGTGCACAAGGTAAGTTCATGTGGTTCATGTGTTCATATTTTAATAGTTTATTTTCTCCTTTTGAATGTGAGCAGTCATTAGACTAAATAATACTAGAAATCTCTGGGGACTATGGCAAAGGAGACTTCTCATCTTAGGGGGCATACATCCTAACAGGAGACAGGCATTAGATAAACAAAACACCCAATGGGAAAGGTTTGGCAGTAGTCCGCGAGACCAGTAAAAATAAGACAGACTCCTATAGGTGGATAGAGAAGATTATCTAGGGACATTAAGTCCTTTCTGAGTAGGTGGCACCCAAGCCTAAATTATTGGACAGCTCCTCAAACCAAGTTCAATGGGAAGAACATTCTAGCAAAGGGAATAGCATCTTCCTTGATTGGTACTTAGCTGCATCAGGTGGGGTGGTGGTCCAAGGTTATTTGGGTTTCAACCCAAGCACACACTGCTTAGCTACACTTGCCTAGGTCTGATTTCAGTGCCATCCCGCCTGGTGATATCCATCTCTGCTCATTTTCCTACGCATCACGGTCCCTGTTGTTTTCCTAGTTGTCAGTTTCTGGTGCTCATTGCTCCTCTCTGGAAAGCTTCCAAATTTACTCTCCCTGAGCACAAGCAGAGGTAATGAAGCAGCCAATGAGAATGCTGCTCTCCCACCATAGCGTCACTAGACTTTCCCTATCCCTTTTAAAAATAGCATCCCTCCTCTAAACACTAACATGATACTGTGCTGAAGCCAATATCTAGTTTTCTGTCTGCTATCACCTCTGGGTTTTTCTCTGTCATTACTGAGTTCGGAGCTTCTCAGTCATGAAATAGCTACATTTTGCATTCTGTTTTTCTGGATCAAGCAGCGCTTTCTGTTTTCCCAAGCTTCCGTGTACTCTGTAGGCTCGTGATCCTCCAAGTCTCTAATCTCACCCAGTCCCTGTGACTTTTCCCCCTCGACTGCTGATAACAATGCTCCCCCATGCTTGCCTAGTTCTGCCCTCCATCTTACTGTTTTTCTGTCCTGTACTAAAAAAATCTCTGAAAGGGAAGTGGAGGAAGAAGACAGTGACTTTACAGTTGTATATTACATAGAAGGACACAGTGAAAAAAATATTACACCAAATGAAGCCCAGGTGTGCCAGGGGCTGCAAACACGCATGCAGGGCTTTAGAGGGAGCTCCTTAACAGGTCAGGAGTGTCTTCAATTCTTCTAATAAACAAACAGCAAGCTTCCAGTCTTCAGTCACTATTGTAAAAAGAAGCTGAATGTGAATGAAAGCAGCATCTACATTTTATAGTGAGGTTGCTCCAACCCATGCTGCAATCTCTGATTGGTATTATGCGAAAACGTATCTCAGGAGGGGTCCTGGAACAATGCTGAATAAATTGGCCACGATGCTTGTCGCATGGAAACATGCACAATTTGTGGGTGAAACTCCTAGGGGTTGAATTCCCCACATTTACTGATGCCTCTACGTGACTTTCAGCTTTTTAAACAATATTTTCGCATATAAGGACTTTTTACCAAGATTTTAAAAAAGATTTATTTATTTTATGTGTATGAGTACCCTATGTGTATTCATGCCTTTATTTCAGAAGAGGGCAACAGATCCCACTCTAGATGGTTGTGAGTCGTGGCTGTTGCTGGGAATTGAACTCAGGACCTCTAGGAGGAGCAGCCAGTGCTCCTAACCACTGAGCCATCTCTCCAGCCCCCTGAGCTCACTTCTTAACCTAATCATATCTTCTGACATTGCCCTCCTTGCCTAGCACCTGATTCTTTAGCAAGGGACATGGCGATGAGAGAATCTAGGAACTTTTATTTCCTTGGAACCAATAATCAATTTTTAAACTCATAAACATGTCCTTCTGAATAGAAGAGGCACCCAGTATGACATTATTGTTAATGCCCGGCTTGCTGTGCATTTTAATAACCCTGCCCGATACCCTTCTTTTGGTTCACGGCATGAGCCACACTTTTAGGATGCACAGCTCGCTTCTATTTGGCTCTCACCTGGACCATCTCACACAAAGCAAACTAGCAGTGGCCATCAATCACCATCAGTGGCCATGTCAATGGCAATTACAGACAGAGCTGGGCTCCAGAATGGTGGCATCTTTGATGTTCTTGGCTTGGTCTTAGTTCCGTTTTCCCTAAGGCTGGAGCTCATCGTCTCCGATCTGCATCTACTTTACCTTTCTTCTTTCTCTCCCACACTCCATTTTCCTTTTATCCAATACTAATAACTTTACAATAAACACTTGAGGCCATTTGACCAGGCCAAAGGGCTGAACTGTGTTCAGCTAATTCATTTTCCACAGGGCGTGTTTCCTGCTGTGTCCGCAGAGACACTTGATTGGTACCATTTGAGCACACTAAAGGAAAAGGGGCATTCTTGATTGCATTAGGACATTTCTGTTTTGAGAATTGACCCGCTTATATTTTGCAGTCTCCTTTTTTGGGTGTGCAGGGGTGGCTGCGGATTGAAAGCAGGCTTTACATATTCTAGGCCAGTGCTCCAATTCTGAACAGTATCCAAAGCCCTCATTGCTAATTCTGGTGCATGCTTGTGTGTACGTACCTGTGCACATGTGCCTGCGTGCATGCGTGTGTGGGGGGGGGGGAGGGAGAGAGAGAGAGAGAGAGAGAGAGAGAGAGAGAGAGAGAGAGAGAGAGAAGGGGAGGGTGGGAGTAAGCTGAAGGTTGATATATAGTGTCTTTATTTCCTTTCCACCATAGTTTTTGAGGCAGGGTCTCTCACTGAGCCTGGGGCCCACTGATTTGGCTCAGTTGTCTGTCCATTAAGGTCTCAGAGTCCTTATATCTTATATCTTATATCTGTCCTTATATCTCTCCCTCTTCAGTGCTGGGATCATAGGTGTACTTTGTTGTGCTGTCTGCTTTTCTAATGTGGGTCCTTGCAATCTAAGAGCCTCAAGCATGGCAAGCACTTGACTAGTGGAACCCTTTCCCCAGATACATTTTCATTGATAATTTTCTCTCTCTCCACTTTCATGAGCTGCCTGTAATGGGGACTTAGAGGGCCCACAGTAGGACAGCACCTTAGCCCAGGCCTTGGGGCAGATGCTCAGTACCTACTATCATGTCTTAGTTTCAGAACATTCTGGCCCTTTAACCTTTCCAGACTGGAGGCTCATCATGGACATATTCTGCACCAAATTCAGCACACAACACATTTTCCAAGTTTCTGGAGAAGAGGATGTGTTTTGGCCAAAGAGTTAGCGAGCTACACGGACTCTGTCTCAATTTAGTAAACTTGTTCTTACATTTTTTTCCCGCAGTGTCTGCAAAGGAAGGTATTGTCATGTTCTATCACCATCAAAATATTACATCTGCAAATCCAAGTTTGCTTTGCTTTGAGTGGGTACCAAGCAGGACCTGCACACCGGGCTTTGAGTCACACAAGTGGGCTAGTTTAGGCACGTGGGACTTACTTAGACTTTCCTGATGACTTCATATTTTATCCTTTTTCCTTTATATTTTCCTGTTCAGATAATAGCAGAAAGACAAAAGCAAGACTTCCATCGTTTCGGCTGCCGCTCATTCATTCCTTCCGCAATAATTTACAGTGACTCGGGGTGCCTGAAGGAATATGTCACTCCTCTTTCCTCAGGCATCCCAGATAAGGACTTGCCTTAGATTCAGCCTCCCTTGAAATACATTCAAGCCTACCTTCAAACTAAATTCATCCCAATGCCATCTGAGCAGCAACCTTGAAGTGAAAGAATGCAGATTCCGATTAGATATCATTCTCCATTAGCATGTTCGAATGACTAAACCTTGTGCAGTAAGACTGTTACATGTCCACTTAGACTGTGGGCATTTTATTATCTGAAATAATGTCCCAGCATGGGGGCTGTGCACAGTGCCTGGTATAATATTCTCTCTGTTCAGACCTGCCTGGACAACAAGAGCGTGGAACCTGTGATCTCCGTGGCACTTCAGATCCTCAGGCAATGCTACCCCGAGAGTTCACTTCCCCTGCTCACAGCCAGTAGTGCCTACACCTTCTCAGCTCCCGGGAACCCCAGCTCAGAGCTGCCACAAGCTCTAACTGAAGGTAAGGGAGCTTTCGGAGGAGTGTTTGCATCTTTCAGCATGCCAGAGGGATGGGGAATGATGCCGAGCGGTTGTTGTGCAGGTCAACCATGATCTTCTAAGAAGCTCATTAGAGACACGTATGAAGGGACAGGCTTTTTCCTAAGCAGGGAGAACAAGCATTGTGCTCACTCCCGTTGTCCCTAATTATTAGGTGCCGTCACTTTGCCTGGTGGGTACCGAATGCCCGCACAGTCATCTCCTCTAATTAAGAAAAACAATCTTTTCACAATTTTGTGACCCAATCCCTTCTCTGTGCTGTCTATTGGTGGAATTAATTTGTCTTTGGAACAGAACTGAAATAAAACTTTCACCATGTAAAGCCCTAGAATACATCGTTTAACCTATTGGAAAATGTGGCTGATTTGATCTCCAGGAAGATTCTAATGCTGTTTGCACTCACCTTTGTTCTGGGGAACAGATTTCCCCCAATTGGAATATTTTGTTACGTGGCAGCTGATACTTGATATGGTTAGTGGGTAATTCTAAAATTAATTCCTCCATTTTAAAATTAGGGGCTTAATCGAGGCGCTATCTAAATTACAAAGACTTTAGTGTGCACGTGATCTCTAAACTTTAGGACAGCGACAGTTGTATCAACATTCCAAATTGAGTGGGAGGATAATTGCAGTATCATTTACGTGTCATTTCTGACCAAATTATTTTTGCACTTTTTCATGGAACAACAGTCTAGGCATCATGGCACCCTGCTCCCATGAGCTCATTTGCACAGCAGGCACAGAAATCAGTGAGCGTCTGGGTGTGCTGGGATGCGGTGGGTTGGCTTTGTAATGGGTCCCTTATTCGCCAGAGATGCAAGCCACCGTGCATGACCAGGGGCAGCCTCATTCTTCCATCTCCTTTTTCCACTCAGAAGACTTTGAAGATGATGGTGAGGAGGAGATGGACAAAGACTCGGACGTGGAGGCTGTGAAAGAAGTAGGTAAACCAGCCCTTGCTTGGGAGACTATCCGTACTGACACTATGCAAAAGTAAATATATCACTTCCTGGGTTTACTAAGCTCTGTCACTCCAATGATAGTGATGTCTTGAAGGCACAGATACTGCTGTTGGGTTTTGCAGAAGCCATTTTTTATCTTGCTATGTCTAGTATACAGTCTCTCTGTAGAATCAGATCTATTGATTATGATCCAAATATCCTATCAGATGAGCCTGGCAGACTCATGCTTAGGGTTGGTGTATTTTGTAAGCGCATAGAAAGATGTTTTAGGAAACATTCTACTAGATCTCACCTGTGTTCATAAATCGGTTTTCTTATCCCCTGTCCATTCTGCACAGGGATGTAGGCCTGTGCATCCCCATTCACAGCTATGTGAATTACTCTTCCTTGCCTTGGAATGGGTGCAGCTCAGTTCCCAAAGAAGTGATGCTCCTTGCTCCCTATCACACAATGTTCCATGAAAGGGAGGTCAGTAATCTTTTTTTTTTAAATCAAAGTTCACATAGTAACCATCTGATAGTCTTTGAACCACCTATTCTTTGTTTCAATGACTCAATTTGCAAGTAAAAATGGCATCTGCAATACCAGAATGAATGGGTGTGACTGCTATTCAATCTGAAGAACATAGTTCATAGTCTGCTTTTTTGTGATGGGTGTGTTAAGCTTTGTCATGGCTTGAATACTGACTGGATATTTCTCATTTTAAGGGGCTTTCCTACACATTGTGGGATATTTCCCAGCATCCCTGCTCACTACACATGAGTTAGCATGGCATCCCTCACTTTGCCACTCATTCGTGAACCAAAAATAGCTCTAGGAACTGCCAAATCACTCCTAATTGACAGCCATTCTCCTAAGAAAATGATAGTTGGTCTATCATTCTTTAATTCTGTCTCTGCTTCTCCCGCTGTATGTAGTTTTGGATAAGTTTCTCCATTTATAGTTCCTTAATTTTGTCATCTGTAGCATAAGATCCAGGAGAGAGTTCTAGAGGTGAAATTCAAAGTTAAAAACTCTTCTGTACCAGCCAGATGGCTCAGCAGGTAAAGGCAGAGCTTAATATTCCAAGTTAATCCCCAGAACCCACATAGCAGAAGGAAAGAACCATCTTCTGACCTTTGTGCGTGCACACATTCACATGTGTGCATGCATGCATGCATGCATGCATGCACACACACAGAGGCATAAACACACAAATACTTTCCCCCACATGCACCCACAGACACAGGTAGCCCCCAATCCTCCCACATGCACACGCACACACACACACACACACACACACACACACACACACACACGGGGGCATAAACAAACACATATACATCCCCTCATATGCATCCACAGACACAGGCAACCCCAACCTTCACACACACACACACACACACACACACACACACACCGCAGTTTGAAATGTTTTACAAAAATAAAAGAAACAAGTCCCTCCCTCTTGTCTTTTCCCCTTCTCCCCTTTCCCCTTCCTTCCTTCTCTTTCTTCCTCTGTCCTCTTCTGTCCTTTCCTAGAAAGAAAGATTTTGGAGTTCTCAGTTTGAGCTGTCTCTCACCTTGCTGACGACAGTGGCAGACATCTATGGGGCTATCTCTCAGTCCCATCTTTGGGCTAAGACTGCTATTGACAGTCTGATGTTCGCAGGGTTTTGTTGATAAATAGAATCATTTCTGAAGTCATCAGTAGCAAATTGGTTCTTTGCTGTGGCTTGGCCACGCAGGCCTATAGAGTACGTGCAGAATCATTTGAATAATACCAGGCCGCTGCCGCCATTCATCAATGCCACCATCTACTCCCCTTGCGCTCACACTCTGATAACTGGATGTCGGATGCACTGTCAGTTGCCTCTTGTATCTGATGCAGGGGGACACAGCATATGACAACGCCCCACTCCACACAGCTATCTAGAGGGGGAGTCCTGCTATTTCCCTTGCCTCTACTCTGGAGAGGACGGTGAGCTAGGAGGGAGTGGAAGCTAAACAAATATAAAAATCCCGCTGGGAAAGAAGCAGAAGATAAATTGGTGAGAGCCTGGAAACTATTCATCAAAGCCTCTGACTGGGGAGATGATGAGAATCGGGTGTGAATCTGAGTTGGAGAGCAATGGGGTAGCATAGGAATTAGGCTTGACTTTGGGGTACAGCCAGCCTAGGAGAGCTGGCCCTCCGGCAGCTAGCTTTTCCCTGGTGAACACTGTAGCACTTGTTGCCCGGGACATGGACAAGGAGCCAGGCCTGTTTCTTTTCTACACACAGAGTTGACCTGGGCCTTTATCCTGTAGTGTTCTTATTTGAGCATTGCAGATAAATGTGACCTATATCCGAGTAAAAATATTTAAAAGAAAATCTTGCGAATAGAAGGTCTGAGGAGTTGAAAGGTCTGCTTTGATTAGATACTGTCACGATCAGCATAGGAAGAGAAACAGAACATGGAGATAAGATGCTGACTGTGTGTTCTTGGTGCATGCATCAGAGTTGAGCAAACTGTGGGGAGAGAATACACAGTATACGCACACTCTCCTTCCCCCATGTTACTTTGCTTCCCTTTTGAGTTTCTTTCTTTCTTTTGGGTGCTTTCTTAGGCATGATCCATATACATCAGGCAAAGTTCTGGGGGTTGGTTGTATGATACAAAAACAAACAAGATGTTGATTTTTATGCTGTCATGAACTTGGGAGTTGTCCTTATTAAAGACCAAATTAGCACTTACGATTTGAACAAGCAAGTGTGAAGCAGGGCAGAGACAGTGCCCAAGAGTTCCAGTTTAAAGAGGAAGGGTCAGAAAACATTATTTACATTAAGGAGCTATCAGTATTTTGGATAATATGAGGATGCACTAGCAGGTCCATCCTTAGAGGAGTATAAATAGCCTTATAAGATATGATGAGGGTTCCTGGAGAAGCAAAGATCAAACCACAGGGTCTTTGGGTGTTTGTGTATGCATGTGTGTTTATGTATATATGTGCATGTGTATGTGTTTTTGTGTATGTGTTTTGTGTATGTGTGTTTGTGTATGTGTGTTTCTACACGCACAGACACAGCCTAGAGAGATAAGAGTATTGGGTGTGGAGGCCTGCCTGAATGGTGCCTGAATGGATCATTAAGCCAAACTCAGAGGATTTACTTTTCTTTGGATTCAAGTTTGTAGGAAAATTATGTAAGATGGATGGAACATTAATTTTCTTCTTTGCCACTGGATCAAGCATCTATTTCCCACATTTTATTTGATTTAAGCCTTTAGGACTAGCAGGTTTTTCTTAGCTTTCCAGATGTGTTCCTATGTGGTAGGTATTTGTCCTCTAGTAAGGACATTCAATCTAAGATATGGAAAAGAAGTGAGTTAGGGTGTTATCATTCTTGGTTTACTTTATGTGTAAGACTCCACAACCCTTGAAAAGCAGAAATGTGTTTAAAGTAGAGTCCACATCACTGTTCAGCTGTCACAGGATGCTGGTCTAGAAGAAAAACAGAATTGCCCATACGATTTGCTCTATGAAGAAAACCTAGGAGTGCTTGTGAGCTTCTAACTTTGCATGAAGACACAGGCACAGCCGCCTAGACTGTTCCTCAGAAGCTGCTCACCCCAGCCGTATTCCTCTCCCCAAACCTCATCGGCTATGATCTTCCTCTTAGGCTCCATGCTTCCAGCATCTCCTTTCTGGAAGCAAATTCAAGCAGCTCCTTTCAGAAGAATCTTTTCTTTACATGCTGCTCTTTGTGTCTTCTGGACCTCAGTGCGCCACAGTGACTTCCTTCGTGAGTCTTCTCAGGTCGCTCAGTCCCAATGGCTACCCACTCCAGTCTTTTTATTCCAACATGGTGTTTTTATTGATTCTTTGAGAATTTCATATCGTACACCCCATCACATTCACTTCCTAGTACTTCCGTGTCTCTCCTCTCCATCTTCTGCCCCACAAACAAAACAACAAAAATAAACTAAACAAAAACAAAAAACAAAACAAGTCTAATCCGTGTTATCTATATTCTCACTGGTGCTTGGTCAAGCTCTCTATGTCTTATCCCTTAAATAGACCTGAGACCTTTCCTTCTCGTGCCCCTGCTAGAAGGAAGCCATCTATTGTGGAGAACTGTAATTCTTTTAGCCACCCGTGAGGCTGCACTTCCGTTTCTAAAGCAGATGCATGTACCCACTGTGTGCGCATGCGTGGGTCGCCCGCCATCTGCGTCATCATCATCAGATGGAAAAGCCCCTGTATGCAGGTGCAAGGCACTGCGTTGCCCATCATCAGCGTCTGACATAGGCACGTCTTTCCCCTTGTGTGCGTGTGCTAGGAAGCCTTTAAAAGCTAGACGCCATTTTTACGCTCTCTCCTTCCTTCCACACCGTTTCCTCGGACCTGTGAGCACAATCTCTGTTAATAAACTCCTAAGTGGGTTTGTTTGCATCTCGTGTCTTCTCATTTCCGCCGGATATCTTCAAGAACTATTCTCCCATATCCTTATCACACATATTAAGAGTTTTCTTTGATGGTTTCCTGTTTAGGCTGTTACTTGTTGGCGGTGGAGTGAGGTTTGGGGTTGGGGTAGGACTGGTCACAGAAGTCTTGTATGCCCCTCTTTCTCAACTGTGCATCTGCAATCATAGATACCACGGCCAAAGAAGCTTCCTCGCTCTGCACAGTCAGCAGGAAGCCCACAGTCATGGACTTCCACCCAGTTTCTGGTGACAGCACAGACCACTAACATGGCTCTGATTGTAATAGGTTCACAGACCCAGACAAGGCCCTGGGAGATAGCCCAGACCACAGACATCAACATGGCCTCAGGCTACAGCATAGACCACAGACATCCACTTGGCCTTGGATGGTAACAGGAGCTACAGACATCAACACAGATGTTGGCTGCAGTGGGACTGTGGTCTTCAACCTGGTCATCAAAGACAGCACAGGCCCGGACACTGCCATGACCACTCAGATCAGTATGGCCTCCAGTGGCCACATGGTCCACGGACCTCACCATGGCTTTAGGTAGTAGAATGGTCCATGGACATTCAAATGGCCTTCGGTGGTAACACGGGCCATGGATATCAACACAAACCCCAGCTGCAGTCGCGCCTTGGACCCAGACACTCCAGTCTTCATGCCAATTTTGTCTCCACCCTCCAGTGCTTTTAGGACAATTGCCACCATTAGAAAGGACTGTGTTCCATTTACTTTGTTTCTGTCTCAGTTCTTTTACTAGAAGGCAAGTCTCACAGACCTTTGTTCCATCACCACGGACTCTTTAGTACCTAGGAAGGCAGTTGCTCATACAAAGAGATCATTAAATGTTTGTGCAGGTGAAACACTCACACAGCAAAGGTAGCCAGGTAAAAAAGGGTAATAACAGAAATGCTATTATTTATGAACAGCACCAAGAATTTCTTATAGCGCACTTTATTATTTATTTCTGGTGATGGCTGGTAAATACTGACATACCTGGTGTGAAAAGGTTTACGACCTCATTCTTTTAAGTTTAAACATATCCTGGTATATTAAATTCTTTCCTGGCTGTGCTAGCAATTCTGATCTGAAGATAAAGAGCTCATGGCCTCACCTGGTAAGGAAACAGGCATGTATCGTGTCTTGACATCTTGCAGGGTAGATGTCTTGACTGTGCCCCGTCCTTTGTTTTGTAGGATGATGACTTGGAAACGGATTTGAACAAGCTGAGTTCTAAACCTGGTCTTGACCGACCTGAGGAGGAGCTGGCACAGTATGATGCTCTGTGTCCTGAGCTCTCCTGTAGCTTTGAGGTAAGCACAGGCGGATGATGTGTACCGGATGGTGTATGGTGTGATCTTTGCGGACCCTGAGAAGCCAAACAGAGATGCCCAGAAGCTCACATTGTTCACCATCGCCATCGGTTCTAGATCCTTCTAAGAGAGATCGAGAAGCAAGAAGGATAGTGAAACTAGGACATTCTCAAGGGTCCTAAGGCCTGACACTCTAGAACTGATATCAAATGACACATTATGAACCATAACCTGCTGTGTGGGCATAGAGCCCTGGCTCCACACTAAGAAGCAAATGAAAATTCTGGATTTATTTAGCTGCTTTTCTGCCAAATTGGAAAGGTCATCACCATAGATGGATTGTTAAAGGTCACCATCCAGATTCCAAGCTTTTTGGTCAGTAAAGATTAATCTGGATCTGGCGGTCCTAACCCAGTGTGCAGTTGCTGCTGCTACTATTGCTGCTATTGAGTCTTGGACCTGCCTTTTGATCTCTGTTATTTTCTTATTGCTTTTAACAAATTATGAGTCTGACCACATCAAAGGGCAGAGAGGGGCACACGTAGAGAGGAGTTGATATATCCTATTTCGCTTTAGAAAGCAGGAGATGATCAGTGGTCAAAGTTTCAGAGAAGAAAAATTCAGTTCGGTGTGAAAACTTAAAAAAACCCAACAGAATTGTCTTCAAATCAAAGGCACTGCCTGGGGCACAGTGGAAGACTTTCCTTTGTGTATCACTGGTGCCTCTATAAATGAGGTTATTCACTCAGGCTGTAATTGAATGGGGGGGCTCCAAAAAAGTTTCAAACTGTATAGAATTATATTAGACTCATCCAAATTCTCTTCTGAGCATGACTTTTGTGTGATTCTGGCCTTCATTTAGTCTTAAAGTTTGTTTTTCACCTTTGCTTGACTCTTTGGAAAGATTCCTAAATCACAAGAGTTACACTTAGCTTTGGGTCCAGACAGCTTTCATAGGGGTCAAATTGTATTCTCTCTCTGGAAGAGAACCTTAATAGAGGCATTTTTCTACTTTGACTTTAAAGGAACTAGAACCAAAATATGGAGATGATTTGAACATCAAAGATACCCCACGTGCCAATCACTATCACATTCCAAATGCTGCCACTCCAAGACAACAGTGCCTCAACAAGGATCACAGCTCCTGGGGACGAGAAGGAGAAGACACGGTCCACAGTTCCATTCTGGACACGGTGAAGACAAGGAAGTCCAGTGTACAGCTGTCCTCAAAACAAAGACCTACGTCAAATGCCAACCAAAGTATACGACAAAATGGCTTGGAGACAGTGTCTGTTGGACACGCTACCTCTGACGTCCAAGCCTCCCTAGAAGAGGCTGCTTGGGACGTAGAATCATTTTCCTGCCCAAGGATAACTTCCTCGTTTTCCAACTCCACTAAGCCAGATGAAAGCGGTGAAGCGGCAGAGAAGCTTCTGCACACACATCCCAAGCACATACCTTTCCACGATCCGCATCTTTATATGGCTAATGCTGCGAGGACCAGATCAGCTGTGGGATTTGAGACAATGGCGTTTCCTGATTTCTGGGGTCACTGTCCACCTCCTGCTGCTCAGCCCATGCTGGATCGCAAAAGGGGAGTACAGAGGTGAGGGTGTTACTGACTTGGAAGTCATAGATTTTCTCTTTAAAATATCTTCGGACTGTTGGAAAGTAAGCATTAGCCTAGAGTACCTTAAAGCCCTTTGGAGACACATAATCTTGCCTCTAAACTGGAGCATAGATAGAGCAAGTGTGGGGTAGTGGTAGGCATGTATTTCTGGCCAGAGAATTCCTTGGATTATTCTAATATAAACCCTTGAATCATGTCCAAGCTATCACAGCAGGGAACATCATCTAGCATCTCTACATACTGGAACCTTTCTTATGTGGAAGTTTTTCAGAAAAACAAGGAGCTGATTACTTGAGATCTCTTTTGTATTTACTACAAATTGGCAATTGATTTCTGCTTGATAGAGAAGTGTGGCATATTTCTATTCCATAGCCCTAGTGTTTGGAGAGTGTTTTTTCTGTATCGCTGAGGAAGGGATGGAAAAATACTCCATGTTTTCTCCAGGGCAGAAATCCTAAGTGATAGATTATTGCCAGAATTCAAGAAAGACTGCATTGTTTTTGGATCAGCACAGTGAGATTAAAATTAAATCTGATGAAAGGAAGGAAAACATTTCTCTGGAGGAAAAAAAAAACCTGGCTATACATATTTGAAGCCAGTAGAGTCAAATGTGCCGACCAGAATATTGGTTTAATTTAAATTTCATGTCTTCAGCAAATTATTCTTTTGATGGTAGGGTTCAAGAACAGTTCCCACTTGAATTCTTGACTGATCTCATCTCAACACGAATGCCACGGTCAGGCTCCTCATGCTTACGACTTCGTAGGTGGTCTGTTTCACATCTTACTTCTGCACAGAACTTCTCCGTTCTCAGTTGAGGCTTTGGGTTGGTTCAGTTCAAATCTTTCCCTCTCTCTTACCCAAAGTCAGCAAAATTAGCTGGGAATGTGAGGAGAGATAAGAAATCCCTCTTCAAGTTCCTCTATCCCTCTTATTTAAATCTCACAAATACTTTTTTTTTTCCATTCAGACAGAAGGCTGACCTCACTTAGAGAACAGAGTTCAAGGAATACAAATGTACGGAATAAATACGAAGTAGAAGCTTTGCTGGATGGAGCCATGCAGACTTCAAGGATGCAGATAGTCAATAGTGGCAATTTCTCCCTCAAAGCTCCTTCGGAGCAGAGGAATCTCTTATTCATACAGCCAGAAGAACTTCAGTACCCTAGCCCAGATTCTCTAGATGACTTTCTTCAAGCTATGAATTCCTTAAATAAAATCTATTACTTTCCATTGCGTTCTACTGCTCATGTATCCTAGTGCTTTCCTAAAGAGGGGAAGCGGAAGGACAGTGCTGTCTGTACCCCTGATCCTAAGGCTGAAGCAATGTTAAGCAGATTTTTTTTTCTGTGTTTTTCTCGTGACTTCTGAGACTGAGGTGAAGAGTGGGCACCAGCATTTACATTGCTTCCAATTTTTTTTTCAAGGGTCAAGATACTGGAGGATATCCGGAGGCTCCTCCAGCCCAGGGATGTTGTAAATAAAGTCGTCTTCAGTTTAGATGAGCCTTGGTAGGTGGTCCTGGACATCCATGGAATGGGAAATATGGAGAATTCTGTTAATGGGAGCTAATACAGGTGTTCCATGGTGGCAATCCACTTCTGTTTCGAAAACCAGCATGCTGACAATTCTGTTTCAAAAATTATAAAAGACAACTTTAAGAACTGTAGAACTGTGTTAAGCATAGAAATATGGCATATTCACACATTCCCTCTTCTCTTGCAGGCCTTCACAAGGCCTTGTTTCTGACTGCTTAAGATTCCACTCCAAGTTTGAATCAGGAAATCTTCGCAAAGCCATCCAAGTGCGAGAGTAAGTAAGAACAGCTACAGGTATGGTTTCTGTCGGCACAGGAGACCAGGCTTTGGCCTTTTCTTGTCCTTATCCATTCAGTGACCTCATATTAGTATTGTGATAGTATCTTTACCAAGACAATTGGCAAATGCTACCTAGCAATATTAGTCTTCCTTCCCATTTTTCAAATGTTTGTCAACAGACAATGAAAGAACTCATTGACTGATAACTTAGCAAGGTGAGCTGTTGACCACATGCATACACATATCTTATGTTCTAAGTAGCACTTCCATATTTCAGTGTCCAAGACTCTCTCAGTACATATTGATGCTTCCATTATTCCAAGGCTGGACCTGTTGATACAGAAGGGTACTTGACGTTTCCGATTCCTTCTCCTCTTGAAAATTGTTACTTCCACAGGGCTGTCTTTAGGAGGCAACAATCTTGGATTCCATCCTCCGTTCCAGGGACCCTGCTATACATCTCTGGCAACAGCTACCAATGAGATTTTATGAGGAGAAAATGACCCCACAGCTAGGACAGACTAAGGATGGTGGTAAAAAGCTAACATGAAAAAGATGATCACTTTCCAGTTGTGGTGAAATAATCCTCTTAAAAGCTTCTTTGATGTAAGACAATTCTGCCATAGAATGAACTAGATTTGCTAGTTATATAAGCCTTCTACTACAGGTGAACTTCTGATGAATATTCATTCAGTGAGAGTTAATTTTAAAGTAGCCACACAGGCTGCAATCAAATAGCCATGGCTCCCTCTACCTCTTTCTAGCTGGACTAGGATTGAATTGCCTAGCCACTTCATGCTTTTGTTTTTCTCGCCTGAAAAATGAGGTTAGCAGTAACACCTGCTTTGTTAAAATTAATTAGTCCATATAAAACTCATGGACTGGTACATGGCACATAGTAAGCCCTCAGCTGTCATGCTGTTATGCATGGACACATGCTCACCATGACTTGACCTTAGAGCTTAGTGTAGCTCAGATTTAACATGTCATTTTTGAAGTTAATTTTTTGGGGGCGGGGAAGAGTTATATATGATGCAATCCTTTTGTTTTTTTGTTTTTCCTTTTGTATGTGAAAAGCTCCAGCAAAGGTTGGCACATAATACTGAGATGAGTTGAATTACTTGGGCTTAAGACAAAGACAATCATGCTAACTTTCCAATCTACTTCCCCTACTACCACCTCAGCTTCTGCTTTGCCCCATGGCTTCTGTTTGGTTTTGCTTTTCTTACAATGGGGGCGGGACATTGAGCTATACACTCCCAAATGTAAGCATAGGTTTCTAAAGAAAGGGAACCAATCATGCACTGTGTACCTCGTTTCTTATTTCTAAAGTCAAATGCTAGGGACCCAGGAGGTACTACTTAACCTAAGAGTCTCCTACCTGGATCATTTCAGTCCAGAATCTGCCCTAGTTGCTACCATAGCTCAGTTTCTTTCTCTCCAGATCTGCCTTTGACCAGAGAGCAGAATCCTCAAGAAATCAGTTATAGTTCGAGCGACCGAGTAAATAGTAAGAAAATGAACATTTCAGTGAGGATTTTTAAAGCCTGCTTTTCTGAGCCAGCACTGTGGAAACAGTAGAAAACAAGGGTCATAGAATTGCTTGTAGGCCTGATTTACCCACCCAGTGGAGTGTGCTTCAGTCATTGCACAGCGAGTCATTGGTGGGGTCCTGACAGCTACAGGGTGAGAGGTGGGTGGGGCTCCATCAATTAGCTCTCCTCTACTCTCGTGTCTTGTGCCAAGCTCTATCCTTCCATAATTACCACATAACAATGGTGTGCTGGCTGGTTTTGTATCAACTTATGACAAACTGGAGTTATCTGAAAGGATGAAACCTCGGTTGAGAGAGTTTCTCCATAAATTCTCACTGTGTGGCATTTTCTTAATTAGTGATTGACGGGGTAGGGCCCAGCCCATTGTGGGTGGTGCTATTCCTGTAAGGGTAGTGCTGGGTTCTATAAGAAGGCAGGCTAAGCAAGTAATGATGAACCAGCTAGCAAGCACCACTCCTCCATGACCTCTTCATCAGCTCCTGCCTCCAGGTTCTTGCCATTTCAGGTCCTGTGCTGTCTGCCGTCAATAATGACTGCGTAAGCCAAATAAACCCCTTCCTCCCCAACTTGCTTTGGTCATGGTGTTTCATCACAGCGACAGAAATCCTAAGACAAATGTCATTTATCTGGGGTCAAGAATGGGAGAATATGCATGAAGTAGACAAAAATAGCACCTCTTTTATTTTCAAAGAGCAGCTCCACCGTTTGATCCCGCTTCTGACTCTACAGGTTTGAGTATGACTTGTTGGTCAACGCTGACGTAAACAGCTCCCAGCACCAGCAATGGTTCTACTTCAAGGTGAGCGGCATGAAGGCGGCCATCCCTTACCGCTTCAACGTCATCAACTGTGAGAAATCCAACAGCCAGTTCAACTATGGTACGAGCTGCTGGGACCCGGGGGTGTCTGTCTATATCGTGGATGGTGACACTTCTTGATTGCTTGGATTATTGTCAGGAGCCCCTTTTGAGTCCCAGAAGACTTGAGGCTGGACTGGTGCCACCTTCGCCTGCCAGTGGGACAGTAGCTAGTGGAGGGCACAGTGTAAATATGGAAGGACGGTGAGGGTTTCTCACTTCTCACAGAATGCGAGTGGTGCACACAATTTTGCACTGCATTCTGAGGTGCAGATTTTTAACTTTGGAGCCTGGAAGGTGCTCTCGCTTACTTCTCCTTTTCATCTTTTAAATATCACAAGACAGGAGCGCTTCAAAATCTACCTGGGTACTGCTTTACATACTCAGAACACGCTGGAAAGATTTAAATACCCCTGATCTACTTGGGAAAACTCACTTACTGGAGTATTTGGGTGGCTTTGAATGAAGAATAACTGTGGGCACCATCTTTATTTCATACGACTTCAGGCCCTGCCTTTATTCCATACTGCCGAGAACAGACATTCATTCCCAAACAAAGAAAATATGCGCCGTGACTCTTGCATTCATTTCCTGAAAAATGGGGTTTTAAGTGTATGCAGGGCTCTGTTCTCCCGGGAATATTAAGGGAGAATTCATGTGGCTTTTCTAATTGCAGAGCTTTTTTTCCTTGCACGCCTTGGCTTTGGCACCTCCTTCTATGAGGCCAGTAGCACACTTATAATGTCTCAGGTCACATTGCTTCTCTTTTTTAGTCAAACCTCTCCTTGCCTCCTCCTGATAAGGACATCTATGGTTACATTCAGGACCCGCAGGGCTAATCACCTTGGCTCCATATCTATGTTGAATTATATTTGCAAGGTTTCTTTGACCACACATAATGAATGTTCACAGCATAGCCTTGAGGGATTGAGAACTAGGTATCTTTGGGGGTCACAATCATTTGGCTTCTTCTCTTTTCTTGTGGTTTAAGTCTTTCTTTTTTTTTCATAGGGATGCAGCCGACCCTGTACTCTGTGAAAGAGGCTCTTCTTGGCCGACCTGTCTGGATACGGACAGGCTCTGAAATTTGCTACTACAAGTATGTCAGTTGGCTTCATTTGATCTGCACAGTCATTTGCTTTCAAATTTTTCTTTTTGCCTTTTTTTCTGTTGATCTTATAAGCATCCACAGCCCGTTTGTCTGCCATACTTGTCAATACCTTGCCTTGAGACATTTTAGATTAAATGGTACACATTAAACCCCCATTTGGTAATTTTGGAATTACTGGAAAATGATGAGTTTCTCTTCACACATGTTTAAACTTTTGAATTTTATTACTTGGTCTTAGAAGTTGTCCATACTGAAGCTATAGTTAGTGCTTGCCGCCTTAGTTCTTCACCTATTTTCACTGGACCCAATAAACAGGAAGTCTGAGAGGTTGTGCCCTGTCGCTATGCATGTGTGATTTTCTTTTCAAGGGTGCAAGGGTATGACCACATGACAAGTGTACATATGTACCTTCTTCCATAACAAGATAGCTTTGTGTCCAAAACAAAGGAGGAAAGGGTTACATTATTCATGTTTAGTCTCCAACCAGCAGCAACAGTTTCAGCAATTTACTTAGCAAGTTTGTGGTGAAAACTTAAATTTTCCATATTTTAATGAAATAAATGGATTTGTTATTTACACGGGCATTTTTCTTACATTCACATAAATTCAAATACATAAACAAAGGCTAAGAAATGTTAGGACAGGCAGATTTCACACAATGCCTTTCTAATTCATTGCCAGATCTCATAAAAATCAATAGCCTATTGTCTTTTTCTCGACCAAAGTAAGGGCTCATCTTTCTAATATTCCAACAGGTCCCTTATGTTCTGCCAACAGATAATCTAGACTTTGGGATGATTATCAGTGTCTGGGAAGGTGTATACACACCTAATGTCTCTCTGCTTCAGGGCTCTGGGGATGGTATTGACGGGAAAGGTCAGCAGGCTTGTTGTTCTGTTTGGATAAAAGCAGAAATCACTCTAGAGATAACACTGGCACAGAACACACAGAGCTGAGTTGATGAACAATCCACAGTAAAGGAGTTGGCAGCCTCGGTCCTCGATGTATTAAGATATGGATCCAAGCAGTATTTTCATATGTTCTTTAGAAGCATAGCAAAATATTACAGCTTTGTTGGCTTTTCCATTCCCCTAAATGGCAATTACTTCCTGGCCCACTTATCTTAGGACCCCCTAGGACTCCTTTAATGGCACAGGGAGATTTAGGTTAAAAATCACCCCAGGGTTGTAGAGTTCACAATTGCAGGGAAAAAATATGGAATCTCATTTTTATTGTGTCAGAAATATCTTTTAATTTCCTCTGAAAACAGTTAGTGTAAATAGATGTAAAAGACTTAATGTAAAACTTCTAGGATCTGGTATATGAGGATTGCTCAAACACAAGGTTCTGCATTTTTAAATCAATGGACTAGAACTCGCCAGAGGGGGGCTCCTCTTGGAACTGGGGAGCAAGAATAAAGTTCAAGGAGAGCAGGTGTCCCCTTGGAGGAGAAAGATGAAGACACATATCAGAAAGCACAGCCCTGGCCTAAGGGAAGCCAATGTTAATAGCTTTTAGATTCATTAACAAGACAATTGTTATGTGATTAAGGAGAAGCAGAGGGGTAAGATGAAAACCACACATGTATAATGTAGTTCATTTTTCATATCCCGTTCGCCGATGTAACAGAGATGAATGGATAAGGCTGCTGCATTGTGATGCGGTTTGTTTTACAATCGTTCACCACAGTACGCTTCCAACAATACGTAGCAACAGGCTGGATACGTGGAATCACTCTTCACTCACAGATTGCAACACCTCTGTCTATTATGAAATATGTTTACTGTATCACGTCTTCTACCCAGTCTCCCATCACAATCTGTGAATCGATATGCTGTGGAGCCTTTCTTTCTTTCATTCTTGCATTTATTTTCTCTGGAGTATTAGTGGGTGGGGTGTAGCCTGACCTTTATGATTCATAGTCTTCTCTATGTTGGTATGAACTCAGATACTCTGCTGTCATTGTGGCTTTAATTCCCAGTGAATGTCTTGTTTTCAGGGGTGTTAGGATGCTCAATGTAAGGAGAAATATGAATGTGGCATCTGGGTGGTTAAATGCAAGCATGAAAGGCAACAAAGACTTGGAAGGAACAAGGCCTCCATTTCATCAGAAACAATGGCAGTTTCAAAGGTATATTGGCTGACTTACACCATTAATGGTTATCGATTCCAAGTAGCTTCCAAATTATTTTGATAGTACACTACTAGGAGTGAGGCATAGTTGTACATGTACTTGTTAACAATACAATGTTAAAATATTCGTTCATAAATTACTTTAAGATTAAAGATTTCATCCAACTGTACTGTTCCATACATTGAGGAACAGAAGTGCTAAAACTGTGAGGAAAAAAAAGATGAAACAAAGATGTGCTCCATCTTTAGTCTATTGGTAGCTCAACACACACTATACAGTTACAATGGAGTTCACTATTAAGACTATAGTTACAGTTGACTGGTAGCCCATGTCTGAAATCCCAGAGCTTTAGAGGTTAATACAGGAGGATTCTCATCAAATTTCTAGGCCTGCCCAGATTATATAGTGAGGCCCTGTCTGGGAAACAAACAAATAAACAAAACTTGTGTGTGTGTGTGTGTGCGTGCATGCATGCATGTGTGAGTGTGTGTGTGTGAAAGCCATACTTTAGAATAATTTGAACAAACATGGTGGGTTTCCACATCTAACCAGATTCTGCATAGCACTCTTGAGAAAGCTAGGACCAAAGGTCTGGGGCTCATCCGAATGCAATTTGCTCTTTTCCTGTTATATGTGTTTGCAATGTCATGAAGTCATAAATCTATGATTTCTAAACATTACAAAGGCAAGTGTGTGCCCTGAGTGGGGTGGTTTAGAGAAGCTGATATACCGATCCATCAACAAATGTGTTTCAGGATGCTGAAATCCTTTGCCAGAAGCTAAAAGTAAAAGACAGAGGAAGGGCCAGGTCATTCCTGCTGCCCGCTCATCAAAAGTCTAGCTGGAGCCATTGATGATGCACTCCGTACCACAAAACAGCTGATGTAGAAGTTAGTGTGCTTTCTGCAATCTCTCCCTGAATAAAGCAGGGGAAATAGTTTGAGTTCACTGCCCCCAATTCAAGGTGATGTTGTAATTACTTGTCGTATATGGGTTGACATGGACTGCAGAGACTAGTCAGGTCAACCCCCACATTAAACATTAGGAATTTAAACTTCTTTTTTATTACCTATCTAAATAATGCATTCTAGGAGAAAATCTAATATTGCCTCTGTATTGCACAACTCAGTCATTTCCCCTTCTATTCCTGCTATTCTGCTTCCGTATCCAAGACCACTCTTCTTGGTGGGGTGGAAGATGACTCGAAATGGAAGAACAAAATGGGTGGACTCATTTTTCTGTGCCGCTCATAAAGTAAGCAAGAACACGTCGGTTTGTTTTATTTACTTCCCCGTGGCCGGCTTCCCCGCCTGACTTGTGGCTTTCACGCCTTCCCCAGTCCTTTTCCAGCTCTAGTCTAAAGCAATCTCAGTGCTGAAGGGCAGAGGGAGGGAAACTTCCTGCTGGCGCTGAGTGGCCGTGTAATACACTGCGGCTGATCTCTTCTGACATTTATCTCTGCTCATGAGAGGAGATGGAACAGCTCATTCATGAAGACGAATGCCATACAAGAGCGCTGCCATCATCCATCCTTCCGAGGGATCTCAGGAGAGAGATTTGGTGCCATATAGAATATTAGGGGTGCCGCAGTCACAGGGAAGCCAGGCGACTCTGACTGCCCTGCCTTATTAGAACCCATTAAGTCAAATGATGCACCCTTGTTAAAGAGCCACCATCACTGTGAGGTTGCCTAATTCAAGTGTGGCTTTGGTGCTTGCTAATTTCACACACTCGCCGAAGAACTGAAGTGACACACAACCTCCTAGACTGTTTCTGACCACCAGTGGAGATGGTTGTGATTCTTCCCTTCTGTCGCTGGGATCACGGAATCTTAAATCACAGTCGTAGCCCGTGCTATTTCTCTTCCCATTCCACCGGGACTGGTCTTTCCTTGGAGTCTAGGGCTGGTTCCAGTGGTGAAGAACAGAAGGGCCGATCCAAAGGTTTTGCAGCCCCCTCTTTCTCTGTAGCAGAGTGGAGGAGGGTTAGGTTTGTGTTGGGTAAATGTACTTGTGATATGACTTCAGTGTGCAGGGATCAACCTACAAAGTCTCGATATGTAAGGCTACAGGCAACCACTCTTCTTTGGAGTTCACAGACAGACCTATGAAACAGTAAGGCTATTGGCAAATAAGACGGCTACAAATGGTTCTAATGTACGTTTATTATATTCAAGTCAAGATGCTGATTCTCTCCCCACTGTTTATAATTAAAGAACCTGGTGATTTCAGGCATTGGATCATGTTTCTACCTGGTTTCATATTCATGAGTGTGTGTGTGTGTGTGCACGCAATTGCTTACTCACAGGTATATTACAGATTGGACACTCTTTCATGCTTTAACGCACTGTCCCTGGCTCATTTCTCTTGGTTAGGAGTTGGAACTGACCAGTACCTATTTGTTATTCAGCTAGATAGAGAGAAAGCGTGCCTTTTTCATCAGAGCCCTTGCAAGTCCAATCAGAAAACAAATAAAGACAGAACACATGTGCCTCGCATGCCTTCTGGGCGGCCATCTGCTTCTGTGCATACTCTCTAATAACCACAGTCTCAGCTTTTGGAGAAACTTCAAAACTTTGGAGAAATCTGGAAAAACAGACCCAGTTAGATCTCAAGATCTAGATAAGACCATGAGGAAAGATACTCTTTTAAAGCCGTCTCTCTGAGTGCATGGAAAACAGACACTATTGGTGTGATTCAAATGTTGTGTGGGACAGTCGCTTGGACCTGATTTGTTATCGGGGGCGGGTATCTTCTTTTTCCCAGAATTATAGGCTCAGGCTTGTCAGACAGAAGCTGAAGCAAGAAAAGCACTGGGCTGTCATTGGAAGGCCTGACAACCTCCCATACACCTGCCCCTAGCTTTATAAAAATCGAAACATCACAAACAGCACAGGAAATATGATAGTGTGCTCTTGGCTCTTCTCATGCACAGCTGCCTTTTTCTGCTTAGTGGTGGTAAGGAGAGCAAGAAGGCAGCTAAAGGCAGAAATGAACAGCCAGTTTCTATGTTTTACAAGAACACACAAATAGTAATTTCTTTCTGCCTTGTCTTTTCCTTCGCTCTCACCCCAAATCCTAAAAGCTCACAATGAGGCAACAAGCTAATGTCATGCCAAAGGCAAACTTGCCTCTTTGGTGTTATGTGTATTTTGCATTACCATGCAGCCTGGATGATAACATTTCTCAGGAAAGCCTGTACAGCTGTCTCAACATCAACAGGCAAACTGCGTATGTAACTGGCAGCGTGTATGGAAAACATTTCTTGGAATGTACTTCTGGGGGCAATTTACTTTGATACTGTTCTCTGAAGGAGCAAAATTGCTCCTTCATCTGACAAAGGTAAATGTGCCTTCTCAAGCTTTAAGAAGTAGAGTCACCTTTGGCATGACAAAGACTTTATTTTGGTAAGAACTTACTGCGCAGCGAAAAGAACAGTCTTTGCAGCTGGAGAAATCTGGGTTCAAATCCTGGATCAGGCACTTCTTTGCTTTAAAGTCAACTAGTTTTTCCAAGTTTTCATTTCTTCATTTGCACAATGATTTATCACAGTAGTAACAAAAGAGGACATATGTGAATCTTGAGATGGAATTCAATGTTTAGTAGTGATAGCTATAAATCCATTTGTCAGGCGCAGAGATTGTGAGCTGCATGCTGATTGATATCCGTAGTTTAGTGCTGTATTACACCTTCACCAGAGAAGCTTCTTAGTATAGCCAGAGACAGTTAGTGCAGAGACTCATTAATGGTCAAAGCACCAACAATAAATGGTGGTTGGGTTCATCTCTGAATGGGATATCTTTATCACTCCCTCCAAAACGTATGGAACACCACAGAAGAAGGGGCAGGAAGAGCATCATGGGTAGAGGATGGGCAACGTGCAACAAAATACAGCTTTGGGACACCACGTAGCAAAATAAAACAAGATGAAAGGAATCAGCTGTACCTAACATGACTGTGCAGAGTGACAAGGGCTGGGAACCAAAGTTTGGTTGGATGTCTGCTATAGGACAACAGGAAGCAGAATTGTTTACGCCATCTTCTGTCTCCCAGCACAATGACTAGGTAGCGCTCACCTGCAGATGCAGCAAGGGAAGCCACAGTATGTATATCACAAGTGGGAGACACTGGGTCAAGCTTCTGTGTGGCTGAGCTGATGCCTGAGCTGGCAGTGGCTTCACTTGCCTGCAGTCATGAGTGTTTTTTATCATCGGATAACTGTTCTCTGGTCAATATGTGACACAGGAGGTTCATGCCAGGTAGAACTCACGGGGCCTTCCCACCCCAGCTTCATCCTCATCCCTTCCTCCTCTTCCCTCATCCTCACGCCGCTCTTTATTCTTTCTATAGAAACCACTACCGTCCAAATGCAGCTGCCATGGATGGAGCATCTGGGAAGCGCTATTACACCCTCACCTTCACCGTCACCTTTCCACACAATGAGGACGCCTGCTACCTGGCCTATCACTATCCCTACACCTACTCCACCCTCATGGTAATGTCCTACCGCATTGTTACTGTGGCAAGAGAGAAAGGGCTTTCAGAGGTTTCTCTGGGAACATTCCAGAGATCCTGTCATTAGGGGTGAGCAGGGGGATGGGGGGTATTACCTTTCTAAGACAGTCAGTGATGTTTGCTGTCACTACCTTGGCTTGTGTTCTCTGTCCTTTCCTGGCCGGAGCACATGGCTGGGTCACAGTCAGTGTTGTTCTAAAGGCCCAAGTTGTCTACTGGATGAGAGTGGGAGCTGGGGTCATCTTTTCGGGGCTGTTTCTCTAGTAAGTTCACAAGTAGGGATGAAGTTGTTAGATGGGCAATGGATTAGGGTCAAAGTGGGTAGAGGTGCGGCAAAGGATTCCTTACTAGACAAGAGAGGTAGATGGCAGGAGAGAGATTCTGTGTCTGTGTGTCAGAGTTAGACTGTCGAGTGGCCATGATTCTTTATGTAGAGAGTACAGCATAAGTCAGACTCACAGTTACATAAGCACCTATAAAATTATTTATACAACAACTTTGAGTAAACTTAGGCCTAGACCATGTACTTTCCTATCATTTCCACAAGTTAGCAGACTATACTTTCCCCTAGCTGTTTCGTGGCTATCCTCTGGAATAATGAGCTACAAGATCTTCTACAAAATGCTTTTATTCTCTGTGTTAATACACAATTCTACTGACATATTCATAATATTATGTATATACCTGTATAGAGCATTTAGCCTGAAGGTTGAACATTTTCATTTTAAGGCTGTAATAAAGAAAAGGACAAGATAACAACCATTCCAAAAGAATGCTTTGGCATAAATAAAAGTCTTCTCATGGAGCAGGCACACTTAAACCACTTGGCTAAGCTCCTCAGAGATTGCAGCTGTCCTTCCTTCCATATGTTGTCTTGCCTACAGAGATATTTTTACTGTTTTCCAGATTGCAGAAGAAACACAACTAGTATTATTTGTGTATCACCCTCAGAGAGCTCAAGAATTTAGTCTAAGGAATGTACATCCCACACTATGCTAAAACAGCCCATGCCTGCTGCAAAACATGCTTGCTGCCTTTGGGGACGCACAACAGGCAGGATTCATGCATGTCTTCCCGTGTTGGTATTGTCTTGATTGTGAAGCCCTGCATATGAACTATATCTCCTGGGGAAGGAGATGCACTTTTGAACAACTGTTTGCTTTTTCCACTGGAGGAAGAGACATGGGTCTAGGACACCCCTGCCCCTACAAATGCACATTTGTTAGACTACCTTAGACCCTGAGGAGGTCCTTGATGGAGATGAATAGTAAGCATTTAAAGGAGTTTGAGAGATTCTCTGATACACTTGTAACTTTACACACTTTATAGATGTGTAAACTGAGGTTGAGAAGTCTGCTATCTGGTTAGTGACAAAGTGTGGAGTAGAACGTAGACCTTCATGTTAATCCCTGTGGCCTTTCTGCTGTAGAAGCATGGAATAAATCCAGTGGATTTTTCTGCTCTGGGATCAATTCAGTGTCATTGCCTGGTATTACATGCCATAGTTGCTAAAAATCCAGTTGATAAGTTTTATAAGTATGCGTCATTGTTGAGTTTTCTGAAGATACACATATATCTGATAGTTGAGCTTAAATCATCAACTCAAGAATTTTATCTGAAATAGTAGTTCTGTAATGGTTCGGCTGAATGCTCTCAAGGTTTTATTTATTTATTTTTTTAAATCAAACATGGTCCAGCACTTATCTCAGGATGCTCTGATAGAATCTTTGGGCGTGTCTACAAACTGGTTCAAAGACTGGAATCAGGCTTCGATCTTGCTTCCAGCCTCTGGGCCACTTGTTTTCTAGAGGCTTGTCTGATAAGAGTACAAGATTTAATGCCTAATAACTTACAGAAAACTAAGGAGAGATTGGGATCAAGGAAAAAGGATTTCATCTTTAAGGAAGACAAAAACACCAATAAAGAAGACCCTTATTAGAGGGAAGAGATGGAGAAAAATAGGAAGATAGATAGGTAGATGAGGTGAGATAGAAATAGATAGATTATAGATGATGGATGGATACATATAGAGAGAAGAGACAGATGTAGCTATGTAGTGATATTTTATTTGTATTTTAATAAATAAAACTTGCCTTATGTTCAGAGAGTAAAAAAAACTGTACTGATCAGTCTTATAGACCAGACAGTGGTGACATGCACCTTTAAACCATGTAGCCATATTAGTTTACCGTAGACACCGGGTGGTAGTGGTGCACACCTGTAATCCAGCACTAGAAAGGAATATAAGATGGGAGGAGAGAGCTGGCACACACAGGTTTCTGGAGACACGATTCCCATTTTGAACTGAGGTAGAGGTAAGAGCCAGTGGCTGACTGTTTTGGTTTTCTGACCTTTAGACTGAACCAGTTTCTGTCTCTGAGTTTTTATTAATTGTGCTTCATAGATAGATAGGTAGATAAATAGATAGATAGATGGATGATGGATGGATGGATAGATAGAGAAGAAGAGATAGATATAGATAGATGTTAGACCGATAAATGATGGGTAGATGATGGATAGATAGAGAAGGAGAGATAGATATATATGGATGGTAGATAGCTAGACAAACAGATGAGATTGTTAACTGACTTTTGGCATTTTGGTATGTGTTGATAGAAGTTTTTGTCCCATCTGGTCCGGCAGCTATTCAGTCCCAAAGAAACACACAGAGGTCTACATTAATTATAAACTGGTTTGCCTATTATTAGCTCAAGCTTCTTATTAACTAATTCTTATATCTTCAATTAGCCCATTATTCTTGTCTATGTTAGCCATGTGGCTTGGTATCTTTATCAGTGAGGCATTCTCATCTTGCTTCCTCTGTGTCTGGGTGATGACTGCAGACTCTTTCCTCTTTCCCAGAATTCTCCTGTTCTTGTCACCCTTTCTCTACTTCCTGCTTGGTTGCCCCAACTACATTTCCTGCTTGGTTTCTGGTGTAGGTTGGAGACAGGGGGAGAAAAGAGAAGAGTTTCATGTGTACATGTCTTCCATTTTATAAAGGGTTCAGGAAAACTGAATAGTTTCGGAGACATCAAATAGGACGTGGCGACTTCCACATGGTAGGTTAAAGACATAACCAACAAACTATAAATCAGTGTTGTCACATAACCAATTGGCAGAGACCTCGCTGTGTATGGGCCGAAACAGAAGGCCAATGCTAATGTAGAGAGGACGACGTGAAGGATCCAAGATATCTTTGAAGGACAGGCTTTTGCCAAAAGAGAAAAAAAAAATGTCAGGAGTCTGGAGTTGTGTGGTAGAACTGTTCCCTCCAGGTGAGACATTGATGTAAGTGGTCATGAAGTAGTTGCTATGGTGGCTATAGACCATCTTGGCCAACAGTCGAGGCAAGAAAGTAAAAGCAAAAAAGAGCCGCCTAGGTTATGATACACTAGTAAAGAGGCTGCTAGTTCCCTCATCAAAGAGGGAGAGTCACCATTCCCTTTCGTGAGACGTGTCTTTACTCTGCCACCCACTTGCACTTCTTATACACATGGGGGTATATAAGAAATAGAAGGCCGAGTGAGGCTGGGTACTCTTCAGTGGTACTCCAACCTTGAGTCACCCATACATCTGTAAGTAACCTGAACAAATTCTTTGGTCCACCCAGCTGGTCTTGGGCAAGAATCACTTGTCTGGTCTGTCAGTACCCTCTATTCCTCTGGGGGTAGTAGATGTGTCTTGTGTCATCTTCCCAGGAAAGCACACACCCTGAGAGTCACAATATAAAAACAATTTTCAAAAGTCAAATTGACATGGATGACTCTAGGCTCTGTTTTCTAGCTTTGTAACTATGTATAAAGTTTTACATTTCAAAAAAAGAAAAGTTTTACATTTCTTCCTAACTTAATTTTCACACCTGTAAAATGGAAGCAAAACGTCACTGCTATATAGGTTGTTATGAATTTAAGATCACTGATGGATGGAAGCTTAAAAGTGCCTACCCCAGTAATCAAATCTAGTTGGTAACCATTCAAGCACTGATGTGGTTTCTATGCTAATCATTTTCCCTGTTAGAGTCATTGGCTGCCCATTCCATAATCACTACTAGGATGAAACGTATTTAAAGATCAAATTGAAGAGCACAAGAAAATAAATATAAGGCTAATGATGCCCTTATCATAGTGGTTACTTATTATCTTGAGTTTTTAATGGATGAAGGATGTTAAAGGCCTCTTCTCTTTATAAACGACAAATGTTGCCCTTGTTCCTAGAGTAAGTCCCTGAAATGGGAGGGTATCTCTCGGTGGTAGGGTGTTTGCCAGGTGTTTGCCAGGTGTTCACCAGGTACTCATCACAGGAACAAAATAAAGATGAGTCCCTTTAAGCCAGGGCACTGGTTTCATCAGATGGGCTCTTGGCTAAAGCTTGTCTGGGACTTCCGGTGTGCTCTCCAGCTTAAATTTCTACTTAAAGATGTCATTTGTTTCTATGATGCAACATTCTGATTATCTGCTGAGTGTATTGAAGTGCTGAGTGAAGTAAGCAGGGCAAAAAAATAAAATGGGCCATGTCCTTAGGGGTGCGCTTTTTTCTCCCTAAAGTAGGGCACCGGAAAGTGCAGTTCTTAGGGGGATCACAACAAGAAAAGAAGATTTTCCTGAGTGCAGAGCTTCCCACTTTGTAAGTGGCCATCAGCGGAGTAGCCTGCTGGGGTCAGGGAATGGCTTTTGTGGAAACTTTGAGAAAGCCAAGGAGTCTGTGGAGAAGCTGGAGATGGAGCTCCAGGCTGAGGTTATCTGCTTGATCTCCCTGCAGACAGGACTTTCTCTTTAAGAAGCCAGCCTCTCTGGGGTTGCAGCAATTTCTTTGAACTCAGTGCCACTTTCACAAAGAAAGCCACCCCTGTGGCTTCCACAGGGCTGTAATTAGCATCACTTGGCACTTGCATTCATGGGCCCTGCTTCTCCCATCAAGGATTCCAACAATATCCAATTAAGAAAGCCTTTCTGGACCCGAGGGGGAAGCATTCAGCTGGAGATCAAGATGAAGTCATTTGAGCAAAAGGAAAGCCACAGAATCTTTTTATTGGTTGACTACTAGTCATTGCCCCTGTGACTAGAACCAAAATAATCCCCCCTGGAGCTGGAGGTGTTACCTATTTGGTGCACAGTAGGTGATAGGTCCAAAGGGACAAATATTTGATCGAGAGGTGTGGGAGATGGGTATGGGAAAATCAGGGTTTATGGGAATGAGCTTAAGTGAATGTATATTAAGCATTTGGAAAGTTGTAATGCCAGTGGTAATTACAGAGGAAATACAAATGAAGAGAGGTCAGGCCTGTCACTTCTGTGTTTGCTGGTTGGCAGCAAGTTGAAGCACCGTGGGAAGGACAAGTTCCCTGGCACGATAATGTCTTTGTCTGCTTTGCCTCACAAGCAGTTGTAGTTGAGGACTTCCATAGACAAATAGAAAGCTGAACTTGCCTCCCATCCCTGAACTCTAAAACATGGATTTAATTATTAATATATTAGTGCCATCTAGTAAAGCCAAGGTCTCCTGCAGGCTTGGCCAGCCGATGTTCTCCCACACTGAGCTGAACTGCAACCCTGTCATTTCATTAATTTTTCTTGTTGTTGTTTGGTATCAGGGACTATATTTCTGTGAGTTAGTTGTAACGCAAAAAGATAATCACTGCTTTTCCTTGACAGACTGTCAATCATCCCCGGCCATCCCAGGGATGGACCCTTGTGGCGATAATGAAGTGAGAAACAAATGAAAGATAGAGTTTGATGCACAGAACAATTTTCCACAATATTATTTCCCAAAGTGTATTCTGTAGCACTCCAAATTCCTTAATATTTAAATTTTAAATTATACTAATGTATTATTTAGTGTGTGTGTGTGTGTGAACACATGTACTCACATGGACCATGGCTGACACATGGAAGTCAGATAACAACTCGGAGGCTTTCACCTTCTATCATGCGGGTCTCGGGGTCTCAGGTTCTCAGACTTGGCAGCAAGTACATTTACCCAGTGAGCTATTTTGCAAGCCCTCCTTAAGTCTTCACAGAACAAAGGAGTCTAGTGACCATATAGATTCATGAAGCACTGAGTGCCAGCTTTTATTCTTGGCACTCACAGTACATGTGTACATAGTAAAGGAGCTGAGAAGTTCCTTGTCGTGAAGATATTTTCATGTTGTTTAACTCACCATTTCCAGTGTTTGGGCTATGAATGACTCATCTCCTCCAGCTCGCTAGATACTCCAGCATTTGTTAGCATTCCACTGAATGCACTTTGGGAAAAGCTTCAGGGAAGGTTCTTTGCTTTTGCAAATACTAAGCAAACACCTGAATATTAATCTGCATCTTGATGCATCTAACTCTTATAACAGGGCTTGGAATAATAACCTAAGACTAGTTTACTTTTTGGAATACAGATTTCTTAATAAGGCTCTGTATTTCCTGGTTGCCAAGACCCCAATAATCACACAGAAACTGTATTAGTTATAACACTGTTTGGCCAATGACTCAGACATATTTCTAGTTAGCTCTTACATCTTGAATTAACCCATTCCTATTAATCTATGTATTGCCATGAGGCTATGACTTACCAGGAAGGTTCCGGGTCCTTCTCTTTCAGCAGCTATGCGGCATTTGTCTGACTCCCCCTACTCTCTCTATTTATCTCTGTTTGGATTTCCTGCCTGACTTTAATCAGCTAAGCCATTGGCCAAAACAGTTTTATACATTAGCCAATAAAAGCAACACATATACAGAAGGGCATCCCACATCATCTGTCCTTTTCTGTCTAAATAAAAAGGAAGGTTTTTAACTTTAGCACAGTAAAATTACATATACAAAACAGTTATCAAGGAAGAATTATAATTACAATATTTAGTCCATTTACATTTGGAAAATTAAGGAAAATACTCTATCATTTATCCTATCTTTGTGAGTCTAAAGTTTTAAATCTAATTTATCCTTTATCATAACTAAGGAAAACTATAACTATCTCTCTTCAACTCTTCAAAGACTTCAGAAGGATATATTATTGCCTAAGTAAACAGGAAGTTCATTATAAGCAACTTCCAAAGTTCTAGAAGAGACATCTTGCTGCCTGGACAGACACCCAAAGTTCTTCTGTAACTTTGGGGCAACCATCCTAACATGATTACTAGTTTGACTATTATAAATTACTATTAATCTGTAAATTTTAATTATACATTACATTTTAAATAAGTTATATAAACATGATATCTTAAATAAGAGTGGAAATACAATATATACAATGTGACAAATCGACCTTAAGTTTGTCTTTAACTAGACCAAGATCTGTATGTACAAATGCAAAGTATTCATTCTCTATATTATATTCCCTTTTAAATGAAAACAAACATCTACAAACAATCATTTTGGGAATTTAGGCATTGTTTTCTCCAAATTATTTCCTGATGTTTGTTGGACAAAGTATTGTTAAGGTTCACAGAGACTTTTCAGTGGGTCTTATTCTATCAAACCACATTAGCCTGGTAGAAATCCACAGGTTCTCATCTTCTGTGGAAACAAAAGCAGAACCTCTTTTCCAAAGTAACATATTTTTAGACCCAAATTTTGAAATCAAGATACCTTTAAAATATATATGTTGGGTTAGCTTATCAGCCTGTACAATGAAATGTCTCTCTGTACTTAGCTCATTAACAGTCAAAAAATTCAAAGAAAACACAATAATAAACATAATCTAGACTCTCTGTGTATTTCCCATCTTTACTTGGCTTATTTTTCTTTACTCCTTTAATCTATGACTGTCTGTACCCATTTATATTACTTTTACTGTCTCTTTAAAGTCTTTACATCTTTTTATAACTGTCTATAGTCTTACTCCTTTCTCTCCCAAACCTACGTACATTTTTAAACATATTATGTCTTACTTAAGCGTCATTTATGACTGAATGTGTCCTATTGTGTGTCTGAAATCCTTTTCTGACAAGGAGCATTTTAAAATGGTAAGCAGTGTGGTTGTAGCAGCCCTGGATATTGGGTCTACCTCTCTTGGCCTTTCAATATGACGGAGGTACATTTTCCACCAGCTCTGGGACTGCTCAGTGGGAGTTGTGCTCACCACCTCAACTCTGGGAAGCACCACGCAGCACATAAACCCTTTTTATCTGAGTCAAAGCTAAATCTGCCATGCAGCATGCAGCATGGCCTGGAAATGTCTCTGTGTATGGCAGCAGGAATCCATCTTGTTTTCCTGCCTGTGTCTGTTTAGCAGACCTGATCCAGCAGCTTTCCCAGGTAGGGGTGCTGAGCAGCAGGCATGCTCTTAGCTACTTTCTTCCTAACCCTGAGTGGGCATGCAGGCACCTGGACCAAAGTGTGTGGCTGGCCATGTGGCTTAGGCTCAAATGTATGGACGCCATTTTGTAGGCAGAGACTGCTTATTCATTTCTTAGCCACCCAGACCCAGATAATCACACAGAAACTATATTAATTATAACACTGTTTGGCCAATGATTCAAGTATATTTCTAACTAGCTCTTACATCTTGAATTAACTCATTTCTAATCATCTGTGTATTGCCATGAGGCTATCACTTACCTGAAAGATTCCAGGTTCTCCTCTGGCAGCTACATGGCATCTGTCTGACCCTGCCTACTCTCTCTCTCTAAATCTCTGTTCAGATTTCCTGCCTAGCTTTACTCTACTAAGCCCCTGCCGATTATCCAATAATAATGACAATTATTCATTATCCAATAAAAGCAACATATATACAGATATACATCCCACATCAAGCTTCTCTTAGGAAAATGTTTTTCTATTTCCCAATCAGTTGTTCCATTTTTGCTATTTCCAAACCATTTTTCACTTAGTTCTAATTTCTCTTAATAATGATCAGGAAATGTGGTTTATATCATTTTCCTTTTTTGTTGAAATGTAGTGAATTTTAATAACCTCATATATGACTAATTGATATTCCAATTTCATGGATGTTTGAGAATAATTAACTAAACCATGTTCCCCGTTAAGACAACTATGTAGCAGCAACACTGTTCAGTGGTTTTTGCCACTTCTGTTTACCCAAGGCTGTGAAGCCGTTTTACAATTTCCCACTCACTCCTAGTGTCATTTTTCTTTTTCTGCTGTTTCATGTTATATATTTCAAAGCCATGTTATTTGATTCTTAAGATTTATGAGTTTTATATGTTCGTTGTGAATTGTGCCCTTTATCAAAATAAGATTTTAAAATCCCATTTAATGCACTTGATCTGGAATATGACTTTGTCATATATTACTGTTGCCTTGCCTACTTTAATTTATGTTTACGTTTCCGCTTAGATCCAATATTTCTCCCTTAAAATGTTAGAGTACGGGCAAACAAAATAAAGAGATAATTTAGGAGTGTTTCTCATATATACAGAGCTGCTTTCAAAAACACCTCCTGTACACAACATGCATTAGAATGTTAAAAACAGTAATCTGAATGTTCCTGTCATTTAATAAGACTGATTTAGCCCATTTATACTTACAACATATTTGGTTATGGTTGTCATTTGAGTAGCTGTTCATTTCTGTGGTTGGCTGCAGCCTATCCTTTGTTTTCCTGTGCAGCATGAACATTATTTTCTTTGAGCCGTTTCCCCGAATTTTGAGTGTTTACATACCACCAGTGCTTCAGTTTTAGTTATGAAAGATAGCGTGGTCGAAGTTAATATTGTTTCACCAACAATAGCAGATCACATTGAGTGTTCCTACATGACAAGTAAGCAAAGTTATATATGCACGTGTGTCTGCACAGGGGATTGTGCACATGAGAGCAGTTGCCCATGGGGGTGCAGAAGGGAGTGTCAGACCTGTGAAGCATTTTCCATGGGTGCTAGGCTGGAACTTGTGTCTTCTGCAATAGCAGTATACCCTCTTAACCATGAAACTATCTCTCCAGACCTTGTTTTTATTTTTCATTTTATTTTAGGTCATTACTTTTTATGCTCAGTACTAGGAATTGAGTCTAGGGAATTGCGCATGCTAGGCAAGCATTCTACCTCTGAGCCACCGCCTTAGGCAAAAATATAAAACATTAAAAACAAAACCCACTTCATCCAACCTCTCTCCCCAGCGAGGTCCTGCACACTCTTCTCTGGGGTCTAGCCCAATAACTGTAGTTCTCACACCATATCGAGGAAATTTCTCTTTGCAACAGAGACCATTAAAGAAACCACAACAAACCAAAATGCAGACTTGTGTACTCAAATCCCAAATGATTTATCTACAATACAACTCCCACACCTAAGGAACAGGAACAGGGATCATTGTGTGAAGAGGGGGTGGGAAGATTGTAAAAGCCAGAGAGGGTCAGAAAGATTTTTTGTGAGAATGTATCTCCTACCAGTCTCATCTGTCTGTCTGTCTATCATCTGTCTGTCTTCCTGTTGATCTATTTATCTATCTACAGGTCCATAATGACAGTTATTGAAAAAAGAGGTCATGAATTTGAAAAAGAGCAAAGAAGGATATATGGGAGGGTTGGAGGGAGGAAAGGGAAGGGGGAAATGATTTAATTATATTAGAATCTCAAAAAATAAAAGAAATCCTTTCCAAAATTTTTTAATTTGAGATAGAGTCGCGTTGCATTCCCCAGGCTGACTTTGAACTCTGTAGACCAGGCAGGCCTTGAAATTGTTAGCCTCCCAACGTACTGGTACTATAGGCTTGTGCCACTTGGAGACAGATACTTTTTCTCACACTTTTTTTTAATTCCTGAAGTAAAGCAACCACTGCATGAAGTAGGGAATATTATTTTAATATTCACTTCAAAGATGAAAAACTGAGTCATGAGAAGGCTAAGTATTTACTTAAGTCTCTATAAAACCATAGTCAGAATGTAAACACAGTATAACCCAAGCACCTCCCTCTCACTTGGCTTTCCTGTTGTGATTGATGCTTATTGCTTTTTATTTCCAGGAATCAAATATTGCTACGTGGGTGTGTATGCACTGAAAAAAATGCTATTTTGTTTTAATTTACCCCTCTTTAGTGTATCTGTTTTGCTTTCATTTCTTGTAAAAGTCATAGTATTATTTAGAAACCAGTAGTTGTGTTGATTTAACCCTTGTTTAGCCACTCATGACCAGAAACTTGACAGATGCAGGGCTATTGGATTAAAATCATTTCAACTATCAATCTCTAAGTAGTGCTTTATTTCTTCTGACTTCTAGTTCTGCAGAAAGAAGCATAAGTCAAGAAATTTGTGTATGTAGATACATGTATGATAGGATTATTTACACATCCATACTGGCAGGTACCCACAATGAAACACACACTTTAAACATAGACTTAATTACAGGTCCAAGTTTGACTCCATCCCAGGGAGGGCAGTGCTATCGGGTTTAGAATAACAAGCAAAAACACTAGACCTGAGGTCAAAGTTCACCAAGAAAAATTTCATCTATAGGAAAGAATGCAGACAAGGCAAGTGGTCAGAATGTATGGAGAGGACTTGGCTGATGCCCTTGGACTTCCCAGAGCAGCTTTCTCTGATCCTCTCACTGTTTGAGATGGAGCAGCATGATCAGAGAAACGATGATGAGTTTGTAGGCACTGTCTCAGCCTGGGGAAGACATTAGCCTTGGTCCTTAAGCTTCTTGACCTTTGTCCTATGTGTGTTTGACCAAGGAGAAAGAGTTTAACAAAATCTTGACAACTTCTCAAAAGGGGGAGGCACAAAATTGGGATACTTATTGAAACTTTGAAGTCCACTGTAAAAAGGACGGCCCGCTTGTTCATACCGACTGACTGGCTGGCTAACTTAGTCCTGAAATAACCACACAGAAACAGTATTAATTAAATCACTGTTTGGCCCATTAGTTCTAGTTTCTTATTGGTTAATTCTTACATCTTAATTTTACCCATTTTTATTAATCTGTGTAAGCCATGTGGCAGTGGCTTACCAGGTAAAATTCCCAGGGTCTGTCTCCGGTGGATCCATGGTGTCTTTCTGACTCTGCTTTCTTCCTCCCAAAATTTAGTTCCATTTCCCCCGCCTACCTAAGTTTTGCCCTATCAGGCCAAGGCAGTTTCTTTATTCTTTAAAAAATACAAGCAACACATAGAAAGAAGGACCTCCTACACCAGTCCACTTTAAAGGTGGATGGTTTAATGTGGGGGTGGGAGTAGGATTAGGCAAAGATTACAGCATGGTTGTTTCGGGATTCATGGACAATATAAGGCAATGTTTGGAGGGGAGAGATTCAAATAGTTTTGGGTGGAAGTTTGATTGATGCTCTATTTTATTTTCTTGCACGAGAGTCTTATGAAATAGCAACAATCATGCTACTCTGGACAGCAAGCCCTAAGGGGTGTGTGGTTTTGTTTATCAGTTTCAAGTAGCATTTGACTCCAGGTCAAATTTTCTTGTTCTTCATTTTTATCACCTGCTCATCTTCTTCTGCTTCCTTTCCTTTCCTTTCCTTTCCTTTCCTTTCCTTTCCTTTCCTTTCCTTTCCTTTCCTTTCCTTTTTCCTTTCCTAATGTATTTTCTCCCCCTTTTCCTCTTTTCTCCTTCTCCCCTTCCTCCTCAAATCTCTCAGTTTCATTTTACTTGTTATTTGAAACGGAGCTACCCTGTGGAAACCAAACTGACCTTGAGCTCACTAGGCAGCCAAGGCTGGCCTCAAACTCAACTATCTTCTTGTCTGCCTCTTGACTGATGAACTTACAAATGTGAACCACTAGGCTCAATTTCAGGTAAAATTTCCAAGTCCTCTTGAGGGTAGATGAAAAATCTACAGAATTATGTGGTTCTCTTTGTTCCTAGATACACTTTCTTTCTCCATGGGTCTCAAATAGTTCAGTACTTAAAAATTTATAGCCAAGCTGTTTCCTTAAACTTCATTTATAACATTATTTTCCTTGTTTTATTTTATATTGATTTTATTTTTCTGCTGTAGCAAATTTTCACAAACTTAGTGGCTTAAGCAAAATTTAAAAAATATTAAATTAGAAGTTTAACATAGATTTCTTTGGACAAAGACCAAAGTATTAGAATGGGCCATCTTCTAAAGTCTGAAATGATTAATTTTCTGGCCTTTTCTTTTTAATCTTCTGGAAGGTTCTTATGTGCCTCTGTTGATTGTTCCATTCTCTATCTTCTATGCTGGGTTAGCAGGCTGAGTTTTCGTTGGTTCTCATCATCCAGGATAAGGTCTTTGTTTTTAATCACTTATAAATATATTGACCCCAACAGAATAAGGCAGGGTAGACTCCTGTCTCATGGAAATCTTCATCTTATAGCCTCTACGCCCATTTAAGATGAAGTACTCCTATGTTCAATGGATAAGAGCATGCGTTTCGGGGAACATAATTCTGCCCATTTATAAACACTCCCTCTACATCACACCTTACCACAATATGTACACAAATATCTTAAATAGTCTTTTAAGATTTGTGTGTGTGTGTGTGTGTGTGTGTGTGTGTGTGTGTGTGTGTGTGTGTTTTGCCTAGCAGGCTCAGTCATTAAGGAAAAAGGTAGGTTGTTTCTCCTCTCAGTTGACACCTAGCTGATTGCAGTTAAAACTTCATATCTGAAGCTGGATTATGTTTACCCACCAATGTCCTGTGCTGCAATGAGGCTGACTGTTCTCTCTCTGGTTGTTGACGTCACTGTAACTAGATGGGGGCCACAAGGCATTTCTAGTCCCCTTGTTTTGGTTAGTGAAAATATCAGAAGTTGTTAACTTCAAGGTTGTTAACTAGGTGTCCTTGTTTCAATGGTTTTCCCATTTTGTGTGTGTGTGTAATGTGCTTTCCACTAGTTGTTATTGGTCAGTTTTCTGTTATCTTACCACCCCATAGGTAAATTATTTTTTGTCTTTCTTCAAGATGTTCATAGCTTTCCCTTAGTGCCTGGACCAGCTGTATTCTTTGCTTCCAGGACTCATGGTTTCACAATCTCCAGTGCTCTGGGTATTTTCAGTCTTTATGGTAACCACACTGTGGTGATTGGAAGAACATTTTATGTCCTTACTTTCTTACTTACGGTGGAACTTGCAAACGAATCCATTATGCAGATACATGTCAGGACAATGCTGTCTGTTTGGCCTCACCAAACTAAGAACAGCCTCTCATCACCCAGCGCTCCACATACATCAGGCAGATTGGGTTGGCATAAATACTTTTAAAAACTGCAAGATTGAGTGATTGTAAGATACTTTCCTGTTTGAGCTATTGGGTAAGTGTTAATACTATGCATGCCTGTTTTGTTTCTGTTCTAGACTCACCTTCAAATTCTGGAGAGAAGCATTGATCCCAGGCAAATCTACTTCCGGCAAGCTAGTCTCTGCCAGACGCTGGGAGGGAATCCATGTCCGTTGGTGACGATCACTGCCTTTCCTGAATCTAACAGTGCCAAGCATCTGGAGCAGTTCCGTGAGTAGAATTATGATTCTCTTCTGGCAAGCTGGGCTGCGAGGCCCCTCTGAAGTCTTGGTAATGCTCCTTCCGTTTTAGACTGCGGGACTTGTCTGTCTTGATAGAAATACATCACCAAGTCTTCTTGATCTGACACAAAGAGTAAATGCTAATGTCATTCTGTTGTGAAAGGATGGGAAAAATGAATTGTTAACTGTCTGGGAGAGGAAATGACCTGCTAGAATACAGAACAGATCACCAGGCATGGTGACTTCCTCTTTGAAGATAGAACCAGGCCTCTGAATCACATTTTCCGATCTCTAATCCAGGCTCTTCTCTCTCCATTTTTGCTGTTGCCCAGTGACTTTCAGCCATTCAGTATGGAAAGGAAGGAAACAGAATCTTTGAGCCCTGGCTAATGAATTCTCTTGTTAACCCGAGTACCTGCATCTGAATGTCTGAGGATGTTAGGAGGATCTAGCCAAAAACCTTGACATCAAAGCAAAACCAAATCAAGAGCGCAGTAGAAACATCGACATCAATTCACATGTGAATACTTACGTAGCTGTTCAGACATATGGTTGACACAGACACCCCCAAAATACAGATCCGTGATGTCCTTTAATACTAGAGTCCCGAGTATATGTCACTGACTTGTTACCAGTGAGCTTCATGCCTCACTGAGGCAAGAGAAACAAAAGAGAATGAAGAACGATTTGCAATGAAAAGAAATTTGGAAGATGAAAGAAAACACTGGAGAATAAAAACCAAGCTAATTTATCCCCAGAAAATCCCGTCTTACCTTATGAAGTGCTAATGGTGTTCAGGTGACTCTTGGGTAGATACAAAACGTAACTTCTCACATCCCATCAGCGTCTGACAGTGGACGCTTAACAGCCTGGCTAATCAACAACTGATTGTCCCATCTGAATTAATAAGACCCTAAAATGCTTTAATGAATAATAAGGGATTTTTAAAAAACAATTCTCTTATGTGTTTTATGCATTTAAGAGCAATTTCTTAGCAGCCACAGAATCCTTTATTTGGCTGGTGAGCAGAGCTGGGGAGTTGAAAGTAGTAATCCAGGGCAATCTTCACGGGTTAATAATTTATTTTAGAAAGTAGATACCTATAAGTCTGTGTTTTACAACTTCTGTTTCTTAGGAGGAGAACATAAAAGATACATGAAAAAATTTTGGTTAATTACATAAGTAAAAAGTAGAAATCAGCCCCCATTGATTATTGATTGACTTATAATTAGTCTTCTTCTTCTTCTTCTTCTTCTTCTTCTTCTTCTTCTTCTTCTTCTTCTTCTTCTTCTTCTTCTTCTTCTTCTTCTTCTCCTTCTCCTTCTCCTTCTCCTTTTTCTCCTTCTATTTCTCCTCCTGCTCCTCCTTCTTCATCTTTCCTTCTCCTCTTCTTCTGATCCTCCTCCTTCTTCATCTTTCTTCCTCCTCCTCCTCCTCCTCCTCCTCCTCCTCCTCCTCCTCCTCCTCCTCCTCCTCCTCCTCCTCCTCCTCCTCCTCCTCTTCTTCTTCTTCTTCTTCTTCTTCTTCTTCTTCTTCTTCTTCTTCTCTTCTTCCTCTTTCTCCTCTATTGGCCTGTTTCTTAGAGTTTGGATTTTAGGGACTTACAATCATCTGGTCAAATAAGAGTGATTTTTGCTTGCTATTCATGTGGTTAGTTAAAATGCATTTTTTCTATTAAAGGTCTCTGGGCCATCCAGACTCTGGGTCCTGGCACTCCAGACAGTGTCAGGGATGGGCTCACTCTCATGGCATGGGTCTCGGACTATACCTGTCATTGGTTGTTCACTCTAGGCCATCCTTACCCCATAGGATGTCCCATGGGCAGGACAGACTGTAGGTTGAAAGTCGTGTGACTGGTTTGGTGCCCCAATCTCTCCACTGTTAGTCTTGCCTGGTCACAGGAGATGACCAGTTCAGGCTCCATAGCTGGGGTCATCCTTGTAGATTCACAGGCGTTTCCTTTGCACCAGGTTTCTACTGGACCCTGAAATGCCCCCCTTTTCCAATACTCTTTCAATACTCTCCCCCACCCCACCCCACCCCACCTAGTTCCTTGTGTTGCCAGCCACAATCTTCATCCAGCAACTGGTAGAACCAAAGTAGAGACACACAATCAGACATTAGGCCGAGCTTGGAGAATCCTGCTTAAAAGAGGGAGGAAGAAGTGTTGGAGCTAGAGGGGTCAAGGACATCAGATGCTCATCCACAGAATCAACTAACCTGGGCTCATAGGGGCTCGCGGAGACTAAACTGACGACCAAGGAGCCTGCATGGGACTGACCTAGGCTCTCACCATATATGCAACAGCTGTATAGCTTGGTCTTCTTGTGGGACTCCTAACTGTGGGAGCAGGGACTGCCTCTGACTCTTTTTCTGGCTTTTGATACCCTATTGCTCATACTGGGTTGCCTTGCTCAGCTTTCATACATGGGTAGGTGTTTAGTCTTACTTCACCTTGATGTGCTATGTTTTGTCTATATTCACTGGAGATCTGCCCTTTCCTGAAGAGAAACGAAGGAGGGGTGGATGGGGGGGGGAGCAGGCAGAGGGGAGGAAGAGAGAGGAAAATAGGAAGAGAGGAGGGAGAGGAAATTGGGGTTGGGATGTAAAACAAACAAACAAATAAACAAATGTATATTTTCACATGTTTTTCTCCTTAGAACAGCCATGACTTTGTTTAATGCTTCTCTTTCACCCTCACCATCTTGAAATTCTTTAAAAAATGGTTTCTACCAGGTATTTGTGATAACATGGAAGGAAATTTGAGGCCTTGGCTGTCAGTCAAGTCAGACACAGAAAGACAAATACCATATAATCTCATTTGTGTGTGGAAGCTAAAAATGCATTTCACAGACTCAGAATCTCTGCTGGTAATTCTTCTAGTCAGTTTGACCCAAGTCGTAGTCAGGTGACAGGAGGGAACCTCAATGGCTTCCACAAAATTGGCCTGAGGACAATGGTGGCATTAACTGATTCATGATGGATGTGGAAGGACCCATCCATTGTGGACAATGCCCAGATGATCTTGGATTGTATGAGAGAGTAAACTGGTCAAGCCACGGGGAGCAAGCCACTAAGACACATTCTTCTGTGGTCTCTACTTCAATTCCTGCCTCTAGTTCCTGCTCTCTATGGGTTCCTGGCCTATTTCTGCAGTGATGGACCATGGCAAAGAGCAGTAGACCAAGTAAACCCTCTTCGCTCCCAGTTTGGTTTCAGTTAGTGTTTCCTGAGAGCAATGGAGAAACAAACTAACACAGACTCAAGTAGTGTTCTAACGTTCCACGGCACAGAGATAACCACAGCTGTTAGCGATTCATTGTCGTAGTTGAAAGTAGCCAGTACAGAGGGGTTTGATATTACAGCCCTAAAGACATGCTAAATGTTTGAGGTGTTTTAGACACCAATTTTTTTTTTTCCAGATCATGGCTCACTGTAAACATATTGAAGTGTCACACTTTCTCATAAATATGTGCATGTTTTGTGTCTATTAAAAACTTAAAAATTAAGGGCCTCAGTAGTAAATAAATAAATAAATAAATACACAAGTTTTGATAAGGGGCCCTGGATTCACATTTTGCAAATTGTGCATCTGATTCTAGATGTCCAAGGTTAATTAAATTAGGTTAATTAAAATGCAGACAAGGCTGGTCCTTTTCTGTATTATCATCTTATTTTTCCAGATCCTACAAGAATTCCAGCCTATTTTGCCCATTCACTCACTGAAAAACAAATAAACAACAAACAGAACAAACAATCCCCCCTCCCCCACGAATTGTGTGTGTTATATGACTATCTTGGGATTTCTATTTCGTTGATAAAACACCTTGATCAAAAGCAGTTTCGGGGAGGAAAGGGTTTATTTCAGCTTACAACCCATTCCACATCATGGTCCATCACTGAGGGATGCTAGAGAGAGAACTCAGGGTAGAAACCTGGGAGCAATGCAGAGGCCATAGAGGACTGCTGTTTAGTGGCTGGCTCCTCATGACTTGCTCATTCTGCTTTCTTATAAACTCAGGACCACTAGGCCAGGGGTGGCATCACCCACTGTGGGCTGGGCCCTCCGACATCAATCATTAATTAAACAAGTACCTTACAGACTGGCCCATGGGCCAATCTTACGGAGGTATTTTCTTTATAGTGGTTCTCTCTTCTCAGTCAATTGCAGCTTGTGTCCAGTTGACATAAAATGAGCCAGCATAGTGGCTGATTGTTATCTTTCATTCAAGGATTAATTTCAGCAAATCCCATTCTACAGGCATGACAAGTGGGATTCAGAGAGGTTCAGTACCATGACCGACTGCAGTGTCAGCTTTCCAACCTTGGTATTTTGACTCTGGAGTCTACAAACAAAGCCAATGTGTTGACTCCATTCTCATGCTTTGTGCATCAGTATTCTGGCTTCACTCTCTGAGCAGGGTCTTCCATTTTTACTTTGTATGTAACTTAACAGGAAGTAAGGGAGTTGTTGTGGCAACTCATAGTAAACAAACCCCAGATATCCTGCTCTCTTGCTGCTTACAATGAATTTTATTTACTTTTCTCTTCCCTACGTCGCTGTTCCAGGCACAGGAGTGGAAAGGTATAAGTTGTGTTCTATCCTTAAACCCCTCACATCCCACAACAGAGCTCATACGATACTCATACTGAGTCTGTGGGGGTCTACAGATTCAGACAGCCATATAATTTAAATTTTTGTTATATATTTTATTGTTTGAAACATTTATGCTTGCATTCAATGTATCTTTATCATGCCTACCTTCCAATCCCCTTCCAATTTCTCCTGGAGGGGGGTCTCCCCAACATATCTCTCTCCTAACTTCATCAGTATGATTAGCATCATCATTATATTTAATCTACTGGATTCAATTAGTGCTGCCCCCATGCACATGGCTGTAAGCACATTTGTGGTGCATAAATGCCATCTCCGGGTCTGTGAAATAAGAACAACCCCACACAATGTAAACACCATCTACTCCAAAGTACAATTAACCACGCCTGTAATCCAGAAGTAAAACCACTTAACTTCCTGTGAACCATAGAATGCAATGTATTGATTTCGAACACAGCAAATGAGCCAGAGGCTCGAGGTACTTAGCCTCCGGGCCTCCCTCCAGGTGAGCTTAAATTGTCTCACTTGTTTCTTCCCTGGGAGAGCCTGGGCCAGCTTCAGTCAGGTGCGGGTTGGTTAGCCGTGATGCAACCTGGTTCTGGTTCAATGGCTGCCACTCACCTTTCAGGAGGAGGGGTTTGTGCAGTGAAGGGGTTTCTTTCGGCTCTGGGCTCTGTAGGATTATCACTTGAGTTTTCTTTTGGAAACCCAAAGAATAACAGTGCGACTATGTGGCCCAATGAAAACCTCCTTCCTCAAGGCTGGTTCCTTTGACCATTTGTTGTAAATGCCCACAACTGATCATTTCTAAGGATGATTCATTGATTACTTTCACTTCTTCCTTGTGTGTAGACTCCCTAGAGTCTCCCGGAAGCATTTATTTGGTTTGACTTATTTTTCTAAAGTATTTTTCTATTTTAAAAAGTTACTTTCCTGGAATGGGTTTGCCTGACTTTCTTGGCGAAAGTTCAGAACTCACCAGATTTACCGGCTATATATTTTATTTCTGTTTGGAGAATTGAGGATGATGTTTTCCTATAATGCTCCTAAGAGGAGACTCATGGTTTGGTACCTGAGACTTAAAGCCCCTGAAGCAAGATCCTGGCAGATCTTCAAGACTCTCACACATATCTGTCCTTTTCAGTGCAACAGTCATTAGGAAGTATGAGAAGACTCCAGTGAGGTCATTATAGAGGAGCACCGCTTCAGGAGAAACTTGATAAAATAAACCCTCCGATGCTCAGCCTTGCATCGAGGTTCATGAGGGACGTTTGAGACATCGCAGACTTTGGGAGTCTAGATTCTTCCTGACAAAGGGGTTCGCTAAGGAGCTTGGACTATTAGTAAGTCCAAGCTCCTCCTAAGTGATAAAATCCATACATCTAAGGAGAACATGACATGGTCGATATGCATAGCAGAGAGCGAAGGATGGATAGTGAGTAGAATTTACCACCTTGGGACAGATGCTCCAACAGGATGGGGCAGAAGACAGCTCGCTCATGCACAGGCTTAGGGATAGGTTTGGTTGGCACGATCACTGCCAGAAAACTGTTTCTAGTGCTCTCTGAAGCCAGTGCTCATTGGTTAGGGGTAGAAGCAAATTACTCTTAGTCTAATTAAGTTTTTTAAATCATCTTGTATATTAATAAATACTATAATTAGCCCATCTTTTGACCATGCAACTGTACAAGCAAAGAAGGTTTTAGCCTCTGTCCATACTTGCCAATAAGTTTATATGTGAGCATTTCTGATTATCTCTCTGTCTGCATTTTGGGGTTTGAATTGAGAGATGATGCTGAGTTTAGAAACTGGGAGGAATTCAAAGTAAAGAAAGTTTTGAGTGGTCATTATTCACCCAGACCCCAGTGGAAGTGCAAGAGGAGTCCTGGGTCTCATTACTTACCCAAACCTGGAGAGGCGAGGAGTTCTACATTTTTCTCAACTCAGCCATTTCCCCAATCATTCCTGCCCATCCCGTGCATGTCCTGTTCCTCCCTCAGCCCCCGTCCCACACACACACACTCACACACACACACACATACACACACACACACACACACACACACACACACACACACTATGCTGCCTTTGTGTGCAAATTACTCTTCTTCTTGTGCCTCCTCCTTCCCCCTCCTCGGAATTGAACCCATGGCCTTTCCATGGGTAGACAAACCCTCTACTGCTTTATTGCCAAGTGATCTCCCAAACATTCCTCTTTTAGATGTAAGTATATTTTTTAATTTATTCTTTAAGAATTTCGGAAATGTATGTAATGTATTTATCGACCCACCACAATCCCTCTCAACTTTACAAGGACAACCCCATCCCCCACATTCCTTTCCTTACTCCATGTGTGTGTCCCATTTAGAGCTGAAAACTTCACATTCTCTGCCCTTTGACCAGTTTTGAATCACTGTATGAACCACTAGCCACTGCAAGTTTTTCTTTTTTCTGAGGAGGACAGAAAACCTCATTGACCCATGGGTACATGAAATCCTTAAAAGAGCGCTTGATACTGGACCTATTTAGCAAAATAATCATAGTAGGTTCTCTCCTAGAACCAGTGTCTTCCCCAATCACATGTTCTTGTTCAGGTTTATAGAACCAGGCATGTGTTCCCTTCTGTGTAATGGAATTAACATCCAATCAGAAAGCAGTTGGTTATCCCTGTAATGTTGAAACGACTATTTCACCCGGAAGCATAATTGTCACGTCAATCATTATGTAAACTCACAGGGTTCATGGCTTCAAGTAAGCTTGTTGGTGGATGTAATTTTTTCCCCCAGTAAGCTATCTGGCATATTCTAGCACCGTGGAAACCACCCAGAGGACGGCAAACTTCCAGCTCAGTGCTGTCATTATTTTCCCATGTCCTGTGGTCAAAGGATGTTGTATTTTTAGCAATATCAAACTCTAGTGGCAACCAAGAGTAGCAGCAATAGCCTGTCTTCTTTAGGGGTCTCTGAGATTCTCTTTACCTGTAGCTCAAAGGGAGCTATATCATGCCTGACTCTGAGCTTTCAATTTAGCAGCCGATAACTTCTGGAACATCTCTATCCCACACCCCTTTTAGGGTAGCTCCATTTCAACGCGCACACACACTCTTTCTCTGTCTCTCTCTCATAGGTGGAGTCATAAAGTACTTATAAAATATTGGGTTTCCATACTGCTTCCTTAAATATCCTCAATTTTGATCACCCCCCTTCCACCTTCTCCTCTAACCTATCTTCCTATTCCCTCTCCCTGCTTAAAACTCCCTTAGCATTTTTTTTCCTTTCTCTCTTCAAACAACATGGGTACCATCACTCCCCTCCCGAAAAACTCCCTTGCCTTTACAATGGCCTTTTCTAGTTTCCTGCCTTCTTTAGCTACTGCAAGTTAAACACATGACTTGACAGATTTGAAGCTAGGATCCCCATTTGTGTGATAAACGAAGCGTTTGTCTTTCTGCGTTTGTGTTCCCTCACTTGGTGTCATTTCCCCAGTTCCTTCAAATTTAACTTAGTAATTTTTTTTTCATGCATGTGGGTGTTGTGTTCGTCAGGATTCTCTAGAGAAACAGAGCGGATAGAATGAATGAATACACAGAGGATCTAGCAGAGCGGCTCATTCTAGCAGTGCCTGTCTGCTGTCTGTCTCCAGCAGCAGTGCCTGTCTCCAGACAGAAACTCCAAGAATTCAGTAGTTATTCCATCCAGGAGGCTGGGTCTATGAGCCGATCTTCAATACACAGCGGAATCCTAAAGAAGTAGGCTCTAATATCAGTGGATAATTGAAATCGCCAGCGAGAGCGAAGGCAAACAGGCAAAGAGCAAACACTTCCTTCTTCCTTGCCCCTTATATAGGCTGCTACCAGAAGTTGTGACCTAGAAATAAGGCGAATTTTTCCAGCAGCAGCCACTGAAACTTCTGTATGTTCTCCACTGTGTATCTTTGGCTTCTTTGTAAAAACAGCCAAGTGACTGTTGGTATGTGAACTTGTGTCTGGGTTCCCATTTCTACTCTATCCATCCATATGTCTGTTTTTGTTTCAGTACCATGCTGTTTTTAGTACTATGACTCCGTAATATAGCTGGAAATCATGAATGGTAATACCTTTAGCACTATTTTTACTATTTAGGCTTGTTTTGACTATTCAGGGCCTTGTGTTTTTATCTGAATTTTAAAATTAAAAAATGTGAAAAATTGCATTGAAATTTTGATGGAGGATTGCATTGAATTTGTAAGTGGCATTTTCTAGTGTCCCCAAACTTTCATTTTATAGATATTTCAACTCTGTGGCTGGGTTTATTCAAAGGTATTTTTGAGATTACTTTTATGGGATTGTTTCAGTGATTTCTTTCTCAGTATAATTGTCTGTGGTGAATTGAAAAGCTACTGATTTTGGTTTGTTAATTTTGCAACCAGCTACTTCACTGCATGTGCTTTTCAGCTCTAGGAATTTTCTGGTGGAGTGTAGGGGTTTCTTATTCATAGAATCATATCATATGCAAATAAGAATACTTTGGTTTTTTTTTCCTTTCCTGTTTACATCCCATTTATTTTCTTCTCTATAGGTTGATTTAGGACTCCAATACAATGAATAGCAATTTCAAGGGTGTCTTGCTCCTGACCTTCATGGGGGTGTTTTGAGTTTTTGCCCATTTGACATTATGATAGCTATTTTGTCATATATATGGCCTGTATTACGCTGACATATGTTTGCTCCACTCACGCTCCCTCCAGGGTTCTCATTATTAAGGAATGTTGGAGTTTGACAAAGCTTTCTTTCTGCATCTTTTGAAGTGATCTGTGATTTCTACCCTTGAGTCCATTTATGTGGTGAATTATATTTATTGCCTTACATATGTTGAACCATCTCTGGATTCCTGGACTGATACCAATTTGATCATGACTGATGATCTTTTGGATGTGTTATTCAATCTGGTTTGTAAGTATTTATTGGGAATTTCTGCATGTTCAGAGATTAGCCTGTAATTTTTGTTGTTATTGTTGTGTCTTTATCCGATTTTGATATTGGGGTAACAATGGCTTTATGGAGAGAGGCTGGACGTATTTTTTCTTTCTCTGTCTTATGGACTATTTTCAGATGCTTTGGTGTTAGCTCTTTTTTTAATGCCTGGTACAGTTCTGCACCGAATCCATCTTGCCTTGGGTTTTTCTTTTTCTTGTTGCTGGGAGATGTTTAATTTCTGCTTCTACCTTAGTGCTCGCCGTAGGTTTGTTTAATTGCTTTCTTCATCTTGGTTTAACTTTGATATGTCATATGCATCTAAATATCAAGCTGTTTCTTTTAGATTTTCCAATTTAGTTGAATATAGTTTTAATGTCCTCATGCTTTTCTGAATTTCCCCAGTGTCTGTTGTAATGTTTCCTTTTTCATCTCTAATTTTGTTAATTTGGGTCTTCCCTTCCTTTTTTAGTTTTAGTTAATTAGAGCAAGGGCTTGCTAATCTTATCTTTTATAAAAAGTAGTCTATTTCTTTTTCTTTTTTTTTTTTTTGCTAATTACTTGTGTTGTTTCAGTCATTTCTATTTCCTTGATTCTCGCCCCAATATTTATTATCCTTGTGTACTTCTTTATAAGTGATTTGGTCTTGTTTTCTAATGCCTTAGAATTGAAAATCTGGTAATTTGTTTGAGGTATCTCTGATTTTCTTCAGTGAACGAACTTAGAGCAACAAATTCCCTCTTATAATTACTTTCATCATATTCCAAATCTTTGAGTACTTTGTGTATCATTTTTATTTAATTCTAAAAATCTTAAAGTTTTCTTCTGATTTCATCAATAAAATTGATTCCTTCATTTAAGAGTTTGTTGTTCAGCCTTTCTATGCTATAAAAGTACTGTATATGTTTTCTATAGTTTCTACTATAGATATCTAGTTTTATTCCATTGTTATTGCTAGAATACAGGGCTTTATTAATTTTTTTATTTGCTCAGATTTGCTTTGTGTTCTAATATGTGCTCTATTTTAAACAAAATACTGTGGTCTTCTCTGAAGAATGTATATTCTTTGGTGTTTAGATGAAATATTCCCTAGATATTTGTTAGGTCCATTTGATCTAGAATATCAATTAACTCTAATATTTATCTTTCATTTTTTTGGTCTAGTTGATCGGTCTAATAGTGAGAAGGAGGAACTAAATTTATCCACTATTAATGTGTTGGGAATTAATTTGTGAATTTAAACCTAGTAGTATTTGCTTTATAAAATTGACCGAACCTGTGTTTGGTGTATTCAAATTACAACTCATAGTGTGCTTGCGCGCGTGCACGTGTGTGTGTGTGTGTGTGTGTGTGTGTGTGTATGTGTAATTTTCTTTTGATAACTGGCTCCATTGATTAATATGAAGTGGCTCTGTTTAATTCTTCTGATTAGGTTTGAAGTCTATTTTATCATGTATTAGAGTAGCAATGCCTAGTTCTATTTGCTTCAAATACCCTTTTCTACCTCTTTACCCTAAGATTATGTTTATCTTTGAGGGTGAGATGTATTTCTTGGGAGCATCAAAAAGGATCCTGTTTTCTAAGTCAATTTGCTAGTTTGTGTCTTTTGATTAGGGAATTGAGATGTTAATATTCAGAGTTATTATTGAAAGGTGTGCATCATCACTAGGCCTTGTCAACCTGACACAAGCTGAAGTCATTTAGGAAAAAGGAACCTCAACTGAGACCATGCCTCCATTAGACGTTGGAAAGTCTGTTTGGCATTTCTTGATTAATGATTGATGTGGGAGGGTTCATCCCACTGTGGGTGGTGCCACCTCTGGGCCGATGGTCCTGAGTTGTCTAAGAAAGCAAAATGAGCAAGCCATGGGGAGCAAGTCAGTAAGCATTCTTATTCAATAACTTCTGCTCCAAGTACTGCCTCCAGGTTCCTGCCCTGACTTCCCTCAACGATGGAGTATGACTTAAAATTTGTAAGAGGAAATAAACATCTTACTCTATAAGTCACTTTTTGTCATAATGTCATGATACAACCTAGTAACTCTAACTAAGACAATGTGTATTTCTTTCTGTTATTTTTTACCCTTTTTTTTCCTCTGGAGAATTTTAGTTGCATTTTGTTTAACCAGTGTCTTAGCATCATTTTTTTTCCTCCCATAGTGTTTTCATTTAAACCTAAAGTATTCTTTCCAGCATTATCTGTTTGAGTGACTGCAGTGTTCAGGAGAGACCAGACTACAGTACAGTCATAAAGTGTTCATCTTAGACTGGTGTTCCAGAGGCCAGATTATATTTTCACTCTTTCCCTGAGTGTTGAGCACTGTCTGTAAGAACAGATACTATTCAATAGTTAAACCACTCTTACAACAGGGTGTAGCAGGTGACTACAAAATAGACATCTGTTAAGTGCTTATTGGTTTAGGGAATAATGACACCCAATAGTACTATGCATGCCAATGCATCAGTTATAGTGGGCATGAGTGGAAAGGAAAAGCTATAAACAACCACAGGAAGACTAGTGGTCAGTGTTAGGTTTGTTGGATGGGAAGGTGAAGAAATGGACATCCAATAGGTGTGGGAATAATAGAGGCAGAGGAAAGATGCAAGGTAGAGAGTGTGGGAGTTTGGGTTAACAGTATACCTCAAAAAGAGGTAAAACCATGTACTCAAATATCATAAATTAGGCCAGCCTCTGGGCTTTGGAAGTGTAGCAATAAGAGGGATGCATTTCAGAAAATAGAAAGGAAAAAAAACAAACAGAAGATGAGAAAAAAAAGGGGGACAAAAAGATCCAGACAACAAAATGGTGAAAGATGAAAACATTGGAGGCCAGAGTTAGCCTCCTGCGTTGACCTAGGGTGTCATGTGGATAAGGAATCCCTGTAAATTGAATGGATAATGACATCATTGGCTCGGGTGTTGATTTCATTTCCTTGGTGGATTTGTTGCATTGTCTTGTCCTGGTCTGGGCTATACTGATAGTGACTTTTACCAGTCCTGTTCTCTTATGAACTCATGCTCCACTTTTATGTGGAGGTTTTTTGTGTGTGTGTGTGGGGGGGGGGAATTACTTAGTTCTGTTCTCTGAGCTGAGGACAGACAGGGCTAGTTTCTCCCATCTGTGGTGTCTGCCTTCCTGTAGGACTGACAGCTAGGGGGCTGTGTAGCACCCATAGCATTCTTTAGGGCTTTTGTTTAGTTCCTCTAGTTTTGCAGTCCTCTGTTGGATGCGGTAAATTCCACCAGTGTAGCTTTGTTTGGTTTCTGGCTGGAGTTCCTCCTACCAGTGTGCAGATACTTCCAGATCATCTGGATTTTGTCATCACAGTGAGGCTGTCTTGATTGTAGCTGCAGCAAGAAATCCAGTCAGATGATAAAATTCATGTGTCTGACGGCAGAGGAAGTTTCCTGAGTCATTGACCTAGTGGATTCTGGGAACTGAAGAGGCAACTGATTGACCTCCCTAACTATGACCATTTACTCATTCCAACATGGCTGTAGACCATCATCTTACTCTCAAAGTCCACCACATCACTTTTTTTTAATTGAAATTTTTTCATACTATATAGTCTGATTATGGTGTCCCCTATTCTGATCATGGTGTCCCCTTACCCAACTCTTTCCAGAGCTTCCCCACTTGCCCACTTACCCAACTCCATGCCTTTTTTCTTTTTGGAAAATAAACAGTCAGACAAATCAAAAGACCAAACAAACAAACAAACAAAAAAGAAGGAGAAATAATGAAAAAAAAACATAAGAAATATTCACACATATACACTACCTGTTGGGCTGTCACTTTTTAAATAAAACACTAAAAATCTCTGGTGACTGGTCTTGCTAAGTTATCTAGGCCGACCTTGAACTTCTGGTCTGCTGACCCCAGCCCCCTAAATAGTAGTTTATAGGCCCATGTTCCCAGGTAGTAATGACTCTGACTCAAGACCTTTGATCTCTTTTATACTCCTTGTCTTTATCTCTGTTTTGCAGATGACTGCTCAGTAAACTCTCATAACCGGCCTTCTCCCAGGAGAGTGGGAAAGGAGACTCCAGGTCACCGGTCCATATCCTCCATCATCTTATCCCTTTCTCTCTGTTTCAGGAGAAATCTCCCCGGAAATGTGTATGATCAAAGCACACTACTTTGTACAGCCCACAGCATTTTGTTAACCCTTCTACTTTCCCTTATATTGTCATATTCTGAAGGATCCATTTACATACAAAGAAAACTGAGATCTATTTTTTCTTTAGAGTTGCATTTCTGCAATGGATGCTTCATTTTTTTTTCTAGAAACTTTGTGACCAAATTGGACATAGATACATATACGAGCATGCACACATACATATGAATATGTGTACACATGTATATGTGAACACAGTCTTGTCTAACATTCTCCTGACTGTAAGAGTAGTTAGTATGAGAGGTGATAATTGCTCTAAGGACCTTTTCTGGAAGGGACACGTTATCCTCTCGTTAGCAGGTCCTATTCTCCTCCAACAGAGCTGCTATTGGCTGACTGGATGGTGAGAAGCCAGGAAACAACAAAGGTACATGAGGGGGTGGATATGCTATTTTTGCAACCGAGGCACCTCCACCCTGCACTTATTATAGCTAAAAGAGCAGAGTATAACCTTTATATGTCTCTGGAGGTGAGATAATCTCACTCCACTGCCTGGGTCTCCCGCGGTTAGCATGCTGTTCTTTCCAGGGAGCCAAGGTGGAGGGAGCTAAGGAGGCTGCACTTGTGGTTGTTAAAGAATACCTTTCTCTTTTTCTTCTTCTGAAATTGCTCTTACAGAAGCAATGTTCTATTCAACCTGCCATTATGCTAAAAGCTTTTCCTTGGAAGACAATAGCTGTTCTCAGGGAAAAAAAAAAAAGAGAGAGAGAGAGATTTACATGAGGTCCCAAGGGTGTAATGAGCTACCACAAGGCACCTGCCTGGGGCTGGGAGTTGTCACTTGTAAGTGGTTTTAAATTAGAACCGAGTGGAAAAATACACAGTAACAGAATTCCCCTTTTGGCTCCTTTGCAAATCATTTCCCGTCCTCTCTGGCCTTCGTCTGTTTTTGAGATGCATCATCTGGTATGGAGGACAGAGCTTTCTGTTAGTGAGAGCTACAAGTGACAACAGTGGCAATGTAAAACAGAAACTCAAGTCAAGTGAAAAACCTCTCAATCCTGTCCTGGAAATTTCTGAAAGTTTTTTTTTTTTTTTTTTTTTTTTTTTTAATTGTGAAACCTCCCAACCTGGGTAATCACTGGATTTTGCAGTCTGGAAGTGGTCCACTTTGGGGAGTCTAGCAAAGGGGCAGTAGAGGCAATGCTAGACCTCCCACCTCTGGCCTCCTTCTTAAGCCTTCTCCTTTCGACCTCCATATGATGTGCTGCATCTGGCAATGCTTTGCTCGAGCACAGAATCATTGTCAGAACATCCTGCTGTGTCTCTTTGGAAATAGGAAAGCAGGTTAGGTTAGAGAACCCAAGTTGTACCCATTTCCTGCCTTGGGAATTTCATTATTTCAAGGAAACAGGGCATGGGATCGTAGTAGACAGTAGGAATATAAAGATGGTACTATCCCATCCCTTGTGATTAAGGTGCTTACAATCGAGAGACAGAGAAAGAGAGAGAGAGAGAGAGAAAGAGAGAGAGAGAGAGAGAGAGAGAGAGAGAGAGAGAGAGAGTCATATAAACAGGTAATTAAAATAGAACAAGTGGTCTTAGTCACCGTTCTGTCACCATGACCAAGGCAATTCTCTAATAGAAAGTATTTAGTTGGGGACTTGCTTAGGGTTTCAAAGGTCTAGTCTGTTATCATCCCGATGAGAAGCATGCAGCATGCAAGCAGGTTCTGTAGCAGTATCTGAGATCTACATCCTTATCCTTAGGCCAAGCAGGAGAGATCAGGCAAGAGCTTTTAAAACCTCAAAGCCTTTCCCAGTGGTACACTTCCTCCAGCAAGGCCACATCAACACTAACAAGGTCACACCTCCTAATCCTAATCCTTTTAATCCTCCCCAAATAGTGCCACTTCCTGATAACTAAGCATCCAAATGCATGGGCCTATGGGGGTCATTCTTGTTCAAACCATCACAACAAGGTTCACAGCAACGGGGTGGGGGGGGGCGGTGCAAAATGCAATGAAGGCACAGAGCAGAGAAGACTTACAAGGGTAGACTCATACACACAAAACACCCCAAAATAAACCATTGTACATTTTCATTAATAGGATTTCCAAAAAACCACAGGTGGAAATCCCAAAGGTATTAAAGAGCTACCCGACTCTTCCTTGAGTCTCCATAAAAGTGAATCTGTGGAACACACTGAAGCCATCCTCAGTTTGTCCTCATGCATCTCGACGTGGTTGATCTGCGCACACACACACACATACAGCTCTTGTAACACAAATGCGAACCCTTCATTGCATTTAGATCAGTGAGTAGCTTTTTGTTGCTTCCAATTTTAGTCAGGTCTTGTCAGTTAAAGAAAGACCAAGAATCTGTCCTTCCCTCAAGGCTAGTGGAGGAGGTGGGAAAGATTATAAAGTCCAATGTATAAATAAATTGGCACATTTCATATCATATAGATAGTTTATTCTTAGAAGGGTATTGTGCTCCGGCCTGAGATATAGCCCTAGGTCTCTTTTGGAAACCAACTTTGAGGAAGGATCTCACTGAGTTGCCTAGGCTGGTGTTAAGCATATAATCACTCTCTTACAGTACTGAATACCTGAAGTTACAAGCCTACATCACCAAGACTGGCCTGTTGTTAGAAATGTTTATAAAATATTATTTGGTAGCAATACTTGCCTCTTGAATTAAGAAATAAATCACTGCTATGACATTATTATTATTAGGGATAAGAAAAGAAAGACGGAATGGAAATGCTACTTAGTCTGCATCTTGAGTGGGCTTCTATGTTCAAGCAGGTTGTGTGCCAGCATTAGGGCATGCACACGTGAGCGTGCGTGTTCATGATTTTGTGAGACAGAAAAACATCACAGACAAGAACAAGAAGCCCTAGGCATGATTCTGTGAGTATTAGAATATCAGGGAAATAGTGTGGTAGAAGGTTGAAGGACAGAAGTAAGGTGGGAAAGTAGTTAGCTTTAAATGGTAAATGATCTTTATTTTCACATCAGAAACAGTCACTTAAAGTCAGTGTTGACTTACTGGGATATTAGAAGCAGGACAGTAAGATCAGATTCATCTCTGAGGGATGGGTGGGGACAATATGGTAGAAAATAATTGATGGTGGCTTTAATTCCAGCACTCAGAAGGCAGAGGCAGACAGGGATCTCTGTGAGTTTGAGGCCAGCCTGGCCTAGAAAGTGAGTTCCTGGAGATAGAGAACTATTACATAGGGATAAATGGGAATGGTGGACAAGGGGTGATGACTGGATAGGTTAATGCTAGCAAAACTGTATATAAGAAAGAACAGACTCGGGGACAATGCAGAAGAGGAGTGAAAGATGGTGAGAGCTAGAGGGTCAGGGAGTTTTCTGAGACTGTGTTGCCCAATAATCTCTGAAGCCACACCCATAAAACCTCACAGACATGACAACCTAAGCATGACCTGAATAAAGAGCACAATCAACATGCCAGAGTGCACAAGGGCAGGCCTGAGGCTTTCCCCCCACACAACTACAGACAACTGAATATTGCCTAGAGTGGGAGAAATAGATTTTCCCAGGGAGGAGTGCAAAAATTGGTTCCTCAATTCTGAATATTCAGTTCTGAGAACATACACAGAAGTAGCATTATACAGAATGTGCATGATGTGTGTGTATATATATATATACATGTGTGTATATATATATGTGCATATAGCAATTAATCGATGTGGGATTCCCCTCTGTATGCTGTGAATATCATTGGTTAATAAAAGGACTGCTTTGAGGTCATGGCAGAGCAGGGCAGAAAGAGCTAGGTGGGAAAACTAAAGTGAATGCTGGGAGAAAGAAGGCAGAGTCAGAGAGAAGCCATGTAGCCCCATTGGAGACAGACACCAGAACTTTAGCAGGTAAGCCACAGCCATGTGGCCATATACAGACTAAAAGAAATGGATTGAATTAATATGTAAGTGTTAGCCAATAAGACACTAGAGCTAATGAGTCAAACAGTATCTGTGTGATTATTTCGGGGCTTAAGTGGCCAGGAACCAACAGGTGGCTCTTGTCCCCAACAATTAATGAAAAAAAAAAGACCATGAATTTGAAAGAAACAAGGAGGCATATATGGCAGCATTTGAATAAAGAACAGGACATGGGGAGATGATGCAATTATGTTATAATCTCAAAAATAAAAGAAGGAAAAAAAAGGAAAATTGTTGTAGGGAAGGATGAGTTCAGTATTGGAAACATTCATTTTCAGAGTTATGAAAGTTACCTGAGAACTCAGTAGAATTATAATTATAAAGCCAATATGTGATGAAATATAATCCAATTCAGAGGGAAATAAAACAAATTTTGTATTACTTGAATAATTTGCCCAATTAACAATGAGACCAGTGTTGTCTAGATGTGGTTATTGTACCGGAAACAAAAAAGATATTTTATCAGCATCGAATTCCAGAACAGTCTAGTCTATGAATTGGCTCACTTGATAAAATGATTTACATATTTTAAGGTAATGAACTGTTTACAAAGCATTAATGTATGACTAATTTTTCCATGAAGCAGCCCTTTGAAGTAAGGATACAAAAGCATTACTCCATTTACTATCTCCAGTTTCAGATGATGAAATTGAGACTCTGAAAAAGTGACAAACCAATGCATGAAGCAGAGCTTAGATTTTAATGGAAATTTTCAGAATTTCAAACCCACGGTCTTGGTCCTTTTCCTCTTCCACACTTTTCGGCTGTGCAGTAATGAAGGTCCTTAGCATCAAGCCACATGGCTGAATGTAGTGGCACAGGCTTGTAGTTCAACAGTTGGGAGGGAGAGGCAGTCAGGTTTCTATGGGTTTTAGTCAGCCTGCATTACATTGAGAGTTCTAGGCTAGTCAGGGCTATATAGTTAAGGCCAGTGCCCAAAGACAGAAAATAAAAGATATATTTCTCCTATGTGTGTTCTCTGCATGTGAGACTAGCATTCTACAGGCTAAATATCCCAAGCTTCTCTGACATGTAGAACTCTTAGGTTAAAAGTAATAGCCATTCTAATTTTAGCAAAAGCTAAATTTTACTTCCCCTGTAAGATTAGCTTTCTTACCTCTTGGATCTCATCGCCAGTGCTCTACAACCCCTGGAGCCCTGTTTTTTATTTCTCAAACACAGCAGTCTCATTATCTCTCCCAGCCACTGAATTTGCTATTCCCTCTGAGCCAAAGCTTTGCATGGTTGCTTTCTCCTCGTCATCTATTAGCTTAACTGCGGTCCAGCAAGTCTTCCTGGGTCACTACATAAAATGCTGCTTCCTCCCTCGTAATGTCCTTGTCTCAAGACCTTGTCGCAGTTTCCTCCTAACTCTTGTGACTGAGCTCGTGAAGGCACAGACTGTGTGCTGTGGCTGTCACCGCTATGTCTTTAGAGACTAGCATTCCCCGCACAGAATACTTCCTGAACAAATACATGAAATACTTGCACCTGTTCTTGTTCCTACTTGCAAGCCGTATCTTTAGCCTCTCTCCAGCTTTTGGAGAGGTAGCTCTTTCCTTGGACTTTTTAGGGTCCCCAAGGATAGCTTCAAATGATCTCAGAAAGCAGTCATGGTCTGATGTCACCATCGCGAGCTATTCCATTCTTCCTTGGGACTATGTCCTTGGAGTTATCTGCTTTGATTTTCATCTCTGCTGTTCTGTGCGGCAGTGAAGAGGACTTTGCCCATGCCATTACAGTGTCTTCAAAAGTCACTGGATTCCAGGTAGAGGTGAGGAGAATAATACTGTTCGAAACTGTGCCATACATCAGTAGCATCTGGTTTCTGAGATTATCCATGTTTCTGGGGGCCAAAGGGCTCCTTCAACACTGGTTCGGAGGGGACTAGTGGACAATCTCAGCCTCCATAGTCTAAATGCTTTTATTTTTAGAGTTTCTACAACTCAAAACCTAAACCAAACCTCTCATGTATCCTCCACATCTGTCAACAGGTACCCTGCAAGGTGGGTCATTAGCAGCCTCCCAGTTCCTATACCAAACACAGGGTACTCCTTTGTACCAATCGACTGGCACCCCGATGAATATATTTCACAGAAGACTCACATAAGGACCCAGTAATAGCCACGACAATTGTCATTAAAGTATATTATTTTTAAAATAAAACTGTTGATTATGAGTGTTCCATAGAAAATTTAAAACTGTACTATTTTTTTTAAAAAAGCCAGCGATAGGTTGAATGTGGTGAGTCCCCCTGAGTTAAGAAGGAGCACAGAAGTCTTCATTTAATAGGCAGCTGCTCCTTCCCAATAACGGGTTCTTAAGAGTACATGGTGACATAATAGCCTCTAAATCCGGAGAGTAGGCAAATCTGTTCTCTTACTTTTTATACTTCTCTACATTTTATAAAATGACTAAGTTAGAGTAAAACTAAAAACGGTTAGAGACCAGAAATTCTTGTCTGTCATTTATCTTTAAATGCCTCAGTGTTCTTACTTAATTTCTATCATAGCAGTGAGCGCATTCTCCTTTACAATGTGAAAGCAGTGTGGTGGAGGAGTGATGTTCCTACTTTAGAGATGATGGAAGCGAGGGTTAGTGAGCTGTGCATGGTCACTTAGCTATTAAACATAGAGCCAGAAGTCAGAATTAACCATTCTCTCCTGGTAGAAAGGCCATGTTACCAATATCGTGCTTATGGAATAATTCATATAATGTATAGGTACAGATTAAGGGACAAGAATAAGTCTTCATCCGTGAATACACCATCCATTTTAAGAAATGTATTCATCCATAGTTAGCGCCGTATGATAGATTTCCCCCCATGTTTTCCAACATTACTGCCTTGGTGTAATTACATTTTAAATGTGATATAAAACAGGCATAGGCCTTTCTTCATATACTTTAAGATTGTTTTTACTTAAGTGTATGTAATTATATATAATTCTTAAGCCTTTTTGCGATTAAACCACATTGGCTTATTTGTCTGTGTTAATCATTATTCGTTCCTTGACAGTTTTCATACAAGTTTATGTCAATTTACTGTTCTGTAATTTATGAGCTGAAGCCTCAACGTGACTGTCTTTAAAGGAAGGAAGTGTTACAGTGAAGGTTAAATCAATAAAAAGGGCAGAGTTTGATGGGATTTGTATCGTCGTATAAAGAGACAGCTGAGAACATGTTTGCCTTCCTTGGACCATCTAAAGATACAGACAGAAGGTGTCCACATAGAATCAAGCAAAAGGGCCCTCTTCAGAATGATCATGCCAGCAGCCTGGCCTCAGGAAGCCAGCCTCTAGAACTGTAGTAGGACGCACCTGTTTAAACTACCTACTTTGTGATATTTCTTCTGTGTTTTATAGTTTTAAAATGTACCTACCAGTCTATTTTAATCTGATTTTTACTTGTGGTGTGAAATAAAGGCCTAGTTCTACACAACTTCATGCAATTCACAGTTTTCTCAAAATTATTAGTTGGACAGACACAGTCCCATCGGTGTCTATTCTTAACAAATTTGTCTGTAAAAGGAGACTGTGTGTTGGTTTCCAGGTCACCCAAACCCAAATAATCACACAAAACTATATTAATTACAACGCTGTTTGGCCAATGACTTAATTGTATTTCTAGCTAGTTCTTACATCTTAAATTAACCAATTTATACTAATCTATGTATCAGCATGAGGCTCTGGCCTACAGGTAAGGTTCCAGCATCTTTCTCCTTTGGCAACTACATGGTGTCTCTGTGACTCTGCCTTCTTTCTCCTTGTATTCAGTTTAGTTTTCCCCACCTAGCTATATTCTACCCTGCCATAGGTCAAAGAACCTTCTTTATTAATCAATGGTAAAAAAAAATATAGTCATGGCCTACAGAAAGGAATCCCACATCATTTGTCAAAGATCAACTGACCCCAAATTCAGAGATGTACTCCTTGACTTTACTACTTTGCTATCACATGGTTTTAAAGTCTGGTGTGTATGTGTTTTGTTTTGTTTTTTGGTTGTTGTAGTTGTTGGTTTGTTTTTATTTTCCAGTAAAATTATTTTTGTTGTCACTAACTTTGCAGCATTTTTGGGAAATCAGGTATCTCCAGAGATGGCCCTTAGGATCTTGGCTGTTCCAGATACTTTGTAGCCTAGTATGAATTTTAGGATTATATCTTAAATTTAATTTGTAATTTTATAAGGATTATACTCAGATTTATTTTGGACACCATGAGCATTTTTAGGATAATCTTTTAATTGATAATCATGCATAACCTTTTCATTATTCATGTATTCTTATGTTTCTTTTATTCACCATGTCAGAGTTTTCAGTTTGCTTCCTTGAGTAAATTCATTCCAAATTACTTTATTTATGCTTTGATGTCATTATAACAGTATTTTGGTCACATTTCTGATGCTGAGATAAAATGGCCTAACACAAACTTTAGGGAGAAAATTTTGGTTCACAGTTCATGGATGCAGTTAAGCATGACAAGGAATTCTTCCTGGAATGATCTTGGGGAATACAGACAAAGTCATGTAATCGTTCTCTCTCATTCTAGTCATGCTGTCTATTAATGTGGTACTCTACCTTTACTGTTGACCATCACATACTATTTATATAAAATTCTACTTAGTCATCTCATAAAACTCTTGAATATGACATTGAGATAGGTTTACTAAGATTTTTAAAAGAATATTTGTAGCTGTGAACACCACAGAAATTGATCTGAAATTTCCTTTCTTTGTGGCATCATTATTTGGCCTTGATATGATGCTAATTCTGCCTTGTATGGAAGTGTGGAGGTGCCTCCTGCTTCTGAATTGTCTGGGAGAGTTTGAGAAGGATTAGTTGGTTCTGTAAATGTTTGACAGACTCACTGGTGAAGCCATCAGAGGCTGGGCGTATTTTTCTTTGGTCGTGCTGGGTTGCATGCTCTTCAGAGTTTATCTATTTTCTAGATTAAATTAATTTGTGGCATACAATTGTGGTAAGTGTATAACCCTGTACATTTTGTTGCACCAGTTGTAATGCTTTTTGTTTCATTTATAGTTTTAGTTGAGCCTACTTTTGCTGAGTCCAGACAGAAGTCTCTAAATCTTATTTTTTTGAAAAGCCAACTCAGTTTTGCTTATGTAGTGGTGTGTGTGTGTGTGTGTGTGTGTGTGTGTGTGTGTGTGTTGGAGAGGTGTGTGTATGCGTGTGTGTGTACATGCTCTGATGTGATCTAGAAACAAGATTTCTGATGGAGTCCTGGAGCCTGGGTCAGCAGAAGTGAGAGGATCGAGCATTAGTCGTCTGAAAATAAGCCTAGTGTCTTGTGAGATAGGCGTGGACCAAGGGCCCTTTGGACAGGGAGGCTGTGAGGGTTGGTCTGCAGCCTGGGGCCATGGTATCATCAGGTCTTGCTTCTCCTAGTCATCTAAAAGAGTTTTTATTTTGAGAAAACTGTAAGAGCTACATTGAATTTTAAAAATTAAATAATTTGTTTTACATCCTGACCACAGTTTCCCCTCTCTTCTCTCCCCCATTTCCTCTCCCCCACCCAATCCACTCCTCCTCTGTTTCTGTTCAGAAAGGGGCAGGCCTCCCATGGATATCAACAAAGTACAGCATATAAAGATGTGGTAGGATTAAGTACCTCTCCTTGTATTAAGACTGGGTAAGGCAACTCAGTTTGAGGAATAGGGTACCAAAAGTCAGTGAAAGTGTTAGGGACAGCCCCTGTTTCCACTCTTAGGAGTCCCACAAATAGACCAAGCTACACAGCTGTAACATGTACGTAGAAAGACTAGTTTAGTCTTATACAGACTCTCTGGTTGTCAGTTCAGACTGTGAGCTCCTATGAGTCCATGTTAGGTATTTCTGTGGGTTTTATCTTGTGATGTTGTTGAGCTCTCTGGCTCCTACAATCCTTCCTCCTTCTCTTCAGCAGAATTCTCTGAGCTCAGCCTACTATTTGGCTGTGGGTCTCTGCATCTGCTTCCATCAGTTGCTGGGTGAGGCCTCTCTGATGATAATTGGGCTAGCTACCTATCTATGAGTGGAGCAGAATACCATTAGGTATCATTATGTTGACATTTCCCCCTCTGATTGCATTTGGCTCTATAGTAGGTCTCTGGGTCATCCAGTTTCTGGGTCCTGACACTCTAGGCAGTGTCAAGGGTGGCATCTCTCTTGTGGCATGGCTCTCAGGCTGGACTAGTCATTGCATCTTGGGTTTTTAAAAGCCACATATGGATCGTGAATCCAACTGTATGTTAGGACTTGCTTAGTCTCATGAATTCCTAGGACATTAACATAAAAGGTCATTTTATTTTCTTCTTGGTCTGTGAGTTTGAGGCAGAACGGGAGGATTCTGTGTTATTCCTGGGACTCCTACTTGTAGACCCATGCTTCTCTCCAGGCTTCTCGGGGCTCTTGAAGTTCTCAAAGCAGAAGCTGAAGGTTTTCAAGGTTTGTTGAAACCCTCAGGACAAAAACATGCTTCGATGCCCCCTAGCTACCAATGTTGCTTTGATATTTATTTTTTCTATTTTTAATTTTAATTAATATATTTCTTTTAAAAAACTATCTTTTCTCATTTTACACACCAATTCCAGTTCCCATTCCCTCCCCTCCTCCTGTTCCCTCTACTTCCTCCCCATTACACCCCCATATGCTCCTCAGAGAGGGTAAGGCTTCCCATGGGATGTAAACAAGTCTAGCACATTGCTTTGAGGCTGGAATTACCCTTTCAGACATGTGCAGCAGTGTATTAAAAGAATTTCTGGAAAAAACGTTTTAACAGTGTATTGTTTTATTTGAAGGATTGCTTAGACTGCTTTATTTTTCTCAAAAAAATGCCACCTTCTCTCCCTCTTTGATCTTTCCACTGTCCATACTACTTCTTTCTATTAGAATAGAAACATGAAGATCCGTCTTAAAAATTGACTGTGATGGGGCTGGAGACATAGCTTAGACAATAAAATGCATACTATGAGACCGTGAGGACCCAAGTTAAATTCCCAACACCCATGTGAAAACATTAGGAGTGGTGCTATGCGTTTATCACCCCAGCTGTGGAAAGGTGGGCACAGGCAGGTCTCTGAACCTTACTGATCAAACAGTCTAGGCAAATTTGCGGACTCCAGGCTCTAGTGAGAAACTCTGTCTCACCATAAAATAAGGTATATGGTTTCCAAGAATTGATAGTTCAAGTTGGTCTGTTACACACACACACATACACACACACACACACACACACACACACACACGTGTACATGTACATTTTCATGTGTACATATATGTATGTACTCACACATAATCATGCAAAAGTACACACACATCACTGTATATGAGTATATGAGTATGTTACATACATGAATACTCCACTTCCACATACACACACACACACACAATTTACTCTGATAATTAATATGATTTTCAAATTTTGTAATTTGAACTAGTATGTCTTCTATATTTGGAAATAACAGTATCCCTACTGAAAAGAATATTCTTTGTCTTATGATTCTATGATACTTTTTCCCAAATACGATAAGAATTTTAGTGAAGAAATATTTTGGCATTTTTCAATTAAGATAACAAGGGCCCGGAGTCTGCAGACCTTTCTATTTTCTTGGCCGTATGGATCATGAGAAGAGTAAAATTTGTCTTTGAGAAGACTGAATTACCCGGAGACATCTTTCTTGTATGAGTCTAGTCACCTGTACCTAGCACCAACACCAGCCACTACCAGTAGATGTGACTTAAGCTGCTTTACTCTATGGGTTATACTGAGATCCCTTCAGCAGGGAAGAGCTTGCCCCTTCTTGAGTCTGGTGAAGATTCTCTTAGTGCAAAGGCGAACTTTCTAGATTCTAACCTGCAGGGTAGGTGTACAGAGTAATTGGAAACAGGGAATGAGTCCCAGCTCAGCACTCTGATCATTGTTCCGCATGCTTTCCAAAAGCCAGGCTAGGATGATACAACAGATCCCAGAGCAAGATTCTATAAGGAGTGCTCATGACCCATGCAGCTCACTCTGCTCTCTGAGTGATGGGTAGCTAAGACAGAAGGGTCTCCCTCCCCCGTCAAGACAAAGCACTTGTATACAGTACCATCAGAATCTGGCTTATGGAACACTGAGATTTACTCTAGTACTACATCTCTTCTTGAAAAGTAGATTTGGTGAGGTGCAGAAAAGTAAATATGAATGACACAGCAACTTCGGTTTGTTTGGGGTGATTTTCCACAGCTGGTTTTTGTTTCGTTTTTGTTTCAAACCGAGCTGAAGAAAGAATGTGATTTGACTCGACAGTGTTTTGTAAGCAGGAGCCTAGAGACGATAGCTGTAGTCTCACCTCATGGATTCTCATTGTAAGAGAGATTCAGGACCACAGGTTATGAGCTGAGTCATTGGGCACATTACCTGTCCAGAATACGGTAATTAAAATGTATGTTCAAAGCCACCTTGGCAATGATGGAGTGATTGCCTCCTTGCCTCAAGCTGGTTTGCACAAGTGTTCTGTTCCCGGCACCAGATGATCACTTTAAGAGTTCATACGCGGCAGCTCAGAGGGCATCAGAGTGTCTGTGAGCCCATTTCCTGCAGCTGGCTCTCTGTGGCTCATTGAGCATCCAGGTGGCAGCTGTGGAATTTTGACATCCCAGAGTTTTATAGGGCAAGGGCAACCTCAGTGTGGAGCGATGCACATCCCATTTAGAAGTGGCTATTCAGAGAGCTGACAGGGTAAAGCCCTAATTAGAAAGACCAGCAGGTCTCACTTTACCCCAGGATGCTTCGACAGAGCTGTCAGTGTCTACCCCCAGGCAGGATCATCCGGCTGGAACATTGAGCACAAAAACATTTTGTCCGATGTTCATCATAAATAACTCCTATCATTAGCACCGTGACAAGTGAAAGGAGGGACCGGCATGTCGAAAGATAGGGATTTATGCATCCTTGAAAATGACGAGCGATGCTGAGGTTTCAGAAGCTAGAGAAGCAGCCTTAGCCTCTGACGATGCTGCCGGAAATGGAAAATAACACTGGCATGAATCTCCAGGTTCCAGTGACTGATGCTGAAATGGAGCCTCTGGGAGTATTTTAAATTGAAAAAGAAATGGGAGTGAGGGCACCTGGCTCAAATCTCAGGTTAGGTTGGGTTGGTTTTTTTTTTCTTTTTTTTTTTTTTGGACCTCATTCTCTTCTCTGAGGCTTGAAATATCTGTCTCTAGAGGGTTGCCACTTCCTAGCTACTTTGTTTAGCGATATAGTGTAGCCTTGCTGATTAGGATTTCAAACTCTTTGGAGAACACAAGGAATTCTTGCATAGCAAACTGAGCTCTGTGTGTATGAACACACAGGACATTTATTCCTGATGATTGAAAAGAAATGTCACCAGATGGCATGGCAGTTTCTTCGGTTGTTATGAAAGGCGAGCATCTTTATCTTAATTTCTTTTCAATCAATAATAATTCCTTATTCACAAGGCAAGGCGAAACAGAATATAAATGGTTCTCCTCTGAAGGAAGCTGTGATGTAATGATTTGGTGGGCAAGTTACATAGTTTAATTAAGCACTCTGATTAAATCAATGTGTATCCAACAGTTCAGGCTGGCAATCAGCTTAATCTCATTAAATGTTGTTCTGGCCCCAATAATTGATTAATAATACATTATCATTTATGAATTATTGACTTCAAGTTTATTATAATTGTGCCTGCCTCGCTCATCGCACCTGCTGCCACATGTTAATTATGAAATCCTTAAGCATTTTTTCCCTGGGATAACTTCACAGATGAAGCTGATGGGGATTTTAATGAGGCAGGATTATCTTCAATTCAGAGATGGTCAGAATGAACAAGACTTTCTCAACTTGGCATTGTTCATAGAAAGGGTGCTGATATTTCAAATGGAGGCTCAAAGAATTAAAAGACAGAGTTGGGGTTAGATAGTGAGTTCTACTAATGAGGTGACTGATGCCGGAGTCTTAGGCATCTAACCCTGGATCGTCAAAAAGTCTTGCTTTTTCTTCAGGCTATCAAGTAGGTCCATGCCATAACCTGAAGGAACATGTCCTAACCCTGAAGAAGACCGATGATTTTCATGTCTTGTCTAGGGCAAGAGGTACAGAAGGGTGATTTTTCTGCCTTGTCTAGGTAGTATCTCAGAGAAGAAAGCAGAGCTTATATCTTGGGAGAAGCACAGCTTTTCGGAATGCTTGTCCTCAAGAGAATGTATTACTCAGTCATCTACAGACATTTTTATTTCAGTGGAGATTAGAACAAAAATTTTATTCAACCAAGATGCCTTTTATAGAGCCCAACTGAACCAGATACTGAGTGTTGAGTCTCCATTCCTGACCTGGTGCGGATGGTGCTTCTGTCTGGAAGGTTTGGCAATTCCCGTGGGCATCTCAGATTTCTGGCAGAGCTCTGAGCTGCCTCAGGGAAGAGATGAGCAGGGGTGGGGGGGTGGGGTGAGGGGGATATTCAGGGAAATCCCTTTCAGAGGGGTCCTTGGTGGAAGAAGACAAAACATTTCCTCTCAGCTAGTTAAGATACTTTGTATCCTACAATTCATTTTAGTACCATTTAGTTTCTTCTTTCTGGTTAGTAAAATCTGGCTTGAAAGCCACAATATGGGCTTAGGTATTGCAGAAAAGTCAAAGCAAGATCTTGGAAAGAATCCATATTGAGAAGCTATTGGGTAGCGAAAGCTATTGAGAGGGAAAGTCAATTTCCTCTAAGGGTGTAGCCTCTGGTGAATCAGCCATGGTCCTGCGGAAGAGCACACACACAAGAATATACAGGCACCTTAAGTTGTATTTGATAAATAAACAAGAACAAAAGGACCCAAAGCTAGTCGTCTTTTGGTAAATTGGTTAGAATTCATAAAGCAGGGAGCTATTGGAATACATGGGCCACGGTCTTACAGATAAAAAACCCTAGTCCACGTCTGCTAGGACGTCTACTTAACCACTATACATTTTGTCTCGAACGATGTAGATCTGGGTAAAGTGGCATTGAAAACCCTTCGGTCTTAGATGACACAGTTGGCTGGATCTTCTTGTAGTCACGGTGTATACTGCAAGTTGTTTGAGTGATGGCTTTCTTCTTTACACCCCTCTGGTGTCAGGGGTATTAAAACAAATAGCCAAACAAAACCAACGAACTTTACTAATGTTAGTTTTTTTTGCCTCTATAACTATATTCCATTGTGTAGGCACACTCACACTTCACATTCATCTTCCTATTGTTCATAATTAGATATTTGCTGTTAAAAGTGGTGCTCTAGTATGTGACTGACAACTTGTTACAGGCCAGGTATGTCTGTCTGTAAAGGGGAAAGCTACGGTCTAGGACTGTAGAGAGATTTGACTCTACTTCGAAATTAGACTAATATGCATGAGAGATGCTTCATATCCTGGCTTAGCTTCTCAACCCATAAAGATTTCTCTTTTGTTCTGGTCCAGTGAGTTGATGATTGTATCTTCTTGGAGTGTGAGTTGATGTTTTGTTGGTTATGGGGCATCATTTAAACTCTTCCTTTGGCCCATTGGGTTTGTCCTTTAATTAAGTGCCTTTACTCTTGACTCCTCCTTTTCCTATCATATCTACAGAAACTTCCCCTGCACTGTGATGCCAGTTGACAGGGAGTTCACAGTTTTAGAGGCACATGAGCTATGTTTTGGTATCTTAATTGATTATTTTGCATGTCATTTCTGCACCCAAATCATTCAAGTTTCATTTCTATCACTTTGAGTACATTCTGGTAATGGATAGGCAAGTCTTGGGCTTTGATTTACTTTAGGAACATTTTAATGACCCATGACCTTTTATTTTAACTTCTAAAACATTTTAATATCAGCTTGTTTTGTTGCAGAACATAAATATAAAACTTCTACTTGAGTTTTTATTTAGATTTTATTGAAATTATGTATTTGCCTGAGGAAAAAAATCTGGTTTTGTGATATTGAATGTTCCTGTCTAAGAAGGTTCCACAAACGTATATTTCCCAGTTAGACAAAGTTCCCCAATAGTCTTCATAAAATTTCACAGTTTTGGAATAAATGGCTTGCTTATACATTATGATTTTGTTCTGGAAAATTTATATACTTGTGGGTTGTTGTAAATGATATATACTTTAAAATTCTGTGTAAAATGATTCTTACTGGCATAGAGATATGAGACCAACTTTCTCAGTCTTTTTGTTCCTAGAAAGTCAAGTGCACTATCATTAAAAATTGAAGTAATGGTTTTCTGTACATTATTTAGTGTTCCCTGTATGGATATCATATCATCCACCAATGACAGCTTTCTCCCCTTGCTTTATGTGTTATATCCTTCATTTTCTCTAACTTTAATGAACTCAGAACAGTTTTTAGTAGTAGGAACAATGGCAATTGTTATTTTTATGTTAGCTGTGATCTTAAAAGAAGGTTTTCACCCTTCCAGCATTAACTATGAAATTTACTGGCCCCTCTCTCTCTCTCTCTGTCTCTCTCTCTCTCTGTCTCTCTCTTTGTCTCTGTCTCTCTCTCTCTCTCACACACACACAGACACACACACGCACGCACATACACACGTGTGAGTGCATTTATTTATGAGATTATAAAGGTGCCTTTCTAGTCACCATTTGCTAAAATACTTTTTGAAACATGAATGGGTATTGAATTTTATTCGCTGCATTTCCCACATCTATTATGATTATCAGATAGCTTTTCTCCTGTAATCTGTTATTGAGATAAATCACATTAATTGACTTTTTAATACTAAGCTAAACTTAACATTCCTGAAATAAATTCATTTGTCATTATGTGTTAGCTTCTGAATACACGGCTTGGTCAAAGAGCTAGGTGGGCAATTTGCATATGTATATTGATGGTTGAAAAAAAACTTGTAATTTTTCTTTCTTCTTCCTTTGTCTGCCAGGATATTGGGGTTGAGCTTGCACATTCAAATCAGACTGAACAAAGTCTCTCTGTAACCCCAGAGAGAATTTGCTGTTATGGTTCTCTGTGTCTGGTGTTTTCATGTGAGAAAAATTGAACCTGTGATTCAGTTCCTTCATGAGGAACATTTTCTTCCATTTGTTTCTGAGACAAGATTAGCAGGTGGTCTTGTATATGTCTATATGGGTGTAAGGGTGCACATGTGTGTAAAGGTACACAAGTGTGTGTGTGTGTGTATGTGTGTGTGTGCGCGCACGCGTATGAGACAGGTCAACTCAGATGTTTTGCAGGTGCCTTCCTACCATTTTGTATAATCTCAGCCTTTTCCTTCTCCTTCCTTCCCTCCCTCCTTTCCTCCCTCCCTCCCTCCCTCCCTGCCTCCCTCCTTTCCTCCCTCCCTCCCTCCCTTCCTTTCTCCTTCCCTCCTTCCCTTCCTGTTTTGTGTGTGTGGAGATAGAGCCTCTTCAGTAGCTTCTCAAGTAGACTAGGCTGATTATCCCTAGAGCCCCAGGGATCTGTCTCTGTCTTCTGACAGCTGGCATTACAAGCATGCAACATCACATCTGATTTTTTTTTTCTAAAATGTGGGTTCTGAGGCCCTCACACTCTTCTTAAGATCAGGGATAATGAATAGATTTTTCAAGTTGCATTTGCGGTGTGAATTTGAATTAAAAGTCATGTTCCCGCCTTTTCATGAGAAACACTTTACTGATCGAGCTATCTGCCAGCCTTACTTTCTTTCTTTCATCATTGTTTACTTTTTATTCTTTTCTGATACAAAAAGTTTTCCTTTATTTTATTAAATTGTAATTATTACTTTACACGTATGAGTGTTTTGCATGCATGTTTGTACAGTACTTTTGTGCCCGGTGCTCTTGGGATTAGAGAGTTGTGAGTGACATGTGGGTGCTGGGAATGGAAGCTGGGTCCTCTGGAAGAGCAGTCAGTTCTCTTAACCACAGAGCCATCTCTCCTGCCCACCATTTTCCATTATATACTTCTTCAGGTCTATATTCTTAGCATTTCTATGCTTTTTAAAAATTGTTTTATCTACTATCCACTACTGTTTGTTTCAACCTATGAATTGATATAATCTTTGGGATATTTTCCAGATCTGAAAAAAAATTATCTATTTGATTATAAATTATTTCTATTATGAAAAATGCATGAACTACCTGATATGTATAGCTTGGTAAATATTGATGCTATCTTTATAGGCTGATGTGTGAATATATCCCTAAATAGCTCATGTGTCCATGAAAGAATATGTCTTTTGACCATTCAGTATGTTACTGTGTATGTATGCCTTAGATCAAATATGTTAATCTGTGTTGCTAATTCCCTGATGTCTTCATTTACTTCTCTTTTGATTGCCAAATTTAACATTATCTGAGAGGACCATGTTTAGACTTCATTACAATGATGAGCTATGTTTTTTTTTCTATGTAGCTAATACATTTAGTTTTGTCTGATTTTAAACACTGTTTATAGTGGCATATAAATGTAGAATTATGCATCATATAAATTAACTGATATATTGATAATTATATAGCAATCTACTTTATCTTGATTGCCTTAACATTACTTGCTTTTATATAATACTTGCAGTTTAACCATTTGGGGACAAGTGTTTATTCAGTATAACTGTATCTAATATTGTATACTTTGGGGCATCTATTATCATTCTGTGTGATGTTGTTTCCAGTATGCTTTATGACTGATTGCTCAGGTGTCCATTTTTTTCTGGGGCACCTAGAGGAACACCCTATAACTTTCACATGAGCTTCTTTCTGATGGAATTTCTTCTCCCCATCTCTTGGGAGCATGCTTAGCATGGCCAACTTTGTATTAAATTCTCAGTTTGGTGATTTTCAAGCTACATCAGCAGTGTGAATTTCAATAAAATATTACGTGGACAATGTGATTGTATGTATGACTTCTCCAAAGCATCACCTTAATTAAATCAAGGTCATGTTTCTTACTGTTGGCCTTGGTTTTGCCTTTGGTTCCAGTTTCAGTTCACTTTGCGGGATATGTTTATCTTGTTTAGAGCGTCGACATTTACAATAGTCTCCTTTTAAAGCCTCCACTTTGGCCTGGCGTTATATGTCCTCTTATATCTCCTGGGACCTTTTCTAGTGTCAAAATAAAACTTGAATTGTCCAGGGGCTTGCAGGAGTCTCCCAGGGCTAAAGGTGACTCCACTCCTCCACTGTTCCTGTTCTGTTGTCACTTTGCTTTAGAGGACAGCACAGTTCCTTTCCAAGGTCTGTATGGTGACACCTTGCATTATATTAATCACGTCTGGTGCTTTTTTACTATTATTTTTGAGGTTGAATATGGGTGTCTCCTTTGCTTCATTTCCAGAAACAGGAGAGACTGTCTGAAGGGTCTTTTTCATGACTTGTTTTTAGAGAGGCTCTAGAAATCAGGAAAGTGTCATGACAAAAATATTAGGAAGAGTAAAGTGCTTGACCGTGTAAACATCTGACGAGCATAGGAAATGGATGTGAAGTCTGTCAGGAGAATGCCGTGCCTAGACAACACCTGGTCTCCACCCTGGGTTCTGTAGAGGCTTTGTGAGCCTCCATGTTGGCAAATGAAGGAAGGTGTCAAAACTCCACCCACCATCAGGAGACAGACTCATTCAACCAACAGATGATGCTAAGAATCATCTGACTTTGCAGGTGCACATGTATGTTTGGCAGTCAGTGCCCAGTGCAAAATCTGACTTGGACTTTTGTTCTAAATGTGCTCAAGTCTTTGGGTTCGTCCATGACACACTCTATATCTAAGCACAGAGTTAATGTCAAAAACCAATTCCTATGAGTCTGCTTTCCTTGGAAGTCTTTATATTCAACACCAGCGTTGGGATATCTGAAGCTACTTCTTTTACTGAATTCAGGTCATGGATTTTTGGTGTTCAGTCTTTCTCAGTATTCCACAAACTTAATAAAATTAACTTTGATCTCCCTTCACTACTGTTCTTATTTGCCATGTATAGGCTGCCATGCCTTGCAGTTTGGAAGTGGAATACATTGCTGGACGGTAAACTCTATGTTGTACTATTGCTTTCTGGAAAGCCACAGGGAAGACTGCCAGGTGACTTCTATAGCTTGGCGTTTCTTGGGCTATAAGGAAAAACAAACCCACCAGAATCCTAAGCATGTCTTATTTGGTTAGTCATTTAGTAATTCAAATATAATTTTAATTTGGTATTATGCACTGGATTAGGTAGTAAGGATATTATATAGCGATGACTAATATTTTTCTGAAGAGGAAGAGTAGAAATATATTTATCTATGGCAAACAAGTATAAAGAAGGGTATACTTGAAAATTATACTTGGGAGTAAAAGAAGTCAAATGAGACTTGAAAGAGTAAATATCACAATTAGGTATGGAAACCTTCCTTAGCATGGTAGAGTGCACACAGAACCTTCTATAGGTTGAAGGTCACAGTGATCAGAAGTCTTCTATTTCATTTGTATGTATTATTTGATTCATTAATTTAATTCATATTGTTATTACTAGGTATCAGGGACTTCATCAGGGAAGTATGTCTGTTTTCTGATTTATACTTTAAGCTGTTTTGGGTACTTTCATACTAAGGATAAACATTCAATAAACCAGAAAAACAATCACAGGAAATGTAATAATGTCTGTGAGGAAACCAAACTGGTTTTTATGATAAAGAATAAAAAGGAAGGCTGTGATAAATCATTAAGATAAGGATGCCCTCTTTGAGTAGACAAACTAAGCCAATGTCTTGAGAGCAAGAGTTTACCACTTGCAAATGTGATTGAAGTAGCGTGTGGAACCAAGGAGAAGAGGTTTCAGGGCAGAGGGAATAGCATGTGAGGTCACACCGTGTGGACAGGTATGACATGTTCTAAGGAAGCCATCGTAACTGTGGGAAGTAATATGGAAGACCTGGGCAGATGATATAGTTTGGAGGCACTGTAGTCAGAAAAAAACATTAGTTTCGATTTTAAATTGTAGGTGGTGTAAAGAATTTGAGATAATTTTCTTCTAACTTTTACATCCTAAGTGTATGAGTGATTGTCTGCGTGTGTGTGTCCCTATACTGCCTGTATACCTGTTGTCTCCACAGGCCAGTAGAAGACATCTGATCCCCTGCAACTGGAGTCACAATGATTGTGAACAGTGATGTGTGTGTGGGGAACTGAACCTGGCTCCCCTGTGAGACTAGTGCGTGTTCTTAACTGCTGAATCATTCTCCAGCCACATTTTAAAAAAATGTTTTAAAAGTGTTATTGACAATAAGGAACTCGAAAGGGGAGAGATGCCTGAAGAGATGGCTCAGTAGGTACAGGCAGTTGGTTTTCATTGCTGTAAAGACACCATGACCATGATAACTCTTACAAATGAAAATACTTAACTGATGCTGGCTTATAGCTCAGAGGTTTAGTCCATTATTATTATGATGGGAAGCATGGAGGTGTGAGGACAGATGTGGTGCTGTCAGAGAGGAGGCTGAGAGTTCTACATCTGGATCCGCAGGCAGAAAAAATAGAATGGGACCCACTTCCTCCGACACAGGCACACATACTCAAACAAGGCCACACTTCCGAATAGTGCTGCTCCTTCTGGGTCTAATCGGGCCCCTTTATTCACACCACCACAGTGTGTCAGCATGAAGATCTGAGTTTGAACCTTCAGCACCATTACACAGGCAGAGAAAAGTGAACATTTTGCTCATGTATGCTCGTAGACCATAGCACACTGGGGTACAGAGAGAGGAGGATTTCTGGGGCACTCTGGATTCTCTGTTCAGATAGAAACACTGCCTCAAGAGAATAAGGAAGATTGTGATAGAAAAGTACACCGGACACCCTCCTCTAGCACATCTGTGCACATCTGTATACAGATAGCACACTCACAAAGATATATACATACACACACATGGAGGGAGAGGGAGGGAAGGAGAGAAGAAGGAAGAGAGAGGGAAGAGAGCGAGAGAGAGAAGAGAGACAGAGATAGAGAGAGACAGAAAAAGGTAGCGTCATCAACAAAGTCACAGAGACAGAGAATGAATTAGGGATTTAAAAATGTTACACTCAGGCTGGACAGTGGCGGCACACACCTTTAATCCCAGCTCTCGGGAGGAAAAGGCAGGTGGATCTCCGTGAGTTCGAGGCCAGCCTGGTCTGCAAGAGCTAGTTCCAGGACAGGCTCCAAAGCTACAGAGAAACCCTGTCTAGAAAAAACAAAGAAGGAAACAAGAAAAAGAAAAAAGAAATGTTATATTCTGTCAGTGAGTAATAATCATAAGAGGGGGTGGCAAACAAGAGGACAGGGACGGAAGATGACATCATGGCAGCAAGGAGAGAACCATCTGAGAATCGTTTGTACAAGGAATGAGGAGGAAATCCGGATAGCTACAGATGGCAGGTAGACTGCGAACTCTTTCTGTAAGCCTTAAAATTCAGCACGAGGGGAAAGTTTTGCAGAGGGCAGGTAAGTCACTGCTCAACAGGTAATGCCTTACTTAGTTCTGCAGAGGACGAGAGACAGGGGCCGTTTGCCGGCGGACATTCAGTTCTAGCTGGAACCGGCAGAGCAATCAGGACTTGAATAAGAGATGAATGTGTTTTGGAAAACAGTGTTTCTGCAATTTGCTAACCTGCGTGGTGGGGAGGCAGGTTTTACACCTGGGAATCCTCGCCTCTGCTGCCAGCCTGGCATTGCTGTGTCTCTGAGTTGGCCAGGGACATGGCTCAGTAAGCAACAGCACAGCCATATCCCAACCACTCAGCTAGATGAACACGGAATAGCTAATGTTCCTTTCCTTATTATCTCTTCGTTGATTCTCATCAGGAAAAGCAATGTCCAAGCTAGGTTGTAGCGCAAACATTGCCTGCTACTTGCTAACAGATTGTGTACATTTCAGAAGCAGTGGTGTGTGTGTGTGTGTGTGTGTGTGTGTGTGTGTGTGTGTGTTTAGGATGGGAGAGCAGCTGATGTACTATTGTCTCTAGTTTGGTAGCTTTTTTGGTGTCTCCATGGGAAACACCTTTCACGTTTTCTCTATCAGCAAGGACTAGGCTTCTTACTCATGGTGACTGAGGAAGTGGGCACAGTTTATTAAAATGCAGCAAACCTTTCATTGTTTAGGGCAATATAGCTCAGCTTCTTAGGTACAGGAGATAACTGACCATTCTCTCGACAAGATGTATTTGTTTTTGTTTTTCTTTCCTTAACAAGAGCTGCTGTGACTGCGGTAAGATAGATCCCAAGGAAGTTTTGTTTACATTTTTTTTTTTTTTTGGCCAAGGATGCTGAATTTCTTTTTCTCAAACATTTATTGGTTGTTTGTATTTCTTTGTTTGAGAACTGCCTTTGGGAAGAGTGCTTACACACTGCTGTTGGGACTGCAAACTGATTCAGCCACTGAGGAAATCAGTGTAGGGGTTCCTCCAAAAACAAAATGTAGAACTATCGTGTGGTCTACCTCTACAAAAGGAATCTAAGCCAACATATTGTAGAAATATTTTCCGCATATTCACAATAGCTAAGAAACACACACACATGCATAATAATGAAATTTTATTCATCCATAATTTTCAGGAAAAATTATGCATACGTATGTATGTGCATGCATTTTACATACTTACATATACTATGGACATGTACATATGATAAGATAATAAATTTATGAGACAAAGAGATCCAGCAATATTCTGTAATTATGGCTGAGTCAGAAGCTCATTTTATTAAATTGGGCAATATGGAAAAACAGACAAGATTGATCATAACTAATGATAAAGTATCTTAGAGAAACTAGGCTAGACTCAGAGTAGATTAATCATAGACCATTAAAAAGAAGCCCCTGGGTTTGGGGAGATAGCTTAGGGAATAAAGTGTCTTCTGTTTAAACTGGAGGACCTGAATTTAAATTTGAATTTGAATGAAAAGCCAGGCTTATTTGCACAGGCCTGTAACCCCCAGCATTGGGAGGCAGAGCAAGTGTTGCTGAAATAGCAAGCAAGCTCCACGGAGAGAACGGCCACACTGCGTGTCCTGGGTGTTTTACCAGCGGTGTTATTGGCTCATCAGCAGTGAGGAAGAGGGCAGGAGAAGGACTTGAGGGAATGGCTGAAGTCAGAGCGCTTTTAGAGGTGAATGGAAAAAGCCATTCAAGACAGAAGGTGATAGAGAGCAAAGGACTTGCTCGGCTCCTGTGGGAGAGCTGAGACCACAGTGGGCAGCGCTGGCTGTGTGTAGGTCAGGGAAATTGAATGAGCGGGGGCGGGGGGGGATTAAAAGGACAATTAATGGCCCAAACTTTAGTTCTTACCTGACAAACTTCTGAGATTCCAAGCACCAGAGAGCAGTTTTCCTTCCATGGTGGGAGAGCTAATGTTGTGTCCTGCAGGTGGGACACTGTGCTTTGTAACACTTCTGACTCATTGTCACACCATAATGCTCCTGCTTTGATGTAGACATCCTGATCGGAATATAAACGCCACCAGAACGTGGTTTGATTTTGCTCATTCGCTTTAGGAAATGATGGAAGCGGCCTAAGAGCGAATCAATCTTAAGCATATGTCCCCAGAAGTGTTTGTTTACTTAGCATTTACGTATGTTTTCCTTGCAGTGTCAGCTGCTTTTCTATACATCAGCCATCATGAGCATATGGTGCTTCGAGGTGTGTCGCAGAAAACTCAGCTAAGTTTGTTAATTGCCAAAAGAGACAGGTATAAAACTCAGAGAGAAGACAGAATGCGTCTACAAATGAGCCAGAGGCAGGTGTGATTGCCTAATTACTTAGGGATGAGAAAAGAACAGCTATTCTAATTTATTTACTCTCCACTCTGAGAATCTGAGGAGACTCAAAACTATCAAGTCGGATGTGTCGTGTGTTGCCCCGAGGGCTCTAGGCTGTGTGTTTTATTTGTTTCACAGTATTAAAATATTTTCTTTGAAAATTGCATGTGTCGCATTTTGACTATATTCATCCTCTTCCCGTCTCCTTCCAGATCCACTGCCCCATTCCATGTCTATCACACTTTGTACCCTCATTCCTTTTTTTTTTTTTTAATAACCCGTTGCATTCAGTTATTGCTGAATGCTCTCTTGGGTGTGTGGTTGTCCTCTAAAGCTTAATAGACCTACCAGAGGCCACACCCTTAAAGAAAACTAGCTCCTTTTCTCCCAAAAGCTATCAACTACAAATATATCCTCAGCTAGAGGTGGGACTTGCTGCATACCTATCTGCTCCATGCTGGGCTTTGGTCTCTTTAAGCTTGCACAGAGCTCCTGCATGCTGTCACAAGCACTGTGAGGTCATCTGTGCAAGTTCCCTATTGGCTGTACCCATCCACTAACTCTGACTCTTTTATTCACAGTGATCCCTGAGCCTTTGGAGGAGGGGATGCTATATAGATGCCCTCTATGAACACTATGTAGTCACTTCTATGTCCCTTGACCAGTTGTGGATCTCTGTGATAATAGCCATCTACTACAAAAAAAAAAAAGAAAGAAAAAAGAGTTTCTAATATTAATCTATGGGTATAACAAAAAGTTGTTAGGAGTTCATTTAACAATACGTTCCCATTAGCAAAGTAATAATTTTGGTTCCCCAATAGGGCCTGTGATCTATCTAGCTACAGGTTCCTGGCCCCAATAACTGTAATAAGTATCATCTCATGGAGTCACCCTTAAGTTCAATTGGAAAACAGTTGGTTACTGTCATAACATTCATGCCGCCATTACACCAGTTGATATCTCTTGCCAGGACACTTCTCTTTGTAGCTTGCAGGGGTCACAGTTGGACAAGTTGGATTAATGCTGATCTTTCTTCTGCAGTTGCATGCGTAACACCTTCAGTACTAAGAAACCTAGGCAACATAGATGAAGAGTTTAGGTCAGTACCAGCTTGATTTTCCATGTGACGGGTTCTGGAGAGTAAACAAGAACGATTTATAACAGCCTGCAATATGAATCTTACAAGCCAACAAATGCAATAAATGCCATGATTTTGACCCTAGGATTTGTATTTGTTATTCTGTGGAATTTGTATTAGGAGCATTGTTGCCTTGTTATAAGGAAACTCAATGTAAGTTTTTTTAGTAGATGTATATGTTTGTATTCTAGGAAACTGCTGTAGCAGTAGTTTTATATACAATTCCTTCAGACGTTCTTAGTGTTAGCTGTCTCTCTGTTTTTCTTTTACTTGGTCCTCCTATGCCATTCCATTTAACCCTTCTTGTTCCATTACTCCCCATTTTCCCCTGTGTCACTGTTACTTATCTCCCCTCTGTTGAAGGCCTTCTCACTGTGGCTCCTTACTAATTTCCTGAACTCTGTGGGTAATCAGATAAAATATACATATCCAAAGATTCAAAGCTAATGTCCATAAATGAGAGAAAACACATAATGCTTGTCATTCCGGGTCTGGCTTACCCTACTCCAAATGATTATTGCCAACTCCATTCATTTACCTATAAATTTCATAAGTTCATTTTTCTTAACAGCTGAATAATATTCCATTATGTAAATGTACTACATTTTTATTAGCTGTTCATATATTGAAGGTTATCTATGCTGTTTCCTTTTTGGCTGTTGTGAATAGAGCAGCAATGGACATAGATGAGCAACTATCTCTATACTAAGCTGAAGAGTTTCTTGGTTATATTCCAAAGAGTGGTATGATTGGATCATATGATAGATACATTCTAGTTTAATAGATCTATCTCCAGCTTTTTTAAGAAACACCACACCTATTTCCATAATGGCTGGACCAGTTTGCACTCCCACCAGCAGTGAATAAATATTCCCTCTTCCTGACACCTACATTAGCATCTGTCATCATTTTTTTTGAATCTAAGCCATTCTTAATGGGGTAAAATAAAATTGCAAATTAGTTTTAATTTGCATTTTCCTGATGGCTAAGTGTGTTTACCATTTTAAGAAGTTTCTAGTCATTTATATTTCATCTTTTGAAAACTCTAGTTCTATGTCCCATTATTAAAAATTGGGTTGTTTGTTTTCTTGATGTCATTATTTTGAGTAGTTCTTATATTCTAGGTACTAATACTCTGTCAGATACACAACTAGTCAAGAATTTTTTTCTCATTCTGTAGACTGCCTCATCAATCAGATGATGGTGTCCTTTGCTGTACAGAGTCCCTTCAGGTTCACATGTCCACATTAGGCAATTATTGGCTGTAGACAGAAGTTTCTGTCCTACCTGGTCCTACAGCCATTCAGTTCCAAAGAAATACACAGATTTATATGAATTATAAATGGTTTGCCATGTTAGCAAGGCGTATTATTAGCTAGCTCTTACAATGCACATTAACCCATAATTCTTGTCTATGTTTAACCATGTGGGTTGGTACCTTTTCTCAGTAAGGCATTCTCATCTTGCTTCCTCTGCATCTGACTGGTAACTGACTCTTTGCCGTTCCTCTTCCTAGAATTCTCCTAGTCTAGTTGCCCTAACTATACTTCCTGTCTGGCAATTGACCAATTAGCATTTTATTAAGCCAATATGAGTGACAAATCTTTACAGTGTACAAGAGCATTATCCCACAGTATTTCCCCTTTTTTCTTTTCAAAAAAAAAAAAACCCTGAATCTAATCTCCTTTGTTTATTTTTTTCCTAACCACTGTCCATAACAACTTTGTAATTAACATTCTAAACAAAGACAAACATTCATAATCCATTTTGGGGGAAAGTAGGCATAGTTTTTAGGCTACTTCCTGCTGATTGGGGTGCTGTTAATCTTATTGGAACCCAAAGAAAAAAGATTATGGTCAAGTCCTGACTGGAGTATTCTGTGAGGCTTGATCATCTCAATCAAGAGCCTTGAAGCTGTTCTGGAGCAGAACTCAGAAGGACCTGGAGCAGAGGTGTTCTGAAATGCTGAATCACCTGGGCTGTCTGCTCTTGCCAGAGATTTTTCATTTAATCTTCTGAGGCTACTGTGAAGGGGATTTTTTCCATGATTTCTTTCTCAATATGCTTGTGATTTGTATATAGGAAAGTTACTGACTTTTGTATGTTAACTTGATATCCTGAACTTTTCTTGATTCTTTATTAGCTGCAGGAATGTCCTGGTGAAGTCACTGGGATTTTTTATTGTATTAAGTAGTGCCAAATGAAAATGGACTTCTTCCATTACTATTTGTACCCACTTTATCTCCTTCACTTGTCTTATTGCTCTCACTAAGACTTTAAGATCTGTATTTAATGAGGGAGAGTGGATATCTTTTCCCCATTCCTGACTGTAGTACAACTGCTTTGAGATTTTCTCAGTTAAGTATAATTTTGGCTATGGACTTGCTGTATATTGTCTTTGTTATACTGAGATATGTCTCCCATATCCCTAGACTCTCTAAGACTTTCATCCAGAGGGATATAAGATGTTTTTCAAAAGTCTTTTCTATATCTAATGAAAGGTGGTTTGTGTCTTTTACTCTGTTTATATGGTAAATTATGTTTATTTATTTGTACATTAGAACCATACCCAAAACTCTGGAGTAATGATGGATAACATTTTTTGGTGTGTTCTTGAGTTGAATTTGCAAATATTTTATTGAGATTTTTTGTACTCCTGTTAATTAGAGAGATTGGGCAATAATTTTGCATATTATTTCTTATAATTTGGGTATTTTGTGGTGCTTCATTAGGAATTTTTATATTAAAAGTTTTAGAATTGTTTATTTATTCCCTGTGCCATCCTGTGTATGTTTAACTTTCTTTTCAGACATTCATGTTCTTTCTAGTATTCCTTATAGAGCTTGTTTAGTGGTCATGAACTTGTTAAATCTCTTTAAATCATGGAAAGTTTTGTTATCCCTTGATTATGACTAATAGTTTTGAAGGGTATAATAGTCTGTGCTGGCATCTGTGGTCTTTAATAGCTTAAAAAACATCAGTCAAAGCTATCCTGAATTTTATACTCTCCATTGAATGTTAGGTATTATTCTGATGGACCTGCCATATATGTGAGTTGATACTTTTCTTTGTAGTTTTCAATATTTTTTCTTTTTCTTTTGACCCTTGGTATTCTGATTATTATATGGCACGGTGTACTTCTTCTGATCATCTGTATTTGGTGTTCTATATTCATCTTGGATCTTGGTAGACATTTCTTTCTTTTGATTAAGAATTTTTCCCTATTATTTTGTTGACAATATTTACTTTGAGCTTCATTTCTTTCCCTCCTTCTATATATAGGTTTCGTCTTTTTCTAGTGTCTGGTAGGTAGTTCCTGCATGTTCAATTCATAAGTTTTAAAAAATTTATTTAACATTTCCTCTCCTGAATGATCCAGTTGCTCTACCTTGTCTTCTATATCTGATATTCTCTCTTCTATTTGGTGAGACTTATCTCTGAGTGGTATTTTTTTTGAATTCTTAAATTTTTAACTTTAGTTTTATTTCATTTTAGCTTTTCTTAAGAGATTCTGTTTCTTCATTGTATTCTATTTTTATATATTGAATTGTTTTTATTATGTAATTGAATTATTTGTATTTTTGTGGTCTTCAACTGACATTTGGTCATGCACTTTTTAGCTTATTTGATTGTTTTTTATTGATTTTCTGAAACCTTTATTTTAATATATCATCTAAGTTGTTTTGTTAAGGGAATGTTCCTTTCGGAGTATGAATTTTTCACAAAGATTGATTGTCCTCATTTTTGTGCTTTTACAGTGGGACCTAAGCAGTTGGAGTGTGGTGTTTGACAGCAGTTTCTTGGTAGAGGAATCTTGCCTTTCTTTGTTGAGTGTATGTTTGGATCTTCATCATATCCCAATTCATCACCTTGTAGATCAGGTCAAAGGGGCTTTTGATTCAATCTTAGAGTAGGTCAGTGTTGATGTAATGAGATAATGGAAGCAGTCCCAGCTCAGTTCAGGAGAGTTGAAGGTTCTAAGTCCAGGAAGAGACCTGTAGAGTTATAAGGTTCTCATGACCAGTTCTCAGGAGTTTGAAGAAAGTGCTCAGGAGTAGTCCTGAGGCTGCAGTGTGAGTGGAGTTGTGGTAGAGTCTGGGACCCCTACCTGGGAAGATGGACAGTTAGTGAGGGGATGCTTAGTCCTGAGACAGCCTGTGGTATTAGGTGGGGTTGGAAACTTGAGCTTGGGATCACTGTCTAGAGAGGAAATACCGCCGGGTGGGCACAGGGCATACAATCCTCAGGCAGGCCCTGGGGTTGGTGGGGTTGGAAAAACAAAACCTTGTCTAGAGAGAGGGACTGGAGGAAAGATGGAGTGTGGCATGCAGTCCCTAGGTGGGTTGACATGGTAGGTGGAGAGAATCTAGGGTCCTTACTTGGAGGACGGCAAGGTGTGCCACAGGGGTAGGAAGAAATCACAGTGCACATCTCTGGTCTACCTGTGTGTGGAGGAGTAGAAGTGGACTTCTGGTGAGGGTGAACTATGTGATAGTATTCCTAGATTTACCTAGAGAGGGAGCCAGAGGGCAGGTGTGGGACATATGGTCCTCAGGCAGGTCTCATGGGTGACCAGAGTTAGTGGTGTAGGCATAGCGTCCCTACCCTTAAGGATTGATGTCAGAAGACTGAAGAATAGGTTCTGGGCATGCAATCTTCAAGTAAGGCATGGTGTGTGTGAGAGTAGATGATCTACTAAGCTACGTGTTATAAAGGAAAGTATGTCTTTTAGTATCTTATGTGGATTTTGTAATAATGTGAGCTTGAGAAGGTCTTTGCTTTAAGTCCTAGCTTAGCTCTTCAACATTTTCTAGTATATTAAAGGCCGAATGAATCAAAAAAAAAAAATTAAAGCATTGAACATAGGTCTCACTTTTCATTTCCCACTTCAACCATAGATCCTAGTGATTTTAGTATTCCGAATCTGTACTGGGTTCTGACAGGCTATGTCCTCAGCTGCAGCCACTAAGAGCATCTCCTGAGCACGTTCACTGTGTTCTCTTTTAAAGAGGTCCTTCCCACTTCCCATCTTTCTTTTTCTCTGTCCCTCTCTGTCTGTCTGTTACCTCCGCCTCTGTCTCTGTCTCTGTTTCTCTCTCTCTCTCTCTCTCTCTGCTTCTCTGTCCGTCTCTCTGTCTCCCACCCTCTCTGCCTCTCTCTTCTCTTCTGCTGTTTCTGTCCCCAGAGGCCAGTCTCCCCTTCCTTCTTTTTACATTCCCCTTTCCCTAATAAAAAGCTTCCCCACATGAACTATTGCATGGTATCTTTCTCTCGTGACACTTCTTTTAAAAATTACAACATATAGGAAGACACAAAACACAGAATAAGATATGACAACTTAATAATGAGAGATGTGGGGAGAGGAGATATATATACAGAGGAGAGAGAGAAAGGGTCAGAGACAGACAGACAGACAGGAAGACAGACAGGTAAATAGATAATAGTAAAATGTTAATATTTAGGGATTCTAAGGTAAAAAATGTCTAACAATTTTTCAACTAGTTTTGCAACTTTTCTGACCTCTTAAAATCTTGATTCAAAAAGATAACCCACTTAATAGTAAAAGGAAGATGCTTTGTGCCAGAATAGAAAACATAACAAAACAACAGTCTGGAGAGTGAGCTTGTGAGAACTGTACGGACAAGGAAGAGGCTGACAGAAAAACCCAGCCCGAGGCTAATAAGGATGCCTCCATTATTGAAAGCAGAAGGAGGAAGGCCACGAACTAGGTTAGAGAAGAAAAAAGGATTCTCAAGTCCAGGACACAAAGGGGAAGGAAAACACAAATTTGGGGAAAAGCTAATTTTCTACCCCAAAGAAGGCACTGCCCAGCTACTCTTGAGAAGTCCTCTTAAGTGGGGACCATTAGGGTTCCACTGCTGAAGAAAAGATGATAATAAAAATATATTCTGAACCCAAAGGCAACAATGCCCAATGAGGGAAAAACCACAAGAGTCACAGCAACAATCAAGGATGCTGGGCTCTAACACTGACAGGATAAATACATTTGAGAGATTCTTCAAATTTTACATCTTTAAAATGGCCATGGAAGGGAGAAAAAGATTAAAGAGTATAAATATAGACTTAAATTCTTTAAAGTTCAGCAGTCATATTGGAAAACAAAGCTAAGACAGCTTTTAAGAATGAAAACGACATAGCCCAGGATAAAAAACATAGTAGACAAAAATTGGTCAGCCATTTAGAGATGGTTAAATTATTAAAAAAAAGACAAAGGTACATTTGAAGATATTACACAGAATTAGGACCCATGAGAAATATAGGGGAGAAGAAATCAGAGGGTCTCAGCTTCAGACAGAGGGTGTGGCATGACGTCAAGGGAATGTCCTAAAAGCCCAGACTGAGATGTTCCCACAAGTCTGAAGACACGAATTCCTACCTTGAAGATAAGAATGCCTCTCACTTGGACACCTTGAGGTGCATTCATAGAACAGAGAACGTAAACGGAAATTCTTAGGCTCGCAAAGAAGGAAAGTCATGACATGATACAATGCTTGGTGGCTGTTTCTAAGCAGCAAAGGGTTAAGTTGGGGGGAAGGTCATAAAAGGAAAGTATGAGAAAGGAAATTCAAGAATATGTACAAGGGAGCTATAAGTCTTATTGGGAGACCACAGCTCTTTCTTTATCGTAGATGGTAGATTCTAATCTACCCCCATGTCTGCAATCGGTGGGAACTGCCCTGAGTCATCTAACTTCCGAGTCATTGAACATCCAATACATGGACTGTGCTTCTGCTTTTTTTTTTTAAGGATCAAAACCTTTCCCCATAAGTAATAGATATGTGCTCTACCACTAAGTCACAAGTGTAGTCTCTTGAGTTTGTGTTGACAAACTCACCACCAACCATTAGCTCATCTCTCACATTTGCCTGGGTTAGAGGGTGTTGACCCAGCGAGGAGGTAACATGCGATCTATCTGTTGTCTGGTGAGAAGGCTGTCTAAACCCAGGATCCCACGAAAAGGCTGAAAAGCTGTTCCACCTGTTGTGTTTGACAGAAGCCTTGACATTAGGAAAACGGGAGCTCATACAAGACAGAGGGGCTCAGCTCACTGCTCCTGCTCAGGTTCTTGCTGCAGTTTTCCCCAAGAGCTGTATTTTGTTCACTGGGGTTGGATTCCATTTCCGAAAGCCTCATGCATGCTTCCACTTTTGAGTTGCTAATCAGCGCGCCCTGGAACTTGCAAGAGAAGCCCCCGAGGTTTTGCTGATTCAAGTAGAACAGAATATAAACTTATTATGGGGCATAAAGCATGAGGCGATCCAACCGAAACAAGTTCAGAAAATACATTTCATTTAGAGCTAAGTGAATAATCTTCCCCGCTTCTTGGGCAGACGGGAACAAAGCCCTTGTCTGGAATATGAACTGTCACATCCGAGTTGGCAAGTGATTGCGCTTCTATTATCCAGTGCTCTCACTTCCAAATGGAGAGGAGAGGGGCTTGAGTTGGTGCAGGATTTCTGGGTGGCCTGGACACTCTCCAAGTCTGATCCATGATTTACAACAAGATGGATGAGTAGATAAGATCTGTTCATTATTGGGGTCTTTGATGATGACTGAAAAACCTGACCCTCCTAACCCTCTTGGAGGCAGACACATGGTCATATTCCCTAGCTCTGTGAGTGAATATTATACTGGCTAATGTCCTAAGGCAGAGACAGATGAAAGGGGGAAAACACAAGCTCCTATTTTGACAAGTGAACGTTGGCAACCCATAACTGCCCTTCCATCTGCTATTTCCATGTATTGACAGTCTTAAAATGCCAGGGGATTTGTTTAAGTGTGAAGTATTAGGTGAACACACAAAATGGCTAATTTAAAAATTCTGGAAGCTTTTAATTCCCAGTGGTTCTCTGGTCCTCTGATTTTCTAATCTTGACCGTTAGCAAGTTCGATTGAGAATTGTCTAGAAGATCAGTAAAGCCTTCTGTGTGTATCTATGAGGGAAGTCCCACTGTGAATACGGTCAGCAGCATATTGCGGCCTTGACGGCCTAGTTGGGAAAGAAAAGATTGGCTAGTTTAGGCAGTTTTTCCTTCCTGTTTCTGTGCCCTTTTGCTTATCATGCCCCGACGTCCCTGCCATGATGGACAGAAACCTCCGAAACTCGGAGAAAAACAAATCATTTTTTCCTTATTTATTTTTCAAATGTCAGACATGTGTCCCAGTGATTTGAAGCAAACTACCACAGCTCCTGGTTTGTGTGTTTACTATTATAATTTACACTAGAGTTTTTGCACACCGAGTTATGGCCCAGCTCTCATGGTCTATTTTGGTCCTATGCCTGGGCTATTGACTCACGTATTTCAGGATCTGTGGCTGCCTGGTGTCAATAGTAGGTGTGAGCATAGCTGTTTAAGGAAAAAGAAAGATGCAGGGAAGAAAGGAAGAGGGAAACGAGGTAGAAAGACCTACATATAATACTACTTTAATTCATTCAGTTACTTAATGAACAATTCCCAGGTGCCTGCCTGGTCGGTGCCAGACATTCTGTTGGCAGTAGAGTGGAACCAGTCATGTGTTCTGCTCTCTCAGAGCTGTATATTCTATTGAAAGGGTGCAAACAAACAAACAAATAAATAAACATAAATTAATGCAGAGATTAATAAATAAATTAATGCATAGATTAATTGCCGTAAGATGTGAAGAGAAACAGACCAGGGGAAGGAGTGTATTAAATAATAAGAGGTAAAGACGTCTCCGAGGGTCAGTCCCTAAATGGGACTTGCAGGACCACAAATAGAGTAAGTGGAAACTGCAGAGATGTGTCTGAAAAAAAAATCCTGGGATGGAATCTTGCTTGGGAGGTTCTAACCATCAAGAGGTAGAAGAGACAGACAAGGTTTGAGAAGTGGTGGGAACCAGCTCCTGTAAAAAGTTGTGGTCCCTGTAAGTGTGGTGGCTTTCTCTCAGGGGACCAGTGGTGGGCTGATGCAGAGGGAGGGAGGTTTGATTCATACGTTGAAAGGATCAGTGTGATCTCTGAGGGGGCAGTGAGAAGATACAGGTGAAGTAGGAGCATTCCAGACATGGAATATCAGTGACATTGAATAGAACAGTGTGGGAGAGAGGAGGCTAAATGAAATCCATTTTGTGGGGTAAGGGACAGATTTTCTTGTTGAACAGTATAAGGATGCACAATGAGGAATCTGACTGGGGACGGTTCTTGGGACAAACAATATGGATATGTTGTTCTGACTGGGGTCAGGGAGACCAGTTCTCGTACTGTTCTTGGCCAAGCAAACAAGTCAGAGCTTCCAGAATCAGCTTGGATAGGATTAGTAAGAGTAGATGCCCCTGTCTTGCTCCTAATCTTAGGAGGAGTCTTCAGTATTTCTCTTAGTTTCATGTTCTCAATATGAGCCACCCCATTTTACAGTATTAAGAGATGGACATGGGTTGGACATAGTACCTCACATGCCTTTGATCTCAGTACTTGGGAAGCAGAGGCAGACAGATCTCTGTAAGTTTGAAGACAGCCTGGTCAACGAAGTGAGTTCCAGAATAGTCAGGGCTACGCAATGAGACCCTGTTTCAAAAAAAAAAAAAAAAAAAAAAAAAAAAAAAAAAAAAAACAAACCAAACAAACCAACCAACCAACCACAACTAACAACAAAAGAAGATGGAGACTATCTATATAGTACAATTAGATAATTCTTTCATGAAATGGATTCTGTGTCCTTACCAAAGAATTCTTTTTTTTTCCTCTTCTGACCCACTGCTTCCTACTGGAGATACCATTCCAAAAGAGAGGCCCTAGGTAGACATGGGAATTTGCCTGAGGCTCGACCTCAGACACACTGATCTCTAAAATTGTGAGAGTTCTGTTCTTTGCAGATTTACAAAATTTAATTTCCAGTCTCTGGTATAGTAGCAGCACAGAGATAAGACAATCATCTCTGATGATAAAACCATCGGTTTCTAGATGAGCAATATTAAATGGTGAGTGTATCCCTTCATTCCTTTTTGCTTAGGAGTTATTTTCATGACTGGGTACTGCGTTCCATTGAATGCTTTTCCTTCTTTGGTTGATATGGCCACATGATTTTCCTTCTCGAGCCCATTGATGTGGTAGATGACACTACTTGATTCCTTGCTGTTTATAGAAGACTCTTAGGCTGATTTTCTTTTAGTGCTCAAAAGCTACTGGTGTCTGTGGATTTTGATAGGAGATTCACTTTCATTCGAGTGGTCTCCCTGCAGGTGAGCCAGAATTATTTTTCTTCTGTCTTTGAAGATTTGAGTATGATGGGTCTTACTGTGCACTTCTTTGTATTTATCTTCCTTGGCGTTTGCTCAGTTTATTTTTATCATTTTGGTAGGAAATTATAACTCATTCTCTCACTAATAATCTAACTTCTCTGAAAGGGACAGAGGATATCAATTCCAGGTGATCTGCTTGGGAAGCCTGTTCACATGTCAGGATTTTTGTGGGCAGAGGCGGGATCAAGACTCAGGTCTTAGTCTTCAAGCAGTAGTGAGTCTTAAGGGATCCCTGGGAGTTGATTGACTGGGGCTTCCTACGTGTGTACATACCATTGCTGGTGGATACTGGGAGGACAAGGATCCATCCTGAGAAGGAAAGATGAGCTTGCCTAGCTTTCTGAATCTACAGGCTCATCTTCAGGGCTGAAAATCTGAGAAAGATGAAATGATTATCTCTTGTAAGACGTTTCCAGCTCTGTGTTTTTCTCTGATTCTGGAGCTGCAGTGATAAGATTGGTAGGTCCTTCATTTATTTACCATAGTTCTTTGAGGAACTGGGGTTTACTCAGGCTGTTTCTTTGTGGTTCAGACTTGGTAAGGTCTATTTTCTAATCAAGTTAACAGAATAGTTCATCTCTCTTCCACTCTCTTCCATACTGATATTTAACATATACATTGTTCTTTTCTTCCTTAAGTTTACTTCTCAGTTCTAAACTTTATAAACATTTACATAGGGGATTATATAGCCCAGGTTGGCTTTGAACTTGCTGTGTAGCTCAGGGTGATATGAACTGATCTTTCCATTTTCACTCCCCAAATTCTGGGATCATCAGAGTGCAATCCCACACCTATTTCTCATTTCTAAAATTTCTCTCTGGCCATTCTTTATGTCTTCCATTTCGTTTGCTATTGATTTTTACTTGCTTTAAAATGTTCCTTGCCTAGAACAATCCCCAGGATGGATCTGGCTGGAACAGTGAGAGACTGAAGAAAAGATAAACATAGACACAGAGAAAAACCTGGGATCTGGCAGATCGGAATCTCTGACAAAGAATTCACGGTGTTCTAGAAGCTTTGGTGTTTATTGTATGCAGTTACACAGACAGGTGTGGTTATTGCACAAAGTTGAAAAAGGAGGAGGAATTATTACATAAAGATAAATAAAAAGGAAGGGCTATTATATATAATGGAACAAAGAGATTGCTTAAACTAATTTCATAAGAGCAGTCTCTGGAAGGGAGCATTCTTCAAGTTATAGATATCTGAAGGGCAGACGGGGAAAGATATTGCAGACATTTTCTGTATACACTATAAACATTTTGTCCATTGATCAGAGGTAGGTTTTGCCATCCTTCAGAGCCTCATCCTATTGGAAGGGATTTTTTTTTTTACTATTTTCTCACAGATTCGAGGCTATCTATGGTCCTTAACATGGCTACACCATGTCAAGCAATACATATCATTCATGACTTTCTGTGATCCACCTATAAGTCTATCTCTAACTGCCTGCTATAAAACTGTATTCATAACTGACAGGTAAAACACTCAAAAAGTTTTTATCAGATGACTCTGGCATTTCTCTGTCTCTTAGTATTAACCTTTATAGAGGTCCCCTTTCCTGGATTATCTTTCTTTGTGTGTGTTTGTGTGTGTGTGTTTGTGTGTGTGTGTGTGCTTTCTGAATGTGTAATGATTGATATTTTATTGAAATTTAGACATTTTTAGCTATGCTATGTGCCTGTACATTTTATGAAAACCTTCAGTTTTAGCTAGTGTAAACGGGTTTGATAGGGATTTTATTCTAAAAATAATAAATAGCCATTATGGATTTTATAATATAAATAATAAAGTGAATCTTTATAGCTATAATTAAGGACTTTGAGATGAAATCATCTTGGACTTGGGGTGCACTCAATATCCAATGGCTGATATCCTCACACATAGAAAAGATGCTGCAAAGAAACCCCCAAAAGAAGGTCAAGTGAAGGCCAAGACAATGTGAAAGTCAGTGCAAGAAGGAAGCTGTGCTGTCATCAGCCAAGTAAAGCTTAGAGGCATGAGACCCTGGAAGAAGCAGGAAGGGTGCCTACCCTGAGGACCACAGGATGAGTAACGTTATTGATTCAGATTTCTGGCTCAATTCTCATAAAATTGATAAATAAGTAAATCTGATGATTTAGTCACCACACAAGTTGTACCATGTTATAGGTGCCCTAGAAAATAAAGTGGGCTCTTCTAACCTCTTCTAGTAAGGAAGAGTGAGGGTAGAAGTCTGGTCTACTTGTTATTTTGACCTCACAAGGGAGGAACAACCGTGCATTCTGGTTAGAGTGGGATTTTCCTGTGCATGCGGCCTGAACTAACACCACTGAGTAGGACGAGGTCTCTTGTGACCTCATCATGAGGGCTGGCCTCATCACTATTAGGAAGTAGTGGAAGTTCTGACTCAAGTAAAGGGCTGGTACCACAGTGGAGCCATTACTGATGAGGAAGGAAAGAAGAGTCCAGAATTCTTTCATGTATTCATTGACATCATGACTTCTCTACCTGTTCTACTCAGAATGAAACACTTTGTTGGGAAGGAGGCCTGTCAGGATATCTCACTGGGGCCTGTTCCAGAGTAGATGTCTACATTACTTAATGCTTATAGTTGTTGTTGATGCTTGACCCAGGTGTTGTTTTTCTCCTGATCTTTTGATTAGACAGAGAAGAGCATTTTTTGTTGAAACTTCTCTTGTTTTTGATTTTCAACTGTGATCATTGATATTTATAGATGATTGATTTTTTTCCACTCCAAATTTGGAAAATATGGTTGAAAAGAAAACCCAGAGAATGTATCAGTATGTTATGATATAGTTACTGAGATCCACAATTGGCTCACCTCCCTCTACTTGGTAGGGACTTCTTTATTATTATTATATTTGATAAATAAAATTAAGTTGTGCTTAATGCACACATAAATCCATTTGTTTCTACAGCTAGAAGTTCTTAGGTAGCTTTGAAAGAGTTCCCATTTCTTTATTCTTGGAAGGTTGTTGAACTTATTATTCTGTGACTTTTCCTTATGTCATTCTCTGGTCTTACAGACATGGAGGCATTGCTTTAAGGAGGAAGGGATCTCATTAATAGTATTTTTAGAAGAGGTTTTACCTTAGAATTTTCTGCACCATAGAATTTCTTGGGCCAGTCTTTCCAATATGAATAAGTTATTATTAACTTACATGAATGTTTTCATGAGCAGGGTGTTGAAATGAGTGATTACATATTGGAACGCTCCTTTGAAAAAGGCAGTGGGTGACTCCCCTCCTCCTCCATGCTTTCTTATGGTAATGAAGGGTGCTGACCTCGAATTGCCTTCATATGCTCCCACTGTCTATGTCTCTAGCCTTGTCTTCTAACATCCTTTCTGTACTGCCGCTCCTCGACTTGACCTGTACGCCTCTGCTGTACTCCTGAGTTGCATCTCAGCTTCCAAAGAGACAGCCCTCTAGGGAAGACTGGCTGTCTTGGGGGTGATCTCTCGACACACCAAATGGAGATGTTCATGAACTCAGTCATGTTTCTGGTCTTGTGTTTGTGTTAGTACAGCGTTTCTAAAATTTATTGCATACCGTGTGAGTCTTAGGCCATTGCTTCCTGCTTTGCTACATTTTGAGATCAACAATAATTGCAGCTTAAATAATTGATTGCGAAATGAATTCAAGAGGAGCTGAAGGGATAGCAGAAGGGGTTGATGAGTTATGCATTTATTCTTTTAGAGTAACTAACTCTGCCCATGTGTCTATCCATTCATCTATGGAATACAGATAGGACTTCTGGATATCAGGTGTGTTTGAGAAACATTGCAGAGATCTCAGAGATGGATATAAGGCAGAACGGCAGAATAATTATGATTTGAACTTCAGAAAGGTGTAATTTTGGACTTTTGTGCCAAACTTGTTGACTTTGAGCTTTGTTGTCCTCATCTTCATGTTCGCTATGATACTTAAGTAACACGTACATAAATTATCTGTGCAAGTCCACATTTTGGGCAATCATTAACAAGTCATGCTTTTCTGGTTTAAGGACATTTATAAGATGGCAAGGGACAAAGGCTGTCTCCAGAATTAACAGAACACTATTAGAATCTACAATGAGTGAAACATTTGTAAATTGAAAGACAAGAGCCTATTTCAAGTTGATAACAAGTTACATGCATAAATTTTATTATCTTGCTGGATAACCATCAAACTCTTGTAATATAGACACATGGTGTTGCTGAATTAGAACAGAATGTGGGATTAAGGTGTGCCTTAATATTTTTTGTATACTGGACATATTTATATTACCCACTTCTTTACCCTATATCTGTTCCATACCTCTGGACAGGCAGTTATGAATTAGGATAACTGATCTTAGTGGTTAATATCAGTGAAATCCTTTACTGCAATGGTTTTGGTTGGGTCTGAACAATGGACGAATATAAAAGCAAAGACTTGCTCAAAGGAAGTGAGATTGTGATAGTTTTCTCCTAACTTTGTCCTTGGCAACTTCTTTCCTCCAAAGGTCATAACTTTCGATAAGCTGCCTATTCACGCCCAACACCCTCTGGAGGCCCCAGCCATCATGGCTTCCTGCCCTATGATTTTAGTCTAAGAATGATTGCAGTTAGTCCCAGAATAAGAAATAGTTCCTTATTCTACTTAGGTTTTTTTTTTCATGCGTGCGCGCGCGCACGTGTGTCTGTGTGTGTTTGCGTGCGTGTGTGTGTGTGTGTGTGTGTGTGTGTGTGTGTGTGTGTGTGCATGTGTGTGTTTCCTGCCACCACTCTGAGCCCTGGTCTCCTTGGGAATTATTCTTCTTTGTGCATCTTAGAGGACAGATGATTCTCTGTGGAATAGGCCAGCACATATCTTTGAGATAATGCTTGTGTTTAGACAAGCACAGATTAAAAGATACTTGGATTTTCCACGAAGAAGAGGGGATGACTTGGAAATTGTCTTCTCAAATGAACTCACAAGGGAAATCCTTGTGCCTGCAGGTTCTTACATTTCTCCTCTCAGAGAAATCCATCTCTTTCTTTAGAATGTGACCAGCAGGCCCTGCAGTTGATGCTGGTTGCAGGACTTTTAATCACCTGTGTGAGCAGTTGATAGGGCTATGAAATATGGCCCCTGCAGGCCTCTGAACTGCCTTTCTGCTTCCTCAAATGGTGAATAATCATTGAGCCGCTCCACAGTTTCTGATATGAAGTTCAAATCAAGCCATGAAAAAACCCATATTTCACAAGGTAGCATATTTTTGGTTCCTGGCAGTAAATTTCCTTCCCTCTCACTGTGCTGTGGGACACATTTGGAAAGGTCAGTTTGGCACTGTGTAAATTAACCAGAGGACCATCGGAGTTGAATGCAATCTATTGAAAATGTGTATTGATGGCCATCACATGGGCCAGGGACATGGCCATTGAGCCACTGGAGCAAAAAGCAGAATTATACCACGGGCCTTTGAATAGTTGTTATTGTCACACTGAATCGAATTGTCACATTAGAATGGTTGTGATGGGACAATGGCAGCCACTCTCATCTCCAAAGCTTTCTGTTGGAGGTGAGTATCAAAGTTCTCTACCAAGGACAGAGCTGAGAGTTTGGCTTCTGCAGGCTTCATCCCTGTAAGTGTGAAGAGTACTGGCATGTTGCTCAAACCCACAGGCAGCCTGTGCTTTGTCATCTACCTCAGTGGATCCCTCTGGAATTGTAAAGGACTGCGCAGTCCTGGGAGGTGGCTCTGGATTCACAGCTGCAGGTCTGGTAGGGGATAGCGTTGTTTAGGGATTAGGATGGGGGATCCGAGATCAGGTGAACATGAGTTGACTCACAGCCCTTTCACTTGCCTGCTCTATGACACAGGACATAGATTTTTATTGTTTAGGGTTTCTTTGCATCCTTCTTTCATTATTAGTGTTAACAGGAGAAATAATCCCACCAAGCGACAAATAGGATCACATGGAATTAATAAAGCTTCTGCAGAGGAAATGAAACAATCACAGGAGTAAGGAGACTCATGCAAAACTGAAGAAACAAACTTTGCCAACTATGCACCATTCAGGGGATTAATATCTAGAATACAAAAAGAATTGCAAGTAAACTACACTCCTCATACATAACCCAAACAATAAATCAGGCTAATGAACTGAATAGTCTATTCCCATAGGAAAGCCTACAGATGACCAATAATTATTTGAAAGTATATTCAGCATCCTTCTGCTCCAGAAATGCAAATTAAACATGTTTCGAGACCACTTCCGCTGTCCCAGGTCGTGGTTTTGACTCTGAGAAGCAGCAGTGAACGAAGAAGGGAAAAGGTCTGTCTCAGGCCCTTTGCGTGGTCTTTACCTGCCTGCTTTGTTGCTGTGGTCAGACACCCCATTGGTGGTCACTGTGACCCAGACAAAGCAACTTAAGGAAGGAAGGATTAATTAAGGGTTGATTTTGGCTCAGAGTCTGGGAATATAACCCATTATGGTGGGAAAGAAAGTCATGGCTTCAGACTTTGAAGCAGCTGGTCACATTGTATATATAGTCAGGAAGCAGAGAGTGATGGATATTGAAGAAGTGTAGAATGAGGAGGAAGGTAAGGGAGGATCTTTATGGGTGATTGCTGTGGGCAGGAAGCTGAGAATTGTTAGTGGGAAGCCTTGATTGACTCTCCTCTCTCTTCTTGAAGACTGCTGCTGTTCCGCTGCCGCTAAGCCATCCCATTGGTCAGGGTTGCCTTCTGCAGTTTGACTTCAACATTTAATCAATCAGCAATGATTATGCACTTAGTGTATTTCAGGTACCAAGCAAGGTACAAGGAATATAGTGGCAAACACTTTAGGAATGACAGCCAAAGTGAGTCAGTATTCAAATCAGGGCAACCATGCAAAGAAGTGTAGAGCTGTGGTACTTGCTGGAACTCAGAGAAAACAAGTAAATCAGAATTCTCTGGGACTGTCATTTAGGCTGGGATTTGAAGGATGGCCAGGAGGTGCCAATAAAAGGCAGGGAGAGGAAGAGTGGCTATTGATGGCTGTATCATTCCTGAAATACATCGGCGTGGGACATCTATCAAGACAGTCTTCTATTCAAATGCCTAGCATGTGACAGGATGAGTTGGCCTATCAAAATTTGCTAAATGAAAGAATGGGTAGTAGGACTGGTCTTCTATCTTCAGTGAATGAATGAATACGATCATATTAGAAAAAATAATTCTGGGGGATGCCCTTGGTCAGGTAGCAGACATTTCAGCAGGGTGAGGACAGCAGTTTCTCCATCACTTAGACTCTTTGGACCTCTTCTCACTAGTTTTGACTTCTGCAATTTCTCTTCAACCCTTTCTTTCTATTCTTTGGATGTGACTAACTCCTTCTTTTGGAAAGTACTTAATCCAAACAGGATGTGATCTCATTTGCTATGGCCTAGCAACACTGCTAGCCTGATACTGTCATACATGTAAAAGGAAGAATTGGGGACTACCCCACATGGTCATGGTTAAGTTATACCTTAACAGTATACCCGAAGAAGTTTTTTTTCAAACAATACGTCTATTGGAAGCTTCAGGAATCAATACTAATGACAAGCTATACAGCAAGATTCTGCCTTTGGGTTCCAGTGCCAGCTGCTTTGAACTGATGTATCACAGGCCAAATTGTAAGGCATTGAAAAATGACCCAATTTGGTGCCTCGTTTACACACTATGGATCCTGGTGGAGCTTTGAGGGCTTTATTAATAATGGCATTTGATGGCTTATCGGATGCGTGACACCCAATTACTGGATTTGACAGTACAAGGTATATATTAATGACTTATTAGGGCTGACCAGGCTGGTAATTGATCATTAATGAGGCAGACTTGCTTATACGTAGGCAGAGTAAGATTTTGAAACTCTTTCCGCAAGCCTTGCAGAGATGCCTTAAAAGAAGTGGTCTACCAAACGGACTGTAGATAATTCATGAAGACTGCTTCATGTACTCATTGACTAATTTTTAAAATGATAACTGGATGGTTACTGAAAAGCCCCCATTGGTGGCTGCCTTTGCTATTCAACATTCTTGATTCCAAGCTTTGACATCATGAAATTATAATTGTCCTGAGCATCTTACTCCTGTGATGATGGAATCAAGTCTTGGGGACTGAAGATGTTTTTCTATGATGGGTTAATCCCTATGAATCTGCCTTAGGTTGACGGAAGCAAAGGATATTTTATGCATGCTTTTTAAATACCTACAAAATTAACTAATTCTAACCACAACTGTAACTGCTCATTGATGCAAATATGAAATGTTCTCCTGCCCTTTGACCTTGTTTTAAATAAACCAGTGTTCTCATAAAGTTCTTGCATTTATGTTTTCTATGAAAATGCCCTGGACCTGTTGGACGATCTGTAGTTTCCCATCTGGCCTTTCTCCTTTTTGTATTAATGAATTTCACCTAATTGAATTGAATGCCACAACTGACAAGTATTCATTCTGAACATGAGCATCATATTCCCAAGAAGGCATTTTCTCAGTAACACTTAGCAAAATGATATCTATCAAACCACTGGTGCAGTTAGAATTTAATTTGCTCCATCAGCTGCCATTGTCATGCTACTTAACCTTAAAAAAAGTAATTTTCCTCAAGAGTTCATAATTCCTTTTACATTTCTTTTTTCCCCTCACTGAATAAATTTAATAAACTCTTAGGAAAGAAAGGACCAGGTAAGAACTATTCTTCTCAAGATGACAAGGAAGAGGACAGTCTGTTTGGCCTCCATCTTCTGCAGCTTACCTTAAATCTCTTTCGCCCATTAGTTGGAGCTGATGTTTTCCATGGAAACCTCCCTGCTGGTACTATGATGATGCTATGATGCTCTGTTGTTGCTATGACACCTAAAGAAGGAAGAGGAGAAGCACTGATGGATAAGGGGAGGAGAGAACCAAAGGAATATGGAGAAAAAGGCAGGCTGAGGCGCAAACAAATAAAAGTAGAAAAAGTGAGAAAGAAGTATTTGGAGGATGACTCTATTAGTGAAGTGATCGCCCTGCAAGCATGAGGACCTGAGTCTGATCATCAGAATTTATCTAAAAATCCAGGGCATAGTGGCAAATATTTGTAACCCTGGCACTGAAGAGCCGGAGACAAAAAAATCCCTGGGACTGACTGGCCAGTCATTGGCAGGCTACTGAGAGACCCTTTCTCAAAGGTCTCTTGAGGTCTGAGGATGTTATAGACACATGCATAATTACACACGAACATTCATCTTGCATGTATAAAAAAATAGAGGAACGAGATAAGTCTAGTAAGAGGGAAAAAGGATGAAGAGGGGAGAGCAATTGTGAAAGCCGGCAGAGCTACCCCCTCTTCTTTTACCTCCAATCGTTTCTACTGGCATCCTTGTTGGATATGCAGCCATGCTACCAACTCCCATTTTTTGATCTCTGTGAAATAGTGATTATCAATCATAGGGGATTTTTTTTTAATCCTTGAAAGAATGTTTGGCATTGTCTGAAGACAATTTGGATTATCATTGGTGGTGGTGGTGGGATGATGTCATGGGCAGAAGTCAGATATTTGGGTTGACCAGTGTCCACCAAATTTTATGTCTATTTGTTCTGGCTAGTCTTGTGTCAGTTTGACACACACACTAGAGTTAGCTGAAAGGAAGGAACTTTAATTCAGAAAATGCTTTGATAAGACCCAGTTGTAAGGCAGTTTCTGAGTCACTGATTGTGGAGGGCCCAGTCTGTTGTGGGTGGTTCTGTCCCTCGCTGGTGGTCCTGGGTTCTATAAGAAAGCAGACTGAGGAAGTCATGGGAAACAAGCCAGGAAGCATCAGGGCCTCTACATCAGCTCCTGTCTCCAGGATCCTGCCCTGTTTTAGTTCCGTCCTGACTTCCTTCAATGATGAATAGTGATATAGAAGTGTAAGCTGAATCAACCCTTTCCTTCTCACTTACTCTTTGGTCATGGTGTCTTGTCATAGCAATAGAAACCCAGACTAAGATGAGTTGGTACTAGGATTGTAGGGTATCGCTGTGATAGATCTGATCATGCTTTGGGGGTATATTGTGGAAGAACTTTTGTTCTCTGAGCTAGAAAAGCCACCGAATGTTGAGAGCACAGTGGGATGTTCTTTAGGAGCTTGGAAGATTAAAGCGTTGAGAGCAGTGTAGAAGATGAGGGCCTGGCTTATGAAGTTTCAAGGGAAAGCAAAGACTTTACTAGGCTTTTTGTGTGAAGAATCTCTAGTTCTGGTTAGCTGGGGCTAAAGAATCTGTAGTTCTGGTTAGCTGGGGCTAAAGAAACTGTTGTGCTTAACAAAATACCACGACTACTAATAGGAAATGTTTGCTTTGCTGGGATACTTGGTGGTGATTGGCTGGAACTGAGAAACTAGTGGTGATTAAGAGGAAACCAGCCTTGTGGAGGTGGAATTTTCTGGGAAGTGTCTCTTGAGAGTACAGATGAGCTGTGTTCCAGAGGTAGCCAAGGTTGTGCCTCATCCTGACAGTCAGACATGGTGATGAGTAAGAGTCACCCAGGTGGTACTGGTATGGAAAATATGAAGAAGTCATGGAGAGCAGCTGAGGCTTGGCGTTATATGAGAGGCTTTTGGGAAAGGTGCATCCTCAGAGGCAATCGAAGGACAAGGACGGACGGGGTCAATGCAGATAAATTGAGGCTTAGCACCATCAGGCGAGCCTATGAGAAGTTATGGGTGAAAGTGCAGCCCAGCTGCAGCGGAAGATCGAGCATTTTGCAGATGTCAGTACCACGGGACAACTACCGAGAATAGCAGTGGCAGTGGAGTGGAGCCAGCCAGACCCTAGCAGACAAGCTGTGTGTGTAGCAGAGGATAGAGCCAGAGAAGTTTCCAAGCCCTTGAAGGAGCTCAGATCTTGAGTGAATCCTAGACGACTGGACATTGAGTTATTTGTGCTGTCCAAGTTTGGTTTCTTAGATTCAGATTGTGACCGTTCCCTGGTTCTCTCAACTTGAGGAAGGTATTGAATTTAATGTTGAGTTTTACAGGAACTCACAGCACAAGGATTTTGAACATTTAAAAGAGATCTTGGATTTTTAGAGAGACTTGATATTTTAAAGAGACTGAAATTTTAGTGAGTTTGAATTTGCAAAGACTGTGGAACTTTTAAAGTTAGTTATGTTTTTAATGTGAGATCTTTGGGGTAAATAAGAATGGAAAGGTGTGGCTTAATAGTGATGTGTTTGTGTGTAAAGTTTACACGGGGTTGGGGCTGCTGGCTAGTCTTATGGCAGCTTGGCACACACACTAGAGTTCTCTGAAAGGAGGGAGCCTTGATTGAGAAAATGCCTTTATAAGACCCAGTTGTAAGGAAGTTTCTTAATTAGTTCTTGATTGGGAAGGGCCCAGCCATTTGTGGATGGTTACATCCCTGGGTTGGTGGTCCTGGGTTCTATAAGAAAGCAGACAGATCAAGTCATGGGAAACAACCAGTAAGCAGTATCCGTCCACAGCCTCTGCATCAGCTCCTGCTTCCAGGATCCTGACCTGTTTGTGTTCTGTCCTGACTTCCTTTGATGAGGAAAAGTGATATGGAACTGTAGTCTGATTCAACCCTTTCCTTCCAACTTCTTTTTTGGTCATGGTGTTTTGTCATAGCAATTAAAATCATAACTAAGACACCATTCAAACCTATGAACGTGATCCTAGTTTGAAAACAGTGTTTGTAGGCACGATCAAGTTAAGATGAGGGTGGGCCCTGATCCACTGACTGGCGTTTTTATAAGAGAAAAAATGGTACAAACTTGTAGAGGGATGATAGCTACGTGAAGACAGGAGAAGAATTTGAGATTCTTCTCTTGTAGGCCAAAGAAGTCTAATAGATCAGGACCCCCTAGGCCGCTCAAAGGACTTCAAAGGGACCAATTCTGCTGACACCTTCATTTTGGATTCCTGGCCTCAAAATCTGTGAGAAAATATATTTCTGTTATCTTAAGCTACTCAGTTTCTGTATAACTGTCTGTTGAAAAATTTTCCATCAGGATGCTGTTTAGCATCTTATATGGCAAAAGACAGTGACCACCAACAAAGAACTATGCAGAACTATGATAACAGTAAGTTATTTAACCCTGGTGATTCACTCTTCTGTGTGTTTTTTAAGACTCTTATATGTGTTTTGAAGAAATTTCTGTGCCTGAGAACTCTTGTTGGGTCCTAGATATCATTTAACGTTCAGGGCCTTTGTTATTAATACTCCAAACTTCCAGCAGGCACTTCTTTGCTGGAGTTCTTTAAAATCTAATGGCACAATATACTGGGAACTCAATACACAATTTGAAATAAGGGAAGCACAACAGTCATTATGTGATTCAGTTAGAGTGTCCTGAGCTCCCTCATGCTGGAACAACATACTGTGAGGCCTTGAGGTGCTGTTTTTCTAGTTACAACCGTGCCCTAAAATTGGAAGAGTCTTTGTGAAAGTCAAGACAAGAAATTTCGGAGTGATTGAGACATGGAGAAACATGGTCTACTGAAAAAAAATATTTCTGGGCTGGAAACGGTTTCTATCCCTCTGAGCAACTTACATCTTTCTAATTGTGCTGGATGGTTTTATATCAACTTGGAACAAGGCAGATTCAGCAGAAAGGAGAAAGCCTTAGCTGAGAAAATCTCCCATAAAAACAGACTGTTGGCAAGTCTGTAGAGCATTTTATTAATTAGCAATTGATGGGGAAGGGTCCAGATTATTGTGGGTAGTACCACTTCAGAGCTGGTGGTCCTTGGTTAGAAAGCAGTCTGGGTAAGCATTAAGGAGCAAACCAGTAAGCAGCACCCCTCCATAGCCCCTGAATCAGCTCCTGCCTTCAGATTCCTGCCCTATTTGGGTTCCTGTCCTGACTTCAACCAATGAATGGTAATGTGGAAGCATAATGCAAATGAACTCTTTTTTTCCTTCCTTACTTTTGCTCATGGGATTTCATCACAGTAATAGGAAGCCTAACTAAGACATTACTGAAGTTCAGTGTTGTCTTCTCTAGAACTGGAATGTGTATTAGGATTCTCTAGAGGAACAGAACTGATAGAATGAACACACACACACACACACACACACACACACACATATTTATTAGAGTGACTTACAGGTTGTGGTCTAGCTAGTTAAACAATGGCCGCCTACCAGCAGAAAGTTCAAGCATCTAGTAGTTGCTCAGTTAGCAAGACTATATGTCTCCGCTTGTCTTCTGTATATACCAGAATCCTGAAGATGTGTGCTCTAATGTTAGTGAAGAAATGAACTTGCCTGCAATGGTGAGGGCAAGCAGGCGAAGAGCAAAATCTCCCTTCACCTGACCTTTATGTAGACTGACATGGTAAGGAGTTTCCCAGATTAAATGTGGGTCTTCCCACTTCAGATGACGTAACTGACATAACAATCCCTCACCTGTGTACCCAGCCGGTTGTGTTTTAGTTAACTCCAGATAATCGAGTTGACAAGCAAGAACAGCCGCCGCAGCAGCTGATGCCTCCCGCACAGAATTGTTATAAAGATCACACAGGCCAAGAGCCTGACAAAGGCTCTAAAGTAGAAGCTTGACGGTTTGTTCCTATCCGACCTGGCGTAAGCATCTTGTCCTGGTTCACGTAGGTGACACACTTGCTGTGCCACATCTGGGCGACTTTTGCTATTAGAAATTAGGAAGTTATACCTGCCAACTGCGTGGACTTTGACAAGCAACTCCCGCATTGAACTGAGAATGCTGAGATAGTGTCTATGGTAAGAGGAGAGAAAGTGATGGAGAAAGTCTCGGGAGTCCCACATTCTCAGAAGTATAAGTAGCAGAAGATAACAATGTTAACGATTTGGGGAAAGAACTTGGTTAATGTATATCCATCCCAAAGAGGACCCTCAGCCCTCTTGTTCAATGTTTATGGAAGTTTCTCTGTGAGACTGAGCATTCCCTGGTGGGCTGGGAATACATGCTGATTCATGGAGAACTTCCCAGAACATTTCAAAGGCAAAGCAAATTAAACAGAAAATGCTTCTAAGTGATGTCCAAGTGAATAATGTTTGTGTCTAAGACCAGAATTGTGCAAGGAAAGACTAGCTTTGTATTTCTCTTGCACGGGTCAAGTGTATCTTCTAGAAATTACTCCTGACATTTGATGGAGAAAATTTATGTTGACGATAAGGGATTCTCTGTTATTGGTGGACTATTGGTGTCACTGGAGGATGGAGAACACTCCTAATGCACACAGTGCTACAATACTTTTTATCTACAAGGTCAAGTAAATCTGCAAATCTGTTAATTAGCCATTAGAGTGTCCTTAGCACACACTACAAAGACTTGGTGAAAGATGGGCTCATCTTATTGGTGATCACCACTGAGCAGTTTCTGAAATGGTTTTCTTTTGCAAAAATGGAATGAAAGAAGACATTAGAGGTTAGCTAACTTCTACCTTACAAAGTTAATAATACTTCCCTAGAAATTAATGACTCCCTCTAAATGTTCCACAGTTTGGGGTTCCTGTAAATTTATATACAAATAATTACAGAGAAATTCTTGACATGAAGTTTAGTAGAATTCTGTGTACAAGTGACCTTGGAATCCTTTTCTATATTTTTTCCCTTTCTGCCTTGTTTCCAAGCTGAAGATAGTTATTTATATATGAAAGGTGACATCAGTAATAATTACCTTCCTCTTCCCAAACTCATTTCACCTTGCTCTGCCTCTTTCTTTCCTCTCTCTCTCTCTTTCCTCCCTCCCTTTCCCCCCTCCCTGCCCATTTACTGTTATTCTAGTTCAAAGAAAGCACACATAAGGAATGTTTCTTGACTTTGTATATTGAAAGTGAATTTTATAAGACACGTGACTTACAGACTTCTTCAGATACCTCAGCTCTTTCTTGTGGAGCTAGTGCCCACCTTCTAGACAATATTCCAACCAGGAACTGGGCAGTCAGTAGTTCTAGAAAGAATCAGTCTTCTCTCCTAGGTATTTCTAAGCAGCCATGATAACTAGCAGCAAGACTGGGTTTCTGATTTATAAAGCCATTCTGAGCTTAAATTTTCCTGCAAGGAAAATATGGGCTATCATGTTGCAAACCTGCAAACCCTGTAAAATATTGAGAAAGGCCCAATACCATGTAGGATGAACACTGATCAATTGAAATAAGAGGCGGGAGTAAGATACTTCGAAAACACTACCCATCCCTCCTTTTTGTGAGTATGTGGAGAGATGGTTGACATTTGTACTTTGTAAGCAGACAACCCATGTATAGAGACATATCCATTTGTAGAAGTCTTTGAGTCAATTCAAAAATGTAACATTGACATAGCTTTGTATCTTTCCTTGTTTCCTTTTTCTTCTTTTATTTTTAGGTCAATGTTTTGTGCCTTTCAATGTATTATCAGATTAACACCTACACACTGCTCTATATTCTAGAGTTCTAAGCTGAGATGGCCTCATTTTTTTTTTAGAATTTCCTTTTAAAATATTTTTATTTCATGCAACTTATTTTAATCATAATCACTGTAAATCTTCCCAGATCTAGTGCTATGTTGCTACCTCCAACTCTATATCCTCTTTTTTTTTTTAAAAAATTAATAATCCTCAAATTCCTGGAGTGTGCTCATCCTACCAAGAACCACAATAGAGAAAGCTGACTTTTCCTTCCTCATAAGCCATCAATTCTCTATAGCTCCTCACTTAGGGTGGGGACTCTCTTGGTTCCTTCCTAGTTCCATTCTAAAATTTTAATGGGCTTGCTCTTGTGTAGGTCTTGTGCAGGTGACCTCAGCTGCTGTGAGTTCATGGATGCAGTGGCTTTATCAGGTCCAGAAGACACAGTTTTGCTCTGTAAATAACTTTTTCTCTCATGATCTTTCCTTTTCATCTTCCATGATGGACCCTGACCCTTGGGGAAGAGACCTGATAGAGATGTCCCAAATCTTATGGGGATGCACAACTACTTTCTAGTTGCATTTAAGGTTCACTTCACAGGAGGAAACACATGGCGAGTACCGAAATTATACCATGGTTAAGGAGCTCAGAGATCTTGGGAGGGGGAATATTATAGCATAATTAGCAATTTATGTATATATATATCTATATCTATATCTATCTATATATATATCTTTATAATAGCAAGCTACTTATTTGCTCAATGAACATATTGTCAATTCACTCTCTAAATTTGCATATCTCTATCCATAAGTAAGTGCGACTGTTGTCACAGTGCAGATCCCAACTGAGAAGTTTATATGTGCAGTGGATAATGGTTAACACAGAAAGTCACAGCCATCAAACTGCAGAAAATAACTGACTATGAATTGTTAATATCAATTCTCAAGCTGGAAAGTGACCTAGTAGCCATAAGAGGAGCATTATTTGGTCTGTGGTCCATCATTACTTAAGAAAAATAGTTTGTTTTGGTATAAAGATTTCAAGTGGAAGAGATGCAGACTGGTGGCAAGGTGCTTCTTCACCTATAGGTGAAAGGGCTCTTGGGATTGATCCCTAGCCATTAAGAATAGAAAAAGACCTAGGATGGAGACACTAAAGACTTATTGAGCATTATGTCATTCTCTGATGGACAAAATGCAAGTTGAAAAAAAACTCAGCAGGGTGAGGAAATGGCTGAATAAAATTCAGATGCGATTCGATTTCCAATTGTGTTCTTTTTTTGGCCCAACAGTATGTTCTCCATTGCAACTTTCCTACCTTGCTCTACAGAAAAGCTGGATAGGAGAATGTGCTTGGCTTGGCGGCTGCCTACTTGAAAATACTTAGGATCTGCCAGGAAAGGAATGAAACAGAGTTTCCTAAGACTATTTGTGAAATTAAATTGGCCAGTGTTAGGACAGTCTTGCAGCTTTAATCTGCTTTTATGTCCATAAACAAGGACCATCAATACAAAGCAATGTTCTGAACTGTAAGGACATCATTTGTTGGCAGCCACTGGGGTCAGTACTAGGTCAAACTTCATTTACTAATGAAAGGGAGAGAGAGGACTATGGAGACCATTAAGGAAACCCATCAAGATTCCAAAGTGGAAGGGCCTTCCTTGCCAGAAGAATGAAATAAATGTCATTCTTATTTCCTCACATTTAGAAAGCTTTACCAATCATTTTTGCAGAGTGTGTGAGTTCATGATAAAATCATTTGATGGATAAGATGAATAATGTGTATGGTGGAGAAATACAGATATTAAAGATGCTTATCTTGGAAGCTATGAGCGTAATCATCTGGATTAAAGTCATTGGAATCAAATTTTGAACAAGAGGGTGAAATATATAAACAGTCACAGAGAAAAGATTTTATAGGAGGGACTGTGCAAAGACAACATTAAATCTAGACTTTTACGGCAGCATAGAATTAAAATTAGAAGCAAGGGTCCAGTTCTCCTAGCTCACATTGGAAAGATTAGGGTCAAATGAGAACCAGAGTATGGAGTTGTATTGGATGAAAAACGATAGAGCACTAGTGGTGTCTATGAAGAACTTGACATAATTTGGTCAACATTGCTGTCTTTTTCCTTCTCAACCATACTTCAAGAAAAAAATATACAGATAATGGTACAGAACAATATTTTAGGTGCAAGAAGTGTAGCCCAGAACACTATTTTAATTACAAGGAGTGTGGCACACTAAATAGACACGTGGTTTGCACTTCTCCATAGGTTGTACAGCGAGATGAAGGCACTAAACAGCACGATTGCTATTGTTCTCAACTGCTTAAGCAGAGGCTATGCCCAGACCTGGAATGTGGAAAATGGATTCTGTTGGTTTTTTTTTTAGGCATTGCTCTACAAGGAACACCCAAGTAGTTGTTAGAATAAAATTGCTCCTAGTTGTGGGTCAGATAGGTATGAAGAAGAGTTCATCTGAACATCAATAAGATATTAGGAGAACTTGGTGTTGGGCCAGTCCTGTAACATGATTGACAGTATTATGATCCTCTGCTTTAGATGGCTGACAAATAGACACTAGATAGTAGATAAGGTGTGAAGAAAAGTTTTTAACTATTTGGGTAAGAGTAGACAAACATGGTCCTCTAATCCTGGGTGGATTTCAGCATAGGCCTTTGCCCATGTTGTTATCAGAAATGACATAGGGATTGAATGAGGCTAAGATAGGAGAAAATAATGGGAAGCCAAACCAATGGTTAAATCAGGACACAAACATACAAGCAATGAGAGCAAAGAGCGATATCATGTTGTGCTGTGTTTGCCTCTCTATAGTCGGTATATATATTGCAGTTAAAGTCTAGGATGAAAGGGTCGCAGGAGAAAATTTTATTGTCAAGATCAGATCATCAAAGATGTCCTTGCTCTAATCTCTCTGTCTTGTGAATGAGCTATTTTATATAACAAAGGCAATAATGGACTTTAAAATTCTGACATTATAGATTACCAGAGTGGGCCCAATCTAATTATGTAAGCCCTCAAAGTACAGCTTCCTGAGTCTAAACAACATGCGGAGGAAGAGAAGGCAAAAGTAAAGCAACAGAGTGAGAACACGAAACGGAGCTGACTTAAAGTTGCTGCCTGTAAGATGGAGGAAGGAAGCTGGGAGATGCTCTGAGCAAGGACGTCGCTAGTGCTATGCTAGTGAGGGACTCAGTTCTGCAGACAACCTGAATAAGATGGAAAGGGGGTTTTCCCACCAGAGCCTGCAAAGGAGGCTTAGTGTGAAAAGTGTTTTTGGCTTCTAAGCCACAGACAATGAAATAAATGGATGTTGATTTCGGTTTCCAAGCTTGTGCTTTTGGCTATGGCAGCGACAGAAACTGGATAGACTGACATATGTTTACATAGATGAATGTATCTGGATATTTAAAACTATGTACACACAAAATTTCATTGGAGGCATCATATATTATATATTATGTAGTGAAAATAGAAATATCATGGTCCAAAAGATGCAACCTCTTGGTCAGCTTATCTGGCATTTGCCACCAAAGTCTGGTCCAGAAAAATGATGGATTTTGACCATTTTAAAACACCTTCAGTGGTAAATCGGAGGGAGATGGCATACATTATATTTCTACAGTATTTGCTTTTGAAAGTTTCTTGGCACATAAAAAATTTTCGGAAATTCAAACTCAGTTTCAGTTTTTAAACATACTTTTAAAAAAGTTTGCAAATCTCCAGTCAATATATACAAAGTATGTTTATGCATAATATGTCTACATGCAGATATCTAACTATCATTTCAAAACATTTTTTTAATGTGTTACAAATACAAATTGAAGTTGACTCTGCTTAGGTACTGAGACCAGCAGTTGAAGGCCATGAGAATTGGTTCCTCAACAACATTGAGCCTGTACTTTGTCACAGTGACGTCTCTTGCAGGTTTTACTTACTGGTGTTCCACTGTTTTCAAAGTTCACGCCCGAGTTTACTCTGAATAATGGCTCCTTTCTGTTCTTACCTCCAAACGTTTTGATCATAAGACGTTAATGAAGCCCTTGTGGGAGCAGCCATTGTCTGCCTGTTCTTTTTTCAGCACTGGCTCAGAGTGAACAGCACCCTTGGCAGCCAGGCTGTGTGTGGGCACTTCCATGCAGTCAACAGAACTGTATTCTGTATTTTAAATCAAAGTGTAGATACAGAAAATGTTAATTTATGGTAAGCAAGAGCCAGATTGACAGGAAGCACGACAACAGGGGGATAGACTGTTGGTGAAGCTGGGAAGGGGGGACGGAATGGAAATGAGAAATACAGAAACCAATGAGAATAAGATCCACAAAGTAGCACTTTTAGGAGTTCAACCTGAAAGGGGATTGGTAGAATAACATGTAGAAACTATGTGGACTCATATCTAGGTGGACTAGATTTATTTTTATTTGTTAGAGATTGGGGAGAAATAAGCAGTGAAGGAAAAATCTTTCCTGGGAGGTCAATTAATATCCAAACTTTGAGTTTATATCTTGAAAAACAACATGGAATTTCTATATCTGTTTGGAAAAGACCAGTTTGTTTTTCTTGGGCTAGAATCCAGGCGAATGTTTCAAAGTGGGTCAGAAGGATTCAAGTGAGAACACGTGATGAGTCCCTTGAATCTGATGATCCACAGGGATTTTACCCTGAGAATTGGACCAGAACGATGCATGAAGCAGAGTGACAATTCTCATGAGTAAGATTTTAAGTCACAGTAGGAGTTAAGGCCAACTTTTCACAGGGCAGAGGAAGAGGTGTCCCCTTTGGTGAGGTTCTTGGCTTTTATGTCTGTTGGACTTCTGTGGAGCGCGATGGGGCTGGGCATTGGACACATTCCCACTTAATTCAGTTCTTAATTCAGCTCTTAATTCAATTGACTCCCACAATATCACATGCTTGTCCAATACCACATAGCCTGGAGCTCCCACACCAATTGCTCTTTTAAAATACTCTGCATTTTAATCTCAAAGATTGTTTTTTTTTGTGTGTGTGTGTGTTTGTTTGTGTTTGGTGTGTGCTGTGGACTTGGAGGCTAGAGGTCAATATTGGTATTCTAACTTGATCCCTCTTTGTCGTTATGATAAACACCACCACCCAAAGCACACGGAGGAGGAAAGGTTTACTTGGTTTCCTCCTCCAGGTGATGACTGAGGAAAGTCAGAAGAGGAACAGGAATTTAAATTGGAAACCAAGGAGGAATGTCTAATGGATTGCCCCCAGGCACACACTCAGCCACCCTTCTTATACAGTCTGTGCATTTCTGCCTAGTGATAGTTCTGCATACAGTGGGCTGGTCCTCACATCAATTAGCAATCAAGAAAAGCCCCCCCCCGAAATACACACAGGCCAACCTATTGGTGGTAATGCCTCAATTGAGGTTCATTTCCTCTTATTGAGTGTCTCAAGTTGACAACCAAGATTAGTCACTCAAATCAGCATCTTCCTCAATTGTTTTCTGCTTTAAGTTTTGGGACAGGTCCTTACACTGATGCTGGAATTTACTGATTTGGCTAGATTGCTTGGACAGCAAGCTACAGGGTTTCACTGCCTCTCTAGCTTTGGAGTTATAAGTGTGTGCCATGGTGCCTAGGATTTCAAATGGCTTTATTACTTTAGAATTCAGGTCCTCAAACTTGTTCAGCAAACATTTTACCTACAAAGCCATTTTAGCCCTCTTAAAGCCTATTCTATCATCATATTTCTTTAATTTTTGAGATTATAGTATGATTAAATTATTTATTCCTCCAAGCCTTCTCTTATAAACCCCTCCTTACTACTTTTCAAAGTCATGATCCTTTTCTTCATTAATTGGGAGATATATATATATATATATATGACTATTTTACATATATGCCTATAAATATATATTTCTAAATACAAAACTACATTCAGCTCAGTCTCTATAACGTTATAAGTATGCATGCTTTTATATACTGACTCAGATGTTGAATAACCAATTGAGGGTCTCTTCCTTGAGAAAGACCATTTCTCTCTCTGTCAATATTCCTTAGTTGCCTGTAGTTATGTTTTCCTATATTTTCTTTTGTGTTGTTGTTGCTGAGGTGAGTGGAGAGAGAGGGTGGGAAAGATCTTGAAGTATCATTCTAAAATCAAGATGAGAGAATAGCTAAGGACTTATGGGATGTTTTCACTAGACACAAGGAACAACGTGGGGTATCGTTTATCTTCAGGTGTATGCTGAAGCATTTGCCTAAATCCCTTCATTTCCGAGGGTAGATGTAGGATTAAGGTGTCATGGTTACAGAAAACTTACTTTCGATTTGAACAGGCCAAAGTAGAATTAGCTAATTTATGTGATAATGAATTCTATGTCTTCTGAGATAATTAAGTCAAGGCTGAACGATCATTTGCCATGGATGCTGTACGAGAATAATAGAATTGATGAGAGAGTGGAATGGGCTTGTGCTTATATCCCACATCCAGCAATTCATTATCCCCCCCCCCAAAAAAATCCTATTCTGTCTGAGCTTTCTTACATTGAATTACTTAGTTATTATTTATTTCTGCTTTCTATCCAAATTTTGTTCTCCACAGGGTAAAAGTAGACCTTGCTCAGCCAAGTCTAATTCACCCTCCTGTGCTCAGCTCTCTTTCCATTTCCTTCTATTCACTAATCAGTTTATCTCCTTACAATTTACCTTTCTGGTAGCTTCCCCAGCTGCCTTCCCTTTGACCCAACATGTCATATGCTTCATCCCAGTAAAATGACGTTCTGTCCAATGTGCCACCCCATGTACTCCTGTTAGAAATATATCCATTAAGTCATAATTTCTATACACCTAGTGTTTCTACTTTCCCACTCCTTAAACTCGTGAAACATGCATCTTGACCTACATCTACCACCAGCTTCTTTAACATATACTTAAATCGAAATTGTGTGTAGTATAGTTAAGATGTAAATCATGATACTTTAATATATGGCTACATTGTGGAACTTGATTACTATAGTCAATCTGATTAGCATGTCTACATTTCAAATAGCGGTTTCTGTTACAAGGCTATTTAAAATGAAGTCTTTTATTGTAGATTTCTGTACATAGCACAGAACTATTGACAAGTCTCCATTTTGTGCCACAGATTTCCAGATTTTAAGCACTTCATTTCAGCCATCTTTTGTATCCTCTGACCATGATCCTCACTCACTACCACTGACAGCTACCATCTGTCTTATGTGGCTTTTAAAATCTTAAATGTCACCAGGTGGTGGTGGTGCACGCCTTTAATCCCAGCACTTGGGAGGCAGAGGCAGGTGGATCTCTGTGAGTTTGAGGCCAGCCTGGTCTTCAGAGCTAGTTTCAGGACAGACTCCAAAGCTACAGAGAAACCCTATGTCAAAAAACAAAACAAAATAAAATTAATGTCACATAGTGTTATTCTTCTTTGTTTTATAACATTAAGATTGTCTTCTCCTTCTATCTATAGTATCATAAATGATATATTTTCTGCTGTTTATGGTTGAGTAATAGTCTATACATCTTTCTCGACATATATTTTGTATATATCTTTCATCCATTTTCCCTCCTTGAGTGTATCTATGGTTCCAACACCTTTGCTTTTATGAATGAGAACATGGGAGGATAGAAGACATGCAGATTTCATTTCATATACTCAGAAGTGGGGTCAACCAACAGGGGTCATTTGATTTTTGGTGTGTTGGGTAAAAACTATACCATTATATATACACACTATAAAAAAATATACACAATGGTCAGACCAGTTTCCATTCTTACTAACAGTGTGCAAGGATTTACTTTTTCTTTTTATCCTTGTCAACGTTTACTGTCACTGTCTTTGGGAACAGTCATTTTAACAGTTATGAAGTTACATCTCACTATGGTTTTGATGTTCATTTTCCAGATAATTATCAAAACTGACTTTTTTTTTCATATGCCAGATTGTCATTTATATGTAGTCTTTTGAGAAATACCTCAAAAGCTCCTTAAAACAGCTCCTTAGCTTGTTTTAAACTCAGGTCTTAAAATTTTCATTTTTGGTTCTTTGTACATATATTTTGGATATGACCCACTTATATAATATCTGGTTTATAAGTGTTTTACTCCCATTCTATAGTTTGAGTTTTTTTTTAAATTTTGTTTATTGTTTCTTTTCTGACACAGACCTAACTCTAACCCTAACCCCTAGCCCTAACCCTAACACAGAAATTTTTAGTTTGAAGCAACCCATTTGCTTTTAAATTAAGAGGTCTTTAAAAGACACGTTGCTGTTGCGAGGCCAGGGTCAAGTAGCGTTTTCCTTTCCATAGTTTTAAATCTTTAGTTGATATCTACGTTTCCCCCATTTTACTTTGCACATAGACATCCAGCGTCATCCACATAGCTCGTGGCATTCTGCATCTAAGGGTCGTCTCTTCTCATGTGTTGTTGGCAGCTTTGTCACGTTAATTGACGGTGATCTCATGGGCTTGCTGGCATCTCCATTCTGCTCCATTTCTCCCTAAGGCTTCGCATTTTGAAATGCTGCTGCAATATCATTACTGATGCTAGTTCTTTTGGGGCTGTTGTATTTTTTTATAACAGATTGTGAATTCTTAGTGGATGCCTCTAGCATTGTGCTGTATAAGATTAACTTGATGATTTGAGGCATTTGTGGTCCCAGGTGAATTTGGGAGCTTCTTTTCGCCATTTACGCAAAAACATTCTGGGAATTTTGATGGCAATTTCATTCAATCTGCAGATCACTAGGAGTGCACACATTTTGAACAGGATTAATTCTACTAATCATGAATGTGGGATACTCTCCAAACTTTGCCCTATTTAATTTGATTTCTGAGCGTTTTTTAGCTTTAAGTATGTGCTATGTATAAGTCTTTTGCATCTTTGATTAAATGTATTTCTAAATATTTTAATTTTTGTTGTTACTACTTCTGTGAATAGCATTTCTGGTTTAATTGCCCTTTCCGGTAGCTTATTGCTCATCCATAGATGTCCTGCATATATATGTATGCACACACACACACACACACACACACACACACACACACACACACACACATTTCTTTTAATTCTGGGGGTTAGGTCATCTAAAAATATGCAGTCTCACTTCTTTCTTTGCAGTTTTGGATGCTTTCTATTTTCCATATTTGATTCCTCTGGATAGGGCCTTCTATAATATGCTGCAAAGAAGTGATGCTGGCATATCCTTTCTTTTATCCAATCTCAAGGGGATGTTTTAATTTTTCTCCATTGACCATAGTATCTGTGGCATTTTGCATTTGTGGCTTTTATTATGTTAAAATTTCCCTCTATCTGTTTTGTTGGGGGTGTTAATTATGAATGGATGTTAACTGTGTTCAACAGTTTTCAGCCTTTACTTGGTGTGATTTTATTTTTTGCTTTCATTTAGTTAATGTAGAGCAGCCCATTAATTAATTTGTATTTTCTGAAACATATTTGCATACAAGACATAACTCCCACTTGGTTGTGATGTATGATTCTTTTAATGTGCTGTTAAATTCAGTTTGATAGTATTTTATTGAGTATTTTTACATCAGCAATTATTAGGGATATTGACTTACTGCATCTTGTTGTTGTTCCTCTTAGGAATTTTATCTTGTTTTAGTATCCATATAATGCTAGTCTCCTAAGTTGGGGTTGAATGTATGTCTACTTCAAATTTTTAGAAAAATATAATAATGCTGATTTTAGTCCCTTTTCAACATATTGATAGAATTGAGTCTTTAGTCTGTCTTCTCCTGGCCTTTTCTTTCGGGACGACTTTTGGCTCATTGATTCAATTTCCTTGCTTTATATGCCTGTTCTATATTCCTATTTATTCTTCTTTTTCTTCCTACTTCTCTTGGTTTTTGTTTGCTCTGTTTTTGAGACCAGCCCTTATCATTCAGCCCATGCTAGCTTTTCCACATGTTCTCCCTCCCTTGATCTTCTGTGTCCTAGGATTGCAGGAGTGCAGCACCCACATGCTTTCCCTCTCCTTGATCTCCTGTGTCCTAGGATTACAGCTGTGTATCACCATGGCCACCTTCTGCTTCTTCTTGATTTTGTCTCACTAGGTTGCTTGTTGCTATAAGTTTATCCTTTTATTTTAGTGTATTCGACTTGTTTTTAATGGTCTAAAAAAAAGCAACTGCTTTTTAATAGTCTAAAAGGCTTTCATGGTATTTATTGCAATGGACTCTGATCCATCATTTCATTTGCTTGTGTCTTTGGTTTTACTAATATAACAATTAATGGTTTGCCAATTTTGTTTATGTGTTGGAATAATCCAGCTTTTATCTTTATTGATTTTTCAGTTCTCTGTTTTATTTCTGGTCTAATCTTCATTATAACTTTATCTGATAACGCAGGGCTTAGTCTCTTCTTTTTTTCGTAGCTCCTTGGGGTGTAAAGTTAAGTTATTCATTTGAGATAATTCTTTTTTTATCTTGGACATGCTGATGGTTAGAAGCTTCCACTTTGGTTCTGCTTTTCCTGTATCCCATTAAAGTCTTACTATGTTGTGTTTGAATCTTCATTTATCTCAAGGGATTTAAAAATTTGATTCTTAGTTCCTCTCTGATCTAATGATTATCCCAAAGTTGTTATGTTTTAATTTGCAACTGGCCTCTGGACCACATGAGATCTTACTGGATAAGTTCTATTAGATATGGATTTCTTTTTATTTCTGAAAATTTGGAAAAAATGCCCAGGTGAAACACATAGCCTGGAAATATTGAAAATGAGAGCAAAATATGATGTCATATATGTTTGCACTACATGAAGGTCATGGTTCACTTTACAATTTGTCACAGCAGTATATATATATATATACACACACACACACATATATATATATATATATATATATATATATATATTTAGTTTTTCCTTACACACACACACACTCACACATATGTAAGGAAAAGCTAAAATTCTGCAATTGCAAAACTATTCACAATCAAAAAAGTTTCACAAGAATATAAATATTCATAACTTCATAAAATAAATGTCAGTGTATGCTAGCTACTGTTGAGAACTTGATATTCACCTTTGTGGCTACTGAAGTGATCTTAAGGACTGTCAATATCTACTTAAGGTACCATGTGGGGCTCATCATCTCCATATGAACAGTTTGTCTCTCCAGTAAACTGCACATTCTAATGAAAAGTGGTCTCATTCTTGTGTATTTTTCACCATACCTAATCCATAATAATGCCTAGAAATACTGTGACAGTTCATCTTATTGTTAATGCTATCTACAGCCTGCTATTCCCCTGGTTCAGTTTGGGTAGAACCAAAAATTATAGATATACTAGGACTAGGTTTAAGTCCTCTAGTCCCAGGTACTAGAGTCAGAGGCAGGAAAATTTCAGTACTTTGAGGGCTGAGGGTTTATCTTACTTACGAAAGTGTTTGCCATGTAAGCACTTGGACCAAAGTTTGTGGAATCCTTAATGAAAGAAAACAAACAATGTGTGTAGAAGCACACAAACTTGTAATCCTGTCTGGGCAAACTCATGATTTCTATACTAAATAATATTTTCTATTCTCCCCCCTCTGTGTTTGTGCATATGTGTGTACTCGTATATACAGAGGGAAGTGTTAGGTGCTGTTCTTTAGGCACCATCTACTTTTGTTTCTCTATATGTGTGTGTATGTTCACATGTGCACACAAATGTGTACAGGGCCTCGCACTGGCCAGAAACATGCTGATTAGACTAGGCTGCTGGCAGTTGAACTTTAGAGATCACCTGTCTGTGTCTCTCTAGTGTCAGGGTTACAAGTATGTTCACCACAACCCCCAGTCTTTTTGTTTTTCATCTGCAGTGTTTCTATTGACTGTGCTTTACCAAATGAATTCTTCTCCAAGTCATCAGAATGAAAATAAAATGAGAAAGGACTGCTTAGATTTAGCTCACCTCACTAGTAGAATTCAGAGTGCTTGTTGAGCTTAAATAAGGCCTTGGGTTCAACCCAAAATACTGCTAAATAAAAGAACAAATAAGCAAGGAAATTATATATAGTCCATAAATAGACTTGTGATTGCATTGAGTCAGTGTCTCTAACTTTTTCATTGTTGAAATGTCAACTTATTTATAATTTTTCTGTTTTCTTACTGTTATTTTATTTCATTATTTTCAGAAAAGGTAGCTGAAATTATTTCAGTCTTGAACTTTATGCCTTAATATTGGAGCCTTGCTGGAGAATATTCGCTGTGTAACTGAGAAAAATGTGCATTATTTGGGATAGAATTTCTAGACACATCTGTGAAATCAGTGGGGTCTATAGTGCTGTTCAGTTCTGATTTTTCCTTATGAATAATATATTCTAATAACTGTCCATTAAAGAAAATCATATTAAAGATTAAATGTCTTTATATAACAAAATAAAGCATATGTGTTTATTGAAGTCCTCTACTGTTCTTACATGTCTGTTTCTTCATTCAGATTGGTGACTGTTGATTTACATATTTACAAGTTTTGATATTGTGAGTATATCCCTGAGTTGTGAGTTAACCTTTTCATCATAATTCAGTGTCTTTCTTGTTTTCTATGCATTCTTTATGACCCTTCCCTGGACAATAACATCCTCTCTCAGCTCCTAAAAGACCTCACTTTTCTTGTCATGTAGGACACCGATGGTCATCTTTCTATTCTATGTTCCATTCCCCAACTTCAGTTTCCCTATGCAGTGTTCTCTACTTACATTCCTCTGTCTTCACATTTAATGTCTCCATTATACCATATGTTCTCCCAGGCTCAGATCTATATGCAACTGGATCTCAAACTATTAAGTTAAGCCCAAGCTATTTTTCCAAATTACTGGCTCGTGTTTTCAAGTGTTTTTTGGGTAACCTTGAATGGGTTTTGTAAGTAACTCAGTGATAGCATTGTGAAACTTCATTGACAGCTTTTCTATCCCCCAATTACATTCTGCTACCACCTTAATTCTCTTCCATGATACTATCCCTGTTCACACAATACAGACTCAAAACTTTGTAATCAGAGTAAATATCTCCCTTTGCATGCATACAGAATCCTACCCTCAAACCCCTCTTTGATTTCTCCCAAATAAATGTATTATTTTCCTGTTCCTACTGTTCCTGCTGTTGTGTGAAATTGATCACCTTCCACCTGAACTTTTACAGTGTACTAATCCGTAGTCCTCACGCCAACAGGCTGCCTTTACCATGCAGAATATCTATACTGTGGTATGATTGTCTGCTGTAGTTTCTAATACTGGGTTTCCCTCAAAGAAGAAATCAAAAGCACTTTGAAATTCATGATTCCCTATAATCTATGATCCAACTCTCGTATGACTACTGTGAATCATAATGATTTACATATATGAATGCTCACTCCCTGTCAGGCATTGTACTTGTTACCACAGTAACACTTTGAAGTAGGCACTGTAATTATAATCTGGTAATCATAGTACTAATTACCAAAGGCACGGAGTTTGTAAATATTCAAGTCTGTATAGAGTGCTTCCCCAAACTTGTGGCCATTCTGAGGTTCTGTTGCTCACTGCCTCCTTGTACTCACATTGGTTTAATCTAGAAGCCAAATTCTCCCCTCCGTACCTCTGCTTAGAACCCCTTCCTTCAAATTTTGCATCTGAAAATGTCTTCTCTACTTATCTTTGCTCCGCATTTGAGATCTCACATTACATACTTTGTACTTTTGTTTAGAACTTCTTTTAAGTAGTTTGAAGGAGAATTAGATGAGTCAGTGGGTAAAATTACATGCCCATAAACTTGATAATCCCTAGAAACCATATGGGAGCAGGAGGGAGCTGACTCCTACAGCTGCCCTCTAAGTTCTATGTGCATGTGGAGTACTATGACACATCCATGTACACACATGTCTACATACAACACAATAAGTAAGTGCAAAGGATTTTATAGCCATATGCCATTCTAGTTGCCCGCCTGGCATTTATTATCTCTCAAAGACAGGCACTATTTGCCACCACTTTCCTTATTTTTGTCACTTGGAGGACTGCCTTGTCAATAACATGTTCTGATCTTTATATTGAATAGTTTGCTAGCCCATTAACTCGGTATCAGATATCATCTTAATCCAGCACGGTGCACCTTTCCCGCTTTTGTGTTGGCTTTGTTTTGTAATGGCAGCGTTTAGACAACCTAAAGGAACCTTGTTCATTTATGTCACTGGTATATGTGTCATTGACTTAATTACATTTCCAGGTTGACCTTGAAAATTAGAAAAGTGTCATTTCTACCCCAGACCCATGATAGCGGAAACAAGGACTCCATTTCTTTCCAGAGAGTTGGGGAAAATTTAAATTTTGGTTTATTAATATTCATAGCACAATTTTGATTTCTTACATTAGGCAGCTTCAGCTTAGCTATTCATGACTATTTATGATCATCTGAATGTTTTCAATAAAAATATTGGTTTTGTGTTTATTTGAAATTTTTTCTCTGGTCCTAAAATGTTGGGTGAGGAAAGCTGACAAGGAAGAAGTGATGAGCACTTTTCTACTCACTGCAACTCTTTATATTTGGTACTCAAGATGGAGGGATGTGGTTGTCCTAGCAACTGGCCTGCAACAGTGCTTTGATACTGATCGGATAGCCTTGTTTCAGAGAGTATGTGATAGCATTTTTCACTTCTTCCTTAAGACCCACGCTTGTACTATTTCTCTACACCATTTTTGTCTTTGCAAATTCATATTTGTGGTCTATTTTTTTATCCCCTTTCTTACTACGCCCTTTGATTTTTCTCTCAATCATATCCACTTTTGCCATTTCTCTTTCCTGAGAGCCTGTAAGTTTGTTTGGTGTGTGATGAATAAAAATGTTTTAATGTTTTGCGACAGAACATTTCTGGAGTACAGGAGTGATAAATATCAAATCAAGTGGAGGCTAGAAATTTAATTTTCCCTATCAGGGCCAATCTGTGCTTCATTTTATCCTGACAAAAATTGATATTTTATCCTTGTCATAATGGAGGACTCTGATTGCAGTGCCTTTTCATAATTCCTCAAAAAAAATCGCTTTCTTTCCCCTGAGAACTTGAGTCTAAGCAAAGTAGATTCTGTGCACATTGTGAAGAAAGATACCTAATATTCCTTCAGTGCTTTGTGTCTCTAAGCCTGGCAGAATTTCCATAAAGTCACTCAGGTTCTTGATTTAATATGCTACATTCAGGATTTATCTCTGGCTGTCTTGAAGAAATTTATCTAGCAAAGGCAGTGACATAGCCCCCTTCTTTCTTCAGTCAGCTACATTTTGTAAATTAAGGAGGACTTGAGTCTGAGATGACGCCCGAAAACTTGTCTTTTAAGCAAACTCACTAAAATGTGATTAAGTCTAGAGAGAGAAATAGCATTACAGACTCAACACATACAGGATGTGTTGTGAGTCAGGCATGTAAAAAGGATCTTTAATATTAATTAATTTGTGAAGTATAAGAGTCTTATGATGCTAATCCTATTTTTTAATCCTTGCTTTACAGCTCAGGAAACTGAGGCGTAGGGAGGTAGAATAACCTGACTTAAGTTACTAGTCCAGAATGATTTTAGAATTCAAACACAGGGCAGGCAACTAAGATCTGAATTCTAACTTACCAGGACATTTTCACAGTGAGTGTGTATCTACTTGCTATCTTTCACCTGCAGTAGGGCAGAAAGTGGATAGACTCCTGGAAATTAGAATTTTAGAGAAAGGGAATCTTTAGGCATGTTTTTATCTAAGGGGTTGAATAATTTCATAAGAACGGAGTGATTTTCCCAATCCCTTTGCGGTTCTCCACTCTTAGCAGGTTTCATTTCGGTGTGACCTTTCTAGATAATTGACTTTCTTTCCCTTACAGATCCAAGTTTGATTTCACTGATTAGGAATTGCTTTGTAAAGGAAGAGCACGTTTTTCCAGTAGACTGATAAAGTTCTTACACTGGCCTCCCAGTAAACTGATACAGATACTGAGTTTGTCCATTTTGTTTGGTGGAGAGAAATGATTGAATGTACAAGGTCCCTTTGCATGTAGTCATACTCACTTGAGGCATGTTGATGGAAATTGTGGAGGCAATGTCTCACCAAATAAAGTCAAGTTTCTAACAGCAGAATTTTATGAATCTAGGGCATGTTGTCCATAGGATGCACTGTGCATCTTCCCTTTCCTCCTCTTTTATTTACAGGGCATATATAAGAAAGGAGGAATTTTAAATTCTTTATTGATGTTTTAAACACAAGGTACCAAGAGATACAAATAAAAAGATGTAGAAGAATAATGAATAAATAGACCTTAAATGAGGTTTTTTTGGAACACACAGGATCATCAGCACTAAGCAAGGTGTAGTCCATCGTCTGCTCTGAGGATAGAGATTATAGCTAGTGTGCTATCCTCACTGGGTTGGAACTGCTGGAACTGTCCTGCAGGAATTGGAAGCCAAGAGCCAGGCTGCTGCTTCATGTCAGAGACTAGAAGTGGATTCTCTCAACGTCTCACAAAGGTAACTACACTGAACGCAATAATCAGTGCAGGTTCGGTACTTGGTCAAGAAGTCTATGGGTTTAAATTGCATTTAGACAGAAAGATAAAGATGCAACCAGGACTATCTCAGTGGTGTCATAGTTCTAATATGACTTTGGGTGCAGAATCCTTGAATTTCAAATTCTTGGCTGGTGGCAAAGGAAAGCAAACACTGATTGCACATGCCAGTTGCATAAGGGGAGAAAAAACCATAAATAACAGCCAGGAAAAGTCCAGCTTCAAAAAAAATGAGTCTGCAAAAAAAAAAGTTCCGGAGTATATGAAAAGAAAGATAGCAAACAGCGTCAGTTATAAAACTGCAAATTCACTTACGGTGCATATGAAAATTTCATAAGAAGAATATGAAAGTTTCAGGGATATGACATTTCATATGAGGATTTTAAAGTTGCTATATTGAGGATCCTCAAAGTGGTAAATGAAGGAAGAGTTCCAATTATAAATATATGAAACAAGATGACAGAAAAGGAACAAGACTAGATGGCCATGGGAAATAATTAGCTATCCTATAAAAGAAAAACTTGTGTAGTATATTTTTTAAAGAAGAATGAGAAAGATAAACTCCTGTTCCTGAAGAATAGAATCACTGGCTTGGTTGATGACCTAACATGTCAATTTGGGCCAGGTCAACCACTAAGCCAAGGGGCCATTTTTAGAAAGGTGGGCTTACCTTGCATCATGTTAAAGACATAGATGGAATAATTAGTTCCCCAATGAAATAATCTTTTCCTTTCTCTAATTACTCCTGGCCCTGGATGCAGTATATTCTTGAATATGTAATTTTTTTATTTTCGAGATTACATTATTATAAATATTGCATGTAGGTATGTAGATGTTTTCAGAGCTCACAGTTTGTCATTGGATAAATTTGTGTGTTCTTTCTTGGGGAAGACTATTTCTCCCACTCTTAGCATTCCCTAGTTGTCTTTGCTTCTTTATCTAGAGTTTACCTCTTCTTCCATGTTTGTTTGTCTTTTTGTATTGTCCTTGTTTAAGTCATATTTATGTAGCCATGTTGGTGATAATTCATGGGTGTAGCTACTAATATCTATAAGAGACACAATCTCACAGAAAACTCCTTGTTCCTCTGGCTCTTATAATATTTCTTCCTCCTCTTTCTCAATGGCCTCGAGTCTTGTCTTCAAGAAAAATTTATGGATGTATTTTTGGGACTTGGATTCACAACTCTGATTGGTTGTGTCTTTCTGTAATGGTTTCCATTTGTTGCAAAGAGAAGTTTCTTTGCTGAGGGGTGAAACTACACTTGTCTCTAGGTATAAGGGAAATCATTTAGAATATAGTTAGGGATTATGTTGATTTTTTGGTAAAGTATTTATAGATTCTCCTCCAACATTCATGATTTTTATTCTTGTTGGATTGGTCTTAAAATCTGGCGTAGTGGCATGCTCTTTTAATCTCAGCACTGGGGAGGCAGACGAATGTAGATATCTATAAATCTGTTGCCAGCCTTGTCTTCACAGTAAGTTCTAGACCAACCAAGGCTTCGTAGTGAGATTCTGACCCAACAAAACAGGAAGAAGAAGGAGAAGGAGAAAATAATAATAATAATAATAATAATAATAATAATAATAAATAATAATAATAAGCAGCAGCAGCAGCAGCAGAAGAAGAAGAAGAAGAAGAAGAAGAGGAAGAGGAAGAGGAAGAGGAAGAAGAGGAAGAAGAGAAAGAAGAGGAAGAAGAGGACAAAGAAGAAGAAGAAGTTGGGATGCTCTGAATTATTTCAAAAAGTTTAACTTCTCATTTTCTTGTTTTAATCTTCCTCTGTAAGCTTGCATACCTCTCTTATCACTTCAACATTTTAGGTTTCATTGCTTTTTCTCTAAAGCTCCCTCCCCACCATGTAGCTGCTTGTCTACCATGTAGCTGACCTCTGTGCAGCCTTGTTTTTCTTCTCTCCTTCACTGTCCTCTGCCGGACAGCTTGCCTGGTCTGTGGCTCTTTTACATTTTAATAAAAATTTAATCAATCTTCAAAAACAAAAATTACATTAAAAGGAGACTCGCTTAAAGAATTTTAGCCCACATGGAATATGAACAAGAGTTGGGGGAGAGTGGATGTGTTCCTCAAAGGAGTGGAGAAATTGGACATTTATTGGAGTTCTCCAACATTTTCTTAACAAGATTTTCACCGGCAACTGGAGGGATTGTTGAACTAATAGAACAGTCGGTAGTTGAAAATTTGGCAGAATGTGAAGAAAATCAGAACCTTTTAAGGTGTATTCTGGGTGCCAAACAAGACAAAAGATTCATCTCTGATCACTGAGGTGAAATATCACTGGACAAAGAAAAATCAAGAATGTACTCAAGGAGAAAGAGAGACAAACAACTAGGCTGAAAAGTGTGGTCACTGACAAGTTATGACATCTGTCAGAGAGTAATCTAAAGTGTGAGTCAAACCTTCCATCTTTGCAGGTGTATTTCAGTGAGAAGAAGTCATCAAAAGATGATACTTAAGGAACAATCGTGATATGCAGAAACTATGCTATGTATTGGCTATTAAATAAATGTATAATTTTATATGATAAAACACAGTCCTGCTAGCTGCCAGAAGATCAGACCATACTTCATAACTCTTCCAGATGCATTAAGATTCCTGTCACATTTGGGGCCAGGAAGCACTGTAAGGGGTTTTTACATTTTGCTCAGAGGAGTTATTATACTTATTATAATCATGATAATGACTAAAATCAGACACAATAATCATAATTTTGAAATTAATAGGGGAAGGAAAAAAGATATATCAATCTCTATCGTTTTGAACACAGGTCAGAAAGGAGTGGTAAAGGAGCAAAGATAAAAGAAGTTAATAAATAAATACAAAATAAGTTGATGAAATAAACATACATAAAACTAGTAATGTTTTAACTATCATTAGACTAAAGTCAACTAGTTTTGTGAAATTATCAGATTGATGGTGAACTCTATTTTTACCCTGCCAATAGGAGATAGCAGTGACCCTAAGACAAGGCAAATATAAAGCAAAAGCATGCTTGTGAAGTAATAACAGCCTCAAAGAGAATTAAGGGGGACATTCCTTCTGGGTTAATGACAACAAGGAAAGTCTCATGTATTACTATACCTCCGCAGAGAGAATGAGTCTGAGATAGGCGCACACAGATTTACAGAGGGAGTGCTTTAAATAAATGCATCTTGCTGGGACCATAGAGAATTCCACAATCTTGAGAGATACTTGTGCAGTCCAACCATAGTTTAGGCCATGAAGGGAGACTCCTCGGGCAATTTCAAGGAATCAATAGCAGGTTTTATGAGCAGAAGGCAATTTAGTTTCATATCAATCATAAAAGTATTTGGAAACTTAATTCTTCATTAAGAACTCACCTTGGAATCTCAAAATGTCTTCAAGTAAAGGACAATGAAAATACTATACATCAAAACATATGGAGTGCAGCTAAATTGGTTAATTAGAGCAATTTTCTGCACATTAAGCTGGCATTGGACATCCTGAGTAATTTCTCATGTGGTTTGGGCTGGATATTCGTGGCTGCAGCTACCTGATTTGTATCAGGAATGCTGGTCCGTGTCTCAGGCCATGTCTTACTCCACTATTCCTGTTCCTCAATGATAGGCTAAGTGAATATCATGACTTTTGGATCCCAGCCTGGCCTTTTACCAACTCCTTCCTCACTACCTCTGTGCTCTCATGGCGTTTTGCCTCTGCCTGGGTGGGAGTTATCTGTGATGCTGATTAATCTTCCCCTTTGCTCCCAGCCAATGCAAGTAAGTTAGGTAACATTTTTAGATCACCTATACTTTGTCAAGAATCGATATGGTAGCTGTACAGTAAGACTTCACAAATATGTATTGAGCCTGAAAATGATCAGAGGACACTTAAACTTAGTCCTCTTGATGTGAAGCCTTTGGGTCTATACGTCTAGAATTTAGAATAGACATCAAGCCTACAATAGATGACCATAAGAGCCCAAATATTCAGATGGTGTTGGAAGTGTGGACAGTGTGGCAGACCAGTTAGGCATTGTCTAGTGTGAACTAATAGGGCCCAAGTTCAAGAGCAGAAGAACAGGGGTGTGATGCACAGTGTCAGGAGGGCGTTTTAGGGAGGGCTAAAGAAGATTATCCGAAGAGATAGGAGATAGGCATTGCATAGGAAAGATTTTAATGTGAAATTGCCTTCCCATATGGGGCTGTATAGGGAGCTGTGTGGTGACGGCCCTGGATACTTCCTTTCTATCCTTCACAGGTCCCCAGATATGAAGGGTTTGGGCACAGCCTCAGTTGGTTGTGGTAGAGAAACAGGGACTGTGTGATGGCGTGTTAGCAGGAGGAGAGAATTCGGTCTCCTTGTCAGAGTGGTTCCAGTGTGCAACCTGGAAGCATCACTTCTGCCTGGGGGAAGGGCCTGAGCACCCTTCAGACATGACTTATGGACCCATATTCCCCTTCTCCCCATCCCTTGTCTCAGCATTTCCCAGCAAAGTTCAGTGAGAATATATTTCCAGCTGCTGGGAATTTCTCCTAAGAGGGCTTTCCATTCTGCTCAAATGGGCCACAAGGTTGAGCAGGGTTGGCTGATGGGCTAGGTTCTCACTTCTTGCCACTTGTCTGGGCACAGTGTCAATAAGTTACAGCAGATGCTGGCAGTGTTCTTCCAGTAGCAGGCAAGGGAATGCCCAACTCAAGAATAGCGTCATTTGAATGCTTTGCATCTTGGCCTCAGGTATAAGACTGTTTTCCCACTGCTTCTTTTTTCCTTCTTTCCTCTCCCCTTCTTTCTGGCTTCCATTCGTCATCTTTGTCTGCCTCTCTTTGTCTCTTCCTCGCCATTTTTCCATTTTCCTATCCTCTCTTTCTTCCCTCCTCTCAGCTGCCTGTGAACACACACACACACACACACACACACACACACACACACACACACACACACACCCCAATGAAACTACATGCTTATGTGTGCATTCAGGTTTGAAATTCAGACATTCAGACTTTGTGACTCTCTATCTCATGACTAAATTTTCTTTTGCATTATATGCTGGACACAATATCCCTGAAATCACTTACAGGAGTGAGACTGCTCTGGGTCCCACTCCATGCTGCCTGGATAGACCCTAATATCTGCAAAGGCTTCTCTGGAGAAATCTAAAAGCCAAGAGCCAGAGCCCAGCAGGCGAGGAGTAGCAGTGTATTCATGCCAGGAAAGAGCTCTCTCCTGTCTTAGCTGCCCTTACAAACTGGGTGATCCTGCTGATCTGGGTGAGAAGGCTGGGATTTGGGTCCCTGAAGAGTAAAATTTGGTTTAAAGCGCTGGGCATAACTGATCCAACCTTGCAGTGCTGCCTTCTCTTTTTTCTTTATTTTTTTTTCTTAAATTTATCCTCTCTGGCATGTAATTAAATGGTCAAAGCATTCAGAAGTTGGGGAACTGGCCTCATGTCACTTTTAAATCATGTGCAGTGTAATGGGCCATTACCTTTATAAATATACCTTGTGGACACTCACCTAATTAACTCATTGTGGTTTAATCAACACAACACATCCTTAGGAAAAGTTTGGTGATAGTCTGCTTGAAATTCTCCAGGCTGAATTTTTGTGTGTAATTTGCTTTACACCTGCATGCCTCTTGCAGTGTGATTAATTACCTCTCCCAAAGAGGCCTTGGCACCCTTCCAGCATTTAGAAGCTCTATTCCCTTGGGCATGGAAGTAACCTTGACACAGTAGGTCAGGGGGCTGGGACAGAACAGAAATGGTACCCAAGTGGTAGAGGGGGCAGGGGTGGGAATAGGTTTGCCATAAATGCCCAGCTCTGGTGATTTGGGCAGAAGTGGAGTCAGAGAGGCTGGGAAGTACTGTATGCCAAAGATCAGTCTCTGACCTCAGCAGAACAAAAGAGTTAATGGGCAGGGGTGGTCTTTCATGGAGAATAGGCAACACAATGAAAATAGATGTTGGAGGAGCATCCCCCACCCCCCAAAAGCAGAGACTCAAGTAGATTTGGGGGCATAACAGAACCTGAACAAGGCAAAGCAATGGAAGAAAACCTGTAGCCAGGTCATATGTAGGGGTGAACAGAGGCTAAATTTTGCAGTCTGGTCTGGGTTTATTAAGGTCTGGGTTCAAGGTCTTTTAAGAAATCCACATGCATTTAAATTTTCTCACATATGTTGCTTTTCTGTGTGGATGGATGTGGCTATACACATACCCTGGTGCACTTCTCAAGGTCAGAGGACAGCTTGTGGGAGTCCGTTCTCTCCTTCCACCAGGTGAGTCCCAGAGATCGAACCCGGATCATCGGGCTTGGCAGCAGGCACCTGCAGCCACGAAGCTATCTCTCCAAGTTCAAGTTCTTGTGCTCTTTGTAAGGAGTCTCCATGAGCACAGTTAATACCTATCAGCCATTTGTTTTGCTTAACATGGGGCAATAAATCTCTTTGTTATGGCGGGGATTAAGCGAAATTGTGTGTGTAAATTGCTCAACGCCGGGCTTGCTGTTTAGTAGCTGCTAATAACGGATAATTATCTTGCGTGTGGTCTAGACAAGGCCTGAGGCATGAATGGTAGGATAAGAGATGGTTCTCAGCAGAGGTTCACAGGTGAGACATTGGTGTGGGCCTCCCACTCTGGCCTGGCATTGTTTCCGTGTTATACCGAGGAGAAAATCCACAGTGCTAATTGACCGAGGTGTAGGCCAACAGTAGCTATCAGAAGCAACATCACTTTTCTTAAACTCTAATCCACATGCCTCTCCAATGAACTATCCCTCATGTAGGGATGTCTGTTGCTATTTTGAATGAAACGAGACTTGCATCGCGGTGAGGAAACACCTGTTGATGTATTTCAAGATGGACGGAGCTAAATGCAATTTCGTGTCTCACTGATACTCTGTAATGGATGCTCTAGAGGTCTGCCTGTTTGGCTTTAATGATCGTGTTTATATAAATATCATAAAAGTGATACAACTTGGAAGGCGATGAGGACAGCCAGGCAGCACCTTCTTCGGGGCATTCCGGGTGCTGATGGATTGTTTTGATTTATCCACTTCGCCATTGCAGGCCCTCTGGCAGGGATGGCACTGACGGAAGTCAGAGAACAATTTGTGGATTCTCTGCCTTACATGCCTGGCCTGATGCTTCTGTCCAGCCAAAGGATTAGCACCGGGCTGTCAACCCTGCTGTGTCACTATGTCCCCAGTCATGCGTATGCCTGTCTCAGTCCTAGCTCTCTACAAATGTGGCAGACAGACTATGGTGGAGGGTGTGCCACTTCCCGCCTATGCCAAGGTCCTACATTTATGATACACTTTCTTTATGACCTCAGGCCAGAGGCATAGCGCTACTGAGCTGCAGTTTTCTGATCTATGAAATGGTTCATTACCGTGAGCTGCTCTGAAACTAGTGAAGTGCTAAATATCCACATCCATGGAGTCAGCGCTCTCATTGAAGTTGTTGTCTGATCCAAAAGCTGCTGGTCCCTGGTTTTCTTTCTGGAACCTGCCATGACCTCTCCACACTCAAGCCACTTGAAACTCAACTTGTGTCCTCCTTCTAGTTGGGAGTCCTTGTGGCCACTGTGAGATCACATATGAACATGGTCCTGCCTCCCTAAGTGTTGAGTTATGATCTTCACTGGTAGAATTGTATGAACCCCTCTGCTCTTGTATATTGTCAGTGTTTTCATGTGTGCATCTCCTGTGCCCTGAATAGTGTCCCATGAAAGGATACTGCTTACTACATGCTAGTAACAGAATTGAACACAGTGGTGTCACTATGCAGCAGGGCCTCAATCTCTTGGAGTAGCCTGGGCTGACCCAAATTTCTTTTCTGGTTTCCTTTACTGTATAGATTACTTAGTGGCAGACGAGGGGAAAAGGATCAGGTATGGAGGCCACAAATGGAAGAAAGAGAATTAGAAAAAAAATAATACAATCAAGAAGGAAATGTATCCATTTGGTTTCTGGCAGGGTATGTGCTGGGACCAGAAGGGCAGAGTCATATGATTCCCTTGGATTCTCAGAGTCAGCTTAATCCAGGGGTCACACTGCTGCAAAGGATGCAGGGGTCCTGTGCAGAGGTGAGTCTAAGCAGGCATTTGGCGGTGTAAGATATCTAAGGCTTGTTTACCTGTGTGGGATGAGGAAAAATAGAATTATTCCAGAAGGAGATAAAGTTTTCGCTGAGGATATGGCATGCGTGTTAAGATGCTACACTTGAGTACCAAGTGAGGGGTTCAGTGGAACGAAGAAGAAGGCTGTCAGAATCTTGTCACAAAGGTGTCACCATCGGGAAGTCAGTCTGCAAGGCTGTAGCTCAGCGATGGAGCACTTTCTGAAAATAAGGAAGGTTTGTCAGCTGGAGAAGAAATGGACCAGCGCTAGGAAGACGTCATCACCTGGAGGAGTGAGCCAAATCGGAAAGCCTGGAAGAGCAAACTCACTATGACTTTCCTTCCGACAACAACTCCCTGATGTGGGACTTCCTAAACTACCTGTGGTCTGGAAACTTTCTTGGGTAGGTTATTGTAGGCAGAAATAACTTACTGTATTGAGAGTACAAATTACAGCCAGACAAAGGGAAGACTCCTTGAGCAGAATTATGAGGGACATTTCATTTCCATCTTATGATCTCTGGATGGCTCTACCTCCTTTCGATCACGGCATGTCACAAAGTATTGCTACCCAGAAACATTCTTCCAAGCCTCTGGCACTACAATATTTACTGAGGTCTCAACACTACACTGCATATAAGACTAACCATTAGTCTCCAACCATTGTAGAGCCTCGACCCATGTGTTAGCCTCCAGTTCTGACAGAAATGGGAACAGATAGAACAAGGCCCAGTAATCTATCTTGTTGGTTTTTGAGATAAGATTTCACTATGTAGCCCAGGTTGGTCTTGAGCTGAATCCTCCCAGATTCAGTCTCTTGAATGTTGAGGTTAGAAGATTTCTATAACATTCTCAGCTGTCCAAGCACCCATCTAAAGTGACAGCATCAGTTGTGAGTCCAGGAGCAAATACAGTGCAGCCAGGCAGTGTTCCCATAGGAGCCTCGGGATCAGTTGTGAGAATCTCACTGTGAAAACCAGCCTGCTTTTAGTTTTGTTTTGGTTGTCGTGAACAAATATCTAGCAGAAAGCAATTTAAAGGAGTGTTTGCTTTGAGTTACAATCTGAGGAGATGGAGTTCATCATTGTAGAAGGCACCCTAGCAAGAGTGTGACGTAGTTGCTCACACTGCATCCACCGTCAGGGAACAGAGATGAATGCTGTTTGCCATTTCTAAAACTTGATCTTGTCCAATTATTCAGACAAACTTGATCGTATATGGACCAAAGTCACAAAAGAGGGAGTGGAAATCCACGATCAGATGTATTGGTTTATAGTGAAATACACACAGTCACATAGGATTGTGCCTCTACTGGGAACCATGAAGTCTTCTGTGGAGGAAGGCGGCGACACTCTCCACTCTAGACACTGAGACAGACTCCCAAAGTCAGCACGAAGTGATTGAGGTGTTAAAGATGTGATAATTTTCATGGCCCATGGGACTTCCTTTTCCATTGTAATAGCATGTTGGGTCAAAGAAACTGCACTGGGTACCCAAAATGAAAGTGCTATTCTGCCTGGTCCATATGGACAAGTCTCAATTTGTAGCTCATTTTTAAAAACAGTTCTTTCTTTTAAAAGTCTCTCTCTCTCTCTCTCTCTCTCTCTCTCTCTCTCTCTCTCTCTCTCTGTGTGTGTGTGTGTGTCTGATTGCAAGTGCACATGTCACACAATAAACCAATAAACATCACAGTGTGGAGGCTGGAAGATAACTGAAGGGGTTAGTTCTTGGCTTCTACCTCAAATGAGACAGGGTCTCAGGCTATTCTCTGTATAGGCCAGAGTAGCAAGAGTAGCAAGCCTGCATGCTTCCAGGCATTCTCCTGTCTCTGCCTCTCATCTTGTCATGAGACCTTGAGATTACAGACACATGCCACCATTTCTGGCTTTACAAAAGCTCTGGAGATCCAAACTCAGATCCTATGCCCCCATGGCAAACACCTTTTTTCACCAAACCATTTCTTCAACCCCGGTTTTATGGTTTACTATTAGGTTGTCATGAGTTCTCTTATTACATATTACAAGCATATTTTATGTATGTGGCATCTTAGTGCAACTGGTTTCTGGCGTGTTAATCATGCTATTGAGCTAATTCTAATCACTGTGAGGAATATTCTCTCATATGACAGGGACTTCTATGTTCTATGCTCCCTGTTTCAAGGATCTTGATGTCCCCCTTCCCCTCATACTACAGATTGTAGAACATGGTGATTTCAAGGCCAATTTTGGGTTTCCATCTCCATCCTCCACGCTAGTGGTCTGGTTTATGTGTTGCCTGGAGGAAAATCTCAAGCTTACTGGCTATATCTTTGCTGCAGGCCCCTCCTACTTCCTATCAAAGAACAGAGACCATGGAACAAAATACCAGTGATAGGATAGGATAAATAGATGTTAATTTCTGAGTAAAGAATTTAAGTATGTGTGCTGTGTTGGCTTTACCAACCTGGCTTCACGCTCCATCTTCCTGTGGACTCCAGGTTGCAGCACAGCGTGTGTACCTGTGTATATACAATACGATACACAGCTCTTGCATAACCCAGCAAAGAAGAGGGGCAAATTCCAGAATTTCAAAGGTAATGCCATCATTTTCTTCAGAGCTGGAGTCACCTTTATATGCTGTCTGCTTCACTCAGGCAAACTTTAAAATAATATCATAGTTCACAAAACCCTATTAAACTGTCACATAAATTCCCCATATTTCCTTTGCCCGTCAATGCCTATTATCACTGAAGACATTCTGTGTCTGTGGAGGCTCTTCACCTTCCCATCAGCCTCCTTCTCTTTCCCAGTTCTTTGGGGGCTCCATCCTCAGCAAGCAGTCTCCCGAAGAACCCCACTTTCTCAGAGGGAGATGTAATCACCCTACCAAACACAGTGTTTGCACAGGGCAGTGTGAGCTTGTGACCGAGCTGTGCTGAGAGTCCTCGGGCTTTGCAAGGGCTCGCAAATCTCTATCATTTACTGAGCACTTTCTATGTGTCTAGTTCAGGCCAAGCCCTCTCCATCACCTCCTCTAATTCTCTCGACAGCATAATGAGGTCACATCATTTTTGTTATCGGCCCTATTTTGCAACAGAGGACACTGAGGCTTTGCAAGACCTCAGGGATTTCCTACGCAAACTTTCTAGGACACTCTTGAATAAATCACGATGGTGGCTGCTCGCTGTAGTTTATATCTTTAAACGCTCTTTCCTTAACTACAAAGGACACAGACTCACCTATATGGGGTGGAATATAATAGAATCGTATTACCATGTCAGAAGATTGGTAAATGTTTAATATACTCTTGTCTTTCCTTGCTTCAATATTTATTTTATTTTCAAGTGTGTGTGTGCAGGCGTGTGTGTGTGTGCATGTGTGTGCATGCATGTGTGTTTGCATGTGCCTGTTTGTCTGTCTGTTTGGGAGTATATTCACCTGAAAGCATTTGCATGAAAGTGAAGCTTTCTGGGAAGACAGAAAGATGATGTCCTGGAGCTGGAGTTGCAGGCAATGAGGGTGTTGGGAGCTGAGCTTGGGTTCTCTGCAAGAGCAGTGCATGCTTTTAACCACCCAACAATCTCTCCAGTCCTGTATAATTTTTCATATTTCAGAAAAAAGGACTTTTAAAAGTCCAATTTGAATAATTCTTTTACAAATTAGATATGACAGCACCAATAATTCATTCAATCATTCCTTTGCTTTCACATGGTCATAATAGTAATATAATTCTCCTTTAAATTTATACCCGTGATTACAGTGTAATTAATTGTATTTATTGAGCATCACCACATTCTTTGCAAATAGCCTTACATGCATTATCATATCTAATTTCAACACCACTCCAATGATAGAGGCAGCGTTACTTTCTTCAGTATTAAAACTAAGTCCTTGAAGCTCATTGTACAGTAATCCGTTCTTATCCACGAGAGGTTTAGCCTAAAACCCCCACTGATGATCCAAACTAAGGATAATAGCTCCAAGCCTAGCACCATATTTTCCTTACACATGCATAACTATGATGATGCTGATTTAGGAGATCGGGTACAATAGAGAGTAGAAGCAATAATACAATATAGAACATGGCAGCCATAGTGTATCATAAAAGATATGTGTGTGTGTGTGTGTGTGTGTGTGTGTGGTTTTTTACTGTCAAGAGAGTCAATATGGATGGCATTTTCTCACCCTGATCCCTGAAACAGTAGTTAGTGGAGGAGGATGGGACTTCACTACCAGTCATGAAAGGACACACAGCCGAGTTTCTGATCTTCCTCTGAAGCCATTATTCCATTTACTCCACGGAGGCAATCCACTGAGTAGAGCATGGTATGTTTGCGTAGGGTGATTGTCCATCAAGGGGTGCATTTGGCTGCTCACGTGTGTGTGTGGGGAGTCAGGTTGACTCCAGATGTTTCCTGATGACACATTCTTGGTTGAGGTCGGGTCTCTTACTGAACCTGACCCTTGGTGTTTCAACTTGGTTGGTTGGCCAGTGAAACCCTGGATCTGCCTGTTTCTGCAACCCCAGCACTGGGGTTACAGGTGTGCACCGCTACACTGGATATGGAGGTGCTGGACATCCCAGCTCAGGTTCTTATGCCTACAGAGCCCACTGAGCCATCTTCCTGATCCCTGGGATGCAGTGTATGTGTTCTCCATCCCAGGGCTTCCAACTAGCCTGCAGTACCTTGCAGCCAGGCAGCCCAGCCTCACCCATGGAGCCGTGTCTCTCTTCAGAAACGACAGCGGAAATCCTTACTTTTCACAAAGATTCATAGCAGAGTGCTTCAAAATTGAGAGATCTTGGAGTATATTTAAATGATGACTTGATTTATAAAATACCCATTTGCCTGCTGTCTGTAAGGCCCACCCTCTGGCACCATTCGCTGGCACAGCTTAGGGAACTGTCTTAAACCAAGGCACGAGTGGGATGTCACTTGGTTTGTATTATATGGCTTTCCGGGGATCTTTAAATCTATATACTGCACAGGACTAAAGATGTCCACGAGATTGGATGGCTTCACTTTGGTTCACCGTCTCCCCACTGTCTCTCTTACACATCCATTTGTCTCTTTCAGGTTTTTTAGTTTTTCTGTGTGTCTGCTTTTACTCCCTGAAAACAAAGCATTTTATTAACCTTCTCTGAATTGGCAAGGCCTACCAAGCACACCACTGTTTGGAGATCTATTTCACAGGGCTCCAGCTGGGAGACTGTTCTTTCCTGACCGTTCATCCTCCCATGAATCCACTGAATCACTGTGATGGCTACCCAGTGGACCTTCTGGGGCAAGTTTATGCACCCGATTCTCAAACACGATGACACCACTTTTAGTTGTTTTGCTCTCCCAACCCACATACTTAGAAAGTATGCATGCGTTCTCTTGGTTGTCTTACTGGTTTGTAATCCCCAGGGAAACAAAACTGGATTAAATTTGGGTACCTGGAGGTCATTTTTACAAGCTTTTCAGGTGTGAGGGAAGGTAAGCATTGGAAGCCATCTTATGAAACACAATCAAATGCCTCTCACAGTCCACACTGAATGTGTTGTGATTGTTGGATCTCAACTGATCGTGTGTTTGTTTTTCAATTAATTGGCTGCAGGTGATCCTTTATGGATGGCTGTCACTCATCGGCTATAATTATAATCAAGAATTCTTTTTGGACTAGAGAAAGCTTACCTACAAATTGCTTTCAAAAGCAATGAATTTTTATGAATACTAAATTTAACAATTAATGAAGTTGACATAATATCTTATTTTTTGGACAATTAAATATTTATTCCAGTTTAATAGTTTCCTTAAATGGTTTGAAACCAATGCATTTTTTTCCAAGTCTCAGTTTTTTCCTGAGTTTATGTAGCTTGTTGGTTTTAGCTACTGTGATTAGGTACTTGGTTAATAAAAGACCCTTCATGTCCTCCCTGTCTTGAGGCTAGTCTTAGCTAGAGATAGATAAGAAAATCAAGAACTGGAATACAGGACAGCCTAGAAAAATCTATTCTGTGGTAGAAATACATTCCAGATAGAATAGGAGCAGGGTTTTAGAATTTAACTTGAGCACATCCTGGGAATGTATGGAAACTGAGATGAAGTTGAGATCCACTGGAGTCAGTAACAACAACAGCAGAAAAAAAGAAAGAAAAGAAAAGTCATACTAGAAAAAGGAAAGTGGAAGCAAAAATATGAATCTGAACATCATCTATTGAAGCTGAAGATCATAAGCTGTGTAGTATTTTTCCATTATCCATGTTCAGAGACACCTAATGAATTTTTGAAATCATGACTAGCACCAACCCTATGTATACCATGTATTGCATTATGATTCCATACTTTGGATAAAATTAATATTCATTTAGGCATGGTAAGGGATTGCAACAGCAATAACAAATAGTGAAACAAACAAAATCTGCAGAGTGAGAGACCTTGGAACACTCAGTCCTAAATGGGATGTCTCCATCAAATTCCTCTTCTCTGGGCTCAGGGAGCCAAGTGGAAGAGGAAGTAGAAAGGCTGTATTAGCTGGAGGTGATGGAGGACTGATACTGAAGAAACAAGGCCTTCTCAACACAGCATGACGGATGCTTATATAAACTCACAGAAATTGGCAGTATGCACAGGGCCTGTCTGAGTCTTCAGAAGATGGGATCTTAGGGCCAAAAGGAGAAGTGGATAAATGCCCCACTTCTAGCCCAGAATCCACCCCGATAGATAATCACTTGAAAAAATCAGTTTTCTCTAACAGCATCTCACTGAGAATACAGATCACCCTTAAGGATAGTCTCCAGGCCCAGCAATAGATGGCCAACGCGAAACGATCTCAGTGGCATCTTTGGAGAATATTTGTCTCATAAGGTTGAGTCAGAGCATTTTCCCCCAGCCTTACAGATCCTTTGCATGTATATTGGGACTTCTGATTTTGCATTTTTATGGGACTTCTCTGTGTATGAACCTGTGTACCTCTGTATATGTGTTTCTTCTAAATTTTCTTTGGCTCTTTTTCTTCTGTTTGTTTATTTTGTCCTATTCTGATTTGTTTGTTTTTGTTTTGTTCTATTTCATTTCCATTCCTTAGATGTCTTGTGTTTCCTGAGGAGAGACAGAGAGGATGTGGTCCAGATAGGAGGGGGTGTGGGAAGGAACTGGGAGGTGTCATATAGGGAGGGGAAACTGTAATCAGAATACGTTGTATAAAAAAATCTATTTCCAATTAAAAATATACCATAATACAAGTTATTTAAAACCTGCACATAGTTTTGTTTTGGAATCTCCCATTTAGAGTTTTCAGACCTGGGTTGGCCATGGGTACCTAAAACCATCGAAGTGAAAGGAGAGAGGAGGAAGGATGCCTACATCATGTGGCTGCACGTGGAGGCAAAGGGGTAAAACACAGAGGGTTCCATGCTGGGAAGGCTGCTCAGGAATACCTTGTGACCCAGTAAGAACTTTTAATTTTAACTTAAAGCATTAGGGAGCCATTCAATACTTTTAGAGTATGTTTGATTAATGTCTCAAGAAGTATTTAACAAGAGGGAACCACAAGCATCTTTGTAAGTATGGTGACTCTGATGTGGCAGTCTGGTGACCACCCCATTTCTGGGTGTGCTGACTAGAGGGATGATGGCATTCAATGCCTTTCCTGTGTCAGGTCCTTCTTAATAGGAGGACCTACCCGTGTGTAGAGGGCATTCCTCTGGGCTGTTGTCTCAAGCCACTGTTGCCAATGCCACCCAGCTCTTCTAGGATGCTTTAGAAAGACAGAAGACGACACTACAAAGAAGGACCAGGAAGCCTTTGATTGTGGTCGTCCCCTCGTCTGACAGCAGCCTGAGGTTTTGCTGTTCTCAATCTCTACCGTTCAGGCTTCACTGTGTCACTAATACTCTCCGCTAGGCTCCCAGATCAGACCTACTCTCCATATACATTACTGTTTCCACACACTCAGATTGCTCCACCTGCCCGGGGCTCTTTCTTTTTGCCCAGTCATCTGTGAATTTACCTAATTCAGAGCGTGAATACATTTCAATGGTTTAAACATAAAAGGCAGGTTGCCAAGCAACTGTGCATCCAAAATACCCTTGGTAGGTCATCCCTGTGAAGAATGGGCAGACCACCACTGGAGTGATTTTGATTGCGACAGTAGCAATGGCAATGACCCTCATCTCTCTTTTTTTCTCTCTCTTTGGTTCCTTCCCTCCCCACCTCCTTCCATATTTGACAGGGAACCAGCAGTTCAGCCTGAACGTTAAAACCAATTGGCTCTGTTTAAGGCAACAGACACCCACACTAGCTCTTGGTTCTGTTTGTAGGGTAACCAAGTAGCCAAGTGATTCTTACTTTTCCCATTCCTTAAGGACCCGTAGATTCCCTCCCGCAGATAACCCACACTATGCCTTGTGAGAGTAGACCTTTCCACGTTCTCAGGTGAGTGGCTCGTCTATTGAAGTTCCTTGGCACACTCTCAGTTTAAAACTGTGCGGCTGTGTGTCAGGTGGTGGCATATGTTTTGGGGCTTCAGGCTCTTAGATTTTTCTCCTCCTATCTTATTGGTCCCTTTGACTCAGGGCCATAATTTATTCACCACGCTGCTCTTCGTTGGTAGGTTTTCTGCTATCGCGATGTCAGTCATGCGCAGCTGGACCTGCAGCGTCTTTGGGGGAGCTCAAGGCTCCTGAGCCAAGCGCGCTGAACAGAACTGACTTTCAGGGTATACAGTGAATTTTCCTGTCACTTTTTTTAAACAATGTGCTTTGCACGTGATTCATATTTTGGAGGTCTCACTCTCCTCATTTTTACCTTGTCTTCATTACTCACCTGTAGTAATGTCCTGTAACAACACTCCCAGGACATGCCCTGTGGCCCTAACAGAGCCAACGTCTTTGCTTCCAGAGGCAGCTCTGACTTTGGAGCCTCCTCAAAGACTTGGTATCCCACCCAAGTTTGGAGGCTCCGCTCAGTCATCCCAGCGTCTGGGACAAGAACATGGAGGGAGAGGCAAGGCAAGGCTTCTGAGGTTCTGTCAGGAGGCATTGTGAACCCCTCAGTTTTCTGTGCCAATACTTTGTTCAAGAGAAGAACAGAACCCAAAGTTGTATTTGACTTGGAAACAGGATTGCTTACTAGGATCGATTCCAAAGTTTTCTGAGTAAAGCGAATAGCTGTGTCTATGTTTAAACTTCTCACCTCCTAGTGACTTCTGATATACATATGATGTACACAATTACAATAGAGTGTAGTGGACTGAGGAATGTTAGGCAAATCATTAGCAAATAACGTCCCATCTTGCTTTGGTTACGTCTTTATGACATATATACTCTGTTGAGAGTGTGTGCAGGCTCTGAATAGAGGCTGCTGGAACCATGGCCATGTCTTTATGAGATAATCCTTTAGTGACTTGGCTTTAGGCTCAGTCTGTTGCTGCTGGGAGCATCCCCAGGAGCCCTGGAAGCTTACAGGAATCCATTCATGTATTCCACTTGGCAATAGTAACTCTACCAGGGAGATGTAGGCACAAAACTGGCAGTATCAGTTACAAGAGAGGCTGCAAGTCAGAGTCACACTTGCAAGCATTTGTATCTGAGATCAGCTGACAAACTGATGCGGGCGGGTGCGCAGCATCTGTCTGCAATTTTCCTGGTGCGATTTCACACTTCTCCCCAGTGCCTGTCGCTTCTCTGCGTATCAAATTTCTCAGACCCAATCCAAATACTATATTAGTACGCCATACATATTATGTATCATTATAGCGCAGATATATTAATACTTATTTTCCACATATTATAATATAACACAATCTCCAGAAATTCGGTAGAGTTTGACGCAGATGAGGAAATGCAGATGAATTTACTCATATTTATGCACAGTCTAAAATTGTTATCTCAGCCTCCATTACACCACTTCCTCTTGGTTATCTGAAAATTGCCCAGGAATAGATTTGCTGATTTTCTTTTCATTTATTCCCATTATGTGAACCCACTTTCTCATAGTTCAGACAGAAGGCTACAAAATAAGAAGGCAAAATTACCCTTCACAGAGAAATGTGAGTCTGTAATATTTGGAAATTGGATTATTTCAGGAGAAATAAGGCAGCGAGACCGAATGCTTTGTTTGTGGGTAAGCCTTATATTCTCTTACTGATGCATGTGCTCAATGTCTTGACTAGTTTTCATTGGGGTATAATAAACCTGCTGTTAAATATGGTGAAGGGAGTCAGTGAGATATCTGATAAAGGTCATAGGTCCCACCATTCACTGTAGTGAACCATGAGCCATGTGAGGCCATTGAGCAATTAAAAATGTTTAATCCAAACTGAGCGTGCTCTAGCTGAAAAACCCTTAAAACTCTCTAATTTCTAAGCACTCTAACATGAAAAATACCTCATTTTCTATTTAGCACATATTAAAATCCTATTGGATTAAATAAAAGTGTCAATTAAAATTAATTTCTGTGTTTTAAAGTTTTTGCACCCATTTTTATTAAAATGCACAGTGGGTGTCCAATGTATAGAGAGACCTTTGTTCCTCAAAATTGTGGTCTCTCATCAACAACTTCAGCTCCTTCCATGTGGGAGTTTGGTATACATGCCGCCTTAGGTTTATTTAACTCCAGATGTATGAAACAGAATTCCTATTTTGGCACAATCAGTTGTGCTAGCTGAGAAAAATATTCCCAGCCAGTCATTTCGATGTCATATGGGGAAACAGAGACTTCTTTGCTCAGTGGGACTCTATTGCTCACCTGTGTCTGTGGTGGTTGGTATCATCCCTGACGGACAGGAGAGCCTGTGTGTGGGATGAACAAGGGCCTGCTTATCCCCGACGGATGCTTCACAGTGAAGATTCTCTCAATGGTCACATGAAAGTAAAGGCGTCTGATGGATGAAAGCATCCAAAGCAAATGAAGGGATGCTTCTACCATGGCATCATTTTCATAGTCTAGGCGTAGAACACTGTGGTTTTATCTGTCTGAGGAGGTTGAATGGCTTTTTCTAGACGTCAACTGTGTGACTCTTGCTGTGGCATGGAAAACTATATCCATGGAAGGGACCTAAAACACAAGTCAGACTGCCACGCTGGTGCAGAGTGCCACACTCACACACTCCACTCTAGCCCCACTGAGGTTAATACTGTTTCTGAGCTGGTGATTTTCCTCCATACAGAGGGGCATCTGCTCTGATGTCTGCTCTTCAACCCTCCCTCTTCCTGAAGTCCTGACCCCTACTTCCTGTTTCCCATGCCCTACTTCTGCTTAGTTTCCTTCCCCAATGCTTAGGTAATACTGCTTTTGCATCCCTACCAGAGGGTGAATTTGCCAAGAACATTGATGCTTTTGCCCTTAATAATTACATTTCAAACTGTTGTTACTGGGTTATTAAAAGAACTTAGTGAGTATCCTTTGAATTAATGAATGAACCAATGAAATAATCAGACCTGCAGGAATTAATTGGGTCAGCTTATTGCAGCACATTATGTTCCTGAATGGTGCTGATGTGCAGAGATGTGAGGGCAAAGATAAGAGAGAGGAAGTAGGGTAGCAGAAAGGACCAAGGGTCAAAGTGGGTCATGGGACAGTGAGATGTGTGCAGACCCATACACCAGATGCCTTAAGACCTAGGGGAAGAGTGAAAGGAAGCTTTAAAATGAAGGGCAGCAAAAGTCTGATAGGCAAAGAAGGACAGAGAGACAAAAATGGACACGGTGTGTTTGGGGGACGGTAAACATCAAAGTGAAGACTACGGCGATAGGAAATGTTAGGTTTTCCAATGAGAACACTTACAAGAGTATAGATTCTTTGTGTGTGTGTGTGTGTGTGTGTGTGTGTGTGTGTGTGTGCATGTGTTTACCTGCATACTTATGTGTGCATGTGGCATATGTATAAATGTGTATATGTATATATATGTACACGAGCACACACGTGTATATGGTATGTATGTGTATGCAATCATGTGTATGTACTAGTATGCACTCTTGTTCATGCACATGTGGAGGCCAGAGGGTGCCAACTGTTTTCCTATATTACTTCTCACCTAATTTTTTTGAGACAGACTTTCTCAGTGAACCTGAGGCTCCCTGATTCTCCAAGGGTAGATGACCAGGACTCTTCATGGATTTTCCTGTTCTGTTGTCGTGAATATTAGGGTTTGTAGGAACGTCTAGCCATGCCTAGTTTTTCTTTCATGGTATCTAAACTCAGGTCCTCATGGTTTAACTGCAAGCACTTCATCAACTGAGCTATCTTCTCAGCTCCAGGAGGATGGATGCTATATCATGTTGTTATACAGAAGGTGATGCAGCCAGACAGGAGTGTTTATGCTATGACCATCCCATCACCTCTGTCTCTGTATCTCTAGCTTTCTTCTTTTCTCTCTTAAGATCAACTGGACTGCTTAGCTGTTGGTCCTGATGGTGAGGAAGAAGTAGCAGTCATGAATTGAAAGATGTGTTTGTGAAAAAGAAAGAAGAGAGTAGGTCCTTTGAGGCCCTAAATATTCATGACAAAGATACTGTGACTTTTCTCCCCTTCTCTGTGTGTTACTTATGATCTGTGAAGAAGTTTAAAAGGTTTAATAAAAAGCCTTATGGGATGCCAATTAAACAATCTTAATCTTCATGCCAGCTTCATTACTCATCAGCTACAGAAGCCCTATAGCCAATCTTTGCATTCTGGGCCTCTACCCAGTTGCCCCCAAGAATTCACAGTGAGGCAAACTGGCTCTGAGAACAGCCTTTTCCCAACTTTGCTAACAGACTCCATATTCCTTTGCTAAAAACGAGGGCAATCTCAGAGAAGAACTCAGAGCTCTTTAGACTAGCGTCGTGCATAGCTAACAGACTGGGGGTTAAAAAGCAGATGGCAAAGTTGTCAAGAAGGAGGGACAGGTTCTGGGGCTGCTTGTTGTCCATGTAAAGGGGGTAGAGATGAAGATGAGTCACTTGGTGTCAACTTGGACTTCTACCTCAGCATTATTGACAGTCACCAAGGCAGGTGTTTTAGAAATTAAAGCTGTTCAGCGCCTTATTCTGGTGGGATATACAGATATAGCTAAGCATTTGGGTGAGAGCTGTCCATAGACTGCGCTTCTGGGAAGACTCTGTGCCACAAGATGTGCCCATGTCACCTGCTTGAGTGGGTGACTCAGAGACGGATCCTCAGTGACAACCGCCCTGTGCTTCCTGACTTTCTTCTTGTGCCTGGCCTTGGGTAGCTTCCTTCCATATCAGTATTTGAATTTCAATATGAGCAAAAAATTGATAAGAGATCAAAGGACAAATTAGTTTACTTCCTGTGTATAGCTGATGAAAGAATCCAGAAGGATATGATAGACCTACTAGGGATTGAGACTACTGACTTAAAATCTTTGAATCTTGTCTAGAAAAGTTACAGTCACCATTGGTAACCACAGACTTCAGCACAAGGGCACAGACTTCAGCACAAGGGCTTTATAGGTCTGGAGTTATAATTTCAAAAGAATTTCCCAAATCTATTCCACTAGAAAGAGGCAAAACAAGAAACCAAATCTGTCTCCTTTTCCATAATTTATATAGCCCTTGTTTCGGTCTCATGGTACAATGTTTGTTTTGATAGAGTTCACAGAATTATACATGATAAATAAAAAGAACATTGGAATGTGACTCAGAATGCACGCATTTTTCTCTTCCTTGCTGTCCTCTCCACATTGGCGAGCAGGAAGAGAATGATGATAATGCCCACTTTTTTTACCGCAGATTTACTGGAAGCACTAAACGATGAACCCTGTTAGAAAAAGGATCTTCTCAGTAGCCAGGTGGCACTGAATGTCTTCATTAAGCACCAGTCTGTCCTGTTTCAAAATAACTAGGTAGAATTACTTGTTAATTGCCAGATAAGTCACCAATCCCTGTAAGAGTTCAAGACTCTTTCTCTCTTATAGTATTGGGGAAAATCTAAGAAATTAGAAATGTAAGGAAAGAAAGCCTCTATAATGTATTTGTCAGTATTATATCTCTGGATGTTACAGAATAATCAACAAGAAAAGACTTAAATATGTATCAGACTGTTCAACAATTTGCTAATTACAAAAGACTCTCTTTTCTTCCTTTGGAAAGTGTATATATAAAAGCCATCAACAGAAAACAAAAATTCATACTTATCTTAGCAAAAAAAAAAAGAATAAAGATACATTTCTAGCTACTTTTAAAAGGATCATTAAAGACAATTAATTTTTCATTAGCTCCCAGGAAAATGAACTTGAAGACAAATAGGAAGCAAAACTTGTCGGGGGGTGTAATAGGATTCTGTGCCCAACAAATATATTTCCTAAAACAGAATAAAATAAGTGGGTTTTTTTCTCAAATAAAAAGCTTGAAAACTCAAGGTTAGTTAACCACTGCTGAAAGAAATTCTAAGAGGTGATTTTCAGGCAGATGGGAAATAATGAAACCCACTTGAAGTTTGTAATGCAATACCAAGTAAAAAATCATTTCAAGGATGAATATGTGACTGAATATAAACTAATAGTGAATTTATAATGCAATAAATAAATCTCATGAATTTTAATATGTGGTAGAAACAGAATAGACTATTTCAATACAAGGAAAGGTGCATCTTATAATTATTAAGGTGACCAAGTGAATATTAATAAAAGGATATGCAACTTCTAAGCTAATCAAGAAAGCAAAGAAACAGTGGGGGGAAAACCCACTTAACCGGTCAATCAAAATGCACGTGAGAGAGGGAGGGAAGTCATTCTTACAAAAGTTAGGGCAACTGTAATGCAAAATCATGAAGGGATAGCATCAAACCTGCACCTGTCATTCGTTGTAACAAGTGTAAATGAATAAATGCCACAGCTGAGAGAAATCAAAAGAGCGTCAAGCTGCAGAAAGTACAGTATCCAGCCTTGTGTTACTCTGAGAGACGGAGGGGGATGGGAAAGTGATGGCAAGTTTGGAATTAGATTTTTAAAAAATGTGATTTGTGAATAGAATCCCGAAGAAATACCGCACAGCTATATTAATACAAACAAAGGAGACGTTTAGGCAAATTGCCTGAGCCGAGCCAGCAATGCTTCAATAATGACAAGACCTTCAGCCTATCAGGACCGTAGAATGGTTCAAAACTCTGTGTGCAGTTAACCACGGACTGAAAATAAGCAAAGACTTGACAACAGTGTAAGGAGGAATAGCCAATTTCACAATAATCTTGGGGAATTTTCACAAGCCTTTCTCAGGGAATTATAAACAAGTAGATCTAAACGTTAACAAGAATATAGAAAATGTTAGTATTACTGACCAATTCCATGCAGTTGGCACTTAAGGAATATTGCATCCTTAAACAGCTTTTATGAACATGTTTGCATTTACAAAGTTTCATATGCTGGTACTAAATTCCATCTTGGAATTATTTTTGTCAAGGCACAATATATTAGAACCAAAGAAAGACAAAATTTAAAAATTATAATAGAAATCAATGAAAAACAAAACATTTTTTTTTCTTTTTAAAAGCATTTTAATTTAATTTATTTATTTTACATCCCAATGGCAGTTTCCCCTCCCTCCTCTCCTTCCTTTCCCTTCCCACCCCCAGTTCAATCACTCCTCTGTTTCTGGTCAGAGAGGGGCAAGTCTCCTACTATCAACAAAGCATGGCCTATCAAGTTGTGGTAAGACTAAGCACCTTCTCTTGTATTTAGGCCAGACAAGACTACCAGTATGAGGAATAGGTTCCCAAGAGCCAGGCAAAGCATTAGGGACAGCCCCTGCTCTCATTGTTAGAGCTCCCACAAACAGACCAAGCTATACAGCTTTTGAGAGAATTTTTAAATGTCCCCAATTCCTGACTTTAAAATGTTCTGTGGTTTTCTATTTACTTAAGAATGCTCATGTATCTTCACGTGATTGTTTTTTTTTAAATTTATCATAGTTTTTGTTGCAATGTCATGGTGACCACATGCCTCATAGGGATTTCTGTCTTTGTGTTTTTCAGCTATAACAGTTATAGTCATAACACCCAAACCATGTCTTCAAGTCTCATAGTAGATCCTAGGATTTGCCCACAGGATGAAATTGGAGTACATTTATTTTTGTTTATTCTCTCTCTCTCTCTCTCTCTCTCTCTCTCTCTCTCTGTGTGTGTGTGTGTGTGTGTGTATGTGTGTGTGTGTGTTTGTGTGTGTGTGAGTGTTTGTGTGTGTGTGTTTGTGTGTGTGTGTATGTGTGTGTGTGTATGTGTGTGTGTTTGTGTGTGTGTGTTTGTGTGTGTGTGTGTATGTGTGTGTGTGTTTGTGTGTGTGTGTTTGTGTGTGTGTGTGTGTGTGTGTGTGTGTGTGAGCTATCACAAAGATAAGATTATAGAGCAACACTAGAATAGATAAAGAAAGTCAGCAAAGAGGAATTGGTTTTTGAAAAGGCATAAAATTACGATTCTCGTTTCAAGACTGATTAAGAATAAAGTACCCTGGGGTGGTTTGAATGAGAACTCCTCCTACTCCACATTGGCTCCTATGTTTGAATGCTTACTCCCTAATTTGTGGAACTGTTTGGGAAAAACTAGGAAGAATGGCCTTGTTGAAGGTGGCGTGTCACTAGGGGCCAGTTTTAAAGTTTCAAAAGACTAGGCAGTTACCAGTGTGTTCTCTGTTTTCTGCTTGATCTCAGGAGGTGAGCTCTCAGCTGCTGCTCCAGATGCTACCCCCTATCCTCCAATCTCCCGTTCTGGATTATTATCTATTTGGAACAATAAGCCGCTCTCTATATAAATAAACACCTCCTCTATAAGTTGCCTTGGTAGGGAAAAGCAATACCTCCCCAATATCAGAAATAAAAATAAAAGGTACTAGTATTTTATTTTATTATAAAAGTGCAAGGATTTTAAAACAACTTTTATGTCTATAATTTTGCAATTGTAAAAAATGTTTAATTATTAAACTGACAAGAGGAGAAACTAAGAATCTAAATAGACAAATTTGTTAGCATATAATTTGAAAAACTTCTGAACAATTTACGTTTGTGATCATATAATTTAATTATTAAATTCAGATTAAAATCATCTGTATCATTGTAAGCTTGGGTAAATAGTTTTGCTAGTGAATTTCTCTATATATTTAAGGAAAAAATAACCATATAAATATAAGATTATCTATATAGATGAAATGTCTGTTCAAACTCAATTTGCTTTTCCCATTAAGTTCAAACCATTTATAAATCTTGCACAGAAAATAAAGAGGAAGTGCTTTCTAGCTCATCATAACTTTGATGTCTAAGTCCGACTAGGATATTGCAGAAAAGAAAAATTATTGGCTGCTTTTCTCATGAGACACAGAGGCAAACATCCTAAAGAAACAACTGTTTCCAGAATTACATTAAAAGATAATACTTCATAATCCAGTTGGTTTTATTTCAGGAGAACACTGTTGATATAACCTCAAGAAGAATAGGTCAATGTTGGAAAATATGATATCTGAAATTTGTTTTAAAAAAATCTTGTGAGAGGTGATGAGCAGATATGCCTAGTGAAACAGAATGGTTATGCCTTGGTAATCATATCTGAGTTATGAATATGTTTGAGTATATTCAGTTTCTATAGAAGAATTAAAAATAAAGCCACCACTCTCTTGTATTACATTAAGAATAAGAAAAGCCTCGTGTTCATTTCGGCAAGTGGTGAAAGTTTGACTTAGTATAATTGGATATAAGACTCTTACAAAGGGATAGGAGCAGATTCGTTTCCTACTATGCATGTGGTCTTGGGTTCAATCCCCGGGACCTCAGAAACATTCCTATAGGAAGAAGTAACAGAAAGAAATGCTCTTACCTTAGTAATGGTTGCTTTCTAGAGACCTAATGGTGAAATGCTTATTGTTCTCCTTCAAAAATGGAAACAAGAAGATGGGGCCTACTGCCAAGTCTGGTCAGTAGTGTGCTACAGAGTCTAGCTTGCAGAGTTAGCCAGAGTTCTTCACACTTGACGCTTTTATGTTTTAGGATAGATAATTTGTTTTGTGGGAGACTGTCCTATGCACCATAAAATGTTTGGCAGCATCCCCTGTCTTGACTCAGTAGATGACAGTAGCATTTAGAATCCCCAAGTGTGACAATGAAAAATATATTTTCACACACCAAATATTCCCAGTGCACAAAATGTGCCTCTTCTTACCAAGAAAAAGAAATAAATGCTTAAAGATTTGGAAAAGCAAAATAAAACCATAGTTGCTTGTAGAAGATTGAGCACATATAAATCCCAAAAGAGGCATTCGTGAGAGGTGGATCTCAACTTTCACATTTTTGGATATGCTGAACTCTCTAAGACCCAACATAAATGTAACAGCCCCAAATGTCAATCAAAGCATACATCATCCAGAAGAAAACCCTGGTTATATCGAATTAAGCAACATTTTGTAAAAAAGATAAAGAATAGCCAAACAACTAAAAATGGATAAACTTCAGAAAACCATTTTGTGCTTCTAATGCACTATCAAGAAAATGGTGGGGAAAGAAAAGAAACTAAGGTCTTGGAGTATATTTTCTGAAACTTGTGTCTGTTAATTCTATTTGGAAAATAATTTTAAAAAACTCTTAGAACTTAATAGAAAAGCAAATTGGGTTTGGATAGATATTTTATTCATAAGATGAGTACATGGCAAAAATCACAAAGAAATATTCCTATCATTATTAGTTATTAGTGGAAAACAAATTTAAAGTGGAATTGTATACCCTGCAACTTCATTAGCATGCCTCAAATCAAAAAAGGTTTGGTGAAATCAAGGATTGATCAACCTGAAGGTCAACTGGAGCAGCCAGTCACTGCTAGTGGATAGACCAAATGCTGTAGAGTCTTTGGAAAGCATTTTGACAAAACTTGGCAATCTCTTTTCATAACCCCAGATTAATGTCGTGGCCATAACTACTATTCCTATGTGGCCATCCTGAAGACAGACAAGCGCACACATCAGGAAAGAGCAGCAGGTCTATCATCATGTAAATGGATCTAGACAATGTGGCATAACCAAAATTTGTCATGTGACATGGCAGAGTAGATAGTTCAATGATTGAAAGGAGTATATCTTCAGTGGGTCAGCAATGTGGATGTCTCCCAAAGCATTCCACCCCAAAATGATTATATTCTCTTTGTTAGCTCTGTTAACTTGACACAGCCCAGAGTCATTTGTGAGGAAAGCCTTGATTAAAGTGATTAAAGAATTTCCTCGATTAGTCTGGCTTGTAAGCATGTCTCCAGAGCAGTGGTTATCAACCTTCCTAATGCTGTGGCCCTTTAATAGAGGTCCTTGTGTGGTGGTGACCCCCCAACCATAAAATTTATTTCATTGTTAATTCATAACTGTAATGTTGCTACTGTTAAGAATGATAAACATCTGTATTTTTCTGTAGTCTGATGATACCCCTTGTCAAAATGTCATTTGTGCTCCAAAGGGGTCATGACCCACAAGTTGGGAACCATGGCTGTAGGGGATTATATTGATTATTAATTGGTACAGGATGGTTAATTGTGGCTGTACCATTCCCTGGGGAGTTGATCCTGTACTGTATAAGAAAGCTAGATAAGTATGTACCAGTAAGTAAGCCAGCAAGCAGTATTGGTTCACGTACTAATTAGAATGCTGCCTTCACTTCCCTAAGTGATGGATGGTGATCTAGCAGGGGAAGCTAAATAAATAATTTCCTCTGAAGGTTGCTTTTGGTGAGAGTACTGTATTATGGCAAAAGGAAAGAAACAATTATATGGTGTGTGATTCAGTTACTATGAAATTCCTGAAAAGACCACATGATGGTGGCAGGAAGCAGATCAATGGTTCCCAGAGACCAAGAGTGTGGTGAGAAAAACGGGACAAAATGCAGAGAATAAATATTCATGGAGTTCTCAGCCACAAATGGTATATCTATCCAGTACCTACTTCTCCAAGGCTCAGGGACCACCATGATGAATAGGGAGAAAAGATTGTAAGAGTGACAGGTCTCTAAAAAACAAAGCAAGACTAGAACTCTAATAGGGCCACTGAACTCACAAACCCAATGTGCATCTATAGTTGTCGGCATAAGGTCGGTAGAGGATCAAGCCAGTACACATCATATCATGGAGAGAAGAGGTGCTAGTGAGAGCCTCCAGCCCTACCCAAAAAGTTATTGACAGTTGATGGCTTCTGCCTAGGGAAAGGAGAGTCAGTTTTCTATAAAGGTATGTTCCTAGTAGGTAGATTACATTTCAGTGGATGGTTCTGTATCCATAAGTACATGAGTAGTGTAATTGGACTGAGTGGATTAAAAACAAAACAATAACAACAACAACAACAACAGCAACAACAACAACAACAACAAAAAAAGGACATGAAGTCGAAAGGGGAGATGGATGTAGACCTGAGAGGAGTTGGGTGTGAATATGATAAAGCATACTGTATGCACATATAAAATTCTCATATAAAATAACATATAAAAAGTTATTAAAATTTTCTGTTAAATGAATATAGTGAGGTAATTTTCTATAAGACAAATGAGAAGAATGTAGGAATGATAATGATGGTTTAAAAAGGATCCATTCATTTTAAAACATGGACATGTACAGATTTTATTGAATTGTAAAACTGAAGTTGATAGAAATGTATTTCATGTTTACTGTACTTCATTGGTGTCAGTGTTAAAAAGTGGAAGACTATATGGTATGGAAAACTTTATGAGGTATCTTGGTGAATGAGAACTACATACCGTGTAATTTTTGATGGGAAGCATTGTGAGTGTTAATATAATTCCCACTACGATTCAAAATTTTCTCCTTACTTAGTGTATTAGTTAACTCTCCACCACTGTACCTGGTAAAATACCTGGTAAAATCATCTTACAAAGAGATGGTGCATATTTTAACTTACAATATCAGAAGTTGTAGTCCACAGTTTTATTGTAGAAGACTGCTTGTTCGTTTTCATACCACTCAGACTCTTGAAATAACCACACAGAAACTGTATTAATTAAATCACTGCTTGGTCTATTAGCTCTAACTTCTTATTGGCTAGTTTTTACACCTTAATTTAACCCACTTCCATTATTTTATATTTTACCTCAAGGCTCATGGCCTTCGGGCAAGGTTTTAACATGCCCATCTCTGGTCGTGGCTCCAAGGCTTCTCCCCTGATTCTGCCTTCCTTCTGCCAGTTTTCAGTTTAATGTTCTCCACCTAGCTCTATTCTACCGTATCAGGCCAAGCCAGCTTTTTTTTTTCTTTAAAATTAACCAATTGTATTCACAGCATCCAGAGGGGAATCCCACATCCCAGTTTCTTTGGGGGCTCCAGAGGGACTGTTTATGACAGCTGAAATTATACCTGTAAAGCTGCTCTCTTCATGGCATGTGGGACCTGAAGAGAAAGAGACGGGGCTGGAGTCCCAACATCCCCTTCAAGGTCATGCCCATAAGTGCCTAACTTCCTCTTTTTAGCTTCATCTCCTCACTATTCCTTCACCTCCTGAAATCACGATAGGCTGGAGAACAAGCCTCCAACACATAGATTTTAGAAGAAATTTGAAATTCAAGCATCAGCACTTAGAACCTTCTTCCAATGATGCTTTTTTTCCTGTATCCTTTTGTTTCAGTATATATGTGTGTGTGTGTGTGTGTGTGTGTGTGTGTGTGTGTGTTATGGATGTTTATGTGTGAATGAATGTTTATGGCGGTCAGAGGTCCACCTCCAGTCCCTACCTTGCCTTCTACCTTGTTTGAGACAGGGTCCCTTCTTCTCTAATGCATGCTGCAAAGCAGCTTGAGCATGAGCTTCCAGGGATTCCATTGTCTACACCTCCATCTCTCTGTAGATACACTGGAATTACCCATGCTTACTACCATGTCCATCTTTACATGGTATGGTGGTTTGAATAAAAATGGTGCCCACAGACCCATAGGGAGTGGCATTATTAGGAATGTGCCCTTGTTGGAGTAGATGTGTAACATGATGGCCTGCTTGTTGGGGTTTCTGTCCTGTCCAGTTCCCACAGCCATTTAGGTCTCAAAGAAGTCACACAGAGAGTCTTCATTAGTTATAAACTGGCCCATTAGCTCAAGCTTCGTATTAGCTCTTATAACTTATATTAGCCCATTATTCTAGTATATGTTAGCTACATGGCTCAGTACCTTTTTCAGCGTGGGAGGTCACATTCTGCTTCTTAGGTGTCTGGACAGGACTGCAGAGGAATGGGCTTCCTCCTTCCCAGAATTTTCTTGTTTTCCTTGACCTGCCTCTACGTCTTATCTGGTTGCCCCGCCTATACTTCCTGCCTGAAAACATGATTTACAGAATAGAGAATTGTCCCACATCATATGTGTGGCATTGTTGGAGGAAGTGTGTCACAGGAGGTGGGCTTTGAGATCTCAGATGCTTAAACCTTGCCAGTATGTCACAGTCTCTTCCTGCTGCCTGTGGATCCAGATGTAGGACTTGCAGCTCCTTCTCCAGCACCATGTCTGCCTACATATAAGACTGTTCTTATACACTATCATTTTGAAATCATGTTTTCCTGACTATTGCTATTTTCTCTTTTAACCTCAGTATCTTCTGCTCCAGTGGGCAGTCTATCAGGTCATACCTCTGTATCATGGTTGCTTATGGTCCCTTCTATAACCCACAAGATATTTTCTAAACTTCTGCCTGTGCTGCATGCCTGTGGAAGCAGAAGCAGACTAGTTTGTAGCTGCTTTCCCATATTTTTTCTATATAGTTAATACTTCAATCTTATATATAAACACTCATCTTCAGGGATAAAGATAAAAAAGACATAAAAATTACTCAGGTGACCTTCACTGGCAGGGGCATCTCACTCTATACATATATTCAAATAGATATTATAACTGCATACAGTTGGGTACTGTGCTGGTGCAACATTCTTTCCTATTTTTTCCATTGTTTTAATCTTATCTTAGATATATTCTCCTATCAACAATATCAAGATACAGGAGGTATTATTTGTCTTTAGTCTCATATATTTTACTTGCTTTGTGTTTTCTTTCCTTTTAATTATTATTTTATTTTTGAGATCATAATACTTTCTATGACTGAATAGTATTCTTTTACATATCAGTTCCTTAACTGATGTCCTGTGGTTGCTGTCTATGTCACCCCCAGTTATAAGCATTCTTCATAATATAATAACAAATATTCCACTTTAAGACTATTTTGAGAAATTTCTCTCATTGGGTGGTAACTATTTGTGTTGAGTCTCTTTTTTTCTAGATAATTATTAATTTCTCTTGAAAAAAGAATTATTACATTTCTCTTGTAATGTACACTACCCTGCAGAATGTCAGTAAGAACAGAAAAAGAAGGAAAAAACAAATGAATGTTTATATAATTAGGTACACATGTGAAAAAGCATGTCTTTATTTTTCCCTCAACTTCTCATAAGCTAATAGGCTAGTATCTCTTGGCCATTGTTCAAGTCTATACTGGTCCTAATTTTTCTTTACAGATATCAATGTCACTGACATGAACTCAGAGTTTAACTTTTTCATTTAAGATGTGGACAAATTATTGATATCCCATAAGTTGGCATGATCCCTTGAATCGCTTTCAAGAAATTCAGAGTGGAAAAAAAGTGAATATAAGTATCTGGTGTATTTTGTCCTGCAAAAAATGATTTACTGAGGCCCAAATCATCAATTACAAGGGGAAACCTCCTGGCATGCATGTTCCATGCTCTTTACAGCTGCTAGCTATTATGAGCTCTCAAGAGTGCCATTTGCTGCTGCAGCTCACTGGTCCTTTAAGTCACCAACATCACGATAGAATTGTCTTAAATCACAGAGGGGAATAGAGGAAAACCAATGTGAATGACTGCAACGCTGCTCACATCTTCATTAGATCCCACAGTTTCCCCTGTTTATATGTTCAAGATGCTAGAACAGCCTCCTAAGTACTGTGATGGATTACAGTGTAATAATTTGCCCACTCAACTCCCCCAGGGAAACAGACGCAAAGCCAAAAGCCTCTCCGTAAGATCATGAGTTGGGCCTATTGACTCACACGTTGTATTAGAATGGGTATAAAGGCAGTTGAAGCCACCTGGCTCCTATTGGTATCAGAAATCTGCAAGGGCATAAGCTAATTTTTGTTTCTTCTTCTTATGGGGCTAGAACTTGCTATTGTTATCTAATGTTTTGCCAGTGAGCATGGTCTAAAAGGCACAAAGAGAGTAATATGCAATTGCAGAACTGAAAATAAGCTACTGATTGGGTGCATACCCATCAAGCCTCTTTATTTCTCTGCAAGTTTTGTATTGGATGCCAACACAGCTTGATTTGGGAAAAATAAAAGTGACTGAACAAATGACATAGTGAAAAACCCGACCTCTACTTGATTTCAATTGTGCTGTTAGTGAACGGTGCATCTTTCCTATCCAACATGTTTACAAATTTCTGTTAATGAATGATTAACCATACATGAACACCCAATATGTTATAGACTGAATCCTTACTTTCCACCAAAAGTCATGTTGTAATTATAAATGTGAAAAACATGGTGGGGCCTTTGAGAAGGGCCCTGGCCTCCTATATGTGATTAGAACTCTCAGAAAATGGATACTGATGATCTCTCTTGTCCTCCCTGTCATATGAAGACATAGCCTTCTGGAAACCATGAGGCAGGCTATCACCAGACACCAAATGTTATCACTTTGATCATCGGTTTGAACCTTCAGGGTGCTGAGAAATAAATCCCTGTTGTATGTTAGTAACCCAATTCATGGTATCCTACAATAAAATCTTTGGGCAAACCTTAGAAAATCCAGTGTTCATTTTCCTCCAAAATTGACAAAATTATTTTCAAGTGAAAAAATAATGAGACAAGTTTGAACCCTGGAAAGATGACTCTCTAAGCTTTTCCCAGGCCACCATACCAGACTGCTTATTGTGCAAATGCATTGTCTGTATAACAGAATTCATTTCTAAAACGCCATTGGCACACCCTTCCTCTGAAGCTAAACCACCATATGGTTCTTTTTACTCCCCTCTTCTTTGCTTTCCTCTGCTCCTCTGTCTTTTCCTTTTTCTCCTAGATAAGGCTTCACAGTAGTCTGGACTGGCCTTGCACTCGCTACACAGTTGAGGATGACAGGAATCTTCTAATTCTTTTATTTCTACCTCCCAGGTTTATGTAGTGCCAAAGATAGAATCCAGGGATTCCTCCATGCTGGGCCAACGTTCTACTTCCTGAGCTCCATCTCTAGTATAGGCTTTCTTCTGAAACCAGTGCTTTGCAATTGCTCTTTTCTGGAATGTATCTCAAATAACCTTCTCTTTCTACCTCATGGCAGAAAGCTTATCTGAATGAATGCCATTTAAAATATTATGACTTTTATATGATCTTACATTCACATGGTAGATTTTAGCAGTATGCAATGGAAATCATATTACACTTCCATGGAAAAGCAGTAAGTTGTGGTCTTTTCTTTTCTTTTTTTCTACATGCTCAGACATACTGGAAAAGCCAATGAAGGCATGTAGCTGCTTATAGAATTTACCAAGAACCCTCATTCTTTTTGCCTAACATTCACCATACTTCCTGTGTATCTTCAATACTCAAGGTGGCTTTCTCCCTTAAGATATTACATCTGTGAGGAAGAGAGGAAGACAAATATTACAAGCAGTAGTTATTTATAAAGTGTAAATATCCCCTTTTGATCAGATTTCCAGTAAGACCCATCTGCTAACATTTTTATCTCAATGACTACACACACACACACACACACACACACACACACACACACACACAAGCATGTAGTGAAGCTGAGTATTTTATTCTGGGAAAAATCTCTACCCCTGTCCCAAGTCAGGTCTCTGGCAGTTAGAAGTAGAGAAGAGAAAGTCTGATATATAGGCAACCAGTAGTTTGTACCATGTTTAATGTCATAAATACAAAACATCTCTTTTATTGGTCATTGGCATTTTTGCAGTAAACCCCTTTACTGGGCACAGCCTACCAGTGACATGCTGACTGTATTGTTAAGAATATTTGACCTACAGGAGAAATGTAATTCCCGCCCCCTACCCTGACAAATACATGTGTGGGGAAATCTTTTGTAAACTCATGCTTCATTAACTACAGCCCTTTGCTTCGGTCACCATAGCATCTCTTCATTCTGTAGTGCACTGACTTTTTTAAAAAATTGTTTTTTCATGTTGCATGTTCTCAGGAAGATCATTTAACCTTCTCTGTCTGGTAAAACATTACTTATGCTTCAAGACAGTCCAAATACCATCATATCCTGGAAATGTCCTTCCCTTCTCAGACCTATTTTTGGTACCCGGTGTACACCTCCATTAGGTCCTTGTCATTATTTGCTTGCCCATGTGTCACTACTGACAAATGCTATGGCCTCTTCTAGAACAAGGTCTTTAATTTATTTGACTTTTTACTACTGAGTGTCGGCCACAGTTCCTGGAATAGATTCAAGATACTTGCTTAAGGATATGCGTAGCTGAAAATTGCCTCTAATGTATAGATGACCTCCAAAGAATTGAAGCAAGCTGCTCTCGCCGTAATCAGTAAAGGCGCCTTGATCTAAGCCCCTTCGGTCTAGTCTAGACCTCTGTGGATCAATGACTGGTGGCAGGAATATGAAAGCGACAGAGAGGATTTTTTTTATGTCTTAATTGGTGATATTAGCATAATTCAGTATTTTAAAGGTTCATTGGTATATTCTGTCGTCTGACCTTCAGCCCTGCGATCAATAGTTATTTTGTTTTATATTTATTTGTGTGTAACAAGAGATAAGTTTTGTTTCCTTAAAAAAAATAGCCAAGAAAGATCTGCTGTTGAAGAGCAGAAAGACCTCATTTAATGTGGTTAATTCAAACTGTATGTAATATATATATATATATATATATATATATATATATATTAAATTTTAGGTTGTTTAGATACTACATTTCTTTATGCTCAGCAACAGTAATTGTTGTTAGAGCAAGATTAGGGATAGTCAGGAATCAGGCGAGGATATAAGATGAAAAGGGAGCAAGAAAAATCTGTGCCCAGATGTGGCCACGGGTTTACATTTGGCAAAAATTAGTTCATAATGTAATGCCTTCCTTTCTCCTTTGTCTCCCAGCCCGTGGAGGATAGACATTAGTAGCCAGTCACAGCACTTTCCCCAGGCTGGGCACACACTGCAGCAGTAGAACCTAGCCTAGCCTGTGTAAGGCATTAGGGGAAGTCTGAGCACCACAAACACAGGCGAACAAGTAACACTCCACTTGTGCCCAAAAAGGCTGAGGAATACGTCTCAAGGCTGAGGTGCTTCAGGTGTCTTCTGTAGAAAAAAAAAGGCAGAGCAGTGAGCATACCCTTCCATCATCAATGCCGCCTTCGTTAGATCTATCCAGTCAGTATACTTCCTGTGATGAGGCATTCCCTTTATTTACTCCCTTTACCAAGTGAAGGATGTCAACTGAAGAGTGTGTCTGTAAACAGAGACTGCACTCTCGTTTCCCGGCCACCCAGACCTCCCAGGAAACTATATTAATTGCAACACTGTTTGTTCGATGGCTGAGGCGTATTTCTAGCTAGTTCTTACACTTTAAATTAACCCGTTTCCATTAGCCTATGTGTTGCTATGTGGCCATGCATCACCTCATTTTCTACATGTCTTCTTATCTCAGTAGTTGGCTTGAGTCTGTTTGACTGTATCTTCTTTTTCTCTGTGTCTCTGCTCGGATTTCCAACCTGACTTTAATCTGCTAAGCCATTAGCTGAAACAGCCTTATTCATTAGCCAATAAAAGCAACACATATACAGAAGGACTTCCCACATCATGCAACTACAGGTCTTCCACCCTTTCTTTCAAAGATCAGATTTAGTGTCTTTCAATCATCTGTCCATAACTTCTCTCCTTGCTTTCTAGCTCTGCTAGGGAATGGAAGGCTTCATCCTTTGTATAGACCACAGTCGAGTAAGGAGCAAGCTAACATGGGTTGAATAGCAGGAACTATATTTGACACTTTCTGTTTATGTTTTCTGACTCTCTAATCACATGAGGCCATTGTTATAAATATCTCCATTTTACAGATGAGGAGGTAACCACTAAAAGATTAAGTTATTTGCTTAAAATCTCAAAGCTGGTATATAATGAAGGTACGATTTGGTGAAAGATATTTGATAGCCAGCGTCTTGAGAAAGGACTCTGGAGACCTGATTGGTTTGTGACTTTTTTTTTTTTTTATCACATCACAAAGTACTTTGTTTTGATAATAGCCCTAGAGCCTGTATGGCCTCAGTCTTCTGAGTCTTGTAGCTTCTGGAGGCAGATGGAAAATGAATAAATATAGATCATATACATTAGGCACAAGCAGCTTGCTTAGTACTTCATATCCTTCAGGTACAATTCTGTTCCTTTTGGTCACTGATCCTGATGGAAATGGAAATCATACCTAGGCTTAATCTCTTGTGCCCCCTTTCCTGCAGGCTGTCGTCCATATCAGGTGATCACAGCCCGAGTTCACCCAGGAGAGAGCAATGGCAGCTGGGTGATGAAGGGGACCTTGGAGTTCCTAGTCAGCAGTGACCCCGTGGCAAAGCTCTTGAGGGAAAACTTCGTGTTCAAGATCATCCCTATGCTCAACCCAGATGGTGTCATCAACGGCAAGTATGTCACCCGCTTAGTGTAATGGACCCACAGCTGCATTTGAGTTACTACTGCTCTCTATCCAAGGGGCATAGTAGCAGAGGCCTTGGCATTCTCCAGGGAATTCCCTTGGGCTCTTCTATCTGAAATAATTAACGGTGTCCTCCATGCATATTTGCTTGTGTCTCATGGTATTTCTTTGAATAGAAATCTGTGAAAGCACAAACATTTGGTGGCAGACAGTTACCCAGGTAACCTACTCCAGTGTTTCATCCATGAAGGAGGACGCTGGTGTCCAGGTCCCAACAACTCACCCGGATCACATGGCGAACCAGGGACCTTTCAGGGCTCAGTCTGAGGCTTCAATACTTGGTTGACTACCAATAATTTTATATTAGTATTAGTTCTAAGTGTAAAGAAATATTTGTTCAGTTATATTTTATGGTTTCTGGAGTTTCATTTTGCTGAAATGAAATGATGCCTGGAAAGAGAAGTGTGGTATCCTCATTTTCACTCTGCTGCTGGTATGTTAGTACATACCAGGGGACAAGACTATTTCATTTGATGTTGTCTGTCAAAAAGGCTCAGAGTCTGAGCTCAGGCCCAGATGAGGTCCCCAAGGTCACATGACCAGGGAATGGTGGGGCTAACTTTTACACATACATGTTTAGATGCCTTATTTAGTAATAGGTGGCTCTTTTTCCTGGAAGAGTAGCAATTCTGCCCTGTGGATAAATGAAATGAAAGATGAGCAGAAAATGCTGAGAGGAAAAAAAAACTATTTCAAAGACTAAAATGAACATCATACTTTAAAATATCAGCAAAGAAGCAAACATTAAATTTAGAGAGTTTGAAAAATAAAGTGAGAGTAAAGTGTTGAAAAACAACAAACAAAAAAATCATGATGAAACACTAAAGCTTATAAATGACCAAGTGACTTAAACAAGGAAGAGTGATGCAAGGAAATAAAATGGTTAATTCCTTTAGGAAAGGAACTGAAACGTTGAACAACTCCAACAGACTTTCTTTTGATAAGTATAAAGACAGATTAAATTTAAAGTGTTCAGAATGCAATGATTACAAATATAAAAAGAACAGCCTAAATCCAAAACATAAAATGTGTCAAAGCATGCCAACGCAGACCAGTCAAAGCTATAAACTATGATAGTATTACTTATAATAAATGCAAAACAAAAAAATTAATGAAAGAAAGAAGTATAAATGAAGAGAAGAAGACATGAACGAAAAGGAAGTGTATCAGTCTGTACTTAGTATATCAGGTTAGCACAAATAGGTTAGTTCAGTAGTTCACAGCTGTTATTTATTTATTTGCTTCTCTTCTTTCTTGCTTAGTCATTGATTTGTTCTTTTGTTTATTTCTTATTTACGCGGAGATTTTTTTTTTTTTTTGACGAGGACCATAAGATCCTTTTTCTCAGTGCTGACTGCATTGAGGGTTAGGAGTCCAGGGTCTTCACAGAGGACTATCAGTCTCTTCTAGCAGCAATGAGGCCTCTAGGATCTTAGTCTGCACCATGTTCTGGAGGAGTGTCTTTTAATGCCACCCAGAGTTCGTCTGACTCCTGCCATGTGTTCCTCCAAGTCCACAGTAGATCTCTTGCTTGCTGCTTGAGTGGCCAAGAATTTTTACTAGCAAATCTTTCTCAGCCTAAATGGATGGAAAATAGCAAAGGAAGTCAACTTGAGGGACATGACCCCCTTTGGACATTTTGTTATCCAACTTGGCTCTCTTCTTTCTATGTAACTGTGTGGAGTCAGGAAGAAATTAGAAAGAGTATTAGATTGGGGTGTTAGCTGAATGGGACCTCTGGATGTCATCTGACCTGCTCAGTTTTCTCATTTGGTGGAAGAAGACAGTGTGCTCCTGATAGACTTCTGTGAAAAAGAAAATGAAGTCTCACAAAGTAATATTCAAGCTCAGGGATTAAGCTCTTTCCATTTCAAATGCTCATCCTTCCAAATTAGGACTTGCTCCAGGTCTTTGGTCAAAGTTAATGGGGTTTCGGTCACTGTGGAGCCCATTGGCTGGTGTGCACATTGTTTCCAGTTCACAGCTGGTTACTTTGTTTCCCAAATGGCAGTGCAGCTTCTTCATAGTGACAAGGGCATTCATCATCATTACTATTATTTATTATGACTCTGATTGCTCTTTTTATTTATATAGCATCTTTCATCACAGAGCCTAAAGCACTTTGTAGATATCTCGGACTGAACAAAGCAAGTATGGCAGAAGAATAATTGAAAATCATAACACTTTCCACAGATAGAATGATCTGTAGGCCACAACATATCGTTATGAAATGACTCAATGCTGCCACGAACACATGGCATTTCACAATAAAAAGCTTGAACCTCAAGATCCTGAGTCCATTTCACAACAGACCTAACATCTGCTTCATCTAAGTTTTGTAACATAAGGGGCTGGCTTGTTTGTGGGTTTTTGCCCCACCCAATCCCCCAGCTGTTTAGTCCCAGAGAAAATCACACAGAGGACTTTGTAAGTTATAAAGCTGATTGGCCCATCAATCAGGTCAGGTTTCTTAATAGTTCTTGTAGTTTATATTAATCCATTGTTTTTATCTATGTTAGCCATGTAGCTCAGTACCTTTTTCAGTGGGGCAGATCACATCCTGCTGCTTCGGTGATCTGGGTAGGAGTGGGAGGAATCAACTTCTTCCTCCCCAGAATTCTCCTGCTCTCCTTACATCATTTCTACTTCCTGTCTGGTTTTCCCGCCTATACTTCCTGCCTGGACAATCAGTGTTTATTTAAAACATGATTGACAGATTACAGACAATTCTCTCACACCAAAGTTTCATTTAAGTTCTTTCTGTGATTAATATTCCATCGTCAGGTCATGCCTATGTACAGTTAGGTAGGTGTGACTTTGATTGTGTTTCAGTCTTTGTCCTTTGAACGTCACCTATTATAGTCAGTCTTCTATGTATAGATCAAATTCTTCCTGTACAGTTTGAACTCCCCCATGAGAAAGATTCTCCTAACTTGATGCAGTTCACCTAAACTTTACTTAAGAGTATCGTTCCTGATGTTCAGAAGGGCACTGATTTTTTTTCTGGACAAAATGCTTATTAACAGAGATCTTAAGTGATGGAAGTGCTCTTTATTTATCTGACTAACAAGGAGATAACCTTTGAATAATATTAGTGATTATTCAAACTATACTTTGTGTGTTTGTTTATATGTGTGTATTCAGGTGTTCATGCACACATATGTGTGCATACGTGAAGAGACTAAAGCACACTCTTGGGTATTGTTCCTCAGATGTCATCTTTGCTGGATAATTTTGGTTGTCAATTTGACTACATCTAGGATCAACTGAAACCCAAGAGTCTGAGCAAACCTGTGAGGAATTATCTTAATGGGATCATTTGAGGTCAGAAGACATGCCTTATAATGACATAAAAGAACATGGAAGAAGGAATTTTTTTGACTGCTTTCCTTCACTCTTATTGGCAAGTTCATCTATCCTGCTGCTGGGACATTCCATCATTGGTATTATAATCTACTTCTACTACTGAATCCAGCTTCTCTCCTGGAACCCCAATATCAGATTGAGACTGCTGAGACATCCTGTCTTGTTCATTAAATGGATGCTGGATTCTTGGCCTTTTGATTGGTATATAGCCATTTTTGAACTACTTAGACCAAAGTCTGTCAGTCATTCTAGTAAATACCCTTTTGATATATATAAAATATTAATAAATATTATGTATTATGTAACTTATATCATATATATACATAATCATATTCTTTCATAATAAATTTCTGCTTATGTAGTATATTATATAAAAATACAATATTCATATTTGTATACATATGTTTCATATACATACACAGACACATATTTCTATCAGTTTTGTTCCTTTAGAGAACCTCGAATAATATGTCATCCATATTATATTTCATTGTTATGAAACTTACCAAGTAGGCTGACTGACCAAGGAACCCTAAGGATCGACCTGCTTTTATTCTTCCAGTTTTGGAATTTTCAAGTGATAGCTGTCATACTTGTCATTTCTCTGTTTCTAATGCCGGTTCTGGGGACCAAACTCACCTTCTAATGTTTGCAAGGCCAGTGCTTCGCTGATCAATGGACTTCCCCAGCCCCGTAAGAAACATTTAATTTAAAACTTATCACGGACCTCCATGGAGCTTACAAACACGTGCAATAACAGAGAAGTTTCCTTTTGCGGCAGTGGCGATGGAGCCCCTGAGGACAGCTGGGAGATTTTGATAATAGTGGTCGGGGAGACACAGCCAGGACAAGAAAAACATAAAAACAAGAAAAACATAGCGAGTCTTGCCAAGTCAAGGATCTCTTAGCAGCTCCAGTCTGAACAGAGAAACAAACACAAAGATGTATCTGTTCTGATGAATTCCAAAAGAAACAATTTCCCATCTGCTGGCCGGGACAATGTATTGAATTAGGCTGAGTTCTCAGTAAGACTGAATGAATGCAGTGGTTCTGAGACAAATAATTCTTCTTAAGGTGGGGCAGAGGAGTATGGGGAGTCAGCAACTCAGGTTAAATCAGAAGGAGGACTGGTAGGTAGAATAGAGTTGGGATAGAGGAGAAGGCCGATGGCTTCGAAGCTCATAAGTAGGTAAAGGTACTATCTAAAGAGTCAGAGAGCTAAGGGAGGGAAAAGTCAAGCCTGACCCTTATTCTTCAAATTTGGGTGATGATGGTAGCAATGGTATAGTTCTCACATTGCCAACACAGAACCTAATGCCTTATTCACAGGAGACTGAGCATATTGATCCTAGGAGTATATACAATGCTTGAACGTGATGATCTTCTTCCAGAGGCATTGTGGAACACACACAAACAACAGTAATGAGCAGAGGGCCTAGTACAAGCAAACACAGCCAGGCATTAAAAAAGTAATAGCTGGATGTACCAGAGGGAGCAAATAAAACTATAAAAATCACATAAAAATTCTCAACAACCCTAACAATCCTGGGACCATGAGCAGTGAGGGCCAATAGTCTATTCTACTGTGGGCTATGAAGTCTTTACCTAACTACAAGCAGATCACTTATGGACCTTACCTAGCAAACAGAATCACTCAATACCTTTTATGGCCCATGAAAGTACCTAGTTATTTAACTTATATTGTCTCGTTTATTTCTCAGTATGACCCAACTAATGTAGGTCTTTTTGTAGACAATTTATAGATAAGCACACTAGAGCACAAGAGATTAAGTATTAGATGTAGGTTGAATATCTGGTGTTACAGATGCAGGGTAGAATTTGTGTCTTTAAAACACAGATTCTTAAAATATTGTATCTGGGATACTGGAGAAGAGGTTTTTACATAGTATTAAATTCTGTTTCTTAAAACAATAAGGAAACCTAGACACACCCGCAAAACTGTGAAATGAGGTAGAAATGGACAAGAAATAGGCCAGATAGTTCATTATATATGCACACTTTCACACATGGGCAGGTAATAAGCACCCAAACACAGGCACACATAGATACATTTGCACACACTTCCATGCACATACACATTGAGAGAGAGAGAGAGAGAGAGAGGCCCAAATTACATGATGAACTTGGGATATATCAAGCATTTGAACCAAGCCTGTATGCTCTATAACCTGCTTAGTTTTAATGTATCAGCTCTTCCCCACATTGAGAAAGCATTGCCCCCACCACAGACGGATTCTAAAATTAGTCTTATTAACTTAGACACTTATATTTAGGGCACCTAGGATGAGCTAAGGCAAAACCTTTCCCAGTTTTCTGCCCTCTTGGCCCAGGATGAACCAACTGACTGGTATACTATTAGTTCCTCTTCATGGAATTTGAATTCCCAATTTGGCTTAGGTCTTAATGTTCTGTCTTTGCCAGCTCTTTCTATGAGAGACAATGTCCTTCCCTGTTACTGCCAACTTTGGGATGTAAACATCACTTAGTTGCCTGTGAATCCTTATTGTCCTAGTACTCTTCTCCCTTTGGTCATTCTATGTTCTTTTTTCTTCGGTTGTTCAGGGCCACAGAGGGCTTGCTTTACCACTGGGCTTTGCCCGTGCTTCTTCCTCCCCATGTTGACCCCAGCTCTACTTTTCAATGTATTGAAAACATCTTGAATATACAACCACCCTGAGGATTTTTAGACGTTTTGGTTTCTCAGACTTGTTGCATTTAAATAGAAAACTATTTTATGTGTATGCCATTTTTCCCATTCATGTGAACAAGCAAGAACTCCCAAAGAGCGATGGTGACTCATGAGAAATTCAGCCTTCGTTTTACATCGGCTGCCTTCTCATCTGGTCAGGATTATACAGCACGTGTGTGTTGTTTTCTCTGTGATACGTGATGCTCTTTCCCGTAAAGACATCTCAGTATGGATAGAGCTGACTGTGTTCATTAAGTAGAGTGATGATTCCCATTGTCAATAATCCTGAACAGGAAAAATTTGGGAACAGAGAAAGAATTTTGAACAATATACCCTAAAGGAAGAGAGGAGAGGCTTGAACAGAGAGGAATCTGATATAACCAGGAGGTCCATTTGGGTTTTGGGAAAAGATGACGTATGATACATGGAAGAGACCACAGGAGACAGTCTCTTAACTGGTCGCTTGAGACTGAGAACAACTATAACGATAATATGGTCTAATTTTTTTGAGTAGTTATCTTCCATCATATCAATTATTCTTCAGTTAAGTATTCATAAGCATTTCACTCTTATTTCAGCTTCTCCAATGTAATTTAAAGAAAGTGTCCATGCCCCAAATTGGGGAAAGTGAAAAATAGCAGTCATATGAAGTGAAATTCCCAAAAGAACAGTAGTTAATAGTAAGTCTCATTGCTAATCTGAAGAGTTGTGTTCAGTAAAATTCAGACATTAAATTTGTAAGATATTCATTGTTTTCTAGCTGTAAAACCGTCATGATCAGGATACTAGTTTATTTGAATGCTAAGAGTGAATGCAGTGGTCGATTGGTCTGCACCAATGGTACAAGTCTGACTGTTCCAATAGGGTGTGGCAAGAATTAAGGACAAAAGATTAAGAACTGCAGAAGCAGGTATGTAATGATGGAAAGAGAAAAGTGGCATCTATGTGCCGGAACACTGGGTCTCGAGCTACTACTCCAAATGCTGGGGTTGAAGATTCTGAGTGGAGACTTACATATCCAGCTCATAACCCAGAGTCACCAGTAAGATGGAAGCTCTGCGGAGAAATGGTCTAGACTAGATTAGCATGTGGCCATGTCTGTGAGGCATTTTCTTAAGTTTCAGTTGAGGTAGGAGGACCCAACTCACTAAGGGCAGTGTCATGCCTGAGGGGGGTGGTTTGGACTGTGTAGTTAAGGGAGTTGAGCTAGCGATCTGTAGTGAGACAGGAAGTTCCACCCATTCATAGTTTCTGCTTTACTTCCTGCCTTCAGGTTCCTACTTGAGTTCCTGTCTTGACTTCCTTTTTGAAATCCTGGCATAGACGTGTAAGCTAAATAAACTCTTGCCTTCCCCGTGTCGCTTTGGGTCATGATATTTATCACAGCAAAAGAAAGCTAATTAGACTGGGGTTTCAGTGGACGGAGTCAGAGGCTAGAGAATGAAGGAAGGAGTCTAGGGTGGCTTGCCTCCAAAGGCTAAGTACCCTTTAGTCCTTGCTGCTGGTTTCTTGGCAGGAGGGCAGCAGTTGGGGTACCTGGGAGGCCAAAGATGTATTGATAACTACTGTTTGCTTGCAGCTGTTCCAGTCATGTTGATTGAAAATGGGTAACAGGAAATTGTTCTTCTTGTCCCTCTCTTGCCTCCTTTTTTTACTTTAGAGACTTTTATGAATAGGGCCTTTGAGGACGCCAACCCTGGAGGGATTTCTAGGCTTTGTGTGTGACTAGATAATTTTGTTAACAAACAATAGGATGCGCCTAAATCAACTACCAAATATGCAATAGCATCTGGCTTGTTTTGTTTTTGTTTGTATTTGATACAGGTTTTATGTAGCCCGGGCTGGCTTGGAACTCACTGTGCAATCCAGGTTGGCCTCAAACTCATAGCAATCTGCTTGTCTTTGCCTTGCAAGTGTTGAGATTGTCGGGGCAAACCACTCACGTTCAACTTAGGGGTTTATATTTTAGTATGTAAATTCTTTGTTTTAAAAAAATAGAATATTTTCATTGTTTCTAAAGGTACAAAAGATACATTCTCTATGGTTAGGAACACTTGCTGCTCTTACAGAGGACCTGGTCTCAGTTTCCAGCACCTACCTGGTAGCTCATAACTGTCTATAACCGCTCCAGAAGATTGAGTGCCCACTTCTAAGCCTCCATGGGCACCAGGGATACATGCAGTGCGCATGCGTTCAAATGGATAAACACCCATGAACATTTAATAAAAATAAAGAAATTTAGTAAATTTATACTCTGTAGAAAATTTAGTATTTATAGAAATGGGGACAACAAGGTACAGTGGAAAAGGTGAGGACAAGGATATGAGGGGGACTAGGAAGAGGGAGAATCTTTCAAAATAAAATGTGTATTAAACTCCCGAATGGAAATATATAGCTCTGTAGGCTAATTTAAGAACAATCACAAAAATTAGGAAAAAAGAGAAAATTTAAAATACCTAAATTCAAGAGCATTATATTGCATAATTCCAAAGAATATCATTCATATAGAATCTTGTAACAAAGAAGGTCTTTCCGAATCCCACAGAAAAACAGTGTTGGAAAAGCTTCTCTAGTTATTTGTCCATAAATGTACAGTCCAAGTTTACCAGATATTTCTCATATTTACTTATATAGCCATATCTACCTAGGCTTTCCACAGATAACATATTTTGTGATGTAACTTATAGGCTAAAAATTTATCCAGGGAAAAGAATGAAATCATTATGATTTTGAAAATATTAATCTTAGAGTATTGATGGACCACAGTTCATAAACAATTCCCCATAATAAACTACTTGTAGATGGGTAGCATTGTTTCATTCTTGATGAATTTATTTGACTATTTCCTTAAAATGAATTTTCATGTCCCGATAGAAGAATCAAATATTATGTAAATTGTATTCTTGATGCCGATTTGGATGAATTCCCTCTATCATGAAGGTCATAGGTTTATGTTCCCGCTGAAAATGGATGGTGGAGCTGGGTGTCTGCCTCCCTGTGATCACTGCGCATGATCAGTCTTAGTATTTGCATCAGTATGTGTAACATGGGGGCCAACTGTGGGGATTTCTGTCCCCCCCAGTACCCCACAGCTGGCAAGCCCCAAGGAAAATCACACACAGGACTCCATAAGGTTATAAACTGATTGGCCCATTAGGTCAGGCTACTTATTAGCTCTTATAACTTATGTTACCCCATTATCCTTATCTATGTTAGCACATGGCTCCGTACCTTTCTCAGCAGGGCATGTTACATGCTCCCTCTTCAGTGGTCTGCACAGGAATGGCTGAGGGAGCTTTCTCCTCCTTAGCCTTATCCTATTCTCATTGCCCCGCCTCTACTTCCTGTCTGGTAGACCCGCCTATACTTCCTGCCTGGACAATCAGCGTTTTATTAAAATTCATGATTGACAGAATACAGATAATTCTCCTGCACCAAGTATGATAGGGCAAATATGACTGTAACTCTTTATAGTTGTGACTTAATTGCTAAAAGACCCAGAAAAGCTGGCTACTTTCGCCTATTACTCAAAATTTGCAGATTTAAAATAAATAACTGAGCAAAAGGGTTGAGGGGCCTTCTCCAAAGTCTGCCACGTATCTTGTAAGCCTTGGAGTCAGTAATTGAATTAAGGTTCATCTGGTTACAAAGCTTCTGTTTAGCTTCTAAGTTATACAACTTCACCACGTCAGAGCTTCCAGGTCACTCTCCTGGTGACACTTGAAGATTTCTAGTCAGAGAATGAGAAGTAATATATCTTCTACTACATTACTAATACAATGTGTCTAATATCTGCTTGCTGGGTCTCCCATTGAGTGTAGCTGAACACTTTGCTATCTCCTAAAATGTGGCTCAAGTGCAAAGTTATAGCAGAGAAAAAGTTCTGAAAGGTTTGGATCAGAAATGAACATATATTCATTTGGACATATACTCAGTCAAATATTAGTGCTAGATTGGTATACACTACAGTACTGTTTCAGTACAAGTTAAATTAAAAGGGAAAATTTCTGTTTTAGTCTTTGGGGATCCAGGTTCAGTTGACATCGTGGGTATGATGCTTACTCAGTGCTTCTGTTTTCCTCCGTCTTTTGCTCACTGTTCATGTTCTTGAAGGAATTACCAAGGACACACGGGGAGCCGGATTTCATTTCTGGGTGGTTCAAGCAGGCTAAGGCTTAATAAGCTTGGCATCTGTGGCTTCCTCTAAGCTAGGAGGATTTATAGTTTTAAGACTTTCAGAGCATGGGAGGGAGCGATCCTCTTTCCATAGGTTTCCTGGCCTGTGCTTGTATGCCTGCAGGTATGAGTTCTGCATTATCCTTCAACAAAGCAAGGGCTGAGGATCAGGCTCTTCTTTGGGGTGGGGGGAAGGGCAAGAAGGAGCAGAGGATGGTCAACCTGCCAGCATGTGTCTCTGTGTTACTGCCACTTTCTTTGTTCATGTGTCTCTGTATCTCTTTGCTTCTAAACATTTTCTGTTTTTATGTCTCTTTGTGTCCACTCCCTACCCTGAAAGATACCTTTTTGATCTTATCTCTCTCTTTTTAGACTCGGAAAGACAAGCACTTAGGTTCTTTGTTATTGGTGTCGGGTTTTTTTTTTTTTTCTAGAAAGAGGCTGATAGAGCTGATAACATAAATGCAGTATCGTCTCTTGAAGGTTGAACCCCAAAGTTCTTCCTTCAGTGTAGGCCCATGACAATGCAACCCCGCTGCTGTGGCTCCTGTCTGCAGAACATCAGTCACTTAATGGTCTTGCCCATTCAGCTGTGAAAGTTGAATCTGGGCCAATCACTGACTCCTTTAATAGAACTTCTTCAGTCTTCCTGAGGACTGAAAAGGTGACTGACAAGTCAATCATCTCCATCCTTCTCTCCTCCTATAACTCTCTTCCTCCCCTTCTCTCTTCTCTGCCTTTCCTTCTCCCTTCCTCTCTCCCTCCATCCTTTTCCTTAGTGCTGGGAATCAAACCAAGGCCCTGCATGAACCAGGTAAGTACTCTTCCACTGAACTAAAGACCAAATCCTGTAATCACATAGTTTTGTTGTTGTTTATTTATGAGACATGGTTTTACTATGTTGCTCTGGCTGTCCTGGACTCACTGTAGACCAGGTTGGCTTCAAACTCACAGAGATTCCCCTATGCCTGACTGATCACATACCTTTTATTTGGGTTGCTTCTATTCCTTTGTATTCTTGATAGATATCAGAGTTAACAGTGACTGAACATTTTTGCTTTATTTATTGTTAAGAAATAATTCTGGTTTTTTGCTATGGAACAGAGCTTGAATATTTGGATGAAATGTTAGGCTGGTTTCTTGTCCTACCCTGTTTGTGTATCCCTGTGTTTGGGGTCTCTGACGGAAGGTGAGTGAAGAATATCTTATCTCTTCTTTTCTTTGCCTTGCTGATGTACAAACCAAGGGAAAATCTGTTACTTTGATCCAGTCAGAGGAACTATAATTTTTTCCATTTACCTCCCACCCTCAATGGAAAATAAAAGGATACAAGTCTCTCTTGGTCCATTCTGTGTTCTAAGACATTTTATTAGACAGAGGGGACAAGTAAAAGGAATATTTTGATCTCATGGTATTTTTCCCACAACTTCATAAAATGAAAGGCACAAATGCAAACTTAAAAATAAAAGATATCAAAGAAATTTTTTCCTGCCTAAAATTCTTTCTTTGCAAAAGTCTGTCAATAATTCTCATGGTCCAAAGGGAAATTGCGTGGCTCTCTTGTCACCTCTCCTGACAGGTGGAAGGAGACAGGGAAACCCATAAAAAATGTGGTGTTGGCTGTGGCTGTCAATCCTCCTCGGTGCATAAACCGCAGGCACAGGGTGAGCTCAGAACAATGGGGACCCTGGTTCAGGGGAAAATCGACACACTCAATCTTGCTGATGAACTTGTTCATGGAGATCAGAATGGAAATGATTTGCTCTGGGAACTCTCAAGGTCCTGCTGTTAAGTCATTAGCATAACGTGCAATGCTACATCAATTTGGGCCAGGAGATCTGGGTGTGCATTCTCAAGGGCTTCCTCCATTGCCCGCACATAGAGATGGAGTCAGGTGCTTTAGGACTCCATTTGCCTTTCACAGACATTTCTGATTTGAATAAATATTACTATTTATTATTCCCAAATTTAGGGTTATTAATTATATCAGCATAAACCTAATTTATGCCCTCATAAACAGCGATAATAAATGCTGCCAACTGCTAGTACCCATTTCTTGCCAACTGTGCCGGTAGTTTATGGCTTTCGACACCCCCCTCACTTCCCAGAAGTATTAAATTAAAAATGAGCCAGGGTTGCAAAGTCATTGATCAAGTGGGTCTGAGGCTCTTGGGTAAAAGGTGTTTGTTTTGTTAAATGGTTTGATCCTTCACTGGCTGAGCAAGTTCTGATGTTTGAGTGTACTCCAGTGTCTCTCCTGTCTTGCCTTCCCTGTAGCCTTCTTAAAGGGGAAAGAAATGGGAGCAGGGAGACCAGGATGGAAGGAGGCTCACAGCATCATCCTTCATTCTCAATATCCCCTTTACGCACGTGTCCTCAGAGCATCCCCAACTCCTAACACTTTCTTTCAACATATACTTAGGAGTAGTTATGGAACAACTCTTGATGTGGTTTTTCAACTTCCATTTCATCTACCATGTAATTAGTGAAATACAAGGCCTCCTAAATATACAAAGAATTCTATGGCTGGAAGTAGTGAGCAAAGCCCTCATATCCCTTCCAAAACAGAGGATGCTTTTTAAAAAATGTTACTTACTCTTAAATCTCAGTGGGAGGGCGTCTCTGCTTTGTGAGGGGAGGGAGCGTCTGTTATCAGAGCTGTGATAAGATCACATTGCCTTTCTCAAAGGGAACAGTTTTTGTCATTCTTTGTCCTGGTTCCTGCTTTATTTTCTATGGTAGTGGCAAGGGTAATACCTTGTAGATCCTGACCAAATAATCAAAAGATCCTGCCAGAGGTCAGACTTAACTTCTTTTCAGCTGAGTGACTTTAGACCAGTTACCTAACCTCTCTATCCCTGTTCCTTCTGCTTATTACAGGGTCACAAGCCCTACCCACTGTGCCTTACCTGTTCAGTGTCATGATCAAATATCTCAGGACTTTTAAACTGCGCGGTACAAAGTAAGAGAGGTTCCGCTCACTGCTGTGATGCCTGGATCTCAGGGGTGACCATCAAAGCTCTTCTCTGTGGTTGGGCCTGACAGGTTTAATCATCTTTATCTTGCTTTTCATTCCTCAGTTTCTCAAAGAGACCCAGATAAGTCATACCAGTGGCACAGAAATCAAACAGAGAGAAGAGATAATGTTGAAGGTGAGAAAGTCTCTTTTTGATAATATCCAGATGTCATATGTAGCATATATCAGCGATATATCAGAAAGTAGCCATAGAGTTGAGTAAATTTTAGCAAATATATAGCAGTACAGACAGCTTGAATTTCAGGAATTGAGACTAATATTCTTTTTTCTGCTTCATGCTTAGTCTTTAAATGACTTAGTTGGCCCATCAGAATGGATTCAAAACCTGACTTCTTGCCTTGAGAAGTCAGCTTCTCATCAGCTCCCCCATGAAGACTTCTGGATAAGTTTTCAGGGTGTTGAACATAATCCAGATCTTGGGTCCATGGATCTCCTTTCCCAGCTTGAAGATTATCTCCCAGATGTACCCAGAACTTGGCTGGCATTGCAGGAGGCCCAGGTTTCTAGAGAAATTTCCCTCATCAGGAGCCAGAAAGAGCTTCTCTTTTCCTTCTTCTTTCTTTTTCTTTCTTTCTGCTTCTGCTTCTGCTTCTGCTTCTGCTTCTGCTTCTGCTCCTTCTCCTTCTCCTTCTCCTTCTCCTTCTCCTTCTCCTTCTCCTCCTCCTCCTCGTGTTCCTCCTCCTCCTCCTCCTCCTCCTCCTCCTCCTCCTCCTCCTTCTTCTCTCTCTCTCTCTCTCTCTCTCTCTCTCTCTCTCTCTCTCTCTCTCTCTCTCGGCTTTTTGAGACAGGGTTTCTCTGTAGTTCTGAAGCCTGTCCTGGAACTGGCTCTGTAGACCAGGCTGGCCTTGAACTCACAGAGATGCACCTGCCTCTGCCTCCCGAGTGCTGGGATTTAAGGCGTGTGCCACCACCACCTGGCAGGAGCTTCCCTTTCCTGGGCTGGCTATAGAAAATCACTTCATAGCCTCAGTACTGTTCAGTTCCAGTTCTATTTCCTCCTCCACAGCACCCAGAGAGTATACACAGAAAAGCAGAGGGAGCAGTTAACTTTGGTCATGAGGATCCCCCCTTCTCACCCTGCATTCCAGGTTGACATTGCTCAGTTATTTATCTCTGTGAACCAAGAGCCCTTCTAAATTATTGGGCGTATTCCTTCATTGTCTGCCTTTCTTTTTGCAAATATGCTCCCATACATCTTATGCCCCAAGAAACACTTTCTTCTCTATTTACAGCCCCCCCACCATGCTCTCCACACCTCCCCGTGGCCCAGTAACAGCCAAGGAGATAAATAAGGCACATAACTCTTTTTGACTATTATTTTTTTTGTTACTCTGCACAGTCACATATATAATAACAAGGAAACAAATCTTATTACTAAAGTAATTACAATAAATAAAAAATAACCGAGACAGTAGCTTCAGGAGGGATGGGCATGTCAGGGGAGTGATTGCTGCAGGATTAAAAAATTTTAATTTACTAGCGCCAGTCACCGCTGCTGTGCTGATGTCCCACTCAGGAGATATGTCTAATTAGAGTGGTTATCATTGTGCTTTGAAGACACTCACCCTTAGTTGACTTCTGCCTCGGGTCTTTAAAGAGGAAATTGACCCAAGGGATCCCTGGAGAAATCTCCTTGTCAACAGCCCTGTGTTGGGAACAGCAAAATTTAGCATGTTCAGTTGGCTCATCAACAAAGTTTACAAGCTGCCGGGAATGACTCGCTATCCATTTCTCTGTCTGCAGATAAACGTCCCTTAAACTAGCATGGACTCAGGTGACTATCCTGTCAACTATGGGTCTCTAAGCACAGGTGATGCTGCATCACCTGTATCCCTTAGTGATACAGGTCAGTGCAGAAAACTCTTAGAGTGGCCAATCTAATTTTAACCCAAAGCAAATTAAGTACATTTGTTTTTGTACAGTCAGCAGTGGAAATGGACAGTTATTTTTCTTCGTCAGCTATGAGGATTATCCTATGTCTGGTAGCTATCTTTCTAAGTGTTTGTGGATTTCAGTCATTTTCTTTTTTTTTTTGTGAATGTGAAATATGTAAGACCCTAATGCATAATATTTTAACTATATTCTAATGCCATTCTTACTTTCTTAAAACCTTCTGCAAGTAATTTTTGAATGTTTATGACAGATAAACCACTAGAAAATAATTTTTCCATGACCTTTAGCATCATTCTTTAAGAATGTCATGTCAGATGCTTGTGTTCTTTTGCTGTATGACCTGTGGTCTCCTAGTCTATGCTAGACAGTAATCTCCACATTTGAAACCTGGGAAAATACAGAGTAGAGACATAGATAGTATGGAGTAACGCCTGCCCAGCTGCTACCTTCGTTACCATCTCTACTGCCACTGCCTCAATCAGATAGTAATGGAGTAAAGTTCTTTTCTCTCTTCTCCTTTCTTCTCTTTCTTTAACTCACTACTTCTATCCTTCTATTCCTTCCTTTCTTCCCCTCTTTCTTTCTTTCTTCCTTCGTTCCTTCATTTCATTTTTTTTTTCTCTCTTCTGTATCTGGGTAATTAAAACATGCCCACTTATTATCTACATCATTACAGAACCAGAGGCTATAGAATTCAGTAACTTTGATGCTAAAAGGCATCTCAGTGTGGCAGCATGTCCAGCCCATTCTTTATCCATAAAAGAGAAAAAAATGTATGCTGAGAATGGCACTAGAGTTTTTAATCCCTGTGATGTATGATGCTAGAGTTAAATTTAGAATCCAGTCCTATAAACTTACCTGGTGAATGACAATACTTGTGTATGTCCTTTTATATAATGTTAACTAATTTCTGTCCTGTAAGACAGTTATGTATAGTCTTATGCATGATACTGTGAGTCTGGGGCCCGTGAAACAAAGTAAGAAAATGAAGAAATTAATTAAGAATTTAAGAAATTAAGAAAGAGAATTCAAAGAAATCCGTATTGAAATGGATGAAATGCTGAAAGCCTGTCAGCTCAGATGGCAGCAGGAGTTTGAGCTAAGAAGGCTTGTCAGAGTGGCAATGTCTCTAGTCTAGCATTTCCACTCAGGGACAAAGTGGTGCCAATAGACATTTCACTTAAGAGGTTGCTCTTGTTGGACAGCAAAGTCAACAGATTCTTATTGAAAATGTTAGAACTTGACATAGCCATCAAAATATTATAATGGAGTTTCTCTTGTAATTGGTAAGACTGGGCCATTTCCTAAAGGTATTTGGACAGGGCCAACATTGTCTACACAGGCTGAGGAGCATTAGTGATGCCTCCACCTGGATAATGTCCCCACCCCCGCCCATGAATCTAACTGAGGTGCAGACACAGGTGCCTTCCTGGGAAGAAGCTTGTAACACAGTGGCCAAGAACATTCGATTTGGACCAGGAGGGCTGGCATGTTCCACTTACCTCCCTATGTGGCTTTCTTTTGAGATGCTTGCCCTGAACTGGATCATTTGGAAAACGGACTCCTGATAACTGGCTGCGGGAGATTTATTTGTTGTGTTCTGGGGAGTAATACTTTTAAAGTGGGTGAAGGAAGCTCTTATAGGATGGAGTTGTGATGGAATCATTATTATATGGGCTTTGGATGGTTGGTTGAAGATGGAACAGCTTATCAAGGTCCCTGAAAGTAGAACGGCAGCCAGAGAGGGGGTTAGCCTTGGCCAAGGAAGATCCCCTGGCTGTTGACATTTCCCTGTGTAGGTAATCAGCCCTGAGCCTTGGCAGTCAAAGCAGATGAGCAATGAAGTCTTCTGTTCTAACATGCACTCTGAGGGACAGAGTACAGCACCCATATTTTGTATTCTTTTCTGTAGAGTGCAAACGATGATGACACTTTCTCTGTAGTTTCACTGTAAGTTAAGAGTCATTTTGCAATGTCCCTAATATTTAATAATGATCTATGTCTACTAAAGTAGCCAATATAAATATATATGAATTAAGTTACATATTAGCTGTCATGGAGACCATAGCTATAGTTAGAATGATGAAAGTAGAAAAATCAAACATAAATATTCTTTATCCTAGTATATTATTAGACTATATTTTTCTAAGTTTCACATTGGCAGAACTCCTCATTGCCTTTTCTTCGGTTAAGGAAAAGAGGCTGTTGCTCTATTTTTTTGGTGGATTGCTTACATTGTCATGCAAATGACCATGATGAGAACAGCCCCATCCTCTATAAGACACCCTCCCTGGCAGTTCATGTACTCCTGTACATGGCAAAACAAAGAAAAGTCATTCCAGGCAAATATGTAAGCTTAGTAGCACTTGTAGATATTGATAAGTTCCCTGGAGATTCATTGTGATTTTTGACATCACATAAAGTAAAGAGATGGCTATGCTAATATGATGTTGGGAGAGTCCTCGTCAGCAGAACTGAAATCAATATTTTCCCCTAAGTGCAATGTTAAGGGAAAATGCCCAAAGCTTGGGCTATATTTGTCCAATGTCAAGACAAAATAATTGCAATGTTTGTGAGTCCTAATGAGGCTGGGCCTCTCTCCAGAAAGATACTGCATACATCAATGCCCATCATTTGTGGTGGTAACTCTGGAAACTCAGACAGCAAGACTCCCTTCAACAGTAATCAAAGCCCTAGAATCCATCTGAGCTCATGTGGAGGAAGACTTTTAAAAACATAATCCAATATCTAGCTATTAATCTGGTCATGTTGACACTGAGTTATTGGGTGTTCTTATTTAGGGAAATTGGCCACTGAGAGACTGAGAGATAATGCATGAAATTTAATGGATATTTGAGAAATAGCTCGCTCCCCTCTGTCATTTTGTGGTAAGGCCTTAAGGAGCTTCAAATAGATAATACATCCATAATAGTATTAGAAAACATTCGCTTCAACTCAGAGTTTCATCATACAGAGGAAGGAAAAATTTAGATTTGCTCGTCCTTATAAAAGTTCACCTCGTTTCCTAGAATAGTTGAAATCTAGTCTAAAGACAGTTGACTCTTCTATTGTACTAATGCTTCTGCAAATGTCATTTCTCGTTGACAAAAATTGGATCCCTATCATCCCAAAGAGAAAGACTGTGTGAACTATAGATGAATATGGTTCTGTAATCTCATCATACAACCATGAACTCTGAAGGAAATCAGCATCTCGTCCTTCTTCACACCTTGTGTTTGAGTTTCTTTAAGATGTTCATGCCATGGAGCCACACAGCCTGCCCTCCTGCTCTGCACTCAGTTTTAATCTCTTCCCATAGAGGCATATCCATTGCTGATAGACTTCCTGGAAAGCCATGATGTGAATCGCATTAAAACAGGCATCTCAAAGCTTCTGCTCTGCTATGATAAATAAATAGAATAAATAAATAGAAAATTTCTGTTTATAATGAAGAATTTTTTAAATTTTATTTTTCAAATAATGGATTTAACATTATATATTTGGAGCCGAGAACCAAACCAGGCAAGCACTCTACCACTGAGCTAAATTCCCAACCCTTAAATAATAAAACTACTAAGTCTGTTTTTGTTCTTTGTGTGTACGTGACTTTGTGACTCACCACTTTGTACTGGATAACCAATGAGAGACTCATCCATAAGATAGGGCTCCAGGGTAGGATGCTCCTGGGAAGGGGGCTATGTTTCTTTCTGCTCCTTACCTTTATGTGTATTTTTAAATTCTTTCACTGCCCCTGAGTGTCCTCTGAATTGTCTCACTCAATTGCCCAGTAATTATTTATGGACCATCTCTTAACTGAGAGATGTCTGTAAGCCTGTGGATAAGATTGTGAGCAGTCTATGATGATCATATTGCAGGAGGAAAAAGATACCATGCACAGGGGAACCTACTATTAGCAGTAATCTGAGGGATCCTAACTAGAAATTCCGATTTATTAAAAAAATGGGACTTATTGTATAGTCTTCAAGTTCAGGATGACGGTTTGGAATCCACATCGAGGTCCTAAGCAAGTGTTAGCCAACATCTATATGTCTGTGTTGGTGGGGTGGGGCAGCTGATGATGGGAAGGTATGAGAGCTTCCTGCAAGATAAATAGGTATATTCAGGAACCTGGGATTAGCTAGATTTTTATTGTGGTGAGATTTTCAGATTCTCAGGTAACCATGCCATAATCTTCCTCAAAACACAGCTGCTATTTCTCAAGTTTGAAACATGGTTCCTTAAACCATTTTGATGGCTAATTATGTTGCTAACTCATGTTCCATTTATTGTTAAATAAAGCTGTAAGTCCTTTTTATTATTAATTGCCATTAGCGTAACCGCTTCCTGCTCTTTCAGTGTGTAGCTCTTCTGGCAGGATCAAGTTCTTAAAGTCACACTTACCCAAATTTCATTCAATTGGATTTCAGTTTTCGGAGACCACTTTTAGATCTTGAACCTGTCACCCACTTCATTTGTCTACCTCCTAATTTACATGGAACTTTCAACACTGGCACGACTTTCCTTTTTCTTTTCATTATGGCAATGATGCATTTGCTGAACTCGAGTGCACCAAGGACAATATACTAGATGGCATATCACCAAAGACATAGATCCATTTAGTTATGATCACTCAACCACATTCTAATCTATTTTAGGGCTGCTGTTGAGCCCATCTTTCTTTATATAAGTTACAAGGATATCTTGAGAGACTTTTGCAAATTCCCTGCTGAAGGCCTGTGAAACCCCATCTCCTTATCTAATAACCTGTCATACTGTGAAATGAAATTGGGCTGGCACAGTCGGAATGATTCGCTAAGCTGTTCTTTGTGATAGTTGCTGCTTTCTAAGAGTTCTACTTCTTTTCCTATGGGCCCTGAACTTCCCTGTTTACGTCTTCTGGGATTTCGTTGACGATCAGTGTCAGAATCACTGTTTTCATTTCCAGTGCTCTCTCTCTCTCTCTCTCTCTCTCTCTCTCTCTGTGTGTGTGTGTGTGTGTGTAATGAAGGGACACGTGCCCATTTTCAAAACCTTAGAATTGTGCATAGACTGACGTTATCTTAAACTGAAGGTACGCTCAGTCAAAGCCTTTGAAGAGCCAAGTGCTGTAACATGATGAGCCAGCTTATTGGGGTATCTGTCCCGTCCAGTACCCCACAGCTGACAAGTCCCAGAGAATCAATCACACAGAGATCTCTATAAGTTATAAAGCTGATTGGCCCATTAGGCCAGGCTACTTATTAGCTCTTATAACTTATGTTACCCCATTATCCTTATCTACGTTAGCACATGGCTCAGTACCTTTTCCAGCGGGGCAGCTTACATCTTTCCTCTCCGGTGGTCTGGGCAGAACTGGCTGAGGAAGTTTCTTCCTCACTAGCCTTCTCCTATTCTCATTGCCCTGCCTCCTCTTCTTGTCTGGTTGACCCACCTATACTTCCTGCCTGGCCAATCAGCGTTTTATTAAAATACATGATTGACAGAATACAGACAATTCTCCCACTCCAAAGTGCAGCCTCTGATCTAGAACGATTCACACATCTTCTCTAACTAAAACTTTGACTCTTGATCCTTTTTCCTCAGATTCAAGGTGCTGGTCAGGAAAACTTAGTCTGGAGGTCTGAGGATTGCAGCCCCCTGATCTCCGTTCACCGAACTGAGGTGCTACACATGGGTCACATCATTTCCGTGTGTGTATTTTAACCTAGAAAATTCCTTATGATATTCATTTAAATTGTTTTACTCTATTAACTTGATGCTTTGGAGTGCCAACTGAGATTCCCCCTTGAATATGAGGAAATCAGAGATTATAAAGATCACCTGAGCATGAAAATACACCGCACTGTGAATAAAATTTAATGTGGAGATGTTGGCCACAAATGATAAGCTCAAAGAGGTGAAGCAGCAGAATTTCAGGTCGTTAATATAACTTAGAAAGAAACTTTAGGTAAGTGATTCTTATGAGTTTCGGGACTTAAGCAAAAGTGTTTTTGTAACCAGTTAAAAAGCTGGTTATTTATATTGGTTATTTTTAAATGTGTTCCACTGCCAGAACACTTGATGTGTGTCCTAAAGGCGGAAGCCAAGTTACCCACTGCAACTTCAGACGTTTGTCATTTGGGAGAGAGACGCTGATTTTTGATTCATGGAAAACCTGGGAAATGGAATTTATCAAAATGTTATTATTAATTCTTTGATGATTCCCTACAGTGTATTTTGAACACATTAGCTCCCACCCTTACTCTCTCTAGATCCACTCCATATCTTGTGCATGTCACTCCACTGACTTGACTTCCTGCCTATCTGCCCCATCTGGATCAATTTGTGTGCATAACTACTCTGATGTGTGTGACTGACCGTTTTGGAGATCATACATGCTTCAGAAATTAGGCTACTTCTATACTACTTACCTGTGCTATACTGTGCTTCTATATGTCTGCCTGTCATACTACTATACAGAGACATTGTAAGCATAGGCAAAGCATATGAAAGGTGTGTGTGTGTGTGTGTGTGTGTGTGTGTGTGTGTGTGTGTGTGAGAGAGAGAGAGAGAGAGAGAGAGAGAGAGAGAGAGAGAGAGAGAGAGAGAGAGTTGGGGGTGTTGAGAAAGACCATAATAATGACACGCATGCAGAAAATTCATCAAAACAGAGATGCAGGGTCCACCCTTGCCTGAGAAGCAGTACACATTCTTTTCTAAGCATGTACCATGGTGTACATGAAATTTGTACTTGCCTGCACCACTGGACACGGGTAGCAAAGAAAACCGAAGAAAGAAAATTGAAGCCAGTATAGGAACAATGTGAGCTTCCATTATGTATTTAGAAAGCACACGTTAAAGATGTATAGACAGAAAGGCTGAGATTTCTGTGAACTCAAAGTAAAAACCCTCAAAGAAACACTACCTTTGCTATCGGTCAGAATGGGATAGATCAATATGGGATACAGGAAAGTATAGTGGTCAACTGAGGACCAGCTTCACCCAAGAAGAGGATTACTGTTACTTTGAGAATCTGATGGAAGGCCTAACATAAGGGTTATAATTTTGGCATCACCTTAGGTGAGCCTTGGCAAAATCTGTACATGGGTCCACAGTGCAGGCTCATTCACTTATGAGCAAAGCCAGGTCCCCTTTGATCCAAACTAAAACATTCCTTCAGGTAAGATCAACATGAACCATATAGGACCTACTAATACCAGAAGCTTAAACATGAAGGTTGGAGTAGCAGAGGGACTGGGTTTTGCCTCAGTCATTGGAAACTGAAGGAGTACTGAGAATAAAATATAACATGAAATCTTACATCACGTGAAATATTCTGTGGATCCTGTAATAAAACTCCCTTGTGACACAACCGAGCTATTTACTTAGTTTGCTTTGTTATATAATGTATTTATTTTTTTTTTAGATAGGTTCAAATGATGGTCAGCTAAGGACATAAGCTTACTCATATGTTCCTATCACTGATGAGTTTTTGACACATTACTTGGTGTGCTGGATAATTCTACATCAGTTTAGCACAGCTTAGAGTAATCTGGGAAGAAGGAAGCTCAACTGAAAAAAATGTGCAGTACTGTATTGGCCTATGGGGCATTTTATTAATGTGTGATGTGGGAGGGCCCAGCCCATTGTGGGTGGTGTCACCCTGTGTTGATGGTCTTGGTGCTATAAGTCAGCAATCTGAGTAAGCCATAAGGAGAAAACTGGTATGCAGTTCTCCTCCATGGCTTCTCCATCAGTTCCTATGTCCAGGTTTCTGCCTCGTCATCCCTAGTCAACAGGCTACAGGATGTAATATAAGATAAACCCTCTTTTCTCAAGTTGGTTTTAGCCATGGTGTTTTAGCACAGTGATAGAAGAGACTAAGGCAGTGGAGACAGACATTGAATACAATCATTTTTTATGAGTACGCAGAGAAAAGTACGTAGTTTGCAGAACAAAATTATAAAAGCTTCCTTTTAGAAGAGTAAGGGCAAATATACTGGGTCTTTCCATACCATTCCATAGCAAGAATCAGAAACTGTATGAGGATGAATATTCTTTTATAAACACATCCTGTATATACTGGGCAACATTAATTAGGCACTATTTTTATGAGTTGAAACTAAGCCCTCTCCAGAGTCCTAAGTGACATTTTCAACTTTATCCTGCCACTCAGTACTTCACATTGGTTTATTTTTCTGTCTACTTTAATAATGAGACTTGTATTTTACAACCAAAGATGTTCTATAATTTTAAAACTTGCTAATAAAATGCTTCTTTGTGTTTAGCAAGATTGACCATCCACAGGTTTTGGTCATTCATAATCAATTTTCACAAGGAAACCCTTTTTATTTATACTTGGTCTCCCAGTATGATTATTCAGTATTCTGTCCTTTGTTCTTGGAAAGTCTGGATAATGTATTATTATTATTAACATGGCTAATGGTTCACTAACTATTAGACTATCTTTGACATCAGTGGTTCCCAAGCTTGATTGCATTTATTAATTTCTTGTTATTGTTGTCTTTAGGAGTTGGGACACACCTCAAATTTTCTCACAATTCAAACATAATGATGGAAGCAGGTAAACTACATGGACAAACACCTTCTCATGTCTCTTTCTTGTTTCTGCACTCCTGAACAGAAGTAACTCAAAGTGTGATGGATCTTAATCAACCTTTCGTATATCTTCAGCTTTTTATTCTGTAAATGGCATTCAAAGAAAGTATAGGGCCTGTAGCCAATATACTCAGGTCAATTGATTTTTTTTAAAAAAATCTTATTAAATGGAAGGGATCTGATGAAAATGAGCAAAGGTGAAAGTAGAATTTAGGTAAACCAAAATGAAACTTGGGACATTTGAAATGCTAATTGGAGTTAACTGGGTGTAGAAAACCTAACAAACAAAGATTAGAACGCTTGAAGAGCCAACCATATGACCTTTGCATTATAGTACAATAAATTATGTTAACATGGAGAGGAATACGGAAGGCAAGACTATGGCTCCAGTGGCCAAATCCGTATCTTACCTTAGATGCTCTGGAATTTTCTTTCCTTCTTTTTTCTTTACAAGCGTCTTTTTCTCCATTTAGAAATATCTACTTCATCATCTAGTGGAAAATATCTAGAAGATATGTTTGTAGCTTTAGTGTGTGATTATTATTATTTTTTTGAGTTTATATGAGTTCTCCATTTCAGGGAAATATCTCTAATAAGGAAGCTTGTAACTAAATTTAGGAACTCATATTTTGACCAGTGGATTTATCATTCACGAAGATGAATTAACACAGTACACAGAGTAATATCTGAAGGTAATCAACAGCGTATTGGATTCTTATCCTTGTGTAGTGAATTAGGTATTATAATCAGTTTTTTTCTGAAAGTAAAGAGTTACAGGAGACATTTTCTGGACCAAAGATTGAATGAATTTATCTATTGAAGACCCATGTTCTCACCTCTCACAGAAGGAAATGCTAGTTGATGTTCCGGGAATTCTTGACTCTATGATAGGTAACAGAGCAATGTCATCAGGCCTGTGATACAAACAAGTGACTATTGAGAGCAGGATAGATACAAAGGAAAAAAAGTGGCCACTGACTTCATAGAAGGTTCCAGAAACATGCAGACAGTGCTGTTCTACTTTTGTGCTTCTCTTACACAGACATCTGAAAGGGTACCAATTCCAAAGGCACTGAGGATCTTGGGTCTATATTAGAAAGAGGACTAGCCCTGCTGTTATGAAGTCCACGTGCTTCCTGTGGTAATTATTGTGTACTCTCTCAAGTACTAGCTTGGAGAATGTTTTTGCCTTTGTTTTTATTAGATGTGTCTCTTCGATCACATAGAAATGATAAAAAATAAGCCTCTAAGAGTCCAACGTGGGAACATACATGTGTGATGGATAGAAAAGAACAGGAAGGCTGTAATTTTTCTTTGAAAGCAAAAGTTTTTTAAAAAGTGCTTTGAGTATAATAGATTGTCAGCTGGGCTATCAAACTTGGAATTATAGCTGGGCCCAGCAGACTCACCACGTAAATTTGACAGATAGGGCAACCGCCAAGCACTGTGCCAATGCTGCCTGGGTTCACAGTTTCAATTCATCTCCGAGGAATCCACACGGAAGACCTTCTCTCCCGGACACTCACAGCCTTGTAATTTCAGGCTGCGTTCTCACCATGAGGCTGAACACAACCTTGAACCATGTCTCCATTTCTCATCTTATTTCAAGCAAATGAATTCCGCCAGGACGTGTTGCTCGTGAAAGCACGCATCTTTCTTGTCGTTGCCTTTGAGCTCTGTGACTTACAGTGTCAAGATAGACAAACACACAGATAGGAGAGAAGCCTAGAGAAAAATCCATGGCGACAGCAAACAGCAGCGATATACTGACTTTGATGAATATTTGCTAGCCTAACCCTCACTGGCCAGAGTTCAGTTCAGATTTCAGTGCTGGTGGTTACAGCTCTCTTCTGGAGGATTAATAAAATGTTTTGATCCCAAAACAGTTCCACACACTTGGAAGTGGGGGGGTGTAGCTTGAGGTAGCCAATTTTTGAACTGCTGAGATACCACAAATAACAACATGGCATAAATTATATATATATATATATATGTGTGTGTGTGTGTGTGTGTGTGTGTATTTTGGGAAAATACTTTTAAAATACCCATTATTAATTTGACTTTAGTCCTGATATGTAGGGTAATGAGACTTTTTCATCACTGAGGTGGACTCCAGTGAAGTACAGTACACACACATCCACACACATGCCCACACTTTACCAAGAACAGACACCATATGTCTTAGACCAGGAGTCATGATCTTTTCCTCACAAGCACACGACTACGATCAACACACTCAGGATCCCTAACCAATACACACAGGCGGTATGTTTTATTGGAAACATCAATGCGTTGTATGGCAATAAGAATGAGGCATGCAGGTAGTCCGCTTTACCACAGAGATACAACAGCATTATCACCATTTAAAGGTAGCAATCGAACACTTAACTAAGTCTTTCAAAGAATAAGGGCTTTATAAAATTTGGCAAGAAATATGATTAGATTATAGTTTAGCTTTATCATGTGAACTTCCAAAGGTTCCTGGGTATGCTAACTTATGGAGTGGAAAAGTTAGACATTTAATATCACCAAATTCTATGTGATTCTTGGGCCAGCCCTTTAGGAGAGGTAATATCAAAATCCCTTATATAGTTGAGAAAACTGGGTTCAGAGAGGCTAAATAACTTATTCATGTTCTTAGATCTTCCCTGTGGTAGATACGGAGCTTAAACCTGCCTTGCTCCAAAGTCCCAGTATTTTAATGTGCTTATCAACATTTACCTTCTTAATTAGTTAGCTTGACCTCACTTTCCTGAACTGAACCTAATATTATAAGAGAAAGTAGTGCTTCTTGTGATGGCTAAGGGCTGCTGGAACGATCCTGGATGAGTTGTATCCAGCTGAATAACTCTCGTCTGTAACATGAACACAGCAGCCTCTCCATTATAAGGTACTTAGAAGAACGGAAGAATGTGGTTTGTGGGAATGAACGACTTAGCACAATGCATGGCACACACTTCCTTCCCATGAAAGTCTTGTTACTAGATGAATTCCCAGTTACCGGGAAAGACATCCAGAAGGCGTAAACCTTTATATGAGGCCATCTACCACCTTTGCTTTTGGTCCCTGTAGTGGAAAGCAAAACAACTATATGCAAAATATTTTTGTAACTCAGACTGCCCTTCATAGTAATTAGTCTTAGTTAATAAGATTTTGTTGTGCTTTCTGAGTTTTTATGCAGTATCTGAGAAGCCACTGGACTCCATCTGCATTTTAATATGTCAAGGCTTACTTAATAGCCCGTATCAACATTGTGGCTGTATTGTGGCAGTTACATTAGAATGGTACTGTAAGGCTGGTGGTGTCATCCTCTTTGACTTCCCTGATCCTACCTTACATGTTCCCCCCTCAGTTGAGACTCCGTGGAGCAGAGCTCTGACACAGAGCAGAGAAGTTTAAGCAATGTCTAATGCATCATCTTCTAGAAAAGGTGAACATCATGTGGAACCCTGGGCTATGCAACATTAGCCATGATGCTTCTGAAACTTTAAAATCCAAGTATTCATCTCTTATACTATAGTTTTTTTTCCCCAGTGTGGGGACAACAGCAGTTCTTAGCATCCCCAGGTTTTTATAAAGCAGGTTTTATCTTTGTGAATCAGGGGTCTGTCGGTTGATGTGTTTTGTTCAACTTGCTCTGCTATGTAAATTTCTATGAATAGCTACATCATGTACATGAACCTGCATGGTAAGAATAGTGATATAGATATATGTATATATATATATATAATTGATATATATATATATATATATATATATATATATATATATATATATATCAATTAAAGCCAGTTCTTTATTCAGATGACCTTAGTTTCTATTTAATTCTTAACTCATAAATTAATCCCAGGACTCGATCCGCAGTACCACATTTTCTTTAATTATATCTCCTTAGTCTTCTTGGGGGCTATGGTACTTCCTTGGACTTCCTTTGCTTTTAATGAGCCTTTTAGTTTTGCAGAACCCTGGTCATATAATTTGCAGAATTTTCCTTAATTGGGATTTGTCTGATGTTATACTCCTGATTGACCGGGTTGCTGGTTTGGGGAAGGGGGTGGGGGTCAGGTACCAAAGCATTTCACTATATTTTGTTGAAGACATATATCATACGGCATCAATAATGATGTTGATCTTGCTGGGTAGTGTTTATGGCATTGCCCACCATAAAGTTACTCTGCTTTATATCCCACACTGCTTTATTCTGTATTCTTTATGAACAGCCTTTGCTTGCTTAAATAGTATCAGGCCAGTTTCAAGGCTAGCAGAGATCAAGGGGTGCCCAGATAAAAGCTTGAAGGCAGACAAGGAGACCAACAGCCTAAGGCTGTTCTGCTTTGGGTTAAATTACTTTCCTGGGTCCAGAGCTATGAAAAATTGACAGAGTTTTCTTCCCTTTGAGATCAAAGAGGAGTGGCTTTGGTTGGGTAGCTGCAAGGCAGCATATCTGCATAGAAATGGGTCATACTGGTTGGAGTGGCTCATGTCCCCACATTTCTCCAGGGCTTTAGGGGGCAGTACCTGAATCTATTCTGCTTTGATTGTGAGTTCAGGGACAGCTTTCCTGTTTAAAGTGAACTGCATTAGGGACAACATGATCTGGGGTGACTCAGCGTGCACAAGCCAAAGCCTTCTGACATGGGGCCTGAGTCGAAACCCTCTAGCTGGTGGAAATGTAGGTGCCACCACTGCTTTGGGGATTCAGGGCTTCTCAGTGGAGTCCATTATAGAATATGAAGCTCTTTTTCACTCTTCTCTTGATCACTGACCACATCTTTAATGGGCAAGTGCAGCACTTTGAACAGAAGCAAGATGGGTGGTATTATTTATTGTAAATGAGGTGATTGAGCTGTTTGTAGAAGGAAAATGTGGCAGCTTCTGTCCTGGGATGTTCTCTGAAATGAAGTTGTTGGCATTTACAAGGTGAGAAAGACTGAGTCAAAGATGAAGAGTTCTATAAATGAGACTGCCCTTTCGTTTCCCAGATACCCAGCCCGAATAAACATACAGAAACTATATTAATTACAACACTTTTTGGCCAATGACTCAGACATATTTTTAACTAGCTCTTCCATCTTAAATTAACCCATTTATATTAATCTCTGTATTGCAATGAGGTTGTGTCTTACAGGTAATGGTCTTGCATCGTTCTCCTTTGGCAACTACATGACATCTCCTTGGTTCTTTCTACTCTCTCTCCTTTCCTCCCTCCTTCTCTCCCTCCCTCCCTCCCTTCCTCCCTCCCTCCCTCCCTCCCTCCCTTCCTCCCTCTCTGTCTGTCTGTCTGTCTGTCTTTCTCTCTTTGGATTTCCTTCCTGGCTTTACTCTGCTGTGTCATTGGTTAAAACAGCTTTATTCATCAACCAATAAAAGCAACACATATAGAGAGAGACATCCCACATCGGAGGGATACATCACAATAAAGAAAGCAGTCACTGCTCCAAAACCCCCCTCTAGACTCACAGATAAGTAACTTTGAGTGTGACCCCTGAGATTTAGGCAGAAGCCTACTTTGCCATAAAATATCCCCAGGGTTGAATTCTGTGAGAACTCTGCCACACACAGTATGGTGACTGACCCTCCCGACTCCAACAAATAACCTGCTAGCATCAATGCCTTCTCAGGTCCAAACCTTTCACTATCATCAGGGAAGCCCATCAATGTGTTCACTAATCCAATTTGGAAATCAGCATTGAGGGACTAAGCACGGGCTGGAGATATACTGAGTACCATTCTTGGGCAGCACCCCCTGCCCCATTCCTCTCATAGCTAGAACTGTCTTTGCTTCTTTGGGCTTTCCTTTTGAGACATGACCAGTTCAACAAACAGGAGTTTTGGGGACACAATGTTTAAGGTTTTCCTGGCTGCTTTACACCTTCCAAAGTGGAGCAGCTGAGAAATGCTGCTTTATCTAGCTAGTGGAAGAAACTGCAGACATCTTAAGACCTGTCAACACAGCCCACCGATTGTTTTAATTGTGACTGAAACACTAAGTTGCTCATTTATGGAGTCACTTCAAGTTTTTAAAATGGAGTAGAGGCAGCTTATTGGCCAAATTAACCTTTCTGCTGACTGCACTAAGTGTCTGGGTCAAGCTCTGCTCTGAAACCCGTTTCCCACCCAAGCAGTCTTACTTCTCCTGACCTTTATTCTAATCACCCCTTTATCGGACAGCATGTGTCTACCTAGGGAAAAAGGTCTACTTGCTTTACACCGATTTCAATAATATCTGACCTTGCTCTGCAGCCGGAGAGTGTATTGTTTGGATCATGAAACTGATGAGGCGAGGAGACGAGATGCTGTGAGGAAGTAACTAAAATGAAGAGAGACCAGAGGAAAAGCCACAGAGCACAGTTTAAATTAACCGATACAAATTTATTTACTTATTATATTTATGGGATGCACCCATTGGTTATTAGCCCCTGGGTACATTTTAAGAGGATCATAAAGAGAGACACTCCTTGTCATTATGGCTAATTAACATTCAAATTGACTGACTAACTAACATTTAAGTGCTAAGAATAAAATTGGTCATGGGCCAGTCAACTTTTTCATCAAATGTCCTTAAATAGAATCCGTTAGATGGTCCTCTTTCCTCTACTTTTCTACCTGGTGCCAAAACACTTCACACTAGAGAATGCTGAAATTGTTCAGGGGAACTATACAGTTACCATTGTGGCAGTTAATATCCAGTGTGTTTCTGGGCTCATGCAAGAGGGTGTGAAAAGTTTGATTAAATGAATAAGACTTCCTTCAAGAAGAGGTTTATAGTACAGCCTTAACTGATGCAGAAGAAATGAACACATGACATTCAGGACTTAGATGCCCTGTTGTGTTGGATTTGCTTTGTTCACACAATCATGGCAGTTACTGAAGCTTATAAATTAAGATCCAACTTTTCCTGGCTGAATATGTATGCTGAAATGTCCTTGCTCTGTTGTAAATCTATTCATGAGAAAAGCATGGGCAGAAAAGGAAAAAATACTAATTGGAATACTCAACTTAGTTTTCCTTCAGTGTTTTAGAAGAAGAGGAATTGTAGGGGAAAAGAATACATCTTTTCAATCACTAGCCTACAAGTAAATCTCTCCATGAACACAAGAGCTTCACATTGAAAGGAGACATCATGATGATATTTATCCTCCCCTAGTTAAATTCCTGGTGATAGGTTTCAGCCCGAGTCGATGAAGAGTGATGAGCACATCCCATTCAGTGTTTCCATGCCCTCTTGGAAGCAGGTGGGGATGACTAAGACCAGGAAAAGGGAAGGTCGGCTCTGAACCATGAAAGCTTCTATCAAGTGGTGTGGAGAGGATTAGTCTTGCTAACTGAGGACAAGGCTGATATCCTTAGGTAACAGTTAACAATGTGATGTTTAAAAAAAAAAAAGAAAAAACCCAAAGAACCTATTAGCAAATTTATATGGGAAGGACTCCTAAACTTTTTAATTAATTAATTAATTATTTTTCCAACCCAATCATAATTTCCCCTCCCTCCCTTCTTTTCTCCAAGTTCCTTGCCCCAAACCTCCCCTCTTCATCACCCCATCTACTCTTGCTCCTTTGACTTCAGAAAAGGGCGGCCCTCCCATGTATTTATCTGCCTGCCATGGTATACCAAGTTACAGTGAGACTAGGCACCTCCTTTTCTGTTGACCTGAAAGAGTCAACCCAGTAAGAGCAAAGGGTCTCAGAGGTAGGTAACAGAGACACAAACAGTCCCTGATTCCATTGTTGGGAGTCCTTCAGGACGATCAAGCTACCCAATTGTAACATGCATGCAGAGTTCTAGATCAGTCCCATGTAAGCTCTGTGATCAAAGGTTCAGTTCAGAAAGCTCTTCTGAGCCTAGGTTAGTTGATTCTGTGGTTTCCTTATGGTTTCCTTGACTCCTCTGACTTTCACCATCCTTCCTTCCTCTCTTCTACAGGGTACCCTGAAGTCCACCTAAGGTTTGACTGGGGGGTCTCTGTATCTATTTGCATCTGTTGCTGGGTTAAGCCTCTCTGACGGCAACTGGGCTAGGCTCTCATCTATGACAGTAACAAACTATCATTTGGAATCATTTCTTTGACTACTTTTTATTTTTGCCAGTTGTGTTTGGAAATATGCTAGATCTCTGTGATGTCCAGCCTCTGGCTCCTGGCCCTCCAGGAAGTGTCTGGATGGGTGAACTGGGGCTCTCCTTCTCATGGTATGACTCTCAATGGACCTGTCACTGGGGGGCCACTCCCACAATTTCTCTGCCACCTTTACCACGTATATCTTGTAAGCAGGGCAAAATTTTAATCTGAAAAAAGTAGCCTGTTTTGGGAGAATCACTTCCTTTGGATTTTGGAATTTGAGCCAATTTGCAGACTTCTTAGTCAGTGGATAACTTCCCTTAGAATCTAGAGAACCTGAAGCTTGTTTTCAAGTGGACACTAACCTACTGTATAAACACGAAGGGAACCAATGGGATTTGAAATCATCCTTCTGAAACTTCCTGCTTAGTTAATGAGCTTGGCCATGTTTGTTGATCCCTGTGAGGCTTAGTTTCCTTAACTAGTAAATTTGAGGAGATAATAAAACTTATTGACTAAGTGTTAAAAAACAAGTAAGGTACTTAACACTGTGCTAGCATGAATTTAATACTCAATAAATCTTAGTTATTGTTCTTATGGTGGTTATCAGCATCATAATGGTACAATAATAATGATCAACAACTCTTTCAGCTTCCCATTTTAGCTAAGATTTATTCTCCTAAAATTATTATTCAAAGAAACTATTTAAATTCATTTTTCTTATAGCGAAATATATTTTGGGGTGCGTACAGTAAGACTTCTGAACTCTCCCTTGAAGCATTTTTCTATTTCTTATTGAGCCCCTGATTCTAAGTCTTTTGTGTCTATGAACAACCGATTGTCATACCCTCTCTATGATGGTTGAAAGTGTTGAGGAGGATCCATGAGCTTCCTAAAGGGACTAAACAGGGCTCAAGTTTTATCATCTTCTCTGAGTATGTGTTTCTGAAAGGATTCCGATGGCATGGAGGGGAGAGCGAAAGACCACAGCATATGATATGCCAAGGTATCAAAAATAAGAACTGAAATAAGTAATTATGGATGGCCACAAAATTAAAGGAAAATGGGCATAAAATAGGTTCAGTGTACCTAGTGAATATGTTAGAGGCATGATCCTGTTGAGAAGAATTCCCTTTTATATAATTAACTTTATGTACAAAACATTTTAGGGACCATGAAATGCTAGCAATTCCTATTCATTCAGTGGATAGTTAATGAGTTCCCACTAAGTGAAAAGCACTGAGCTCAATATCAATGTGAAGAGTGACAAAGCCCAGAACATGACCTTGATGGCAGCGGCTGTGAAGCTCAGTTAATGAGATTTACATTAGTCACAACTGATATTAGTTGACAGCCGTGATCCCCATATTACTATTTTACAGATAAACAGAGAAGCAGGGTTTTATGAGGTACAGGTACCCAAAGTTGATTAGTTTGTTTAATGGATCCGCTAAGGAAAGACTAGGAAAAATGTTTGAATATTTCCCCAGAGAGTGCCTCGGGACCTGCTCGTCTTTTGAGGAAACAGCTACGGGGGAAGAAAGAATAAATGATCACAAAGTTAGAACTTTTCTTAATATTTTTTAACACTCTGCAGCTCATCGAAATCAAACAAACTGGTCCAGCCAAATCCTGTAAAAGCACCGTTATGCAACGAGGTCTGATTAAGGTTTTATTTTGCATGAAACGATGCCAAATTTCTCAGGATTTTTCCATTAAAAACAGTCTTTCCGCTAGTTACTATCGCCAGAGAGGGTGACTCTGTACTGATTACTTTTATAATTTTATAAATTATTTCCATTTGAGGATGCTGAGTATGTGTATTAAGGTATCTACTAGGGAGGATAATGAAAAACATTGCTAATAAATCCTGGTGTCATGCATTGCATAGCATTTTAAGTACCTTGGCACTAGGAACAACGCTCCCCTGCCGAAAATGTACTACTTACAGCAATGATTTGGGGTTTTAGAGGTATAGTAGCCCCGGATCTTAGTTAGGGCGGCTACTGCTGTCATGTAACACCACGACCAGAGCAATTTAGGGAGGGCATGACTTACTCTATGCTTCCATATCACTGTTCATCACTGAAGAAAGTCAGGACAGGAACTCAAGCAGAGCAGAAACCTGGAGGCAGGAACTGATGCAGAGGTCCATGTTCCTTACTGGCTCACTCAGTCTGTTTTCTTACAGAACTTGTGACCACCAGCCTAGGGATGGGCTGGGCTCTCCTCCATCAATCAATAGGAATGATTTTCTACATTCCTAATGTCAAGAATTAGGAAAATTCTCTACAGGTTTGCCTACAGTCTGATCTTATGATCAAATGAGAAGCCTTTTCTCATTTGAGACTTCCCCCTCCCTGATGCCTCTACCTTGTGTCAAGTTGACATAAAACACATCATAATCTGAAAGAATAAATGAATAGATCAATACAAAAGTGAATAAATAAACACAGTGGGATTCCTTTAAGATTATGAACAGGCCAACAATAGGAATAATAAAAGCTAAAGAAAGCGTGGTCATCTTTAGCTTTTTCTCTTGTCTCAGGTAGTGACAGCCTCGTGCTCTCGTCATGTCATGTCCTCCACCACGTACATTCCCTTCAGCTTTCGCAAAATGAAGAAATCTCAATACCTGCTTCTCTTAAGGTCTTGTTTTCTAAAAAGCCAAGAAGGAAGTATATCCGGGTACATAGACTGGAACATGCCTGATTTACTTAGGGAGTATTTTAGTGTCATGGTACAGAGCCTTACAAACTCCTGAAGGGGCTTCAGGTGTGTCCTGGCTCCCTTTGTCTCTGAAGTTTCTGCAGTAAATTTTACCCTGGATGGAAATTAATTTTAGCTTCCTCAATATTAATAACAGCATTAAGGACTGGTACAATAAAAGTTTATTGACTAATTTCCCACCATGATTTGCCTGTGATTCTTGTGCAGCCATATTATACTTGGATGAAGCAGAGATACTGCGTTTGTAGGCTGCATAGTAATGACAGTCAAAAAACGAATGCTACTTTGAAATCATTCACTGGGTTCTGAGACTTTTGGGGCTAGAAAATTTAATGCTGTTTCCGTGGGAGACACATTGAATAATTTTTAAAAAATAATAAGGGAAACTTCCCAACTGGAAAGGAGCTAAAAATTGCATAATATATCCCCAACCGGTTCATGTGTTATATGCTCAGAAAAGAAGCACCTGTTTTCAAGGGTTTAACTGGCAATGTGTGAGGGTCGTACTCCTGCCAGATAAACAGTAATTATAAGAGAAATCATAAAATGTTGAGAATTAACCCTTACTTTATTTCAGGTACCATGCTAATCATAGACCTGATTTTCCTCATGTCTCACAACCAGTTTATAGGTTACTTTTCTTTTCATATAAAGAAATAAGTCTAATATACCCCCACATCACATCACTAGTGAGTGATATCACTGATGCTGTAGCCTAGGATGTGCGTGTGCATTTAACATGCTTTCCAACAGGTACCAGGGTAAGGATGAGAGAGGCAAGGGAACCAGAAGCAAGCAATCAGACTCTGAAAGTTTATCATAGCTGTGAACTGAAACAAAATGTCAGAGTGGAATGCCTTTTCACAGGGCATAAAATGCTAGGAGTTAAATGGAAGCCACATTAGAGCTGGTGTTGAAACAAGCCCAGGAGATGCTAACATTAAACACAGTGGCAGGAAAAGGGCACGGAGGGTCAGTCATGAATCAGCATGAGGGTCAGGACAGATGGAGCAAAGATCTCACCTTTAGAGTTGGAGATGAAGTTGGTGGACACTGGCAGCAACTTATAATAGTGCAGGAAAGGTATTCTGCTCAGATAGGACAGACGAAGCCTTGCTGGCAGAGAACTGATCTGGAAAGACTTCAGGACACTGTCTGTGTCATGTGACCATCTGGATGAAGTACCTCTGAGCGTGCTCACTGTACATATTGCAAAGTTGGATGTCTTTAACAATTGTCTTTGATCTTTCATACCAGTGAAGTCCATGTCTTTTAATTCTTTTTCTTATTGACCTAATCTTTTACCCTTGGAACTGAAATCTTCAAGAGCTCATACCACAGATAGGAAAAAAAAAGTTCTATAAACAATCAAATATATAATTTCTCTCCATTTCGTTCTCAGTTTCTCAGGCTTTTACATAAGGAAGAACCCTTATAGAAGACTGTTGGGGGCATGTTAGGCCTCAGCCACATCCTTTCTTTTTACTTTTTTTTTCATTTGGGGTACAAAGGTCTTTTGCCTCCAGATCACAAGAGAAAGCAGGGATGTCAAACACACAGTGAAGGAGATAAAATACCTGTCTTCCCACCCAGGAATCTGGGAGTAGATATTGCTAATGGCCTGGTAACCTCTTTACTATCTGTGGAGCAGACCTCATCCACATCTTCCAGAAAGATTGTCCCAGACTCTCCTTCCCTAGACTTTCATCTTTAGCTTCCACTAAATAAAACCTGCCCTTAGGGAGATGTTCCATATATTCTATGGCCTGATGGCCTGTATGCTATGTCTTTGAGGGAGGACACTAGATTCTAGGCCTGTTAGCTATGGAACCCGCACTTAAGGTCTCTCTCATGTGTTTTGCAGAGGAGTCGCTATATATTATACCTTAAGCTTTATTGTGCACCTGGAATTGGATTGGTTTTTCCTAGAAGCCGGGATCGGGATGATTGTTGCCTGAATCTTTTCCCTTTAAATTGTACTGCTTTAAAGACCATGGACTTCCTGGTACCATACTCCCTGGTGTTTGATCCAGATTAAAGTCAGTCTGAACCAGATTTTCATACTTATCTCTTCAAAGTTCATTTTTGTATGTGATACCTGCAAGGCTTCCTCAGCAGACTTCTTCTACTAGAAAGCTTTAAATTATGTGTATATGTAAATGTGAATTTGGGTTTGTGTGCCTGATATGGGTCCTCTACAAGAATGGTAGATGCTCTTCCCCACCATCTCCCTAGCCTTTGATAAGCAAATTTCTTCGAGAACCACAGGATGTGATGTTAAAGTAGGTATACCAATAATCTACCTACACTTCTGGGACTATCCAGGACCTATGTCAATAGGCCATGCCAAGCCCCTGTAATCAGCCCCACACACTATAAATGAGTATTCTTACCCACACACAAGGACACCATACTACTTGTGGGAGGAAGTCTGACAGCTTCCATTTCCAGAATCTACCCATAGCAGCGGTTTAATCAAGGTATCCGTTCACTGGGATAAATGGAGTAATGATGGAATCGACAGAGCAAGAGAAACCAGCATCTTCTGTCTTTACTAATAACAGTGAAAGAACGAACCAAGAAGAGACAGAGGCCCAGAACACATAGTCCAGTAGAGACCTTAGACATTGGGATGTATACACACACACACACACACACACACACACACACACACACACACACACACACATATAGGGTGTAACACTCAAGGATTGGGTCCACTTGTGACACAATAGATAACATTTATACCATTAAAAGATTGTCACTTCTAGGACCAGAGAAGGGAAAAAAATACTAAGACAAAGCAAAGACTGTTTCGAGACAATTGTTTGCATAGTTCTGGGAAGTTTCTCTGTTTTTCTTACATATTATCCATGTGGAATATAAACACATAATCAGAAAAAGAGAAAAAATGTCTGTGATGTCACATCTACTGGAGGAGGCTAAAAGTAGGGGGTATCAAATTTGTCCCCAGCCCTAAGAATACCAGACTCATTCACTAATTGAGTGACTATGAGCTTCACAATACAATGGACCTGTCAAGTTCTGTCTCATTGCTTGTATCACTTCAGACATTTATGTGTCTTGTCTAGACACCACATATAAATGGGTGTAGTCTTGTCTCCCTCATATGGTGTTCAAAAATTGAGAATAGGAATCAGAGCATATTTTGATATTGAATGTGATAATGGAAGCAATAATAGAAGACCCTTTGAGGTCTTCTGTTGTTAGAAGTTATTTTTTTCCCCTTCATCCAATGCACCATCCTGGCTCTAGGAAATGAACCAGGGCAAATGAGACATGAGAGAGAAAAATATTAACAGTGGGAGAATCAATGTTGGAAAGCAGGGAAAATATCAGGCCAACTCTGGTAGCCTTGGAGACAGGAGGAAGGACACGAGTGACAGGAACAAAGTTGTCACTTAGCTTCCTCCTGGCCTCAACTCTCAATGAGTCTCAATGGAGAAATTTTTTTAAGTAAAATATGTTATAGAATAAGGTGTGCATTTGCACTGTCTTTTGCCATTTAGAAGTGTAGGTGAGAAAACAGAAAAACAATTAGGAGGGGTTGCTGAAGAGGAGGATGTGTGTCAAGGAGAGGTGGCTGCAAAGGAAGCAGTTAGAGCCAGTGTCATTCGGTGTTCATACCAACCCAACTGGATCCCCTTTATTAATCTGTGTGTCTCGCCCCAGAAGCTGTCTTGACTTAGAGCAAGAAGCCTTGGTTGAGCTTTGGGCTTTACTCTAGGCAGACAGAAGTCAGGGAAACCTCCCGGTTCATGTCTGTATTGGTGTAGAGGTCCTAGTGGTCTTGACTGTGCCCAGCTGCAACAGGGCATTTGGGCTCCAGGACTAGAAATCATAAACTGTGGCTTGTTGCTATGACAACGCGCCTGGAATGATGGGATATAAGAAAATATTTCAAAATTCTTTTGGTTAAGCCAAAGCCAAAGCAGTCACAAATGAAGGTTTGGTTAAGAAGCTTTGCTCTGACTCATGCAGTAAAATCTAAGTCCTTCAGGGACACAAGTCTGTCTCATGTCATTTTGGACTTACGGGACTCTGCTAGTGACCATTTCTCTTTGAAAAACATGACATACATCATAGTCCACAGGAAAAAGAGAAACAGGTACCTGCCAGATACCATAATTGTATGATGCAGTCTGCATTGTGGTTGTGTTTTTTCTCCAGTTGACCACAGATGAGTCTTTCAACCATTTGTCAGCAACAAGATCCAGTTTAAATAAATACATAGACTGGAAAGAAGGGAGCGCTCTACATCCTAAGTCTTTCCATTGGGCTCTGACTCAAGAATACAGCACATCGCATTACCATATTTGTTTTGGTTCACTAGGGCCATGTAAAAGCCAACAATGACATGTTAGAAAGGACCTGCCAGTACTATTAGATTTGTTGTGTGATGACAAATGACACAGTATGTCAACAAATATCTATAACTCATCTCGCTGGCTGTCTTATTACACTTGGAAGTAGGGATGGGGGAGGAAGAGGGTAGGGAAGAGGAAGAAAAATAGGAAGAAGAGAAAGTGGAGGGAAAAGAGGAGGAGGGGGAAACACTGACAGAGGAGACTACGAGGCCACACACAGGATGAAGGAGGTAGGAAAAGCACCTGCCAATCATAGGAAGCTAACATGATCCAGGGATAAGCCACAGTGAGCCTCTCTAGCAACCTGTCACCCGGCTGTCCTTTTCATATTCCATTCCCTATATGTAATTTTTTAAAAAGTGTAAGCAGTTGAGGATATTAATCCATCACTTAGGCAAATGAGGGACTGAGCAGGTTTGCAGTTGCTCCTTTCTTTTCACTCTCAGACACAGCACTCTATTACAGGGAAGGCTGCCTCCAGGGCCGGACAAACTCCATCAAGCCTCCTGCTGCTTCGTCAGCATGGCAAACTCTGTTAGACTTGCCCCAATGCATACCCCGAAGCCTGTGTCTGAAAGTGGGCTGGGTGCCGGGAGGGAGCTTTCGGCTTGGAGTTCTTAGAGCTACCTCTCCTAACAGTCCTATCATAGGTATGCAAATGCACAGCTTCTCTATCCAGGTGCAAAGTTTTTGATTACTTCGGAATCAGAGGAAACTTCCATTTGCTTCCGACTTTTCTTTGTGATGTGGCCTGTATAACTCCTTGAGCACAGAGCTGGGTACCCGGAGGATGAGTAGAGCCATATTCCTTTCAAAGGCACAATGGCTCCTCATGCTATCTAACAGAATAATTTTGTATTAGTGAGTCTAAGAGATCAAACCAAGATGTTTCTGGAGCTCGGATGCCTTTATTTCATAAGAACCTTGCAGCGGGAATGTTTATTGAAAAGAATTTTACTTTTGTATATACAGAATTCCTTTTCCTGGTGCTCCTATTTCTAGGAACTAATTTTTATCATTTTAATATATATCCAGATTGTTTTTCTGCATTAGGTAAGTAGAGAAAGAAACACACAGAAGCAAAGATACTTTTAGTCTCCAGCCTGAATTAGCTGATAGCTTTTCTAAAATACAAGTATGGGAGTCTGATTGAAGAGTTTGAGAAGAGGCTGTAGATCTGATATTAAGAAGGACTGCATGGTTTAGCTAGTATGGTGATCAGTATTGTGAATAGATTTTTATCAGCCTCTACAATAATATTCTCTTCCTATTGCCACACGTATCTAGGCATTTTATGTCCTACCTCTCCATGCAATGGTGGTCCGTGCTCCCTCATTCATTTAATGGAGGAGAGTGAATCCTGAGACCAAGAGGTATTTCAAAGACGTCTTTCTCTTTGAAGAGCATGGATGTGAACTTCGGGTTGCAGTGGACGCTACATTCCCTATTCCCAGGAATAGCTCTAAGCTGTGACAGCTCCCGAGTGTAGCCTGAGAGTGATGCTGTCAGTGGAGACAACTAAATGGAGCGATGGAGAAAAACCAGGCCCTTTATGAATCAGTTGAGCTTTTGTGGCTGTAGCTAACATCCTTGGGTTGGAGTTTGCCTTCTAGTACTGTGTGTAGGACTGGGTTTGTGGCTGGGTAGTGGTTAAATCTGTGTCTGTCATGTAATACCTTGTTTTGTCCGCCTATGGTGATTGAAAGTTTTACTACATATAGACATCTGGGCTGGCACCCATGGTCTCTTAATGTAAGCATAACACTTGACCAGGACTGTCTGACTTTCATTGTTTCTGTTGAGAAGTCAGGTGTAATTCTGATAGGTCTGCCTTTATATGTTACTTGGTCTTTTTCCCTTTTCCTTTTCAGCTCTTAATATTCTTTCTTTATTCTGTATGTTTAGTGTTTTGATTATTATGTGACGAGGGGACTTTTTTTTTTTGATCCAGTCTATTTGGAGTTCTGTAAGCTTCTTGTAGCTTCACATGCATGTCTTTCTTTAGGTTGGGAAAGTTTTCTTCTATGATTTTGTTGAATATATTTTGTGTGATTTTGAGTTGGACTTCTCCTTCTTCTATCCCTATTATTCTTAGGTTTGGTTTTTTCATGGTGTTCCATATTTCTTGGATGTTTTGTGTCAAGATTTTATTAGACTTAATGTTTTCTTTGACCAATGAGTCTATTTCCTCTACTGTATCTTCAGCGCTTGAGATTCTCTCATCCATTACTTGTATTCTGCTGTTTATTCTTGCATTTGTGGTTCCTGATCATTTTCCCATGTTTTCTGTTTCCAGGATCCCCTCAGTTTGTGTTTTCTTTATTGTATCTATTTTGCTTTTCAAGTCTTGAATCATTTCTTTCATCTGTTTAATTGCTTTTTCTTGTTTTTTTTTTTAAGGGATTTGTTGATTTCTTCCAATTTTTTGTTTGTCTTTTTCTCCATTTCTTTGAGGGAATTTTTCATTTTTCTTTAAGGGCCTCAAACATTTTCCTAAAGTGATTTTTTAGGTCTTTTTATTCCACTTCATTTATATTGGAGTGTTCAAGCCTTGCTGTTGTAGACCAACTAGTTTTTGTTGGTGTCGTGTTGTTCTTTGTGGTATTGAGTGTGTTCTTACCTTGTCCACCAATCTTTTCCTCTGATTAGTGTAGTTAGGGCTCTGTCTCTGATGATCAATCTTTCAGGTGTCAGTAGATCCAAGGCTCAGGTGGTTGCTCTTCATGAAGACCAGACTTCTCTGACTTGCTATCTATGTCTAGATATTTCAGCAACAGCAAAAAATGTTTAAGGTAAAATAAACTGGGGTTTAAATTATTCAAAACCAAAAGAACTCCATCTAGTTCAAAGAGGCAAAATCAGGAATCTGTATTTTAATTGCCCTTTGAAATAGATAAAAAACAGAAAGTGATTACCAGCTATACATCAGGTACTACTGATTTTGATTTAGTATCTGTTAAACACTGTCCTAGACCCAGCAGGGATGCCAGGAATTGAGAAGCCCAGCTCTTACAGTTTTGGTTGGATTCTGGAATGTACCACGAAGCACATGTGTTGAAGACCTGGTCCCAGTGTGGCAGTGTTCAGGGTGGGAGGTGATAGGATCTTGAAGGTTTTAAGTTCATCAATGAATTGATTTATTAATGGATTTACAACTTAATGGGCTATTGAAGAGTGGTGGACACTTTAGGGGGGAAAGATTAGTTGAAAGAGGTCAGTCATTGGGGATGTGTCCTTGAAAGGTATATTCTATCATAGCTTCTTTCATTCTGTCTGCTTCCTAACCACTATGCCATTTAAGTAAGCAACACTGCTCTACCAAATATTCTCTGAAATGATGTTTCAAGTTACCAAAGGCCCAGGAACAAGGACCCAAGTGACCGTGCGCTGAACATAAAAATTTAACATGAAAATATTTAAAAAAGACGAGGGCAAGCTATGTATGAAAGATCAAAGGAAGAAGAAGTGAAGTTTGTTATGAGTCAGTTTCAACTGCAGAAATGAGACACAATTGGATTTGTTTCTCTTGGGCTCAAAGAGCCTTCTATCCACCATATTTACCATAGCAGGCTTCTGTGTCCTTTCTGGGTACTTTATTATTTGAAGATTTCTACTTAAATCAGTGGTTTCAAGAATTGCATCTTAAATCTTAAAGATGGCTTCCTCACATTGGTGCACCAGGGGAACCCTTCTCCAGTCTGAGTAACTTCACTTGTACCCATCAAATAGACTCACGAGAAATATTAAAAATCTTGACTCAAATATGATTCCTAGAATTCTCTCTGTTCCTCATCACATGCGTGTCCTATATGACAGTCATTTTGAAAAGCTCAGTGATAGATTTCTAGACTAATCAACCTGATCAGAGAACCAGGAACAGCCCCCAATCTCTTCCTTCCTCTCTTGTTTCTGCATCCAAAAGGGCCAAGATTCTGTCTCTACCCCACCTTATCACTTCCTGCCTCCACTTCCTCAGTGCTGGGATTAAAGGCCTGTGCCCCCACTGCCGAACTTCTATGGTTAAACTAGTGGCTAGCTCCTCCCTCTGATCTCCAGGCTAGCTTTATTTGTCAGACCACAAACAAGGTATCATCACACAACACCTCTGCCCAGAATGCATTCCTGGTATCTACATTCTTTGCTTTGCTTAAGCGTATCTGCTTGATTTAACCTGTTAGGCATTTTAGGATCATCCTGTATTATAATATCCCTGCCATCACTGCTCAGCCTTTCTGCTCATTTCTTCATACTCAGCCCCACCTGACAGGGTTTACTCAGCGGCAGGCCCGTCGCGTCTTCCCTCTCGCTGTGGTTGTTCTGTGAGGGTAGAGACTTTGCTGGGCGGCTCCGTATCCAGCTGTGAGAACACTGTCTAGTACACAGTAGGCACGCGCTAGCTACTTTTTAACATAATGAATATGTGCCGAGAAAGGAAAACACAAAGGGAGCACGTGCATGCAAAATGACTGCGTTTGGTATTGCTGACTCGAAGTAGCTATTCCCCAAGTCTCATTCCTTTTTCCACATAAACAGACACCCAAATTAAATATAGATGCGTGTTCTTGAATCTCCAAATCCAATATTGGTGCAATGGCATTAATAATAAAAAGGACGTCACGTCTGGCACTGTTTTGTGGAGAATATTGGGAGAGAGGAGGAGACGGCGCTGGATACATCTCGCTCCAGCAATCCTACACCCCTCTTAATATTTTGGTATCTTGAGGCATTTTATTCCTGGAAGCATGCTGACATTTACTCAGGATTGCCTGAATTTACTGCTTCAGTTGCCAGGGAAAAATTCTCAGGTTGTAGAGGTTTCTCTTTCCTAGAAATCTGGTCAATTTATTTTATTAGCATCTTTTCCAGTGCCTGAACATAAAATAACTGATTTTAGTGTTTAGATGCTTAGAGGTGAGCTAACAAAGAGACCTTGGAAGCTGTGGAGAGCCCGGGGTGTCTCGGCAACCCACAGTGACTATAGCAACAACATCAACACAAAAAGCAAACTAACTCATTGGGAAAAATGTTCTGTCTTGAAATTGAAATGTATTTTTCAACGACCTTATCAGTATTATGATTAGCAATTAATTATGATTAACAATTCTGTGATCACCAAGGAGGATATCTGCTTCCATTCTTCTCCCTCTTAGTAGCTGGTAGCTATGACTTGTCATTTTTTAGGAGAGTGTACATTTTTCTTCGTCTCTATTTTCTTGCTTGTCTCTCCTATCTTTCCCTCATCCTTTCCTTAGTTAGTATTAAAGGCTTTTTGTGATTTATTCCCTCTCTACCTCCCTTCCTTGCTCCTCAATCCCTTTCTTTTTTCAGTTTTTAGAGACAGTCTTAAATGATCCAGGATGGCCTCAACTCATGACATAGCCACAGGTGACCTTGAACTTCTAATCCTTAAACTTCCGATCCTCTACCTGCCACCTCGCAAGTGCTCTGGTTACAGGCATGCACATCAAACCTGGTTTCATGCCAGGCTAAGCACAGAATTCAGAGCTTTCTTCATGCTGCAGAAGTACTCTATCATTGAGCTGTATCCAAGCGCCCTTCCCCTTTTTGATAAACGTTCTGAGTCTGAAAAGAAGAGCTTAAGGAAGTGCCCTAGCAGGCGCACACAGGCCAGGGCCTGAAATGGGTCCTGCATCTGGATCTTTTCTGTGTGGTGAGCTTCAGTCTGGCCACTAGTCAGTCTGTCAGTTAAGAATGAACACAACCGGAATGTTATGTGCTTATGGTGGTAGTGACTTAACGGCTGATCACTTTGGAAAGTAGTTTCCAAGTCTCTATCATTTTAAACCACACTGACTAAATGAATCTGCAGTTCTGCTCCTAGGCATTCGCTGGAGCCATGGACCACATGTCCACATAGTTGTCCAGAAAAGATCTCCATGTAGTCTCAAACTCGAAAGCCCTCAAGTATTGACTGACAGATGAACGGACGAGCTAATTGTGGCGTATCTGTGCAATGGACGAGCACTTGGAGCAAACCAGACACACAGATCTTTCATGCCCTCTGTCCAAAAAGGAACTTACTCCTCCTGAAAATTATGTGGAGCATTTAACTCCCAGGAGAGTTTGAGAAACCACCAGTAAACTACCAAGAGCAAGTTCTGGCTTCCATTTCTGGCTCTTAGGCTTTCTTCTTGAGAAATCTCAGGGATGTCTAAGACAAGGAAAATGTCGGGTGTGTGTGAATTGCAGGATCTGCCAGACATTTTGGTGCTCAGCACATTTCCAGGTATAGAAGTGGAACATCGTAAATATTTATTAAATAACACAACATACCTTATACTAGTATTATAAATGCAGAATCATTTTATCTCTACTTTATAGATAAGGAGGTTGAGGATCAAGAGGTTAAGTGAGTTTTTTTCAAAATTTCAGGCAGTAAGTGACAGAGCCAGGTTTTAAGTACTGGTCATCGGCATGAATTTGACTATTTAATTAGAATTTGATTAAATATAAGATACCCAATTTCCCAATTGGCTGCTGTGAGGCAAATTATTATTCTTGTATCTAAATCAGATGCCTGTACCATAATGAAACAACTTAAAATATATGAACAATTATATGTGACTGAATGTATAAAAAGTATTAAAATGAGTAAAATAAGATATATTAAACTATATGAGCAAAGTAAAAAATGTATGAGCTCTCAGCCTTTATAGAAATATAGAAAATAGTGATATGATTTAGTGCACAGTCTGAGATTCTTTACTCTGTCATCGTAGGAGTTAGTGTTTGAACTGGTTTGTGTTTGTGTAGTTCTGAGGCTTGATCTGAGGCCTTGTTCATGCTAAGCTGAGCACATGCTTTACCACTGAACGACACTCCCAGTCACTAACCCCACCACACACTAAAATATGACCATTTAACTTTCACATAAATGTTGCAGTAGCTGCTGCCACCACCATCATCATCACCATCATCACCATCATCACCATCATCACCACCATCATCATCATCACCATCATCACCATCATCACCATCATTGTCACCATCATTTATGGTCTGTGTCTTACAGGGAAAGAAAATGAAGTCCTTGTAGGTTTTCTCAGAGTCACAGCAATAGAGACCTAATTTCAGATCTCTCAGAATCAATAACATGCATTTTCTGATCCATCCATCTGTCTGTCTGTCCATCCATCTATCCATTCGTCCATCCATCTATCCTTCTCTAGAACTAGCATTTTACCTCACAGCACAGATGCCCTCACCTCATTGTAACCCATGTGATTGGACCATGCAGATTAACAGACTACAAAAGATGCATACTTTTGCATCTAAGATGACATTTCAGCCTACTTTTTATTCAAGATAGAAATTATTTTTCCAGATTAAAATAATAAGATTAAAGGTAGACAAAAGGGCTCAGTCAGCTATGGAACTTACTGCCAAGCTTGCAGATCTGACTCCATCTTCAGGAACTACATGGTCAAAGGAGAGATCTGACTTCAGTATGGTGTCACCTGGCTGTGGCATGCACACATCCCAAATAAAAATAGATAGACAGACAGAAAGATAGATAGATGGATAGATAGATAGATAGATAGATAAGTAGGTAGATAGGCAGATAAACAGATATAGATAAAATTAAAAACAAGAGCAAAAAGAGTAACAGACAAAAAGAAATGAAACAGCTGTATAATTTGCATTTACTTTGCAAACCCAAGTTAGATAAATTTAACATCCAGAATTCACCTTACATTTATTCAATTGACTTAGGAAACATGTAAGATGATGTCTTTAGAAAGGATTCTCATCAGTTCTATCCATGGTATTTTGTTTTTCCTACTCCACTGAAATTTTTTTGATCAATTTTTTTTCACTCTTTGACTCAATGATTAAAGGGCCCAGCCATTCAGTTAAGGCCCTTCCCAAGGATCATGTGATGCTGGTTCAGTTGAGATAGAAACTTCCAGGACATCTAAGAAGAGTCTCTGGACAGTGTTATATAGACAGAGGAGATTTTAGAGAGACAGTGGTTTATTCTTTGGGTTGGCATACATCCCTGGAAGCCAGATCTCACATTTGCACAAGACACTCCAGTCAGAATAAGTTTTGAGGTAAAAACTGCACTCACTGCAGGTTGATTAAAAGGTTCCAGTGATGGAAACTAATTAAGCATGCCTCTAAAGCAAATAAAATGTACTTCACGGTGGCTTGATATTTTACTTCAGGGGGAGAATGTTTCATATCTATTATATGCATGTGTTTTGTGTATATCACTTTTTAGCAGATGGATTTTATAAAATAGAGAACAATCTATAAATGTGTCCTGTTCAGATTTTAGAGCCTTGACCCTTGTGCTGACTCAGATGGTGTGGCTGATATTGGAATGTCACACAAAAGGACTTTCATGCTCTGCAATTGAACTTATTTTTTATACATTTGTTACAACGTGCTTTGTCTTGTTAGTAAACTAAGTGGCCAAAGTCCTTTCATCATGGTGCTCAGCCAAACCACATCATCTTTCTTATTTCCTAGAAAGCTATGCAGAAGGAAAATGCCTTCCAGTTCTCCAGATTACTTTAAAATTTATGTACACATTCTTTCTATTATGAAAGCAAATTATTCCTAGAATCTGTAACTCTAGAAAACCATTTGTCTATCAGATATGCAGCAAACTTTTTATTTACAACAAGGCCACTATAGTTTGCATCTGAAATATCTCCCAAACACTCATATATGGAAGGTATAAAGTATATATTTAACATTGTTTTCAGTTTATACTTCTTTTTAATAAATGTATTCAGCAGTATTATTATTTTATCATTTAAGACCCCAAAACATTGGTGCTATTGATTATGAAGTCTTTAAAAGGTGGTGCCTATTGAGAGGTCTTCTGGCAATAGGGAGTGCACCATTGAAGAGGATTGTGGACCTCTCTCCTCTTTCCCCTCCTCCTCCTCTGTTTCCTTTTTCTAGCCACAGGGTGAGCAGTTTGTTCTGCCATTGCAGTATGTTGTTTCACTAGAGGCCCAAAGCAATGACGCATGTGATCAGGGACTGGGGCATCTGGAATTGTGAGTAATAACACCAGTACGGCAGTTGACAGTTTAAGGATTTAAAAACTGATGAAAGGAAAGTCAACTAGACAGGTTTCTGGAGCCTCCCTACCTAAGCGCTTTCCAGAGACATGTCTAACACTGAAGTCTGCCTCTGCCTCCAGAGGCCAGGGAATTCGGAGATGCAGAGAATCAGAGGCATCATTCGCAAGTCGTCTCAATTCATTGAGGAGAATCCTAGAATCAGGAAAGTAGGCCTAGAGAAAACCATTCTTCTATGCTTCAGACTTCATCTTTTGTTAAAAGATTTAATGCAAATTAGTCTAGAAATCAAACAAAATTAGAAATATTCTCGGGAAACGTGTCTAGGATCTGTCTTCCTAATAGTCATATTGGGCAGGGTGATATGAGCTTTTTGGCTTAAAGGATGTTAAAGGGTTATGTAAATTATCAGCTTTGGGGTAGTGGGAAATAAGGGCTTGGATTCTATAAGAAGTAGGAAATAAAATGTTGTAGCATATGCTTTAGCACCTGACTCCCAAGTTTCCTTGGAGACTTCTCTCATCCCAGAATTAGTGGGGACACCAGGTTCTTCTATGTGGAACATTTGATCCCTTTCAACTTCTACTGTTTTCAGTGGCAGAGGCAGTAAAGTGTGATGGTATCAACTATAACAAAAATCAGTGAGAACAGAACAGGGCGAAAGATCACCCTGCTTTCCTTGTGGGAACACAGTAGACTACCCCTTCCTTTTATTAATTTTATCTTTTTAAAATTTAACTTCTTTATTGATTCTTTTAGAGTTCCACATTATGTACCCCAATTTTATTCACCTCCTGTTCCCTTTATGCCCTTCCATTAGTCCTTCATTCCTACCCCACAAAAGAAAACATGATAAAGCAAGCAAGCAAACAAACAAACAAATGAAACCCAAAACAAGAACAAAACAAAACAAAAACTGCTTCACATCTCCTTTCCTGCCTCTCTAGCACCTCTTCATTTGTCCCAGTGGCATTGGGGGCCTCTGTGTGTCATATAGTATACCCATACTCATGGCCCTTAGTTGCAACAGGAGCCAAATAATGTAAATCCAGACCCTGGCTGCTATAGGGTCATAGAACTAGACATGATTCTCTTCATGACCCTGGGTAGCAGCATATGCCACCCAGATCTGTATGGTCCCTGCTGTGGCATGGTCCCCAGACCCCAACAAGGCTACAGGCTGTGGACCAGATCCTTGGCTTCCATGTGGGATCTGGTGGCAACCTGGACTACATACTTCAACACAGACCCCATTTGCAGCTAGACCATGGACCCAGATAAGGCTCCATGCAGCAACTCTGATAAGTCAATATCCTAGCTCCAGGTAGTAGCCCTGGCCACTCAGATTAGGATGGCATGGCTCTGGCACCAGTGTGATCTCTGGACACCAACAAGGTCACAACTTGTAGCCCTGATCCCAGGCTTCACTTCATGTGCCTTTCGGTATCAATATGGGTTTCAACACAGACCTCAGCTATGGTAGGACAACAGCCTGGGTCTGCTTCTCACCATCGCCCCAAGTGGTTGTGGCAAGCAGGTCTCCAGCATCAGCCTGCTCCTCCCTGTCTTCATTTCTTCCTTTCTGCCTCTTTCCATAGCACATGGACCATTCTGCTTCTCTTTCCCATTTCTCCACAACATATTTGCTTATCATCATGTGACCCACATGGCCATCAGTGCAAAGTACCAGGCAGGCCCATGGATGTCTTCCTGCCAGTCAGGGCCTTGAGTACCCAGGCTGGCTAACTTCTGCCTAAGCAGAACTGCATCTCCTTCTTTTTCAAAGAATGATACATGTATTAATTTTATGAGAATTTCAGACAATGTATTTTGATCATATTCATCCTCTAGTTCTTCCCAGGTCTACGCAACTGCCTACCCAACCAACTTCATGCTCCTTCTCACTCTATGAAACTTACTGAGTCCAATTATTTTGCCCAATTATTCTTGGGGATAGGACCTGCCCTTGAACATAGTGGAGGATGCCACACTTTTAGAGAAAACTCACTGGTCACTTTCCAGCAGCTATTATGTGCTAACAGCTTCTCAGCTACAGATAGACTTTGTGTTCACCTTCCTCACTACACTGAGTAATTTTGTATGACTTGGTTTTGGAGTCTTTTTTCATGCTATCACAGCTGCTAGGAGTTCCCATGTGCAGTTGCCCTGTTATATCCAGAAAACACTCTTTCCTTGTAGTCATCTACCATCTACAGTTCTTAAAGTTTTTCTACCACCAAGGGGAAGGGAGAGGAAAGGAGGGGAGCAGAGAAAAATTTATAGCTCAATAAAATCAATAAAAATATTTTTAACAAAGCTGCCCCCTTTCTGTGATGATCTCTGAGTCTTGGGAGGAAGGATATGATATAACATTTCATTCAGGGCTAAGTACTTCATGATCTTCTATTCTTTGCACATTACCCAGTTATGGGTTAGTTGCCATCTACCACAGGAAGAAGAAGCTTCTCTGATGAGGATTAAGATATACCCTTACTTACGGGTATAGCAGTAAATCATTAGGAGTAGTTTTAGTACTGTGTCCATTTAGCAGAATACTGGTTGTAGGTTTCCCCCTACATACTATGACCTGTCTAGGTATGATGATGATGACAGTTATGAGTTATATTGTGTGGAGTGGGTTTAAATAAAATAATGATGATGATGATGACAACGACAACGATGATGATGATGATGATGATGATGATGATGATGATGATAAAACAGTTGGTTAATCTCATAACATTTGTGCCACTATTGCCCTATGGGTATATCTTTTTAAGACAGTTGTTTTTGTAGCCCATAGCGCTGAATGCTGAGTAGCACCGATGGTTCCATTTATCTTCCAGGAGCATGCATATCACCTTCTAGCACTATGAAAGCTAGCCAGTAGTGATGAAGCTTCCAAGTCAGTACTTGTGTGATTACTCCATGTTTTTTTGACTCAAGTGTGGAGTGTACTCAGTAGTAGGGTCTGCAGGGCAACCAAGGTCTTGATAGTAACCAAGAGCAATGGCAACAGTTTGTAATGTTTGGGGCCCATGTGACCACATTGGCCAATAATTCAAAAACAGAAAACTCATTCCTGGTCCAGGGTTGTGGGGTACTTAAATCAATAACTTAAACCACATTTAAAAAAAAAAAGCTTTAACATCTAGTTTAGGTAAGGTCAATGAAGGACTTCCTATCATTTTAAAAAAATTGTGTTGAAATCAAGCCAGTTTTCAAAACATTTGGAAGATGATTATGTTTTGAAGTGCTGGGGATTGAACCCAATCATGACATACTAGACAGGTGCTACAGTGTTGAACTAGTGTGGCACTATGTCCCTCAGTCTAGCCCCTGGTTGTTTTTATTTTTCAAAATGTTCATCCACAAAAGCTTATCTTTACTGAAATAATAAATGATGTTTGGAAGCTTAGTAGTTATTGCTGAAAAAAACTATTTGCAATTTCTTTATCAAAATTTTAAAATACAAAGAGATGGTCTCGCACTGTACTTCCAACTCTTCTGCCATGACATCCAACTTTCTTTATTGAACTCAAATCCTCAAGGAATAAACTAAAAATGAATGACCATTAATTTTATTGTTAAGATATTACTACATTGTATATTTACTCTATGTTAGGACATATCGTCGTGATTTTCATTAATATACCAATGCTGAGATAGCTGTGTATTCATTTTTCTAATTTCTATTTCTTTCAGGACTTCGAGCAATTCTCTTATAACTCTGTTAAAAGATGGAAGCCTAGAGGCAGAGAGGTTATGTACCAGGGCACGCTATTCCTACATGCTTATTACAAGTTGCTTTTCCTAGGCTGCAGTCTATGGATAGAGTTTTAGCTTTCTAGCAGGCTGTCATATGTAGTTAGATATGAAGAGGGAAATGAGGTTGTTAAGAAAATAAGATAGATGGGAAATTGCAGTCAATTTGCAGTGCAGACAAGTAGACATATGGAGGTCCCATTGAGCGTTGCTCAGTCAGTCCTTATGAATTAATTATACATTACATGATTACTTAATCACTAACTTATAAATGTACTCACCTTTTGACTTTAAGGCTTAGTAAAGTCTCATTCGTATTCTCAGATGAGCTACCACTCCTCAGTAGGCTTGATTACAAATAACACTTTGATCCTAGAAATACCCACTCTCCTCTGGCTTGGGTTCATATGTGTTGGCAGTTTGCTTTTGATCTCATAATCTGTTCATGCAGATTATGTGTGAGTTAACATGCAGTAAACGTGTGAGTGTACCAGGCTCCTTTGAGTAACATTCATTTGCTTTGGGGACAGTAGTGGTATTATTTTTATTTCTACACCTATTTCATATTTATAGACCTTGCAGACAATTTGGTAAGATGAATAGATGCTGCACTTCTAAATTTCTGGTTCTTCTTTCATTTCAGTTGGGCCTGGGCCACACACTCACATCCTTCATATAGTCAGTGGCAAATATTCCTTTGTCCCCGGACTGTAGAGGGTCACTTCCTGAAGTTTCATCTGCTTAGAACTGTGGTAGTGGGCTTTCTATTTAATATGATTATATGAAGCTCTGAATATTAAGTTTCCAGCTCTGATTCTGAGTTTGGGTGAAAGGGAAGATTTAAGGATAAAAACTCAGAGATTGTGTGAAATTTCGCCTGTTTTGTCTCCTGCTCACTGTATAATCCCGTGTACCTCTTGGAGGCGATGCTTCGGATGGATTTAGGTACAGAGCTACAATGCCTGGCAATTGGTTCTGTGGTATAAACCACAGAGGATCTCAACGTGAGAGAATATTGGATCAGGCTTAACCGTGAGAAATGGTAAAGTCTTCCTTCTGCAGTTGGTAGAAGAAAATGTGTACAAGTGAGGCCTTTCCGTGAGAGTTCCCAGCCTGAAAGATTTGGAAATGGGGACTGTTTACTTGGTATCCACCTCCAGTTGGTATCCTAGTTCAAGGTGTTGGCTACAGATGTGTGTGCTAATGGAATGAAATCCTAACACCGAAAATAAAGGAGATCTCAGGTGGGAGAGAACATGTACTAACTTCCATGGTTCCAGAAGGATTCATGCAAGCTTTCAAAGGAAAGAAACAAATAGCAGTCCTACCCAGCTATGAATCCTATGACTCCAAACAACTACCAACTTTGTATGATAACCCTAAGGGTATCACAGTAGCATGCCAACCTTATTGATAACCCCCAGATCTCTAATTGGACTTAAAACTGTTCAACAAGAGGGAAATCTCTCCTGGAACTGGGGACCTAAGGAACTTATAGTGTCATGGATCTTGATGGAGAATCTATAACTATCCCTTTCCTTAACATAATTCCTACCTATAGTGTAAGTATTTGTTCTTATATCCCCAGAGAACTGTAACACTCGGCCCTCATAAAAGAAGTTTCTCTTTGTAACAGACAGAGACCACTACAGAAAAATGATAAACAATCAAAACCTGGAGTTGTAATACCAGTCCCAGTGGATGCATCTACAGAACAACCCATGTATCTAAGGTGCAGGGATCACTGTGGAAGAGGGAGCAGAAAGGTCATAAGAGCCAGAGGATTAGGGTGTCTGCTGTGAGATTTTGTCTCCCAGTAACATCAGAATCTAAAAACATAATGTCCCACCAACATGACTGCTGAACAAGTATAGCAACAATAGGCATGCCAAAGGCATGAGGGAAAGCCCATGAGGGCTAATCCACACACAGAGAACTTCAGGCAACTAAGGAATTTTGAAAGCAAGAGAAATAGTCTTCTCTAGGCATGATTACACCAATTGGTTATCCAATCCCAAATGGTCAGCCCTGAAAACATGCATATAAATAAAATTATTCAGACTTAGCATGTTATATTTAGGATACATATGCATATATATACAACTCTCTCTCTATATATATATATGCAACAAACTATTGAAACAATAGTTATATATATATACATATATATATATATATATATATAAACTCCCAGCAACATATACATATATATGTTTGCAACAATAGGTAATGAAAAATGAGACCATGACTTTGAAAGAGAGCAAGGAAAGCTACTTAGGAGGGGTTTTAAGAGAGGAAAGGGAAAGGGTCAATGATATAATTATAATATAAAATGTAAAGGAAAGCATTAAAAAAACTAAAGGGGGAACTGGGTGATGGCTTACAGTAAAACAGTGTTTGCCACCAAGTCTGTAGGTCTGAGTTTGATCTCTAGGATCTAAAGAGTAGAAAAAGAATCAACTCCTCTAGTTGGTCTCTGACCTCCACTATGAGGTAATGCTGTCTATATTCTGCATATATGCACACTCAAAACAAACAAACAAACAAACAAACAAACAAAAATATCTTCAAAAAATTAAGATAAACCAGGTGGTGGTAGTGCACACCTTTAATCCTAGCACTTGGGAGGCAGAGGCAGGTGGATCTCTGTGAGTTTCAGGCCAGCCTTGTTTGTCTACAAGAGCTAGTTCCAGAACAGGCTCCAAAACTACAGAGAAGTCCTGTCTCAAAAAACCCCCCAAACAAGACAAAACAAAACAAAACCCCCAAAAACTTAAGATAAATAATTGTAATAAATAAAAATAATCAGAAAAAAGTAAAGGATGTTGAATACCCATTTCCAGGAACTCCTCTGGAGATGGTAGAAGGTTACGGTGATATGGATAATTGTTAAATACATGCCATGAGACATCCTTAGCATTAGAGGAGCTCGAGATGTTAAGCAACAAGATTTGGGGCTCTTTTGACACTTTTATTTTTGCTAGTGTTTATGATCCCCTTGTACTGATTCTACATGACTGCCATTTGGCCCTGTGATGCTTTCACCAAACTCCCAGCAGCACCTGCCTCTTGGGTAGCTAACATCTTTTGCTTTCTCCTGTTGTATTAATATTTCTCTCATTTGACTCCAATGAGAAAACTAAAGGTTTGAGGACTGAACAAAACCATTCCAGCTATTAAATTAAATGATAATGTGATCGTATGCTCTTGATGTTTGTGGTCAGATGTATACTTAACAAAGACATGGCTAAGCCCTCTATGGAGACAGCCTGGTGATACCCATGCTCTTGGTTGGTGTGTGACATTGGCATGAGGACTTCAAAGGCACTAGGTCCCTCTAACATTATCCTGGGTACTAGGATCATAGCTTAGTCCTGCAACCATGAGCCAGTCCTCAGGAGAGAGGTTGGAACTGGGTTTATAACTGCTGCTTTGATGACAGAACCTGACAAGCCATCTTTAAAGGAACCATACACACCAGCGTATTGCTTTGCCCTGACTCTCTTTTCCAGGGAGGAAGAGCCGGCAAAGAAGCCCTTTTATGTCTCGTCACATTCTTCCCTAAGCCTCCTCTGAGCGGAACATGCTGCAATGTCTCATATTTATTTAGCACTCGTCTCCCGGGAGCACACACACACCATGCGGATCTGTTTTAAGATCTCATTACTCCTCACAGAGTTTTTATTATTTAAGATTTCACAGAAGTACTACACCAATATGTAATTGCTGAAAACCGTATTTTAAAAATAGATGTGCATGATATGCCTTTCTACCTTAATGTTTTTATCCCATAAACATTCATGCATATACATATATATGAATATATATAAAATACATAAAATATCTATACCATATTAAAGTACAAATTCCTCCAATGGACCTATTTTATCAACCTTTTTTTTCAGTATCTCCCTTTCCTCCTCACTGACTCATTTTTTTTTCTCTTTTTTTCTTCCCCTTTGCAAAAATTTTCATCTCTTTTTATTGCTGAAATTCCCCTGGCTACACTTTTCATTGGTTTATTTATTTCCTGCATGCTTTTGGTGGCAGTTGCGTCACCAGTGATCAAACTACTACAGAATCCTTTGCCCGACAGCCACACACCCCCTCCACACTGTGCAGAGAACATGCGAATTCCTAGATCTGCAGTCTTCCCTTTCTTCGGTTAGTTACAAACGCCCCCTACCTCAAGCTGGTGAACAATCAAAACAAGATGGATTGGGGCTGCATCTGTTGCACGTGTATCATTTGAGAACTGCGAAAATACACAAAGGAATTAGATTGATCTGTATTCAAATTCGACAATTATCTAAGCACAGGACTTTCCTGACCCTCTGGCATCAAGGTGTTGTAAGAAGCTACGGATAGCCATGCAGTTCATGAACAGTAGCGGCTGGTGTGAATGAGTAAGCAGTAGCTGCCAGCTCTCCCATTAGCAGCCATGCTTGTGGTTAAGGCTATACCATCAATCTTAATGCAAACAGCAGTGCTTTAAAGTTCTTCTTTCTGATACCAACAAGAGACTTTAATGTTTCTCGACTACAAGCATTCTGCTTATTTGCACCCCTTTACTAATGGGCCTTCCTTCCTTTTTTTTTTTTTTTTTTTTTTTTTTACCAGCGTTTCTCTACCTTTTATACAGTATACTCCTGAAAATAGAGATGCTGTCTGAGTCGTCATGGACAATTTGCGACCCGTGAGGGACTAGGGTATTTCATACTGAGGTGCTGGAAAAATATTGTGTCAGCTTTTCCACCTGTCATAGAGGAAGAAAGACATTCAGAGACTCATTCACCTTTCACTCATGGCTCCTAAACTGGATTTTTGGGCACACATTCTGGCTTTCACACTGAAAAGTCTCTAAAACTACAGTGTGCGGAAGCTCTTTTTGCCGAATCTTCTGGAGAATCAAGTGGCACAGCAGCCAGGGGGTAGTTTGTAGGCTCCACAGCCATGATCTACAATGACAGCATATGGAGTCCTCATCTTGCTTCTGCTTGCTTTACAGGGCGTATTCACTTCTCCAGGAAGGAGCTTGGGCACATACGTGGATGCCCCAGAAGGGAGCCTGGACACACCCATGTATACTTCAGATTCATCTGTTGTCTCTCTTCTTTCAGTTAGAAACTCATCCTTGTGTCTGTCACAGAGTCCTAGGTGATCTCATTATGAGCCCTTGCTGGCCTTTACAGAATGGCTCTTCCGCATTGATCAGACCCAATGTGAGCAACACAGTCACTAATAATACCCATATACTTGTTTCTTTCCAATCATGATCATGTTCATGACTTTTTTTTTTCTTTTTGGCATCACTAGAGAATAATGAGGCAGGTCTGTAAATTCCTTAGCTAACAATCCAGTGATTACAGTATATAAAGGATGTTTTGTGCAATAAATATGAGGAGGTACAGAGAAATTAGAAAAAAATGGATTATCAATATTTATACTGAATGGAAACAGATTTTTGTCTCCTTTCCTCAAATCTAATTTCGCTCCACGAAGCAGTGAAGGCAGAAGGAATTGTGATCGATTTTTTTCCTTAATGGCACATAATTGACAAAGTTCTATGCATGTATTGTGCACACTGTGATGTCTTAATGTCGGTATTCATTGTAAAATGATTAACCCAATCAAAGTAATTAGCATATCCAACACCTCATATGGTTATTTGTTTATTTTTTTCTGCTGCGAACCGTCAAAATCCATCCTATAAACAACGTTCAACAATAGAGTGCTTTATTACTAACCTACGGGCACCTGTGCTGACCCAGCTCCCATTCTATACTGCGTGCAATGTGTGACTTTTTGAAAGGTCATGCGTGCACACATTCGGCAGTGTTGTCCATTTGTGTCTTACTTCACACGCTCTCCAGTTCATCTGTATTGTCCTAAAGGATGAGATTTCCTCCTTTACTAAGGCTGAATTAGATCACATTGTATATGCATGCATTGTAGTTTCTTTATCCATTCATTCCATGGCTTAGACACTCTGAAAAATGGTGTTTTTGGACAGAGAAATTCAAACACCTTTCAGATAAGTTGATTTCATCATATATATATATATATATATATATATATATATATATAGTCATGCACACATATATAAACACACATACATACACACATATTCACACACACGCATATATGAGAGCCATATATACTTTATGACCAAATAATCTCATATATATTCATATAGTAGTTATATTTTAATTTATCTATCCTTTTTTATGAATAGTTCTTTTAATAAAGTCCTGTCTAACATTCTATAATGTTCTCCTATTCTCTACCACTCCACCAAACCTATTATCTTTTGTCCCTTTGATAATAGCCAGTCTAATAGGTGTGATGTGATACTTCCCACCCTTTGGGAGAACACAGGTAAACTGGAGAGCATGTGAAGAGAAAACAAGGGAGACACAAATAGACAGTACTTCCTAATGTGTGTATGTGTGACCTCTCAAAAAATCACACGTTGCATGCAGTATAGAATGAGAGTTGGGTCAGCACAGGTGCCTGTAGGTTAGTAGCAAAGCATTGTATTGTTGAAAGCTCTTTATAGCATGAATTTTGAATGTTCTCAGCAGAAAAAAAATTTAAAATTTTAGGTTATTAGTAATGTGGAATACTCTTTTTATATATCTTTGGTTATTTGCATGGCCTCTTTTGATAACTATCTTTTTATATTATTGACTTATTCACAAAACATGTGCTTTTCTCCTTAATGTTGATTTTCTTGAACTTCTTAAAATATCGAACATAAACCTCTTACTAGTCCTAGATATATGGTATGCAAATATTTTCTTCCATTCTATTGGATGCTTTTCCTCCCATGTTAAATATTTCTTCACTGTGTAGAAGTTTTTTAGATTGGTGAGATCTGTTTGGTCTTGCTCCTAATGTCTGTAATTTAGAATCAAAGCCTCACAAACTATTGTTCAAATGGATGCCAAAAGCCTTTACATATGTGTTCTTCTAATAGCTTCAGGTCTTAATTTTAATTCTTTAAGTCTTTTTCTGATAATTTATTGTATGTGACCATAGATACTGTTCCAATTGTTGTCCTTTGCGAGTGAACAGTCCACTCTTCATTGATGGAACTGTCTTTCTCCATTGTGTGTCCTTGGTATTAATATTGAAAATCGAGTGCGGAAGAGGTGCTGTACCGAGTGTGACTCCAGTTACAACACCATTTTAGACTTGTTGCCTTAGACAGTGAATAAATAAATCTATTGTTTAAGTCACTTAGTATCTGGTCCATAATTCCAGCAACCTTAGAAAACCTGCAGAGATGTCTAGAAGATTTGTATCAGGAATTCAAAGTTAAAGTCACTGGGCTTTTGTAATGAAAATATCTGGCTAAGGCTTAAAATCTTTGATTGCTCTGCTCATATGGGCTCAGGGTAAGGTGTTGTCTTTGATACATGTGACTGGTTAGTCAATTGATAGTTTTGTTCCTTGATTAATTTACTCAATAAGTGTACGCTGACTTCTATCTGTGCCCTAGCTACTGTGGGAAGAAAATGTCTTCCCTGACATTAAACAATTGTTTTAGGTGGACCATTTCCTAACATTAAGCAATTTTACAGTTAATTAAGAGACCCATTATTACAGTGATTCGTTAAATTTTATTTTATCTAATTATAAATATTCTAATGGAAGAAAATGCTAATTGAGAACATTTATGAAACATAGATTGGCAAAAATAATAAAATAAAAATAATTCACTATTCTGACACTGAGATTTAATCACAGTTAATATTTTAATGGGTTTCTTTCTGCTCATTTTATAAATAGTTATGTTGATAAAGAATTGAATAATGTATAATTTTGAACATTTTATTGTTCACATATCATATAAAATGCCATTGCAATTACTTTACCATTCCTTTCCAAAGAACACTAGTCTCTGACTTTGACTTTGTAGCATTTAAATTTCAGCCAATTTTCTTATTAATACAAAGATATTCTCCCTACGAGTTCTGGGCACCATATCAGAACATCAAGAAGAATCAAAGGCAAACAAGACTGAATATAATGAGACCTGTGACCATCAAAGGACATTCCAGGTAGCAATAAGATGAACTAGAGAAGAAGTCAGAGGAGAGGTTCTAGTTAGGTGCTTAGAAGAATCTATCCGTCTGTCTGTCTGTCTATCTATCTATCTATCTACTTATATAGCTTTTTTCTATTATCTATCAGTATATCATTTATCTTTTATTTATTACCTTTGATTTTCGATAAAATTAAAGTTAAAAATAAATACAACAGACATAAGAAAATAAAATTGCCTATAAATTATTTCTGTGAGTTGACCATTGTTAATTTTAACTTTCTAAACTTCCATTATTTTGTATGTATGTAATATGTATATTGCTTGTATAGTTTGTTTAGAAAGATCATATAATATAGCTTGAATTAATTTGTGCTGTCTCCTCATGTCAAAGCTGTTCTTAGGAGATCATTTTCAATATGCAGTGAACCTTTTGCCACAGGAATAGAAGATGATGCATTTGGTCAATGACTTTTCTAACTTGCGGTGTTTACATTTATGGCATGACCATGCTGTTGTTTGGGTCTTAGTGGCTCCCGGTGCTTCACTCTGTGCACCACTGTTGCCAATAGCTGCCCATCCCATTGGCTATCACCTCAACATCAGTTCCCATACTGAAATTTCTGAGTCACACTTTGGTCAGTTTCCTTGCTTCTGATATGTTGTGCCAAATTCCTCTTTGGAGAATGTTTTTGACTTAGACTTCTTCGTGAAGTATGCTGGAGTGCCCACGTCCTGGATGAGTGCTCAATATTTTCTAAGAATGCATGCGTTTGGGCTATAGGTATTGAATCGTACTACAGCTGGGGCTCACACCGACTGAGACTTTACCTGATCTTGGCAATGAAATGAAAGCAACAGTGGGTAACTCTGCTGTAATGGAGAGAATGGAGGGTTTGTTTCACTAAGTGCCTTTTGACGAGGCTGGTATATCGGGTGACAACATGCTGTATACCTTAAATATATTCAATGAAATTTATTTCAAACAGAAAATGTATGTTACCAGCATTCAAAATGCTTTCCCTTAGGAGTCCCTGTGTCAGGGCTTGGGATTTGGTTGCCTTTATCACGGTGTTAGAGATACATAATTTGAAACTCTTATTAAGAGAACTTGTGCCAGAAATGATTCAGTGATAGTCTAATTTGGAAGAATTTGTTAAACACTATGAATGCAGGACATCTAGTACTATGTAAAATAAGCATGATACTATTCTTTTTAAAAGTCCATACTAGTCGAGAGAGGTAAAATTGACACATATCCATGAATAAGCTCACATAAGAGAGGGAACAGCCTGGGATGTTCTCTCTCACAGATTCAAGGAGAGAGGAGGTTTAGCTAATGCAGTCTTGAAAGATGTGGCTTACAAAGAAGCTTGCAAGGTTACCTGAGATTTTAATAGCTGGGGCTCTGAAAGTCACAGGAATAACATGGACATTTCGGGGGCTGGAGGGATGGCTCGCAGGTTAAGAGCACTAGCTGCGCTTGGATGCAAGGTTCTGTGTGGGTATTTTTGTCTTAATGCTCTCTCTTCTGTTTAATGTTGGTGACTATTTTCAGTGGTGTGATTTTTTTTTCAGTCAAGAAAGAGGGTGCATGATGAAAGAGGACGAAAAAAAGCATAAAATAAGAAGTGAAATAATTTCCATGAGATGGAACTTGTACGTAACACAAGGACAGAGGCTAAAGAAGAAATGGTTAAAAACATGGTCATTCTGACTTGATCCTTTAAGACATTTAGAATTCTTTTTTTGTGGGCTTTACAAAGTGAATACCTCCACTTATCAAATTTTATTTTTCCCCTAGATTCTTTCTTAACTTTCATTCAAGGTCTAAACCATTCCTAGCTTCCATTGAACATTTATTTAGGTAACTAAGATGGCAGTTTATTGTGAGTCAGGAAGTCAAGGTTTATTAAAGTCAAGTGCTTTGCTTGTGACAAGAGTTTTAGTTTTCTAGCTGGAGGTAGAATTCCCATCAGTCATTTCCAAGTTGATGCTCTCCTACTCCCGTATTATGAATCTGTGGACCGCCTGGATCCGGAAAGTCTTGTTCACATAGCTCTTCCTCCGGAGCCTTAAGGCATATTTGGTTTGGGTTGACATAAGCAATGAATGCCCAAGAGAATGACATGCTGTGTGCCTTATTTTCTGCATGTTCTGCAAACCTATCATCTTGGAACAGGATGGAATGCCAGAGGTCATTGGGTTCATTGTTCACTCTGGTTGAAATTCCCATCTGGCACCTCTGAGAGATATTCTTTGCTCTAAGACTTTACTGAAGTAGAAAGAGTTGCACCGAACTTGAATGATCCATTTTATACAGCTGAGATGTAGAATCCAAAGGAGAAAGTCATCTTCGCTTTCTAGGCAAGTTCGACAGTGACTGGGAAAAAGCAACACACGGGTGCATGCAGAGACACATCCACCCTATGCAATGGCGTTTGCAGCCTTGGCCACTCTTCTCAGACCAGCAACTCTCATGCTAAGGACAGAGGTGATGTGTTCCGACCTGTCACTGCTTTGGGTTAATGTACTTCGGCAATCTATTTATAATCCTTTTCAGCCCTTAGAGGAAAGAGGCAATGTGAATATAAAATAATAACAGGGCTAACCTTCAAGCATTTACTGAATGCCCAGGTGTAGTACAAGGCTTAATGAATTTGTGTTAGTGAAATATTCTAAGATCCCAGCTGAAGGGAGCTACAGAGGGCAAATGGTTATTAATTATTATTATTATCGACTCCTACTCAGAGTCCTGGAGATTGATGGCTTCTGTCATGCATTATCCCCGGGGGTGTACCCGCAGGTTCCAGTCCAGTGTGCAAAAAATATCTAATCCCTCAGTAGGATTAACTCTATATTATGTATAAAAATTAATATTCTATAATCGCTTCTGATTGAACTCCCCTCTCCTTCTCCTATTATACATGGTGGCTTTCAGTATCTAAAACTTAAAAAAAAAAGCCTCCATCAAAACCCTGCCCATACTCTATCTTTAAAGAGGTACAAAGAAACTTTGCTTAGCTTTGTGTCACCATGTACAATAAGAGCAGGGAAGGAGGGAAAGGGATTCTGCTTTGCCCATGGCCCACTTTAGCCATGCCATGTCTTCTGGACATGGACTTACTCTCTGTGACATCCACAGTAGCTCCGTACAGTCAAGAAAAGTGTCATCAGCTAGGCATGGTGACATAGTCTAGTAGTTCTTGGGAGTTCTTGGGAAAGGGATTCGGGAAGACCATTGTGAGTTCAAAACCAGCCTGGGCTACATAGTAAAGGTTTCAAAATTCAGTAGGAAAGATAAGGTAGTTCCTGGGGAAACATCTCAGTTGGGTAAGCACTCACTTACAAGGTTGAGAGCTTGGGTCAATTCCCAGATCACCTGCTAAGAAGAATTGGAACCGGCATTGCATGCTTGTAAGTATAGCCCTGAGGAAAAACCAGCCCTACAACCCACAAATAAAAAATAAAAAGAGAGGGAGGTGTTACATTCCTTGTACTGGTAGTCTTTGATCTCTGCAACTTGGTCTATGTAAGGGGAGGCAAGATAGAGGTTGTCCTTTACCCTACACATACATGCATGTGAACCCACATACACTTCCACACAGGAGAAGACACACATGTGCACACGGATCCCCCCTGCCCACAAGATAAACTAAGAGTTTTGTTGACCGTTTTATTTCACATGGTTTTAACTGTTCGAACAAAAGCCTCATCAGAAGCCACGGTACGTTCTCTTCTTGGGGCTCCCACTTGTCCCAAGGAAACAAGGGCGAGGAGTTGAAGACTGCTTAATTCTGCCCAATCACCGCCTGTTGTCAGTGGCTGAGGAACACAATGGGAAGAGCCTGGCAGATGGAACAGTTCAAGTGCATCCCAGCAGTGATTACCGAAAAGTTTCACTGGTTTCCGAGATATAAACATTCAGCAGTTAGAATAAACAAACTTCTACATCCCCCTGCAATTATTGCTTGCTGATGCAGATGCAGAGTAAATGAAGCCCAGCTCATCTCGGATGCTGTTATGATTTGAAAAAGTGGACTTCATTCCTATGTTATTCATGGAAGGAACCGTTAGTGTTCAGTGGAATGTTCTCAGGACAATAGCCTCCTGTTTGGTCAGCCTAACTTGAAAGGGCATTTCCAATCAGGTTAATGAGGGCCTGCTGATCCAATGCCATAGACTAAGTTTGTTTACATCTTTCTCCTGAAGCATCTCCGTGGAGAACTTCCTTTCTTCATCTGCTAGCCGAGCCAACCACAGCCTGCAAGTACAACATCTGGCTTCCACAGCTGCCGTGAGAGGAAGCACACTTTCTGTCCCCTGCAGCAAGTAGCAAGTGCGTGTAATTGAGAACCTGTAATTGTAAGAAACATAGACTTTCACCGAAGCTGTGAGCCGAAGCCGCGAGAAGAGAGGAGGAAGTCAACCAGACTTGTGTGACTTTTGAGAGAGTCTGAGGTGGAAAGAAAGGCATGGGGGCGGGCGAAGCTCCGGATTCTATGCATCTGCATTACCTGCAAAGACCATTATTGTGATGTGTCTGCAAGGGCCTGATCCACTTGTTAGTTAGACAAAAGGAAGCAAATAAACCTCACTATTGCTCTAAGCCTGCCAGCGAACCTGGATGAATCAGAGGCATGACTGAAATTTTTTAGTTTAGCTTCCCTTGGTCTTCTATTGTTCCTAAGGACTGTGTGCTGACTTGAGGCAGGGACTGGTTTACTTAGCTTATATTTTGATGTTGGCTTTCCAGCAGGAGCACTCCTTTGCCTTGGCACACTGGAATGAGAGCCCATAAGTCAGGTAGGTTTAAGAGCAGCTTGTTACCAATGTACATCCAGTCTTCTCGAGAACTTCTGGTATTCCTCTCATGCTTCTTCTCACCCCCATGAGTCTATTCCCTTCCAAATCTGCAGTTCAGTCACAGTGGACTCTAGAGAGTGACTCTGAGGACCTATACAAGCTGGGTGTGAGGTCAGGTAAGAGTCACCCAAAACGACTGAGGCTATTTGAAGAAGTTCCCTAGATTCCTCTAATATTATTGAACGTTACTCAGAACTGCTATATTTGAGAGCTCACACCAGTTAATGGCATTTAAACTGTTGGGCCAATGACTTTGAACCTCCATCTTCTTATAGGGTTCCTACAGGAAAAGAGGAGAGACTATTGGAGGCCAGGCGCAGGGTAGCTGGCAGAGGAGGGCCGTTAAGTGCCCTCACCAAAGCATTCCGAGTGAGGGAACTCGCTGACGTATTGATGAGCCTGTCAAATTTCTGACTGAACTGATGACAGCCCCCTTCACTTACGCTCAGGAAAACAGTATCATTTTGGGAAATTGAGAGTGCATGTTAGCGTTTCGCGCTAGGTTGTTTATAATACGGTGATTAGAATCTATTCATCCAACAGATGTTTACCGAATGCTGACACTGTGCTACAAGGTGAACCCAAGACAATAGAGAAGACAGAGACGTTCTAGCAGGAACAAACCAAACCAAACCAAGACATTAGTCTGAAACTGACAGGAAGGGGTTTCTGAGTGGACAACACTTTCTCATGTAGGAGGAAGTGTGATCATTCAGATAATCATGTGGTTCTATCTACACATTCAAGAGTCTTGAGGGAGGGAAAGAAAGTTGCGGGCATAATCAAGGTTCTTGGACTCTGGTGAAGAGAGAGATAAACTTGGTTAGAGGGCTAAGTTAATCTATAAGGCACTGGTGATACAAGCCTTGTTCACTGGTAAGGTTGCTCTGTGGCTAAGACGCTTTGTAGTGGACAGCCTGTATGACTTGCCTACAGCAAAGGAGCCTGCCCTTTCAGGGAACACATTGTTTTCAGCTGGAAGTGATTCCCAGTGAAGTTAAATATCATAAACAGTACTTCAGATGTGGGAGCCACGAGGGTCTCTGTCCAGCAGGACAGTCTGGGTAATGCAGGACAACATTTGAGGTGGTGAGAGAAGGAGAAAGAGAATGTCCTTATCTTATACTGGAGTTGGGAATGACACACAGAAGCTTGAGTGTGTTTTATCTTAAGGGCAATATAAATCTGAATGGTGTAATTTGTGTTAATGCTAGTCAGCTTTATAAGGGTTGTGCCTGTCAACATTATGTAGTTAATATATTGTAAAAGAAACATTACCTTTCAGGTTTATTTGGTGGTCTAACATTTAAATTTTTTCTTAGTACTGCAATATTTTTAAATTTTATTGAGCTCTACATTTTTTCTCTGCTTTCCTCCCTGCCTCTCCTCTTTGTAGCATGTCCAGTTTTTTTCTTTATTCAGTGTGTGTGTGTGTGTGTGTGTGTGTGTGTGTGTGTGTGTGTGTGCACGTGTGCGTGTGTATGACTAATGATGAGCATCCTTCAGGAATTCGTGCTTCTAATCTGCAAGCACTGGAGAAACCTACTTTTATGATTTTAAATGAACACAAACCCAGGAGGACAGAGCTCCAGGGGAGAAAGGGTGACATCATGTCCCAAGAAACATCCCCATTTCTATCCAGTCTCCAAGACGTATCTGTATTGACCGGTTTCCTTGGGAGAAGCCACCTTTTGAAGTCTGGATTGATTTTCTGTGGATTTGGTGAGGAGTTTTAGAAGAGGGGTGTTTTAACCGGAAGCAGGGAATCAAGGCTGCAGAGGGTGAAGGGCGGTCTTCAGCACGGAGTGGAGCATCAGTTGACTTGCCTAGTAAAGCAGAGGTCAGATCCAGGCTCCTTCTTGTCTATTACCAGCAAAGGCATCTCCCTGGAACTCTTACTTTATGTGCTTTGAGTTCTGGAAAAGTCTTTGGAGGGACTCATGTATTCTTATCTACCAAGGCAGAATAAAGGCTGACTTTGAATGAACGGATCTGTGCCTCACAATGAAAATTAAACACAGTTTAATAAGTATTCAGGGTTGAAAAACTAGGGCTTGTGGGCCAAATCTTGCCTATTACATGCATTTTAATGTGTTTCACGCCCTCCGAATAGGTTTTACATTGCATATGGTTAAAAAAAAATCTGGATAAGATTGTGCAAATACACGAAGAATGTGTGAACTACAAATTGAAATGTTTATAAATATGGTTTTGTTGGAAGATAGCGACACACATGTGTTGACACGTTTGCAACAGGCTCTTTAACACTGCAGTAACAAAGTTCAGTATTTGATGTGCAAATTTTCCAGTTCTTAAAACTGGAAATTGATCTTCCCTAGCCCTTAGCAAAAGGTTTGGTGTGCGTGTGCGTGTGCGTGTGTGTGTGTGTATGTGTGTGTGTGTGTGTGTGTTTATATATAAACAGTGAAGAAATGTTTACGTTGAAGTCCTCCGGTCTTGGCTACCAATGTCTTTTCTTTATCCAGCTGTGGCTTCCACCATCATGCAGCATGGGTCATGAAGATGACCACAGATTCTGTAAAAATGCAGATATGTATTGAGTAGGGCTATGCTGAGGCCTGACACTGTATTTATGACTAAGTCCTATTGATGCCTATGCTGCTGTTTCCTAGGCCATGCTTTGGGCATTGATGGCTTGACAGATAGATGATCTAGAGAGCTTAAAGAACTGCTTAAGGATTGATGCTCCTTTGGTCTCCTTGATTTTGGACCCGTCCTTGTATCATGGTGTTATGGCTTGACAAATACAGGCTGTAATTCTGGGGTTTGTTGTGAACTTTACCATGTCACTAATGGGTAGATTATGGCCTTTAGAAATATTTAGAAAATTAAGTCCTTGTCTCATCTTGAGGTTGTGAGGGTTAAATGTAGAAAAAATCTATATATGCTGCTAGCAACAATGCCTGGTGTGTAGAAAACATTCAATTATTGACTACCATTGTCTATTTTAACAATTAGCCTGAGAAATAATGAGTCATGCTCTGTAGCTGCTTGGTCTGTAGTTGCTCAGCATGTCAGATGTTTAAATCTAAAATCTCCAGCTTATTTCTAGAGAAATGCGTCTCTTTCTAATGCCTTGCTAAAAAGGGCTTCTAATTTGCTGTTCTGCCTGAGAATTTAACTTCCAGATCAGCTCAGACTGTCAGGGCTCATCATTAGGCAGCACTATAGCTAAAATTGGAGATTTTGATCTCGAATGCCCGATGCGCACTTTCACACGGAACTACACAGCTTATTAATCTGGCTGTCATTTCTCACAGTATGTTACAAGGTCTGGACAAGAAAGACTGTGATTTTTTTATATACTCCTAAAGCTGATTGTCATGGTCCTTAATTTTGGATCATGGCTCTCTAGGAGAATCTCAGGACATCATTGGTCTTTCACATGAAAATGAATGCGCATGGTATTGCTGTATAAATATCTCTTGAAGGGCATTAGCCAGCATTGACTGTGGGACTCCAGTTAGGACCCGCTGGCCTTTGTTGTCCCCAACTCTGATAAGCACACCTAAGTGTTCTTTAACTTCCACCCAGTTATCATTCATCCACTCTAGCTTAAAATACCCCAAACTCAAACTCTGTCTTTCTCCTTAGAGAAGAAGACCTTTGAGAGAGAATTTTTTTTTTACCCCAGCTGGTGCTAAATATCATGTGTCTTCATTCTTCTTTCCTATGAAGAAGTGGTATTGTGTTTTTGTATAAAAAAGTGTTTCCCCAAAACTTTACGCGTTCCTTTGTACTCAGTGTACCAGCGTTAGGTGGGGTTTTTGGAAAGGGATTAGAGTAAAATGATAGGATTTCATCAGTAGATGAATCCATTGATAGATTCATGACTCAATAGGCTATCCTAAAATGTCTGATCTTAGGATGTGGAACATAGGGGATATACCGTTGGGAGCTGTGTTTCTCCCTGCCCCCCTCCCCACTCTTAGTGACCAGAGACTGAAAAGGGAAGCTTGAATGCATCTTTGCTCCTCTTTAGTTGTTCATCTCAGGTCTTCTGTCACAGCCAGGGAAACCCAACTAACACAAGTAGTAATGATGTCTTTGTCAGCTAACCTGTAGGAGCAGAATTTCCCGCTGAGGAACTGTCAATCAAATCCCGATAGCGCTAAGCGTCCAGGCTGTCAGGGCAGGTTTCCCCACCTTCAGGAGTACCTGAGATACTTTCCTCTGGAAAGTCCTTGGTGCTGCAAGGCCCTGTTTCCTCTTTTCTGCTTTGTCAAGGTTACCTCCATTCTCTCTGCTAATTAGTCTTCTGGCCCTCTCTGATCACACAGCAAATTCTTCAGGAAAAAAGGCTACGTGACAGTTACACCTATGCTCTCCGGACCTTGTCTAAGCCCTAGTTCATAATAAATGTTTGTTTGACACAAAATGCCATTTGCAAAACACCTTGTGAACTTTATTCCCTATTACATAAATCCCATTTGCCAGATATTATCGTCCTGTATCCAAAAGCCAGATCTGAGGAGGTCAGGGACATTTTTAGTGCCTTTTATCATACATTTCATCTATTATCAGATCTCAGTGAGTTCACCTCTCTAACATCTCCTCTTTCATTGCCACACATTTGGTTTCAATTTCCATCACATTTCGCTGGGATTATAAAACCAATCTACTGGCCAACTTGCTGTGCCTCTGTTTTAAATCATTTGTGTTTCCAGAGGAGTTATTGCCTTTGATACTACTCTACAGACACGAAGGCTTTTCTCCCTCATTCAGTGTCCATCAGCTTCTTCATTTAATATGAAAGTTCGTGAGCTCAGCTCAGACTCCCTGAGACAAATGAGGCTATTTGACAAGGCCCCTGGATTATATCCTAGATTTTAAGTTTGGGGACGTGTTGACAAAAACCAGTGTCCATCAGATTTTTCCTCAGCTCTCTTACAGTGGTTTGTTCTCTTGCCAAAGTTTAATATTAGAGAGAGCTGAAGAAACCCGGAATAGCTGCCTACTGACCTGACCCTCCTTAGCAGCAGTAAGTATTCTGATGTCCGTGAACTATAGAACATTTGGACAAATCCTGGACTACAGGTCTAAAGCTCAGGAAGACACCCAAATCTCTTCATAATTTGGTGACTTCATTGTCTTTTTCCCTTTTCCTGCTTATCAATCTTTTCAGCACCTGGGGAAATAGCTGACAACCCAGAGGAAGCAAATGTGAGTTTGGCTCATGGTTCTGGTGGCTTCTGTCTGTGATCACCTAGCTCTGTGGTGTCTGGGCCTGTGGTAAGGCAGGACATCATGGAAGAAAGCAGTTACAGAAAAAAAAAACCTACATTGTGGTGGCAAGAAAACAGAGAGAGAGACAAACAGAAATGGATCAGGGTAAGATACCTTTTAAAGAGTCTCTCCTAGTGATCCGTCTTTCTCCATGGGGGCCCTATCTTCAACACTGCCATAGGTTACCCAATTTGACCACATCAGAAGACAAGCCATTTAGGAAAGGTGAACCCACCAGGATCCAATCACTTCTCTGCATCTTATCTGTGCTTGTGTTGGGGACTTCCTTCACACATACGCCTTTTGTGGGGAGTGCTTATATCCAAACCATAGACTTTCGTTTGGTTTAAATCAATATTAATTTATGTTTTATTTGTGTGTGTGTATGTGTGTATGGTATATATGTGCACCAAGAAAGTGCAGTTTCTGAGAGATCAGGCGAGGATGTTGGATTCCCTAGAGCTGATTTACAGGCAGTTGTAAGCTGCTTGATATGCATGCTGGGAACCAAATTGTATCCTCTGCAAGAACTATATGCATGTCATGCCTTCAGCCCCAATACCTTCTTTTTTTAAACTCCGTATATTAGACGCCACGTAAGTCAAAACTCTAGGCAAGAGACTGAATAGTAACATCATGTCTGCCTGGGTTAAATGTTAAATTCTTTCTTCTACTATGTATGCGAACATTCATCAGTGAGTTTAATCTCTATATACCTTGGTCTTCTCATGTTTAATTTGAAGGTAATTATATAATGGTAATCTCATAATTATGTGCTAAATGTTAAATAATAAAACACTGACAGTCCTTATTACAAAATCTGGCACAGCGTTGTTAGTATTCAGGCGACAGTACTGGCCTGCCCTTGGGGTATATGTCCGCAGCTGTAGCCACTAAGAGCACCACCTGTGCGCATTCACCACATTCCCTTTCAAAAGGGCCCTGCCCACCTCCCATCTCTCTCTTTCTCTCTCAGTCTCCTTCTGTCTCTCTGTCTCTGTCTCTCTCTTTCTCTCTCTCTTCTTTTCCGCCACTCTTGTCCCCAGAGGCTGGTCTCCCCTCTCCCCACCCTGCTTTTTCCATTCAATTTCCCCAATAGAAGAACCCCTCCACCTGACCTCTGTCACATGATTTCTTTCTCTCCCACACTGCATTTTTCAAATTACAGCAATTGTTCCCACCCAGGCCTCCATTCTGACGTATGACCCCTACTCTAGCTGGTGTGTTTTCAGTTGTGAGTTCTTTTACCTTTTTAAACATAGAGCCACCCCACCCATACCCCCAAGTTGCTTTTTCCAAATTTCTCTTATCCAATTCTATTTTCTCCTAGGTGTAGGCTTCTAGGATCTCTTTTAACTTGTGTCATCCTACCCACACCCTACTTGGGCGGAAGTCACTCTTGGCATGCCTTTTGTCATCGATGCCTTTCTCGCTGCTGTGCCATTTGCTATGGGGTTGTGCGTATTTACCTCAAAGGCGGGACAGCAAGATCTGTGTAACCTGTGCTCCTTGCTCAGCCTGTTTCTCGGAGCAGCGTGTGACAACTGTATGCGACATAGTGCATGATAGATACCAGAGTTTTCCTGAGAAATAAATTGCAGACAGCTAATACTATAAGAGCACCACTTTCCTAAGACAGAACTTTTATTATTTTACTTTCTGGACCTCACTCTGTATTTGTCTTAATGATTACCTGTCACTGTCTGGGGTGGAGTAGTGATTCCTTGACCCACTTTAATTCCTTTAAAAGAATCTGTAGATGCTTACAAGTCCCTTGTATAAAAAGACGTAGCATTTACATATAACCTAACAGAACCTATCATGAACTTTAAATCATCTCTTGGTTACTTCCAATATCTAATGTAATGTGGTATATTATTTGGGTATATGTGTGTGTGCATATATAAAGGGAATTTATTGGAATGACTTAAAGGCTGCGGTCCAGCGATGGCTAGCAATGAATGAAAAGGCCAAGCATCTAGTAGTTGCTCAGTCCCATAAGGCTCGGTGTCCCAGCTGGCCTTCTGTATATGCTAGAATCCTGAAGAAGTAGGCTCCGTTGCCAATGATGGAATGGATGGGCTGGCAAGGTGAAGGTAGGCAGGCAAGGAAGCAGGAAACCTTGCATCTTTCACTGTCCTTATATAGGCTTCTAGGAGAAGGCGTGGCCCCATTAAAAGTGTGTCAACCTACTTCAAGATCACATCCAAGCTGGTGTCTTCCAGCCTCAAGATCCAAATCAAAGACCTTAAGATACAAGTCACAACAGGTGTGCCCTCCATTTCTGGGAAGTTCATTCCACATGAAGTCAAGTTGGCAGCCAAGAATAGCCACCACACCACATAATCTCCATATACTCCTTCTTATACAACCTGCTGGATACTTATCTTCTTTTCCTTTTAACACAGAGGACCAAATAGCATTGCCCAACCCCTCTGCCGTTGCAGTGGCTCTCTAAGTCCTCGGCCCCTGCAGCCGTTTCTGGTTCTGATCTCCAGCTTCTCCTGATGATAGAAAACGTGTGCCCAAAGTCCTTATGTAACTAGAAAGGAAAAGTCAGAAAGGTCATGCCACAGGGGGATGTCCCTTTACCTAGAAACAAACTCAGACCTCTTGAAATCTTCACTCTTGCTGTTGTAATTCTGCGTGACAGTGCAGCTTGCTTCTTCCAAGGGCACCTGCTCTCTGGTCCCGTAGAGGATACGTTTGACTGCTGAACTCAGCCTTCCTCTAAGCAGCCAAACTTGTGTGTTTGGCGTTAAGTCTGATCCAGAAGCCTGGGAAAGAAGAAAACCAGAAGCTTGCCTAATGGAGTGCCAGTGCTTGGGCCTGAATGACCATTGCGCTAGCCCCAGTTTCCTGTCTTTTTCCTGTGCAGGGCACTCAGCAAGTGACTGCGTTCCTTTCGAGTTCCCCTCTTTTGTTTTCGTTTTGGTTTTCTGTGTGTAGGTGCCTCACCTGGCCACAGTCAACAGTCAGAACGCCAGCCATGGATTCATCCCGCACTTCTTCATTCGGTTCCCAAATTGATTTCCGGTCATATTGGCCCACAGTTTTAGTTGTGGCATTTCAGCTAAACGACAGCTGGGAGTTAACATCATCGCAGCTGCAGCCTGCTAGAGTAAACACTCGAGCTCCTAAATGTACAAAAATGATGAAATGACGAGACATATAGGTTTCTAATTGCAGCCAGGATCCTGCAGCTGGGAAGTCACCCGAAGATATATATTCTGTCTTGCGAGCCAGCAATCATGCACTTCACCCCTATTGAAAAGCACTTCCCTTCCGTCCCACCCCAAAGGCTGCTGCCAGAACGTGTGCAGTCCAGCTCCGGCTCCCCAAACCGTGTTTGCTTCTCATTAGAGACTGACCCAGCTCCAGTTCCGTAAATCCAGCCAAGGCCTGAGCTAGGGAGACAGATCGGCTGACGTTTGACGAGGACAAGATGATAAGGTAATACTGGGAAATCAAACTCAGATGCAGGCCTAGAAAAAGACCCAAGGGGTCCCGAAGGCGAAGGCTGCCTTAACCCAGCACCACCTGCGATGCTACATACATAAGAGCAGGGCCTCTTGTTTCCTCGCTTCAGGTTTCTGATAAGTTGTCTCTCTCCTAGTTCCCTCCCTTCCCAGTGTCTTTTTCTCTCTGGTTCCCAGACACATACCTTCCTTTCTTCAAGCCATTTCTATAACTCATCGCAACTTACTGTTGGGCCTCTTCCACTGATATGGGGGCTGTTCATTTTTGTTAAATCCCTCTTTTCTTTCTTCTAAGCCTTCAAAGGGCGCTCCTCTCTTGCTGCAGCAGAAACTGCCCTGATATCAACCATTCATCCTTTTGTCTCTGTCATTTGTCCTCTGAGTATTTGATTTTGATAAACAGAAAAAACCAAATAAGTGAACAATTGTTGTGTTCTTCTGCCTGGTGGCTGGCTGACAAGATGGTTGTGGGTTTGTACACTGGAGGAATAGCTTCTCTGGGCTTTCGGTGCCTGCGGTGCTGGCTAGTCTGAGAAGCAGGGGGGCTTCAGGAGCCGATGGGGAGGCTGTGTGATAAAGAATGCTAAGAGGACAGTCAGCAGAGATGGCCTGCTGTATCACCTGTGATAGAGTTTGGCCCATGGCGCTCATTCACCTTCCTGTACCAGGGAGGATGCTCCTTATAAAGGACTTCCCATTTGTCTGTTCGTGTCTAGAGTCTCACACAGTGTCCACGACTCGACCTACTCTTTAAATGATGGCTGGTCCATGAACTGTGTGAATACACGGGTTCTAGTCCAATTTGCTCAGATATTTCCCAATTGTAACGCCTTGCAGGGTTGTCCAACCTGTTTCTACACACATCATCCCACTGGGTGTGCCTGGTAATGAGCTGCCATTGTGTTTCTGTCCTGCTCTTTCAAAAGTGAGCCATCAGAAATCATAAAAATAGCCAATTTCATTAGGAAGTTTCACCAGAAGGAGGAATAACACATTGGTGGGATCGGTGACCTCCTATTTAAATTACTGGGGTTTACTTCAGGGCTCAGGAAGCCTCTCCCAGGATGTACCTCTGAGCTGTGCCCTGATCTGAAAGAGTTCAGCAGATCATAAGCAGGCTCAGTCACTGCCATAGCTCCTTTCTCACTGCCCCAACAGAAGTGAGTAACTGGGAGAGACAACCAGGCCTATGAAGCAGATATTTAGTGTCCCCCTATAACGAGTTTGCTGGCTCCTATCTAGGCTATTAAGAAGTGTGCATTCAGCAGTGGACACTTGGAATGTCTAAGAATGTCGAGGAAGCAAGTCTTCTTCTAGAATTCTTCTTGGCAGTGCTTCTGATCAACTGTCTGAGGAATATTTGCTTAAGACAAAAGGAAGCCAGAGAATGAATGTGGGTGAGCAATTCAGCCTTCCTGTCTGGTGGGGGAGTGGAAGAGCAGGGAAAGGCTCCAGCTCCCAGATTCTGCCTTGTGCTCTCTTGAAATGCACGGCATGAGGGCCTTCCAGGGTGCTTTCTTCCCTTCCACCAGGACATCTGTGCCATACATAGAGTGTGCCCAGGTCCCGAATTCCCCCATATTTTCTATTATTATTGCACATAAGGTGGCAGGGCTGTAATACGCTTATAATTGGGAATGAAGGGTGCTGCTTGCTCCTGCTCCTCCATAAGCCATGGAGTAGGTGCAAGCTGCCCGACTGAGAAATCCATGTTTTCCACAGCGGATCCACCAGTACATTTTCTATATGGGGTCTTCACACCTGTGGGCATATTAGCAATTTCTTTGGATGAATCCACCTGTAACTCTCTGAAGAGCCACAGCAAAGGATGAAAGAATGCTTTGCTTTCTTTTTGTTTGTTTTTTTAACCGGCCTTTGATTGTTCATTTAAACAGCCTCTGATCTGATTGTTTTTCACATACAGGATCTGGAAGTTACGAGGTAACTGTTTAGGTGGGGAATTTTTTATTTTTTATTCTTTTACATTTGGGTGATTCTTTTCTGGTGATAAATTGAGGAATATTCCTCTATGAGTAGATATTTTTGATGTGTTTGGGTGACATCAGATCTGTAGAACAAATCCAGTCTGAGGGTTGGCAATTTGTCTCTGTCTTAGCAGCTGCCCTTTAGCCTTTTATTTTTATCTCTGAGTTACAGATAAGAGAGCTAATTGCAAACTGATTAAGTGACCTTGTGACTTAAGTATTTTCACGCAAACCACGAGACCATCGAAATATTCTTTTTCCAAAACATACCTACTATGTTGGCATAGCATAGACTTTGGAATAAGAGGAGCCAGAATTCCAGAACAGCTTTACCACTTCCTGGCTTCAGGTCTGTGGTTCAATTGGTCTGTGGCTGTGAAGGGGTGTTGTCACCATGTAGGTCTTATTTAGGCAGTCGTGTTGTTACAATTTCATGGGTCTAACATCCTTGTCACGTCTAGAAAACACTATCTTGCAGCGTGAATCCTATTCTGATCTTCCTGCCCCCTCTTTGGTAATGTCACCTGAGCCTCAGATGTAGACACTAAGTGGTAGATGATCTTACTGAGGCTGAGCACCCTATGGCTACTTACCTGCGTTTGACCAGTCACGGACCTCTGTAATAGCATCCTTTTGTGGCAAAAAGAAGCCTCTTTGATGAGATTTGTGAGTTACACTTACTAGTGGGTATAAAGATAAGTATTCAGAAAACAGAAACTGTATTGTTTCAGCAAACGACAGTTATGAGTTTTTTTGTCTAGGGCCTATAATCTCTTCAGGCAGGGATTCTTGGCAGATTTTTAAAACTAAACTTGAATTCCTTCCTATTGAGAGGGTCTTGAGTACCATTAGACAGCAGTTGGTTACCCCAAGGGTGTAACTGCCACTATTACATCATTTACAATATCATTCCAGGTTGTTCATTATTGTGGTTCATAGGTTTTACAGCTCAATAGGTCTATTTATTGCTTTTCTTCCTTGACCTTACATAACTAAGATTATTATACTGTGAGAATTCATCCTCAAGGAGGCTCCCAGGCCACTTCCACTAGCGTGTCCCAGGTCCTGTGTCCAAAAAATATGCTATCTTCAGCAATAGGGTCTTCTCTTTATGTTATAGGAAATGACCAAGAGCAGTCACAATAGAACATACTCTTTTGGAAGTCTCAGACTCCATGACCAACTACTCAGAGGATCGTCTGCACTGAGGGTTTTTTTAGAGAGTTTATGGCTGTGTGTGTGTGTGTGTGTGTGTGTGTGTGTGTGTGTGTGTGTGTGTGAAGAGAGAGAAAAAGAGAGAGAGGGAGAGATTATTAAGTGATTGTAATTTGGGTAGGCACCATTGTCTTATTTGTCTAAATCTGAACATTTAATTGTTATTTAATTGTTATATTAATTGTTATATCTGAAACATATAATTGTTAACATTGGTAACAATTTTAATTTAAATGTTAATAATTTTAATATTGTTCCTTCAGTTTAAAATTTGATACTCTGGTTTTCGATGCCAGGAGGTGGTGATAAGATATTATTACTGTTCAAATAATTGTTCTGATAAGTTTTGAGAAAATCTTTAATTTCTAATTTATTAATAGTCTGATCAGAGGACCGGGCCTCTGTGAGAGTAACCCTCTAGTCTACTCTGCTTGTGGCACAGTGTAAGACCTTTTTATGGTTCATCAACAAATGGTCTAAAGGTGAGCATTTTCTCGTTGGGAACAGATTTAAGCTTGAGCTTTTTGATTCTGTCCTTTAAATCTTTATTCCTTCTATTTTTCTCCTAGATGTCTCCAGCTCTGGAGCAAATTTGTGAAAAACATTTCATGATTAGTTCTTTGCTACTCTATTTGGTTCAACATTTTAGGTTTAAGATATTTTTTTCTGAAATACTAATATAACTATACTAGATAAAGTATGTATAGCTAATGAATCTCTCTTAGGTTTGGCCTTTCTTTCATAATTTAAGAATGCATCTGTCAAAGACTACACACAAACTCGCACATGCATGCACACCCCCCAAGGGACTTTTCTCTCATAATTTAAAGATGGAGTCATCAGAGAGCATGCGTTCATACACATTAATGCCAGAATGTAGTGAGGCGTAGAAATTTTTTTACTAGTTTTATTTTGTATTTATTTTGAGCACTTCTTTGTTAGGATTAATTCGTTCCATTTTGGGGGGTATTCTACATCTGATATTAGTTTTCTGTTTTCTTCTTTTTATTCCTCCCCTTTAGCTCTTCATCTTTTTGCATTTACCCACACCTCTTTACCTGTCTCCCTCCATCCTTTCTTTCCTTCTTTCTTCTTTCTTTTAGGTCCTGTGTTGGGGGTGGAATCCATGGACTCATGACTGCTGGGAAAGCACTCTACCTACCACTATCCACATCCCTCACTTTCCTTTCTTATCTCATTCTTTCTTACTTTTCTCATGGATCCAATCACAAAGAAAATTTCTTCGTATTTTTCACCAGTGTGGAAGCTATTACTTATATTGAATTACTTTCAGCTTCTTTTAATCAAAAGATATTGAAATGTGGTATAAAATTTTCCCAGTATAGGCAGTTATACAACAGAAATAAATTATCCTAAAAATAATATTCCTATAAGTGATATAAGAAATCAAACATTTCCAGTCTCTCAGAAGTATAACACATTAATAAACTACTTAAATACATATCAAGCCCCACCTTTATTGAGGCATAACTGATCATACAACATGATGCTTGATATGAACATATTGTAAAATTTTTGCATTATCATTTTTAATTAATTTCTTCCATTATCTGAATTCATACAGTATCTTTATGCTTTCTTAAATGGGGTAACAATACCAGCAAAACAATCTAAATAATCACACATACTATTTTGTATCTTTCTTGATGCTGCTTTATAATTTTAATGTCATTTATTTCAGGAAAATGCTTCTGTTTAATAGTTAAAAGTTACATAAATTTACCCATCACATCCTACCTCCCTTGTCTCTGCTTCTTGCTGTAGGTTACCTTTGCGTAGTTCTTTCAGTTTTATGAAAAGCAAAATCTAAACTTCCCTTTATATCTGAAAACATTTGCCACTTCATCTTCAGTGGAGTGATGTATCATCTAGATACAGCATTCTACTTTAACAGTCATGGACCCTCAGCTCTATGAAATGTTTCCCCGTTCCTTTCTGTTGTTTGTTGTTAATGTTGAATCTGCTTTTAAAGGAAATGTGTTTTTGCAATTTCATAATTTTCAAAACTATTACATGTTACTTTCCCTGTAAAATCCCTTCTTCTTTGAGGGTGGTGCCTAATGCTTTTTCCAGGTAACACTGGTGCCCTTATGTGAAATATGAGGGGACATGGTTCAGTTTTCTAAGGAAGAATGAAATTTGAGGGTCTGACTGTTCCCAGGTATGTTTGCAGCCAATCCCATTCTTTTGTAAAATTTTGTGTATATTTTCACATTCAGAGATATCCAACTAATATCTGACCCTTTCCACATGTAAAATCCTGTATTCCTTTTGGCATATAAATCTGAAAGAACCTGAACAGCTAAATCACATTCTCAATGGCCATTTACTCTCAGTCTCTCAATATTTAGATACTTCCTGTTGGTTGTTCTCTCCTCTCCTGTTTCCTTTTTCTCAAAAATGTATAAATATTTTATCAATCTTTTGCAATAATTTGGGGAAGGGGAATCTCTGGAGGCACAATGGATGAACACATGCTTTAAATCTTCTGTGTTTAAACAAAAATCATTTCTATTAAGATTTTGCAGACAGTGGAAATTATATTAAGAGATGATAGAGTCCTTCATTTCATAATTAAAAATATCCCAGGGAGACATAGCACAGTAATGTATAATTATAAATGGCTGTTATGCTTTCCTCTCTATAATTGACCCCTGATTCGGAATTAATTGCTTCCCTATTCCTATTTTTATCTCATTCCCATCTTTATAGGCTGTGGTTGGCAGGCTAACTGAAAATGAGCTGGGACTGTGTCCTAGGCACCTTGGTGTTTGAATACATAAAAAGTACTTGTCATAGTGTCTAATACAAAACGCTTGCATCATAAGGACTTCCTAACCAAAACTGAGTAATTTGGAATCAAAGGTTCCACAAATTTCAGCTGTGATAAAATGAGAGCTTTTGAACCAGGTGAATCAGCAGAAAGTTACCCAAGTTTCTCCAGAAATTTGCCATGGGCATAGTTGGACTATTGAGTATGGGACAGGTTGCGAGAAGGTTGGAATTCAAGTATGGCTGCAGGTCTAACACCTTACACTTCTCTGCTTATTTTGATTAACATGTTACTATCACTGTAATTTACCACACTTGCATTCCTGGAGTTTTAGAAACTTACAAGGCATATTCTGTTCTTGCTTATTCTTTCATAGAACGTAAGATTCATAAGGGTACCTGCTATCAGTTGAGAATCATTTGCTTTCAATGTTGTTTCAAGTAAAACTATGAGGAACAGAAGCTCTACCATGGAAAGTGCATCTTCAAACAATAAACATACACAAATGAAATCCATGTCATTTTTCCAAAGTATGAAACTGACTTCTTCTCCATTTCACTTTACCTCCAAGCAGCACAACCCCAGGGCAATGTATGAATTCATAAATTTATGAATCCAGAGGGAAATAGGAAAGGACTTAAGTCTCTTCATGTTTTCACCTTCAAGAATGAATGTTCTTTGAACTAGATATTTTTTGTACACTGAGAGATGTCATACCTCTTCACTCCAGTGCACCATTCACGCTCAAACCGACTCCAGCTTCAAGCAAATGCTCCCTAACCATTTAAATAGAGTGAGCAAAGGGGCTGCTCCTTAGAGATAGGAAGCAAGAAATAGTACAGTCATCCCAGACATCCTCTTCCTAAACAAAAAGGTGGCAACAGTTATCAGTGAAGTGATTAATGATTGTTTTTGCCAAGAGTAGACAGATTTTCTGTGGTTCTGAGTCTAAGAACGGTGTAATCTCTTCTCAGAGATGCGGGAAGACTGGGTGTTTGGACTGGGCTAAGAGTCCAAGAGAGAAGTGGCTTGGCCTAAACAAAGGCTAGATCTGTGACTACACAATGTAAAAATAGGTAAAAGAAATTTAGGACAACTGAATTTCGGCATAGAAATGCTTTAAAAGTTAAGGAAAAGTCCCCAGAGCAACAGCCTGATTTGTAAGGGGAGATTACCACCAGGTAATTGCCTAGCAGGAACTTTGAAGAGTGCTGACTCAGACTGCGAATCAGGGCTGGATATTGAACTGAAGTTATTTACTGTAGAGTGTCAAACACAGAAAGCAAACTACATTGATTGTTGTTACGGTTTAGTTCTGGACTGGTCCCATAGAGTGAGAATACAGGTATGGGCTTTGCCAGCCCAAGATGAGATTTTGAAATGCATTACAGGGAGCTAAAGTTGTAAATGAATCATTCTGCTCTCTTCAGCAGCCTAGAAGGTGCCCAAGGAAAGCAGTAATCTGATGAGCAGTTAGCAAACCCAAGTTTCAAGTCAACAGTAGGGACAATCTATTGCTATGTTTATGAAGCAGGCAACAGACTCCATCAGTTTCAATTTCACTAAGATCATGCTTAGCAACCTTCTATGTGTGCCTGTCTTGGTTACTGAAAGAGCAAGGCAATCTCTAATCTGATCTGCTTTTAAAATGTTGGTTATGAGTTAGTTGACATACTTCTCTGTCTGTGGTAAGACTGATCAATAGACAAAAGGGAAAACCTTCCTTTGTCCTAAACAACAGACACAAAGGAGCTAAGGAGTTGGCTCAGTTGGTGGAGTGCAAGCTTAGGGACCTGAATTCAGATCCCTAGTGTTCACACGAAAAGCCAGCTTTGAAGGTGTGTACCTATAATAATAACACTGAGCAAATGGTGACTCCTGGGTCCCCGGGGGCTTGCTGGCCAGCTAGTCTTGCCGAATTGGGAAGCTGCGGGTTCATCAGATGCTGTCTCAAAAAGTTAAGATGGAGAGTCAGTGAAAACGGCACTTGGCATTGACATCTGGTCTCTACCCACACCCACACCAAAAATAAAATTAATTACAAATAAAGTAGACAGGAAGATATATTGTACCTAAGTGGGAGCTGATGAGGCTAGCTAGTGGAGAGAACATTGTAGATACCATTTTGCTGCATAGAGATGCCATGAAGGGACTTTGCCCTTGCTGGCTGATTTTCAGAAATGTATCGGCTTAGAGAGCACCCCCTATTACATTGTCACTGACTGCTGAACAAGGGGCAGGGAATTTAAGAACAAGCCACTTCACATTCAAGTACACATAGTTGTTTAAAAAGTAAAACCTTGACAGTCAAGAAGATAATTAATAGAGTATCTGAAGTAAGACATCTATTTTCACCAGTTATTATGGTTGGAACAAATAAGGATGTAAGTCATGTGATTTGACAATTTAGCCGCTTCAAATGTGAAAGGAAGTACTCGTTAATAGATTCCCAAAGTAGTAGAATCATTATGGAACTCCTGTACCTTTCCATTAGCCCCAAAGAAAGCCATTAGCACTCACCACCCATTTCCCCTTCCCTTAGTCCCTGACAATTTCATACTGTGTCTCCATGGATTTTCTTATTCTGAACATTTCATGTGACTGATATTACAAAATACATGGGCTTTCATGGGCTGTCTTTGCCTACTTAGCACATATTTAAGGTCCACGCTAAAGATGCTGTTAAATGTGTCCGTACATCATCTCTTCTTGTGACTCCACAATATTTCATTGTATGAGTGTGCTGTGTTTGCTCATCCACCCATTCGCTGACAGGTATTGGCCTGTGTTCACGGCTTGACTGATAATAGTTTGCTGACTTGGATATTGCTTTTTTTCCACTCTATTTTATGTATTTATCGTCTCCTCTTGTTTCATTCATTTCTGCTTTCCTCAGATTTAACTTTCTCTTGATTTCTAGTTTATTAAAGTAGAAGACTGGGTTGCTGATTGCACCATTGTCTTCCTTGCTAATGTAGACCCTTGGACATGTGGGACTTCCATTAAGTGCAGCTTCTATGCAGATCTAAAGGTTGTGATACACTTCTTTCATCGCCATTCACGTCATAGTAGTTTATGGTTTCTTTTGTGTTCCTTTTATCTTTTGACCCAGTTGTTACTTAAGATATGTTGTTTCATTTCTTGTGCTTGTGGGCTTCCTCAATCTTTCCTCTGGTGATTTGTTATTTTATTTACTTTCGGTCAAAGAAATACTTTATAAGGTTAAACATTTTGCATGTTTCTATGCTGTGGCCTCTCACAAGGTCTGTCTTGGAGGATACTCCGTGTGGAATCATAAAAACCCCATTCTGTTGTTGAAGCAACTGTTCCCTAGACGTCCGTGTCTAGGGGATCCTTAGCATTGTGTAAGTTACGTTGTCTGGTTTTTTGTTTCAGGCTTTGTCCAGCTGCTCTTTGTGCCATTGAAAGCAGGAAACTGAAAATTTCAATGCTTGCAGAATCCTCTGTTTCTTGATTCATTTGTGTTGAAGGTTTTATTTTTTTGTGTTATGGTATTTTGTTATGTATGAACAGGCCTACTTACAGTTGGCACAGCATCTCATTGACTGATCATTTATTCTGATACTATTGTTCACTACTGTCTTGTGTGAACTTTTTGTTCACTTCAAATTTCTTTTGTCGGGATCTTAGCCATCCTGTCTCTTGTCTCTCCTCGTATAGCATATCTTCAGCTGTCTTTGATTTTTAACTCATGAATTTTGTTTCCTTGTAATCCATACTATTTATTTCAGACCATGTTCATAATCAAAAGACTTATTTTTTTCTTTTAAGCTTATATTGAATAGTTCACTAGTTTACATTTGGAGTCATTAAAGATAAAGAAGTATTTATTATGCCATTTTGCTATTTATTCTGTATGTCTTTCACTCTTACTTGTCATTCATGTCCTTAGATTGGTTGATAGTTTGCAGCACTAGGAACCAAACCCAGGGCCTTGTGTGTGCCAGGCAAGTACTTTATCACTGAGACATGCCCTTGGCCTTGTCTCCACCACTTTTGAACTTCATGAGTTAATAAATATTATCTACGTTGGCATTTAAATCTGTTTTTATTTCTTTGATTTTTCAAATTATTTTCTCTTTGCCCTAAGGATTACAACGAGTATCTAATAATCTAGATCAGGTGGATACAATTATAAATTAGGTACCCGTATTTTAATTTCATTAATGCAGGTATGAGGTGTAACCTAGTGTCCCTTTATCTATATCCAGAGTCTCCTGAGCATATGTGATGTGCAAACAACTTGTTAGTCACAACACAGTGTTTCAGGGCCTGGAGGGGCTCAACAGGTCTTCCGCATATATGTTATGGTCGTTAGCTTGGTGTTTTTGTGGGACTCCAGACAGTGGGAACAGGTGTGTCTTTGACTCTTTTGCTTTCCCTTGGGACTTCTCTCCACCTGTTGGGGTGCCTTGTCCCGCCTTGGTGTGAGAGCTTTTTCCTTGTCTTACTGTATCCTGTTTTGTCATATTTGCTTGCTATCTCTTGGGGGCCTACTCTTTCCTGAAGGAAAACTGAGGGGAAGCGGAACTGGAGGAGAAGAGAGGTCAGGAGAGATGGCAGGGAGGGCAAGAGGGGGAGCTGGCAGGAGTAGAGGAAGGGGAAACTGTGGTAGGGATGTATTGTATGAGAGGAGAATTTAATTTCAATTTAATTTTTAAATTGAATTTAATAAAAAAGTAGTAGGAGGAAAAACCATAGTGTTCACTTATGTTTTGAAACATTTTCACATTGTGTGTGATTGTGTGTGTGATAAATGTGTATGTATGTATGTATGTATGTATGTATGCATAAATCTGCTTCTTTCCCATTCCCATGTATTTTCTCTGTTTAGGGTTGTTGTTGCTTTAATGAATGATTAGATTTTCTCAGTTGCTTGGGACTAATAAGTCGCACGGCCTTTAGAGGGACTTTGTATGCCTTATGATTGTCCCTTCACCACTCAATCCGGAAGTTTGTAATGCCATCTTGACTTTCTGTTTGTGCAGTGTCACAAGCCTGGTCATGGGTGAAAATTGGGGTTCGTTCACTTCTTCGGAAACTGTGCACGTATCTCCATTTGCGTCTCTTCCCAGCCATCGATTAGAACATTTGAATGCTCCTTGCATGCTTCCTTTCCAAACTTTGGGATTTAAAGCTTTGTTGTGCCCATTGCTTACCTAGTTATTACCACGGCCTGATACTGCCATGTTATTCAACAACTGCCTCTGAGATTTTGGTGGAAAAAAAATGCCCCTGGGGAAACAAATGTCTGTTTCCATTCAGCAATCAGTCAGGTCTGCGAAGATCGCTGCTACTGATTCCCTTTGCCTGTGAACAGAGCCCACAGCCATTCAGAGTCTTCTCAACACAGCAGGCCTAACTGAAGAGTCTTGACACAACTTTCAAGACACTACTAATTGGATTTCACTTGCCATCTGCCACAGTGTACCTGACAGAGCCCATGAAAATGTAAATTCAAAACAGATGACAGAGGGAACGGAGAAAACAGGCCCCTTTTGATAATTGTCATCTCCCAATCTGGAGGCTGGGAGAGAGGGAGGGGAACAGTAGGGGAGAGGACCACTTCTCCTATTGAAAGAGATGGCCACTGAGTAAATCAATGCATATATTATAGTTTATAAAGTTTTATTAGGGCATGTGACATGAAAGCAGAAGGGAGACTACTGGAGGAATGCAAGAACTCAGGAGGGAGTGAGACAGGGAAGCAGTGGAGGAGGGTATAAGCAAGAGCCCAATACTTATCAAAATGCCATAATGAAACCCATTTACTTTGTATCCGATCTTTAAAAATTAATACGTAAAATGTTCATTGGCGATAGTTCTCACTTTGAAGTGAGAAAGGCGAGGAAGAAGGAAAGCAGGTATTAGCTTCAGACAATTTTACCTATGGAATATTATTTTGACAGTTGTTCTTTTCCATGAAGAGATGTACAAGTCATTTCAATTATGCATATAGTAGTCGACTTTCCTGCTTATAATACTCAGTGGATCAGAGATGATTTTGCTGCTGGTTCAAGAGACCTTGCTGAAAGGATTTTCCGATTGCTAAGAGGAGTCTCTGGAAATAAACTAAAATGACTCTCAGAGATTAGAGATTTTAGAGATTTTTTTTTTAAAAATCATTTGTTCTTTTTGGTAAAGTCAGCGTTGTGTGCTGTGAGGTGTTTTGCGTTTTAAGGACACAATTGTTAAGTGAGAAAGACGCATATTATTATTAAGCCTACATTCTAGCCGTGATAATAGACCAAGAGCTACAGTGGAGGTAGACCTGTGACATAGACATGTTAAATGCAATGAATCCAGTCATAAAACAAGTGACCATAGTGTAACAGACAATCGGGAAGCAGAGAAAGACCTTTTCAGACACATTAATGTGCAGCTAAAAACCCAGTGAATAAACCATATCTACCTGTGGAAAGGTAGATGCAAGAGAAGATGGAGTGTGCTTGCAACACAAGGCACTGGTATAGCATGAGTAAGGCAGATAAAAAACCAGTAGAGGGGTTCTGAAGGATGTCAAGACCTTCTTGAATGAATCTTGTTCAGATAATGCTGGGCAAGCCAATTTTGATCAAAATAACTGCAGGGTCTCTTGCTATTCTACATAGACTAGATAATAGTGGATATGATTAGAGGTGGTTACGGTGGAGCAGAAGAGGGACTCTTACCATGGTCCAAGTCAGACCTGATGGAGACCTAAGCAGGCTTCTGGGGGTGAAGGAAAGACATTGTCATTGTTTTTCATATTTATTTTGAAGCAGAACCTACAGCTTTCCTGAGGATTGGGAGATATGTAAAATAAAAAGTATTAAATATGACAATAAGGTGCCAGACTCAAGCAACTGTGTGACTGAATATGGGAACCATTTGCAGAGAACACAGGGAGGAGAGCAACTTTCCCCATCTTTATTTATAAAATTGCAAAACAGTAACTTTAACTTTAATTTCTAGCATGTAAGTATGTGTGTGTGATTGAGCTGCATAGGTTAAAGTCAGAACAAAGGTTTTCCTGCAGCAGAATGGCATAGAATGTATGCGCGTGCCTACATGAGTGTGCGCACACACGCGCGCGTGCGCGCACACACACACACACACACACACACACTATGCAGGGATAAATATTTCATAAGGAGAGTAAGAGCATGCTTTAGGCAAGACAAATTTCCTGATTTCTGCAGACCATCTATTTTCATTTGAATAGTTGTATTAGCCCAAGCTTCAGTTCCTTCAGATATGAAGTGATGAGTATCTTGGGGGTTAAATAATCAATTTTGGGTATTTTGTTCTCCTCAAAAGTTCTCAAGATTAACTGAAAATTTTAAGAAAGTCTGCTACTAATGGTCTAATTGGTCTCTAGGCTTTTATGTAACAAGTAGTTACTGGGATTTGTTCAAAGTAGAGCATGCTAAATATTGAAACGGACTCAATAAACACACAACATTATCCACATGCAATACATAATCTAAATCTAAAGTTTTATTAAGTCAATATTCAGCACAGTATTTGTTGGTGATATAAGTGTGAATTTTAAAAAGAAAAACTGTTGTAAAAATAAGATTGCGTGGTACATATTCAAGTGCCACCTGTGGGTCATGACATTGAACTTGTAAGAAGTAAACAAAATCCCGAGGCTTATCACCAATCAGAGATAGAATGAGAGCCCCACGAAAGAACTTCACCAAATCTATGTATCAAGTTGTAAAACCAAGCCCATATATACAGACCAACTCGGATAGCATACATGCAAGTTTTCCACCGTTTCATTTTCTCAAGGAAGTACAGAGCTTAGGAAACCTCCTACGGAATAATGTAGTCAGATCAAGACTCATGAAAGTGTCTGGGCTTGAGAAATTTCCTGAAAGGAAGGTAAGAGAGCAAGAGAGTCTAAAAAGTCTCCAGGCTCAGTTCCACCAGCCACAGAGAGGATTTGAGGCATGGAGTAGCACAGAACATTCTGGCAGTATCCAGAGTAAGATGCTCCTGAGGGTATAAGAAAGTAAACTGAGCAAGTCAGGAGGAGCATTTCCCCAAGCCCTTTGCTTCAGTTCCTGCTTCTAGGTTTCCCACCTTAAGTTCCTGCCCTGACTTCTTACTGGATTACCCGTTGTAAGGTTCAGTAAACTCGTTCCTCCCCAACTTTAACCACAGCAATAGACAAAAACCCAAACTAATATTGCCTTAGTTAGGGTTTCTATTGCTGTAAAGAGACACAATGACCATGGCAACTCTTACAAAGGAAAACATTGAATCAGGGTGCCTCACTTACCGTTTCAGAGGTTCAGTCCATTATTATCGTGGTAGGACATTCTAGGGTGCAGATTGACATGGTACTGGAGATGTGGCTGAGAATCCTACACCTGTGGGCAACAGGAAGTGGTCTTCCTGTGTCACACTAAGGAAAGTTTGAGCAAAAGTGACCTCAAAGCCTGGCCCCCACAGTGACAATACACTTTCTCCAACAAGGCCACACCTACTTCAATAAGGCCATACCTCCTAATTGTGCCGCTCCCATTGGGGAGCATTTTTCTTTAAACCAATAGAAACAGTAATAGAAGATTTAGTTTGTCTGATGAGCTACAGTCAGGCTATGGAAAAGTTCAGACTCTGTAGTTATTGAACACTGGCTGTCCTTCCGGAGGACCTAGGTTTCACCACCACCTGCAACTCCAGTTCTGGTGGATCTGACCTCCTCTTCGGGCCTTTCATGGCACCACATGAATGTGGCACACTGACAGACATGCAGGCAAACCACTTATACACATAAAACAAAAAAAGGCTATGCTTTATATATACTGCATTGCATAATGGAAAGTCATGGGAAGAATGTGAGTATCATGGGTTTAGGATTATGTCATACTGAGGAGAAAACGTGGCATTCATGAGATGATAAAACCTGTATGATTCAATTGACCAATCCTGACTGTTTCCATCTGAATGAATTTCTGCTATAAAAGATAAAAACCTTATAATCTACCTCAGTTCTCATCCTTCAACTTGAGTCTCTCTCTTTCTCTGTTACTCTGTCTCTGCCTCTCTCTGCTCTCTCTCTCTTCTCTCTCTCTCTCTCTCCCCCTCCCTCCTTCTTGTCTTTACCTAGTGCTAAGAAATCTTCCATGAAGGAGAAAAAGCATCAAGATAGAGCTTATATTTTATATTTTCTAATATTTCTAATAGCTTATTATTTTAATTTGATTCTTTATATATCTAAAGCACAAATGAATAATAGCCCCATATGTTCTATAATATTTGGATATTTGAAAGTGGGGAGCTATGGAAAGGGAACTGACAAAGGCTGAGTGAAGAAAGGGGAATAAGTGATATAATTCTATTTAAATTAAAAACATAAAAATTAAATTAAAAAGCAATATTGTTTTAAACTAGTAACTGTGGACCAAGCAAAGCAGAATACTTGCCTAGGAGTATATGGCAGCCAATGACTAAGCCAGGACTCCAGCTTACTTAGTTTCCTGATTTTCTGTTCACATTACAAGTGCCGCCACACTCTTTGCATGGTCTTCCTCTAGCACGTCAAGGAGCGTCTGAGCTAGAGGGCAGCTTTTCCAGTTCTATTCCATCTGACAGTATTGACAGGTGATGTTGCTGTCAGGACAGAGCAGATGTCTTCAGGCTTATGAGAGCAGCAGTCAGCACAAATTACCTGTCTGGATCTATGATCCTAGACCTAGCAGACTCAGAGACTACAGCCAAGCTAACCATGATGGCATCATCTGGAGGACCATCTTTCCTTCCTGTCTCTGTAGCCAAAGGGGAGAGAAGCTGTTATTCTAAAGACACCTTTGGGGTTGATGAGGTCAAAGGGGGAGATGCAATTGTTGAGTTTGCTTTTTGATCCATAAAGGGCCATTGCCTTAATATAAATCAAGCTTTTAAAGCACAGAAAAATAAGAGTTGATTTTTAAAGTTTTTATTACTTGACAATTTCATACATATATTTATTAAATTTTATACTTTTCACCCCCAATTACTGTGTCTCATTCGCCCTTCCTCCTCATTTGAAACCATTCTTATTCATTGAATACCCTTTTACTATCCTCTCTGTCTGTCTCTGTGTGTGTGTATGTATATATGTATGTGTACATGTACATATATGTGTTTGTGTGTGTGTTTCTCACTGAGTTTAATAAGAGTTGACTGTGTGAGTATTAGTAGGAGTATCTTTACTGGGTCATGGACAACTTTTTCATGACCTACACCACTGAAGAAAGCAACATCTCTTCTCCCAGCCACAACTAACTGTCAGTCAATAGTCCTTAGGGAGGGGTGGATCCTCATGAGCCTTTGTCCCTTTCTTGGTGAAATGTTGAGAGTCTCATTCTTGTACATCACATCCTTTGCCACATCTTTTGGTGTTATGTGTAATTGCAGTGAGCTTAAGAGCACCTTGTCATGTGCAGAAGACACATTTGGGGCCAAGCACTTTGTGGTCAGTTTTTCTCTGTACTTTGACCATTTGTGATTCTTCTTTTTAACCCACCTGAAAAATAAATAAATAACTACTACTCTTATAAAAGCTGAGAGCTGCACTAATCTATGAGGTTAGTATTTTGAGACCATGTCCATTCAACAAGACAATAGCAACAGGGGGAGCAGAGTCAGTAATTCCTTTCTTGCAGAAAAAGAAATATAAGGTCTTACACTTCACTAGGGGGCTCTGGTTTCTAAGTTTGGGAGATCTCAGCTGTAATGGTCTTTACCAACTTTTGCAACATAGAAATGGGAACTTGACTCCTCTTATGAATAACCTTTCTCAATGTTGGCAACATTTAGCTTTCTAGGAACTTTTTTCTTATAAATCTTTCCCCATCAAGGAAAACATGGTACCTTTTATTACGAAGTCAACGTCAACTGTGCCAGCACCAAGGAGGCCACTGTGGAGACAGAGACAGGCAGGGGTCATCAATATCCCATGCTTGAAACTATTGGGCTGACAGTCGAAAATCAGAACACTACAGTTTGAATTTGTATATTGACTGTCCCTAAAAGAACTGTGCTGACAGGAGGAGAAGAGGGAGTTGAATGTCTTTTATTCTTTATATAAAGTTGAATTAGTCGCTGCCCCATGCCGATCACAAACTGTCCTGGGCTTGAGAAATTAACAGAGTACAGCTGTGCTAGCTGACAGGTTCTTCACTGCACAATAGAGTCCAGCATGGAAGGTGTCAGAACACACGTGTGCTGGTGCAGTGCTTGGGGGGACCCTGAGTTCTAGTTCTGCTGATACATGGTAGGTGCTTTAATTGGATAACTAATGTGTGACGAATTAGTGATTTCTATATTTTAGGGTACTTCTGTATTTTGAACATTCACTTATACTTTACACTGATTTGTAAAATGTGAAGGAGATTATTCTTTTACTTTTAAGGGAACTAGAGATAAAAGGCATGCATGGCGGAACACTCCTGTCATTGTAGTACTTGTGGGAGGGAGGCAGATGCAGGAAGATTGGTTTAAATTGGAGTGCAGCTGTGGCTATGCAGTATAATACTATCTCAAGGAAATCAAAGGTCAAAAAATAAACAACAACAACCCTGCCCCTACAAATGCAAAACTAAAGACAAAGATGTCAAAGTATTTCTAAGACTTACAATAAAGTTATGAATTCTGGCTTTGGAGTCACAGGCCATTGTGTGTGTGTGTGTGTTTATATGCATATTATATATATATATATGCATATATGTGCGTGTGTGTATGTGTGTGTGTGTGTGTGTATCTTTGAGTGTGTTCATTGTATGTGCATGTTCTGAGTCCAGAAGTTGATGCTAGGTATATTCTGATTTCTGTCTGATGTTTTGAAAGGTATCTCATTGAACATTGTAGTTTTAGACTGGCTGACCAAGGAGTGACAAAGAGCCATGTGCCTCTATTGTCTCCTGGTTCTGGAGTTCAGGAAGTATACCCCTGTTCTTGGCTTTTATGTGAGTGCTGGCAATCCATACTCAGCCTGACAAGTTCATGCAACAAGTTCTTTGTCTCTGACAACATTTTTCCAGACCCCATGATCATTTACTGTAAAAATATTGATCAATGCAGTCCTTACTTCATCCAAAAATGGAGCCCACAAGTTTAACACATAAATCAAATGGCAGAAGCTGGGATATACTGGTGAGTACAGGTGTGTGAGACAAAGACTCACCACATCTGGTTATTTCCTTTCTATATTTCATCTCTTTAAAAATACTGGGTTCATTATACAGATAAGTTCTGTGAGACTTCTGAGCACCTTGCTAATGCCCTCTTTTGTGGCAAAGAGTTTATTGAAATCTGAAGTCAACTTGATTGTGTGACATTAGGCTGTTTCTAAACCTTTCCAAGACTATATTTCTCAATGTAGTAATTATGATTATGCTTCTGGGCCATTGTGAAGATTATACAGCTAGTAAGACCCAGAGTGAGTGCTGTTTGTGAAGGTGCAGACGAAATGGCAGAGATGGTGATGATGAAGTTGATAATCAGGAAGATGAGTGCTTGATAAGTGGCCTAAACCAAGTTTCTCCAATGTTTTCTGTATCACAAGCATGAGAAGCAAATGAATGTTGAACATGATGTGGTTTAGATTTTGTGTTGTACGATGTATTTGTTTTGTTTTTTGGTACATTTCGATTATTGAGCATGCAGCATTTCAAAAACCCCAATGTTTAATCATTTGTGGTACTATATGATTATTCCAAAACATCTCTGAGTTTGGTACTTATTCAAATTCTGAGCCTCAAGGATGAGCAAGTGACCATTTTATCTTGAAAGGGTTGAACTTTTGATAGAAGAAATAATTACAGTAGGAAATCAGTTTTGAACCAGAGATATTTTTAATTGGTTTTATAAACATTGAATGTCCAAACATTTAGCTTGTCTGAGATTTTTTTTTCAACTGTGCTTCTAAGATCAGGTTCATGGAAAATAATATTTTCTGAGTTTTTAAGTTTGTTGACATCTTTTCATAGCTGAAGGTCAGATTCACTAGATACTGTCTTAAGATTTATTTCTTCAGATATCATATTCAATATTTTACATATTGGAAACGTTGTCTTCAGAAGAAGATAATTTGTCTTTGTAAGTCATATTTTTGTACTGCATACATTGCCAGTGAGTCCACGTCTTAAAAATCTAGTGATATTGCTAGATGATAGCATTTATCATTCTATATCAATATTCTCAGATGCATAATACACCATGTAGATATATTATTTAGAATTTTTCTTTGTTTTATGACTATATTTTTAACACAGGCTTCAGTGTTTGTTATGATCCTTGGTATTGCTCTGTATTTCAGCAATGTGTACACTGGAAACTCTGTTGATTTCCTATATTTATCTCTGTCTTGAATTCTTATTATCTCTTATTTTTCATCAGATTGTTTCACATTTTTCGATCAAGGTATTGCTTGTCTCATGTATTCCATTTAATCCAGGTTTCATTAGCAAAACGAGGCTGCCTTTTTCTAAAAATTTAATATCTTACCATTTAATTATTGTTTTTTTTCTAATTCCTTATTGGTTTTTCAGAAACTGGAATATGTTACTGATGTGAGATGTCCTTTTGTATATATGCTGCTTCTATTGGTTACTGAAAAAAGCTATTTGGGCCAATGATTTTGCAGAGTAAAGCCAGGCAGGAAATCAGAGTAGAGATAGAAAGAGAGAGAGTAGGCAGGGACAGAGAGATGTCATGTAGCTGCCAAAAGAGACAGATGCCCAGAACCTTCACAGGTAAACTTCAGCCTTATGGTAATACACAAATTAATAAAAATGGGTTATTTTAAAATATAAGAGTTAGTTAATAAGAAACCTGAACTAATAGGCCATGAAGTGTTGTAATTTATATTGTTTCTATGTAACTAATCAGGTCTGGAAGGCCAGGAAATGAATGAGCAGTCTTTGTTTACAAAATGGTGCCTATACCTTTGGGGTTAATTCGCATGGCAGCCACATACTTTGGGTCTAGGTGCTTGTATGCCCAGCTGGTGTTAGGAGGAAAGTAGGTGAGAGCAGGCCTGCCATTCAGCACCCCTGCCTAGGTGAACAGCTGGATTGGCTCCGCTAGGTGTGCGCAGCCTGGAGAGCATGGTAGGTTTCTGCCACCATACAGGGAGGCATTTCCAGGCCACACAGCATGCTGCATGGTAGATTTAGCTTTTACTCAGTCAAAAAGGGTTTATGTTCTGCATGATGCTTCCCAAAGTTGAGGTGGTGAGCGTGGCTCTTACCCAGCAGTCTCAGAACTGGTAGTAAATATATCTCTACCATATTGAAAGGCCAAGAGTGGTGGAGCCAACATTCAGTGCTTCCTCAACCACACTGCTTACCATTTTAAAATGTGCCTTATTGTGTATCTGAAATCCTTTACTTGTAAGAGATAGTTAATAAGAAGCTTGAGCTAATATGCCAAGCAATGTAGTAATTGATATAGTTTCTGTGTGATTATTTGGACTAAATGCATGGGAAACAAGTGAAGAGTATCCACCCATATGTTACTTTTTGAAAAATTATATACCTACTTTAAAAATTCAAACTTTGAAATAATTTATAACCTTCATTAAAATAATACTATCAAAGGGCTGGAACTGTGCTCAGTGGATATAAGTACTTGTTTTTAAGAGAGCCTGAGTAAGGCTCTAGCACCCAAATTTTGTGTCTCATAACTCAGCTCCATGGAATCTGACATCCTCATCACAAACATCTGAACTCAAATTGCATACATACACTTACAAATTAAAAACTTGAAATATAGTCAAAATTATGTTAAAAATTTTGTGTAACTTATATCTCTTTCCAATACCAACATATTTTATACCAATATAGTAATTAAAACAAAAACTAATATTAGTGTACTAACATTAATTGCACATACCTTTAATATTCCGTGATTGTTCCAATAATATCTCTTTCCAAAATCACGTAGGTATATTTTGCTGTCAGGCTCATTCAGTTTTTTTTTTTTCAATCTAGAATAGTCCTTCATCCTGCCCATCCCATCTGCTTCCCTCCCCTTTCTTTCATTTTTGCTTTTCTTGATTTACCTATCAGAAGGGTACTGTTTAGTTATTACAAGATAGTAGCTTGGTTTGTGGTTGTCTGATATTCTTCATGATAAAGTGGTGCATTTGTGTGGAAATATCACCCACAAAAAGTAAAGTTAATTTCTCAGAACATTGGTTCTTAGGGTACATGATGGGAGCATGTCACACATGGTCATGGTAACTTTGATCTTGGAACTAAGTGGTATCTACATACCACCTCCACCATGAAGTTGTCATTTTCCTCTATAGAATTAGGTATCTTATTGGGAACTGCTCTTAGCTGATTTGAATGTTCTGTCATTTCCATTCTTATGCCCACTGACATTTACATTCATTAGTTAGCTCCATTAAAAGGATTGTTATGTTGGTGTTTGCTTGCCAAATGATAACTTTATGGTTTTCTCATCCCTTATGTATTTGATAAATAAAATTCTACCAGAATTAGAACCTACTCTTTTTTCTTTATTTATTTATGGCAATATAAACTTCAAAGTATTACTTTCTACGGATTATAGTACGTTAACATTATAATTGATTTTATTGACAAGTCTTACTATATTTGTTCATTGTATTTCCATAGACTTGATATTTCTGACATTTTTTAAAAATGTACTTTTTTAAAAAAAGAGTTTATTACTTCCCAGAATCACTGTATATTCTAGATCAATATTTTTTTTGAAAGTAAATTTTATTAAATTATAAAAGTTTCCATTTCCGCCCCTCTTCCCAACACCCTCCCACTCCCCCCACTCCCTCTCCTCCTCCCTCTTCGTCCCTTAGGGCAGTCAGGGTTTCCTGCCCTGTGGGAAGTTCAAGTTCCTCCCCCCTCCCTCCAGGTCCAGGAAGGTGAGTATCCAAACAGACTGGATCCCAAAAATCCAGTATATGCAGAGGAAACAGGTCCCGGTATCATAGTCAATGACTTTTCAGAAAGACTTCGGGCCAGCCACATTCAGAGAATCCGGCCAAATTCCGAGAATCTGGTTAGATCACGTCCTCGTTCAGTCCCAGTCCAACTGGCCTTGGTAAACTCTCATTAGATCCGTTCCCTTGTACCAGTGGGTGATAGCATCCCTCGCAGTCCTGATTACGTTTTTCATGTTCTTCCTCCTTCTGCTCCTCATTTGGACCTTGGGGGGCTCAGTCCGGTGCTCCAATGTGGGTCTCCGTCTCTATCGCCGTCCTTCGCCAGATGAAGGATCTATGGTGATAAGCAAAATATACATCAGTATGGTTATGGGCCACGGCCGATTCAGGCACCCTCTCCTATATTTTTCAGTGCTCTCCCTCACTGTGAAACCAGATATTTAAGTGCTTATACTTCTTTGTAGGTAATGATGTTCAGAAGTAGAGATCAGGACATTGAATATGTTTCCTGCTATAAAGACTTATTTCTAAGTTTACCAGTGTATAGAGTTAGAAAATAGATATGTGAATACATGCATATACACACCCACACATATCTGTTCCTTTATTTGCCTCTCTGTGTATACAAAACTGTAAGTTCATGCTGGCAACCAATTCTAATACATCACAGAGTTCATGCTTTATTTATAATTCCTAGGAAGCTTGATAGTTATTATTCTTGACTTGTTTATTTTCTTAGTCCTAAAAGGTCCATCATGTAGACAGCTCAGAATTACTTACTGCTGTTTACAAAAGGTAACTTGTTCTTTTAGTATTCTAAAATTTTGCTTTAAATGAATATCATACTATATGTGTGTGTGTGTGTGTGTGTGTGTGTAATATACAAATATAATAGAGTTTATCTGGAAAATTGCGGACAAGCAACTATTCTCACAAATAGCAATGTGAATGGATGAACATTGCATGAATAATGGAATAAGATGGACAATTCCCAACATGAAGTACTACACGGCTGTAGCATGAACATGACTCAGTCATTTTCCCTTTCATTTCCACAGTGTTGTTCATGTGTAACAGGGTTTAAGTTCCTTGCTATTGTCTATACCATATTTGGGCTCTAGCCATGGTAAACTAATGTACAACAACTGTACTATCCCAGGACCATGAGAAACAACCTGGCTCTGGAAGCTGAAGTTACAATGAGAGGTGCAATCAGAGAAAAATCACCTGCCTTGATCCTTTCATCCCAGATCTGCTTATTTATTCTTATGTTTATCCTCTATGTCTGCCCAATATAGATCATACTTTTTATTAATTCATCATTGATTTATCATTCTTACATTCATATACAAACAAATCAATGCCTGCACATCTTATTTATTTTTTATTCTAGCATGTGTTGTATTTTCTTTGAACACACAACTATATAGCCTACAAGTCACTGCATCAGATAAGTTCACATGGGTTTGTTTTAACAAAAGGGAAGTATAATGCTTTTTTTTCTGGATTTGTCACATTATTTTCAATTGCTTTCCCATGGAAATTTTCTTCTTCATGCTAATATGTTATGTCTTAATTACTTGCCTTAATTGTTGTTAATGTGAATTGTTAAACCATCTATAAATAAATATATGTGTGTATGATATATGCACATATTGCGACATGCACATATATGATGTGTGCATTGTATGTGCATATTTATTGTATATGCATAATATATGTATCATACACACAACTGCACGCATGCACATACATGTATGTATGCATATATGTCGTGTATGTCATGGTTTCAAGCCTTCTTTACCAACCTGTATTCTAGTTCCTTTGATGTCTCTTTCAGGTTCTCTGAATGATGGTGCATAATTAGCAGTTATAGAGATAGTGATATTCATTATTTTGTTCTGAATCTTGGGCAAATTCTACTGATAAGTCTTCATTAAGTAAAGTAGAATTTCTTCTTTTGTGTGTTTGTATTTAATATGTCCATGTGTGTGTATCAATGTGTATGTTGAGTTGTGTGTGCATATTTTATTGTATGTGTGATGCTGTGTGTGTCCATGTTGTACTGTATGTGTTGCTTTGTGATTGTGAATGTATCATCCACACCAGTCCTTATTTTCTTGACTGTATCAGTCCTTAAATTTTTCAAAGTTATTTTTTATCATAGAGATAATCATTAGTTATCGATTTTAAAATCTTATTTCACTCTCATTTATTTTAATATTTTGCAAGGGTTAATAAAATATTTAAAATTTTGGAAGCTAAATAATTTAATCTTGCCTAGTAAGTGATGTGTGACTAGCTGTAATTGGTGATGGCCCTTGGATGGCCTCAGCATTGGTGGTGCAGCCTAAGGCAAGGGTGTTTTGCAGATTCTTCACATCCTTGCTTTTCTTCACATCCTTACTTGGGTATCAATGGTTTCAGTAAAAATGTTTGTGTTTCTATATGGTATCAAAGGCTCTATCAAAATGAGAATATATTAAATATCCTTGGTGGACTTAAAAGATGTTTTAGGTTCCTCCTCCCCTCTGGCAATCAAGCTGACAAGCTGTTCTGAAAACAAACAAACAAAACAGTGGGTGTGACCAATACTGACCCTACCTTGTGATCTTTTAAATTGTTTTGTTTGAAGTTCGCTTTTGTGAAATCAGGCTTATATATAACAGGACAAACTGCCTTCACATCTCACTATGTTTTAATGTTCAAGTTAAAAACATGTAAGACACTAACAAAACAGAGGGAAACCGTGCGCAGGTGAGTGATGTTGCAGGGAAGGGTCACCTTGCAGTCTTCTTGAGCTGCCTCTGCTCCAGGTGAGACTGAGAGTCTAAATATCATCTCTTCTAGTTCCCCTCAGTGTGGGGCAATGATGCCCTTTATAAAGGACATGGTTCCATTTCTAAAGGTTAACTTTCTTGCTTTCCTTCTGTTTTATGTGAAACACCACATCTTTCACTTCACTGTGCACAGGTTCCATAGCAGCCTTATTCAAATGAAGGAGGTTCAGGAGTGGGACTCAGAGTGCTATTGGTGCTGCTGGTAGGTGGAGGTACTTTTCTTTGATGGGGGAGGGCAGAAGAAACCATAAAGATCAACCAACTTATACTTTGATTGATTTATGTTAAAATTTCAACTTTGAGTATTTCTCTTCATATGTGTGAGCATTTGTATGTTTGCCCATGTTTTCCTCTGTGTCCTCACTTCTTTACAGTGTAGAAATGATTCTTGGGCTAATGAAGGTGACTTCTAAATTCTCCTAGGACTCCAAAGCTTGCTGTTCTGGGCTCCCTTGTTATCCACCCTGGCCTCATCTATCCAGGCTGCTGGCTACCTTCTCTCCATTGTTCAGACGAAGATGGATGGAGGATTTTTGAATTATCTTTTTATCTGACTGAGCTTTATGAATTCTCTTTTAGGAAGGGATGCAGATTCTCCCTTCATTTTCTCATTTATTGTTCATTCTTTGCTTCAGGAGTCCTGGTATTCATATTCTTTTTGCTGAAGTTATAGCTTATAATACTTGTTTCCCAATGTCATGGTGACCCCCACTCTTATCTGATAAATATGCTCTATAACTAATGTTGAAAATATGCTTTTGAGAGGCTAGGCCAGGCAGTAACATACTTGGACTTGCAGCCCTCAAGAGGTGGAGGCGGCAGTGTTATGAATTGGAGGGCAACCCGGAATATATAATTAGACTACCAAAAAAGGAAAGAGAGATGAAATAAAGAAAGAAAAATGTGACTCTAGGTTAACTGGTGATTAAACTCATTCACTATTCACAATTTCATTCAGTGACCTCTTATTTGAGAGTGGTTCAATTTTGGTCCCATAGAGGCTCTACATCTGTCGGTCTAGAGCTCATGAGTTTCCGCTAGCTTAGTTCAGCTGTCTTTGCAGATTTCTCCATCATGATCTTGACCTCCCTTGTTCATGTATTTCCTTTTCCCTCCCTTCAGCTGGGTTCTTAGAGCTCAGCCTTGTGCATGGTGGTAGATTTCTGCCTCTGGCTCCATCCATTAGTTACTAGATGAAGGTTCTATGATGATAGTTGGGGTATTCAGCAATCTGTTTACAGGGGAAGGCCAGTTCAGGCACTCTCTCCACTATTGCTAAGAGTCTTAGCTGGGATCACTCTTGTAGGTTCTTGGGAATTTCCCTAGCACCAGGTTTCTCCCTAACCCCATAGTGACTCTCTCTAGCAAGATACCTCTTTCTTTGCTCTCCCTATCCATCGCACCCACAACCATGCCTTTCCTCGATGCTCTCTTCCCCCATCACCTCCCCTTTACTGCCCTACCTCATCTCCAGTTTACCCAGGAGATCTCACCTAATTCACCTCCTCAGGGCAGTCTCTGTGTCCCTCTTAGGATTCTCTTTTTTACCTAGCTTCTCTGGAGCTGTGGTTTATAGTCTGCTTATCCTTTGCTTTATATTAACATTTATTTACGAGTAAATACATACTGTGTTTGTCTTTATGGATCTTGGCAACCTCACTCAAAATGCTTTTTTCTAGTTCCATCCTACAAAGTTCATGATGTTATTGTTTCTTACAGCTGAGTAATACTCAATTGTGTAAATGTGCCACATTTTCTTTGTCTATTCTTCAGTTGAGGTGCATCTAGGTTTTTTCCAGCATTATTGCACATAATGCTGCTATGAATACTGTTGAGCAAGTGTCCTTGTGGTATGATTGAGTATCCTTTGGGTATATTCTCAAGAGTGGTATCACTGGGTCTTGGGGTAGTTTGACTCTCAATTTTCTGAGAAACTTCCATATTGATTTCCTAATGAGGGCTACTGAGTACCAGCCTCAATTACCTCACAGGGTTCAGACATGGTGCTATAGCAAGTATGGGGATTTAGAAAAACCTGAAGGCAGCATAAATTCTTCTCTACATATGTTTCTGCATCAGTTTCTTTATTCTTTTTTTTTCTGTTCATCTTTATTTTGTATCGTTTCCAGTTCATACGCACACAAAACAAAGGCAACTCTCAGAGCTTGGATTTTTTTCAGGATCAAACAGCAGATAAGAGCTATCCTGAGATACATTGTCAATATTTTTGTGGCCCTGGGGAGGTATGGTCAGAAATTACACCCGGGCATCACCTAGTTGGCTTCTAAACTATAAAAGGAGAGAGAGAGTTCGTGTGTTAAACTATATTCTTAAGTTAAAATCCTGTGTTAATAAACGGAGGTGAGGCTAGGTCTAGGGGGCTAATAGCTTTCTTTATGGTTAGAGCTGAGTGTCGGCTGAGGTCAGCACTTTAGAGCACTCAATCTCCATGAGGTTGAGCATCTCTTTATCTTTGAAGGTCACAAGTGGAATCTATATGAAAGACTCCTTTTCTGACGGCATGTCCTGCCAAATAGAAGCTACTTGCAGGGAGTTGGCTTCTCAGTTTATCTAGGGGAATGGAGTGGAGATTTGACTGTGGGAATCAAGGTTTTTACCTGTGTACTAAGTTCTCTCGCTGGAGGTCTGCCAGAGTGGGGAAAGTCATCCAGTGAGCCAAAGAACCGTGCCGGCTTTTCAATGACCACAGTCTTTGTGGGACAAATAGATCCAGTTATGAAGCATGTCCCAGTATATATTTTATATATCAAACTAAATAGCTAAATGAAAGGTCATCCTCCTGACCACCCATGGACGTATGTACCCATAAGACTGAGGTATAAACAGTGAGATTAAATATACACATCACATGAGATGATACGCTGCAATTCAGTTATTGGGGAGACACCAAACTGCTTCTACAAAAGTGAGCAACAGCTTTCAGAGCCAATGGTCCTACAGACCTTGTCTGGACAGGATTAATCCTCCATCAGATTACCATGCCTCTAGTCGGTTGACCTCTGAACTCTAGTTACCACCTGCTTCTCATGACCCCTGGCAATTTCCAAAGTGACTGTACAGGTTTTCACTCCCACCAGCTGTGGAGGAGAGTTCCCCCGGCTCCCCATCCTCTTCAACATAACCTGTCCTTAGTGGTTTTGATCTTAGCCATTTTGACTTGTTTAAGATGATATCTCAGAGTCATTTTGATTTGCGTTTTCATGATGACTAAGGATGTTGAATAATTCCTTAAATGTTTTTTGGCCACTTGAGTTTCTTCTGATGGGAATTCTCTGTTTAGCTCTGTACTCCATTATAAATCTGATTATTCTGTATTTTTTGAAGTCTAGTTTCTTGAGTTCTTTATATATTTTGGAGATTATCCCTCTGTCAGATGTGGTGTTGGTGAAGATCTTTTCCTATTCTGTAGGCTGTTGTTTTGGTTTTTTTTTTCCATGTCCTTTGCCTTACAGAATCTTTTCAGTTTCAGGAGGTCCCATTTATTGATTATTCTCAGTGTCTGTGCCACTGGTGTTATATTTAGAAAGTGGTCTCCTGTGTCATGTGGCCCTCCATATGTGGGAGACAGTTGCAAAGCTTGGACTGCCTAAGGGGCCCCTGGTGCATGCCTATTCGTGGTGCATGAGCTAGCTTGTTGGAACCCATTCTCTATGGTGGGATGCCATGCTCAGCCTTAACACAGGGGTGTGTAGCTAGGTCTTGTTCCAACTTAATCTTCCAGACTTTGTGGACTCGCCATAGGAGTTCTTACCTGTTGGGAGGAAGGGATTGGAGGGTAGGCTGGGGGGAAAGGTGAGGTGGAGTTGGAGGAGGTGTGGTATGGAGAATTTTGGTTGGAATGTGAAATGAAATTTTTAAAAATAAAGAAGGATACTGTGGTCCTGTTGACTCAGCCCTTCTCCCTTTCACCTGGAATACTTTTGTTTAGTCAAAAGCTTGTCACATTTTATGAGTATCAGGTGAGCGTTCTCTTTCTCCTTATTTCCATTTTGTTGCTGTTACTGTTTTTGACATGAATTTTCACGATGTATCCCAGACTACCCTACCTATTGCTAAACAGCTGAGGATAATCTTGAATTTCTGAAACACCTACCTTCACCTCCCTTGTTCTAGGATCATAACAATGTACTACTATGCACAACTAGGTTTTTTGTTTTTCAAGAAAAACTGTATAACATCAAAATTCCAATTATGAAATTTAACAATGTTTAATAATCTTTTCAAATTAATGATCTCCCTTTCTAGATTTCTCAGAAATCTCGATCCATTTATTATCTTCCCTTCTTTCTAATTATAATGTAAACAAACATAAAAATCAGCAGAAATTCTGTGCGTTGCTCTTCAAGGATAGTGGCTTTTTGGATATAGGCTGTGAGTACCTGAAAGAGCAGGCAGATCGTGGACATGTGAAGAACTCATGCTCTCATGAGTAGAGTGGGCACTGAAGGTGCCTGCTTCACCTAGAAACACTCAACATTAGGGGCTGGGGATGTAGTTCATTTGGTAAAGTACTAGCCTACATGCCTGAAGCCTTTGGTCGATCACAAAGAATGCACAAACCAAACTGAGTGTGGTGACTCATTCCTGAAATCTTAGCATTCAGGAGGGAGAGGCAGGGTATTAATTGTTCAAAATCATCAATGGCCATGGTGAGTTCAGGGCCACTCGGCCCTACTTGAGCCTTTGCCTCAGAAATGAACAAATACACAGACCATTCAAAGTTAGTACAAAGTAAGGAGGCCTCATTTTGGTCAGGCATTTAACTCTATGACTCCATTGTAATTCCAGATCTAGACTGAGAGATAAACTGATTTGCATTTCGAGGGTTTTCCTGGGATGCAGGATTCAGGTATTTCAAGGTGAAATGGCATCCTCTGAATATCTGGGTATCTAAAGTAACAGACCTTCTGCATACAAACTTTATTTAAACTGAAGCTCAAAAGGTGTGGCAAACTAGGCTGGGGATGTAGTATGATTGGTAGAGTGCTAGCCTGGTGTGCATAAAGTCTGAATTTTGATCTCCAGAATGTCACAAACTAGGACAGTGATCCCTGCACTCAGGATGCGCAAGGCTAGAAAACCAGTTCAACGTTCTCCTTGGCTGCAAAGAAAATTCAAGGCCAGTCTGGAATATATGAAAACTTGTCAGGGAGAGAGAGAGAGAGAGAAAGAGAGAGAGAGAGAGAGAGAGAGAGAGAGAGAGAGAGAGAGAGAGGAGATAAAAACTGCAGAGGGCTAGTTGTAACATATTACCTGTGAGGACAGGAAATATGTGATATTTTTCCCGTGAAAGTTTGTCATGTTCAGTGTGGAGGAAGAGCACTGATCACTACTTACTCTTCCTGTAAGTAAAGCGAGGCGTCAAACTCTATTTGAGGGATGACCCCTTTCCAGAAATTACAGGCTCTGGATGTCTTGCCAGGCCATCATCACTGTCCATCTGCTAATTCTCTGCACATCGAAGCGGCAGCTGTCATTGCCGAGAATGCTACAGTAAGATAATAAGATGGGGGTACATTTCATCTTTGCGTGCTTAAAACAAATCCCCGTGAAGAGCAGCAGCAGCTCCCGGGACGAGAGAGCGATCTCAGGTGTCATTAGCATAAAATGCCAAATGGATTTGCAGGTTGGGAGCAAATGGATTTGCTTTAAAAGCAAAAGCTCTCAAGGTAGGTGTAGTACACACTGTGGCCCACTGCAGTCGCTGAGCTGTAGGAAATATCAAAGCCATAGGCGTACACAGAGATACCTCAAAATCACAGCCACACATGCAGGTCTGAATATAAATGCAAGCATATGTGCGTCTCAACTCTGCACAGCCTCGCTATGCCACTGGGGTGGTTCAGTTTCTTTATCCCAGCGAACAAACAGCTACCAAACAAAACTCTCCCTAAACTAAGAGCTCCCTAATGTCTATATTATTTTCACTGTCACAACTTTTCTCCACATCCAGATCACAAATAGTCTTATGTGTCTTCTTGTCCCTTATCCCTGGCAAGTAACCTAAAGAATAATCAATAATACCTTTTCTAATTTTTTGGTTAATTCTGTCTTGTTCCATCCTCCTGCCTCCACCGTGAAGTGTACTTAAATCAAATGAACCTTAAGTGGATCACAGCCTCTTCTCTGGTCTCTGGTCTCTCAGTGGTCTCTGGCCAAACTTCTCCTCTCTTCATTTTACCTTGCATCTTGGTACCCAACTATTTTCAGAGGCCGTGTAGATTTCATGAGGCAAGAAAACAGTGGACATAGTCACAGTTGTGCTGTGCATCCCTGACCATTGCAGATATGCATGAAGTTCTGGATAGAGTCACATGTGTGTGTATGGATGTAGCTGTGGGTATACTCACACGACATACATGACATAGATAGATACAGGGTTGTGCAGCAATTTTTCCTTGTAAACACAGATGTTAGATATCATTTCATTTGATTGTGGAGAAGATCAGGGTTTGATGGTGCATGACAGTGATGCCCACAATGATGATAACCTTGGAAAGCAGGTTAAAAGTATTAAATTTTTCCATGTGAGATTGCTGACTCTAAATAAAGTCTCTGAATCCCCACACGTGGTGATGGAACCGGATGCTGGAACTATGGCCTCTTACTCAAAACTTGGGTGATTTCTAGCTGAAATACGGAACTTGACTTTCTCTATTTTTGAGAAATGTTGTATAGAATTGTATTTCTGCTGTGTGGTAACCCATGAACCCTGCCATGAAGATGTCGCCCCTGAACCTGGTCTCCATGGAGCTGTAGGAAAGAAGAGGGAGAGAGAATTGCAGAATTGTTGACTGCCAGATATGGAACAATACACACCCTTTGTTTTCATAAGCAGGAAGTCTTTAAAAGAACCTCAGCTCATTTCATCAAGGTCAGCGTTACAGAGCAAATAAAATCTGCGCTGCTGATGAGAATCCAGGTCAAGACAAGAAAATGACAAGGCAGTTAAAGTGTCTTCAGGCTTTTGGATGCCTTGGCTTGAGAAGAAAAACTAACGGAAATGCAGCAACATGCAGACATCATGCTCTTCCTTTACACTGCTATTGGCGTGAAAAATTAGTCTGTTGCTAAGTAACCCATGATACCCTTGAACTTCTGATCTCCTCGCCTCTGCCTCCTGAATGTTGAGAGTACAGATATGTGCTCCCACACCTGGTTTATGTGGTGCCGGGGACTGAACCAAGGGCTTCTTGCATGCTTAGGCAAACATTGTTACCAAGTTAGCTACATCCCTAGCCCCTCAAGTTAAAATATTCTATAGCAAAGTCAGGAGAAATAAATGATTAAAGATCTTCAATTCCTAGTGAGCTCTAAAAGAGAGTCTACAAACAACTAAAAGCTAATGTCTAAAGATTTCAGAACATGGAAATTGAAATATTGTAAGAAATATTATAAGCTTTTTCATCTCCAAGATTAATTGAAAATAGGACAGTGGCTTCAAGACAGAAAATGTGTCTGTTTCTATATTTAAATCTCAGAGCAAGATTTTTCTATATTGTTTACTGAATGTCAATTCTGACACAGTTATTTATGTAATTTAAATTTTTACATTTTTGAGAATTTAATACATGAGTTAGGTATTTATATCACATTCACTGTGTTCTTTCCCCTGTCTACTTCTCCCATTTCCTCACATATTCCTTCCAAATTCATAACCTCTTTTTCATTATTGTTACACACACACACACACACACACACACACACACACGTACTGAGTCCCTTTGTTTACTCATATGAACTACTATTTAGGACTGACCTCTTGAGATTGATTAAATCATTGAAGGCCTCATTCCTAGAAAGAACTGATTAACCCATTCCCCCTCTCTCATACGCATTGATTAGCAATAGCCATGCATCTAGGGATGGAACCTTGTAAAAATTGAACACATAACCCCATCCAAATTGGCTTGCTGACAAGTATTTTTACACAGTCTTATATGGTTGGCTGACACATTTCCTTTTACAATTTTGATGGTACTAAAGATTATTCGTGCCCCCTTACCCTCAGGAAGCCTAGATTTCTTCCACTCTAATGAAGAAGACAAAATAAATAAAAATAATATTAATACACATTTCTCCATAATGGTTCTGTAAGGACTGTGATTAAGGGTAGAACAAACAAGAATAGAATTCCTTAGCTTGGGAACATATAAAATTTGGGGTGCTGGTCTAACTGACTGAAAGTTAAATAGGTAGGAATGAATAGATTAAATATGAGGAACTTAGTCAAGTGTATGTCAGACACACTTGCACAGATGAAACTAAGCAGTTCCATTGTGGTGGAGATAGGAAGGGTACTAATAGGCAGAGATTTAATGGTGGTGGTTCTGGTGATGGATATGTTGTATTGACACCCTCAATCTGTGGCACCTTATTGATTTACTGTATAGAATAAATGACATCATAGTAAAACTACCATGAATGCGTCCTATTAATGGGTTGCTTCTGGGAAGCTTTCCAGTTGTGTTGGCCTCACAGGATGACTCCACCTGGAAGTTTTGCCTCTTGGTTATAAAGCTGAGTCATCTTTGAAATAAACACGTTGGCTTTGACTGTGAGTATTCCCAGGGAACATGTGATCTTGAGCACATTCCAGTTCTTGTAGCTTTCAAGGATTTCCCATAACTAGGGAGGAAAACAATGAAACAGAGAAGGATTGTATGGCTAGAGACCTGGGTACAAAGGCGTTTGTTACATATCTTGGGTCACTCATTTAGTTGAATTTAGGCCTTTATTTCTTCACTGGGTAGTAATACTATTGAGTTTCACAGAGTTATTGGTTCAACATACCCAGTGAGCTATCTTGAGCTCAAATTAATTATTTGTAAAACTGAGGGACCTGGAGAGTCATCCACTGAATTTGTTTTTTGTGGGTGTATACAGTGGGGAATTGTATTTCCCAGATTTGTCTCAAAACTCTATTAACCCAGCATTAAATCAAGTGCGGTTTCTGGTTCTTTTAGCAGCTGTAAATAAGTAGGCCAGTCCGGACACTTGCAGGACAGATCTGTAGCTTCCTGGACATCTGGAGCTGGTGGCAATTGGGCAGAAGTCAGAGGGAAGTTGGATTCATTAGTTTGTTTGTCTGCTTGGGGTTTATTCTACGAAGCTATTTTTCTTCTAAATGTCTGTTTCTTTGTGTGTTGTTCCTTCCTGCAGTCACAGATGCTCACTGAGGGGTGAGGACCTCAACAGACAGTGGCTCCTTCCCCAGGCTCACCTCCAGCCAACCATCTACCATACCAAGGGTCTCCTCCACTACCTGAGCAGTATTGGCCGGGGCCCTGTGGTGAGTCACTTCCTTCTTTTCATCATTTCTTCTCATACTATTACCAGATTCCTTTCACCCTCCAGTAGGCAGTTTATCAGCTGTCCAGACAAGGAAAAAGGGGGGGGGGAATGTATGTGATAACTTTAATGAGGGATTTATTATAATAGTTGTTGTATCAAGCTACCACACACTGTTATACGCTATCCAGCAGAATAGAGTCTCCTCGTATCACATTTCTGGAAGCTGGCAGCCTACAATCAAAGAGATGGCACGCTGTTCTGATGCTGGTGGCATTAGGAAAAAAAATTCCTTCTTTTGCAGTGTGTTGTGACGACCAGCAATGCTTAGCAGTCTTTTGTTTATGGTGGCCCATTTGAGTCATGGCCTACATCTTCCCAGGACCATCTGAGCTTGGTGTCTGGTGGTCCTCATTCTCTCTTCTAAGGATGTTCATCTTTGAATTGGAGCAGTGACTCAGTTTGACCTCAGCATTCTTCAACTTGTTAAGAAGTTTCTTCTGTATAAGGACATAGTCCTAGGCACCAGGGATGAGGGTGGCAAAAAATATTTTTACAAAGACGCAATTCATCTCACAAGATTCAGAACAATGGCTCAGTACTCACTGGTGAAAACTGGACAACATGTAAAATGAATTACATTTTCTTGACTTAAATTTTTCTAGTTTTACTCTGGCTTCATTAAACTAGACAAAAATATACATACCCATTAGAGGGTGGAGAAAGTCTTCTAAATGTTCATATTTAGATTCAATTAACATTCATGTTTTTCAAGACAAATCTAGCGCTGTTTTAGACTGTTTCACATGTAGGGTTTCTAGTCCCAGGTACTATGCAAATGATGTCAGAGAGACCCTTTGAAACGAGAGGCCTTAGCTCCAGAAAAGAAAGAGGAAATGACAACAGGGTGGTCTGTGGGAATGCTCTTGTATTGTCTGCAAACCGTGAGCAGATCCATCAGCAGAAGTGTAGGGGGCAAATGACCACATGTAGAGAGCTTAGTTAAAAGTAATGGAACATCAGAATGGACAGCTCCATCCTAACCCACTTTCTAAAGCTTCTACTATGTGATTCAGAGCATGGCATGTTTAATGAGCCCTGGGAAGATGTGTGAATGTGTGCTTCAGGTTTGTACTCAAATGTTGAGATCAACATGTAAAGTAATCTCCGTAAGACCATTTGAATGTACACAGCAGAATAGAGATTCAGTTCTGTTGTTGTTGGAGGTTGCATGTTCGTTTCTGGGCCACCCAGACTCCCGAAATAATTACATAGAACTCTGTATTAATTGCAATGCTCTTTGGCCATTAGCTTAAACATATTTATAGCTAGCTTTTACATCTTAAATCAACCCGTCTATATTAATGTATGCACCACAAGGAGGGTGTGGCCTACAGGCAAGTTTGAGCATGGCATCCAACTGACTCCACCTACCTCTCCCAGCATTTGGCTTAGTTTTTCTGCCTACCTCTATTCTGCCCAATCACAGGCCAAAGCACCTTCTTTATTCATTCACACATATAAGCAACACATATACAGAAGGACTTTCCATACCATGTTGTGGGGTTTTTTTTTATTGATTTTATTGAGCCATACATTTTTCTCTCCTCTCCTCCCTGCCTTTACCCTCCCATTCAACCCTCTCCCATAGTCCCCATGCTCCCAATGTACTCGGGAGATTTTGTCTTTTACTACTTACCATGTAGATTAGATCCATGTATGTCCTTCTTAGGGTCTTTATTGTTGTCTGGATACTCTGGGATTGTGATTTGTAGGTTGACTTTATTTGCTTTATGTTTAAAAATCACTTATGAGTGAGTACATATAACAATTGTCTTTCTGGGTCTGGGTTATCTTACTCAACATAATATTTTCTAGCTCCATCCATTTGCCTGCAAATTTCAAGATGCATTATTTTTTTGCTGTATAGTACTCTGTTGTATAAATGTACCACATTTTCCTTATCCATTCTTTGGTCAAGGGGCATTTAGGTTGTCAACAGGACAAAATGGCAGCCTATAGAATGGGAAAAGTTCTTTACTAACCCCACATCAAATAGAGGTCTGATCTCCAAAATATACAAAGAACTCAAGAAATCAGTCATCAAATGAACAAATAACCCAATAAAAATGGAGTACTGACTTAAACAGAGAACTCTAAACAGAGGGATCTAAAATGGCTGAAAGACACTTAAGGAAATGTTCAACATCCTTAGTCATCAGAGAAACAACTCTGAGATTCCATCTTATACCTGTAAGAATGGCCAAGAACGAAAACACTGATGGCAACTTATGCTGGAGAGGTTGTGGGGGTAAAGTGAACACTCCTGCATTGCTGGTGGGAATGCAAGCTGGTACAGCCCCTTTGGATATCAATATGGTGATTTCTCAGAAAATTACGAAACAACATTCCTCAAGAACCAGAAATACCACTTTGGGGTATATATCCAAAGGATGCTCAATCATGCCACAAGGATGTGTGCTCAACTATGTTCATAACAGCATTGTTTGTCTTAGCCAGAACCTGGAAACATGTTGTGGTTTTTTTTTTTTTTTTTGATGTCACAATATAGCCTCTCTTTGTGACTTGCTCTTTGAGAGCAACCATCAACATAATGGTACTCACATCCAGGTTGAAAGATTTTTCTGGACTCATGGACCTCGAAATAGTTATTAACTTGTATGTATACTTTATTTTGGTAAAAGGAAACATTAAAATAGACACCTGACAAGGCATCCATGTAATATCTGTGAGGGAGCTGGTGTAAGCGCCCCCTTCCAGGGGAACCTGATGAAGAACTTAAGAGTCTGGCAACAGTGTAATTACCAATCAGATAACTTCACCTGAGCTTGATGCTAAGGGTATTTTTATTCTATTATTTTAGTTATTTTTATATCTACAGTACAGTATGTAATTCAAAACCTGTGTATGATCAATAATGATCAATTAAGAGTGTGTAACATTTCTATCTTCTTAAAAATTAAAAAAAGCGATATGAAAGACAAACATTCCTAGTTCTCATTTATTTGTGGATGCTTAAAATGTCAGTGTCATTATAGAATAATGGTTACTAACAAGTTACAGAGGAAGAGGGATAAAAGATGGATGGAGGTTGAATAATAGACAAAGAAGAGAAGCAGAGGAGCGGTGAGGTCTAGTGTTTCTCAACACAGTAGACTGACTGCTGATTTACAGGGACTTACATATTTTAGAATTTCAGAGGCTCCGAACACAATGTGATTATGGAGGTATAGATATGTCAATTGCCATGAGTCAATTATCACACATTCCACATGTACATTGAAATATCACTGCATACCCCATAAATAGGTTCAGATAAATTTTTTGGGAGGGGGTGATCAGCTACGTAGCCATGGGGTGCTTTCCACAGTTAATTCTTCACTCCAAGTCTATCCTCCAGCCTTGCACCAAAACTCATCCTACTAGCATTGATTATGTGGCACTGCCCAAATCCCCAGCCAAGGAGAGACACTCTTATCCAGCAGAATATTCCAAAGGATTAAAGGTTTGTCTCCAAGAGCCCATCAGGGAACAGAGCGTTCTTTGAAACCTGCCAAGTTCCACGGCTCAAGTTTGCCGAGTCTACTTCTCTTTTGCCATAGAACAACGTGTGCTCCCAATCCAAGAATCTAAATTCAACACTGGGTCAAATGCACAATATCATGCCGCTGTCATCCCTGCTTCACGCAAGGAGGTAGTGTAATCTCTGCTGGTGATTGCCTTCAACAAGCTCTACACAGCAAGGCTCCATCTCATGGTTGCAAGCTGGAGGAAGGATGTTTCTCTATGTGGGATGCTTTCGCCTCCAGGAGAAGAGAGCGATTTGGAAGGGAAGAATGCCATATCTGAAACACATTTAAACACACTCACATAGTAAACCCACCACAGAACAGGATTTCTTTCTGCTCTGACAATCTCTAATTGAAGAGCACGGCATTTATTTTAAAGTGTGACAGGTGAAAGGCTTGTTTAAAAGTATAAATAAACATTAATTAGCTATAAACATGACAGCCGCAGACTTGTTTCCTGCTGGGACCATCTGAGAGGTGGGTGAGAAACAGCTGAGTACTAACTGCTATTCACAGTGTTACAGAGCTCTCTAATTGGGCTGAATGCCACCTTTGAGTTACCTACAGGGCTATGATTAACCCTCCTCCCACCAGCAGCTGCATCCCTGCCATTCACTTGTACTGGTCCTGTCCTGGCAGGGACAGAGTCCCTCTGTGTCCACACAGATTTTTAAGCTCTATGGATGGTGATTAATGTCGACTCTGCCTTGTTTCTGGGTCTTATGAAAATGTTTTGAAGTAATGGGAAAACACTCTGTGATGGCTGGAAAGATCCACCTATTATAGATGCTTCTCAGGTGTTTGAGTCTTGGGTGAATTAATGTGAGTTGCAAGGACCAATAAGATGTGAGACAGAGATGAAAATCACTATGCTGATTCCTCTGAGGCTTGCCAATAAGCAGGCATGTACCTCTGTTCTTCATTTCCTGCATCTGTTCACCTTCCCTACAATTTGAATAGTCATCTCCCTGTTTGTATATTAATTTATATCATGGAATTGTAATGATTATGGTAGGCACTAGTGATATAAAGCCAACACACACATTTTGTTTTATAGTTTTTAAAACTTTAATAATCATACATGCATATAGTATGTTTGAACAAGTCCAGTCGTGTTACCTCTCCTCTAATTCCTCTATTACACTCCCTCCCACTTTTCCCTTTCAATGCTATGTGCTTTAAAATATAAACTAATACCCACAAAATCTATTTACTGATGTCTATATATATATATGAGTGTGCAGTCATCTACTGGGGAGTGGGTGGCCTCTCCAGGCCTGCATTGCAAAGGAAGAGTGATTCTTCCTAAACTGGCAACTATTAGTTGCTAATAGGGCCTTAGTTATCACCAGTTGCTAATAGGACCTCATCATCCCCTGCCCCATCCATTTTTTTCCAATGATGACACAGCCTTGAGTAGAGAGGGCATATTATAGGTGTCCCATTTAAAACTGAATTCTCCACAGTCTTATTTTCTGCACATTGGCAGTTTGTGAGTCTCTGTATTAATCACCACATACTGTAAAAAGAAGTTTCTATGGTGAAGGTTGAGAAATGCATTTATCTACTGGTATAAAGATAAGAACTCGGACACGGGCTTCTTACAATGTCCATTTAACAGAATAAAAGATGACCCTCTGATTTGAGTTCTTAAGGAGACAGCATGACCCAAAGTAATAAAAATGGTGACAGAGGTTGTGCAAAGCTTTTCTGGGACATTTGTGATGCAGATGATGAGTTGAGATGGAATCATGGAAGAGCTAGGGGGTGACGCCACTTCTGCTGTATTTGAAGGATCAGCTGGCATGGGGAACGCTCCTGGGCTCCTACAGATCTTCTGCTAGCTCGCTCCCATTTCATTGAACCCATAATGGCTGTTCTTGTTCGTCAGAGAGTTCAGATGTTGGACCCAAAGGACCAGACAGACAAGAAATGTTAGCATATTCTTGTCTTGAAATATTGTTCAGTAATTGTCCTGGATGGCTATAACAAATACCCAGATCAAAAACAACTCGGAGAGGAAAGGGTTTATTTCAACTTAGGCTTTCAGGTCACACTCCATCATTAGAGAAAGTCAGAGAAAGAACTCAAGGCAGGAACTCACACAGAAACTAGGGAGGAACGAATACTGTTTACTAGTTTTCTCTCTGGTTCATGCTCGGCTTTCTTTCTTATATAGCCCAGACCCATTGGCCTAAGGACAGTGCTACCCAAAGTGGACTCAACCCTTCTACATCAGTCATCAATAGGTCAATCTTTACAGCCATGGCCTCAGGCTAAAGTAATCTTGGCAGTTCTTCAATGAAAGATCTCTTCCCAGGTGACTCTACGCCACATCAAGTTGACAATAAAAGCTAACCAGTATAATAATCAAAATTCTCCCCAATAAGAAAATCCAATTAACTAGCAGTACATTCAGTATACAAATTGATATCAAAACATTATTTTAAGTGAAAGAAATTTTGTATAAAAGGATACATAATACATGTTTGTATTTCAATAACAAGGATAGGTAGACATTAGAACACTGTTTAACTCCAGGAAAAGGGAATGAACATTTAGGCTTAGGAAAGAACTTGTAGATAGTGGAGATATTCTTTATCATGATTGAAACTAAGTTATACCAAACTTGCTGAACTATATATTCAGTATTTATATTTTCCAGTAATGGACAATTTTTTGCCTAAATACAGAAGATTTAAAAATATACAAAGCTAGAATACAGAGGATAAAATACAGCTGTAGAAAAATTGGGGTGCGTGAAGTAGACTGGTCAGCCCGGAAGGGTGCGAGTCAAGTATAGAAAGGCAACTTTGCCAATACCTAACAGACGGCAGTGAAAATGCTGTTTAGAAGTCATGAAGACCCAGCCAGAGAGAAAACATGCCAGCAGGGAAGCCCAATGTAACAGACAAGTTCAAGAATCGGCTATTAAGAGGCATCGACTTGCTTCCTGTTTGTGACGCTCCACACGAGAGCCAGAAGACCCTTGACCCAGAGCACAGTCCAGCACAGCGTCACCACTGGAGAGAGCTCTGCGGCTAGAGCCGGGTCACAGGATGCCAGGCAAACAGTCTCTGAGGAGCTGCCATGTTACAGCTGCTGGCTGGGTCCCTGGGCTGCTGCCAAGACCTAGGCTTCAGGATTAGGAGAGGTATCGATTCCCATCCACATGGCTCTTGCTGCGTGAGTGCCTGTTGATAAAGGGATTTCAGGATTCTTTGAAGAGCTCATTGATCCTCCCTTTACAACTCTCACAAACTGGGCTGCCTTCTGCCAGGGGACAGAACAGGTCCTGTGTGTGCGCATGTGTGTGTATGTATGTGCGCGTGCGTGCATGCATGCATGTGTGCATGTGTATGCACGCATGTGTTTACTTTCTCTAAGGCCCAGTGGAATGAGAGTGTTCTTCATGTAAAAGATCTCCCTGGCTACATTTTACCCCCAGCATATGTGGTGAGTAAATTAGCCTACGTTTAAAAAAGCACAGACAGAGAATAGGAGGAAGATTGCAGGTCCCTAAACCCTGTCTATGCAGAGCTCGGGAGACTGGGTATAGTGTTTATCGTCAGCTATATAAACAGATATAAACAGATATATAATTTATCTTCTGTACAGTATTCCTCAGAAGGGGCAGAAAGAAGATTATTGTCTTTACTTATGTCCATTGTTTGTTAAGGATATAAATTTAGAATTTCTACACTGTTGTAGTCATAGACTGCTCATTTGTTCCCGGCTGCTCAGACCTGAAATAATTACACAGAAACTATATTATTTAAGAAACTGCTTGGTCAATAGCTTAAGCATTTTGATAGCTAGTTCTTATATCTTAAATTAACCCATTTCCATTTTTTTTGTATATTTTACCATGGGGCTTGTGACCTACTGGCAAGGATCTGGCGCATCTGTCTCCTGTGGCTACATGGCACATCTGTCTCCTGTGGCTACATATATATATATATATATATATATATATATATATATATATGTATCTTCCAGCCTGGCTTTACTCTGTTAAGGCAGTGGCCAAAAGCAGGTTCTTTATTAACCAACGGCAATAAAACCTATTCACAGCATACATCACTTCCTACATCACACTGTGTATTTGAGTATATGATGGGGGAAAATTTACCTTAAACCCTTCCTACTATAACTGGGGGAGGAGAATGCAATGCTCATACAGGGGCTGGAATAGAATAACTCCAATTCTATATTCTTTCATTTATAATTGTTCATAATAGGAGAATAAACATTGCTTCATGGCTATTGAAAAACTATGTTTAGGTGTGGACTTTTACTGACACAGGTAGCTATATGCAAATGGATGGTCAAAGTTTGCTTCATGTTTCTCCTATTGATGTCTTCTACATCCTTTATAAGTTCCATGGATTCCCCCAGCACTCATACACACACACACACACACACACACACACACACACACACACACACAAAATAGTACAGACAACAAGCTATTGAAGAGAGTCTTCTTTATTTATTTTATTTTATTTAAATAACATTTTTCCATTTATTTTATATACTGACTGCAGTCTTGTCTCTTCCCGGGGTTCCCTCCCATCCTCTTCCCTTCTACCCCTCCCCTTCCACTCCTCTGCCATCTCCATTCAGATAGGGGCAGGCCTCCCATGGACTTGAACAAAGCATGGCATGTAAGTTGAGGAGTGGGACCAAGGCTGGGCAAGGTAATCCAGCATGGGGAACAGGTTCCCAAAAGCCAGCTAAGTGCCAGGGACAGGTTCTGATCTCTCTGCTAGGAGCCTTACAAAGAGACCAAGGTACACAACTGTCACACACGTGCAGAGGGCCTACGTCAGACCCATGGAGGTTCACCTAGCTGGTTTGGATTTGGTGACTTCGTTTCCCTGGTAGTATTAATCACACAATACACACACACACACACACACACACACACACACACACACACAATATATATATGTTACACACACACTCTCTCTCTCTCTCTCTGTGTGTGTGTGTGTGTTCTAGCAAGGTCTCATTCAGACAGAGAAGTCACAGTGACTATGTTGTTTAAAGGTATCATGGGGGCAGCTGATTCTCTCCATCAGTAAGTATAAATGGGGAAAGGGATCCATTTTCAGCTTGAGGCCCCTGCCTGGATGCCCCTGCAGAACTTTGTCTTAGTATCAAACTTACTGCTAAGGAACAGCCAACCATCGACAGAAAGTAGAAAATAACAACACAAGACCTTGGCTTAACAATCTTCTTGTAGTGTTCTTTTTCACTGGTGGATCCACTGTTTTTACATGTTTGATTTCAGAAAACGTTTAGAGCCAGATAGATCAGAGTCTGGGATGTAACAAGTCTTTTTTTCTATGGGCATCTAAGAGAAAGGTGCTTAACCTCCTGCAACATTAGGAAAAGTCAAATGGCAGCATCTTCCTTGAGAGATATTTATACTAATTGTAGATGAATATACAACCTTAGCATGGTAATTGGTCCATATCAGACATTCTAATAGATTCAAGGCATTAACATTATTGAATTAGTGGTAGGTATTCAATACAAAAGAAAGCCAAATATTGAACAGTATATTTTGGGTTACCTTATATTAGGTTTTCCAAAATAATTGAAAAGGAAAACTTTTATGTTGCCTGTGGCTATTCTCATCCATCATTGGATGTCACCTCCGAGTTAGATATCATGTTTCCTATGAGAGGGAGAGGGTGCATTAAAACCTTGACAGCCATGAATTTAACATCCAAAGATTCTACCAAGTATAGACTGAAAATATTAAGGGGAAAAAGTAGTTGTACTAAACATTAAAAACTTTGTTTTCCTGTCATTATTCCCTAAAAATTCCCATAGCATTTATGATTTATTAGGTATTGTAGGCAGTGTAAAGATCATGCAAAGTATTTGGGAGCACGTCTATATCATATGCAGATATAGAGCTGTCTGCATAAGGTCCCAATAATTCATGGATTTTTGTGTCTGTGAGGGGGCCTGACACTTTGTAGATTCTGAGAGAAGCTGGTATCTCTCAGCTAGAGCTGCATCTGGGGTAGCAGCCTTGTAAACTGGGCTCTTGAAAGGTAATTGCACTTGTCACCAACATCATTTCCCTCATGGAGATATTTACTATTCTCAGAAACGTGGGCTGAATACTGCCTGCCCAATAAGGTCTACAAGAGGACTCTCCAGGGCTTAGTGTGCCTTGGCTGGTTGAGTTGGAAGTGTCGCTCTTTGGGGATTCCAGCACATTCTCCAGAACTCGCTTTCTCCCAGACTCAGGCTTGCTTTCATTTTCCTGTGGTAATTGTATAAATAATGCAGAGTCTCACTGCTGAGAAGGAGCAATGAGACCCAGATGTCAGGATGGGAAAACACAGCAGCTCAAAGCTGGCAAAGCAGAACTGTAAACACAATCAGGGCGAGGCGAGCCACGGGGAGCAGGGAAAGCACTAAGGGAAGGATTTGAAACAGGGTGACCTCATGAAGATGGGGGTCCAATTAACTTGCAGAGAAATCAGAATGGGAATCAAGGGAGAGAGAAAGACGGGGGTAGAGGGGGCGTGCACAGAGCATAGCAATGCGATCCTGAGCAACTTCTTTGCTGCACAATGAATGACAGAACACATGGTTGTTTGAATTAAATTAACCTTGCAATCAAGCTTGGACATGAATTCACCGGGAGGTGTCCTAGGGGTAGGCATAAGGACTAGGCATTAGAGCCACAATCCAGAGCACATCATTTACTTGGCTGATGAAGAAACTAAGACGCCAAGAGGGGACTCAGTTTCACTAAGGGTTAAAACACACCTTGGAAGGGCATGTAAAACACTCATCTCTAGAAGCATGAAATGTGCTTTTACTTGGATTTCCAGAGAGTTATGCTTAGCATCTCCATAGCTTTCTCTTCTGGCTACCATGTTTGTTGTCTTTCGGGGTCTTCCCCAGCAAACAGTTTCTAGATGAAACAGAATAGAAAGGGAAAAAAAAATGTTTGGATATTAAGGAAAATTTGGATTTAAATATTTACTCATCTACTCAGTAATTGAAACTTAAGTGTTTTATTTAAAATTGGGGCAATAATGCCTACTTCATCTTGAGATACTTGTTGTTATTGTTTTATAATAACTTTTATAAATCTTTAGCACATGGTTATACAATTAAGTATCCTATAACATCCATTTTGTATAACTTCTTAACATTCCAGTTGAAGCCTCACAAGTGTTCAACAGATAAATTAATTATTTATCGTTGTTGTTGCTGTGGAGAGCAACACTGAGTTATGTTAAAATTTTAATTCTTCCTGCCGCAGAGCAGACATGCAGATTTTTGTTGAATAAATTGATGAGTGAGATAGGGCTGTTGATTAATCTATGAATGTTGTGGTCTCCAAACTGGGCATACTCACTACTATTCTGGCAAACAATTTGGCTGGATGAAAATACAAGTATCACATCTTCAAGAAGAGAAGGAAAAGCTTCCTCAACTGAAATAAGTTGGTAATTTAACTTATAATTGCCCCCTGCAATTTGGAGGAGCACATGTTTCTTATAATTAACAGGCATTTATTTTTAGGGATGTCGTTCGAGTGGCTCACAGAACAATGTCTCTATTTCTTTCATTCCGAATCCTCAGAGGCCACTGGAATCCTAGGGCTTAGCAGAGCTCATTCCCACAGGTGAATAGGTCTATAATTTGTCATTTACCTCGGCTTTCAGAGTCTGTAAGGATCAGGAAGGAAAAAATAGCAACTTTTATCTCAAACTGAATCCAGCATTTAAGGCACTCCTGTCACCAAGCAGCCTCCTGGCTTTATTGAGAAAGCTGTTGCTAAGACACAGGCTTAATTTGTTTGCACACTATTCATAAGAATGGTGCGTGTTTATTCACACAGGAAAGCTGAGATGGGAGAGATAAAGGGTGGTGGAAAGTTCACCGTGGGAGACAATTAGACCTTAAACAGTTATTTTGTTGGCTCCTCTAGGAAAGAGGGTTTTCAAAGTATGATCTTGGGATCAGGACCATCAGCCTCACATGGGTGCTTGATAGAAAGACAAACACTTCAGCCTGACTCAGACTAACTCGAATCACAGAGTTGCTGGAGCATGGTTGGCCAAGTCCTCCTTGTTGTTCTGATGCATGTTGATGTATGAGACCCATTGCCACATACCGTAGGCTAGAGTATTATCCACGTCTCATCCATCACTGGACTGAGAAAATGAGAATATTCTTTCTCTGCTGGAAAGCCGTGGCGTAATCTTAGCCAGGGCAGATGGTTCAGAAGAGGATACTCATTTTTTAAAAGGCACCTCACACCTCCTCCACGAACCTCCCTAATCTGATAACTCAGATCAAACATGAACATAATATTAGAAAATAAGTGTACGCAATGCCCAAGAGGGAAATAATTTATAAACCAAAAGAATCACAAGGGTTTGCTAACAAATCATATGAAACCCAGCAAATTCTTGCTGAAATGGAGTCTCAGGGTGCTTTACTAATAAAGACAGACCATACTCCTATATATGAGCAGGTATCATGGATAAAAGTACATAATTTAAAGCTGATTTGTCAGTTTGAACAACTAGTTATCACTTTACAAATTAATCCACTGGTTTGCAATCTTCCTAATGCTGCAGCCAGTTAGCAGAGTTCCTCATGTTATGGTGACCCCAACCATAAAACCATTTCATTGCTAGCTCATAATTGTAATTTTGCTACTGTTAAGGTATATAATGTAAATATCTGATATACAGGATATCTGAAATGAGACCTCTGTGGAGGTTGCTATTCATAGTTTGAGAACCACTGGCTTAATCAGTTATGTGAGTGGTGTCTTTGCTCAACAATCACCTACGCTGAGTCAGACTGAGATGCTCGCTCTTCCTTGGCACAAGGAGAAGTAAAGGATTAAGAGATGGGCCCTGAGCTGCATTTATGATATGGTACCTATACCCACATCCTATTAGCGGAGACATTCACAAAGGCACTAGTAATGCACCGGTCAAGGGAGCATCTTCATCCTTGAGAAAGCTCCAATGTCCTCCTACACTGAAGGTCAGGTCTATAGTGGATGCCACTATTGATATAGGTCTTTGATTTGGATGGAATGTGTTAATCCAAAATAGAAGAGTAAAGAGTTGCCCTTTACCATCAAAGGCAACACGCATGCAGTGGCCATCACAACATTTCTTTCCTCAACGTTTTCCACATCTAAGTTATTGTAGATGCTCTATATCATATACACATTTTACAGATTTAGATTTACTTTTCTTTTTTGAGACAGGATTCCATATAAGCCTAGTCTGACCTCAAATTCTTTATACGGATGAGAAATGTCTGAACTCATAAGTCTCTTCAATCCATGATTCCCTTGCCTCCATCCACCAAACGTGAAGGTTATAGGTGTGCATCACCATACCTGGCCACGCTTTGGCTTTTAATTTATGATTTTATATTTAAAATGAATATTTTCATAGACAAAACAATTAGATAAACTTGCTTATTTATGTAATTTGATATTACCTTTTAGTAAACTTTTAATGATTCACATTATGTATGTGGTTAAAATGAAACTTACTCAATATTTTGTGTGTGTTTCACTTTTTCATAGAGACTTCAACCAACAAGTACTTTTGAGAATATAATTTACATTTTTATTTATGCACCTTGCAATAATTTCATGTTCACTCCATTGTTCATAATATAGATCTTAATGACTTAGAGTCTACCTTCAGTTAATATGTTACCTCATGAATACTCTACCAACTATGTAAAATGTAGGAGCTGTGGGCAGGCCTGCTTTTCATCCCGCCCAGCTCCTGCACGGCTAGCTTAGTCCCAGAAATAACAACACACAAATTGTATTCATTTAAACACTACCTGGCCCCTTATCTCTAGAGAGTTAGTTACTAGCTAACTCTCACATCTTGATTAACCCATTTCTAATAATCTGTGTAGCACCACGAGGTGGTAACCTACCGGGAAAGATTCAGCATGTCTGACATGGTGGCTGGCTCCATGGCGTCTGCCTCATTGCCCTCTTCCCAGCATTCTGCTCTGTTTACTCCGCCTACCTAATTTTCTGTCCTATCAGAGGGCCAAGACAGTCTCTTTATTAACCAATGAAAATAACACATAACAGAAGGCCCACCTACATCAGTAAAAGTATATTGAATTTGTTTTTTCATATTTTATGCTATTGTACTGATATCATTCTCCACATTGATTTTCTCCACATTAGTGCACTTATGCATTAGAATGCCATTTACATGTTATTAAAATTAGGAAAATATTTTCTTTGTCATTATATGTTTTTCTTTTGGGGAACCACAATGATTTTGTGGTTTAAAGCCTTCTGTGTTAGGAATGAAAAGGATCTCTGCTTGGCCTTCAGAAGGCCATATTTTTATATTCTCCAATGTCCTATTCCTATGTGGTTAACAAGGCTGATGGGAAAATAAATACCTCTCAAGGAAGAGTTAAGAAGTATAGGGAGGAATAATTAGACCACGATACCAACAAATGCCAAACGCTGGGTCTCTGCATACAGAGAGCTGTCCTGGAGTTGAATCAGCTACCTGGCTGGACCTGCGAGATGAAGTCTTCCCAGTTACACTTCTGGGTTGTTATGGGAAACTACATGCTGTGTCTATCCTTTTCATATGTTTGCATTTGTGTCCTTTATGGGAGTTTTAGTTCTTCTTCCAACCAAGGAAGGAGACTTTCCTCCAATTTTCTTTTCTTTTCTCCTTTTTAGGGAAAGGGAGAAGGTGAATATGGAATCTAAAAAGTATAATGACCTCTAGACTGAAATATTGATATTCTTACAGGGTAAAGTTCTCGGTGCATCTTCCTTAAAGGAGGCTAGTGCATGGAAAATGGTGGGACATGTGTTTATTTTGACCCAACAGATTATCGAAGTACTTAGCTATTGTTGGATAACAAATGACCCCCAAGTTCGGCGGCTTAAACAAAAGCTATGTACCAAAGTTATTGATGTTGAGTGAGAATCATCTGTCAGATAAATGGTTCTTCTGTTCTGATGTGGGTGGCCAGGGCTGACACCAGAACAGTGAATCTAAGTGCAAGCTCAGCTTGTCCATTCTTGACAAGATATGGCACATGGCTAAATTCAGATTGCAAAATTAAAGAGGCATATTCTACCCATTGATAGCAATGGAACACGATGAATTGTGAAAGTCCTTACATGTACAGATGGGGAGAATTTGGGGTCATCTTTTGCATCTCATAATTTTTCCTAATTGTTAACATATTTTTCAGGATTTTCAATGACTGGCTACTTTATTGTAACTTGCCAAGAAGAAAAGACTATATTTCCCCTCCACACTGATGAGGCCAGCCATGTGACTTTCTTTGATCAATGTGAGCAGATAGAGGTTTGCTTTGTTTTAGGAAAAGTCTCAACAGGTAGAACAGGAGTCTGCTTTCCCTATCACTTTGCCCTTTGTTGCAAACTAACATGTACCAAATTTGGGTTTCTCTCTCAGTTTAAGAGTAAAGTTATATAGTGTAGCCTCATAGCCCATCTGTAGTATGAATTTTTAATAAACAAGTTTGGAAAACATTGAGTTTTATGGGTCATTCTTTTTTACATTAGAATCTGGATATTTATATATTGGTTATAGTTCCTTAAAAATGTGTCTTTTCTGCCTACTTTTCAGTTTTTAAATATTTCACATAGATTTTTTTATAACTGCTGTAGCTTTTTCTTTTCTGTCTATGGCCTTATCATGAGGGAATTTACAAAAGAACTAATCGGGGCATGCATTTTTTTACTCTCTGCAACCTCCTGGGAGGCCTGAAATCTACCTTCTTCTCGAGGGTTTTTTAATGCAGCTGTGCCAGACCCCACCACTCCCAGATGACTGGTTACTCTGAGTCAACAGCATCTCTCTGACAACTCTGACATTTCAAACATGGAAGAGACCGGTGTACTAGCCTGGATTTATTTTCTCTTTTCTGATGCTTATTGTAGGTCTTCTGTGATTTCCATGGTCACTCCCAAAAGAAGAATGTGTTCCTTTATGGTTGCAGCATGAAGGAAACTTTGTGGCAAGCAGGCTGCACTGTGGGTGGCTCTGCCCTCGTGGAGGACGTCAGCTACAGGGTAAGTCACTCTATTGCACTGTATGGTATATTGTGACCACAACTTTACTGTGAGGACCTTTACTGCTTACCTTTGTTTCTAGACAGATAATTTACCACTGACCTAGAGTTTAGTTCCCATTCACCTTTTTTCTCTTAAAATAATCATCTTGATTATTTTACCCATACAGTTAATTATAATGCAAGCAGAGTAGAGGTTTCTAGATCCTCTCTACATTTGTGTTGAAAAATGTCACACTATCTGGTAACTTTATTTCTTGTCTTCTCCATGACACAGGGAATTGGTGACAAGAAGCCTTATTTTAACATCTGGCTTTATAATTATTAACTTTGTGAATTATTATTCTTCCATTTATAAAATAAATATAGTAAAAATACTGTTTTATTCATAAAGATTATGAGAGAAGCATAATGATCTTGAATGCAAAAACCTTAAGACAATACGAAGGAATAAGTATACCCCAGGCCTTTGTCAGCTAACATCTCTCTGCATGAACATTCTTTGACGAATAGAACAATGACCTGCCGAACCTAATTTTATGTCATATGGACTCCAGTCATATGGACTGCTGTATATTCACACTATGAGAAAGAACTTAAGGAGGGGAAAGAAAGGAGGACCATTCCATGTCAGGATACTATGACTGCTTAGAGAGCATCCAGAAGAGATGGAATTTACAAAGATATCCAAATGCAAAATAAACATTAGCCTTTGTTTCAAATTTTTGAAGAAAATAAAGAAGATTGTGATGATACTGATACCGTCTTCTTGTAAATCTTTTATTATTCTGAGTACTATAATTTACTGTACACAAAGCAGTAGTTCATCTCTAAGATTAACGAAATATTAAAAAAGAGAAACAAATATTCACCAAACTAAGCAGGAGTAGTGATCTATGGGATTATTCTTAGTACTAGAAGACTGAAGGTGAAGGATACTGAGTTGAAGATGAACTTGGGCTATATAGAGAAACCTACTCTCAAAAGAAAACAAAATCGAAACAAATCTACCAACCATATGAACGAAAAACCAAAAAGAAGCAAAATCAACCACTTTTCAAGCAAAGAAATTATCACATGAGAAACCAACAAATATTTACCAAATTAATCTTACCTGGAAGTATTTTCTTTGTGTTTTTCTTTAACCAGAGCTATTGACATATACTTCTGTTGATAATTTCCCTGTGGAACTTATAGCGGAATCAAGAGCACATCCTCAGAAATCTATTTGCTATAAGACTTAACCGAACTCTAACTGAATAAAATTATTTAGAAAACCAGCACATGGGGACATTCACATGGGCAGCTCATGCCAAACTGTGAAGTATAGTCTTGAATACATAATGCAGGTGAATATAAAATAGATGAATCAATTTTAGGAAAAATCAGTATGGCTTGTATTATGTCTTTTCCTGGAAAGGATAACAATATTTGTGGGCAATTCTCTCCATGGAGACATAAGAATGCACAGAACCTAAGAGCTCGTCTATACCAAGAGAACCTCAAATTGAGCAGAGGCTGGGCATCACAGCTGTCTTTCTTCTTTCTTGTTGTGTTAAAATATCCCATCCAATTGAACTTCGGAGACACAGGGCTTTCTTAGTTTACAGTTTAAGGTACAGTATTTCATGACAAGGTAGTCAAGGTAGCAGAACTTTGAAGTCACATTATACCCATAGTCAGGAAGCAGGGAGAGAAAGAAAAAGCCTAGGGAATCGTGCCACTCATAGAGCGTCAGTCTCCCCACCTCAATTAATCCAATCAAGAGAATTCCCTACAATAATAGAGGAATGCCTAAAAGCCCATATCCCAGCTGATTCTGTATTGCATCAAGTTGACAATTGAGATTAGCTATTTAAATGATCAATTACAGGGTGGGTTCTTATTCTGTGTATTCCAGCTTTACTGTATGGTTGTGTTAGTTATGTTATATTAGTTAATTAATGCAACAAGTAATTTGAGCTCAGGCTTGTGTCAAGTAAAGCAAATGACATGATCAGGGAGAGATAGGCAAACCATGGTTTCTGCCTCTGAGAGCAGGCTCTATAGTTTTTGATGTCTATGTTATTAAAATATTAGTCCTTCTGTGCACTGAAAGTCATCTCTGAGAGTCATTATTTTAGGTTGGTTAGTGTTTTTCCTTTGGAAAATGATAAAGTCAGAGTTTATATGAAATTTATAAAATGATTTTTGTTAGTACTCTGGAGTTCTTCAAACTTTATTTATGGGCTGTTAAGAAATATATGCAAGGAAAAAGTTCTTGGTTTGTCTTCTTCTCTCCTTTTTTTACTCTTAACAGCCTTACTTTGCAGTTCCTGATTAATATGTATCTCTTTCCACCATTGGTATTTTAAATCTAAGGCGCAGTAATCCATTAGTAACAAATTTGATTTTGGTGTTTATCCTAAAACATGTTTTGTATGTGTGCAGATGGATCTTTTCAGAATTGAGAGAGCTCATTCACTTTGTCATGAGGAGATGGAGACCTTGAAAGACCTTCTATGTTGGGCGCATTTATAGTCCTCTCACGTGCCAGGAGTCACACCCTGCGAGTGTATTTACATATCAAACAGAGCAACTCAATCACAGGAAATTTGTCCTTGAATAGCAGTGTCAAAATGACAAACACATTTCATACTCACTCAAAATATTTATTCAACTTTATTAATCAACCACATTGGGACTTCTAGTTGTATTACTAAGAACAGGTCAGTGAATGCATTCAGCAAAACACAATTATATAAAAGGATAAAATTAACAAAAGTTATAATTTTTAGCCTCTGGAACCTGATCAAATATAGATGGGGAAATTTCAGTCTTGAAAACTGCTGGATTTTTTTTTATGCAGAAACACTCCCAAATCTGACTTACTTAATGACTTTTTTAAAACCATATTTAAATTTATTCATCAAGATATACACAACTCAGAGCTAGGCATGATAGCAAATATGTTTATCTTGGTTCAGCTGAGGCAGGAGTATGGAAAGTTTAAGACTTACATGAGCTAAATCGTAAGGCCCCATGTCGAAGCAAGGCAGAGAAAAATAAAACAAAAGAGCAGCTTACAAATGTCAGCAAATAACAAGAGAGACAAAATCCCAACTAAACATCTCTTGCCTCCAAATGAAACCTCCAGTTCTGGAAATGAGTTACATCTAATTGAGTTTTTGGCCAAAGTGTTCCCATAAAAACCCTCCAAACAACTCAGGCTAATACTGAAGCTATTGGTTGCTCTCCATTAACTGATAGTAAAACTTGGTTGCTGAAGACAACACCTACACAAAGGATTGGGCATGGAGAAGTCAACCTGATGCCTAACTAAGCCTTCATCTCTACAGACGAGTATTCATGAAACTGGAAGGTACTTTGCACTCTACCAAAAAACACCAACCTCTCTACAATTCTTTCAGTTTACCATGATAGCTTGCCTCCAAGATATGTGGGTGCAATAGTGGCACAGAAGTTGTGGGAGTAAACATCCACTATCTGATTGCAATTAGGCCACTTCACACAATGGAACCCATGGCTGACACCACTTCAGTGACCAAGAACCTGGGACTAGATGTACCATATTGTTATGCTACAGGAACATAGCAACAAAAAATTGACTCCTATTGACATTCTGTTATTTTCATAGATTAGTGTCTTGCTCAGCCACTATCTGAAAAGTTTCCTCCTGCAGTATATGGGAAATAAATACAGAGACTCACAATTGAACAATGTGCAAAGAGTTAGAGACCTTGAAACACCTAGTCCTAATGGAGATATCTCTATCAAATCATTCCCCCTGGGCTCAGGGAACTCTGTGGTGGAAGAGGAGATGGAAAGATTATGAGAGCCAGTTACAAAACAAGACTGATAAACATATTAACTTTCAGAGACTGTGGCAGCATGCAAAGGGGGGCCTGACTAGATGTAAACCAAACTGGGGTCCCAGTACTGAGAGGGGAAGTAGATGCAAGCACCCACCCTTACCCACAAAGCTATCTCCAATTGATAGTTACAACAGAAAAATTCCTTTTCTCCAATGAAGTCTCACTGGGTATGCAACTTACATTCAAGGGCAGGCCATCTACTTCATGCCAAGTAGTAGATGGCCTACATGAAATAGATTCAATGGTAATTTTAGAGGATTTTTGACTCACATTGCTTTTACTTAAGCTTTAAGTTCTTTTATTTATATAGTATGGTGTTCAGTTTTGTTTATATGGGTTTTCTGTGTGTGCAAATGTGTCATTGTGTCTCTGTTTCTTGTGCTTTTTCTTTGGCTTTCTTTTGTCATTTGTTTTGTTTAATAATTGATGATTCTGGCTTATTTGTTTGCTTTTATTGTTGTTATTTAAGATGCTTGTTTGTTTCCTAATAAGAGTGAGAAAGGGTATGGATTTGGTTGGGTGGGGAGGTTGGAAAGGATGTGGAAGAGGTTGGGGGAGGGTAAACTATAATCAAAATACAGTGTATAAAAAAAGTCTATTTTAAATTAAAAAATGCCAGGATAAGGACACACACAGATATTCTCTCTCTTACACATACATGCATATACTCAGAGATAGAGAGACATAGAGATAGGATGGGCAAAAATATGCCACAAGATCCAGATGTGAGAGCAACTCAAAAAGATCAATATCCTGCCTCTATATAATCTTGGGTAATAGGAAAATATGTTTATGTGGAGAGGAAACTTCAGAGAGCCCAGTGAATAGAAAAATCCCCAAATATCCAAAAACTACCACAACATTGTCCTCCAAACACACCTATAAACCAATCACAAAAAATGGAAGCAGCAGGAGTTTAAGATGTTCAAGAGCAACTTTCTCCCACATTACTAGCTAGTCACCATATTGAGGAGACACAGACAAGAAGCAAATTTAAATATAGATTTTAAAACTCATCAAAGATACTGTGGTACATATCACAATAAAGATAAAGAGATTCTTCAGATTAATCTAGGAAGTGGTAAAATTCTAAAAAGATGTGGAGAAAGAGAAAATAGAATCCAGTAAGCTACAAAGTAAAATACATTATTTCATTTTTGTACTAAAAACTATAAGATTATGAAAATGACATAAATGAATTTTAGTCAGATGAGTTTTATTCAGGAGACATTGCAGCTAATAGAAATCGACTCAGTAACTCCACAGCTAAATATTTTCAAACCATTACAGAAAGCTATGTTCAAAAGTTACTGTAAAAAGAAGTAACAATGACTTTGCAGATAGGCAATCTAGTAGAGAACTGGCAACAGAAAGAAAAGAAAAGAGAAAAGAAAAGGGTGAATTCTAGGGATGAAAAGTAATATAACCAAATAAAAAATTAAGTTTATAGAATTATCATCAGTTCTGAGATTCTAAGAGAATAAATTAATGAACTTGACATAGTCAAAATTATTCAGTCTAAAGAACAGAGAAAAAATGATAGAAGAATGTAAGCAAGCTAAGATCAAACTTAGCAATATACATGCAAGGAAAGACATACAAGAAAATAATTAGGATGATAAGAATATGAAGAGTAAAGGGAAATGATAAGGGAAATGTTTTTAAGGAACAGAATAAATGAAAACATGGTGACAAACAGCAGAAGAGCACATATTAATCTGAAAACAAGTGATGACAGTAAACATGAATGGGAAAAATATTTTATTCAAATGGCAAAGACTCAACTAAAAACCTCATTTATGTGCAGTTTGTGAGATTACATACTTTCTTTTTTTTCCCAAAGTTTATTAAACTATAAAAGTTTCCATTTCCGCCCCCACCTCCAAACACCCTCCCACTCCCCCCCTCCCTCTCCTCCTCCCTCTCCATCCCTAAGAGCAGTCAGGGTTTCCTGCCCTGTGGGAAGTTCAAGTTCCTCCCCGCTCCCTCCAGGTCCAGGAAGGTGAGTATCCAGACAGACTGGATCCCAAAAATCCAGTATATGCAGAGGAAACAGGTCCCGGTATCATAGTCAATGGCTTTTCAGAAAGACTTCGGGCCAGCCACATTCAGAGAATCCGGCCAAATTCCGAGAATCTGGTTGGATCACGTGCTCGTTCAGTCCCAGTCCAACTGGCCTTGGTGAACTCTCATTAGATCAGTCCCCTTGTATCAGTGGGTGATCGCCCCCCTCGCGGTCCTGATTTCCTTTTTCATGTTCTTCCTCTTTCTGCTCCTCATTTGGACCTTGGGGGGCTCAGGCCAGTGCTCCAATATGGGTCTCCGTCTGGCTCGCCATCCATCGCCAGATGAAGTTTCCCTCTGGTCTTGCCTTCTTTGCTCACATTCTCTTTCCTTCTGCTTCTCGTTTGGACCTAGGGAGTTAAGTCCAGTGTTCCAATGTGGGTCTCTGTCTCTATCTCCATCCATCGCCAGATGAAGGTTCTATGGTGATAAGCAAAATATTCATCAGTATGGTTATGGGCCAAGGCCGGTTCAGACACCCTCTCCTCTGTCCAGAGAACAATCTGGGGATCTCTCCTTGGACCTGGGATCCCATATATAATCAAGTCTCTTGTAAACCCTAAAATGACTCCCTTAGTTGAGATATATTCTTCCCTGATCCCATATCCATCCTTCCTCCCTCCCCCCCATCCCAGTCCCCCGAGCTTTCCCCATTCCTCCCCTACTCCCTTCTCTCTAACCCTCTCCCCTTCCAACAACCCTCCCACCCCACCATGCACCCGAGGTTACCTGGGGCTCTTGTCTATTTCCAATCTCCAGGAGGATAACTACATGATTATCTTCAGGTTCACCTTCTTATTTAGCTTCTCTAGGATCACGAATAATAGGCTCAAAGTCCTTTAATTATGGCTAGAATCCACTTATGAGTGAATACATACCATATTCCTCTTTTTGGGTCTCACTTACCTCACTTAGTAAAGCGTTTTCTTTGTCCATCCATTTGCATGCAAAATTCAAGATGTCATTGTTTTTTACCGCTGAGTAAAATTCTAATGTATATATATTCCACACCTTCTTTAACTATTCTTCTATTGAGGGGCACCTAGGTTGTTTCCAGGTTCTGGCTATTTGGCTATTACAAATAGTGCTGCTATGAACATAGTTGAACAAATGCTTTTGTGGTATGATAGGGCATCTCTTGGGTATATTCCCAAGAGTGGAATTGCTGGGTCTTGAGGGAGGTTGACTCCCAGTTTCCTGAGAAATCGCCACACTGATTTCCACAGTGGCTGCACAAGTTTGCATTCCCACCAACGGTGGATGAGAGTTCCCCTCATTCCACATCCTCTCCAGCATAGGCTATCATTGGTGTTTTTGACTTTAGCTAATCTGACCGGTGTAAAATGGTATCTCATAGTTGTTTTGATTTGCATTTCCCTGATCGCTAAGGATGTTGAGCATGACCTTAAGTGTCTAAAGGATGAAAATGAGAGTAGGGAGCAGATTTATCAAGCAAAAAGTTCTGATACCAGCGACCAGTGATTACATTGAGATAAGAAAACATAGATTTTAATCGTAGAGGTAGATTTTGAAAAGAAGGTTATTTGTTGTTCTCCAAAGACTAACACAAGAACATGATAATGATGCATCAACCCCAAACACATTGAGTAACATTAAAATTTAATGCTAAAGTTTGGATAGTTCACTACTCTACTATCTTGGAAATGCTATCTTGGCTTAACAGTCATATATTAGGAGTATGTGATTTGATATCTGTCAGGAAATCATGCACACTCTTTCTGCATGAAAATCAAGATTGTCTCAGGATAGGAGCTTAGTGACAGAAAAACTAATCTCAGAAAACTTTTTTTAAAAAAACAAAGCAAAACAGCCTGAAGCCATACAAAAGTATCTACCTGCAGCAACAGAGTTATGTAACAAATCAGGTTTGCAAGGAACTGGATAGTCTTGAACTCCTAGAAGTTAAACAACATTAAAAAAATTAATTGATGACTTAAAGAGGAAAACTGAGGAGAAATTAGAAAATGCTTTGATCTGATTAACAATGAAAACACAGTGTATCAGAGTGTGTGGCATATAGTTATGTCATAAAGAGAGAAAAATATGTAGCTTATAGCTTTGGATGCTTAGTTAGAAAGGTGGATTTTAAAGGAGTCATCTAAGCCTGCACATTTGGAATTAAATATAAGAGACTAAAAAGAGCAATATTGGGCTGGTGTGATGGCTCAGTGGTTAAGAGAACATACTGTTTTTGTAGAGGACCTGGTTCAATTCCTAGTATCCAGGCCATGCTGCTCACTCTACCTGTAGCTTAAACTCCCAGAGGACCTGGCACCTCTAAACTCAGAAGTCAACTCCACCCATGGGTACATACCTACATACTGTTACACACACACACATAGGCATGCACACAATTTTTAAAAATCAATAAGCAAACACATATTTTCTTAGGTAAGATGAGAGAAAGAGGAGGTGAAGAAGGAGGAGGAGGAGGAAAAAGAAGGAGAAGAAAAGAAAGAGAAGAATTAGGGTGAAAAAAGAAGAAAAAAGAAAGCCAAGTGAAATAAATAAAGCAGAAATTATATAAAGAATAGAAAAACAGGGACTTTGGGGATGGTTCAGTAGGTAAAATGGTTGCTAATCAAGCATAAGAACCTTAGTAAAGCCAGAGCCCAAGTAAAGCCAGGCATGACAGCATGCTTGTGTAATCCCAGCATGCCTAGAGGGAGTTAGGAAGCAGAAACAGGAGAATTCCCTGCAGATTGATGTTCAGCAGGCCTATTGAAATATACAGTGGTGGCCAACAAAGAGATGGTGTCTCAAGAAACGTGGAAGTTGGGGACTGACACCCAAGGTGGCCCTCTGATATCCATATGCACATGCACACACACCCGTACATACAACCCATCATACAGACACACACAGACACATTGAGAGAGGGAGAGAGATGAAAGTATAATGCATATAAAATCCATGTATCCTAGTGTGAATTATTAAAAGGGTCAAGAAAAATGATGACACTTCAGCCAGAATTTAAGGAAAAGAAAGATAATACAAATTACCAGTCGTGAATGAAAGAGGAAGCTTCTCTACAGAACTCAAAAATTGTGAGAAGTTTTTCATTAATAACTACAAGTCAAATGGAAAAATTGTTTGTAGGACATAAACTATGAAATTTGACTGAAAAAAACGAAAAAATTAAGTGCATCTTAAGAAAGTAAATTGAATTAGAATTCACAAATATCCCACAAATCAAAACCTAGACCTAAATAACTTTGTTGGTGAATTCTAGTCAACTCTCAAGACATAGATAACAGTCAATGTAACAAGGCAAGAATCGTTTTTAAAAATTGAGGAGCAATGCTTGCTAACCTTTTTTGAAGCCTGAATTATCCTGATGCTAAAGCCATAAAAAAAGATATTACAAGTAGAGATAGCAACAGTTCAATGATTCTTGGAAATACCTATACAAAACTATTTTCCAAAGCATTATCAAGTCAATCCAGCAGCATGTAAAACTTCTTCAGCTGTGACAAAGTGGGGTTTATCTCATGGAGGCAAAATTAAATATTTAGAAGTACAATACTATCATATTTCTTTCAGACAAACACATAACAAAGCCTGCATCATCTCAAAAATGATGACTGTATCATCTGAAAAATAATTTGACAAGAACACTCATTTAAACTCAAATCTCATAACTGATAATGAAAAGGGAAAATTGATTTGAGATTCACGTGGTAGAAATAACTTACAGTCACAAGTTGTCTTCTGACTTCTCAGGCCACTGCGGAATGTCTTCCCTACACAAACATATAAAGGAAGGCTTAAGTTAGACAGGTAACATTATATTTAATGGTAAAAGCCTCAATATTTCCCCCATAAAATTAGGAACAAAGCAGGGCTGTTTGCTCTTGCCACATCTGTTCAAGACAGTGTTAGATACTCTAGGAAGCACAACACAAGCAATGTTTAAAGAGAATTATTTAAAAAAGAAACAGAACTTTTATGAACTGATGATGTGGTATTCTTATGTATAAAATTCTAAGGAATCCTCAAACATAGACTATTGCCTAGCAATGGAGAAAGAAATGCAATTAATATAACATTTGGTGTGGTATCTCTGTATAGACAAAAAATAATTCAGAAACAAAATCCAGAAGTAAAATCCATTTGCAGCAGTATCAAAATAAAAATAATTAGTAGTAGGTTTAATAGAGAAAAGTTAACATGTTAAAACTGCAAAAACGGTGATAGGAATTGAAGGACATCAAAATAAATGGGAGTTACACAAACTTAACATATTGAAAGATCGAATATTTTTGAGATGAAATTGTCTTCATACTTTCTATAGATTCAAAACAATTCCTCTTGAAATCTCAGCAGGCCTTTGTATTGATATTGACAAGTCAATCTTAAACAAAGAGAACTAGACTAGTCAAAGCAATTTTGAAAGAGAATAATCTTAGTGGGTTATTTATATGATCGCAAAACTTAAGAGGAACCTGCAGAGTTCAAGAATATGTCATCTTGACAAGCTGGTCAAAGCGTCCCAGTTTTGACTGCATTTTGCCTGAGAAACTTTTATGTGACATTAGGTACACTGGTATGTAAAATTGGTATGCAAACCAAACACTTTATGAAATTAATTTATAAAGTAAATTTATTTTGAAATAATTATAATACATAATTTTAATTTCTTTAAGTATTATTAAAGTTGCATACTAATGAGATAGATGTGCTTGTAATTATCATATAATTATATGATTTCCTCTCTTGTCCCCTTCCAAGCCCTCCATATACCTCTCCTTGCCTTCTTTCAAATTAGTAACCATTTTTTCATTAACTGTTGTTATATACATATATGTCTGTGCATATATATTCCTAAATATAACCTGTTCTGTCTGTATGTTTTCATAACAGGACATTTTCTAGTAGATAACCAATTGGTGTACTCTTGCCTGGGGAAATCTTACTCTTATACATATAATTCCTTACTTATCTGTTGTTTGTGTAGGGTTGAGGCCTTGTGGTTTGTCCCCATCCACTTTGGGGTTATTTTAATGTTATCTTTGTTCAGCTCACGTATAGGCAGTCATACTGGCAAGCCTTTATGGGTGTAGCTTCTGACATTACTAGGAGACAAACGCTCATGGCTACCTCCCTGATACCCTGGCTCTTGCTATCTTTCTATCCGATCTCCTGCAATGTTTTCTGAGCTTAGGTGCATGAATTGTTTTGTAGATATATCCACTGGGACAAAGCTTCACAGCCTTGCATTTTAATTGGCTATAGTTTTCTGTAACAGTCTCCTTTTGCAAAGAGAAGTTTCATTGGTGAGAATGAGGACTATACTTATTTGGTTATACAAATATTTAGTTTGTAGTTGGGACTATACTCGGTCACTATAGAGATAGTTATTGGTTTCTCATTCAAGATCTATGCTTTTCCTAGCTTTTGGTAGTTGGCTACCTGTACCAGTACCAGGCATGATTTCTGTCTTTTTGAGGAGATCTAAGTCCAATTAGGGAGCTGTTGGTTTTTGCCAATGTATGTGTACCACTATTAAACCTTTAGAACAATCATGTCTTTAGAGTAATCACTGTTGTGTCTCACAGGTGCAACAGCTGTTTAGAGCTGTTATTTGTTTCCTTCGCAAGCCTGTTTAGTGCCTTCTGGTCTCATGTAAGCTAGCACCCAGGAAGAGGCATCAGGTTAGTTCTACCTCACCCATCTCTGGACCCTGGGTCTGAAGTACGTGCTATTTTCTGCATTAGGGAATTACTGTCTGCCTCAGAGGACAATAAAGGGCAACAGTAATAGCCTATAATGTTTTGGGAGTCTCTTGGCAACTCTGTCCAACAACTCTAGAGTTGTTTGATGTTAGGGTTTTTGTTAGATGGTATTCAGGGATTAGGGAGAGTGGAGTGTTGTCAGCTCAGATGAGAAAAAAAAAATTTTTAAACTGGCCATACACAAATTCACGTATTATAATTTTTGTTGTTGTTTTTAAGTAGATAGTAAATAGCATGGCTCTTTAAGATTTTTTTCAGACATAGTTACTGTTTTATACCCTCACACCTTCTTGTTCTGCTTTTATCTCCCTGCTTCTCCCTAAGCATAGACCCTCCCCCGTTTACTGTTTTCATGCTCAGATTGCTTGTACCGTGATACTTTCCGCTCTATTGCTCCCCGACTCTCACTATCCTGGCGGTGGTCTGCTTTTATCTTTTTGGTTTCTCAATCACTCCAGGGTATATACTCACATATGAAGATTTAGAACTAGGAACCTCTGATGAGAAAGAACATGTGACATTTGTCTTTTGGGGTCCGGATTACCCCAATTACCTCAATATGATCTTTTCTGGTCCTACCCTTTAACCTGCAAAGTTTGTGATTTTACTTTGCTTTATAGCTGAATATTATTCCATACTGGGTAGGGCCACATGTTTATATCCACTAATCAATTGTAGAATAATTAGGGTGTTTCCATTTTCTAGCTATTCTGAGTAGAAAAGCAAAAAACATGACTAACCAAGTATCTATAGAGTAGAATGTTTAGTCCTTTGGGTAGGCGTATACCAACGAGTGATATAGCTGGAAAATATGGTAACTTTATTTGAGCTCTTTGAGAATTTCCCACACTGATTTCCATAGTGGCTATATCTGTTCAGAATCCCATCAACAGAGAACAAGGATGCTTCTCTCGTCCACCACAATCCTTCCAGCATTTGTTGTAGATTGTTTTGCTGACTTTTGCCATTCCGACTGGAGTAAGATGAAATCTCAAAGTTGTCTTGATTTGAATTTTCCTAATCTCTAGGAATGTGGAAAATTTTTTGAAATTCTTTTTAGTCATTTTTTTTCTTTTGAGAACTCTCTGTTCAGTTCCCAGGTCTATGTTTTTGAATTGGTCCATATATATATTGTTAGTGCTTTGAGTTACATATGTATTCTGGATATTAATCTTCTACCAGATGTATATCAGATGTATTGTCTCCTATTCCATAGACTTCCTCTTCACTGCTTTGATTGTTTCTTCAGCCATAGAGAAGCTTTGTCAGTTTTTACAAAATGCCACTTCTCAATTGTTGGTCTTAATTTTGAGAGTTAACAAAGTCCAACTCAGAACATGTTTTACCTAGATAATGTAGGAGGGTACTGACTATTATTTCTTCTAGAATTTTCAGTGTTTTAAGCTCTATTTTAGGCTTTTAATCCACTTGGAGATAAATTTTGTGTGTAGTGATAGGTATGAGTCTCATTTGAGTCTTCTGCCTGTGGACACCAAGATCCAGAACCATTAGTTAAAGATGCTTTCTTTTTTCTAGCTTATGTTTTTGAATTATTTGTCAAATAGTAAGTGGCTGAAGTTATGTGCATTCATGCTTGGGCATTGAATCTTTAAGTAGCTTTTGGCAAAATGGTCATTTTCACAATATTGACTATACCCATCCATAGTACTGAATGTCTTCCCATTTTTAGCTCCTTTCTCTATCTCCTTTTCCACGGGTTTGATGTTTTCACTGTCGAGGTCTTTCACCTCCTTGACTACGTTTATTACTAGATAGTTTGTTTTTCTGGAGGCTATTCTGAACGGGAGTGTGTCCATGTGATCACTTGCTTTGTACGTTTATTGTCACATAGAAAAGCTATCGATTGATTCTATGCTGTGGCACGTTGCTGAATCTGTCATTTCTAGAATTTTCTTGTAGCTTTTGATGGGTCTCTACCATACAGTATCATGACTTCTGCAAATGTTTGCTTTCTTTCCATAATTTTACCCATTTAATTTCTTTCTCTTGTCTTATTGATCAAGTTATTACCTTGATCACACCATTGAAGAGGGCTGGGATAATGACCATACCCATCTTATTCTTGACTTCCGTGGAATTGCTTCAAGCTTTTCTCCATTTAGGATAATGTTGGTTATAGGGTGTGTGTGTGTGTGTGTGTGTGTGTGTGTGTGTGTGTGTATACATATACATATATATATATATATACACATACATACATACACGCACATACATATACATGTCAAGGACTTTTTCCATGTCTATTGAGTGATTATTTCATTTTTGTTTTTCTGTCAGTTTGTATGTGATTTATTACACTTATTGACTTGCATATCTTGATATGTACCTGCATTTCAAGGATAACACCATGGTGTGTAATCTTTTATTTTTGATGTTTATATGTAGTATTACTAAGTATTCGATTGAGCAATTTTAATTTTATCTTCATCAAGTTATTGGCCGTAGTTTTTTCTCTTTCCTTTTCCTTTTTTCTTTTCCTTTTCTTTCCTTTCTTCTCCTTTCCTTCCCATCCCCTTCCCTCCCTTCACTTCTGCTTCCTTCCTTCCCCCCTCTTCCTTTTCTTTGCTGTGTCTTAACATGCTTTTGTTATTAGAAGTGGTTTAGAGTGATACTGTTGCTTGCTCTCTTTTTTAATAGTTTAAGAAGGATTGACTGTAGATCTTCTTGAAAGTCTGCTGTTAATGCATGTGCTACTGGATTTTTTCCCTTCAGATGGAAGAATTTCTATTACCATATAAATCTCTTCATTTTGTTATGGGTCTGTTTATCATTTTTATTAATTAATAATTATTTTTTAATTAGTATTTTATTTGTTATGGGTCTTTTATCATTTTTTATTAACTAAGTGATTTGGATGAATCTAAAAATTCATCTATTTCTTTTAGGTTTTCTAACTTAACGAAGAACAGGTTTTCAAATCATTCCCTTATAATATTCTGAATTTTTGTTAGTGTTTATTGTAAAGATTCCTTGTTAATTTATGGTTCTGGTCATTTGTGTCCTCTCCTTTTCTTTTTGTTAGTTGGAACAAAGGTCTGTCAATCTTGTTTTTCTTCTCAAAGAAGCAGCTGTTAGCTTTGATTTTATTTTATTTTTTTTGTTTCTATTTTGTTGATTTCTGCTCTGATACTTATTATTTCTTGCTGCTGACTGATAGTTTGTTCTAGATTTTCCAAATTTTTGAGTTTCATCATTAAGTCATTTATTTGTGCTCCTTCCGATTTTTGAATGTAGGTACCTAGAACTATAAATTTCCTTCATAAGACTGCTTACAATGTGTCCCAGAGGTTTTGTTGTATTGTGTTTATTTTTTCATTTGTTTAGGAAATTTTTTAGTCTTTCTTGATTTTTTTCTTTGACCCATACATCACTCAGTAATAAATTGTTTAATCTTCATGAGTTTGTGTGATTTTTTTTTTCTGTCAGTTTTAAGTTTTATCACCTTGTTGTCAGATAGGCTGCAAGGAGTTATTTAAGTCTTGTTGAACCTGTAAAAATTTGTTTTGTGTTTTAGGATATGGTCTATTTTAGAAAAGCTCCAATACACTGCTGCACAGAATATGTGTATTCTTTGGTGATTGTGGGTGTATTCTGAATAATCTCTGAAATCCAGTTGGTATATGATGTCATTTATTCTGGTGTTTCTCTTTATTTTTATGACATGTCTGGTAGAAAAAGTGAGGTATTTAAATCATCTACATCTAATGGACTGATGATAAACTATGTTTTTAAATCCAGTAGAAGATTTTTAATGAAATTATATGCACTACAGCTTGGTAAATATATGTTTAAGATAGAACTGTTTTCTTGGTTAACAGTTCACTTGATTATAATGAAGTATATGTCTTTATCTAATCTTGAAGTATATTTGGTCAGATACTGAAATAATGATGATATGCAGAATACTAGATATTTTTTCAACACAGATGTGTGAAGCATGGATTTCTTCTTTTAACAAATTATAGGCAGATAGGCAGGTGACAAGAAATTAAAGTAAAGAGTAAGTATTAGAATAGCAGTATTAATTGTGAGTTAAGACAGGAAGAAAAACCCCACTGATTCTTCTTGGGCACAAGATTGATTAGATTATCCTGACTGATTTCTGTAGGCATGTTTTTGAGTTAAAAATCAGATGATCCGTGTTAGAAACTTGCATGAAAGAAAACATCTCATGAGAAAACTTTTAGTTCAAATGTGACTTCAAGAAAATTTGAAAGAACTCAGAGCCACCAATTCTGAGAGAATTGAAAGGTGTGGATGATTGAGCACTGTGTTGAGATGCACTGAAATCTGCAGTCGGAGGAGGCCATTTGTTCCCAGCCGCCCAGCTAGCTTAGACCCGAAATAATCACACAGAAACTGTATTAATTAAATCATTGCTTGTCTCATTAGCTCTAGCTTCTTATTGGCTAATCTCTTACATATAAATTTAACCCAATTCTATTAATCTGTGTATCACCACTTGATAGTGGCTTACCGCTCCATGTCTTCTCTCTGACTCCGCCCTTTTTTCTTCCAGCATTCAACCTAGCTTTCCAGGCCTACCTAAGCTCTGCCTTGCTATAGGTCCAAAGCCATTTCTATTTTCATTGATGGTAATCACAGCACACAGAGGAGACTCCCACATCAGAAATCAGGCCTGGTGCAAATTGCTAAGCAAGCTTTTCTTCTTACTGACATTTTCAGTCATTAATCCTCTTCATAGATTTCTAATTATAACGAGTGATGGAGATAAGAATGTTCCATACTCCTCCCACAGTGCCAAGTCTGTGCCAAGCACCAGTGCAAAACTTCACATTGCAATATATTAATATACTTAGTATTTCCAGCTATAGTTTATGCTACACTAGTGTACATCATTAGATGTTGCTTTAAAATATTTGTTGAGTGAGTAAGTATTTTTTCCAACATCCAGTTTCACATACAAGGGAAAAGGGATACAGAATAAATTGCATTGTTATAGATTGTATTAAGAACTAGGATTTGGGGGGCTGGAGAGATGGCTCAGTGGTTAAGAGCATTGCCTGCTCTTCCAAAGGTCCTGAGTTCAATTCCCAGCAACCACATGGTGGCTCAAAACCATCTGTAATGAGGTCTGGTGCCCTCTTCTGGCTTGCAGGCATGCATGCAGACAGAATATTGTATACATAATGAATAAATAAATATAAAAAAAAGAACTAGGATTGGGAAAGCACAGTTTAAATCTCTGACCCCTGAGATCCTGTATTTAAAGGGTATGCTGTGTTGGGGAGAAAAAGAATAATGAGTCAAATGACTTTGCAGCTTCAAATTCAAAAGATATTTAAAGCAAGAATAAATTCTTATTTGGAACATGAAAAGCAATAGATTGCCTTAGTTAAAGAAGGGACATATATCACGTAAAGAGGGGCTTTAAATATTTATTAATCTTGGAAGGCTGGAGTTGGGAGCTGTTATTTCCTTCTTTCAGATTTCATTAGCAGCAAACTGTGTTCTGAACATTGCAATGGTGAACATAAATACACACACTTCTAAGTGTCCTATTACGACATCCTTGCCACATTATTAACCCAAAGGGAAAAAAATACATTTGGATCTTGCAAAGCTGATTTCAGGGTTCCTCCCTAGAAATGAGCTCTGACACACATCCTATCTGTAGAAGGCCAAATATACCTTTGAGGGTTCCCTTCTTTGAATTTTGAAACTGAGGTTAGTTTGGAAAGAGTAATCAGAAATCAAATGAAGTAAATTATAGCTTGGGTTTCTAAACTGCTCCTTGAAACCCTAATGATTGAGTTCAAATCAACATTTATCTCTCAGCTAAGGTTGCACCTGGCTCTGCTCTTTCTGGCCAGGTGTGATTCCATGTCTATGAAAAGATTCTGGTTTAGTTTTTTTATAATGCTCTCAGGTCTGGGCTGAACTAATAAGGGACGGGTAACTCTCCCACTTAATAGAGGGTGAGCCCAGGACTCAGGGAGGCAGAGAAGCTTATGTAAGTCACAGATCAGCTGGATTGTCCTTTACATTTGTCTGTCTGGCTCTAGTCTACCTGCTCTTCACCCCAGGCTCTGATGCCTCATATTTCGTGTTCAAGCAGGCTTTGAGGTTAGAATCCTCAGTCTCTGTTCTTAGACCCACTACTAGAAAATAAGGAGAGCCAGAGAAGGAAGTTTTTCATAAAGTAAGTTTATAATGCTAAAACATAACAAGTTGATATGTGGGCTGCCTATCCATGTGGGGGCACATGCTATCTTATTCAAATCTTTTTATACCTTTGTGGGATAATAAGGCTCCACTTAGATTTTTTTGAGCTCATCTGTTTCCTGCTCATGTTAGTAATACAAAAACACTTCCAGTTTAGAAGAGCCATCATTGCGTTTCTCCCAGACACAGATGTATTTACTAAGATAAAAAGAAAAATGAAGAGACCGAATGAAAATTTTCTATAATTGTCACAATTTTGAGTCAAATTTTTAATGAATGGATAAGCTACAGCTGGGGAAATGTAAGCAGGATGATTCCCCATTTCACCTTATAAATCCTCTGTCCCAGGCTTCAGCAGAGCGATCACAGCTCGTTAAGGTCCCCAGGAAACATGAAGTTAATTGAAATGTTTGGTCATCTCTACAGAGGTATATGAGCTAACAAAACTGGCTTCACTTAGTGTCAGCTCCAGGAACCACAGATCCTGGAAACTCAGACAATGTTACACAGAAGGAATACAAAAATGCTGGGGCTAGAAATACCATTTTCCAACTATTGAAAATCAAAAATAAGTTGCCAAAAGAAAACAGGGGAGAGAACTCTACCTTACTTTTGTCTAAGAAAGCACACACACACACACACACACACACACACACACACACACACACACTCCTGGCCTCTTCAGAAATCTTTCGACCAAAAAAAAAAATAGAGGAATAAAATATTTAAAGTGTTCATCCCCAAACCCCACTAGACTATAATTCTTGAACTGCTAAAATTATGCTTTAAAAGTGAAGACAAAATAAAGGCATTTTCCCATAAACAGACTTTGAAGAAATTTGTCCTTGTTCCAAGTTATGAAGACAAGTTACATAGAACTTTGGAAGGATAGATATATATCCTTATATAATATATTCTGGGTCTATATAAAGACAGAAAGAGCACTGAAGAGGAAATAGGTAACAATGAAATGAAATGAATCTTTTATTTATTTCTTTATTAATTTAACAGATGACAATTATTAAAATATATTAACAACAATGTATTTGATAATCTGAGCTTAAACAAACCTGCTTGCATGTAGTGAAATTTATGACAGGGATGGTACAAAAGAGGAGAAAGGAGAAGTAATTAAAGTCACTGCTACTACTTTTGAGGTGTCGGTCTAATATTTGCTAGTGTGTTTGTATCAGTTATAAGTGGATATTGCACACTAAACAACAGCCACAAAACCAAGTGGAAAAGATCCGCTATACTAAAAAGGGGAAAAATGAGTGGTATAAAATGTTTGCTTTATATTTGCTGACAGTAATCAAAATAAAGCAGTAGTAACTAATAATAATTTCAGACAAAGGAAACCTCAAAAAAAGTAAAGCTATTATGGATAAAGAATGGCGATGCGTTAATGCTAAATGAATAAATTTTCTCAGAACAAGTGACAGTTAATAGCATGTGTGTGCTCGATCACATAAAGTCCAAGAGGAAAATGAAGCAAAGTACACGAGACTTGCAAAGAGAAGATGCAGCTGCTAATACAGCTGCAGATTGCACAACTTCTCTATCAGCAGACAGATGAAGCAGGAAAAAACAAGCACCATCCATCAACAGATGCAATTGATCTTTAGAGAGAGATTTATCCAAAGTCACAAAATAGACGTAGTTTTTAAGCCCACATGAAACACTCACCAGCGCAGATCACTTTGCATGCTATAAAACAGATTTTAGTCCCATTCAATAGGAGTCACTCCATGCCAGGCATTATAAATGTCTTGGGAGGCCATGGAACCTAGAGGAGAACCCATTACAGCCGCCACTTTCCTAAGCTAGGATAAGTCTCTAAGGGCTTTCTCAACGAATGTAGCTCTCGTCTCTCATCAAAGAAGCTTCTTTTCTTGTAGCAGTGTTCACTGTAGAAAACGGCATCTATTCAAAACATAGACATCAGCTGACTGTGGGACACCTGTCCCCAGGTATTTACAACACAACCACCACCCTGAAGCTCATGGAACAACAGGGAAGATGGAAAGACTGTAAGAGTCACAACACCAGGACGTCAGCTATGAGATCATACCTTAAAAACTGGAAGGAAGGAAGGAAGGAAGGAAGGAAGGAAGGAAGGAAGGAAGGAAGGAAGGAAGGAAGGAAGGAAAGGAAAACACCATGTGGAGGGGACTAATAGGTAAGAGGAGGTGGATCTGAGAGGATTTGGGGTGAGTGCGAACTAGATTGTATGGGGACATTAGAGATGATTCAGTACTCAAGGACACTGCACTTGTAGAGGATCTGAGTTGGGTCCCTAGCACCCACGTTGTAGTTTACAGTTCTCAGCAACTCAGGCCACAGGGGACCCTCCTTTCTGGCCACAAGGACACTGCATGCATGTAGTATATAAGCATACATGTGGAAAAAACACCCCCCACACAAATTTATAAAATACATTTTTGAAAAGATACATTATGTGGCTCAACAAATTAATACAAATATTATTTTGAAAAATGAGAGAAGTCACAATATGTTCTAATGCAATAAAATTAATCTATCCATCAATAGGAAGATAGTTGTAAAATTCGAAACTCAGGAGGAACAGTAACAGACTTATAAATAACAGATGCACCAAAGAAATTTTCAGAAATATTAGAAAATATTTGAACTAGATGAAAATAAAATTTCTAAAATTTTGTAGCATGATAAATTCTATACATACATGAATATGTATTGTGCTGCATGTATATATAAAGCAAAGAAGAAAATCCTAAAATCACCCATCTAACCACACATCTTAGGAAATTAGTAAATGGGCAAATTAAGTGAAAACAAAACATAAAGTAGGGAATGCTTTTAAATTAGGGAATATAAATCATATTACACTTATTTTAATAGATATGATTTTAATTTGTATAAAGTACTAGAACATAAATTAGAAAAACTGAAAACAGGAAATCAAAAGATGAAGTCAGTTAAAGCAAAAGATCAATGTTGGGAAAATCAACAAAAGTGTTCAGTTTTGGTTAAGGCTAAGGAGAAAGCAAATCAGAGGACAAATTGCTGACCTCAGAAATGGAAGACAGCACATAGAAATTCTGTACACATTGAATGGAAAAGAATTGAATACTGTGAAATGTTTTTATCCATAAATTTAATCATCCAGACAAAATGATCCAATTTCTTGAGAAACAAAAACTACCAAAGTTCACTGAGTCTGAATAGATTATCTGAACAGGCCTACATATGAAAGATGTTTAAGTGATAATAAAAAATAAAAAATTCATAACCTACTTAAACAAAAAGAATCTGACCCAGATGGATTCATTAGTGAATTTTGCAAAACATTTCACAGAGAAATTGTACCAATTTCTATAATTGCTTTCTGAAAATCAAAACTGGGGGAATGCTTTTCAAATAATTTTGTGAGGTCATGCAAAGGTATAAGAAGAAAAGAAAAATAGATCAATATCTCTCATAAAAAAACTTCAAAATTCTGAAGGAAAATGTTACAATGTCAAACATAACAGTATATATATATAATTACATGCCATAACCAAGTAAAATTTTTCATATGTTTTCATAGCTAGTTCATAATTAGAAAATTAATTTGTATAAATCATCATATCAAAAGACTAAGAGGGAAAATCATTTTACCATATAATGGATTCAGATAAAATACTCGACAAAAGCTAACATTCTTTCCTCCATACTAACAGAGGCCCAGTTCTCAACTTGACAAAGAATATTTTAAAAAATATGTATAGCTAACATGTATCTTTAATGCTCAGAAACAGAAACTTTTCTCACTATTCAAGAAAAATAAGCCCAGCAAGAATGTTCCTTCTCACCGCTTCATTTCAGCATCATGCTGAAAATTTTAGCAATGCAGCAGGACAAGGAATGCAAGTAAAAGCATGCTGATTTGAGCAAGCGTTGTAGGAATATGGCAGCATAAAAGGCTAATGTACAAAATTCTGTTGCCTTCCTATAAGTCAGCATTCAGCAAATGGATTTGAGATTTACAAGCTCAATACTAAGCTGAGTGGTGGTGGTGCACCCCTTTAATTTCAGCACTTAGGAGGCAGAGTCTTGTGAATCTTTGAGTTTGAGGCCAGCAGGGTCTACAGAGTGAGTTGTAGGACAGCTGAGGCTACATAGAGAAGCCCTGTTTCAAAATAATAATAATGGTGATGATAATGATAATCCAATGGTAGACAGAGAAAGGAGGATTTGCTAGTAATCGCTACTCTCAGAAGACTGGTATAGGAGAAAAGCTGTGAGTTTGAGGCCAGTGTGGTCTACATAGGGAGTTCCTGACCATACTGGTGGTGTACAGAGTAGGGTTCTTTCTCAGCACTCTCTCTCTCTCTCTCTCTCTCTCTCTCTTTTTCTTCTCTCTCTCTCTCTCTCTCTCTCTCTCTCTCTCTCTCTCTCTCTCTCTCTCTCTCTCACACACACACACACACACACACACACACACCCCTTACTGCCATTTTCATTATTACCCCATACAATGAAATCCTTGGGTGTCAATCTAACAAAACAACATTTATACATTGTATACAAAGAGAACTATAAAATGTGATGAACAAAATAAATAGAACCTAGAGACTAAAAAGCATTTGCATTTGTGGATAGAAAACTCAGCATTGTCAAGCTTTCAGTTCTCCCCACTTTAAACTATAGATTTAATGCCTGTCAATCAAAATGTCAGCAAAGTACATTGTAGGCATCAAAATGGAGGGGCAGAAGACCCAGAGTAGTTCAGAAAATACATATGAGGAAAACGCAGTTGGAATTCTGGAGCTGCCTCACTTTAAGGCTTACCACAAACTGAGAATACAAGACAGGAAGGTAATGATCCAGGGTTAGGTAGATAGGTCATAGGGGGAATTTACAGTGTCACGAAACAGACCCACGTAAGCAGTTCCTCATCCTTTACAGAGGAGTCAGGCAATACGACAAAGACAGTATTTTCAATAAATGGATCAATTAAAAAAATGGAGATCTTGATGCAAAATAAAAAGAATCTAAACATAGATGCATATCTTTCACAGAATTAATTCGAAATGGATTAATGATTGTCTTAGTGTTCTATTGCTGTGAAGAGACACCATCATCAAAGACACTCCTGGAAGAAAGCATTTAACTGGGGTCTTGCTTGAAGTTTCAGAGGATTAATCTATGTCCACTATAGTGGGGAGTAAGCCTGCAGGCAGGCTTGGTACTGAAGCAATAGCTGAGAGCTTTACAACCTGGTTCAAGGGCAACAGGCACAGAGAGAGAGAGAGAGAGAGAGAGAGAGAGAGAGAGAGAGAGAGAGAGAGAGAGGTTGATTGTTATGTGCTTTTGAAACCTCACAGCCCACCCCCCAGTGACACACTTCCTCCAACAGGTCATACCTACTCCAAGAAAGCCACACCTCCTAATCCTTCTAATCCTGCTCCATTAGTTCCACTCCCTGGCGACAAAGCACACAAATATAAAAGCCTATAAGGCTGTTTTCATTCTCATTACACTGACCGAAGTGTAAAATGAAAAAGTACAAAATTTTCCAGAAGATAACAGCAGGGGAATATGTAGATGATAAGGACCATGGACTTGTCAATCAACCTTGGTATTGTGCCCCTCCTTGCCACCATACTTTTAAGATGTAACATCAGTGGCATAATCCTTAGGAGAAAAAAAATCAAAAAGCTAGAATTCATAAAATGTTTATGTTCTGCTCTGAGAAAAAAATTCTGTTACAAGGATAAAAATGGAAGAAAGAGAATAGAGAAAATTATTTCAAAATACATATGAAAGAACAATGTTATGGACTATCATTTATAACACAGTTTATGTAAGGCCTTGGAAGTTATGTAAAAGAAAAGCCCTTCTCAGCTGGAAAATGAAAAAAAAAACAAGTCCATATTTAAACATAAAATAGTGAAGATACTCACCAAAGATGATGCACAGGTGTCAAAAAATAAACCCACAAAAAAGCATTGATCTGTTCTATATCTCAGGGGACAGAAGATTAAAAATGTGCTATTATTACCACTTGTCCAAGCAACCAAAACCTGGAATGCTGACACCCAATTTCAAGAAGGATGTAGAATCACGGAGATGCTAGTTCATTGTTGGTGAAAATCCCAAAGGATACAACCACTTTGGAATAGAACTGTTGGTTCTTAGATATATTCTTGCTATTGAGTCCAGTACTGCATGCTTGTGATTAATCTAAAGAAACTAAAAGCTTAGATGCCCACAAAAACCTGTACATGTGTATTTATGGTAGCTTTATTTATAACAGCTAAATTTGAATAATCAGAAGATACATAATGAAATATTATTGAGTAATAAGGTAAAATAAACTGCCATAAATGTGAAGAATTGGAGTTAACTTAAGTGAGTGTTTCTAAGTTTCGGAAGTCAATCTGTAAAGTAGCCTGGTTCACCATTCTAGATTGGACAGAACTTTGAAGGCAGAGGAAGATCAGTTGTGGCCAAGGGTTTAGAGAAAAAAGAAGGTGGTAAGTGGCGCAAAAGCATTTGTTCTGGCAAGGAAACTCTACAGTGATACTGTAATGCTGGATAACTGTCAGGGAGCCTACTTTCTAAGCACTTACAATGTATGTTTTCAATAGTAAATCCTAATATCAACTCTGCCTATTGTTAATGTTTCAGTGTGAGTTCATCATTCAAAACAAATGGACCGTTTTGGTGGCAGATGTTATGGGAGGGTGTGGATGTCTATGGGAGGTCTCTGCATCATCTTCCTGATTTTGCCAGGAAACTAAACATGTCCTTTAAAAATGAAGTCATTGTAATGCTATAAATGTACATAAATAGGTTTATAATACAATGAGTTCTTATCTAAATAAAACTAAACTTGTTGCAACAAAGTAACACACTAATAATTAAAGTTCTTTCAAAATGTTCTCTATCACTTTATGTATAGTTATAGTATATCCATGCATATTAAATCAGTCCCCTATCAGCTCTATTAGAATATACTATCTGCATGCACAAAACGTAAGTACAAATGGATTAAAGACCTCACTATAAATCCAACCACACTGAAACTCATAGAAGAAAATGTGGGAAGTAGCCTTCAGTGCATGGGCACAGAAAGCCACTTTCTAAATATAACACCACTAGCCCAGACACTGAGAGCAACAATAAATAAATGGGACTTCACGAAACTGAGAAGCTTCTGTAAAGCAACGGACATAGTAAAGAAGACAAAAAGGCAGCCAGCCTACTGAATGGGAAAAGACCTTCACCAACCCCACATCAGACAGAGGACTGATCCCCAAAATATATAAAGAACTCAAGAAATTAGACATCAAAATTCCAAATAACCAAATTTAAAAGTGGGGTACAGACCTAAACAGAGAATTCTCAACAGAAGAATCTCAAATGGCTGAAAGACACTTAAGAAAATGTTCAACATCCTTAGCCATCAGGGAAACACAAGTCATCAAAATGACTATGAGATTCCATATTACACCTGTAAGAATGGCTAAGATCAAAGACACCAATGATAGCTTATGCTGGAGAGGATATGGCATAAGAGGATCACTCCTCCATTGCTGGTGGGAATGCAAACTTGTCCAATCACTCTGGAAATCAGTATGGGGGTTTCTCCGAAAATTGAGAATCAACCTTCCTCAGGACTCAGCAATACCACTCTTGGGCATATACCCAAAAGATGCTCAATCATACTACAAGGACATTTGTTCAACAATGTTCATATATAAATATCCCCCTGGGAAGAAGAAATAGACAAGATCTCCTGAGACAGTTGGGAGCATGTGATGGGGGTAGAGGGAGAAGGAAGGGAGGAAGGGGAGGAGGAGAAGAGAAGGGGAGGGGAGGAGAACTTGAGAGAAAAGGGTAGTTAAGATGAGGGACAAACAGAGAAGGAGAACAAGGAAGGAGATATCTTGATGGAGGGAGCCATTATGGAGCTTCCAAGAAATTTGGCACTAGAGAAATTCCCAGGAATTCACAAAGAAGACCCTAAGCAATAGTGGAGTAGGTGCCTGAACTGGCCTTGCCCTGTAGTCAGATTGATGACTATCTTAAATGCCACCATAGAACCTTCATCCAGCAACTGATGGAAACAGAGGCAGAGAGGCACAGTGGAGCACTGGACTGAGTTCCCAAAGTTCAGCTGAAGAGTGGGAGGACTAAGAATATGATCAAAGAGGTCAAGACCATGATGGTAATACCCACTGAAACAGCTTACCTGAGCTAATTGGAACTCACCAACTCTGGCTGGACAGGGAAGGAACAAGCATAGGGCCAAACTAGGTCCTCTGCATGTGAGTGACAGTTATATGGCTGGGAAAGACTGTGGAGCCACTGACAGAGTGACCAGGAATTACCACTACTGCTTGTATTGACTTTTGGGGAACCCATTTTCTTTGGATATATACCTTGCTCCGCCTAGATATAGTAAGGAGGGCATCGATTCTTTCTCAAAGCAGTGTGCCTTACATCTCTGAGGTGTGGATAGGGTGTGGCTTACAGGGGAGATAGAGGTAACAGGTGGAGGGGAAGGACGGGAAACTGGGATTGGACTATGAAATGAAAAAGATAGTTTTTCATAAAATAAAAAAGGATTCTATTTATTTCTGCAACCAGTATCATGAAGTGTTGTCGTGAGAAGCGTTTCTCAGTGTGTAGGGATGGATCTTCTTGTAAGATATACACCTGCCATCATGAGACTTACAAGGTCAAGGGGAAAGGTAAACTAAACAACTATTTATTATTGTTGTGAGGAACACTCTGAAGAAACCAGTGGAGTTAGAACTTACCTGGAGAGACAGAGGAGTGCACAAACACAAATAAAAATTAGCATTTATTTTTTCTTTTCAAAATGATCCATAGGCCTGGGAGCTGTGTGATAACTCAGTGGTCTTAATAAGTCACACAAATAATTATGGTGATAGACCTATAAAGTATATACTTTATATTGATGATTATATAATTAAGTTATATTAAATATGAGGACAAAAACATCAGAGAGATAAAGATTTACTGGATTTTCTAGGAATGACAAAGGAGCTGGATTTCTACCAGAGTAGTTTATATTTTCTTCTATAGAATTTGGCTAAAAGCCTGAATTTCTACTATTTGTTACATATTGTACACAATTTTATATCATATATTATTGTGCATATTCTGTGACGACTGAAGTGAAATGGACTTTTAATACTGCTAAGACCTGGGACTGCCTGTGTTTAGCGTTTCCGCTGACCCAAGTACTGTGTGTCCTATCGTTGCTTCTGAATTACCATCTCCTTGGGGGCGGACCTGGTGCCTAGGAGCCCCACTTGATTAATTGGAGTGGCAGGAGATTATCCATTCCTTCTAAATGGAGATTAAAAAGTCATGAATAAAAGAGTTTCACTCCTAGAAAAGGCGGGATATATGAACCCTAGGAGGATGGCGTTTTAGAAGTTTTCTAATTGATTCGGCTCCCGATTTATGACATGGAGGGTACAATGACAGAGTTCATTTGGGCAATTATATACTCACAGGAGATGAGTGCACTTTATATATTCATATGTTTGTATGGGTGAGGATTGTCAGTGGCTCTCAGAGATAAGCCCATTGTCCTCTGTCCTGGATGGAACTAGATGACGTCACTAGAAGTTGCATTTCTCTGTGACGTGTATAATTCTCGGATGGCACAATTTAGTGGTGTATGAAACTGGGTGCACGGTATCAGAGGAAAGGGGAGCCAAAACTCATGATGCTGAAGTAGACCAGGTTGGCTTTTAGATCCCATTCTGACTATCTCATAGCTGTGACTCTTAGGTTATTTATTTCTTTACTTGTCAAACCTCACAGTTTACATAGCAAAGTGGTAAAAATGTTGATATCTTTTTATTAGAATTAATGATATAGAGGAACATAGCCTTGTATTTGATGTATAGTCATGTTTAATAATACATGTTGAGAATCCATTTTTAAATAATGAATATTATTAACCACCCATAGTTTATCGCAATTTGTTTTTTATATTTATTTATTTATTTATTTAAATTATAGATGCTTCCTAAAATCCTGGACAAGCTAGCACCAGCATTCACCATGAACAGCTGCAGTTTTCTGGTGGAAAAATCACGAGCCTCCACTGCCCGGGTCGTGGTGTGGAGAGAGATGGGGGTTTCCAGAAGCTACACCATGGAGAGCAGCTATTGTGGCTGTAACCAGGGCCCCTATCAGGTATGTGAAGCTATTGGGCCCCTGCTATCTGCTCAGCTGCAGAACATAGAAATGAAAAGCAATAGCAGACCTGTCTTTCTCCCTTGCAAGGGGTAGGAAGCTTCCAGCTGGGTCTGGCCTCAGCCCTTCGCTGTGAAGAACCTGCTTCAGTGATTATTTTTATACCTGCAGCAGCAGCTCTGTTGATCCTGGAAATTATCTGTGCATGCCTTCCAATGCAGTCCTTCCATCAGCTCTCTGCACTATCAAGCGGCGGGGAGCCTCTCTCCAATCTGAACGACCAGTCATGACTGCTATATGCATGGAAATATGTTATCTTTTCCAATAACCAAGCTGCACATCATAGAGGGTCTAGGTCTATAGGTGCAATCAAAACATTTCGGCGCCGGGTGTTTTATGTGCCAGGGTAAACCAGCAGCTACCTACTGTCACCAGAGCACAGTGGAGCATGTGTTCACTATGAGTCCACTAGAATGTGTGTGTGTGTGTGTGTGTGTGTGTGTGTGTTGGTGCTGTGTTAGTGTTGAGGGAAAGCAGTCCTGTATAAATCATGTCCTTTCCACAGCTGTATTAACGGCATGAGCAGCTGGATCGCTGCTACAGCACACTGCTCTGGCTGCTCTTCCCATTCTCCCACAGAGAAGCATAAATAAGAGACGCAGTGACATTGCCAGGGTAATAGACTCTTTTAAATTTCTCAGGCAGGTTGACAGACTACTCCTTGGTGGGTTCCATTCAACCCCCCAAACTACCTGGACCTCACGAGCGCGAAAGCTCGTTGGGTGTTGGCTTTGAAATGCTCCTAGAACAGCCAGGAAACACTTGGCATCTGTCATGAGTTCGTAGAAATCTGTTAGCTATCACAGAGAGGTTAGGGACTGGCAGGTTATGAGATCTGCCTGTCTTCCCACCTGGCCAAAGGGAACTTGACCCAGGGCTATGGAACCATTCATTTTGTCTCACTAATTCTGTCTGTTAATTATTCTACACAGTGGCTTCAAAGAATTGCATTGTTACTGGATTAATGTTATTCAACTAATTAATCCAATTTTCTCTTGTTAATATCGATGCAAAATAGAAAGATTTGGGATCTTTGCACAGGCAGGCAAAGACCTCACTCCTCCATTTATCGAAAGGGCTGGAAGCTCATTGTTTCACATGCCTACGTACCTCCCCAATCAAAGGAAGGTATGAATGAGGATTGTTCTCCTTACAACACATGAGTTCTGTACATGTGAAAATGGTTGGAGATCATTTCATCAGGGTTTTCCTCATTTTATTGTCATTCAAAAACCTATGGTATCAGAAAAAAATAAGCCTGGAGTACTTTGATCCTGCGGCCTTTTAAATACAATATTTTATCTCTTTGCCATATGCCTTTTTATGGAAAGGGGGCAGTCATTCAAAGACATCTCATGCAACTTTTTACAGATGAATTGGATTGTTGACTTTCATTGACTTAGTTTCTCTGAGAACTTATTCAGCCTATAATTGGATTGTTGACTTTCATTGACTTAGTTTCTCCAAGAACTTATTCAGCCTAATTTCATCTGGTCACCTAGCTTCATCAATGCCATCCACTATGAATCAACTGGCCACTCAAAGGCCTTTCTGGCTGTGTGAAAACACAATAACTCACAGGTCAGGTTATCTCAGATCTTCATTTTCCATGTAACATATATAATGACTGTTAGCAATGACAAAGGATGAAAGATACACAGCCAATGGGCTGGCTTTCAGGCACTGACCCAATGTCTGCTCTGTGAAATTTTCCACATTGCCTTCATTTGAGGTCTCTTAAAGGAAGAATGGAGAGAGAACTGGCTACAGAAAGCCCCAACTGGGCCAGACCTGGTTTTGCTTTCACAGGCCCAGGCTCTATATGAAACACCTCTGTGAATGGATTGGTTTTCTCCTTCCCATTGTTTTCCTGTCCTTACACACACCATAGAGTCTCACTGAGCAGAATTACAGACGGTGAGCATGGTTGGGTGAGTAATTTTACATATGGGAGGGCCTATCTCGTAGGAAGGAAGCCAGCTCAGAGTTGGGTGTTTGGGTGATTTTTGTTTGAGGAATATCATAAAGTCTATGAGCTATAAAGCAGTATAGAAACTTTTACCCTGAACATATTGCAAATGATTTTTTTTTATATTGGGAAGCTGAGTCCCAGTTGGGTCTTGAGGTTATTATTCTAAGGTCATCTTTCCATTTTTTGTTTAGCATTACCATTTATCCAAAAGATTGAGGATACTTAAATACACCCATGAGGGGCATTCCTTCCTTCCTTCATAAGAATATAAATATTTTTGCAGTTTCTCTGGTTAACGTGGCTTTAAAGCAGTTCCAATCATTTCTCCCCCAGCACACTAAGTACCTGATTTGTTAGTGGTGAAGTGAAATAGCATTTCTTACGGTGACATTTATGCTGGGGCTACATTAAAGAACATTAGCCAATACATTCAGATAATTATTATTAATATAATATTTTTCTCTTCTATTTTCCAGTCTACAGTCTGGATAGTTTTAAAGAAATCTCCTGCTTATATCTCTTTGAGACACAGTTTCTGCTCTAGTTGTATAGTTAGATCCAAAATTTGTGTTTAACCTGGAAGTTCCACCTAGTGAGGGAATTACTTTACCTACTGGGGCCTGGCCTGAAGCTCTCACATCTTCTGAGGCAGAAAAGAAAACGGAATGAACAACCATTCAGAGCTCATGTTTTAAGAGGTGTCTAGTTGATACGGACATCTGTTTACTTTTTTCTGAATGTTTGTAACTTGGGGTCATATCCATCATGTGCTTCTACATACAGAGGCAAGTATCTAGGTTTCATGGGTTGCTAATGGCTACGGAGTTTGACACGAGTATCCCCACTCAAGTAGGCTGTTAGCTTGCTTCTTGGCAACATTGTGGAAAAAGATAACATGGCCTTACTTAGAGCAAAAATAGAAGATGGGTGATTCAGCTGAGGTCAAAGAATAACTAACTGGTGTTTGGTACCCTTTCTATGGGTTAGCTGCTTTCTGCTGTGGACCCTCCACATGTGTCCTTCATCTTTTCCAGCATCCGCCGAGGTACCTTTCCATAACCCTGAGTTATTCAAGACATAGTAACGACCTTTAATCCATTTATTGGATGACCTTTGCTTGGAAAAGATGAGCAAAGCCCATTCATCTGTGTCTGGCACCAAGAACAAACAAAGAAGATAACTCCACTCATTTAGGGTGGTGAAACCAAGAGTTTGCTACTTGCTTACTTGCAGCAGCATGCGTAAGATATTTCTTAGAGAAACTTGTGTGGTCCCAAACACTTGCACCACTGACAACTCCTATCCTGGTCTGGGTAAGAAGGTCACAGCAGTGGTACAGCTGGAGTCCCCTTGTAGTAGCCCTCTCACCCATTGTGCACTCTGCCACTTCCCAAGACCACAGTGAACTAAGGCAGAATCACATCCTCAAGGGAAGAGTAGGCTGTAATTGTAGGGGACCATCTGAAGACTTTCATTCCACTTTTACAAAGGACTACCAATGGACCTGATCTTGGGAGAATCTTGTGTGGTCCACCACAGCTGGTCTAATTAAGATGTCATAGGCCAGAGGACAGCAATCCACAACACTATCCAAGTGCCTTTTTTTTTCCAAAGTAAAGCCCAATAATTTACCACTTTGCTAAGAAATTTTTACAATCTCTTGCTTGTTTAAACACTCAATGCTTAGTCTAGTATTGAATCACTACTATTATGTATGATGAGTGATTACATAAATGAAGGCAATGGGTCAACATTTCTATATAGTGGTTAAATGATTATCCTGTCTATCCAAGGAACTAATAAAACCCAATTCACTGTGGTCCACATGTGAGCACAGCCATTGTAAAAATGGAGACTTTGAGAGCTGCTGCAGGATGTGCAAATGGAAAGTGTGTGGGTGGGAGAGGGACAGGCCAAGAAACCAGAGCTGAGATCTCTTGGCCATGTCATTATGACATGATTTAAGAGCACCTAATGGATTCGTTCCCAGAATAAGGCAATCTGGTCCAGGTGTGGAAGCTCTCATGGCCACGTTCTCATAACAGATGGTGATTAGGCAGGCCGACTTCCGTTTGTATACAAGGTCGATGCCACAGGCCGTATTCTAGGTTCCATTTGAGGCTCCTGTCACTCATATCCCCTACATGCTTATAGCTGTGTCTGTCATTGTGCATTGCCTGCTTCTGAAGAAAGCTGCCAACTGCCTTTCCCCAAATCCTTTGCTCTTCTAGAGTATGCACAGACAGTGGCGGGTGTAAATTGGGGACAAGAGCTGAGTCTCTTTGCCTGTTAGCCTCCTTGCCTCTAAAGCTCCCTCTTGGATCATCTGGGGCTTCTATTGCATATTCAGTGAGAGCTGACTCTTCTCCTGACCAACTTTTTTGTTGTTCACCAGTGTTGCAGAGAATGCTCCTTAAAAACGTCTATGGGAGCTTCTGAGTCTTAAAAGAGCTTTCCTGGGACAACCAACTTATAGCAGTGGTTTTTAAAAGACATAGATTAGGAAATAGAAATAATGTTTGAATTGAACATTTAAATATTGAAGATGTTTTGATGGGAGTGAATTTCAGAAGGAAATTAGATTATCTACAAATACCTTCCAAGGCTCCCCAGATCCCTCCTTCATACTCCACTGACTTTGATTATTTAGGACATGAAGCCAGAGACTCCACCTGAGAAGTGGGTTTTTCTACATTGCTATGTAATAGAGGCTAGGCAGTCAGGCACTATATTGTTTGTCTGCCCAGCACCAAGGATATGGAAGAAGGAGGATCCCTGGTGACCATTCTGGGCTATATGGTGAGCCCAAAGTCTATGTGGGTTACACAGAGAAGCCTTATCTAAAAATGCCAAGGGCTAAGGATGCAGCTCAGTGGAAGACTACTTGTTTAAGGCCTTGGGTTCAATCACCAGAACTTGAAAACAAATAGAGGTCGAGCTTGTTACTAGAACTGTGTGAAGGTGCATAACAAAGGACTGTAGATGGTGGATAGTTATTCTAGCATGATTTTGGAGGCAAGAAGTTTGAAATCAGGTCTCAGCAGGACTACCTTCTCTCTGGGAACTTGATCAGAAATGCTATTGCATGCCCTTCCTTGGCTGCCGGTATTGCCAAAAATCTGTTATAGTCTCTGGTTTCTAGATCAATAATCTTAGCCTATTGTTTTGTTATCACATGGCCTTCTCCCCTAATGTGCACTCAGACATCTGTTTGGGCTTGTGCAAACCTGGCTGAAGGAATTCTTTTCAAAGGCATCTTAAGCTGTAGAATTGGCTTTTACCAGGGCATGCATATAAGCCCAGGAAGAAAGACTGCAACCATTTGTGTGTGCCAATGGATTCCAATTACACAGTCACAAAGTAATTCTACCTTGTTCTTGACTGTGAGGTTTTTTTGTTTTTTGTTTTTTGTTTTCTTTTTTTTTTTTTTTTTCAGAGGTCCAGATCAGAAAGGGAAGACCGGGAGACACTCCTGAGCTCTGAGCTCTCAGTAGTAATTATACTCCTCACAGTTTGGCCTATAGGGAGATATACTCTGTAGATACTGAGTGAGCCACTAATTACATATGAAGAGGAGCTCTGCCTGTAGTTCAAGCATGAAGAAAACTGAAGCAGGAGAATTGAAAATTCAAAGCTAACTTGTCTCAGAAATGCCTGAAAATGAACAAGACTGAAGAAACTAATGTTTAGAGGAACACATCTCAATTTTCACATTAAAAGCTCACCCCATGTTTAAACTCCAAACAAGTTTTTGGTTTGTATTGAAAATAAAAATTGTTAATGGCAATTTTATATTTTTATCTTAGCAATGATGGCAATTTTTGACCATAATATTACATTCTAGACCTTAATCAAACCTTTAGCATCAGTTAGAGATAAGGAATCTGAATTTTTTAAAACTTTTAGCATTTAGCCAGAGTTTAAAAACTAATGAAACTAATGATTTGACTTATATGGAGATTATTATCCACCTCTCTCTAAGTATGTGTGTGTGCGTGAGTATATATATATATATATATATATATATATATATGTGTGTGTGTGTGTGTGTGTGTGTGTGTGTGTATGTATATGTTAATAGATTTACCTATATTATATAAACTTTATGTAATATTTAGACATTTTCTTTATCATTTGCTATTTAGTCTATCAAACTTGCTACTTAACATAATCTATATATATGTAGACATTGCATATGAGAAGTCCTGGGGAAGAAGGAGGTGGAGGAGGAGGAAGAAGAGGCAGAAGATTCTATGAGCCTTTATTTAGGGGAGCAGAAAGAAATAAGGGAGGAATAAATGGTAGTGTAGGGGACAACTTCATGTGTCTACAAAGATGGCTGAATTAAAACAAATGCATAAACAAGCACACCTGTTCTAGCCATGACCACAACTGGAAAATATATTTAGATTTTTATTCTCAAGTTCCTTCTCCTATATCCTTCTCCTGTTTGTATCAGGAGTATACACCTTTTCGGCTCCTGACTGACTGTAGAGGTGGATTTTTCTTCCATTATGGTAAACAGAAGAAAGTTAAGAACACCTCAAACTTTAATGTATGTTAAAAACCATCTGGAGATTAAGCAATGAGACTTCTGAACCGTGAGACCATGAGTCCAGAAATTTCTGGAATGGCTCAAGAATCTGTTCTCTGCCTCCCTCACCTCTGTTTTTCCTTCACTTTCTTCTTCCTGTCTTTGTTTAACTTTAATTTTTGTTTTGTTGTTTTAGACAAGATCTTGCTGTTGTTGTCCACAATGCTCTGGGACTCACTGTGCTGTCTAGATCGTCCTGAAACTATATCATTGTGATTCTCCTACCTTAGTCTCCTGAACGATGGAATGCCAGGGGTGTACTATCATAGCTTACCTTGATCATTCAGAGGCTGATGACCCAGAATCTGCTCATGGAGAGACTGAGGCAGGATATCAGTGGGAACATAGAAGGCCAGATTGTTTTAAAACAATTTTTTCCATTCCAGATCCTTTTTAAGGCTATGGAGAAATTCCCGAACAGCTTATACCCCAGACTTTCAAATTCTCCTGTTCCTACCTGCTGCTATTTTTCTTTTGAATTGTCTTTTTCTACGTTTATATGGTTAGCTACGTTATTTTTTTGTATAAGACTTATATTTAAAAATCATCTAGTATCCTGGGGAAATTACACATGATTTTGTTTGTTTCTCCTGGCTTCTGGGCCAAGCTCAGAGCAGGAGACTTTAAACAATTTTATTATGTGAGCTCACAGGAGTCTAGGAAAAAATGTGGTTATGTAAGGGGTGGGACTAGGAACTATATGTGTATTCCCTGGGAGAAGACTTAACAGTTTTTTTACAGTTATTTTTGAGAGGGCATGTGATCACCTGCAAAAGATTACAACAATCCTGGATCTCTGGAGGGTTCTTCTATACTTTGGTCATTTCTCTCAAAGCGCTTTGCTTGACTTTCTAAAAGAAAAAATTGACCTGAGTCTATAAATCACCAGATATTTCTGCCTCAGAACCCATTGGCAGAGGAACAACGATGCCGCTCATTAAGTGTGCTTTGGATTAACTTCAGTCTAAATATTCTGTGATTACCCTGAACACTAATCTCCCAGGGCTCTCGTTCACAGGTGGTGCTTAGGCTCCTGGGGCACCAGCACTACCTGGCATTTGTTAGCAAAGCAAGCCCCGGGTTGCATCTGCTCAAACAGACTCTTCTTGAAGGAACTCTCTAGGTGACTGTTTCCACTTGAGGGTCTCAAAGTAGGTTTGCAAAGGTCAGGAGTGAGTGAGTCGGGGGGAAAATGGGAGCTCTAACTTTTTTGTTAGGGCAAGGCCATTGTTGTATTTACTTTTGAGCTAGCATGCAGTGTCAGATATGAATATGATTTACAAGCTGAATGTAATCCCCAGTATGAAAAATTTGGTTGCTCTAAGCTAACATTTTAATGTTATATGAGCCTTTCTTTCTTTTTTTTTCACCCATGTTCTGTAACAGCCTTCCCCTCCCTGGAGCTTAGAAAAGAGTCCCGTTTTCCAAGTGCTTGTTTTTGCCATTGGCTTGTCACTTTAGTCATCTGCAGATACAGAGATGAAATCCAGATGCTAATCCATCATTTTGGGGGAAGCCTATTTGAACCCTTTATCTCAGTACTCTTTCTTTTCTTATTAACTCTGATTTCACGTCTGTGGTTCTCTTGTTCAACACATCATTTTATTGTTTATTTATGGAGCTGGTGATCAAACTCAGGGCCTTGTGCATGCTGTCCGGATGCTCTTACCACTGAGTCACAGCTCCAGTTCCTTTGACCCCTTGCTATACGATCTCAAAGTGCTTTGTGGGCATTTTATTCGCTCACTGCCGGCTTGATGATACAATGAAATACTGCCCTCATTCTGGAGCCCTCAGCTTCCAAACGTCTGTCAGCACTGAGATAGAATATTAAAAGGAATTAAATAAAAATCAAGAGGCAGTGATGCTAATAAGGTTGCCAGCAGGGGCCTTTCCTGGGATTACTCGCACCCTGGCAGCCTTGAATTTTAAATGCCCGGTGCAGAAAAGGATTCCTTCTATCAAAAATAAGGAGGGGATCTGACACTTGGAATAATCCAATAAGCCTTAAATGACCTCTGGTTCTTTAAAAATAATTTGGCTTCAAACGACTAAGAAGAAGAAAAGGTAGTTTATCTCTGTAAATCTTATTCTCCCCATGTGATCTATGTAAATGCAATAAGCTGGGCACCCTCACAGAGCAGACATCTAAAACCAGAGAAAGCAGACTTAAGCCAGGGGTTTAGTTCACTTGTAGCGCTGGGACACAGGATTTGTCCCACCTGGGATGCTTGACTTTGGTCTCTGGTGCGTGACTGAGTCCATGGAGTCGCGTCTACATACTAATGTGCCCAGAAAGGCACTGTCCAGGTTAGGAAGGGCTACCCAGAGAGCAAACGATAACATGGAGAAGACCCTGGCCGCAGTGACTACTTTACTATGCGGAGAAGGGAAGGTTAAAGATCTCCAGCCGATCTGTTGTCATTTTCCGCTGTGTCTCATTCCAAGAGAGTGACTTGAGTTCTTTTATTGTCGCTGTTTTTTTTTAACAACTATGATTAATTCTCCTTATAATATCTGTGTCCCAAGATTGCTAACAAGTAGAGAATGTTCTAGAATACTTTGAACTCTGATGTTAGAAGACATGCATTAGATGTCTTTATATAAACTCACAATTGTTTCATCAGTCAATATACACTAATTAGCGACTTTATTTTAAATTGGCTGATGACTATGGGAAAATAGAGAACACTAAGAACGCTCCACCAAGGCCAGGTATGTGGTCATGACATCTTCACTGTTCATTTGTTTTTTCATATATTCATATATTTCATATATGAATAAGAAATATTTTTTGAAATTCACAATACGTTAAGAGCCAAGAATACGACAGAGACTGGAACTGACAGCTCCCTGTTCCCAAAGAGCTTTACTACCAACCAGAGCAGCAAATACTTAAATAAGCAGCAGCAGCCTAGAGTAGAGAGTGGTAGGGAAGGAGCTGGGCGCTATGGGAGAGCAGAAGGAGATGAGGATTTGGGTCCTCCGTAAATGATGGTTTCGTTGAATGTGAATTATCCACAAGGTTTTTTTGGGTTGTATGTAAAACTGAAAAAGACATCTGGGAAAACAGAAGATGATCATTTGCAAGTAGGGCAGGGTGAGGAAGTTCTTGATTTCTCTTTCATCCTTGTTTCCTTTCATCCTGCTGTCTCCTTTTGTGTGTACAAATCTCACCATGGGATTCTGGACTGGACTTTGGCATCCTGCACACTGGAGCCATTGGACTCCTCATACTGTGACTGACCCCAGAGGGGCTCTCCGTAGGAATACTCCCCTGACTCTCCGAGGGCATTACTATGTAGTCCTTTGTTAACTCTGTATTCCTGGAGGCAAAGAGAACCAGAAAAATTAAAACGGTGCGTCTTACTTAGACAGATGAAGAGGAAGTCTGTATTTAAGTGAGAGTCTTCATAATCATTTGTTCCAGTGAACATCCTGGCTGCACCATTGACATTTATGTTTCTGAAATCACCTTCCCTTTTCAAACAGATCTGTGACTTGCCAGCACTTTTGTAAACGTTTCCCAGTGAGTCAGAAACGTACTACAGACCAAGCGTGATGGGGGAGTGATAATGGATGATGAAGGGGGAGCCAGGTCAGGGAAACAAATGTGATGCAAAATAGGCATTGTTGTGTGGATTAAAGCCACCAAGAGGCCTTGCTCACCTACAGGGTTGTGTCCAGAGAGCTCACATATGAGGACATGAAGAACAGAGCCCCTGCTTGTATGTTGTACCTTCTCTTCCATCTACCTTCTCGTTAGTCAAGGGGTGTCCCCAGAGAGTTACAGTGGCATTTCCAGTTGCATCCGAATATGACTTCTGCTGTGGCTATTGGTCCAAAGCCAAAATGCTCTGACTGGCCAGAAAATCAGGATGTGAGCCTGGTTGGCCTGGCTAGATCATGGCAGCAAACATGAAGAATTTCCCAGGCATGTGACTGCAGGTGCAGGTGAGAAACTGCCAGTTCCCAACTACAGCTGGTGACACCAGAGGCAAAATTCACCACCAGGGGGGATGGATGAACTTGAGAGAATTGACGGAGGTCTCTAGAATATGCTCTTTATAATTCCCAAGAAAATATGAATAGTTCGCACATTAATGATAGCACACATTTGTAATAGCCAACAAAATACTTGCATGAGTTTTGGCACTTGCTTACACTTACCAAAATTTGATTCTAGCAATGCACTAAGACATGTGTGTATCCAGCCACTGCTTATTAATGGTGGAACCATGAATGCAAACTCAATTCCCATCAGCAGAGGACTAGTGAAATAAACAGGTATCAGTTTGAATAATCGAAAAGAAAAAAGGCAATTAATATTCACCAGGCTTTTTATACTTATGTATATGAGGTCCACCATTTGTTGGCTGTACATGAGATGGGTTATTTATTCTTTTCTAATCTTCAGTCACCAGAAGAAAGAGCTAATTTTTTGTTTGTTTGTTTGTTTATTCAAGTATCCGAAACACTCTTTCCACTTCCTCCCCTCCTCCCAATACCCTCCCACTCCCCCCACTCCCTCTTCTCCTCCCTCACCATTCCCAAGAGCAGTCAGGGTTTCCTGTCCTGTGGGGAATCCAAGTTCCTCCCCCCTCCCTCCGGGTCCAGGAAGGTGAGCATCCAAACAGGCCAGGATCCCAAAAAGCCAGTCCATGCAGACGAAACAAGACCCAGTGCCACTGTCAATGGCTTCTTAGTCTTCATTTGGACCTTGGGGGCTCAATCAGCACCCATGTCGAAAGAGCTATTTTTTATACCTCCGTCTGTGTAATTGTACCAAAAGCACTCCGTTTATGGCTGTGATGAAATACAGCTAATCAGTTCCTCCACCTTCATCACACGCTAGCCGTCAGCTCATCTTCATCTCGTTACACCAAGACAGGGAAAATCCCAGTGGCTTATCAGTCCCCTGGCAACTGACCAGTGGTCCTCCACTTCAGCTTAGGCTGGTGACGTTTTGAGATACTGCGAAGCTAGCACAAGTCATTCTGTCTCATGGCAAGATTATGTCTTAGAAACTGCAGTGAAATGGAATCCTGGGCAGAATTTAATATGTATAAATATAAAATGTATAAATAGAAAGCCTTGCATTTGGTTAAAACAAAAAGAAATCACTGAAGTGTAAGAAACTTTATAAAAATATTTAAGGTTTTTTCCTTAATTTTAAGTGTAATGTGAATTACATGTGAACTATGACTGTTAAAATTTTATGTGATATTAGATTACACTAAAATTATAATAATGCCTGAAATGAGAGGCGTGATATTTCTTCTTTTTTTCCAACCCTATCTAATTGCATTGAAAAAAATGTTTCATTTAATAATGTAACTCAATTTTTAGACACACGTGGAAGATTTGTAGTAGGAATAATCAATGGTCAGATGAAAGGAGCTTTATGAGTTATCTTAAAGGAGTGGAGTTTAATTCCAAGATAATATGAGATTGTTGGTATGACTTAAGGAGATGAATAATGGGGTCATAGTGTCTTTTAACAACTCTGCACTAGACAGAGGAGTGAAGGATCTGAGACAAGCCAGGAAGCGATCACAACTGCCCAGTGTTGGCAGAGGGCAGATAACACTGGAATCACAGCAAAGAGGGGAAGCTGATCAGACATGAACACAAGATGATAGAAGCGGAAAAGGATGGTATCATGGGAACTCTGCAATGAATGTTCTTTGCCTGGGTTGAATATTGTAAATAAAAAAAGGCACACTTTGTGTGTGTGTGTGTGTGTGTGTGTGTTTACAATCATTAGCATCAGGAAGTGAAATATTGGTAGAGAGCCTATCAGTTATATGTCTAGAAAGAAACTAAAAAACAAAATCTGGCTTATAAACTTATAGACTAGTTTTTCTGTGATAGTCTGGAGTCTGTCATTCATCAAGCCTTTAATGGAGGAGACTGGAAAACTGCTTACTTAACACAGAGGAACTTTTTAACATACACCCATCACTGCTTCAACTGAATTAATAGTTGCTGCAACCTAATTTAAATCTACTGCTTATTTTTCTTGGCAATTCAGAATTCTTAGATATTTTCTTGTTCCCGCTAGCATCCTATAAATGTAAGTCTATAATTTTGTTTTTATTATTTTGACTGAGGAGAAGGACTGTGGGTCAAACTTAATTGCTTGTGTGTTTCTATGTAAACATATATCTTTTATAGCTATATTGTAGAACTAGTAAGGAAAAATAAGAAAATAGAACTAGTATTGAAAAATTTGTGTGGTTCACAAATACAATATGTGTATCTATTTCTGCTATTTTGCCATTTTGATGTTTCTTTAAATACTTGGTTTACATGTGCATCTCTAGCAGACTGGTGACCAATCTGCACATATATTTCTGAATCATTGTTTTTTTTTTATTGAAAATAAATTCTTCTCTATTGTATACAACAAGACCACAGTTTCCTCTCTCCTCTCCTCCCAGCTCCTCCCTGTCCCCCACATCCACTCCCACTCCACCCCTCTTCAGAAAAGAATAGGCTTCCAAGAGACAACAATTAACACGATAAAGCAAAATATAATAAGACAAAGCCCTCACAGCTAAGTTGGGCAAGGCAACCCCACTTGGAAGAAAAGAGCCCCAGGAGCAGGAAAAAAAGAGACACAAATGTCTCCTATTTTTTTCCAGGGTTAGGAGTCTCACAAAAACCCTAGGCTAACACCATGGCACAAATGCAGACCAGATCCATGTAGGCCCAGGGCTTGCCCTTCAATCTCTGGGAGCCTGCTTTGCTCTGCTTAAGCTGGTTCAGTGGGCTGTGTTCTGATGGGACCTCTGCCTTCTCAGAATCCTACACTCTTTCCATTCCCTCTTCCATGGGATTCCCTGAGTTCTAGAAGACACAATGGAGACTCTCATCTTTCATTCTAGACTCTCTCTCTCTGCATAATGTCTGACTGTGTCTCTCTTCATCTGCTGCCAGAGGAAGCATTTCTAATGAGGATTGGACAGGATATCAATCTATGAGTATAGCAGAATCTTTTTTTCTTTTTATTTTTAACAAGTTGTGATTGATTCTACCATAAGTCCCTGGGCTGCCCAACCTTTGTTCCTGGCCATTCAGGCAGTATAGAGCATGGGCTCCCTCTTGTGGAGTGGGCCTCAAGTCAAATTCAGACATTGGTTGACCACGCCTACAGGTTCTGTGACACCATTTCCCCAGCATATCTTTCAGGTGGTACAGATTGTAGGTCAAAGGTTTTTTGGCTGGGTTGGTGTCCAAGGCACCTTCTTCCACCAAAGAGACTAGCATGTATGGGTGTAGGCTCCCTGTAGGCACCAGCTCAACCTCTCTATATTCAATGAGTTGTATTGTCCTTGTCACTGGGGCCCCACTGCCAGTTTATGGAGGGCAACCCTTTCCTATCATCTCCCTGGGTTATTTGGGGGTACTTCTCAGGATCCACTCCGTCAAAAACTCATCCAAATGCAACCCAGCCCTGCCACCAGAAGCCTGGCTACAAGAGATGGCCAGTTCAGACTCTGTATCCTCTATGACTAGAATTCTTCACTAGGATCAATCACCTTCTTACATTCCAGGAAGTTTCCCCTGAGCTAAATTTCCACACTCCCCCCAGAAAGGTCCCTAATTCCAGCCATCTCTCCCTGCACTCTCTTCCTCCATCCCTATTCATCTCTCCTGCTCACAGCCTCACCTGCTCTAATCCACCTGCAAGACCTATTTTAATTGATGTTTGATAAATATGACGATATTGTTCAGTGATATAGCATGTGCCTGAGATATAAAAGGGCCTAGTTCAATTCCCAGTATAAAACAAAAATAATAAAACAAACAATAATAAGAAGAAGAATAAAAATAACAAACACAAAAATTTCTTACATATCATTGAAGATTTCATGTTTCTAATGATCATGTTTTCTTGCAATATTTTATTGATTGTTCTAGAATGTACTTGAAATATTTATCGTTTATTTTGTACACAAAATTTTGCTAGGAAGAAGATCTTTGAGTACATATTTTCCTCCACTCACTATTAATGATTTCATCAATTGGTTAGAGTTCCAAAAGGTCAATTGTTAGGTAGAAACAATGAGAAAAAATGTGATTTGGATAATGTCTTTCATTCATCCAGTAAGACCTGCCTTGCTCTTTCCTTCTGGCTCATGGTCAATGTGAGAAGTTGGCATTCCACATGGGGCATTTTAGCTTACCCACATACGCAGCACATTTAATCTGTGTGAACAGGTAAAATATAAAAGGTATATAGAAACAGAATAACTACTTTTACTTTATGTATTTTTCAAGTTCTCTCATCTCTTGGTTTGAAATGTCTCCTTCTTCTCCAACCCTACCAAGATTAACTAAAGGCAAGATATAGTTACACTTTGCTTTTAAGTTTTGCTACTCGGGTATGTTACTATTCATAGAAGGGAATTCATGGGCTGATTTGTCTATGTTTTAGATTTTATGAATTAGTATGCGGGAAGAGGCCATTGCAACAACAGATTGACTTCCAAATTGGATCGTCATTTTAGCAGCCATTTGAAATCTCATTTACCACTGACAGCCACTGCCAGTTACCATAACAAATCAATTTGTGTGTCCTAACACTCCTCAGGCCCCCTTCAGTCACTCATGAACAGGTTGACTACAGCTGTCATGATCAACCTCTCCATAGAACCAAGCCACCAAGTCTTTCTCTCTGCGATGTTGCTAGTGATCCTCAAAGACAGAATAAAGACCATTTAAAAAATCTCAGTCATCAAACACTTCAGGCCTCTCTATGACAGGACTCCAGGAGTTTGATCCAGTGCTTAGCTGTGGATCTCTGCATCTACCTCAGTCAGTTACTGGATGAAGGCTCTATGATGATAATTAAGGTAGTCATCAATCTGATTACAGGCAGTTAAGGTACCATCTCCACTATTGCTTAGATTCTTAGCTGAGGTCATCCTTGTGAATTCCTGGGAATTTTCTCAGTGCCTGGTTTCTCACTAACCCCATAGTAGCTCCCCTTTTTTAAGGTATCTCTTTTCTTACTCTCCTTCTTTGAGGAGTGGATGTGGGTGGAATGGGAAGAAGGGTGGGGGAGCAGGACAATGGGAGAGACAGGGAACTGGGATTTGTACATTAAATAAGATTGTTTGAAAAATAAAACAAGCAAACAAACAAAAAGCACTGCAAATCATCTAAGGAAGGTAGAAGCTGCCATTCTTCCTCTCTTCATGTGGGACACAGGAGATGTGTTTTCAGGTCATTGAGTGATGGTGAATATACACTGGGATAAGACATTGGCTGGATTACTTAGCAAGGTAGTTTTCCATCTCGGACTTTCTCACTCTAAATTCTGATAACGCTTTGTGCTGGATATTTCTTTGTTGTGAGGACCCATCAGTGTGCCCCAGGTGGTGAGCAGAACTAATGGATTAGAGTCCAGCTTCTCAGGGAAGAACATTCTTATCTGAGACATAATTCTTGGTAAGACTGAATTAGAAAAAAGAAAGGATAGTAAATCTCTTGCTTGTTTATTTTTTGTCTGTACCAAGTTTTTTTTTCCACCTAACCTATAATTCTAAATTATCCAAGCAGAACAGCTTCAAAGAGGAGTGGGCAGGTATTCAGATCTGTAAATGCAACAAGAGATTTTATTTAAGTGTTTGTCATGAGCTTCCTCAAATTGTCCTTGACTTTACAATAAATCATAGTATTTATTGAAACTTACTATATACTTTGCATTTGCATGCATTAATTGTTAATATAAACCTATACAGTGGTTGCTCTTTTATCATTTATTAGGACAAGGAAGTTATGGCAAAAAAATATTTGGGTGATACATCCCAGATCGCATACCAAATAAACTGAAGGAGCTAAGAATTGAGTCCAGTCAGAATCATGACACCTGAGTCTTTGCTCCTTGTTGCTCTATCATGTACCATCCCCTTTGCACACTCTAGGCATGCTTGCTTCTGACCCTCATATCTGCTCTACTAATGCAGGTCTTACTGTTAATATTCATTCTATAGATGAGAGAATGAGGGGAAAGGAAGTTTGCTAATTCATCTAAGTCATATACTCATGAAGTAGAGAGTCAGGGGTTTCATAGATTTGGTTGCTTTCTGATTGTCTTCTTCTTCTAGTCTCTTGCTTCTCTCTAAGTGTACAAAGGTAATATATTGAGGGGAAGAAATTATGGAAAGAGCGAGTGACCAGGTTCACACATTGTTTGGAACAGGAACATATATTTGTTTGGTTTTCATGATATTACAGAAGGAATGTTATAAAATACACATCTAGTTTTTTAAATTGAATATAAGCTGTTTTATCTTTGCATATGCAACCTAATATTTACAGTTACAAAATACAGTATTTATATTTAATCTTTTAAAAATTATTTTGAAAAAGAAATAATCTTTTCTCATTTTACATGCCAATCCCATTTCCCACTCTTTCCCCTCCTTTGTTTCCTTCACCTTCTCCCCTACCCAATCCTCCATCCACTCCTCAGAGAGGGTAAGGCTTTCCATGGGGAGTCAACAAATTGCTTTGAGGCAGGACCAAGGCCTTTCCTACTATATCTATGCTGAGCAAGGTATTCCTTCAAAGAGAATGGGTTCCAAAAAGTCAGTACTTGCAGTAGGGATAAATCCTGGTCTCATCGTCAGTGACCCCACAGTCTGCCCCAGCCATACAACTGTCACCCACACTCAGAGGGCCCAGTTTGGTCCTATGCTGGTTCCCTCGCTGTCAGGCCAGAGTTGGTGGGCTCCCATTAGCTCAGGTAAGCTGTTCCAGTGGGTGTCCCCATCATAGTCTTGACCTCTTTGCTCATATTCTCACTCCTTCCATTCTTCAAGTGGACTTTGGGAGCTCTGTACAATGCTCTTTGGCTCTCTGCCTCTGCTTCTATCAGTTGCTAGATGAAGGTTCTGTGGTGACATTTAAGACAGTCATCAATCTGACTTTAGGGCAAGGCAGTTCAGGCACATTCTCCACTATTGCTTAGGATTTTCACTTGGGTCCTTCTTGTTTTAAGACAGGGAATTGGGACTTCCTGGAAGATGGGTCAGCAAAAGCCAAGGCACGCAGCCCAGTGATGCAGCGTGAGTTACTGGCCATGCATTTGCTCAGTTGTTCATTGACTCGAAGACTCTGGGACCGAAGAATCTTCTTCTGCAACAATTGTGATAAATCTTTCTCAGGGATTTTCTTGAAAGTACTGTGATTCAGCAAAACTCTGAAATCAGGAAATGTGTTTGGTTTAAAAAGAGATGTGGGTGCCAAGTCTGTCGGCCTTTTTGTCACTGTGAGACCTCGGACAAAACAGTGGGACAGGAGGAAAGATTTCCTGTAGTTCCTGTCATCAGAGGTGCCAGGCCAGCACGACAGGGAGAGCAGGGTTGGGCAAAGCTGCTCTCATCACGCTGGCCAAGAAATAGAGAATTTTAGGACTGCCTGGCTTTCTTTTTCCCCTTTGACTGCATCTGAGTCCCAGCCTGTAAGATGCAGCTCTCCCTGCCTCCCACACTGAGGATCAGTCTTCCCCTTTAATAATTCTGTTCTAGAAACCCCCTCCCAGCAACCCAGACAAGTGCTTTCCTAATCCCCTAGGCAGGACCCAATCCAACCTCGTCAATAAGATTGACATTTATAGGCATGCTGACTAAAGAAAGTCCATATTGACCAAAAAGGCAAAAATTTCTATTTCTATGGGACCCTCCTTGATCATCAGGCAACAGCAGATGTACTGGGGAAAGTTGGGAACCCCGAGAAGATCATACAATGAGAGCCCAGGAGGGAATGTTTGGTTCTTCTATAGGTACAAAGACTCTAGACTGTCTTATTGGCATTATCCCTTTTCTTGTCTCTTTGGTTGTAAACCTAGCCACTTTCATTATCCTTTGTTTTGAAATAGTTTCCTCATATTTATTGTAAACTGTTACAATATTGAAATATATACATGTATATATGTATACCTATGTACCCATATGTATGGTATAAGCATGTGTATATATACATATAAGCATATATGTATGTATTATATATGTGTGCACTTATGTATGTATATATGCAATACACACTTATACAACATGCTGGGTACTATCTTCTATGATTTCAATTATGAATTTATTTCAAGGAAAAACAATGCTTCTAATTAGCCACCCAATTATTTATATTTATAGCTAAGAATAAAGTTCGCGAGCAAAAATTGAAAGTCCTACATTACGAATTCACCAATGCAATACTAAGATGCTTGAACTTAGAATTTAGCACTGATGAGAGGACTCAGCCAATAATATCACTTATTAATAAGTCCAACGATCTGAGTTCAAGTCCTGAGAATCACGTGATAGAAAGAGAAAACTGACTCCAGTGACCTGTCCTCTGACTTCCACACCTACACTGTGACATGTGCACATGTGAGTGCGTATGTATACATGGATGTGCACACACACACTAAAATGAATGAATAGATAAATAAACAGATGTAAAGTGAATCTGAATGTGCCTAGCTTGGCTGCATTGCTAACAAGGAGTATAATCTATTCAGTGTTAAAGAATAAAGAAGCTGAGCTTTGGGGTTCCTATTGCTCAAGGTGATATCAAAGATCTTCGATACAGTTAGTCTCCTCGAGTTATCACTAACTGAGAAGATTCTGCCAGTAGGAAACCTATAGGCTCAAACAATGGGACTGACTTTACACCATCTCTCCATCAGTAGAAAACTGACAGCTAAAGCCATTGAGGACAGGCTTGCTTGCTGTGCCCGCACACTAGAAACTGCCGCAGAGAGTGCCTCCATCTGTCAGATTTGCTTTGCAACATTAATAAGATTGAAGTACACATGCACATAGAGCTGTTTGCCTGAGGTCAGATGATACTGCAAATATAGCCTGATCAAATTCTACCTATGCCAGGCCCTCTGAGATGGAGCCCAGCAGGCTGGTCCCCAAGGCTGAACTCTAATCTTCAACCGTCTGTGCACACACCAAATGAAGCTTTGCCTTTAGTTCTTGTTCAGGCAAGAACCAAACCAGACTGTGTGAGGTGTAAGAACTGAACAAAGACCCATATTTGTTCACAACAGCTCTTTCCTAGAGGAAGCTGAAGCAGCTGTCTTTTGTTTTCAGGAAAAACCTGTGTTAATACTTTGTAAATATATTTATTAATGTTGAGAAAGCTGAGAATTTACTGATTAGGAAATGATGTAAGAAAACACCAAACATGGTTCTTGGTGGTTAGGTGCACTACAATAAGCCTCCACTATAAACATACTACCATGTTTCTCCACCATGATGAATTCAAATTTCTGCAACTGTCGGCAAAAATAAACCATCCCTCCCTTTGAAAAGATAGCATCAAATATCCCCACTCATATACTTCTATAATTTGAATCCACTCTCTTTCCAGAATCATTTACAGAAGCACACACGCTTGCTTGTAGACATGCTTGCACACACTGTATGCCCTGATGGTTAAAGGCAATTGTTTTATTAAAATGTGAGTATTTTATAATTACTATCCTGACCCTCATGTGTTGATCTCTTCAGAAGTCATTGGTGCGTTTTCCGAGTTCTTGTGTGGATGAGAGTTTTATTGTCATGATGTCAGACTATTGCTTATCTGTTCATTCAGTCTCTCAGACCCATTTTCCCCCATTGTCTTGCCTATAATAGAGTGAACAAATTCACAGTGGTCTCAAATGCCCTCTTTCTAAGAATTGTCATCATAGGTAGTCATATGATGAGATCTTAGCCTTTCTGTTGCAGTGTTAATATGTGATCATATAGGATAGTCACAGAGTGGCTGTGTAGAATCATGTAGGCATAGTTTTGAAGCCTTCATGTCCACTATTAAAACAATACTTTAGAAGTCAGGCTATGGTGGTGCACACCTTTAATCCCAGCACCGGGGAGGCAGAGGTAGGCAGACCTCTGTGAGTTCAAGGCCAGCCTAATCTACAAGATTTATTTCTAGGGAAGACCCCAAAGCTCCAGAGAAACCCTGTCTCAAGAACCAAAAATGAATGAATGAATAAATAAATAATAAATAAATAAACATAGAGCTACGGAAGTAAGGTACCTGCTGTACAAGCATGAGGACCTGAGTTCATATCCCCAGCAGCCTCAAAACAACAACAACAACAACAAAAATCTTGTCATAGAGACAGGAGTATCCCTGGGACTTGTTGAATTGTTGAATTGGTGAGTTCTTTGTTAGTGAGAGACCCTGCCTCAAAATAGTAAGGTGAGAAGACCAGTTAGATGGACCACAAGGTTAGTATACTTGTTGCAGAAGCCTAGTGACCTGAGTTTGAATCCTGGAACTCATATGAAGGGAGAAGAGGATGACCAACTCTGCACAGTTCTCCTTCTAGTATCCACATGACCACTGTGGAACGTGTACCTCCGTACACACATTATTCACACACAGTTATAGTAATTTCAGATAATTAAAAAGCTTACGGTGGAGAGCAGTAGAGGAAAGCAACTGAGACTGTGAGATTGACTTCTGGTTCCTACATATTTACGTACATATATGTGCACACATACACAGACACACATGGGTCAGCTGCCAAGAGAGCAAATTCCAGAATCTATGGAGGTCAACTTTAGGTATCTAAGTCATTTCCAATACAAAGTATAGCTTGTGTATCACATCTGTTTGATTCAATTGCTCATAGTTTTAGTAATGGTGCAGACATCATGATGACTGGCTGGAAACAGCCGCAGTGATGCATTTTTTTTTATCACTACTGACATCAACAAGTGAGATGGTATAGTTCAGGCTTACACATCAGTAAGTTTTTATGTTTATGTTCGATTCCTAATACTGTTGGCACTCTTCGGATGGTTATAAAAATTGATCCAGTTTAAAAGATGGCTCAGTTTAATACTTAAACTAAGGATATTACGTTGGAAATTACAATGACTTACTGTAGATAAATTAGTGGATTTGCAATATAAAATTTGAGTTTACATCCAGTGTTGTGTTGTCCATTAAAAGCTGCATTTTATTTATCAAGACCGCTAAAATGCAGCAGACTGTCTGGAGAAAGAAGCACGCCTTTCACTACTGAATGCTTTCCAGTGTTAACCGTTGTCTCCATGACTTTGGGATGCCCTGTAATATTTGAGCTTTGAGTGAGAGGTTGACATAGACTAAGTTTAAAGTTTTTTTCAATGCCAAGAGCCTGCAACTCAGAATGGTTTTTAAGAGATGCTGATTAGTGAGTGACTAACGGCTTTAAGGAAGAGGGTCTGTTTCATCTTAGGATAATCCTTGAGAGGGAAGAGAGATTGGTTTTACAGTGAGATGATTTTCTTTCACCTATGATACACTTGCTTAGTTTTTGAGCCAGAGTTACAAAGAAACACTTACTAGACTTAGACCCTTTCATCTGTCACTGAGAGTTGTCTGTAGGAATCTGATGCTCCTTCTATAAAGACTGTGTGCTTCCTGTAACTGAAGATATTTCTCTTTGTGCTTCATCTACCATGAAGCCCAAGGGTAAATTTGCAGTGACCATGTTAGCGATGTCAGTTTATGTCACCTCTGTTTTTGTTTTTGCTTTATAGTCTTGAACTCTTATAAATGACACAGTAAGTGGCTCCATTTTTATATTTTAGTATGACTTATACTGTGCATTTCTCTAAATACCTCAAGTACTTAGGGAAATGAGATACAAGACTGATAAATATATTTATAAAGAAATCAAGTATAATGACTTGGCAAGTTAATATTTTCTCAGTAAGTACTTGAAAGTAATCATATCCTCATGTTCCATGATGAGCAAGTAAGCTTCAATATCCATAATTGACAGAGACTTCATCTAACTACTTCTTACTTACTACATCTAAGTACTTCTTACCTAGCTGGGTTCCCATTTTAATAATTGTAAGCCCCATTCCTGAATCCTTGTTTTCAAAGTAATCGCTAAGAAACGGTACTTACTAGATAAAAATGAGAATATTCCTTATGCAGTATACAACCATTCTGTGTTGGAAGTGAAACTTATTGAAATAAGACCATCAGATATATCACAATGAGGTTGCTTAGCTGGAAATACCAAAATTATGGTACATTGATTTGCTACTTTTTAAATATTAATTTTGCATTGCTTCTACAATGGTAAGAAAGTGATTATTTCTTTTACTTGATCACTGACTTGAGTATGCAAAGAATATATGCTGTGTTCTGGGCAGCACAGGAGAAGGACCTGAATAAATAGATTCGAAGCAAAGTATCAAGTTGGGAAATCATTATAAAGTATATCTCATGACATTGCTAGACCTAAAAAAAAACATAGACTGGAAAAGTTTTAAATCTAAATTAAAGTGATGAGCTCTTTCAGATATTGGACTATTGGACTTTAATATGTCTACTGTGTACCTTGAATATACATGTGGCTTTTAGCAATACAAATACAGAAAGACAGGGGCCATGGGTTCCTTGTACCAAAATACATTTCACCACACTGAAAGATTCTAAAGACCTTCCCGAATCCTGTATGGGCTGTGGCTTTCTGCCAACTTGGATATGATCACCCGTCTATGAAGATATCTTTGCATTTCTCTCATAGACTATGTGTAGGGCAAAGCCATTCCCTGGAAATATTGGGGCGAATTTAGACTGTCGCTTAAACTGTCTTCCCCTTGTTCTACTGCTGAAGCTAGACAGAATGGAACAGAAAGCTGAAGCCCAAGAAAGGGACCTCGTGGAAGGAAGATGATTCAAAGTGAAACACTGTTTTACTGATCCCTTCCATCCTCCACCCCACAACAACGCCAGAATTACTCTCACAGCTAAGCAATTTTATAATCAGTGACTATGGATGAGAGAAAAGTTGGGCTGACTTGTACATTCAATGGCACAATCCCAAGGAGTTTTATATCTTAAATATGTTGGACACTGGACCATGCTATAGTAGAGGGGATGGGGACAGCTGATGCTAACTTAATCAAGCCAGAGAAGACAGACAGGGTTGCAACAGTGGTCTCTGCTAGCTCTCATGTTCCTCCAAGAGCCCAGGAACTGCTTGAAACCATTTGTAGTCTTTGCAGACTTCCCTATTTGTGAAGTCTTCCTGGATATGAAAATACCCCAGGATCAGTGCTAACTAAAACAAGTCTATGGCATCTGCCTGTTTACAATGACCTCCAGCCAGTCCCTGGGGAGCAAGCAGCCTGATGGGGTGGCTCCTTGTCAAAGAAGATGGTGGAGATGCAAAAGAGAAGTCTGTTGGCTCCAAGTCAATTTATAATGTGGGGAAGGGGGTCATGTAGATTTGGTTGCAGATGTGCAGGGTCTTTAACGGAGAACTCAGCTGCGGGCTATTAAATCCCGAAGCTAGCAATTGTGAAAGCAAACCGCACAATACACTATTCAGTTTCTGTCTTGGTTTTCAGGTATTTCCCTTTCTTGTTATGCATTGCTTATGCTAATAATACAACAGATTTGCATTTCTTGGAAAAGCCTTAACTTGGAATTGAAGGCTTGAAAACATTAGCTCATAGAAAAATGGAGTTGTAAAGTTAAGCATCAGTAATGCTTCACTTAGGTAGAAGTGGGCTAATTAATTCAATGAATAAGCAAACACACGCTTTTAAAAAAAAAGACAGGCAAGGTGTTAGTCTGCAGAAAGATAGACAAGTTTCTTTCCAGACTAATTAAGACCTAAGAGGAAGGTGTCAGTGATGTGCTATGGGAAGCAAAGTAAAGAGAGACATTTTACCTGCTATTTTACGTAGTTATCAGTAAAGATGTATCCATGTTCTGGTAGTTTCAATTTTCCAATTATCTTGTATACTCACTGTATCATTGAATTTGGAGGTGATTTGTACTACAGACAGTCTCCATCATGCAGATTAAATAAATAAAGATGGCAGGGTAAATATTGCCCTGTAAATCACCTAGTTAATAACCAGGTCTAGGCCAGAACCCAGGCTTCTTGGCTTAGCCACACACTTTTTCCATGGGACTGTGTTGCCACTAAAAGTTCTCAGAGGACCTCTATTTAGTTCAAGCCACCAGATGTTGACGGTGCATTGTGTGTGTGTGTGTGTGTGTGTGTGTGTGTGTATGCTGTTCATGTGTGTGCACATGCATGTAGAAGCCAATGGTCAAGGTTAGAGTTTAAGATGTTGTTTCCTAATGCTTTTTTTCTACATATTTTTGAGAGCAGGTTTCTCATTAAACCTTGAGTTTACTAACTGGGTAAGTGAACCAGAAGGCAATTTTCCCAGGGCTATGATTATAGGTGTGTACTACCAAACCTGAATTTTTTATGTAGGTGTTGGGTATTTGAACTCAAGTCCTCATTCCTGTAGAATAAGCATTTCAGTCTTAAACCCCTCCCCAGAACACTAAACATAACTATATCTTGATTTCTTCATTCTTCCTTTTATTCCTTTCCTCTCTTCCACCCCTCCTTTCTCCTTTCTTTTCCTCTCCTTCTGTCTCTCCAGTGTTTTCTGTTGTTCTTCATAACACTGTGACGTTCATATAGAGGTTGATTTCTTTGTTGCGGAGTTTCTAATTTTTAGTTATTAATGTAACCATGAACTTCCAAGCTGAGTTTAGCACTATTGCATGTAACAATAGTACATTAGTGTACTAGTAGTACACTAATAATAGTGTAACAGGAGTGAATGGTGTAACAAATTTCCTCCGTTATGGAATTCTTCAGAGGATAGACTTGGCTATTATGTGACGTGCTCAACACAACCCCTTGTACCTTGTGACACCTAAGTATCCACTAAAAAACAGTAGCCTCTGTTATGTTGTTGATTTGCTCAATAAATAATGATGAAATAAGAACTTTAGTAATGACAGCAGTCTATCCTCATTTCAAAAAGGAAGAAAATGGAATTTGAGAATATATAGCTAATTTGAGATAAGCTTAGGAATTCTATCATCAGCTGGATAGGGAGAGTTCTGGGCAAATGCCAGTTGATTCCCATACCTTTCTTGCAAAAGAAAATGTTTTCAGTGGGTAGAAGAATATGTAGCTAGAGATGAATGCTCTAATTACTAATATGATTGTGGAATCATAATTGGCATTGGCCTTTATTGGCGTGGGTGACCTCTATTTCATAAACACGGTGGGAAGTTACTTTAAAATCAGACTATGACAGGAGAAATGTCTTGAGAATTGGAAAGGGAGAATTCTGAAGTTATATCCATTAGGAGAAGCAAGAAGTCAGGGCCCGAGTTCAGGGAGACGTTAGTTATTGCTTTTGCTCCTGGAGTCAACACAAAATGTGTGCAGGCTTAGTGGAATTCTATAACTGCTGTTCCTCTACTAACGGACCAGGGGAGGCTGCTTTCCCAGTAGTGACACATCTTAAATCAGATCTCACCCTGGCTGATGACATGCTTTTGGGTGTAGACCTGCGTTGGAGATGAAGCTCTGTACCAAATGGTGCGATTGCAGTTTAGCTCTAGAAGCAGTGGTAGAGCGAAGGCGGAATAGGTCAGCATCCGTTTGGAATGCGCAGCGCTTTGTTACAACACTCAAGTAAGGGAGAAGGTTTCTGCTAATTCTCAGAACTGGGAGATCTCTGATCCCTCATTTTCACCCATTCCTGCCAGTCGTCTCTCTAGTCTACCTTGTAAGCTTTGTTGTCTGTTTCCTTTAAATACAGCGTTCCTGCATCTCGGTACAGGCTGTTCTCTGATGAACATTTGAAGGCTCTATTTTTCTGCGTGATATTATTACTTCGGAAAAAGTTGGAGCCTGACCCGAGGACAGGAATTTAAGCCCGTGTAGCATCTCTCTTAAGATTACTGCTCTGTTCATGTCTCCAGCATCTGGGCGCTTGGCTAAAGGTTTGCTCTAATAGCGCAGTCATGCCAGCTTCTTGCCTCCCTTGCCCCCTGCTTTCTAGTTCGTCCACTTCACTTCCAAGGTGGGCATTCTGCCTAAGAATGGGATAAAGCTGGCACGTTACCTCACAGAAAAAAAGAATCGTTTACAGACAGAAGTAGGGGAGCCCGACCCCTTCCTTCTCTTCCCACTCCCTCCATCTGGAAGCGAAGAGAAACAGAGAAATTTGCGAGTTGCCAAAGTTTAATTACTTCTGCTGAAAGTGCCAAAATATGGGAAAGTTTATCCTTCAGTGGAAGGAGCCCAGAGGGCCCTGCGGACATTCACAGCAGTCTGTTTGCCATTTGTATTTTTCTCCTTTATTCTTTAGCCCCCGAGTAGCGAATTTCCACTTCTCCTTTCCAAGAAGACGGAGGACAGATTGTCCCTTGGAGACATCAAAAGGGTGTTTCTGAGCCTTCCATTGCACCCTGAGCTGTGGAGCTGCCTAAATACTTTCGCGTGAAGGCACAGAGGCACAGAACCTGAAAGGCAGGGAAAGCATGTGCTGACATGACCAGGTCTCAGTTCAGCCGTTGGCACCTATAAACCACATGAAAACTAACCTACCCCTAACTTACTCATGGCAGGGGACACCACCGGATATTTTATAATCGTTCTTGCATTTTCTTCTTAAGGTAGAGGGGAAGTAAATACAAGAAGGAAGCAGAGAAACAAAAATGGAAAAAGTTTAGTATATAATTGTAGGCAATATTCTCATTAAAGAAGTGATCCAAACCACTATGCATTGTTGGACCACACATATTTCTGTGTCTTATCCTAATTATTTCTCATGATAATCCTGAGGACACATGCTGATTCCCCCATTAAATAGATTCAGAGAAAACTACAAAGTTGTGGGTCTTCATTAAAATTATCCAACCAACGAAGAGCAGAGCTGAAATCCCATTCCATGTCTTCTGACCCCAAGACCAGACAGCTTTATTTCCTGCACATTCATCTGCCAATTATACAGTGGCAGAAACAGCTTGTGGCTTTATTTACCCGCCTTTTTCTATTTACTTATTGTCAGTATTTGAGCATTTATGTTGACATCTTCTTTTCCAAAAGGAAAGGAAGGATGAGTCACGATCCTATGTGTTACTTGATTCACAGATGGTAGAGCTCAATAATTAAACTTTTATATAAATAATTATAAATGGAAACTACTGCTATTTTCTAACTTTTTTCACATTCAGGACTTAAAACTCGTGGCATAGAGTAAATGTAAGGGACAGATTGCTTATATGAGAATTAAACATTAATTAAAAAAACCGTAAGCTGACTAATTTTTCAGGTTTGACCACAAACTTCCTTAAATCAGGAAGAAAATAATTTGCCTTAAAAGGGGTATTATAGGTTTTCTATCCTGTTGATAGCTCCTTTGAGAGCATGGGAGCCACGTATCTCTCCCAAGTCCTCTGTGAAGTCACATGCATTGCTTTTTATTTCTGACGTCTCTTGTTTGATAAATCACTGCGGCAGCTCAACAATCATCCTTTGATACAGCAGGCACTAAGCATGGATGTCTCCATTAAAGGAAATCGACACAGGGGATGATGGGAGTAGCTTGTGGAGTAGAAGCTGGTTGGACTTCTTATTTTAAGTATCCCTTTGTTTTTCTAATTTCTGAAATATGAAGTTTATTCTTAACATCACATGAAATATAGAAATTTCCTAAAAGGCTAAAGCATTTATGTTGCTAGTCTACTATCAGTCTCCAGCTGAAATCAGGCTTTATTGTTGCAGAATGTAATAGAAAGTTTATATTGTATTGAACCAGGCACAGATTTGCATGTGTGACAGACAGGTAGGTGTGTGATGTGGGATGTCCTTCTGTATATGTATTGCTTTTATTGGCTGATGAGTAAAACTGTTTCAGCCAATGGCTTAACAAAGTAAAGCCAAACAGGAAATAGAGAATAGATGAGGTCAGGGAGACAAAATATAGGTGCCCAAGGAAGAAGAGGTAACAAACCATGGGCCTCGTGATAAAATATAAAATAATAGAAAATAGAAATGGATTAATTTAAGATGTAAGAAGTAGCTAGAAATATGCCTGAGACATTGGCCAAACGGTGTTGTAATCAATACAGTTTCTGTGTGATTATTTGGGTCTGGGTGGCTGGGAAATTAAAGAGCAGCCTCTCTCTCTGTGTGTGTGTGTGTGTGTGTGTGTGTGTGTGTGTGTGTGTGTTGTGCCTGTGACTGTTATATATGTATGATGTTTGGGGCTGGAAAAGACTCATGCGTAGGAAAAAATACAGGAAAGTATCTTTGTGATAAGGGCTTCTTGTTGTCACTTTTTATTTTCTTTATTTTTTCCTTTTATTGAGAATAGATTTTTACTTACATAATATATCAGGATTATGGTTCCCCCCTCCCTCTACTCCTCCCAGTTCCTCCTTCCCTCCTTTCCCATCAAGATCCACCCTCCTTTTGCCTCTCATTAAAAATCAAACAGGCTATCAAGGGATAATAATATAATATAATATATTATAATAATAACATATTGGAGTTGGACAAGACAGATGAACAGAAGGCAAAGAGCCCAATATGGCCAGTGCCTTGCACAGATGCAATCAGAGACACTTTCTTCTGCAACAGATGGGGACAAATAGAGACCCATGTATAGATATTATGCAGTTAGTGAGAGACACCCAGCCCTAAATGGGATATCTCCATCAAATCTCTCTTGGGGCCCAGGGAACCCCACTGAAGAAGTAGCATAACAGAGCCAGAGGGAATGGAGGACACCAAGCAAACAAGGCTCCTTAAATCAACATGATAAAGGTCATATAAACTCACAGAGATTGAAGCAGCATCCACAGGGCCTCCACAAGTCTGCAGCAGGCCCTCTGTGCACATGTTACTGCTTCTGGTTAGTGGTTTTTTTCTTTAAATAAGATTCTTGGGTGTAAGATAACATCTTTTAATTCCTAAATAGATCAGTCATATCTTAAAGTCTAAGGCATGATGTTTAGACGCTATGATCATGCTCATGGGAATGACATATTTGGGGAAGTAGCAACATTCCTTCCAGTGCTCCCTCAAAAACACAGCCATGTCATGATTTGACCATAGATCCTATCCACTAGAATTTGTCTGTTCAGGTGATCTATTTTATCTAATTAGCTTTTGGACATGGTGTATGAGAAAGATGTTTATTAGTGATCTCATAAATTCTGGATACCTATATAATGGCTCAGTATTAAATGGTGATTATAGGCTGTATATAAAGGATATCTAGACAAGAGCCTGAGAGCAAGCCAGTAAGCTATGTTGTTTTTTTGCTTTTACTTCAGACTCCTGCCTCAAGTTCCTGCTTTGACTTTCCTCTGTGACAAATTATAACCTGTAAAAACAAATAAAGTCTTTTTTTCCCATAACTTACTTTTGGTTATTGTGTTTATCACAGCAACGGAAAGCAAAATATGGCAGGAGCTATATTGATTTGATGAAAAAAATCCCTAATGACCTACGATACTGAGTGTCTTCTTGCAGACTTATTTTTATCTGTGAATCGTCTCTGGAGGGGTCATTTTAGGTCTTTTGCCTTTTTAAAAATCTGTGTGTTATTGTTGAGTTTTTAAATTGTGATTTGCTTTCAGCTTTCTGATGCTTCAATGGAAATGTTTCTCTAAAGAGAACCAATTATTATGTGAATATTATGTTTCTGAAACAGAAGTAAGCAAAATTGAGGCAGTGCAGGTATATATTGCCTGAGGCATACAGAAAACTGTTAAAGATTATGCACTAAAAAAAAAAAATCGTGCACTAAACAAGCATGAGAACCATTCTTAAAACCAAGCACTAAAATCTACATCATCTGTGCTTTTGGTAGTATTTATAATTACTCTAATTTCCATGATGACACAGCAATCACATAACGCATTTTAATGCAATTACTTTAAAGTAGTGATCAGTATATCCCTGCTAGTGTGCAAACAATTATTTAGGGTCCAGGAGAGCTTTAGCCCTTTAATCACTGGAGAGAAATACCAGAAATAGCACTTCAAGTCCTAGGTCCCTCGCTGTAATCATCACTAACACGTTAAAAAAACAACAAAAAAAAATCTGGCCAGAGTCAGGCTGGGAGCTGATCCAAAGTAGAGTAGCAAGTCTGTTCTTTGTCTTTTCCTCCTAATTTACTCCCCCGTCTTAGATTTTTTAAACTGTGGGGTTAAAAGAGAAAAGAAGTACTTGCTTGAACGGAGCTTTGATTTCTGCCTCTCTCGATTGCATGCTATCTCCCCAATTATGCTCAAATTATATAGTTTGCAAATCTTCACTGGGATATAAAAATGTTCTCCAGAAATGTAATGGGGGTAGTAGAAGAATGAAGTGGACCATGACCTGCCTCACCTGAGGGACCACCATGTGATCAGATGCTGCGCTGAAGAGCTAAACAGGAAGAGATCTGGTAGGCACCCATATTGGATGATGTCGGCAAGCTGAGAAGCATTGCCTAGTGGGAAGGCCAGTTACTGTCAACTTCAGCCGGCCATCAAATTCTGGAATACAGGCCAAGTCAGGTTATACTGTTCAAAGGAATCTGATTTTAATGTGAAATCTCATGTCTACATGTTGGCACTAAAGATGCATATCTTTAAAGAAACCCGGTAAGCTTTGTGAACTCTCCCAGGGTATGAGATCTGGCTTCCCATGGATGAGAGTCACTCTGAGGGTTCACTTTGCTAATGCTTCCTCACAAGCAATTGCACTTTGACAAGCATGAGATAGCCTCATAAACGATGATCTAGGAATCACATTTTTTTTTACTTGTGTAGGTATATAATTTTATTTCCAACGAGGGCTAAGCCAACAAATCCTGACTCATCTGTGTGAGCATGCAGTGCTCCATTTTCTTTCTGGATGTTGCCTGACCTATCACATACGCACACGAGGAATGGTGGATTATTTCTCCCTGGTTCAGCCCTGCTTCCCCACTCACCTAATTTTGTATTCCCTTTTATTTTTTAAGCCATGAAATATAGTTGGTCCTGTCCGTGTAATCATGGGTGTGTTGTCTTCAACCAGAGCAGGTTCAACCCATCAGGGTCTGTACTCTTAAAGAAAACCGATTTTCTCTCTTGCATCCCGATCAATTTCTGATAGCTTCTTTGTTAGGAAAAGGATGTTTTGCCCACCTACCCTATCCATGATGCAGTTACATGCAGCATATTTTTACAGTCTTCCACCTTTGTAACCCTCAAAGAGCTACTGTTTCCACTGTCTCGTACCTGGCTTTAAGTCCCCCTCCCCTTCTCTAGTTGAATCCCACATGTGTTGTTAAAATCCTTTTGTGAGTGGGGACTGTCCTAGTATGTGGGTCACACGATTAAAAACCATTAAATTTAAAAAAAAATCCAGAACCAACCAAACAAGAAAAAGCAAATCATCTAATTCTCCCTCTCCTGGAAGCTGTCAAGTGCCTTACATAGCGACGGGTAGGATTTGGGGGTCTATCTACCTCTTTCGTGGATGCTGAGATTTTTGTCTGACTTGCACCAGTACAAGCTGTCACAGTTGCTGTGCACACATATGTGCAACTGTTCTATTGTGTCTGGAAAACATTGATTCCTTAACGTTATTCACCACCTCTGACTCTAACAGTGAAGACTCTTCCTTTTCTCTTAAGATCCTTGAGCCATAGTGGGACGGGTGTGGTATGTAGCTAGCATTTAGAGATGGCACTCCATGGGCTCTTAGTCTCTGCATTTTACCGGCTGAGGATCTCTGTGTTAATTGATCTCTACTGTTAGAAGAAAGTTCTTCGAAGAGGATTCAGAAACCTACTGATCTCTGGGCATAGCACTAAGTCATTCGGAGTCATTTTAATACTATGTACAATTAGCAGAATAATAGTATAAGGTGGCCTATGACTTATCTAGACAGAGGTTCTTGGCCGCATTACAGTGCCAAGAATGGGCTCCAAAAAGATGAATTACTGAAAGTGTTGCCATCTTGCCTTCCTCCCCGCTCTACTCGTGTGTATGGTGTGTGTGTGTGTGTGTGTGTGTGTGTGTGTGTGTGTGTGTGCATTACCAGGGAGGGAACTTAGGGCCTTCCCCATTTGAGGCAAGCACTCTATCACTAAAATGCATCCTAAGTCTTTGTGTTGTTAATTCTTCATTTTGAGACAGTCATTCTAAGTTACCTAGGCTGGCTGTGAACTCTCTCTGTAACCCAGAAACTCGCCTTGAACTTGTAATTCTACTCTTTTAGCCTCCTGGGTAGCTGGATCATAGGCAAAGGCCAGCTATGTCTCTGTCTTGAAGAACTGATGACTCTGGCTTTTGTCTAGGAGAGCAATGGTTTCAAAGCTATGTCAAATAGCAGAAATCAGAGGGTAGCGGGGGATATGCCCAATGTATTTTACTCACGTGTATAAAAATTTCCTTATGTATCCCAGTACTGTATACAATGAATTAGCATCAGTGGGGAATAGAAAAATCATTTTAAAGAGGAAATCACAATAGAGAAGAAACCCAGAGCAAAAATTTTTCATGTTCAAATTCTGTGGAACATTTCTCAGGTCTGGCCACCGAAGAAACACTCCTGTGTACGGCGATGGCAGCTTTTTCGGCCCAGGAAGGCTTTATTAGCGCTTTATGTATAGACAGCTGCAAGAGAAAACACAGAAACCTTTAGGAGGGGTTTGTGGAGCCTTGTAAGTTGGTTTGTGCTCACACAAGTTAGTCCCCCCATCTTTGTTACTGGTGATTTAATGTATTCTAGTTTCCATAACTTTTAGTCCACTGCTGTATTAAGGTATTAATATTTGTCTTAAAATTTTAAGAGAGAGCACATTTATTTATCTTGTATTATACTGTTATAATTATTCTGTTTATCTTATTGCTAGTTATTATTGTTAATCTTAATGTGCCTAACATGTGAATTACACTTGATTAAGGGTATTTAAATATAGGAAAAGCAGTATATTGTTGTTTAAGGAATTATCCACAGTCTCTTATACTGACTGGGGAATAGGAAAAACTCAGTCTGGTTACTATCTCTGTGGACTAAAATAAGAATTTGATGTAGAATATTGCATTTTCTCATCAAAATACCTTATCTCCATAAAAACTTCTCTCTTAAATAATGGAAATCCATTAATTCTGACGAATGGCTCAGCATAGTCAAGAGGGGTCACAAAGGGTGAATTTTTACTAGTGTAGTCTTGTGAACAAGGGATGTTTCTCAGAATGCCAGACTGGAGGGGGTGTGCCAATAATAATGTAGAAAAAGGCCACACGAAGTAACATAAACCCACCAGGAAGCTAGTGAAGTCCAGAAGAGCTTGTCGAGATTTTCTGTAAGTGTTCAGTAAATGCCCACGACATACCCGAGTTCTATAGCATGGTAAATGAACCTTATCTCAGATTTTCAAGTTTTCACTGAATTTTTTTTTTGTTTGCTGATACACTGACTCACTATGAGCCTAGGATGGCCTTGAACTCATTAATGCTGGAATTATAAGTATATACCACCACATCCAGCCGCTTTAACCTTGTTTACGTAGATTTTTTTTTTTAGATAAGTCCATATTTCAATGAACAAGCTAAAAGGAGCAAATAAATGGCAGAGGCGTAAATCCTAAGTACAGTCTCCCCTCCTCCAAGATACTAAAAATGCAGAAACCCGATTGGGACAACAAATGCCTTTTTTTCTGTTAGATATTTAATGGAACTATTGATTTAAAAATGACATAAGAGCTTCATTGAAAAATCAGTGTGTTCTGTGGACAATGTCAGTAGCTCTCTTTGCCATGACAAAACTGTAGCTGCAGTACCTGTGTGTAATAGGTTTCAGCACCTCGAGCCATGGGGTAAATGCCAGGACTCTTGATAGATTCAGCCAAATCTCTATTTCTTTGCTGTGCATGAGTTTAAAACTAAGCTTAGCATAAAACACCATCCAATGCCTCCAGAGAAATTAAAGCGTTAACCATGTAGCAAGCAAATGGGCTTGAAATGCTTAGGCGGGGCCTTTATTATTAGGCTGTTTTCTTGCTTAGGAGTGAGCCTAGCATGCGGTTGATCACTGATCTGCCTTAGGAGAAACTTCCCTGGACGTCCAGTAGTCATTTGTATATTTGTATGCAAAACACTTCATGGGTTCTATGGAAAATAACTGATTCTGAGGAAAGGTCATATTGCTTGTCAAGTTTCCACTTAACTATCATCATGAATATTATGATATTATTAATAGAGTTTGGGGTTAAGAACGAATTCATTCATTCCAAAAATAACTTTGTCATTCTATAATAAAGACATGTTTTTATATTTTTTTAAAAAAAGAACTTTTCTGGACTAGTTAAATAATGAAGTTCACTTAAACTTCAGATTTGCAGAGAACTTTAGACTTATTCTGCCCAATGTCTCCCACTGTTGAAAATGGAAAAATAATCAGTTCTAAATCATCCCAGCAAAACTGACAGGAAAAAGAAAAAAGAAAAAGAAAAAAACCCATATCTACCCACTGAGAGTTTGGACGCCGAGCACCAAAGTGCCACCGCCATCTCACATTCTATTGAGACCCAAAGGTCCAAAATGAGCTCTGATCCCAGTTCCCTAAACACATTTCTCTTCTCCTCTCCTTCCCTGCATTCCCACGCATGTAAAAAATTCAATGTCATAGAGATCATGATATAAAATAGATGTGCCTGCAAACTGTAGGCCAGTAGTTCTCAAAATGTGCCCCTTGAACCACCAGCATCAGCACCACCTTGTTACAAATGCGAATTCTGAGAAGTGAGTGAGCAGCTCAGGGATGTGTTCAGCAGCAAGCCGTATCTTACAAATCCTCGAGCATTCTGGTACAGGCCCACATTTGAAAGTTTTAAGTTTGGAAATCACATTTTATTATTGGTTTATGATGGATTATATGGTATAGGTATACATAGGGTAAGTGACAGTACGTAGGAGTAAAAAAAATATTGCAGGGTCTCCACAATGCTATAAATTCTTCATCCTTAATTGAACAGGAATTCATTTATGTATTTTTATATTTGAGGGCATGCCCCTCTGAAGTGAGCAAACTCTCCAGATATTGGTCATACGTAACATGAACCAGGGCAGTATCTAACTCACTTTTGAGGAGTCCTTAATGCCGGAAGTATGAAATGTTCCTTTGGTACTTTCATGCACTGGGAAACCATTTGCTTTTTCTAGAAGGTGGGAGCTATGCCAGAGCGAAAAGGGAGTCATGGAAAGACACACAGGACAAAGCACTAACTTCAGATTCTGCCAGATACCAGCACGGTTTAAGCAGGCTATGGAAACCTTTGCTGGTTTGTCTCAGCTCTTTCTGCCCTTACATTTTACTTTTCCTGGGCGATCTAATCAGGAAGCTAATTTACATTTGCATGGCACTTTTATTATCATTACATTATTTTAAAGCTCTATATTCAGTAAGCAACAGTGGATAGAGACTTGGTTCTTATTAGGAGAGCAAGCCCATTAGACTGTGAAAACAACAGCCACAGGGAAAACCTCCGAGGCAGCAGTTTACTGTAGACTTGAGGTTAGTCAACAGAAGGGCAAGACTGCCAAGAAAGTTAATTTGATCTTGTGCTGCATGCATAAGCCACTGGTGTTTAAACTGAGGGACAGGCTGGGGAAGCTGGGCTAAGCATAGGTCAGAACATACCTGCAGAATTGCCATGCGGCCTATCCTCTCTTCTATGAAGGAGTTCAATAAATAAATTCCAAATGGCTAGTTCACACTCAACTCTGTTTTTGTTATGTTTCAGGTGTGAGGGGAGGGGAGAACAATCAAAACAAGCTGGGAATAAACTCCCCATGCTGTTCACAAAACTTGTTTAAAAGGTGTATGACCGAGGGGAAGATGGAGTCCCTGAAAACTGTGTCTTTGATGGACAGCAGAATGAGTCACCCGTAGGAGTCTTTTCGATATGCAAATGCAAGATGCTGAAAGATGGCGCTGCCACTTTAGCATAAGCTTATTTTAAATTAAAGATGCTTTTTTTAAAAAGCCAACAGGTGCAGCAAGGACACTGCTGAGTATTCTTTCCAGAAGCAAGAGGTCACAGCCACATGGAGATGACCTCCCTGTACTTGGGAAAAAAAAATAGTGATGTCATCATCAAGGGTTGCAAGCTGAGACTGGGCAAACTCTGTATAAGCAGACCTTGTTTAAATCATGCCTTTCTGACCATCGCCTCCCCACACAGTTTGGCTTCATTTCCACAATTGCCTCTCTTTGTTCAACCTGATTCTGAAGCATTTAGGTTTCATTACCATTTTTGAATTTCCTTTTGTCATGAAGGCTCCTGTGTGACATAAAATTTATATTAAACAAATCTCTTCGCTTTTCTCCTACTAATCTATCTTATGGCAAAAGAGCTCACAACCACAGCCACAAGACCCCAAAATACAGAGGTTAAAAGCTGCCTCCATCCACCATCTATAGCGAGAGATGGAGAAAAGGGGTTGAAAGGGTCTTTGCCTTAACCAGCCTCTGCCCTGGTATGCCTACACTGGGGGTTCTCCCAATCTGATTTCAGAGCATTTCTCCCTCTGCCTTTCTCTACTTCGCTGGCCTTTATTCTTCTTAGTAATATGTAGCTGGCAACACGCTATTTGTTTTCTGAATGGCTGTTTAAGTGGCCAGGGACTTGCCTGCGGCTCTTACTGATGTGTTTACTCCTGTGGTAATATTTGACATGTCATGTTTTGTCAGGATTGGAAAGCAAAAAGAATGAAAAGGGAAATGGGAAGAAAGTTTGCTCTTCTTGAAATAGGAAGGGCTGGTGATGGGTAAGGAACACAATAAGCTGTGCCTCCGCTGTCTGTCAGCCTATCTCTCTCTGGAAGTAAAAGAAGCATTGTGTGCTCCATTCACAGGCTCTTGTCAGGATGGACATCAGGGACCAATCTTAATATAAACAGTCACATACAAGAAGTAAGTAAAAGAAGGAATCAGGAGAGGGAACTATGAGATTGAAATCCAAATGTTATACCTGGGTAAATGTTGCAGGGTTCCATCACCCAGGAAATTGCATCATTCAAGGTAGGCTGATGTCTAGATACCAGGATCTGGTGCAAAGAAAATGACTATAATGGGTTGGCGACTCTAAATCACTTGAATCAATGAGCAGTGTGGGAAGATGGGAATATTTATCACAGGCACAGAAGGCTGGAGGTTAAGTAATTCAGAGCTTCCATGGATGTGAGAAGTTAGGTTTGCTCTCTGCTTTGATGAGGGAAGAAACTGGACCACATACAGTAGGAAACTACAGCATCCAGCATCCAGCATCCAGCATCCAGCATCATCAGATCAGGAGTACTTCACAAGAGGATACAGTTACCAAGTAGGATAGCAAAGTTTCTCTCACCTGAGAACAGGTTAGCCCGCCTGGACCCATTGGATTAAAATACATAGCATAAAGCTCTGTAGTTGGTTTCTATACACATGCAGAAGTTTGAGAAGCCCTGGGTAGAGAGACAGTACTCTGGGTCCTTTATTAAAGGAACTTGAGTAATTAGTGGGTAGCCAAACTTCTGGGTGGGAAAGAGAAAGAAAATGCTAGCTCCTTCTGAATTATTAATAAAAACAACTTTAGGACAGAAGAATGCAGAACTCAGAACTCGTGATCCGACTCCAGGTCGATGATTCTAATTTATTTTAACCTTAGGTAAATATCTGTTGTGTTCTTCCAGACACTAGGGATAAAGCAAAGTCCCAGTATTCTATCCATAATGGACAATATTACGATGGTCCCAGAGTACTTCTCTGTCATTCCCGGACACACTTGTCGTTCCTTATTGCCACTGCTTCTCAGCTCCAGTAATTTCTAAGTCCTTGATGATGCCTGTGCTATCACAATTCCCTCTACCTTGTTCTATTTATCCTATCCAGAGTACATGGAACCTTTGAATTAACACACTAGAATATGTGTTTCACTAGTACAAAGAACTCTGCACAAGTTTCTTGAAAACAGTTGTTCCTAGTATCGGCAATACAACGAAGGTTCAAGAAAATAAAAAACTAAAAGAAGACTATAGACCAAAAAAATCAGTCTAGGAATAGACATGGTAAGTGATGTGAGAAGATTAGAGCATCAAGAAAGGAGAAAGGAGAGCTCATTTGTAGGCTGTTTAGAAGCAGATTGTATTTAATCAATGGGAAGAGTGGAGAGAAAATGGAAGAAATTGTGATCTTTGTGTATAGTTGAAGTGATTTGTGTTTACTATGGCTTTCACTGAAAACCTTTGGTATACACTGTAAGATGGAAGTAAAGGAAACGGAAAGTGTGATCGATGCTAAGTCAAACCTGAGGAGACCCCTTGTCATCCAAGCATGGATGACGCAGTTCTTAAGACAGAGACATCCCATGGACTTGAAGCAATCTCATCTAGACCTAACAAGGTGATACCCAAAGAGACAGAATTGGTGCTAAATCATTGACAGGCACAATAAGAAAAAAAAAAAAAAGTCTGGGTTAAGGACTGTAATTTTAGATACTCAGCAGGTTGAGGTAATAAGATCAGAAGTTCATAGCTTGTTTGGGGACTTTAGTGATACCCTGTTTCAAGGAACAAAGGTGAGTGCTGGGAATACAGCCAATAGCAAAGTTCTTGTCTAGCATACAACTCAAGACACTGAGATAAAACTGAGTGTGAGTGGCCAAGACAAAGGAATATATTTACATGTCAACAACACAGATGATAGCTCTAGAAAGGAGATGTGTGTAAACGGTGAAAAATCAATAGAGGTGAAATCTTGGGGATTTGCATATGAAGAGGGACCAGACAAAGGCAAAGGAAGGAAACAAAATTGTTCTTGGAGCAGTGTGAGTAGAAATGGCCGAGGGAAGGTTTGCTGAGGTGGAGGTGGGGACATGAATCTGATTGCAGTATCAATCCCCTCAGTCACTTGACATGGAGGTGGACTGCTAGCATGGAGTGGTGGTCACTGGGAGGTAAGTGTATGCTGAGTTTGGTTCTGCTCACACTGTAGGGATTGAGGAAGAAAAGCAATGAGGCAAGAGGTGAATACCAAAAGTGAATGCTGTAAAAATTCCTGTCCAGAGGATGGAAAAATAATAGCTCAGTGGTTAAGAGCACTTGCTGCAGAAGGCCTGAGTTAGATTCCCAGAACCCATACATTGGCTAATAACTATCCATAACCCCAGTTCTAGGATATCCAACAGGCATGCCTGTATGCAAAGCATTCAAATGCAAACCGTAATTAATAATAATATAAAAATGATAATATTAAATCTGTGGAATTTTTTTAATGCCTGAGCATAGACATACATAAACTAGTTTTTGCTTTGCTTTAACTTGTGGCGTCCTGGAAAAACTCTGTAGTATGGCTATATAGTGTCAAACCATTAATATTTCTCCCAAGCCATATATCTGTAATATTGTCATGTTTATTTTCAAATGGCAAATATTCTTTATTCTTTACTCATAAATTGTCTCATTTTAGACAACGACAGCATCCCTCTCTACCCTATAATTGCCATTTTTGCAGAATATGCTTCAGCTGAAATATATCTTTAGTTCTAAGATTAAAAAAAAATGTTTGCCACTTTCTCTCCCGCCTCTTTTGCCACCAGGGACAGTGCTTGCCTGTAGGAAAGGACTCCTACTGCAGTATTCCCTATCAGTAAACAGTAGAAGCCCCTTCTCAAGATCCAGGGTTTCCCCTTTAATCCTCACTCTGCTGAGACAGAAGAACCTGTCCCTCAGTTGTACCTTTGGCCTTAGTGAGTTAGGTTTGTTCAGAACTAACCTTTGATCTATGGGTTCTAATTGCATTCTATATAGAAGGTGTCCTGCCTTCACCTGCTTTATTGACCTCCTGACGGGAATTTGGGCTCATGTCATTGGCCAGAATTGATGTTTCCTGGAGTCTGACAGCTGTGGGATTTCAAAGGCTGTCGTCAACAATAATGACCTTTCAGCACTGCTGTTTCCTTTTGCTTTAAAAACAAGACACAGGAGGTTTTTTTTTTTTTTTTTTTAAATAAATCCTGCCCACACTGGTTCTGATGGTGGGAGAGATGATGTTGCTCACTATAGGCAGAAAGATTTTTATGCAAAAACTGCAAAACTTTTTAGTGAAATCTGACATAAAATCCTTCCTCTGTACTAATCAGTTATATATATATATATATATATATATATATATACATATATATAAAGATATCCTTTCTATAGTGAAAAGAGCAACTACAAGAATCATTGTTAATATTTAACTGAGTTGATTAGACTACTATATCATCAATATTGTAGTCCCAGTTTATATACTAGGAAAGACTAGGAAAATGATGTTTTGTGGATTGAAAATGGTCAATTATAAATGTGTATGTACATGGAGAGAAAGGGAAGGGGGGTTCGAAACGGAGGAACTTCCATAGGCTTCTGTGGGTCAAATGTTTTAAATGTTATTTAATTTCCATATTTCTATGGGGCAGGAATACATTGACCAGGGCCTTACCACTCTGTTATGCTTTCACACAAAGCTCATCACCTCCACTTGCGTACGTTAGGAACTGAGGTCCTGGGAGAATATTTACGCATGAACAACAAATGGAATTGCTTCTTCCTTGCACATGGTCCGGGACGCTAAGTCTGATATCATCGGGGAAAATTTAGGTTCCAAAAGGGAAAGTTAAAGAACATGTTTGTCTAATCCTCCCTTTAAAACACTAGTTTTGGTAAAGACGTGTTGTTTTGTTTCGTTTTTCCTGTTTCTTTCCTATTTGCAATCTGTTAGGTCTGGTTAATGTGATTTAAAGTCTCCTCCCCTGACTAACTCCAGCTTACTACATTTATAACACAGGGCAATTTATTAAAATAGTAAAGAATATGGAGTTAAAGCATCTTCCTCAACATTTGTTCCTGGGCTACCCTCTTGGGACTCACTTGTTCGTTTAATTAAATGTATTTGTGGGCTCCAGCCTTAGATCTACTGAGTAGAAATCGTAGGATGGAGCTGGAGATGCTGAAAGAGCATCACCAAAGTCTGAGGTTTCATTGGCCAGCCATATGATAGTTAATACTGCAATATGAATACAATAATAAATTTCAGTTACCTCAAATTTGAGAACCACTAAACCAGAAACTATGGCACAAAGACAACATCCAGGCTTAATATTCAACATTAGGTCCTTTCTTCTACCAGAATTGAGGATGTGGAATAGCTCTTCATTCATTGGGCTCTCGGGCACAGAACAGTGGTGTTCATTCTGCTCCACAGTAGATCCTCCATGGGTGATGCTGTGTCCAGTCCACCCTTTCAGATGCTCTACGGCTCAGCACTCCACTTGGGCTAAAGGTCCTGCTTCCAGAAATGTCAGCAGTGTCACTACCAATCATTTAGCTCCTTAAGAATTAAAATTTGTGACTCTCAGTAGCATAAAATGGCATAGACACTTCTATAACGACAGCCCTCAGGCATCTGGGGGCAAGGAAGCACTGATCTAGTTTGAGCCTCTTTATTCATTCTTTATATGTCTAAAGTGGCTATGTGTTATATGTCCACCATAACTGAGACACTCCAATAGGCTCAAATGTTCTTTACTATCATTATAATATCAAGCACGTTATAGGTACTCAATAAATAATTTTAATAGATATAATACCTATTTTCTGAAAGCCTAAAATATCTTTAATTTTACCGGTAACACAACTGCCAATTGTGTGTAGCCTTATAGCAGGGATGAGTTACTATCAAAGGGCCTCTTAACATCCACCTCCTACTTTCTGGTTTTTCCTTTCATCCCCACTCATCTTAATATTCGAAAACTCAATGAAAAGTTCAGCGGAAAATGATAAAGTTCAAATTTCATTAGCTTTTGATATCACTGTTCCTTGGGGAAGAAAAAAAATCACATTTTTGGGTGACCTTTTTAGTTAATTCACGGCTGAGAGAAAATCACCTTTAGTGTCTTTTCCATTAGTGGATAATTAGGCTTACCAGTCGGCATAGACCTGTGGGCTGGGCTGTGCTGTGGGGGTGAGGAAGAGTGGAATATGGACATCATCACACCTTTTTACCTTAGACTCCCAGACCCTGAGCTGAGGCAAATATGTGATCAGTAACTAAAGGGAATCTCAGGCTATGGCAACCACTAACAAAGGCTTGTTACCCAGGCTTGGGAGGAAAGCCTCCTGGGAAGAGGGATGTTAAGAGGATTGGACCTGGCTTTGAGAAACAGAAGAAAGAAGCTGTTTCCAGAAGAAGGTGTAAACATGCAGAGGAACTGAAGATTATATGCACACACAGCAAATGGACAAACTTGATTTCTGCAAGGCTTTCCTTCTGGATATTTCTACGTAGTTCAGTCTTCTCTATAATATCCCAGTCTTTCTCCTGATCAAGCGTTTTCCAGACAGACTGATATTAGTCACGTAATGATTCTTCCAGACAAGCTGGGTCAGGACTGACCTCAGAGAGTTCTTTATTAGAACAGTGTGGTCTCCAGCAATGTCACTTGTTTGTGAATTTCCCACGTGGAGAGGGTAAACCAAATTGGTGGTGTCAGCTACAATTCCCATAAATAGAAGATGAAAAGAAAGACCTGTGAGGTCACATCCAGCCTGTCTGGGGAGGATTGGGGCGAGAGGATTCCAGGATGTATCTATTTTCTAACACTCTGTCCGGCTCAGACTCCCATGTTTACGTTTATGTCGCGCCTTTCCTCCAAGGAAATGACTGCACTCACGGACCGGCGAAAGGTCACATGAAATCCGAGTTCTACCGACATGCAATAAACCTCGCCCTGTCAGGAAGTTTGCACCGAGACTTTGTGAACACTCCTTTGTGGCTCGCACCCCATCACTCCCACTTACCCACCTGTCTGTGCGAGACTGTTCTAAGCTATTCTACACCCGCTGCTCAGGGCCTCCCTTCCCAGACAGCTGCCACGACTTCCCCGGTGACCTTAATTATCACCTCGTCAAATCTCTGTATTTAGTGCATTTAATATGTCCCCAGAAATCAATCCAACCTCTCCATGCACTCACTTCAGTTAACCCTTTCGTCAGTCCCCCGCCTTCTCGCCCTCTCTTTCCACATTCTGGTTTGAAGTGACTCAGAAATAATCTGTCCTCTTATTAGAGCCTCGTAAAAAGGGACTTTGCAACCTGCCAGCTATGTGATCTTTCCACCTCGGAAAGTGAGCTTCAAAATGGTATTAGCTTCCTTCTCTTGTTGGAGCATTGCAAGACTGGTCTAAATCCGACTTACCGCCTACACCCGCTCTGCTTTTCAAGTTCGCTCTGTGCTTTGAATATTTCCCATCAAAGGGAGCGGCTGCTCTTTCCCTACAGTTAAATCTTTATTATTTTCTGCTTGCCTTGCTATGGCCGCTATGTTCTGCTCCTCTGCATTGCATTTCCTCCTTTCTCCCTCTGGCATTTGCAACCCTTTCAATTTGGGATCACCTGAGAGTTTCCTTAGTGTGTGTGTCTTCCTTGTACCATGGTCATGAATACAGATGACAATTCAACTGAAGCTAACAACCCTGTTTGCAGATTTCACTTACTTATGGACTTCTGCTGTTTCAATATGTTTATATAGTTATGATAGGTTGATCCAAGACTGACTCCACTCTGTGGAATGCTGAACAATCAGCTGAGACAGGGGAATAATTCCAGGTCCTTTGGAGCTAACAGATTAAGGTTCAAATCCTTACTCAGAATTTGCCGGCCCAAGATGTTATATTTGTTAAATATGCGAGCTGTCATAACTGATCACAGTGTGACTTACAATAAGAAACATATTCTCTCGTGCACTTAGTGGCCAGAAATTCTGCCCTCCATTTGTCTCCTAACTCTTGGCAGTTACCAATTGTGCTGGTTAGCTTTAACTCTCACCTTGAGAGAACTTCGGATCATCTGAGAAGTGAGTCTTAATGAGGAGTTAATAGGAAAGAGCTGGCACATTTGACCTGTGTTCAGGGGATTGTCTTGATTGTCGATTGAAGGTAAAAGACTAACTTGAATGCACGCAGCACCATTTCATGGCCTGGGCCTAGAACTAGATAAGAGTAGAGGAAGTTAGCTGAGCTGCAAGCAGGTAGCATGGATGTTTTTGTTTCTCTCTGTTCTTGACTGCAGAAGTGATGGGACTAGCTCTTTGAACTCCTGCCTTGGCTTCATTTCGATAATGGAGTGTGAGCAGGAACTATGAACCAAGTAAACCCTTTCCTCCCCTATGTTGCTTTCTGTCATAATATTTTATCACAGCAACAGCAAGGAAACCAGAGCACCAGCAATCTCAGGCAGTCGCTGGCCATAGATTCACCATCTCAGCTTTGGTCTCCATGTCTAAAGACCTGACTTGTCCGTCCCTCACTGTCTAATTGTCCTCATAAGGACACCTCTGACTGGGTTTGAGACCCACTTAAATCTAGTATAATATCATCGCAGATCCTCAAGTAGATCTGAAGGCGCTTCATTTCTTAACAAGGTCTCATTCCCAGGTACAGATGGGTTGGAAAAAAATCTTTGGAGGAATGCAGTTCAGCTCAGTACTACTTTCGTCAAGGCATTTGTTCTACCTGAGCCTTAGTTACTTCGTCTTTAGAAGAATGGTAATGCTACCATTCAGAATTTTTAAAGAAAATAAATAATAGTATATTTGGAAAGTCTCCAGCATCACATAAAATAAGTACACTTTAAATATCTTTTATAATTTTTTCATGAAGAAATCATGTTGGAGGGCAGATATGATCTTACTTTGCACTAAAATATTAACCACTGGTCTAGTGTTAGATTCTTAAATTTAGATAGACTTCCTTCTCTTGTTCTTAAGCAAGACAGCACTGAAAATAATGGAGGGGAAGAGGTTTAAATAAATCTTCTCAGGACTCTTTCTTCTAATTAATAAGTACATATTGAGCAATCACTTAGTGCTAAACACTGACCAAAACAAGAGTCAAGTTCTTGTGAAAAGTTGGGTAATATAAAGTATGATGATAGGTATATTGTGTAATTTCATGTATCTGAAAATAAGTCAGAGAGAAATGACACAGAGCAGGGTGAAGTATGCTGCTGAAAAGAAGATGGGAAATGGTAAACTTTTCAAGGTCAAATTTAAGGTAGGCTCTTGATGAAGTGAGTAGTCGCAGTATGCAAAGGAATGGATGTGACATACTCTAGAAGGAAAGAAGAGTTAGTCAAAAGCCCTGTGGCGGGAGGAGAGTCAGGGTTGTCAAGTATATATATTCAGGGGAGTAGAGAGTAATATTTGTGCAGGGAGACAAAAGCTAAATCCTGGGACTCTTGACTGGGATAGGCCACCACGAGTGCTAGGTGGGATTTAGCACGGTTAACAGCCAAGGACAGTGGCTACCATTAGCTGTAAGATAGTCAGGAGTGTAAATGGACCTTCCATTCTTTGGTTGAGGGGCATTTAGGTTGTTTCCAGGTTCTGGCTATGACAAACAATGCTGCCATGAACATAGCTGAGCACATGTCCTTGTGGTACAATTGAGCATCCTTTGGGTATATACCCAAAAGTGGTATTGCTGGATCTTGAGGAAGGTTGTTTCCTAATTTTCTGAGAAATTGCCATACTGATATCCAAAGGAGTTGTTCTAGATTTCACTATCCTTTTAAGTTGAATAAGTTTTGCTATTCATAGTCATAAAGAAAGGATAGTCAGCAGTGTGCACTGAGGGCCCTGTGGCTGAATATGAGAGAATTTCTCTGGCAATAGAGCACATTTCTCTCTTCTTCCATCTCTACTACCATTTCTTGGTCCACTTTTCAAATTCTTCTTCAGACGTGAGAACAACATCGACTTTGCATCCTTGCTTTTGTTCAGTTCTTAAGGTATTTACAACCAAGCATGAGGACCTGAGTCAAATCTCAAGAACACATAGAAAATGCTAAGCATAGCATGTTCTCAGAATCCCAGGGCTGGGGAGGTAGAGACAGAATGCTACCCAAGACTTTCAGGCATTCCACCCAAATTCATTCTCAGGTTCACTGAGAGTACCTGAATCAAAAACTAAGTGGAAGAGTGATTGAGGATGATGTCTGATATTAACCTCTGGCAACATACATTTGCATGTATACACAGATGTATCTCCCCGTACATAGACACATGCTAAGTGACATGGTAATTTTATAAAAGGTTATTTTATAGGATTCCGTATTCTGTTAAACGTATTTGCTTACGCTGAGGGACATGATTATTCATCTTTTGATTTAACATCTTTTGTGGAGGGAATCCTGGGGATGGAACCCTGGGCCTAACACATGATAAACAAGTGCTGTTTTTCTGAGCTCTATCTCTGATATGTTTTTAACATTTATACACTTGTAACTAAACTCAGATATGCTTTGTGGGATGTTCACCTAGGAAAGATTAGAGTTGGTGGGGTTGGGGATATTGAATTCTGCTCTCAGCACCTGCTATGCTGAATAATTTCATTTTTCTCTCTTGGGAAAGTTTGAAGAACTAATGCCCTTTCCATAATAGAATAACAGAGATTAGGAAGAGGGACAGAGTGAGGGCAGGGTGAAGAGAGGCATGGGAAGAATAGCAACAGGGGAATAACAGTCTAGTTGTTCTGTAAAGAATCTTATACAAAGTTGTCTTGTCTAAGTCTCTCTAAGTAAAGTAGGAAGGCAAGGCTTTTAAATTTCACTGTTGATAACTCAGAGTCAAGAGCAGATTGAAACAGTTTATGCTAAATGTGCAAGATTGATTGACCAAATATAATACAATAGTGAATGCCATGTATTAACTTCTGGTCAGGGCACTGGGCCTGGGACACAGTCAGTATTCAGTAGCATTTTTTGAGTTCATATGATATCATTTCCCATCATAAATTTGGTAAGGATCCACGGAGAGGAGAAGATGGACTCTATCTATTGGAGTTGCCCAGTATTGACTCTGAAACAGTTCTTTCATTTCTTCAGTTTCTTTTATTTCTTCTTTCTTGGGCTTGTTCTAAATGAACTGAGGCCAGTTCATCTAATTAAGGATGGGAGTAGGGTTAGGTGTCAGAAGATCAGTGAGCAAGACTTGAAGCCCAAAGGTTGGAACTCACCTCACCCCCACCCCTCCCACACACACACCCTGCAACCAGGTACTCTTTGTTTTATTCAGGGACACTTTGCTGGGATGAATCCACCTGACCACAGGGCATCACAACTGCCCCAGGGAGTCTCACACATTTGGGAACCAAGGTCTCACAGGTTAGTCTGCAGCAACAGTTTTGTGAGAGGTACCTTTCTTGCCCACATAGCTGAGTTAGTCAGCCCCGAGTCAGCCCTGCCACTGGAGAAATCAACTGAACACCAGTGCTGCTGAGGATGTGAATGCAGCCTCCAAATTGCTTCCCAAGTCCAGGTTGCTCTCTCAAAACAGGAGAAAAGCTAGATTATAGCTGCCTTGCCAGTAAGGTGAGAGACTAGGGACATCTCCATACCTTTCAGGACTGGGACAGTGTTCCTGGAAGTAGATCTACACAGCTTGTGTAGAGAAACATCAGGAAGAAAGTCCTGACACAATGACTCTGTTTCCCTGAGGATGACGTCCTTTAGCTGCCCTGCCCGTAGAGTTGGGACACATCTTCTTCATCTATAAAATAAAGGATTCTTGGGAATAGAGAGATGGCTCAGCAGTAAAGAGCACTTGCTCTTACAGCGTACTCAAGTTCTGCTTTCAACCATCAGTGAGGTGGCTCACAACTGGTCGTAGCTCCAGCTCCCAGGAGCATGTGTACCCCTTTTTCCATGGGTACCTGCACTGACTTGTGTACAAATGCATACTCTCTCTCTCTCTCTCACACACACACATACATGTACAATTGCTTAACTTTTTAAAAAGTCAGATATTGACAACTCTGAAGTAAAAGGATTATTTTGTTGAGCCTTCTGATCCCCATGCTTTATTCAGTCCTGAAGTCAGATCTGAGCTGGGGGATTTAGTCCCCTTCAATAGGAGCTGAGGCCCCGAGAGACGAGCAAGAGGTAAAGAAAATGCAGTACAGGAAAGCATTTCCACCCAGATCTGCTCAGATTTTCTCAGTGACTATCAGAACATTGATGTAGGCACCACACACAGACTTGTTGTGACTCCTGGGAACAAGTTACAAACAGGGTGAGTTGGAGGCACAGAGGGAGCTTGGGGGAGACTCGGGAAAGGTAGAATCTAGATCTTCAGAATGGAATCCAAGAAGGATATCTGTGAGTCAAGTGCTAATACCAAACAGGGACTAAGGGCAGTAGGTGAAGTTTCCAGCAGAAGGAAAACAAACTTCAATTATATCCAACCAATGTTTATTGAATTTCTCTCCTAACCAACTTACTCATTAAGGCAGGAAAGACATCTAGCCCTGGAGGCAAGATGTAACCCAGTCAAGTCAATATTCCAGCAAAAACAAGAGCAACACAGGAACAGACAAAGATTTGTGGAAATTCACTGAAAGGGGCCCTATCCCCTGACAGAGTTGGGGTAGCACCATGTAGCAGGGGCTTTCAGCTAGGTAGTAACACACAATGAGGGAACGGGGAGCTCAGAATCACTGTTAAGCAAGAGAGGAGAATGTGGGAAATGGGGCCTTGAATTACTGAAATCCATGGAGCACAGCAGGGAATGTCCTGCAGACATTTATCCAAATCAAATTGTAGACTTCCTTCCAAAAATAAAAAATCCTGCCCGGGAGACGCCGATAAACCCACACAAGCCATGAAGTAAATAAGATAATGGTGCCAAGATTCAGATTTGTAGGAATAAATCTTTCTCCACTGTTTTGGTAAAAAGTGACTGATATATGCAATATGACAGGAAATCATTTCTGTTGTTTTAGAACGGGGAAGAGGAGAGAAAAACTTAGGCCAGATAGTTAGGGAGATAATCTTTGAACCACTTTGGTGACAATGGAAATAAAATGAGGAGATGCTGGAGATATCGGATTATGACAGGGATTCTAATTAAAAGCACATGCTGGAGTTTTAGGGCAGGGCAAAGACATGCTTCGTGAGAAACGGAAGACAGCAGCACAAATATTAGAATAAAAGGTTGAGAAGCAGTGGTAAGATTTGAGAAAAAGTAACAATGAAGAGAATGTGTATTTCGAGAAAAAATGTAAACAAATGAACCTTGGGGAAGACTGGTCCAGAGTGAAAGTGAGGAAGGAAAGCAGGGGTTCACCCTCTGCGGCTGGATCGCAGTACATGTGCAGTATTGCAAAGGAGGATATGCTAAAAGAAAGGGTCATCAGTTTCAGGCACCCAGGGGATAAGGGACACCAAGGCAGTGTCTTTGGCAGTGTTCAGGAGGTCACTGTTGTATACAGAGCACTTCGTTTCCTCTGAACATCAGAAACTCTGTCTGAGGCTTTATAATCACAGTATCTGATAATATCCTGTCATCCCCCATCAGATTCAACAGGTATTGCTGAGGGGAGATGTGCATACACACACACACACACACACACACACACACACACACACACACCCCACGCCCTTTAGGGAAGTTCGAGGAATGCAGAGGTAGTTCTGGGGTGACAAGGGCCTTCTCAATCCGCAGCAGACTCAGCATCATCTGTAAGGTTATTACCAGCCTCCTTCCCAAAGGTTCTTAGTAATGTGAAGACCCTGCCAACTTATTTCACCCTAACCAGCTAGCAAGGTGATGTTGCTGCTTTAGGGATCATAGCTGAGGAACTGTCAAGCTAGAAAGGAAGTTCCCGGAGCTTCATTTGAAAGGCAGGTATGGAATTCCAACTGTTTCTTTGCTGTATGGTTCTGGCCTGACTTTTCTCATATGCAAAATGTTTTCTGGCCAACAGTACAGGACTCTTCCATGTGTTAAGCCAGGTCCTTAAACATGCCTGTTGGCTTAAAATATTTTCTTATCAAGGTATTTATTTATCTGTTTCAATCTGTCAACTTCCTTCAAGTAGAATTGGCAAAGCTGTGTGATACAAGGTGACAGGAAGTGTTTTGATGCAAATATGCATTGTGAACTGAGGACCCAAATCTAGCAAATTCTTATCCCCAGGATCTCACATAGTAAAGTTCATCTATTATAATTTCATAGTAAATTTGAAGCACAAAGGGTATTATTCATTGTCATCATTATGATATTTTTTACATCACCAGGATATGTTGCAGACTCATTTTGCAGTAAATGCACATTTTCAGGTTTGACTAACATTTCTCCCAACAGCCTCTGGTTGGTTCATTTCATCTCTTCAAGTTTCAGCTTTTCTTTTTCTTTTTTAATTAGAAATAGACTTTTCTGTCATACAACACATCCTTATCACAGCTTCCTCTCCCTCCTCTCCTCCCAGCTTTCTTCCATGTCCCTTTCCGGCAGGATCCACTCCCCTCTGTTTCCCTTCTGAAAAGAGCAGGCCTCCAAAAGTCAACAACCAAACACCACAAAACAGGATACCATGAGACAAGGCAAAAGCGCTCACATCGAGACTGGGCAAGACAACGCCATAGGAGGAAAAGAGTCCCAAGAACAGACAAAAGAATCCGAGACATACTCACTTCTACTGTTAGGAGTCACACAAAATTACCAAGCGAACAGCCATGACATATATGCCGAGGACCTGGTACAGACCCTTCCAGGCGCTATGCTTGTTGCTTCAGTCTCTGTGAATCAATATGAGCCTTGCTTAGTTGATTGGGTGTATCGTATTTTCCTGGAGTCCATGACCTGTCTAAGTCCTACCATATTTCGTCCTCCTCTTCCTTGGGGTTCCTGGAGATTCAGGGGGAGGGACCTGGTAGAGACCTTGAAGTTAGACTCTCTCTGCACAATGCCTGACTCTGGCTCTTGGCATCATGTATGAACTGTCGTTGGAGGAAGACTCTCCTTTGACAACTGGACAAGGCACTGATCTATGAAAATAGTAGATTATCATTAGGAATCACTTCACTATTTTTTTTTTAATTTTTTATTTGCAAGTCTCATTTGGCTCTTCCCTAGGTCACTGGGATAGCCATTGTCTGGCTCCTTGCCATCGGGGCAGTGTAGGGCATAGGCTCCCTCCCATGGAGTGAGCCTCAAGTCAAATCACTGGGCATTAGTTGGCCACTCCCACAGGTTCTGTGCCACACTGTCCCAGCACATCTTTCAGGCAGGACAGATTGTAGGTCAAAGATTTGTGGCTGGGTTGGTGCCCAGATGCTGTCTGTAACCTGCAGGGTACCTTCTTGATCCAAGGAGACTAGAACACAGGACTGAAAGCTACATGCAGGCACCGACTTGATCTCTCCACATTTAATGAGTTCTGTGGATAGCGTCCTCAGCAATGCGACCCATCTGTTGGTTTTCAGAGAGAAACCTTCTGCCCTGGCTTCAGCTTAGTTTTTGGAGGATATTTCCATAGGAACTCCTTACTAATAACTAAATGCAACATAGTCCAGCTACTGGGAACCTTGCCTGGCTAGGAAAGATGGCTCATTCTCAGATTTTCAAAGTCTCAAACATTTCAAAACAGAAATAGCTGGAGCTTCAGAAGGTAGCAAGAAGAGAAAACATGTTTATTCTGTTGACTTATGAAATGGGAAAGTTTGTATATGTTTAGGTGTGGAGATTCCTTCAAAATCAAATGAGCCTTGTGGACTAGCAGTCATTTACTACCAGATGTTTAGAATCTTGCTGAATATACACACATCTGTCAATCCGTTTATTGTAGCTAGGACATTCCTAACTAAAGGTGACCTTTAGCCTTTTGTTTATATAAAGTTAACCATAGTCCCCACAATCTCACATATTTGGAAGGGGCGGAGTCAAATAAAGCACCCTTTTAATCACACACAGAGGCATAATTTGTTTCAAATAAAGATGAAGATGAGCTGCAGCTAGATCACCATCAGCTCAATGCGAGATACAAAGGTTTCCTTCTTTATGTTTGCATTTAGTCATTTTTATAGTACTGACTTCCCAGCTCATTTCAGAATAAATCCATGCAGCATTGAAACGAATGCCAAAGAAACAGAAAAAAACACCTCCCTCAGAATTTCCCGTCCATATTTATAGTGAGTTGACAGATATTGCATTTCCTTCAGATCAAGCACTAATCAATTCACTGCTAAGAGGAAAAGCGAAAGAAAAACAGAGCAGAGAGAATGAAGAAAACGGATGAAGAGGAACAGTTAGTGTAGAGCTTCTGGTCATTTCCCTTCTGCTATGAGTCTCATTAGGAGCCCTAATTTGCATTACATTAATAAATATAGAAATTGGGAAAGCAATAAGCAAAGAAGCTGCTGTCACATTTGCACATGCGTTGCTGTCACTCATTTCTTAAACCCAGCATCTTGAATTCTGCAGTTTGAGGCTTTGAAGAGAGCAGTAAGGATCTCCTCATCTTGATCATGATTCTCCTGTTTACTGAGAATACAAGGAACGGGGTAAAGGGAGGTAGTGACCTCAAACAACTCCCATGCATCACCAATTCAGCACCTTTACACCCCAGGATTATTCTCCCCCTCGCTGTTGCTCTGACAGATTCCCTGGTGCGTGATAGATTTTGGAAAACTCAGCCAGCTTTTGCCATTGACAATGGAATGAGCTGGAGTGTTGGGGTAAAAGACAAAGGTTCTCTGGATTGTGTCTCTGGTCGAGACAAGGACATTGGAGGCAGTAGTGCAGAACTGGAGTATGTTTATGTGTGTCACGTTTCTTAAGAGCTAATGTGCCTAGGAATCATTTGGCGATTTTTGCTACCAAGTAGACTGGTTCTACAAATATAGACACTGGGAATTTCATCTCGCCCTGGCCAGCAATGTGTTTCAGCTTATTCTACCACTGTATACCTCATCTTCTGTAACAAAAGCAGAGTGAGATTTACTCTTACAGTCCAGAAGGGCTAGGTAACTTTTATTTCAAAATTCAAAACATAGCAAAAATATGATCAATAATTTAGAGATTATATAAGGAATGCCTCTTGGTTCCCTACTGTCAGATATAGAAACCAGTGAGCCATTGGCATAGTGATGCTGATGGAGTTCTCCTGATTGTTCTTCCCAGTCATAGCTATTGCCTGCCAGGGATGATGTCCCATGCCTTATTCTTAGGAGAAAGTAAGGGAGATAAGGGTTGAGCATAGGAAAGAGAGTGTGCTCACATTCATTGAACACTCTTTGTGGTGAATTTACTCAACACTTTAGGTTTTAATCTTTGCAAAGTCCACAAGAGAGCCAGTAACATTATATATTAACTATAAAACAACTCAGAGGGTTCAGGAAAGAGGGGGGAAAATCAAAGAGACTTAGTAGTTTGCCCGGAGCCAAGTTTGCTGAGAAGATAGATAACCTGAATTCCTCCATTTATATATAAAAATATGTGTTTCTGTCTTACCCATCCCTTATCTATTGTTTGACTAGAGGCCTATTGGAATATTTTAGTTATCCTGCATCACTTCCCCTGAGAAGAATGCGCCTGATTTAGTACCAGAGCATCACAGAAGGAAGTGAACATGCCCTTTTTTGGAGAATAGTGCTGAGAAAGGGTATTGTCATATTGTGAAGGTTGACCTCAAACTCATTCATGGTGTTTCTTCTTTACTATAATCTTCTTTATGGTGAAGAGTTTCCTTCAAACTAACCATTCTAAGCTCACTTGCATGTTTCACTTATTACTTCAAAAACTTTTTCTACAGAAACATGAAAGCAGTATTGAAAGACAAACACAGAGGTGAACCTTTTGAATAGTAGCATAGGTTGACACGTATATTCTCAATACTCTTGGTTCAAATAAATCTGTGCACTGTATTATGATAAAATTACTAATAAAGATCAAAAAAATCTAAAAAACAACTATTCAGAAAAGGTAGTTTATCCAACGCTAATTTAATACTGACGCCAAAGTATAGCTCTGAAAAAGTGAAGCTCGTTTATGTGGAAATAAATCGATGGAAGTTAGGTGAATCATTAGCCTTTATGGCTTCTACACACTCATTAATTACTACCTATATCATTAAGATAAGTCTTATTGGTTTTTCTGCATTTGATTGCACCATGAATTATTTTCTGATGGAATGTGGGATGTGGCTCCTAACTTAAAAGGACAAAAACGTCCTTGTCAAGATGACCTTGCGTATGACATGAGATAGACCGTGATTAGTGTTGTGGATAATCCTGGTCTTTTATGCCCTTGTTCTGCTAAAGAATCGTTAGGAGGTTTTATACATAGTGAACTCTGAATAAATAAGCCCTGTCCAGAGAATACTGGAATCCTGGGTCTTCAACAGATTTCTTATATTAAATTTTGTGGGTTTTTTTCCCAGAGAGATCATTAGTAGTGGGCTGTAATACAGACTATTTTCTAACATTTTCAGTGACAACTTTAGAAATTTCATTTGTTGGAAAAATTTTACTGGATGTTTTTATTACATTACTTTTGTTCTGTATTACTTATGATTTTATTAATAGCTAGGTACATATAAAATGGGGCAATGCTCAAATACAAAAGGTGTCTAGATTGCCAGACAGTACCCCTTTGAGGAGCTGTGGAGGTAACAAAGTTGGTACAGTGTTCACTTTCAAGGATGAGGACCTGATTTCAATCCTCAGAACAGATATGAAGCCAAATCAACCAAAGACAATAACAACAGGATGTGGTAAGAGATGCTTGTAATCTCAGAGCTGGGGAGGCAGAGGCAGGTGGGTTACTGTGAATCACTGACCAGCCTAGTCAACCTGGAGATTTCCATGTCGTAGGGAGATCCTATCTCAAAAAGTCTAGAGGGCAGCAGAGGAAAAAACACAGAAGCAATCCTGACCCCCATATGCAGGAGTATACAAGTGCCCATTTGCATATATAAACTCATCTGAGATGTCATTTTGTGTTAGATGAGGTAGCTGCATAGGTGATGTCATCAATAAATAACATGTGGTATATACATAGAGTAGATGTTATGGAAACTACTGAAGTATCCATGCTACAGCAAGAATGATTTTGGAAGCATGCAAAGTAAAAGAAACCAGGTGCCAAGACTCACATATGTATTCAATTAAATTGTTCAGTTTGCTGACAGATTCTAGAACAGGACAATCTGTGTCAGAATAAGCACTCCAGTGGTTGTTTGGAGCAGAGGGGAACAAAAATGAAGAGTGATTGCTAGTGTGTGGAATTTCTTTGCAAGGCAATAAAATATTCTAAATGTAAAGAGAGCTAGGGTTTGTACAACCCCACGAATATGCTAAAATTGCTCGTACGTCATGAAAGGATTGTATGGTACATAAATGCTTGGTCAACATAACTGTTATTTGCAAAATTGAGGGGGTTGTGAGATGGCTCGGTGAGCAAAGGTGCTAACCACTGAGCCTGCTGGCCTGAGGTCAACCACCGGAACTTACACGGTGGAAGGAGAGAACCAAACCTTGCAGGTTGTCTTTCGACCTTCCCATGTGTGCCGTGGCACACATGACCTTGCTAAACCCTCAGCACACACTGGAGAGTGCAGTCTAGGAGAGAATAAACTTTCAAAACGAGAACTGCTTGAAAATGGTTGTTGTAGGTGAATCCACACATCAGCTGATGCCAATATGGCTGAGAGGTCCACACCAACAAATGTGCCCAGTTGTTCTATTCCTTGTCTCTCTTTGGAGTGGCATATCCCCCACAGAATGATTTTCTTTACAGATGTAAGAAGAGATGTCTCTCTCCATTTTTCATGCCCTCCTGGTGGTCTCAATGGCACATGCTGGATGTACGGTGAGATAGTACAACTCACAGGGCAAGTAACACATTGTTCTGTTAAAAGACAAAACATCTCATTGGGTTTGTAATATATTATTGTTCAAATAAGAAATCTGGAGAAAGAAGAGAAGAATGAATCCTTCACATTTTCTTCTTCTTAACTGTAATGCATCCAGAGATTGCCCACAATTCCTTTGCTTGCCTAGTCTCTGAGAAGCAGGGAATATTGCTTTCTTTTATCTTTTTATTTCTGCCTAAATTGTCAGTGACGAGTTTCTACTGGATTGAGCTGTTACTCAAGCTGCCTCGGAGGTAACGCCAGGAAGATGATACTGCTTCAGCTTAATGCTTAGAAGCTAAAGAACAGGCTGAGCTTTGGTCGACGTTCCTGCAGGAGGGATGACTTAAGGACCCTGAAGGGGTTGGCAGCTGCCAGGGACCTTACTCCAGAAAAAGTCTGTGTGCTGATGTTAGAAATGAGATCTTCCCTGGTAAAGATGTAACAGATTTTTTTTTAAAAAAATGAACATTTACTTAGAATATCAAAAGGCTTCGCAAATCATAACAAATTACAGAGGAGAAAGTGTTACTGAAATACTGCGTGAAAAGAGCACTATCATTTCCAACATGGAGTCTGATCATTTCCAGCTCTCAGGGCTAAGGCCTATGGCATGTGTCTATAGCATAAATGAATACCTAAACTTGGGTTTTATAGCATGATATTGGATGAATTAGGGAACTCATAATCATTAACAGACTTCTTAGAAACCCTTCTGATATGGAAATGCTTGCTAATGATACATGAGCGTCACTATAATCTGTATACGTCTTTAAGTCACCTCCTGGAGTTGGTGTCTGGGTGGCCACAGACAGCACCTCGGCTTTCTTCCTGAGAGGAGATTCGGCAGGAGAGTGGAAAGCAGCAGGACCAGCGAGGTTAGCACATTGCTGCTGAAAAAACCTCTCTGAACAGCACATAGCACATAAATGTGCATAATTCCTGTGCTTTTATATACTCATTAAAATAAATTTACTTTAAGCCGAAGGAAAAAAAAAACTCACTTCTGCAAATCTTATTATAATAGAGGGAATGTGTTCCCAAAGGACCCTAAAACTTCAGTTCCATGGACTTCCTGTTAAATACCCCTCTACTGACCCACCCCTTCACAAAGTCCATTGTATAGAAATCTGTTTTCTCCAATTCCTCTGCTTCTACATCTATATAGAAATGCTGCTGTTGGGACAAGGATATGTGTGGAGATTTACTAAGGACACCATCCCTAGCCCTAGGTTGAAAGAAATTTTACGTGCTATCAGGCACATACATTACAATTTAAAACAGAGAGGATATCCAGACGGTGGTTCAATATGAGAAAAGAATTCTTTAATTCATCAAGATTTCTTTCTTTTCCTAGAATATTTTCCACTTTTTACGCATTCCCGTTACTAAGGAGAGAAATGAAACCTTCCTTCCCCTCATAAAATACATCTTTAAAACAAATTCATAGTAATGTCTTCACCATGAGAGTATTATTAGATTACTGAATCAGTGTGAGTCAGAAGCCTTAAATCTTATCACACTGGCTTAGAGGACATTTGTTCCACCAGGAGTATAAATCTGCAAGGCAAGAACAGATCACCTTTCTTACAACAGTGAAGCGAACCACTGTGGAATCCTCCTTGATTCTTCTCAAGGCACAGTTCAGTGCTCTTACCCATCCAATACCGGTTATTAATGCTAATGATGTCCAAGGTTCCTGATGAACCCAAACTAGGTTTCAGACAATAAGACAAAGTCTTACCACCCAGGATCTAAGAATTTAGACATATGAGGTATGTACAGAAGACACTGTGTGGCAGGTGACATAAAGAAGGTTGGGACTCTATATGAGGAAGCTTTCTTCTCACCCTCAATTTGAAGACAGGAGGATAGATAAAATGTACTGATCCCTGCCCTCATTGGTCTTACAGTTTTTCTAAGGAAGCAACTCAATGGATAAACCAAGATACAACATTATATATATTTTTTTATTATTTCCTAGGGAGATGTGAACGGATGTCTATTCACTCTACTTAGGGCACGTATGACAGATCAAAGAAACAAATTCTTTCAAGTTAACCAGTGAGTTTATTGGGATTATTTGTAGGATTGTGTGTTACTCAGCGGAAGCTGCATTATCACCCACCCTAGCATGGCTGACAGACTCCTAAAAGCTGCATCCTTAAACACAGCATGCTGGCAGCTCCACAGAAGAGTCACATGTCCTAAGCACCTGTTCACTGCTTTCATAATGCTAGGGAGTAGCCTTAGGAACCCTGTAACTTGCTGACCTTCCTGTACCTGTAATTTCACAAGCTTTCTAATCTATCAAAGTTTTGTTAGCTTCCTGAGTTTTAGGGCATTCTCTCCCTACCTCCAGGAAGAAGTACTTAAGCTTGGAGTACATAGCTACATAACACAAATGTGTACATATAATTATCAATGTGATATGTTTTGGAAAAAGTAGATTTCAGAAGCAAGGAGAGTCTTGGTTCAGAACAGAAGAAGTAGAGTTGGACAAATGGTTTAGTGGATAAAGGGATGACCATGCAACACTGAGGATCTAGAGTTTTGTATGCCCAAAGTCCATAGAAAAGCTTACTGGGTGTAGAAAACTACTCATAATTCCAATGCTCGTGTAGCAGAGATAGGGATTCCCAGGGGAAAATGTCTAGCCAGATTAGCCAGGATTTGTGATCTTCAGGCCCAGTGAGAGAATTTGACTCAATAAGGAAAGTAGGAAGTGACTGAGGAAGACAACGACACTAACCTTTGACCTTTACATGCATGCACACATGCACATTTATACATGGACACACACTTGTGTCCCAAAACTTGTGAACATGTGTGAACATGTAATACATACCTGCACACCACACACATACATACACACACACACACACACACACACACACATACATATTCATACATACAAAAAAGTTTGGGGTCAAAATAATTATGAGGTAATGTGGAAGGAGAGGTGAATTCTCTCCAGCTCTTCTCTGAGTGCTCCCCACTGAGATAAAGATGTGCAATGTTTCAGTTGTTAGTGCCCATTTTATTGTATGATGGTTAGATAGGCATGCCTTCAAATGCCCTCATGTACATCTTTAACTTTTAGAGAACATGATGTGAGATCTGGCACTTTTTGATTCTTTACATGGGAGTAATACTATCCCTAGATTCCCATCTGTACCAAATGAATCACTCTCTGTCTTGCAGAGATGCAGGGGTAAGTAAAGGGTAGTGAAGGCCAGACTCTTGCTCTAATTTGTAATGTACTTGGATGGCCACAGAAAAAGCACATTCTTTTTTAGCTCAGAACTCTATTCCAGCCTCATACTGTGTTGCTTGCCTGGAGCTTTAGTAGCTAAATAACTTGATTGGAAAAAAAAAAACTTGCCTTAGGGAGTAGAGTTATAAGGATAAGGAAAAAAGAAACATTTGAACAAAAGAACAAAGTGAAAGAAGAGATATGCGCTATGACATGTTAATCACCATTGCTGAGTGACAAATCACATTGGAATTCAGAGATGAGAGTGGTACACAGGAACACACTTTCTATGGGTCAGTTTCACCAGCCTTGGCTGGGTATTTCCGGTGTCTTAGAGTCTACCATAGATGTATTGGTTTGTCTTTAGTGATTTCAAGGCTCAGTGTGGTTAAGTTCAACATTCAAGATCATTCTGGTTGTTGGCAGGACTCTTCCTCCCTGGCATTTGGCTTGGGGTCACATTTGTTTCTTGTGAGTATCTTGGCTCATTGATATTGCAGCTTGTTTATTCTATCTAGGTGAGTGGGAAGGTGATAGTAACATTACAAGTTAGGAGCGTGTGTATTCCCTCTGTATGGATTAGGAGTTCATCACTAGTTTTGCTCTACTCTCAAGAAGTAGCTATAGCACAGAGGCATAGTTTATATGACCTGGGGATCGATGACAGTCCTCTTGGATGCTGATCTTCACAATAATCCTATGCAAGATCTAGCTGCAAATTTCCTGTAAAAATAATGAGGCTCAATGAAGGAAGAACAGAAAATCCTTCAGTACTATTCTTTAGCAAATGTCTTCTGCCATGGGGAGAAACAACTCCAAAGTGTTAGGTTAATGCTCACACTCACATCAGATGAGTTGGTTAAGGAAATAATCTGGTAGTCACATGTGATACCATGTTGACATAAGGTGTTCACAATTGCTCAGATGTTAGAAAAGACGAACATCTTCTACACTACATCTGCCCCAAGAGTCCCTCTCAGTCTTCCAGCTTCTAGTCAGCATAGTGCAGTTGCTTGAAAATTTCTCTGCGGTGTAGTACTCCATTGTGTAAATGTCCCACATTTTCCTTATCCATTCTTTGGTACATTTACACAATGGAATACTATAACACAGAAAAAAATATTGACATCTTGAAATTTGCAGGCAAATGGATGGAATCAGAAAACATTTTGAGTGAGGTAACCCAGACCCAGAAAGACAAATATTGTATTACTTACACATAAGTGTTTCTAAAACATAAAACAAAGAAAACCAGCCTAAAAATTACAATCCCAGAGAATTTAGAAAACAATGAGGACCCTAAGAGAGACATACATGGATCTAATCTACATGGGAAGTAGAAAAAGACAAGATCTCCTGAGTAAATTGGGAGCATGGGGATCATGGGAGAGGATTTAAGGGGCAGGGGAGAGGCAGGGAAGGGAGTAGGAAAAAAATGTAGAGCTCAATAAAATCAATAAAAAAAATTCTCCTTCCCTCTATGTCCCATGCAATTATCTAGAACTCTTGTCTTTTCATCCTATTCCAGAGGACAGAAGTCAAGAGGAAAGGTGTGCCTATAAAATCAAAAACCAAAATATCCTTTTTTAAAATCTTGTTTTTGCAAAAAGAGGCTTGGGTCTCACTGACGAAGCAATGCATATTCTTGTAAGAAGTCAGGGAAGAAGAAAATCTGGAAACCCAAATATTTAATAACAGCCTCTATTTATAACACACTTTATTTGTAGGTTTAATTACTCTACACAGATTATGAACTCCTCAAAGAAATGTTCTTATTTTCTTCTTTCTTCTGTTACCCAGTAGCATATTTTAGGCCGAGAGTGGAAGAGTGGATGGCTGTGACATTTTTCTCCAGTGGGCTGGTGTGATTGAAAGAGAAAATGTGCTTGGAAGTGCTATGTGAATTGTAGCATAAAATTGTGGCACACTTTTTATTTTTATGTTTTTATTGCAATGCTCACCCATCAGCATCACCCTCTTGCATATCTCTTTTGCACCAGAGGGAAAGAGAAGCTTTTTCATAGACAGACACCCCAGTTAGACCATTAGGACCTGAGCTCAGCAACATCCACAAATCCTCTCCAAAAATGCATTTATGCATGCATGCTCTGCCTGTGCAATCCAGGATGCTGAGAGTGGAACTGTCACCTATGATGGTGTACATGCATCCTCTGCCTGTGCAATCCAGGATGCCGAGAGTGGAACTGTCACCTATGATGGTGTACATGTTTCTAGATGTTACTTTTTTACTTATAAACACAGTCAAGTTGGTATAAAATTGGGAAATAGGAACAACACTATAATGAGACGAAGCCTCTGCTAGTCTTCTATCCTTTCTTCCCCATACAGTCTGCATGTGTGTGAGATTCTGTGTACATAGACCTTCTATCTTGCTGCATTCGAAGTCTATTGTGAGTATTTTTTGCAATTCAGAAGACTTTAAGATATCAATATCTTTTGAAACCTTATCGTAAAAGACTTTCAAATAAAATAAAGCTAAACTAAACACCCACATAAAAATTTAGCCAGATACAAAGTCTACGTATCTCTACGGACAGTTAGAACAATGGTTCTGAAACAGAGGTGTTCAACATTGGGTTTTACCTTTTACTATTAAATATTCTTCTGTACACCCTTTCACCACCAAACATGAAAAATCCCTTGACATTAAAGCTAGAAAAGTAATTAGCTTTATATCTTCTTTCATGACTCGCATGTCCTTTACCTGTATCCAGTCCATCATCACCTAATATTGACCTTTCCTTGTTCTGCTTCTGATATGTTACACTGTATCATCAAGCACATTTGTTTGCATAAAAACATATATATTATAGTTGAGGAACTGAATAAGAGGGAGAAAATGTGTGTCCTCTGAAATTGTGTGATCTCATTTAAAATTATGCATTCTAAGTCCTTCCATTTTTTTCCTAGTTTGATATTTCATTTTTTCTTAATTTTGAAAAGCATTTCATTTTATTTATGTGCCAAATTTTCACTATTTATTAATTAATATAAAATTAAGTTTGTTTCATTTCCTTATTATAGTTTATAAGACATCAATAGAAGTATATTACGTTGTTGGTGACTTAATATTTCATTTAAACATATGTACCAAGTTAAGCTGTTTCTCAATTTTAAAGATTCATATTACCCCGCGTTCATAAAATGAGTTGTTGGCAGAGCTCCAGAACAAGTCAGTGTCTCCACCTCTGGTTACATTTTGATAGTTTTAACTTTGGATTATGAGGTCAGTGTTAGCACCATTTAAATATTTTAGAGTTTTTGCTATTAAGATTATAATAAAATTACATCATTCCTCCCTTCCTCTTCCTTTCTCCGAACCCTTATATATGTATAAATATCTATAAATATCTATTCCTAACCTTCTCAGCATGTATAATCGTGTAATGTTACTTGTATGTATCCTTTCAGGGATGACCATTTGGTGTTAGATAACCATTTGGTGGGTCTCTTCCCTGGGGAAGACTTCTCTTCTCAGCAGTCTTTGGTGACCTGTGTTGGTTGGCATAAGGTTAAGGGATCATGACCTTCCCTTGTCCCTTTTAGCATGTATACTGGTATTGTTGTTGTTCAGGACATGTTTAGGCAGGCATATTGGTGAGATTCTATGGGGTTGCTTTTGTCATTTCTAGCAGACGCAACTCCACTTCAAATCATGTTCCTCCCACTCTTAAATTCTCTCTATACCTTCTTCTGCTGTGATCCCTGAGCCTTAGGTACAGGAATTGTGCACGTTTTAAAGTTTTGCAAAGTATTTTTCCTGGAAATATCTGTAACTCTACATTCCTTCATGATTTGTTAGGATATAGTCAATTTCATTTTAATTTTATTTTTTAATTCATAAAGTTGACTTTTCCCCATTTGCTTAAAAATAATTTGCATTTTCTTCTGTGAATGATTAATTCATGACTTTTGCCAACTTGGCACTTGATGCTTTTCTCTTAATCTGTGAAAACTTTTTAATTAAATGTTTTTAATCTTTTGACTGTATCTCGAAATCACTTCATTGATTTCTTTGGATTTGATACTGTGTCTATGGTGTTACTGATATCTAAATACATTAGCTTCTGGTGTAACATTTTCAGGAACTGAACACTCTATTCAACTCTCTTTGAAAATTATGATCAAATACTTTTAAGCACATGTGGATGTTCAGAATATGTAAGTCAAATAAATAGATACCATCTAAGAATCATGTGTGCTGTTTTAAAAAGAAGGATAAAACGGACACTCTGCTCCCTAGCATCAATTGAAGAAAAGAGCCAGTGCCAGTACTTGGCAGTCCCAGGTATCCTCCCTAGTGCACAACTAACCTCCAGCCCTGCAGTGAACACAGGCTCTGATTGTATGATATTCACTTCCTAAGCTTGAAAATTGTGTGTAGTCAATACCTAATCAATATATCATTACTTTCTCATCTTTGGATTTTATATAAATGTAACCACAATGTGGCATTTTGCTATTATTCACTTTAGCAGTCAAGAATACACAGTTCTAAAGCACACTGCTTGACCAATGGCACTCTGTGTTTTCATTGTCACAATCTGAATATTCCACAATTTATTCACTGTTTTCCTTTCTTGTCTTCTGTACACAAAATGTGTGTGTGTGTGTATGTATGTGTGTGTGTGTGCATGTACCTGTGTTCAAATGTGTGCGGGCACATGTATGTGTCAGTAAATGTGTGATGTGTTTGCATGCATATATGTTCACATGTATGTGGGCACATATATGGATCAGTACATATGCACTGTGTGCTGGTACATGTGGAAATCCAAGACAGACATTGAACATTTTATTGACTTGTTCTGCATGTTATTTACTGAGCAAGGACCTTCTGCAGAATCCATAGTTCACCCCTTCAGCTAATCTAGTAGTCAACTTGCTCAGGAGATTTCTAGTCTATCTTTCCTAGGAACTGGCATTATTGCAGGGCTGCCATGCCCACCCTGCTTTTATTGGGTACTTGGAATTGACCTCTAACCCTCATACTTGCTCTGTAAGTGCTGTATGCACTGAGCAATCTTGTCTTCATTAGTTCTATTCTCTTATGTATTTTTCTCTCTCTTTAAAGTCAGTTTTAGCTGATGAACCAAAACTCTTAACTTTTGCATAGGCAGATGTGTGCAACCCTACCTCTATGATCTGTTTGTTTTGTATCTTGAAATCCTTCCATTCCTTCAAGTCATTAAGACTCTGTCTCTTCTTAAATATTAATGGTTTGGATTCTGAAGTTGCTGATATAATTGTAATTTAGGATGCCATAGAAGGATCTGGTTCTATTTCTTTTTCCACATGGATAAATGGTTGTACCCAAATATACTATTTTCCTTCAGTGATCTGAATGTTTGCTTGATGCTAAGTCTCATCCTATATCCATTTATAATAATGTTCTTCTTTTCACTTTTCTTTTCCTTCACTTAATTTTATTCCTCATTATACCTAATTTTATAAACAGGTTAACAGAAAATATGAGACCCATATTTATTGTAAGACACACAGAAGGAGTTGGATGGGAAGAGTCACTTCTGACGTTCTGTTGAACAATGGACTAAGAATGACAATGTTCACTTGCAAATCAAAGAATAGAGAGTAGAAAGGCTTTTGCGTTTTCCTAATGTCAAGGAAAGATAAGTGTTGTAAATAGTAGCTATAAAAAATTTCCAATCTGATCATTTCTCACTGTGTCCTGTATTGAAATATCACAGTGTACACTATAAATGTACACAATTACTGTGTTAATTAAGCAATTCAAAATTCAAATATGTACGGCTAAACTGAAATGGCAAAAGGTAGTTATTTTTATCAAACTGCATACAGTTAATTATATTGGAATAATATTTAACATATGATCGACATGAAATTAGGATAGTTATATTTTATAGCATGTCAATCAACTATTTTATATTTATATTCTGTTACATTTATAGTACCTCTTTTTTTTTTTTTTGGTTTTTTGAGAGAGGGTTTCTCTGCAGCTTTGGAGCCTGTCCTGGAACTAGCTCTTGTAGACCAGGTTGGCTTTAAACTCACACAGATCTGCCTGCCTCTGCCTCCCAAGTGCTGGAATTAAAGGCATGAGCCACTACTGCTCAGATAATACATCTTAAATTGGACTGCAATAGAGATAAAATGCTCAGTGATTGGCTGCTTCCTGCCTTTGTGATAACCATTGGCAAATTGGGGATCCTGCCCAAATTTGCTTTCTTTTTCAGGAATATGCCACAAGATATTTTATGTGCATTTAGATCAGCTTAAAGGGTGCTTTTTATTTTTTAATTTTAAGAGTTTTAAGTTTTATTTTCTTGAGAACTGTTTACATGAGAACTTCATGTATAACATGTCCCTTCCACCTTCTCAATCCTTCTTGTTCATGACCTCTTCTTTATTTATTGATAAATTTCATATATATCCTACTGTGTCCATTCAGTTTTGCTTATATGTACATGTGTTTAAGATGGACCACTTGGAATGGACTAACCCATCAGGGACATATCCCTGATAACTCAGCATCTTGCACAAAGAAGCTCCTCATCTAGGGTGGAGCCGTGGGAATTTTCCCCAACCCACATTGACCCATTGACTCTTGTGGTCTTGCTTACTGACCAATATTTTTGAGATTTTTATGACTGTAGCATCCCTGACAGGTTTAGCATTCAGAAGCAGGATTGTTTTATTTCATTGTCCTTAGAGGATAGTATATACATATCTATGGATATACTTGTATGAAGCCATTTCCCCCTTTTTTCAAAATCTATACCTTACCTCAGTTTTCCCTCTTGCTAAGTTATGTAAGTGATTCAAACCATGTTATTAAATCACTACACCAGTGCTGAACTATTACATATCACTTAACGAATTAAAACAGCAAACATGCATTCCTCAGATTAGGGACCTGATAGTTAAATGTACTTTAGACTAGGTTTGGTAAGCTCTGCTTCAGATTATAAATTCATCTCAAAACTCTGTTCATATGTCTTTCCTTATGGGACTTCTACCTTGAATATGGTCTCATGGCATACCATACCATGGGAATCAACTATTCACATGATCCAAGAACATCTCAAGGCTTCACTTGCCTCATGCCTAGTAGCATTCTTTTAGCCTAAGCAAATATCATAGCTCAATTTCACTGAAGTAGAGAAATACTCAAACATACACTAGGAAAACACAGCCATGGAAAATGTGCACCTAAAAGCCGTGTAAATCAGGAAGCAAGAAGTTGAAGAATTTGGAGCAATGATGAGATACGCTAGGTTTCCTAAACATATACATCAGTGTCGACTGTTTTATTAATTAATTTTTTGCACTTTTTTTTTTCATTCTGGCCACAGTTTCCCCTCCCTCTTCTCCTCCTGTTCCCTCCCTCTGCCTCAACTCTGACTGCCCTTATCTACTCCTCCTCCATTCACAAAGGGCCAGGCCACCTGTGGGCATCAACAGAGCATGGCACGTCAAGTTGGGCAGCACCAAGCTCCTCTCCATGCACCAAGGCAGGGCAAGAAAACTCAACATGGGCAATAGATTTTCAAAAGCCAGTTCAAGCGCCAGAGACAGTACTGTTTGAGACCCCTTTCTTGTTTTGTTCTTTATGCCTAATAGTTGAGAGTTGATAGTTCATGGCTTTGTAATTAGGCTTTGAATAACTGAGAAACTATGATAATAAAGATTGCATTCTTATATATTAATCCGCATCTTATATATTACTCTGCATCTTTAGGTTTTTATGGTATTCCTCAGGATCAGAGGAGGATGAGTAGGTTTGGGGTTTGAGGTTGGTTTCATTCAGTGACCATGTAATGCCCTTGATTTGGTCTCTTTTTATTTTAATTCGTTTTAACATAAGCTCTATCAGGTTTTCCGTGAGTCCTTGACATTACATCTTTATAACACATTGTTCAGAATGAAAGGGAGGGCTACTTGATAGTTTAAAAAGATTTTTAGCTATCATATATTAATTGTATGCAATAATGGATTCCATCGTGTTTTTTCATACATGTGTGCAATATATTTTGATCATATTTGCCCCCTGTTTCTCTTCTCTCCTTTCATTTCTGCTGATTCCCATCCCTTTTCCCACTAGTTCCCTCCTACTTTTGTGTCTTCTTATTACTTAAGTTTCTTATTACTTATTACTTAAGTTTCTTGGGTGAGCTTGTGGTGTAAGTAGGGGTGTCTACAGGAGCATGGTCAACATACTAGTGACTACACCACTAAGGAAAATTACTTTCCATTTCCCTCAACAACATTAACTACCTGCTGATGTCCGGTGTGGGCAGATTTCAGGCTACTTCTCACGTGACAGAGGGAGAAATCTTATTTTGAGACATCCATTGAAAGCCTTTACTTGTGATTTTGTGTTTTAAACTAAGCTGTAAGCACTCCCTGTACAGATAATCACTATGCTCATGAATAATGATCACATTAAAAAAAGTACTGCATTGATGAGTCAGTACGACCAGAGCTGTCCTGAAAATACAAGTAGGACCACTGCCTAGAGCTATTAACAGTGTAGTATGATGGACAAGAGGTTGAAGACTCAGTTGAAAGGGGAACTAACCATCTTTAAGCAGTTATAATTATCAACCTTTAAAACCAAATACAATTCCAGTTCCCTTTGTATACATATTTTACTGTTTGCTTCTAGTTTTACTGCTTTATTAAGGTTTCTTAGATTTTGTTGAGATCATTTTGTAATTTGTACCTATCCCAAGGGCGGTATTCATTTTATCCTGATTTTAAAATACGTTAACTACTGTTCTGTGTGGTGTTCAATAATTTATAACCACCAGAATCCTTCTGTATCCATAACCTTGTATGAGGTTTTCTTTTATAACAGGCAAAATATTGAATACTTAATTTGGATACTTATGTTAGGTACTGTGAAATAAATTTTATATAATGTATTTTCTCACTTTCTTTTTTAATTCTCATTTTTAAATTAAAATTTAATTACATATTTTCTCCTTACATATTGTTTTTAATATTCCTATAATCTTAATTAGATTTTTGGGGCTTATCCAATATTTGTGTCTTATTTTTTTCTTAAGAATTTGTACTTAAACTCACTTATATGCTGGTTCTCAGTGTTTTTAATAGATAGTTTGAAATTTTAGAATTATATAAACATTGTGTTTTATGATTTTTCTAATTTTCCTTAAGGTAGATTTTATTTTTCTCTCTCTAAATTCTTGAAATTAAAAGTATATTATTTAGTAAAGTATTTAGGAATTTACATCAATATATGTTTATCTTAGTTATATAGACGTCCATTATTTTCACTGTAGAGTTCCTGCAGGATAGGCTACTTTATTACATATTTCCTGCAGAGTCAGTGGGCTTTACATCAGCACCATATCTATAGGTAAAGCATCATGAAGCTGTTTCTGAGACTTCTATTCCTATTGAATCTTAAACAAATTATGTAGCTTGTTCTGTATCTAGTTTGAAGGAATACTACAGTTTTATGTACCAGTAGTAAAAAAAAATAATTCAAAATTTAAATTACCTAATTCATTTTATTCTGACAATTACTTGATTACATGAATAATATATGATCACATATTCATATAATCAATAGATAGGCTAAATCATGCAGCATTTGTATCTCACATTCATATTCTCCTACAGCACTCACTATTAACTGCCATCATTGTGTGTGCTCATGTTTGCGCATATATTTGTGTGTGTGCATGTGTGCACATGTATGCAAGTACATGTGTATACAGAGGCCAGAGGATGATATCAGGTGTCTTCCTATATAATTTTTCACTTTATTCTTTGACATAGGGTCTTTTACTTTACCTTGAGGTCATCAATTTAACTAGCCTGAGGTGGCCAACAAGCCCCAGTGATATTCCTGGTACTCCCTGGCTCCTTAGTGCTGCAGTCATCACTTGCTGTAGTGCTCAGAATCTTTACATGACTCCAGAGGAAACAAACTCAGGTCCTCAGCCTTCTGCAGCAAGCACTTTATCTACTGAGCCATCTTCCCAGCCCTGCTAGCTTTCATTCTGACAGCATAGGTAGGTTCTGTCTGTTTTGTAATGAGTTGTATCTGGTATATTTCATCCAACATTTTACTTGTGAAATTTGTTTGTGGTTTGTAAAGGGCATTGTGCAAAACAATTGTCATAAATTCTCCAAATGTTAACACCGCAAGAGACTGTGAAATCGTGCAATCACAAAACTGCAGAACTTGCATAGTGGAAGGGCAGCCTGTGACAACCAAACAGCAGATTTAAATGGACACATTTATATATGAATTGCGTATTTGCTTGTATTTTCTTATTGGGGTTACATCTTGGAGTATGGTACTGTGGTGTTGCTGTGAAGAATATTGCCCTTGTTCTTGGGAGATGATAAGGTGATGTATTTAGGGATCAAATGCTAATAGGATCTGCAGGACAACTGAAAATAATTCAATGGAGTCCTATGAGAAGGCTCAGCTGGTGATTGCAGCCACGCTGGAAGATCTGATATCTATCCTTCGTGCTTACATGGTGGAAGGAAAGAACCAATGTTCTAAATTTATCTTCTGACTTTCATACACACACCATAGTGTATGCAAGCACATGTGTGCACACACACACATACACACATTCACACAATAAATAATATGTGTGTATAACTTTTAATACTTTTTAAAAATTGCATTTTATTCATTGTTGTATGAATATTCATAGAAAGAAAACAGAAATAGTACAAAGTGAAACAAGTCAGTACAGAATGTATTGATTTCTGTCAGGCTAATTTCTCAGTTTTTAGGTAGGGTCGAATTCTTTAATAATAAAAAAAAAATTAAACACCGAGAAACAGATTTCCTGTTGGGATTTTATTCATCACAAGTGGGCACTGTGGCCTGGGGAGTTTAGTGAATTGCCTACAGTGTGACCCTGGTGGCCTTGCAGTTCAGGTCCCATGACCATCTCCTGTTCTGCTTCCAGGAAAGCCACAAGGACACAGCTGACTGACAGTTGGGAAAGGTAAAAGCTCCAAGACCTCTCAGAATTCTATAGTAGAAGTGTATTGAGTAATCGGCTAATCAGATACTGTAATCTTAAAAATGTCAAGAGGGATCAAGCACTTGGTCAGGTTCACACAACGAGTTAAGAACATCAGAGTCTGTATGGCAATCTTGATTTTCTGAGTTTCAAATCAATATTACTTTCACTGTATCATCAAAGATCTGAATGTAGGAGCAGGGAGAAGTTTCAGTCTGGAACATTAGGGTAGCACAGTTATTTTTAAAATCTAGAAAAACCAGAAACAACCATCTAATTCTCAGCTTGCTTTTCGGGTTTACATTTGACTTTTGACCACACGTCAATCAGACATTTTTCTGCTTGTGACGGAACATTTCTGAATGAGCAATGCTGTGCTCTCTTTGCCTCCTAGGCAGGGAGTGGTCTTTTGGCACAAAGCATGATTTCTGAATATTTGTTTCTCTGTCTCACAACCACGGTTTGCAGATTCATTTATTTCTTTTTCCTTACACAGTTTCAGTTCTGTCAGTAGAGGATATGTCAGAGCAAAAGGGAATTACCGTGGTATCAAGCATTGTGGGTAATTCTACATAAATAGTTCTGTGGGACGTCATGCATGGCTACAGTAAAAACAAAACAAAAACAAATGAACAAACCCCAAACTTCAAACAAAAGGTTTTCTGGTGCCTGGCACTGCTAATTTCAGTTTAGTGATTATTAGTAAACATCCAGGAAGTACCTATGGTGAGCCCTAGATAGTCCCGTCAACTTTATGACCCTTTCTAGAATTATTTACCTTCTCACAGAAAGGGTAGTGTGTTAAGGTTTTGTTTCTGGGGTGATATCTTTCCGTTTTCATTTGTTAGGCTCCCCTCCTGTCATAAGAAGGAACACATGATTCTGGCTTGTGTGTCTGCATTTAAGCCCGTATCACCATTTGGCGTTAAGTATTTTGTTATAAAAATAAGTGTGGTCTGCTCTGTCTCATCTAGAGGAAGTTTGCCCCACAGAGTCCTATAAGATTATGTAGGAAGTGGTTTGGAATGGGAGGACCATGACCTTACCTTGCCATTGGTTCCACAAGCTTGATCATGTTATTTATTTAACTTTCATCAATTAATAAGGACGGTTAAAGGCAGAAAAGATGGCTCAGGAGGTGAAATACTTGCCTTGCAAGCTTGAAGAACTTAAAGTTATTTCTCAAAACTCATGTTCAAAAGCTTGGTGTGGTGGTATCTACGTGGGATCCTAGCGCTGGTGATTTAGACACTGATGAATTTTAGGAGAATACTGGCCACCCAGAATACCCTATGTAACCACACACCAACTGCCACCAACACACACCAATAAATAAACAGATTATACAAGGAAAGGGAGGACAAGGGAAAAGGAATGAAAGTAAGGGACGGAAAGGGACCATGGTGGACTTTGCTACCATAGCTGAAATATCAAGCATCCAGAAGCTATGATCATCATCAAGTACCATTCATGTAATCAACGTTTTATGTTCATTATAATTGAATAATTACTTGTTTGGAGATGAATATGGAAAATAGAAACACTAAGCTACGTACTGTCAGGATCTATTTCACTCTGAGGAACAAAGTCAGTTCGAGGACTTGAATCATGAAAGGTTAGGGGACTCATAGATTACAAGGTTTTAAGAATCACTACTTTGTCAACGAACTGTGAAGCCAGTGAAATCTCTAGCACAGACCCATCTGGGATTTGTCCTAGACAGAAAAAAGCACAGATGAGACTTGTCATAGGCTGTAAAATTATATCTGAATTTTGATCGCACAGGTCCAAGAAAGGAGTGAGCTAGGGTAAAAGGATTCTAGACAATGTGCTGGTATACAATGGCCACGCTATGATTAAGACATTGTGGTGGGATCCTAAATCTGTATTTTATAGACATGATGTCTTTTATTTATGGTGGTTTGAATGTCAAATGTCCCCCCATAGGTTCATGTGTTTGAAAATTTGGTCCACAACTGGTAGTGCTGTCTTATAAGGTTGTGAAACCTTTAGGAGACAGAGCTAGCTCAAAGAAGAGGGTCAACAAGAGTAGGATCTGAGGTTCCCATCTCCTCTTGGCTTCCTGACCATGGGTACTATGTAACTTGCCTCCTCATCCACTTGTCGTCATGTCTCTGCACCATGATGGACTTCATCCTCTCAAGCTGTAAGGCCCAAATAGTCTCTTTTTCTTTTAAATTGCTTCTTATCAGCTATTTGGTCACAGCAATAAGAAACATAAATAATGCAGTTAGTAGGGTTGACAGTATTTCCTTTACCCTTTTAGAAATACTTATTTATTCATTTGTTTTGATCTTATGAAAAATAAGACATCAGACAGTTGGCCTATCATAAGCAGTGTTAGGCTTTTGTAATATGGGGTAGCTATAGTTCTCTGTAAGTTCCTGAAAGGCTATAATAGCACTGACTTTTGAAGAAGCCATTTTCCTTTATTTTAGTTAGAGGTATTATTGTTTGGTGTTAGATAGCCATATTCCTTGAATCACACACTTACATATATACACATGCACACACATATATGTATATATATACATACACACATATATATACATGCACACATGCGGCGCGCTTCCTGACTAGCAGGAATGAACGCCACGAAAACGAGAATTCCTTCCCTGATCACGTCTTTATTCGGAGCACTCGATTGAGGAAAATTGGGGGAAGGGAAGAGATAGAAAGGACAGAGAGAAAGCTTAGAGAGAGCTTAGATAGAGAGAGCGCAGGGACGAGAGAAAGATTAGCCAGAGAGAACCTAGAGAACCTAGAGAGAGGAAGCCAGAGAGGAAGCAGAGCCCAGAGGCAGCTGCTTTTCTAGGGTGAAAGGCTCGAATGCTGATTGGTTGATGCCATTCTGCTAGGGCCCAAGGCCACAGGACAGGTCAGGAAACCAAGTCTCTGAAATGTAAAACAAGGCTTCAAGCACACTGGCCTGAGTGGCAACATCAAAGGATATGTATACCTCCAGGCTGTAGGACTGCTGGCACTATCTGGCCAAGGCGACATCCTGGCGGCTCCCTACACACACATACATCCTAAAAAGAATAATATCTCCTTAAGTCAATCTTCACCCTCAGTATGGCCCTGTTTCTCTAAATGCCCATGACTGAACCATCTATATGTCTCTAAGACCTTTCCTTGAACCCTTGGTCATTACCTAACTATCAGTTGGTATCATCTCTATCAGAAACTGCAGATCTAAATAAACATTTAGTACGCTGAGTTTGTGTTTTGTCACTTTTTTTAAAATCTGTTAAAGCCACCGTTTCCCTGTCTCAGGGGATGGCAATTCCATCATTGCAATGACTTGGACCAAAAACATATGGTTGTCTTGTAAGTTTTAGTCTTCTTTCTTTTCTTCATCATATCCAACCCACAAAACTTTCTTTTGGTCCCATCTTCAAATCAAATCTGGAATCTGCTTTTCACCAATTGTGTTTTGGGCTTATTACTCTGTACAAGACTCCTTTGGTTCTTACTGGGGTAATTCAATAGCCTCCTGCCTTCTTACTTCCCCCATCTCTCTCTTATATCTTCCATTGCTAACACCCAAATAATGTTAGCAAAATATCAGTGAGTATGCAACACATAATATCAAATCATGTTGTGAGCATTTGATTTCACCCAAAGAAAAATTCCAGGTCTTTAACTTGGCCTAAAAGACTAGCATATTTGGTCCTTGGCCACTCTCTGACCATTTTCTATGATTGTTACACCTTATGCTAATCAGTGACTGCTGAATGTTCCTAAGAAATCCCAGGTATTAGCTACCTTATTATTAGCCCTTCCTCTCTTTGTAATTTTCTTCCATAAGATAACCTTTCTCACCTTCTCACATATTCCAATTGTCACCAAGTTCTTCTCAGTAACCGTGCCAGTGATGGCACAGTCTTACTTCAAGCAATTCCAAGACTTTTCCTTTTCCTCCGGGTTCTTTTTTGATATCTACCACCCTTCAGTAATCAGTACCTGTAATGTATTTATTATAAGTTACATATTGCAAGATGCACATATTACATACATATTATAGTCTGAAACATAAGAGCAAAGTTGTTTGTTTGCTCTTTTGTTTTGGTCACCAATACAATCTAGTCCCTTAGAATAATAGCTAACCTATAGTAGGTGACAAGCACATACTAGTCATTAACAAGTACTGAACATATTCAGTATTTCCAGTGACAGTTTTTATGTTTCAGACATTTCTTATTTTACAAGTTGTCTGTAATCCATCATTGTGCTACTTTTATACTAAAAATGACATCAATATTAAGATTAAGCTCTTCATTTTACTTCTGATTCAACTAAATATTAAATTCCAATAATACATAAGTCATTTTTTCCATCTTTAATATTAATTTTTAAAAGACTAGTATTCATTACCCGAGTTGCGGAAGATTTTATAGAAGATGCCATCACCACACATAGAAATATAAAGAAATGCCAATAGAATGTTCAGATGATCTTTTAATGAAACAACAAAATAAGACAGTGATCCTTGGATAATGAAACATTGATTTTTAAAACACTTCTTTTAGAAAGTATTTTATATTTAGGTAATATCACCCATCAGACATTCCTAAAGGCAGAATCCATACCTCAACACAAATGATTTTATTTTTGCACTTGTGTGTTTGTTATTTTGTTTATTTGTGAATATATGAATAATCCTGGTGCAATGTACAGAGCAATCTCCCCAAAAAGGCTCTCCTGATTCTGATGTCAGGAATCCTGGCATAGAAACCATATAAAATTTTATATATTAAATGCATATTCATGTTTATTTCATGGACAAATTAATTCATCCATCAGCCAAGGAACCTTTTCTTTTCTCCTTCCATCACTTCTCCACTTTAAATTAAGTGACTTAAACAAGCACAAATATCCCAGGGGATGCTGGTTCACAAATAAGGAATAGTTAGTTCTGCCTTGATGACCTACATTCCCATTTAATAAATAACATCCTCTTAAGTGACTCTGTGCATTGTGTGTTCTCTGGTATCTGCTCATTTCCTTGTCTCCTACTACCTGCCAGAGTGCAAAACTCAGATGTATCACAAATCCTGTAATATCAGAAATCCCCATCCCTCTGTATTATTCTCAAGGCAAGGTCAAGCAGAACCATTTGTGTTCAGGCAAATAAATGTACTACCAATAATCCAATAAAACACCTACAGACATAGGACATAAACCATCAAGACATGCAGTACACAATCTATAACTGCTTGCTTATTTTGATTTTATAAACCCTGTAGTTGAGCCCTGAAAACAAAACTAATCAAAGCTAATAAAAGTGCCAAGGTTTTATCCTTTTTGTCCTAATGGCTTGATGTACCTTACGTGTACTATTTCTGGACTGACCATTGGCTGTCTCTACTCTCAGATGGAAGAGACCCAGGCCAGCGTACCCAAGAACTAATTTCAAATATATCTTTAACGACAATGACTTTCCAATTTGGTGCTGGATAACTGAAGACCAATAAGGCCTAATAAGTCGAGCAGGATCTAGCCAGAGTCCTATGCTACTGGGAACAGAACACTAAACAACACTAAAGCCTGGAACTAGATTTTCTTCCAGCTGCATTTTCAGGCTCTCAACCTTATGCGGGAGCTGCAATTAGTCTGTGCTGTAAATGAAAACAGATTAGAGCAGCTGAGTATGTTAGACCTTTTTTTTTTTTTTGATAAAATAAAGACAAAAGCTTGTCCTCAATTGGAGGGAAGAGAGAACCCCGTTAGAACGCTGGTGTCTTCAGATGAAAAATCTGGCATTTGCAAGGAGCTGGAAGGTTCTAGTTGGTGGCAAAACCACCAAGATTTTATTCTGAGCCATGAACTTGGATGTCTCTATGACCCAAGCTCGTAATATAAAAGAACAAAAAAGAAGGAAATTAAGCATAAAAGGAGTGGAGGAATGGTCACACATTGGATAAGAAGAAACGTTTGGTATCTGCAGAAAGTGAACTCCTAGGTATACCCAAATCAAGTCTCTTATGGAGTGGCAAAGGTATTTCTGTATGTTGTGCATATCTCTTCATAACATCTAAATCTTTCTTTCTATGTTGTGTATGAGTATTTTTCCTGCATGTTTATATGTGCACCTCATGCATGCTTGTTCTTGACGAAGCCTTAAGAGGACATCAGATTCCCTGGAACTGGAATTATGCATGTTTCTGAGCTAACACATGAGTGCTGGGAACTGAAGCTGGGTGCTCTGCAAGAGCAACAACAGGGACTCTAAATCACTGAGTCATCTCTCCAATACCCCTTCAGACACATTTAAGAATATCTTGATAATATAACTCCAAATATAAAGTAAATTTTATGCAAGTAGTTGGTGTAGTATATTGTTTATGAATAAGGACAAGAAAAAGTGTCTACATAGATGTGATTCCCTTGTCTAAATATTGTCAATGTCAGTCTGTGGTTTGTTGAATCCAAGGATGTGGAACCTGTGGGCAGGATCTGGTGTCTGTACAAAGCAGGTCCTACTCTTTGCCCAGGACTTCATATGCAATGAATGTGTTTTGAGACAAATAATGCCCACTCATTTTAGGATCTCAAAATACACCCTAATGTTCTCCAGCTTTATTCTTTAGAGTCTATATGCATTTGAGAAACAGAACAGATGGTGGGTACTAACGCAATGTAATGATATTACCTTTGTTTTCATTTTCTTTGGCAGGAGAACTACAGTCATTGGCCTTTTAGTACCTGTTTAGAGCAGACTCTCCAAATGACTGAGCCCTGTCTAGCGAGCCAGCTATAGAGAAAACAAAGATTAGACAAGGTGATTCTTTGACTAAACACTTTGGTAGCCATCCAAATCAATTGATGGCTTCACTGAGTTCCATCTCACTGACAGTGAGAGGGTGTCACTCTGGAATCTCACTCAGTAAGGTCCTGTACAGTTGTAACACAATGTCTAAACAGTTTCTCCTTTTCAAAGTAGTATTGCAGGAAAACAATTTGTGTTAACCAAACCCTCACACTCACAGCATGTCAGAAGGAGGATTTGTTATAGCCATTGGCACAGTCATTCCAGAGGCATCCAGGGGGACAATTCTGGGGCTGATCCCAACCTCTGGAAATTCATTTTTTCCCTGGGAAAATGATTTATGAACTGGGGTACAGGTGCACAGACAGCATGAGCCATTTCTGCTTGAATTACAGATTTCTAGTAATAGTCTGCCTTCCAGTGGTTTACTAACTTGTAGAGTACAACTAAGCACATGCTCAAAATATAGAAACTAGAGAAGCAAATGTGTCTGTGTTCTATTGAACTACCATTATACACAAGGATTTCCCACTGGCCTTAAGAGAGAAGACATGCAAGCATAAATTATGCTTAAGTATCTACAAAGTGCTATTCTTCAGTAGGTGATCAATAGTTTCCTGTTATTTACCTTTCTTGTGTTTTTCTTCCCTATTTTCTCACCCAGATTTGTTAATTGCCTTGTAGCTTGCACGACTCTGGTCATGCCTACCATCCAGAAGGGGTCTTCTTCATTATCAAGTTGGTATGTGTTGATAAGAAGATGCATCATTCAGGAAATGTATAAGGCCCTTGTGTTTCAACAGATGCCCAATAAATGTTGCCAACTGTTGAGAGAAAGGAAGTCATTGCCAATTTGTAGACTTTAAGAAAGGATATAATTTGTTTGAAGAGGTAGTTAAAGGTGAAGTTTAGGTAGAGATTTTGAAGAAAGTCTGGTTGTGTTTTAGGAAAGTTTTGACTGAAGAAATGAATTCCCACAGTTAATTCTTATTGACTGGCAGAAACTGTTAGATGGTTCAAATATTGATCAAGATAGTTTACTTCTTCTCCTGTCCACCATCCCTGTCATCTGTAAAATAGAAATTATTATGCTTATTCATTTGGAGCTCCTATCAATAAGTAGGATAAATGGTAGAACATTGTAAGACAGTTAAGACTTTTGCTAGGCTCTTTCTCTTGTCTTCTAAGTAATAGATCAAATCATGAAATTCTTTGTTGTATTCATTTGGACATCTTTCCTACTAGCCTTTGGATGGTGGTTAATTGTGATTTATTGGAGGGCTTTGTATTCTGTATTAAATACTCATAAAATATTTCTACCATTTTACAACTGGTGAGAAACCATGCACAGTATTAAATTTTACTCCGATGACTTGAGATTTATATGAATGCCTGCAAGACTGGCATTTCAAGAAGGAGCATACTAGCAATCTAATATTATTTAAAGGGAAGAGGTATTATCTTGGGTCTTAGGGACATGTTTCACATAATCTTGAGCAATGTCACGCTCATACACTATTGTAAAGGTTTAAAGTAACTTGTGGTTCTAGTTGCACACTACTCCTGATTCTTCATTGAAGGAACAATAGATGGGCCTGTACTTAGCCAGCCTTCAATGGTGAGCTTCTGAGTACTTTAGGCATTAAAAAAATCAACAAAGTATCTGCTAATGTAAGACCCCATTCTGAATTTCAGGCAGCTGCTATATGTAGACTGGATAATTTCCTTTCTGAAGAAAAAAATATCTCTCTTTTCCTTGCTAAAGTTATTACACCATAGCACTCATGCACAAGAATCCTGAACTCTTATGAATTTTATTATTTTGACTTCATTAAGAAGATTAGAAATAGGAAATGGAGACAAAAAGTTAAATAGACTTTCGTAGTATAAAACTTGGCTTTATGTATCTACATTTTTCTCCTAATCAAATGTGCTCATTGGCTCTTTTTATCCTCAACTAGTATTAGAAGAATCCCTCATTCTTTCCTTGGAGTCTTTCTTAAAAGATAAAATTAAGTAGGGAGATGTGGGACTATTCCACAATGTCAGTAGTATCCTACAACTGCACACACTATTTGAATGTTGAAGAAACTAAGAGACAATTTTATGTGACAGATTTTAAGTTTCTCATCTCCCTTTTTATATGAAATCTTATTTTTCTTTGCTTTTGATTGGTGTGGGAAGTCCTTTTGTATATGTGTTACTTTTATTGGTTAATGAATTAAGTTGTTACAGTCAGTAGCTTAGCAGAATACAACTAGGCAGGAAAACTAAGATGAATGCTGGGAGAAAGAAGGTGGAATGAATGAGAAGCCATGTAACTTCTGCCAGAGACAGATGCACCAGAACTTTACCAGTAAGCCACAGCCATGTGGCCATACACAGATTAATAGAAATGGGTTAATTTAAGATATAAGTCTTAGCCAGAAATACGCTTAAGCTATTGGCTAAACAGTATTGTAAATAATAGTTTCTGTGTGATTATTTCGAGTCAGGGTTGTTGGGAAAAAAACTATCGACCTCTGACAACACTTGATATTGATAATTTAGTCCTTATCCTAGTTCATTTGAAGATCACCAGATTTCTCTATTATAACCCTCACTCCCTTCAATATTCTCACTCTCTTCATTTGTGAGCTTGACTTCTTTTTCTGATGTCCTAACAATCTACCATACCTCTTCCATAAGGCTCAAATAGCCTTAGCATTTGAGTATTTTAGCAAAAAGCCAACCCGTGATACAGTCAACTTGCATAAGCACCAAAGGCAACAATACACCATGCTCCTGGCCAGTTGGCTTTTCCAACCTAGGGAACAACAAATTCCTCTTGCTCCTTGTCACAAGCTTTCCTTTCTTTTTGAAGGTTTCTGATATGTATTCTGAAAGAGCCTTCTCTATGGCATTAGAGGGAAACCAGACTATCATTTATTTATTTATATTAAGCCTTAAGGTGAAATCACTGTACATGTGCAAAGCTACTGAGATGCAGGAAACTTTCTCTCTCTCTCTCTCTCTCTCTCTCTCTCTCTCCACACACACACAGTTTGTTTATACCAAAGGTCTTATTTAGAGTAACAATTCATTGCCCTGTGATCTGGAAAAGTGTATCACTAATGAAAATATAGACTATATGATGTTGTCAATGGAGGCCACTATTCCAAGCTCAATGTTAATAATTTCTCCAGAAAACTATGTCTTATATGTAATTATGGTATATTTCATATATGGAATTGTTTGATCCACATTTAAAGTGGTGTCCTGACCTCACACCATAGTGATGGTCACATCTTCTACTCTTGAGACAGACGAAATGGGAGAGTAACCCGGACACGCCAGAAGGGAAGTAGGAATGAAGAGTCTGATGCATGTATAGGTAAAAAAGGCCCTGGGTTTGGGTCACAGATTCCATTCTCATGCTCTAAGATAAAATACATTTCTCTCATACTCAGCTTAGAATTATGTATATGGGGCCTCTTTATTTGGTGTATTGCAATTGGATTCCCACTCAGATACTCTAGAAAATAGTAACATATTTAATGATAATATTGATGATATATCAGAGACCAAGTTAAATTGAAAGCAATCTTCCGATGGATTTTTTTTCCTGTGAGCAGAGATGTGTGAGTTAAGCAGGAAGAAAAATGAGGTTTAGCTAGTCTAGTGATATGGAATAGTAAAGCAACACAGACCATAGTATGGAGTAATTTTAATTGCCAGTTTAACTGGGTTATAGTCACCTCTGAGAATTGGAAGGCAAAAATTTAGAGTATGTCTATGAGGGTGTTGACAGATTTTCTGAAGGAGATGATGCGTCAATAATTTGAGGGATGCCTATTGCTAAATATGCAGGTAAAGAGAAAAAAGCTTAAGGAAAATGTCCCTCTTATTCTCTGCTTCCTGTTTATCATAAAAGAGCTTCTCTGTCACACATTCCTACCACCACTACGTTCTGTTTCACAACAAGCCTAGAGAAATGGAGGTAAATGACCATGTGGACAGAACCCCCTGAAACTGTGAGCCAAAAGAAGTAATTTTTCCCTTAAGGTTGCATCAGGGTTGTTCACAGTGACGTGAGTTGTAACAGACACTATGGGAGAAGGAATGCTCTATAGGGACTGTTCTGGGTCTTGATCAACAATCTATTATTGAGTTGTATTTGTCAAGAAAAACAGAATTGAGGGAACCCCTAAATGGGACATTCCAAAGAACAGTTGCAGGCATACTTCGTCATCCCCTAGTCAGAAGATAACTGAACCCAATATATAAGACTGCGCTAGAATTTTATTATTTTATGCCTTCTTTTGGGATCTCACCCTAAAAGTATCCAAGGAGTTTGAAGTATATAGTATCTTACAATTCCTTTTAAACTTCGCTGCCAAAGTTACCAGTTGACTTCCCAGTTTGAGCAGGAGATGCCCAACCTTTGATTAAAGTTTAAAATGTGTGTGTAATCCACAGGGCATGGTTCTGTTTATTATCTGTCACATCAAATCTAGAAGTCACATGATCTGCCTATGAGTTCACACAGTCATATTTCCAGAGAGCAAATATGAATAAAACAGGTTTGGGATAGAACCTTGACTTGTATCATGGAGGTTCAAGGAATATTATATTATCATTCTCTTTGTGGTTAGCAGGACACATACTGTGAGAGAAATACTTATGAAGGCAAAAATTTTATTAGTTTCACTAATAAAATTCCCTGCCTAATTTAATCCCCATTGCACCTCCTCATCCATACTCTTGAGTAGTCCCTAAGAGGTATAAAGCTTTTCATTTCCCCCAGAATATGCATGAGTGAGAACTCTTTCCCATCTCCACATCCAATTAATTGTTATGTCATAATAGCAGTGCATTGTCAAGAATAAAAAAGTTTATGTTATTCTATTGACTAATGGTTATCATTTACAGATTCGCTAATAAGAGTTCCTAAATAGTTACAAGATTGCTCAATGAGTTGATTTAAAGCAAGGAGTCTTTGGTATCCTTCAAGTACGACCTTGCTCCGGGCCATATATTCCTTACTTTTCTGTTTCTAAGATGTAACATGATGACCAAGGAAACTTATAAGAGAAATTATCTAATTGGACATGCAATTAGCTTCTATGGTTAGATTCAATGGTGATTCACCAATGGCTCAGTAGCAAGAACAACTGAGAACTCACAGCTTGATCCACAAGTAGGAGGCACGGATGCATAGTGTGAAATGCACTAGTCTTTTGGAACCTCAAATCCCAACCCCAGTGACACATGTTCTCCAACAAGCTCACACCTCCTAATCATTTCCAAACAGTTCTACCAACCGGGGACCAAATAGTCAAACATATAAGCCTATGGCGGCTATTCTCATTTCAGTAGCCACAGGCTATGATCCCAAAGGTTCAGGTGCCAAGGTGTATCCTTCCAGGTACTGGTGTAGGTTCATCTCCTTGCCCCAAAGGGAAGTTTGCTCTCTTGAGTGCAGTATCAATTACCTTCATCCCAGAGACCCCTCAGCTCTCTGTTGTTCTATGTTGTACTTCCCACGCCTTTGATTGGCAGTACGTCCCAGTTCTTCTGCCAGCAGCAGAATCTAACCTGAAAGCCCTGCCTTATGTAAAACCTGGTATCTGAATGAGGCTGGAGGCAGGCAGGAAGAAGACAGGGCTGATGGGAAAGGATTTCATTAAAAAATAAAACATAGCTGCCTGTGTGAAGGGAACAAAGTCTGCTAACAAGGATTCGGCTTGCTGGGGTCTCCAGCTGTTCCCTCCCGAGTGCTTGGGTATCAAAGCTTTGTGGGCGTACAGTAGTGCTGTTTGCTTGGCTGCCAGAGCAATTACAGTCTGGCGGTGCTCAGGTCTCTCCTTGCTTTCATGACTATTATTACTTGTCTGCTCCCGGATCCTGAAGCCTGTCTATATAGACATAAACTCCAGGGAACCACCAAGCCACGGGCACAGTGTTTGCTGTCGCTGCTCTATGACTCTTGGATTAATATGAATTTAACGTACTCCCTTTATCTGGGAAGCCGAACCAAAGAAATGTAGACTTGCGTTCACAGTATAAAAAATGTCCTGCTGAAAACGTCAGTTCTCCAGGTGGGCCTAGAGTAGAGGAGAAACAGAATCTTCATTTTCATTCGAAAATATGTATTACCTTTATGCTTGGATCAGGGCTCCCTTCCTGCATCTGGGTCCAGAGGCATATTTGGTGCAACACAGACCATAATATATATTCCATCTGTGCTTTGTTTACAGCAAAAATAAATTAAATAAATTTATGAAAACAAACAAATAAATTTCTCCTTCAGAAAAAACAGAATACTTTGCATTCTTAGAGTGTGCCCTTTACACATATCTTTGCAAATATATTCACAATTAGGCTAGTCTCGTCTGAACACAGTAACAATTTAGAAAGTTTACGAAATAGTCATCTTTAGTGTTAGCTGTATTAATATTCCAGTGTGATCAATACATTTTTCTTATTGATATTTCAGTTCAAATACTGAAGTTAATCATTACTTCTTAATTTACTTATTGACTCAAATCTAAAAAAAATTTACACAGCAATTTTAATTGCTTTTAAGCTGTCAGTGATGATTTTTGTCTGCATTTGGTCAAGCCTCATTGATCTGAACACTAAGTGGTCCTACTGTTTTTGGCCAGATATTGTTTGGACCTTAGCAGGGGATCCTGCCACACAGCAATCTATAGATTTAATCCAGGTGAGCCCTTCTTTTTCCCATTTATGTTCTTTTTTTCCCCCTATTCCGTCCCTCTTTATGTATTCAGTTCAGCAAAAATCTGAAGGAAAATAATACATGTATTAATGAGGAAGTGCATAGGCGAGAAGAATACAACCTGAGCAGGCAACGTAATTTCAAGGGACTAGGGAAATAAAAAAGGGGTGGCCGAACAGCTTGTGCTTCTATACAAGCTTAGCTATACCACTTTTAAAACTCTCTGAAAAGGTAAGCATTGTGGCTAACCAGAAGATGTCCGCGGACACACATCTTCCAAAGTCTAGCTTAAATCACAGAAGTTTTGTTTTTGTTTCATGAAACATGCAAGGGTTTCCTCCATTGTAATGAAGACCCACCTGTTCAATTCTTGGGGACCGACACACTTTTCTTAGCATTTTTCAGCGATTCTTTAATGTTAAGAGAAATCCACATGCGTCCGTTTAAGGGGTATCAAGGGTTTATTAAGACATGAAAGGTGGGAAATACACTAATGTATACAGGACATGGTAAATCCAGTTGCAGAGTCCTTGGAAAGCTGGGGACTGATCACTCGTGGCTTCACACTGCCTATTCCACCTTTGATACTTGCCTTGCGGTGTTAGTTGAGTTCTCCAATAACATATTTGACTAGTAATGGATCTTTGTTTGGGAATAATTTTTCTCTACTTCAAAATCTACATTTTCCTTCTCTGAATAAGTTTCTTTTTTCCAAACAGAATATATGCCCTAGGAATATTATTCTTTCTTGCCTTATTCAATAATTTAATCAAACATAATGATAAAACCTCTTATTTCTTTTGACTCTCAGAGATACTTTATCACTTTGTTTTACCTATGTCATATTGGCCAGAAAAAAGCAAATAATTTCCATAGAAGGAAACCAAGTAGCTACTAGTGGCACTCATTTATATGCTTATATGCATAGAAATGTATAGTTATTTGTGAAAATTCTACGATGCTAAGTGCTGAAAACCCCAGAAACATGACTTAGGAGATGGTTCTGCTTGAAAAGTGCTTGGGGTAAAAGCATGAGGACCCAAATGTGGACCCCTGGAATCAACATTAAACTCAAAACAGAACAACCAAACCTTATCACTGGGAAATCAGGAGGAGTCAGCATTAAGCAGATCCCTAGAGTCCATTGGCTAACCAGCATGGTCCATTTGACACCTAGACAGAGTGCGTATTCTATACTTTTGGGCAGGGTATGTGTTCTTTACAGCTCATTGACACAGAAACACTTCAGTGGTAAGAAACATGCTCCCATTTTAAGATTGAGGGTCCTAAACTTAAAGGCAGTGTGAATGTGAATGTAGTTGTTTACACAAGGAAGTGGCAGAGTTGGGATTCCGATTACCTGAGAGCTTATTACCAACAAACTACACTATTCAACATGAGCACCTTCCTGGGAACTATATACTCAGGAGTAGTACTCTGCAATAGTCATTGACCCATTGGCCATGAGCTGTTGACCCATGGAATGCCATGGTTCTCTAAGAAGCCAGTAGACAGCACAAACAAATGCCACCACAATGTTCCCTTTGTTGTTAAAATAAGCTGGGCTTAAGCCATGTGCTTGTCTGCAAGATTGGTTTCCCTTTTGGCTCAGACTTTTTATTTCATCAAAGACACACATTTATGAACATTTCATAGGCAGGCATTAATATGCCAATCAGATTTTGAAGATGATTGAACCCGATTTTAATGTTCTTCCCCATAAAAAGCTGCCAGCTGGTCAGCGTGACTGGCAAAGGCCTGTATGATGGACCCCTTTCCTGGTAGACAACGTGCATACTGGAATTTGGAAGCTGCGGCTTCAGACTCAGGTTGTGCTGTGCAGATACTAAAGAGGTCCACTTGCAGGGGCAGAACCCTGCTTTACCACTAGGATCAGCGGGGCTCTCGCTGATCATTGTTCTTTCAGATACTGATGGCTGTCACCTATGGGAAGCATGGGGAAAGCAACTTCTCTCTCTTCTCTTCTAATCTGATGACGTAGAAGGAAAGTTTCCAGGTAGATCTGACAGAACCCACATGGTCCCAGAGCTAGAGAAATCACTCTTGTGTAAAAGAGATGTGGGCAGGTTGTGGAAGATGAGTGTAGGATTGTGAGTGACACGCGTGAAGAAGGATTGACACCTGTCACTACCCACAGCTGGCCTGGGCGTGTTTCTGTGTCATACTGAGAGCAGCATTCGTGGAGGTTCCCAGAAAGACTAAGGCTTTCCACATAGTCTGAAATAAAGAATGACCACCAGGTCTTCAGAAGCTTTAGAGAGACAGGTATATGAAGCTTGACTTTTGTCGTGGGTTGCATTGGCAGGGAGCAAGGACTTGTTTCGTCATTGTGTTCATTCCTAGCTATGTAACTTCGCACGCAGCACTGCCAGTTTATATGTCTGTGGATCAGAGAAATAAGCTTGCTTAACTTCTAGGCTATTTAAAGACACAGTGTCTGCTTCACAATTACCATTGGCTGTGTGGTTCATAAAGACATGAAAGGCACTCACAGAGAGCTTTGCTTCACAAAATATAATTTCACAAACAAAAGACTCAGTAAGTCCAATATAGAAATGAAGGACATATTTGAAATCCAGCTCACACCTTGTGTCCTGATGGTCCAGTGAATATATGGTTTTTTTTTTTCAGTTACTAAGGAAACAGTTGTCAGTAATGGAAGAGGAAGCTTGGGCTGAAAGGATGGGCACCGGGTGGGGGGGCTTTGTATAGAAGAACTCATTTGATAGAGTCTGGCAAAGACACCAACACGCTCCATGATTGATTCTGTCCCCAGCATGAAAGCATTAGAGCCCATCTGATAGAGTCGATACGCGAGGATGCCACGGAGCCTATCCACCAGCCTCTCTCTTTTTTTCGCGGCTACCTATTAGAGTTCCCAGCTCTGCATAGCTGGATTGGCTCAGTTATAACTTCTCTGCTGGGTGTATGACAAAGTAGGGGATGCACAAACTAAATTCCAGTTCACAGCCTTCTCTTCAGAGGTGGCGGAGCAGTTAAGAGCACTACTTCATTTGCAGATGATCCATGTTCAGAAACTAATATCCACGTTGGGCAGTGCACAACCACATATAACTCCAAACTCCAGAGAGATCCAACATCTTTAGCCTCTTAGGGCATCTCAGCTTACATGTACAAACTCATACACAGAAACAAATTTACGAAATTGATGTGGGATGCCTCTCGGTATGCTATAAGTATGTTTTATTACCATTGGTTAATAAGAAAGCTGCTTTGGACTATAGCAAGGCAGAATATAGCCAGGCTGGAAGAGATATATAGAGAGAGTAGGTGGACTTAAAGAGATGCCATGTAGTTGTTAAAGGAGAAAGATGTCTACGGGTAGGGCACAGCCTTGTGGTGATACATAGATTGATAGAAATTGGTTGATTTAAGATGTAAGAGCTAGCTAGAGATATGTCTGAGGCATTGGCCAAACAGTATTGCAATTAATAAAGTTTCTGTGTGATTATTTGGGTCTGGGTGGCCAGGAAACATACAAGTAGTCTCTGTTTACACATAACTGAAATAATAAAGTAAATCTTACAAAAGACTCAAAAGTCACCTTATCTCATCCCACACTTGCGCTTTATAAAAGTTTTGAAAATGTTTCTAGGAACAATACCAAAGAAACAGGTAGTTTCATAGCTGTATCTAGACCTGAGTTGTAAGATTCTCACACCATAAGGAAAGTAGTGAAAGCCTAGAATGGGATTCTAAATGCTACCAGGAAGTATTTACTCAAGAAACTGGATATATCAGAGAAGTATGAACTGGACTGACCCTGGGGTTTCCATCTCACACCAGTCAGAATGACAGGAATTCAGAACATAACAAATGTTGGTGAGGAGACAGGCAAAAGGGGACTTTTATACACTGTTGGTAAGAATGTAACTTACTCCATCAATTATGGAAAAAAATATGAAGATTTCATTAAAAATTAGAAATAGATCCTTCACATGTCCAAGTCTACACTTCTAGGTATTTACTCAAAGGTAACCAAGCTAAGTTATGGAGCCAACTTTGTGATATGTGTGTGTGTGTAACTACATTTTATTTATGCATAAAAAGAACAAAATTATGTAGTTTTTCAGGGAAATGACTCCACCATTGGATTAGCATATTAACCTAATTAAGTCAGTCTCAGCAAGATAAAACTAAGTTGTCTTTCACTTGTTGATCTTGGATTTTGTATAAAGTTATTGAATGTATATAGGACATGACAGTGAAAGTCATAGTGAAACTATGTAGGGGTTGACGGGGACTATGAGAGGGATCTGAGGAATAGGAGGAGTGTATGGGAAGGATTATGATTACACTTTCTACCCCGGTATGAAAATGTCTTTATGAAGCTCCATACTGTGTAAAATGAATATACTCTAATAAAACCCTACAGGTTCCTTAGTACATTTGCTCAGTTTCTTTTTGTTCTGATTGATTGTTTAAATTCAAACAATTGAATCTCAACAATTTTGAAAATAATTTAAGATGTAATTTCAACCATAAACTTGAAATTTCCCATTATATAAAATATTAATTCAGTTACACTACTGTTTTTGAACTAGATGCTTTATTTGAGGAAGTTTGGGTGGTAAGGATCAATTTTTGCATGGTTTGAAAACAATAAAGAAAATGTCTAAGAATGTATGTTTGGGTTATGCCCGCTCACCACCATGTGAAGCTATCCAGTGCCTGAGAACCCAGAGACCACTTTCATTTTGTGAAATAATGTCTTCTTGACCTGATATGTCTGCTCTACACATGAGCCCATAACACCTGGGTGGAAGTCATTTATTTGCAAAGACCTCTACACGGTCAGTTATAATTCTACCATGGATGTGGAAGAAGCACTTGAGGCTCTATCCTAGCTGAGGAGCTGATGATGGTAGTTCGTGGTTAATGGGGTAGGAAATCAGTCTTCTTTGGAGAGGTGGTCACTGGTAGGTTACTCGTGCCCCCAGTGATTTATCCATACCTGTGCACATATAAACTCTATTGACTAGGCTCAATGAATCTTATTAAAACAAAACAACAACAAAAGAAAGGTTATGAAGCTGGAAAGGGAATATGTTAGGAGTAACTAGGGAAATGAAGTGGCGGGGGGAGCTAGGTATCAGTCTGACTATTTGAAAACTTAAAATAATATCTTAAATAAAATTGGGAAATAATCAAAAGGTGAACCACAGAGAAAACCTCAAATGAATACTGGTTACATTATTGGCTAAATAATCATGAGTGTATTCATATCACAGAATGTATTCTAAACAGATAACATCACAGAGACAGTCATGAAGTAGTATTGAAATACAGGAAACCGATTGTTTCCTTAAAATTACTTTCTAGGCTTGGAATTCTGAAGCCAGTCCTTTATGGATGCAGTGATGTTTATTTCCATTGGTGATAGGATCAAATGGTTCCTGGTTTTCAGCTCTCTATCAGCTAGGTGTAATGATAAAACACTAGTTTTTAGTTTTTAAAGCTTTCAAATTTCAAGCCTTCAACTCCACAATCAAAGTGGGAGGATTTTTATCTTTGAGCTAAATATTTCCTTCAAGTATTATTCTGGTTTTGCATTATAAGAGAACTTACCCTGACAATGTAGGTCTTTTTATTGTGCAAGTTCTTTCCTGCTTTGTGTATTCATCCCCTTGCTCTCCATGCGTGATTTACACCAATCCCATCATGTCCAATGATGAGCATACCTCTGGGTTAAAACCATTGCAATAAGGCCATCATTGCAATCAATGAGGGATAGTGACTCACACAAAAAATACAGTGTCCAATGAATGTACATACCTTAATTAAAATGTTTTGTTGTTAAGGGATCTAACCATTATCCGACCTGTTCAATAAATGATACAAGTAGGCTTGTGAATACACAGTTGTTGCCACCCTTTAATTTGTACACAAACAAACAAGCACATTGTTGACAGAGTGCAGTCGTGGGCAATATGATAAAATGAAGCATGCCTGTTTTAAAGTGTATAACAGGATTTTCCTATCTGAATGAAAACTCATTATTTTTTAGGCTGTTTATCAAAGTAATTCTGGGATGAGTGTTTTTGCCATGTGTTCTTCTGAAGTAGAATTAGTTTGTCACACTGAAAAACCATCTATTGGCATTTTGATCTCCTATGTTTCTGTAGACCAATACGAGGAGAATTGATGTTGAATGGCTCTGCTTTGCTTTCCCAGAATTCACCATAGTTATCCATTTGTTTAAATATTTCTTGGTGAAGTGCAAGAATGCATCATATAACACTTAGATGGTTGTTATTAAGTCCACTCTCAAATATTCCATAGCTAGAATGCTATTATGAATGAGCTTTTTATTATACTTAGTAATTTATTTCATTGTTTCTGATAAAATAATTGATTTTCATGTATTTAATTTGTAACCTTGTCTACTTACATAGTTCTTTATGTGTGCCTAATGCATTCTGTGTTCTATTTGCTTCTTTTGACTTGCATTAGTATATTATCAGTCTTCCAAGAATGATAATGGGATTCCTTTCATCCTAATATGTACAGCTCATTTTTTTATTGGATTTTCTGGAACTTTTCAAATAATGATAAATATCCCTGATGAGAACAGGATATATTTTAGACCATGGTTTAATAAGGGCAATGTTACAGCTCTTGATTTTACATAGCATTTGCTTTATCATTGATAACAATGAAGACTTTTCTGGTGTGCATGGGCTAAGTTGCACACACTCATACACCCCCATGCACCCATCCCCCACAGAGAGAAAATTTTGTCTCAGAAGCTCAGTATGGTATAAAGCACCGGTAGTGAAGATCTCTGGGTCCAGGTCCTATATCATTCACAGTATCATGCACAATGCTCCCTTGAAGCTCACATGCTGCAGCTTTCACCATGAATCCATGAAATGCATGTGTCCTGAGTTTCTACTTTCTTCTCTCTCTCTTTTATTTTCTTGTGTCAAAATATATTTTAGTGGCATTCCAAATGCCACTACAAGCCCATTAAGAATGTATTCTCTAGGTCATATTACATAATTTTTGTATAATATAGTTCTAAAAACAGCATTTTTTTAATTTGGGATCTAAATGTTTATATATGCCTGATTCTATATTCTATCTATTATCTATCTATCTATCTATCTATCTATCTATCTATCTATCTATCTATCTATCTATCTCCTTTCTTTCTTTCTTTCTTTCTTTCTTTCTTTCTTTCTAATATCTATCACCTATCATCTTTAATCAATTTAGTATTTTATTTCTGTATTATGATGATCAGTTGTTTTCAGCATCCATCTTTATAGTAATTTCCTCTGAACTGAAACCATCACTTCTGGAGGAAAGAGGGAGGCTCATAATATCAAGAAGCTCAGAGAGAAGATTCCCAAGGCCTGTACAAGAGGCTGGATAAGCAGTGATGATTGCTGAGGAGAAGCAATAAGATGCTCAAAAACAATTGCTTATAAGTTAGGTGGGGAGTTTAAGGGATGCAGCTTTATAGATTGTCACCAACACTCACTCAGATGGCCTTCTCAGGGTTGCAGGTATCTGAGCATCATCAATGCTCATTTCAGTAACTCCTGTCGACTCACTGTTTCACCAAGATATTCCTGGATGGAGCTTGGGTAGCCACGCATTGGGGTGACATCTGTCGGGATCCAGCCTCGATGGGTTTGTAAGTTCCAGGATAGGGGTCAGTGGATTAGAATTGCTAGGTAAGAGGAACAGAGATATGGAAGAAACACAGAGACATAGGATAGTACTGGGAGGGCAACCCTGTGTTTATTCCTTGTGATCTTTAAATACTCTTATCCCCCCAAAAAAGGAAAAGAAAGCAAAAGACTTTTTTTTTTATCATGATACAAGGAACAGACAAAGTGATGACCATTTTAATACCCCAAACACTAAGTAACCACACCCTAGGTCAAGATATCTTTGTTAGTAGCCACATAGATTGCCTGCCAATAATGTTGGAGGAGAAAGAAGAGGCTTAAACTCTTTGACTTTTAGTCCAGGTGGAATATATCCACTTAATACCCAGAACACCAAATAATCACATCCTAGGTCAGGATATTTTGTTTGTAGCCACTCATTACATCAGACTTCTTGTCATTAACTTTGAAAGAGCAAGAGTAGGCTTAAATTCTCTGACCTTCAGTCAAGGTGGAGTGGATCCACTTCTGTGGGCCCCCATATGGAGCTGTGTTGATGGTTTCCAATCTGAATGGGCAGGTAATGGTAATTTCTCACTCATACAACAGCATGTATGGATATTTTTAATGAAATGGTAATTTTTGATCTCTATGAAAATCTGTGCATCTTGCTTTAGCATTGTGTTACTTAATTTTATTATTCTTATCTATCCCAATACTTTTCATGCCATGCCCTCTTGCTAATTGTATCCCATATATTTAACAAGGGTACTTGATCTTAGGCTTAGTTCTTATTTGGGAAAAAAGACAATAGCCTCCTCTTTGTTTCTCTTCTTTTCCACTTACTGACTTCTGTTAGAGTCAAAAGCCTGTCTGAATCTGAAATAAACATAGCCAGGAACCTGAGGCTGGAGAGTAGGGTATACATGTGTACTCAAGAATGAAAATTTTAAAAAAAATTAATTAGAAAAACATCCCTCTTCCTTCATCTGTCCTAAATACTTATGTCATGATTTTACTTTCTTTCTCTGAAAATATTTGATAAAATCATGACATTGTTTTCTCTATAATGGATTTTTATATCTTACATCAGCCTGTTAACATTTTCCATTCCATATCTGCCTTTAACTTGGTAATTCTATCTTTGTCTCCATACTGAATTCTTTCCTAATTTCTTATTATACCCTTTCCATTCTTTTTATTTATTCTCAGTGCAATATCCCCTTGTTTCTTTCTGATAACATAAACAGGAAATTTTCTAGCTAATTACTTTGATAGTAAATCTATTTCAATAGAAAATATTTGTTTTACACCTTGAAAGTATATAATTTTATTTTAGTTGCAACAGTTCTTACTAAAATTCTGTCTTCCCTATGTATATATTTGCAGAGGTGATCAATGATGCCCAGTTTTTATAAACAGACTCTTTTAGAGGTCTTCAAAGGCCAATGCCAATTTCTGGCTTGGACTCTGTGGCAAAGTTGAAAACCATTCATGTCTTGTGGGTTGATTTGAAACTAGACCATCACCTAAAGCTAGAACTATGAGCTAACAACATTCAACCATGAAAACTATAACTATAATCTATGAAGGGGTAAAGTAGGGATATTCAATGAGCTTGGGGCTAGGAGACCCAAGGTTTCATTTGTCCTTACCAGTCAGAACCCTCCTTCAAGTAAATTTGAATTCAAAATTCATACTAGAGTAAATAAGGGACATTGCTTAAAAGAGGAGCAGAGAAAAATGTAGAGCTCAATACAAATAAAAAATATGATCTATAGTAACATTCTATGGATCATGTATATAAGGGAGAAATACATAATTTCTAACTGGAAAGGAAAGCATTAAAACAACCCTACAAAAGATTTTTTCAAAGTCAAAAAGATAAGAACTTAGGATTCCAAAAATAACAAAGATAATAAAACAACTGGGCATAAATCTTACCTTAGCACTATTTAGAAGAAAAATGGAACTAATAAAAAATGCCCAGGTTGACTGTGCATGATAAAGGAAAGCAACATGAAGTAAGTTTTAGGAACAGTTTTTAATGTGGATGTATTGACAAGAAGGTCCAATGCAGTCAGAGTGTTAGTAAGAAAATTCAATGTGGTTAGAGAGAGAATCATTGAAACGGAATTTTCTTATCAAAATGTATCCAGAATTCATCACAATGAAAGGGAGAAGGGAAAAATTTGGTTAGTGCTAATTCATATGAAGGGTGGAACAAAACTAATAATGTAAACTAAGCCACTTGAAAAAATCCTTGTCTGAGAACAGTGGAGAGGCAATCCTCAATGACTAATGGATGTTATTTTTCTAGAATTGAAAATAACGCTATGGTGTCAATGAATTCCAAATGAAAGAAATGAAAATCTAAATTTTCATAAGAATGGCTAGGATTGACAGATCTTCCAAAAATCTGAAGAAACTTTACCTTTCATCAATTGATGAAATGCAGCATTTTTCATAATCATTTTATGGACCAGAATCCTCTTGAAATTTTGGTATGCAAACATATTTGAGACATAACTGTAAAACCCTCTCAAAAATATCCATGTTTTACTGGAAAATGATAGCGTTAAAGTTTGACAGTGTTTGGATCCCAGGAAACTAGCAAAACATAACCACTTCTCTTCAGTGTTAACTCTTCAGTACAAATTGCATAATTTGTGTCTGGCTTTATTTTATCATTAAATCATGAGCATTTTCCATATTGCTAAATGGTTGTTATAATTATCATTTTAATGGCTCCATTATATCCTATCAGATTTATTCCATTATAGTTTCCTTAGTCATTCCTTCTTTATTAGACATTTAGGTTTTATTTCCCTCAAATTTTGATTATTACATATAACATTGGCATAATTTACATTTTTATGCATATAGCTCCACTTTTATTTTCAATCAGTTCATTAGGAATAGTTCCCTGAAGTGACATTATCATGTCAGATGTTATTGAGTAATTTCCCTAAAGGTATGAATCAATTTATATTCCAACAGACATTTTGATTTCTAGCAGCCTTTGGCATAAAGGGAGGTCAAAAATATTACAAACTAAAATATATTTGCACTAATTTTCTGACTGTCAATGGCTGTTCTACTTAAAATAATGAAACTTAACATTTTCTCAGATATGTTTATTTTAGTATTTTTTTTTTCAGTTTTATTCTAGCTGCTGTGCTGTTTAAACCTATGTTTCTTACACTTTCTTTTGGTCTCGCTCATATTTAACCAACATTGTTTGTGGAGCAGCGATTACTATATAAGACCTTTGATGGTTGTAGCAGTGAGTTGTATTGACCGCTAGCATGAATAGGCACTCATATATTTTAGCATCATTATTACTAAAACTGTCAAGGTAGAACACATAAATGTCTTCCCCACCTTAACCCTCATGGCTCTTATTCCCCTCTTTTACAGAGGTTGAACAAGCTCAAAGTTTCTGTTCCAGCCTGGGAAAAGCCTGCGAGTGGCTTTATGGTACCGTCCTGATGGGTGAAATGAAAGCAAAAACATTTGGTAGTTTCTCCCCATTTTTTTTCTTTCTTCTCTCTTGGATGATGTGGTGGATGGAACTAGAGCAGCCATTTTTCAATAGTAAGAAAATCAGAAGAAAGACAGATGACATACCCGTGATCTTAAGATGTTGAAATAATGCCATGAATCTTCTACCACACCCCACATTCATGTACTATGCGCAGCAAAATCTTATTTGCTTAAGGCAATGGAGTCAGACTTTACTATTGTCTCTGGTGCAGCTAATAACTGTTAGGAAGAAAGGTTGGTTTTCTATTTATTGGCTCTTACTTTTAAAAACCAATGTAACTATGACTTTATTTACACATTCACTACTGTGAGGCCATCACCTAACCAATGAGGTCAAATATGATATGTCACATGTCATTTCCTGAAATAAGTGGTTTTTTCTTGATAAAAATATTAATATCTTAATGTTCATGGGTTGTAAAGATGGGAGCACATAATTTGTAGGCACTCATGAATTCTCCACCCAGAGAAATCAAAGTCCATGTGACAAGTGCAGTGTGTGCCTAAGGGACAATCTACAAAAGTCTCTCCACGTTTGCTTGTTTGTTCATTTATTAGGCATGGGCAGTGTGCCATGGATGGGTGTGTGTTCAAGTGACGAAGGGCTGTTACTCTGTCTTTCCCCTTCAAGGATTTTCCCCGTGGTTTTATTCCAGGACTTGAATGTGAAAAAGAGATCATTTATATACGCAAATAGTATTAATATCATGTGAGAGTGAAAATAAAAAGAAATTAGGAAAGAAAAATCAATAAGAGAGGGCAAAATGAAACTGGAGACTCGCTCAGGTCTCCTCAGTCAATAAAGTGAAATGAGTTCCTTCTGGAGCTTTCTGAACTAGTGCTTCTATGATGCCAAGTGCTGCCTGGAATGAGTGGGGCTGCGCTGGGGACAGAAGCAATTTTCACATTATAAATGCTATCACTTCAGCTACAACCGTACAGTGTGCTGGTGTGCAGGGGTGGTCCCTGGTCCTTCAATCCTGTACATGGTAGTAGATGTGCTTCTACAGTGCTTTTCCGGTTCTATGGCTCGCGAGAGGCTAGGATGTGTACAGGGCTTTCCTAGGTGCACAAGACTGGACTTTTCCTTTTTGTTCTTCCTAGGCCACAGCTACGGGGCGGGTCATTGGGTAAATGTGATTTTCATGTCCTTTTCTCTGACCAGTCAAGTCATTCTCCAAGGAAGAAGGGAGTCTACAGAAGCCTGGGCAAAGAGTCAGACCTTAGAACTTCAGCACACAGAAAGGGACTCTGGGTTTTTTTCTCTTTCTTTAAAACGTGATCTTTTTTTTTTTTTTTCTTCCTGTGGACTCGAAAAGGAAATAAATGCGATTTGTTCAACATCTGTCTTTCCCTTGTATTGCAGCTGTTTACAGAGGATCTTGCTTCCTTCAACTCTGATGTAATGTCTCCTTTCTTTAGGAAGCAGGTGTCAAAACAAGCAGAAAATCCAATTTTCAAGCAGCTCAAATCAACTTGAGACTTTCTAGTCCCAGGGATGCTTTTACCTCAGAAGGCTCCTATGAGGCACGAGACTTCCCCATTTCCAGTTTTTGTTTTGTTAGTTGTGGTTTGCTTTGTTTCCCTGGGGATGTTTGGAAGCAGTTCTTAACCATCGGTCCTGTCCTATCTCTGTCTTCTAGAACATAACAGCACTGTTACTGGGATGTAAAATCCTGCACTTTAATTTTAATTGACATAATAATTGTACATATTTGGGAGAACTGTGTTGTGCACATATAATCTCTAATGATTAAGTAGTGTATACATGTGTATAAAGTCTAATGATTAAGCAAAGTAATTTTCATATCCATCACAATGAACATTTATTTTTCTTGTGCTGGTGAAATTCAAAATCAATTTTTAGTTGTTTAGAAACATATAATAAACTGTTTAGCATTTTGTAATTTTATGTTGTAATTATAATGTACTATATTATAATACATTGAACGAAACCAGTTATTTTGTACAATTAATATATTCTAGTAAAATATATGATGTGATCATATGTACTTTATTAAAATAATCAATTACTGATTATTTTTATGTAGATAAAATATGTAAGTGCCAGGGCAATTCTGAGCTCCATCATGTCGAACCTCAGTTTTAGGAAAACAGAAAAATAATCTGAGCCAATCTATATTTATATTGCAGGGATGCACTGGCGTTTGTCATCATGTACAATAGTGATAGAATTTGCAATGTTATAGATGTCTAGGGGGAGGATCATGATTCCATTTCACAGATGAGGAGATCAAGGCTATTGAAGCTCTAGAACCCCACACAACACTATCAGAAAATAGTGAAACTGATTTAAATCCAATTATGATCTGAATTTTGAAAAACATTCTTGCTACCTTGCTGTGTAACTTTCTGTCTGTGTTCGTAAATAGAATTTCACATGCAATGCTGGAGGCAGGATTCCCTCACTGGTTTCTGTTCCTTACCAGCTGTAAGTAACTCAGATCAGTTCTTTGGTTTTTGTGTCTCAGTCTCTCTGTGGGTGGACAAGAGAAAATAATTACCTTGTAGGACTTGGCAAGGGAATACCAGCCTCATGTCTGTGAGTCTGTGAAATGCTCAGACCACTTACTGATATCAGGTAGACTTGCAACAGTTTTTTTTTCAATTGCTGTAAACTGCCCCACTCTCTACCATCTTCTTTCCCTCCCTCTCAGAGAGAATCTGTGAAAAGGCTATGTAGTACAGGCTAGTCTAGAACTCATAATCCTGCATCTGCCTCCCAACTCTCCAACTGATGGAGAATAAGCTCATTTTACCACATTTTAGCACAGCTGGTCTCTGTGCTCATCTCTACTTCCTGAACGTCACCGGAGAGTGCTGGGCTTGCCTTTGCTTTTGTGCATTACCTTGGCACAAGTAAGAGGATAACTTCAGGGAAGCATGGTTTATTTTGCATCTTCAGTATTAATATGTGAAGGATTTATCCTCCTTCTTTACCATTGTTTGATAAATGATGGGGCAAATGATGTATTTAACAAGACTGTTTCGGAATAAATCTTGGTTTCCACAATACACTCCTTCAAAATACAGACGGAAGCCTTGTGGATTTCATTGCAACTGGGGGAGGGGGTGCGAAGCTGGTCCTGTGCCATCCATGCCCGTTATCACCTTCCCGAGCTTGCCATCCTGGCAGGAAATGCAGAACGTTTATGCAACACAACTTGAGAAAAGCCAACTTTGGAAAGGGACTGACAAACACTTGGAATCCTCAATTTCTGTGAAGGACATATGTCTAGAGTCCCTCTTCCTAATGTGAAAATGGCACTACTCAATTCCCACTGAGTAGTCACTGCTGATTGCTTTGTTTAACTGACAGGGTCTACAGTTCGGTACCAGGGAACTGGAAGAGATGGGAGCCATGTTCTGTTTGGGCCTTTTCATCTTGGAACTCAAATCTGCAAGCTGTAGCCATAAGCTCTTGGCACGAGCTACAACTCTGCTGAATGCGGATGTTCTGGACCACTACCTCCAGCGGTAAGATGCTTACAGGGGAATCGGGGATGTCTCAGGGATACTCAGTACCAGTATCCTGGTGAAGCGGATCAATGGATCCTTGACAGAGAGAAAATAAGGATGAACTACCAAGTAAAGGTAGGTTCAAGTGTACTGTGAGGAAAGACAGACTTGGAGCTTCACAGATACTGAAAAGGTAGATATGGTGTCACATGCATGTGTAGATATAAAACTTAGCATATTTATAAATATATTATTACTAGTAATAATGTAGCTGAAGTGTGGTGCCACAGAGTTATACATGTATAGAACTTTTTCTTCCAAATTGCATTCTTATATGTATAATGTTCTTGAGCTATTGTTCAATATAAAAATGGGGAAGTGTCTTATTCCCAATATCTAGACTAGTGTCTCTTTCTTAAACTGTATCAAACTGGCGCAGAATATGATTCATAATTGGCCAGAAGAAACTAACTCACATGGTGGGGAATGGCTGGTTGTCTGAGAATTGAGTACCAGTAGTGAGTCAAGGAATGGAGATCCATTATCCAAATGAGCTTTTTGATACAGTTTCCTATAGAAAAATACTTCAATCCTGCCCAGAATAAATTCAGAGACAGGAAGGGAAAAATAATGACACAAAAAAGGGAGGACCAGGAGGCACCAGAAGTTTCAAAAAGGCTAAATTAGAGTCTGCACTTTGAGCAATGGGACTGATGGGTGATTCAACATATGCTGGTAAATGAAGAAGGATTTAACCATGCACTTTGCCTCTAAAAGCAAAGGCAAAAGTATTAATACTGGGAAGCCTCTTATTTCCAGCTAAATTTCATTAGTTTTCTGCATGTCACTATAAAATTGCTGTTTCACTGTGACTTCTTATCAAATGACCAGCCAAGCATAAAAAGATCTAGTAGTGTCCATTAATACAACTTTGGAAGGCCTCCATTTCTCTAGGACTTAATTACCCAAACACAGTAATTAACTTGTTCATCACAGAGTAATACAGATCTCAGATGACAGACACTTAAGTAAATCCAGATCCCAATTCCCCTGGAGATACTACCACCATTTGCTTTCGTTTAGGCCCCACAACCACTTCCATCTGTCCCTAATTTCTTCAGGATGCCTCAGCACCCAATGGCTTGGCCTGCTTCACATTGTCTCGGAGTTTTCTGATTCTCTCTCTGACAGCAAGTGTATCCACCTGCCTCGACTTGTGTTTGTTTGTCTTTTCACCCTTTGTCGAGCAACCTTGGATGGGAATGGGGATGACTTTTCTTCCTTCCCTTTCTCTTTCCTTCATCCTCAGCTGCTTGTTGAGGGAAGATTGAGCAGAACTGGCATTGCTTGCTTTCCCTGAATTGATTGTGCCCGTCTGTTTGATCCAATGCAGTAAGGATTTGTTGCCTGTAAACGAGAACAAGAAGACATCTATCAAAGAAATGTCTTTTCTAATTCAAGTCTAAAGAACCCAATGTCAGGCGTCAAATACAATGGCTGCTATGTGGGTTGTCATGAGACGGTAGCTGTCATACACTCTCCGTACCACTGACTGTCATTTTTCAGTGGTCATCAGTCCAAGGATGCTGAAGCTGGACCTTGCCATTTGACCTCTGCCTCCTCTTTTCTTTATTTTTTTGTCTTTATTTTAAATTCCAACCACATTTCTCCCTCTCCCCCCTCCTCTCACCGCTCATTTCCCCCAAGCCCACCTCTCTTTCCCTTCTCCCAATAAGTGAGGGTTTCCCTGGGGAGCCAACAAGTCTAGTACATTAAATTAGGGTCAATCTAAACCCCTCTCAACTGCATTAAAGCTGAGCCCAGCATCCGACCTTAGGAAATGGGCTCTAACAAGCTAGTTCATGCACCAGAAATAGATTCTAGTCTTTCTGCTAAGGGACACTCAGATAGTTCAAGTTTCACCACTGTCTCCCACATACAGAGGGCCTTGTTTTGTCGCATGGAGCTTCCCCAGCTGTCAGTCTAGAGTTCATGCGTTTCCATGAGCTTGGTTCAGCTGTCTCTATAGATTATTCCTTTATGATCTTGACCTCCCTTGCTCATGTATTCATGCCTTCCTCTCTTTGAATGGATTCCTGGAGTTCGGCCTGGTGTTTGGTTGTGGACCTCTGCATCTGGTTGCATCAATTACTTGGAGAGAGTTCTAGCTTCTTTGGAGCTGTGGATTGTGGTCTGGTTAACTTTTGCTTTATATCTAATATCCACTTATGAGTGAAGTACATACCATGTTTGTCTTTCTGAGTCTGGATTACCTCACTCAGGATGTTTTTTTTTTAAGTTCCTTCCATTTGCATGCCAATTTCATGATGGCATTGTTTTTTACAGCTGAGTAATGCCCCGTTGTGTAAATGTACCACATTTTCTTTATCCATTCTTCAGTTGAGGGACATCTAGGTTGTTTTCAGGTATTTGCTATTATGAATAATAATGCTATAAACATAGGTGAGCAAATGTCCTTGTGGTATGATTAAGAATCTTTTGGATATATGCCTTAGAGTGGTATTGCTGAATCTTGAGGTAGATAAATTACCAATTGTCTGAGAAACTGCCATACTTATTTCCAGTGTGACTGTACAACTTTACACTCCCACCAGAAGTAGAGGAGTATTCCCCAGACTCCACATCCTCTCCAGCATAAGCTGTCATCAATGTTTTTGATCTTTGCCATTCTGACAGGTATAAGCTAGCATCTCAGAGTTGTTTTGATTTGCATTTTCTTGATGATTATGGATATTGAACAATTCCTTAAATGTCTTTTGGGCATTTGAGATTCTTCTCCTAAGAACACTCTATTTAGTTCAGTGCCCCATTTTTAAGTGAATAATTTTGTATTTTGATATCTAGTTTCTTGAGTTCTTTATATATTTTAGAGATCATCCCTCTGTCAGATGTGGGGTTGGTGAAGATCTTTTCCCATTCTGTAGGCTGTTGTTTTGTTTTATTTACCATGTTCTTTTCCTTAGAAGCTTTTCAGTTTCAGAAAGTCCCATTTATTGATTGTTGCTCTCAATGTCTGTACTACTGGTGTTACAGTTAGTAAGTGGTCTCCTGTGCCAATGCGTTCACAGCTACTTCCCACTTCTCTTCATTCAGGTTCAATGTAATTGGATTTATGTTGAGGTCCTTGATCCACTTGGACTTGAGTTTTATGCACAGCCGTAGAGATCTACTTGGACTTGAGCTTTATGTACAACTATAGACATGGATCTATGCAATCTTTATATGTTGACATCCAGTTGTGCCAGCACCACTTGTTAAAGCTGTTTTCCTTTTTTCATTGTATCATTTTGTCTTTATTGTCAAGAATCAAGTGTTCATAGGTGTGTGGATTAATATCAGGGTCTTTGATTTGACTCCATTGGTCCACGTATCTGTTTTTATGCCAATACCACACTGTGTTTTTTTTTTTTTTTGATTTTTTGAGACAGGGTTTCTCTGTAGTTTTTGGTGCCTGTCCTGGAACTAACTCTTGTAGACCAGGCTGGCCTCGAACTCACAGAGATTCGCCTGCCTCTGCCTACCACACTGTTTTTATTACTAACGTTCTATAATAGAATTTGAAGTCAGGGATGGTGATGCCTCTGGAAGTTCCTCTATTGCACAAGATTGATGAACTCTTCTGGTAGCTTTTTGTTTTTCCATATGAAGTTGAGCATTGCTCTTTTGAGGTCTGTGAAGATAGCAAATCTCAACAGATTAAAAAAATAAAATTAGAATAAACCCCTGTATCTTATCGGATCACCATGGCTGAAACTTAGAATTCAACAACACCACCAATTCCAGAAAAATTAACAAACTCATGGAAACTGAATAATGCTCAAATGAATCACCTGAGTCAAGGAAGAAACAAAGAAAGACTATAAGTGAAGAAGTAAAGGCTTCCTACAATTAAATGAAAACGAAGGTATAAATACCCAAACTTATGGGACACTATGAAAGCAGTACTAACATGAAAGTTCACAGCACTAAGTGCCTACATAAAAGTGTTTGAGGAATCCCACACTAGCGAATTAACAGAACACCTGAATGCTGTAGCCCAAAAAGATGCAAATTCACCCATGGAGGCAAACACCAGGAAATAATCAAGTTGAGGGTTGAAATCAGTAAAATAGAAACAAAGAAACCTTAGCCTCTTCCGAGAGTGACTCACTCAGCAACTTAAGGGCAGGATGGTTGAACAAAGGATTTGATTAACATGCTTGTTTAGAATATATTTCAATTCAATTTGATAGATGTGTTTGGTAGATAACAATAGAGGAATTGTTCCATCCAGTTTTATTTTTAATCAAAATATCTGTTATATTATGAAGTCGTTGATCAAAACAGACTTTGGTCCCTGCTCAAAGGACATGATGACTATATGACTTGAGAGAAATCCACCTGAAAGCTTCTTAACTCCAAAATATCCCAGGGAACAAATCTCTGCTCACTAAAGGATGACCAAAGGTAAACTCATAAAATAAATCTGCTGGTGTGAAGTCAGTGATAGGTTGTCTGGGTTATACTTGGTTAGTTTCTATCTGGTGAATAGAGTTAAATCAAGAAAAATCATAATCATATTTCATAAAATATTTGAAAAAAATCACGAAAACAAAAACAACAGATACACATACACAAACATGGAGTTCATTTTCTGTTGACCAGCTACTACTGGGCATGGGTCCTACCCCAGACTGTAGTTGAAATATCAGGTAACACCCCATTGGAGACATTGATTTTCCCTTTCCCAGCAGGTATCAGTTATCAATTGCAAATAACTTCTCTTGAATAGGGGTGAGTTTTTATGTCCACTTCAATTTCTCAGTGCTTAGATTTGGTTTGAAAAAAATACAAAAAAAAAGAAAGAAAGAAGAAATATGAGTGTCAACAGATCAAATCCTAGGAATTCAACTTTCACCAGGATTTTATGAAAATACCAAACATATAATTAATGCTTGTCAACAGCTCTCCGCTTGTTTTTTTTTTTAAATTTATAACACATTTTAAAACATCTTGCATATGTATGTGTGCTGTATGTGCACTTATATGTAGGTATGCATACTGGATACATACATGCAGAGGCCATGCATGTCCTTATTGATGTCCCTTATTCCTTTGAGACAGGGTCTCTGAATCCACTTGTCTGGCAATCATAATGTTCCAGGGATTCTTTCGTCTGTCCCCATTATTTTGGCATTTTAGGCCACAGCTATCTTTTTACATGGGCACTGGGGATTTGAACTCAAGTCAAATGCTGGCATAGCAAATGCTCTTTGCCACTATGCCATATCCGTAACCTCTTCTAGTATGTTTTAAAGAGGCCTGCGTCCAAACTTTCCACACCCTGTCTCTTTTTTGGGTAAAATAGTGTTTCCACTACCCTTTGGAAAGATTTTGTTGTCCTATTCTAAGTGAACAAAAGAAAAGCATGCTCTTTTCCAGGTGTTTGCCTTAAGGAAATGTAAGCATACGGTATTTGAGCCTCCAGCTTTCTCAGATACATTAACCCCTGGAGACTGACCTGCCGGGAAGGGAATGTGTGCTTGTACACACGGACACCATGTTTTTTGACGATAGGTTTCATGCTTCATTTACCAAAACAACAATTAGAGTGCCATCAGATGCACAGAACCAACTTGCTATTTTTTCAGGAGTAGAGGAGCGGTGGAAACAGTGAAATAAAATGCACCTGCTCTTTGCTTTCTGTTTTCTTTTATGTCCCCTTCCTCCTGGTGGCTCATTAAAAAAAAAAAAGTCTACTCCTTAGAACATCTTTTGATCTTCCTTCCTTCTCTCTTCCTGTCTCCTCCCTCCCAGTCTTCTCCCTGGAAATAACCCTATGCATTATGGGGAAGATGCCTCCCCTCCCCTCTGGAATGGCGGTTCATCCCTTGTGCCAGGTCTTTTGCAAAGTCATTTAACAGTTTTGCCGAGTCAGCTGCTGTTCATCTGGATTTGTGTCCCTCCACGGCCTCTTGATCTTCTCAGCTGAGCGTCTTTATCTCCACGTGTCCCTCCATTAATAACAGGAATGCTCTTCATGCGCCTCGGCAGTCGCCCGATAACTCGCAGGGTCTCCAAATCACAAATGGCCTCTTGGCGCCAACTCCGCTTAGCACTTACCCAGAGCAAATTTGCTTAGCTGTTTCTTAGTTCGACGGAACAACACTAAAATCCAAGGTCTTACACAGACTGTAGAAAAAAACATACTGCTTTCCTTAGAGTGTCTGTGTCTTTGTGGGAGAGTGGGTAGGTGGGGGTATTTCTGTGTTGGGTACAGCCCCAATGACAATCCCAGTTGTCGTTCTTCTGGAATGTCATCATATTATTTTGAAACAGCATCTCTCATCTCTCATTGCCCGGAGCTTACCACGCAGGCTAGGCTAGTCAGTCGGCTGGGTCAAAGAATCTTCCTGTCTCCATCAACCCCCGACCCCATCTCATACAATGTTAGGATTACAAGCATGAACTACGGTGCCTACATTTCTAATGTGGAGTTTGGAAACCCATCTCAGGTTCTCTTGCTTGCAAGGCAAGGATTTTTTCCACCTGAGTCATCTCCTTAGCCCTAGATTAAAAAAAAATTAATAATTTAAAAAAGCACTTGAGTTATATTTTTAAACTATAGTTTTATTGTAGAGAACCTAGATAAAAAAGTAATAATTAAGAAAGCACTTGATTTATATTATTAAACTGTAGCTTTATTGTAGAGAGAGAGATGGCTCAGTACTAAGAAGCACTGCTCTTGCAGAGGGCCCAGGATCATTTCTCAGAATCTACGTGGTGGCTCACAACTGCCTGTAATCCAATTCCACATTAGATTTGAAGCCTCTTCTAACTTGTGTGGGCTCCTACATACACATGTAAACATTAATGGCGAATCAATCCCACACCTTTTAGGTTTTTAAAGGGGGTATTTATTTTGGGGGGTAAAACTTACATATCCACAAACCATCAGGAAAGGAGCCTAGTCGCTGGAGCAGGAGCTGGAACCAAGCACTGGAACCAAGAGGCTGAGCCAAGGCTTGCTGCTGTTTTTATTAAAGAGAAATATACCACGCCCCAGTGGGCTAGTATTTCAGCGGCTATTGGCTGAAGGAGCGGAAGGTACTTCCACAGCACTACATACACACGTAAACACACACGGTACATATAAACACACACACACACACACACACACACACACACACACACACACACACTGAGAGTCATTTTTAGCAATGTAGTTTTTATTCTATAAATGAAAATATATAATTTGGAAAACATAGAAAGCCCCCACTCCTGCCGCTGTCAACATTCACAATGAACACATTAAAAGATCATATAATTTCTTTCGCATTTTCAATCTCTGTATAACTTTCCTCTTTCAGGCTTGGTGGTGCTGACATGTAATCCCAGCAATTATTTGGGAGGTTGAGAGAGGATAATCGAGAGTTCAAACCTACATGAATTATAAAGAAAGCTAGCAGCCGGCCTGAGCAACTTTATGAGGCACTGTCTCAAGCTAATATGTGAATAGGAGGACTGTGGATGTACCTAACTAGTCAAGTGCAGGCCTGGAATGCACAAGACCATAGGTTCAATGCTCTATAAAGAAATATATGCATAGCCTATATTTCCATTCCTGATTAGTGATATCATTTTGATATAATGTGCTCGCATGTACGCACGCAGTATATTTTTGTGTTCATAGCTTGTATTAGATTTCAGGCTTGTAGCATTACAGTGTACACATCTGATGTTGAAAATACTGCTCATTAGTGTTTTCTTAAGAAAGGGCTCCATGTGTCCCTCTACCTATCTTCATTGATGAATTCTCTGCTGAGTTCTTAACTGCAGAGTTTGACTCCCTGGGGTATTAGCTTGAATTCCATTAAAATAGTAGAGGTGCTTGATCTGTTGAATACTGATGTCATTGTCAAACCTGGTACCTGTGTTTATTCGTCTGAGTCATTGATGGTGTCCTCCAAATATGTGGTGGTCTTTCTGATCACTCTTCATGGGATTCTTTAATAAAGCATTATAAGCTTTTACCTTTCATTGTTGACAATTTATTATCACCCAGACAGCTGTCATTTTCCAAGATATTCTTTTAGGTATATAGGAAAATTCTGCTTTAGTTTGGATTTATTTGTAACTTCACTGGACTCAATAATTATACTTAAAATTCTTTTATGAAATATTTTTTTCTGAAAGACAATACCATTTATAAATTTTGACAATTTTCTGTACTTTTTTATTGCTCTTTATTCTTTGTCTTTTAAAAGAAATCAAAGAGGTTTTCTTTTATTTATAAAAGTCACTTTTTAGTGTATGTATGATGTATGTGTTTGTTGAGTGTGAGGGGGGAATTCATACGTGGAAGTCAGAGGAAAATTTGGGGGAGTCATTTTTTTTCCTTCAAGCTGTTGAGGCAAGAACTCTCCTGATTCTTCTATGCTATGTATTCCATTCTAGCTCATCCATGAGTTCATGGGTATTTCCCTTGTCTCTGACTCCTATCTTGATGTAGCAGCTCAGGGGTGGGGGCAGTGGACTTACAGATCCAAACTACTGTGTAAATGGCATTTTTCAGGTTTCAGGGATCAAACTGAAGCTATAAAGCTTGAGTGACCAGTGCTTTTACCTACTGTGAGCCAACTTGCTGGCACATGTTTTGCCTCTCAGTTTTGAGACAGAGCCTTGTCCAGGCTGACTTTGAATGCACTGTGTGACTGGCCTTGAGTGCCAGATCTTTCTCCAGCACTGGAATTATAGATGTTCGACACCAAACCCAGTCTTTCTTTTTCTTATTGTGTGATCTTTATATCATTTCATAGGCTTAATTATTTTTTTAAGTTCAAGGAGAATTTTAGTAGGGTCTAAAAGAAAAATGCCAAAGTGAGCAAGATGAAAGGAAAACCATGTCCTCTTCTGAGTTAGATTAACATGGAGGTCAGCCACATGTCAGACCTGCAGCTACAGGGTAGGGAAGAGAACTTTAGAGAAAGAGTGAAGTCCAACGTACTTGGGAAAGCATGTCTAGGATGAAGAAAGGAGGAAGGAAAGGGAAAGTTATGCTTTTGTGAGTCAGGTCTTAGACAAGCTGGTTGACCCTGTTCCTTAGAGCCTCAAGTTGGCCACTAGGGTTTACTCTTTCCTACATATTTTAGAACAGCATTCAAAGTTGAGGATTCTATAATTTCATCAACACAATGACTTAGAGATGAGGATGATGCTAAGCATTAAAGAATTGGCTAAAACAGAATGTGGAGATGTGACTCCTTACAGAGCAGTTGTTTCATCTGTCCAAGGCACTGGCGAACGGCTATTGGTGTGATGTTCATGCCCAGTGTCTTCTTTATTCATTTTGTTCTTTCATAACTCATTAACTTAAAAAATCATAGTTGTGTGGTTATGCAAAAAAATGGCATCTAGAGAAATGATTGTTTCTTCTCATTAGGAGGGTAATTATGTTAGTAGATTTTCTGTGTTTTTTTTAACAATTCTTAAGTTTTTAAGGTAGAATTATTTGGTTAATATTTAAAATATTATTTTTAAAGAGAAGTGGAAGTAGTTGCTCTTAATTTGGAAGGTATTTCCTCTGTCTGTAATAATGTTAAGTTTGTGACTAGCTTGCCTTATTCTATGGTACATAGACTTTAAGTCCTTCATAGTTATCTGTCCTTTGAGCATATATACATTGTAAAAAGTTCTAATTTCTTTGTAACAAAAATTAATTTTCCCTCTTTTCAGCTCATCTCTTCCCTCTTTCTCTCCCCTTTTTTTCTTTCCTTCCATTTTTGTTTTATTATTTAGGCCCCTTTCACTTATTTAATGTTGAAAGCTCAATTTTTGGAACATGTATCAATTAAATGATAACAATGATTCCTTTCCAAGTCTTTGATTTTTTATTCCCCTGTAGCGTTTTGTACCTGCTTTCTAACTTCTATATTTCTTCCTCTTTTCATTATTTTTCCATTTTTCTGAAATGCATAAAATTCTAAAACCTATCTAGAATCTGTCTAGAACCTTTCCTCTGAAATTCGGTTGTCTGCATTCTAGGCTGTCCTTTTGACTGATAGTGAATTTTAATTTTAATAGTGACTTCACATGTCTGTTGCACTCTGCTATTCCCTTTTCTATCAGCAGTGTTTGTGTTATTCACGGTTGACATATAACCAGTTCTGTTTTCATTTGGATCTGTTGATCTTTTGGAATTTACTATTCCATAGATTCAGATTTTCTTGAATGTCCTCTATGCTTAACATTCGACTCCTGAAGTTTGCTGTTTTTCTTGAGGTTAGTCATTGCCCCAAAGCCCTGTTACTTCATTGTTGAATACAGCATCTGCCTCCTACCATATTATAGCTCACTAGCTCTTGGTTGTTACCCTCTTTTCTTCACTTACTTCCCATTTCTTTTTCAGCAGTTTCTACCTATTGGTTGTGCAGTCTCCAGGATTTATCAAGCCTTATGAATGCTCAGTACCCAAGAGCATAGAAGTCCATCAAATTCCTTTTATAGTGTAGACAACATAGGATAACTGGATACAGTATTTTATGTTTTACTTTGTGACATGAGAAGATAAAATTGGGGTGATGACACTGGGTCTCAACTAGAGAGGAGAGGGAGAGGCTAGTGGGTCAAAAAAGAAACCAGGAATCTGGGAAAATTGTTCCCTTGGATGTACTATTAAATCATTCACAGAATGAAGTATCTATTAAATACAGGGGTGTCAAATTATCACTGTTTCCATTATTTCCAAATTATCCAAGTTATGTGGAAATTCTGTTGACCCCTCTTTTTATGAAAGTCTGACTATGGTGTCTAACATCTTGGAGATTCTAGGCTTCATTTTGTAGTCGCTAGCCCAGAAATGCTATGTGGAAGGAAACATTTAAGTTGAACTTGGCCTAGGGCTCTTTGGCAATTGTGAGAACGAAAAGATGTCTTGAAATGGTGAATGGCTCCCTAATTTGTCAGGACAATTAACTAGTTAGTGAGGAACAAGTGCCAGCCTTAGACTGGGAAAGCAAGGACATCAACAAAGATCTTTGTAAAATCAGCGGTTAAAGAAAAACGCTTTTATACAATTTTATGCTGATTCTTCTATAATAAATAAATTAAAATAATGAAGACTGAATGTTAGTGTGTCTATGAGGAAAGGGGTTTAATATCACACAGTGATCTGCAAATTGGTTTACTTTCCTCTGGAGAGTCATTTAGCAATTTGCAGGAAGGTCTATAAAAACCTCTCACTTGATTCGACATTTCTAGCTTGCAGAAATATCTCCCAAGAAAATAAACACAACTGAAAACAATATTTTATGAGCTGGATATTTATAGAAAGATTCTGTATTGCCACATAATTTTACATATCCCAAACTCCTAGAAAAGGTAAAATAAAGGAAGGAAAATTATTGATGAACTTTCTAGGATATTATAAAATCACAAAAATTATGAGCATTTCAATGTATAGATCAACCATTACTATCATCTAAATGCTTAAACATTTTGTAAGCATCAACCTCAATTATATAAATGATTTTTATGGCAGATGTTATAGCTAGCATTTGTTTGTGGTTTTTTTCTTTTTGTGTGTATACTTACTTATTTGGTGTACATGTGGTGTGTTGTAGAAAGGCTGCTTGCTTGTTCCAGTCTCTCAGACTCAAAATAACCAAAAGAAACTATATTAATTAAATCACTGCTTGGCCTGTTAGCTCTAACTTCTTATAGGCTAGCTCTTACATATTAATTTAACCCAATTCTATTAATCTGTGTATTGCCACGTGTCTTTGGCTTACCAGGTAAATTCCGTCCGGCGTCTCTCTCTGGCGGGGCTACATGACTTCTCTCTGACTCTGCCTTCTTTTTCCCAGCATTCGTTTAGTTTCCCCCACCTATCTCTGTTCTGCTCTGTGCAGGCCCAAGACAGTTACAGTTTCTTTATTCATTAAACAATAAAAGCAACACATATACAGAAGGACCCCCTACATCTGTGGTGTGTGTGTGTGTGTGTGTGTGTGTGTGTGTGTGTGTGTGTATTTTATGTGTGCAGTGGGGAGCCAGTGGGTAGGGATGTATGTTTTCGCAGGAAGTCCTGGATTGCCATTGGAATTCTTTCTCATTCTCTTCCTATTTTATTTGCTGAAGTAGTGCTTCTCAGTTGAGCCCGGTGCTTATGGATAAAGCTAGTCTAGTTAGCTAACTTGCTCCAGCACAGGTCTAGCCCTCTGAATACTGACATTATAAACCCATGCAACATTTACACAGGTATATAGTCTTCATGCTTACAGTTTATGATTTAACTGCTGAGTTTTCTCAGTCATTACCATTTTTTTATAAGTAAGGATATTAAGTGTTAGAGGAATCTAGAAATAAGACACATTTGAGAATCTTTGGTAGATTATGTTGTATTTTCAATCTATTTCTAATTCCAATTTTAGTTCTCATTCTCTTTTACAGTCATTTAAAGGATAAGTAAAAAAAAACCAATTAATGTTGTACACATGATGATTGTCACTTTAGTACCCTGCAGAGGTACTGACAGAGGTGAGGGGAATGTAAAGTTTATAATTTAAATTAGCTCAATCTTATTAATTCCTTTTTGCTTCTTTGCTGTGCAATTCCTGAAAATAATATACTGTGTATGTATCCATTAGCCTGTGCTTGTGTGTTTGAAAACTAAATGGGACTCATTTTTTTTTTGCCCAGAAACATTATACGTCTTGATTGTTTTAATATCATAAAAAAAGTGACGGTAGGTTGCCTTAGGATAAATGTCATAGACTACAGGGTTAAAAATTCAAAAGATAAAATGATTGTGCATAGAAAAGAGTGAAATATTTTTATTTATTATAAATTATTGATAGTATTTATTATATTGAATTTTTAAAATGATTTTCCTAATTTTATTCATGAAAGCAAACCTAGAGAAATTCTTCTTCCACAGGTGACTGGACAGAACCCTGGGGAATCTACTTGAGCTTCTAGGTCTCCAGGTATATAACTAAGTGACTTCCTCATGGTCATTCATACTGGCATCTCATTCTTCTGAGCCTCGGGCTCAGCCAAATGAATGCCTTCTCTTTTGCCTACGAAATGAAAAACACTTGAAAATAGAATAGGCTCTCAGTCCCTGGAGGAAGATTTCAATCAAGAAACCTATTCTTCCTACTCTATATCTATGGCATCCTTTGTATTTTGTTGTTCTTAATTCCTAAAAATGGAAGGACTGATAAAATCCCTGAAGACTTTTCCAAACAGTAGAGACTGATTTAAGAAAGCTTCAAATAACCTAAGAAGTGTGGTCTAAATTCAGAGCCTTTACATACATATTTTAGAGTATTAATCATCCCCAATATTCTCATCTAATTAGGCTGCCTTCACTTTGTAATGTGCCCCTTGACTCATGTGACTCTAGTCAAAGTGCTAGCTCTTTAGTACTAGAGTTCAATGCTATTTCATCTATAAGGGTCAATATAATGTAATAAAGGAAAACAATCATGCATGGAAAAACAATGTGAGAAAAGACAGAGGGAAAAGGAAGCAAGGGGAGAAGAGAAGTGGGATGGGAAGAAGGGGAAGGAGAGAAAGGAGGAAGAGAAAAGATAATATATTGAGCAAACACAAAGTCGGGATATGAAAACAAAAGAGTGGAATGAAACTAATAGTAAACAGTTTTTTATGTGATTTTTTAATTAATTTATTTATTTGTTTATAAAAATTTCCACTTCCTCCCCTCCTCCCCATACCCTCCCATTTCCCCCACTCCCTCCCCTCCTTCCTCTTCAGTCCTAAGAGCAGTCAGTGTTTCCTGCCCTGTGGGAAGTTCAAGTTCCTCCCCTCTCCCTCCTTGCATTAAACAGTTTTTGTATTTATAAGATCTTACTTTTGGGCAACAGTGATGTGGGAGAAGAGGGTGGTTTCTCAGTTCCTCTCTTTATCCTAGGCAGTTACTAAGTTTCCCTCTCAAGAAGGAAGAAAGCTAGAGATATAAGAAGTCCAGATGTTAAATATTTCTCCAAATATTTGCACTAACTAGTTTTATGTTTACTTAACACAAGCTAGCATCATTTACTAAGAGAGAGCCTCAATTCAGGAAACAGCCCCACCATATTGTCCTGTGGGCAAGCCTGTGGTACATTTTCTTGACTGATGATAGATGTTGGAAGGCCCAGCTCACTGTTAGCAGTGCCATGCCTGGGATGGTGTTCCTGGTGCTATAAGAAAGCAATCTTAGCAAGGCATGAGAACAAAGCCAATAAAAAGCACTCTTCCATGGCCCTACCTTCAGTTTCTGAGTCCAGCTTCATGACCCGCTTTCAGTTCCTGTCTGGATGTGCCTGGATGAGGTCAACCTCTCCCTCTCCAGATTATTTTTGCTCCTGGTGTTTCATCACAGCAATAAATATATAAACACACACACACACACACACACACATATATTGCTTTACTATTCTTTATCTCTATATATATTACTTTTCAGTGTGTGTGTGTGTGTGTGGAGAGAGAGAGAGAGAGAGAGAGAGAGAGAGAGAGAGAGAGAGGGAGAGAGAGATAAGGAGTAGTAGTAGTAGCAGTAACAATTTTGTTTTGACAGAGGGCAAGTGGCTGAGATCTGAGCAGCCCCCAAGCATGGTTCAAAGAACTTCAGCTAACACAGTTCATACACTCACAGCCTCTTCAATGGTAGAGATGTGGCAGCCCATAGACAGTTTTAGATTTTACAGGTTGAAAATTAAATACACTAAAGAAAATAAAATGACTGATGGGTAAAAGCGCTAGCCACCAAGCTGATGACCTGAGTGCAATCCTGTGACACCTATGTCTACAAATTACCTCTAACCCACACACCATATACACTATGGTATATGTACCTGTAGTGAGGAGCTGCGGGCAGGCCTGCTTGTCATCCCGCACGGCTCCCGCATGGCTAGCTTAGCCCCGAAAATAACAACACACAAATTGTATTCATTAAAACACTGCCTGGCCCATTATCTCTAGAGAGTAGTTACTGGCTAACTCACACATCTTGATTAACCCATTTCTAATAATTTGTGTAGCACCACAAGGTGGTGGCTTACCAGAAAAGATTCAGCATGTCTGACCTGGTGGCTGGCTCCATGGCATCTCCCTCACTTCCCTTCTTCCCAGCATTCTGTTCTGTTTACTCCGCCTACCTTATTTTCTGTCCTATCAAAGGGTCAAGGCAGTCTCTTTATTAACCAATGAGAATAACACATAGAAGGCCCACCTACATCATGTACCTCTGCCACACATAAAATAAAGAAATGCAAGTTAAGTTAAATATCTCAAAATTCCATTCATCCCTGAAGTTGTTCTGCTTATTCTCAAAGCCATGGGCATTCATGTCTTCTCTCATCTTACATGGTCAGGAAACCAAGGCAGGATTACAAGAGTGAAGCAAAGATCCTCTTTTAAGGGATAAAAAAGTATGTTTGAATTGACCTTGATAGGAAGGCATTAAAGAGGACAATGGTGAGGAGTTGCACAGGCAACAAAGGAAAGAAGTTAGAGAAACATGTCACACAAAAGGGAGGCACAAGAGCTAGGTGTCCTAGACTTGCAGAAAAACAACTTGGTGTGAGAAACCAAGCTAACGTGAAGCAAAGCAATATGGACATTTAGAAGGAAGCTTCAGTCTCCTTATGAGGAACTTAGTTCATGGTATGTTTTATTTCTGGGATGGATATTTGGGGGAAAATAAATTGTGATTTGATTCTTCCACTAATTTGTGACACTGAGACCACAAGTGTGTCCCAGTAACAGAAAAGAAAATTTTCAGCAATGGCATATCTCATTACAGACTTGCTGACTGTTTTGTGGAGAGAACCTAGTCTATTAGAAAATGGAGTTGTGGTGATATATTGTAATGACTGGATATTCAGTGCTTTGTCATGGGGCTTTGGTTCCGGATGCTGACTACTGTCCTGGGGTTGGCCAGTGGTCAACAAAATGACTACAATGACGAGATGGCATAATGGTAATAGAACAGTTGGACTTATAGCGCAGATACAGCATACATTTCCTTAAACTGGCCCTAAGGAAGTCATTATTTCTATTATTACTTGTTCAAATGTGGAAGTAAAGGCAAGCTGATCAAAGTATATCAAGTTTTTGACTTAAAAAATCTATAGTGTTTTTATTATTTCAAACACAGGTCACTGATTCCAATTTTTTCTTTCTTTCCTGAAACACATCACAAATTATTGTATAATATAAACATAAAACAAACAAAGCATTAGAAAATTATTTCCATAAATCAGTGTTCTCTCTCAAATCACCAGCCCATCTACTTTTAGTACAAATTCAGTACAGCACCTTCTCTGGGAGGAAACTGTACATGAAAATTTGTCCAAATATTCTCAATGCTTTAGTCACTAGGTACTTAAGCTACAAAGTGGAAGTAGCTCACTTAACTTTGTTACTTTTTTATGTATTAATAACTTGGGAATAAACTAGAGAAACCTCTAATTCATTATTGCACTCTTAGAAAAGGCTGCACATTTGTCTTCCAGGTCTGCTTAGTCTGAACTATTGAAAGTTTGCCTCAGAAGAGAATGACACAGTATGTTAACCAAGCAAGGGGATATGACACTCTTAGAGATGTTCTGAAGATCTAGAAGTATCACACACCCCAGACATAGCCTTGGAATAATCACTTATCCATTGCTCTTCCAGGATATAGACACTTGAGAACTGAGCTTCCTCACCAAATAAGCATTATTCAGTTAATTTCACTGATAATAATATCTATTGGTGGCTAAGCCTATGCTAGACATTATTTTAAATTAATATTCACATTAAGTTTTAAAAATTCCCTGAAATAGTACTAAGATATAAATATTATTGCTCCTATTATACATCAAAGAAATCAAGATACAGAGGGTTTAAATAATCTCTCAATGGTCTCACACCCACTCAGGGTTAGAGATCAAAGTTAGACTATGGAGGGTGGATTGTGGGACCAGTGTGTTTAACACTGTGCAAGTTTGAACAATAGAAGTAGTTTTTTTTAAAAAATCATGCATTATTTTGTTTTCCAATCAAATGAATCTGCATCAGTTAAATTTCTGTTATAAAATAGATTGCCTTCATAAATTCTAAATATTGTTGTAATATTAATGAAAATCCAGGCTTCTTGTTAAGTCATAGGAAAACTAATGAGGCTAAATGTAAGGACTAGGTGACCAATAGCTCAAGTGTGTCAGTGGCCGGCAATCATTAAGATCAGATCCTGAAGTTCCTTTGAACTAAAGCACTTCTAGGGTATTTGTGCTATCAATTTTATCTACAAAGCCTGTCAGGGAGAATTGGAGAGATCTGTCCTCACCTTCCTTTGTCCCCAGTAGTCTTATGGAAGAAGATTCTGATATTGAGATGGAAGCTGATAAAATCCTCACATTGTAGTGCACGTCCACGCACCTGTCAAAAACATCCCAAGTTCTGCATGCCAAACTGACAAATCAGATCTGTTTCAGGAACTTGGAACACTATGAAAAAATGACAAAATTCTTCTATGATATGGACTATGTAGTATTTATTATAATCATGAGTGATTTTGAAAATTTAGGCTTGCTAGTAGGCTGATGAATGGCTTCAAAATAGAGGCAAGAGTGGCTTCTGAATCTATTCAGCCTAAGTCTGTATCACTGGTTACTGAGCAATGCACCAATGGGAAGCATCATGTCTATGTGCTGTTTGGATCCTGATATATAGATGATGACTGGATTGATTTACTTTTTATCTTTAATATACTCAAGTATTTCTATTCTTAGGAGCTCTTTGAAGGCCCTTCAATAGAAGCTGGTTCACATAGATTCACAGCCAGAGCTGTCTACCCCTTGATTGAGTTTTTTCACTGACGTTTTTATCAAATAAGATGGTTGCTCCTTACTCCATAGCAGGACAGATTAGGCATCTCTAAGCCTCCAGTTTTTTCATGTGGTATAAATGAAGGCCATAAATATTCTAAAATAAGTTGGCATATATAAAATAAAACTAGTGGAAACAAACATTTATCTGGTTATATTTCATGCACAAACAGAGGTAGGGAAATAATTCTCAGTGGTCTGGATAACTGAAGTTCTAGGAGGGAGGATTTCCTGACCTCGGGAATTTTTTCTTTATTACACAGAGAATAATATTAAGCTAGCATATGCATAACTTCAATTCAAGTCAGCTCACATCTGTACATGTGTATGAACATACACACACACTATTCAATGGGAGGAGGAAAGGAAGGAAGAAAGGAGGGAGGGAGGGAGAGAAGGAAAAAGGAAAGAAGGGAAGGAGGAGAACTAATGAGAGAAGGATTCAAGAAGAAAGGAGAAGGCAGATGACAAAACCTTGCAGGATAAAATGAGAAGCTGGGCTTAGCTTATTGAATTCAGGTTTTCCAGAATTACTGAATTAAAGTAGAATGCTGAAGCCATATGCAAATCAAGTTCTTTGGCTCCTGTACAACGTTCTTGAGCAGACATATTTGTGAATAGACTGGGTAAATATTCTTACTGTCTCACATTGAAAAGAGTGTTCCAAATATAAGGGAGTGAGTTCCATGCAAAGATGAACAGAGCCTAACTTGGATTATCAAGAGGAGTTTGTCAAGCACTTTTAAAAAGTTAGCAGAAGGTGTTGTTGCCAAGTATCATGCATGAATGAAAGTAAGTAAATCTGACATTATTTTTACTATAGTCATGTATACTTAAGTGTGAATTTAAATCTACAGGCCTACCATTCAAAAAGGACTGTCATACAGAACACACAATTGCAAATGATCACATTGCAGCAATCAAAACTCTGATCATTTCCCCAGTTAGTCCATTACAATCCTCTCTGTTTCAACTTTATATCACCAAACAACTCCACCTTGCTTTCTTTCCTACAAGTTCATTCTGAATTTTAAGAATCTTATATGAATGCAGCCATTAGGCATGGTGTCTTTTTCCTTTAGACTTAACTTGTAGAGTGTAAGGGAGCAGAAGTGTATCATGTTCAAATATGTTTGTACTTTTTACAAGTTATTTTCCAAGAAAATGAATAGCTGTAGAAGAAAGTACTCATCTAGACTTCCACTGCTATTCTGTTTTGAAAACAGGCTGAGCTAAACCAAACCTAGGTTATTTTCATTAGTTGTTCACCATGCCCGTCATATGCTTCTTACAGATGATCACACCATTGGCTCTTTCTTTTTTCACATCTCAGTCTCATCTTAAATGTCCTAATTTCAGTTTCATTTTGACCACAGTAAATTTTTTATGACCACACAGCCTAAAGTAGCACTCTGCCTTGCTACTCCTGCGACAGCTCTAATCCCCCACTTTCTGTCTTCTCCAGATAGAATGTATAGAGTATCAGAGCGAGAACTTAAGCTTCCCTGTTCAAAAGCAGACCCTTAGCACTTTTAGAACAATGTCTGGTGCATGAGAGTAGTCAATCAATAAATGGACAAGTAAATCCTTTGCAGGCCTCCCATGACATGCTTGTTGGAAAACATATTACGTTGTGGGTTGAAAATAAGACAGTTCAGTGCAATTGTTACTAGTTGAAAGAATGCCTTCAAAGTATTCTGATTAAGGAAAGTTTACAAACCTGGATAGGAAACTATATTCATAGTTTTACCCTATGTCCTTTCTTATTCATTTATCTATATTATTTTTAAATGCTTAGCTTTATCTAAAAAAGTAATAGTCATTCCTTTTTGTAATATGATACTAAAATACATGATAATGATGAGATAATTGATATTATGAACCAAGATTACAGATCAAAATGATGGATGAAACTGAGCAAGGATAATGAAGTATGTTCTGAGTTTCTCTTGTCAAGGGACAAGAGCATACTTCCCCAGAAGAGCACACATTTGCTTGATATTCACAAGAATCTTAGTAAAATTTCCAGAAATGACATCTTAGAAACCATGAGTGCTAGCATGAATGCCCCTGCAGTCCTTGCACTGGGGAGATAGAAACAGAAAGATCCCTGGGCTTTCCTGGCTTTCTAGGCTAGTCTAATTGACAGCAGACTTGTCTTGGTGACAAACTCTGTCTCCAAAGACGAAAATAAGAATAGCAACAAACTGACTAAAAGAATGTTAACACCAGCTGTAGAGTTAACACATAATGGCATCACTTCTGTACAGGGGTGGGTAAGGGGAAAGGAAAAGAGAAGGGAAGGGAAGGGAAGGGAGGGGAGGGGAAGGGAAGGGAAGGGAAGGGAAGGGAAGGGAAGGGGAGGGGAGGGGAGGGGAGGGGAGGGGAGGGGAGGGGAGGGGAGGGAAGGGAAGGGAAGGGAAGGGGAGGGGAGGAAAAAATAAAGAGAAAATGAATTTAGAACAAGATAGTTTGCTTGTGAGTTACAGATCTTGACACAGCCCTAAGTGTTTGTTGAAAATGCTCAACAGTGCTGCATCGAAAGACCAGTGGGAAAACTGGTACTAATTCTACTAGCAATCATAAAATTTTTCCCTTCTAGAACAAAAGAACGTTTGTTTACTAACAGGGAACCTTATTGATTAATCTCTGATACCCCCATTTTTTGCTTGGGAAAGCCTACATAATGAACAGAAATGCCTCGCTCATAAGAGATGTTACAGAATGCAGGCACACATAGCTTGTGGAAAGTACTTTGCAGAAGAAACCTGCAAGCATGCTGTGCAATCTACATGCTAGCACATGTAAGGCCTGGACCTACTGTGAGGTATGAATAAAGCACACACTAAAACAATATAGTGTTTGCATTAGATTCACTTGCGGTGAGAGTTAGCAAATTTTCCTTTTTAAACAGCTGAAATTCTGAATAATTTTCAATCCTTTATTAATATAAATAACCTACCACAAAGGTTATTTTGAAGAGTTGTAAGTAAGGACTTGCAATTTGTTTTAAATTGCTCTAAATTTGTCTTGTATCATTGGGGTAACCAAAGAGAATAGATTTTCATACTAAGTGTCATAAAGGTATTTGGAGTTGATGGAGAAGGTAGTAACCACACACACACACACACACACACACACACACACACACACACACACACATACACACACACAGGTTTTGTTCTCAATTTCAATTCAGTTGCTTGGTTTATGTGCTCTTTCTTGGAAGGGTGCTGTCCACACTGTGAGTGCTGAATTCTAGAACTCTGGGGAGAAATTTTTCTCACAATCTCATTAGTACGAAGAAATTGCAGGTAATAGGTACACACACTTTTCTTGGGAATCATGTTTTCAAAACTTGTATTATGACTGAGGTAAAAGCATTAACTATTGTTGCATCATTTATATAGACATTCATTTCAAACTGTGAGAGGCACAAAACACAATAATCCATAATAAGTAACAGGCTGCATAATTTTCTGAGATGACTTTTCTGTATTAACAAGAAGGGAGACAAAAGAAGAGCAAGAACATACTTGTCACGTGATAGAGAAGCAAACCTGTTTCTAAATAATACTATTGTGTGCTGCATTCCTGGGGGTACTGACAGCTCCTTATAAGGCAAAGGAATATTTCAGCTTGAGGTTGCAGGCAAAACACAAGTTAATCGCAAGGTGTTCTTTGGTCCTTTAGCAAACTGCAGGGGGCAAGAGTGAGCTTGTGTAAATGCTGAATACTCAGATATCCCTCGGTGCTCTCCTCTCGTGCGTGCTTTTAAATCTCCTAACTTGTGGCTATTATTTTTCAGCAGTGAAATAGTGAATCATTTTACATAGTGCCATTATGCAAAATAAAATGATACTTTGTTTCTCTGCATTGGCCAATTACTGGGTGGAGAAAATTGGACTCCTGAAAGACACATGTGTGCATAGCTTGGCAGATTACAGGAAAACCTTGTAAAATACTCCCAGATGCTCCATGCAAAGGAGGAAAACTCAGGAGTGAGTAGCAAATCGAGGCGAATTTCAAAGTAAAATTCATTGATTCCAAACAAAAGACAAATAAATATACCCATAGATATGAGACCCCCTGGAAGGTCATCAAGGATAGAGTTTTATTACATTCAGACAATTCGATCCTTTCCTTTCTACCTTCTGCCATGGTTGTGCTAGAATAAATTAAGGCATATGATTCCTAATCATAACAAACAGACACTGACTATGAACCAATTCACTTTTTTTCTCAATAAAAATCAGAACACAGAATATGTGAACAAATCTGTATTTGGGCTATTCTTATTGAATGGGCTTGATTCCACATCTTGTCTTCAGCATCTGAAGTGGCTCCTCGTGACAGTGCTGCTATGGGAATGCAATAGCCATAGTCTCTTCTGACACTGGGGAGTATCTCCAGAACTTGTTTTTCATTTGCCATAAAGTTTTTTAAACATGACTGCAGATATGTTAGGTAAGATAAGGTGTGTCCAGGGATTGATCTTTTGATGCCCTGGCATCAAAAAACATGCCTTTTAATTGAGAAAACCTTAATGAACAGACAACATAGGAAATCAAACTTGAAGGAAAAAGCATAATATGGTTGATAACCTGAGAATAACCAGAGTAGGACGGCTATTGCCCTCAGTTTAATGGGGATCGAGCAAAGAACCACCTCTATTATCCATCTCTAGAAGAGTCACTGTCCACTAGAAACTGCATCTTTAAGCAGAGGAACGTTGCACTAAGCAGTGACTTCACAGAGACCTTCTTTCTGTTGTTGAGTTCTCAGCTCCAGATTATGCTATCGTTTGCTTGAACTGGAACCCAGGGCCTGAGGAAAGACAGAGTGTATAAAACAGTCCTTGGGGTTAGTTGCCTAGGATACAGGGTTTATTAGTCAGGGTTATCTAAAGGAACAGAACCAGTAGGACAAATGTAGGTATATTAAAATATTTTTTAGACCAGTTTACATGGGACTCGTAATAACAGCTGTCTCTGAAAGTCTGAGAACCCATTAATTGCCCATTCCTTCAGGCTAGGTACATCAACAATTGGAGTAGCGACTGTTTCAGGGCAGAGAGGCCAAGACCTCAACAATTTCTCAGGCCATAAACCCAGGTGCCTCGGCATTTCCAATCTGGCACTAAAAATGTGAAGGCTTGCGTCTCTGGTCCTTAGCCAGTTACAGAAGCCTGGTTCTGGTATTGAAATAATTTTTTTCATGCAATATATTTTGATCATGTTTGCTCTTTCCCAATTCTGCCCCACCTCCCTACCCACCCAACTTTGCTTTCTTTCTCTCTCTTTAAAGGAACCAAACGACAAAAACAAAATAAACAAGCCTATGACTCAAGAAACACATAAAAACAAAACCCCACACAGGTTTCATGCGTACTGTTACAAACCTCTGTAAGTATGTATATGCAGTGTCCAAAGGAGGTTTCCTTGTTCTCATCCAACACATCTGGCTCTTACATTCTTTCTGCCTCCTCTTCCATGGTGATCCCCGAGTCTTAGAGAGGAAGGGTGTGATATATGCATATATATGAGCATTTTGCTCTCCATGACCTCCTGACCTCGGCAGTGTGTCCAGTATGCATTTCTGTGATGGCCTCCATTTTCTGTAAAAAGAAGCTTCTTTGTTGAGGGGTGAGAGCTACACATCCTTGATTTCATTTCTGGCACAGAGGCTAAGCTGGGGGTAACTGACACAGTCAAAGTAATGTATTGCCTTTAAATAAGTTCCATTTAGTTGTCAAATCACAAGTTTCCTTTAATTTATAACAGATAATTTTTTCTATTTAAAACTTACTTGATCTTTTTCTAAAACACTTTAAGCAAAAATCTCTCCCATTTCAGTATTCTTGATGTTTTCCCTCAGGATTATTCTTAGCGTCTGTAGTTTAGCCAAGAGCCGTGTAAGAATGGGGTCTTCCTCTCGGGGTGCATTCTACCAACACTCATACAGTGATTTAACTTTGATCCCTCTTTAACGTAGTGCGTGTGATTTTGCCACCATGAAATTTCTATTGCTACTTTGTAATTCATACAAGTCTTGTGGAATAAAGTCTTGATATTTCTATCATTCATTTACCAGTTTCAGCCTTCACTCAATTCCCCTAAAATGGTTATTATTATAATAAGTGCAAAGTGGTTATTTTTTAATTCCATAATTTTCTTCACATTTGTTAGCTGCTATTTTATTGTGTGTGAGAGAGTGCTGTCAGACATGATGACATACATCCATTGTTCTAGACTCATAGACAAAGGCAAAGTAATAGCTGCAAAATCTAAGCTAGCCTGGTCTACACAGCCTGAGTCATGTAACAAGATACTATCACATAAAAGAGAACAAATATAAACTAACAAAGAGGAGCTACTGCACTCTTCATTTAATATGCACACATTTCATTTTATATCTATGGATTCTGGATTAATATTTTCCTCAAAAATTTACATATTATCACTGGCATTAGTCTGATGCCCAAATTATCCTAAATTTGGGTCATAGACATCCAATCAGGTGATGTCTGCCTCCTTTGAGAAAGCTCTGATTTTCCTGGTACATCAAGATGTTCTGGACTCATTGAACAGTTTTCCATCTATCCCTGGAATCCTTCTACTCCCCCGGAAACCTCCATTCTTGTTTCGGAGGTGATATTTGGAAACCAAGGCCTAGATGTCAGTGGAAGCTTTTACTTCTTCCATAGATTGAACTTATACAAGCACTTGTCATTTTTCAAGTGGTTGATCATTAAAGCATTTTTTTAATCAGCAAGAGCCTATTTTGAAAGTGCCCAAGCAATGTGACACAGTAATGAATTTTTAACTTGTTACTAGAAGTTGCTATTTTCTACCAGAAAATAAGAGTAGGTTGATATAAATGAATCCCCAAAAGTGTGGGTGAGGATTAGTACTGCCTTCATTACATTCTGTGCCAGAGGCCTCCCTAACTTTGTTTCCATTGTATTTTACTGCTTCCAAGGAATCTTCTATATAAAATCCAATCCATCACCAAGAAACTTGATGTCCTCAACATTCACATTCAGGTTTAGACTAAATCCCCTTGTCCAAGTGAACACACAGCATTTGAGTTCATGTTTATATGTCTTCCACACACAGTTCTAAAGACAAACAGAGACAGCTGACACTGGAACCTCAGCACTATGTATGGAGTGTGGCCACCCTCCACCACACACAATAAGAGAAGAAGTTGATGGAAGAGCTGTTCCATCATGGGGACCCCAAAAACATTCCCCAAACGAATTCCTGGTGCATTCTAACCCTGTGTCTTGTTCAGTGTCAGCTTCAGGTCATCTGTATTTCATTTCCCATGATGCTATTTGATTTTGTTTGTGCTTTGAAAAGTAAATGATGACATTCTGCTGGAAAGATGTCAGCCTAGGCGTTCTTTAGAAAGTAAAGAAATGCAGTTACTGTCACTAAGAGATGACAAAGGGGAGCTTTTATACTTCATAATTTTAGAGAGATTGATGGTGGTGGTGGGTGTATGTGTGTGATGTATTGGAAAGGATATTTAGAAGGTAAAACATGGCAAATCCGGGTTTGCTTTTTTTTTAAATTTATAAAAGTTTATTAATTTATAAAAGTTTCCATTTCCACCCCTCCTTCCAACACCCTCCCACTCCCCTCTCCCTCTCCTCCTCCCTCTCCATCCCTAAGAACAGTCAGGGTTTCCTGCCCTGTGGGAAGTTCAAGTTCATCCCCCCCTCCCTCCAGGTCCAGGAAGGTGAGCATCCAAACAGACTGGATCCCAAAACTTCAGTACATGCAGAGGAAACAAGTCCCAGTGTCATTGTCAATGGCTTTTCAGAGAGACCCCCGTGCCAGCCACATTCAGAGAATCCGGCCACATTCTAGACACTAAAACTCTAATTAACCCAATTAAAAAATGGGGTGCTGATCTGAACAGAGAAATCTCAACAGAAGAACTTCGAATGGCCAAAAGACACCTAAGGTCATGCTCAACCTTCTTAGCGATCAGGGAAATGCAAATCAAAACAACTATGAGATACCATTTTACACCGGTCAGATTAGCTGAAGTCAAAAACACCAAAGATAGCCTATGCTGGAGAGGATGTGGAGAGAGGGGAACTCTCATCCATTGTTGGTGGGAATGTAAACTTGTGCAGCCACTGTGGAAATCAGTGTGGCGGTTTCTCAGGAAACTGGGAGTCAACCTCCCTCAAGACCCAGCAATTCCACTCTTAAGAATATACCCAAGAGATGCCCTATCATACCACAAAAGCATTTGTTCAACTATGTTTATAGCAGCACTATTTGTAATAGCCAGAACCTGGAAACAACCTAGGTGCCCCTCAATAGAAGAATGGTTAAAAAAGGGGTGGAACATATATACATTAGAGTTTTACACAGCGGTAAAAACAATGACATCTTGAATTTTGCATGCAAATGGATGGAAATAGCAAATCCGGGTTTGTATGTAAGGCCGAGAATGTCCTGAAGATGTAGAATTCACATTGGTAAGCATATATCATCAGATTCTTGAGTAAGCCAGCATTAGATATTTAAAACCAAGAGGCCTGAATGCAAGACTACAACTTTACTTCTTGGATGACCTGAAAACAATATGAAAGGGAGAGGAGCTAGAAAGAACCAAGCAGAATGTCAAAGCACAACATGCTTCTTCTTCTTCATCTTCCTGTCCTACTTCTTTCCCCAACTTCTTCTTCCCTTTCTTCTAGCTCCTCTTCTCTCTGTCCTCTCAGCCCCTCCCCTCCCCAGATTTTCACAGTATCCATCATTCTTTCCTCTCATTCACTATTCATATTTTTTGTTTTTGTTTTTCTTTGGGACAGGGTTTCTCTATGTAACAGTTCTGGCTGTCCTGGAATGCAGTTTGTAGGCCAGACTGTCCTCGAACGCACAGAAATCCACCAGCCTCTTCTTCCCAAGTGCTGGGATTAAAGATGTACACCACCACTGCCTGGCCACTGCTCATATATATATATATATATATATATATATATATATATATATATATATATATATATTTAAATCAAGTATCAGAATACCTTGGAAAGAGACATGGTCTAACTAATACTTAAGTAAGGCTTTGTTTTAGATTGGAAGGATTAAATCTACTAAAGAAGCTCGTGAATGTTATATAAGATACATGGAGTCACAGGAATATGTGACAGGCCATGTAAATGGTATAAAAATCATCCCAGAGACTTCTGTGGTCTAAATTCATCCAGTCCCAATTAGTAAAACTCAGCCAACTTTGTTCTTCTCTTCAGAGTGATCATCTCATCTGTTTAAATAGTTTTACTTATATAGGAGCCTCTCAGTAAATGAACACATCAACTTGCATGCACAACTACATATTTTAATACAACCATTTTTTTCTCTCCCCACTCATGAAATTGTAGCATTACCAATTCTGCATTTGATATCCTCTGCTCATTCATAATGGAGCATTGATCATGTGGAAACCACTTTCAGCAAAGATATCTCATGGCTGCCATGCTTTCTCTGTATTTTAAGCCTTTGCTTTCCTTTTTCTTTGCAACAGGTAGTCAATTGTTCTCTCTGTCTTCAGACCTTTTACTCTGTTCCTTTTCTCCAACACTTTACTTTTCTTGTGTCCCTTCTGATCTCAAAGCACTGGAGAGTCCTCAACATTGTTTTTCCCTTGGTTGTCTTCCTCTGTTCTTTCCAGTAGGGACTCAGCTGTCTTTTCTATTCTTTTTCTTCTCTGTGATAATTTCCCTGTGCAATCACATCACCCTCCAAGACTCGCTCTATTATTCTGGGCTGAGAAGTCTCTTTGAAGAAATGAGTGTAGGTAGAGAAGAAACGTTATGCCGTGGACTGAGCCCTAGGACGCTCCAGCTTCAAAAGGATTAGGAGATGAATGTGAGTTACAAAGAAGCTTCACAATGTGTGACCAGATGTCTGTGTCTCTGAACCTGGTAGAAAAACCCAGTAGAAAAACACTAAAAGCTATTTTCATGTAGGTAGAATGGTGACACCCAGTGAATTTGAGCTTCCAACCATGGATATGGTATTCTGAGAAGTTCATTCTCAGAAATGACAATAGCATTTCTATTTCATTTGTCATTTTTAAATAGATAGTAATACACTAAATGTTAAGTAAACTGGATTTGCACTTTGCCTCTACCTTAGAGAATCCAAGACTGGTTGTGGTAGTTTGGCCCCTTGAAATAGGTGACCCAATTTTAACTCTAATTCTTCCTAAGTAGATGATTTGGTCTTCGATGTGTTGCTTATCTGCTTGAGTTTCCTAACACCTGAAATGAAAAATAATAGTGTCTTCATCTTGCTACTCTAGAGATACGAGAGCATACACGGAAAGGGTTTAGACAATGCCCTAAACCTGTCGTTCACTGTTGTGCTATTAGCCTACAATTTGATGTTCCCCTATGTGTTGAATCATCAGTGTATAATGTATGTCCAAATTCATAGAGCTCTTGTGGAAGTCAAGCCAATCTATGTATGTAAGGTGATCCATGCACCTCTCTCTCTCTCTCTCTCTCTCTCTCTCTCTCTCTCTCTCTCTCTCTCTGTGTGTGTGTGTGTGTGTGTGTGTGTGTGTGTGTGTGTCTATCTGTCTGTCTGTTGGCTGAATTACTGTGAAGCACATTAAGATTTGGTACTGTAATTGACTGGCTTAACCTTCCATTTGGTTTAACCCTCACTGATAGTATTATAGTGTTACAGGGCTATTAGCACTATGCATCCTCAAATTATTCCATTCCCAGTCATATGTTGTGTAATTTATACTCAGAATATACTTTTGCCTGATGACAGAAAACACAAAAGTACTGATGTGCACATTTGTGACAGTTACTTAACATGTATTCATCTGATTAAAATTCTCACAGAGTACGTCAAGGTATCTGCAGTGTTTTTGAAATGCAGTGTTAAAGAGAGGAAATTCAGTGACAATTACATTCAATTGGATTTTCATTTTCAGGAAATAAGCATTTTCTTCTAAAGCAACTTGACGTTACTTGTAAAAAAGTGTTTGGAAATGAAATGCTGAACCTATCTCTCCAGTCTTGGTGTGTGTATGACCCAAGTATATGGCACATCAAAAGGAAATTATCTTTATGAAAGCCAACACAATGAAGAATGAGTCTATAGCAATAGAAATGTTCTGAATAATAAAAAGAAAAAAAATTGATTTAAAATTTAATCATTTCTTATGATGGTCATGCAAAACAATCTATCAATCTTCAATATGAAAAATAGATATTAAATATTAGATGGAAAACAGTAAATTTGTCTATATGGATTATGAAGATTATTGAAGGTTATGATCAATTATTTTTGATATATATACATATATATACTACTTATAAAAAATAAATTATCTTTACCTCAGTCTACTCTTCACTGTCATATTGAAAATTTAAAAATAGTTTGAAATTCCAGTTCTTTTTCAAATTTGTATTTGACTATGGGTTTATGGGGACAATGCTAAAAAAAGTTCAATTTTACCAAAATCCCAAGAGGCAGACCTCAGATTCTTAGTCCTGAGCTAGGCAGGATGGCAAAAGCCATCCCAACCCCTAGGAGGCAGAAGTTGAAATATTGCCACAAGTAAAGGACAGCCAGATCCAGATTGTTAGTTTGGCCTGTCTCAAACAAAACAGAGGCATAAGCAAAAGATTCTGAGGCTTAAACTGTTAACTTCTGAAAACACTCAGAATACAAGCACCTTAAGTTTGAGTGTTGCATTCAATTATGCTCAATGAAGCTAACCCCATCTTCCGGTTCTGAGTGACCTCCTAGAGAAGACTCCTTTAGAAAAAGTCTTATTTTCTAAACTTCCTATGACATGGTGTTAGTCACAATTTGTTCTGCCATAAAGAATCCTTAAAATTTTACCTATAGTTCACATAGACAATAAAAATGCTCGTCAACTATGCTCCAACCATCCTAACACCATAAAGCTTTCCTTCTGAGACGCTCTCCACTATTCGAAACTTTTGTGGTTTATTATATTGTAATCAGCTGCTGGGGATTTCCCAAGGTAAGCATTCCATCATCTGCTTCAGTCAAAGGCCAGATGCTTGCATTCATTCATTGTGAGGCATCAGAGAAACCATCTTACCACACTAGAGTTTTTTCAACCCCTTACCTGATAACTGACTTTTCTTTGGACAGGAAAAAGCAATGAGTAGAAAATGTAGTCCAAGGGGATAACCGAGGAGACTCCGAGACTCACTAAAATTTGCATGGACTTATGAGGGCAGCTACCATGAGTCAAGGGATGGAATTCAAGCCTCTGTCCTGGGGAGTAAATCTATCCATCTCTCTCTTTGCAAATTCTATGCCAGTGAACTTGAGCAAAAAGTACCCAGCTCATTGTGATCCATTTCCACTCCTCAGTATCAGCTTCCAGGTCATAGCAAAGCCCTAGTCTTAGATCTAGGCATCACATCACAATAAGAGACAAGGATTCAGATGTGCTTTTTTTTTCTCTGTTGTGTCTTACAAATGGCTTCTACTGTGATCCAGTTGGAAAGATCACAGAACATTGAACACATTTCTATCTTCTCGCACAAGTGGAGAGGATATACCTCTGTAACAGACCTTCATTTTATTAAATCAGCACTATAAAGAAGCATTAAATGAAACATCTTTTCCACTGCAGTTTTGGTAAGTTCTAAATATATCTCATAGAAATGGAGGTGGCTATTGCCTTCCTTATTCTAATATTGTATATGTATACATAATTTATCCAGTGTGCAGAGCCACATGCATAGAATTTATAGAAACACCCCTGAAGAAAAGAAAAGCTTCAGAAGTTCTAGGCAAATCTCTACTAAACTTCCTATATGAAATATTGAAGCAACACTGTTTAAACAGTGTGTTAAGATACTCAGTGGTGGTCTACATCTTTAATCCCAACACTGGGGAGGCAGAAGCAGATGGATTTCTATGACTCTGACGGCAGCTTGATCTACAAAGTGAGTTACAGGACAGCCAGAGCTGTTAGGCAAAGAAACACTGTCTCAAAACCAAAAGAAAAACAAAACAAAAGAACAACAACAACAAAAAAAAAGGAAAGGAAATAATAGTGAGTTACATTTCTTCCATGATCAGACCTATTATTTAAAAGACTATTGTTATCATCACATACTCAGGATTTTCCTGAAAGCAGAATCTGAAGTTGATCACTTTTTAATGGAGATAAGAGAGCATCTGTTTGTTGACCCATTTTTGTAGGTCCAGACTTCATTTTATCACGAATCCTTCCTCGGGGAATTAAGGAAAGTGGCAGACAGATAGGAAGTCCAACAGAGAACAATATTCATCTAGTTAAGTGGAAAATGTGGACATTATTCTCAATTTGTTCTCTTCCTTCATTTTCTTTCTCTAATCAGGTTAGAAACCACAGCTTATCCATTCCCATTTTTGGGATTGTCCATGCTAGCTCTTTCAGAACATGGGCATTATTGAATTCAGACTGCCCTTGAAATTAACTGTGCATTCTCCCATTCATGTATTGAAACCCCAATCCCCCATGTAGTCATATTCAGACACAAAGTCATTATAGGAGTAATTAATGTAAATTGGGGCCATAAAGGTAGGACCCTAATTTGATAAATTCAGTGATCTGTGATAAGAGACACTGCAGAGTCCTCCTCTTCTCCATGCATAAACACCCCAAGGAAGGACTGTGCCATGACCCAGGGAGAGAGTGATCATCTATAAGCCAGCTGCATCACCTTTGCTGGAAGCAGAACCCAGCACTGCCAGAATTTATCTTGTGCTTCCAGCCTCGAGTGCCATGAGAAAATGTGCTTCTATTGTATCTAAGTCCAACTGCAATAGTGTGGAGTCAGCGATGTTAAATACCTCATAGACTCCAAAATATTATATATAAAATCGTATAATACCATGGAACTAAGGTATTATTACAGATAAGAACTAAACACTTGGGAAGGCCACTTTATCCAGCTGCACAGAGCCAAGGACAATGGGTGTAGAACTTGAGTCTTGTGGCATTACACTTGTTTGCTTCTGAGCTTTTCAATCTGGGCCAGGCCTCTTGTCCAATGTTCTACTTTGTTCATAGACCTTCCCTACAGCTATCTAGAACTGTATATACTTCTACCTAAATATATACTCTACCTAAATCCTAAAATTCTCATGTTAATACTTCACTTTCACCACAAAACCTTATTTAAACATCTCAAAGGGTTCCCAAGGCACTCCCCAAATCCCTTGTCTTTATTTTAAAATGTGTTCAAAAGAGTCCCCGTAATTATAGTGTATTATCACTGTCTCAAGGTCCAATTGTCAAATTCCCAAACCTCCTCATCGTACCAAGGGCACACCATGTTCTTTTTAATAAATCATTTTTAAAATTTTAGGTTAACATTCAAAATAACATGTTGCATCTTGGAATCCTCATAGGTGTGCCTTAATCTTTATAGCCATATCTATAATTCTTTCCAGAAAATATTTTTTCTCTTCCCTTTTACATAAGACTGTACTTAGTGCATAAGGCTCTCTTCAGTGCCATACGTTACACAAGGCTCTTCTTAGGTCTCCCTATAGTGGTCGCCTGCTTAGAACTCTCTTTTAGGTCTTTTCTTGACGTTCATTTCTTGTGGCCTTTAGTTATGCATTAGTCCCTAGTTGTCTCATGTTTGGAGATGATAAAGGGTTCTTAAACATAAATTCAAATCTCCAACCAACCAATAAACCTGCTATTCAATGCACCGTTATTAAACTTCAACTTTTGTCCAGGCTTTGCAAAATGAAAATGACATTGTTTACATTGGTTAAGTGCTGTAGGAAATCCTTCAGGCAGTAGCCTTTAAATTACCTGCCCACCTGGGTGTGGCCTCTTATGCTATAAATGCAGATGCAAAATGCGCACTCACTGTTGGATTTGGTTGCTGTTCCCGTTTGAGCAGAGGATTGTGATCCGTCAGTCTACCCCTAAATAAATAACCCTTTATTATACTCATTTCTGAGCTAGTGTGGGATTTTTTTTTAGTGTCTTTCTTCTTCTGACACCCAACGTGGAGCCCATCACCACACCTACTGGGTGGACAGGTATAAAAAGCCCAAATAGTTCAGGGCCCAAAGTGTCTCCCACCCCTACCCACCTGGCTTGCTTTCACCTACCAAGCAGTCTTTTGTAAAACCTGCAACAGCTGATCTAAGCATGTGGTGACTGGGAACTTTCCCAAGAAGAATATTTTCTTTCTCCTGAGTGTATTTCATAGCTAAGCCCAGTGTTTCAAATATGCTCAACATATTAGGGAAATATTTACTCAATGCATAATAGTATCTATGCCATTTACTCAAGAATGGAAAGAATGTGCAATAGCTTCCTCTTTGTCTTTCAATAACAACAAAGCTTCAATAGTCATATAATGCTTAGGAAGACAGCATAGTGTAGAAACCATAGAAAAAGTTGTGCAGTATTGAGCTGAGATATTAATCTCATCCCTTTGCTCATTTGTTATCTCAGAGCAATTGTTTACTAAACCATAGTTTCTTATTTAAAGCTCTCAGCATAGAGTCTGGTTTATATATAAATACTTTTAGTCTCTGAAATCATATTTGTAACCATTCAAAAACATGGACAAAGAAGCTTGTTATTTCGTCTCTATTTGTCTTTCAATGGCCAATACTGCCCCAAGTTTTTCTTGTCTCAAAGATGAAAACATAGTTAGCTGATTCTAACACACAATGAGGTTCCTAGCTGGGCTTTGAACGAGGCAAAGAGAAAACAAACAGAAAGCAAAACAAAATGAGTATAAAACTTCCCTGAAGTATATGTATGTAACAAAGGTCTTAGGGAGAAGTGTGTCATTTGCAACCAGCATTCAGTGCAAACATCTTTTTGTAGAGAGAGATATATTTGTTACACTTCAGGATAAAAACTTGACAAGCAACCCCACAGATTCTTTACAATTATTTGGGCAGAATATAAATAGGCAAAGTATTAGTGATCAATGGATTGCACATTTTGGCTCATGTGCTTGATTAGATATGCCATCTTGGGAGTACTTATTAACCCATTTTTAAGTATCAGGGTAAATATATCAGATAATGGTAAAACTGACAATAACCCTTATTATATCTTACATAAGCATGATTGGCTGAGGACTCTGTCAGCCTTGTTAATTCTGGTGGGAGGGTATTACCAACTGATACTGAAGGTTCCGCTCAGCTTAACACCTGAAGATTGCAGTTTAATTGCTGTGATGTTGCACAGATTTGTGAAAATAAGTCATGTCAAACACATTTGAATACTTTAAAGAATTAAATTGCTATTGGACTTGTTATCATGAGAAAGGAGACAATTCAATGTTAGTAGATATTTTTGAAGTCACCTGATGGTGTTCCTTATCATTGGTAAATGGATGAAAACATGGCAGATTGGTTTACAAATAGATAATAAAGTAGCGATGGACAATGAACACTGGAATGAAAAGTCTAGAAACACAAGAATCTTTCTGAATGGTTGAAAAATAAACCACAAAATCCTGGGACAGGTGGCTTTAGAGGCAGAAGGATTTCAGGTCAAATATTAACCCTTCCCTTTTACTGACATGGTGAGGTCTCAGCCATCTGTGAAACTGGGATTGTACTATTTCTTCTTAGAGACATTGGGAAGGGCAAGGTAGATGATTCTAAAGAATTCAGATCAGAGCTTGACTTATAACTAATATTGGTGTGATTTTTCCCCCACTACATTTGGAGACCCCTTTCATAGCCGATGGCTCTATAATCATACAGGACCCTGGAAATGTGGAAAGGGAATGCTTCACTATCCCTCCAGGACTCTGTGTAAATACCTGAGTCCAAGCTCTGCTGTTTCCTCTTGCCCTTGATACCTTATAGGCATTTCAAGTGCTTCCTTTCCTGGATGCCCCTCTTCCGGAGCTCAGGACTCCACATCTGAGCCCAGGTCTCTGGAAACAAAAAGCTTGAGAACCTTTAAAATCTTTCTGAAAATCCTAAGATAAAAGCATCAGTGAGATCAATGGAAACCTTTCAGGACAACAGCTTCTACAATACAGCACTCTGTGTACTGTGGTGTGGCAAAAAACCTTCCATACTGACCTGAAGCATGCACACTGCTTGTCCGTTCTGAGAGAATTCTCTGTACAATACTATGGGGTATTTTTCAAATTTGCTTCTTACTCACTGTTTTCTTGTTTTGTTTTGTTTTTTGCTAGTCATGAGGAAGATCTTATAGAATAAAGATTTATTTTTTATGATTTTATTACTACCTTACAAAAGGTATTAGCACTTATAATTTATAGTCAGCTCTAAATATAAATAAGCTATAGTTCCTAGCTTATTGTACACACCAAAAAAATATTTTTGAGTGAACTAATGGCTAATGGCATTAAAACAGGACTTCAAAAGCTACATCCTGCCAGTCAAGTTCAACTTGCCCTCTGTTTTGGGGAGCCTCTCTCATCAGAGCCATGGATGTTTACTTATGTATTGCCAAACATTGATTTCCTTACAAAATGACAGAGCATGTGGCCTTGTGTAATCTAAAGTTTAAATATTTACTATCTAATATGATCATCACTATCATTAAATTGCTTTCAAAAAGTCGTTTTAAGTAACAGATACATGGCATGCTTTTAATGGCTTTCTTAAATGCCTTTGTAAGGTGTATCTGATTTTTGCTATCATTAAAGAAAGGAAAATGATACCCAGAACCATATCAGGGCATATTAAGATCTAAGATCAAACTCATCTATGCCCATAGCCTATGAAGCCAGATATTTTGATGTTTAAATTAAACCAAGTGGCTAACATTTACATCAAGGTGAACATGTAAAGGTTTTTCCAATGCCATTCAATGCCAGTGTTTCTGTTTCCTAAAGAAATTAAAAAGCTAGATAAACAAAAAAGCAAAACTAAAGATACCAAGATCTATCTTCATACATTCAGTTTCTGTGTATTGACATTGTCTTGTATGTCTTTCACGATGGGTTTATTTTTAATGGAAATCATTACAGAAGCAATGAAAACAAGCTCTTTTTAAAGAATCTACTATTGGCATTGAAACAGAGAAAGCATTAAAAATGAAAACCAGCACTTACAATAGGAAAAAACTATGGGAGATTATTCAGTTGGACTTCAAAGTAGAAAATGAAATTTAATATGGCTAATTAATGCACTTGGGTAGAAATAATGCCAGGCTAAGCACAGTTTAAATGGTACTTAATTAGTTAATATGAAAGAGGGAACAATCCTTACTCACTCCAGGATTGAGAACTTTCATTTGGGATTAAGGGCAGCAGTAATGGAAAGAACAGCGACACTGTTAGCCTGTGTACAGAGACCACACTGTTTGTCTCAGGATTTGTGTCTTTTGGAAGGCATTGATTGAAATACACCAAGACACCTGGTCCAATTCTAGATTCATTGAACAACAAAAGGAGGTGAAGTCTATGTCCAGGAAATAGACATGTTTGCCAAGAGCGAAGACTCTTTAGAGTGCAGACAACAGGAAAACCTAGAGCTGCAGTGGGGTGTCCTGAATGAGATCCCTAGAGACTCCTCCTCCATGCTGCTCTCCTAGTGGGAGCTCTGTGGTCATCAGATAAGCTCAGTCATGTTGTCATAACCAGATTCTGTCAGTTGTGCCCACCTTCTATGGAACGGTGGTGGAAAAAAACAGCCCAGCTCCCATAAAGTACAGTTTCTCTCCTGTTTCCTCCCCTTGTTTAGGATTCTAATTTATTGAGAATGGGGGGGGGTCTCTATCTTGTTTACTACTGCCCATTCTTCTGCGAAAAGTCTTAATTCTACATTTTTGTTTTCTCCTTTTCCTCCTTTGAAAGAAGAAAGGAAGCTAAGTATAGCTACATCATTAATTATGAAAGAGATTGGGAAGGACAAAGATAGAAAAGTCAGGCTGCCTGTTTATAGAAGACATTTTACTGGATAAAGGACATTGAGGTGGGGCAAAACAAAACGCATTAAACTTCTATGAAGTGGGTATATCACAAAGAATTATAGAAGAATATGAACAAAGACAATTTAACTTCTAAAATGCATAAACAGATAGTTAAATTGCATTTAAAACAATTATGGATATGAATTTTCTAAAACATAATCCACTTTTGGTCTAGACTGTGTTGTATTTAGAATTATGGCGTTGGAATTATAATGTCAGAACTGCTTTAGTGTTATAGTATGACATTGGAATCCCTGGTGCTGGTAGAGTGCTACCAGGAGATTAAAGTAAGCTCAGAATAAATGAACAGACAAGGCAGAAAGGAGCAGGGTCATGCAAACTAGAGAATGATCTGATGAAAGACAGAACTGTGCCCCAGCACCCTTCAAAGGATTTCAGGTCAGCATAATAAATGAGTTGTGGGAGCTTAAAGCATTTCCTTCAGGGCACATAACTCACCAGGAGATGACTCCTTCAGTCCTGATGCAAGAGGCAAGAGCTGAAATAAATAGGCTTGGAAGTATGCCTGACTGCCTGCCTGCCTGGCTGGCTTCCTTCATTCCATTCTTCCTTCCTGCCTCCCTCCCTCTCTTCCTGTTTCCCTTTCTTCCTTTTTTTCTCCTTATTACCTGCTCCTTCTCTCCCTACATTTCTTTAACCTTGCCGTGACTGAAAGAAATACACTCAAACCAAATCATTCATGAACAAGTTAAAAAGCAGAGAATAAATTCACTAATTATTTAGCATTGACCCGGATATAACATTAAGTACAAATGATAGAATATGGAACATATAGATGTCCTTGAATGCATACAAGACTGGAGTTCTGGGCAAGAAAAGTGGATAAATGTGGTGATGAGCGACAAATTTTACTCTATTCAACAGTGTTGACTACTAGTGTGAGGGCCTGGAATTACAAATATGGTGGCTATGCTAATTTCTCTCAGCGCATACAACGCTGGGGAGGTAGGGTGTATATAAGTACTGTATTCAATATGAGACAGCAGGATGAGACCAAAGAAATATAATTTATATGCTACCATGTTACAGGGGATTCTTAAGTCATACATCATTGAATAAAGGGATTGCAGGCTTAGGTGATACTGGGATCAGAATTTTAGTGTCAAATGTGTAGATGGATGTCGGATGCCTGAGTTGCGGGAAGGAGTGCTAGCTGAAGGCAGAGAAATGGATCGCTACAGAGTTTCAAAGGAGATTGCCGGAGATATGCCTGTGAATTGATGCAGTTTAAACTGAGGGAAATATTCAACCCAGTCTGCTTCATCAAAGCTGTCAGTGTGTTTAGACAAACAGGGACCCGAAGGGAGTGAGCCACAAGGGAATGTTGGAATCTGTAAGAAGCTATTACAATTCAAATGCTTCAAAGGCACAGCTTGTAGACTGCATTCCCAGGATAACCTCCCAGGGCAGGGCAGGGCTTAGCTCTCCCAGGAGACTTCTCCACCTCAGGTCCAGTCATGGTCTTGTCAACAACCCTCTTGAATTCATGGAAACTTACAAAGCTTCTACTGATGCCCTGAATCTCACTCCCTCAGTTTACCAACTCATAAAGGCCGATATCAAAGGAAAGCAGTTTAAATGTTTGAGGTAGGGAGATCTGTCTGTCCAGCATCCTGTCTCTTTTGCGGCCTCCTGCTATGAGGACTCCTAGCAGGCAGGCACTCTGAGTGTTTTCGAGCTGTACTCCTCGTTGAAGACTTTTTGGATTAGTGAAATTTGGGGTGGCTCAAATACATTTGAGTAGTTTCATGATTGTTCCCCCATGATCTCCCCTCCGCATCACACGGAGCCTCGCAACAGTACCAGCACTTCAGCTGCCATAGACTTAGGAGCTTAATCTGCTTTTACAAAAGGAAGACGGAAGAAATTGACCTGAGCCAGCAAGTCTACTGTTTCCTCTGCAAATCCAAGTGCTCGAAATGGAGCCGTCCTTCGAGGTCTGAAGTCAGAGAATGGGGAAAATAGTCTAAATCCTGGGTAGTGAATTAGTGGCAGCGACTTATGTACCTGTTATTGTTGTGGCTCACTATTCCTGTAGTAGCAATTACCCTTATCGCACACACAATAGAAAGCCACGAGGAAACCGGCTCTGGTTTACTGGTCTGAACCAGTCTATGGTTTTGCGCTTGTGCCGGTTTTCCAGCTGTGATCTTGGTCTTCCTGGATAAGAGTGTAAGCCATGTTCTTTCACTCGGAAAGGCAGTGAGAGATGGTTCTTGATAATTAACCTGTTATTATTTCCTTGGTAATTTATAGTTTCTTTCCCTTCTTTCGTGCCTCCAGCAAATGGAGTAGGTACTGGTTGATGTCATTCTGATCATTAGGAATCAAAATGACAAAAATCCTATTCTATAGAATTTGGGGATTGATAGAGCTTATTTGCAAGATTGTTCATGTATTTATAAGAGTTTATATAAAGAGAGAAGAAAGTAAACCATAGGAAGAAGTATATATATATATACATATATATATATTGAATAAATTTCAAATGATAATTTTTCTTAGCTTTGTAAGGAGAAATCATCTATTTTTACTATTCCAGCACTCTACTTAGCTACCCATTTAGTAGTAACATGCTATTATAACATCCACTAGTTCACATACGTTTCATTGTTTATTTTCCCCTTAGACTTAAGACATGCATTCTTTAGAGAAATTGTCTCTAATGTTGATACATATTTCTGACGGAGCATTGGGATCACATATGTAAGATAGGAGACCTAAGCTTTGATGCTAAATTAGAACCCTCAGTTTCTCTCTGGGATGGACTCTTGGTTCTGCTCTTTATTACGTGACTTTGGATGAACTGTTTTTTTTTTCTTCATTCTGTATTGTGGAGGATTTTATTTTGTTTTGTTTTTTTACCTCTAGGGCAGAAATGATAATATAACCCAACTCTAGAAATGTTTTGTGAGCTAATACATTTTAAATGCTTTAGGCAGTTGCCTGGAATTGAGTCAGTATAAAAAATTAATGATTAGTATTAAGATAAATCAGAAAGATGTCCAAGATAACAAAATTGTTCAAAAGGAAATGTAAAGAGGGTTAGGGATGAATGTATTGAGTGATGAGAACCATAGGAAAAAAAATAGGGAATACTTCCCAGAGACAAATGTTATTTTCTCTTTTGCCATCTAAAGTCATGTGGATTCCTATGCTTTCTGCTAGGGGCAGCAATAGTGGGCTAAATGGGTCAACATACATCTTAACAATTATTTCCCCTACCTGATGAACACAAGGGAGACAGTGCTATTGGATGTACTTGTAGGCAGAGCAATGCAGGTCTGTGGAATCCAACATGGCATACACCATGGTTCTGGGTGTCAATGTGATGGCAGGGAGCACGTGGAGTTCCTCGAAAGCTATTCAAATTTAGCTCCTCATTTTGATGCTCTCGCCTCTCTTGTAGACTTTCCCCAGAGCTTTCCCATTTTACTGACCAGTCAGTTGCTTCACAGAGCAGAAGTCGTCTTGGCTGAGCTGTGAAGTGATTGGGGATTTGAAGTACCATGTCTGTTTCCTGTGCTTCATGTTTAATCTTTTTACTCAATGGTACCACCAGAAAGCAGATTCAGCATAGTGATGAACTTTGAGAGAATAGATTTAGAATAATCAAAGCTCAAGTCCTAATAAGAAAAGCAGAGAAATATTAAAATAGGTACATATAAACAAAGCTGCCAGGGTCCCCACTGTGGACTCAGGCTGTGGATAGTTAGATTGGAAGACAAGGGTGTTGTAACACAGAGTCAAGTAGCTTAGCTTAGCTGGTCAGAAGAACTATCTGTGTCCAAAGTCAAGGCAAGGTTGGAAAAACCAGTTAAGAAAGATTTCAGCATAGCAGGACTTAAAAATCAGATGAAGTTAATGGTCAGATAAGGCAGATGTGAACATTTATCCCACAGCAGAAGGCGGAGCATAAAAGGATTTTTGCTTACTTTTGGTAAATTGTATTTTGTATATCTGTATTTTGAACAGGAGAAAAGGTAACAAACTAAGACTTTTGGAGGAATAAAGGAAAGTTGTCATTCCAACAATTGCTAATCCTGTTTTCAGCCATTAAAACCAGGCACTTCTGTGGAGAATCAGCCTCTCCGTATCTGGTACTCAAAAAAACAAAACAAACAAAACAAAACCTAGATTTTTCTCCTAAATGTCTAATGAGATAAGTTATTCATATCCCAGAACCCCTCACTCCAGCAGGAATTTTCCTTTCAGGAACAAAATTAATATCGTGGGAATGACTTGCTGGGAAACATAGCGTTGATTTTCAGGAAGATTTGAGAGAAAGAGAAATCTGCAAACCTTGGACCAAGGGAAACTCCAGCTCTATAAGGGAAGAATTGAATCAGGCCCTGCAGAGGAATGGATGCTCCAGTGTTTAGAGCCCATGGTCTATCTTCCTCTCTGTCTTAGTTAGGTTACTACTGCAGTGAAGAGATATCATGGCCAAGGCAACTTATAAAAGAGAGTAAATTGGTACTTCCTCACAGTTTTGGAAAGTGAGTCCATGGTCATCATGGCAGGAAGCATAGCAGTGAGAGGGCATGGCACTGGGCAGTAGCTAAGAACTTACATCCTGATCCATGGGATCAGGAGGAGAAAAAGTAAGACAGGGCCTGGCATGAGTCTTTATCCCCACCCCAGTAAAATACTTATTACAATAAGGCCACACCTCCTGATCCTTCCTATATAGTTTATCAACTGGGAACCAAATATGCAAATACATGAACCCATGGGGACTATTTTCATTTAAACTGTCACACCCTCCAAGTGCTTTTGAATGCCTAAGGTAATTAATATCAGTCCAAGTAGACATATTTGCTAGAGGTACCACAGGAAGAAATTCAACAGGCTTTGAAAAGAGTAAAGCATCTTCACATTGAAGGTTGAAGTTCTTCCTCAAGAATAAAGTCTTTCAATTCTTTTCCATGCACATGGACTATGGATAAGTTTTGCAGTAAAACCATAATCCATTCCAAAACTTTCTTTTTAGTCAGTAGAATTCATTGATTATTAACCTTCTCTCTGTTCTCTCATCTTTTATTTTTTTATCCATCCTCATAAACATTCCTTTTTATCTTCAATGAAGATAGCTGAGCATGATGGAAAAGCTAAGCGTATTGAAGTTAGTCAAATTCTATTTCTGCACTGTGTTAGCTTTCTGCTGCTTTAACACATATTTGAAGGAATTGAATTAAAATTCAGCCTGGTCTGCATAGTGAGTTCCAGGGCAGCCACAGATCCATAATGAGAGTATCTATCTATCTCTCTATCTCTCTATATTCCCCCCTCTCTTTTACACATAGAGAGACAGAGACAAAGAACAAAACAAAATTTGGAGTCTTCAGGCCATAGACATTTTGCCTCTTTTTTTCTGGGACTATGAAGGCAAAACATATTACTGTAGAAACTTGTGACAGATGTTGTTGCTTACTGCATAGGTGATATTAATAGAAAAGGAACTGACATTGCCAACAACCTTCTAGGCACAGCCCCAGTGACCTCCAAGTAGGCTCTACCTTTAAAAGGTTCCATATCCTCCCATTATTTCCAAGGGTTAGACACCAAATAACATCTGTGCTTTGGAGTGCATTATAGCTCCAAAGTACATAAAGTAATAATACTCAGATATCTCACTTGTGTTAGACAGTCTTCCTGATTATTGGTGCATCCTCCTATTGATAGAAATAATGATATTCATTCAGTAAGGGAGAGAGGTTAGGGAAACAGGTGTTAAAGTCTGGCACATGCTAGCGTTCTTTTTGTTTTGAACACCATTCTAGCTCTGTGGTCTCCCATTCTTATGTTCTCTTGTTTATTGATTTCTGTTTCTCATATCACCTTAAATATTAGGCTTGACCATGAGCCTGCAACTTTTGTTCTCTGTCTTATATCCACACTTGATAATATTAGATTGGAACAACACACTGGTGTGGGAGAATTGTCTGTATTCTGTCAATCATATTTTAATAAAACGCTGATAGGTCAGGCAGGCAGTATAGGTGGGAAAGCCAGACAGGAAGTAGAGGTGGAGCAAAGAGACTGGGAGTATTCTGAAAAGCAGGAAGCTCCCTCCCCAGTTCTGCCCAGACCACCGAAGAGGAAAGCTATAAGCTGCCCAGCTGAGAAAGGTACTGAGCCATGTGACTAACATATATAAGGATAATGGGGTAACATAAGTCATAAGAACTAATAAGTAGCCTGACCTAATGGGCCAATCAGCTTTATAACTTATAGAGATCTCTGTGTGATTGATTTTCTCTGGGACTTGCCGGCTGTGGGGTACCGGGCGGGAACAGATACCCCAACAAGCAGGCCCTCATGTTACAACACCACACACACACACACACACACACACACACACACACATAAATGCATGCGAACAGACACTAGGGTTGGGAAGGTAATAGGGAGAGCCAGAAGAGAGAAGAAAAAGAGAGAAATAAAGAGAAAAAGAAGGGAGAAGAGAGAGAGAGAACATGAAATTGCTACTGTTAAATTAGTATCTTGACTTCTTCCCACAACCCCAATTTCAAAGGCTATATATCTTGATAAAAGCTTTCTTTATATAAGTCAGAAGTAATTTAACCTTTTTATTCATCTTCCACCTTGTATCAATTTCTCCAATAACTTTCCCTCATTTTTTTCCAATCTGAAAACATGTATCTACCCAATTATCAGCATCAAAGTCTGACTATCATCTGATGTTTTTCTTGCAGAGGTAAATATCTACCACTCTAGGGACTTCGCATGCCAGGCAGGCAAGTGGCACCATACTACATGGAGACTCATCTTTGAGATCTTCTTTTTCATTATGGGTCTATCTGATGTTTTTATATCTTTAGATGTCTTTAATAATCTCTTCATTTTTAATGTCTGATATTTCAATAATATCAAATGTTTATTATTCTATAAATGATTGACTATCTAATTTGTACAACATAAATTATATATCCATCTATATGAGAAGCCTTATTCCCATGGCCAATAAATCATTTATAATGTGTAGTCATTGAGATAAATGTAACCAGTTTCTTAGCCATCTTTACCTCATTATGAGTACAGATATGGGGCAATGCACTATACATATTAGGTAATGATGATGTAAAAGAATACAGAAATGGTTGAGAGCTGATGTCTGAAATGATTACAGGATTGAAGCAAGGCAAATGAGATGAGTAAAGCAGGAAGTGTATATACGAGAAGTCAAGGCAGACAGAGAGAGATAGAGATGGAGAGAAAGAGCTTTGATAGCACCCATGGAGAAGAAGTTTCTGCAGATTTTGAAACTAGCAGAGTTAGTTCTAGATGTCAGATACTGGAAAGATAAAAGGTGCTTGAAGTTGAGAAGATAAAGTGAAATAATCTCTTAGTTGTGATTGTTTGAGTGAATGGCTGAGACCAAAGCTAAAATCTTTAGAGATACAGAAACTAGGAACTGAAGGGCAATGCGATCATGACAGCCACTCATGAGGATATTGATATTCTCTATAATCACTACAAGTCTTGGATTGGTTTAGCACTAAGTTATTTAAGAAGAATAAAGATTGGCCTGGAATGTTTAGGGGACTAGACATGGAAAGATAACAGTGAAAGTCTTTGGGAACAGAAATCAAAGGAACTAGGGACTGAATAGAAGGAAAAAGAACAGTGACTTTGGGCAAAATTAAAAGACAAGGAAGATGTTTCATCTGCTTTCAGAAGAAGTGCTCTATGAGCTGTGAGAGAAAAATTAACCACTGCCTGGAAATGATAACAGGAGGTGGTGATTTTAAAGGATAGTTAGTAAAAGCAAAGGATACATATGAATGAATACAGAATGAATAGTGTATATTTTTATATTTCTCTGAAATTTCCACCGTATGGTAGAGAACAAAAGCAGTCATCTCATTGAGGGAATTCCAATAGCACTTGACTTTGTGTACAGCATCTTCAGACCACAACAGTGTGACAAGTGTATGGGTATATAGTCTATGTGTTATGGGACAGAGAAAGTGACAGAGAGGGATCCAGTATCTCTTCAGTGCAGTGGAGCCCTGGATTATCTAGAGCATTCCATAGAGATGAGAAAGGTTTAAAGGAAGTGTTTCTCAGGTCAACAGAGGAAGAGATCGCATCAGAGTCTAAGAGGCATGAGAAACAGAAGGGTCCATAATCCTTATAAGGATTATATCCATAATCCTTAGGCATTTTCTATTATTGTCATTTGGGGCTCAGTGTTTGTGATAACCATAAATGGGGAAACATGGATTTTATTTTTTTTATGTTATTATTGATTTTAGAGACTACACTGCACATGATGACAACTACCCACCTTTCCACCTCTCCTCCAACATGTATGATCCTCTTCTAACTTCATGCCTGTTTTTTATTGTTTTTTTGTTTGTTTGCTAATGCACGTTTCAAGTTAGTGCTGCCAATATGTGTGTGCATAAGGCTGGAATGATCCACTGGAATACGGGTAACCTGCCACTGGCCATATCTTCGATAAAAAATGAACCTCCCTTCCCCAGCAACAGTCCATTGCTGATAGCTCCTTAGTATGATGTAAGACCTTCCTGGATATCATGTATTTTATCTGTTCTGGGATTTTTTGCTGGCTTTATCTTGTATAGGCCTTGTACAGGGAACCAGAGCTGTCGCAACTTTATTATTAAATAAACATTTTGTGTGCAGGAGACATCATTTCACAATACTTCTTTCTATCTTTTGACTCTTGCCTTCTTCATGACTCTTCTGCAATGTTCTCCAAGCCTTGGTGATAGGGGACTTTAAAATCCCATTTAGGAATAAGCACCGAGTCTCTTATTTTCAGCTCTTTAAACATTCATACATCTCTCTATTGACTGCCGGCCTCTACTAAAAAATACTTCTTTGACAAAAGTAGAGAGGAATTTCATCATGATAATTTGGTAAAATAGCAATATCAGGTTCTACTCTAGGGCCTATGATTCCTTTAGCCATGTGATTTTAATCATAATTATAGTACCAGGCATGAGGTTCTCTCTTGTGGAGGAAAAATTCAAACCTAATCAGAAAGAAGTATGTTACCACATACAGCATGCCACTATTTCATGAACAAGTACATCTTTCCTGGAAGGTCTGTGCTGTAGTATACAGGGTACATGGCTGGGTAAGATGCTGGATGTATTTTTCTTCTCTGGAAACCAACATAACACCTTATGACACCATGAAAGTTATCCAGAAGGGAGGAAGCTCCTCAGTCAGTTTGGAGATCAATTTCTCTGCAGCTGAAATGTGTGGTGTCTCACTATATAAGTTATGATGGGTAATCAAGGATAACGACAATATCCTGTGTTGTTTGGGAGGCTTCCTTGACCAATAACTCATAGCTGATTATCCCATGTCTTGTGCTGGGATTTTCCTTTAATAATCCATGTCTTCTGGGAGTGGCATTTTTCCACCCATGAAGGGTAATTCTGCTCAACCTGTTTATTGGAGATTGTACTTTGAAATCAACTTCCTAACTAAATAGATTTCCATAAGGCTTTTCATATATCATTAATCAGAGTTAGCCTCCTGTATTGGTTAGTTGTGCATAGGACATTGCTGTGCATTTTGCATCGAAACAATTAGGGATTCCCTTGCTGTACTTAGGCTGTTTGGTATGGTGTGGGCCAATTGTATTGGCCTATTTTGCTTTGTTTCCCATGTTTTAGATTCATATCTCAAATATCATCATGAGTATCCTACTGTTCCCTAATGTTTTTTACCCAGTAGTTTCAGAGTTTAGGGTCTTACATTTAGGTCTTTGATATATTTTTAGTTGACTTTTGCTCAGGGAATCATTATAGAGTACAGTGCAGAGTGGTTCCAAACACTAAGAAATAGATCCACCTTATGATTCAGCTCTTCCACTGCTGGATATATAACCAGAGCAATGGAAGTAGCACACCAGGAAGAATCCTGAATGCTCACGTTGATTGGAGCGCTAGTTATAGTAGACAAGAAATGGAAATCAAACTAGGTAGGTAACCATAAGTAGGTGAGTATATAAAGAAAATAACACACACACACACACACACACACACACACACACATACACACACACAGAGTATTCAGCAATCCAGGAGGATGAATTGCTGTTATTGGGAGCAAAATGGAACCAAAGGATATGTCAGGTAAAATGAGTCAGCTGCAGAAGACAAATACTGTGTGTTTTCTTTCATAAGGGGAAACAAAAAAAAATCAGTTGACCTCAATGTGGAAGAGAGGTTGGAGTAGTCGAGTTGATAAAGTGGAAAAACGGGAGACTAATGTGATGAATGCATGCCACAGACATATGTATAATACATATAAATATATATGAATATACATATGTGTATGTGTTAGGATATCATATTGAACCCCACTAATATATAAAACTAATATATGTTGATAAAAATGAAACTAAGTAAAGTATTTTTAAAAAGTAATCCACTTGGAGAAAAGGATACCAACATAGAAAACATTCTTTTCCCTTCCTTCTGGATTGCATTTAGTCTAAGAGAAAAATGAATAGGTAAAAGAATAAATAAATGCATGCCAGGGATGATGCTATGGTAAATATTATGATGCTACGCTCAAAGGTACCAAACTGATGCAGCAATGGCCTAATGGGGGAATGCAACTGCACCATTCAGGTGTTTAACAGGAGCAGAAGGGAGGTATGAGACCTTCTTCTGGACTTAGTGACTCTACACAGCACAAAGCTGGCATTGAAATCAAGGCTCCTGGTGCTTCTTATGACCCTGAGAAGATGGGATGTATGAATTTAGAAGTGTCAGTGGGTGTGTGAAGCCATCACAAGGATAATATTTTTCTACGGAGGAGGTGCCTAGGGAAGCAAATGTCATTAAATTTTTATAATTTCTGTTCAGTGACCATGACTTGTAGTCCTGACCATAGTGCATCAATTAGTGAGGATGGCCTTTCATCTATTAAAAGGAAGGCAGGGAGATAGCCAGATAGCCGTCTCCTGATCTTGCCTTCATTCCCAAGGACAAAGGAAGCAATTGTTTCCGGATTCATTATCTCTCCAAACTAGAAGGTGAAGATCAGCCATGCTGAGTGCAGTTGAAACTGGAAAAGCAAAGAAGAATCTGAGTAATAACATAACCATGTTTTCCATGGGGCGCAAGCTTTATTGCGATTTCCCGACTTAAGGACACAGGAGAAATCAATTTATAGACGCAGAATCATTGAATGTCAAGCTGCACACAGGTCTCATATAGAGAGCCTAGCCCCTTATTTTACATGAGAGGACTCAGGTCCAGAATAAGCCCCTTGTCATTGAGTTTATTGGGCTACATCAGAGGAGGCGAAGCTGGTGCAGAACACCCAGCAGTAGACACCGTTCCTACCCAGTACTGCTCTGCATGGATGCAGAATTTTGCAATGTCTAAGTTTTAAATTTTGTTGTCTAAAAGTCACATCTAGAGAGATTGGTGTGGGAGAATTGTCTGTATTCTGTCAATCATATTTTAATAAAACGCTGATTGGCCAGGCAGGCAGTATAGGCGGGAAAGCCAGACAGGAAGTAGAGGTGGAGCAAAGAGACTGGGAGTATTCTGGAAAGCAGGAAGCTCCCTCCCCAGTTCTTCCCAGACCACCGGAGAGGAAAACTATAAGCTGCCCAGCTGAGAAAGGTACTGAGCCGTGTGGCTAACGTAGATAAGGATAATGGGGTAACATAAGTTATAAGAGCTAATAAGTAGCCTGACCTAACGGGCCAATCAGCTTTATAACTTATAGAGATCTCTGTGTGATTGATTTTCTCTGGGACTTGCCAGTTGTGGGGTACCGGGCAGGAACAGATACCCCAACAAGCCGGCCCTCATGTTACAGTGAGATCTTGTGTGGCACTTCATTAAAGCATAAACACAAAATATAGGGAAAATTAGATGTGTCCTGCATTTCAAAGGCATTCTGTGAAGTCAAGCCGCCCTCCCTTTCTCAGAAGCCTTAGTCTGTCCACGGGTCCTGCAGTCATTGAGGTACAAAAGATACACATATTTTAGAGACATGGTAAATGAGATGCAGAACAACGAGGTAACTGCTCCACACATGCTCACAGAATGAAATACAGCGTCAAGGGCTTCAGTTCCTGCTGCAGAGTCCTTTCTGTCCCATGGGAACAGCTACCCACGAACAAAGTAGAATAGACATAATTTGGTTTCAAGATGTACTGAATTTCTAATATTTTATTCTTCAGATTACATCTAATCCCACTCAAAAATGCTATCATCAAGAAAAAAAGGATCCCAAATACTGGCAAGGACGTGAGGAAAGAACCCTAATGCTTCACAAGTCACAGTGTAATCCTGTGCGGCCACCACAGAGAAACTCCCCTCCAAAGTGAAACGTAACAATCACGTGGCCAATTTATGCTGCTTTCAGGACTCTGTCTGATGAATTCCGAGTTAAACACAGGGCAGGGGTGCTTATACACCCATGTTTATTGCTACACTGACCACATTAGTGAATAAATGAGAACAAAGTAAAATACATACATGTATGAAGATGCTATGAGGAAACCCAATGTATGCTAGGTTAAGAAATCAACGTATTTTATTAAGTCAGCGTGGGTTTGTTTTGTAACTTAGTTGTAAACCCCAATAGTGTTTGTAGGAGTGCGCATTCATGAGTTTCCAGTGGTTAGGAAGAGCAATGTCCAGCAGAGCACAGAGCATTTCCACCACTGTCAAAAGACAGCTCATTCAGAGCCCTCGAGCCATATAGAAACCTGAAGCTAAATGGAAAAAAAAAATCTATCTTTATTTCAACGTTTGATTTAATTCTTCAGCATATATTCAGAATTAATTATTCAATTTTTATTTTAAAGGTATTGTTTATCTTGTGGTGGGACTGCAGCTCAGAATCCATAAATAGTACAATCCCCTTTCAAATTCAGGCAAATTTGCTGCCAGGTAGATGCATGCAAGTTTTTCAAATAAACCATAGATTGTGTGTGTATAAATATATGCATGCATGCATTTATGTAAATATGTGTGTACACATATACTTATATGTACATATATGCGTGCATGTCACATATATGTCTATACATACACACATATAATGTATATACTCACACATACATACAAACACATGCACACACATACACATATATAAAGGGAGAAAGAGAAAGAGAACTTTTTCACATTTATAGTTTTTCAGTAAAAAAAAATGATTCTAATAATCAATCATCTACTCTGTCATCATAGCAAATTTCTATGCAGGGATGTTTCAAATGCTTTTAACAATGCAGCAGCCATTCCTACTCAAAAATTATTTCTCTGCTTCTGATTCTCAAACCTGTGTACCCCAACACTGTCTGTATGTACTCCTAAATCTGGCTATAGTTCCTTGCACTTGAAGCCATGATTGATGTGGAGTGTTACAGAGATTAGAAAAGGCAGTGCTCTTGAAAATTAAGTCCTTGAATGTAGGACAAGTGGCGAGGGGTTCATTTTTCAGGATTGTGGAGGCAGCAGAGTATTTAATATATTGACTACATTTGGAATGGTTGGGCATGAGAGCTTGGCCCCAGCCTCTGCCATGTGTCAGCTGTGCGGTAGAGGCGTGGCTCTTGCTGTTTCTGCATCGTTCCCCTCATCTTAAATAAGGACAGTGATGACATCTCAAATCCTCCTTTCTGACTGTTTAATGTGCACTATTCTGGTTTCTCTATGGATGTGTGTGGTGGGGGGATACATGCATATGCATACACATGAGACTTTTGTGAAAGAGAAATAGATGATCCTGCAGAAATTGGTTCCCGAATCATGGAATTCAGGAAGACCTGATGTCTGTTATCTGTGAGCTGAAGTCTAGATAAGAGAGTAGTGCAATGTAGTATGAATTCAAAGACCTGAGACATGCTGGGGATGGAAGCTTGTTTCTGTGTGTAGTGGGGGAGTTCAGTGCTGAATGCAAAGACTGACAATCAGGACAGTTAATCTGGAGAAAGAAGGACAATGTCCCAACTCTGAGTGAGAGTGAATTCAACCTTGTTTGGGTTTTTTTTTGTTTATTTGTTTGTTTTGTCTGTGCCCTTAACAAGTTTGATGATTCCTACCTACCATGACAAGAAAGGCAAGGGGGATATTGGATCGTTCAGGTGATTGGATAAGATGCTAATCTCTTCCAAAAACACTATCATAGACATAGTCAGAAAGAATGCTACACTAACTGTCTGAGCATCTCTTAGCTCAATAAGGTTAATACAAAGAACTGACCATCGTGTATGAGAATATGCAATCACCACATATGATGTCACCTGATATTTAGCAGCTAAAACATAAACATTGATTACTGCTCTTTGAGTTCCAGGAATGTGCTCCTCTTGTTTCTTAGTATAACTAACAGGCATTGATTTCGTATTATGTAAAAGTCATGGCCCTAATGGTTTCATATGTGCTTACAGAAATATAATAATCACTTGTCATAAACCAAGTTTATAAGTTGAGGACAATGGGGTTCAAAAAGCAAACAGATATTTCCAAGAAACCCACAACCAGTAATGGGCAAGCACGGTCGTTTAAAAGAGAAATATCACGGCTAGGCTCAGGTAAATTGAACTCTCGGTGTGGTCTTTATATATGTCCCTAATCTTATACAAGCAAATAATATCTCTATATCTGAAAAAGATTGACCTAGAAGATGATGATAAAAAGTACTTTGAAACTATGTGAATACTTTTAAAATGTTGTCATCCAGCATTAAATCTTTTTAATTTTTTATTTTATTTTTTGAAATTATAATATAATTACATCATTTCCCCCTCCCCTTTCTTCCCTTCAAACCTTCTCCTGTACCCACTCTTGCTCTCTTTCAAATATACGTACTTGTTCTAAAAATTAATTTTGATTATGCTTATGAAAGAGCTTTAAATGAAAGCTCAGTCAAGAAGGAACAATGTTTATCCCCATGGTGTCAGAGGGAAGCCTGTAGATATATCAAACCCTGAACTCGTCCGGAAGAGGTCCCTGAGATGATTTTCAAATAATAAACCAAATACATGATTTTTTAAAGAGAAAAAGCAGCCCACAGTAGCGTGGAGTCTGCTCATAACGATCAACCGGCTGTGTTCTAAGCAAGGAGGGGGAGCCAGCATAGAGAATATGGCACCCACTCTTACATTTCTGTTCCATCCTTTAACTCCGCCTTGTGCACATGAGAGATATAAACATCTTTTTGATAACTTAAATCTCCTTCTTCATTATTCCTCTTCTCAATGGTCTTTATCAAGGTCTTGCCGTCTTTTAGGAACGAAGTTCCCCTTGCTCTCCTCTTGCCATAGACAGAAAAGCCCATCAAGACACTCTTCTTCCTACGTCTTGAATTATGATTGCATTCAGTCGTGTTTCTTATTGGAATACCCATTCAGGGACATGTGACACATGAAATATAGACATGGAATACTCACTCAGGGACATGTGACACTTGAAATACAGACATGAGAGAAAGTCTACATTCACGTTTGAAGCCTAGTCTTCTATCCTGACCATTCTGAAAGATACTTATATGACAACACATAAGTTCCACAGCTGCCACGAACTGTCTTGAGGAGGAACTAGCTAAAATTAAAATAAGGAGAATCAAAGAGACTGTTTTTGTGTGTATAGTTTGAAAAGGAAATGTCCCCACAGAATCACATGCTTGAGCAGTTGATCCATCGGGAGCGCTGTTTCAGGAGGTGAAAGAACCTGTGATAGATGAAAATGGGCCACTGGTCACAGCCTGGTCTGTCTTTCAGTTTGAAACCTCTCTGCTTCCTGGTTATGGCAAGATGCTACAAGCTGGCAACACGGGGTTCATGTTACCGCAAATGGTGCCCTGCCACAATGCCTTCACTCCCATAATTCACTGTATCTTCTCTCAAATCATGAACTTTTACCTTCAAGTTATTTCTGTTAGATATTTGGGCCCAGTGATAAGTAAAAAAGCTAATACCCCTGTGCCCTTAGGATCCCTAAAACCTAAGCATTAAACAGAAAACGTATTTCACCTGCTTGGGTCAATAAAAAGTATGACTTCAACAAAAATTCTTGTTGAAAGATTTCTTCTTGTCGGGAAATCAACAGGGGTCATTCTTCACGTAATAAGTGCTCTCTGGTTTAGGTAGGACACAGATGCTGGGTAGGTAGGAGAATTGCTTACAAGAGGTTGAGAAGGATTCCATGATCTCAACAGCAGTTATAAATTATAAGACTACATTGGAGAAAGCTCTAGGTATGTTTGCCCATGAAAAACATTTTTCCTTGCCATCTGTGGTATGAAGGATAATGAGGCTTGCAGCTGATCAAAGTATTAAGCCAGAGATATTAGTTATGCTTTCTGCTGCTGTGATAAAACATCATGACCAATGTCACTGATATAAAGATGAGCTTCTTGGGGCCAACAGCTTCTGAGGGAGAGTCCAAATGCAGGAGGGGAAGACATGGCAGCTGGGAGGCCAGAGCAGGAAACTGAGCGATCACATCTTCAGCTGCAATGATGAAGCAGAGAAATCAAAGTAGAAGTGGCTGAGGCTAGCCCGCTTCCAGTGATATAACTTTTCCTGGGAAGGCTACACCTTCCATAACAGTCCCAAATACTACCACCAGCTAGACACCACACCGAGAGTTCAATTTACCTGAGCCTAGCCGTGATATTTCTCTTTTAAACGACCGTGCTTGCCCATTACTAGTTGTGGGTTTCTTGGAAATATCTGTTTGCTTAATACATTTTCTATCTCTCGCTCGTGTGTGTGTGTGTGTGTGTGTGTTATATGAGTGTGTTCATGTGTGTGTGCATATTAGGGGCTCATGAACTAAGTTTAGTTTTGTGTGTGTTGCTATGACAACAAGTCCTGACAACCGCAGCATAGGGGAAAAGGGGGCTACATTAGCACGCAGTTTCTGGCTGTACTCCGGCATCATAGGAAGCTTAGGTGGGAACTGGAAGCATCTGGTCACATACACAGTCATGTATGCTCATCCGCACTCAGCATTCTCTTCTGCTGATAGAGTTTAGGATTCTCTGCGCACAGGGCTGGCTGTTACCGTATCAATCAACACTAGTAATTATGACAGCCTCATACCCACATGCTCACAGGGTGATCTCACTGAGACCCTCTTCTCTGAGAATTTTTGTCTTTATCAAGTTGAAAAATAAAACTAACCACCATAGGAACACGTTAAACTTGATCACATTTTGTGTTTAATTATTCGCCATTTTTGACTAAAAATTAAAATCATAACCTATGAGAAATCATAACCTGTAACACTTGCCCTTGTGTCTTTATGCTTATAATATTTCTTGAACATCTTGATTTCCTGTGGTAAAGAAAACACTGGGTTTGTGGCTCAGGCCTTGACTTCAAATAGCAGATAGAGAAGTGTGCACACTCAGAATGTGTTGGAACTGTGTGCTGATTGGTTTGGGCTCAAAAAGAAACAATGAATGCTTCCCAATGAGCTGGGCAAAAGAGTGAGGAAGTAGTTGGGACTTGAAAACTTTGACAGCAGAAGTAATGTCTGAGTTGGGCCTGAGAAGCTGAACGGGATTTTGTTGGTCAAAGAAAAAGCCAGTGAAATTATTTCTGGGTAATGGGAAGATCACATTTCCCATAAAAGTCCAAGAAGAGTGTAAGAATGGTGACTGATTCCCAGTGATTTAAACACGCGCTGATTCTAGTTATCATATTTCTAAATAGCAAAGTTGTTATTTTTACTTGTTCTAAATCACTGTTTCGCACCCAAAAAAATCTAAGCTCTAGAAGCCAAAGTGTCCTTGATATTGTGTGAGGATGGGTGTGAGGTTCAGAGGCCAGGGTCTTCCTACACAGCCACACTGTTTCCAAAGAACTCAACACAGAGAATCAGGGCTGTAGCTGGCAGAATAAACCCAAGACAAAGAGTACTGGGAGGATGAGAATTCTGCGTGGTTTGGCTTGGTTGGTGTCCCACCAGCTGCTGCCCTGCCTAGTTTACAATTCTACATAAGACAGCGTCACCTAATTTATTTAACTACATGAGGCATTTTGGTGCGGCTCATATACGCATTATTCCCCAGCATGTGCCTCTGACAGTAGAATACTTTCTCAAATGAATGTAAAGCCTGAGTTACTCAAGAAAAATAGGTTGTTGTAGATTCTTTCCAGCGTCTTCAATACGCAAGATTGCCTTCTGCAGCTCTTGCAGATAGAAGAGAGGTATGGACAGGTCATATCGCTAAGAAGCCACTTTATTCATTCATTTTTTTTTTTTGCAGGAGTTGATGAGTATGAGAGTTTCTATGAGAAGTCAGAAATGTTGGTTTAACAATGGGAAAGTAATGATTTATAGTCTGCAATAGACCTGAGTTCAAATCCCAATTCTGCCACCAACTCGCTGGAACATCTCCCATAAGTCATAACAAACTGGGGCTGACACTTAAGGAATATCAAGAGATGGCAAACACCATCATTATTATCCTCATTCTTATCACTTCCAAAAATAAACTCTCAGGATATGTGTATACGGAGAGACAATTACCATTCTTCAAACTCTTTACTCGTCTAGTGAGCCAGCAGAGAAGACTGGGCTCCTTTAGGATTTTGCAACCCTGAGTCTATGGACAACCTCCAGGAGGGCAACTAATGAATGACTGAGTCCATATACACAGCGAGAGGTTTATGGTTTTCTGATAGTGTGTGTGTTCGCAGCTGGCGAGCTCTGATAACACTCTTAAATAACCTCTTTCACCTTTTACAGCCTGAAATACCTGCTCGCAGTTTACTGTTTCAGGAGTTCTATGGCTGTAAAAATAACCTAACTTTACACAGGCAATACAGTCTTTTTAAATGGAATCAAAAGTGCTCAGCTTAGAGCCTTACTCATTTAGACAATGGTGGCCAGCCAGTGTGTTTCTTTCACTAGGACTCACTCGGCCCTCTATAAGTGAATAGCTGTGTCTTTCTTTCTCTCTTTCATTATAAAGTCTAAAAACCCAGCATCCATGGCATGGCTCACCCACACTGTGACTACCTATCAGATGTGAAATCTCACACTGGATCTTATTAGCTACGGCTTCCATATATGTAGCTTTGAGAGGATACTATGCTTATTTAGGATGAGTTTTCCATCCCCAAAGTTCTGTGATTCTTGTCGCAAAATTGCTAATATCTGAACCCCATGTGATGGTCTAGGGATCTGATGGAAACAATACAAGTGAGAAATCTTCCACCAGTAGAGTAGATTCAAGTTGACACAAAATTAATATTAAGGAGATGACTGTCTAACTGGGGACCTAAAATGGAGTAGAAGACAGCAACCAACTGGCGTAGAGTTGAGGGGTAATTATGGCACATGAATTTAAAGTCCTTGTATAAAAGGAGTAGATAAAGGGGCTGCCTCCATTCAGAAATGCATAGAGAGGAAGATAGGGGAGTGTTGGGTGGGTGAAGAAAATGAAGCTGTTTTAAGACAGGATCCTTTCCTTCATAAGAATGAATAACTTAAGGTATCTTAAAATGGAATTCAAAGCTTTGTAAAATGGTGACTTATAGATTGAAAATGAAATGTAGTTGGGTAGAAATAAAGAAATGGAAAATGCCAGAACTCTGAGTTAGTAACCTTCTCATCCACCTCCAGAACACATAGTTGACACTCAGTTTTCATGAATATCATTCTCTTTCCTCTGAGAGGATAGGTGGGAGAATATTTTTATTCTTCATCTTTTGTGAGACCCTATGCAAAATGCATCTTTCCCCTCTGGTTGGCAAGATTCCTCTGTATTATATAGGCTCTGTTTGCCACTACCCAGCCTCCTGAGTTAGAGAGCAATGTGAAATATCAACTATTCTAGAGGTAATTTCACCTAATATGGAGTCCATTTTGCTTCAGGGTCTGAAAGAACAATTCTACAATAGCTAGGAACAACACGCCTCACCAATCAAAAGACGATACACCCCAGTAACACAGGAATCATATACTGTGGGGAGAGAGGGAAAGAAGCATCTAGAATGTGATGGGGATTGTCTTTTGTGGGTGTCCAGTTACATGAAACAAAGTTACAAAGGAGGGGTTAGAACAAAGGAGCAATGTCTTTGGACTTCAAGGAAACCATAAAATATTAGAAAGAGAATAAGCACCAAAAGCTTGGAGAAACAAGTGAATTCATAGTTGATTCTTACAGTAGAAGCATGGTTGAAATTTTGAACTATGATAAAATATCAAGATTCCATATGTTAGTGAAGTTTTTTAAAGTCTACATTGCCAGATACTCAAATGACAATTTAAATAGAACTTTATACTGTGTGCTAGCCAACATCCAATATAATAATTGGGTTCTTTATTGAAATTTGAAACATTATCCCTTAGTACCATGGTTCTCAATTTTCCTAATGTCACAACCTTGTAATACACAGTTACTCATATTGTATAATCCACATAAAATTATTTTCATTGTTACTTCATAATTATAATTTGAATCGTAATGTAAATATTTTGAGAGACAGGTTTGCCAAAGGGGTTGTGCCCCACAGATTGAGAACCACTGCCTTGGTGGATAAGAAGCCTAAGTTAAAATTTCAAATTGGCCTTCATGTCTGTCTTCAGATGTTTATTTAACCTTCTCTTACACTAGCTATGTAGTCTGACAGCCAGAGGCAGTGCTTTCACTGAAGATTTATTTAGGAACCAATGCCATATGCCTAGAATAGAGCCTGAAACAGAGATATTTATAGTTGCAAGAACCATTTCCCCCAAACCCATCTTCAGACTGGGGTACTGCTTAGCTCTCCTCATCCATTAGATACATTTTTAAATTTATATGGACGCTTGTAAGCCACCTAAGAGTCAGCATGATGAGAGGGGATGATCACTATCTCCTCAGTACATGGGAGTGCATAGGACATAGCAGTGACTTCAAGCAAGCACTGATGTACTGAGTTATGGGAAACCCCAGTTGACATGGGCATTCTTTTTTTAGTTCCTGCATAAAGAATTGTGTCCCACAAAGAGCCATTTGTGTCGGATCTACTTTGCATTCCTTGGAAATTTCCATTTTGCAATTTCTGTGAATCCCTGAAAATGGAACCAAATGGCACCATCTTTTCTGATACCTTGACATCTCAGGATGGTTAATTAGCAGTCATTCACAAGTTAAATGATAGCCTCTGTTTCAGTAAAGTTTCCTTGGAAAGAATCAATGACAAGAGTGACTAGACCCTTCTTGAGTGACACTTTGGCCAAAAAAGACAAAGCTCATGATTCTGGTCGTGTGAGTTTTTCCTTATTTACCAATTTTGCTTTCCTCTACTCCTTTTTACCCATGGGCTTAGAGAATCAGAGGATCGAATACTAGATACAAAGAACAAAGGGAAAGGACCCCAACTTGTCTCTCCATTGGTCAATGCCCCATCTAATGGTGCTCTCCAGAAGACTCTTCTCAGCAGTCTCTTTACTAGACATTAGCTTACTTTGTCACAGAGAGGGACCTGTGCCCTGCCGAGCCTGTAAAGAGCAGTAACTTAGGAAAGAAACACTTTTCCCCAGATCTCTCTTTACACCAGTAACCCAAGTGTGTCATGGAGATTAAGTGGTCCCTGCTATTCTCTCTGCCTTTGTCTATTGTCTGGATCCTCCCGCCTCCATTTCATGGGTGTTGGAATTACAGGGATGCATCAGCTTAAACTCTGTACTGGAGAGAGTCAGAAACTCACAGGTAGCTTTCTTCAGGAAATAACGTGAAAATAAAACTAAAAATCAACATAAGTTGATACTCATTGCATAGATAGATTCCATGGAAAATGTAGGGGTAAAGAGAAAATATACAGTTCTTACTGTCTGTCTGTCTGTCTGTCTATCTATCTATCTATCTATCTATCTATCTATCTATCTATCTATCTATCATCTATCTATCCATCTTACAGCCTGGCCATACATAGTTTCTCCTCCATCCTCTCCTCCTATTCCCTACTCCCATCCCCTCTGTCTCCATCCTCCAATGCACTCCTCCTCTGTTTTTGTTTAGGAAAGGGAAGGGAAGGTGTTTAGTCTTACTGCAACTTAATACACAGTTTGTTTTATTTTATTTTTGTATTTCTAGTCCCAAGTTGTACATAGAGTGAGATTTAGGTATTATTTGGATAAATGGAGGCATTTTGAAGAGCTCCACAAACCTTGGCTATAGAGCTTATTAGAGGCTGAAACACTTCAATACATTAAAATACTTGTAATATTCCTTTAAAAAATTTTAAAATTCCTTATTAAAATAACTTTATTGTTAAATTTACGTGTCATAAATTTTTGCCTGTGAGTAGGTTATCATTGTTTCCGTTACTCTTGCTTTGTACTTGGAAGAATGGGGAAGAAGGATGCCTTGCGAGCTAAGCTGTAGGGGAGGCTAATTCACTCAGCCCTGTCCTGCTGGAGAAGGCTGGGCTGCTGGCTGGAGAGCTCCCCCTGGTGTCAGGTTATGAGATAAAGCAAGGGCTGTTTTGGTGTGTTGTCTCTACACCTGTCAAATTGCAGATTGCTTTTTTAAACTTTTATTTTTAAATTAAGTATTTTTTTTAGAAGAGTCTCCTGTAGTCCTTGCTGACTTTGGACTTATTATGTATCTGAGAATGACCTTAACTGCTTATCCTCCCACGTCCCTTTCTTGAGTATTGGAATTCCAGGCATGCACCACCATCTCTGGGGTCCTGAGGGCTGAATCCAGGGCATAGTGCATGCTGCACAAACAGTCTGCTTACTGATTTCTGCCCCCAGTCCTGAAGAGTTTCTATCCTAACAGGTCATTGTAGACACAAGCAGTCTGCCAACTGAGTTCTGTGCCCAGCCCTGAAGAGGTCCTATCCTAACAGGTCAATGTAGATCAGTGGCAGGAATGTGTTTTAAAGGCATATTTCTAGAATCTGGTTTGAGAGCAATAGTGCAGACACAAGACATCTGCATTAGAGGAGGCTCTCCCAGGGGACTCTGGAGTTAATGATGATGGTTCCTGAAGTCTTCTGAGACACTCTGACTAGCCACAGAGCAATGACAGAAAGATTATGGTTTGAGAAAGCAAAATTTACTTATTTAACCAACTCTAGGTGAGGTTACTTTGGGGTCATTTCTGTTTCATTTATGTTTTTATATTCTCTTTAGAGTGTATGTCAATGCTTTATTTTTTATTGATTTTTTTTATTGAGCTCTACATTTTTCTCTGCTCCCCTCCCTGCCTCTTCTCTCCCCTCTTCAACCCTTCACCAAGTTCCCACATTCCCAATTTACACAGGAGAACTTGTCTTTTTCTACTTTATACTTTTCATGTAGATTAATATGTATACATACATGCACACATGGCACACACACACACGCGCACACACAATCTCACCACCCTTCAAAATGTTATTCTCTTTGGAATTGGATGAGATGAGAGATTTAAGTCTCATCTAGAACACAAAGCCCTTTTCAATGACTCATAGTCTCCTGCCACCTCGGCTAAGGGAGGATTTCCCATGGACAGGAATAATTAGCTTTGAAAATAGAAATTGAAATAGAATCCAGGAAGGAGAGCTGGTGAGCCTGCTCTGCATATTTATATGTTCAGCTAGTCTCTTGCATTGTGTTTTCTGCCCAGGAATAAATTTCCCTTTATTGTTTGTCCAGGCCTCCCCCATTCTCACAAAGCCCCTGCCGTGCCAAAAGAGATGTGTAAAAGGGCCAAGTGATCTACTATTGAAGTCGGAAGACATATCTCCCTCCCAGTGACCTTCCTAGATAATGAGCAGATATGGTTTTCTAATATAAAGGGAATAAATCAACGGGTCTTTCAGGAGCCGGGGCAATAACAGCAGAGTCCAAGACCATCAATTCTGAAAGCAAAGGGCAGAGACATCTTTCCTTACAGAACAGCGTTAGATTGGGCCACCATAGGGGACATTCTACACAGACGAGAAGGGGGTAAATGTGCACCCGCCCTCCTCCATCCTCCCATTTACCACACACTCCTTATACTAAGTCCGAGGTCTCTTCTAAGAGAAAAGTCACACCTTCCTTAGATGACTCCCTGGATATTGTTTTCCATTGACTGAGTCAATTTATAATGTAAGAGGATGAATTGCTTATTTTTCTCTGTGGCTCCTTATGTTGATCCCCTCCCATCCTGGATTCAGTGCTAGATACAGGTGCCAGAGTTGGATCACTCTGCACACTTCTGTTGCTCTTGAGGGCTCTTAGTCTTTCTGTGCAACTGTTAGCACCTCTGAAAGATTCTTAGTAGCTATGGGGCTAGAATATAAGCAGCCAGTGTCAAAGACTACCAGTTCCTGCCTAGCAAAAGCACGGGGAATATCTGTATGTGTAAGCCTGTTGCTCATTTCCCAGTTGTGGATTGGGTGTATGTCATGACAATACATTAATGTTTAAATAGAAGAACAAGAAATCATTTCAGCAATAATAACAGCTACTTACCAAGTTATTACTATGTATTGGGCACTATGCCACATCTTTCTAAATGCATCAGTCTCGAAAGATGAACTTTAATATCTCTTTTTTTTTCAAAATGGATACATAATTTGTGATTATAAGTGACCTGCATGAGGTCATGTGAGTGCAGCTCCAGTGAATAGTAACAGATATTTTATTTATCGCTGTGTGGCCATCTGGTCCACTCATTAAAGCATGCTGTATGCCTCATGAATGACCTTAGATCACCTGCAAATGAGGGTGAAGTGAGAAGCACTGCTCAGTTTCTGCTTCTTACATGGGGACTGGCATTTGGATCATGATCTTGGCCAGTAGATGGTAGACAGTTCTCCGTATTTTGAAATACAAGGTGGTACCTGCCTGATCGCCTAAATTTTTTCTATCACCCCTACCCATCTTATTTCTGTGGTTCCTGAGATATTGAGACAAAGATCCCTCACAGATCTCTGTTCTATTCAATCCTCTCCTTCAGTTATCCTTTCCTGGTAGGAGTTGAACTTTTCATGTAAGGTCCACTTAGCTCACCTTTCCCACAATGCCTGGAGAACTTGATGCAGTTGAGTTTTGTCACATGTCTGCTGTCGGTAATAGATGTGGTCCAGGATTCTGTGTCTTATTGCCAAGATATTCTGATTCTCTCTCTCTCTCTTTCTCTCCTTCCTTTTCTCCATCCCCCCCTCCATCAATGCCTCCTTCATCTTTCCCCCCTTTTCTCCTTCTTTTCCTACCTCCATTCCATTCTTACTTCCCTCTCTTCCTCCCCCTCCATCCTTCCATTCTTCTATCACTTCCTTCCTCCATTCCTTCCTCCCTCTCTCCTTCCATCCTTCTTTCATTCTTCCTCCCTCCCTCCTTTCATTCTCACAAGCATAGGTCAGGACAATACTTATCCCCTTTTGGTGTTCCCTGTGGTCATCTCATTGAAGATGATCGCCCCCGACCCCTTTTCTTTTCTCACCATTGCAGGCAATAGCATCTTTCTGAAGAAAGCAGGCTGCATCTCACGCCTGCTGCAGAAAGGAAGCTAAACTCTTATGAACTCCTTAACAAGATTACTTGGAATTCTTAAGACATGGTTCTTCCTTTCTCTGTGGGCTTACCATGAGTTAAATGTTTGCAGTTCCTCAAGCACGGAAGCGTTTCTCTTGCCTCTTAGTCATGACTTCCTGTTCCTCTGTCTCTAAATCTTTGGAAGCTGACTAACTCTTAGTTACCAATGAGGTATCGGTTTACACACCACTTCTCTGTTTTACCCTCTGGCAGGTTCTTAGAATACGTTAAGAATTGAAATCACCCCACTTGTAGTTCCAAAAACCACGCACCTCAGCTTCTCCCCATCAACTGTCATCTCACTGAGGTGGGGAGCTGTTTGTGTGGTCTTGTCACACCCCAAAATTAATTAGGACGAGATGCAGCGCAGAAAAGTCAATATGTGAATATTTGGAAAGTGATGGAGAGAGTTGCTGATGAATTGTGAGCTAATAGTTTCTTTACGCAAACCTTTTCACCTAGTATTGGTGACAAAATGGCGTGTTTAAACACTGACTTCCTTGACTCTGCAGTTAATTGCCGAAATCACCTGGACCCTCCGTACATACACCTATAAACAACCAAGCTATCGATTAGGAAAGGTGATCTCATGTTCTTCAATAACAGACCGCTTTCTGATATGGTTGAGCTGTCATGGGATAGATGCAATCTCATGAACATTTAATGTGCAATAACTTAGTGACTAAGGAGCATGCTCATTGGTGTTAAGGACACCTGAGATTGACCGGACACCCTCTGCCACTGCATGCTGCCGTTGCTCAGTTTCCTCAAACAAGTCTGTCAAATTCTAGGGGGGCTCTAAGGGGTGCACATCTTTCCTTCCTGCCCAAGAGATTGAAAATGACGACTTTTTTCTGTTCTCACTTAGAATCCATGCTCTTGCAGCTTGAGAGGTAGCTCAGTGCTTAAGCGTGTTTGCCGCACTTCACCGCAGTTCCCAAGCGCAGCTCCTTGCCCACACTGATGAGGCTTAGAACCTCCTGTAACTCCTCATCCATGGGATCGCACCCTCTTCTGGCCTCCAAGGTGAATCATACCTGTGTGCAATACCCCCCACATACACACACACAACTGAAAGTAAAAACAATTTTTCAAAATATGTCCATATTCCTGTAAGGGGACAAGGGGAGCATTTTCATACATGAAATAACATTTATTGAATAACTTGTAAAAATAGTAAAAATATAATGAAAAGCCATCTTTTTTTTATCATGCATGGATAGGCGACAGAATTGTTGTAGTTAAAGGGACAACCCATGTGTAGTTTCACTATTTAAAACTTAGTTAAAATAAAAAGCACAGATTTATAAAATACATACAGTTCTGTAATATATAAAATGTACAAAATATAAAAAGTATAAATAACATGAAGTGAAGTGATTTCTGAATGCAGCATGACTTCATATTTTCTTAAGATACATAAAGAAATAAAATCTCTTGTCAATGACTGTAGGTGTGTGTCCATGTGCGTGCTGGTGTGTGTGTGTTTAATTGTCATGACAAATCACGTGTATCTATTATGGAATTCTGAAATTCTCCAAATTTGGAAACTTTTTCATTACTGAGATAATGCCTCAGTTGAATTATATTTTTCTTCCTTCTTTCCTGTTTGTTTTTTATCTTTTTTCTTTTATTGAAAATAGCTATTTTTCTTACAATACATTATATTCTTACATGTTATTTTATGCAATATATTCTGGTCATGGTTTTCCCTCTCATCAGTCTCCCACTGACATGTGATGATTCACAATAAAGACACACATACAAGTAGTATGTAAATGATCTATAGGATATGATGCACATGAAATATAAACGGTTTTAAAATTTAGACTCAGTTCTCATCGCAGAATAAGTCACTATGCATATTTAACATTGCAAACTATAAAAATTCAAAATCTGAAGGTCTGCTAGCTCCAGACATTTCAGATAAGGGAGACTTTGAGTCATTCAGTAGAACGTGGTTATTTGTTTCATTTATTTTTTTCATAAATAAGAGGAGACCCTGCTAATTTATCTTTTCCAGAATACAAAGGCCTACCTTGTTCTCTTCAGTAGCTGTGCCGCCTTCTGTCCCATTTATTTCAAGATCCTTCCATTAACACTTACTTGAGATGTTTTGTAGCCTGAGTTGGGATTATTGCTGTAGTATCTATTTAATTTTGATTTAGAAAACAAAACTAGTGGTCCTGTCACTTCATTCTGTTTCTAGTATTACTTTAAATTAAGCAATGGAGTAGCTGGCAAGGTCCATGACTCTTGTATGTTGATTTTTTGCCAAACACTAATTTAGTCCCATTTGATCAGTTGTAGAACCTGTCTTGGCACCCTCCTCAAGAGTGTGAGTGGTCCTTTGTCTGAGGTGAAAACCAGTTTTTAAAGTTCTTATTTAAATATGTTTACAAATGACACTGCACAGCTCTTGTCTGTCTGTTTATAATACTTTTTTTTTTTAAGGGAGTAGGCAGGATGAATGCCAGTTTAAGATGAATGAGGTCATAATTGATTGATTGGTCTATGGGCTCATGTTAAATATACAAAGGGTTTCATACACTGTTGGCCATCATGTTAGGGAAAAAAGAAAAGCGCATGTTGTAATGACAGGCAAGCCTCAACATTTTACTGATTATCAATGTTACAAGTCTAATATTCTTGTCATACTGCCACTTGTTGAAGGTGTTCTGTGGTGGTCTTCACTAGGAGGTACTTGATTACCTGGGTTCCAATTGTTTTATGCATGGAACAAATTAATCTTCACTTTGAGCCACTCTGCAATTGCATGACTGTTCTAATGGCCCATCTCAGTAGGAAATCATACACCATAGGTAGGAGTTCTGGAACCTCCACTGCTCTGTGTAAAAAAATTCCAAAATGAAAACCAACAACTAAAGGAAGCTCCCAGGTTATAAAACCATTACTCTATGAGGTCAATGCTTTTCCTTATCCCTGTCTTTTTTTTCAAATTTATTTTTGTGTGTGCAATTTGTGTATGGAAATATGGATGTGTGCATTGCCAACATGCATGTGTAGGGGTCAGAGAGTAAGTTGAAAGTTGGTTCTCAACTTCTCTTGTGAGTTCTGGTCATCAGAACTGCATAAGGAGCATTTTTACCTCCTGAAATACCGTCCAGCTACCCTTTGGTTTGTAGACTGGATCTTGAAGTTCCAAATAAGTTAGGATGACAGGCCAGAGACTTCCATAAATCTGTTTGCCTTCCTTTCCAGTGCTGGAATTAAAAGATGTACCTCTATTCCCAGTTCTTTTTCATGGATTCTGAGAACCGAACCTCATGTTTACACAGTGCGCTTTTATCCCTGGGGTCTTGTCAGACTTCCTTAGCAGTTTTGCCTGTTTTCTGCCAATCCAATTTCCCATTCTCATGTGGTATTATGGGTGGTGAAGCAAAGTTGATGCATTTCTGAAATGTGTCTTCATCCACCAAGGTTCTCAGGAAGAGGTCATCCATCATCTTTTATTCAGTACAAAGAGGATCTTCCTTGGGTGATAAGTTTGATTCAAGTGATATGAACAAAGAGGCCACACATTCTTTCCTTGCCATCTTATCACAGTGGGCGCCATACACTGGAGAGAATGAGAGAAATCAATAAATCACTCTTGTTCTCTACAAATTCTTGCTCTGTCTCTAGAACCAAGTGACCAAATACAGAAAGCCTGAGATTATTTAATGATTACATGTTTGCTCATCTACTGTCTGTCTGTCAATTGTCATTCGTTTTCTTAACATATACAGACAGACAAAGATATGACTTTCATTAAAGTCTCTGAAGAACATATTTTGAGAAAAATAAAAAGAGAAAGCTAAATTCTTTGTGGCTTACACTTTTGTTTTTTGTCATACTTGAGAAAATAAATTAGATTTATGCTATTTTTTAGTAAACACATTGTTAGTAAAAAGTCAAAACTATGATTAGTTGAAGGATAGCTTCATCAAAAAAAGTTGAATAGAATAATGCAATATTTGAATACAAAATGATTTTGGAAGATGTAACTTCCCCCCTTCCTGTAAGCTTTCCAAAGGCTATAAAATAGTGCCCCCACTTTACCTCTCTTAAAATATCTTCTTTAATTTAATGTTTAATTGATATATAAGAATATAAAGATGACCAAGGAAACATGAGATGCTTTTGATACATATGCATTGTATGCTATAAATCAGGGTGTACATATGTAGCTCCACAAACACTTCTCATTTTACCAAAAAGTAAAACATCCAAAACCCTTTCTCTCTGATCTTTGGAACATTTTCTTTAGCTATAGTTACCCTACTGTACACATGAAAACTTACTTTTCCAACCAACTATAACAGTACAGGGAGGTAACCTCAAGTCTTTGTTCTCTCTCCCTCCACTTACTTCCATATAAAATCACATTCTTCTGTAACTTCATTGTCATCTAGATAAATTATTTGAGAGTGGATCTAAGACTAAGTATATTTTGAGGAAGGCATATTAATGCTGTACAATTGTTATCTTATGTGTATTATTTTATCTATGGTCACATGCTTGCCGTGGAGAGCCTGAGATCCAGGGATTTGATGACTCAGCTTTTATCATATCTATGTTGGCTCAGGGGCTGGTATATTTTTGGATATACACAAGAATAATCTGGGACAAGATCTATGCTGCCCTTCTCACTGCACACTACATACACTAAGATCGAAAGAGATAGGAACAGTGTGTCTTGCTCTGCATGACAATGTATGTCCATGCTAAACTAGGAGTGTCAGGATACTGAATGCAAACTATCTGAAACACAAGTCTTTCCTGTGCTTAGATACCATTCTACTTGAACTGCAGCATCTTTTCAAGTTCCGTGTGCTTCCTGGAAGTAGATACACGTAAAGTGGGAGCAGGGACTAACGTCCTTGTACAGCACCCTGACCCTAAGCAATGAAGTCTTAGGGAAACATACTGAGAGCTTTACCAGACACTCTATGCTATGATTGCTATTGCTTAGCTCAACAGCAAGGAAAGCTGAACCGAAAAAAACTATCTAAAAGATTGAGTTTCAGCAAAACAGAAAGATCTGCCATAAAACGTTGTAACAGTTGACCCAAAATTTGTTAGTTTGTCAATATAAAAGATACAAATACTCTCATGTTGCATGCTGATGCGTACTTAAACACTATTAGTTTTAAAACAAAGTCAACAGATTTAAAGGGTCTTGTGCTTACTCTGAGAAATGGACCCCTAATTAATATTGCCATATTTAATGCATGTGCTCAAGCAAGTCTGCAAGATTATTGAGGACAGATTACATAACTGATGTATTGTTGAAAACCTTGAGTACCCAGTAACTTAAGTGATAAGCAAAATCGACTGCCTAATGGTGCTGTCACCATGTGGGTTCTGATGTCTGACTTTTCCCTTCACTTTGCAGTTTTTGCAAGAATAGAGGAAGAGCCACGTGATCAGGGTCTGGCATACTAAGGACATGCCTTCAAATTCTGTGCCCTCTGTTCTTGGGTGTAAAGGCTCCTGACTCAATGGTTCCCTGGCACAGTTTCCTGCAGTGCTTTAATATGTATGTCTCCCTCAGTTGTCCGAGTCTTCTGTGCATCAGAAAGTCACTGAGCAGCCATTGCTCAGTGACATCTTTCACCCTAATGTTCAATTGTGTCTGTACGGTTTTATTGTTGCTGACAGCACTAATACCTCTCCATAAAGTGGCTTCTTTGTTCCCATCCTTTTATCCTTTGAACTCCTGTCTCAGTGCCACTGACCTTTTAGCTTGCCTGCTTTGCCAAACTCAAGAGAAAAGTCAATCTGTCTTTCCTTTTACCTGGCATTTAAGGCTCATTCTTATCCTGACCCCTTCCCTTGCCTTTTGTATCCTTTTATGCCTCTTTTAGTGTGTGTGTGTGTATATATATATATATATATATATATATATTATATGATATATATTTCATATATATCAAAGAAACAGAGAGAAATCATATAAGATGTGGATATCGGAGTTTTCATTGAAAAATGTTAACATGAGAAATTTCATCATATATTCATATATATATGCATGCATATATATTTATGACACAATTTGAAAAAATGTATTCACAAAATCACGAGATTTTATACTGGTTTCTGTTCCATGGGAAAGACAAAAAGGCAAAGCGGATGGAGGAGGATAGGTGACACATTGCAAGTAGGGCTGGGATGGGTAGCCCCAAGCTTTGGGCTGCTTCTGGCTAAAACAGAGAAGCCAAGTCCATCCCACCACATTCATAAATAAACAGAAGCATCCACCCAACTAGTATCAGAAGTACAAGAATTCTATCCTGCATTTCACTTAAGTAGAAGTTATTCGCACGTCTGAATAGAAGGAAAAATTAATGGGTCATCCTAGTGAAGAGGAGAAGACTCTTCTCAAAATGTTGGGGAAACTTAAAGTCTTTGGGAAAATAGAATCATGTTGCCTTTCTTTTCCAATGAGCAGTGGGCACCTGTAGCATTTTTAGGGGTCTTTTACGTGTTCAGAGATGAATTATCAATCCTTTGTGATTGACCTCAAAATCTACTTCTTCCGTGAGTCTTCAATGGTGCCTGTCACCTGTGTAGCTGCATTTCTTTGTGTTACTTTAGGTGGTGTGTGGGGTGAGTGTAGTCGTTGTCCTGCATACGCTCTTTCTTTGGAGGTTGAGAGTAGATGCCCAGTGCTGTGACTCTAGCCCTCATCCCTTCTTCCCACAGCCTGGCTGACCATGTATACACAGGTTCACATTGTCCCATAACTCCACTTTGGTGCTAATGTATCCTTTATAAGGAGCATCGAACAGTGAGCAGCTTAGAGGAGAAGTGATACCAGAACCCTCAAACATACCTAAGATACCTGAACTTAATCTCTGAAAGCTTGGGCCAACAAGATATAATGCATATATATTCTGGTAAGAAAGAAGACATCCAGGGACCGAGATTTTCCCATGCCATGTAACAGTGGACCCTATCCTGGGATCACTATTCCGGGGTTCCCAGTGGTTATCTGATTTCTGTTTCTTCAGGTGCTTCAAAAGCTCAGTACTGACAGCAGACTAGTAGCAGGTTTTATTGATAGCTGGACATAAAGCAAGCAAGCAAACAAATAAACAAAAAAAAATAGGCAATAGTGGTATTTAATGCCAGGTACTAACTAAGCATCACAAATATTCTGCAATATAAAGACGGGCCATGCCTAAAATACAACCTCACAAATTTCCTGTAGTACCCCATGAAAATGAGAAGACAGAGCAAAAAGATGATGTAACCATTTCACACAATCTTCAGGCTCCAAATGAGATTTGTTTTGATGTTTACAAATCCCTTTCCTAGAGTCTATTTAATTATTGATGCGTTGACTTTACAGAGAAATTTTATCCTGCAGAGTACTGGACCAGGTTACTAAGTAGGATGGACACATTAATTATTCGATGCAAACTTGGTGCTATTATTGTTGCTGAGGAAGAGCGAGGCTCCCTCTACATTCTCCCACTAAGAGCTGGGTGGGATGGGTGGTCCTCAAAAAGATCTCACATGGGGTGGGGGTCAGAGATAACTTGCCTAGGTATGAGCTTTGAGGACCAGCTCTCATCTAGAAGAGTGAGATGGTGTGTGCTGAGCAACTCCTAACATCAATGGTTCTTTCTGATTCCTCTGGATTCTTTCAATAGTGTATTGAAGGAAGGATTTGCTAACTCCGACTTTACGCAAGAGAAAACCAAGTCTCAGCAGAGGGAAGAGTTCAACAAACTCTCATTCTGGAGTGCCCAAAGGAGACAGAAAAGCCAGTGAATGCATTTGACAAACACGTGCCTTGTCTTTTCACACTTGTCACCTGTGTTTTCTGTAGCTGTCTCGGTTCCATCCTTTCAATACTCAGGATTGCTTTCATTTCTGTTTTCCCTTCCAGTTCTGGCCTGTTGTGTCTCTTTAAGCTGATTTGCAGTTGGAAGCCTTGAACCCAGACTCTTCCTGCCATAGAGAGTTCTTTGACCATTTGCCATGATGTAACAGGCAACACATGCAAATTTGAATGTCAGAGAGCAAAGGTTTTCCTCTGTCAGTCATCTTCAAATGTAAGAGAAGCAGCTTTGGGCCATTTATTTCACCTCAGAGAGCTTTCTGTAGTCCAGTGTCTGGTGCAGAAGTTCCTAATTCTTTCCCTTTACTGAAGGATGTGGGGAGTCGGGGGGGGGGGACACAACTGTAACACTAGCAATCATCAGGGCTTTTGTTCTATTAGTGTATTTATTCAGAATTGTAACCCAAACTGGTAAGTTCCACAGTTCCCAGTTCTCTGATAAAATCCTAAAACTGTAGGAGCATGTGAAGCCCATCACTCCCCTACATCTCCCTTTTCCCCTTCCATCACTTCAAACAGGACTTCCGTGGGTTTCATCTCCACTGGCCTTTCATGCTCTCCCCATTGTTAGCAGCTCCCTCCATTCACAAGGTCTCTGCACAGGTTCTTTTCCTGGGATCCTCTTCCTAACCTATAGTCAATATTTCCTCAGTCTTGAAATTATTGCAGTGATTACTTTCTCAGAAGCCAGAATCCCTATCTCAAGAATAATTGAGACCCATGTATGTAGCCCATGTACTGTGTATCATGTTGTATAAACCATTATTTGTTTTATTACTGTGAATGTCTATATGTTTTAATAAGCTATAAAGTACATGATGACAGAGACTGAATCTGCTTCTGATTACCGACATAGATCCAGGAACTGGCTCCTGGGATGCTCTCTGGTCAGGTGGTAACATTTTGAGAGTTTGACCTCTATTATGGGTGATCCAGTTGCTGTTCTCAGTGTTCTGATGCAATGGCAAGATCTCAGCCCTGTTAGAACGTATCTGATACCACAGTAATTGAAGATTATGATCATGCTTAATACGTATTTAAGTTGTTTGATTTTTTTGTTGTGGTAGGTGTATACATGCTGACACATGTGTATATATGTACACAAGTTTGTGGAGACCAGAGGTTGACATACTATCTCAATAGCTAACCACCTTACTTTTTTATTTTCTGACAAACTCTCTCTCTCTCTCTTTTTCTCTCTCTGTTTCTCTCTCTGTTTCTCTCTCTCTCTCTCTCTCTCTCTGTCTCTCTCTGTCTCTCTCTGTCTCTCTCTCTCTCTCTCTCTCTCTCTCACACACACACACACACACACATACCCTGTAGTTTGGGCATAAACATCTCCTAATAGCCACATTTATTCCCCTCCTCCTCCTACTGAATCTTTGCTTTAGAACATAATATAGATTTTTATGAATGAAAGGAGTCTTGGAATATATGCTCTAAATATGGAATCCTTCTCAAGTTCATTTTAGTTCAGACCACTATTTTTAACTGTTGCAGGATCCATGTTGAGTTCAGAACTTGTACATAAAGTGTAATTTACTTTGTCTGTCAAAATCCGTTGGACAGTAGGAAGCAGATACAAGGGCAAATGCTTGTGGAATCGCACACCACAGTGCTCATGTGGCAGTTCTAGCTCTAAGCTTCTTCACTTCTAGTCCTGCTCACCTTGGGAAATCATTTGCTTCTTTCTGTTTTTGTTCCACGTGCACAATAATAGAAACTTTTTAAGTGAAAGGATGAGAACAAAACATGATAATCTTGGGAAAATGTACAATGTCTTGTTGAACACCAGGTAAGTGTTCAGTGAATGTCAGGGGTTCTGTAAACAAGGGGGATATGATCAGAAATGCTTTCAGAAGTAATAAACATGAGGCAACCATTGTTGAAAAATTCTGACTTGAGGTAATATCTAAGGAATCATTATAATCTAGAAATGATAGGTTGAAGAATGTTAAAATCATCAACAGGAAGGAGCAGCAGATTACTTCCGAGAGGAGGGAGTCACATGATTCCACGTTCTTCTCCACATCCCTCCCTGCTCCTAATTCCTCTCTGCCCACAGCGGAAGTGTTTATCATACACACCTCCTGGTATCACAAACAGCATTGCCTCTGCATACTTCTCTAAGCCTTAGAACCTTCTACACTATATGTGAAGGTGGGTGAGGTGGCTAGAGTTGGCCTTTGGAAAATGAGCTGTACGGTTATTTTTTGATGAACCGAAATAGCAGCAGGGGGATTCCATTTATAGGAACTGTGAGAACTGTCTCCTATATGGAAAGTGGCCATGACTTTTACGAAGTGACAGTATTGCCATCACAAATTTTATCCTGAGGAAGATTTCCTGAGTCTTCACCGGGCTTTGCGTTGTATGGCTGTGTCTTTTTAATGTCGAGCAAATGATGCCCTGAGCATTCTTCCCCTTCCACCATTTTCTTCTTCTTGGGCTGCAAGAAGAAAACAAGAAGCTAAGCCAGACTACCTTTCATAGTTATATTGTTCCTGGCTAATAAAACTGCGGGAACTGTACATTAGGATGTCTTCCATAAATCAGCCTTGGGGAGAATTAGGTGCTGAGAGACGGAGGAATGATGTTTAATCATCACTTGTAGGGAGTCATTAGCTGCACACCCTCATTCTGTTGCCTGCCCATTCGTCATTCCCCAAATGCGACTTTCCCCCTAGACCATTAACATTTCTCAATGACTTCCTAAACGCAGAGAAAAGCCACAGAAGGGGTGAAGGATGGGGAGGCATTATAGAAACACACAACTGAGAGATGCCTCTGCCGCTTGCCTTCTGTGCCTGTGCATGTAAATAGAGCACCGTAAGAACAAGTTGATCGATCATCTGGCCAGCCAGCTGCTGCAGTTTGAACTAAAGGAGCATTTCCCTCCTGTTTGTCTACAAAAATAAATAACGTCTCGAGATACCTTTCCTTTTATCAAGTGCAAGAATATTCTGATGTTCTCTTTCACATTCATAGCAAGGTCAGGTTGGTTGTATCGTGGCAGGCTACACCAGCTTTGGGAAACTGAGTCTCCATGGATTACCTTCCTAAATTTGTCTAGAAAAAGAAGACAGAAAGTCAGAGTGTGTAGGGTGTAGGAAAGAAAGAAGCAGCCTGTTCAAACTGGTTCATTGTCCAAAGGCTAAACATCCTTCAATGGTTGACAGGTAATGGTGTGCCTAACACAGCTTGGTTCAGTAATCTGCAGGAGGGAAGAACATTCTAGCATTTTATACTAAACATAGTTTGTGCTTTCTGATGCTAATGCATGCATAGAAACATCTTTTAGGGATTTTTTTTCTCCTTATGAAATTGCCTCAAATCTTTGCTTGTGGTTGTTTCTTAATTACTTTTGGTCACGGATCATAGACGTTTTCAGTTTCCATGTGCTTTCGTACAGGCAGAAGTATGATGGTCAGGGAGAAGAACATCACTGAGAACTTACCATATGTCAAGCACTGCAGTAAGAAGCATGGCCCGCACTGCAAAGAAAGGGCAATTATGCTAATCTTATTACCACAAAACTCGGAGGTAGTGAAAATACTTTCCTATGTTCGCGAAGGTTCTATGAGCCAGATCCAGGTACTGTGGGACCTGAAAGTTGTGGTGTAGAAATGGTCTTAAAAACAATTAGGGATACCAATGGATCTGCATTAAAGGCAAGTGAAGTTTTGTCAACTTCCTGCTGAGTTTGCTTCCTGTCAGCTGATTGTGGCAAAGTTGAGCTGACCTAAGTCTCTTTGAGCTAGCAACTGCTTCTAGTTTGTGCATACATTAAATATATATGCCCTCACTATTGCAATCCATTTGCAAGGTCTAAGAGATAGATGTGATTTTGATGTCCCAATAGTCTATAAAGAAGGGATTTTTAAATAACTGGAGGAAAATGACGGATTAATCAAGAGCTGTGTCTATGGGTCGTGAATTCTTCCTGGGGAGAAGCTGTAAGAGAAAATCTAGATACACACAAACTCTTGTTATAAATTATCCCTATTTTTAATTTTAAACTATTTTACGATAAAATGTAAGTAAATGCATTGCTTATAGGCTATAAAATACTGATAATAGTATTTGAGTTTTGATAATTCACTTTGCAAAGATTACATTTTATAAATTAATTTTTGTGGTATTGGGGATTGAACCCAGAGCTTAAATATACTAGAAAAATATTTTAGCTGATCTATATTCATAGACTGTGCAATTTAAATTTCTTAAGTTTACTATGCTGCAGTTTCTTAAGTTATTAGAACATACCATGCTGAAGATATGTCATATCTATGAAGCTTTTAAAATCTTACCGGTGAATATTAAAGTGACTCCTTAATGTTGGTTTCAGTTACCTTTAAGTTGGGTGAGTATATATTACACCAGGGACAATTGATTAGCCTCTTCCTTAATGAACCCATTTCCAGGCAATGACAACAAATATTGATATCCACTAATCAGTTGCTCTAGACTTTTTTGATTCCCTAGGAGAGTTGTTTTTTCTTACAGGTAGGATAGACAGGGTGATAGGTGAGAGTTCTTGGTATAAAATAGAGTGCTGAAAGCTTGTCACTCACTGGGTGTATTGTATGATTTAATGAAGCATGTCCTATACTATAACATGCTGAAGACACTACCATGGCTTTTGTCATTTGATGGTTATACAGGCCTAAAAGTGGAGAAACATTTACTGTGTATACTTACAGGGAATATTCTCTGAAGGTAGTTCTGTTGCTTGTTCTCCTGGAACAAATATATTTTCCTGCCAGTGACTATTGTGCTTTCAGTAAGTAACATGCACTATGACCAGATGTTTTCATCAAAGCCCTCACAGCCCAGTGAGAAGGCAAAGGAGTTCAACAGATATCCTTGATCCTTACTGGCCAGTTTTGCTGCTGGATGAGCCACAGTGGGAACAGAAAAGGTTGTTTGTATAACACTTACTGGATCAAACAAGCCATCTTGTGGAAGCCAGCACCCACAGTGCTACCTGAAGCAGATATATCTAAACAGTACTCATAGTGGGAGCAGTAATTATAGATCCTAGGTTAGGGGTACAAACTGAAGCCCGATAGAAAACATTTTTAGAGGTCACTGTTGTGGCATGTTGTGGAAGCAGTTTGATACATAGCATGGCTATATTTCTGTTTGTTAGCAAAGATAGAATCCCTCTTCTGCAAGTATAGATAGTGTTTTATAACATGACGAGCCCAAAGACAAAGATATCAATAGGTGGGTGATAATTTGTAGCTTATAGAAAAAGTGTTACCAAAAACAGAGCTATTTGATAGGGCACATTTTTGAACAGTGTCTAGGCTACTTCAAGGAAAGATGGCGTCTGACTTAGCTTAGTGAGGAATTATTTGCTTTAAAGCACTTTTAGCCTTTCTAAAAACACACTCACGGTGGTTTTGCACGATACCAGTGATAGTAACTCAGGCAACACTCACTGGATATGGGCTACATGCCATGAGTCAGTCTGACTTCACTTGAATTGACTGGACTCTTCAAACAATTCATCTGTTATCCAGTTTTACAGAGAAGATGTAGAAATATTGACTACTCTGGCCAGGGTCACAAGTTCAGCAGGTTCCTTGCTAGGAGTAAGGACCCAGGAGCTCCCTGTTGAGTCCTCATTCTTCCTCCCACACTCATGCCTTGCCATGATATTTGTAAAACTAGTCCATTACTACGTCTAGATTGCTTTGGTTGTTATTTGACTTTTTGTTTCCTTATTTTACTGCTTTCATAAAACTATTGGTGTATGTAAGCTCAAGATTTTATAGGTTTAACTCCTGTGTCCCCGTGAAGTTCATAAAATTGATATGATTAAAGTTATTCATACATTAAAATTATTGATAATGAAGGTATTATATTCAATATTTAAATTTCTTCCCAGACCCATCAGTTCTAAGAGATAAAAATTCATATGAAAAGATAGATAGCTATATATGAATTTTTCTAATATAAGGGAACAAGTCATAATGATGGATATTTCAATGTAGATAGTCTCTTATTCAGCCACTCATCCATCTATTCATTTGTCAAATGTTTACTGATTATAATCGATGTGCTGGACTCTGATTATGTGTTAGGGATACAAACAAAAGAGACACAGTTCTAACCTGTGAAGACTCTCTCAGCATTTGGACTCAGTCAAGCTTCTGTTTCTGCTCTAACAGAAGAGAGAACAAAAGCAAGAATCATAGAACTGAGAGAACAGGGGTTTCATTTTTATTTATTGAGTTAAACAGTGAATGTTCACAGTGATTAAAAAGGATGGAATCTTTATATTGGTGATTTTTTTTAAAGCAAAGGTCAAGGAACAAAGAATCTCAACACATGAATGTTCATGAATACATGCACACACAGATTTGCACACACACACACATATACACACATTCACAAGAATAGTGTCACACATACACACACACATACACATACACAATCTCTGAATACCTTAAGTGATTGACAGACCTTCTTTAAAAAACCTGGCTGAGTAGAGGAAAGAAATAGAACCGTGACATGAGGATTTAGAAGTAAGTTAGTAAAAAGGGTTGTATTAAATTTTAAGTAGGGAATTTATAATATATTAAATAATAATTGTGTTTAAGAATTAATGCTGGAGTGCTCGACTATATCTACTGCTTACTTCCATGAACTATTGTTTAAAGATCAACCCTTTAAAGACACGATTAGCTCTATGAGTAAAGTTCACATTTTAAACCTGTGTTTTTTAAAGAATGAAATACTGTGTGGAGGTGAATCTTGAAAACTATGGGACTAGATTCTTGAAAGTTAACTTTCAGCCCTCAATTCCCCAGACAACAGATGAATTCTGATCCTTTGTCTATAAGGGAGGACAGATTGGCATGCCTCTCTCTAGTATTATAATAAACCATTCCAAAGTAATAAAACAAGGAGCCCATCCCCTGCTTGCTTGGATTCCTTCTCCCGTGAAAACTTCATAAGACTTGCTATTGTAAAGAGCCCCCTGACCACAAACACAGAGGAGACATTCTACTGATGCAAGTTTTAGGATCAGGAAATAGCAAAAGCTCCTGGGCAAACAGCCAGAGAATCTCACATCATGGGGGAAAGAGCTGATACAGTATCAGCAGAACTCTAAAGCTGTGTGCCCTTCGCATTTGATTTAGTGCTCTCAGAATCTTCCATGACTTTATCGACACTTCTACGGTATGGTTGAGGAAACAGAAACACGTGTCTAAGGTTTTCCGGAGATCATACTGTTATCAGGAAAACAAACAAACAAACAAACAAACAACAACAACAACAAAATACCCACCAATTTTAAAATGAGATTTGCCAACATCATTACCTGTGTTGTTCTCCAGTCTCTGCAATCTGACTGATAATACAAACTGCTCATTCCAAGAAGCCAAACAATCCTGGATCTGTCCAAATGTATTTTTTTCAGAACTCAACCTTTTTTCATTTTGTATTTCTTCATTGCACTTTCAAAGTCATGAACTGAGCAGAATCAGACAGAACTACTCACAGATGAGACAAGGGACTCCTTCAACTGTGTTCATATGCGGAGAAAGAGCTCAACAGGGCAAGGCAACTGTCAGAGACAACCACACTCTCAGTTTGCCACTCCCCAGCCGGGGCAGTCTTAGTGATACTTCTATGAATGATGAAGTTCCTAGATTCTGCTCCTCAGCTCCCTACATTTTCCTAATATAATTTAAATCTCTTAGTTTTTCCTCTAACTTCATTTTAATCTATTTTCTCCTTAGTGGGATTAGCCAACTGTGTTCATCATGAAATTCAGTTTTTGCACAGTGATGCAATTCCTCACTTTAAAATTCCCACAAGGCCTTGGTTTGCACTGAGTTCCATTATCTCAATAGGAGCCACATATTTCAGGATGGGTGGCATTCTCCCTGTGTCCATGTTGTAATAGCCACACATGGTTATCAGCAACTTCTGATAACAGAAGCTGGTCTGTTATGGACTGCAATGCTCAGTTCTCTTTCAAAACATAAAGGAATAGGTTCTCATTGAGTTGAATTTGATCTCTGACTTTTTCACAAATGTATAAAATGCATTCTGATTACTTTAGCTCCCAACCTCTTTAACCTATCCCATTACCCCCATTTTCTCCTCTTCTCTACAATTTATGATATCCATGTCTTCTTATTTTCTCATACTCACTGAGTTCAACCAGGAGTATCAGTAGGGATATGGGTTTGGATATGTCTATGCCCCGGAACCAGAAATACACTGTGGATACATAACTGGAAACAATGATAGCACCCCCTCCAGAATCCATTAATGGGCATTCATAATGGAGGGGTAGGACCCCAAGTAGAAACTCCTCCCTGCTTTATGGTTGACTGTTGACAGCCCCCATGCTCTTGGTTGCATATAAAACGATAAAAGCAAGTGTGCTCAAGGGGCCCTCAAGTGCGATTTGTCCATCCAACCATGAGTTGCCTCCTCATTCTTGTGTCATACACTTCTCTCTCATAACCATCGTCTTCCACCTGCACTGGTCCTACTCCAAGCTCTTCAGACATTTTGATTTGTTCTTTTCTCTGTTTAGAGTGCCCTTCTTTCTGGGATGTCATGTTCTATCATTCAGAAAAGCTCTCTTTCTTTTATATCAAAAGGGCATGTTTTATCACCTTGTCTCAACTCGGTCCCACCTCACATGACACCATGCTTTGGACATGACATTCATAGATTTCTTCACAGAAGCTACTATCATATGAAAGCAGCTTTTTAACGAATTGAGTTTCTTATTATCTAGCCTATAGACTGTAAGCTCTATTAAATGTGAAGCCTCTTACCACTGAGTTCATTGATACATTCCAGGTCTTTAGATGCAACTCTGACATATAATAGACCCTTAATAAAAAACTGATAAATGACTGAAGAGAGTGACGGGCCACAACATGATGTTCTGGCAAATGCTGAGAGAGTTGAATGATTCTCAAAATATTTTAAATAACTTCTTGAGAATTTTGTGCAATACAGTTTCAACATTTATCCCTTCAACTCCTCCCCTTCTCTCAACTCTATCTCTCAACTCTCCCAGTCTCTCAACTCTATCAGCTTTTTCTATCCGACTTTGAGATTACTTCTGGTTTCTAATCTTCTCCTCCTATCAAGTCCATTTTGTATTGCTCAGTCAGTTTTGGGATTGAGATTTCCCTGGTATGTGGTCAGCCTCCCATGAGTCACATGATTAAAAAGAAGCGATTCTCTTTCTCCCAGCTAATAGCTATTAATAAAATAATAGCTATCATCAAATGCTAATAGCTCATCAACAGGTGATGGGATTACATATCAACTCTTGGCTGGGAGTGTTTTTCTGCCTGCAGTTTGAGTATGAGATTTTTTTAATACCACTCTATGTAAGATCTATAAGTGGTCAGGAATGTCTTATTCCAGCAAAAGCAGCAGCCATGGTCACGTCTTGCATCCTTTACCAATGTCAGAAGCCAGTTGCTGGAATGCTGCAATGAGATATAACATTTCACCCTGGCAGATAAAGTCAGTATTTATCCAGGATAAGAAAGAGAGGCTTCTGTCTCTACTATCCTGGGCCACGGAAGGGAAGAGGGAGATCTCTATGCTTGGCGTTCCTGGAATGTCTCCTTATGTAAATATTCCTAATTTGGCTCAGGTCATCTTTCTTCAAAGAAGTGAGACACTGACCTATATGAATCTCGCTTACTTTTACATTCCACAGACGACACTATACAAAAGCTCCAAAAACTTCACTTTGTCCAGTTAGGTTGGTATCTGGGAAGAGCATGGGCGTCATATCGTCCAAGGACACTTGTTCATTCACTGTCCCCATTATATTAGTGGCTTTGATAAGAACAATGACCTTCCTTGGACTTGATAGTAGGACTTCATCTCAAGTTGAGTCGTGGTAGCCCAACAATAGAAAATTTTAGTGTAAAGATTTTTCAGAACGAGGCTTCTTAAATATTTCCTTTTTAAATGAGACATTTTTTTCACATGACCGTAGGTATAGAGGAATGTAAAATAGATAACCTGTATCAAACATTTACTAACAATAAGTCATAAAGGCACAGCTTTAAAAATATTTCACACAGATATAATTTTTTCATTTATTCAAGATGAAAACAAATTTACATGGAATAAAATGCATGTACTTTTTTGCCTAAATAAATCTTGGCTGATAGTGCAGGACATAGAACAACATCTTCAGCCCTTTTTCAGAGTTGATTGATACTTCAATTTGATAATCATCAATGCTGAGAACACTGCTGCGCATAAAATTACAGTACAAAATAAGCAGAATTATGTTCAGTGCCATCTCAGAAATTTTTGGAAGCTATATCCTAATCCCACGCCAACATTCATCGAACAGCTTATTATGGAACCCAGCTCAGCAACTTCAATAGCGAATTTTAAAATAAAACACTTGAATGTGATATAATCCAAGATAATAATTTGATATTTACATGATGAGGAAACATTCAAAGATGTTGCTTTCTGTAATTAATTCATTCTTTTTCTCTATGAGAAGAAAACTGGATGCACCAAAAAAAAAAAAACACCACCTTAATTCAGAACATACGAAAGTCTCAAATATGAGCTACAGTGTCCCAGCCACCATTTGCCTACAACGCTAGGTGTAACTTCATACACAGTGCAATGTGAGCATGTCTTATGTGCAGAAGCAATTCTATAATGCAGTTACACTAAATAGCATGGGCAAGGGCTGCTGCAGAAACACCTCATGCTCCGTTTCCATTTATGTGGAATTAGCTTTTGGTCCCTGTGCATTCGGAAACATTTTACTGACCCTAATGTATTTTTGTGACCCCCATATTCAATGGTCCAATCCAATATGACGTTGCAACCCACAGCCTAAGAATGGGAGATTGGGAGAAATGCTTAGGATGAATTGATTTTCTCCCCTCCCTTCTCATCCCAACTCCTTCAAATCACTCGCACCAAAAAAAAAAAAAAAAAAAAAAAAAAAATCAAACCAAAACAAAAGCTGGGAGAGTCCCTAAGAAAAGCAGAATAAAAAGTCTTAAAGTTGGCTGAGTTCTTGTATATTTCAGAGTAGGGAATCAGTTATGCCTGAAACTCTAGTCTGGTGTGCTCTTTAACTGAATCTCGTGGTTTAAAGTTTGATGCCACATATTGGCTCCTTATTCGGTTGCAGAAACATTAAAATATTTACCATTTTTACCCAAGTTCCTTTTTATTTTATATCCTATTGGTCTTCCTTTTCTTCATTTCTTGCTTACTTTACCAAGGTTAAAAAGTAAGCATTACTATTAAACTTGTTGATGATGCACTGTTACCCATCAGAAGACAACGGGCAATGTCTGCTCACGTGTTGATTGCCGTGGCTGTGCTGGGGATTTGGAATTATGCTCTTTCTATTGGGCATCTCAATTACATTTGCTCTTGGGAGGCTGATTAAGATCACGGACTGTGCACAGGAGGGAGGTGTTCAGATCCAGGGCTTGCTAAAGGAGGACACCAAGGCGTGGTCTTTCGTTTCTTTTCTCCTCTGCCCTCCAGGAAGAAATGCCCTAACATTCTGAAATGTCTACAATGAGATGGGGAGAGGCTGGTCCTGGAGAACCTCTAAATGAAAAGCTATGGGCTTAGCCTGAACAAAAACTAGTTTTATATGGCAATCAGCCACTGGGGTTTCAGGTTTCTTCTGTTTGAGGGGCACATGCCACCATTAAATAATCCAGATACTATGGGGAACACTTTAGCTAAGTTATTCACTGTCTCCTCAATAATCTTGCAAAAGACATGCTGTTTTACAAATTTTAAACATAAGGAAAAAAAGGACTTCAAAGTGACTAAGTGACATAAGATAGAAAGCTGAGATAATCAGGCCTCAAATGCCAGTTTTCCCAGTATGGTGAAAGTTAGGACCTTTTTTATTTTTTCCTGTGATGGTTAATTTGTGTATTTGCATATTTCAGGTAAAGTTTGTGATGCTGAGATTCTTTATGGAAGTCTTCAACCTTCATTATGTTTTATGTTTTTGAGAGGGGGAAACTAATCTTTCTTTTATATTTTTGTAGATGATTTATTTTGCCCATATAGGATCCTTATTATCTAAGACATTTAGCCTAGTTTGAGAGGCAGTGTCGTCATTGGTAAATAGATGCTCCATTTCTGTGTGATACCGTTTTGTTAGACATTCATGAATGGATAACGAGAAAACTTTCACAAAAGTGGTTCCCTAGTTTCCCTTTAGATAGCTTTTTTATTTGATGACCTGTATAAAAGCAGAGAACTGTTCTGCCTCTCCCAGCTGCTGGAAGGCAGGTTTCAATTCACAGTCCGAGAGCTTATTGGTCCCTAAGGATGCTGGACATGATGTTGCTAGTAGCTAGGCAATATTTGATCTTTACATGTGGCACCCCTGGAACATCCTACAAGTTTATACTTGGGCCAGAGGAGGGCAGAAAGTGCCCCTTTGACAGGGCACAAACCAAAAAGAAGAGAAAGAATGGTATAGTTAGATCTCAGAATCCAAGTTGCAAGTGCTGAGAGACATTGAAATGACTTTGTTTTCAGACTACCCAGTATCATTTGTGGGAAGCCAGCTCTCCTAGTTTCTTTGATCCTAGAAATTAAATTGGGGCTAAGTACTCCCAGCCATTTCCTGGGTTGCTGTCAAGGCCCACAATTTACCCGTTACTTTCTTCTTTCCTTATTTCCCACCAGTGTCCCCCTACATAGTAACTCTGATAGGAATGGGCGCATTGCCCGAGTGGCAGTCTAGGGATTGTCCTTAATATGGCATATGTGATGTCATGGGAAGAACCTCTCTGATTCCAGGGATCCCAAACATCTGTGCTAGGTAAGCCTTGGAACCACACAGCTAGGCCTTCAATACTGAAGAATACTACCTTGTAGAAGATAGCAGTTCAAACTCAGGGTACCATGAAATGCTTGATTGTGTATGCCTACTACTAATAACAACTACTGGGGAAGCTAAAGCAGAAAGCCATATCCAGCGCTGTTCCGGGTCAGAGAAGGCGTTGCAGGAAATCTTGAGCAACCCAGTAAGGCTCGGTCTCAAATAGAAGGAGTTGGAGATATAGTCAGTGCTATCTTCAAAAGCAATTGAAACATGTCCTGCTAACATAGTTCAGCTCCTAAATATTGCTGTAAATAAGGTCGACTAAATGCCTTGCTGTTTCAGGTTTTGGAGTCAGGCATTCCCTTATTGTCCGTGCTAAGCTAGCCTGAGTTTCAGTTGTATCATTTGATCACTAGACTGCACATACCAGTCATGTGCTTCAGATCCAAGTGTGAGGGGGCCTCTTGAATGAGAGCTTGGCAGGATCTAGAATCGCTTAGAAGGCATGCCTCTGGGAACAGCTGTGAGAAATTACCTGGATTAGGTTAGCTTCGAGATATACCTTCAAGGCACTTCTTTGATTAACTGACGTGGGGGGAAAAATTAAATCCATCCTAAAAGTGATTGCCACCATTCCCTAGGCTTAGGTGCTAGAATGAATAAATAGGAGCAAGTCAGCTGAATACAAGCAGTGATCGCTACTGATTCCAGAAACTTCAAGTTTGTATCCACATGACTCCCTCATCATAATAGACTTTACTGTAAGCGGAAATAAGCCATTCTTAAGAGTTCCTTCTTGTGCAAGATTTTTTTTATAACAATGAAAATAAAACAGTTGATACACCAAGTTAAATATTTGGACATTTATATATAATTTATAATATTTGGTAAGACATCATTGAATGATTTAAGCAAGATATAGACTTTTTAATTTTGTTATTATACAAGGTGCATGTAGAATAATATCACACAGTGGTCCAAAAAAATATGTGAGAAGACTCCTCACCACGCCCATAGGGCAATGTAGGTCATTATACGTATAGAAATGAAGAAAGAAGCCCAAGTTAGAGACACACTGAGGGTTTAAAACTTATTAATTCATAGGTGAGATATATGTGGGAAAATGAGAAGGAAGAAATGATTTGGTAAGGATCGCTCTGAGATGATAGACTTGAAAAGTGGGTTGAGGAATCCTTTAGTGGAAAGCAGAGGCATCTGCAGGAATGATAAACGTGGAGGGATATAAGAGTAATGAATTTGTTGCCTCATATGTTTGCAACATGCTTGTCACATTTATATAGAAATTTCAATAGTACGGTTGGAAAGCCTAGCCTGTGTTCCAGAAAAGTTCTCTGGACATGAAGGAAACCCTTGCGTGGAAATTTCACACTGATTGCTGCTGTGAGCGTTCCCTGTGGAGAGAAGTGTCTGTTCACCCACGGCAGGGCTCCAGCAGCAGCCTAATAGAACAACTCCACTCAAGTCTAACTTGGTGGTCCGGTGAGTTTAATTAGGGTCACTTAGAAGAGCCAATGTGAGAGTTATTTATAGGAACACAGGCAACTTTGCCAGCAACCATTAGCTACTTATATATCCTTGATCAGGGGCAAGAGTGTGTGAGCTCTCTCCCATTCCAAGATGGAGGTTAATAGCCCCAATTTTGTGTAAGTCTCATATGAGCAGTCACCGATGCCAAAGAGTTCAAGAGGACAACAGCTATGCCATGCCCAGAAGACCATGTTTCACAATAGTAATAATTTAAATGATAGGAATGTGTGAGGCTGTAGCAGAAAAGCCGAAGAAGTAGACGAGTAGAGAATCTACTTGGGTGCGGGTGACTCCCTTGCTTGATGGAAAATGAAAGTGAAGGAAAGACAACCAGAGAGGTAGGGAGCAATAAAGAAAGATGTTTCAAGAGGCTGGGGCAGGAGAAAAGTATTTGGGATCATTATGGTGTGCACTGGTGTTTGCTACAATGGGATGAATTTTTCTAGGAAGTCGCATGGACACTTGATTTTTTCCCAGATGGGACATTGTCAAACCAAAGAAAAATTTACCATTGAATTTCAGCTTGGTGAGCCAATAAATTTGTTGGGGTAACATATAGGAGACTGGGTTACTCATGTAATTGCATCACCCCAATGTGGATGAGTAAGCCTGAAAACTGGATCATAGGGCCCCATGGAGGCAATGAGTCAATACAGTCAACCTGTCATCTTCCATGTCCACCTGCATTGGGAGCAGGGTAACTTGCATCCGGCAGGATCAGAAGAGTGGTTGAATGACCGGAATATCAGATACAAGTCTGATGCCTGCCCCTCCTATAAGGGAATGTTGATAGACCTGATCTCCTGAGGGTCTTTTGTGGGTAATGACAACTTCTCTGATTTCAAGATGGTGAGTGTCCTGCTACACCTGGAGAGCAAAGCCTCCCTACAGTCTCTGACAGTTTAGTAAACTGAGGCCTGAGAAGGGTTTCACGTGGAGCACCGTGCACACCACAGGTGATCCTATAATCCCCCGTTTCAGTAGGAAGATCAGAGCAAAAACTTAGTGCAGGGGGTTGAAAGGTGAGGGAGAGTGGAAGAAACCAAGATGACCATCAATAACTCCCCTAGGCCAGTGATTTCTCACAATAAAGAGCATGGTTACTTTGCTTTAACCTTCATTGTCTACTCAGCTGGATCTAAAATCTTCTAGGAAAGAAAACTATGAGAATGTCTGGTATCCCACAGAGGTTTAACATAGGAGAAAATGTGCCCCCAGAATGTATGTGTTCGCATCCTATAGGTTGGCATCTCAGACTACATCAAAAAAAAAACATGAGTGTCAGCATGTTTCTCTCTCTCTGTTTCCTGCATGTGGAGAAAATGTGCTTGGGTGTCTCAGGCTCCTGTCTTCTCTGCCACGATACATAGATTGTATCTCTCCCGAGACTATGAGCTAGAAACAAACACTTCTCCCTTAAGTTACTTCTGCCCGGTGTTTTCTCACAAGGATGAGATATGTCACTAAAGCAACTGCTGTTCTCACTTTCTGCCCAAGACATGTTCTTGTGACCCAACAGTGATTGAGCACATACTTGCATAGAACTGTATTCTAGGTCTCGAGGAACGAATTGAACATTTAAATGGCAGAATGAGTTGGGTCGGGATATCTTAAGTCAAATCGGATATTCAGAGTCTGGGTATGAAGGGGAAGTTTTTATGGGGAAAAGTTTCCCTCCTGGGATGAGAGAAAGCTGACCCAAGTCTTGAAGAATTTTAATTATTCTCTTTGGAAATATGTGCTCCATTCATAGATCTGTGGCATAAATGGATGTCAATACCATTAGCCTTCACATACCCAATGGGCTAAACATGAAGAAAACTGAAATTCAATTACACCACCTGCCGCTAGTTGGCTCTGTAATCCATTAATAAAGAAAAAGGCAGCACATCTAGATGTGGGTCGAGAAGAATCTCCTCTACGTTGCTTATCTCCATGGGTTTCAAATGAAATATACCAGCTCCACAGGGAAGCCTCCAACAGATGGGGACCTATTTAACAAACCATGGAAAATGAATAGGTTGGCTCTGATAGGGGCAGCAGTGCTGCAGAAATCTATTCTCAGAGATGCGGCTGTTGGTGAGCCCCAGTGACCCACATTCAGAACTGTTTGCCTATTAATTAGGGCAGGTGGTTCTATCCCAGAAGGCTTTGCCTAGCAACTGTAACCAAGAACACCTTCAACTTCAGTGCTGGGAAATAACCGGCGTGAGGAATCGCAGTGGTGAACCCAGCAGCAAGAGGAACCAGTGAATCTGGACCCAGGATAGTTCCATTTGTGTGCCAGTTTTGATGAAAGAAATTAGAAATTTCATAGAATATGAAACGTTCTCAATGTGGAATTGTTCTCCATCTTCAAACTTAAAGCTCTTTATGGTCTTTTCATGTGGTGTGTGGTTAATGATGACAGATGGTGTCCTAAAGGGATTTTAAATAATGTTTGAAGGTTGTTACAAGATAGTTACAGCATCGAGAAAAAAACCCAATATTTCATTTTATGCTGCTTTTTTTTAAATCTTTGTTTCCTGCACTTCTGGGTAAATGTTTAACATTTTTACATGCCGAGGCATATTGTTTAACATAAATGTCAGTCTTTAAAAGATGACGCCATTGAAAGCTGGTATCGGGTTTAAGTCCATGGGACACTGTGATTGAATGCCTGACGTATAAGCTACAACTGGGATTTCCTGGTAAATGCGTCTGGAGGAAAAAAAAAGCGCTTGGATTCAGGATATTCCATAAACAAAACTGAACCCACCCAAACACTGCTAGACTACAGGTGCATCTCAGACTAAAATCCTCCAATTGAGAAAGATAACGTGGAAGTTCAAGGTTGTGCCGTAATATAAAAACAGCTGTCAATAGCTTGCATCATAGGCAGCAGATCTCTTGGTTCTAGCTAACTACGGAGTGACTGTCTTTAAAAAGACTTAAGTCAGGCTAATAGTAAAAACCTCCTTTTGAAATATAACTTCACAGCCTTTTCTTGAACCTGAGCCTTTGCTTTAGAAGATTATTTTATATTTCAAACTTCTAATACAAAACTTCTAGAACATGCTTGCATTTCTCACTAAAGCTATGTTAAACGTTAATTATCTTATTTCAAAAACCTAAAACAATGTAACAGGCAACCCTGTGCTCATTGATATATAGTATTAACTGTAGATAACTTTATGTTCTATTTGTTTCATGTTCCCTTTGAAAGTATAAGATACAATTAAATACTATTTATATCTCTTCCTCAAATTTAATTTCTCATCACAGGGTATGATAATTTATACCTGAAATCCCAGAACTAAGGAGTAGGGGCAGTTGCTGTGACTCATAGCCATTCTTGCTCAAACAAAAAGTTTGAGACCAACCAGAGCTTTGCAGTGAGATTCTTCTTCAAAATAATAACAAAGCCCAGAACTGAACTTCGCAGAAGGAGACGTCACTGTGGGTAACACCCTGTGGACTTCCTCTGTAGCCGCCGAACACATATGTAGTCATGAATAGCATGTGGTTTAACTCACACCATATTTGATCATTTTCTAACTTACTGAACACAGTGGTTTTGAGAGATTGATGTTGGCAGAAGTAGTTACAGTCCATCCACACTAGTAACTGTACACTGCCCTTTGCATAGGTGGCCACGGTGGGTGGATCTGTTTTGTTTTTTTTTTCTGAGACATAATAATTTCTCTCCATTCTTTGCCCAATAAAAGTTCCTATATAACAGCTTCTGAGAAGTATAAGTGGTGATAGTCATGACGTGCTTCTTTTGCTATCTGGAAGTGAAATGCCGTATTATCATCAATTTTATTGTAATTTTTTCCCAATACCTAGTGTGGCGGAAGTCTCCGTTGACCTTTTATTTCCAATTTAAATTTCTTCTGCTCTCTCTCAATCACTTACTAAAATACTTTGTCTACCTTTAAATTTGTTGATTCTCTGTGTAACTGTAAAATAATTTTTATAAGTTTGTTATTTATTTTTTGTATTTACTTATTTTAAATTGCATTTATTTTATTTTATTTTACGTTTTTTAAATTAACACGTAATTATCCCCACTTTCCTTTCCTCTCCCCAATCGCTCCATGTTCCCTGACTCTAATCCCTGCCATATCCTTCCATTCTCAAATTGATATCCATTTTTATTTGATTATAACTTCTACATATATAAGTGGACACATATGCAAACAAAGCCTGCTGAGTTCATTTTTGTTTTTTGTGTGTATATGGTTTCCAGGCTGACTAGTTTGCATAGAATAGCCAGTCAGGGATCGGTCACTGTGGTGGGGCTAGCTGTCCTTCTCTCTTTGTCTATAGGTGGGACCCCATGAAGAACTGTTCCTTCTGAGTTAGTATGCCAACTGATATTGTCATTGTTCTGTTCTTGTTTATTCATATCTTCCCAGGAGCGGCAGTCATACAGGAATTATGGCTCAACCAATTGTCCCTCTTCTGTTCCTCAGTGTTCCCTGAGCCCTAGATGGAGGAACTGTGTTACAGATGTGTCCACTGGGCGTAGGCTTCCCACAGTTCTTTGGTCTTTGCATTGTGTCCAATTGTAGTTTTCTATATTGATCTCTATTTGTTATGGACTATAGCCTGTTTTTTTTTAACAAGAGAAAGTATAGTAACATAAAACAAAAACCATCACGGTGAAGTTGAACAAGGCAAACAAACAGAAGATAAAGAGAACCAAGAGAAGGCACTAAAACCAGAGACCCACTGGTTCACTCACTTAGGAGTTCTATAAAAATATCTAACTGAATGCTATAATATGTATGTAGAGAGCCTGGTGCAAACCTATGTTAGCTCCATGCTTGTTGTTTCAGTCTGGGAGTTCATATGAGCTTTGTTCCATTGATTGAGAGTACTGTGTCCTCCTAGAGTCCTCCATTCCCTCTGGCTCTTCTATTCTTTCCACTTCCTCTTCTATGGGGTTCCCTGAGCTCTGAGCAGAGAGATTTGGAGGTGATATCTCATTTAGAGCTGTGTGTTCCAAGCTCTCTCATTTTGCATCAAGTCTGGCTGCAGGTCTGTGCATTTGTTCCCACCTGCTGCAGGAAGAAGCTTCTCTGATGATTAATGAATTAGGCACTAATCTAGGAGTATAGCAAAATATCACTAGGAGTCATTTTATTGTTTTTATTTTTCTTTCCTTTCTTTGCTTTTTCTTATCTTCTTTCAGACCAGTAGTATTTGGTTTTACCCTAAGTCTCTGGGCTATCTTGCCTCTGGTTGCCTGAATATGTGTCTATGTAGCCTGTGCATGCTTGGTATCAAGGGAGGTCAACAGGACATCAGATCCCTTGGAAGTGGGCCCTATGTGTGAGCTGGGAATAGAATCATGGACCTCCTTTAAGTAAGCAACTGATTTAAGCCACTGAGCCATCTCCTTATCCTTAAGTTTCTTCTTGACCATGAAGATTCGATCCTTGATTGTCCTAGGGGTTGTGATACTTTTTCACTTCAGTGATATTTTCTTCAATGAATAAGGTTTTCTTTCTTTTTCTTTTCTTTGTTTTTACTTGACATATCTTGGAATATGTATGTCAAATGTGTCTCGTAGAATTTGTATTTCTTATACACTCATTACCTAACCAAATAAATGAAGTGTTTGCTTCTACATTTTCCTTTAAAAGTATTAAACACTTTCTTCTGATCCTTAAGTATGTCCTTTGGAATTTATTTGAATGTAGGAAAAGGGATTCTAACGTTGTCATCTCTGCACATATTTATGCAGGGAGCAGTCTCAGCAGGAGCTCCAGAATCTTTTGATGATACTTCAGTCTTGTGTAAGCTCAGATATGCTTGTATAAGTGCCTATTCTTGCTTTGATATTCTGTTTTAGTTTTGTTTATTTTATTAATTTTTGTTCTTGTAATTCTCCATCCAGATTAATGTATTAACACCTTGACATTTTATTATTTATAATCAATGATAGAATATATTTATGTATTATATTTAAATATTACTGATATTTATATTTAATTTCTCTATTGTTCCCACACATTTCAACTGCCTCATAACTTTCCTTTCTTTTCAAAATTCTTTTAGACATTATTAGATTTAGCAGTTTCTATAGGATGCTTAGAACTGGCTTGTTCAAACTGAGAACAATTATTTTGCAATTTAGACTACAATTATATTGAATTTCTAGCTTAATTTTTAGAGAATTGCCAATTCTGTGACATTACAATTACCTTTCATGCATATATATCTGGTTTTGTTTCAGGTCTTCTTTTTAATCTCCTAATAAAATTTTACACTCTGGCCATAAACCATTTATATACTGAAAAACTATTTGGAGAATGGTCTGAAAAATAATTCCAGGTTTACATTGGGCAGTAATTGTGCTACTTTGTCTCTGCTTCTTTTGTGATGTTTTGTGTTTAATATAAATACAAATGTGTGACCCAATCATGGTGTTGTGTTCACAGAGGTGTTATGACAAAGATTCTATAACAAACAAAGAAGATACAGAAATGCAAAAAGTTAAAGGAAGCACTGTGCATGTTCCAGACGCAGAGGGGATGCTGAAAGTACCCAGATGATTCCTTATTAGGGAGTCTATGATCACCATTATTAAACATCAGTAGTCTTCTTTTAAAATGCTGCAGATAATGGTATTGCATAACTTGTATTTATAAGTATGGGATTTATAAGTTTTTCATCCACAGTGTTATTATGTGTTTTCACTGCTGAATAAGTATTTTCTGTGGTCTGAAAATTTGTGTCTACACTAGACCCATATATTTGATTTTCATCTCCAGTGTAATTGTATTAAAAAGGAAGGTCTTTGGGAAGGTTATTAGATCATCAGAGTAGAGCCCTCACAAATGGCATTTGTGCCCTTACAAAAGAGGCCCGAAGATTGCCTTGATGTGGGGAAGTCAGGAGAGGTTGCAACTTACTGACTGGAACTGGACCTTCATCAGACATTAGGTATTCTGGTCCTTGATTTTAGATCTTGCAGCATCCATAGCTGTGCTAAATAACTTTGAATGACTTGTAAGCAGCCCTGTCAATAGTATTTTATTAGAATCACCACACTGTATTTGTTATCTATTTACCTAATTTGTTGGTCGATTTCAGCATGTATTCAGTGGACCATCAGTGCTTACTTGTGAAATTTCTACAAGAAAGTCATTATTAAGTGTCCTAAAAGAAGTTGTATTTGAACTGTCCTTTTTTGGAACATATGATTAATGACTCACATATTTTCAGAGGGCACTGAATACTGCCAAAATATTTATTAGTACCATATGGAGAATTACACTGTTGTTTATTTCCAACTATTATTGGTATTCTTGTTTTCATTAATTTATTTCTTAGAATACATGTTTAATCTAGTGCAATATTACTTGTTTGTTTCACTTATTTGCTTAAAACTTTATAGTTTTATTTTTAAAGACAGAATACATACATTTATTTGTGTCATAGTATAATATTTACCTTTTTGTTGAAATTCAGCAATGTCTAAGAAGCAATCAACTGTAGGCTATGCTTTCCACAGTCCTCTTCTGTATTGTCTCATATGTTCATTATAACATCAAGGATTTATTACAACTGATCATCCCTGATATTAATTGATACATATCAACTATCTTTATTCCTCACATGCATTAATGTAACCCCTGTCACCATAATCTGAATATTCTGCTTTTGATGCTTTCTTCCCATGCTCTTGAACATCTACTGGCCTCACCAACTTTATTTATTATCACTTTCCACTTTACTGTTTGGAAAAGCACACAATATGCTTTCTATTCTTTTATACGTTTCTCTTAATATTTCAATGTGATGCCTCCTTTGTGGGAGTTGAAATGAGAATTTAGTAGTGATAACGAGGTCATGTATTTTGAAAGGTGCTCACAAAATAGGCATTATCGTGGTCCTAGGACCAGAAATTTTATCACAATAGAAGCATAACCTTTTCTTAATTTATAGATATCTTCACATAGATATGTTCATTTGTTAATTTCAATTATAATTTCTCCTGAACCTTAATTCTCTTGTCTCTGTCCCATCACACAGGCTATCTACCTCTGAGAATCAGCTTTCAATATTCAATAAGCCAAATTTCTAATCCCAAAGTTACCATTGCATAAGCTCACTCAAATATAAGTTTTGGTATAATGCAGAATAAAATAATCTTTAAATTACACATTACATTTCATATATCTTTTAAATAGAGGTGGGTTTCATGAGCCCTTGATTCATTTCAAAAATCTTTATTAAGTTTTTAATTTGAACATTGTTTAGCAATCAGCTTTCTGTACCAGAGGGCAAAGCAACCTTCTGGATATGATAGAGTCATTTGACTCTATGCTAACTGTCAGATATAATCTCTTGTTCCCATATGCATTTCTCTCCCTTGTAAAAGAAGACAGGAGAATTCAGGATTGGTAGGGTTTTACTTCTTATTTTAAAACCATGTGTAAGAAATACCATGTAGCTTTCTCTGAAATTGCAAGGTCCAGAAAATAGTCTCTTCCTTTGATGATGACAAATGTCCAACGATACTGACTTATGGATGAGGGTTGGGATCATATTCTCAGAAGTTGATCAATAATACTGTTTAGAGTTAACCCTGAAACTTACATTTATTAATCGAATCCGAGGTGGAAAGAAGTGTACAGGTGGCTATTGAGAAGAAAGAAATCCCTTCACAATAGCATGAAGAGTTCCCATCCAGTAGAATTTGCCTTCTTGTTGTAGAGCAGACATCTACTTGTAGGTCAGCATAGAAATGTTTACAGGGTGGGAGACAGTAAAGGCAATTTTTCTAAAATTGATACATTCCAGGTCTGCTTTAGATGAAGGTAAAATTAGATTCAACTTGCAGCATCCAAACCCTTTAGTTGCTTTTCCTTGTTTTCTGGTTTTTAAGTGGGGCCTCGTCTCTCCAATGATGTGTATAATTTGTTCAAAGGCTGGAAAAACAGCTGGTTCCCATGAGAATCCAGACCATGAAATTGCTTCATTCTTCCAATTTTTTTATGCTTTCCAGTTGTGGCAGCCAGTTCTTTGCGGAATGACACTGCTGTCTTAATGACTTTCCCTTCACCATGTCCTGGCTGCTGTCCTTTTCTTTCTGTCAGTTCATTTGGATGCCATGTCAGTTGCAGACCATAAAGACTTACTCCAAGTTATGCTCCTCTATTCTGTTTTCCTTCCTGTTTTCAGAAAGTCCTTTTTGGGGTTAATGTGGATCAGTTAGTCTAGAACGTTATAACTTCTGGAGTACTCAGGAAATGTTTGTGGCAGGGGAAATTCTTCGATTTATTTTTAACCTTTTGTTTCTGTTGCAAAGCAGAAATTATCACCTGTGCCTTCACAACACAGAACTGAAAGGTGTGCACAAGAACCAAGTAAGGCCTGGGAACATGTAACCATGTCATTCTGGTACCGTTGCCAAAGAGTGCGATGCCTTGCCATGTGCTTCCTTAGGTCTGACGTGATGAGGATGATGAGGGTATGTGTGTCCACTCGTGCCCCAGCTTGCATGTGGAGCTCAGAGGATAACTTTGAAAAACCTGTTCTTTTCCTCGGTTTTCCCAGAGTTTCTGGAGTCAGGTCATCCATCTTGTACAAAGAGACATGCACATTTAGCCACCGAGTCATCTTGCCGGCATCACATCTATTTTGTTTTCGGTTACAGTCACTGGGATTAATTGTGATGCTCTGCGTGGCTCTAACCTAGCTGCTAAGAAAATTAAACTCCAGGTTGGCGGGAGGCTGTGTGAACTAGAATTAAGGAAGTGGAATTTGAGGTAGGAGTTGAGTGAACTTGAGACTGTCCACTAGCCTTTCCTCACAGGGCAACTTCGCTGTTTCTCAACCTTGATTCCAATTTGTATTAGAAATAGGAATAATAATAATATTTGTCATGGAGGGGTGTTATTAAAGTTATATGAAATAACTTATATGAAGTGTTTCAAACAGAGCTGGGATGTTGTAAGCTCTTAATGCCATCTTAAATATTGATGATAATATTAGAAATGTTGGAGCAGAAAGATCTCAGTAATACACAGAGGCAGCTTGCTGATTGGATTAAGAAAAAATATAGCTAGGGAGTTAATTTTCTGTTTTGAATGGGTAGACTGGAGACAAGAGATGTGGTTATGCAAATTCTAGAAGTAATAGCTAGCATTTATTTGAGTTTTCCACAGTCTATTCACTTCTCATCTGGTTTGCAGATTTTCCTGTGACTAAGAGTTCCAAAATAGCTAGTAATAATGCAAGGATCAAGGTTCTGTCCTTTGAGTTTTTACCTGCCTCGATGGCTAAGAATATGTTTTATGGATGTTGCCTGGGTGTTCCTATTGACTTATATTCTGGGCTTGGATTCTGACTCTTCTAGTTTTGAGGGTGCTTATTTTCCTAGGTATTTTCCCATCTTCATGAAAGCTCGAATTCAAGTGAAACTGGGGTTTCTGGTACTTGTAAGTTATCCATCAAGTGTGTTAGTTGCTCTTCCCTAGAATACAGATCCTTTACAGTATTAAAGTTTTCAGTAGATTTAAGTCTAATTCCTTCAAGATATTAGGAAACTTATGGTACAAAACATGTGGGCCAAATGATATCTGACATAATTAGAATGGTGAGAGCATATCATTTTTAAAAGTTTTGTATAAATCTAATGTTATTCAAAGCAAAAATATCACTAAATTATAAGTTACTAATTATTCTTGCTTATCTCTGCCATTTATCCTCCAGTATTATAAATATTAGTGAGGGTATCATCACATACAAGGAAGAGAGCTGTATGCCATACCTAGTGACATTTACCCATACTCTCAAGACACAAGAGCCAGGAGGATTGCTCTACGTTCAAGTCCACACTGGCATATGCTGAGTTCCATAGTTCCATAGGAAGATCCTGTTTCAGAATGAAAACAATACAAAACAATATCAATAGCAATGCTATGATTAAAGTTAACCAACCTTAAGACCTACAAAATTTAGTACAGTATGAAATTTATATTCCACATTACTTTGTCTCAATAGAACTGAATTTTTAGACCCTGATAATGGCAAATCAATCCCACACCAGTTATGTTTTAAAGGGGTATTTATTTTGGGGGGTAAAACTTACATACACCATAAACTGTCAGGAAGGGAGCCTAGTCGCTGGAGCAGGAGCCAGGAGCAGGAGCCAGAACCAAGCGCCGGGACCAAGAGGCTGAGCCAGGACTTGCCGCTCTTCTTTTAAAGAGAAATATACCACGCCCCAGTGGGCTGGTATTTCAGCAGCTATTGGCTGATGGAGTGGAAGGCGCTCCCGCAGCACTGTGAGCTCGTGCTTCAGTGACTATTGGCTGAAGCAGTGGAAGGTACTCCCACAGCACCCTGAGTGCTCAAACATCATAGAAATAGGAAATAGAGGTTTGGAACTTATGTCTGCGTAGAGTATAATGAGCCACATCTATAACAGGTGCAGAATATAAGACTGGAGGTAAGGAATGATTTGAATGTACGTTTGGGCTAATGTGTGGGATAGAGTGTCCTATAAAGTGTCTTATGTAGGAAAACTCCTAGTGAAATGATTGTGAAGGGTTTGGCTTCTCTTTGTAAACTCCATTCTTTTCTGGGTCTTCTTGAAGCATTTATCATGGTTTCTCCTGTATACGTCTCATTATATAAGAATCCATCTCAGGAAGCTAATGGATCCTAGCATCTCAGAATTATTGAGAAGAGCCTGATATGTTATGAGATGTGCAGTGGTGATGGGTACAAAGGATGTTGTGTATAATATGTTAAATATAACTTCAAATTTACATATTTGTAAATTTGTAGTGATTACAAATATATTTAATATTACAACACAGCATAGTGACATTTCATTTGTATTTTAATAAATAAAGCTTGTCTGAAGATCAGAAAAGTAAAACAGTCACACTGGTCAGTCTTACAACCCAGGCAGCAATAACATACACCTTTAATCCAAGTAGCCACAATGGCACACACCTTTAAACCCATGTGGGATGTCCTTGTGTATGCTATACATGTGTTATATTACCATTGGTTAATAAAGATGCTGCTTTGGTTGTGGCAGGGCAGAATATAGATAGGTGGGAAAACAAATCTGATGACAGGGAGTAAGAAGGCTGGGAGAGAGATGCCATGTAGCTGCTGAAGGAGACAGATATCATGTAGCCACCCAAGAAGCAAGAGGTAACAAACCACAAGCCTCGTGGTAAAATAAAAAAAATAACAAAAATTGGTTAATTTAAGATATAAGAGCTAGCTAGAAACATACCTGAGCCATCAGTCAAACAGTGTTGTAATTAATATAGTTTTGTGTGATTATTTGGTTTTGGGCAGCCAGGAAATGAAAGCACAGTCTCCACTTACATCACAGAAATGATTAAAATAGAAATAAAATAAACATCTATATACTTGTATAACAAAACAGCTTCTCTTTGCAACCTGAGGTTATCAGAATTTAGCTTTCATTATTCTGAGAACTGCCATGTCCCTTTATTGCTTGTGCTGTGTGCTAGCCAGATTTCTGTAACAAATACCTGCAATCATTTCCTTACACAAGAAAAGGTATCTTCTGGTTCATGGTTTTGAAGAATTCAGTTTGCAATTGGGCAGGCCTGTTGTTCTTAGGCTTCTGCTGGAAGGAGTAGCACTTCACTGTGGAAGATGTAGCATCACTAAATTATTAGCCTCATAGCTAGAGGAAAAGGAAAGAGGAAGAAGACTAGCTACACTGAGGGGATTAATTATCTCCTTCAAGGGCACAATGCAATGCCTGGAAGACCTCACACTAGGCCCCCTTCTCTTAAATTGTCCACAACCTCCCAATTCTGTCATTCTGGGAATCCATTCTTGAACACACACACATACAGGGGAGAAGTCATTTCAGACGTGCGACATGTTTCTATCCTTGTTAGACATGACTTTTGCTGTTTATCCTTCTTCCTGGGTATTGTACTTTTTTAAATTCCACATATAGATAAGATCAGGCAGTAATTTTTATTCAGTGTATTATTCCCCTCACATAGCTATTCTTTTGATTTATCGGTGTTTCCTCTGTAACTTAGACATCATGAGCTGTGCTACAGTGAACATGCCACATGCAGGCATCTCTACAAGATTCTGACCTCGTCTTTTCTGTGTGTATGCGCAAAAAGATAAATGCTGGGTTGCATGGTTCATTTGTATTTTCTTAACTACCCGCTCAGTTTGGGCAACTCAAGTTTTCTTCTAAAAGTTTTCTGCGAATATTCTATATCTATGTTTTTTTATCCTTTTATTTTTATGTTTTAAGGCCAATTTCAAGTCATATATAGAATTTAAAGGCCAATTCCTTCTGTTTAAACTACATGGAAAATACACATCCTCAAATCGCTGGGCATTTCTTGATGAACTATTTTCTTGTTACAATGGATAAAGTGACAGAACGGCAACAAAATACATACATCAAGTCTTTGGATGATAAGATGAGGCATCAGAAGGTACTGGCCAGGAGCTGAGTTACAAGGGACAGAAAAGCACCGTGCACTCTCTAGAGGCTGATGGAACTACCTTTTCCCTTCGGGGAAGCTAGATATTTTCTCTAGCGTTTTGTTTACAAGTGCAAGCATCTCAGATGCTGTGGGAAAACATCACTATACAGGGTACAGGAAAAATGAATAACTGAGTTATTATTTCACCCAGCACTTAGAGGACACATACCGTGTTCTGGACTGTGTACCAAGTTGCCAGTGACCTGTGCATGAAACAGACTTTGATAGTTGAATTTTCACTGTTGTCCAAGAAGACATGGCAGGACAATGTGAGATGAGCTTCAGCTGAGCAAAGCATTGGCTAATATTTAGGGGAATTGACTTTTTTTATTTGTAAAATAAGTGTTAAATTACCGTGCTCCACGGCCCCGGTCTGCGCTCTATGTGCTAGACCCCAGTTTGTGAGCTTCTTGAAAGGGCTGGAGGTTGAGAATACTCATGCAGAGACAGACTGACATACAGACCTACACTACCTGGTACCAAAAGCCCCCCCTTTAATAGCACCATGGAGGCTTAAATACCCTGCAGTCAATGGCCAACAGGTGAAAATCCCATCCTCTGATCCTCTAGGCAAACCACAGCTTTTAGTAACTTTCATTAGAAGTAGGGAAGAGCAGCTGAAGGCCAAGAACCCAATTGGTCCCAACGTTAAGTATGTGCTAGATGGGACAAATAAGTGAAAAGGAGACACAAGATTACCTCAAATGTATGTCTTTCAAAGATATTCTTATGTAATCAATAAACAAATGCATAAAATCACTGCCATGATCAACTAATTAAGTGCTAATAAATGCTGGGCCAAATGTACATTACAATACGTACCACAAAGTGTTGAGTAGATCTGTCTCATGCAGTTTAGCCAGAGGTGAATTATCTGAGGCTCGTAAGTTAGAACTGAGCTGTGCAAGAAGACAAGGGACTATATGTAGAATCTTAGAGGAGAACATTCTAGTCTGAAAAAAGACAAGTACAAGGGATGAGGCAGTCACCAGGTTGCCATTCCCAGACAAGCAGAAAGCTCAGAGAAAAGACTGATAGGATCTGTGGACATCAGAATTTGAGGCTGAAGTCAACTTCAGCAAAGAAGTTCACAAGGGCAAAATCTGCAAGGATGGAGACTTAGCTAAAGATCATTCTGTCCAAGCGAAATAACGTCAATGGAGATTAGAAATGCAATCTATAAGATCAAAGTCTCAGCATCTAAATCCATTAGTCTATACAACTGTAAAGTAAAAAGCAAGACTCCGCAATGCACTGTACTTTCATGCCTGTCTCAATGCACTTAGTTCCGTACTGTGTCTCCAGCACTGTAGTCCTGAGTCTCCAGAGATTCCCCTCGAGGCATAAAATGCTGACACAGACTGGGAGGGGTTATCCCAAAGGAGCAAATCTTTTAGACTGCAAAGTCTGTTTAGGGAGTGAGAGCAAGATGGTGACACATCTGAAGGACATCGTCTACAGCAAATGTCAACCAAATTCTCCTCTGCAGCTTCTATGCTGCGTTTCACAGTTATTGCCAGGTTCCCTAAGTTTTCACCCCAGACGTGCTTTCAAGTCCCCAGAAGATCCTATCGTGGGAACAAACAGCTGAGTCCAAATAGACCTGATTCTTTTCTTCTCAGACAGCTGCAGGGCATTGAGCAATGAACATTAAATTATACCTCTAGGTCAATGAACCAGGTCTGAGTAAAATTACAGTCCAGAATCTGCCAACTTGAATTGTCATGGTGCGTGTTTCAGTAACTCTCTCCTAGCGTTCACTCCAGAGGATGTTTTTTTTTTTGTTTTGATTATAATAATTAATTTATAATTTCTCTCTTCACTTCTCCCAAATCCTCCTTTATACCCCGCCCTACTGTCTTTCAAATCCATGACTTCTTTGTCCATTAATTGCTATTGTATGCAAACATGTATAAACATAAATATTCCTAAATATAACCTGTTCAGTACATAAACATTACTTGTATCTATGTTTCCTGTTGTTTGTCCAGAGGGTGATCTTTAACAGGTGTCAACTTTAACAATGTCTATAGGACCTGGAGATATTCCATTGCTTTAGAAAGAGAAGAAACAGTCTGTTGAGACGTTAAATGCTCTTGATGATGGCAGAGACAAAAAATACCTCACCCTTCCTTGGGGGACACTCTGGGGAGCCTCAGTTCTCTCTTCACAGCTCCGAGTTCTGTTTAAATGACTGCAATCTTGTGAATCATTTCTGATGATGAAAATAGTCACCGGGTGACTGACTAGAAGGCATCACACCTCTTAATCAGCAAGTAACACACCATCATCTCTGATTTCCTTGATTTATGCTTCCTTTCTTATATGATTTCCTAAAAGTTTAGGTGTTATTTAAAAATAAGAGTGTTTTGTTGGTTTTTTTTTGATGAGATCTTTCTATTGTTCAATGCTCATCCCAGGGATGGCAGAGCCTCCAGAGGAAGGTACATAGAGATTCCCTTGTCACTTGTCAATCATTTCAAATACCAAAGCTCACAGAAAATCCAGATGGGGAAAACATGTTGTTTCTCTACAAAAAAAAAAAGTACTATACAAATTATCCCATCAAGTATCCAGGGGACACTGCCAACTTGACGCAAAGAGCATGCATGCCGTGTTAATTTCAATGGCAGAAAAGAAGCCAAGGGCCTCTTTTTTTCTTCAAATACAAATTCACAGAGACACGTGCACACACAGATGTATTTTAGGCAGCATTCGATCTTCTCAAAGCTTGGTAGCTATATATGCAGGTGCTGTAATCAGGCAATGGTATGGAGAACCTGAGAACTTAGGAATTTAGCACTCCATTTTCAGCACTGCTCCCTGGTCATCTTCTAGGCTAAATGCCCCTCCAGCAAGAAGGACCCACTATACCTTTAATTGAATCCAACAAATACTTAGCAAAGGCACAGCTACATGTGGTTACAGCTCCTATAACACAGCCTGTGTCTTCTGTAAGCCAAAGGAAACATGTCTAAGAGAGAACCCATAAAGTAGTCCCCGTCAAAAGTAAACAACTGCCGAGAAAAATCTACAGACAACATACCAAGAATATTTGTTGCAAGTGACAGAAAAGAGAAAGATATACTTCTGTCAGAGTCCTTAGACATTCTCCGTCGAGGAATGAGTTGATTTCTTTCATCCTTGACTTCTGAAAGTCCCTCTTCTGTGCGTATACACATCCTGCCATTCCTCTGGATGCCCTGGTGTTCCCTTTCCTTCTAATAAGCGCCATTCATTTAGGTGAAGGCTTGATCTTTGCAAGTAATTTAGCCTTTTGTTTCTCCCAAGTCCCTCATATCTGAAAGGAATCATATTAGTGTTTAGAGAATTGAAGGCAAGGGGAAAAGAAAACCAAAAGAGTGTGGTGGCGTTAGAAGACAGGGAGTATTGAGCGCAGGAAGGTCTTGCTGTGCAGTCAAGCAGTCTTCAGATTTATGGGCTCCTCGCCTTCCTTCGCCATCCAAGGAGTATTGATGTCCTGCCTGGTCTCCTGGTCTTTATAAGGCTTTGATAGTAAATAATACATATTGTATACCTTTTTATTTAGAATGAGACTTAGAAAAGAACTCCTGGAATGTTCTCCTTGTATTTTATTTATATTCTATGCATGATGCACATAGATATACATGCACATACATAGAGACACATACAGACAGACACATACACATGCATATATATTGACACCAAAACAAACACAGGCATTGACACATGCAAATACAAACACATGCGCACATGCGCACATGCGCACATGCGCACATGCGCACATGCGCACATGCGCACATGCGCGCGCATGCGCACGCGCGCACATCTCCTGCTGCTGCCAATATGAAATACAAAGAGTAACTTAATCTGACATAAATGCCCTTTATGGGAAATTGCCACAATTCTACTCATATAAGTGAACAGAATACCATTGAGAATAAAGTCATAAGCCTGTACCTGGTCAGTTGATTTTTTTTGATAAATACACCAACACTCTCAGGTGATGATGAGATTTGATGATTAACAAATAGCTACAGGAGAGGCTATTGCATGTTTAAAGAAATAGATGGTTCAAATCTGCTTTTCTTCATTTATAATATTGATATAACATCCATCATAAACGTATATGTAAACTATAAAATCTCAAAATTCTTAAGACAGACACAGCTATAAATAATTAAAACTTGAAGTTTTGCAATTCTCTTTAAATGTGACACCAGAGACATGAAAAAATATTTTAAACTTTATAAAAATTAAAATATTAAATAGTACTATTAAAACAGTAAACAGAGAACCTATAAAAATGAGGAAATCTTTGCAATTGATTTTACCACCATAGTCTAGTATTTTGAGGGCATAATAAGTACATCAGAAGGACAAACAGTCCAGTATTTTCAAGTCAGCATAGCATAACAGTTGCTCACAAATGGACTTACTATGTGATCATGATATCCGATTTTAAAGTTTATGTTCCAAAAAAAGTAAAATCAACACAGTAAAGACACCTTTGTGTGCTCTTGGTTATCACAGAACCCCTACAATGAATGAATGTATAAAAACAAAATATTATATATATGCATATATATACATATACACATACATAAACACATACGTGCATAGTAGATTATTATTCAAAACACATACGTGCATAGTAGATTATTATTCAAACATAAAGAATAAATCTTGACATCTGCATCAAGATAGATGGGAATATATGATAAAATGTTTTCTCTCAAATGTGGAAACTGAAACACCCAAATCAACCTGAATGTGGTTGCAGAATAGTGAATATTCAAGATCAGGAAGTGAGTAAGGGTCAAAATTAGGTTGGATAGTGGACATCAAACACAGACATCAGAAGTGAGTTTTGATCCTTTTTTTTTTTATCAGACTGTGATAAGTAGGCTCACAATAAGCTATTGTGTGCTTCAGACATAGCTATAAGGCCCTGAAAATGGAGATTAACTCAATTTGATCAGTTTGTTGTTTCCATGCAGTGAAGTAACAATATATATCAACAAAAATTTTAGAAACATGGACCAAATATGTGATAGGTAACACTTAGAACAACATGTAAACATTTATATTTCATGAATGTGTTTTCAAAAGAGGCCCCACTTCATTTGAGAAACGCAAAGTAAAACTGCATTGTGGTTATCAGTCTATACCAACTAAATAATAAATAAACCAAAAATAACCATTGCTGATATAATACGGAAAAATCATAGTCTTCAGTCATGGTGGTGGGAATGTAAAATATTACATCCATTAAAAGCTTTAGTGGTGAGTTAATAGTTAGGTGTAAAATGACACAGTAATTCCACTCCTGGGAATGTAACAAAATAATTGAAAACAGAAAAACAAAAACAAACAAAAGCTTGCACAAATGCATAGTTGTAACAATTCCATTCTCATTAGTCAAATAACAGATACAACTCAAATTTATACCAAGGGATAATTGGATAGTAAAAAAAATGACTTACTGATAGTTCAATATTATTTAGCCATATAAAGAATTAAATTACTGGTGCATACTATAACATTGAGAACCTTAAAAACTTAAGAAATTTAAAAGAAGCCAATCACAAGGGACCATGAATTCTATGCTCACGTTTTTTGGAATGGTCAAATTGGAGGGATGGTAGAGACAGGAAGCAAATTAAGGTTTACCAGGTCATGGGTAGATGAGGGCATGGAGAGTGAGTGTTGACAGATACTTGCATACTTGGGGGTAGGAATGTTCTGGAAGCAGAAAGTGACAGATGATTGTAGATATTGTGACACTAACAAAAGTCACAGAATTGTGAGCTTGGCAAGAGTTAAAATGGAGAATTCGATGTTAAGTGAACTTTTTTCTTAGTAGAAAGAAAAAGAGCATCTGGCATGACTGTCTTCATGTCAGCGCAGCATCTGTCAAACTCTGTGCTCAGTACTTGTCTATAAAGAACAGCCCCTAAAAAACATACCTAATGGTTTTCTGTACACCAGAATCTTTAGCTTGTTTTGTGGTTAGCTGGATAGGTAAAGTGCAAGGCTTTCAAAACTGATCTCAGACCTAAAAATACAGACATCTAAACAATCAGTTTTGTAGTATTTTTTTTTAGTTATGGAGCAAGAGTTGTAATAGTGATATAGATATGAGGAATCATGTCTTCACATCACAGAGAGTTTTTAATTAGAGAGCCACTTTCAACAACCACTGTCAAAAGCACGCATATACATGCATTCATTCATACATACATACATATACATGTGTGTGCGTGCACACGCACACACACACACACAAACACACGCTTGCTTCACAATTTGAATCTAGTCTCTGTGTCTCTGAGGGCTCCAGTGCCCAACTCTTGTACCCCAGTGGCAATCAGAACCCTTTAACTGCCTATCACTTATTCCCATTGATTACCTCCTTTTGCCATGGACGAAGAGAAATAAGAGAAGATAAAGCATTGGCTGGATGAAGGTTGATTGGCAGAGCAACACTGTAAAATCTGACAGCCGATCATTATAAAGCATGCTTGTCTGGACATATCTATTAAAATTGGGTAGTGAACTCTGAGATGTTCATTCTTGAAAGGAATGAATCCTAAACTAGAGGCCTTTATTATTTGGATTTGTTAGCACATCTCCTAGATTGCTCGCTTGAGTTTCAGCCATGGGATAATGTTTGAGAGCTCAACATCTTGACTTGCAGGGCTCTCTGGTCACCAGCGGAGGCATGGGACTGGAAGCAAGCTGCTTACTGTTTAGTCTTATGAACAAAAAGCCAGTGTCCATTGGCTCACAAGAAAAAGGTGCTAGGTTAATAATACAATACACATGCACCCAGGGATACTATGATTTTTCTTCTTACATAGGCACATGACTAGATTAAAACTTAGATTTATTTCTTTTTAACTTATGTGCCTTAAGGTTTGTCCACATGTATGTATGTGCACCTGACTGCAGTGTCTATGAAAGCCAGAAAAGGGCATTAGAATCCCTGGAACTGAAGTTTCCTATGGGTGAGAGTCGCCACCCACATGGGTGCTAGGAATCAATCAATGTCAGACCCTCTGGGAGCAAAAAGTACTCCTCACCACTTAGTGATCCCTGTAGCCCTGATAAATGGCCATATTTTTATATTATCTAGATATCTAAATTGTTACATGAATGGAAGCTAAGTACATCGTCACAGACTCAGAGGATAACTGAGTTGCCCAAAGCCATGAAAAATGGTATATCGGAAACCCACTTGCCTTTCCCATTCATTATAATTTAAAAGGCCACAGCTGTGCCACTTCATGATGGGCTAAGTGTAGAGGCAAGGTGGTTGACTGAACATTTGTTCTCAGAGAAAAGTAAATGTCATTGGGCTTTGAACATAATATACTCTATTCTTTCATTTCTGTCATAAAAGATTATCCCCGGGCCCCTAGAGCACATGTGTGAACTCTCTGCAAACTGAACCTCTTGGCCTCAATTCTTCCTCTGCCATCAAACTAGTGCAAGAAGGGATCGAAGACAGCAAGGGGATAACTTGCCCTTCATACACCACTGTCCAAAGCAACTCATGTAGGATATGACAAGAATCTGTAAGACAGACAGATTTTTGTTATGGCTTAAGAGTTCAATGGTCATTATGGTTCATATTCCTCAATAACTTACCTCACCCTAGAATGAACTTACGGCTTTAGATCAAATTTAGAGTACTGGCCCAAGGAATAAGTGTGGTGCTGCACACCTATCTGTAGTATCAGCATTTTGGAATCCAAGGCAAGAGGAACAGGGATTTGAGGTCAGCCCTGGGTGTACGGTAAGTTTGTGAATAGCATAGTTTATTTGCGGAGATTGTAGGACATATCTGTGTGGGTTGGAGAGATGGCTCAGCCATTAAAGATTAGACTCACAACCAAAAATTTAAGAAAACTAAAAAATAAAGTGACACAAAAACAATGCATTAAATGAAAAACAAATAAATAAGAGGAAAATGCTCAAGAGTGAAGTCCAAGCTTCTATCTGTTTTTATAAAGTTTCCTTTTTTAAATTTTCCAATAAAACAGTTATTGTCATTTATCCACATGTTATTCAATGTAGCTTTTGTTCTCTAAAAAAGAGTTCAGTAGTTGCATCACATATTATATAATCCACAAAAAAAACAAAGTATCTCCATTTTGTGTCTTCATAGAAAAAGGATTTCAAAACCAGTTTTATGAATCAAGTAGGAAGAACCAGCTAGGAGATTTCTCACGCTACACAGTCCCCACTGCCAGTCTTAATGATTGACTGAATTAGGTGTGATGTTGCTGAACGGAGTGGCTAAATAGTGGAGTATACAACATGGACTGTGAAGATCAGCACCCTGAATTCAAATTTCAATGATTACGTGGCTGTGCACTGTTTGGCAAGTTGCTCATCTACGCTGGCTTTGTCATCTGTGAAATCCACATGGGAGTCCTTCCCTTGTAGAATTGTTTGAAGTCTAAGCAAGATGGCCTGTGTGTCAGGTACAAAGAGATCTCAGTAAGCGATATTTCTCCTAGGACCCCTATGAACCTGCATCTCAACATCACAAATACTTCACTTATATGGGTATCTGAGTACATACACAGAACTGCCACTGTCCTTGAGCTGATCCTTCATGTCAGGTTGCTCCTTACATACTAATAATAAATGCCCACATTTTCCAAGAATGAAGTGAAAAAAATAAATCAGCATTACAAAGAGGAGCACAACAATCTTCTTTTCTGCTTCTTGTTCATCTTCTTCAATTAGATCTGATATTCTGCAGGCATCTCAACTGCCTTCTTTGATTAAAAAAAATAGCAGGCAATTACTAATTGCTGATAGTTTACTCTCTTTTGACCTCTCCATGTGACTCAAAGAGCTCAGATTGCTAAGTGATCCTTCCAGGTAATCATATATGAGATGGGTTAAGACAGATTTAAACATCTCTGAGAGAGAATAGCTCAGCCTCTTCAGGGAAGCCAATCAACAGAGGTTCATCTCTAGAGAGAAAGACCTTTAAGCTAGAGCTTCATGTTATAGGTAAGCAGAGGGGTGTGGGCAAGTGATCCACCAGCAGATCAGAGAGAAACAAAACAAGGGACCAGGTTGCAATGGGTGTGGAGTGGATACAGAGTTAGTAGAGGCAGCGGGCTCAAGTTGATGGAATGCAAAGCTGCTCTTGTCTTCTCCTCCTCTCTCATCTCTTCTTTTTTATGGGTATGACTTTGTCATTGTCTGTAAAATATTGACATTGTATCAACCAGGGTTTTAGTGTAAGCAGGAAGGCAATTAGTTTCAGTGTGTCTTGAAGGTAAGATAGATAATGCTTTGGGTGCAACTCAGCCATAGACGACATGGCCAGGAGTAGTAACCAGCCGCTCCTCGGAAACACTCTGACTGAGATCTTGAGGATGTTATTGCTGTGTCTTGGTACCCAACAAAATCCAAACAGAGTTTATGGTAAAATCTCTAAAGAAAAAAAACGATTAAATATGCTTTTATAGTCTTAACTCCTACTTTCAAAATCATAAAAGCCAGATCATGTGTGGAGCCCTAACTGAAAAAAAATATTCTGGAAATTCAGACTTGAGTTTGCGGCTGTCAGTTAGCTGAAGCATCATCACCTATAATCATAATCATATTGTACTAGAGCTCAATGCCTCAATCCTCAATGTTCAGATTTTAAGAATAACATCAATTTCATGAGGCTAAAACAGCACTGCTGTTCTTCATGACATGGGTACGTTCAGATCTAAGACATCCTTAAAGGTTGTAAATGGAGTATCCTGCTTTCCCTTGTGATATTCTTCATCATCATCCATTGGATGGTCTGTTACTCTATAGTACAAATTAGCTAGAACTTACAGACATTATGTATTCGTTGAGCTACCATGTGAGATGAATGCCATTCATTCCAATTTAGCATGTTAGAAGGTGAAGGGAGAGAATTTTAAGAAGCTTGCCCTGTTCACACTGCACACCTAGGACCAATACCTAAATGCTAGTTATAAAGCCAGAGTCTAGAATTTCTTGAACAGTGTTATGGATCAATAGTCAGGAGACCTGCTCTTCAATTACTAATGGGGTTTTGTTTCTTTTTAGTTGTTTGGTTTTAATTCTTTTCTTACTACTCTTGCTGCAAGATAACTTCTTGAGTTGCAGAGGTTCACTCGGTATCTTTTAGAAAAGTACAGAATGAATTTACTTCTCTTGTTGGGTGGCCCTGCTGGTGAGAGGTTGAAGTGTACCTGAAAGCCTGACTTGTCTGAAGGATGACTCTTGACACAGTTACCTGCAAAGGCTCTTCCCCCTTCCTCTCCTGACAGCATGGTAATTTGGCAAATGCTGTAGCCATTTTGATAGGGCCGTCCTTCCACTAATGCAGCTATATGGTAGGAGCAGCCCACTTAATGCAAACTAGGTTTTGTCTCCTGGCTTCCCAATCTTTTATTTTTCCTAAGCCCTGGAATAAAGTTGAGATGATTCACTGAAGTCATATCACAGAGGGCTAGTTCTATCATATCCACAGCCATCTGAACCCTGTTCCCTGCTTTGTCTTCCTTCCGACTCACAGGTTTATGATCCCAAGGAAGAAGGAGGACCACATTCTCAGAGATAAGTCTTCCTTTTAGGATCTTCCTCTGTGCCTGGGTATGGGTCAGAGTTCTATCTTGTTAGAGTGTGTTTTTGTTCTTTCTTCCCTTATTGGAGTGCAATGATAACATTTAGGCCCTCTTGCCAAGAGTTGTAATTTTTGATTAAGTTTTTCTAAGAATTAAATATGCAAATGTTAAAAAATGTGAAGTACAGAGAATATATTCTTTACAAAGTGTACACAAGAGGAGTAAGAGAAAGGACACTAATTCACACTAAGAAAGTGTCAAAAGGTGGCATCTTCCACACATTGGAAGAATTCAGCACCTGGGTATTATTGTACACATATTTATCTCATGTAAACACAAGTTAATTACAAGACTTAATTTATGCTTTAGCTTTTCTGCCTTTTCCATCCTATGTGTTTAATATTTAGTCCTTCCTTCCTTCCTTCTTTCCTTCCTTCCTTCCTTCTTTCCTTCCTTCCTTCCTTCCTTCCTTCCTTCCTTTCTTTTCTTTTTTTTTTTTTGGTTTTTCAAGACAGGGTTTCTCTGTTGCTTTTGAGCCTGTCCTGGAACTAGGTCTTATAGACCAGGCTGGCTTTGAACTCACAGAGATCCATCTGTCCCTGCCTCCTGAGTGCTGGGATTAAAGGTGTGTGGTACCACCGTCAGGCATGTTTAATATTTCTTATATTCAGATCTACATGCAATTTCTCCTCCTCTTCTTGTGGCCACTATTTTATCTCAGTCTCTTAGAAATCATGTTTTGACAATTTTTGTGTATGTGTGTACAATCTATCTGACAATAAACACTAATGAGTCCACATCTTTTTTATTGTGCATGATACTACAGTAAACACAGTGGCACAGATGTATTTGATATAAGTAGACATTTCTCCAAAAAAGACACATAAGTGGTAAATAGATAGATATATGTAAGGTGCCCAGCATCAAGAGTTACCAGAAAACCCCAAGTCAAGAGAACTATAAAATCAAATATGTGTGTGGTGCACACACACACACACACACACACACACACAAAACACACACATACACCTTAGAATTTAAATGTTCTAAACAACAAAAGAAACAATTACCAGAATAAAGATGGAGCCTAGAGAGTGGGAGAAAAATCTTTGCTAAGTGCCCATCAAATAGGATGCTATCTACACAAAGAAATGCAAAAATTAAATACCAGATGAGTAAATAAAAAAATCCATAATGAGTAACTGAATCAAATATATAGTTCTCAACAAGGAGAAGAAGAAGTGACCGATCCATTGAACAACTGTTAAACATTCTAAGTCAACAGGGAAATACAAAGTAATGCTGCTTTGAGATTCCATTTCACACCTATTAGAACGGCTACCAGAGTGAAACAAATGACTGTCAATGCTGACAGGAATATGAAAAAAGAGAAAACTTTCGTCTCGGCTGGTGAGAATGAACAATTGTCTAGTAGCCACTATGCAAATTACTATGTTGTCTCCACAAAACATTGAAATAAATTACCATATGACCCAGCTGTACCCTCTTCAATATATACCCAAAGTACTCAACATACTACAGGAATGCTGGCATATCTGTGACCACAGATAGACTACTGAGACTATCTAGAACACAGAACCAACCAAGATGTTCATCAACAGTCGAAGAAAAAGAAAATGTGGTCCATATACATAATTAAATTTTATGCGGCCATAATGACAAATACATAATGACAAATACAAAAAAACGTTTGTGGAAAAAAGAGATACAACTTTAAATCCACATGTTAAACAAAGCCAAACTCAGAAGGAAAACACCACATGATTTGTGTTCTCTTTGTATGTGGAAACAATATTTTAAAATTGATAAGTACGAGTGTTTGGGTAAAAAGTAAACTAGCAAAGAGATCATGAGAAATGAAGAAAAGGTTTAATAGAAGAGGAAAACTGGCTGTTTGAAGATTTGTGATATCAGAAAAGGGTACTAACTAGGAGAAAGGGAACTAGTTAGGAGTGTAGAAGGACATGGGGCAGTCAGGAAGAGGAGCAATTGAGAAAAGTGCACATTGGCATATATGTATAAACATGAAATGGTGAAATTCATTGTTTTATGATTATATATATATATATATGTCATAAAAGATAATTCTTGTTTCCTCACTTCAGAACACAAAAAAACTATTTTAGAAATCATGTAGAGAAAAGAACTGTTGGACACCTGTGGTGGGAGTATTATATTAGATCTCTGTCACTATATTTGTGATAGAAAACTCATATACCAAAAGAAGTGTTTGACTGATATTAGAACTTTGAGCCCAGGATCAGTAGACCCTGTTGATTTTAGAAGAACGACAAGGCAGCATAGCAAGGCACCCCACTATAATGTGCGTGGCAGAGCAAAACTACTCACTTAATGGGAAATAAATGAAATAGAGAGAGAAGGGGATCACAGCAACCCTATTAAAGACCATGCACTCAATGAGCAAAGCCATTCCTAGGTCCTTCCCTTAAATTTTCTACAACCACCCAGTAGCACCAAGTTGTGGATTAATAGTTTTGGGGGATACTCTGGATACAAACTCTAGAATATACAGGTTGGAGAAGTCATTATGGAAACTAGAGTGGACGCTTCTAAAAATATGTAAAGCGCAATTGCTATCCAACCCAGCAGTCTCTTTTCTAGGCATACACCCAAAGGAAATGAAACGCTACCTTTTAATGATGTCTGAAAACATGTATTGTCTTAATACTCCCTCTCAATTGTTTGCTGAGAGGTTCATCTATGAAAAAACGGAATTATTGTGATTGAATTATCTAAATTACAGGAATCCTGCTCTAGGGGAGTCCTGCATGCGTTAGGCAGTTGAAGAAATGGAATAAGTAATTTAACCTTCGCTTCTATTTTTTTGTTGTTGTTGACTTTAGACTACATTTGAAAAATGAAACTCCACCATCTTCATCGGGCATCTGTAAGCCATTTTGAAATTCTTAGCTAAAAAGTGCTAGGGAATTGCATATAAAACTAATCATTACCTTGTAATGAAATGGTTCTGCAAATTACTGCTTAATAATACTTGAAGTCATCAAAAAGGTTCAAAGATTAATTACCACGTAACTGTCAGTGTTTAGATCAGAAAATTAAGGTTCCAGTGAAGAACAGAAAATATCCATATAATTACCCAGGTATAAACTGCAACTTAATACATTGTGGAATCTGGGCCTTCCAAAATAGCACCTTCCTTTTGGGTGCATCAATATTTCATTATTTTAGTTTCTGTTTGTAGGATAACCAATATCTTGCTTGTTTATCAATCTGTGACTGATGCCCACTTCCTTTATTGTAAATACCCGTAAATATGGTTAGAATGATAACACTTGATAGGTATTTATTTACTTATTTATTTTTTCATGAATTCTTGACACATAAGAGGCACATGGTATTTATATGTAGTATTTTGGGACATTTTGTGGGCATAGTTAGGGAAAATACGTTAAAAGTTTACAGAATGTTAGAAAGCATGGGGAAAGACTGTCAAATTTATAAATGTTTCAGCTCACAGGAATTTTGAAATGTATCATACCTTTCCATATATGTACAAATACTGCTTCTTAGAAGACAGAGAATGGGAAGAGTTCAGTATTCTCTAGCATGTTTTTAGGTGAATAGAAATACAGAATATGAAACATAAGAGATTATTCTGTAAGAATCTCCAGGGGGCAACACTTTTCCATGTACTTATGAGCACACTTTCTCAATCTGCACTCTTAACTTGCAAGTTTGCTGTAGGAGGGTGGCCACTAATGCTTTGAGGGAATTTTTCAAAGTGAGACATAATTTAAGAATTGAATTTGGCAAGCTATGCCTGGTTCAAGCAAGAACCATATGCTAGCGACCAGGCACCACCTGGCAAGCTTCGTTCAGAATAATTTTCACCTACTGCCTCCCCAGTTTGAAAATATTTGCTCAACAGATTCTTACCTGGTTGAAGATAAAGAAGGTCATTAGCAAACAGAGAGGAAAGGAGCATGGGACCACGGGCAAGTAAAAGAGAGACCGACTCTTCCTTCTGAGAATCACTTCTTACCAGAAGCAGTGCTTCTCAGTTAGGATATAGTCAGTGATACCCTGAAGGGAATATGACAGGTGTTTCTTCAGGATCCTGACCTTCTGACCACAGTCTAGAACTTTCATGCCTCCAGCTTATTTAGGGACTAATCTCCAAACAATCTTCACATCACTTTCTCATGGTTCAGAGACAGTGATCACCATTCTTTTACATCTTGTAAGTTTCTTTTCTTAATTTTAGAATTAACCAAATTAAATGGAAATGGAAATGGAAAAAGAAATAGGAAAGGAGAGGAAACTGAAATGATCATATTTTTGCTTAGTTCAGGATCATGGTAATTTCGTCTTGATTACATGCTTACAAAACTGTTCATATCTTCACTCATGCCTTATTCTTCCTGAAGTTACTACTGTGTGAGCTTGGGATGAGCAATTTCTAGCTCACTGAGTCTGTCTGCACATCCTGGTGTTCATTCACATTCATCCATACCTTTTATCTTTATGATATAACTCTTTCTTCTATAAATGATGATAATGCACACCCAAGACTTTTTCTTGACTTGTATCTCTCTCTCTCTCTCTCTCTCTTTCTCTCTCTCTCTGTGTGTGTGTCTGTCTGTCTGTCTCCATATCTTCTTGTATATCTAAATATCTATGAATGAATTATGTAAGTCTGTAGGAATCTGACTATGTATCATCTGTCCACCCATCTGTCCTTCTATCTTCTATATATCTATTATATGTGTCTATCAATTTTTTTATCATTATATCTATTCATTAACCTATCATTTATGTCTATTGATGTATGTATTTCTAAAATTTATATGAATCTATACCACATTTATCTATCTGTCATCTATCTTTCCATCTGTCTATACATCCAGCATATATCTAGTTGACTAATTGGAATTGAATAGGGCTTCAGAAAGAAGATCTCTTCACAGAAGAGATTTAAAGTTTCTGCTAATATCTTTCATATAAGAGGTTGATAGATTTATGATAAAGCTTGTTAGGATACTTGGAGAATATCAATAAACAATAAACAGAACACGTTGCTGTTATTACATGTCTGTCTCAAGAGAGCCACAGGTGTTTTAGATGTTCAAGAGAATTCAAAGTCATGGGACTGGGAATATGATCAGTTTTTGACACTGATGGAAAACATGCATGCCCTGCCAACAACTCAGAAGTGCAATTAAACTTTGGAAGAACTAAACTTTATTCCTTTGGAGATCAATGTCTAGCTAGATGGTAAGAATAAGTCCTTAAAAAACCTTGGGCAGAGTCTAACTGTGTGGTTATGAATAGAAAACCAATGGACAACATTTATTTTTTTAATTTTAATATCGTTAAAATCTTACTCATTTGTTTTAGAGTTGGTATTATTGTTATCTGTCTCAAATGCTCCTGTGTTGAATTATTTAAATCTTTCAGGTTCCACTAAATACATTTTGTGGCATTCATAATGGCTAGGACTGCATCAGCCCAAATATCCACTGAATCTGCTTGTTTCATAGACTCTTTTTTTTCAAAGTTTATTAAATTATGAAAGTTTCCATTTTCGCCCCTTCTCCTAACGCCTTCACACTCCCTCCTCCCCCTCCTCCTCCCTCTCCATCCCTAAGAGCAGTCAGGGCTTCCAGCCCTGTGGGAAGTTCAAGTTCCTCCCCCCTCCCTCCAGGTCCAGGAAGGTGAGTATCCAAACAGACTGGATCCCAAAAATCCAGTATATGCAGAGGAAACAAGTCCCAGTGTCATTGTCGATGGCTTTTCAGAAAGGCTCCGGGCCAGCCACATTCAGAGAATCCGGCCACATTCAGAAAATCTGGTTGGATCACGTGCTCGTATCATAGACTCTTAAACTTGGTTGCCCTCGAAAAATATTTAGTGTTCAGTGTACATTCAGTAAATAAATGTTTAAGATTAAAGATACATGTTGAGTATTTAAAATAATTTTGTCTTTCAAAGTTTTGTCGATAGATTATAGAATATTCGACATGACAAACATTGGGTCTCAAAAAGCAATATTAACTACAGGTCAGACAGTGAATGAGTCACGATAAAGCCCAGGGTTTCCAGAATTGTGTTATTTAAAATTAAGAGGATATATTGAGGTGTGAAAAGAAGCACCGTAATTTCCATTGGAAGTGACCTTCCATCAATCATCCTGAAAAGGGTGAAGGAAAGCTACATGCACTAGCTCATGCTCTGACGAACTCAGATACATTAGCTCTCATGACTCGCTTGCGAACAGAATAAGATAAGAACATTATTTACTGCTGTGAATCTGGGTTCATATAGATACCACCAGATAATGACAGTGTCATCATTTTCTTCAAAAAGCTCCCTCGCCTGTCTCTATTTCACTATGTTTTCTCCTTAGCTCATCTTTTTCTTTCTCTGGTGGTAGAAGAAAGAACAAATATAAGTAGATAGATAGATAGATAGATAGATAGATAGATAGATAGATAGATAGATAGATCTATCAAACAAGCCATCAGCCCTGGGAAAGATGTGAAACAGAGAAATGCCAAACCCTCTGTGAATGTTCCATGTGTGACCTAATTGCAGTTTAATGTGATCTTAAGCAAGACAAGTTGTGCTCACCCTCCAGGTACTGACTCAAGGCTCAAATGACGTGAGCCATGCTGTTTTCTCTAGCAAAGAGATACCCAGGTCACTGTTCCTGGGAATGACCTGGCTGTTGGGAAGGCTCAGGAAAACCTCAAGGTAAATGGCAAGGAAGATTCCACATTTTCATGTCTACATGGAAGGAAAATCATAGAAGACCTTAGTGTGTTTAGTACCAAAGTCACTTTAGAACAATTATTATCTTCTGAACTTACACTGCACAAAGAAATGAAGCCTCGGTAGCCAAAAATCACAAACTGTGAGCCAAGAGCTTAGAACTAAGGCAGGAGAAGTTGACGTTTTCCAGGAAGGGCGATGCTATTCACAGAACCACCCAGGGAGTAAGCAAGGTCGCATGGGAATAGCAGAGGGACTGACTCCCTGTGCCAAGTTTCTAGTGCTTATTGGGTAAAATGATTGCAAGGGACTCAAGTGGGTTTTTCTGGCCCCAGGAGATAATTGGTGAGCTGAGCTGAGCAGAGCTGTCTAATCCATGGGCCAATGACAAATTATAACAGTCCATTATTTTTACAAAAGGAGAGAAAAAAAGAGAGAGCCTCTTTTGTTCTCTTGCTCAAAATGAATTTTATGTCTACAAGGAGCGGGGGGACAAAAGGACAAGGAGCAGGGGACAAAAGGACAAGGAGCAGAGGGCAAATAGACCCTAGAGGCTGCTGAGGTTTTCTATTAACTCACAGGATGGTGATCTAATGGAACAAAAGCAGAATAAAGCTTTCTTTATGAACTCTTACAAAAACTTTTGCGAAAGCCCATCCTACCCTAGGGATTTCCCATGACAAGTTTCTCAGTTCCAAGGATACTCCTCAACTGAGCCTTTCTGTTCTTCTGCTGAAAGGGAGCTAGTTAAACGTGTATAGGTAGACATGTGCCATTAGGAGGAGGCTTGAGACTGTGTCAGAGAGAAATCATAATTAGAAATTGCTTAGGATAACTCTTTTGATGTCATGAAGACATTTGGTTTTCATACAACCCAGAAGTTGATGGGACTTTCTGGCTGATTTTCCTAAAGTTCACTGAGTACTTCACCCCACATATCTTTCTCGCAGGATGTATGTTCTTCTAAATAAAATGTTAAATTTGCTCTTTATTCCAAGGAAAGTCAATGATAAATGTCCAACAGGCAACTCTATCACACTCTTGCTGTACAGCATGGGTGCAGACCTGAAGATATATTGGTATCAGAAATACATCCTAATTAGTTTATGGAATCTCTCTATTAACAGAAAACATTTATCATTGCCTATAAGAGCAGAGTTTGTTACTTTTAGTAGCCCAGTCATCAGAAACTATTGCTAGGGACCTTGTTGATCTCAGGGTATCATTCACAGGTCCTTCTTCTTGCCAAAAGGGGAACATCTGTAAGAGCTAGTGTATTCATACCTTGACATCACTGATCAGAGACGTATTGAGGATTATCAACAGAGAAAAGGATGTGCAAACATATCTCCACAGCACGAAGGTGGTTAGCACCAGGTACTTCTCTAGGATCATATATCATCACAGTGTTTGCAATTGTCTTCCTCACATGATAAGAACATGGTCATGATTTGAGCCAATGAGGTTCTACTAGAGACTGTAGGATTCCCTCTCCCATCATCCAGCTCAACCCTTTGAGGAAATCATTAACTGACCTAGAGACAAAAAGGTCTAAATAAAAATAAAGAAAAGTAGAAGTAGACATCCTTGAGATTAACCAAGCTCAAATTGGGCAGGGGTGGCACATACCTTTAATCCTAGCACTTGGAAGGCAGAGGAAGGTGGATCTCTGTGAGTTCGAGGCCAGCCTGATCTACAAAAGCTTGTTCCAAGACAGCTAGGATTGTAACACAGAGAAACCCTGTCTCAAAAAAAAAAAAAAAGATTAGCCAATCTCTTTCTATTCTCTGAAATGTGTGTCCTAAGCCTGGGATTTCAGGACCTGACTTCAGATTGGCCATTGAATAGGGTGGTCACTGAAGACAGGTTCTCAGACTTGCTCACTAAAATGTCCTTCCTGAGACTTCCTAGTTATGTGAACTCAAGTAAAATGGAAATTATCAATAATTCTTCCTACTATAAGGGAGGGATGCTGAAAGTGAGTTGAGCTAGTTTTCATGTATTATTGTTTTAAACAACACTGCTCCATATACAACCTATAGAAAAAGTCTCACTCTTACTTTAAATTTATAAATTACACTTGACCTATATTGAGAATCATGACTTACCCACCTGTTGTAGACTCATTGTATTGCTGTGATAAAACACTTTAACTGAAAGCAAATTAGGGGAGAAGAGGGTTTACTTCAGCTTAAACTACCAGGTCAGAGTCTCTCACTGAGGCGAATGAAGGGAGATATAGAAGACAGTAACCTGAAGGTAGAAACCGTGATGGAATATGTTAGATGGAATTGAACTCTATAATTTGGCTTGGCCATAATGCTCCAATCTCACCAGTGCTTGGATTACAGGAATGTACCACTATACTAGTGGGATGGTTTGAAAGAAAATGGCCCCCAAACAGAGTGGCACTCTTAGGAGCTGTGGCCTTGTTAGAGTAGGTGTAGACTTTTGGAGAAAGTGTGTCACTATGGTGTCAGGCTTGGATGTCTCATATATGCTCAACGCACACCCAGTGAGACAGTTTATTTCCTGTTGCCTGTGGATCACCAGGTAGCAGCTCCTTCCACCTCAATTCAAAGTTTTTCTTTAAAAGAGAGGTCATGATCACGGTGTCTCTTCACAGCAATAGAAACACTAAGACAATTATCAACAACTTTATAAGTTTTATAAGACTATAACTTTAAAGTTATAGTCTCCATTCTTATCTTGATCATTGCCTCTCTGCTACTGTGACTCTGTCTATGTTTGTCCACGAGCACCTGCATGTGTGTATGGAGCACGTAGTACACACATAGGGGTGCGTTTGTGTGCAGATGAATATGCCCATGTATGCACACGTGGAGATCAGATATCAATGTTGAATGTCTTTCTCAATTCCTCCCTGTTCTTTTTGTTTTGAATGGGAAAGATCTCTCACTGGAGTTAGAAAATATTAATTTGCTTAGGCTGTTTGGCCACTGAGTCCTTGAGATTCTCCTGTCTCTGCCTCCTAGTGTTTAAAAGTGCTGAGACGACAGGGGAGATCCGCCATGGCCAGTCTGTATGTGTGTGTTGAAGAGCTGGTCAGGTCTGCCTGTCAGCATGATAAACATTTTAGTCACTGTATCTTCTTCCCAGCCTGCTACTCTTACTTCTTGGCTTCATTTTTTGTTCTCGGCCTTGTCATCAATCATCACAGATGGATTTTCTCTTTGGTTAATTCATTCAATTATGTACTCAGAAAGTATTTATTGATCAGTCATGACAGGCAGTGTGAGAAACTAATGAAGGAACAAAGACCTAATCTCGGGGTTTCTTTGGTGCAGGGCTGTTTTTATTAAAATGTACATGGAGAAATCTAAAGGAGAGGTTTGTTGAATCCATGGTTTCATTTCATCCTCATCCCTGTAAAAATTAAAGAAAATAATTAACCCGCCTAACGTTACTAGCAAGAAGGTGGTAGATCCATACTTCAACTTAAGATCTATTTGACTAAAACACAGGGGTTCATTCTAACCTGTAGATGCAGTGAAGCAATTTCTGTGGATTTTCCTGTTTCTACTCACTAGGATAGTTACTTAAAACTTTTACTAACAAAACATAATATGGGCTTGTGAGTTTGTCTCTGTTTGTGATCTCTAAAATCCATTTGTTGCACATACACTTATCAGACCCACCACAGCACCTGTATATTTTACTCTGTCGCCTTTATGAATTCCAATCACACAGCTGAATTTCTAACATTTTTACAATTATTTGACCTAAATGGTCAGAACTTAAAAAAAAACAACTCAATAATCTTAATACTTACCAAAGTCTAAGACCAAGATGTGGTACCAAAACCACACATTTTAATCTATTAGTGAGGTTCAGGCCACCCAGAATAATTGAATAAGTTTTAAGAGGACAAAAAGCTGTGACTGGCTCCGGGTGTCTTTGGTATGAGTGTTACATGGTTTTTGGCTGGAATAGGTTCTATTGGATCATCAGTTTATGAATATAAATTATTACATCCAAAGCAAAATATTTGGGATGGAAACACTTTTTTGAATTTAACCTTGAGTTTGCTTCAAAAATGAAGTCAAGAAGTAAGAGTATTAGCTTGAACAGACTCCTTTTGTTTGCTTCCATCTTGAAGCAAGTGGTATTTTGTAGTCTTAGCCACAATATTTCAGATAATTTCAAAAGTTCTTGGAGGTGGGGAGAGAAGGAGGGAGGACACGAGTGACAAGGCAAGAAATACAGGGAGAGGTAGAAAGAGAAGAAAAGGGAGGTGAAGGGTAAATACTGGGAGGAGAGAGAGAGAGAGAGAGAGAGAGAGAGAGAGAGAGAGAGAGAGAGAGAGAGACCCAGTCTACAGCATACAGCATAGCACTGAGTGAGCCTGATCCCTGAAGCTAAGGAGGGTTCAGCTTTGTTAGTGTTTTTTTGGGCGATTCATTCATAATAGTTTCCTTTTGTTTGAATAGAGAGTTCTCAAATGTCCTTTAGCTACAACATGTCCTCTGTATCCTTTCCCAGCACACACAGCCTATAGAGAATAGCCCTTTCATTTACTAGGTCCAATGACATGAGGGTTTTCTCTCCCTCTTACCCTCCCTTTCTTTCCTCCTTGTGTCCCTTATTCTCTTTCCTGGTCTTGGGAGTGCAGCTTGATTCCTGCCGTCTTTCTCTGAACCCTATTAATCAACACCTCTGAAAGGTCCCATTACCAAGAATATTTAAAGTGTGACAGAATAATACACTAGGAAATATACTGTGGGGAATATTATAGTCCTGGCAGGGCTAAATGACCTAAAGTCATCTCACTCTCCAGTTTGTTTTGATTAATTAACCTTATGTCTCAGGATCCTTGGGTTCAGGATTTTTTTTCTGAACTGATGCTGGCAAGTGTCCCACCCAAAGGTGAACTTTTCAAACTGATTTTTTTTGCTTTAGTGGTATCCTTCCTTTTATAATTTATGTATAAAATAATTTTACCTATAAAATATTCACTGGTGCAACAGGCAAAAGTAAACTGTGGGCGTGTGATAGACTCTGGACATGTAGCTGGTGAGATCTAAGTCACCTTCCATGAGCTATAGATCTTTAAGGGAAGCTGACCTCCATTAAGACTCTGAGAACATAACTATGGCTATAGCATCAGAGTACAAAATGCATTAGTCCAATCTCAAGGAGTTGGTTCTTGTTTGTCAAGCACATGGACCAAGGAAGATTATTTATTGCAACGCTGGGGGAGTGATTATGTCCAAATACGTGGATGTTTCCTAGACCATTAGACCTGAAAGAGTTCAGTATGTCTGGAATTTTCATATCGGTTAGAATATTAGTAAAGCATGTGTATCAAGACTCTTTAAATAAAGAACTATCACAGAAGAGCGGATGTAGCTCAGTTAGGAGGATACTCACATAGCATACCAAAGGTTAGACGTATGGGAACTTTGCCTTTATTTCACAGGTTGTAGGATACCACAAGTACTGTGTTTTGCCAAAGTGAATCTTACGATGATCTCTCTGGAGGAAACATAGGTGGAAATTAAAAGGACTTTAAAGCAGGGGCTAACAACTAGGGAAGACTGGAGAATCTCATATGTGATAAACGAGTCAGGGAAATTAGGGTTATAAATTCAACTGTGGTCGCTCTGTAGATAGCCTTTTCTCTCCTAGGCTTGTTACAGGTTTCTTGTGTTATTGATCCAGAATGAACACATCTACCAAATTTGAAAGCAACTCACCCTAATCTCTTTGATCAAAGAACTCTCCTAATTTTTTTTTGTATTGTCATTTAAAACTGAACTTCTAAGTGCATGTGTTTTCTGTAACTAAATGATCATCGGTATTCTTGGTATCCAAGGATTTTAGATCAGTTTTCAATCACTTGAAAGTGGAAATACCATTGGGAAGACAATGAAAAAAACCTGTAGGTATATAAGATGTGACAAATAATGAGAGTGTTCTAAAAAGCCACGTGCAATGGTTGTCATTGACTCTGTAGTGTACACAGAAAGCACAGCGGCCACGTTTCAAGCCTAGAGAATATCCAATTTCAATCACATGTGATAATTCACATCAGTTGCTTTCATCCACATACAACTTTAGTCCACAGCTTAGCTGCTTTAACTCCAAAAAGCAGAGGAGAATGCCTGAATTGCTCACCTCTCAGGCTGAGCAAACATGAGAAAATACTTCGTGAGGTTTCATGGAGGCCCAGGTTACATTGTAACATCTGTGAGGAAGTCAATGATTTGTAAAAGGGTTCCTAGAAATGGTCTTAGTTCTTGTAGGTCTCAGGAAGGTAGGCCTAAACTAGCATAACAGTTTGTTTGCTTGCTTTTTAAGTGGTTTTTTTTCTCATATTCTTCATTCAATTTCAAAAGAAATTAACCCTGAATGTTATTTTTCCTGCAGCAAAGTTAAACTCCTCTATATAAGATATTATAGTGTCTCCCTAATCCTGATTCCTCTATATGATGATTTGGTCAGGTAGTGGGCTTAAGTTTACTTCAGAGGAATCTACAAAGATAAATAGGAAGTTGTTGGGTCTCCTTTTTAGAATGACTATTGGAATCCTCAGTGCTCCTTGGGAATTAGAATCAGTCAAGGTGTTCTAAAGTAAGACTTTCAGTGCCTTAGCTCCCAAACTCTTCCACATGACTCCAGCATCACGAGGTTCAGCCTTTGTCATAGATTAGATCTTAGTGCATGGCTAAGTTCAGCAGACGAAGGGGAGCCTGAGCAATGCTTGTGTCTAGCTGTTGGTTCAACAACTTGCATCCTGTCAATTTGTAACACAGTGCTTCACACAGGAAAAGTATCGCTGGTCTTTCCATCCCTAGCTTCAGCCTCACAGGCATTGCTCTAGTTCTGCTCGAAATGAAAAGCATGCATGCTTGTTCAGACTCATTGGTACTGTTCAACCTACATTATACTACACAGGGAATGAAAGGAATAAATATCACCTCTGCCCCCAAGACCCTGTAGGAAGGCACATCCCAGGAAGAGGTAAAACTAATGAGGTTGTAGTATTTGCAGGAAAAACAAACAAACCAAAAACTGCATAAAAGACTAGAAGTATCCAGAAGTATAGAGAATTTTGTTTGTTGGAGGCTGGACTAAAAAGTTTTACAGAGGAGGTAACTGCTTGGCAGTATTTAAATGCAAATTGAGAATGAAAATTGTCTTCCAGATGAACAGGTCCAGATAAGTCAGGCCAATGCAAGTGAAGGGCAGAAATCCATTAGTGCAATGGGGAAAGGAGATATTCTGGAGAGGAGAGGAGAGGAGAGGAGAGGAGAGGAGAGGAGAGGAGAGGAGAGAGAGAGAGAGAGAGAGAGAGAGAGAGAGAGAGAGAATCTTTAATCAGCCTAGAGTGCAGAGTCCCTTAGGGTTAATGGTGTCAATGATCAGTCACAACTGAGGAAGTATGGATGCCGCATTGGATTAAAAGAGCAAGACCACAGGGCTTTAGGTACCAAGCTCAGAGCTCTATTGTGATATTTTTAATGCCCAGCATGGGACGCTAATCTTGCTATTTTAGTAGCGATATTTTAAAGTGTATATATAAACCAAAGTAATGAGGAATTCCTAATAACATTTGAGAACCAGAAGAAATGTTTTGATAGCAATGATTAATCATATTTCCTTGATTTTTTTAAAGAGTAGTATGTTTTCTAGAAGATGCTTTTGCTGTCTTCTCAAAAGTTAATCATGACCATTTTTTTTTTCTTCAGAGGCAGGTAACACTAAAGGCTCTAGTGTGACTTCCCCCTTTGCCCTCCACGTATCATCAAACTCTCTTCTAGAGTCCGTATCTAGCTTTCCTTCCTTTTGGGTGACAGCATCATTGTTCTGAGAAAATATGTTCATATGGAAATTCTAGTGGTCTAAGCAGAGATAATGAACATTGCTCATTCAAATCCAGGGAGCCATGACTCTGCTATAAGAGATGGTGAGAAAACCCCCCACCAACTCCCTGCCACAGGATTGGCCCCAGTTCCTCACTATTGACATATGAAAGTCATGTATATGACCTCGAAACTAAGGGAAGGTTCTGACTGGGCCTGCCAACTCCTCTAGTTTGACTTGCTGACATCCTACTAAGCATGGTGCTATGTGATGATGTAAGGCCAGCCAGTAGGGCTATCCAGGGCCTGAAACTGCAGATAATAGTCACAGTGAGCATTGACTATCACCAAACTTCACACACAGCGTTCAACCCCAGGAGCATCCAGGACACAGAAACACACTCTGCCATTCAGAACAAATGTTACACCCCCAAATCTTAGGAGGTAGAAGATGAACTAACAAAGCCATATGAAGAATTACTTAGGGTAGGAAGTAGAATTCTGGGTTGGAACTGTCTGGTTCCAGTGTGAGTTCGTCATCACTCTTCAAATCTAAATTCAAATAATAAACGCCCTGTGTTATCTCACTGCAGTGCTCACCACAGAAAAAATTCAATTTTCTTGCTGATACTGTGTTCATTCTTTGGGATTTTTAATGCTTTTTCGCTTCATTTCTACCTTCTTTGAAATTGTAATAGACAACACCTGCCAGGTTCTTGCAGAGAAAACCCATACTATTATATGGTTTATTTATGCAAGTAAACCATACTATTTCCGTCAGAATTCTACCTATTGCCTTTCTTAGGAGTAATGTCCATGTAGGTATTTGTTGCTTTATCTCATTTCCTTTTTGTGTCCTTATAACTATATAATGTATATAGAAAAGGCAGAGAATTAATTTGTTTTTGTATATGGAAATTGATTACCCTTGTATGTCTGAGGAATGAACTATGGGCAAGATAAAAATACTTTGTATATTAACAACTAAGCAACACTTAGCATGTGTAATATGTGTGAAGTTGTTGACTGAGAAACTGCCTTATACTCTAATATTCCTAATGTAATGATCTAAATGCCTTTCACTCAACATGTTATTGGGGCTGGAGAGGTAGCTTGGCAGTCAAGCATTTCCAGAACCCATGTGGGTAGCTCACAATCATTCATAACTCCACTTCCAGGGGCTTCCAACATTACCCTGGCATCAAGGACACTTTAAGTCAGGGACACACACTGACACACATACATTTTATAAAATAAATCTTTTTAAACAAGCATTTTATTTGAGGGCATTTTTTATTAGTCCTTTGAGAATTTTGTACAAAGCATTTTGATCATATTTAATACCATCCTCTAAATCCTCAACTTGTGGTATTTTTCTTTCATTTTTTTTAGCCTGTCAACTATAATCTGTATGCTCCATATATCTTGGATATATAGCTTTTCAGCAGAGTATGGTCAACCTAACAGGGGACACACTCTTAAAGAAAACAAATTCCTCTCTCCCAGAAGTTATAAAATGCCAAGAACATTCTATTAATTAAATAACTTTAGAAATATTGTATCTTTTAGCATTTCAGTTTTAAACTAGGTATATTTGAATCAAATAAATTTTTGAGTTTTCAGTGAGTCAGACTAACTGAGTGAACACAAATTTATAGAATATATTTCCTAGATCAAGCACAGTGTTAGTATTCCTTGTAGAACGTACTAAGACATTCTTTCACCACTAGGAATGGTGTGAAGGAATTCAAGTATCCATGGTTAGGAAGTGGGAAAAATCATGAACTTGGTTGGGATCATCACACTGATGAAAAGTTCAAATTATCACGAGAGGTAGAAGCAGAAAAGGTGCTGAACAGTCACCTGCCAGAATCATCGAGAAGCATGCTGGCTAGGTGCTACCATTAGGGGGATCGATTAGAGCAATGCAGAAGGGCCTGGGAGACAAATAGACTAGTTCAGGTTTTGCTAGATTATTCTAAACTAACAAAGAGATGATGAGTCTCAACACTTGTGAAAGGCTTGGATAAAAAGCAAAGTGGAATTGTAGAAAGTGAGTTCAACCTCTTGGCTTAATTTTTATTGCCGTTACTGTTTTTCATTTGTTTATTCCTTTGAGGCAGGATCTCACTATCCAACCCAGCTAGCTTCAAACCTGCTATATTTTCAGCCATCCTAGTGCTTTTGATGATCTTGCTTCCCCCAGCTCACCAAAAGTACCGGGATTACAGATATAAACTCTCGCTCCTGAATGGAGCTCTGACTTTTGAGGGTAAAAGAACACCTGTAACAGTGGGGGAGCTGTACAAAGGCTGCTTTGGTGAGGGGAAGGGTAAAGAAACAAGTAAGTCAGTCGCTTGTGCTTCATAGCTGGTGAGCCTGCAGAGGCAGAGCGAGCACCACACATGTGTTCGAGTGCTGGGGAGTACGTTCCCCTTTCATCAGCGAGGTGAATATCACTATCACGTGTCAGTCAAAGCCATGAAAAGAATGATTCCTTTCAGAAGGACCGAAGAGAAGACAAGTTATGAAAGCCAACAGACCAGAGAGCACCCACCACCAGGACAGAGATAAAATGTGCGCGGTTGTAAATAGAATGGGAAGGCCTTACTCACAAAAAGCAAAGATTCAAAAGAGTCACCTATCACATCCAGGAAGTTAAAAGCAAGAGAACGTCAAGAAGGCAGGGTGGCCAGCTGGGAGCCCCAACAGAATCATCACGAGGCGCGCTGGCTGGGAACAGTTGCATCTGCGCCCAGCTATTTGCTTTCAGGGTCTACGTTCTTTAATGCCATTGTGACTTTGGAAAAGGCAGTTTCGCTGACAGGTGGCACAGACACCAAAGAAAGAACAGCAGAATGGTTTAAAAGGACTGGGAAACACAGCTAACTGTAAAACATTCATCAGGAAGTCAGTCTCTGCAGAGAAAGGGACAAGTGAAAACGGTGAGGAGGGTCATTTAAAAGTCATTGCAGGATTAGAGAAAAGACTACGTTTGAAGGAAATTTCAGCTGAGGGAAGAAGTAAGGGGATTCTAATTCAAACCCAGAATTGGTATGACAAGTAAGCAAAAGTCACTTAGAAGACTTGTTACAAATGAACTTTCCCACGTTGAGGTCCCTGGCTGGGAGGAGGTGGGTGGGTATAAGTGTGTGTGTGTGTGTGTGTGTGTGTGTGTGTGTATGTGTGTTTCCTTCCCTTTGTAACACCTCAGCACTCAACAAGAAATGCAAATTCTGTTGGTTTGTGTTTTTACTTCAACAGATATCTTAAGGTCATTAAACCATTAAACCTTCACAGTAATTGCAAAAAAAAAAAAAGGATCATTAGGAGCTGGAGATGATAGTTCATCATTTACGGGCAATTGCTTCTCTTTAAGAGAACCCAGCTTCGATTCTCAGCACCCACATGGTAAAACCCAACAGCATTTTCAGGAGAATCCAATTCCTTATTCCAGCCTCTGGAGGAGGTAGTCATGAATGTGGTATACATATATGTAAGCACTCATACATAAACAAAAGATCAAAAATAAATAAAACTTTAAAAAGAAAAACATCATTATCTTTGCCTTAAACAACTGTAGATGAAGTCTCAAAGCAAATAATTAAATAATTCATATTTTCATACATAGGCAGGGGCAAACTTGTAACAAAATCTGAGACCGAGTCCTAGAAGACCAGGTACCATCCAAATTTTTTCTATGCTTATCCTCTTTCTCCGCATTTATATTAAAATGAGGACTGAAGAAAATAATAGTGATTGTGATGGATAGCCTCCAAATATTAAATCGCGTGTGTGTGTATGTGTGGTGCTATTAGGAATGGAATCATGTACCTTCTAAAGGTATGTTGAAGCCTGAGTCCCTGCTTCCCGTGAATATGGCTGTAGCTGAAAAACAAGGTCTTTGCAAATATAATCAAGGCGATATAATTAAAATATAATTTAAAATCAGGCTATGCTGGAGGAGAGTCAATTTGTAATATAATAAACTGTATCTGTCCTCCCACGAGGAAAAGAGGCACTCGGATGGGTATATGGGAGAAAGGCAGCATGAGACGACAGAGAGAGACTGGGGTAAGGAATCCTAAGTTAAGTAATGGTAAGGGTGCCAGGAAACACATTAGACACTGAAAGGATCAAAGAACAGATCTGCTACAGGCTTGAGAAAGAGCAAGCCTCTGCCCATATCTTGTCTTCTGACTTCTGACCTACAAAACCACAAGACAAAGACTTTCCACTGTTTGAAGTCACCTTCATTTTGACATTTTGTTGTGGAAGCTACAAAATCCTAATAGGGAAGATGGAATCTCTCAGTAGAGGTTAGATGAAAGCCGGAAAAGTATTGAGGAGAGGTCAAAAGTCAGCATGGATGGGAAATGATTGACATTCACCGGGTGGAGAGGCGATAGTATAGGAGTATTTGTAGGGGATCTAGACACAGTGTCACAATGTAAACATTGTCACTGGGCACACTAATTTTGGGGTCTAGACAGCACTGGTTCAGTTAGTATTCTGCCTATGTTTGGACTGGGAGACAGAGACAGTTATTTAAGATTTTAAGGCCGTGTTTACTTATTTTCAAAAATGAATGTAATAATTTCTATAGCATCGGGCTATTATGAAGATTAAATAGCATGGATCATGCAAAGCATTCAGCACAGTCCTGTTTTAGTGCTCAATAAATTTAGGTGAATTGGTAGCTCTTGAAATGGTTGCAGTTTTCTTTTATGCTCTTGCCATGGTATGCCCTTTCCTATGAGTGTTTTTGTATGGAAACTATAAAAATATACAGAGAAGTTAAGAAGGCAAATCAAACGTTGCAGCCCTTGGTATACTAAAGGTGTCATGATGCCAACAATGCTAGTAGTACTCAAAGCAGAAGTGCTGGTGGTTGTCACAGCGAGAGGAGCAAAAAGTAGTCTAGGAGGAGGAAGCATGCTTTTCCTAAGGGGTTACTGCATCTCAGATATGCCCCAGGTGATTTTCATACATGAATGGATTACAACTATATCTGAGACCATGTAGGATGGTGAATTTAGAAGCCAAGCCTTAAAGTAAACTCATGTAATGAAAGGACAATAGTTCAGAAATCAGAGAGGAATGAAGTTTAAGATCACAAGTAGAAGAGGTGGCTAAGACAAATGTTGAAAATACAAGGTCACAACGGCTTGTCTGTGTAGCATAACAATAAACCAATTTGATGATATACTATGATATTTTTAGTATTCATGATAATAGTAAAAATTTTATTCATTAAGCACACATTTTCTTGTAATGATGCTAAGGGTATTAGGTAGCTACACTGTACATTTAATAATCAACGTTGTCTAAGACACTAGTGCACACAATTCTATTACAGCATCGCATCACCATCTCTATGCCTCCCCTTCCATAACTTTGATGACAAGGTGGGAGATGAACCATATAGTTCATATAGTGGTTTTGAGGATGGTAAAACAGTGGACACAGAGACAAATCTAAAGGTTATAATGGACAGCTTCTGTTAGCAATAATTGTCACCTTGACAACAGAAAATTATAGGTGCAGGGCAGTCAACTGTCAGCTTAGGTAATGCTGTGGACTCTGTAGGGTGTTTCTATCAGGTTCTAATGAGATACTTTTGTTCTGCAACGTTAAGACTTATGGTCCTGAAAATCATATACCAAGCCTAGTATAAAGGTATAAAGGGGTGCACCCAAATGTAAATATTCCCCTTCAACCAGGTAATCTGAAAGAAGTATGACATTGATTGACAAGAATGGTACATGAGTTCTGGCGTAGGGATATTGGGCAGATATGCCAAGATTTAGTGACCAAATTCCCCTTAGTTCATTGGGCCTGCAAATGTAATCCATCCCCATTATTTCAGGAGAACCCTCTCCCCTTGCCAAGCAACTTGAAGCATCTTCACCTGAAGAAGGACCATGCACAATAATGCTTATGCTCACCAATATTTCCCTACTCTGACTCCAGACCAATAGTTTGGCCTTAAAACAGATCACTTAAGAAAATATAGTTTTGTTCCAGTACATATAGACCCCACATAAAGGTTTACAACATCTTCTATTGTGTCTACACAGGAAACAGGAGAATCTTAATGATGGTGTGTCTTCAATAAATGACTTTGGGATAGGGGTAAACAAACAGGAGGTTAGACAACAGAGAATTGGCATGGTAACAGCCAACTGGGACTCTGTTTAATGTTCTATCAAAATCATTGGGTGAAGATTTTCAAAGTCTGATGGATGTATACATTAACAGATGAAAGAAGAAAATCATACGACCATATAACTAGCAAAGAAAAATTACTTTGTTAAAATTCAACACCCTTTATAGGTACAGACTATATTTACAGACTCAGGAAGTTAGGAATGGAGATGAAACGCTTTCAATATAAAAGTCATTTATAATAAGTACATAAATAGTTTCACATGTAATGGTAAATGTCCAAATGTTTTTCCTTTAAGAAACAAGAAAAAATTCATATTCTACCAATACTGTTTAATGTAGAACTACAGAGTCTAACAAGCAAAACAATATAAGAGAAAGTATATGAATTTGAACAGCAGAAACAATACTACCTGTCTGAATATGACAGGATTATGTAAACACACCCATGAAATGTACTCTTCTTATCATCCCCAGTTATATTCACAGTAATAAGAGGTCAACTGTAGAATAAAGATTAGCAAACAGAAATTGATAACATTTCTATATACTGAAACCAAATGTGAACAATGTATTGTGCTTTGGTGTGATAACATCCACGAAGCCCCTAGGTGATAAGAGTTTTTCAGGTCCATTGCCATCTCATGAGACCACTGTTGTGTATATTGTCTACTGCTGGCCAGATTGTTATTACATAGCACATGATGTGTGAGTGTTTTAATCCTACATCTTTTTGCTTTCTTAATTGTATCCCCTTTTAGGCAGAGGATTTCATTTTGATCAAGTCCGGTTCCCGATACTGTCTCCTATGCTTTCTATAAGTTGTCTGAGAGATGCTTTCTACCATAAATTCTGTTTTAGTGATGATCGCAATATGCTCAGTATATAATATTTGACAATGTTAAATGCACTGTGTTTCCTATGCTTTTTATCACTATTCGTATATATATATATATTCCCTCTGTCTACAAAAATTGAAAAATACATGCTGAATGTAATATATAAAAATATCTATAATTTCTCCAAAATAAAAAATGGCCACAAATAAGTAAACAGCATGTGAAAAAAGTTGATGAAAATGAAGGTTGTTCAGAATATAAGTGGAGAGACCATGTTCATGGACTCAATGAGCTATTCCTTAAAGTAATTTATAGGTTTAATACAATTGCTCCCAAAACAGCAATACTGCTTCTGTAGATAACCTGAGTTTACCATAAAGGTAGATTGTAAGATGCTAATTCTAGAGCAGCTAAAACAATCCTGACAAAATCGTAAAATGGGAAAAATCATTCTTTCCAACATTCAGCTTACTTTATGGATGTAGTGATCAGGAAATCCTGTACTGGCAAAGAGATATACATTTTCATCAATAAAAATAAATAACCCCAAAACAGATTCTATAAAGAAATAACTCAACTGACTTTGCTGAAAGTGAAAAAAAATCAAATGAAAGATGTTCTTCTCACCAATAGTACTGAAGCAGTTGGGTACTGCTAAACAAAAACAGACAAACAAAACAACCATGACCTCAGAGAAACACAACTTGCACTTCACACCTTATTCAAGAATTTAGTGAGCTTTTAGACTAAATGTCAAACACATGCTCCATGAGATGAACAATTTGTAATCTTGACTCCATCATTTTTATCTTGCCAAATATCTACAGCAAGGAAGAGGAGACAAGTTCCATGTTGGGAAAAGTTGCAAAGCATATCTATATCTATATCTATCTTTCTATTTATCTATCTATATCTATCTAGCTATCTAGCTATCTACTAGGTAGATAGCTAGATAGATAGATATAGATATAGATATAGATATAGCAAAGAACTTACTCTTAGAATATATGTGTAAGGCTTGCAAGATTCAAAGGTAAAGTGTATCAGACTGTTTGATTTTTAAGATGGAACAAATTAAATGTATGAAGAAAATTTATCAGAAAAGATATATAGAAAGCAAATAAGCATATAAAAATATTTCAAGTGTTATTAGCTACCATGTAAGTGTCGATAAAGTGAAGTGGTAACACCAGATGCTGGTGAGAATGCAAAAATGTTAACTGATCTTTCATTTCTTGTGGGAACTGGACAGATAGATGAGTGGGTGGGTAGATGAATGGATGGGTGGGTGGGCGGATTACATAAATAGGTAGTTGGGTAAACAGCGAGGTAGATAGTATATAGTTTCCAGTTAGCTAGATACATAATGCAAAGCTGTAGGAAGTGACACAGAGAGATTCAGGTTGTATCTTTTGCCTAGTTTTCTGCAATGGTAACTTTGTTCAGAATCATAGCCCAATATCTGAGCTGGGAAATCCACATGAAGACAATCCATAACGCTCATTGATTTCCATGCTTCAGTTGTACATGTGCACCTGTGCATGCATATGTGTTTATGCACAAAACAAAAGAGAAAAACCCGTAGAGAATATCCTTAAATCTTACACATCAAAGTCTCATTCTACTAAAGCCGAGATATATTCATTTGAATGATGATGAGAATAGAGTCAGAAGCCCTAGGGAAGTGGAAGTAGCAAAATGGATTACATGTAAAATCTGAAACTCACCATCTGATAATCTTTTAGTGTGGTTTCCATTGCAACCCTGCTTCCATTGCGTTGTCAGTTCTCAGAGTCAACCCTGCATCACAATTACCTAGTGTTCTGCTTACACATCTCTAGCGCCCACCCCATTTCATCACCACTGAAATCTAAATTTCTATATCTTTAGAATTTTTTTAAAAATGTTTATTTTATGAGCATGGACACTTTTCCCACGTGTATGTCTGTTGATCACTTATATTACTGGCACCACAGAGGCCAAAAAATGCTATTGGATCCCCTGGAACTGGAGTTATAGACTGTTGTGAACTGATGTGTAGGTGCTGGGAATTGAACTCAGGTCCTCTGAAAGAGCAAGCAGTCCTTCCAGTCACAGAGCCACTATTCCAAACCCGAAATGTTCACCTCTAAAATATTTCCAGGTATGTTGGGTTACTCCTTCCCAAGAGACTAAATGATGGGGAGGAGGCTTTGAGGATTTGAGAAATTTAGTGGCAGCTGCCCTCTGGAGACAGGATTTTTACAGAGGAAGACATTAGTGTGAAAATGATCTCTTTAATATAAATGGTAGTACTGAGAGTCCAGGCTGAGTGAGGATAGGCAGCAGTTCTTAATCACCAGAAGCAAGGAAGATGTGCCTGGTTTAAGTACTGTAATGAGCAGGAAGGCTGGCAAGGCAATCTCCATGCCTTGATTGCCTAGAGCACTCTATAGAAACGGGCATGATCAAGATGACCTTGATTGAAGGTGAAGTCTGGCCCAAGGAGAAAAAGAGCGCTTCAATGCCATCATACATTGTAAAGGTAACAATCCCTGATCTGTGCTGGAGCTATCCGTGAACTCTGGGAACTAGAGTATTCACAGACTGTTGGGTGGATCTTCTCGGATAACCTTAGCTCAAAGATTTTACAATGCCTGCAGAACCCTCCAGCCAAATCTGTATAGGGAATTCAGCTTCAATAGACTTTGGCTCAAGTTCATCTCACACAAATTCAGTGGATATGTAAAACAAACTTGTCTTCATTTGTTTGCTTCTTGGATAGATAATTGGAACAGATGAAATGGCACAAACATCCCCCCAAATCTTCTTGCTCTCCCAGATGAGACATTAAATCAGAAACAATATTGTGACCACTGGGGAAGCATACGACCGAAGAGCTTAGTTATGCAGAGACGGGGGTTCTCCTCCTCCATTCCCAGCCTATGTCTGACCTTCAAAAGGAAAATGGATGTGACGAACCACAGACCCTGCCAGTCAAAGGTAAAACATCATAGTGGAGAATCAACCTATGCCACCACCCTATTGATGACATTGCGGTTACCAACAACTGCTACAGCATCTTGAACTGGGAATTATCCAACCTATCAAATTATGTAGCATCTGGGTAACACTAATCAAGTCATATAGCAGCTGGGTAACAATAATTCACCCCAGAGTTCCAATGATACATTTGAAGTTGGAGTTTGATTTACAAACCCATAACCCTTGTCTCAGCTATACTGAGGCCTCTTCCTTGCCTATAACCATGGCCATGTCCGGGGTTCTCCACCAAAATCTGAAAGAACAAAATAAGCTTTTGGACTTAATTCTAACTGAGTTAATGCTGCATACAATGCCAATTCAGAATATACGACTTCCTCATCATAACGCCTTTCTGGGAAGGATAGTAAGAAGAGAAATCCAATGTTATCAGTGGAAATGTCTGACTAGTATGATCTGATCACTTTATGTGGAAGGACAAATGATCTGATGTACATTTATATGGTCTACCAGGATCTGAAAAAATGGTTTAGCTTATTATATAGCACCCTTGGATTAAAAAATAACAAGGATGAGTACCTCTAGGGAAAACCTATTTTTATTGACTCAAGGGAATAGTCTCAAAGCATGAAGAATTTTACATGTTACTTGAGTTCTTCCAAGAAGCATATACTCAGTGGAGGTATTAATAACCAACTGGACAGAATAAGTTATACTGAATAACTGGATAATTAACCAGTGACTTTGTGTGCATTGTAACCCACTTTCTGGGGATCCAGTCCCAGCACCTGTGTCTCCTGCCTTCTCAGGCCATGTTCACCTTCTCGGCCAACATTTCATAATTGTTTTAAGGGAGGCCTTGCTATGGTAGCTGTATGGCAGTCTGCTGTGAACAGTCCAGAGGTGTGCCAGCTAGTTCTCTCTGAGGACAACTTTTGTGGTATGTGTATCTTGAATACTTTTGTCTTTCTCCCTTTATTCTTTCCTGGAAAGGAGAATGTATTATGGCATCTCTAGAGCCAGCCCCACAGTATTGATCCCGAGTTGTCACCAAGCACTGGCCCACTTGGAAAGGCATTCCCACATTAGCTTTCTCCAGACGCGTTCATTCCCCTGACGTTTTTGCTTCCCTGGGATTACACTTTCTTTGTTAATTAGTAGCCTCAGGCTCTTTGTTCTGGGTAATCCATGCTAAGACAGGTGTATCCTATTTTTATCTCCCACTTATGGATGAGAAACAGAAGCTAAAAAGAAAGAAGCAGTGTGTTGAAGGTCACATCTCTGTCCTACACATAGGCCTGTCCTGTAATAAGCCTGCTCTTAATTAATGTTATTAATAGAGGATGGACCTGATTGAGTTGCTAACAGCATCTGGAGTAGTAAAAAACTGTCCCGTAAAGTAAGCAGTAAGAGTTAGATCGGGGTAGTTTATAATGGCATCCCTGAAGTATAAATGATCAAGTATTGAGCTGATAGTTTATCGGGGTCGGGGGGAGGAAGAGGCTTTTGCTTTCTGTGTTGCATAGGCAAGTGTGGTAGGCAGAGCAAAAAAGCATTCTGTGAGACATGTAATGGGTATGGGGTGAGGTCAGAGGGGATGCTGGTGGGGAGGAACAAAGATGAAGACCTGGTGGCAGAGCAAAGGGGATTTCTCTGACATGTTGGTAAGTGAAGCATCGGACTAGGATAAGAAGCAATTTGGGAGGAAATCAACAGAAAGGTGATAACTTAGGCTGTGGATGAGGGTTGTGAGCACCAGGGAAGGAGAAAGTCATATATAGAGACAGCTCACAAAAGTGGGGATGGTACAGATAGCAAAAGTTGGCTCAGACCTCCCACATAATTGTGTGTGTGTGTGTGTGTGTGTGTGTGTGTGTGTGTGTGTGTGTGTGTGTGTGTCTGTGTGTTTGTTTAGGTTTATGGCATGAAAAGACAATCGTTTATACAGGTCTGTGAGCCACATCTTTCCCCTAAATGAAAGAAGAACAATTCTTCATCTTCAAACAAATCTGCTTAATTCAGCATGCTGCTTGTAGACTATGCTTTGACTAAACCATATGATAAACTTACAGAGAAAAATATTCATATTCTTAAAAACTGTGGAGGTGTAGAACTACAAATTTCTACTGCTAAGTCAAGATGCCTTGTCTTAAAACTCTGGAAAGAAATACTGAATGAAAAGTAAATCCCCTGATTTCAAAATATTGGGTGTGGTGCTGTTAAGCCCAAATTAGCTAATGTGTCTAACAGGCCACATGGGTAATCCTTAAAATGGAAAATGAAATCAAGTTGGGTGTCAGTAAAGGTTAGCAATGCAAGAAGCCAAGTAGCTGTCCTTAGGAGACAAATTGTGGGCTTTTTTAAAGGTTATAACATATAAACTAATCAAATCACACTAAGATCCGAATGCTTAATACATTGACACAAGAGAAAGGAAGAAAAGTGATGTTTCAGAGACTCAACCAACTTGTAGCAGAGTCTGACCAATTGTCCATCCTCACACCCTAGCAGCAGACATCCTCAGGAGTTTATTTAGATTGTTCTGTCCCCTTCACAGATTTCAAGCCTTTGCCTTTCGAACTACAAATAAAATTCCGTCTGGGTCCCGCTCACCTGCCTCCAATCCGCCCCCGTTTTTATTCTAGCCGCATCTTCAGTCTTGCTCATGATTCTCCTAATTTCTCCTCCCTTACTCTTTTTGAAGAAATTTTGGCATGGTTAAATCTCAGCTGAAAGCCACCACCTCAGGACTCTGTACAACTTCGGAGAGAGCAGCAGCTATTCCACCTCTGTCTTGACTTTGCAAACCGCACCTTTGGATTTTCGCTGTAACAACGTTAACACCCGAAGCTATCGATGTATTTATCATCCCCCTCTTACTTATGATCTCCAAAGACTTAGGACCAAGTCTTGCCACATTTGCAGCTGGGGAAGTTCATGGAACAGTCATTCATCCACAGCCCTCCCCTAAGCAAACCAGGTTACAGGATGACGGGAGTGAAGCAAATAACACAGAGAACCAAATGTATTTTCATGAATGTCATTATTTTTACACTACCGGGATCTGATACTGGTTACTGCTTTCACTATGGACTCCTCTGAAATCTTTTCATTCCCAAGAAAATGTCATTTTGTGCAAAATGACATCTCTGCCTTTTAAGGCACAGAGGAAGAATTAGTGCCAACTTAATTCTCAACGTATAATGACTGCTTATTTCATTGAATAGCTTATGTACTATCCTAAATTTATTTTATTTCCAATTAGTATATATTTGTGATATGTTAGTGATGTTAAATATAACACATATGCAAAAAGCACGTCTTGATCAAATAACTATTACCGTCGCATCAAGCAAGATAATCAAGCCACACATCTGTTCACTCTCTGCTTTTATAAATGGAGTTCAATGGGAATACAACCCCACTCATTGTACATGTCCTATGGATTTTGTGTTTCAATGGCAGAATTTACAATGTGCAGCAAAGATACTGTTATGTCTGTAGCTGAGAACATCTGCCATCTAGCCTTTAGAAAATGTTTAATGACCTTGCTAGGAAACAGTATGTGTTCAAACCCAGAAACTGTGTAAGAAAACAAGTTGGAAAACACCAGACAAGGAACATGAACATTGACTAAAGTTTTCTCTGGGAAAAATCCAGCAGCTTTTAACATGTTCAAAAAAGAAATTTATCTTTAAAATGCTCTTGAATCAAAGCATGAAAAAGAAGCTCTCCCTCCTCCTCCATTATAGTGGTTACGTAAAAAGTTGGAAATTTCCTGACTGCAGATCAAGCTGTCCCTTAGAATTTGCTCTCACCCAGGCCTTGCTTCCCCCTAAATTAGAATCTCCTCTCTGTCCAATATGGGATGTGAGGGACACAGCCATCTGTGAGATGAAGGGTTTCCTCTATTGAATCCCAACTATTTGTTTTATATTTTATAATTTTTTGAGACAGGGTTTCTCTGTGGCTTTGGAGCCTGTCCTGGAACTAGCTCTTGTAGATCAGGCTGGCCTGGAACTCACAGAGATCCGTCTGCCTCTGCCTCCTGAGTGCTGGGATTAAAGGCATTTAATCAGTTTATTATTCCACCTAGTAACACAGTAGAAACTAATTTAATTGCCTTTTCCTTAAGGCAGCACTGGAAGAGATTGTTGTTTTACCATTTGGGGAATGTTTTAGCTGATGATGGAGCAATTCCATCATGAGGTCTCTGTTCCAAATTGAAAAGCGATTATTTTCATATTTTTCTTTGAAATGCCTTGCTTTGCTTTTCCATGCTGAGTGTGTAGTTCCTAACACTGAAGGGCGAGTCACTGACCCATAACTTAAAGTTGTATACACAGAACTCCTTGTGCAGGAAGCTTTAGAGGGTGGCACAGAAAACTCTTATCTGCCCTTATATCCTTCTTATAGACCAATTAAAAAGAAAAGATGGAAGGGTTTTGCATTAAAATGCATTGCTTGCCCCTTTGCTTTCTGTTGCTGAGGTTTTGAGCTGTTGAAGAGATCCCTCAGAGCAATGATGTTTGCATATCTTTGTACGGTTGTATTTCCCTAGCAATTCACTATAGCCTGTGACCAGATTCTAAGCTCTTTGGGATGCCTCACGGCATAGTACCAGGCTCCTAAGGTTTTATAGATTCAAGAAATAAAATTATCACATCATCCAGTCATGATGGGGAATATAAAAGCTAAAGAAGGCAATTTTATCTTGCCCTTCAGGGCATTTTCTTCCAATTGGAAGGGCCATGTGGGAAGTCAATGTACAAGGGGTTTACTAAGTGAAGACGTCAGATTAAGAGAACCAATATCGCATCTCTGATGGAATATCCAGAAGATCTGTCTCCCAATAAGAAGTTGCATCATCAGAGAAAAAGAATACAGTTGTGGATCAGAGCGATGCACATCTTAAAAAGTTCAGTATAGCTACTTCCAGGACCAGCCTCTGTGATACTGATTTTTCTGCACACACTCTGTGGAAATAGTCTTGCATTAGTGATTGTCAGGGAATCAATTACTTCATCAAATTGTCTGCTTTCTGCCTGCTGCCATAGGGACCCTCATCTTCTGAAGATGATGTCTACATATTTCTTATTTGATCCATTGCGTGTTAAATTTATTATTCTGACTCCTGAAGCCCTAGAGTTTCTCATGCCTGTCTCTCTGTGCTATTAATATGAAGGAGGGCTTTGAAAACGTGACATTGCCAATATTAAGAGACAGATAATATCTTCTCGTGAGGGGCGGCACTGTGGAATGTAGGATGTTTAGCACCGCCCTGGCCTCTGTTCTCAGCATGTCAGCAGAGACCCATTCTATGACCCCATCAGAGATCTGACAACTAAAAATATCTTTCCTGTCATTGCCAAATGTTTCCTGGGATCCAAATTCCCTTTTGTTGAAAATGGCTGCTATGTAGGGGAGTTACGATAAACGAAGAGGAAATTGTTCGGGATTCTTGTCAAGATTTAGGGCCAAAAGCATCCACCCCAACTAGATTTCAGCTTCAATCCATTGGGCTACTTCACTTACAGTCCTTTGAGGCTTAGATCAGAGTCAAATATCAGCTCTGACTTCCTTCTGTGAGATAGTTCTGTTTCAGTACTGCTGTAGTTTGAATCTAAAATGTCACTCCAGACCTCAAAGATTAAATATTTGGACCCCAGAATGTGGTACTATCTGGAGGGGATGAAACATTTTAGAGGCAGGACCTAGCAGAATAGTGGTAGGTTAGGTCACTTGAGGCACAGTTTTAAATGGGCTATAGAGAGACCCTGACTCCTCCTTCTTTCTCTGTCTCTCTGCTCCTGGGACACCATGAAGGAAACATGTCCTCTAACATGTACTACTTCTGAGAATATACTGTGCCATCATAGTTCCAAAGAAACAGGGTCAAATGGCTATCAACTAAAATCTCTGAAGTCATGCTCTTAAAATAACCAGTGCAAGCTAGTACAGACCCTTTGAATATCAGTATGACAATTTCTCAGAAAATTAGGAAACAACCTTCCTCAAGACCCAGAAATACCACTTTTGGGTTTTTGGTACTCAAAGGATGTTCAAGCATACCTCAAGGACATGTGCTCAACTATGTTCATAACAGCATTGTTTGTCATAGCAAGAGCCTGAAAACAACCTCTACTGAAGAATGGATAAGGAAAATGTGGTACATTTACACAATGGAATACTACACAGCAGAAAAAAATAACATCTTGAAATTTGCAGGCAAATGGATAGATCTAGAAACCATCATACTGAGTGAGGTAACTCAGACCCAGAAATACAATTATCATATGTACTCACTCATAAGTGGTTTTAAACATAAAGCAAAAAAGCCAGCCTACAAATCACAATCCCAGAGAACCTAGACAGCAATGAGGACTCTAAAAGAGACATACATAGATCTAATCTACATGGAAAGTAGAAAAAGACAAGATCTCCTGAGTAAATTGGGAGCATGGGGACCTTGAGGGAGAATTGAAGGGGAGGGATGAGGCAGGGAGGGGAGAAGAGAAAAATGTAGAGCTCAATAAAATCAATAAAAAGCTAAAAAAATTAAATCTCTCTACCTTATAAATTGATTCTCTCAGATATTGTGTCACAGTGATGCAAACTTCACAAAATTTCTCCTATCTGGTTAGACAGAAAGTTTATAATCGCTAAGTAAAGACTTTTGCTCAATTATAAACAGCATCATAGTTCTGTTTAAGAGAGAAAACTATTTCAAAATTTGAGGTCTATGAAGAGTCTGTCAATACCCATCTTATATTTCCCCTCTCAGACCCATGTGAAGTTCAACTTCCTTGGGCCATCAAATCTCTGTTTTGCAACAGAATGCTGAGTACTGGAAATACTGGTGCTATGACCTTTACATTAAGGAGGCAAAAAACAATACAAGATGAATCATAGGTTGTTTTCTTCTTACCGTGGGGCTTTTTAGTGAAGACTACACAGAAATAAACAAAATGTAGGGATATTAATTTACCAAGGCAGATATCTTATTTTTATAATATTAGATATCCCTTATTTTTATCTTCTAATCTTTTAAAATACACATCTGAGTCTTGGCCTTACATCTCAGGCTCTGGAATGGCCAAGGTTTAGGAGAGATAGCTCTCCTTCTTGGTCAGACACTTATTGGTAATTTTTGCAGATTTCCGGGAGTTCCTTCAAATTCCCTGGTTGGACTGATTCTTGTGGAATGGAAGTTCCCACAGTGTCACATGCCACTATTATTCTTACAAAGCTGCTACTTCCCCAGGTGTAACTGGAGATGGAGGAAGGTAATCATCAAATCACCAACCTCTGTCTGGTTGCTTCCCATCCTTAGTAATTCACTCAGGGTTATATCTTATTCATTCTTTGTGGACTTTATCACACGGAAGACACTTGTAACCTAGCACAATTTGTTTTCTACTTGTTTAGAATGCTTGAGTCAAGGAAAGATAGTGTTAAAAACTTGGATACCTGCTCCAAACAGGGAAGAGGTGAATAAATGACAGAATCCAAATGTGATATATGCTAAAATAATAGACAAGACAAAGAAAATCCACACTCCTCATTTCTTTAACTCAGTAGTTCTTGAAGCCATAGCTAAAATAAAATGAAAAGAGAAAGAAATAAAAAGTGAAGAAATAGGAAAGAAAGAAAAGACAAAGTATCATTATTTGCAGGTAATATTTTCCTATATCCATTAGATCCTAAAAATCTAAACAGAAAATATTTTTAGTAAATTGAGAAAGCACAAAATGAACAGAGAAATACTAATAGAATTCCTGCATAAAAAACAAGCATACCAAGAAGGATGTCAGGAAATTAGTGTCATATAGATTTAAAAACTAAAATATCTAATGATGTAATCATGTTTTCTGTTGTCTGTGGTGAACAGACATCGTTCACAGACAATTTGTTTTTATGTGGTAAACAGTCATTGATTTACATATCTTGAACCATTCCTGCAGCTCTAGGGTACATCCAGCAGATTTATTTGTAATGGATAATATTTATTCTCAATAATTTTTACATTTTAACTAAAATAAAACCACACCACTCCCCCTTACCTATCCTCACCCCCACCATTACCTCCTATGTCCTCTCCCTCCAACTTACTCCATGTCCCCCTTACTCCATCTCAAATTCATTGCCTCTTTTGATTTGATCATCATTGCTACATGCATGCCCATGCACAAACATACACACACAATACAAATGTAACCTGCTGAGTCCATTTAGGTGCTGGGTGTAAGCAGAAAATTTTAGTGTTGACGACTTGGTGTTGGGAAGATCCCTGGAGAACACTAATTATCCTTCTCTCATTCATTGTTTGATTCCCCTTTTTTTTTGTCCAGGCATAGGGTCCACTGAAATTTCTCCCTACCATGTTGACAAATCTGTTAGTACTGTAACTGTCTGGGCTTTGTTTAGGTAGCCATAGTGCTGTAATACCATGGATGCAGCTTCTCTGTCATTGCCTGAAGACACAATCCTAAAGCATAGTTTCCTTACCATCTGGCTCTTCCACTACATCTTCTATCTTCTTTGATGTTCCCTGAGATTTTGGGGAAGGAGTTGTGTTGTAGCTGTAGCTGTTAGGTCTGTGTACCACGAGGTAAGTCGTTTTCTGTATTTTTACCCATTGTGATTTTCTCTGATGGTCTCCCTCTGCTGCAAAGAGAAGCCTCTTAGATGAAGGGTGATATCTTCATTTATCTGTGAGTATAAGGATACGTCTTCAGATTGCAGTTAAGAATTATGTTGATTAGGAACGTGATGACAGTAGGTTTCCCTGTACGATCCATGGCCTCACTAGCTCCAGTGGTTAGGTTGTTCAGTTCCTGTTGAGCGTTCCTTAATTCTAACTAGACAGCTGTTGGTTACTGACAAGATATGAGTGTCCCTATTGGACCCTTAGGGCTATCTTGCCATGCTGGTTATGGTTGTGGCTCACAGGCATCATAAACTGCTGTACCTAGGGATTACTGACTCCATTTGGTAGCTTGTATAGCACTTTATTGTACTATGAAAACTAATCCTCAAGGAGGAGTCCTGAAGATGAGATTTAGTTCAAATTTCCCAAATCCTGTGTCCTCAATACATGATGTTCTCAGCTGTAGTGATATAACGTGAACTCTGGGAGGCCACCAATGTCAACAGCAATAACCCACATGTTTGAGGAGCCTCTTAGAATAATTCTTTGACAAACAACTTGAAAGGAAACTTCATTGCAAAATGGGGAACTTGGCAGATTGTAGCCAAGGGGCCACACGGCAGATGAGAGAGAGTCACACCATGTACACAGCACTCACGTTGAAAGTTTTTATTGGGAGAGAGGGAAAGGGAAAAGGGGGAAAAGGTGGGGAGGGGGAGGCTGGCCTCTTGGGACAAGTGGCAGAAGAGAAGAGGGAGACAATGAAAGAGGCAGGGGGTGGAGAGAGAGAGAGACAGAGACAGAGAGAGAGACAGAGAGAGACAGAGACAGAGACAGAGAGAGGCAAAGAGAGAGTCGTAAAGCATAAAGGCCTGTCTACCTCTTCAGAGGAATGGTGGGAAAGAGAAAGAATGGGTAAAGCTTGTCTCTTTTTTATTTTATTTTATAATTTTTTAATTTTATTTTTTAAGAGAATCTTATTTCACATGCTAATCTTAGCTCCCTCTCCCTCCTTGTCCTCCTACTCCCCCCAACTTCTCCCCACCCAATCCACTCCTCAGAGAGGGTGAGGTCTCTCGTAAGGAGGCAACAAAGTCTATCAAATCACTTGAGGCAGGAAAAAGGCCCTCCCCCATGTATGTAGGCTGAGCAAGGTATCCCTCCATAGGAAATGGGCTCCAAGGAGCCAGTTCATGCACTAGGGATAACTACTGTTTCCACTGCTAGCGGCCCCACAAACTGCCCAAGTCTCACAACTGTCATCTACACTCAGAGGGCCTTGTTCAGTCTTCTGCAGGTTCCCCAACCAGCCAGGGTCAGCTGTTTCTGTGGGTTTCTCCACCATGGTCTTGGTCCCCTTCCTCCTAATATCACTCCTCCCTCTCTATGGCTGGATTCTAGGAAATCAGTAAGGCGATTTCTCAGAAAAGTGAGAATCAATCTACCTCAAGACTCAGGAATATCACTTTTGTGCACACGCCCAAAGGGTGCAGACCCATACCGCAAGGGCATTTGCTCAACTGTGTTCATAGCAGCATTATTCGTAATATCCAGAACCTGGAAACAATGTAGATGCCCCTCAACCAAAGAACAGATAAAGAAAATGTGGCACCTTTATATAATGGAAGACTATTCAGTGGTTAAAAAAATTGACATCTTGAAATTTGCATGCAAATGGATGGTATTTAAAAAAAAAAGAACACCCTGAATGAAGTAGCCCAGACCCAGAAAGATAAATATGGTATGTACTCACTCATAAGTGCATATTAGACATAAAGCAAAGGATAGCTGGCTTACAGTCCACAACCCCAGAGAAGACAGAAAGCAAGCAGAATCCTAAGAGAGACATACACGGATCTCTCCAGGAAGGGAAGTAGACAAGATCTCTTTAGTAATGTGGCAACATGAGAGGATGGAGCAGGGAGGTAGGGGAGTGAGGGAGGGGAGAAGGGAGGCAGGGAAGAGAACGAAAAATCGGGAAGATTGAGTTGGGTGGAGGACAGAGAGGGAGAGAAAGGAAAGTGATACCTTGAAAGAGGAAGCCATTATGGGGTTAGCAAAAAAAAAAAAATTCCCAGGAATTCACAAGGATGACCCCAGCTAAGAATCTAAGCAATACTAAGCAATAGAGGATAACTGAAATGCCCATCTCCTGAACTCATATTGATGACTATCTTAATTGTCAATATATAATCTTCATCCAGTATCTGATGGAAACAGATGCAGAGATCCACAACCAAGCACTGGGCCGAACTCCTGGAATCCGGACAGAGCTTATCTCTTAAAGAGGCCTTTTGTGCCTGTATACAGAGCCTTATGCAGCCACACAGTGCGTGAAGTAGTGTAAGGCCATTACTACTAGGATGACTATGTCTTTGCCTGAATGCTGACAAGTGCATCTTGCCAGGTGACAGGGGCAGGACAGCATAATGCCTAATACTAACAGGTTTCCCATGCCTTGTGCTTTTTTTGTTTGTTTGTTTATAGATAGTCTATGGCTCTTGGAGGGAGCATTATCATCAGCCCAAGTAGCATAATTTCTGTCTCATTAATTTACACCCTAAAATAATTGTCTCTTTATATCTACTAACTCTGGGTATTGTTTGTTCTTGTTTTTCCAAGGTGTCAGGTGCATAATTGTTATTAACATGTAATCTATCCATTTTTTGTGAAATACACACTTATTGTGATAAATAATTGATAATAAACATTATATAAAGAAAAGACATTTGACAAAATTGAATATTCCTTGTGATAAACTCTTGGGGAATCTAAGAATGGGGGAGCATATTTCAACATAATAAGGCAGTATGTAGAAATCCTAAAGCTAGCTTCATCTTGAATGGAGAAAAGTTCAAAATATTCCCATCAAAATCACAGCAAGACAAAGATGGACATTCTCTCCACTTCTATTCAAAATAGCATTTAAGTCTTTGCTAAAGCAATAAACAAGTGAAAGAGATAAAAGGGATACAAATAGGAAAGGAAGAAGCCAAAGTGCCTTTGCATTCAGGTAGTATAATTCTATAAATAAAAGATCCTAATTTCTCCAAGAAAACTCCAGCGGCAGATAAATAAATCGAGCAAAATATCAGGACACAGGATTATCACACAAGTATCACAATACCATACACAAATGACAAACAGAGTAAGGAAGACATTAAGGAAACAATTCCATTTATAGTACCCAAAAATCACTTTATCCTAGAATAAAAGTAGCTAAGAAAGTGAAAGACTTAAAGGATAAAACTTTAAGACAATGAAGAATAAAATTGAAGACACCATGAGATGAAAAGACCTATGATCATTGGTTGGTAGAATTAATATTGTTGTAATAGATATCAAACAAAAAGTAATTTACAGGTTTATTGTAATCCCCATCAAAGTTTCTATGCAATTTTTAAGACATTGAAAAAATAGCTTAAATTTCACATGAAAACATAAACAAAAAAAGGATATCCAAAACAATTCTGAACAATAAAAGAACTGCTGGAGGTATCACCATTCCTGGTTTTAAGTTACACTACAGAGCTATAGTAATTAAAAAACTGTACAGAACTGGCATTTAAAACAGATTCAATAAATAATCCTTATTACAGAATTAAAGACATACTTATAATTCCAGACATCTTTAGTGACCTAATTTTTGAAATAAGCAAAAAAATATGCATCTAAGGCAAAGAAGCATCTTCAAAATAGTGTCAGTCCAACTGAATAGCTGCATGTAGAATAAAAGTAGACTTTTATCTCTCAAACTGCACAAAATCCTTCACCAAGAGCTCAACATAAGATCTGATATCCTGAATCAGATGAAGGAAAAAGTAGGAAATATTCTTGAACTCATGGAACAGGCAAAGACCTTTTGAACAGAATCCCAGTAAGCATTAAGATATTAAAATAGGTGGAAATTATCAGAGACCCACAACTGGGCAATTGACAGAGAGAGACTTTGGAGCACTCAGTCCTAAATGAGATGTCTTCATGAATAGCCCCCCAAGTCCCCTGCAAGATTCAGGAATCTATGTGGGAGAGGAATTGGGAAGACTGAAAAAACCAGAAGTGGTAAATGTGAAGTTGAAACCAAATCCCACCCCTTGATACTTGATAGTGACTATTTGCAATTTATGCCTCCTGGGAAAGGGAAAGTCATTTTTTCCCCCAAAGACATGCTAGGTATATCAATCATTCCCTAGGCTCCATGCCTAGGAGTAGTTAGTAAACACAAAATAGACTCCATGGTTGTTTTGTTTGCTTGTTTGGTTCATTTTGCTTTGGTATTTTTTGCCTTCATTTTTTGTTTTGATATTCATTCATCGTTTTGTTTTGTGTTTTTGAGGGAGGGAAGAGAGAGTAAACAAGAAATTGGGTGGGTGGGTGGGTAGAGAGATGGGGAGAATCTCCTGAGTAAACTGGGAGCATGGGGGACATGGAAGAGGATTAAAGGGGAGAGGAGAGGAAGGGAGGGGAGCAAAGGAAAATGTATAGCTCAAAAAAATTGATAACAAATCTTGAACCAAAATATATAAATTTATAATAAATTTATTTATTATATATATAATAAATATATATAAATCTATATATAGATTATATAGATGTAATTATATTATATCTATATATATAATTATATAATATTATATAGATATAAATTTATAATAAATCCACATCCAGTTTAAAATAACACCATACTATTTTATTTGAGTAACAGATAATGACAACTTTCTTTGTTCATTATGGTCTTCCTATTACCAATTTCACTTGACTATAATCATATTACAAATATATGCTCATGTATCATATATACATGAGAATATACAATTTAAGGTAGTGTTGACCATTATTATATTTAAAATATTGCTCTATAAGAATTTAAAATATTTTACTTCCCTCTATTACTCCTTTTCCAATGCTTATTTATATAAATATAGATGTTTGACATTTAAAATATTTCCAGATAAGAATTTAAAATTTTTTACTTCCCTGTATTACTCCTTTTCCAATGCTCTTATTTGTATAAATAAAGATGTTTGAACTCCATTTTTTCCTCAGAAACCTTTTCCTTTTCTCTTCCAATGTATTCTCTGAGCGTCAACTTTCCTCAATTTTCTGTTAGCTTAAGAAGAATTCTATCTTGATTTATCCCTCCAGAATATATGCCTTTATTTACTTGCTTGTGATGCTTTTGAGTTGTCATTGGTCATTCTTGGCATCATTTCTTTCTTTTTTTTTTTTGAAAGTAATTTTATTAAATTATAAAGAGTTTCCATTTACGCCCCTCCTCCCAACGCCCTCCCACTCCCCCCCTCCCTCTTCTCCTCCCTCTTTGTCCCCAAGGGCAGTCAGGGTCTCCTGCCCTGTGGGAAGTCCAAGTTCCTCCCCCCTCCCTCCAGGTCCAGGAAGGTGAGCATCCAAACAGACTGGATCATCATTTCTCTATGGAGGAAGTTTTTCTATTTTTCCTATTTTTCCAAGGTTGCCTCCTCGTTTTTTTTTTTTTTTTTTTTTTCAGCGTAAGCAGGTCAAAGGCACTCTTCACTTCTGTTGGGATGATTTTGATATCCAGCTTTGCTTTTTTATCTCATTTTAGGAGTTCCATCTGATTTCATTGCCCAACCATGTTGCGGGCTTCCTTTTCCATACGTTAGAGCCTTAACTATTAACCACACCTGCTTGAAACCTGGATCTGATGCCTCCAACACCCTTGGAAGTCTGATTGCACTGTTTCTTTTCTTTCTCTGATTTTGTTGTCTGCTTTTTCATCCTTATTCTTTAACAGGTAGACAGGAAGCACCAAGTAGGTAAGAGAAACTCTTGTAAAAAGTTCCCATAATTGAACCGGTGAAGGAAATATGAAGGGACCCCAAGCTCTCTTCTTCTGATTGGATCTTGTCTTTCAGAGTCCTGTGGCCATGGGATATATACTTCCAAGTTGTTTCTAAGATGAAGGAGGCTAGTCAGGGTGGTGTGGAACTGAGTGTTTTCTTCTTTTATATAGAAGTCTGAAGCTTCTTAGAGTTGATGTTGCTCTTCCTTCAGGTCAGTTAGGCATTAATCAGTGACCTGCCAACTGGACTTTAGTTGAATAGTTCCCTTGAAGGCAAGCCTTATTCAGAAAATAAAATACTCAAGCACTTTACAAAGTACTTACTTTTCCTCCATTGCTAGTGAACACACAGGGGTTTCACCCCTAACACTTATATACACTTACAGAAACATGCATGCGCACACAAAGCCATCCACTGAAAATAAATAGATGAAGTTAGCGTTTTCCAAAACTTGTGTTTTAAAAGTGATCCCTACTAGTGAAAATGTTGTAGGGGAAGATTGTTGATGCTTTACCCGGGAGGAACAGCAAGGGCAGGGATGTTATTCACTCGCCTTTTGCCGTGACTACCGCCCTGCTTTTCCTTGGCAGTCTCCTGTCTACAGCAAAAGAGCAGGCAATTGGCCAGACAGGGAAAGCAGACATATTAATGACATGATCTAAAGATGGATCATTCACTGTCAATTGACAGGCTGGATTCCAGGGGACTTTCCTGACACAGAGGTGTGAGAGGATGGGACTGAGAACTCAGAGCAGATGACTCGGAGACTGGGAGACGTGGAAGGAGAGCTGCAGGTGGAGGAGATGCCCTGCTTGGGGACACATGCCAAATGCAAGTTACACGCTCAGAGAATGCTTGCTGGGGCTGTGCTGTCAAGCTGGAAAATCTCATGGATGCCTTTAATTTGAATGGGCCATTAATATTTGTTGTTTTAAATTTGTTGGTCATCTGTCTCCAAAACTAGGCCTTTCTAACATACCTTTTAGGTTTCTGCTCTAGGGTCAGACAAGTCGGGTTTAAATCAAAGGCTTGGGCTGATGATCAATCCCAGGTGGTAAAGCTCCTGCCAGAAAAGCATGAGGTCCTGACCTTACTCCAGCCCTGACTTGAAAAGTCATATGTAATGGCATACACTTGTATTTCTAGCCCTGACCACTGGGGTCACTAACCAGGCAGCCTGGCATAACCAGTGTACTCCAAAACCTAATGAGAGAGCTTGTCTCAAAACACAAGGTGAGTGGCTCCTGAGGAACAAGACTTAAAATTGACCTCTGACCTCCATACCTCTCTTTCCCACACATACAATACTGCCACCCATACCTGCACATAAATAAAATCATCAGTCTTATCCTTTATCAGATATGAGACTATAATTTCTTCTTCTCTGGTTCATGTTAGTCATTCAATAGAGGTAATACTGGCTTGGCACTAGGTATTTGGTTGATTGAAAAGGCATTCTCTGAATGCTCCCTTAGAAGCAGAAGCTTTGCTTCTTTGGCTCTCCCTGACAGTGTGCAAGAATTGAGTGTTCATCCTTCAGTGAGGTCAGGAGACCCTTGTACTATCAATATTGAAAAAGTGAAATGCAGCTGTGTCTGCCTTGAGTGTTTTTACTCCTATTAAGGTGCAAGCTTTTATTCAAGTGGTAGTACAGGAGTGGCCTAAGAATTTTGTTCTGACTCTGAGCCCTTCAGACAGATCTATTTCACTCTAATGAATCAAACCCTGAAGCCTCCATATGGCAGACCTCTCTGCCTGAGCTTTGTGGCCAAGAGAAGCCCCAGCCATTGGTTGGCTTTCCTTTCTATTCCGATGCAATTTGAATGCTTGCTTTCTCTGAATCAGAAACTAGCTGCCAGAAGAAAGGGTCTGGGAGCATCCCACTGGGTTTCTGGGAGAGTAGGCAAGCTAATCATTGATAAAGGGCCAGAGGGGCTCATTTTGTAGGGAAACATTCCTCTCCCAGCCAAAAGGTAAAGCGCGAAACAATCCCACACCAGTTTGGATTCAAAAGGTTATTTATTTGAGGGGAAAAACTTACAGAACACTGTCCTACATGACAGCCAGGAAAGGAGTCTAGTTGCTGGAGTTCATGTAGAGAGAGAGCGGAGGGCTGCCACTGCTTTTTAAAGAGAAAGAGACCATGCCCCAGTAGCCTGTATCTCAATGGCTATTGGCTGAAGGAGTGGAAGGAGCTCCCACAGCACCTTCCCCTTTTGTTTAAGTAAAAGAGTTCTAAACCTACTACAAAATTATATACAATAAGAACAAATATCCTATTCTAACTAGCTTAAGTCTTGTATAATAAATAACTTGGCCAAGTCATGAGAGGAAAGTAACTACATTTTTCTAGTCTTCAACCCCATCAAAGATCTGAGAAGGGAAATAATGTTACCTGAGTGATTAGGAAATGCAATCAATCAACTTCCAAAACATGCAACAAATCACAGAGACAACTGGCTATCTGGGCAATCACCCAAAGTCACGTTTGCAGTGCTGAAGCAACCAACTTTGGCTAGGGCCTAGAATAACTGACAGATTATTTTTAAAGGCAAGAAATTTTTCAAAACAGTCTTACCTTGTCTTGGCAAGATTTGCCAGTTCTGCTTATCCATTTTCAGATACTTTGTATTTTGTCTGTAGTTGAGGTATGGGCAGTTCCTTGCCAAGAAGACAAGCTCCAAGTGGAGTGTCTTTGGTGCTCAACAAACTCTTGGGAATAGATCAGGGTTGCCAGGAGCGATTGTGTCTCGCTACCACAGAACTCTAAATTAGATTAAATGCCATTTTCTACAGCTCTTTGAAGAGGTTGAAGATTATTTATACAGAATATAATCTCTATGTATTTAAAGAACCTGATTAGTCTAAATATAAATTTGACAAACATAGATGACTATTGATCTACAATTCTTAATACCTATCTAATTTAAAGACTAAGAGAATAAACAACTGTGCAATAAATGAGGACAATGGCCTCCAAATGTAAACAATGTACAAGTATACATTGTAATATGGTAAATATATATATATATATATATATCAATACACAAACAATATATAAGTATCTTAATCAGATACCAGTGAACTGGTATCTCAATGACTATTGGCTGAAGGAGCTCCTGCAGCAGAAAGGTAAGAACTGTGCTTCATCTGGCTGGGCTGATTATTTGGTTTATTGCGATTAGTGCAAGATGCAAATGGATTTCTGAATGTTTCTGTAACTTCTCCAATTTTCCAAGGACTCTCCCACAGAATGCATTCTTTCCTTCCCACCACAAGTAGACGGCTCTGCCCTGCTGAGGTCTGCAGAACAGAACCACTGAATTGGTCTTCACTGCAATTCAGACAGAAGTGTTGCCTTCATTGCCAGCAGGCAGTTGTCTTTAGAGAGTGGCATTTCTCTCCTTTGCTTCCTTAATGAACTCATTAGACAATGAATCAAGTTCAGAAAGAGTTTCCAAGTCCTGCGGTTTATATAATTGCACCCAGGATAGAATTTGTGGTGCCTGCAGACAGATCAGAAACCATATGTTATGGTAGAAAGGGAGGATGGGGGAAGTTCCTCAAGCATAAGGCAACAAGTATGGACTGTGTGCCTTTGACTCTAAATTACCCCTGACTAAGCAGGGATAAAATAGATTTCAAGTCAGCAAAAATATAATACAAGAAGCATGAATCTGTGTTCGGTGTAGCTCAGTGCTTCTGAAGATCTCCAAAGTACATCACCAGATCAGAGGACCTATGTCAAGCCCTAGTGCATTGATGGCTCTGCTTCTGAGAGAATGACAGATGTCACAGCTTTATGAGAAGCAGAACCTCAGTAGGGCAACACAGGGACCCAGCCTCTACACTCCCACACACAAATGGAGAACAATAGGGCTCCTTAAAGCAAAAAGCAATGGTGACTGTAAGAAAAAAGTATGGCTGGATTTAAATAGAACATGGCACAGATACTTGAAGAAAATTTAATGTTGGGAAATTCACCAAATCAAAAGGGTAGTTGATTGTTTTTCTTTCTGCCAACTAACTGAGCTCCATGGCTAACCCTGGGCTGAAAAATCTTGTAGGTGAGTTATTTTATAGTTTGCTATACTTTCCTGCCCATGTAGGTGTTGATCTGTTTCCAGTAAATACATGGAGATGTAGAATTCTCAGTAACATCCGGTTTTAGAACATTGGCCTCTTCTTAGCTTGACTGTCCCGCCACAACTGATTCTGTCACCTACGTCCACAGCACTCCCATCCAGACAACCAATCCTGCTTGTTTTTCTAACCATTTATTTTTTTAAATCCCATTTAAAAAGTATCTCATGATATACAATCTTCAGAACCTGGTTTATTTCTCATAACTCAGTTTGGGTCTTATTCATCATGTTACACACACCAGTATGTGGATCCTTTTACACAGCTGAGTAGTATTCATTGGGATGGTGATACCACATTTGGTTTCTCTACCAGTCAACTGACAGATAGAAGGATCCTTTCCAATTTGGAGATACTATGGAGATTCTATGTTGTCATGAATATCTCCCACAAATTGTTTTACGGATATGAATTTCACTAGGTGGAACTTGCGAAGCTGTAAGTTGAGAATTTTTTAATGCTTAGGTAGCTTCTAATTTGCTTCAAGTGAGTGCATATTTTATAATTCTATAAGTAATATACAAGATTCCAATTTCCTTACCTCTTTTTATTACTTTTGTTTGTACAATGCCTCTTACTTACTCTTGCATACCATCATCATCATTTTGTTTGTATTGGTTTAGATATCTAAATCTTTTGAGTCAGATCAGGAGTCCCAGGACTTACATGTATGTCAGGATGTGTTCAAACTCAGAGCAATCATCTTGCGTTAGCCTCTGAAGTGGGGTGTGTGTGTGTGTGTGTGTTTCATCAGTGAAAACATGTGGCTTAGCATTTTCTTTATGGAAAGTATATTTTTAAGTTCTAAATTTATCAACTATATTAGAAATATTTAAAATTTTAGTTTTCTCTTGAGAGATATTAGACTAGTTTTGGATTTTTAAGGGTACATCTGTTTTTGAACCCTTAGACATCTTAACTTTTTTAAAATTCTTCTCTCATACATTATATTCCGACAGATTCCCCTCCTTCCAATCTTTTCTATCCTCCCACCACCTTCCCTCAATGATCCACTCTTCTTCCATTTCCCTTCAGAAAAGAGCAGGCCTCCTAGGGATGTCAGCCAAACACAGTATAGCGAGTTAATTTTTAAAAACTCTGTTTTCTTCTTGATCATGTGTGCTCCCTGCTTCCTTGGCACTCCGCTGATCATTAGGGTAAATGTTGCTGACGTTATAGATCTGAACAAAGAATGGATGCTGATATCTATGTGTTTCCTATTCTAATAATTCCCAGACTGTTTATTAATTATTTCCTTGTTCTTGATTTCAGTTTAGTCTGTTTATTTTTATTAATCTGCAGTGTGATGGTAGAAGACATCCTTGACTTTCCAATGATGTCACTTAAATTTATTTATTCTGTCTAATTCTGCCCTAACTGGAGACTCTGCTTTGGATATTGTACTTTCCTTTCTTTTTTAAAAAATTTTTATATTTATTTATTCATTATGTATACAATATTCTGTCTGTGTGTCTGTCTTCAGGCCAGAAGAGGGCATCAGATCTCATTTCAGATGGTTGTGAGCCACCATGTGGTTGCTGGGAATTGAACTCAGGACCTTTGGAAGAGCAGGCAATGCTCTTAACCCCTGAGCCATCTCTCCAGCCCCTGTACATTCCCTTCTGAATACTTCAGTTATCATTTGTGTGTGTGTGTGTGTGTGTGTGTGTATGATTTATTTGACCTCCCCATCCCTCTTTCTCTCTTTTTCTGTGATGTCTGTATATGTGCACATGAGTAGTTTAGTCTGTATGGACAGCTTGAAGCCAGTGGTCACATTGTCTGTCTTATTCTATTTCTGGAAGCCTGTACCTTAACCACTGGTTGGGCTGGCTGTCCAACAATTTCCTAGGATAACTTCTGTTTCCACTTCCCTGTGCTCTGACTGCAGGTGTTTGCCAGTGTGTCTGGACATTTGCATGGGTACAAGGGATCTGAACTCCGGTTCCTATGCCTGAACAGCAAGTTCCTTACCAACTGAGCAATCTTCCCAGCCCTTGTAGAATACATTCAGGATAACTTTTTAAGCTGTGTTTTTTTCTTAGCTTATCAATGTCTAGAGAATAAACCCTACCACCACCACTTTGTTTTCAATATATGATTTAATTTTGTTTTGAACAGAGAGCATATTTTTCATAGTCTTGGTTATTTTACATTTTTGAACTTTGTGTTATGATTTTAGCATGTGAAGTTTCAGGAAGGATGCTCCAGAATCTTGACAGGAACAAGTATTCTACAGTCACCAAGCAGAAGGTAATATATAACTTAAGTCTGAAGTTTGACCTTCAGGATTCTTTGGGTCTGCATCTTCTCTTATTTCTGGTTTAGTTATACGACACATTCCTGAGAATCGACAATTGATGCTTTCAAATCATTGTCATGACTTGTCTATTTTTTTTTCATTTTTGTCAATATTGCCTTCTTGTTTTCAAGCCATATTATCAAGGGCATATTTCTTGGTAATTATTATATCATTTATACTTCCATCACTACTTTTATTTAGTTTGCTAATAATAAATCTTCCCCTTGTCAATATATTCTGCATTAATATAAGAATAATAGTCACTTAAACTTGGGCTTTCATGGTACACAACTCTTTTTTTCTTTCATATTTAAAATGGCCTTTTTTTAGAGTACATATGTTCTGTCCATTTTATTTACATTAATTTGAATCTTCTGAGTCTGGAGTGCCTCCTGAACCGAGGCTCCAATTATTTTATCAATTTTCTCATCGAGTTTGAACTTTCTGCTTTTGTATAGAAATATATCATGCATTCACAGTTGATGAAACAATTATGCCTTGGTATTACCCCTAGTATTTTACTCTTTGGGAATTTTATTCTTTTATTTTTATTCGATGAAAGTTCCTTTGCTGTGCTTATTTGTGTGGAATAGAAATTTTAATTGTGTAAATTTAATTTCTTTGTTGCTTTCCTTATTACTTTAAAATTTATTTTATGAGTATGTGTCTGAATAATGCAATGCACGTTTTAACTCAGAGCAAGCTAATTTAGACTGAACCCTGGTGAAATAGAGAAATCTGCTGTAACATAGCTTCAATTATTTGGGCTGTGATTATTATATTTTATGCGTCTCTATGTCTGGAATCTGAATAGATAGTGTTATGGTTTTCATTTCCTTCTAACTCACATTTTAAAGCTTAGGAGAGAAAGGAGGAAATACGTGTGTCTGCGTATATTATGTTGCATTTACACGTATATTTAGGTGGGATATTTTGACATTCTATAACTTTTTATGTTAATTTGAGTTGCCACCTGTTTTCATTTCTTTTTAGCATAAATGATTCTGGCTTCTCATGTACAGCATGTTAGCCTACAAAGCACCATTTACAGCTTCAATTACCTGGCATGTCTTTATTTTGTCTTCAGTCTTGAGGGATACATTTGCTGCCAGAACGACAGAGTTTTGTTGTTCATTTTGCTTTCATTGGCATGAACATGTCACTTCTCTGCCTTTGCATCCCCTTTGTTTCTGAGGGAATGTCTTCTTTTCACTTCATCTCAGTATAACAAGAAATTCTCCTTGACTCTAGCTATGATCCACAACTGGTCAAAATGCAGAACGTATATGACTATGTGGTGCCCAATCCTAGCTCATATCATCCCAAAGCAAGTCATATACCCAAGGCTCAGGGTAAATTGTGGAAAGGGGGAATAAATACTGTAAGAACTAGAAGGCCATGACGTCTGCTATGAAACAGTGTCGCCTACAGATGACAAAAAAGCTGTTCTCGTGAGCTCGATAAACAGGACGGTTTCTTCAACAAGATCAGCATAATGACACCAGTTGATATGCTAAAACAGATGGGGCAATTCCACATAGTCCCACCCCTGGAATAAAAGCTGTATGGAGACAAGTCCTGGTGTGTGTGTATGTGTATGTGAGAGAGAGATAGAGAGATAGACACAGAGAGAGTTAGAGAGAGAGAGAGAGAGAGAGAGAGAGAAAGAGAGTGAGAGAGAGAATTAGTCTCCATCAGGGGGGTGCTCCCACATAAGTTTTCCAAGTCTGGTTAGCCTTGGACATACGTATATATGAACAAAACTTAATGGATTCAATATGTTATACAGACATATATTTATAGATATAGATGACACACACACACACACACACATATATATATATATGTATCATTTACAGTAACAATGATTATTAAGAGGAGATCATGAATTTGTATGGTGGGCACAAGAGAATTTGAAGGGAATAAAGATAGGCGTGTGTGTGATTGCAGTGTAGTGCTTATGTAAGTACTTCTCAAACATATTTAAGAAACCTATTTAGCTGCAATATAACTGTACATGAATATCTTAATATTTCTCTTAACTCGGAATTTGTTAATCTTCATTAATTTATAGATGAATATTTTTTGCTAACATTTGGGGAGCTTAGGGGTTATATTCTTTTCATCTTTTGCCTCCCTCTTTCCTTTCATGTCTTGAGAGGTCCATGATGTGCTTATTGATACCCTTCATTTTCAGCTACTTGTGAGACATTTCTCCTTGATAATAAATTGGACAAATCTGATTGTTCTGTCTTTAAATTCAGCTAGTATTTTTTATCTTTTGGTATCCCAATTCTGTGATCCAGTTACCCTCATGTAATTTTCATTGAATATTCTTCTCATAGAATTTTTACATGGCTATTCTTATACTTTTTATTTATTTATTGAAATTCTCTACTTATTTATTCATTGTTATTCTTATCTTCCTTAAATATAGCTTTTTTGTCAATGTAATCTTTCCAGTACTTTGAAGTCTCTAGTAGGAACAATATTTGGGTCTCTTCAAAGACATATTTTATTTTATTTTATTGATATTTGTTACACTTTCTTCTTTATTTGTTTTTCTCATATTTTTTTTCCTGAAATCCAATACAATTTAGGGAATATATTGTGCTAAAACTCAATGTTTTCCTAGGTTAATTTCTAATAATGTGTATGTACATGAATTCTGGTTCTTATGGAGACCACAAAAGGGCATAGGGTCCCCTGGAACTGGGGCAATAGGTGGTTGTGTGCCACCTTCTGTGAGTGTAGTGAGTAGAAGGGAACTGTTGCCTCTGTAAGAGCAGCATGTGCTCTTCACTGCTGAGCCATCTCCCCAGCGCCCATGAATATTGATTTATCTTATTTGCCCAAAGTTTTTTTACTTTCATTGCCTTTGTTTTGTTTTGTTCATAGTAACTCCCTTTGACTAAATACATAGAAAATGTGGTATGTGACTGCTGTTGTTCTTGCTCAATTTTAAAAATAAATCTGAGTTTTATTTATACATGTTTTCCTGTGTCACACTGATCTGTGTAGCTTTGTGATCAAGCTGTGTTTGAGAGGTTGTGCTCAAACATCTCAATTCAAGACGTCGCTACTCTCTGCCAATAAATCTGTGTATTCTGAGACACATACACCAATTCACTCATGCTTTAAATTGGCTGTGGTTTATACTTCCTTCAGGTCCCGTCCCACATATGTGTAGATTTTAAGCAAGCATCATGTGTGGGTAACTTTAGTTTTAGCGCACCTTGTGCGTGTGCATAGCATGTTAGTTATCTAGGAAATGACAAAGAACTTTTCAAGGCACCGGATGGCTGTCCCATATCTCAGAATCTCTTTTGAAATTTCTGACTCTGCCACATTTTTGTTTGGCTCACTGAGTATTAATTGGTTGGAGGTAGGGATGGCTGGAATCGCTGACAGTGCTGTTTGGTGTAGGATGCTTTCTTTTTCCTGCTTACTGCAAGTCAGCCTTCTCCTTTGATGAGTTTGTTTCTCACAGATGGGCCCAGCTAATATTAGAGCCCTCAGGGCAGAAGATGAATAGGGAGCACAGGATGGAAGCAGCCGAAGGCAAGGATGGCACCAATTTGAGTTTTCACTCATTTAACCTGTTCTTTAATTTTTTTTGAAAATCTATTATATGAGCACTGTGTTGACGTCATTTCTGCCCTTCTTTCTTCCCTCTAGCTATTTCCATATGTCCCCTCACTTCTTCTCAACTGCATGGCTTCAATTTTAATGGTATTCATTCATTAATTGTGATAGACAAACATGTATGCAGCCTGATGAATCCATTTAGTGTTGTTCACATGTAGGGTATATGTTTGTATTTAGGGCTTACTACTTGAGATAAGGTAACCTGTCATGTGTAGCTCCATGGGTAAGACTGATTCTCCCTTCCTAGGCAGCAGGTATTAGCTGTCCGTTGCTCCTCCTCTAGGGGTGGAGGCTTGAGAACGTTTTTCTAGCAATCTTGACATGACAATTGTTGTTGAGTTTTCCTATCTGAAGTTCAGCATTTTTTAAAAAAATATTTATTCATTTATTATGCATGCAATATCTGCCTACATGTGTGCCTGCAGGCCAGAGAGGGCACCAGATCTCATTACAGATGGTTGTGAGCCACCATATGGTTGCTGGGAATTGAACTCAAGACCTTTGGAAGAGCAGGCAATGCTCTTAACCACTGAGCCATCTCTCCAGCCCCAGCATTTTTTTTTTATAAATTCTGTGTCACAATTTGATTGACTGCTATTAGGTTATTTCCAAAGATATTCCTTTTTGGTTTTCTTTTCCTTTTCTTTCTTTTCTTTTTCTTTCTCTCTTTTGTTTAGTTTTTCGAGATGGGGTTTCTCTTTGTTGCTTTGGAGTCTGTCCTGGAACTAGCTCTTGTAGACCAGACTGACCTCGAACTCACAGTGATCCGCCTGCCTCTGACTCCCTAATCCTGTGTTTAAAGGCATGCACCACCACCGCCCCACTTCCAAAGATACTCTTTAGTTTGCTTCAATCATTGCCTTTTTGCTTGCTTGTTTTTATTTATTTATTTATTGGTTATATCTGCCTGGCTTGAAACTCATGATATCACCAGGCATGACTGTGAATTTGCAATCCTCCTGTTTTAAGCCTCTCAAGTGTTCAAATTACAGTTCTGTGTCCTGTCTTCATGTTAACATAAACGGAAAGCATGAAAGAAGCCATGAGAAAGTAGCTATCACACTTGGCTCATTTAAAGAAAATCATGCATACTGTCCCTCTTCCTCCTTCTTATCACACGATATCAGGTCACTTTACAGTTTGGCTCCATGCATTTGTTATTAACATCCAAATTAATAGGTAGTTTCCAGGACCTGAACACAGCACTGCAACTTTGGCTTCATTCCATAAAGTAGTTATACCTGTACTCTATACAAAGCAAACTACATTAACCTAAATTTAGTAGACAAAACTGAAAGTTCAGCTGCTCAGGATACATTGTTTTGGCTTTAGCTGAGGATCTATTATGAGAAAAGACACTAGATTAGATTTCCATCAGAGGAAGTGGTCACTTATAAATAAACACCTTTGGTCTTAGGTTTTGAATGTAGCAGGAGCGGATCGGCAGGGTAAATGGAGACTATAATAATATTAATGAGATTCAGCATTTCTTGAATACATTTCATCTTTTGAGTACTATAAAGGGTTTGGAAAATTGTAATTCTTTTCCTGCTTTGATGTCTTGCTGGTGAGAAAGCAGAAACCAGCCGGAGCAGGCCGCATGGTTAGACTCACAGTTAGCAGGGAGATGAGCTTGATGGGGGTCTGTGGGTGGACACTCGCTGAATGAACCCCCGTTGCTTGATGGATATGCAATGGGGCCAGTCATCTCGAGAAAGGCCCTTAGGAACTAGGTGGCAATCTGAGAATAATTTTCCTTGCCATGGCTAGTTGTAAAGTAGACTGATAAAAAGGATGATCAGTGTAAATTTTCAAATGAGACCAGTTTATGCAATACTAGTGATGCATGGTTCCAGCCTACATCAGTTTCTGTGATGGTCCCCAGCAAACTGCTGCTCTCTAAGAGGGTCCCTAACAATCAGTTTCCCTGAATGTTGAGGTACCAGTTTGCCATACATATTGGGAGTATATCCAGCACAGTAAGTAGACATTTCTACCATTAGCATTGTAGCAAATAAATCACTGAGGGACTAAGCAATGCAAATCAGAATTGCCAGAGATGTTAAATCTAAGGGCATTTATTAAGCAGAACAACAGGTTGCACAAACAAGATCAGACCCTCTAGTAATTCTTCCCCTTTGACTCAATATTCTGCAAATTACAAGGAAATATTAGGATAGCATGTTTTAGGACGCTGAATCTGGACAGACTTTATTAATTTCAGATGAAAATGGAACAAAAATATCTGAAATGGGAAAAATTGCAGGTCTGGGCAGATTCACCCCCAAGCTTTGTGTGTATGACACTGGATCTGGTAGGTTTCTTATCTGTCACCAACTGTGGCTAGTCACATTTACTGGAACATGGATGCTCATCCTGACAGTATGTGTTGGCACTGCATTCAGGCACTCAGGAGCCCTGGGCTCCTGTCAGAAGATACCTCTTCCAGCAGGATGCTTTAGTTTTAATGAGAAGTCACAGAAAAAGTAATTGCTGACATTTGTGCAAGTGTGACAATAAAAAAGAGTGCTATCCGAGCCGAGCCTCTCTGTCCAATCATGCTGCCCTAGGAGACCTCAGTGCTAATGCCTCATAGGGCCTAGAACATAGACCCAGCCACTTGTGTGCGGTCGTTCAGTTGCCTTCAGCACAATCATACTCAGTGCAAAGGGTAAGATATCTTTGCTGTGCAATCATTTAGGCATGAAACACCTATTTCGTATAGGTAGAAAGGAACTGATAACTGGATGTGAAAGGGACAGTCATTTCCAAAGCGGAAGAGGTAGCAAGATGTCACCATCTCTGCAGCCTCAGGCTATGAACATTACCTATTCATTCATTCATCCTTTATTTTATTAAGCAGTGTCTGGACATGGCCCGGGTTAGATGTTGGAAGAATCACCAATATGCAGAGGGCATGTTCATTGCTTTATTTGATGTCCTGATCTTATTTCTGTCCCTTCTGTTCTCTCCCTCTGTTTCACTCGTGTCCTACAGCAGTTGTCACATGTCATTTCTGTGAGCAGAACTTAATTAAATTTTACTAAGAATAAGGATCCAATTGCCCTCATACTGCAGGTAGACTGTAGCTGTACCACCTCTGCCTGTGTTCTGTGACCTTGCTTTGGGACATTCTTTATTCGCCAGAGACCATTGTCTCTTTCTCTCGGGCAACACTCTGTGTTCTGTTCACTGTTTGTATTAAGATACAAAATTATGAATTATGTTAGCTTTGAAATGGTTTTATTTATTTATTTATTTATTTATTTATTTATTTTGGTGGCAGCTCATGCCTTTAATACCAGCACTTGGGAGGCAGAGAGAGGCAGTCCTTTGTGAATTGAGATCAGCCTGGTCTATAAGATCTAGTTTCAGGACAGTCAGGGCTGTTACATAGAGAAACTCTGTCTCAAAAAAATCAAAACAACAACAACAACAACAACAACAACCTTCATAATAACATAGCATTGACATAAACAATGAAGTCACTTAATTACAAAATGAAAAAACATTATGAAGCCTATAGAAGCACTATTTAAATTAATGTTGAGAGTGAAATAGAATTAAAACATTTTAAACAAATACAATTTCAAGTAGCAGGAGCTGACCTCACATTACGTAGCCAAGAATTGTCCCAAATTTCTGATGCACCTGATGCTACTTCTCTAGAACTGGGATGAAAGGGGAGTATGTATTCTCATGGTTATCTTGTTATTTAAATTCTCCATGGCCTCTTCTAAATATAATACAGGAGTAGTAATTACCCATATGTTGTGAGGCTTTCAAGACATCCAATAGCCACTGAAATAAAAGGTGCATACTACGCAGTCATCAATCTTTGTATCATATGGTCATTCTCAAAACTCAGAGAAAATGAAAAGTCAATATGCATATATGTGTGTAGATATATGTATATGTATATACATATGTATGTATATACATATATGCATATGGACAGCAGCAATGCTAATAACAGACACATTCTGTCAGTTGGATATTTTGTAAAATATCTTACCTTAATAGTTATTATTGCACTTATTTGATAAAGAAACTTAATTATAAGAAATCATTAATTACTTCCTACCATCACTTCTAAGATGTACTTTGACGGAGTGCTGTACCAATTGTTAAACTGACTAGATTTATAAGATTCTCCAGTGAATGTGGCTGAAGGGACGTGTCCTAGTTAGGGCTCCTATTGCTGTGATAAAACACCATGATCAAAGCAACTTGGGGAAGAAAGGGTTTATTTGATTTACACCTCCATGAAACTGTATATTATCAAAGAAAGTCAGGACAGGAACTCAAACAAGGCAGGAACCTGGAGGCAGGAGCTGATGCAGAAGCCTTTGAGAGGTGATGCTATTTATTTGCTAGCTTGCTCTTCCTGAATTACTCAGGTTGTTTTCTTATAGAACCCAGGACCACCAGCCCAGAGAGAGCATCACTCACAATTGCCTGGACCCTCCCCCAATCAAAAGAAAATGCCTTATAGGCCTGCCAATAGGTTGGTTCTTCTTCTTCTTCTTCTTCTTCTTCTTCTTCTTCTTCTTCTTCTTCTTCTTCTTCTTCTTCTTCTTCTTCTTCTTCTTCTTCTTCTTCTCCTTCTCCTCCTCCTCCTCCTCCTCCTCCTCCTCCTCCTTCTTCTTCTTCCACACCAACCACAGTTTCCACTCCCTCCTCGCCTTCAGTTTCCTCCTCTCACCTTACTTCTACCCTTCCCACGCTCACTCCTCTATCTGTTTCCATTCAGATGGGGCAATGTCTATCATGGTATATCAAGCTGAATCAGAATCAAGCTCCTTCCTCCTGCATCAAGGTTGAACAAGGCATCCCACCATAGAGAATAGGTTCCAAAGATCCAGCTCATGCATCAGGGGCAGGTCCTGGTGTCACCGCTAAGGGTTTCACTAAAAACCAAGCTACACATTTGTCACCCAGATATAGAGGGCCTAGGTCAGTGCCATGTCAGCTCCCTAGCTGTACATCTAGGGTCTGTGAATTCCCATAAGCTCAGGTGAGCCTCCTCTGTGGGTTTTTCCATCGTGATTTTGACTCTCCTCCCCCTTGATCATACAATCCTTCCCCTCTCTTTTCAGCTGTACTCCCAGAGCTCAGCCCAGTGTTTTGCTTGGATCACTGCATCTGCTTCCATCAGTTACTGGAGGAAGGTTCTATGACAATTAGGGTAGTCGCCAATCTGATTACAGGAGAAGGCCATTTCAGGTACCCTCTCTCTCCACTCTTGCTTAGAGTCTTAGCTGGGCTCATCCTTGTGGGTTCCTGGGAATTTCCCTGGCACCAGGTTTCTCCCTAACTAATGTCATAATGACTTCCTTTATCAAGATAATCGCTTTGATTACTGGTGGAGACATTTCTTAATGGAGGTTGCTTCCTCTCAGATGACTTCAGCATGTGTCGAGTTGATATAAAACTGGCCAGTACCTTTGAGCAACATTCCATGTCACAGAAGTGGAAAGATCAGCAGCTCTCATCTCTTAGCTCTTTTCTGATAGCAGCACCTTCATCTACTATTCTGGGAAAAAGGGCGGAGGTGAGAGGGAAGAGCACAAATACGATGCTCTTACTGGGAGACAATTCAATTAGGTCTGCGGATTCTCTCTCTCCCGAGACTATTAATCCCCAGGGTTTAGGAAAGGTGCTGGTCTTTTCTCACAGAGAATGCTAGAACTGCTCCCACTCTATCCACCTAGCCTTTCAGGAAGGGGCTGAGATAAAATCTGATGAGGGCTACAGAGACATATATTACCGGGTCAACTATCCATCATCAGTGTTCTTTACTAGGCACTGAAAAATGGGTCTGGGGAAGAAAGCTAAGATACATATTAGACATGTACAGTAAAATGAAAGAGTACATGTATGTGTGTGTGCGTGTGTGCGTGTGTGTGTGTGTGTCTGCATCTGCTAATGTTAAACATATTCCTCAATTACTTCTCTGCCTTACTTTTTGAGACAGGTTTTCTCACAGAACTCAGAGCTCACTGATTTGACTAGGCTGCTTAGCCAGGAAGTCCCAGAAACTTCTTTCTCCAGTGCTGGGACCGAGGCACATGCTGCCATGCCTAGCTCCTTCCATGAGTTCTGGGGGACTGAAGAACTCAGATCTGCTGCGTGTGCAGCAGTTATTTTACTGACTGAGCCATCTCCCTCTCCCTCCAGTAAATGGAGCTTTCGATTTTCTCAGAATTTCCAGAAAACTCTTTGGAAAGAGCAAGTACTTTCTGATCAAAGATGTCAGGATAAATTTTGATTTACTCATAATTCATCTAATTCTGCCTCCTAAAAACTATCTAGAATGGCAGCTTGTAAAAGAACTAGAAGCAGTAGTAGGAAAGAAAGGTAAGCATCAACTTGAACCTGACAGGTAAAGGATAGGGACGGGAAGTGATAGGCCTGCCATAGCTTTGCTCGTGGTGGTCTTGGGCTCCATGTTAAAAACATGGCAGCAGTGGCCAATAGAAATTTGCCTTCTGGATATGAAAAGGGAGGTGGTTCAGAAGGTCAGACCTATGAGATTTAAGTGATTCATTCACTTGCCTGTATCTGTCACAAGTTTCCACTTTTCTTATGATTATCTACTTGTGTCTGATTCACATGTGTGTTTAGGAATGCTGTCATGGTGCATAGGCATATTCCAACTACCCCGTTTAGTTTGTCATGTGGATGCCCCTACCTCTGTCTCTTCAATGCTGGGGACATAGTAGGCTTGCACACTCACTGAGTCCTCACACTTGAGATTTACAGGGGTCCTCACACTTGATTTGCAAGTGTTTTATCCATTGAACCATCTCTTCAGATCCTCCTTTGTTTATTATTGAGTTCTGAGGAGACTGCTGTGTTTGCCTTATTCTCCATGGTCATACCTTTTACTCCAGTGGATATTGTTGAATGGATGAATGGATGGTTGAGCATTTCTTGAGTCTCCTAAAGTACATGTCTGGAACAACATGGATATTCCATTCTAACCGATCTTCCGTCTGTTACATACAATGTAGACATTGTGACTTTAGAAATTCCTAGTTCCTTTCCCATTACTCCACTTCACACACTAGATTATTACTATGAACATTATTCTTCCAACATTCCGATATGCTTGAAACACTCCAGGGCTTGCTTCATAGCAACAGTCTACGATGTGTTACCTAAGATGAGCATCTCTTGTGGTAATCACCAGAGCATCTGTCAAGTCCCTTTCCTTGTAGCAGGAAGGAGAAAAGAGGCAAGAGGCTGTGGAATTGATCCCCTACCCAAGAGGCAGTTGGCTCTGAGGTTCAGAGCAATGGTGCTTGGCCCTAGCTAAGAAGCAGCTGCGGATTTGTAGGCATGCAAAGGTGGCATCCTTTGCTTGACCAATTACATCAAAATTGATGGGTGTGAGAAGGCTCTGGCTTGGACCATTTAAAAGCTCCCCAGGTACATCATAGTGCGGTCAGACTTGAAAGTTTATGAGTTGTGGTTCTTTAATTTTGCTCTAGTTAGGATCACATTAGGAAATTTTAAAAATCCCAAAGCTTATGGTACATTCCGTATCAATTAAATCAAATCTCTGGAGTCCTACCAAGAGCTCTACTTTCTTACAGCTCCCTCCATAATCCCAATGAGCAGCCAAGTGTGAAAATCAGTATGGGAGTCTAAGGGACTCTGTATACACTTGATAAAATGAGCTAATGTTATTTGCTCATTGAATTCCAGTTAGTAGCACTGGTTCAGAGCTTTGACTCAAACTAAATAGATGTTTAGCCATCCTATAAGGCTATCCTTTGACCTGAATAATCCTTACAGGTAAGCATGCAGAGGAGAACTAATTATCTTTTTTATTATGTCATGATTTCTAGGTATCAGAAATAACAGAAATAGAATTAACCACTATTGCTTTTGTACTGAGTCTTCAAAGCAACCTTGAGAAGTGAATAATACCATCCCAAGTTTAGAGACAAGGAAGCTGATACTTACAGAAACTAAAGAACAAGTCCAAGGTCATTCAGGGGAAAGGGACTGGAAATAGGACCTGGCCTATGTTCTAATGACATGAAGGCCCAGGTTCTACTTACAACACTTGGCTTCTGTTATATAATAAGAGCTGCATTGAAATATAATTTATATACCATAAAGCTCACTTTGTTTAAGTGCACAGTGATTTGTAGGAAATTTATAGGGTTGTATAGCCATCGCCACATCTCTCTTTAAAACATTTCCATCAGCCCTGAAAGATCCCTTGTGCCCATTTATTTGATTGGCTTCAAAGAATGGAAGAGCAGATGTATGGAAACCTGGGTTTTATTCCCAACCCTGCCATTTATATAGTCCTCTGACCTTGAAGAATACAGCAAACCTCTCTGGGCCCCAGTTATTTTTAATTAATCACTCAGAGATAATAATTCCTGCCCGAGGAGAAAGGTCACATAAAGCGCAGGGAGGTGCACTGTCGCGGAGCGCCCGGAGAGAGGAAAGTGCTGCCGTTTTCAAATGGCTGGGAATCATTTTCACCTTCAGAGCGATTTGGATCTGAAACGGAGCTCAGAGAGCCGCAGTCACACAAGCCCGGCTCTCGCTCTCTCTCCCTCACTTTTCTCCTTTCCTCATTCTCTCGCCTCATCGATGCGTGTCCCCTGACACTCCTCCGCGAAGCCGCATTTCCACCAGGCATCTCAGCGGGCAACAGCGTACATCTCTTCTGACCGCTGGAGTGACAGTTGATATTCAAGTCAGTGTGGCTTCGAGCTCTGCTATGGTTCTTCAGGGTTTTGCCGTCGCTGGCAGAAGCCTGAGGTGCCCATATGCTCCTGTAATGACTAACTGTCAGGGAGATGCATGGTGTCCTTTCAGCAGGAGAACACAAACAGATGTGGCGCACCATGGTATTTCTGGCTCCTTAATTAGCACTGTGAGAGGTGACAAGGGGTCCGACCGGATGCATTCCATCAGAGTCGCAGGAGAGTCAGGCTAAAGTATCGTCTTGTTTATCTGGCTCCCAAGTAAGCAGCCAACTTTGTTGAGCAGCAAATGCACTCACGGCGTATCTTTTTAAATTGTTTGAAGCTTCAATGTTTGACTTGAGCTGGTGTGCATGTATGTGCTCTATGTATGAGTTCACGGGTATAGGACAGAGGTTGATGTCTTCCTCAATGACTTACTTTTTGACCCAGGTCTCTTCTTGAACCTGGAGAGCCCCATGGTGGCTAAACTGACTAGCCAGAAAGCCCCAGGGATTCACCCGCCTCTGGCCCCAAGCCCTGTAACTGAAGAAGCTTATTGGCACATCAGGCTGTTTATGTGGTTCTTGGGGATCCAGACTCTGGTCCTCATGCTCACACAACAAGCACATAACTCAGTGAGTTATGCTACCAGTCCCCTTGGGATATTTTACTGTCTTCATAGAGCATATCCTGGACTGGTCTCCCTTTGCAATAATCACTTCCTCTAGATAAGAACATCAATGTGCAGTCATTAAGTTATGAATAGTGTTTGAATCTCTGAGTAATTTTTCCATGTCTCCCTTTCTCCACATTGCAGTATCCAGTTCTTATCTTCTACCTGTCAATGCTTACCCTTTCTACCCAGCATTCCAGCGTCATCACTTTTGGATAATCCCCATGCAATAAAGGGTGAAGATCTAAATCTCACATTGAGCGGCATAGTTGACCTGTTCACATTAAGCCTGCCCGATTTAGACTGAAGATGGGTGACCATTCAGGATAAGGCTTCACCTTTGTATTTAAAGTTTCTATTCACAAGTATTTGGGAAATGTCTACTATATATAAAACATGTGAGCCGTAATTGGGGACTAGTTAATGAACCATATAAATAAATAATGAATATGTTAGAAGCTTACTTTCAAGCCAAGATGTTCTAGAAGTTCATCAGTTGGTGATTATAGACCATTTCTAGAGTGTCCTAATAATCCCAGGGCCAGAATGACACATGTGTGGTTATTCCTGCAATGAATTCGAACTCTTACCACCTCTGCCTCAGATTGCCTTCTGATCCACACAGCTAGGCACCAATGTGGGAGACATGAGCCTCTTCCCATTGAGCATCTGGCAGATTTCACTGTTCCCAGCCACAATGGAACGCTGGAACAGACAGCTGCATGGGAAAGGCGATGGCGATATAAATACATGTTTAATTGCACATCAATTACAATTACTTACTAGGCTGCGTTTATTTAAATGCAGTGTAATTAGAGCAAAAACCTTGATTTAATCATAACCCTATCAAACGCAGATCCCTTCATCTTCCCCGTATTGCTGTGCGCCTTCTGTTACCCTCCATGCTGATGCTGAAAGAGGAATGGAGGAGGCAGAATTCATTCAGGGCACAGGCCCTTGCAGAGTATTCTCTCCTTCTTCTGGACCTCTGCTCAGGAGCTGCCGAGCAGTTCGCCCTGCCCTCTTCTCTAACGGCTCCTGATGAGGGGGACTGATTAGCTAGAGTGACTTATTAGAAGTATAACTCATCCCTGATGGCAGGCTTCATAACCCAGGCGCCCAAGATTAGTAAGGACATTACATAGGTTCAGCCTCCAGAGATAAATTACATCTTGGAATGGACCCTCTCCGAGGGCCTATGGCTTATTTCTTATCACTGTTGATGGGGCCGGGCTTGACATCACTGCAAAGGGGTGGACAGCAGGCAGGCACACTGTCTTTCACGGTTAGCTCCAGGCTGTATCTTTGTTCACCCCCCACGTTCTTTCATTATCTCTTGCCTTTCCTGTCCCTGCTTCCCAAGAGGCTGAGGTGACATCTCAGTGTGTTTGAAAAGAGAATGCCCTTTCTCGGTCCACGCATAAAAGCATTGCTCTGCTGAACCCCTAACAATGAAAATCTCTAAATTCATTGCTTGATTTCTTTTCTCACCCAACAATGACTGCATCTATGACTTCAGGGAAGCAAAGTAGACATAGACCTTATGACTATGTCATGGAATGGATAACTGAGAACTGGATCTAAAAGAGGGAAGAGCTGACACACGTCCATGTGAGACAATTGTGTGATTCTTGGCTTATCTCCTGGTTCACATAGGTAATCCTCATACTTCCTGTCAGACGGAAGATGGACATCTCTTTAGAACCTTAATATTACAATAGCGTGCATTGAGTTTTGATTCTGTGACCATTGTTTCTTTATTGTTCTTTATAACAAAATATGAAGTACTCACCACTGTCATTTCAGTGATCTAGATTAGAAAATAGATATGCAAAAGAGTTAGTTATGTTGGCTTGAAACCACATGGATAATCTTGAGATAACCACTAATGTTTGTGGAATGCAGAACCAGACACCATATATGTATGTATATATATGTGTGTGTGTGTATGTGTGTGTGTATTCCAGAAAGATAGACATCATGGTGGAGACTTCAGTCATTTCCCAGATGTACATCTATTACCAGCTCCTGTGCACGTCACATATTCGCTGCCTCTTCAACCCGCTCCTATTCCTCTGTACCCCATGGCTGGCACATGGACCTCAGCACTGTTTACTCTCCGTTGACTCCTGCAGTTGCTGCCTGTCTGAGTGCTCTTCCTCTATCCTTACTTAATAGCAGAGGTGAACTGAAAAGAGGCAAATTCCTTGCTACTGCTGACACTAACTCTCTAACTGCTCCCCACCCTTCCCCTCCTCTTGTGTTGCTCCTCCCACTCCTTCTGACTGCTGCCCAAGCTGCTCGCTGCACATCTTTGCTCTGGTCTTTGACCTCCTTTTATTTCCTATCCCAAAATATATGCTTTGTATGTATTTTTCCCTCTGGTTGGACTCCTCTGAAGTTTTCCCTACCTTCCTTTGTCCAGTTAACTCTCTCCCGTCTTTAAATCTCAACTCTAAAAATGCCTTTCTCCGGGAGACCTTTTCTGACTTTTCCTGAGAAATCAGATCTCCTGCGACACACTTAGAGGCTCACTCTTTATGCTCTCCTCTAACGACTTCACTCCACTCTGGCTCCCCAGTGGACTCTGAGATGGAGAGGCAGGAGCATCCCTGGCAGCACCGAGAAGGGGTTCAGTCGATACTGACTGACGTGATGAGTGAACACACTCAATTTAGAAGTCACTTCTCTATTTCCTCATGTCTGTCTTCCTCGTTACAACTCCTTTACCACATCCCACACCTGAGCTTCTTCGTTCCCACATGTTTTCCTGGCAGTGAAGTAGTGAAATCTTGCCTTTATTGTGAGCCCTTGCCAGAGTTCCCTTCCTTCCAGAATAGTCTATACAGTTTCCCTTTTCACTCTGACCAGTTAACACCTTACAGTCACTACACAATCTAGGGTCCTTCTTTGGCAGATGGTATACAAGTCTTTGGTGTTATAAAGTCTCCACAGTACAATCTCCCAGAATGGAGACATGGTGTTTAGTAGAATATGAACGGACAATGGGAAAAATACTCAGTATAAAAATATGGATAAGTAATCAATAGGTGCTACACGGTAGATTGAAGAAAATGATTTAGAAACCAGGCTTGTCAGAAATTCTTTTATACTTCAATATGATGGGGCTATAGACAAAATCCCAGCTCACCAACCCCATGCAATATTCCCAGACTGTGTCAGTATAGTACTAAACTTGGAAGAATGAGTAACAATTCTGGATTCAAGGAATTCTCAGGTCACCAAGGGATGGTGTCTGTGTGTATGTGCATGTGCGTACGTGCACATGTATGTATACTGTGAGTGTGTTCACATATATGTGTCCATGTATAGATGGAGAGAGAGAGCAGGAGCGGAGATATATTCCAATACGATGCCCTTTCCTTCCTCTCCTTCCTCATTGATTTCTTCCTCTATTTCTTCTAAAAATAATCACTAAGAGCCTATTATGTTAATGACAAGTTTCTAGGCACTTGGTATTCCACACATACCAGAATCATCATGCTGCTTTTTAAGAGTTTAGCTCTTGGGTAAAGATTAGAGTTACAGCTTCAGGTTACGGAGCAAACATAAGCAAAGGTGATATAGGAGAAAGGTGGTATGTGTCACAAAACAGCAAAATTTGAATGGTGTAGGGAGATGCTAAGTCTCTGGAGATAGAATGAATGAGGAGTGAGTGTGTGTGTGTGTGTGTGTGTGTGTGTGTGTGTGTATGTATGTCTGTGTACACATGTATACAAGCATATGAAGTAGGGTGTGCAAGACCAACCTGAAATACAATTATATGCAGATCGCAAGCCGTTTAGCGCCCCTTACTAAGACCTCGTATATTTGATTTGTTAAGCAATTCTGAAAGCTTGTAAAAGAATCAGAACCTCAGAAAGACTGTCTTCCCTACATCCACAGAGCTTCCTGGTGCTATGACCAAGATTCCACACTATGCTCAACTCTTCCAAAATTCACTGTTCTTCTGCTGTCAAATTAGTAAAAGCGTACTTGAAGGTGTGTGGAAAAGAAAGAGGCTACTGCTAATCATTGTGCTAGAAAGTGTGAAAAGAGCAAGTAAGTGAGTCTAGTTGTGACCAACACACAGTGGAAGTGTCTAGCACTGGTCACTCAGAAGGCCAACAGTGGTGTTCAGCCTATCCCAGGTCAATCTGGTCCTACCAGGGATAACCAGAGCCATTTATGTGTATATAAGGAACACACATAGATAAAACTTGAATACCAGTGTGGCAAGAAGGTGTTGTGGGATGTCCTGTACATGTGTTGCTCTTATTGGTTAGTGAATAAAGCTGCTTTGGTCTATGGCAGGGCAGAAAATAGCCAGGATGGAAGAGATATAGAAAGAGAGTAGGCGGAGTCAAAGAGACACCATGTAGCTGCTGAAAAAGACAGACACCTGTAACTTTACCCGGTAAGTCACAGCATTGTGGCGATGCACAGATTAACAGAAATGGGTTAAATTAGGATATAAGAGCTAACTAGCAATACACTTGAGCCATTGGCCAAACAGTGTTGTAGTTAATAGAGTTTTGTGTGATTATTCTTGTCTGGATGGGCAGGAAACTAAAGCGCAGTCTCTTTTCCTTAAAAAAAAAAAAAAAAAGGCTGAAAAAGCCAGTGGGATGGAACCAAATGTTCAAAGCATCTTTCTTTTCCCAGACAGTGTAAAGGAGAAGGATTTGTAGCCCCTTCTAATTAATGCATCTCCTTTAAGGGCCATTGTTTTAGAAATCCACGCTATTTGAAACGAGGCCTTTTAGGTTGAAATATCACTTCCACCAAAGATTTTTGTTTCAAACCAAACATTGAGCAATTCCAGACAGGTTCCATCTCATGAGGTTGTCGGAACATAAGCCTTACCATGAGAGACTCAGACATCTGCAGCAGATATGAGGAAATCAGTTAGAAACAAACCATAAAGTGATCTGGCACTGAGCACAGAGCATATGAGAACACAGGGCCTACAGACAACAAACACTTTCCAATCAACCATACCGGGTTCTGAATTCCATCTCCAGCTCTTACTAGCTGTCTTCTCTTGTGCAATGAATGGCACCATCTGGGCTCTATTTTACTGTGTATAAAATGGGATGAATGGGCATGGGAACATAGGCCAGAAAATTAAATCTGGGATGAAAGAAATTTGAATCTACTGCTGGACTTTTACTGGGGCTGGTCTGATCTTCTCCAAAACTCTGTGTGTGTGTGTGTGAGTGTGTGTGTGTGTGTGTGTGTGTGTGTGTGTGAGAGAGAGAGAGAGAGAGAGAGAGAGAGAGAGAGAGAGAGAGAGAGAGAACACATGTGTGTGTGCATTAATAGTGACTCGGTGGTTTAAGGCTGGATTTCTCAATATCCTTATAAAGCAGTCACTCAACAACAATGAAAATGGCTCAGGTAATTATGCCACTCTGAGCCTCAGTTTTGCATCTGTAAAGGAAAGAGAATGAGACCACGTCCATGTCATGTTTCTAGGATTGTAGGAGGCGATGGTTTAAGGGTTGAGAATCGAGTCTAGTCAAACAAGATCCCAGTGCACTGGCATTCTTATTATTAATCATCAAAGCACCACCAGGGGAGACAGTATTCCTTCATTCTCTTTGTGCCAGCAATATGGTTTCTCTCTCTGTTCTGGTATATCTTTTATATTCATATCAAGAACAGTCTCTCACTTAATTTTCACAATCTGTCATATTATATTTTCCTGACTATATGAATCTCATTCTCCTGTTTAGATGCATATATCTATGTGGACAAAATATATGTATTTGTACACATATCCTTGCATAATTTCATCCTCTTATTCAGTCAGCTTAGGAGAATAAGAGCTAAATGCAGCTGTGAAGCACAGAAGCTGTTCCTTAGGCCCTGATTTATAAATGTTTTAGAGTAACATCCAAGCATGGTGACATTACATGACTGCAAATTCAGCTCCGGTACTGGGACCTTCAGCAGGTCTTGTTTGACAAGCAATTCTGAAGAACTTAATGTTTCATAGCCTCCTCATTACAAATCTTTCTTCTCATGTCTCTCTCTTTGTCTCTGTCTCTCCTTCCTTTCCTCTCTTTCGCCCGTGTGTGTGTGTGTGTGTGTGTGTGTGTGTGTGTGTGTGTGTGTGTGTGTGTGCGCACGTGTGTACAGAGACTCTCAACTGTTTGGATGAATGCACACTTCTATGTTTATGAAAATGTTAGTGAACCAGTCACCTCTAGTCAGAAATATCAGTTCTCTGCTATGTCTCTCTAGGCAGAGAGCTACAACAAGGTTGAAGGGGATGGGGAAGCCTTACATTCCCTGTTTCCTCGCCTGTTAGTTACCCTTATATCCAGGATGTGGGGATGTAGGAAGTTGTGTTCATCTCATTCCTGCCCTTGATGGCAGTGTAATTCTAACAGATGATATTAATTTTAAAATTATTTTTCTTCATGTGTCTGTGTAGATGATTTTCATTGACCTTGGATGCCATATGAAAGTATTGAATCTCTGAAAACTGGTATTAAAATGATTGTGTGTAAACAGAGACTGATCTTTCGTTTCCCAGTCACCCAGACCCAAATAATCACATAGAAATTATATTAATTACAACACTGCTTTGCCTATTAGCTCAGGCTTCTTATTAACTAACTTTTACATCTTAAATTAACACATTTCTCTTCATCTGTGTATTGCCATGAGGCTGTGGCCTTCCAGGAAGGTTCTGGGCATCTGTCTCCTTCAGCAGCTACATGGTGTCTTTCTGTCTTTACCTACTCTCTCTCTGTGTTTCTGCTCTGATTTCTTACCTGGATTTATTACGCTCTGCCATAAGCTGAAGCAGCTTGTTTGTTAACCAATAGTAATAAAGCATAGTCATAGTGTATAGAGGGGAACCCCACATCACCTCTCATTTTCTATCTAAATAAAATATAAGGTTTTAACATTAACATACTAAAATTACAAATAACAAAACAGGTACCAAGCAAGAATTACACATACAATATTTAGCTTATTTGTGTCTGGGAAGTTTCATATATAATTTATCTTTTATCATAACTAAGGAAAACTATAACTAGAACTATCTGTCTAAAACTCTTCAAAGACCCCAGAAGGATATAATAATACCTAAGTAAACAAGAAGTACATTGTAAGCAACTTCCGAAGTTCTAGAATTGACAGAGATATCTTGCTGCCTAGACAGTCACAAAAAGTTATTCTGTAGTGTTGGGGCATCTATCTTCAACCTACAGGCCCATAGTATCTGACAGACTTTTCATGGAAGCAGGAAATTTGAAGATCTGTTCTGCTTTACAATGTTAAAGTTCATCAGTTGCTTTCTTCTGTGTCCTGCGGAATATTTGACATTTTTTTTCTGTGAATCAGGAACCCAAAAGGACCATCCCATCTTTTCAAAAGTTCAGTAATTATTTCTCTGTGGGTCCTGCATGTCGAGTTTATATATCATATCATCAAAAAATCCAGGCAAGAGCAGTTTCTTGCCCAACTGGCTAGCCTTGTCACAATGAAGGCAAATTCCATAATGAGTTTCTTCAATGCCCATCAACCTCTTTGAAGTAATTGGTGCTAACAGAAGCAGACATGTCTCACTGTTTAGAAAAGTCTAAATTGTTACAATATTTTAAATGTCATATTCTGTTGGTTTTTGAAGTGTTGAAGATTCTATCTAACTGAAGTGTATCTTTATATATCTCAAAAATCAAAGTAACATAACTAAAAGTTTGATTATTATAGACAGACTATCTATTAATCCATATTTCATAATTATTTGTTTGTGAATCTCATTTAAAATGTAATGTATAGTTACATAGCTTATATAAGTAATATACCTTAAGTAAGAGTAGAAATACATATATACAGTATTACATAACCAACCTTAAATTTGTATCAATGACCAATACCATTGCAAAGTATTTATTTCTATAGCTTATCCCCCTTATTTGTTTTTATTTTTTGAAATTTTCTGTGACCGTTAATCACTTATAATAAACCCCCTTTAAATGAAAGCAGACATTTGTAAACAATAATTTTGGGAATTGGGGTGTAGTTTTCTCCAAACTGTTTCCTTCTATTTGTTGGGTGAAGTATCTTAAGTGTTCATGGAACCTTTCGGGGGGGGGGCTTGTTCCATCAAACCACATTAGCCTGAAAGGAATCCACAGGTTTCCACTCTCTGTGGAAACAAAACTCAAACCTCTTTTCCAAAGTAACATATCCTTAGAGTCAAATTTTGACGTCAAGTTACCTTTATGTTGGTTTAGTGTAACAGCCCCCAGAATCAAATGCCTCTCTGCAGTCAAAAAATTCAAAGAATTCACAATAATATACGCAATCCAGATGCTCTATGCATTTCCACTCTTTATGTTGCTTTTTAAAAATTACTTTTACTCCTTTAATCTATGTCTGTGTGTACTCTTTAATATTACTTTTACTGTCCCTTTAAAGACTTTGTTTTATTTTTTTAAAACTATTTACTTCTTTTTATAACTTTCTATATTCCTTTTCTTCTCTCTCCCAAGCCTACATACTTTTTTAAACACATTGTTACCTGTTCAGAGGTTTATTTTTGTCAGAATATACATTTATTTCATACCTTTAACAATTTCCCCACCAGGAGCACCCTTTTTTTAAATGGTAAGAAGGCATGGCTAGGACCAAATCCATGGCTCCGCCTGTTGGCTCTGCTTCATCCAACATGGTGGAGGTATGTTCACTGCTTCTGTAATCCATGCTCACTATCCCAGCTCCAGGGACACAGCACATGTTGCTGTTAAGCAATTAAGTAGCATGCTGCTCACAAACCCCGTTTAAGTGCACGACCTTCTGAAAGATTTAGAGTTTATGTTGCCAGCATAAATCAGGAAGCCTTTCCTTAAAGAAACCATGTAGTTTTTGCTGCTAATGCTGAATCAGGAAGCCTTTTCTTAAAGGAATCACACCTCTGCTTGCCTCTAGTAAACAGATCCCATTGGAGAAAATGCTGCTATCAAAAAGCTGTGCTTAACTATGTGCTTTTGTGTCTGGAATCCCTTCTCAAGCTCTCTCGGGTTTTATGTGGATATGGTTGCTCATGTTGGCACCATCTGTAACTCAGTTGGTAGAAAGTGAGACTCTTAATCTCAGGGATGTGGGTTTGTGCTCCATGTTGGGCACCATTTTGTAAATGGAGACTGCTTGTTAGTTTGCCGGCTGCCAAGATCCAAATAATCACAGAGAAACTATATTAATTACAACACGGTTTTTCCTACTAGCTCATGCTTCATATTAACTAACGTTCACATCTTAAATTAATCTATTTCCATTAATCTGTGTATCACCATGAGGCTGTGACCTACCAGAAAGGTTCCAGATGTCTGTCTCCTTTGGCAGCTGCAATGTATCTCTCTGACTTCCTACTCTCTTTATGTATCTGTGTTTGGATTTCCCACCTGGTTTTATTCTGCCCTGTCATAGGCTGAAGCAATTTGTTATTAACCAATTGTAAAAAAACATATTCACAGCCTACAAAGGGGAATCCTACATCAATTGTGAGGCTTTCAATATGGATGTTGGGAGCTGAACTCGGGTCTTCTACACGGGTAGACACTTGTAACTAGTGAGCTGCATCTCCAGTCCCAAGATGGAGAATTTTTCATTGGAAGTTTAGAAAATCACTTATAAAAGAATAATACATTTCTTCAAGATCTTAGACATTTCTGAATTACTCTGTTCTTAAAATTCTAGGTAATTATAATATCCATCATGCATATATAATATCTCCTCAGTTTCACTCAAAAGTGAATACTGTGTATTAACCCTAGGCAAGAACACACTGTCTAGCTGCCTCTGGAATAATAAAAGTGAGCTAGATTGTAGTTCCTGCTGTCAGAGAGTTCAAGGTCAACCAGTAACTAGTTATGCTTTTGATATAATTAGCTAATTACTCTCTGATCAAAGGACTGTGTCAAGAATAGGGTTACTTCTTTGTTAGAAAATATTCATATAAGAAATGAAGCACTAGGAGATTTATAAATTATTTCAACAATAGGGAGGCTTCAGAGCACCAGAATCAGTTATTTATATATTTTACATATTTATGCTTATAAATATGTATTCTTTATATTTTTAAAATGTCAATTGAATAAATAAAATTTTAAAATTTTATTTATATATTTTAGAATTCAGCATGAGAATCAGATGCCATAACTCTCACATCAAGCTCTTAGTAACATGTGAGAACAGAGCAAATTCACTAAAAACAGTCGTTGGTTTTCCTTTATTGGTAATATTTATATGCTACACAAATCCCTGATTGAGGACTACAATGTCTGAAATGACCTGTTCCAAAGCATCCATGCACACTCATGGATGAACTCTCAAGTTTATCTACAAGTTCAAACCAACCATATGGTCACTGGATAATACACAAAACATGTACCTTTCAATACATGAGTAAATAATATAAATCAGGTCAAATCTTGATATCCAGGCACTGAGTAAACAGCAATTAAGTCTATTCATTGCTTTTTGATTCACTAAAAAAAAAATGAAACTTGTCATCTTCCTTTATCTCATTTATATTAGTATATTCTTATTCAGTTATCAAGTCTTTAGGCAGATACTGCACATTTTATTTATACATATCTAGGGCACTCAGTTTTCTCATTTTGACAATGGATTAAGAGTAGTATATTTTGTGGTGTTCTGTAATATTCAGTTTTCGCAGTTTATGCATTTGGATAAACAGCAGTGTATGCTCTCTACACATGTTTAGGGTTAAATAAGATAAACAATTCATGTCAACATAGAATCAGAGTCTCTACATGGAATGAGTGGTTTTAAATGCCTTTTAAGTAAACAGGTCCTTGAGGAAGTGCACTGTGTAGAAGATCAACATATATGGAAAACAGAGGAATTTAAATACCAAAGCTTAACACTAGATTACTAATCAAGTGCTGTGGATGAAGTGAATCAAAGTGTTTATAGGATTAGCTGAAAACTGTATATTCATAAAGCCAAATGCATGCCATGAACTTGCATATTCTCATTCAAAAGTGAACGTTCTTTATACCTTTCTGACCACTGCCTTCACTGACTGTTAGGATTATGGAATGGCCAGAAGAAGAAAGGACAAGGTAGAATGGGAAATGCAGTGTATGAGAAAAAGAGTTCTCATCATGACAGGGTCAGGCATTGTAGATGGAAAGGCAAGCAGGAAAAGTCATGGAAGGACCAATAAATGATTGGCGCACATATTGACTACGGGTAAAATGAGCAGTTAAGGGGAAAGCATGTACTGCCATCCAGCAGGAAGTGAATTACTCTTATCCACTAGTTAGAGCTTTGAAAACAATTAAAGATAGATTCCAAGACTATAAATAGATAGTGCATGTAAATATATGAGCACTATGCAATGATAGATAATGCCATAGATAAATACTGGAACTGCAGAGGCAGATAGAGGCTAGGGATAAATTATTCCCACAAATAAATATTGCTCATAGATATTTCAGCTGCTTCTCTGTTTATGAACATTTGACATTCATCCCTAAGGAATTGCATATTTCCTCATCAAAAGCAAAAGTGCTCACGAAACTGTTGGCTACACATCTGATTAAAGCTTTACCCAGTCGTGCTACAACTGTGACTTGGGCTGGAGCTCTGAGCTCTCAGGGCCTAATGCACGTCTCATTTATGACATGGCTGGGAAGTCACAGTAATAGCTGCTGGAGGAAGCCCCCATCACTGCTTGTTAGTCAGTTCAGTTTTCTTGGAAAAGTCCCCATTGTCCCTTTCTGAGATAAGTGGAGAAGACACCATCTACTCCTTGAGACAAAGGGCTGTTGGGGTAGGCATTGATAAGTGTCCCTGTCATATGTGTACCTATTACTGTAGTCCCCTCTGAATGGGTAACACTTCATATTTTAACTTTGGAAAGCTCCCTGGAATCGTGAGCATGGCACAATCACAACAGTAAGAGTATGATGGTAACAGTATAAAATGGTGTAAGGAGGAAAATGCATGGGCTTTCTAGCCCAGTGGGTGTAACCGAAGGATCCTAAAGCACACAGTTGATTTTCCTTAGCCTTGAAAGAGAAGATAACCTTATATCTTTCTAAGACTTGTCCTGGCTATTATTTTGCAATTATTTCTAGTGTACATATTTAACCTCCTGCCTGGTATATGGCCAGAGAAGAGGAGCCCTACCCATTTCCCTCCTACCCAAGGTTTGGAATGGACACAGAACCTTTTGCTACTCAGGTGACACAGCTTTGTGTGTCAACAAGCCAGAGTGTCTATGCAAGAGACAGCTACTGCTACATTGTTATTCTCTATAGGAAAGAAGATTTCTGTTGCACAAATCTATTTGATACTTGAAAAAAAAGTCCCATCCAAGGGAGATCCTATGAGTTTTGAGCTGTAAATTGAAGTCTAAAGAAATGGTGTACAACATGTTGGTTTCTAACTATCATTATTATTGTTATTATTTTTATTATATTGTATATTATTATTATTACTTGTTTTCATGCATGTGGAAAACCTTGAGTTAGTTTTGTTTTTGCACCTACTACAAGAAATGTATTTCGGACTCAATGTACTCAGGAACCGTGCTAAATACACTTTTCATTTGTTTATATCATACTGTCAAAAATCTTACAAATTAATATGCTTCTTATACTCCTTTTCCAAAGTTGAGAAAATAGATTTACAGAATTCACAGTGTTTGGATGTGGCAATTGGTGTTACAACTCAGAGTAAATCCAGAGTTTGCCGGCATACTGTCGCATTGAATGTCTCTATCAATATCAAACTGATAAAAGCCTTCAGTCTCATTTTAACTCACAAAACTGTGACTCCGTTATCCATATTTCATGGCAAGAGCACTTCAGAAAATGATCAGTCATTGCCGTATATATTAGTGGAGTACTGAGCAAACAATGCTTTCAGGAGCCCACCAGGTGCTAGATGCCAAGAGGTACAGTGGACCCTCAACAGTTCAGTCCAGATCTTACAGGACTCTGCTATGGGCATCTGGGGAGAAGTCTCATGTAGGTAGCTACACATCTGCCATCAGTCAGTGGTAATGGCTGGAGAAGAAGTGGCAAAAGCAACTCTCTCTCTCTCTCTCTCTCTCTCTCTCTCTCTCTCTCTCTCTCTCTCTCTCTCCTTGTTCTGATTGTCCACAGTGCTCATTGGGTAATCTGAAACTGTTCCATGCTTTCTTGCTTCTTTCCTTCTTCCGCTTTACCACCATAATAGAAATACTTGCTTTCCTTGGGTTGTTTATTTGTTCTCTATAGAATCCCCAGAACATCTAGCAGTGTTCGTGCCCAGTGGGAATTATGTAAATAGCTATAGAGTGAACAGTGAATGAGCAGAACAATGATCCCTGATACAGCACGTCAGATCACCTCCCTCAAATTTAGAAATTGCTTACAGATAGACTAGTTCTCATGATATACACCCGCAGACCCAAGAGATGGCTAAGCAGGACTCTTCATTTCATGGAAGAGGAATCAGAGAAAGCAAAGTGTTTATTTGAATTATCTGGAGTCAAACATGCAATATTCCAATCATTTTGACTAAAACCCCTCATTTTAGATCATAGCACATTGCACATGAAGCTGTGCTAGCATTTTGGAGGCACTAAGCCCAGTGTTTCAGAAACATAGGTCCACAGCAAAGGGAATAAGTGCAGGAAGAATTTCTCTCTGCCTTCGCAGCTCCATGATGGTCTGAGGAAAAAAAAATGTTGAGTACAAATGCTGCAAGTGAATTATAAGTTTACACAAACTGTATTTAGTCTTCTTGACTCAAAGTGATTAAGAGACTCCCATGTCTCCAGAACTAATCACTGTATTTCCTTCCCAGGGTACAATTTTCACTTATCTACTAAAGCCTTATTTCACAGCAAGACATAACTCAATGGCGTGCAATCTTCCATGTCATCTGAGCCTCCCTTTCCTCTGGCCCTCATCTAAGGGATCAGAGTGAGCTTTCAGATGATCCAGGTTCAAACCCCAGTGCAGCCTCTTTCTGTGTGGCCTCAGTATTCCTTGGCCCTCCCTAAGTCAGCAGAGATTTGATGAGGTAACGTATGTGAAGTGTGTATTATAGCCCCACATGTCTGGCAGCTCTTGGCTGTCATGACTGACATTGCTGTTATTGTAACATCCCAATGTCTTTGTCTTAACCATCTATTCTTCTCCTAGGACTGTGCTCCGAGAATCATCACAGTGGACTTAGCCCCTTTTCTTTAGTTCCCTTCTTCATTCTTAATACTTAATTTCCTTTCCTTGGAACTTTGAATATGGAAAGAAGACCATTCCCCTTCTCATAACTGAGCTGTAACTCAAAATGAACATTGTACCAAAAAAATCCCAAGAGCTGTCTTGATGAGGAAGGACAGCAGATATTTTATAATGGCATTATTAGTGACCACATATCGCTTCCTAAAAATATCTCACTAGACCCGTGTTCCAAATGCCACCCACCTATGACCTAAGCACTACTTCTTACATGTCAGTACGACAGTGCTCACACTCTCAAAGAATGACTACAAGACTCAGGATGAAGGAACAGAGTTGGGTTAGCCCAGTAGTTATGCACTTCGCACTATTTATATGTATATAAATGCATATTGATCATTAACCATAGAAAATGTTCTGCTAGATACCAATGAAGGTGAATCTACAATAAACAGAATGTTCCCTTTGCTTTAAATAAATTTGCTGTGAAAATAGTTTTATTGTAGAGAAAAAGGACACAGAGTATTACATGACCCAAAACTTCTACAGTAGGACTCTACTTGTTTCACTGTGTAGCCACGATAATAGACCACAAGTCGGGAAAGTTTCCCACAGTAGAAAACGCTAGAAGAACATTTGGAATATGAGACAAAAGTTAGGTGAGACCAAACAAAGATACCACCTCATTAAATCAAATCTGCAAAGGCATTGGATGAGAGGAAGTAATCTTTCTGGAGACAATCAATGTGTATGTGTGTGTGTGTGTGTGTGTGTGTGTGTGTGTGTGGTGGTGGTGGTGGTGGTGGTGGTCGAGTAGTGCCCTTGAGGGGAACAAGGAACAAGGGAAGCAGGGACTTACCATAAAACACTCAAGCACCCCATGCTCTATGGATTAAAGCTTTAACCTTTTTTGGTGGAGAGTGTGGAAATTCTGCTGCATCACAATTAGTTACAATTATAGATGTCGCTGCCTTTATCCGCTGCCCTCATTTTCCTGCGCCCATGTCAGCCATGGTCTAACACCTCCTTCAAGACCATGCTGAAAGTGCTGGCACTTCAATTTTCCTCTCACTACGAACTGGCATTATGCTAACTCCACATTTTACAAATCAACTCCCTCACTAGGTAAGTGAGACTAACTTTTCAAATTTCTGTGGTACCCGTTTACAGTGACTGGACAAGGGGATGAGGAGCTTTGCGTGTATGAAGCAAGAGTCGAAACAGTTTGAGAACCTAAAATCGACTGTAGGTTTACATAGGACATCTTCAATTGAATTTTTAGTAATTGGCTTTGTGGGCTTAGGGCAGTCTGTTGTGCCACACCTGGAGTGCGACTGTCTCATGTAAATGAACCTGTAAAAGGAGCTAAAATTTTACATTCAGAGTGCTACAGATAAAAATGCATGAACTAGGTAGATCCTATGGTGCTAGGTATTTTCGACATAATCTTACTGTTTATGTCACAGGTCAAACATGAATTCAGTCAAAGGAAACCAGTCCATAATGGTATAAAACCTTAGGCAATTAGCAAGTGTAATTTAAAACAAAGGAAACGCAAAGGTTTGTGCTTAAAGATCTAAGGTACAGATTCATCTCTTCTGATGCAAATTTGCAACTTTGTCAGGAAGATCACATGTTCAGGACCTAGTGCCTCTAGACCATGTAAAGTAGTGAAGTGAGGGAATGAGAGTTACTATAGCTGACCATGCATGCTGCTTTGTTTTGTTTTTGCTTCAATTGTATTTAATAAAAGTCTCTCTCTGAACTGTGATATCGGCAACATTATGCAAAAGATTTGCACAGTGGAGGTTTTGCAATTTGCCAAAATGAAGCCATATCAATGTGCAGGAAATTGTGCATGGCCAAAAAGGGAGATCAGGATGTGACATGAGTGAGAATGAGGAATATCTGGTGAGGTTGAACAAACACACACACACACACACACACACACACACACACCCCTCACATAGACAGGGTTAGGCATAAGATGGTGATAATTTATTCAATGGCTCAGAAGAAAGACTGCAAACACTATGTGTTGCTCCAGTGTGGCACTAGCTACAGGGCACAACACCTCCATATATCAAACAGGCCATAGCCCACTAGGAAACCTTTATGACTTTCCTTCAAAGCCCCATTCCAAAAGAGTTCTTTCAAGTTTAGTGTCTAGAAACATAGAGTCCACCTCCACACTTTATTACGGCCAAGGCTATATGTCCAAGGATCGCAGAATTGGATGTGTTTTAAAATCTCATGTAAGTTAATGCTTGACCAACGCAGAGGTGTAGAAAAGTCATGATAGGAGTGTTTCAAAGAGATGAGGCTATCTACGTTTAAATGAAATCAATTCTCTTTCACCTATGACTTAGTTAAAGAGAGATGAGCTTCATTATGTGACCTTACAGTCCTTGATTTATACCTGGGCTCATATCCAACCACACCAATTTAACAGAGGGGGGGGATGTGGAGCCTGTGAACCATTAATATATGGATGGGATGACACAAATTAATGAATCAGATACAGGAAATGCATGTGAGAGAATAGAAGGCAATCTCAAAACACAAAGAAAAAGAATTTAATGACCCACATCAAAATGTTGTGCTTTTCGCAGAAGATGAAGAAGAGGGCATATGCACTGTGGCTCATAGCTCAAGACATCCCAAAGACAAGAGCTGTAGATCACACAGCCTCAAGGACCCAGCAAAGGCATCATTTGAAAGAATTTGCAGGGCATTTTTATACAAGCTGTCAACTGCCTTGGTGGTAGGATGATAAATGTTGCTGAATTTAAGTTAGACTAAATCTATGAAAGAATATTTAAAGGACTATGGATGTCTGTAACAGTCAGTTGACCGACTCCACACCAAAGAAACAAGACAGCTGCATCAGGGAAAAACCGGCATGAGGCTGAAGAATGCAGGCACAGTTACCCAAATATCACCCACTAGGCAGGATGCTGAGGCCCCTAATGCTCACCAGACTCCAGCCTTAGGTCTGGCCTCTACTCTCCCTTCCAGCCTTGAACACCCTTGGATCAGTGATGACAGGCACCTTTGGAGCTTTAGTTTCCTTTCTTTGAAATGAATCTACAGATGACTTAACCTAAGACATGGTAACACTGAAGGAGACTATCATTCTATGTATTAAGGAAGATCTCAGGCATAGCACAAGAGCTTGGAGAAGTACATTTCAGGGAACGACAATTTAGACCTTGTAGCTCCGACATGCAGGCAGAGCCTAAAGACAACACAGATACTCCAAGTAATAGTCATAGTGATAGTAACAGCAATAGTAAAATAATAACAACCGTACATCCTACCTTCACTATGAAAACCCTTGAAAAGATAGCCATGTGCCAGGCCCCATGGTAAGTACTTCACACACTTCATCTCAGCTGAACAAGGTCTACATGCATCTTCAGAGTGCCTTCTGTACTCTGCAGCTATATTAAGTGGGTTCCCCACTTTTTCAGAGACTTTACCCCCCAAGAAAGCATTATTTGGGGGACTTGATAGGACCAGGCTGATTATGGACTTACATCAATAGAGCTGGAAAATAGGCCATCCACCTGCTCTAAGTCTTCTCTTTGAGACAGCTTCTGCCAGGCAGAATTTCTCTCTCCCACAGCTTCTGCTAGGCAGAGATCCTTCTCCCATCCACTACAGTCATTCACCCTGGCTCAGAGAAACCTCATCTAACACACAGATATCCATGATGGACACAGAGTTCATAACTACATTTTAATAATATGACCCTGTTGGTCAAATTGTCAACAGATCAGGAGGGGGAGAGAACTAATTTAGAGCCACTAATTTCGAGTGCTTCCTCTGGACTAAGTGATGTCCTACTTTGTACTCTCAGTCTGCAAGAGAGGAATTTGAGGCTTGTAGAATTTAAGTCACACGTTAAATGTAGAGTAACAAGTGACGGGGACAGGCAAGACTTAAGCTCTTTACAATTCTCTACTTGCCTCAGAAAGGACACTTAAAATTGGACCCATAGTCAAAGTCTTTCTACAATAAGAAAGCAAGAGGGAGGAAGAGAGAGGGAGGGAGGGAGGGAGGGAGGGAGGGAGGGAGGGAGGGAGGGAGGGAGCGGGAGAGAGAGAGAGAGAGACAGAGACAGAGACAGAGACAGAGAAACAAAACCACCAAAACGCTTTGACATTTAAACATGGCTTGTATGGAAAGTATGCATGTGTTTGCATGAGCAGAAGTGTCTCAGGACATTTATTTCAGACACATCTCAATAAGATATATGGTGAGCAAGAGAGAGGAGGAAGAAAAACGAGCATCTGCTAAATAAGAGAGTGGGAGAAATCAAAAAGAAAGGAGATGCAGTGAGACTGGCTTTGGTCCATTTGGGATGAAACTAGCATGCTAGTGGTTTCTCCCTGCAGGGGATGCATCTGATGGACAGAGATTACAGTTTCATCAAAGCTGGCATTGGATCTGATCTTTCAATTTCCCCAGCTGGCTGCAGAAACAACACTGGAAATTTCCAAGCTAAGTTTTGTTTTGTTTTTTAAGTTGTGTATATAGATAAATTACGGGTTCTTTTAATACCATTGGTTTGAAAGGAGAATATATATTCTTTGCAGCTCAACAGCGACTTATAGTTAGTTGTGAATGGACTGTAATATAGACCTTGTTCCCGCGGCCTGGAGGGATGGCTCAGCCATTAAAGGTTAGGCTCACAACCAAAAATATAAGACCTTGTTCTCACTCCCACTCTTAATATGTGAGGTTTCACTGTTAATTTCCATTAAGTTAGACACCCTTAAATGTTTTAGCCAGGATATCAGTTGAAGAAAGTAAGTTAGGGGTGCTGTTATTCCTCTTCTCTGTTTCCTTCTCTCCTTTTTTTCTCCTCTCTCTCCTCTTCCTCCTCTGCACTTCATTTTCCTCTTTACTCTCCTCTTCCTCCTTTCTCTCTTCTCCTCATTTTTTTTCTTTTATATCTGTGGAATGAAAAAAGGAAAGAAAACAGCATCCTCAGGTTCATGGTTTTTTGCAACATCCATCTTTCAGCTACAGAACCCAGGATTTCAAAGAGAATAACCACATACCTCCATATTAAAGACAATATGACTTAACCTTAACCTGCCAGCCAGACAAGTGCTCCAATATAGAAAGCCCAGATTTATTGTTCATCAGACAAGTCCAAGTGAACATCTAAACGTCCCATTAGAAGTGATATTGCTGGGGCTAAATCACTATTAGTGATGAGATCAAAATCTCCTTGCTCCTGCCATCCTTCCACAGGTTCTTGTGAGAGAAGCTTCTCTCCTTAATGTGTAGTTCCTCATCAGTTCCCTCTACCCACCCTCTTCACCACACCACTCTTAACCACATTCAGGGATGTGTAACTGTGTCAATGCCACAGAATGAAGGCGAATTGGCATCCTCCAATGGCAGATTTTTTCGGTCTATCTTGATTTCTCACTTTGGTATCACCTCTGGATCCACTGGGTAATCTTTGTCTTGATGCCTTTCATACCAACAAACCGACCTGACCTGCTCCCATACCTGAGATCCAGGATCCCAGAATTTCTTCAATTAACTTCAAACTCCACTCTTACAAAAAACAGTTTGGGCACATGGATTTTGCTTTTCTACATTATTCCTAAGAGGAAAATGTAATTGTCTGGACTAATTGATCTCAATAATAATAAAATAGTGTATTTAAATTTAAACTTTATTTATAAGAAAACATTTTGCGAGAGATTTTCACACCTCATGCTACAGAAAACCCAGTGACAGTCATATCCCTGTCTTCCTCCTTCAGATGAGAAAATGGGTTGTGTTGTAAGATGGATTCCTCTAATTCATATTAATCAGCATGGGCCTATCTAAAACATATAGAGCAAATTTCAAAGCTGTGGGGCCGTTCAGCACATTGTGGGCTCTCTGTTAAAAATGGGCAATGATTAGATTTCTGGGAATGACTAATCACTCGCTTTAATCACAAAGAGAGCCTGTGAAGTTGCAAAACCTCCTCTTGTATTCTTCTCCTTAATATATTTTAAATAAAAAAGACAGCAATCTTTCATGTCTTAAGAAGGAAAAAGAATACTAAACTAACAAACATTCATATTTGACTAAAACCATTCCATGGAGAAAAGTAAAACTCAAGTATGTGTCTTGAATTCTAGATCATGCCCTCCCCGTTCATGAGTTTACACAGAGTATAACTATGGTTACAGAGACTGTAAGTCTGTTTACCATAACTGCAGACAAAATAGAAAAGCAGATAAACCTCCCCTCCATGTCAGTTGTCAGTCAATAACTGTATGAACAGCAGGCCTTATTCATTTAATTTTCACCACTATAGTGTTCAAGAGGCCCACCTCGCTGTACATACAGAGAAGGTATGAAGACACTCATTCCTGAACGTGAAAATACCATGAAGCTTACCTCACTCCCTCTGTCCATCACCAGCCTCCAACCTCAGTCTGTGGAGCCAGGCATTTCTCATTAGAGACGAGTCTGGCATTTGTCTTTGTGGATACATTCTTAAAGCTCCAATTTGCTGCCAAACCCTAGGTCTCCACAGGTGGGAACTGATGGAAAAAAGCGTTTTGCACCGGTTTCCTTTCGAACATAAAGTTTTCATCTCCACAGGAGCAATTAATTTTCCCTGTTTAAAGTGACAGCGAAAACCCTTATCTTTGCTTTTCATTCTAAGCGCTCTGGAGATTGCAGTTTGAGACCAAAGGCATGTTGATCTTTCGCGCTTCCCTACTGGGCCGCAGGAGTTGATTTCTGAATAAAATCCTCAGAATTCTATTAACGAGTTAGAAATCTGGCTAGTTACCATTGAGTACCACAAGATTATAAAGCATGATAATGCATTTTTTAAAGAATCCACTTTGAACGGCGTTTTCAAAGGTATTTGAAATATCTCCACCCCAGAGTGCTTAATACTGTCAACTTTTCTTCCCTGGGATGGTACAAATGTTTGTGTCTCCCACCCCAAACATTCGTATATTGAAATATTAACCTGCAATTTGGTGGTATTTGAAAAATGACTAAGTCTTGAGGGTGGGACTGTCTTGGGTCAGGTCAGTGTCTTTAAAAGGGAGAGTACACAAATATCCTTTACTCTTTCTTCACACAGGCACAAAAATCTTTCATGTATGGATTGGAAACGTGGGTAGCAGCTCTGCTGGCATCTTGCCTTTAGGCTTGCCAGTCTCCAGAGTTCTGAGAAGCTGCTGTACGTTCTTTACCAACGACCTAGCTTATGGCCTTTTGTTGTAGCCCATCAAGCAAACAGTGATACTTTTTCCATGAGGGGTAATTTCTTGTCTCCATCATGATAAGAACTGGAAACTGTGATTATGAATTCAAGTTACCTTTATTATCTTATAATAAGAGCAGACATGGAAGAAAGAAGAAGAATTGGAAGTCCTGGGTGTAGGATTTGTCTCCATTGCTTACTAAGCCAAGGGATCAATTATCCTTTGTGTTCTCAGTTTTCTGTTCTCTACAGTGGGTGCCTGGCTCCTCCTCACCACGTGACAGATCCATGGGGAGATCAGCTCACACCATTTGACTCACAGTTGTTTGTTTTGAAGCTCAGTGACAATTACATAGATTGCTTCTTTAAAATAAAATGCCATTACGGAGAACCACAATTTGATTGATATTTCCCAATCCATCTGAAAGGGCATTGTAATTGTCATGGCCAATACTTAAATAGAAGGGAAAAATATCGGAAACCTAAAGCAGGCAGTAAGGATTTTAGAAAAACCAGGACATTATGATTTTTCAACTTCAGTTTCCCTATGTGAAAAATGGTAAAAATAATTGTTGTAGGTTTTTAATGAAATATGCGCACGCGCGCGCACACACACACACACACACACACACACACACATTGGTGAATGTAACTGGCACACAGTAAAAACACAATCAGTGTTAGTTCCTTCTAACTACCCTGGTTGGAGCCTCACTCAGTCTGAGCTGGTCTTTGAATACAGGTCTTTGGCTTTATCGGGGAGGGGAACATCAGTGACTATGCCTGGGTCCCTACTACTGGGAAACATAAGCTCCCAGCTCAGTCTCAAGTCAAACAAGGGCAGGGAAATTACTCTATATGAAAAAAAAAAATCACATACATAATTTTGGGAAGAATGGAGCTGAAAGTACCATATCATATATTTTGAAAAGTAAATATGGAGATCTCTCCATCAAACTGTGCCTTGAAGCCCAGCGGTAGTGACGCACACCTTTAATCCCAGCACACAAGAGACAGAAACAGGCAAATGTCTGTGACTTCAAGGCCAGCCTGATCTACAAGAGCTAGTTTCAGAACAGGCTCCAAAGCTACGCAGAAACCCTGTCTCGAGAGAAAAAAAACAAAAAAACAAAAAAACTGTACCTTGATATGTATATGTACATGTTTATAATGGTTATGCAGCTGCCCACAATTATTTGATATAGTATTTTAGGCTATGCACCTAGGTCATAACCCAACAGTTTAAAAAATACCATGTTAGAGGGTCGGTCTCCTCTAAGCATGACGTGCAGCTTTGGAGCGTCTGCAGCGCCTCCTCGGGGACAGTCCTTTGTGATAAGTGGCACTATCACTGTTTGACAGCTCAGAGAGCAAAGAGGTCGCATCCAGAGCTGTGGACTCTACACGGAAGGGTAAAGAGAAACAAATGTAGGATAATCTTTCTGTGTGTGTTAGGAGAATGCTTTGTTAAGGAACCCCAGAGAACAAGTATCAGGATTCCTCCTCACGCTAAGTGCTAAGAACCGTTTAATAGCAATAAGAGAGTGAAATCCATCTTAGGCTTTCTTATACCCAGGCCCAGGGCAAGTGCTTTATCAGGCTCTGCCACTGCTACTATAAATAAAATCTGGGTTTTATAAATCTACCCACTACCTCGGACAAGCCCCGAGTTGATGCCCAACCTTGAATTAGGTGTCCAGTTGAAACATGGATCAGGTTTTTGTCGGCTCAGAGAATGCTCTTGCCCAAGTGTTATCGGGGTTTTTAATTTTAATTTTAAGTTTGCAGAGAAAAGGAGCAGGTATTGAAGGGTTGGGATCAGCGCTGAGCCCCATAACTTTCACTGTAGAGTCTATCCTGCGCCTATTCAAATAGGTTTGTTTTATTAATGCTTGGTGGTCTGAAGTCACTGCCCTGAAGTTAAAGATGCAGTGTTAGCGTAGGGTTGATGAATGGATGTGTTTTCTGTAGGAAATTAGTGATTGCATCAGATATTGAATCCCCAGCTGGTCTCCAGCTTGCTGGTCTCTGTGTTCAAAGGATGGAAGGTAGTTCCCAAGAGAGATACTGTTAATATCTGGGTAGAAATCAGGGAAACATGAACTCAAGAATCAGGGATGAGCTATTACTACCTTACCTCATCTTACCTGACTTCCTCCTTAGTGTGCATCAGTATGTAGACAGGGGCCCTCACATATGCCATGGACAAGGAAATGGAGCGGCCGCCTGACTTCAGACCATAACGCAGGATGCAGGCTGTTTTGTGTGTTTTGTTTTCCTTCCCATGCTTAGTTTTGTCATCACATATAAAACTGCATATTTATTCTAGTTTGATCTAAACTAGTATTTTTACTCAAGATGATTAATTCTTTACGTTTATTCATTCTTCATTTATTTGTGTGTGGGGTTGCATGAATGCCACAGTGTGTGTGTGTGTGTGTGTGTGTGTGTGTGTGTGTGTGTGTGTGTATGTAGGTCAGAAGACAACCTACACAACGACAAACTAAATCCTCCATTATTCTCCATTTGAAGGCCAGAAGGAGTCTGTTCTGTCCTTAAAAGTGGAGGCTTTAATTTGGCTTTCCAGGGAATAGTCTCCTTGATTTCCGATGATTATTGAGAGACCATGCAGGAAGTCTACCCAAGTGAGAGCAGTGAAGGAAGCAGGGCTCAAGGAGATGGGAAGGCAGAGGCGGATAGGGGAGTTCTAGTCTAGTAACTTCCTCTATGACTCAGCTAAGGATGCCAGGACTAGCTTGGAGTTGGAGAGGACTTAGGTACCAACAGCAAAGCCACGCTAATGGGCTGCACAAAATGGGATCCAGAAACCGAGAGGTAAATGACCAGATGTGCTCAGTCCAGTTGTTCCAGGTATAAGAAAAAGAGCTCTTTATGAGTCTCTCTTCCTGTGGGAGAGTCCCTTTCAGGAACAATTGTCATTGGTTCCACATCAGGAAAGAGTTTACTCTGGTTGTCCAGAGTGTATCTTCTATAAACGAACATGTCTCAGTATCCTCACTTCTGCAGTATTGTTGAGAAGTTTGAATACGCGGGTTCATGCTAATCATCTAGTATTATGACTGGCAAGGTGGTAATGACAACAGTGATATAGCCCTAATTCATATTATTGTTTTAATCTCACATTCCTGGGCTGTGCGAGGGCATTCAAGAAACAATCACACCCATGCATACCTGTACTGAGGGATTTCCTTCAAAGCCCATAGGTACTAGAATATGAGTCTATTACAAGCTATCAAACATATCTCAGTTCAAATATGCCAACCCTCGTAAGCAGCATCCTCTCCTCTCCGTCATCATTGTCGTCTACTGCAAGGGCGAATGAATCCCACTTTCCTTTTTTATCTTTGCCACAACTCCATGGCAGACTCACTAAGAACCCCCAAGTGACAGCCTCTTACCTTGGCCTGGATATGGATGGAGAGGGTGACAGGTGCTCATGTTTATTCATATTTTAGAGTGCATGGCACAGAAAGGGCCCATAATTAATGGTAATGAATTGCTACCAAGTATGTCACCAGGCCCAGGTGCCATTGCTTTACATGGAAGAGCTCATTCTGTGAGGGAAGAAACTAGATGGTGCTTTAGAGAGAGATGGGGGGGGGGGTAAGATCAGCTGACCTCTGAGTACAGAAGTGTTTGTGAAAAGATACCTGGAAAGTGTCTTGTCTGCAGCCGCTGATGGAGAGAAAGCTGGAGAGTGGCAAGGCATGAGGCCTGCTACTAAGAAGAGGGCAAGTTGTAACTTCTCATACTCTTGGAGAAGTCTCTGAGCCTGGAAGGTAGCAAGCATCCACCCACAGTCCTCAGATATCAGTCGCAGGGTTAGGCAAAGAGACCTGAGGGCCACCAAATGCTCCATAGCTTAGCAACTTCTCTCTGGCTCCTTATTTAGGATTTTAGAATAATGCTTAGTAGAGGCAACTACACAAGTCATCAGGGCCATTGTCTCCTTTTCCTTACTTCCTTTCTTACTCCCTAGGGACAAGGCTTAAATATAGTGAAACTTTATGCGTGCAAGTATGTGTGCGGGTATTTATGTGTACAGGTATGAGTGTGTGTACATCAAGTACATGCAAGTATGAGTGTCCATGGATGGAGGTCAGAGGAAAATGTAGGGCCATCTACATTGTTTTATGAGACCTGGTCTCTCACTGGCCTGGACCTCACTGATTAAGCTAGGATGGATGGACTCCAAATCTCTGGGATTTGTGTGTCTCTGCTTCCTCAGTCCTGGGAAACCTGTTTGTCTTACCAGGGTGCTGGGTTCGAACTCAGGTCCTTACGCTTTCAGAGCAAGTGCTTTACTGACTGACTGATGAGCCATCTCATCAGTCAGTCCCACAAATACATCAACACTGTAAAGAGTACCTTTCTATGTTATATAACGGAGCCAGAGAGCATGTCATCAGGGATTTGGCCTGATTTCAGCTTGTTCTGGTCTCCTGAGGTAAAATTCTGTTCTCTCAAGCCAACTTGCCCTTCTTGCTAATGTCACTGACGTGCCAAAGTGTCCATTTTTAATCTGAGCAAATTAAGTACAGATGTTACAGACTGTAATTACCCAAGGAACTCAGGAAAACTAATTAATACACAACACCCACAACAAATTACACATTTCTTCCTTTCTTTGGGTTAAGGTCCCAGAAAAGTGTGTTCTGAGAACAATCTGGGAAAGAACTTTGCTCAGGCCTGCCAAGGCCAGTCACCAAGCTGTTCTTTGACTCCGCTGTGTGCTGGTGGGTGTTTATCAGAGATGTTCACAGGCTCAGTGCCAGGATTCTGAGTGGCAGCCACAATCAACTTTACCACTGAGGAAAGAAGGCAGGTACCCATGAGGCCTTTCTTGCAACTTCACACCAAAGTGAGACTTCTCTTTATCTGGAAACCGGTGAGGTTGCAGGTATTAGAGAGGCAACAGAACAAGAAGGGAGCAATCTGGTACCTTCCATCTGGCCCCAGGGAGCTGTGTTAAGTGATAGGTCATAGAGCACCCTTCACTTTCAAAGAAAGGACAGCAGATAAGAACTCTTCTCCAAGATTCAGTGGTTTTGTTCTCTTTCTTTCTCACTGTCTCTCTCACTATCTCTTTCCCTCTCCCTCTCTTTTAAGTCACAGCAAATATAAAATCCCAGCACCTGCTGAATATTCCTAAGTGTGTCTGGAAAGTGGGCTCTAAGATAACCTCAATGCTAAATTAAGAAATTAGCTCATTTACAGACCATTGTCAAAGTTGAGGCCCCTTCACCTGGAATTGCCATTTATGTGAAGTGTCATTGCAAAGTGTTAACGTGATTATTAGAACAAAGGGGTAAAGGAGCGAACTCTCAACGCTGTGAGCACAGAGGCAGGGATGGAGACATGGAGAAACAGCTGTTTGTCCTAGGAGAGCCCAAGGACAGCCAGCAGAATGGAAAAGTTTTCTGAATGGCAGCAGCAGTGAGAAGGGTCTTGTAAAGTGAGCTTGGGAGAGTTGGATGTCTCTGTCAGTGTGTGTGAACACTTGTGTGATCGTTAAAATATGTATGTGATCCATGCACATATGTGTGTGCATTTAGGTATATGAGTATGGGTGCAAGTAAGAGGCTTGTGTGTGTGAATGCCTGTGCTTATATAGGTAGAGGCTGGTGATCGATAATGTGTGTATATGGTGATATGCATGTGTGAGCCTGTGGGTGTTCCTATTCATGAAGACATATCTGTGTACTTCTCTATTGAATAAGTATATGCCTTTATGTGTAGTAGGCCTTTTGATAAGTGCGAAGATGAGTGAGGATGCACAACTTCATATGTGGATTCATGTCGTGTTTCTGTTTGTGTGTTTATATACTTACACATATGTGTTATGATCTATGTGCAAATGTGAGTGTGCACATGCATACATCTGTGTATTTTTGAAAGTGGGTGTGATCATGTATATATATATACATACATACATATGTATATATATATTTTTGATAAACATAATTTGCATTCACATGCCTTTGGGGTGTTTATATATACATCTTAATTTGTAATAAGGAGTATAAATGTATATTCATGTGTGTGATCATATCCATATGTATTTGTAGATATATGTATAGGTAGATTCGAATATATATATGAGGGTATGTACGTGTGCATTATTTGTCTGCATATTCTAAGGAACACAAACACACTCTAGGTCAGATTAGATTCCATTTACTTCTCTCCATATTCCATTCCTAATCCCTCATCCCAGCCCACATCATTTTTATTGTAATAGCCCATTGAACAGACATCCCTACCACGTGGAGGACTGGAACTGGGGAGGAGAGGTGTGTTCCTCATGTGCACACTTGGCACCTGGTCCTGAACCTGCCTCTGGCATGGAACATCAGTCCCATGGAGGAACTGTACTTCATACTGATGAGGATGAGGATGGTCCATGTGGAGACAGGCAACTCTCATCTTATTCCTTCCTCTCAACCAGAACAGCTATGTTCCCTGCTAAAACTTTGGGAGCCTGGGATATGTCACTTTCTCTTTTCATGTTTCTTTTTGAAACATAAATGTATTTCTTGAATTAGAGTGGAATTACACATGAGATCTGAGCCCTAAAGAAACGTGAAGAAAACCTTTCTTCAAAATCCCTTATATTGTGAGAAACCTTTCCTCCTGCAATGTTCTCAGTTTCTTTAGTGGAAACTCGGTATCCTCCTGATGATTCTCATTTTCTTGTTCCTTGTCCCCACTTAGTTCTCTGTTATTTCAGTTTGGAAGTAATTTAGAAACTGACCCAACTTATTCCTCATGGCCAGTGCACTAGGAAAGAGGTGTACTTTCCTGCCTAACACTGTATGAATGTTCGGGTTTTCTTATCAATTTCTCTTATATCACACTCGACCCTGGCCATGGCTGCCTTTCGATAAAACGATCTAGTTGTGTGACATCAAAGAGTAAGTAATTAATAACAACCAGCCCTTCTTTATCTATAATACTTGGTAGTTTAGTTGCTCCTTCTCTCTGATATAGATCTCTCATGCATTCTATGACAGCAGTCTTGTGGGGAGACGAGGTTGTGTTTTCCAGACCTAAAAATCCAATGGTATTGACCAGCTTTTTATCACTATCACAAAATGCTTGAGATAATCAATTACAAAGAAACAAGGTCTATTTTGGCTCACAGGATAAGGGGAGGACATAGATTTTATAATTACCTTCCAGGGCTCTCTTCAAATAATCCAATATTCTTTAAATAGATCCCACCTATTAAACATCTCACAGCCTCTCTGTTGTACCATGGAATGGGGGCCAAGCCTTTTACACGTGGGGCTTGAAGGTGACTTTATGTTCAAGTAAAGCAGATCTTGATATTCCAGGATGTTTCCACAAATATCATTTTCTAGATAATCAATAATGACGAACAGATCTATACTCTTCAAATGTTATATCCAGCTCAAACTGTAAAAGACATTTATGCATACATTTAATGTCTTCCTTTTTTAGTAATTGAAAGTTCTTAGTGATCAATTAACAGTCTCCCCCAGTGTAATATGCAACAGTACTGATTATTTCCTGGGTGGCTTTGAAAAATAATCACCTACCTTTTTACAGGTGGGTTCAACTGTGCACATGTGTAGGTACACATGCGTTTTAATGTCTAAACACACACACACGCACACACCCACACATTCACACACATTGATATGTTTATCTACAGAGGTCTGAGATTGACATTGAGATTGAGAGTCTTGCTCAGTAACTTTCTATCCTATTCATGGAAGAAACATGGTCTCTCACATGAGTTCAGAGCTCACTGCTACGGCAGGCCTAGCTTTTTAGCTTACCCTGGAATCTCTTGTCATCACTCTCTAGCATTGGAATTACACACTGGTTGCCATATTCTCTAGACATGTATATAGGTTCTGGAGATCTGAACTCTGTTCTCAGGCATATACAGTGAACATTTTATTCAATGAGCCATCTCCCCCAAATCCTGATAGCTTCTGAAGCTTCATCTTTTGCCATATAAAACTTTCCTGCTGATAGTAATAAACTCACACAATCCGGTGAGATTTTCTAAAGGATGGCACTACCCGCACCATGAAGGCTCATCAGCAATAACTCCATCAGTAGATTTTTCTTGAAATAATATGGATAAAATTTTTACCAGATTCCCCAAATTGGAATTTAAGTGATTATTGACAGAGATGTGGATCCTGAAATGAATTCAGTCATGTTGTTGAATTTTTTAAGTTAGTATGCTTCACTTCATTTTATGAGAAAATATTGGTATTGCACTAAGCTTTTAAATAACACATATAATTATATCCTCATTAATAGATGCCAAATATTATCATTTAATACATTGCTCCAATTAATTATGTTTTTAAATTGAACATCTAATTTCTTGCAAGTTATATTTAAATAATTATGTCTCATGCTAATGAAATAGAGTGTGCTTCAGCACCTTCTTCATAAATGCAAAATAAAATGACCTATAAAACCAAGCCTGGCTTCCTTCATTGACTCATTTGCCCCTCCCTCTCTGGTTTTTGCCCCACTAGGCTAATACAGCTTGTGTTTCCTGGGTCCTAGAAAAGCTTACTCTCTATGCATGCTGCCATCTTCCATGGTGAAATGACTCTGCATATGATAGTCATCATTCCAGGGTCCCCTTTCCTCACGTCTATGGTCAAACTACACTTGTTTCCCCTTGGAGGAGTCTTTCTTAACTCTATGTTGAACTCTCAAAATGTAGGGCCTGTTTCCCTGCTAGACTATTCGCTGCATAACCAACCCGTTATCCGCCTCTGAGCTTGCTGCCCCCTTCCCTACTTCTATATAATCCTGGTGTCTTGTTCATCTTGAACCCTCAGCATGTAGTGGCAGATGATAGACTCCTTTTTTACCCTCTTTCTTTTCTCCCCTTTTCTCAATCAGTAGATAGAGAAACAAACTAAGAAAACTGGCAGACGAGATCAATGTTTTTTTGAAAGACTGAATAAAAATCAGTAAACTGGTGAGTTCTACGAATGTTAGTGGGTTGGCGATATATATGGTAGGCACACCTGACCATAAATAAGAACCAGAAGACCTATATGTTAAATTCAAACGTTAAAGGCACACTCCAGAGCTGTGCCATTGAGTTAAATGAGGTAATTTATTTAAAGGATCTAGCAAACATCTCTCGGTTGCTCTGAAATACAGTAATGGATATTACTGTGCTCCTTATAGCTGCCGCTGTTGTGTTGTTTAGTAATTAGGAAAGGAACAAAGCTACCTAATAGAGCAGACACCACCAGATACTGCTAAAGCACATCTTTAACACTGCTGTCTTCATTTGCATCGAAAATATTCTTGAAATAAATTATGACGCATAACAATGTAATTACATATAATGCATAAAACAACTTGATACACAATTTACTTTGATATAATTCTTATAATGGATTATCATATGTTTGCATAGTGATAGTAGCTTACTTTATAAGAATAACAGACATGCATATAGTATTACATTTTAAATAATATATTTTGTTGTTTGTAATAAATGTTCACACCTCCTCTCTAGTGATATTTAGTTTTTTTGACTCTCTGTTACTTTTATGTATGCCATTTATTATTATACACAAAAACCATCATCTATTTCACTTCAAGTGTTGTTTTTGTCCATACTCTTTTACACTAGCCCAGTTCAAGCGGTGCCTTTTAACAGTTCTCGAAGGTCAACAGTAACGTTTATAGAAAAATTGATTTTTTTCAGTTAATTTCCCATTAATTAAACTACCTTTGAATTGAATGGGTCCTAAACTAAAATTGGTTTATGAATGACAAGGAAGACAATGGCAGAGGGTTCGAATAACTTCCTCAGATAGGTCCTGTAAAACAGCTGCGTTTCCTGGCCAGAAGATTCTGCAGTGTAGTTGTCCTTTCCAAACGTCTTAAAACACCATGTTGATTACCTGCCTCCCTAGCATAAGTAGTGCCGCTCTATCTTACAGGGTGCTTCTCAGCTGTGACCGCTTTGTTATCATTTCATTAATGCAGCTGTTTCTTGCAGGGGTGTTTATGGCGTTCACATCGGTGAACTCTCAGCCTGATGAACACTCAAGTTCATTGTCAGGAAAAAAAAAAATCATGATAAAACGGACAACCTACCCGTAGCAGCAAGTGTGTTACTTCTAACTGAACTAGACCAAGACATCTCCAAAACAAAGGGTTGGCTCCAGAGTCAACATAGGTGGTGTGGTAGCAGGCTCCCTGCTCCTGAGCAAGAGTCAGGCTCCTTGTCCTCCTACAACTGAGATCAAAATTCATTGCTCTGTAAACTCCCCAGAATCCCCTGGTGTTTGAGAAGGCGAGGAGATTTGATTTTGTTCTTACAACAAAAACGCCTGTGTAAAGAATTCTTTAGTCTGCAACAATAGCAACACTAAATCCTTTTATCTGAAACCTGAGAGCCTGAGTAGAAACACAGAATTTGGAAGACAGTTCCTGAGATAACAAAATAGATTCTTTAAATAGCTTTGCTGATTTTTCTTTTCTTTCCTTTTCTTTTCTTTCCTCCCCCCTTCTCTGTCTCTCTCTCTGTGTCTCTCTCTGTCTCTGTCTCTCTCTGTCTCTCTCTCTGTCTCTCTCTCTGTCTCTCTCTCTGTCTCTCTCTCTGTCTCTCTCTCTCTCTCTCTCTCATTTTCCATATGGGTTCTCAAACACCTACCCCATCCTCCAGATTTTGGACTTCTATCTACCTTTGGTCTCTCCATCTCAACTGTGAACAGCTTGATGCCCTTCGAGCTACATTGTTGTAGCTACGCAGGAAGGAGTAGACCATAACATCAAATGAAATACACTTTGAAGGAAAACAGAACTCAGATATGTGACCATGGCAGGGGAAACAGACTTGTATGAAACTGCCGATTATCTGAGTCTTAGTAAATTGATATTGTTAAATGTTCCTGACTAGTGCTTGTTACTCATGCAGTTTCAAGATGAAAGAATGAATTCTCTGAAGGTCTCTCCCATCCCTCTAATTTCTGTGTGTTTGCCAAGAAGAAAAGAACAGAGATACTCAGTTGCCCTAATGTGTGGGCAGAGTGTGTTTTCCATGAGTTTAAACATGCTGTATTGTTTTGCTTGTGTTTGTCATTTGTTCTCAAAATTTATGTGTTTAAGGCAAGGAATGAAATCTATGTTGGATACATATTAACACAAAACATATCTCTGAGGAGAAAATAGCTCTGAGGAGAGCTGAGCAAATGTCCCAAAAATCAAATGAGAAATTATTTCTAGACCACAAGCTCTTGGGTACTTTTATGGAGGATTTGACATTCGGGCTTGATCTTAAGGCATGGGGGAGGTTTCAGTGAGCTGTGATGGTAAGGACCGCATCCCAGACAGAATCTACGAGTGCCAAGATAGAGAACATACAGCACCCGGAGGCGATTTGAGGAAAGGAGAGACAGTCTTAACTTAAATGGGAGGATTAGGTTGGAGAGGATAGTGTAACACACACGGGAGAAAGTAAAGAGATAGCAGATCACAGATGCTCATTTTTCTTCCTACTAGGTATATAATGCCAAGTCAGATAAACAGAAGATTCAGAAGCAAAATCCTATTGAGGTCAGGGACAGGAAAGGTAACCTAGGATTGTAGCATGCTCAGACTCACATTCACTTCAATGGGAACTTATTTATCATTAATATGTAAAATACAGATAATAACTTAATAGTAATGGAACTGATTATGTCAGCATTTTGTTTTGTATGAGTAAGTAATTAAAACAAACATATTAAATTATATACATGTAATGTTTTGTGCATCGCATCTATGACTTCTCTCCTCCCCCATCTGTGCTAATCTGCACTACATCACTGTGACAAAATATTTGAGCTATCCAAAATACCCGAGGTAACCAAATTATAAGTTTAGAGCTGAACACTCTACATTTTCTTAGCATGCTTGCCATCATTTGAACCGTACAGCCCAGCTTTAAAGACTTAACTGTCTTCTTTAAGACACACACACCTAACTGCTTATAATCCCCTAACTGATCTTCAACATCTTGCTCACAAGGGCAGGCCTGCTCCCCCAGTCTTGCCTAAGCAACTCCCCAAGATGAATTTTGCTGTGTTCTTATGTTCAACTGTGGGCTGCTGATACGCACACGCAAGCTCGCGCGCACACACACACACACACACACACACAGACACACACACAGGCATTCTGAGTTTAGTGAAGAGGAGGTGTTTGTGAAAATGGAAATACCATCTGAATGAAAGACATTCAAATCCTTAGAACATAGTCCCCATGGTAATGAGCCCCTCACATTCTCTTCACAATTGCTGTTCACCTCACTTTTCATTTCTCAGCGTTGGTCCACACACACCACCAAGATATTTTAAAGCCATAGATCATTCCATTAAGGCTACATATCTCTTGGGGTGCAGTGGAGTTTGTGAAGATCTTTTCAATATCGAAGTGCTTCCAAAGTTTTCCGATTGAGTTAGTACGAATAGAGAAACGAATGAAAGAAAATATATCTCCCCTCGGGATCCCTTGGATAAGGACATCTCCACACACAGGCAGATTCATAATGATGTGTATAAATCCCAACACAATTTAATTTGTCTTTCACTTATTCCATATCCTCTGGGGGAGGATGCAGGGAATGCAACAAAGAAGAGATGGTTCGGGTTACAACCTCTCCCTGCTCCTTCTGCCTCTGTATGCCAAGGAGGAGAAAGGGGGGCACATCCTGTGGGAATATCAGGTCTTACGAAAGTTGGATCCCTTTTGCAAAGACAAAAAGAAATAATTTACGTTTCTGAGAATGGCAGAGGAGAGGGAATAACTGATCTGTGTGGTCCAGTCTGTGGTTTCAGGTTTCACCGAGAACCATCCCAGGATCAGTGTGTCCTACCACAGCATCTCAGCATCTCTCAGACTGGATCAGAAATGACCTGATCAGCAGCCACATACTTGTGGGCTAGCCTTTAAAACTGCCTGGTCGAAACTCAATATTCAGGAAGCAGAAGTTCTTCTCCATACAAGTAAACCAAACAAAAGAAACAAAAGCACCTCACTAGCCCACATAAAATATGCACTTCAGATTAATCTTGTTCCTTTGTTTTCACAATGGCATTGATGATGAAATTCGAACTCCTCTTTTTAGGAGGAGTTCTAAACTCCTCCTAATTTGGTTCTGTTAACCAAAATTCCATGTAAAGCTTAGCACTGCTGTTGCCCTCAGGAGAGGGGATGGCGGGTAGCCATGTGTGCAATACAGAATTTCCTGGGACTGAGAGGTGGTGAGATAGCTTCAAGTTCAGTGTAAGTGTTTTTCAGGCAGAACATGGAGTGTTCAATTGATCATGGTCACTTCTTTTCAATTTATTTGCTCTCTCTTTCCTTAACACTCACCCATGGTATAAGACTCTTCTTAAACAAATGATTCACTTGTGTCAGAATTTCCATCTCCAGGGCTGTTATTCTCAAGGATCTTAAGAACCACAGTGACACACAACTGTTTGTTTAATCATGAGGGTACATCATAAGAAATTTACAGAGAAGTTAAGAAATAAGCATATATATATATACTTAATAAATATAAATCAATAATATATATATATATATATATATATATATATTCTTTGGAGGTAGAGTTATGGTAGTCTAAATTAGCCTTGAACTCACTATGTAGATAAGTATGACCTTGAACTCTTGATCATTCTGTTTCTGCTTTCGGGGTGAGGGATTTTAGTCATCTTTTACCAAACCCAATTGAGCAATTTATAAGAAAGAAAATACAAGACAGGGCTTAGATTCATTGGCTGGGAGCAATAGATTGTGTTTACTTGAGATTCAAAATAATATATTATTCAATATCTATATAAATTGCTAAATAGTATTAAATAATTACCTAAATTACTAACACATACACACACACACACACACACACACACATATATATATATATATCAATAATATATAGCTATGAAGTGGTATTTAGGAGATCTGCCAATAAATTATGAGTTATTGAATAAATGGACACATTATCTTTTTACTTTTTCAAGAATTAGAACCCAAGTCTAGCTTTTAAACTTTTGTAATTTGTTTTCTTTGCACTACTACAGCGCTCCTGACCTTTTGTACTGCACACTTCACTCTCGAATTTTGTTTGGATTATATCCCATGACCAAGTTTATTTCTTTGTGGTTTTAAAGGAATGTTGAAAGGAAAATCCTTCTAATATAGAACTGGAACAGTGAGGCCACTTAGGGTAGAAGGATAGACTTCAAATTAAACACAAGTCTCCATGTTTTCAGCCAATGTATACCTCTACCCACATGCTCTGATTTCTCTTCAGACAAGAACAGGCTCCTCTGTACATTTTATAGAGGTAATGATTTTTGCAGGACTGTGGCTCAACTGCACACATCCACATCTTGGAATTCCGTGTCTATTCTTCACTGCTCTAAGAAATGTATAGAGCAGTGACATATCTCAGATGCAACCAATGATGCTGTAACATTTTAACAAGGGCCCACAATTTTCAATAGAATGAATCTAGAAGCATTCCACAAGAAGCACACATTGAGAACTGTAAAAAATCAGGCATGGAAATGGGTGGTTTTTTGCTCATGGAAGCTGTAGATGTAAGAATGACATCATCATTTTTCATTTCTGAAGTGTCAAACTGGCTATCAAAGGTCACCCGAATCGTGATTTAAACACCTACAAGGACATGGGCTTTGGGTGTCTCCCTGAAGTAGTTAATATCTCTTGGCTCATTGTGTGCAGAGCACAGACATTCATGGACACTAAATCTATTCTAACCCGAGTTAAAGCGAACAACCAAGCAAATGGATATGCCCTAGCTCAGTGGAACTTCACCAATTTATATATATTAGATAAGTAGTTTAGATATTAAGGGCTCAAACTTCAGTGTATTGCATGACATCCAAATATTTTCCCTCAATAGTCTTATCTAAGGAAGAACACGCAAACTGGTTAGCCAACATCAAATGCTCATTCCTAAAATCATGAATAAAGATAACATTATTCAAACTGGGAAGATTATATTTAGGAATATATATATGTATATATACATACATATATACACAACATATTATATTTATGTATATATAACATAACAACAAAAAAGAGGCTATGAATTTGAAAGTAAGGAGCAGTATGTAGGTGATTTGGGAGAGGAAGGAGGAAGAAATGATATAATCTCAAAAATAAAAGAAAAAAATTAAAAAATATTTCTCTCATATAGTTACTACATATTGGGCTATTGACTGCCGTCTACAGCTCTCTGGTCCCTCAAATATCTTTTCTTTCAGTCCATTGAACTCCACCATTTTGAAGAGAAAAAAAAAGTCCTCACCAAGAAACCAGTGGAGCAAGTCTCCTTGGACATCTTGCAAGCCAGCTCCCTTTCCCCTGGAGCACTTTTATGCTGCTCTCATTAACTCCCCCTCTTCTGCTCTCCTTCTTTCTTCTATTTTGATGAATGATCCGAATCACACTTCCTGAGACCTTCTTGGGGATATTTGTGCAGTACGAAGGATGGCAATTCTTTTCATGACCTTGTATGGGAGACTGGCAGGTTTTTGCAAGACTTTCAGGCATGCGATAGGAATCCCTGACTTTTGTTTGGCCCGAGTAAAAGTCTCATCATCATTCTTCCTTCAGAGAGGAAAGCTATACACATAAATATGCATTGATTGAATCACAGGCTATAGGAGCACTTGGCCTTATGTGATTATGATTCGTCTAAACCTCTAAGGTCTTTCTTCATTCTAGTTTAAGAACAGCGGCATCTGCTCTGAATTGTTTGCTTATATTTTAAGTGAATGAGAATGAATGCAAGCAGCGTGGTAGGTGACTAGCTATTCTTGCTCCTTTCCCATAAGTGCCTGGAGCTGCACAGGAAGTACCTCATTAGTTTAGTTAACTTAAAAAATTAAAAATAAAAAAGACAAGGAAATAATACAGTATGCCCTTCCCCAGGAAAGTGTTGAATCGGTGGCAGACTTGGTGATGGTGTGAAGCAACTGATAAACACAAAGCCCAGGGCAACCATGCTAATTGTTCTGGGTGATGATGGTAACATGTTCACAGTGGGGGGCTGTTGAATAAGCTGCTAGTGCCTCTGGGAGAAGGTGCAGCATCCAAACAGCTCTGATCTGAGGAAAGCAGAGGAAGAAGAGAGTGCAGGCAAGCTGTCTAAAACCTCCCCTGACCCCAGAACTCAGACCCTGGGGGACATCAGAACTGTCTTTGCTGTCCTACACAGGCAGAGGGGCAGCCTGAGTTGCATCTCATTAGCAAGAAGCAATAGGAGTTTAGCCTTCTCAGAGGGGAGATGAGTGATAGGCAGCTGGGGAGAGCATACTGAATAAATACAAGTGTGTGGAATTTTAAGTCTTCCCCTCTTGCCTCTCTGTAGGTGGCTGCCTCTCAAGTTCTAGCAGGCACCCAAGTGCTGAGCCTTACCTCGGCATTTGAAGATAAAATAAGTGCAAAATGAAGCGGCAACGCTGCGTTTTATGCAGCATCAACATGAAGGAATGCCACGGGCTGAGTTTTGCTCACCCTGTTAGCATGCAGAATGATTTCGAACTATAGAAGGCTGTCTTTCCCCATGCAGGAAAAACAAACAAAACAAAAAAAGCAGAACTAATTAAGATCGTCATATCTCAATAAATATGCAAATGAAAAATCCAAACAAAGAAATTCTATTTATCACATCATAAAGTTGCAAATTGTTGTACAGGCTGGCTTGGAAGAATGGAAAGGAATTGAGCATTTTAATGGTTTTGCTTGGAGACTGTGTGATCCATAAGGTGCCTCCATAGGGTGATGTTTAAGCAGGAAGGTGAGGTACTGGCCAGGACAAGATTCTTTTTGAGCTTAATTTTTACAGTTGTAATAGAGGGGAAAGGGGAGGAAGTGCAGTCACTGTCTTACTTGCCTTTGCCTTGCTCTGATAATATGCTCTAATGGAAGCAACCTCCCAGAGAGGTTTATTATGGCTCATAGTTCTAGAGAATTATAGTCTATCCTTGCAGGGAAGACTTGGCAGCGGGAAGGAAATGCTGTTGTGTTAAATGCTGGATGGTCACATTGCTTTCACACTCAGGAATCAAAGGACAAACATGGAATGGAGCATGGCTGTTTAACTATCAGAGCCCATTCCAGGGGAATCACTTGTTACAGTGAAGCTCCACCTCCTAATGTAGTAGTAGCTCTCAACCTGTAGATCACGGGCCCTTTGAAAGGGGTTGTGTATGAGATATCCTGCTTATCAGATATTTACATTACTGTTTGTACCAGTAACACAGTCATAGTTACAAATTAGCAATGAAATAATTTCATGGTTGGGGGTCGCCACATGGGGACCTGTATTAGTGGGTCGCAGAATTAGGAAGGTAGATAACCACTGTCCTAAAGTTTCATGACCTTACCAAACAGCACCATCAGATGGAGGCCAAGTGTTCAAAGGCATGGTTGAATGTGTGTGTGTGTGGGGGGGGAGTGTTTCACATTCAAAATGCAGGAATAACTAACTCTGAGTTCTTGTGCTGTGACATTTGCTTCTGGTTTTTCAATTTATGAAGGAAAATAAGATTGCCATTTTATAGGTTAATCCAACGAGGCTCACAGAAGACAGATTTTTATTCTAGACATTGTGCTTAGAGCTAAAATTCAAACCCCAGGTTGAGTGACTGATTCCAAGTTTCTAACTTGTTTTTAATTTATACTTTTCTCATGAGTCACAAGACTACTTAGGATCACCCACAGTAACTATTGGGTGTGTGCCTAGAAGATATCAAAACAACTGTGTCTTGAAAGAGAAGACAAAATAACTATTCAGAGATGTCTCTAGGTGGTTTCCACTTCCAAGTATTAAAATACACTCTCTCAAACGGAACGACAGTTAAATTTCTGTATCATATTATTTCCTTTTATTTATTCTCAATTATATTGAATTCTTTCCTGTTGAATGCATCATCTTTGAAAGGGGAAAGAGAAAGGATACCAGGTAATAGCTGGCACCCAAATATTGCTGAAGATACTGTAACCCTGGCTTACTGCATGTATTTTGAGCTAAGGGAGTAAAGTTGAAACCTCTAGAAAGATAGTGTCACCCCTGTAATGCTGGTGCCTTTGTTTTAGAAACTGTTCTCTGCTTTATAGTCTTGTAGAATGTTGCCTTTAGAAGTCTCTGAGCATCAGGATTGTGTTTTGGTTCTTGAATGCAAGACTAACAACAAGGTGAGACTATATATAAGGACGGGGGATTATTAGGAATGAACAAATAGTTAATGAGGTAGGAATAGCCTGGTACCTATTAAGTACTTCTCACTGTCCCATTTCTGCACAAAAGAACAGTGAAGTTAGCTTCCGTCCAAATAGCAAAATGAATGCTTAAAATTGCTTATTACCACTGCCAGTCATCAGACCAAAGATATGCAACTTTCAAAGATCAGTTAAAGGAAATACTTGAATATGTGGGTGGGAGGGAGAGAGTCTTGCAGGAATGGAGGAGAGGAGAGTTCTTAGAAAGGTTTCAAAACAAAAGACGACAAGAAAGCTTTGCTCTTCACAAGAGAAGATCCAGAAATGTCAAAGATGTTTGTATTGTGTTTTGGTAGATTTGAGTAGTTTTGTTTATAGGAAATGAAAAGAGTGAGTAGGGTAGAATCTAGATATATACTTCTACTCTGCCCACTTGCTGGGGGATAACTGCTGGCTACAGTCTGTCTTTAGTAGCCCTCTCCTTCTTTCTATTTCCCGGTGTTTCCCTTCCTTCCCTTTCCAATTCTCTCATTTCCTTTCTTCTTGTCTCTACATTTCTCCCTTTTTATCTCCAGTAGTATATTCATTAATTTTTTTTCTGATTCTATCTTTCAATTTCTGAAATCTGAATTTGATTACTTTGATGTTCTGGACTTTCTCAAGCTCCTCCATATGCCTACTGCGTCTCCCTAGTGAAAACAGAACAAACACACAAGCTTGTGTATTTTGAGGTGTTGTCTGTGTGACAAATTTATTGGGTATACCAAGTTGATTTCACAAAGTAATTAAGTTTAGCATTACATTATAATCAAGGTACATTCCACAATTGTACTTCCTAACATATATTAATGTTCTCATGTTCTTATCCTTTCTGCTGTCACTGTGCATGCACTTCGCATGTGTACCATTTCCAGATCCAGCCGTGCTGTCTGACAGGAAGAAGACTCAGAGTTGCTTGGGTGAGTGGATGGATAAATACAGAGGATTTCACTTTGCTCTGAATCAGGCTGCTTGTATATCTGACAGCCGATGTGTCCCTTTGATCAGCAATTTTATGTCTTTCTGTAGTCAAATTTTTTATTCTTTGAACTATGTATTTTACCATTGATAACTTTCAATATCATATCTAATATTTTACAAACACATACTTAAATTCTAATTTTATTTACTTCACATTTGCTCTTTTTTCTTTCTTTTTTGATATTACCTTTAAAATCCATTATTATTAGTTCCTTGGGAATTTTTATAATTTGTTTTGAAGATATTCACTCCCTCCCCTGGATCCTCCCTGACCTATTTCCCTTCCCTATCTACCCAACTTTCTGTCCTCTTTGTCTGTTTGTTTGCATTTAGTCCACCAAGGGAAGTTTATGCTGGCTATATACTCTTGGATATGATATCTCACTTGAGTATGGTAGGCCTACCAGAGGCAATCTTACCTTCCATCTTGCAGCAGCTGACACTTACCATTTGTTCCTCAGCAGGCTAGAAGAGTGATGAACAACACTAAAGACCTTTGGGAAATGTCATATAGAAGCCTACTACTGTGGAAGCCTCCTACATTATATACACACACATACACTTAAAATGGTATCAGCCTGTTACAGGATAATGAAACTTCTTAGATGCCACAGACTGACAAATAAAAAGCCTAGGGTCTGAAATGGGTCATCTTTCCTTTGGTTGCTTCTGTCCCTTCTTACCTGTTATCGCTTTTTTGTCGTTTGATTTATTCCATAGCATTTAATGTAAATTTTCCAACTCTGACTTCCTTGTCAACTGTCATTTTTTTTCTTGCAATTTCTGTCTTAGTTCTTGTTGCTTCAAATATGACTGTGTCTCCCACAGCTTTTAACCACTTTCAGCTTCCTTCTTTGATGTTATTCTTCTCATCTTTTATCAGCAGTTAGACTCGAGGTGAATTGTGAACAGTTTATATGAAGGTATGAACAGAATACCAAGAAAAAGGATTTGCCTAGAAGGTTAAGGGTCCAGCATAGATTGCATTTTTGTTTCTTGAGACTTAGTATTTCTTACTGCTTTGAACTTCTGAGACAGAAGTTACCTTCAAATCTTTATGTTTTAAGTTGACAGTGAATAAACAATGGTTATGTGTGCTTATGGAAGATACCAGGTCTTGATTTTCCATTTTGGACTCTTCTTTACCTGAAGACATTCTGAATTACGTGTTTTGGGTGCAAAAATCTCCTCACTTTACCTCTCTTTTTTTCTGTCTCATACTTTGATTCAGTGGTAAGCTGCAGATTTATAAGTGTGCTTGCTATTTCTTCCAGTCCCTGCATCCTTGAAAAGTAGCTTAGAATTCCTATTTAAATTTTTTTTTGCTTGATCATAACTGTATGCTACTGTAGTGGTCTGAACAGGAACGGCCCCTAGTGGTTCATATATTTGAGTGCTTAGGGAGTGTGACATTAGGAGGTGTGACTTTGTTCAAGTAGGTTGGCCTTGTGGGGTAAGTGTCACCTTGTTGGGGGAAGTATGCCACTAGGGATGGACTTCAGGGTTTCAAATGCTCAAGCCAGGCCCAATATATCTCTCTTCCTGCTGCCTGTAGATATGGTTAGAGAAGCTCCTTCTCCAGCACCATGTCTGCCTGCGTGCCACCATGCTTCCCACCATGACAATAATGGACTGAACCTCCAAACTGTAAGCCAGCCACAGTTAAATGTTTTCCTTTATGAGTGTTGCTGTGCTCATGTTATTTCTTCACAACAACAGAGCATTGTCTAAGACAGCTGCTTTCTCTCTGAGTAGCTTAGCATGCTGGATAACTAGGGAAGTATGCAGCCCTCATCTCTTATCCACATTTTATATAGTTTAATAGTTTACGGTTTGGAAGCAAAGGTACTTTCCTAGTATTCGTTAATGTCATTAAAACAATTCATTTACAGTCCTTTTTTACCAGTTTTGGAGTTTATATAAGGAAATTGAAGACATCCATAATTCTCTACTAGCTGAAACCAGAAGGTTTTGCTCCCACATTCTTCCTGTATTGGTGTATGAAGCAGAGTCCTCTGCACCAGACTTTCATGTCTGGCCTCCTAGGACTATGCCAATCTCACAAATTCTTATGGTTGTATAAATAGTAACTTCAGAATAACATTTGTTCATAAATTCACTGTTTTTATACACACTTTGATTTGTTACTTTCTGTCAGCTTACATATTTCCTAATTTTATGACTAAAACTGCTATATATAGTGACTGTGTTATGAATACAATCTTTTCTTTTTAAATTAATGTTTAGTTAATGCTCAAGTATCAAGACTACACACACACACATTCACTTGTGTATGTAGACATCTAAATTAACTTTATTGTTCTAAAATGTCCTTTTATTTGCTTAAAAAAAACCCATGATCCTGGCATTCAAAATAATAGTTACGATTCTTTTCCTACTTTATATATTCTGTGTTTTGAATTATTAAATTTATTTATTTTGTTGTGAGGAATGTACATGTGGATATCAAGAGGCAATTTGATTGAGTCAGTTCTTTACTTGCTGCTGGTCCCAAGGACCTGTCAGCGGTTGTCAGCATGGCTGCAGGAACTTCTACCTGCTCACCTGTCCTATCAGCCCCAAATACCCTGATTTTTTTTTAACAAATTTTACCACATTAAACAGGGGGGAAATTGCTATTTTTGCTTTGATTCTTGATGTTGAATTTAATTTGATTGCTCTTCTGTGTCACAACTATTGAATTACATATGGCGGTGGCCATCAGTGTTTTGATTGCATTAAATGTCCAGCTTAATTATAAGAAAGTGACAGCTTCACTGATTGGCTCTTCATCATGACTGATGATTTCCTTCATTACTTGGGGGATAGGCTTTTTTATCCCTAGATAATTTTCTTCTCTAGCAAAGTATTATTTAATCAAGGTTTTCTTTTACCGTTCTCCCTTTATTTCACACAAAGATCCTTCTGAGAGAACGCTTCTACTTGCAACACCCATGCGTACAAGCTTTCTCACATCTTAGCACTTGAGGTAGCAAACTGCTGCTCGGATGGAGCGCATTTGGCAGCATCCGATGCTATTCTTTGGTTGTTGGTTGTTTGGGGGGGGGTAGAATAGTCAGCATTGTTGTAGGCAGCTAAGGAGTAGAGACCAGCACACTTCAGAGCAAAGAGAATGGAGAATCCTAAGGGAAAGAGTGACCTTGTGAAGGGGCTGAAAGAGAAACAAACTGTAAACTGCTTTCTCAGGCCACGCTTACCTATACCACTGTCAGTAAGAATACTACAAAGAAATAAACAAAACAGACCTATAGATTTTATAGTAGAGTCCGATATTCATAGGGTCAGAGAGAGAGATAGGAATGGCATGATTGGATTAGGTTGCTAATCACTATGTGTGTTGAACTTTATTGGTTACATTAGACTTCTACTGATAGGAATGAGAAGGAAGATGAAAATCACATATAGAGTAGAAGGTACAATAATATCTAAAGTTAGAAAAAAAGGGTCTTTCCTGCTGGAGTGTGGAAAATTAATTATGCATCACAATGTAATAAGATTCATGATGCATGTTAATTATGGCAGAATCTAGTGTTTAGAAGGCAAAGTTGGAAACTGATGTAATTATTGCCTGTCCTAAGAAAGTATGGGAATACAGAAGGTTTTGGGGTTTGGTTTTGTTTCAGTTGTTGTCTGCTCTTCCCTGGTGATTTAGGAACTTTATATAACACTTTAATATGCAGGGATTTATCAAAAATCTTACCATACCACTTTATGGTAAATAAAACTGGTCCTGCTGCATTCAGTCAAAATCTGTGCAAAAGTACATTATATTGCATAGGTACTAAGCATATTTAGTCTTTCCTCTTGTCATTATTCCTTGTAAAGCATACTGCAACAACAATTTATTTATTTTTTTTTTAGTAAATTTTATTAAATTATAAAAGTTTCCATTTCCGCCCCCCCTCCCAACACCCTCCCACTCCTCCCCACTCCCCCCCTCCTTCCCCTCCGTCCCCCAGGGCAGTCAGGGTTTCCTGCCCTGTGGGAAGCTCCAGCTCCCTCCCCCTCCCTCCAAGTCCAGGAAGGCGAGCGTCCAAACAGACTGGATCCCCAAAATCCAGCATATGCAGAGGAAACAGGTCCCAGTGTCATAGTCAATGGCTTTTCAGAAAGACCCCGGGCCAGCCACAGTCAGAGAATCCGGCCAAATTCCGAGAATCTGGCTAGATCACGTCCTCGTTCAGTCCCAGTCCGACTGGCCCTGGTAAATTCTCATCAGATCCGTTCCCTTGTATCAGTGGGTGATAGCATCCCTCGCAGTACTGATTTCGTCTTTCATGCTCCTCCTCCTTCCGCTCCCCCTCCGGACCTCGGGGGGCTCAATCCGTTGCTCCAATGTGGGCCTCCGACTGCATAGCCGTCCTTCTCCAGACAAAGGATCTATGGTGATAAGCAAAATATACATCAGTATGGTCATGGGCCACGGCCGATTCAGGCACCCTCTCCTCTGTCCAGAGAGCAATCTGGGGGATTTCTCCTTGGACCTGGGATCCCATATATAATCAAGTCTCCTGTAAACCCTAAAATGGCTCCCTTAGTTGAAATATATTGTTCCCTGATCCCATATTCATCCTACCTCCCTCCTCCCCATCCCCGGTCACCAAGCTTTCCCCGTTCCTCCCCTACTCCCTTCTCTCTAGCCCTCTCCCCCTCCATCGACCCTCCCACCCCCCCATGCACCCGAGGTTACCTGGGACTCTTGTCTATTTCCTACCTCCTGGTGGATAGCTAAATAATCTTCATCAGGTTCATCTTCTTATTTAGCTTCTCTAGGATCACGAATAATAGGCTCAAAGACCTTTAATTATGGTTAGAATCCACTTATGAGTGAATACATACCGTGTTCCTCTTTTTGGGTCTGGCTTACCTCACTCAGTAAAGCGTTTTCTATTTCCATCCATTTGCATGCAAAATTCAAGATGTCATTGTTTTTAACCGCCGAGTAAAACTCTAATGTATATATGTTCCACACCTTTTTTAACCATTCTTCTATTGAGGGGCACCTAGGTTGTTTCCATGTTCTGGCTATTACAAATAGTGCAGCTATGAACATAGTTGAACAAATGCTTTTGTAGTATGTTAGGGAATCTTTAGGGTATATTCCCAAGAGTGGTATTGCTGGGTCCTGAGGGAGGTTGACTCCCAGTTTCCTGAGAAACCGCCACACTGATTTCCACAGTGGCTGCACGAGTTTGCATTCCCACCAACAATGGATGAGTGTTCCCCTCACCCCACATCCTCTCCAGCATAGGCTATCGTTGGTGTTTTTGACTTTAGCTATTCTGACAGGTGTAAGATGGTATCTCAAAGTGGTTTTGATTTGCATTTCCCTGATCGCTAAGGAGGTTGAGCATGACCTTAAGTGTCTTCTGGCCATTCGAAGTTCATCTGTTGTGAATTCTCTGTTAAGTTCAGTACCCCATTTTTTAATTGGGTTAATTAGAGTTTTAGTGCCTAGTTTCTTGAGTTCTTTGTATATTTTGGAGATCAGACCTTTGTCTGATGAGGGGTTGGTGAAGATCTTCTCCCAGTCAGAAGGCAGCCTTTTTGTCCTTCTGACAGTGTCCTTTGCTTTACAGAAGCTTCCCAGTTTCAGTAGATCCCATTTATTCATTGTTTCTCTTATTGTCTGTGCTGCTGGGGTCCTACTTAGGAAGAGGCCTCCTGTGCCTAAATCTTGTAGACTACTTCCCACTTTCTCTTCTATCAGGTTCAAAGTGGACGGATTAATGTTGATGTCTTTAATCCATTTGGACTTGATTTTTGTGCATGGTGATAGATATGGATCTACTTTCATTTTTTTACAGGTTGACATCCAATTATGCCAGCACCATTTGTTGAAGATGCTTTCCTTCTTCCATTGTATACCTTTAGCTCCCTTGTCGAAAATTAGGTGTTCATAAGTTTGTGGGTTAATATCTGGGTCTTCTATTCGATTCCATATGTCGACTTCTCTGTTCTTATGCCAATACCAAGCTGTTTTCAATACTGTAGCTCTATAATAGAGTTTGAAGTCAGGGATGGTAATGCCTCCAGAAGTTCTTTTATTGTATAAGATTGTTTTGGCTATCCTGGGTTTTTTGTTTTGCCATATAAACTTGATTATTGTTCTCTCAAGGTCTGTGAAGAAGTTTGATGGGATTTTGATGGGGATTGCATTGAATCTATATATTGCTTTTGGTAGAATTGCCATTTTTACTATGTTGATTCTCCCAATCCAAGAGCAGGGGAGGTCTTTCCATTTTCTGGTATCCTCCTCAATTTCTTTCTTCAACGACTTAAAGTTTTTGTCAAATAGGTCTTTCACTTCCTTGGTTAGAGTAACCCCAAGATATTTTATGCTATTTGTGGCTATCATGAAAGGTGATGCTTCTCTGATTTCCCTCTCTGCTTCTTTATCCTTTGTGTATAGGAAGGCCACTGATTTTTTGGAGTTGATCTTGTATCCTGCCACGTTACTAAAGGTGTTTATCAGCTGTAGGAGTTCTTTGGTAGAGTTTTTGGGGTCGCTTATGTACACTATCATATCGTCAGCAAATAACGAAAGTTTAACTTCATCCTTTCCAATTCGAATCCCCGTGATCTCCTTATGTTGTCTTATTGCTATTGCTAGAACTTCAAGCACTATATTGAAGAGGTATGGAGAGAGTGGACAGCCTTGTCGCATTCCTGATTTTAGTGGAAAGGCTTTGAGTTTCTCTCCATTCAGTTTGATGTTAGCTGTCGGCTTGGTGTATATTGCTTTTATTATATTTAGGTATGATCCTTGTATCCCCAGTCTCTCCAACACCTTTATCATAAATGGGTGTTGAATTTTGTCAAATGCTTTTTCAGCATCTAGTGAGATGATCATATGATTTTTTTCTTTCAGTTTATTTATATGATGGATTACATTGATAGATTTGCGTATGTTGAACCAACCCTGCATCTCTGGAATGAAGCCGACTTGATCATAATGGATAATTTTTCTAATGTGCTCTTGGATTCGGTTTGCCAGTATTTTATTGAGAATTTTCGCGTCGATGTTCATGAGTGAGATTGGCCTGTAATTCTCTTTCTTGGTTGTGTCTTTGTGTGGTTTTGGTATTAGGGTAACTGTAGCTTCATAAAAGGAGTTAGGCAGTGACTCTTCTGTTTCTATATTGTGGAATACGTTAAGGAGTATAGGTATTAGCTCTTCCTGGAAGTTCTGGTAGAATTCTGCATTGAAACCATCTGGTCCTGGGCTTTTTTTGGTAGGGAGATTTTTGATAACAGCTTCTAACTCTTCGCGACTAACAGGTCTATTTAGATTGTTCACATGTTCTTGGTTCAACTTTGGTATATGGTATTTATCTAAAAAAATCCCAGCTTCCATCCAGAGGGCCTTCGGAGTGGTGAGTTGAATTGGGCCCGCGACAGGGGCCCGGCGAGGGGAAGCTAGGACTCTCCCCGACCCCATAGACTCCCAGGTGAGCCTGCTCTGCTGGCTCCACCCTGCTAGCTTCCCCGCCAGCCATCCCAGCTTCCATCCAGAGGGCCTTCGGAGTGGTGAGTTGATTCGGGCCCCCGCGGGCCCGGCGAGGGGGAGCTAGGACTCTCCCCGACCCCATAGACTCCCAGGTCAGCCTGCTCTGCTGGCTCCACCCTGCTAGCTTCCCCGCCAGCCATCCCAGCTTCTATCCAGAGGGCCTTCGGAGTGGTGAGTTGATTCGGGTCCCCGCGGGCCCAGCGAGGGGGAGCTAGGACTCTCCCCGACCCCATAGACTCCCAGGTCAGCTTGCTCTGCTGGCTCCACCCTGCTAGCTTCCCTGCCAGCCATCCCAGCTTCCATCCAGAGGGCCTTCGGAGTGGTGAGTTGATTCGGGCCCGCAACAGGGGCCCTGCTAGGGGAAGCTAGGACTCTCCCCGACCCCATAGACTCCCAGGTCAGCCTGCTCTGCTGGCTCCACCCTGCTAGCTTCCCTGCCAGCCATCCCAGCTTCCATCCAGAGGGCCTTCGGAGTGGTGAATTGATTCGGGCCCACGACAGGGGCCTGGCGAGGGGGAGCTAGGACTCTCCCCGACCCCATAGACTCCCAGGTCAGCCTGCAGTGCTGTTTCCACCCTGCTAGGCTCTCCCACCTGCCATCCCAGCTTCCATCCAGGTACAAATTTCTATATTTCTCCCCTCCCACTGAGCCCAAAAAATTTTCCCAGCTCAGCTGCCTTGCACACTGGGTCTGCTCTATAGGGGCATCCCGGAAAGAGACAGTGCCTGTGGTTCAATACCCTGCTTGGGGAAAGGTAGGCATTCTATCAGTGAACTCCCTGCCCAACAAGGGAACCTGACCCGATACCAGAAGTTCCAATAGAGAGCATTTGATCGAAGAGATGGGCAGACGCCAAGGCAAGACCTCTTCCAACAATCTGAAAAACAACATGAAAATATCAGATCCCAATGACCCTACAACAGAAGGATTTGAACACTCTAACCCAGATGAAGTGGGAAAAAGTGCCATTATGAAAGCAATAGAGTCCCTTAAACAGGATATGAATAACTCCCTTAAGGAACTGGTCGAGAAGTATAACAAAAAGTTTGAAGAAATGAGTATAGAAATGGATGAGAAATATAACAAAAAGTTTGAAGAAATAAGTAAATCCGTGAGTGATACCCTGAGAAACCAAGAAAAAACAATCAAACAAGTAAAGGAAACAGTCCAAGAATTGAAAACTGAAATGGAGGCAATGAAGAAAACACAAAACGAGAACCGGCTGGATATGGAAAACCTAGGTAAACGATCGGAGACTACAGAATCAAGCATAACCAATAGAATACAAGAGATAGAAGAACGAATCTCAGATTCTGAAGATACCATAGAGAAAATAAATGCTCTGGTCAGAGAAAACGGCAAATCCAACAAATTCTCTTCACAAAACATTCAGGAAATCTGGGACACAATAAAAAACCAAATCTAAGAATAATAGGGATTGAAGAAGGAGAAGAACTACAGATCAAAGGCCCAGAAAATATATTCAACAAAATTATAGAAGAAAACTTTCCCAACCTAAAGAACGATATTCCTATGAAGGTTCAAGAAGCATACAGAACACCGAATAGATTGGATCAGAAAAAAACATCCCCGCGTCATATAATAATCAAAACACAAAACATAAATATTAAAGAAAAAATTTTAAGAGCTGCAAAGGAAAAAGGTCAAGTAACTTATAAAGGTAAACCTATCAGGCTTACACCGGATTTCTCTATGGAAACCATGAAAGCCAGAAGATCCTGGATAGAGGTACTGCAGAAACTAAGAGACCATGGATGCAAACCCAGACTACTATACCCAGCCAAGCTATTGTTCACTATCAACGGAGAAAACAAAATATTCCAGGATAAAAACAAATTTAAACAATACGTAGCTACTAATCCAGCCTTACAGAGAATATTAGAAGGAAAATCACTACCGAAGGAATCCAACATTCCCAACACGATCTACAATAACTCGAACATCTAGCGACCATTCACAAGCACAAATCAAAGAAGAAAAACACATACACTCTACTACTTAAAAAAAAAAAAAATGACCGGAGTCAACAACCACTGGTCATTAATATCACTTAATATCAATGGACTCAATTCACCTATAAAGAGGCACAGACTTAGAGATTGGATACGAAAACAGGATCCAACATTCTGCTGTTTACAAGAAACACACCTCAACCACAAAGACAGACACTTACTCAGAGTAAAGGGTTGGGAAAAGGTTTTCCAAGCAAATGGACCTAAGAAACAAGCGGGCGTGGCCATTCTAATATCTAACAAAATCGACTTCAAACTAAAATCAATCAGAAGAAATGGAGATGGACATTTCATACTCATAACCGGAACAATTCATCAGGAGGAAGTCTCAATCCTGAATATCTATGCTCCTAATATAAAGGCACCCACATATGTAAAAGAAACTCTTCTAGAACTCAAGGCGGTCATCAAACCACACACACTAATAGTAGGAGACTTCAACACTCCTCTCTCACCAATGGACAGGTCAATCAGACAGAAACCAAACAGAGAATTGAGAGACCTATTGGAGGTATTGAATCAAATGGACTTAACAGACATCTATAGAACACTCCACCCAAATAAAAAAGAATATACCTTTTTCTCTGCAGCTCATGGAACCTTCTCGAAAATTGACCACATACTCGGTAACAAAGCAAACTTCCACAGATACAAAAAAATATTAGTAACTACCTGTGTCTTGTCAGATCACCATGGACTAAAATTAGAATTCAACAACAATGCTCCCCCCAGGAAGCCAACAAACTCATGGAAACTGAACAGTCAACTACTAAATCACCCCTGGGTCAAGGAAGAAATAAAGAAAGAAATTAAAGTCTTCCTTGAATTTAATGAAAACAAAGACACAACATACTCAAACCTATGGGACACTATGAAAGCAGTGCTAAGAGGAAAGTTCATAGCACTAAGTGCCCAATTAAAGAAAGCGGAGAAAGCACACATTGGAGACTTAACAGCACACTTGAAAGATCTAGAAAAAAAAGAAGCTGATTCACCCAGGAGGTCTAGAAGACTGGAAATAATCAAACTGAGGGCTGAAATCAACAAAATAGAAACAGAGAAAACAATTCAAAGAATCAATGAATCAAAAAGCTGGTTCTTGGAGAAAATCAACAAGATTGACAAACCCCTATCCAAGTTAATCAAACGGCAGAGAGAGAACATGCAAATTAATAAGATCAGAAATGAAAAGGGGGACATAACCACAGACACAGAGGAAATTCAGAGAATCATTAGATCTTACTATGAAAGTTTATATGCCACAAAGTTGGAAAATGTAAAAGAAATGGACATTTTTTTAGATAAATGCAACAACAATTTATAAGATATTAACAATAATAAGTAATCATGAGATGATTTAAAGAATATAATATGGGCCATCTCTTCAGCTCTAGGATGTAATAAACATGAAATAAGACCGTAAAGATGGAACTCTGATCCAAAAGATGACACTGTCTGTCTACTTCTCAAGAAAATTTAAAGCAGAACAAAAGATTCTGAAAAATCCCCCCCCACAAAAAAAAGAATATAAAGAGATATGCGTGGGTTATATGCAAATGCCTTGCTTTTTTATTTTTTTTACTTAAGAGAATTGAAAATATATTTAGTATTTTCAGGAAATGCTAGTTACAAGGAGAAAGCTTGTAATGTGATTTTTTTTTACCTAAAAATCAGGAAGCTGACCTGGAAATCTACAGGTGGGTTTTTTTTTTTTTTGGAACTCAGTACCTTACTTAGCCCTTTGGAGGGACAAGCCCATTCCATCTTCGGACCAGTAGTCCTGTGTTCTATAAGAAAATAAGCTGAGAAAGCCAGTAAGCAATACACATCCATTGTCTCTGCATCTGTTCTGACCTCCAGGTAACTGTCCCATTGAGTTCTTGTCCTGAATTCCTTAATGATGCAATACAGTGTGATAATAGTCAAATAAATCTTTTACTCCCCAATTTGCTTTTTAATCATGGTGGTTTGTTGTAGGAATAAAAACCCTAACCAAATTCTTTAAGAAGAAAGAAAGAAAGAAAGAAAGAAAGAAAGAAAGAAGGAAGGAAGGAAGGAAGGAAGGAAGGAAGGAAGGAAGGAAGGAAGGAAGGAAGGAAGGAAGAAAGAAGAAAGAGAGAAAAGGAGAGGGGGAGTGAGGCAGGGAGGGAGGAAGGGAGCGAGGGAGAGAGGGAGGGAAAAAGGGAAGGGAGGAAAGACTCCCCACACCAGTTAAAAAGATCACACAAGGATTTGTAGTTTTATGGGAAATAAAATAACAACAATGCTCAATAAAATTGTCAAAAATAACTAGTGTGAATATAACTACTTAACTTAATTAACTGTACAATAGTGTACATCTTCCTTTATATAAAAAATGTTTGTAGTGTTTTAGAAAACTGGCAAACTATTTTCAAGAATATCTACACATTTTGACCAGCAATATATTAGAAGTCTAGCTGCTATCCTCTCTGCTATTTTGTATTATGGCTATTTTTAACTTTTCATCTTAATTTTCATTTTATCATAGTCTTTCCCTAATGCTGCTGTTGATGAATATTTTATGCCATACATGTATCTTGTTCATGTCATCTACATATTTCATAAATACATTTTTATAATTCATTTTGAGAGTGCCTTACAAATTCTAAATGTAACTTCCTTATCAGATGTGTACTTTAAAAATATTTTCTCATACTAAGTAGATTGTGTTATTTCATCTTCCTGACAAGCTCTTGCAGAATAAAATTCTGGTTTTGATGAAGTCCAATTTGTCTGTTTTCTCCTTTTATAGATCATGTTTTATGTAATTTCTAAGGATTCCTTGTCTAGGCCAGTCTCACTTACCTTTGTCTAGATATTTATATTCGGAAAGCTTTGTATTTTATTTAGGAACCTAATCCCCATCCTGAATTAAATTTGTATAAAATATAAGGTTTATAAACATTTTTATGTTTTGTTAAGAAACATAGAGCTGCTTCGAAGAAGGCAATATTCTTCTATTCACTAATTTTCCCTTTTGTGAAATTGCAATCAATCAATCAATGGCTTTACTTGTGTGCATCCACATCTGGGCTCTCTGCAGTCCAGTGTGCTTGGTGTCTGCCACTCTTCCAATACTGTACTGTCTTAACCACAGCCACTATGTAAACCTTGAAATAAAATGATCAATCTAAAGTTATAGCACAGTAGGTAGAGTATCTGCCAAAAACGCACAACACTCCAAAGCTGCTCCCTCATACCACATAAACCAGGGATGACGGCTATAATCCAAGGCTGTAATTAAATACCTGTGATTCCAGTAACCTGAGGGATGGGATTAAGGCAGAAAGGACGTTCTGGAGTTCTGGGCATCATATCAATATAAAGAGTCCAATGCCGCCCTTATATATGACTTCTCATCTAAAAACATTGGTAGAAGGCAATGATTGAGTGGGTATTCCCACTTTTGTCTTGTTTTTAAAATTATCTTAGCTATTTCTTGTTCATTTTCCTTTCTCTATAAACTTTGGAATGATCTTCATTTTCAGTCTTTACTATGTTGAGTTCCTAAAACCTTTTCTGATTGCTCATTACTGTGAACATCTTTCTGCCTCTTAAGCCTGTTGTATGGCATATAATTCTGGCATGAGTCTGGAACATGTTTTATTAGATTAATACCCACTGCTTCATTTTTAATCAATCATTATGAATTATAACAGTTTGTTACTGTTTGGAAATTCAGTTGATATTTACATGTCTTCAATTGTTCTTGCCTCATAGTTGTAGGAAGTTTGGGAACTTTAATTATCTTTTTTACACATTCCCAAAAGGACAATATTTTTGTATTTATCTGTGCATACACTTTTCATTTTCTCTTACATTGATGGCTAAGACTTCCAGTTGAATAGCAATGATAAAATTCTCTTTTTCTTCTTCCTAATCTGGACAAAGAATCAAACTTTAACCACTGTGCTCAGTCTTACCTGATTTTACAGGCGCTCTTTGTTAACATAAGGGACTATTGGTATTTTTAAGTGTGTTTTTTAATCATTAATGAATACAGGACTTTGTCAATTGTTTTCTGAATACATGTATATGGTCATTTAATTCTTACATACTATCCTATTTAATATAGTGGATTATATTTATTGATTTTTAAATATGGAGCCAGGCTTGACACTCAAGATTTAACTTCATATGGTCAGATTTATAATTAGCCTATGTAATACTGAATCCTACTTGCTATTTATTTTAATAATAACATATTTTTATTATGAGGAATAGAGATTTGAAAATGCCTTTTTGTTTACAATGTCTAGTTTGGGTATCAGTGTAACAATAGATTTATAAAATGAATAGAAAACATTCCCTCTTATTTTCTAGACATTATTATAGAGAACTGTTTTTTTATTTTTCACATTTCTCTATTGAAAATATCTGGGCCTAACATTTCTTTATTAAGATATTTGGAATTATGACTCTAGTTTTCTGAATAGTTCCAGAGACAGCCAGATGATCCATTTTACATAAGAAACCCGTGGTTGTTTTAATTTTCATTGTTTGAGAGACTGATCCATATCATTTCTTGGGTGCTAAGTTCACATATGTAAAGATCTTGCTGTTTTTATTGTTTTTAATATTTCCTTATCCCTTAGATGATCTTGATTTATTTCTGATACTTTCTTATTTAACAATTTTATATTATAATAATATTACATATTTTCCCAAATGGTCATCTTTATTTCATTGTTTTTGTATCTTCAGTTTGCTTGCCTTCCATTAGCTCTTGCTCTTATTTTAGTTTTTCCTTCTACTCGTTCTACATCTCTTTATCTTTTATGTCTTTTTACTTGCCATAACTCATCCATTATACTTTTGACATTGGACTTCCTGTTGTGGTTGCTATGTGGGTTTTCTTATTTTCACTTTCTAACCCAGACTTGCCTAGAGATCATGACAATCTTCCTACCTCAGTCTCCCATGTACTGGGATTAAGAGAATGAGAGATTACAATGTGCTGGATTTCAGCCTTCACTGCTGTAAAGTTTTCTTTTGATACCAATTGGTAATCTGTGTCCAACCAATTTTTATTTATGTTAATTTTACATGCTTCTAAATATACTATTTTCTTGCCCTTGAGACATCTTCTTTGACCTTGTTTAGCCTTCTAATTGTTAATGAAGAATGTTCAACTGCTATTGCTTGTCTTTGAAGTCTATATCACAGCATTATAAACTATGTATAGATGTGAAATGGTTACTCTAGTCAAATCAGTCATGCACATTTTTTATTTTTTTTTAGTGTGTGTGTGCGCATGTATGTACACATGTGAGTGTGTATGTGTATTGCGTGATGGCGGGCACCAAGAGTTTGCTAGTTTAAGAAAGTTCACCCCACCGGTTAATTTTATCAGCTTTAGTCTTCAGGATGAACATTTGCTTTGTAGGTGTATTTTTCCTTCAATAACTGCTACTTTGTAATGTTTATCTTGTATCTAGCATTCTACAGGGAACTGTATTCTACATCATTAATAATCAGTGTTGTATTAACTGTGTCATGAATATCTTTAAAACTTTAGAAGCCAGAGTTTTGTAGAAAGCAATTAAGAAAATAACTATTTAGAATTATTTGTAATAAAAACTTTTAAAACTATCCCTCACATACATGTTCAATTTGGCAACTTTTTGCCTCTGTTATGTTCTTTTGCACATTTTAGCTATTCTGTAAAGTAAAGTAGATATGAATTTGGTGGGGCATGAGCTATCTTTTAATTTCAATTAAATTGCAGCAATCTCTGGTTCCAAACAAATTTAGTAACTATCTGAGATTACCATTTATAGGGGAATTTTTCAGTAAGGGAAAAGGCTATCCAAGGGGTCTCTTAGCAGCAGTTATGATGAATGTGTTAATAGAAATGTCTCATTTTCTTGGATGTTGAGAGCGTGGAAGATTATAAAAATAAGGAGTTGATTGTACGAGTAGAATATTGGAGAGGCATCAAGTCTGATGTATGTATCTCAACAGGATCAATTTATCAGCTACACTGTAGTGGGAGGCTCCGAGTTTGTGATTGACTGGAGCCGTCTCTTCCCGGAGGACAAAGCCTTTGTAGAGTAAACTGACCATGTTTCCTCCTGGAAACTGAACCCCATTTGAAATTCCTCTCCACTATCCCACTGATATTCATGTTCCATGAAGAAGCAATGGAGAGTTGCAGCAAGGTCCTAAATTTGGAAATGGGGCACATTTTAGAGAGATTACTAGCAGCATGCATTTGTTTGCAATAATTACTGCAGCAACCTGGGTGGGAAGCAGCGCATTTGAATGCATACTTTTCTTCTGTACTGTGTTTTGGTGTCTTCTGAATATCCACATCAGAGAAGTGGAGTTAAATTTTGTTGACTGACATTATTTCTCAGGGCATTCTGCTAGCCAGCATCTACCTATTTCTTCACTAGAATTCACCTCATCTCCTGTGAGCTCTCGTTGAGATTAGAGTTTTCTCCAAAGTCCATAGCCAGGATTTGAAATCAGGCTCTTAATGCTTTATGGCACTGCCACCACAGCACCTAGGGTGACAGCAGAAGAGTTTCAGACCCTCAAGATTCTCAATGAACAGAAACTACCTTAGAGCCAGGTAGCTTTTCCTTTCCTTTATTCAATGGCTTTATTACCGACAATTCAGTCTGTAAAATATAATGGCCACTTAATGCAACGGGACTGCGCAAACAAGGCTTGTATTTCTCTCCCATTTTTTCCATTTGCTTCTTACCAGACCTTCAGTTTAGGCAACAGAGCCTGTGGAAAGCACTGGGGAGCTCAGATCAGTCAGTAAACAATTAAGAACCTGGCCTGATTCATTTCCTGAGCTAACGTGAAACCACGCTACTGATTACCCACTTGCATTGTTTATGGAGAGGCAGGTGGATGAACGGTTCTGCCTGATTTATGAAGTGCTTGCCTTCTATAAATCACGAAGTAGAAACCCAGCATGCTGCTAATCCTAATTGGTTAAGTCCTAAGTAGGGAGTGATTAGAAAGTCTTCAGGTATCTCATGCAAATGAGGGAGATATATGGCTCCTTGGGAGAAAATTCCCTCAGTTCACAGTAGGCAGTAAAGTCTTGGGTCCATTGCGGCTGTTCCCTGTTGTCTCTTTGCTGCTCAGCCCCTGGTGATCACCCGATTGTTGATAAATTAGGAAAAGGGGGTTAATAATGCAGAAGTATCAGCATAGGGGAAACAGAATGCTGTTTCCTTGCTTGCTCATTTATTAATTTCTGTCTGGATTAATTTCTGTTTCCAAGAAACCATTCATCATGATGAAGGTGAGCTATGTGAGTCCCACAGTGTGCTTTGATAGAAGGAGTACCATTAAGTCTTGGAGTTCTCTGTACTTTGATTCTATTTGGATGGGGATAGAATGGTATCTCATGCATTCAATGACAGCCTTCTGGGTGTGACCACATAAAGCTTAACCTATCTTGAAAGTTCTATATATACCAGGTTGTCTACATCATTTGGATGAAAATGTGCTGGCTGACAGCAAAGTGCAGTTTTAGTGGGCAGAGGAAGAAAGGAATCCTAAAGACCTTGAATGGTATCCTGATTACTCTCAAGGGAGGAATTACAGAGGGAGAAGTGAGACTGAAAAGCTTAAGGGAGAAATGAGACTTGAACTCATAGCAGCTGAGACTGCCTGCACATAACCTGTAAAGATCAAGCCAGTTAAAATTCAGGTGTGCATAGGATGGGAACTCATGTGCCCCCACCCTTGTTGAGGAACTACCGGAGTTGATGGCTACTGGGGGAGAAAGACTCAGAATTTTTATGAGTGTGGCCTCTCTTAGGTTTCCCATGGTCCAGTGGAGAGCCCCACATCCATACACAGGCAGACAACACTACTTGATCTTATTGGGTTATTTAGGAAAGGAGGATATGGAGAGTTGAACAGAGTGTAGTAGGGAGTCTGGGAGCAGTTGAAGATGTTAGTGAGAAACTCTCAAACAAGAATAAATTACAACAATATTCAGAAAGGGGTTTGGCTACCCGCCTCTTCCATACTGTAAGTTTTCCTTTTCTGGCTAACTTTTCTTTTCCTTCCTCCTCCAATTTCCACCACCCTGTTTCTATTTCCCTTCCCCTATGTGCTTTTCCTTCCTCTCCTCCCTCATTCTTCTCTTTGCTTGGAGGAGATGAACTACAGGTGCAGCAGCAGCAGCAGCAGCAGCAGATCCTCTGAGGTTGATGATGAGCCATTCTGCCTGGAAGAAATCGACTACAATGCAGATAGCAGCTCAGACCCAGAACACACCTTCGCTGAGCTGGACCGGCAGATCCAGGAGTGTGCCTTTAACAAGGATGAAGAAGAGGAAAAAGAGGAAGGGACAGGGTGGAGAAGAAGATCTGTTCCCCAGTCCTAAGTTTCAACACCAGCTCTGTGTCTCCAGTCATTGGACTAATGGCCATCACATGGCTTCTTTACTATTGGATATATATAGTACCTAAGCCAATAGAAAAGCTAGTTTGTGTGGGCTTAGCTATCCTTTCTGTTGTTGTTCTAGCTGTACTATGAATAGAATCTGGATATGCCATAGATTTTTTATATACAGCATGCTATAACTGCACTTATAATTGGACTTGGGTGGTGTTTTCAGGACTGCCATCGATCCTCTTTAGACTGATCTCAACTCTCCACCAGATCTAGGTCTGACACAGTAGGAGACTATAACCAGAAAAGAGGGCTTCCTTTCTGGGTTCTAAGAAAGAGTTCTAAGCAATTAATTTATTCCAAACAAGAATAGTTTCTCAATATTATGCCACCTGAGCTTGCAGCACAGACATGAATCCTACTTAGACCCTGAAAGTCTTGGCAGTTCCTCAGGTCCTGGGTGACAAACATAAAAGCACTGGAGACCAAGTCACAGCAAGTATCGCCTTTGATGTTCTTTAACAATGTACATTTTACAGAGGTTAGAGAGGCCAGAAACTGGACTCTGCAGTAAGCAACATGATCACGGCTCCTCACAGATTTTACATTTGTTCCTCTTAAGCTGCTTAAACATGATGGAGATAGAAGATGTGCTGGGAAATCCACACATTATGGAATCAGACAGACAGATGTGGTTCATATCTTACATCTGGCAGGGGCTTGTTCTGAAAGCTTAAGCAAGTGATTAACTCTCCCTAAACTTCAGGGTTTTTCATATGTCTCATGGGAATGGACATATCTATATCACAAAGTTATGGTAAAGGTGAAATGAGATCATATATGAAAGTGTGCAACTTGGCACCTGCTCCGCGCTAACTCTAGCTCACAGCACATTTTTTACCCAGGACAGAGAATACTATATAAGCATTTGCAAAGTTATGAGCAAGCAATCTCTGGGGCCTGGGGTCACATGATTGTAATGTATACCTTCCTAGAAGAGATCTGCAAAGGAAGCCAAAGATGAGAAGAGCAGAGGAGCTGGGGAAGCTTAGCATAAGGGTACAAGAAAGACGGACTTTCAGCACACAGAAAAAAATAATGTTAAGACTGAGCTGTGTAGTAAGGAAGGGGGCCACTTGTTGGTTCCCGGCCACTTAGCCTTGAAATAACCATGCAGAAACTATGTTAATTAAATCACTGTGTGGCCCATTAGCTCTAGCTTCTTATTGTCTAACTCTCACATATTAATTTAACCCATTTCTATTAATCTGTGTATCACCACGTGGCTGTGGCTTACTGGCTAAAGTTCCAGCATCTGTCTCCTGTGGGAGCTACATGGCATCTTTCTGACCCTGCCTACTTTCTCCCAGCATTCATTTTAGTTTTCTCTGCCTAGTTCTGTTCTTTTGCCCCATCACAGGCCAAGACAGTCTCTTTGTTCACTAACCAAAATAAAATCAACAACACATAGACAGAAAGACCTCCCGCACCAGAGCTATGAGATGAACAGGGTCCTTGAGAGAAAGCCATAGGAACCCTGGGATGCAGATAGGAAAGGAGGAGAAGATGGGGTAAGCGACATTTACCACACACATGCCATTCGTATTTTGTTAGGATTGGATTTGACTATGGAAAAGGAAAATGACAAAATAGTGGAAGATTTCGTACCTGCTTTTCTTTCATATTGAATTCCATGTGTGATGATTACTTGGAGCCGCTGCTGTAGATACTTGATATCAGAGACCCAGAGTCTGCAACTTCTTCATATTTCTAACTCTGGGAGGTGGAGCTTCACTTCTAAGTCTAGAATGGCTACAGAAGCATCAGCCTTTGCATCTACATCCTACATGTCAGCCAGAACAACAACAAAATAGAATGTGCTGTCTACCCTTCAGAAATTTACACATAACATTTCTGCTAAATTTTAGTCAGAGAGCACACAGGTGATTAGAAGGGACTGTCTACCTGAGACAGTTCCTGACATTTGAATTTTTGTTTGTTTGTTTGTTTTTCAAGACAGGGTTTCTCTGTGTAACAGTTCTTGCTGTCCCGAAACTCTCTCTGTAGACCAGGCTGGTCTTGAACTCACAGAGATCCACCTGCCTCTGCCTCCTGAGTGTTGGGATTAAAGGCCTGCACCACCACTGCCTAACTGACGTTTGAATTTTTAATACAAAAGAAACAGACAATACTACATATTTGATGTTAACTGCCAAAGATGCATTTTATAATCTGTTCAGCAACTCTGGGTAGTTTTGGAATCATTTAAATAGTAACAGAAAAAACTCAGAGAAAGCCACAGGGCAAGATTCTGCCACAATTTAGCCCTAACATGTAGAAGAAAGGCATACCCATTGCAATTTAAAGAATTCACAACATTGGTAGTCTTTCCATTTTACACTTATTATACTTTTATTTCAAATTTGTGCTACATCTCAGGAAAGCCATCCTTTCCATGAAGAAGTGCAGTGTTCTGTAATATGCATATGAAGTTTATGGGAGGAAAAACCAGGAAGACCAGGCTCACAGCATCTGCTACCATCTCTTGTATTCATCTCCCTACCTTCCCACTCTCAAAGAGGAGATCGAAGAAATTGATCCTGGATTTCCATTGGCTTGAGGAGTGAGTGAAAGACAGAATCCTGTCGAAATATAAAGACCAGAAAGGGCAGGGAAAAGAGTGATTTCCATCAAAAACTAGCACACCAGTCTTAATTAGTTCAGGGTGTAGTTTCTCATCACCTAATTCAACGCTGAATGACCAGGGCAAGGTGAGCTTCTAAAGGGAGAATTTAGAAAACCTCCTGGACATGGACCACTCACTGATCTATCTGTGCAGAGGAGACATGGGAAGCATCTGTGATCCACTGTGCACTCCACTGAGTTCTGGGAATACAGGAGAAAGATTGTGTCTTTGAGTTCAAAACTCATTTGAGATGTGTGAACAATAAACATTTTATTTTATTGTGTTGCTATGGACCATGGTGGAATTATACAAGGATAAGATGAAAAACTTTGCCTCTAATACGGATGTTTGTATTGGCAAGATTCTATGGAAAGAGGATAATTATTCCAGTTACTGTTGAAAGGTATTCATGAGTTCTTAGAGAGTTAAAAAAGGGGGGCATGCTAAGAAACGAGAAGTATGTGATCAAAGTCCTAAGATGAGGTTAGATTTGGGATAAAATGATCAGCACGACTAAGTTAAAGGTTTCATTTGTAGATTGGGGAAAGAGAAACATGGGAAAAGATGAAATTGAAAAGGAAGATGATAATCAGACTGGGCGATATTTGACATGAGTTCATGAAGAGGTTGAGTCTGGCTCTGAATGCGGTAAAGGAATGGCCATTTATAGCAGATGCTTGCCCACCGTGTATGAATCAGTGCCACTACCCATATGTTCATGAATACTATGTGGGCATCCTCTTTCCTTTGGCTGTTCACTGGTTTGAGAATGCCACCTAAGTGTGACAAAATGCTTCCAGGGCAGAACCCATGTACTGAGGTAAACAGGGTGAATGTGGTTTGAGACTGTTGAATATTGGAAATCTAAGAGACGTTAGTTGGAGGGAGTTTCTTTAAATAAGAGGTACAGCAAGGAATTGAAGTTCACTATAACCCCTGTGCATACACACACACACACACAGAGAGAGAGAGAGAGAGAGAGAGAGAGACAGACAGACAGACAGACATACACACACACACACACAGAGAGAGAAAGAGAGAGAGAGAGAGAGAGAGATACACACACACACAGAAAGAGAGAGAGAGAGACATAGACATACACACACACACGCACACACTTGCACACACATTCACACATGCATGTGTATGTGTGTGCTCTATTTCTTGACTCATGAAGTTCTCTAGATTCCTTTTGGAGGGTGTAAACCTTTCCATGGGATTCTTTCTCCAACGTGACTCCCATGAACTGATGTGACTTGGAAAGATGACTTGATTAGCAAATTGCTTGCTACACAAGCTTGAGAAGCTGAGTTTTGGATCCCCAACATCCACGTGAAAAGCTGGCTGCTAAGGTGCACACCTGGAATCCCATGATCAGGAGAGGCAGAGACTGACTGATATCTGAAGTTTAATGGCCTGTCTGTCTAGCCAGTCAGTGACATCCATTCTCAGAGAGAGAGATTGTCTACATTAATAAAGTGGAGAGCTATTGAGGAAGATATGTCATCTGTTGACTTCTGATCTCCCACATGTGTTCACATACATGTACACATGAAAACAAAAACAAACAAACAAACAAAAAATCATTCACATGAACATACATACTCATATGCCACACCACGAGTCAACATAAACCCCCCCCTTGAAATTTCCCTTTGGTTCTATAAAATCCTTTTTGACCCAAATTATGATTTTTCTTCTGTGTCCCTATCTACACATAAACATGGAACATACAAACATATGCATATAAAATGTTACCTATCTATATTATGACATCAAGATAGATATATATTATATCAATATCTGTATATCTTTTGTGGTACAATTGGCACTTACAATGTGGTTTAGATATTTTATGAACATACTCCATGCACCTTTGAGCAGTGGACTCTAAAATATACAGTCCTGCTACTGCTTTGCATCTTTCTTTGTGCCCAGAATGCTTTCTTACACGTTGAAGGATTCCAAACAGTGATTACCATCCCAGACTCAGCTTCTAACCGAGATATCCAACATTCTAATGAAATCCCATATGTTTTCCTTGAATTCTCCCTCTGGCCATCTCAAATCATAATTTGTGTTACAGAAAGGACACTCGATTTTGCATAGAGGGCATCTATCAAGAGCACAGCATGCCTCCTCTCAGGCTGGTGTTGCCCTGAGGCCTGGTTCTTCTACAGGAGAGCCTAAGAATGGGATGATGGCCTTGCTCTTTGTGCATGATGTCAATGTTCAGATAGCACATTGAAGATAAAGGGACAGCATCTCCCTGCCCCCAGTGACCTTATCATCCATCCAAGAGATACAGATACCACATTCACTTTGGCGAGATCTGTCCATGTACGCGGCACCAACCTAGTTGCCTGGCCACTGGCAATCCCATTGATGATAATTAGCATCCTACAATTTCCTCCATTGCCTCCCATTTCTTCTGAGCTGCCAGAGAAAGGATTCTGAGTCACCACATCCATTTGAAAACAGTCTGATCTCTGAATTATGAGATCGTATTGAGGGCTGCCAGCACATGTAAGGAAGCAATACACCCCAAAGGGAGGTGAAATCCTCCTGCCCAGCTTCCCATTTGTCAGTTTGGAAAACTTAGCCATGGAATGGATTTCGTATTCCGAGAGGAGCCTGTTTCTACTGCCAAGAGCAGAGGCTTCCAGGAATGCCTGACATAAGTCATCCTTGTTAGGGACTAGGCACAGTGACCCACAGGGTTGATGTGAACATTTGGATCCACATTAGAGTGATGGATTTACTTTGCCCTGCTGGTACATCTCACCCAGGGCCCACCAAAGGCTCCAACCTTGGAAAGACACACAGCCAGTAGCTGGTACTCAGCATGAGAGCTTTTTGGGCAACGATAATTCATCAGGCCGGGAACCTGCTGTTGTCTGCCTAACAGATGTCTCCTTTTGTTTGTGTTACAGTTTGGCTTTTTGGAAGCCCAATGGATTCTTAATAACAAAGTATTGTTTAGAAAAATTGTGCAGGGTAAAGGGAGATTTTGAGATGAAATGTATTCCAGTGCCTAACTGCACACTGATGTATAATAAGCTTTAAAAACTGTTACTTTCTTATCACAACGAACATGGCATTAAACTTGAACTCATTATATTATAGGGGAAAAAGATTGGGTGGGAGTGAGGAGAAAGAGAGGGAGAGAGAGAGGGAGGGAGGGAGGGAGAGAGAGAGAGAGAGAGAGAGAGAGAGAGAGAGAGAGAGAGAGAGAGAGTTGATTTGGAGACGAAATAGAGATAGACTCCTTGGATTGAAAACAGGGTCCCTTGACGATCAACACATAGCATAAGCCAATCTCTAAGTGTGTGTATCTTTTGGGTCTGCTTAGTCACAAAACAAAATGGCTTCTGCCTTTGGAAGAGGGCCCACCATGAATATACTGACCACACGAGTCTCATGACACGTGGCTGAGGAAAACCCACTACTCTCAGTCAGAAGAATCTTTGATGGTCTCTAGGGTTCTTGGTGAGTTAAAATGGCTTCAAGTATACCTTTGACAAAGAACTAAACTCAAATCCTGCTTCTTTGGAAGCATCTGGTTGAGGTACTGAGCGTGGCCTTGGTCTCTCTGCATAAGGTACAACAGGGCAGTAAGTTCAGTTCTGAGTCAGGTGTGGAAGGAAGAAGGAAAGCGTAAGAGTCCTGCATCTAAATCCAGGGTATGGAAGCTAAAAGCACAAGCATTCCTGGATAGACTACCAAGGCCCCTCCTGAACTTCTGACTTAGAAGGCCTTTATCATGGAAGGTCATGGAGGAGGCACCCCCTGTTGTGGTTGGCAGAGGGACCCCCATTTTCAAACAAAAGTCTCTCCTTAGAGGGAAAATCTTAGTAAAGGAGAAAGTTGAAATTTGTTTAAGAGAAGTCAAGAGCTCTCCACTTATGGGTTCTCCACATCACCAGAGGAGATGAACACACGAGGGACCACAAAGATGAGTGACTATGACCACTGTCTATGGCCAGCTAAGACCATGGCAGTCGTTGTGTGGCGGTCATGGTACAGGTCATGGTACAGGTGAGGATGTCAGGGAACAAAGAATGCCAGACCCTCTCTAATACGATCCAGGAAGTGGAAATACAGAAAGGCTGACTCCTCAATGATCCCTCAAACCTACTAAAGCCTGGAAACAGCCCCCTCGCTTCAAGAAAGCATGTTCTCATGTAGTCTGCTGGGGTTGCAGGGCAGGGCTGGCCACCGGGAGGGTGTTCAGGTGTTTGGGGTGGGGCAAAAGAATGGGTCTTGGTGGGACAGCAGCCAGTGGGTGGTGAGGGTGAGGGCACAGCCTGGAGGCAGGTCTCTGACCTGTGTGTGTGTGTGGGGGGGGGGTGCTGGCAATGGGACCAGAACTTATCCCCCTGGGTCATGAACTGGCTCTTTGGAGCCTATTTCTTATAGTGCTCAGCTGCTATATAGCAGGGAGGGCCTTGGTGCTGCCTCAGGTTGGTATGCCAGACTTGTTGACTCTCCAAGAGAGACCTTACACCCTTTGAGGAGTGATGGGACTTAGGATGGAGGTTAGATATGGGGACAAGGAAAAGGGTGGGAGGGGGAACTGGGGTTGGCATGTAAAATGAAAGAAAAAATTAAATAAATAAAAAAGTATGTTCTTCATGGTGCTTTTAAAGATCTGATTAAAAATAAGAACATTTGTACCCAGCATCTTCGTGAAGCATCTCAAGTTCAAATTTACCAAGTTCCAGGTCTGACACCTAAACCTCTAGCTCCCTGTTCCTAAGCAGTGATGCTCCTACTAAGGGGAACTTCTGTCTCCTTGTGCCTGATGCAAGACCCAGGTTCAGAGCTCTTTGGGAAATGGAGGGGCCAGGATGTGTGGTTGAGACTGAACCCAGCTTCCCTGTGGGTATGGCCACTATGCGTTCTCATTGTACCATTTCTAACACCAACTTATGCAACTCTTTCCTCCCTCCTGTAATCTCTTTTGTAGTTCTGGTATCTGGGCAACCAGGTTGAATTTAGAATGCGACGAACCTTTTCTTCCCATCAGTGACCTCCTATGATCCTGTGCAAAGAGAATCATCCTTGATTCCCTTGGAGACCCTTCCTGATCCGCTCACTTTTTAAGTTTTTGGGGTTTGTCTCTGAACATCAGCCCCATGCACCATAGGCTTAAATGGACTTTGCTCCAGGAAGTCTCTTTTGGTTACTAAATTTCCATAATGTATTGAAGAAATCTGCATAATGACGCCGTGAACTCTTCCTTCCTCAGGGCAGACTAATTATTATTATTATTATTATTATTATTATTATTATTATTTTGTGGGAAAAGATTTGTTCACTAACTCCCTTTTGTAGACCTAGCACCAGTGGCTGAGATGTGATGGGTTTACTCTAAATATGCATTAAAGAATGGAGATGTTAATTTCCATTGCCAAACCCTCCCGAGAACGACATCCTGAGAATGACTCGTTGCCTCAGTAACCTATTAAACATGGTTAGGCAAACTGTGGAAAAGTAGGACATACACATGTCCAGCACTTGGAGCGGTAAAGAAGCATCGAGAAAGGGGGGAGAAAATGCCCCATCATAGCCTGTGATTTTCAGAAGCAGGCTTGTCTCTTTTCCTCTCGATGGCCTGTAGAGGTCAGAAAAGGGCCTTGTTTTCCAATCACTGACTCTCCTTGTCCCCATTAGCATTCGCCTGGGCACGTATAATTAAGCCAGCGGAGGCTCCACACATACGAACGGAAGCGCATTGCCTTTAATAAAACAGAGTGTAAAACAAGTTTAGATTGACTTCAGCCTTGTTTATTCTTGCATACTTGTAATACTGGTCGGTATATTCCCAGTCAGAGAGACCATTGTCCTGGGAACTGAAGCATGTCTCTTCATTGCTACTGCAGCCAGTCCTAACAGGCAAGCCGCACCAGCTTAGTGCTCCTGACTCACTGCAAATAAAAATTAACAGGAAAAAAAAGTTCTGTTTCTTAAGGGGGAAAAAAAGGCAGTCACAAAGAGAAATGAATAAGGGCATGATGCACAGCACTCCCACGGATGCTCTTGTCATTTTGTTTGATTTTTTTCATGAACACAAGTAGATTGGTAATCTAGAAAAAAAGAAATATATATATATATATAAATATAAATATATATATATATATATATATTCAAAATGGAACATGCATTGTGATGAAATTAAGCAAATGAAGGTGATGTTCCTTGAGGAAATTTAGGAAGCCAAGATGTCATTACATAGCTTGTTTCCTGGGATTTACAAAGAACATTCCACAGGAAGTCCAAAAGACAAGCTTTAGCACACATAGATGAACTCTCATTTCTCTGGATCTCAGTTTCCCCTTTGAACACTGAGGACATGGATCGGCTGACACCTAAGGTCACTTACGTTTCTACCATTCCCAAGCCCTGCATCGGATGCCCTGCCGAGAATGCCTCACAGAGGCTGCAGGCTGGCTGGGCCAGGGAAGAAGCAGTGGCAGCATGAGGCGGCTCACACTGGTGCTCTGTCTGGAGAGGCTGGATCCTGGAGCTGGACAATGATCCTTTCACAGCTGAGTGTGGTGCCCTTGACACCCAGCCAATGCCCAGCCGAATAAGAGCTTCCGAAATCAGGGCTAAAAATAAACAATGAAACAAAGCGACAACATAAACAGGAAGACGGGAAGAATGGGGCAGGGAATTGAGTCAGCAAACTGGCCGGGAGGATAGAGAAGAGTCAGATTCATTTTCATCTGCGTTTATTGGCCTGTTAGGTGGCTAGACTTTTAGAATTCAAAGTGCTGTTGATGATGTGTTTGATGCCACCCTAAGGGTGGGGGCAGAGGGCGGAGCAGAGGCATGGCTGCTCTCTCTGGTCCATTTCCTTTCTGTGGCACAGTTGGCCCTTCCTTCTCGCTGTCTCTTTGTTGGTTGTTCAAAGAGAGAACTCTTACACAGTCCTTCTCCTGTCCCTGGCCTCCTCCTGGGTCCGGGCCAGCTGCCCTCCTCGACCTTGTCTCTCAGCATTTGGGGCCCAGCTTCCTCTTTGCCTTTCTGTAGCACACACGGGATTTCAATCAAAACGACTTTCAGATCTGATTGTTTGGGGCAGGATGTGTGCAAGAGGGTTAGGGAAAGAGAGCTCATCGCTATTGGGTCCATTGAATGTTCCGGCCACTCTGCACTTTCATGTGGCATTCAAAGAGACAGCCAGCACGTGACATCTGCAGGGGAAACTGGACCAGTTCTTTCTACAAGCTCTAGTAAGTTCTAGTCTCCCTTTCTGAAGGTGCAGATTCAGATCTGATGGAGCCTCCCCTTCCCCAGAAAGTTGCATAAATTTAGGTGTACGCAGATGTGAGCATGACTGAGCAGAAAATGCATTGCTGTCCTGCTGTGCCTTACATAGTAAATGCACGTACATTAGATTTTTGGAGTTGTGTGCTGTGCACTAGCAGAAAAGGAAAGGAGAAAGGGAATGGACTCTCTCAATATGGCTGGCAGATCAGGAAACTCTGAAAGATCCTGAGCCATTAAAATGTAATGTCTAATATTTAATTCTAAATTCTTATATGGGTAGGTCTCATGTCATCCCATATCTAGGCCTTAAACTTGTCAGTCAAAATCTACTAGGTCCAAAGAGCTCAGATCTAAAGATATCTGGAATAGACGAAATATAAGAGTGCTCCTTTTTGATGAATATAAAAGAGACAGACCTCCAAGGAAACCCACGCAGAAGCAGGAAGTTTGACAACTTTGCTTCTAAGACATTATAGTTCAGTTTTATGATACTTTTAGAAATATGATAAAGCTTTATAAGAAATTCTGTCCATGATCCCATCATGGATGAAGTCTTATTGCTATAAGAGTTTAGGAGGGAGATCACTATTGTTTTCCAATCTATAGATGATGCAGCAATGGAATTACTCTACTGTGCATGTTAAGTGGCTGCTAGAGAAAACAAGTTAGGATGTGTAGTGAGTATGCTTATGATCACCATTGTCCACACAGACCAATAATACTGTAAAGAATGCTCTCAAAGCCCAAGGAAGCCTGTTTCTCTGTTATTTTTTTCCTCAGAGGCAAATTTGCTTTCGTGTTCTTCAAATTCGTTTAGAAATAAATCTTATTTTCAAACTTTGTCAAGGTCTATTATTTCCCCATGTACCGATCAATCTTGAATTTTCTTGCTCTTCCCTTCTGCATTGCTAGAGGAAAAGACCCAGTGACCTTTTGATGAAATTCTCCAATGAGCTGATGGTGGTAGAAGGTGATGTGGGTTGGGAATGTGAGAAATTCATGGCACGCTTCCCCTCAACAAATGTTCAGAGCAACATTTTAGAAGATGAACATTAATTTCAAACAGGGGTTAAGTAAATATCATAGAAGGATACAGTCCTAACCACATTTGGGTTGGGATAAGCAACACGTGCCTTAGGGTTCCTGCTGTGTATCAGCAAATGATTTCCCTAGGTTTCTGCTGATAATGCCTGGGAGTGCTTTGTGCCCTGAATCACATCACCAGCTCATCTGGTGGTGAGGCTTTCTTTGGAGTTCTATTTCCAGCAGCTCTGGCAGAGTGCTATGGCAAACCCATTTCCCCCTATGCTCAGATCTGTTTTGCAACATAGAATATCAATTCATTTCAACTGACTTTCAGTTTGTTTTGCAAGGACAAAAATTCACATTTCTCATTCTTAAACAATGCCTGACTCTCAGCTTTGCTTAACTTCTATTTATCAGTTCTTATGTGGGCCAACTACCTCATCAAGTCCAGTCCACTCAGCAAAGAACAACCTCAGAATTAAGACTCAAGTCAACTTTCTCCCTCCTTTATTGTAATGAATTTCCATGGAGGGTGATGTATGCAAGTGATGACCTAGAAAGGCAGTTTCCCTGAGCCACATTTTCTGAATATTCTTGCTGGATAGTTGAATGCCTTTGTTAGTATCTCTTCTGAAGTGGCTTTAAGATTGTAGAACCAGGATAGGCAAGGCTCAAAAGGTAGTTAGAAGCCAACACTCAAATCCTTCAGAATCATTGATAATTTTACTTACCTTTTGTTCTCCCAGTCCTTTCTTTCTTCTCTCTTCTCTCTTCTCTCTTCTCTCCTCTCTCTTCTCTCTTCTCTCTCTCCTCTCTCTCTCTTTCTCTCTCTCTCAGTCTAAAAGTTGTGGACCAAGATGTGAGCTCTCAACCTTTCCTTCACTCCATCATCGTGGATTGTAACCTTCTGAAATAGTATAAAAATTAAACATAAGTTTAATTTTGGTCATGATGTTTTATCATGGAAATATAATAGCAACTAGGACACCATGACAAAAGGAGGGGGATTATATTTATTTGACATGTATTTATTATTGACATTTAATTTTATGGTTTTGTTTGCCATAACTGGTGGTATTAGAAGATACTAGGGAATATTTCCTGGTCGACAAAAACAGTGTAAGTATTGGACTGTATAGCTGGATCCTCACAATCCTATAAGGTGAATACTATTATTATCCCCACATTAATTTAATGTGTCCACCACATTAACTCTGAAAACTGAGGTGTGGAGTTTTGATGCATTATACACAGCTAGTCCATTTTAAGTCAGGATATGAGCTTAGGTTTGGACTAGATTTCTTAAACGTGACTCCATTGGTCTATCTAAACTTGTATATACCTTCCACACATGCTGGGAGGTGAGCATGGCCAGGGGCAGTCAAGAATCAAGATAAGATGCTGATAGAAGTTTGGGGAGCCTGTGTCATTCAGCCTCCTTGCAGCAATCATTTTATCTGCAGTCATATGCAATGTGTTTGCATCTCCATCTCAATGAGAGAATATAGTCTCTCACCTATCTTGTTCCTATTTAGTTTTCAAGACGTGATTTCTCACTGAACTGAGAGCTCACTGACAGGCTAGGCTGGCTGACCAGAGAGCTCCCAAGATGCTCCTGTCTGTTTCCCAGTGCTGGGATTACAGGAGGTGTATACCACCATACCCAGCTTCTGATGTGAACGCTGTGGATATGAACTCAAGTTCTCTTGCTCACTCAGCAAGTAATGTCTTTCCTGTGGCCCCAGGCTGAGAATGCACGCTCTCTTAGATTGCCATCCCCTTAGGTATCCCTCAGAAGAAGGAATATGCTAAAGATTGAAAGTATAATGAAAGGTCTTTAAAAGTATTTACTGTATTTACGCATGCGTTGGCCATATGCAGAGGTGTTTTCAAAAGCCAGAACCGGACGTTGATCTCCTGAAGGTGGAATTACAACAGTAGGCACCTGACGTGGGTGATGAGAACTCCTTTGGAAGAACGGCACATGCCTTTAACCTGCTGATCCTTCGCTCTACCCCACAAAGTGATAGACCAGTGCTCATATTTACATGAAAATACTGACAATAAATGGATAGATATTCTACATGGATTTACTTAAAAACATTTTATGCTCAGTTACAGAAGAAACCAGTTTATTTTATTATCTTCTAATCTATTTGCTGGATCACATTATACTAACTTGGGAAATGCAGTTATAGATTCAAAGACATACATATTTGCAATTAGAAACCTGGAATAGAATGAGCTAATAAATATGCGTCTGTATATACTCTGACAGTAGTGTTTGGTGGGGCCTACTCTTTCAAAACTACAAGAAAGTCACAGTGGAAAATCAGGGCAGGGTGACATCACCAAAACACAACACAAAAGAATCATCTAGAAATCTGAAAGCCAAGTAAACACAAGGCATAGAACTGTCAAGGCTGAGTAATTGTGGTCATAAATTTAAGTGCCACAAATTATACCAGTAAGTGTTGCAGGATATCAAGCATGATCAAGAAAAGGAATGGGAAACCATTTTTCATTCATTATCTAAAATTAAATAAAAAGATTGTATAATGAAGCCATCTAGGTAGAAAAGAGGAAACCAGAGAAAGACCTCTAGGGACCAATGAGAAAGATTCAAATGCAAACAGTGAAATTCAGAATAAGCAACAGAGACACAAACAAAGCCTGGGGGAAGTGAATAGAAGCACCATGAGCCATTTGATGCTGAGAACCGCTGTAGACAGCCTTGGTAACCAAGAGGAACCTTTTCCATCTGACTAGGTTAGTACATGACAAGAAAGGCACAGCAAATGCTGAGGGTGTCATCCAGAGCACCTTCCAAAGAAGCCACATGTACAGGCCAGAGGGTGGAGGCTGCCTGGGTGGAGGGAGCACACCAGGAAGGTGACACTGTCAGAACTGCTGTCCCTCATCCATAATTTTTCCTCTTATACTAGATAACTTTCAAAGTATAATAAATAAGTAGAAAGCGTAACTAGATCTGTTGAATTATGTGGGCTTAGGGCAGATTAAAGTGAATAGGCAAGACAGTCTCCTTCAGTTGTCTGCATGATGCATTAACTTGACATTCAAAGCTCTCTATACTGTAGCCCGCCCTGACTGCCTTGCTGTGCTTACCTGCAAATATGCAGGGCCCAGGTGCAAGATTACCATCCAAATGGGCCTTCTTCCATTTTCTGTGTTTCTCTGGCAGGGTCTCACCTCCTCACCCTATTTGGCTGTTTCTCCTTCTCTTCAAAAACCAGTTCAAATCTTAAATTGCCCTCTAATCCGAATGTAATTTGCAAGTCCTCTCTATTCTTCCATCTATGACCTCTTACAGCATTTATTATGCAATTAACTATGTCCTTTCATGCTCCATTAATTAACCATTTATCTCTTTCACTGTGGTCTGATATTTCACATGTGTCTGTCATGTGTTGGAAAGCACTCTGTTTACCACTGAAAAGACCATGGCATTTTATAATATTGCTCATCATTGTGAAATTCATAATTTTACTTTGCTTACTGAATTGTCTGTAGATTATTGCTTATAAATGCTCACTATAAAACTTAATGTTAAATATTATTTTCCATATTTTACTAATGAGATAAAGAGAATTTATTGATGTTAAAAGCTAACCCTAAGTTGCATAGCTGATAAGTAGCACAATAAATATTTGAAAGCATGTTAATCAGGCAAAATATTCTCTACTTTTCCTATTATTAGACCTTTCTTTATCATCTTTGTAGAAGGTAAGCCAGAAAAAAGGACATAACCTATGCAAACACAAAAGAGATTCTTCATAATAGTATCAATTATTTTAATTTCATTTGCATATTCATTTGATGACAGTATTTCTAAAGTAAATTAAATGTGTAGGTGGATTGTCTAGTCGCAGTTGCTGATGTAACCACCTGCTAACTGCCCCGCACACACACATGGGTGCACATACATGAATATAAACACACACAGAAACACAAATGTTTTCACCACGACAGATGAGCTGGGAAGTACTGCTCATGGTTTTGCCTGAAAGGACACTTCTGTTCCAAAAGCACAATGAGTGAGCTTCATTGCCAAGGACATGGAGATCCTTTAGTTCCATTCAAGGAGAAAAGTGTGTATTATTGTAACAGAATGCATCAAAGCTCAATAGCATTGCAAGCATGCCCAGAACTTATTGATTAGGTTTATGGTAAGCATATTCTTTGAATCAGAGCCCTGTTAGTAGCAATATTAGCTCTGAAGGGACTCTTCTGTTGAAAGACTCTGTGTCCATTCTTGTATTAATCATGATCCTGGGAAGTATATTGAAGGGATGGGTGCTCAGCAGGCACGTTGTTTTCAGGTTCCCAGCTCATTCTCTATTCACCAGAGAGAAGCATGACAGCATTGCAACTTACTAAAGAGTGGGAAGCCTGGCAACAGGAGTGAGAACTGTGGAGGGGACAACAGTTTCAGACTGTGCATGGGTTTCCTGGATAACTACACTCTTTGGCATCATGTGCATTGGGATCTGTGTGACTGATGAGAATTACAAAACTTCCCTGTGTTGTGACTCCTCACCCCTCAGACTTCTCAGTTATGAGAATTACTTGAGTGGCTTGTTAAAACATGGATGAGCCTACTCTTGGAGAGTAGTTCACAGCCTGTGACAAAGTCAAATAAGATCCATTTCTATCAAGTTCCCAAGTTATATTTGTAGGAGGAGAGGGAATCGCTTGTTTGTCCCAGCCACCCAGAACTGAAAGAAATCACACAGAAGCTGTATTGATTAAACCACTGCTTGGACCATTAGATCTAGCTTCTTATTTGCCTACTCTTACATATTAATTCAACCCATTTCTATTAATCTGTGTATTACCATGTGGCTGTGGCTTACCAGCTAAAGTTCCAGGGTCTGTCTCCAGCTGGGCTACATGGTTTCTCTCTGATTCTGCCTTTTATCTTCCCAGAATTCAGCTTATTTTTCCCTGTCTAGCTAAGTTCTTCCCTGCTATAGGTCCAAAGCTGTTTCTTTATTCGTTAATGGTAATTACAGCATACAGAGGGCCATCCCACAGCACCTTCACTTTTCTGTTTAAATAAAAAAGGAAAGTTTTAACTTTAACATAGTAAAATTACATATAACAAAACAGGTATCAAACAAGAATTATAGTTACAATATTTACATATAATTTATCTTTTATGATAACTAAGGCAAACTATAGTTATAACTATAACTATAAATTATTCAGATCCATCAAAGACTCCAGAAAGATATAATATTACCAAAGTAAAGAAGAGGTACATTGTAAACAGCTTCCAAAACTCTAGAATTGACAGAAACATCTTGCTGCCTGTCAGTCACCCAACATTCTTCTGTACTTTTGGGGCATCTATCTTCAACCTACAGGTCCATAGTATCCAGCAGACTTTTCCACAAAGCTTGAAATTTCAAAGACAGTTCTGCCTTTATTGGCAGTTTGTCAGTCACTTTCTTCTGCATCTTGCAGAATGTCTCGCAGACTCTTTCACATAGCAGAAACCGTGAAGGATTGTCTCACCTTTAGGCAAGTTCAGCAGTCATTTCTCTGTGGGTTCTTCATGTCCAGTTCATCAAGCAGTCCAGGCAAGAGCAGTTTCTTGCCCAAATGACTAAACAACTCCACATGATCCTCCTCAATGCCCATCTTCGTCTTGAAGTAATTGGTGCTGCCAGGAGCATATCTGTCTCACTGTTATGAAAAGTCCTAAATTCTTAAAACATTTTAAATTCCATATTCTGTGGTCTTCGAAAGATTTGAAGAATATCTATCTAATTGAAATATATCTCTATATATCTAGAAAACCTAATAAATATAACTACAAGCTTGACTATTATAGATAATTATCTATTAACATAGATTTCTTAATTATACATTACATTTTTTAAATAAGATGTGCATACAATACCTTAATCAAGAGGAGAAATACACATATAACAAAATTGACCTTAAATTTTTATCAATAAACCAAGATCCATACTAATGCAAATGTCTATAGTATATACCATTTAAATGTAAATAAATATTTATAGACAATATTTGAGAATATGGGCATCATTGTCTCCATACTGCTTCCTGCTTTTTGTTGGGCAAAGTAATTTTTTAAGTGGTGTTCAAAGCGACCTTTCAGGTGGTCCATCAAGCCATATTAGTCTGGATGCAATCCACATGTTTTCATCTTCTATGGAAACAAAAGATGAATCTCTTTTCCAAAGCAACATATTCTTAGACCCATATATATCTTTAAAATATATATGTTGGGCTGGAGAGATGGCTCAGCGGTTAAGAGCATTGCCTGCTCTTTCAAAGGTCCTAAGTTCAATTCCCGGCAACCACATGGTGGCTCACAACAATCTGTAATGAGGTCTGGTGCCCTCTTCTGGCCTTCAGGCATACATGCAGAAAGAATATTGTATATATAATACAAATAAATAAATATTTAATAAATAAATAAATGAGACAGAAGAGGGGAGATAATGTGGGATTCCCCTCTGTATGCCGGGAATATGTTATATATATATATATATATATATATATATATGTGTGTGTGTGTGTGTGTGTGTGTTGGTTTAGCTTAGCAGCCCATACAATGAAATGTCTTTATGTCCCTAGCTCCTTCACAGTCAAAAATCAAAGAAAACACAATAATATACACAATCCAGACTCTCTGTGGATTTTTCATCTGTATGTGGCTTATTTTCTTTACTCCTTTTAACCTATGACTGTCTGTACTCTGTCTCTTTAAAGAATTTGTTTTATTTTTTATAAAGCATTTATTTCCTTTTATGACACTCTATTTCTTCTCTCTCCAAAGTCTATGTACATTTATCCATTTAGAGGACCCATTTAGAGGTCTTTTATGTCTGAATCTGTCCTATTGTACATCTGTAATTCTTTAATGTCCAGGAATATTTCTTAAAATGCTAAGTGCTTCTTAAAAACTTAAGCTGCAACATTGCTAGGGGAAATTCAGCACTGACTCCTTGCCCGCCCAGCCCAGCATGGCAGAGCAGCTTCTTGCCTCTGAGAGCCATGCACAATGACCCATCTCTAGGCACACAGATGGTCCATGTTGCCACATGCAAGTTGTAGCATATTGCTTACAAAACCCATTTAAATGTTCAGTCTCCTGGAAGAGCCAGAGATCACGCAAGCAACATGGCCCAGAAAGCAGGCATTTTAAAATGGGTCCTTTTTTTTTTTTGCTACTGCTAAATCAGGAAAACCTCTCTTAAGGGAGCTGCAGTGTGCTGCAAGAAAGCAAAGCCCTTTTGGGAAAAATGTGGCTAAACCTTATTTTTTAGTTTCTAGAATTGCTTTTCGAGCACTCTCAGGTTTATTGTGGATTTAGTTTACCATGTTGGTGCCAAATTGTAGGAGGAGACGGGGCCACTTGTTTGTCCCAGCCTCTTAGCTCTGAAATAATCACAAAGAAACTGTATTAATTAAAACAATTCTTGACCCATTAGGTCTAGCTTCTTATTGGCTAACTTTTACATATTAATTTAACCCATTTCTATTAATCTGTGTATTGCTACATGGCTGTGACTTACCAGCTAAAGTTCTGACATCTGTCTCTACTTGGGGCTACATGACTTCTCTCTGACTCTACCTTTCTTCTTCCTAGCATTCAATTTATTCTTTCTCACCTAGCTAAGTTCTGCTATAGGTTCAAAGCAGTTTCTTTATTCATTAATGGTAATCACAGCATACAGAAGGAAATCCCACATCAAATGTTGATGATGCTGGTCCAAGGTTGACCCTTTGAGAATTATTGCCCTATTTGGCCTGGTGTGATTATACAACATAAAACAATCTGATTCCCTCAAGAAAACACATTATAACACCAATGCATAGAAAGTATCCTAACACCAATCTTAAGTTTTTCTTTCTTCTTCTATTTGACTGTTCTTCCTTCTAACTCAAAGAATGTAGAAACTTCTCTGTATTATACAACACCTGTAAGGTTTTGTAGGCTAAGCAGTTGTCCACTAAATAGATGCTAACATGTTTCCCATCACAATGGGACCTATTACTTTTTTCTTAACGAGAAAGTTAGGAAACACTGGCCTAGAGTAAGTAACTATTAACATACATGGGGGCAAAAACCTAATCTCTACATCCTCACCATTGCTTTCCTTTCATTACATTTTGTTTCTCATACTACAGTTTTTACCTCATGATGCTATCATGATACTCTATCTCCTCTTCCTCTTATTGAACTTACAAAATTCTCTCTACCATTTCCTTTCCCATAGATATGATATGTGCTGACTGTGGTCTTTATTGGCAACTTCATATTCCATGACTTTATTTTTCTCTTATGTTCCCTTTAATGTACAGATTCTTTCTGAACAAAATGGCTGCTTTTGGTTCTTACTCTAGAAATTTATTCAAAACTTTTTTAAAATTTTTCCGTCCAAAAATGTATACTTCCTCCCCTCCTGCCATTCCCCACCCACTTGCTACCCCACTCATCCTCCTCTCTCCCCTCCCTCCTTAAGAGAAGGCAGAGAATCCTGCCCTGTGGGAAGTCCAAGGCCCTCCCCACTCCATCCAGGTCTAGGAAAGTGTGCATCCAAATGTTTTTTCACTATCATAGACCACTAGAGCATTTTTTTTCACAAAGCCACTGGTGGAAGGTCAAATATAGGTCATAAATTTATAATTTTATGACAATATGACCTTATTGTTATTGATAACTTTATAATTTTAGACTATAGAAGAGTCACTGCTTCAAGGGCAGTCAATCACAGTTTTGTGTGTGTGTGTGTGTGTGTGTAAGAGAGAGAGGGACAGAGGGATGGATGAAGGGAGGGAGGGAGGGAGGGGAAAAGGGAGGGAGGGAGGGAGGCAGGCAAGCAGGCAGATTCCTCCTATTCATTAGTTCACTATCTATAGATTTCTCAGATTGGAAATCCTAGGGAAAATGTACAGACTTTTTTCTTGCCACTTTCTTTATTATAATTCAGCAACAAGTGAAGCAGTGTTTGTATAGCATTGAGATAAAATAAGCAAACTAGAAACAATTTGAAGTACATAGGACAGTATATAGAGATTATATGAAAATATAAGGGACTTAAATATCCTTGACTTTTGACATATGAGATATATTCCTAGAATTATCTCCTGTAAATATCCAGTTAAGTCTGTCTGTCTATCTTCTAATTCATCCATTCATATAATTTTGTACATGTATTTATTTATAGGTTATGCATTTCACTGTATGTACTCCTCTCTATATAGTTAAGCATCAATCAATAAGTATATATAGGGCTATGAACTCAAACAAGAAGAAACTGGCACAATGAGATCCCTGTAGTAGCCATTTAAATTAAGAATTATCAAAACAATGATTTATTTAGATCAAGGAAGCATTTTGAGAATTCAGAAGGCAATTGAGCCTTTGAAGGATGCTATGCAAATAGAAACTTCAAACATGCTGAGTCCCTGTGTTAACAGAATCTATGTTGAGGAGATAAATCAGTCAGAGCCTGAGAACATGAGCCATAGAGGAACAGAAGCAAAGAGAGGCCATGACAGAGCATAGCCTGCATGGGATGGCTGGAGAGAGCCTATCTCTTGACATGCCTTGTTTAGCGAGAGTTGTTTGCCCTGTCTGACAAGCTTCTTTTCTGTTTGACATAGAGACCCCAAATTTCTTCCTTGGGATTGTTGAAGAGTGGCATGGTTATTGGGGGGATGTCTTAGTTAGGGTTCCTTTTGCTGTAAAGAGACACCATGACCACAACAACCCTTACAAGGAAAAACATTTAATTGGGATGGCTGACATTTTCAGAGATGTAGTCCATTATCATCATGGCAAAAAGTGTGGCAGTGTGTAGGCAGACATGGTGCCAGGAGAGGTCACTGAGAGTTCTGCATCTTGCAGGCAATAGAAGTGAACTATGACACTGGGTGGTATCTTGAGCCTATAGGAGACATCAATGCTCACCCCAACAGTGACACACTTCCTCAGACAAGACCACACCTTTTTTCCAAGAAGGCCACTTCCTAATTTTGCCTTTCCCTTCAGGAGCCTCTTCTTTCAAACCACCACAGTGGATCTTACTAGCTTTACCCCACTTACTCTCTGAATACGACAGAACCTTGACAAAAGAGAAAGAGCTTGCATCTTAGCAATGACCATGCTCTCTTCCTACTCTGACTTCCTTTGCCCACATGGACCATGCATACTTTGTGCATGACTGTGTAATTAAATCTCTCACTTAACTACTTAGACCATGCCTCCTTTCTATCCCCAGCCTAACTTCTCTAGTCATATTTCCTTCCATGTTATTTAAACAAATAAAAGCTAATACTTCCTATTGAAAGGATAAAACTAGTAAAATTCATTCTCATATGTCTCCTGTTTAATTAGATGAGAAGTTGACCTATGTTAAGATGTACTGATTTATGAATTTTCTATTGTTTATTCCAGTATTAGTCATCTCTTCCCCAAACCCTACAATTACTTATGCTGGTTTGTATTAATTTCATTGTCCACATGAGGTCTTGAACGTCTCTTAAGAAGAGACAAGTTGACTTGACATGAGTAGCAGCAATAATTAAATCCAGCCCAGTATTTTTCATACCACAGGCTGGGATACTTTTTCACTGCCTGCCTTTTCAGTTGGATTTTAAAAATTTACCAAAATTATTACCAAGGAAGCAGCTTTTCACTATATTCCCCAGGTCTCTGGCAAATTCTCAAAGATCTCTAGCTGTGTTTGAATCTTGTTATGAACCACATTCCCTGAATATCCAGGTCAAAGTTGGATGTTTCCCACCGTTTCTCATGACCTTGATTTGGCAGCCTGAGAGAAGCAACTAAGCAAGAAACATAACAGCACTCAGGAAAGAGAGAAGCACTCTGAAGAGATGCGAACTTTGGGCTCAGGGTATAACTCAGTTGCCAGAGTGCTTGCCTAGGATTCATGGAGATCAGTGGTGCCTAAACCCAGAATTGGGGTACAAGCCATTAATCCCACTGCTCAGGAGTTAAAGGCAAGCAGATCAAAAGTCCAAAGTTATCTTTACCTATATAGTAACTTGGAGGCCAACTTAGAATATATGCGACCCTCTAAAATACACACATACACACGCACACACACACACACACACACACACACACACACACACACACACAGAGGAAAATGAAAATAGGATTATGTTATAAAATGAGGTTCCTTTCAAATTAACATCTAAGTGCCATGAGTGTCCAAAATATCAGCACTCTAAGTATTACTGATGAGTCTGGACTTCTTCGGACAGGAGTAGATCTGGGCTTTTGTAAGAAATTTCAGCACTGAGTATTGCTGGCAAACTCCCAATAACAGCCTTCTTTATGGTCATTGGCATTCATCTCTGGCCTCCCACTGAAGTGCTATATATCATATTCACAGATAAACAGGGCATGCTCCCTGGACCGTGTAAACTAGAAAGCGCCTGTCTCTGGAGCTTGCATACCTGCCTCTTTTTTCAATTGTCTAACCGCCCTCTGGCCAGCTAATACTTCAGTAAGCAGAGGCAAAGGCATTTGTCAAATGGCTCTGAAGCTGAGCAGTCCATGCCCTGCCCTTCCCTCACCGTTTCTCTTTTCTCCCACGCCTGCCTACCCACGAATTCTACAAATCTGGCAATTGGTTGTACCCTGAGTGCGAACGGTAAAAGCGCAAATAAATCTCAGGCAAAAATGTAGTCAGCGCACCCTCACACCCCACTTCACAGAAAAGAGGACATGGCGCTAGGAAGGGAAATGGGAGACCTTGGTCCTTGTTCCAGTTTAGACGCTGGAACTTACAGACAGGTCACCAATCTCTGAAAGGACTCCAGAGCGAAAACCAAGTCCTCTGCTGCCTTCAGCTTAGTGTAAATGTGAACAGAGGAGGGGTGTGTCAGCCTGTTTCTCACTACCACAAAAACAAAGGCTTATCCTGAGAATCGAGGACTGGAAGCAACCTACGGGCAACCGGTGAAGAAGAGGACATTCTGTTGGGGACATTGCTTTGAGTGAAAGGAGAAAAAAAGGCAGAGAATGAGACCTCTGCAGTGCTTAGATGTAGTCTGTTCAGTTTGACCTCGGAGCTTAGTGAAAGTTTTCTCTGATTGCAAAAAAGTCAAGAGATTTTTTTTTAAAAGAGAGAGAACAAACAGAAATATTAAAAAAATTAAAACCAAGCAAAACAAACCCAAACAACATCACACATCTATTGCTATGTGCTAGCTGTTCCTTCCAGAATTCACCAATCAATGACTCAAAATAAATGCAAGCAAAATACCCAGGTTGACATACTAAGAGTTTCCATAGGAAGCCACACACACACACAAAAAAAAAGTTAAAGTTTTTCATTGAAAAATATTAAGGCTTAAGTGATCAGTAGCGAGTTTTTGTTACCATTCCACTAATATTCCATATGCTAACGAGACTCTTCTATGTGATTTGTCCTGCAATTTGAAAGTGTGAATGCATGGCTGTAGGGGGATGGGATGAAAACACTTTGAATTCTATTGGGAAACATTTTCCTGGAGTTATTTGCTTCTCATAACAAGCCACTATCATCATTTATAACCATAACCCCAAAGGCATCATAGTTGCCTAAATATATAAACAAAATGAAATGTACAATTTGCAGGCTCTTTAGTTGAAGACTTTAAGAAGCTGGAATGATTTAGGAGGATAAAGGCAGTAAACATAAAAAAGCGATGCCATCTAGACATGTTTATTAAATGCCTATTTGTGGTTCTGCTTGGAATTCTAAAGGACAAGACAAATGTAATTGCAGAATCATAGAACTGTAAAGCTGAAAGGAATTAAAACTGTATCTTTTCTGGCTTGCATGGTGTTACTGATGCGGGAGCTCTGGCTAAGAGAGGACCAGCTTCCTAGGCACAGCTGGCAAGGCAGGTCTCAAACCTAGGCTCCCAAGACAAAGCCCAGTGTTCCCCATATCCTCCCCCCAAAAAAACCTGTTTATATCAATCTCTCTCTCCAAACGTGCCATGTAACTTTTCCCAATATAGGGCATGCAAAATAATTGATAAAATGTTAGAGCAAAGATAGACACACATATTAAAAGTGGGTTCTGTCAGTGTGTTTATAATGGGGAAGCATCATTCATGAGGAGATGATTTATTCAGTAAAGTGCTTGTTTTGCATGTGTAAGGTGCTGAGTTCAATATCCAGAACCCACGTAAAAATTCCAGGTGCAGTGGCATGTATGGAACCCTAATTCTGAGGAAACAGCATCAGACAGTTTCCTGGGGTTTGCTAGCCAGATAGACAGGCCTACTTAGCAACATCTTGACCACTTGGAGAGCCTATCTCAAATAAATGGTGGATGGCATCCAAGAAAAACCAACTGAGACTGTCTTCTGTCATGTACACATACACACATACGCATATGAGCATAGCACCTGTGCACATGTGTGCACCCCCTGGACACACATGAGCACACAGACACACACATCACACATACACATGAGAGAGAGAAAAAGTTCTATTCAGAATATTCTTCTTCTGGTGTTATTATTTGATTAAAAACACCAGTTCAGTTCTTTCAGTTTCTGAGGGAATGGTATGTTAGCAAGAAACTGTCCTGACAGTGCATAGTGCATGACTGTCCAAAATGCCTTCTCTTCCCTGAGTGGCAATGTGGATTTGCCTGAAACTGGAGACCAGGGAATTGTTAGGAAAGAGACTCGCCCAGAATAAATCAAATCACCAGGCTTTGGAGGCAAACAATGAGGTCACATGTAGTCAGCCCCAGGAGGCAAGGACAGGGCTGCTCCTGTGGTTTGGTCCTGAATGTCGTATTTATTTTTCAAAATCGCTTAACAGTGACATCAGCTATGGCACACGCCACATTCCACCACTGTTGTCAGCATAATAGCCCATTATGAAGGCATTGCTGAAGGCAGAAATTAACCTTTTAGAGAAATTTCTTTCCATTAAGACTAGGTGCATGAATCCAGACTCATTTTCTTTCTGATGGGAAGATGTCTTAGCCAGCATTTAAATGCTTGTAAGAAAAAAAATGGGCCTGTGTAGGAGGGCCTTCCCAGTGGAGACAGAATTATTAGTCGGCTATGGTCTCCATGGTGATTTTTTTAAAGGCCAAGTTTGAATCAATCTTCTAAATATTGAGGTATAATTTGTGAATGTGCAATTGAATGAATAATAATAGAATTATCAACAATATAGCACTAGCTTTAATTCTACCATTTGAGATTTTTATATAAACTAGTCTGCAAATGACCTTCAAGCTAGCCTTGAAATGTGGCCTTAAGAGTGTTTCTTCCTTGATTATCATAGGCTATTGGTTGTTTGGTATCTGTCACTTTTGGTGTAGCTGCTTCATTTGCATAGATTTTTGTCTCCCACTTCCTAACCCTGAATCCTCTCCAAAGCTATCACCCAATCCCTAGTCACCTAATCCCTTATCACCTAACCTCATGAAAGCGCTAAAATCGTCAGCTCTCCTGCCCTGGACACTGATGATCTGGAAAGAACTCTGGTTTGAAGATAGATCTCGGAAAGGGCTTCTAAATCTGAGAAAAGCTGGGGTCTTACTCAAGTTCTTGGGCTTAGCTTTCTCATTTGCAAACTGAACAAATGAGACACTCTTTCCTATGACTCTCATCATTATGTTTGACCAGAGATATCACTTTTGAAAGCAAACTGATGCAGCCGTCAGGCATCAGGCATCTCTTTGTGTTCTGGACTTAAAATAGAGTGTTATTATAGTTTGCATCCCACCACCTCTTCCTGCTTGTGATCAAAATTCATCATTCCAATAAGCAGCTACATGCAGATCCAATCTTGGGGCAGGGAGAAGATACCCTACTTGCCTGCAGGCTGCAAAGGTTCAGAACCTGTTTGCTTCCAGGACAGACTCGGAATTTCAACTGCTATCCTTATGCTCTGGCCTAAAGTTCCTAGAAAGCTGCGACATTGAGAAGAAAGTTGCATAGCTTTTCATTGGCCAAGAATAATGTAATGAAGCAGTCAGGGATCACCCAAGAGACAGACCAGGATGTGGGGGGTCTAAGAAGAAGGTGAAAGAGCTTTTGTTTTCTGTGCCTTTATGCTTCTTCCCTTCTATTGCTATGTTTTTGGGCCGTTTTTGATTTTGTTTGCTTACTGTTTGTGTGTGTGTGTGTGTGTGTGTTAGCCCTGGGTGGTCTCAAACTTAAGTAGTCTAGCCTTGAACTTCCTATATCCTCTCTCTACCTCCTAAAAGCTGAGATTACAGCTGCGTGCCGCCATATCCTTGTTATGTAGTCCCGGGGAGATGATTCAGTGGTTCCCGCATGACAGGCATGAGCTACAGCTCCAGGCTTGAAATTTTTAATTAAATTTAAATTTCATTTCATTCATCATATTTTGTCCATTTGCCCATTTATTTCTTGAGACAGAGTCTCATTTATCCTAGACCGAACTCCAACTCACCGTTTAGCTCAGGTTCTGAACTCCTGGCCCTCTACCAGTACCTTCTATGCACTACAATGTCAGGTCGTGTTATCGCAGTGAGAATTTCTTAAAAAAATCTACACATGTAAAAAGTAGGTAAAAATTGAATATCTACAAAGTTCATATCATTTGTTCCTTTAGTCACACAGTCACACATAGCTAAAATAAATATGTATTAATTATGCACACACATACACACACACACATGCACTATATGTACATGGTGAGGAGTCTGATGACTTCATAGGTAAGACTTTGGTACCCTTTGGAGTCAGCTAACACACAGACTAAAATGGCGCCTGTCCAACAGCGTATAATCTGGAACAAACACTACCTTGCTGTCATTTATCCTTATTGTATGCTTTTCCCTGAATAGAGGTGAGGAAAACAGAAAGCTCCCTGCCTGCATGGACAGCCTAAAGAAGCCCCGCACATATTAACAAATCCTCTTTTAAAGCTGTGTTTTGACAAATTGTGACTAGGGGAATGAAGAACACGGCAACCATTCTGGAAAGTTCTCTTGATTAAATCACCTCACATTTCCTATCCTTGCAAGGGTCATAGTTGACTGGGTAACACAGGCTTTAAATCAGAGCATGACAGGCATTGGATGAATGGACTCCAGAGTTTGGGCAACATCAGCCTTGTCATATTTTTATAATTTTTAGAAAGTTTTTTTTTCTATTATGGGTGTACAAATGAATTCAGATGGTTTCCCCCCAAATTCATCTTTCTATCTACTTTTCAAACTTGCAATCTGTCCTTCCAGGAGTCCTTCCTTCTACCTTGGATGACTCCGGGAATCACTGAGAAGGTAGTTTTAAAACACAGACATCGGGAGTCACCTCTGGGGAGTGGATGGTACACGTGACATTAAAATTAATCATGCGCTTGAGTCCATTAACTGAGCTGTAAGGCAGAGAAAGAGAGAGATGGTTGAGGAAAGGCCAGAAGGCTAAGAGCGAGTTCTCGGTCTGAAAGTACGCGAGCTAATGGGAGACATTTCCACTTTGCCTGCATAGGGTTGATAGCTCCCCAGGGACACGCTGTCATGCCCCATTGCACTTTTGTTTTTTTAAATATGCCTTCCCTCTTCCTTTACAAACCGTGAGCAGTGCCATTCCCAACAGGTCAGCACAGAGCTCTTTGGCTGGAGCCTAATTCTGTTTCTCTTGCTCTCCTTGTAGCTCCATAAGCAGAGTTTACGGAAACATAAAGACCCCGTGTTAGTGTTTAGCTGGTGTCAAGTCTGACTTGAAATGAAGTCTTGTTCTTGTCGCACTGTGGGATTGCACAGAGAGCCACGTGGTGGCCAGAAAGCAGAGGACTAGAGACACTGGTTTTATGTGGGTTTCCAAGCGCAGTCACGATTAGATGTGTGACTGTAAACTGGCATTTCAGTGTTCCAAATACATTGTCCCTTGCTGACTTCCATGCCAAATTCACTTACTTTACAAATAGAAACAAAAGATTGCCAACCCCAGCCGTGGGGAGTTCAGCAAGAGTCTACAATAGAACAGCACCCAATCTTGTATTTTCTTGAGTCTGTAGAGCCCTGGCCCCAGGCAAAGAGGAGAGTAGGAGCTAACTACAAGGCAGAGGTAGGGAAACATGAATTGATGGGAAGGTTGCTCAAATGGCAATGTTTTCCCTGTGCCTATGCTTAGGTTTCTAGTCTTGTTGTGGCACTTAAGAGTGTCTGAGCTATGTTTGTGGGAGCCTAACCTATCAACTGAAATTTGGACAGGCAAGAAAGTAGTCATAAAATGACAGAGTTTTGTGTGTGTGTGTGTTTGTGTATATGTGCACACACATGCATATATATAGAGTGCAGATAGATAGATAGATAGATAGATAGAGACTAAGAGAGAAATATCTATCTATCTATCTATCTATCTATCTAGACAGAGAGGCTAAATGATATATATATATATATATATATATATATATATATATATATATGCGTACACACACACACACACAGAGAGAGAGAGAGAGAGAGAGAGAGAGAGAGAGAGAGAGAGAGAGAGAGAGAAATGGAGTCACAGAGGAAGGCAGAGAGAAAGAGATACACAGATCATGAAAAAGTAGGAGGCAGGAGGTCAGAGAAATAAAAGGAAACCATACTCTGCACAATATGTTAAACTGGGCATCAAACCAGGTGATGACAGTTGTCTGTGTTCCATGGCACACTGGCTGGGAGCTGATGTTGCTGACTGATCATCTGATTTACCTGACAAACAATCTAAACCTCAGCAGCAAAGCCAGGGTAACACTTTGTTCTAGCATTTTCCTAACAGTGTGTGTTAGGGGTGTGAGCAAGACTATTAAAACATGTGTGTGTGTGTGTGTGTGTGTGTGTGTGTGTGTCTGTCTGTCTGTCTGTGTGTGTGTGTGTGTGTGTCTGTGTGTGTGAGAGCAGGACTACGAAAATCTCTTATAAATACTATGAACCTTTTCTTATTCAATGTCACAGGCACGGGTGAGCCCAGTTTTTCAAGAGTCAACTCTTTAAACACAGGAATGGTGAGCCTTGTCTGTCAGTTTGCTTGGGATCTAGATGTAAAGTATAGGACACATTGGGAAGTATTTTCTCGATCAGTTCAGTTGAAGTGGGAAGACCCACTCTAAATATTGGCGGCAACTCCCAGTGTCAGTCCAGAGCAGAGGAAGGGAGAGAAATCAAAGAAGAGTTTGATTTTGCCGTATCTGTCTTCACACTGTGGAGGCAGGCTCATCTACCCCCTAGCACCTGACTGCTGCTTCTGTTGCCTTTCCTTGCTGACATCAGAGAGCAGCTTTATCAGCAGTTTGCCATGAATGGAAGACCAATGGCTTCGCAGGAAGCCCCCAAACTTTCAGTGCCTGACTCAGACTGCAGAGGCACCCAGTCTCGTGGACTGAGCAGCTACCAGGTTCTCAGCTCTTCCGGTGTGAAGGCAGTCGTTATTGAGCTAAAATAAAAATAAAGCATTTAAGAATGGGAGGTGGTGGTGCCCGTCTTTAACCCAAGCACTAGGGAGGTGGAGGCAGGCAGATCTCTGAGTTTGATGCCAGTCTGGTCTATAAAGCGAGTTCCATAACAGTCAGGGCTACTCAAAGAAACCATGTCTTAAAAAATCAATGTGTGTGTGTAGCTAGATATAGATATATAAATATATGGAAATGCATCATTCTATTGCTATCATCACACAAATGGAAGCATGTATGGTTCTCAAGGCTAAAGTGTAAGGTGTGACATGTAGAGATAAGAGAAGCAGAATGAGGTCATATTAAATGATTCTTCATATAAAACAGATGGAGTGACCAGTTCAGTAAGCTAACCATCCATTGTTAGGGTCTGGATGCCTTTCTAGCTATCTAGTATTTTGTTGGTGTAGCACTATGCAAAGTCTAACGTTCAGAGTCAATGCTCATAGATTTGATTACAAACTTCCAGCTTCTCTGACCTCAATGGGAAGACTTGCATCATATAATACTTGCCTATAAGGGAATAACCAGAGGCAAAATGCCTCCTCTTTCCTGTGTTTGATCTTAGCTAAGGGTTAAAAAGCAATGTGCTTACCTTCCTGATTCTAGAAGAGGACATGACTGCCAAGACCCTTTCCCTCTTTCCTATTCTTCTGCCTTAGATGCAGATATGAGGGTGGCAGTTGCTGTAGCCACACTCTGACCAGGAGAGAAAACAAGAATGGTAGAGAGCTTGCATTTGATCTTCCTCGCTACTGGCATGGTTGTAGTAACTGTCAAACTTTTTTCTTGATTTGGAAGTAAAGTAAAACCTTGTTTAAAGATTCTTTAATCTAGTCTGACAACTGAACATACTCTTTTTTTAATTTTAAAATAATTTTAAAAGTGGAATTGCATCACTCCCCCTTCTTCCCTTCAGCCTCTCCTATGTACTCTCCCTCCAACTTCTCCCATGTACCTCCTTCTCAAATTAATAAATAAATAAATTGTTGTTGCATGTGTGTATTACACATGCAAACACAAAAACATACATAGAACTGAGATACAGATAATGACACTAGAAAATGGAAAGACATCCTATATTCATGGATCAGTAAATTTAGTATTGTCAAAATGACCATCCACAAATCAATTTACAAAGACAATGCAACCTGAATAAAAATACTCAGTATATTCTTAATTTATATAAGAGATGAATTTGGATCGCCTCCATCTTGCTGGATGAGACTTTACTATTAGAAATGTCTAATCTGAGATTCATCACAAAATGAAGACTGATCTATGTAAATGTCATGCTCTATGAGTGAGGGGAAGTATGAGGTTTAGAACCAATAATTCTTGCCATTGCAGTGAAAAAAGATCAAAGTTGAGACAGAAAGATAGGTCTTCCTCAGTACTCTGAGCATCTACCTCAGAGCGTGTGAAAATCCTATTCTGGTCATGGTGGAGGTTTTCTGGCCTGAAGAAGAGAGCTGAGCTTACACAGTAATTTGTTCTTATTACTACAATATGACTAAGTTAAAAAAGAAAAAAAACAAATAAAAAGAAAACATGTCTTCCCCAAAGACCTTGTGCTCTGCATTAGCTTCATCCAAAGATCTCTGCTTGGTCACTCTACACAGAGTCCTGACTGTGTCCCATGCCTACTCTTCATCACTCCCATCCACCTTTCCATTTGCAAGGGCTTCTTAGTACTTGGGATCTTTCTGCCCATGCTTCTGTCTGCATCAGTCTGTCTATAACTTCTTAACTGAAAGGATCACATGGTATCTTCCTGTACATATTATGCCTCATGGTGTGATGACTGAACATCCCTTCTTTCCACCAGGGCCCTGTCCCTGAGATTTCATGCTGAAAAATCTATTAAAAGTCTACAATACTTAAGGCACTCATCCAAAGGCATTGTTCAATAGACTTGGATCCTGATGCCCCTGTTGGATCAGAGTACAAGGTTTCTCATGGAGGTTTCTCTATTTTTTTGTTACCCATTTTCTTTTAAGAAAACTAAAAACTCAGAATCATTTTTTGCTTCAATGATTAAAGCATTATGATTATTCTCAATAACAAGTGTGGAGAAATCTAAAGAAGTTTAGTGATTATGAAATCACCAGATCAATAATGATCAATAGGTATTTTAACACATTGGGCACACAGGATACAAGGCTGGCCACCTAGACATGATCTTATTTACAACGATATTCAGGTATACATAAAACACAAGGAACAGAATCGCACTCTATACTACTACAGCATGAAATTAAAAGCAAGGAGCAATATGCCACGTGGCATGTAAGTGACTTACAGAGAGGACTTGAAACTATACAACTGTAGAGTGATGTCCTGGAACCCTCAGATCTACCTTGCCAACTCATTTTGTTTGGTCACTATCCTGGTGTTCTCTGCTGCTCCCACGTGTAAATTACAAGTATACTTTTCCAATCATACAAACAAGCACTCAATCTCTTTAGCACACTGCATTGTTTGGTCATATCAAGGAAAAAATGTCAGAAAATTAATATGTAACACTGTTAACACTAACAGGGCATGAGTAGTCAGAGATTGCCACTTTGAAAAGAGCGTTGAAAGATATAAGGACAGCAGACAGAAAGAGCAGCCTCACAGTGGTTCTGAACAGAGCACTAAACCAGAGCTTTTGCACTGGATACTCACAATCCTAAACTAAATGAGGTCCAGCTTCACTGAAGAATCCATTATGTGTCTCATGATGTCACTGTGCCATCTACCTAGGAGCTAGAATGGAAATCTTCCCTTCCCTCTGAAACTTGCTAGAATGAAACCATCTAGAAAAGCTATTAATAAGAAGAAACCTTAAAGGTGAACTGAATTCTGAATCTTTGAAGGAGGGGTACTAAACAAGCTTCTGGATGCCAGGAGCTTCAAGGCACCATGTACTGCAGAGGCATGCATTGTAGGTACATGCACAGGCAATAAGCCAGAGCAGGGTCACAGTCCTGTTTCTTCTGGAGTCCCCCCATCCCAGTACCTAAGGCTGCATCAGTGCTAACAACAAGAAGGAGATATACATAAGAGTCAGTGTTTCACCCGCAGGCGAAAGCAGGAGATGGGTGGCTATTCGGTGCACTTATAGTATCCCATCTTTTCTGTTAGAATAGAAATGTTAGCCTTGGAGTCAGAGAGTTGAGAAGCAACACATCATTTTCCTCATCTCCTTTCCCCAACACACATGCCTGTGCGTTACACACACACACACACACACACACACACACACACAAACACACATAGACAGACACACACACACACTCAGAGAGAGAGGGGGTAGGGAAGGAGGGAAGGAGGGAGAGAGACAGGAAGGGAAGAGAGGAGAGAAAGAGACAGACAGAGAGAGAGAGAGAGAGAGAGAGAGAGAGAGAGAGAGAGAGAGAGAGAGAACAACAGTACTTGGAGTGGTTGTGCTGACTACTGACTGACTGTCCTGCAGAGAATTACTATTCAGAATGTACAGAATGTGCTCTCCCCTTTGAAGGAAGGAGAGTGAAGACTTCTATATCATTCATTGGCTATAGTTATGGATTCTTTGGGAAAGTCATTCTGCTCTAACGCAGCAGATCAGGATATTCATGTTTGTGGCTCTGTATTTATCCTGTTAGTAAACTTTTAGGACAAAATCCTGTTTTACAAGTACCAATTATGCTTGGTTATGCGTTATCTCAATATGCCAACAGCAGACAATATGATGAAAATCAAGCGGAGACTCATCAATAATTCATCAATAATTATTAGAGATAGGAGCAAACCAGTCCATCTTTGGGATGCTGATGCAAACTTTAGTTTTATATTTAAAAACAGAATTATTTGGCAGAGCTCAAGAGTTGCATTTAATTAGGTAGCCTTGATTGAGATGTAGCCTGGTTGATCACTGTCTCAGCTTTGATTCTGCAGTGTGTTCTGGAGAACCTGTGATCCCTGTCGTCACTGGAGGGGAGCAATCTGGCTTCTGTAAGATGATTACTTCTCTCCCAGGTACATCTTCAGAGGTAACGGCTATTATCTGGGGGAGGGAGCAGTCATCTGTCCTGAGAGCTAGGATTCCTGGAATCCTAGGGGACTTCAGATTTAGAACAATGATTAGAGGTCTTCAGGCACCTTTGGAGGTCTGTAGCAAGACATTTTGAAAGCTGAGCGTAAAATGCCTGCCTTTCTGCCTTTAGCCCTCAGGGATGATGTGCTAGACTGAGTGTTCGCCGCTGTTTTAGGCAGACACCTTGAGCGGTTAACACCGCTCTGCAGAGTTCAGCAGCTAGATGACTCAGAGCCGGGGTGCTTGCCCTTCACCCTGCTTTTATCTTCCTATGGGCCCACGAGTCAATGTTCTTTAGCAAAAGCACTTTTAAGAGCCTGTTATAAAGTTTCAGAAAACACTATTTAGTGTTCGGCTTGAGGCCTCTAGTTGACTAATCGCCTTAAATACTTAGATTCTGATTAATTTACTTTGAGTTCCACTTGCCACTAAGCACGCAGACAGCTTAGAGAGGTTGTTGGGAGCAAGCTCTTCTCTCCCTGTTGCCCTCCTGGCTCTTTCTCACCTTAATTAAAAGCCACCTCCAGACGTAGCCTGGTCTGCGACTTTAATCACCCTAACCCATTTGATGATTTGTCGTTTAAAATGTATTGAATCATTCTCTTAGTATTTTGGCTTCTCAAACAGTCCAAACCCTCAAAGCTTAAATTTTTCATACCCCCTCTGTTTCATTCTGATTCACTTCTGCATCTAAGAAGGATAATTCCTGGTTCATGGCACACCTTTTAAGAAATACTTTTCTAGTCTACCAATAGTCCCCAGTACCTCTTAACAACAACTATTAAAACAAAACAATAGCTTTCTCATATTTCAGACACAGAATCAGGTTTGGTTCTTTATATCTATATGTTAACATTATATTTAAATGATGTCTGGGATGTCAGTATCTATGCTTTAGAATTACACTGTGCGTATTAGACAATATAACTAATACTAACCGGTATAACATAGGCTTCTAAAATCTCAGTGATTTGAGCGTAATTTTTCTTTTAATTCTGATGTTTTGGATACATACTTTGTAGCAGGCACCTAAAACAGGTTTTCTAAAGAATACTGACTCATGTGGGAACAAAAGAAAACTAAAAGTAGGGTGAAGTGCAGGTATCTCTTGATACAAATTGTCCATGTCTTTTTTGTCTACATACCTCTCTCTCTCTCTCTCTCTCTCTCTCTCTCTCTCTCTCTCTCTCTCACACACACACACACACACACACACACACACACACACACACACACACACTTACTCACTCACTTCCAGATAGCAAGGCAGAGAAAAGGATAGTAATTCTCTTTGGGAAGTTATGTGTGGGCTTAAACTCAAGGATGAAAACCATGGAGATAACAAAACACACACATGTGGAAAAGCTTAAGGACAGAAGATAATGCAGATTATTTCTACTGATTGTAGAACCCTCAACATAATCAACCTCTTCTACTTCAAGGCAATTATCAAGAAGCCATAGAGTCAAAACCCACTCCAAGGGAGCCTGAAAAATATAGGCAATCTCTAGAAAAATGGATGCTAACTCACAAAGGCTTCCCAAGACCAAGCAAACTCTCTGATAAAACTCAAAGCCTGATTAGGAGAGAGACAGGCCTGTTCTCAGTTGGAGATCAGTGTGTGAAGATTAATTGCAGTAGAACTTGCATAACCCACTGGGCTGAGTCAAGGAGGGAATTTGAAAGTACTGAGGATTGAACCCAGGATCTTGCCAAGCTATACACTAGAGAGCTATCCACCAGATTCTTAATTAATTCTTGATTATGGGTAGATGCATTACTCAACCAGATATGGCTAGAGCAACTTTGAGGTCATACAAGATCCATGGTAACCATGACATAGAAATGGTCAAAAGGGAAATTACTGAATTTGTAATCTTCCTAGAGCATAATTTCTCCATCTGAACTATGTCACCCAAGTACTTGAATATCTTGTTTTTGGTAAAGATGGATACATGTCTCATACTATCTAGAGAGATAGTATAACTACGCATTATCATTTTTACATGAGCTCACAATTTTATTATCTTTTATATACTTTAGGAAACTTTTTGAAGCATAGTAATTGTGATTCATTAAAATAACATGTAAACAGAGTTTATTTCTAAACTAGAATAGTTTTTCAGGACCCAGATACAGCAGACTGGCAGATCTAACTGGTTCTCGCTGAGGTTGGAACAGCAATTCACAGTTTCGTGTATATGGTTCATATCAACTCGCTTATACTAGTGGTTAAAATGTCACAGTGAATAAACAAATAATAGCAATAAAAATAGGGATCCTCTTCGTGGCTAAGCAGTTGATTAAAGGATGTTATCAATAAACAATTTGAGTCCATAGGATATATCAAGAGAAGAAAGATGACCAGCTTTGAAGTCATTTCCATCCATTCTGCTGTGTGCTGAAAGACAGTGGGAAACTGCTACAACACCTTCAGTTTGTTTGCCTGATTGCAGAATGGTCTTATGGTGTATGCTTATATTATTTATATAGACATGTGCCTATATACATGTATACCTTAGACACTTATTCCTGCAGTATAATTAAGACTGAGAAATTTAGGAGGAATACAGTTTATCTCTAGCAGTTCTGGAATTGAGAAATCCAACATCAGGGAAGCAGCAGATGTGTAAAGAACTGGCTTTCTCCCCCATTCATGGCACTTGATGCTGTGTCTTCACATTGAGGTAGATGTCAGACCACGTTTTAGGCCTCGTTCATATAGAAGCCAATCACACTCACAACAGGAGGCTTCATGACTTCAATGAATTTGAACTTCTTAATGCTATCATGTTGGGTGCTAGCATACAGCGTCTGAGTGGTGGAGTAGCACAAACCTCCAAAGCATGTCAATTAGCATCCCCTCGTCTTTTATCTTTCTGTTGTGTTCTCTAGTTTGATTAATTTTTCCTAGTCAGCATGCAGGAAGTCCATTCTTTAAAAAGCTACATTGGGGCTCCTCAAGGCTTTTACAAGCAGATTTGGCTGAAGGGCAGCTCAGAGTCAAAGAATAATAATTCTTCTCAAATGTGTAGCACTTTCTATTAAAGTGCTTTCATGTGCATTACCTGGCTTGATCTTCTCAGGATAGATGGGTGTTATAATTTTCATTTTATGTTTCCAGATCAGAATTTCTGAACAATTAACTTAATTGCTCAAAGGCGACCAGAAATTTTGAGGTGCAGTTGGAAATACAGGCCATGAATTCCAACTCCAAACCTAAATATCTTTCAAAGATGGGTTCATAGCAGATTGCTAGTTGTGACATAGATTTTACAGTGGACACTGCTAGGGGGATGCTACTACTTGGATGGATTCTCTGAAAACCTATCTTGAAAGCTCACACACCATGTCAGCACATGGATAGTTTTGTATTATCAGCACAATAAAGTAGCATTTGAATTAATTCAAATTCAAATTCCTTTCTCATGAATGGACTATTTCCCTGGGTTTTCATGAAGTAATACTTGGGATTTTCCTTTCTTTATTAGTGGAATTTATTGAAATACTAGCTTGCATAGTTCCTAGGCTTGTTTTTTTTTTCCTATTTGTCTTTTTTTTCCCCCACAAATCAAGGAACAAGGCCAGGATATTTCACTTATTTCTGAGTTGGTGGAAAGAACCATTATTTAATTCTCAATGTGTCTTCGGTTGACTCCTAAGCATCTTTGTGATGTTTTCATCATTAACGCACCAGCCCTTTGAAGCTTCTTTAGGGATGTGGCACTGCTCCACGCCAGAGCACCATTCCAGTCAGAAAACATCCAGTCAATCAGCTAGAAAGCAAATGATCAGTCTCTGCTCTTCTCCAAATTAAAGTATAAATTTAAGAGTGATGGTGTGAAATGATTTTTTTAAACTCCCGAATTAAAACTTCCCCAGGTTGCAGATTTTAAAGGCCTCTCTTTTCTGTTGTGTTTTGCTTTGAAATGATGGTGAATGATGATTTAATGAGAGTTCTGTGCCACTTTGTCATAGAATTGATTAAAGTAGACCAAAGTTCCTATTTGGAAACATAAAGATACGATGTAAAGATATATTTATATACATGTGTATGTATATAATGAGTCGGTCTGTGTAGATCTATGTATCAAATGGCAATAAAGGCAGAGGCAGGGAAAAGCAGGTCCCAGGCAGGAGACCTTCATAGAGAGGTGCACCCATGTTCTGTAACTTCTTTCTCCTTCAAGGATCTTTTATATTTGCAGTATAAGTCCGAGAGAAGGCCACCATTCAAACATGAAGGAACTAGAAAAAAATGCAATAGTTCAGGGTAATAGGAAAACAGGTATCTTAGGCAATCACATAATTAGAAAATAAGTTAGCATAAGTATATGAACAATAAAGCTTACTTTATAGGTAAAAGTACTGCCTAAGGAGCAGATGGATTACATAATTACAAAATGGTTAGCCTCCAAGTAACAAAGTAACATATAAAGATTTTAAAATTGTAAGGCGTGACAAAGATTTCATGCACATTGTACATATATATATGTGTGTGTGTGTGTGTGTGTGTGTGTGTGTGTGTGTGTGTGTGTGTAAAAACTAAGATGATCAATAAAACAACTCACAAAGTCTACTGAGAAGCATTCAAATACAGTAACTGATAGAGCATATCAACAGAGAGCTATTAAGAATAATTGGCCAGGTGGTGGCGCACACCTTTAATTCCAGCACTAGAGAGGCAGAGGTAGGCAGATCTCTGTGAGTTCGAGACCAGTCTGGTCTACAGAGCAAATGCAGGACAGGCTCCAAAGCTACACACACACACAAAAGAATAGTTCATAGACCTGACCAGGATTCCAGGTCAGATTTATGTATATTATATCTTAGAACACTACAATGACTAGAGATAGCCAGATAAATATCTTTGCTACAAACAAACAGCATACTAGGTACCAAATCCAGCTCTGCAAATTCTGTAAGAATGATAACATTCTGAGTGTTCTCTAATCATAACAGAACCAAGTCATATATCAGTAATAAAGAGCAAATTCTCAGTTTCTTCAGCAAGAAAAGCGCAAGGAAAATTTTAACTAAATGGCAATAAAAGTATTCCAAATCAAAATTAGATCTTAAATTTTAATAAAAAATTAAATGTTAAATTTCTACAGAAGATAGAGGACTCTGAAGATGTTTTAATGAGTTTGAACCTTAAAACAGCTTCAAAAACCATTGACCCATGTATACATATCAAGATGGGAGGAAAAAATATCCAATTAAACTCACAAAAATGTTAAAATGAGAAATAGTAAGGTAAATGCAGATTAATGAATTATAAGACACATGTTTTACTTCACATTTGAATTTTTTGAAAACTAAATTTATAGGATTCAACCACAAGTTTAAAACATTACTGTTACTAAGACCATTACTAAAGACATCACAGAAATAACAAGAAAGATTTCAAAAATAGATCACAATAGCAGCATGTACAAAAGAAGAATATTTGACATTAAATGGCTGAAATTGAGAAATTTCACTTATTAGCGGAAACCATTCAATTGTAAAAAGGGAAACCCTGGTTGGAGAAGATATTTGCAATAGAAACAGCAACAAAGGATTCATGAAGAATTGTAAGTAGGACTTCAAATAATTAGTAAGCGGAAACAGAGCTAATCCAATTAAAGCTGGACAAAGGACTTGAAGAGGCAGTTCGCTAAAGAGGATATCAAAAAATGCCTCATAAACACATGCAAATCTGCTGAGCACCATTAATCATCAGGGACATGCAAGTAAAACCACAGAGACTGCTTCTCACCCTCTGAGGAAATGAAAAGATTAGAAATACATAGAAAAGAAAAAGACCCCTGGGGAAGGTAGAGAAGGAACCAAAGATGCCTTCTAAGACCTTGTACCCGGAACCTTGGTTCTCAAGGAGACGTCCCATCTCAGGGGCATGCCATTGGGACCAGCACAGAAGCCAATCACAGTGAGAGGTCTCACAGCTATTGCTCTCTTCCACACCTATCCCATCTTGTCCCGGGTCTGACTTTAATACTCATGTTGAGTGGAGCTAGCAGAAGTACTAACCGGCACAGCACAACCCCTTGGTATACTTTGGTGTGGCTTCCAAAAGCCCTCTGCTGGAGTACACCTTTAATTTACTCCTAAAATGGTTAACACGTTGTACTTACTGATTATCGGGAGTTATAGGAGTCTTTAACCAAATAACTAGGTTGGCCAACTTAAAAGGTTGAGTGAGTTATTTGGTTCATAGTCTCAGATGGTTTAACCCGGGGTCATTTGGCCTTGTCAAGTTAGGCTTTGCGCTATGCTGTGTTACATGGAAGAACATGGTGGGAGAGGCCTGTTCGTCTCAGGGTTGCCATGAAAGGGGGCTTGGAAAGAGGTAGACAGACAGATAACATACAGGTAGACAGACAGACAGACACACACACACACACACACACACACACAGAGAGAGAGAGAGAGAGAGAGAGATATTCTGAGTCCCTGAGACCCTGCATCCTGAAATGCAAGGAGAAGGAATGTCTGTATCTCAATCCCCCTGCCCCAATGCCATGCCTCCTATGACCTAACTCTGTCCCCTAGTTTCTCCTAGAGAAACAACATCAGCTAGTGACCAAAACTTTAGCTTTTGGGCTGGAGGTGAAAGTGTGGGGATATTGAAAATCCAAATCATAGCTCTACTCTAACCCAAAAAAAAAAACAAAACAAAACAAAGCAAACAAACAAAAAAAAACAATCAAGATCTGAAACAAAAGAAGTTTAGAAATCAGGATGAAAAACTAAAATGGACGAATCAAAAAAAATTTAGAAAAACCCGATAGCTGTGAGAAAATCCACAAATACAGCGAAAGGAAGACTCAGAATTGGTTTATAAAAAGGGATAAGGGAAAGAAACCTTCAACAAGCATGATTAGGAGAAAGAGAAATGGTGAATATAAATCAGATATAATGACAAAATTAACAGAACTGTTTAATCTGCTGAGAAGGTACTATGAAATATACATGATTAAACTCCTAAAATTGAGGAAATGAATTAACTGCTGAAAATACATTAGTAACCAGATTTTGTAGAGAAAAAAATTTAAATGAATTTGTCTGTATTTTAGTATATTGAAATAGCACTCAAAGCCTTCCTCAAGATTTTAAAAAGTACAATTTTAAACTGAAAATGTTAAAAATATTAAAATTCCAAATTATATATGCTATTGTAGGCGTGGAAGAAGCTGTACTTTCCACAACTGCTGATGGGAGTAAACCAAACAATGATGGTTCTAGAAAGCAAGCTAGTAGTGTAACCCAGAAACACAGATACACATGGGTCATGGACCAAATTAGGAAAAAGGAAGAGTTGTGCTCACACACAACCTGTCAAACACAACCAACATCATTTAGAAGCACTTAAAAAGTATGTTTATTGGGGCTGGAGAGATGACTTGGTGGTTAGGAGTGCTGGCTGTTCTTCCAGAGACCTGAGTTAAATTCCCAGCACCCACGTGGTGTTCACAACTGTCTGTAACTCAAGTTCCAGTGGATCCGACTCCCTCAAACACCAGTGCAGATTAAAAAAACAACAACAATACATTGCATTCATCAGTAAAACAGCTAAGGAAAATGTGCTGTATTTACCAGTAGTTGCCACTGGATGGAACATATACTGTATATTCATATATATGCAGGTATGTATGACAAATATATATGATAAACATGATGCATAGTGTCAATGTAACAGTGAAAATGTCAAAAGGAAAAAATAATAAATATACAAGTGGAAAAGCTCAAAATATTTACATAAATATAGTTCATATTAGGTATTTTCATTTGAGTTCTGTAAGTTCAAGATAGAATATATTTTAGCTGCTGGTACATAACCTGTTCATAAAGTTCTACACATTCATGTCCTTGGAACACTAGGGTGACGTTAACTAATGCAGCCAAGGCAGAACATTTCATTGTCTTATTATACACAAAGTGAAAGACTTTACAGAATGATCATGTACTCACCACTTCCCCAGTAAATATGAGCTTATGGGAGAGCTAACAGGCATATATGTACAAGAGAGAGGAACAAGAAGAGGAGGGAAGAGGGACTGGGGGAAGACCATTTTAAAGACTTAAAATATTGTGAAGACCGTGAGGCTAAAGCTTATTATTCTAGCCAGTAGCCTACAGGTTCACATGGAAACTGATGTTATAGGCCTGAGTCTGGAGGCTGGGAACTGAGGCAGATTTGTCACTTGGAGCCCTGGAAGCAAAACTAGCCATCTGAGACTCGTGAGACTCCATCCTCAATGAAGTCATGTATGACAAATTTCTTTACTTAAAGCCAACTCATTTAAAACGTTTGTTGCATCTAAAGTATTTTATAATAACCAGACAGGTGATTGAAAAACTAGTTTATTGACATTGTCTAGCCAAATCAGCACACAAAATTAACTATGCACAACAAAGGTGATCTACTATCTATTTTACTGTAATATTGTGTTCCATTTTCATCAAGTCATGTGACAATATCTCAGAGGTGTTGTTACTGAAGTAAGAAGCTGAGCAGAATAAAACATGTTACTTTTTTCTAATTTACATACATGTAATACATAACACTACAAAGCATCACCACTGTAATGAAGGCAAAATAGCAGAGAATTCTACCCATCTGGAACTGAGGGACCTAGGCTAAAGAGTTCTGTGTACATGGAATACACAATCAAGTGCAGAACAGCAGCAGCTCTATGATGCCATGGAATGAAAGGCAACTTGTTAAAACTTAATAGACTATGGAGGTTTGACTAAGAAGGACCTCAATGGGCTCATATTTAAATGTTTGCTCCATAGTAATTGGTGGAACATTTGGGGAAATATTCAGCAGTGTGGCCATTTTGGAGAAGGTATGTCACTAGAGGTAAGCTTGGAGGGTCAAAAGCCCAAGTTAGCATCTGCTCTGTCTTTCTGTCTCTGTTTCCCTCTCTTTGTATGCATGTGCATGTGTGTGCCTTCCTCATCTTTGTTGATCAGATGTAAGCTCTCAGCTACTGCTCCAGTATCATGCTTACCCGCCTGCTGCCATGCTCTCCACCATGACAGTCATCGATTCCAACTCTCTGGAACTGGAAGATCCACTGGATGACTTTTCCTCGAAGTTGTTTTGGACACAGTGCTTTGTCAAGCGCTAGAAAAGTAACTAAGACATACGGATGAAGTCCAATGAATTTCACCCTTGTAGACGAGGTCAACACATTTTTGTCCCAACAGTGTGGCAGAGACATAATAACTAAGACAGAAGAAATTTAAGTAAAATGTAATTGATTGATAAAATTTTCAAAAATTCTAATTAGCATGATATACATGTCTACCAAGAAAAATCTAAAGGAATCTACAGAAAATAGGTATAACAAGCTAATTTCACAAAGTTATCATGTTAGTATGAAATATAATATAAAATAGCCATATATAAAATTAGTCATTCTTATACTGCAATAACAAACAACAATGCACCTATTTTAAAAGTTTTCCTATAAAATAGTATAACTAAATGGAGTAACCTTTCTGTAACATAGCATAGACATGAATGATCTTTAAGATTAAAACTATTAACTTTAAATAATGGACCTTTAAAAAGCATCTGAATAATCATAATTAATAGTATAATGAAGAGGAAGAATCAATACAATAAATGCTTGATTCTTGCCATAATCACATATTAAGTAAAAATTTTATATTATGACCATTTTCCATAGTATGCTTCTGGAATTTAAGAACATAATCATAAAATTTATACAAATGAATTAAAATACAGGCAAGTTCATTGTGATTCTGAGAAAAAGAAGAAACCTGAAATCCCCAGTGTGTGTGTAACGGGGAGTGAGGATGGTATAGGTCTCTACCAGTGCCTCTGGCCTCTCAACTCTATAGATGTGAAGGCTGAAACATAACATGTAAAATCACCTGCCTTTGAGAAACATTGTTCAAGTATTTGATATTAATGGAGGTATAGATAAATATAGTAAGTATAAACAAACTACCAAGAGGAAGATACAAGAAACAGACACATTCATAGGTTGTTGGCTTATATAAGGGTAAGCTAATATGAAAGGATGGGTGATGTTCAATACAGAGATCTAGACAGTTAGCTAATTATGTAAAAACAACAATTGAAATAGATTTCTAGGCAACTCTAAAAAATAGATTCCCTGATGATTAAATAAGCATTGTGAAGACCTTTTTGCAAAAATAAGTAACAAACATTTTACCAACTTTTTCATATCTATGAATCCACCCTAGAAAATCTTCACTAATATATTCAAAGGGATATTTAAGACAATATTCATTTGGCATACTTATAAGAGTAAAAACATGCAAAAATTGTACTCTTTGTGATTAGAACAATTAAACTTTATACTTTAATTTGGTAGAATACTCTGTGCTTCCCAAAGCGAATTAAGAAAGAACTGAATATGTCTCTGAAAAAACCCTGAACACAATATCATGAAGAAAGAAGGTGGCAGTTCAGACACAGAGTAAAATAGTATTCAATATGCTAAGATGCCCGAAACAGCAATGCAGAGTGATTATTCTTAAATATGTAAGAAATATCTAGAATGTGAGGAAATGTTTTATTCTTTTAGGAATGGGAAGGATGTAGAGCTGATGCAGGAATTTAATTAAAAATGAACCCAAACTTGTAATGGGAAAAAAAAGATTTGGGAGATGTGGCTCAGTGGTAAAGGAAGCACTTGATAAGCAAGCCTGAGAAACAGTGTGGGATCTCTAGAGCTCACAGAAGGGCTGGGGAGTGGGAGGCTGGGAGTGGCTTGCTTTATGGTATGCTTAACCTTGTCCCTACAGAGAGGGGGATTAAATTGTGAAATGTAATCCCATTACTGGGAGAGAGAGACCAGCATTGCTCTATGCAACCTGGCTAACAGATTAGCCAAAATGCTAGGGTAGGAGTTCAGGAAGAGACCCTGCCCCTGGTGGAGGTGTCTGGGAAACACTAATTAAAGCAGACCCACTTCTCTCCCGGGAACATGTTGGGAATTATTTAAGGCACAGAGAATGTGGAGAGGTCAATGGGAACGAAAGTGTGATGTGTATCATGAAAACATTTTATGGGAACAGTGAGCCATGTCTAGGATCTACATATACATATACATATACACATACACACACACACATATACACATACACATACATACACACACACGTACACATACATATACATATACAAATACATATACGTACACACATACATATACGTATACATAAAATACAAATACATATACAAGTACATATACAGTTTTCCTCTAAGAATTGAATGGGCAGTCGTTGTAGGACAACATGCAAGCGAGTGCTGTGGTTAGAGCTGGCTTTTATGAATATGAAACTGGAATCTACCTTTTGGTTCAACTGGAGTGAGAAGAATTTGATTTAAGAGTTGTGAATAAGTTCAAAAACATAGACAAGGTGTAATCAAAGTCTAAAACAATACAGGGCATCAAAAGTTTAGGCGTTTGCTGATACAATGCACATACCAAATGCCAGAAGAAACCACCAAAATGGATAAATATATTGTCAAAACTTAAGAGTCCAGTCTTGTGGTGTAGCCCTAGGAAAGTCTCCACAATACAGAGGTCTACATTTTAAGCTGGGGAGGGACAGTCACCTTGCCTGACAGAGTTTAGAGAATAGACTTTCCATACATTAGGTCTGAAACTAAAAATTCTCCAATGGTCTGGTTGTATTCAGCTCCAGCAAAATTATGATAGAGCAGGAAGAGCTACAGGATTCAAACTAGTAGAACGAAGTTTGTCTCTCCATTCTGAGACCTTGTAGCTATAAAAGACTCCTCTCCACTGTACCCAAATGGGAATTTGCATGAGATTGTCACCACTGACTCTCAGGAAAAAAAAAATGCCTGATTTGTGGATTTCCCAACCTCTGCAGTTTCAGTGCTTCCATCGTAGCCAATTCCAAAGCACTGCTGCAATGCGAATCCTCTCATTAACTTCCCGAAGATGCGTCCGTTAGTTTCGACAGACCAATAATCTCTAGCACGCTACTGCTTCACAGGTTCATCTTTTCTATCTGAAAAATAGGAACCATACATCTGTCCGTGCCAGGGTTGAGATAAGTTGAAACGCTTCATATGACTGGTGGTTTGATTGAGCAATGCCTCCCATAGGCTCATGGATTTGAACACTTGGTCCCCAATTGCAGGCTCTGTTTAGGAAGGTTATGCAACTTTCAGGACACGGAGTATTGCTGGGGGATGCCTCATTGGAGTTGAACTTGAAGATTTTATATCTGCCCATCGCTTCAGTTTGCCCTTTCTGTTTTCTAGTGTGCCAATGAAATATGAATAACCAACTTCTTGTCCCAGACACTTGGTGACATGCTTCCCCTAGCATTATAGATTTTCTGTCTGGAACAATAAGCTCTAATGAAATCTAATATTATAAATAAAAAGTGTTATATACCATCTCAATATATAAGGTGGAGACACCCCAAATCCAACCTTGGTCTTTCATATGCACTTATACCTAAACACCCCTACACCCCAACACTTGCAAACCTACAAACATCATACCATGCACAAAAAAGACTTCTTAGAAATGTGGCAATTTTCACATTTTTAAAATATTTGATCATAAAATATAAATATGCTTCCCATTCTCTGTATTTTATATTTGGAAATATAATTACAGTAAAAACCTAAACCAGGCGGCGGTGGCACATACCTTTAATCCCAGCATGCGGTAGACAGAGGCAGGTGGATCTCTGTGATTTTGAGGTTAATCTGGTGTACTTCCTACTTCCAGGACAGCAAGAACTGTTACACACAGAAACCCTGTCTTGGAAATAAATAAATAAATAAATAATAAAAAAGGAAATAAAGAAAAAAGTAAGGCATTTTTTTGTTATGCCTGTCCCATTAATTAGATGTCTCTCTGTAATACTTATAGATAAAATTAGACCTAAAGGCACAAAGGAGAGTTTCAAAGTCCCATACTTTTGCTAACAACTCCCAAAACTCTAACTCTTGGTGGGAGATGGATGTTCTTTTGGTTTAGCTATCAGAAGTTACACATCCCCAGAGGAACTAATCTACAATATGAATTTTCTCCTTTTGAGTTTGAAAAGACCCTCCCAAATCCTGTTCATTTTCTTTGTATTTTTAAAACAAGGATGACATAATTTAAGTTTCATTTTTAGACAACTGACATAGCCATCCTATTTTTCCTGTTTATTAATGACTTGCTCTTAGATTTTCTCCCCTTCTTCATTCTTTTCTTCTTTTTCTCACCCCAACACATTCATCTCTGTTCTCATTTGCTTTAATGCCCTCTCACTAGCCTTATCTTTTCCCTCCAAAGCCAAAGTAATGATGCCCATTATTCTTATCTGAGTCTCTTCTCACTTCCCTGTTTCCAGAATGGATTCTGTGTAACCAGTGGATCATTGATCTATGTTTACTCTTACATGGCCACACTGGGTCTTTATTACTGTGTTCATTTGTCTTGTTCAGGGAAAGGGGATTAACATCGTAAATGTGTCATATCTAAAGGCACAAATGAACTCTTCTAGAGTCTGAGAAAAATATATAGTGGGTCTGTTTTATAAATAATTTTTAAAAATTCAAATGAAAGTCACTTCTTTAACTTTCTCTACCGAATTGAAAATAAGAGAAAACAAGATGAAATTACAGCGCACTACTTAAGTTGCTTTCCACAGTCTGTCTTATTAGGTTCTTAGCTGTTAAGTAGATGCAGACAAAAGATGGAACTTGCTGATTCATGTTTTCCCTGGGATAGAGCCATATCTGCATACTGTATCCTTAGAACTCTATCTTATTTTTCTGTATAGTAATGATCCACTCAAATGTATAAATTATACATAACTCAGTAGTATTTGGAAGTATGAGATTTTTTTGGTTGAAGGAGACCAAATCTGTCACTTTCACTCCATTTCCAGAGGACATGAGCCAAATTCTAGTTGAGACTGACGTAAGAGTGAACCATTTTCCAAATGTCAGACGATAACAGGTGTCTTTGAATCTGCTGAGTAAACAGACACTTACACAGGAGGCGGGAGTATAAACCATCACAGGCATCACGTTATTAAAGGCTGAGTTGCTGAGATCCCTCGGGACTTAAAGGCATTTGATACCAAGTCTGACGACCTGAGTTCAAATACCACGTATCACATGGTGGCAGGAGAGAACTGACTCTTGCAACCTGTCCTCTGTCCTCACAAGTGCTGGGGCCCATGCATTCCCTATCCCCTCCTAGGTCTCCCCACAAATGAACTTTCATAGAGTCTCGTCACTGCTCTAAATTATACACATTTGAAAGAAAAAATGACTTCTTCAAAGAGATAGCTGCAGTCTCGTTTACCTTACAGCCTTATCACACTGAGATATAACAACCTGTGTCCATGGACTGACTCAGGAACCAAGGAGTTAAAAATATGGTATAAATGTATGAATAACGTTCCATATATGCGCAATAGAATATTATCTAATCACTGAAAATCAGAAAAATTAGTTTGTTACAGCATGGAAAAACACAGAAATCTTATGCTAAAAAAGAAAAAAATTACCAATTGCTGCATGACTTCACGGATGCTAGGAACCCGAAATGTTAAACTCATGGAAAAATAAAAGGGTATCTGCCAGGTGGAAGTTGGAAGAAATTGAAAGATGGAAGAAATGCAAAAAAAACATACTCAGCGTGAAAATGAGTGACACATGGCACCTGCAGTCAGCAAGATGACATTGTACACTGAAATTTTAGGAAAAATAGATTTCTATGTTCTCACCAGCACACAGGCATAGCAATCATGAGAGATGACTGGTGCATTCGTGAGCTTGATTAGAGTTCATTTTCCACTGTATACAGATGTCAGATCATGCTGTATTCCTTAGCTATGCATATTTGTGTCTGTCTATAAGACCTCAGTAAACCTAGAGAGAAAGAGTACTGATCTGTGGTGAGTATTTATAAATCTACTCCGGACTTCAGTGATTTCGTTCTCTCTAGGAAGCAGAGAAAAAACACAGTGGATTCCACACTGTAGTTTTACTATCTATGGAACTCCTAAGTTCTGGTCAGTGTCTTAGTGGCCTCTCCCCATAGAGACTGAGATGAACTTGATTCAGCTCCTGTGGAGAGGACCATGAAGGACATGCAACAGCCATGGCTCTTCAGATGGACTTAAAGTCTGTTTTACAGTCATGTTTGTGAATAAATCATCAATTGCCCCATTTCTCCCAATAAAACATTAAACACATCTCTTGAGATGTGTTGGCAGGGCCTTATTTGTAGTCGTTTGATGTTACCATTTTCTATTACAAATCACAAATTCAATTCTCAAATTCAATTATCCCGGAGAAGCCAGCCAATAAGCTTAGCAACGTTTGGAAAGCAGGACAAGTAGTACTCAGGTTTAGACACACACATGTAGATACAATGCCATTACCATAAGCCTCAGTAAAATGCAAAATGTATAGTTTCAATCCTGGACCTAGGAGGAGGGAAGCCATATACTCCTGGTATAGAGTGTTCTCTGTAAAAGCATTGAAAAGTTATGCCAAAGCTTGGGATACAACACAGTTGGTAGAATGCCCAAGCAAAAAGGAAACTCTGGAACTGATGCACAGCATCAAGGAAATCAGGTACTGCGGCTTTTACACTTAATCAAGAAGTAAAGCGTGATGATCAGAAGTTCAAGGTTATCCTCAGGTACACAGTGAGTTTGCATCCACCCTAGCCTGCAAAAGACCCATTCTCAAACCACAAAAGGAGGGGGAAATTTTCTATCCAAATGGTATTCCATGAGGTGATGGGTCATTATGGCTATTTACAAAGTATTTATGTATCTCAGATCCCAAATATTCTTAATTTCTCTTTATTTTGTTTTCTTAGTCTTCCCCATATTAATTCTTTCACAGTGTTGTGTGTGTTTGTCTGTGTGTGTGTGTGTGCACGCGCGAGCACACATGCACTTTGGAACGACAATAGGTAATAAATAGAGAAGATATGATAATGAACTCTACGCATGCAGGGAATTGTCATGACAGAGAAAATTGCATTGTGCAATTAATATGTTAACTAAAATTAGTTCTCTTATAAATTATCACTGAGTTTTCAGACCCTTTTGTGCTTGTTGTCCTTTTTATACTCTATTTGCATTTATTACTGTGTATTTGTGTTCATGAGTGACCAGAGGTTGATAACAGTGTCATTCCTTGTTTGCTCTCCACTGTGTGTGTGTGTGTGTGTGAGGTGTGTGTGAGAGAGAGAGACAGAGACAGAGAGACAGAGACTTATAGACGCTCATGTGATTTGCTTAGCTAGAAGCTCAGTAAGTTTTAGGGAATCTGCCTTCTCTTCTCACAAGTCTTGACTACAGCTGTCAATCATCTTATCTTGCATTCTGATGGCCTGAACTCAGGACCTCAGGCTGTCTTGTCACATACTGATCGAACTATCTTCTCATCCTCAGAGTGTTTTACTTGCTGAGCTCACTCTGTAAAATAATGATTCTGCGTAAGTAGATTTTGGGTTATGGAGGGCAGAACCCTGTAGATAACACTTGAGCCTCAAGATATTTATCTTAAAGGATCCATTTAGAAGATACCCTTCTGAAGTATATGGCTTTCATGCATTTTTAACATTCAGATTGAAAAATTACAAAATATGACTCCTATAACTGTAATAGCATTTATCTTTTAGAATTTGAACACTAACAACAATAAACTGCAAAGTAAAAATGATATGAAAACAGCACATTAGTCTTGCATAGCTGATAACTTGGTGAAAATAGTTTTAATATCATAGTTTAATCAGCATGCACGAAGAAAACAATAAAAAGGCATAGGCGTGGAAGGGATCAGAAACAAGCAAAATTTACTAGTCAGATAAAAAGCTAACATAATTTACTGTTGTTATATTGGTACATTCTATGTAGAACTCTGATTTCATTCATGTTTCTCATGTGGCTTAATTTCATATTGATCATATTCTAATAGCATGAAAATATCTATCTTAACATTTAGTCATTCGCTCGTTAATTAAATGATTTTCACTTTTTTTCTGATTAGCACTATCTTAGGTCTACAAGATGGAAACTTTCTCATTCAAAGGCACATAATCAAGTATATGAAATGAATTATACATAATCAAAGATGTTTGAAGAGGGCATATTGCAAAATTGTATCAATCAAGTCTATAAATATGTACATGATGTATTCCATGTACAAGAAAATTTTAGATGCTGCAGTATGAGAAAGGATCTGGAAAAGCCTTCAACCATTTGTCAATCTATGTGGCCTCATAGAATTGAAAATTAGTGAAAACTGGGTATAGGTGTGGGCTAGAGAGTACAGTTACAGACTTTCTTCCTCCCACAGTCATTGTGTGAGCCCTCTTTGAGCTTCTCTCTTTCTTCTTGAACTACTGTTCAATGACTTTCTGAACAATGGTTCTCTGAAGACAGTAGCTTTCTAGTAGTTGAGTGTCTGATGTTTTTCCCAGCACTATCTAGTATAGAACTGGACTCAGATTTCATACTTTTAAAGGCAGGGATAAGAGAGCTTGGGTAAAGTATTATGAACGATTCAAAAGTAAAGTATCGATATCATTTAAAAATAGACCAAAAAGTTGCAAGCAATTGGATTAATAGATCTGGGTCAGAAAACTCCTCTCTCATTGTGTCTCTCTGCCTGTTTCTTCCTCCTTTTTTCCTGTGTGTGTGTGTGTTACTCCAAACAGTTTAGAAAATCTGTAATCCTAACCCAACAATTGAGGGAAATTACACCTTGAAAGATGAAACTGAATTATAAATTGCATGTGGCTCCAACAGGGAAGTTAGTTTTGGTTACTGTATGTATACCAGAAGTAGGCAGACAGCATCAGTCTAAGAGTGAATAATCCATTCTGGAACAGAGTATACAGTAGGATTTATAGGTACATATGTCTATAATAGTCTATAGAAGCCTTTCTAATGCTTAAGGATGGCAGATAGACTACCATATTCACTTTTGGGCCTGTTATGGCTTCTATATTGAAAAAAATCTGACTCTAGAAAACCCAGAAAATACTCAGAACCCAAAGGAAAAATGGTAGAAATTCAATAATGTTGTCTTCTTGAACTAGGTTAGTTTGAAAGGAAGGCATGTGAGGTTCACATACTGGAGCTTAGTTTGCATAACTAGACAGGAAGCCAATGAAGGCAGGCTGGACAAGGTGAAGAATTGAACTTTCGGTATGAAAATGTCAACGTTAGCTTTAGATAGTAACAAAGCATGACTTGAGTGACTCAGAAAAGGAAAAAGAAAGAAAGAGAAGGAGATATAGTAGCAAAAGCAAATCCCTAAAAAGGAGAAAGGAGGGGAAAGGGGTAAAAGAAGGACAAGGGTGTCCTCTCTGAACCAGATGGATATACCACAGAGATTCATTTCTTCTCAGAGAGAACATGTCTTTCTTTCCTGGAAGTTCCAGGTCTTCTTTTATCTCTATGCTGCTTGCCCATATCCACCCGTTCTCCAGTTCCTTGAAAAATCAAGCTGGCTACCTCCTCAATTTCAATGAGACACTGGCAGTAACACATGATTGCTATTATCTTGAAGTCCGACAGCAACATCTTACAGTGGAGATCAACAGCCTCTCAGTTCACTGGAGGGTTTTGAACAGGAGATGCACCTGTAAGGTAAATACTACTCCCCTTGTCTTTTTCACATTATCTTTGATACAGCTGTTTTTAACCAATGAAATTCAATATTATTCTTTAAACAATAACATGAGTATAACGCCTTTCCTGAATGATACTGCAGGAAAAAAGAGGATTTTATTAAGCTAATTGTTTTCTGTTTTTTTTCCCATCTGAACATTTCCACCTAATAATATACAAGCAATACTATTTGTAATAGGATAAAGAAAAATGGTTAGGTTGGAAATGTCCAAATAGAAAAAAATATAAGACAAAAACAATTAGCCTTAAAAAACTAAATTGTTTTGTCAACCCAATATTGGACAGAAGTCTGATCTCTAAAATATGCAAATACATCAAGAAACTTGACATCAAAAGAACAAATAACTCAATAAAAATTGAGGCACAGACCCAAATAGAGAACCCTCAACAGACTGAAGGACACTCAAAGAGAGAATCTCAAATGGTTCAAAGACACTTAAGGAAATGCTCAACATCCTTAGCCATTAGAGAAATGCAAATCAAAGTAATTCTGAGATTCCATCTTGCACCTGTCAAAATTGCAAAAATCAAAAACACTTATGACAGCTTATACTGGAGAGGATATGGGGTAATGGGAACACTTCTCCATTGCTGGTATGAGTGCAAACTTGTACAGCCACTTTAAAATTCAGTAAGATGATTTCTCGGAAAATTAGGAAACAATTTATCTCAAGACCCAGCCATCCACTTTTGGGTCTATACCTAAAGGATGTTCAATCATACCACAAGGACATGGGCTCACCTAAGTTCATAGCAGCATTATTTGTAATAGCCAGAACCTGAAAACAACCTAGAATGGATAAGGAAAATTTGGTATATTTACCCAATGGAGTACTACACAGTTGTAAAAAAATGACATCTTGAAATTTTCAGGTATATGGATGGATCTAGAAAAAATGATATTGAGTGAGGTAACCCAGATCCTTAAAGACAAATATAATATATACTCACTCAAAAGTGGCTTTTAAACACAAAGCAAAGAAAAATCAGCCTAAAGTCCCCAACCCCAGAGAACCTAGACAACAAAGAGGATACTAAGGAGACACACATGGATCTACATAGGAAGGAGAAAAAGACAAGGTCTCCTAAGTAAGTTGGGAACATGGGGGTCACAGGAAGAAAGGGAGAGGGGATGAAGGAAGGAGAGTGAAGAAAAATGTATAGCTCAATAAAAATAATTTGAAAATTGATAAAAACAAAAGGCATCAAGCTAAAGTTTTAGATTTGTCCTATTGACAGTAAAATAAAATACCTTAAATAAGTAAACAAGCAAATAGATAAATACCTTTTTATCTATAGATAAATAAGTACCTTTAGATAGATATAGATAGATATAGAGACAGATAGATATAGATTCTATCTATAGATAGATAAGTACCTTTATCAAGTACCTTTAAAAATAATTGATATGAAATATGATTTGGTATGAAAATATCATAAAGTTTTCCCAAAGAAAACTTATAGGAGAGCTGAAGGCCAAGTTTGAATTGAGAAGAGAGACTGAAATATTTACATGAAAATGATTCTCTTTATGACAATCCTGGTTTGCTGAGTTGCTCAGCTTCATGGATAAAAAGGACCCTTTTTGAATGTGTAGGTAAAAAGAATAACACCAAAACTGAGGAGACTGAATTCTTAGTAGGATAGGCTTCTATCCTCAGCTGTCAGAACTGGTTTCTGTCTGGCTCTCCATGGACAATGTTTTACCTTCATATTCAGTCTTCAGATTTGCATGAATACAAGAAGATTTGTCTGTCACATTGAGAGAGTATAAGGTTTAGTGTAGATCGAATGAACAATGAGAAAACACACACAAACTCAATCAGGGATTTGTTTCCTTCAAACTTGAACATGACTCCTGCAGAGATCACAGGAGATTGTTTGCATAGAACTTTGCAAGGATAGAAATGACCAAAGGTGATTATCCTGCCAAATATATTCAAAACACAATGCTATTTTTTACTTTTATTATGAATGAGGCATCCTAGAAGTACCGTGATAAATGGTCTTAAGTCTATGCCTGTCACAAAATTTAATCTGACTTCCATGTAAGCCTTAGCCCATGAATAAGAATCTGTTCAATGGTTTTCACATTCAGTATTCTTTGTTAATACTATTTTAGGATTTCCAATTGTATTTGAACTTATTTACCATGTGCATTGAGGATAGAATCCTGTGTAAATCAGTGATCATTGCATGGCTTGAGTTCTGGCATAATGTGCTTCAAAGTGGCTTTATATCCTGGGTTTGTTCTCTAAACAAACTTTACTTCTTTGATTTCATATGATAACAGAAGAAGCAAAGTATGACAGGTAAACCCAGTAAGGGAGGAAATGATTGACCAATGTAACTTAGTCTGACTACATTTAATCTTTACATATAGATTAGATGGAGTTAGCTAAAACATCCCCTATTATTCTGAATGACAGGATGATAGAGCCCAAGACAGTTCTGACCAAATTAAGAAGCCCAAGAATTCGAGTTGAGGGTGTATCATTTCATCTCTTGTCTCTATCTGAATTTCTATGATATGGAATACCTATACTACCCTGCATTGATCTGGAAGGAGGCTCCAAATTTGAAATAAAGTTACACCTGAAAGAAACATATTTGTCATCTGGTTTCATGGGAGAAATTCTATTTGTAGTCATTTTCTAGCACGTGGTGAGAGATAATGACTAACATCTACTATGTGGTCCCTTAGTCTTTTTCTCTAACTCATACATCATGCTCAAAGAAAGCTATCAGTTGGACTAAATCCTAATCCATGCTTCTTTGATGCTATATATACTAACCCAGGTATAGCTTGAAGGAATAATATATTCTATTCTCTAGAATAACCAGAAGTAAAAAGCAAATAAATATTGAACTCAACACTGTGAGGAAAAAAATATGAATTTTGTGGTATTCTACCTACTAGCATATTACTGAGAAAAAAATACATGAACCTCCTCTTCTCTGTTTTCTATAATTACTTAGGCTGTTTGCCTTCCTTCTCCCTGACCAATTAGACTAAGTGTGATTTTATTACCTTGCCTGAAACCTCAGAATCCTCAAGACAATATGGCAGAAAGTTGCTGCTAACAGACAAATGTCACTTTATGAACCCAACTTTGCCAGTTCTTTATAGACCAATGGTCTGAGGAGAGACGACCATGATACAACTTGCAAATCCTTAAAATCAGCAACATTGGTCCATCATATGACTAGGAAGTGACACCCTGGCAGCTTTAAAGAGGTGGCGCAGTCTATCTGTGGCATGAGAGATCCAGGCATAGGTTTCATCCATGCTTGAATGATGAATGGTTTATTGTACTATAAGACAGTTATCTCAAATGAAGCATTTTATTTACTGAGATTATTCAATTTATGAGGTCTAAATTGAGAAATGGAATCCTGTCCACTGTATTCTCACTGTATAAGCCAAGGCCATATTCATTTTATATATCAATACACCAAGTTTTTGTCCAGATATCACCAACTATTGAAATTGTCAAGCATATTTGCAGTTCTTTCTTCTTTGATCACTACACATTTGTATGTTGCTTTCCTTCTTCTTCCTCCAAAGGGAGAAAATGCACAGATCATGCTAATTTACATGTATTTACCAAATGTGCTTCTCACTTCTATTCTCCATTAATCTTTTGAAATTCTGTTTTCATATCATAACATTTAGTATTGTACAATCCTGGTTCTTTTTTTCTGATTCTGATACACGCAATAACTCAAAGAAAAGCCCAGTACTGAATCTCCAGAGAAGCAACCTGTTTCTTTTATTGAAATCTGGGTTTAAACAATAGATAAAGAGTTGCAGGGGGGCTGTAGGCACATCCCAGCTGTAGGCAGTTCCTGGGTCTTAAAGGCCTCCCTGAGGACAGGTGGACCAGGTGCCAGCTCAGCGACATTCCTGACCAGCATGGGCCCTGACTTCTAGCAGAGGGCCATCGGAGGGGTGAGTTTGCTTCAGGCCCGTGGCAGGGTCCCGGTGAGGAGAAGCTCGGGTGTTCCCCGAACCCATAGACGCCCAGGTCACCCTGCAGTGCTGACTCCCCCCTTCTGCCTGCCATCCCAGCTCCCATCCAGGTACGAATTCCTATATTTCTCCCTTCCCCCTTGGGCCATAAAATTTCCCCAGCTCACCTGCCTTGCAAGCTGGGCCTGCATTGTAAGCGCATCCCGGAAATAGGGAGTGCCTGTGCTTCAATAACCTGCCTGAGGAAAGGTGGGCAGTCTGTCAGTGAAGTCCCTGCCCAAGAAGGGAACCTGACCCGGTACCAGAAGTTCCAATAGAGAGCATTTGAAGTAAGAGATGGGCAGACGCCAAGGCAAGACCTCATCCAACAATCTGAAAAAAAATTAAAACACCAGATCCCAAGGACCCTACAATAGAAGGACTTGAACACCTTAACCCAGAAGAAGTGGAAAAAAGTGCCATTATGAAAGCAATAGAGTCCCTCAAATAGGATATGAATAACTCCCTTAAAGAATTGGATGAGAAATATAACAAAAAGTTTGAAGAAATAAGTAAATTCGTGAATGATACCCTGAGAAACCAAGAAAAAACAATCAAACAAGTAAAGGAAACAGTTCAAGAATTGAAAACTGAAATGGAGGCAATGAAGAAAACACAAACCGAGAACCGGCTGGATATGGAAAACCTAGGTAAACGAACGGAGACTGCAGAATCAAGCATAACCAATAGAATACAAGAGATAGAAGAACGAATCTCAGATTCTGAAGATACCATAGACAAAATAAATGCTCTGGTCAAAGAAAATGGCAAATCCAACAAATTCTCTACACAAAACATTCAGGAAATCTGGGACACAATAAAAAAAAAACAAATCTAAGAATAATAGGGATTGAAGAAGGAGAAGAACTGCAGATCAAAGGCCCAGAAAATATATTCAACAAAATTATAGAAGAAAACTTTCCCAACCTAAAGAACGATATTCCTATGAAGGTTCAAGAAGCATACAGAACACCGAATAGACTGGATCAGAAAAAAACATCCACTCGCCATATAATAATCAAAACACAAAACATACAGATTAAAGAAAGAATTTTAAGAGCTGCAAAGGAAAAAGGTCAAGTAACCTATAAAGGTAAACCTATCAGACTTACACCGGACTTCTCTATGGAAAACATGAAAGCCAGAAGGTCCTGGATAGAGGTACTGCAGAAACTAAGAGACCATGGATGCAAACCCAGACTACTATACCCAGTCAAGCTATCATTCACTATCAACGGAGAAAACAAAATATTCCAGGATAAAAATAAATTTAAACAATTCGTAGCCACAAATCCAGCCTTACAGAAAGTAATAGAAGGAAAATCGCAACCCAAGGAATCCGACATTGCCATCACTGCCTACAATAACCCAGACATTTAGCGACCCTTCACAACCACAACTCAAAGAAGAGAAACACACAAACTCTACTACACACACACACAAAAAAATAATAACCGGAATCAACAACCACTGGTCATTAATATCACTTAATATTAATGGTCTCAATTCACCTATAAAAAGGCACAGACTAAGAGATTGGATACGAAAACAGGATCCAACATTCTGCTGTTTACAAGAAACACACCTCAACCACAAAGATAGGCATCTACTCAGAGTAAAGGGTTGGAAAAAGGTTTTCCAAGCAAATGGACCTAAGAAACAAGTGGGCGTGGCCATTCTAATATCTAACAAAACTGACTTCAAACTAAAATCAATCAGAAGAGATGGAGATGGACATTTTATACTCATAACAGGAACAATTAATCAGGAGGAAGTCTCAATCCTGAATATCTATGCCCTTAATATAAAAGCACCCACTTATGTAAAAGAAAAACTTTTAGAACTCAAGTCAGTCATCAAACCACACACACTAATAGTAGGAGACTTCAACACACCTCTCTCACCAATGGACAGGTCAATCAAACAGAAACTCAACAGAGAAATAAGAGAATTACTAGAGGTAATGAATCAAATGGACTTAACAGATATCTATAGAACATTCCACCCAAAAAGAAAAGAATATACCTTCTTCTCTGCAGCTCATGGAACCTTCTCAAAAATTGACCACATACTCGGAAACAAAGCAAACTTCCATAGATACAAAAAAAATTAGTAACCACCTGTGTCTTGTCGGATCACCACGGAATAAAGTTAGAATTCAATAACAATTCTAACACCAGAAAGACTACAAATGTGTGGAAGTTGAACAGTCCACTACTGAATCATCCCTGGGTCAAGGAAGAAATAAAGAAAGAAGTTAAAGTCTTTCTTGAATTTAATGAAAATAAAGACACAACATACTCAAATCTATGGGACACAATGAAAGCAGTGCTAAGAGGAAAGTTCATAGCACTAAGTGCCCAATTAAAGAAAACAGAGAAAGCACATATTGGAGACTTAACAGCACACCTCAAAGCTCTGGAAGAAAAAGAAGCAGACTCTCCCAGGAGGAGTAGAAGATTGGAAATAATAAAACTGAGGGCTGAAATCAACAAAATAGAAACACATAAAACAATCCAAAAAATCAACGAAACCAAAAGTTGGTTCTTGGAGAAAATCAACAAGATTGACAAACCCCTAGCCAAACTAATCAAACGGCAGAGAGAGAACACCCAAATTAATAAGATCAGAAATGAAAAGGGAGACATAACAACAGACATAGAGGAAATTCAGAGAATCATTAGATCTTACTACGAAAGTTTATATGCCAAAAAGTTGGAAAATGAACGAGAAATGGATTGGTTTTTAGATAAATACCATATACCAAAGTGAAATCAAGACCAGGTGAACAATCTAAATAGACCTGTTTGTCGCAAAGAATTAGAAGCAGTTATCAAAAACCTCCCAACCAAAAAAAGCCCAGGGCCAGATGGTTTCAATGCAGAATTCTACCAGAACTTTCAAGAAGAGCTGATACCTATACTACTTAAGGTATTTCACAATATAGAAACAGAAGAGCCATTGCTAAACTCTTTTTATGAAGCTACAGTTACCCTGATAGCAAAACCACATAAAGACACAACCAAGAAAGAGAATTACAGGCCAATCTCACTCATGAACATCGACGCAAAAATTCTCAACAAAATCCTGGCAAACCGATTCCAAGAACACATTAGAAAAATTATCCATTATGATCAAGTAGGCTTCATTCCAGAGATGCAGGGCTGGTTCAAACTACGCAAATCCATCAATGTAATCCATCATATAAATAAACTGAAAGAAAAAACCATATGATCATCTCATTAGATGCTGAAAAAGCATTTGACAACATCCAACATCCCTTTATGATAAAGGTGTTGGAGAGATTGGGAATACAAGGATCATACCTAAATATAATAAAAGCTATTTACAGCAAGCCAACAGCTAACATCAAACTGAACGGAGAGAAACTCAAAGCCATTCCATTGAAATCAGGAACAAGACAAGGCTGTCCACTCTCCCCATACCTCTTCAATATAGTGCTTGAAGTTCTAGCAATAGCAATAAGACAACATAAGGGGACCAAGAGGATTCGAATTGGAAAGGAAGAAGTTAAACTCTCGTTATTTGCAGACGATATGATAGTATACATGAGCGACCCCAAAAACTCTACCAAAGAACTCCTACAGCTGATAAACACCTTTAGTAATGTGGCAGGATACAAGATCAACTCCAAAAAATAAGTTGCCCTCCTATTCACAAAGGATAAAGAAGCAGGGAGGGAAATCAGAGAAACTTCACCTTTCACAATAGCCACAAATAGCATAAAATATCTTGGGATAACTCTGACCAAGGAAGTGAAAGACCTATTTGACAAGAACTTTAAGTCTTTGAAGAAAGAAATTGAGGAGGATACCAGAAAATGGTAAGATCTCCCTTGCTCTTGGATTGGGAGGATCAACATAGTAAAAATGGCAATTCTACCAAGAGCAATCTATAGATTCAATACAATCCCCATCAAAATCCCATCAAACTTCTTCACAGACCTTGAGAGAATAATAATTAATTATATATGGAAAAACAAAAAACCCAGGATAGCCAAAACAGTCTTATATAATAACAGAACGTCTGGAGGTACAACCATCCCTGACTTCAAACTCTATTACAGAGCTACAGTATTGAAAACAGCTTGGTACTGGCATAAGAACAGAGAAATCGACCTATGGAATTGAATAGAAGACCCAGATATTAACCCACAAACCTATGAACACTTGATTTTCGACAAGGGGGCTAAAGGTATGCAATGGAAGAAGGAAAGCATCTTTAACAAATGGTGCTGGCATAACTGGATGTCAACCTGTAGAAGAATGAAAGTAGATCCATATCTATCACCATGCACAAAACTCAAGTCCAAATGGATTAAAGACCTCAACATTAATCTGACCACTTTGAACCAGATAGAAGAGAAAGTGGGAAGTAGTCTACAAGACATAGGCACAGGAGACCACTTCCTAGGTAGAACCCCAGTAGCACAGACAATAAGAGAATCAATGAATAAATGGGACCTCCTGAAACTGAGAATCTTCTGTAAAGCAAAGGACACCGTCAGTAAGACAAAAAGGCTACCTTCTGACTGGGAGAAGATCTTAACCAACCCCTCATCAGATAAAGGCCTGATCTCCAAAATATACAAAGAACTCAAGAAACTAGACAATAAAACTCTAATTAACCCAATTAAAAAATGGGGTGCTGATCTGAACAGAGAATTCTCAACAGAAGAACTCCGAATGGCCAAAAGACACTTAAGGTCATGCTCAACATCCTTAGCAATCAGGGAAATGTAAGTCAAAACAACTATGAGATACCATTTTACACCGGTCACATTAGCTAAAGTCAAAAACACCAATGATAGCCTATGCTGGAGAGGATGTGGAGAGAGGGGAACTCTCATTCATTGTTGGTGGGAATGCAAACTTGTGCAGCCACTGTGGAAATCAGTTTGGTGGTTTCTCAGGAAACTGGGAGTCAACCTCCCTCAAGACCCAGCAATTCCACTCTTGGGAATATACCCAAGAAATGCCCTATCATACTACAAAAGCATTTGTTCAACTATGTTCATAGCAGCACTATTTGTAATAGCCAGAACCTGGAAACAACCTAGGTGCCCCTCAATAGAAGAATGGTTAAAGAAGGTGTGGAACATATATACACTAGAGTTTTACTCAGCGGTAAAAAAACAATGACATCTTGAATTTTGCATGCAAATGGATGGACATAAAAAACGCTTTACTGAGTAAGGTAAGCCAGACCCAAAAAGAGGAATATGGTATGTATTCACTCATAAGTGGATTCTAGCCATAATTAAAGGTCTTTGAGCCTATTATTCGAGATCCTAGAGAAGCTAAATAAGAAGGTAAACCTGAAGAAAATCATGTACTTATCCTCCTGGAGATTGGAAATAGACAAGAGTCCCAGGTAACCTCGGGTGCGTGGGGGGGTGGGTGGGAGGGTTGTTGGAAAGGGAGAGGGTTAGAGAGAAGGGAATAGGGGAGGAATGGGGAAAGCTCGGGAGACTGGGATTGGGGGAGGGAGAAAGGATGGATATGGGATCAGGGAAGAATATATCTCAATTAAGGGAGTCATTTTTGGGTTTACAAGAGACTTGATTAATCCAAGGAGAGACCCTCAGATTGTTCTCTGGACAGAGGAGAGGGTGCCTGAACCGGCCTTGGCCTATAACCATACTGATGAAGATTTTGCTTATCACCATAGATCCTTCATCCGACGATGGATGGCGATACAGACGGAGACCCACATTGGAGCACCGGACTGAGCCCCCCATGGTCCAAATGAGGGGCAGAAGGAGGAAGAACATGAAAAAAAAACTCAGAACCGCCTGGGGTGCGATCACCCACTGATACAAGGGGACTGATCTAATGAGAGTTCCCCAAGGCCAGTTGGACTGGGACTGAACGAGCACGTGATCCAACCAGATTTTCTGAATGTGGCCGGATTCTCTGAATGTGGCTGGCCCATAGCCTTTCTGAAAAGCCATTGACAATGACACTGGGACTTGTTTCCTCTGCACATACTGGATTTTTGGGATCCAGTCTGTTTGGATACTCACCTTCCTGGACCTGGAGGGAGGGGGGAGGAACTTGAACTTCCCACAGGGCTGGAAGCCCTGACTGCTCTTAGGGATGGAGAGGGAGGAGGAGGGGGAAGGGGGGAGTGGGAGGGTGTTGGGAGGAGGGGCGGAAATGGAAACTTTCATAATTTAATAAACTTTGAGAAAAAAAGAGTTGCAGGAAGCAGATTTTTATCAGATAAACTGAGATCTTTGTAACTTTGGTTGTGTGACCTTCACTGAATCTCAAAACTTCTTTCAGATACAGGTGTGGTACTTGTGAAGTCATATTAGATGTGTATCTTAATAATGCTTGAAGATGGAGAAATGATAAAGAGATGTGTTTAGCTGTTCCATTAGTTAGCACTTAGTGTATATTATGTATTATCATTATTCCTTTTTTTCATAACTCCAGTGACATTAAATTACCACATGGAGAACATGGAGACATATAAATGGCATCATGTCCCTAAAGATCTTTTGCCCAGGAGACTTGAACTTACTTTGAAGACTTAATCAACTATTGTTAGTTGCATACTGTCAATAGTGGGTGATTCTTGGTGGTGCGACATCTACTTTGCATATAATTACTTAAAAGGGCATTTTCACGATGGTGGCAATTTCCTCTGACTTTATGTCATTTTGAAGTCACTCAGTGTCAGTCACTACCTACTCTTCAAGGAACTAGTTCCCCCAGACTTCCCTTGTCAGCCTAGCATAGCATGATCAGAAAAAGAAATCACACTTTGGCTATAAATTGTCCAAATTTAATTATTAGGCTCCGAAAAGAAGGTTGTGCTAATGTTGTACAAAGCAAATTATTTAGATAAAGCCTAGTAACATGGTATCTTATATTCTCTCAGGAGAAGGATAAAGGATCTTTGGGCTTCATAAGAGTTAGTGTATTATGGTAAAAAGAACATTATTTAACTGTAGAGAGAACTTGTTTGTCCCAGGTCTATCATTTAGTAACTCAGGGTAAATCTCTAAGTTTGTTTCTTCATTGAAAAATGAGAATTATGAAATCCACCTAGCTCCTAATACGAATGCTTTGAAAAGTCCTACAAATATTCATGGGCCATGAATATTTGCATATCATTTTATAAAAACATATTGTTTCAATTTCAAATTGAGTAAAACAGAGAGGACATGAGCAGCTAATAGAGAAATATAAATATCTAATCTTCCATAGATTAAAAAATAAGGAAAATTTCAAGTGAGTCTGAAGGGGGAGGGTTGTGAATTATTTTTTGATCATATAATCACAACTGACTGAGATGAAAACAGAAAATTACTGTTTGAGGCAGTTCATTTGTAGTACTTCTGTGGGGAGGTGAAGAGAGTGAGAGTTAACTTGGGTCTTTGCATGGTGTTGGTTGTTTTGACAGGGAAGTGGGAGGCTTCTAGAAGGTGTTCTTAGAAGGTTTCTAATCTCCCATTCTCAACACACTGAAGGTTCTGGAAATAGAGCAACTATAAGCCTTCCCAAATAGACTGCTTTTAACAGGAACGATAAAATAAAACTATTCCCATGATCCATTGCTCTTAGGCTACAGATGCAGCCTTTACCTAATTTTCTAATGGGAAGCTCAAGTGCAGCTGTGCCCATAAGCATCTTCAATTTTCCCGTTTCATTCTTGTCCCTCCCTTTGAACAGGTTGAAGCTGTTTGTGCCTTGGTATGAGATTCTTCTCCCACACCTTTAGTCGAGTTGATCGGCAATCTTCCTACATCCTTTCGTTCAAATGCTATTTCTTCAGTAAAGCATCTGTTCAGTCTCCACGCTAAAGCAGATTATTGTTCTAAACATCAATAGCTACTGGCCAGTGATTTCATATAATCCGAGTGAAGGAGACTGTGGAATTTCTTCAGGCTCCTGGGACCTGGCTGCCAAACCCAGCTGCGAAGTTCATGACAGCAGAATCAGTTTTCCCTAACGTGTAATAATGGCGTCAGATTCTGAAGAATAATTTTTGAATGAAGAAATAAACTAGTGAGGAAATAAGTTAGCCATATACAATTTAAAATTTCTTTTAGTAGTCATACAAATTTATGTAGAAAACTGAAAAAATGCAAAAGAATAATAGGACAAAAAACTTTATTCCCATTGCACAGGAATAATGATTCATTATTTTTAACATACTCATAATTTATTAATACTTACCAAAGTATTTTACTTAAAATATTATAATCTGCTCCAGCAATACACATACTTGCAGTACCTAATTATGTATATCTAAATCTCTCTCTACATATAACAATTTGGGTTTGGACTATGTTGCTCATAAGATCATTTTCATATCAAAAATATATTATTTAACTTTTTATAAAATAATAAAAAATATTTTTAATAAACAGGTATGTCTGGCTAAAAAAGAGCACATACTACTCCTTCTTTTCTTTTATTGAAAATAGGTTTTGATCATACAGTATATTCTGATTCCAAGCACCCCTCCCCATGTTCTTCCCATTCCTCCCCCGTTATTTCTCTCCCATCCAGATCTACACCTTTCCTCTTTCTCATTAGAAAACAAGCAGATATCTTAGTAATAAAATAAGATAAAGTAAAATAAGATAAAACAATAATAAATAAAACCATATAGGACAAAAACTAATATAGAAAAGAAAAAAAAAGGCAAAGAGAAAGCATAAGAAACATGTATAGATGCAGAGACACACAAGTTCTCAACACAAAACCAGAAGCCATGATATATACACAAAACATTTGTAAGGTGAAAACAAGCAAACAAATAAAAACAACCCCTAGAAGCCCAATACAGTTCCAAAGATGCCATGGAATTCACTTTGGGTTGACCATCTACTGGTGGACATGGAGTCCATCTTAAGAGTGTTTGGTTCCCCATTGAGACTCCCATGGAGAAAGTTAAGTTTTCATTTGCAAGTCATTATCAACTGGAGATAGCTTTAAGTTAGGGTTGGAGATGTGTGCCCACTTTTCCTCTCAGTTCTAGAACACAATCTGGTACAGACCCAAGCAGGATTTATGCGTGTTGTCTTAGTCTCTGTTAGTTAATATCTGCATCAATCTTGCTGTGTTTAGAAGGCCTTGTTTCTTTGGTATCCTCCATTCACTCTGGCTCTTGCAATCTTTCTGCTTCCTCTTCTGCAGAGTCCGCTGAGCCTTGAAAGGAAGGATTTAACGAAAACATCCCATTAGTACTGAGTATTCCATGGTCTCTCATTCTCTGCATAATGCCCGGCTGTGGGTTTCTCTCCTGTACTTGTCTGCTGCACGAGAAAGCTTCTCTGATGAAAGCTCGGCAAGGCACTCATCTTTAAGAATAGCAGAATGTCCTTAGAAGTCTTTTTACCGCTATGTTTCTTTAGTGGTACAGTGATATTTGGTTTTCCTTACCACCCTAGAGTCTTAGTTTCTTGGGCACCTGAGCAGTGCCTATTAATGGGTTCCAGCTCACAGTGTAGGCTTTATCAATTCAGATATTTGGGGGTTACTTTCAGGAGCTTTGTGCCACTATTGCACCACTCAATTTAATGGATGCTTTTTCTATAATTATCATTGTTATGCACACACAAACACTCACACACACAAATATATATAATATAAACATACATGAAATACATAAATATAACCTTCTCAATCTGTTTCATGCTGTTTGTACAGACATGATTTCAGAGCTGAGCACTTGATAGAAGATAACCAATTAGGAGGCTCATCCCTGGGAAAGACAAATTTTTCCCTCTCTCAGTAGTCCTTAATTGCTTATAGTTCTCTTTCCTTTTTTAATATTTTTGAAAATATAGTTTAATTACAACATTTCTCCCTTGCCTTTGTCTGGCGGTTACTTATTACGTTTAAAGACAGCTGCATGTAACTAGGGTTGACTTTGAGGCCACAGTCTGTCAAGGGTGATGTGGAATTGCCCTTCCTTCCGCCACCACATTCCAAGGGCTGACCTTCCAGTCCTGGACCACCACACCAAGTTTATGCGGTTCTGGGCTCAAACACAAGGCCTCATGCGCACAAGTCTGGCATTGCCCCAATTGAGCTGCATCCCTAGTCCCTAAAATCATTTTCCACAGCTTTGTGGTACTACACTATTTTTTCAAGCATACCGATTTTCTTATTTAATAGTTTACAGTTGTCATTTGTATATAAATATTTTATTATAAACATGCTGTAGTAAACAACTGTTTTGCTCAAATTTATACAACCTTTTTTTCTCAGTAAGTTTCTAAAACAGAAATGGAGTCTAATGTTTTGATACATAGTGCCAATTGCCTATAAAAGGCAAAGATTCCAAAGCACTCTCCAACTACTAAAATATAAGTCTAGAGGTATACATTCCTGCAATATTAGTGCAAGTCTTTTAAATACTTTCCAGTCGATTAAAATTTGTACTTTATTTTAACTTCATTTTCATAGTACAGTATCAATTTATGCATGAACACACACAGGCATGAGCAAATATTTTCTTCATAATTCTGTATATTTACCTCCATGCAAACTTATTTTCTTCCTATTATATATATGCCTGTTGATTTCTCACTCAAGATGCTTTACTTTTTATGAGTGATTCATGATAGTCCAGTGTGTGTGTGTTTGTGTATTCGCATGCAGGTGTGTGTTTACATACATGTTTGTGCCTGTGTGGATGCCTGTGGAGGCCAAGACTTTTCACAGTTTTCTCAATCACTTTCCACCAAAGTTTTCTAAGAAAAGGTCTGTCACTGAAGTTAAAGTCTGCTGATGAAGCTATACTGAATACCCAGCAAGAGCCACCTATATTTTTATACCCATCCAGTGCTGTATTTCAATCGAGGGTCTATATACATTATTGTTTTTTTAAATGTAATTGCTTGGGCTCAAAGTTGGCGTGCTTTATTGACTAAGTTATCTCCCCAGTCCCAAATGTCTTTAAATATATTTTAAATATGCTTATAAATACAAATTCAGCATATTATATATTTTCCAATGTGATGACTGACTCCTTTAATTCTGATGTAGTGTTTGGTGTATAGTGAGTCCTTTTAATACAATGAAAATTATGTCATATTGTTCTCTTCAGTTGTTTTGTGTTGTCTTGTATCTTATATCTTAACAAATATTTCACATTTATGTTAGGATATGTTATAAGGTAACATCCTCCAGTTTTTCCAAATAAATTTCTGATTGTTCCATCAACTATGTTATTTCTTTTATGTAACAAGTACATTTTATTCATTATTATATTGTTGTATTTCAAAATGTCATTTTAAAAATGGCATACATTTTGTTTGACTATATTCACTTGCTGTCATTGTCTCCTGAACCTTCAGACCACTGCCCCAATATTCCTCTTCCCTTTCTCAAATAATCCATCTATATCAATGCCTTCATAGAAGAGAAAACATGCATTTTTTTTATATGAGTCCGTCTTACTTAGCTTAGTGTGGTGGTCTCCATTTCCATCAGTTTTCCTGAAAATGATATAGTTCCATTCTTCTTTGTGGCTTAATAAAGATTGTGTGTGTGTGTATGTGTGTGTGTTTGTGTGTGTGTGTGTCTTCCTAATATATAAATCCTAGCTGCTCAATCTATCTATTGTTATTTGTTCATGTACGTTTCAGGGCTGACCTTTTGGTACTGGATAGCCAACTGGCGTGTTTTTCTATGGTGAAGACTGTTTCTCCTGCTCTCAGCGTCTTCATTGCTGCCGGCTGTTTCTCTCGGATCAAGGTTTCTGAGCTTTCTCACTTCCACATTAGCATGTCTGTTGTTGTTATCCTAATCCTGGCCATGTTTAGAGAGTCAAACTGGTGAAATTTCACGTGTGTGATTTCTGACCTATCTTAGTTAGGGCTTTTATTGCAGTGAAGAGACACCATGACCACGACAACTCTTAGAAGAAATACTTAATTGAAGGAGATTGCTTACAGCTTCAGAAGTTCAATTCTTCATCATCATGGTGGGAAACATGGAAGCATGCAGGCAGATGTAGTTGGAGGACTAGCTAAAAGTCTTACATCTTGCAGGCAGCAGGAATTTGACCGACATACTAGGCAGTATTCTGAGCATAGGAAACCTCAAAGCCCACCCCCACCACAGTAACATACTTCCTCCAATGAAGTCATAATCACTCCAACAAAGCCACAACTCCTAATAGTGAGAATAATAGTGAGATTATTAACTCCTTATGAGATTATGAGGTCCAATTACATTCAAAGTACCACAGTTTGTTCCCTGGCTGCATTCACTTGTAATAATATCATAATGCAAAATTCATTTAGTCCAACTTCAGAAGATCCAATAGTCTATCTTAGTCTCCACAAAGGTCAAAGTCTCTTCTGAGATTCATGAAATTTCTTAACTGCAATCCTTTATAAAATCGAAATTAAAAAAAAAAAACAGGTCACATACTTTCAACATAAAAATGGCACAGGACATACATTGCCATTTCAAAATATAGAGAAGAGAACATAGTGAGGAAATACTGGACCAAAAGCAAGACTGAAAATCATCAGGGAAACTCCAAACTCTGCACTCCATGTCTGATGTCAAAGCCATCTTCCGACCTCCAACTCCTTTTGGTTTTGTTGAGTACAACACACTTCTTTCTCTTGCGAGGGTTGTACTCACTATCTGTGGGGGTATCCTTTATCTTCATAGGCTGCTTCATGGGCCATCAGTCTACAAAGACAAAGGGGCAGAAGTGATGATAGAGATCTTTATATGGCCTTAGAACATTATGGAAACAAACCTCCAGAAGATAGACTTCGGTGAATCAACTCACTTCATTCCAGAGTACAAGAAATATGAAAGATTAGGGAGCCTAGGGACAAACTTTCACTTGCAATAAGTGGTAGACTCCTACTATAAGGCTCCCAACACAAGCCTTAGTTATCATGTGTGCAGCAAGGGAGGCATCTGGCAGGAATTGGTGCCAAGGGTTAAGAGAAAGATAAATCAGGTGTCAGACATAAGCTTTCAGAGAAGGTCAGTCCTCCAGGCCCAGAGACACTCTCCAGATAAGGACAGGTAGACAACAGGAAATTTTCACTGGAAAGGGAAGAAGTCTCCTTGTCCACCAAGTTTTTGGAAAAAGTTGTCAGGTCATGATAGACTGGAACTTCTGACCAGCCAGCGGCAACAACACCCTTCCAACAGCTATTAATGAATCAAGATAAGACATTTACCTCTTTAAACTTGAAATACAGTTTATACCATGGGCTTTTTAGAACCTTTTTGAGCTCCCAGGAGAGAGTGACAGAGAGAGAGTGTGTGACTGGAGAGGCTTTAGTAGCTGAAGACGCTGGTGAATTTGAAGTTACTGAGGAATTAAAAAGTTTATTTCAGATAATTAAAAGGTTCGTCCTTACAGTTCTGTTTCTTTAGATCCACTCTGCTATTAAAAATCTGCATTAGTTAAGTTCTCTGGAGTCACAGAATTATGGAATGGAGAGAAAGAGAGAGAGAGAGAGAGAGAGAGAGAGAGAGAGAGAGAGAGATGACTTATAGGCTGCAACCCAACCCAACACTGGGTAGTTGTAAGTAAAAGTCCTTGTATCTACCACCTGTTCAGTCTCACAGCTGAGGATCTCAGTCTTCTGTACGTGCCGGAATCCCTAAGAAGTAGGCTCAGCTGCCAGTGAAGGAAAGGATATGCTGACATAGCGAAGACAAGCAAACAAAACATAAATGCACCCTTCCCTCTTCCCTTGTCCTTCCAGCAGAAGGTGTGGCCCAGATTAAAGGTGAGCCTTCCAGCCTCAAAGTCTAGTTTAAAGGCACGTTGTCTTCTGGCCTCAAGATCAGATCACAAGAGTGCCCTCCATCTCTAGACAATAGTTCATTTCAAATATAGTTAATTTTAGAGCTAAGACCAGTCATCACATGACCTTTCTAGAGATGAAATCTCACAACAAACTCCTTGTTCTGGATCTTACAGTTTTTCTGTCTCCCTCTTCCTCAACGATACCTGAGCCTTAGGTGGAGAAATTATGTTGTAAATGTGTCAGCAGGGACGGGACCTGACAGTTCTGCAAGTTCATTGCTTGTGATTTCCTGTAATGATCTCCACCTGTTGCAAAGAGAAACTTCCTCAAATGAAGGATAAGAACTACATTTACCTACAAACTTCATAATTTCATTTTCTTTACAGATAAGTAGTATTCCATAGTACATATGTACAACATTTTTATTCTTTATTTGTCTAAACACAAAATTGAAGAGAAAGGACACATAGAAAGAAAATAAGATATACCTGAGAACATAGATGTAGGCCTCTCATCTTCCATCTTGACTGCCTTTACTAAACTCAGGCATATGCACCATTTTGGTGGGCTTTGAAACTACTGTCTTCAAAGGGTTGCAGAAGAATCTAAACTGAAAATTCAGAGAGTTTCCCAGGAGCACCTGACAGGATTATAGTTCATAGGATAAAACTGCTCCTGGGATACAGGAGAATAGGGTATCGTCACTATGACAAAGTTAATAATCTTGGTTGTGAAATTCCAGAAAATCCCCAAGAGGACTGAAATCCTACTAAAGGTCATACACGCTCAGACTTTAAATTTGATTCATTGCTCTTTTAAAGTAAAATATATGCATACTGAGGACACGGTAGCTCTGTGTCAGCAAGCCTCAAGAAAAAAATATGTTGCTAACTTGCTGATGCTCTTGAGTCCCAGAAGGTGAGAGGATTTCCCCAGATTCTGGTGAAAGGGTGTCTTTCTCACAACCCCATAATTTTCTTTCTAAATTGTTTCATGGGAAGTTTTACATTTTCCTGGCTACTAAAGATATTAAACATTTTTCATGTAAACAATTTTAATTTCTTTTTAAAACATCGTAGTTGTAAGGCAATTTGTCTATTGAAAAGGGTTCGTTTGTTCCATTTTCCCTTTCTTTTGATGGGGTTATTTGTATTAATATCTTTTCTTACTCTGCCACCGTTCACACAAAAACTCTTACAAAGATTTAATTGAAATGATCTGAAATTCTAAGTAAAAAAAAACTTCATTTGTAAAATTTTATAATATTATGGTGTGTGGTAAGTTCATCCCATCATTTTTATTTAAAGTTTTTAAATTTTGTTTTGATGCTGTGATACAATTACTTTTAAAAATTGTCATTTTAAATTTTTTGTGTATGTGTGTATCTATGGGTGAGTATGTGCACATCAGCTGACAAAGGTATCTGACTCCCTAAAGCTGGAGTCCCAAGCTGTTTTGACCCTCATAGCAGGATTCTGAGGCCTTAACTCAGGTCTTCGGCAGGAGTAGTAACAACTCCTAACTTCTGAGCTATTACTCCAGCCCTGATATACTTACATTTCTAGATAAATCTAACTCCTAAGGTTTCAGTGAGCTTGTTATTCCATTTTAAGATTATATTTGTGCCTATTGTGTGTCTCAAAAAGCTATTCATTTCTCTTTCTAAGTTGATTTTTAAGCATTCACTCGCTGTTCTTGTAATTACAAATAAGATCTTCCCTGTCATTTTATTTCTCTGACATATTATTATAAAAAAATAGAAAAGTTATTAGGTTATAATAAGTTTAGTTGTAGCTAATTGCTAAATTCCTAGGTAAGATTTTATTAAAAAATGTTATAAATTTACATTAATTTGTATGAAGGGTGCTAGAGATTGAATCTAGGGTCTGGTATCATATACTATAATGGTTATTTCTTATATTATCTCTAGTATCAGATAAACATTAATTACTCTTTGCGTATGAGGCTGAGTAGCTCCTATGTTATTTAATTAAGCCCACACTGAATTCTATTTCTAGCCACCACTGATGTCTAAAATAAGCAAATATGCTTAAAAATGCTTGTTGAAGTGATTGTCTATCATACATGTCACACATTTTTATTCTGTAAAAGATGTTGTCTTCTACAAAGCTCACACTCATGAACCAAAAATTGCAAAATATGTCTCAAAATGTCTTAAGTAAGTTTCTAGTTTTGTGTTGGACCAAATTCATAACTGAACCCACTTGGAAGCAGTGATATTTTGAAGATTGCCACTGAGAACTTATTATGTAAAATAATTTTTAGATTAAAAGTGATATTGTTTCCAATTAATGTTAACATTTGTTATTCATTTGTGAATATGCATAAGTAACTCGAGGCAAATTTATAATCTGATAACTAATACCCTGCTGGCTCTTTGCCTTTGTTATGGTTAGTAGTTAGGAGGGTATTTTCACATTGGAAATTCTATACACTGACTTGAACAAGACTAAAGAAATGCTAAGAGGCTCTGAAAATGGAAGAAGTATCTTCTTCTCCCATAGGGTAATAGTGTGAATGGATGGAATTAACCATCTAGACTATGGCTTGTTGAATTTTATACTCAGGACCCCATTACACTCAAGAAGCTTTTACACATCCCAGGTGCTGTGGAGTAGGATAATTGTTAAAATACATAAGATGTGTTTCATCTGTTCGTGTTACAGAATAATTTCTTAACTAAATAAAGATGTGTTTCTTTTCTTTGTGATGCATTTGTTTAACTATGTAAAGATACATTGTCGCTTTATCTTGCCTGCTTAAGGAACCTGATTGATCTAATAAAAAACTGAATATCCCATAGCTATACAGAAAAGGGATGGGGACAGAGAGAAAAGGGAAGCCAGCTAGCCAGCCAGGAGCCAGTCATCCAGTCAGCTAGCTAGGGAGGAGGCAGGAAAGTAGAACGAACAGTACGTAATAAGGTAAATGAGCCTCCGGGAGGCATGTAGATTAATGGAAATGGGTCAAGTTTTTTTTTTTTTTTAAAAAAAACATAGTTAGAAACAAGCCTAAGCTAAGGCCAATCCATCAGAATTAAAAATAAGTCTCTATGTCATGATTTGGGGTCTGATATTCCAAGAAATCCTGCTGCATACTGGTATATAAAATAGGTATGCCAATGAGAGTGCTGCTAATATTAAATGATGAATGAATTTATTTTAAAATAATTCTTTCATATGCACATAATTTTGTCATTTATTAGAAATCAATTCAATTTAAAAATTAATGAGGTGGGATTGCTTACTTAGGTTTACATTAATGATTAAATCATGACTGAACATTTGGTACTGTAGGATGTGGAGATTCTTTAATAGTTTTCACATCTGCACAATATTTTGATGTTATAAACATCAATCTGAGGGAAAAACAGATTGAAACACAATGACCTAACTGTATTTAGCACCATTTCAGAAATTAGGAATTTTGACCTAATCCCAAACACAAATTAGCTGAATGTTAATATGAAACTCATCTCAAGGACACAAACAGAATTTTTCTAAATCAAGCATTGTAACACAATACAATTACAAAAATACATTAATGTTATGCTTGTACAGTGACATCTGAAGTTGAGAAAATAGTAAAAATATGTTTTCTCTGACTTTTATTTCAATTTATGTTAGCTATTTAACTACAGTAGAACCACAATATTGGTAAGAGCTGAAAACTTTGCATAAACACTAAAATCGTCACTATTTGTGTGATCATAGTCTCAAATCCACACTGCAGTGTTCCTGACAACATTCAGCACATTTGCAAGCACACTGAAAACGGCCATGCTGTGTGCTTGGACCAAGGACTCAGTTAAGTCACGTGGTGCAACACAGACAAGCACTGCCACACACAGCTTGGATTCATTGGGCTTTGATTTTGAATTTGATATGACTATTATCCACCCATAGTTTTACTGTTGGCAAATGTTTTATGACCCTCAATATTCAGATATGCCGCCCCACAGTCATGACACAAAGCTTAAGACATTAGGTTTTCAGTAAAAATTGTTGAGAATATCTCTTTCTATAATATAGGCTACTCATATTTGCAACCAAGGAAGAGAATTTCCATAGGAAAACAAAAATAAGATGCAGAGAAGATACAATTGGTGAGTTTAGCTTTCATCTCATTTGAGTGGGATTTGAACAGATGGCTTCTTGCGATTGGCTGAGATTCAGTCACACTTTATGAAAGTAGGCTAATATCTGCTTAGATGATAAACTGGGTTACGGTTCGCATTTTAGGATAAAATTAGAAGTCAACTTTCATGTAAGCTTATCTCTCAAATACTTACCAATAGAGAACTGAAATATTGACCAGAACATACACTTAACTACAAGAAAGGAGGCAGATGGGGGCGTGTGTCCACTGAAGCCCTGATGAAGACAGAAGCACTGGGGTTAAGATGTGTGATAGCTACAGAGAACCCCAAATTCACTCTTGTTCACTACTAACAGCCTGATAAGCATTCAACAAGACCTCTCAGACTCATAGATATCCAACCTTTTTTTGCAATTCTGGTTTCCAGGCTATTCTCTCATTGCAAATAAACCTGAAGTTACATGGCCCATTGGCCCCAGTAAGAGGGAATCTATGAGAGGTGGAGAAAGAGTTAGAAACCTGACAGAAACAATCTGATGAGTTGTGGCTTTTCAAATTCATACTCAAACTTAGGGAAAATAATGTCTGCATCGAACTCTTGGCCACTGATGCAGGCCACAGCTTCAGAAAAAGCGCATCCTATCCATTGACTCATGATACTGAGCGTTAAAATCTTACTTTGAAACACTGGGTTTTGCTTTGGTCAGCTCCGTCATTAAAACCAAGCCACTTTAGTCAATTTTGCATATCCTTGAACCACTAAAATTATGTATATACATATATATATACATATATATATACATATATATACATATATGTATATATATATAATTTCAAACAAGAATAATAGCATCTCTTAGAAAAATAAATCCATTATAATGACATGAGAAATACAGCGCATGATTGAAGAGGTCAGCAAAAATATATGAGTGCCTTACTTCAAAAAATATGTACATCTAGCATTATAAAGGATACATGTTTTCTAAAATTTCTTCAACCACTGTGATCTCACTAAGTTAATATACAATGCAATATAGTAGCGGTTTACTCACAGTCAGTTAGGTATGTGCAGCTAAATGAACCAATATTAAAAATAAACTTAGGAGCACGTTCTTGAAGACATTGCATGCCTGTACCCTACAACACACATTGCCACTACATACAGTGGGTTCACTTCTTCATGAGTGCAAAGCCAAGAAACACGGCTAAGGAGATGAGAGGACGAACTTAAGCAAAGAGTAGCTGATGCTGAGCCACATACAAGAAAGTGTGGCTGGGAAATGTAGATTTAGGCTCGCTCAATAGAATGTTCACTGTGGAGTGTTTAAATAAATATTAATCACAGAACAGAATGTTAGATCCATCAAGGCAATTTTCCACATACGTCAGTGTTAACATCAGTTGGGGAGCTAACAGAAAAGTGAGAAAACTTTTTAGTAAGTCCTTAGAGGTTATGTGATGACAATTTCAGGTTGGTGAACCTTTGTGGTACGCAAAGAATGTGTTCCAGAGGTTTTGTCTGCTATTCACAAGGATGCCCGGGATAGGAGAGATGTTTCAATGAGTAGAGGCTTGCTGTGCAAGCCTGCAATCTGCATTCGGATCCCCAGAACCCATGTAGAAATAGTAGCATATGCATCTGTAACTCCAGCACACTCCTTAGGAGAAACCAGGAACAGAGCCAGGAGACTCCCTGGATATTTCCGAGCCCGCTAGTCTGCCATACAGGGCAGTGAACAAAAAAGTGACCCTGTCTCAAACAAGGTGGGAAGCAACAACTGAGACCCCAAGTTGTGCTCTGACTCCTACATGGGCACCATGGCACATGCGCTGTCCCGTACACACACCATACCTATACACTTCAAAACCTAACATAATTTGGGATTTGGGTCTGTAACATTCCAATCCCCACCATCACAGAAGTTCTAGTCAGACAACTAGTTTGCATCGTCAACATAGACGTGGCTTTTGGGGTGACTTCTATTTCTTGAGTAAAGGAAGGCTTGAGACCAATAGTAAAAACGGGGAGAACAGGGCATAACTCCCCAAGAAAGTTCTTTCCAGACACTGTTGATCTTACTGAGAAGATGATTGGAAAAGAGTTCGTATTGCCTGGAAATGTGAGCAGACTGCTGTGCCTTGCTGTGGACGGCCATGTTTCTCCATACTTGCCTGCTTTATGAGGGCGGCTGAAACAGCTGAGGCAGCTGAGACAGGCAACTTAGCATTAGACGAGCAAAGTTTGGTCTTAGAAGAATATGGGGCATCTTTGGCTGGTTTAAGCCAGTTCTCTGCCGTCTTCTCAAGTGAGTCTCATCTGAAACAAACAAATGCACCTGTGTATATTTGTCTGCATGTGTGCCTGTGTTATATTGTACATATGCATGCAACAACGATTAAGGAAAATGGAGGCCAAGTGGTTGAAAAAGAGGAAGGAGTTTTATATGGCAAGGTGTGGAATGAAAAGGGGGAAAGGAGATAAGAGTCAGCTACATTATCATATTTAAAAAGAAATAATTTAAAAATGTAAGGGATGTCAATTGTCAACATGGGAGGCAAAATTCCTCCCTCATAAACTATATGTGCTTAACCCTAAAACTGTCTTTCTGTGACTTAAACTCTTTTGTCACCTCTACTGTTCTCTACTCCTAGAGGAAAATCTACCAAAGGATATTTGCTGGTGTTTATTAGTAAATGTTTTTCCAGTTGAGAGTAATTTCTCACATTCCGTCTCCTTCCCCTTCTCTAATGCTCAGATCTCCTCTAATATAAGTTATACTGGTAAGCTGTCATTTGAGCTTGTGGAGACCTGACTCTGAAAACGAGGTGCCCTTACTCCTATCCTTTTTCTAGTACCAAGCAGGGTTACATCACAAACCAATCGCCTTCTGCCGAGACTCTTCGCCTGTGGCAGGCTGATCACCGGAACACAGAGAGGAAGGAGAACGACAAAGAGCTAAAAGTCTTTAAAAGGCAAAAAGAAAACAAGCAAACAACAAGCCCACAGGTCACGTTTAGAGTATATGGGAAGCAAAGCATGCCTAAATTGTTTATTTCATTGTATCAAAGAATGAGAAGCCAAGATACTCATCCATGCTCTGCTCTGCCTGGAAATTGCTCAGTTGAGGGCTCCAGGAGGATGATGTCAGCCTTTCTGCGGGATGAGTTAGCACATGATTTCATGATGTCTTCCTCTCCATCTGGTTTATGCTTCTTGCTCTTTTACTTTACCTTGATTGATGCTTAATGAATTCAGCCAAAGAAGGGGCAGCTATCTTAGGCCATTCTCTGGATAGGACACCCTCAAATGTGGCTTGGGAAATTACTGGAATTGAAGTGTTTAAAACAGAGACCTGTTTCTGGGTGTGGTGATGCACACTTTTAATCCTGGCACTCAGGAGGCAAAACAGATGGATTTCTATGAGTTCAAGGCTCAATTGATCTTTAGAGCAAGTTCCAAACCAGCCAGGCCTACACAGTGATTCCCTGTTTCCATGTTCTCTGTGCTGAATTCTGTATATTATTATTATTATTACTGTTGCTGTTATAGAAGATTGAGTCAGTGATGAGCTCTTAGTATTAATCATTTATTTAAGCCAATGCTCATTGAGGAGATGGCTGATGTAAGGGTGGGACAGGGTCAAAATAGCAAACAGATTAGTGTGAGTGTGTGTGTGTGTGTGTGTGTGTGTGTGTGTGCGTGTGTGTGTATGTGCATGCGCATGCATGTGTGTATGAGAGAGAGACAGAGACGGGGGGAGTCTGAAATTGTATCTACTGGTATCTTTGGACGAAAGATAGTTCTACCTGGGGGAACATTACAGAAAACAGTACTTGTATATAAATGTCAGAGTCAGTTTCACACAGCAAAATGACTACAAAAAAATTGTGAAGGAGAAATGACCCAGAAAATCTCACTAAAGCGGCTTGCCTGTAAAGTGTAATCCTCTGGCAATGGTATTTTAAAAGTAAGTTCCATTTCTCCCAGGTCATAAGCTTCTCTCACACATTTTAGGATGAAGCAGAAATATGAAGTGATTTGTTTGGAAAATATGGCTCTTTCATTTGGCACAGAAATATATGTATTCCACCAGGCACACCTGCTGCAACAGACTCCATACTGAAGAGATTCCTCCATGTAATTACTTTTTATTAAATACTAGGAGGTATTACTGAATGCATATGTTATTAATATTATTTGAAAGTTCAAAATAAGATAATGTACTATTTCAAGTCACCATGACTACGTAGCTTATTTATCTAGTGAATACGAGGGGTTGTATTGGCTAAATATGGTAAGTAATGTTTCAAAACAACTATTATTAATGTAGATACAATAAACGTTAATATAAAGGTGCATTTATAAACTTTCTGTACATATATGTTTTGATTTGTCTCAGAGAGGTACCTAGAAAAGAAATTTTTAGTATTGTGTTGAAAGTCTATGCTTAACTTCAAAATATGATAAACATTTTATTGCTCATGTTCCATTTCCACAGGAAATGTTTGAGACTATCAGCTAATCCATATTCAGTAGACAAGTTTAGTTCAGTGTTTGGTTAAACTTTAAGCTACTGTAGTTTAACTTTGCATTTTTTGAATAATGATGCGAATGTTTTTATGGTCTTATTGGCTATACATATTTCATCTTTGCAAAGTATCTTTTGAAATTTTATTTGTTTTTCCAGGTAGGCATTTTCTAAGTGACAGATGTGTGATCAATATTTCCTAGAAAGTGTAACACACACACACACACATGCACACACACACACACACACACACACACACACACACACACACACATACACCTATCTACTCACCCTAGAAAAGGAGTTCAAAATAGAGCAATGTAGTAGTGGTCTCAGTGTTCAACTTGGTAAACCTATGTGCTTTAGTGGGGTTACTTAGAGGGATGGGGTGAGAAGTTAGTTAAAAGGCCATAAAAGACTCAAAGGCAGCTGTATCACAAAACTGTGTCACAAAACTACGGGTGACAGCTCACTGAAGCTAGAAAATTGAAGCACACCACACAACTCATAGCCAATTTACCAGGCTGCAGAACATCTTTTCCTGGTGGCTCAGTTGGTCTGAGCTTCTGCCCGACAGTTAGGTTTGTCTGATATTTTTTCATATCTTTGACTTACAAGAGAGAGACTCTTGGCAGAAATCACTATTTATATTCTCTTGGGGAAGGAGGGTCTTAGTGAATTTCATCAGTTTCAGGAACTTCCCAAAGCTATCATAAGTTGTTTACTTTCTGTTTTAAGGAGTTTCCTATTAAGATAGAACTATAATCTTATAAAAAACTGCTACAAACAAGAATTCCATTGTTTTAAATGCAGTGAGATACATAATAAGCACCAGCAGCATAAAGCCCACAATTTGATAAGATTTGATAGATACATACACTATTTCAACTACCGCAACCATAAAATGCATAAAAATTGCTTCTATCTTTTGTTACCCCCGGCAGGTCATTATCTCTCTACAGTCTACTCAGATTTGTGTTCTATCATTGTATTAAACTATTTATTTGATCAGAACCCTCCTTTCTGGGAAAACATTCATGTAAATTATTGTGGCAGATCTAAAGAGACATGACAAGCACTTGCTAGGTAAGCAACAAGGCCAGGGCTCAGATATCAGAACACATATAAAGCTCTGTATGGTCCTGGATCTGATGACCTATTTATCTTTAATCAAAACCAATTAGTGTGCCTATTCCAGATTGTGTATTTGCAAACGCCAAGCTTTTATTTTTTCACAGTTGAATGAATGAGTCACAAAAACCCATCCATATTGGTGCATGGTTTCATAGCACACCTCTTTTAACTGTAGAAGAGTATTTCACTGTACAGGTTATTCTCCTACTTCCTGGTGCTTGGATGACTGCTACATGTGTGTGTGTGTGTGTGTGTGTGTGTGTGTGTAATGGCTGCTTTAAACATTCACACACAAATGCATGTGCAGACATCTATTTTCACTCTTCTTGGAGAAATGTCCAACACCTCCATGGCTGGTTCCTCTTGTCAATTAACTCAAGCATAATCAAAAACTGCCTAATGGTTTCCTTAGCATGGCAGCATTTACGCTCCTATCAGCAATTTATGAGAATTTCAGTTGCTCTATATTTCACTAGCATTTGGCGTCATCAGCCTTTATAATTTTAGCATGCTAATGTGTATGCACTGACAGCCTATTATGGTTTTAATTTGCTTTCCCCCATGACTGATGCTGCTGAAACGCCTTTCCCATGCTGATTTGCCATCTCTGCAACTTCTTTGGCAATGCGTCTCTTCAAGATGTTGCCTATTCTATATTGAGTTGTTTGTGTTCTTATAAGTCTCATTTCATGTTTGTAAGAATTTTGTTTGGATAAAGTTTATCATCAGATATGTATTTGCCAATGCTTTCTCCTACTTTGTGATTCGCCTTTTAATTATCTCAATGGTCTCTTTCAAAGAGAAATTTTGTCTTTAATTCTAATGAAGCTGGATTTATCCACTTTTTATCATGTTGTTTTTCCAACCTAGAACCATTTCCCATGTTTATTGCTATAAGCTTTCTTTTCAGTTTTAGTTTTATATTTATTATTTGGCTTTGAATTCATCTCTGTATGAATTGTTCTGATATAATTTGTTAAAAATAATACGGTTACCTGCGGGCCTGAAGGCTGGGTGGAAGCTCCACTGGCCGGCAGAATTAGTGTCTGCGTGGCCCTCCTCGCGTGGCGCCCTTCACGGTCGCTCTGGGACACAACCGCAGCAGTGTTGGATCCATAAGAGGTAATGAGGGACACATGGAGATAGCAGCTCCCCTGAGGCAGGTGCTGCCCACAGGAATCCCAGAGCAGGAAGATCCTAGACCTAAAGGAAACCCCTGAAGGATTGTCCCCTTCTACCCTGAGGACCATACAGAGTAGGAAATCCATGACCCATCAACAGAGCACGCTAATGACTGGCTTTGGACACAACTTTCCGGTGAGTTTCAGTTCCGTACTAGCTTCCTTTTCCTCCCCAGTATAACCCTAAAGGGGACTCTTGCCGCAGAGAAGAGCCTTTGTTACATTTTTTTTAAAGTCATCACCTCGTAACACTCAAGCATCTTCTAAAATGCTTTTTTTATGCCTTTGTGTAATTTCTTCTTGACAAAGGCCAATGGGTCGTTACTACGCCTTCAGGCCCACAGGTACAGAAGGGGTTAGGGAATGGGACCAGTAGGAGAGAGTCTAGTGCAGATCCCGTGGTGAGCACACTCTAGCCATTAAACTGAAGAATGTCTGAGCCCAACTACAGGTTGGTTCCGTGCTCCAAAGACTTCCCCACCAAGCAAATGACTCCGTTTTCTAGTAGATTGACAGAAGCAAGTCTTTCTATTTTGACTCTCCTCAAAGTCTAGATTTTAGACTCTAGAAGGAAGAGTGCTGTTGGAACCACAGATCTGGTGGTGCTTGGGCAAGATATATCTTCTCTGGTTCTTTGTCTTTCTGCAAAGTCGAGGTCACAATTGTTCTGTGTACTTCCCAGGTTCAAAAAATAGATTGCATCAATCTGTCATCCACCTGGGACAGGAAACTCTAACAAAACTCAATGGGCAACACCCCAAAAGAAGACATGGAGGCTGGAGGAAGATGGAAGGGATGGTGTGTGTATGTGTGTGTGTGTGTGTGTGTGTGTGTGTGTGTGTGTGTGTGAAAGATGACTAAAATCCATCATATAAACATATAAAACTATCAACCAAACAAAAATAAATTAGCTACGAAAAAAATAATACAGTTATTTATTTTTTCTTGAGAATTTTTTTATGAAAATTAGTGGTCTATATATGGTTTGATTTTTTCCTTCTTTCTTTCCCTCCTTCCTTCCTTCCCTCCCTCCTTCCTTCCTTCCTTCCCTTCCTCCCTCCCTCCTTCCCTCTTTCTTTCCTTCCTTTTCTTTCTTCTTTCTTTTGACAGTATCTCATGTAGTCCAGGCTGGAATCAAATTTGTGATACAGCAAATGATAACACGGAACTTATTATCTTGCCTCTACGTCCCGAGGGCTGTGATTACTGTGGTACCCAGTTTATGGGGACTGACCGAATTCAGGGCTTTGTGAAACAATGCAAGCCCTGACTTACCAATTGAGCTATTTCAGGTCCTCCACTTATTCTCTTGTTCGGGTCGGGAATCTGGAAATAATTCACCACAAAAGACAGGTTCAAAAATTTATTCAGAAAAAAAAACTGTATCAGGGAGGCAGCAGGTTTCGGCTCCAAAGTGGGTCCCCAAGTCAGGGGCAGCAGCCAATTTTAATGGGGAAACCCAGAAAGAGGCAGCTCCAGAGTCCCATCCAATCGTAATGCAATACAGGACGAAACAGCTGGGGACTTTCCAAGATGACACACTTTCAACCTATCAGGGATTTCTGTGACTTGGTGGTTCAGACCCTGCTCAGGTCAGCCAATCAGAAGGGGGGTGGAATGTTTGTGGTTTACACCTGTGCGAGGGGTTTGGGGGAATCCAGCATAGGCTCAGAAAGTTATTGGTAGCCCCTCAGGATAGAATGGCAGATTAGGACAAAATGGCATTTCTACGGCTAACTAGTTGGAGGAGGAGGAGAAATGTGTGTGTGTGTGTGTGTGTGTGAGAGAGAGAGAGAGAGAGAGAGAGAGAGAGAGAGAGAGAGCGAGCTGTGTCTGTGTCAGTATGTATGTTTCTTTTGCATAGCTATAATTTAAAAGTAACTGACAGTCCACATTAAAGAAGAGAGATTTATTTTAACTTACCACTTGGAGGATTTGAGTCCACACTTTGGCTGTGTGTTCGGGGCCTATGGTAAGGTTAAATATCATGGTAGTAGAAGCATTTGTGGCCAGTGACAAGAATGGAGCAGTAATGGTCAGGGACAAGGTAAGTGACAACTACTTATCTGGTGGAGTCTACTTCCTTCCACCAGATTCAATATTCCATAATTTTCATCCCCCCAGGAGTGTGCTCATGGTTTCATTCTATAAGTGGATTAAATTATTCAGTAGATCAGAACTCCCTTGATTACCACTGGAAAAATAGTCATGGAAATCACAGACTCAGGGCTCTAGAGGTGATTGAGCAGTGAAGTGTCCTTGATGTACATGCCTAAGAACTTGAGTTAAGGTCCTTGTACCCGCTTCAAAGCTAGGTGTGATAAAAAAAAACACAACAACCCCAGTACTAACAGTAGTGAGTCCCAAGACAGAAGAATTACCAGAGCTTGTTAGCTGCCAACCTACCCTAATGTCGTCGAGGTTCTGCAAGAAACAGTGTCTCAAAAACAAGCAAACAAGCATGAAGCAAAGAGGACAGTGCTAGAGGAAGGAATTGGCACAGACACATAGATGGGTGTGCATACACCACACAAACACACACCTTCATACACAAACCTACACAAAAAAACACAAAAGACTAAACATATTTCTCTGCATTCAATTAAGTGGACAATCAATCCAGCCATTAACCATCACGGCACGAATGTACACATATAGTAAATGCTTTCAGATTTTTTCAATACTTCTTTGATTACTTGATAAAGGTTTTGAAATCAGATATTCCCTGTCTTCAAATTTTATCCAGTTCCACACTTACCTTGACTATTGTAAGGCCTTCATCTATCAATGCACACGGTAGCATCAAATTGTCCATTTCTTCAAGAAAAAAGGGCGGGAGTGAAGAAGAGAAGGTGACACCCAGGGAGTAGGTAACAAGTCACAATTCTTGAATTGTGTGGACTCTGTGGATCACTGTGGGAAGAAGACAAGCTTAATTTCACTGGGTCTTTTCAACGTACAGCCATTGTGGGAACCCCATTTATTGGTGTTTGCTTCAATTTAGTAGCATTATAATTTTTACTGTCTAAGTCTACCTCTCCTGTGAAAGCCATCCATAAATCATCTATAATTTGTTGATGATCTTGTAGCACTTTTATTTTCTGTTTTATCATTAGTCTCTAATCTCTGAAATAACAATTGCTTTTCCTATGTATTGATTTCAGAGCCTATCTTCCCAGATAAATTCACATTAGTTTTGGTAAGAGGTTTTTTTAATCATTCTATATGTTAATTATTTTGTCATCTTCAAGTAATACACCTGAATTTCATTCTAATGTGTACAGCTTCTGTTTCGTTGTTTGACTTATTGTGTTCATCTCCACTATGTAGTGTTAAATACAAATCGTAGCATTTTGTTGCATTTTTCATAATGCCCATTTGTAAAGTTAATCACGCCTTTTATACTTCTAGTTCCTAAAGAGATTCAAAAATTATTAGTAGTAACACGTATCCACATTTTTCAAAATCTTCTAATGCATTCATTGACGTGATTATGTTTCCTCTACATTCTGTGAATATGGGATACATATTCATCCATGATAACAAGTTCTGCCCATTTTCTGATACATCAGTGAATATTTTTCCTTTACTCTATGTATGCGTAATTCTACAAGAAACATATCACAAATAGTGATGCATTAATTCCTTATATTGCTAGTACTAAACAACATGTATTCTACTAAAAATTGCTGTAATGACGCTTGTCAAAACACATGTGGCTTGATTACCATGTTCTACTATTTGTAAATTTCATTACCAAATTCTTATGGAGATTTCGTTCTACAAGTGTGAATTTTCTGACTTTATATTCCTGAGAGTGTAATTGATGGATAGAGAGCATTAATTTGAGATCCTGCAACAGCAGTGACATCCTGAAAGCTGTCCATAACAGTGCTGGTGTTGTTTCCGAAGTGACTGGCCCATATGTATTCAACTCCTTGCTCAGAACTCTCGATGTTCCTGTTTTATTGGCTGTAGAATGATCCTGCAAACTGCAGTCCCTTTGTGGCAAATTAACATAATTTCATTTATATTTTTCCTTCTAGTTTTGATTTTTATTTTGTTTTTTAAAATCACTACACATCTGTATGATGTTGCTCTATTAAAATCACTATGTGTATCTGTATGATGCTGCCCTATTAACAGTCTCTTACTTTGTCTTACTTTGTCATATGATTTAACATTTTTTGCACTTATCTTCATTGTTAATGTTTATCAATTTATTCATTTTCTAATGTCTTCACGTTTGTAAATAGGATATTAAAAGCAGATTTTGTTACTGTGTACTGAGAGTATATAAGAATGGACTGAATTTATTAACTTAATCTCTTTATTGATTCTTTGGGAAATTCACATCATGCACCCAATTCCACTCATTTCCCAGTCCCCCCATATCTGTCCTTGACCCTTGAAGTATCCTCCCTCCAAGAAAATGTTAAAGATTAAATCCAAAGCAAAGCAAAACAAAACAAACAAACCCCTTCACTCCTCTGTCTTTCCTTCCTCTCCAACACCTCTTCATTCAACTTTGTGGCTCTGGGATCTGCAGTGTGTCACACAGTACACCCTTCTGTCCAATAGGTTTACTTGCAATTATTTATTTCAGATCTGTATGGGCCTAGTTGCATCACGGCCCTCAGACACTAACATGGTCTCAGATGGGTGACCAGACTCCTGGCACTCACTTGCAACAAGAGCCATAGATGTCAACCCAAACCCTGGCCGCTGAAGGGCCAAAGACACAGACTTGGCCCTTGGCAGTAGCTCTGGCCTGAACAACACCATGGCCCTGGATGGAAGCATAGGCTACTCAGGTTCATATGGCCCCTGTAGCAGCACAGGCCTCAGACACCTACATGACCACACATAGAAGCCCAGACACTGATTATCCTTGTGGTCTTTGGTGGCACAACAACATGGGCTGTGTATGCCAACACAGACCCTGGCTATATTAGGACCAGAGACCTAGACTTGACACTTGGTAATAGCAGGGCTCCCAGTGTCACCCTGACTACAAGTGGCAAGCAGGCCACCCACAACGGCCTCCTCTTTACTGCCTTCACCTCTTCTACTCTATGCACAGCACGTGAACCAGTCGGCTTCTCTTTCTCACCCATTTCCCCACCATATCTTGCTCATCATAATAGCATCAACCCACCTGGCATCACAAGGCTCCGGGAAGGCTCATGGATGTCTTCCTGTTGGCCAAGGCTTTGAGGACCCAGCCTTGCATGAGCAGAATGACATCAGGTGACCTGTGAATGTCTTCCTGCCAGCCCAGGCCTTGGTGTCTAGCACCCACCTGAGCCTGGACCTTTGTTGAAAGAATGTAGTTTAGATTTGGTATTTATGACCAGAATCTTCATAAGAATATCCTAATGATTACTTTTAGAAACTTTTCTCTGGCATCCCATGCTTCTTTTGCACAGCTAATTAACATTATCCTCATGTTGACAGTCTTGGGAGGTTCCACTCATGACAGGTGTTTGTTTGCTTGTTTCTTGCTTTATCAGGTAAGAATCAGTGAATTATTGAATAGATGTGTAAAAAATAGCTACTTTCTTGGTTTCTCTCTCTCTCTTTCTTTCTCTGTGTGTGTGTGTTGTGTTTGTGTGTATATGTTAAGTCAGCACTTCCTCTTTAAAATTTTTATTAGAACAATTACTTTTCAATTTACATACTGTCCCAGTTTCCTCTCCCTCCCATCCTCCTAACCTCCCTCACCCTATTTCATCTCTGGGATTGTGGATTGTAGCTTGGTTATCCTTTGTAAAGAAGCACTTCTAAGCTTTGACTGCACAGCCTGATTGGTTTGGGGAAATAATTTTTTAAAGCTAAGGAAATTTTGCTAAGAACAAATATATAATAAGGATTTTATTATAAAGATAATAAAAGTGTCATAAAGTCTCTCTTTTACCAAATTCTTTTAACTTTTTCTTTTTCTCTTTTAATCTGTTTACCTGGAAAGCTATTAAAATATTTTCTAAGAAAACTACAACTTGGAGCTCAAACATTTATGCACATGCTTGAATATGCACATGCATACGTTAAGCATATATACATGCATATATGCAACATATGGAAAATAACAGCGTGTACTTTGTAGGAAAGCAGGACAAGATGAGCTAAGTGAGCACTCCATGACGAGGATACCTAAGAAAATCTGTTTGATAAAAGTGACTTTTTAAAACATTCATTTTAAGTGTATACTTATTTATTTATCAAACTTTATTTTTAAATGTTAAGAAAACTAGGATATTTGAATGTATGTATAATGTAGTTACATTTTCATGCTATAATGATAAATATTCATAACATATACTTTCATAGAATATTATGTGCTTAAGTTATTACGTGTATAGTAATGCCTGATGCAATGTTTGAAGCATAAAAGGGCTGAGGGACTTTTTGAAAAGTTATAAAGAACCATGTCTCTGAATCTTCATATATAGTTTTGATTTGTTGTATTTGGGAAGACCTCACTGGTAAGTCAAATTTTAATTATTTGTAAGGGTCAGGTTAGAAAGTGAGACAGCTAGAGCCAGGCAATAGAGTTCCATGCTAGCATACCTATGAATGTGTATGCAATATAAAGTAGTGGTAGACACCTAAGTTCGTGCTCTACTTTGAGAATTGTAGTGTTCTTATATATGTGTCTGGTCTGCAGATTATTATATTACACTAATATAGTATGACAAAGCCCTATGTGTAACGACAAGGCAAAATAATTCAAGATGATTCAATCTCAGCAATAAGAAAATTTTAGAGGACGGGAGAAAGTTCATGTTTATTGAGACTGGCGAAAGGTTTGAATGGCAAGATGCTTGCTTAAACACATATTTTGTGTTTCATATATGCACATAAGTCTAATAATACATACATATCAGTGCCTGCATCTGTCCCTTAACTACAGCTCACCACGTTCCACATGACTTTTTTATATCCTAGAGCGGAGAGAAATTCTTTCCATAGAGCATCAAGGTCATGCAGCATTTCTACCTCAGCTTTATTTATTTATTTTTGCTGTCACTGAAGTGGCTTAGAATAATGTATTGTCTGAAAAAAGTCCTATCAACTAGAAATAAATTTGAGACTGCCAACTTCGGTTTTGTCTGCATCTCCGCTACCAAGTCCACATTAAATATTCAACAAATATTTGATTTATACAGAACAAAATCCCACTTAGCGTGAACTCTTTAACATGCTACTCCCCATCCTTCAGTAAGCCACAGCATGGCCTATTGTACCCAGGCTCACGGAAAAGGTTATATTGTTAAACTTATTTCCCAGCGGCCAGTCACCTGCCAGGGCTACTGTCTCTTCTAGATCGCTAGCCTCGGAAGAATGATCTCATCATTGTTCTTTAGTCAGTGTTGCTCTCTCATTTGGAATGTGCTGCCATGAATGGCCAGGTGCCAAAGATACAGTGATATCAATGACTAGATCTAAATATTTCAGATTTGAATATGTTTTTCAGAAAATATCAACATAAAAAGTTGGTGAAATGGTTGAAAAATATGCAAGTAAATACATGAAAATTTTTCTGACCCTGGGGATACCAGTTTATATTATGCTAATTATGTCTCTGAGTATATTACATATCCTTTACCACAATTAAGTTTCTTTTATTTAATTTAAAAGTTTTCCCTCCAAGAACTGAATTTTATGTGTCTTTTTTTTTATATGAAAGTACCTCAGCTCACCTGTGTAGAGATCCTTTGTCATTTAAGGCGATCTGCAGTGGTCTGTCTTGATAACAGATTTATATCTCCCAACCCTCAGGTTCTGGTTTTATGAGGCAACCGCTTATCATTTTGAAAATATCTTTAGCGCTAGTAGGGGGGAAAAAATCACCTTTTAGATACAGTTTCCCTCTCCTGAAATGATGAGCTTTGTGATTTTGTGGCAGAGCAAGACAGTGCAGAGGCTCCTCCATCTTGTACTCTTGCTGAGGCCATTTCAGATTTAACTAGAATTTGATCTCCTTGACGGAGAATCCTATGGAAAATTACCCAGTTCTATTCTAGGACCCAAAGCCAAGATGCCCCAGCTAACTTATTTGTTTTAAACTGCCTGCTTGTGCAAACCTTCCCCTCCAGCTAACCACTTATCGTAGCTTCTGGAAGACTGATTGCTTATGCAAACATGCAGCTGCAAAATGAGTTACCAGGATGTGGTGTTTACCCTTAAAAAGCCTCGACTTTTCTTCTTGTCACCATATTTTAGCCAACACCTCTGGCAGAAGCATCTTGTCCTGCCAGAGGCCAGACCATCATCCTAATCCCCAGAGGCCAGGCCAGCATCTTGAACCCCAGAGGCCTGACCAGCATCCTGATCCCCAGAGGCCAGGCCAGCATACTGAACCCTAGAGGCCAGGCCAGCTTTCTGATCCTTAGAGTGATGTAGGATGTTCTCCTGTATATATGTTGCTTTTATTGACTAATAAATAAAGGTTTTTTTCAGTCAATGGCTTAGCATAAAAGCCAGTTGGGAAATACAGTCAGAGATACAGAGAGAAAGAAGGCTAAGTCAGGTGGGACACCAGCCAGCCACGGAGGAAACAAGACATGTAGAAAATGAAGTAACTTCACGGCCATGTTACAATCCATAGAGTAATAGAAATGGGTTTATTTAAGACGTAAAGCTAGCTAGAAATATGGTTGCGCCATTGGCCAAACTGTTGTAATTAATACAGTTTCTGTGTTATTATTTGGGGTCTGGGCAACCAGAAAATGAAAGCACAATCACTGTTTACACCAGATACCACAACAGCATCCTGAATCCCAGAAACCAGAGCAGTTCCCTGAAAAACAGGCAGAACTTTCCTCCCTCCTCTCCCCAGAAGGCAGACCAGCATCCTGAAACTAGAGGATTAGAGGTCACACACATCACCCGAACTCCAGCCCCCAACAAGAGAGGCAAACTCCTGTTGGACCAGAGGTCATCCAGGACATCAGAAGTTCAGCACCGGACTCAGGCAGAGACCCTCTACTTAAGCACAGGCCACTTCAACCAGAAGACCAGAGAGGAAAAAGAAACCAAGGAAGAAAACACTCATTCAACAAAACAAACCGAGAAATCGGCACCTCAACTTATAGCTACTCCAAATCCAGGTGACTGAATCCAAGCATAAAAATGAAGTCTTGTTACCAACAGAGCCCAGCCACCACAGCAAGCCTTGAATATTACAACAAGAAAATTACCTTAACACCAACTTTACAAAGATAATAGAGGTCCTTAAAGAGGAAATGAATAAATTTCTAAAGAAAAGGAACAAACAAAAAAAAATGAAGGAAATCAATAAACGCATTTCAGAATGTTCAAGAAAGCCAAACACACAAACAAACAAAAACCTACCTAACAAACAATCAAATAGTTTAAGGAAATGAATAAAACTGTTCAAGATATGAAAGTGGAATTGAAACAATAACGAAAATACAATCTAAGGAAATTCTGGAAATGTAAAATCTAGGCAAGAGCATTGGAACTGTAGACACAGGCATCACCAACAAAATACAAGCGATGGAAGAAGAAATAGATACATCAGTCAAACAAAACATTAATTTTAAAAAATTATTGACACAAAACCCCAGAAAATCGAGGACACTGTGCTGTTTTTATTGTTGGAATCCAATTTTAATCTGTGGTGGTCTGATCAGATACAGGGGTTATTTCAATTTTCTTTTATCTGTTGAGACTTGTTTGTGGTCAATTTTTGAGAAGGACACTTTATGCTCATCAAAGAAAAAAATCCACCAAGATGATATCTTAATTCTTGATATCTATGCTCAAATGCAAGGGTATCTACATTTGCAAAAGAAACATTACTAAACCTTAAATCACACATCAACCCTCACACACTAATATTGAGAGATTTCAATGTCTCACTATAACCAATAGACAAGTCACCCAGATATAAACTAAATAGAAAAATAGTCAAGTTCACAGACATTATGAATCAAATTGACCTAGCAGGTATCTAAAGAACATTTTGCCCAAACACAAAAGGTGCTTCTTCTTAGCACCTCATGGAACATTCTCAAAATAACAAAAACCCTAAAAACTCAAGGAAACTGAATAGCTCTCTCCTAGATGACTACTGGGTTAAAGTGGGAACTTAAAAAGCACATTAAAGACTTCCTAGATTAAATGAAAGCAAATGCACAACACCCAAACTTATGAAACAAAATCCAAGTTGTGCTAAAAGCAAAGTTCAAAGCACTAAAAGCCTCCATAAAGAATTTGGAGAGATCTCTTACTTACAGCATTATAGTGATCCTCTAGAACGAGAAGAAGTAAACACACCCAGTAGAAGTATACACCATGGAATAATCAAACTGAGGGCAGAAATCAGTCAAATAGAAACATAAAATAAAATACAAAAAAGAACCAATGAAACAAAGAATTGGTTCTTTGAGAAAATCAACACGGTCAACAAACCCCTATACAAACTAACTAAAAGGAAGAAAGAGAATATTCAAATTAGCAAAATTAGAGACAAAAAGGGGGATATAACAACAGACACTAAGGAAATCCAAAAAATAATTAGGTAATGTTTAGAAAATCTGTACTCCACAAAATTAGAAAATCTAAAAGTAATGGACAAAAGTCTTGATAGATACCACTTACCAGAGGCAAATCAAAATCAGACATACAAACTATACAGACCTATAACACCAAAGAAAATAGTTACAAATCAAAATGACTACTGCAGAAGAGATTGAGGAAGGATTGCAGGAGCCACAGGACTTGTAAGAGCCACAAGGACACCAGGAGATGGTCCACAGAATCTAATTAAGGAGCTCACCCTTGGGGAAGATTGACTTTCCCTCTACCAGAAGTCATTAGCTGCCTTTATCTCTTCACCTAGGAGTGTGACCTGGTGAGATTTTCCCTATTCACATAAGCATATCCACTAGTACTGTCATTGTTCAAGTCTTATTTAGGGAGCAATACTGTTGAGATTTCATGTGTGTGCAAAGCCCCAACTAGTCAAAATGTAGAGAACAACCAACCATGAGGTGCCCAGTCATAACTGATATACCTAAAACACAATCCTTATATCTGAGGCTCAAAAAATAACTTAGAAGAGAAAGCAAAAATATTACTATTTATAATATGCATTACTAATATCATATAAGAAATATTATTCTTGTTAGAGTCTGATTCTAGGAAGTTTGCTGAGAGATCTTGTCTTCTAGGTATGACAGGGAAGCTACAAACATGCAATCTCATCAGTATTGCTCTCTAAAGAAGACTTGAACAATGGCAATACTAGTGGACATGCTTATGTGAATGGGGAAGATTTCACCAGTTCCCACTCCTCAGTGAAGTGATATAAATAACTAATGACTTCTGGGAGGGGCAAAGTCAATATTTTCCAAGGGTGAGCTCCTTATTTGTTAACCAATACCAAGTGGTCAGTCTTAAAAGGCATATACATACAACTACCATTAAGCAGATTCAGTAGGCTGTATTCATGCAGTTATTAACATAAATGCATATAACAATAATTTTTAAAGACCACAAATAAGAAGGAGGAGGAGGAGGTATACAGAAGGGTTTAAAGGGGAAAATGAAAAGGGAAATGATGCAATTATGTTTTAATGAAAAATAAAATACATTATAAAAAAGGATGTATACTATCATACTATCCTGACCTCTAACATGACCTCAGTTTTTCCTAGTTTTGTATTTTGCACAAACAGGACACTAAAGCTTAGATCCTTTGGCCCAGCTTTCAGTCAGTCCTAACTTCGGTGATTCGCTAGTAAAACTGTCCTCATTCATTGTACTGATGATAAAATTTCACCATGTGACTATTGCGCAATTCCTCTCTGCTTTCTATCATTGCTAGACATTTAGATAATGTGCGGTTTTGGACTGCTATAAATCGAATTGCTTTGAACACACTATTGAATGCTTTTGTGTGAGCATATGTATGTATTTCAATTAGGCATCTAAGTAGAAGTAGAATTGCTGGGTTTGGTTTACTTTGCTATTAAATATTTGATGTCAGCTTAATCAGTTTTGGAATAATGTCATGGTTTGAATATAAAACACTCATCAGAGGCTCATGTTTGAATGCTTAGCCTGCATTCTACGGTACTATCTTGGAAGTTTAGCTGGAGGAATTAGGTCACTGGCTATGGGCTTGGGAAAGTGTCTTGTTCTTGATTGTATCTTGTTTGACTCTACTTTTGTCCGTGAGATTTGTTTTGCATATCCTCCCTGTTATGATAGATGAGTCATTCTAAACTGGGAACCAACGTACAGGCCTTCTTCCTTAAGTCATTTATCAGGCAAGGAATAGAGTAATAAAAATGTAACTAGTACAAATGAACAAAAATGTTAGTACATGGAGTCAGTATGTAAACTTTCAGTTCTAATGTATAACTGTATCCAATAAGTATTATTTACATTTACTACGAATGCTATTATTCATACTTTAAAATTTTCACTTAAACCATAATAAATTATGACCCACAAATAATACCAACAAAATATGCAAATGCTGAAGACTGAACTTTTTATTTCCTTTTAATAGAACAATGCACATTTTGCTTTAAATATCATTTAAGAGAAACATATACAGAAAATATTCATCATTGAACTTGTTTTCTTTGAATCTTAAAATTAAGAGTCTGTCCAATCCTTCCATTGGGAGGCAAAATAAAAGAAAGAAATGAAAAGAAAAAAAAAGAATTCCACAGCCAATTATGTTTTCTTGTTGTTTTTATTTGTGTTTGTTCAATTATACATTGCTGAATAAACCTAGTCCCTCTAGCATTAACCTACTGAACTTAAAATGATTTATATGTGATCTAATCATATTTCCTGGTCCCAGGTCACTCTGTAGTCTAACTACGGATGCCTGTGTCTTATTTCCATGCGTTAGGTCTCAGAGATAACTAAATGCATGTCCAGCTTCCCTAATTAGAGTCACCAGGTCCCTGTGGTCTCCTCGCAGTGCCCTCTCTCCCTGCATCGTATCAATTTTGTAGCATGTTTTCCTCATGCTTTTCCCCGAAGCAACCTCTCCTTCAATTCCTCCTGTCCCTGCGGAATCTGCTTCAGCATTTGTTTATATATCAAAATAATTGGAAACTAAATTAATTCTCAGCTTCAGTTTTTCAATTTTGTGGCCTTCTACCCCCACCCCCCTCAGTCTTGGGACTTTGGTAATCATCAAGGACTTTGAAAACAGAAAGCACAGAATAGATACTGATTGATTAGTTGATGATTTAGTCTATGATTTTGTGATTGACTGACTAGCGTGGTTACTTTACTTCTCCTGGGTTCTCAGTATCTGATTATTATACTACACAGGGAGAGCCATTAAGTGTGTTTGCAAAGCCCACAGTCTCAATACCTCTGCTGCTTTTATTTAAGAGACTTGATAGAAAAACCAATATAAACCTCTGACTGTGTTCTTTAGAGAAAACATACATATCATGTTTCTTTATATACTAAACACATACGACTGTGTATTTATAGGCATATCTTGTATATATATACATATATCAATTTTTTCTTGTTTTGTTCTTGCATAACTTTAATTTTTATACATCTTATGAAACACAAAATTAAATATGAAAATAATATATATATTTATATGTATATATTAATACATGGATAGAGAGGGGAATCAGGGAGTCAGAGAGAGATACTGAGAGAGACTGACAGTTCTATAATTTCATACAGTTGAGAATAATGAAAGTAGCTCCTAAGATAGGAGTTAGTGACCTCCACGTTTTATACTCATGCTTTATGTGATGTCCTTCAAATTGGGTTCTATTTAGTCGAGTGACTTTTCTTTCTAAGTAACAACATGCAAATGACTGGTTTTGAGAGTATCTAATCTCTATATTTCTGGGAGTTTTCTACTGACTGAAAGCCCTTTCTGGCTTTCATAATGCATGTTGTCATACTTGAAGGGCTAAGGAAAAGTGAACTTAATACAGCCTCTTTACAACAGCCGTGTAGGAACTTGGTGCAGCATTGAATCTCAGTATTTTGGCTACGATCAAGTATTGTACTAACACTACCAGTCCAAAAGCCCTTGAAGAAATGGACTCCACAGGTGCATTGATTCGGGTGGATATCGAAGTTCAAAAACCCTCGACGAAATGGGTTATACAGGTGCATTGATTCTGTTAGATATTGATTCTTTCCCTATCAGCCTTCAGATGAGGCTGATTATCCTGGCAGATATGTTAATTATACCTTCTTAGAGACCCTGAAGTAAAGGATTCAGAGGAGTCATAATCCAAGGTTTCCAGAAGCTGAAACTTAGCGATTGTGTGGGGTTTATAGCAGTATTTTTGGTATAAGTTGTTATATTATAAAAGTCTTTTCTGGAAGATCACATCTGTGGAGTGTCTACTCAATACTCAACAATAGGACATCTGAAGTACGGGATCTAATTTGTTATTTAAAAACTGTTCTACAATTCAAAGCTTTGGAACAACGCTGATGGCAAAAGCAGAGGTGAATAAACTCTTCAGAAAGTCTAGCTCATCTTTCCAAGGTCATAAAGAACAAACATTGCAAATAAGCACTTCATGCCATCAAAAATGGAATGAGAGAACTGTTTTCATGGGTTAAGAAAGAGACAATAAAAAGAAATAGCCATTATATATGTATATTATACCTTAGGGATAAAAGAAAATTAGTTTAAATTCTCTTGAACTGAAAACATGTTCACAAATGAAGGTACACAAAAAATACAGAAAGAACTAGAAACCTGCTATTTTCTTTCTGAAGAAAATGAGAAGTTATTGCCTGAGAAGGTTTTGCAACAGATAGCACATTTCTCCAGGAAAGTAATGCTTCATATGGCTACCAGATGTCCAAGCTAGCTAGGACCACATCTAATAATAATGTGACTGAATTACTGCACACTTGTAATGAAAATAATGGGACATCAGACTCTTAAAATGATACGCATTAGATATAATGGCAAAATGAAGCCAATAAGGTAGAAAATCAAATTGCTTAACTAAATTATTTCTCAAGAAAACCACTTCTAATGGAAAATGTGTGGGGATTCTGGACTTTGGTGAGACCGTTTGAATTGGTATCAGGGGTTCCGCATTGTTATTTCTAACACCTTTACAAAATAACCCACTCTTGATACCAATCTATTGTTAGCACAAGTCTTGCTCATAAGAAACATGAATAGGGACACAGTGAGGTTAGGTGCTAGGTGGTTTTTGTTGTTGTTTAGACATAAGGCATTGAAAGGGGATTATAGAGAGGAAAAGAATTAAGAAAAAATGATACAAAGTGTCACAGTGGCTCGTTGTTTGAAGAAACAGGTTAGTTCAATGTACTGAGGATGGATTGTGTGAACACATAGGAATACTGTATAAATTGCATCGGCATAATCCCAGCCAATTTAGCCTCTTGGGTTCATCATTTTAAAACTGAGATGGTGGTGGATGCTTCTAATTGTACATCCTTATGTAGATGCCAATCCTGTTACTGACTACCACACTGACTGATGAATCTATGTAACCATTTTACGAGGAAAAAGGGAAGTCACAAGAAAGAAATTTGGATTATCTTCTTTTTATGAAAGTTGTTATCTGTTAAAGAAAGGTCTACCCGATAAAGGAATAAATGGGTAAGGTATTATTTCTGAATTTGCCTGTGATGGTGTTTCTGGAGGAGCCATCTTTGTGGACCTCACTGGGAAGACGTCTCTTCATTTTGTAAAGGCACATCCAGTCCAACAAGGGTCCTGTAGCTCAACAAGGTTGAGAAAAGTTGGCTGATTTCTCCAGACTTGGAACCCCTTTCCTGCTCTTAGACATTAGAACTCAGTTTCTCTTATCTTTGGGTTCTGTGACAAGCATGTATTGGACCTCCTTCCCCTCCTCCTCGTATGCTACCTACAATTCTCATTCCAAGGATTTAAAGTCTTAGCTCTTGATCTGGGGGTTAAGTTATTGCCTTCTATGGCTCTCTAGATTTCATTCAGATGACCTACTGTGGTAATCTCTCTGTTTCTGTCTCTGTCTATGTCTCTCTCTGTGTCTCATATTCATGTGTGTTCACACAAACATGAGCAGTTATTCAGACTATTAGAGTTCATTTTGGTTGTCAACTTGGCTGCATCTGGACTCAATTAAAACACAAACACCTAAGCACACCTGCGATATAAGTTTTGATTGGATCATTTGGAGTAAAGATCTGCCCTAAACTTTGGTCACCCCTTCTGAAGGCAGCCCCCATAAAAGTGCATGGAAGAAGGAAGTTTTACTCTTTTTTTGCCTGCGTCCCTTCACTCTTGCTGGAAAGATAATAAATGCTTTTGCTGAGATGTCCTTTCCCTTACTTGTTAGGAATGACAATGGAGACTGAAAACCAAGGAATCCTCTTAGACTCCAATACATATCGGGACTTCTGAGACACACAGACTTGTAGGCTGAGCAACTACTGGATTATTATGTTTTCTGTAGGCATACAGCCATTAATGTCTACAGACCAGTCAGGCCACATTCTGTAAGTTCATCTAATAAACCCTGTATAGAATGTATTTATTGACTCTATTAGTTCTGTTCATTTAGGGATCCCTCACTAATACACACATGTAATATAGCTTGCATGTTGAGACCAGAGCACAATATTTGATGTAAGTCTTTTCCTTCCTCACATTTTGATATGGATCCTCTTATTTATCTCATATATCAGCTAGATGCCTATGGACTTCTGGGGACTTTTCTGTCTGTGTCATTTGTATTGCCATAGGAGCCTGATATTACAGATGGTGTACTACTATGTCTGGACTTAAAAGGGTCTAGGACTCCAAATTCAGGTCCTCATGTAGCAAGAGTTTCCCACTGATCCATCTCTTACATCCCAACTGTTTTATCCCCATATATTCGCATGAATATTTCTTTCAATAAATTATCTATCATCTACCTATGTATCTATGTGTCTGTCTGTCTATTTGTCTATCTATCATCTATCTATCTATCTATTACCTATCATCTTTATATGTAATATATTTCATGAACATGTCAGTCTATCATATATCTGTTGTCTGTGTGCATATGTATCTATCCATTCATTCTATAGTTTCTATCAATGTATAGAACCTTAATACAGCCAGAAAAAGTGATAGACTTGGCCAAACAGGCTCTAAACTAGAACATGCAGCATAGGCTGATGAAATATCAACCATCCTTTCCTTCTTTTTGTAATTGCAGATACCTTACCTTGTGTGAACATCTTCATATGAGAAAGACAATATGAACTACTTTTTTACCAAAGAATTGTGGATGGAAACTGTAACTATCAGTTAAAGCATGTCTTCTCGTGGGAACTTTGAGCCATATATTAAAAGAAACCTATTGTATGACAGGGGCCTGAGACTCTAAATGGCTTCTTGGGACAGGTACCCACCCACCTGATTGTAAAAATGAAAGAAAGAAAATTCAAGACATCGTTATTTTTTTTTCTGCTGTGTAGTATTCCATTGTGCAGGCAAGTGGATGGAGATAGAAACCACCACTTTGAGTGAGGTTTCCCAGACACAGAAAGACAATCATCACATATACTTACTCATAAGTGAGTTTTAAACATAAAGCATAGAAAACTAGTCCACAAATCACAATCCCAGAGAACCTAGACAACAATGAGCACCCTAAGAGAGACACACATAGATCTAATCTACATGGGAATTAGAAAAATACAAGATCTCCTAAGCAAATTGGGAGCGTGGGACCTTGGGAGAGGGTTAAAAGGGAGGTGAGAGACAGGGAGGGGAGCAGAGAAAAATGTAGAGTTCAATAAAAATAAAAATATTTAAAAAAATGAAAAGAGGAGAAACCTGAAGTATGCTAACCTCCAAGAATATGGATTATAGCAGCTTCTGTCATTATTTGCAAATAGAAAACAAATAGAAACAAGGCAGGGATGCAGTGTAAATGAAGGCTGAATTTATGTTTACAAAATAGAAAGAAAAGAGGCTGTAGAAACGCATCCATGGTTAAGAGTGTTCATTGCTTTTGCACAGGACCCGAGTTTCATTCTCAGTACCCATGTTAGGTGGCTCACAGCCTGATGTCCTTTTCTGACCTCCACAGACACATGGATGTGTGGTGTGTGCACATGTGTGTGTACATGCACACAATTTAAAAATTAAAGCAAAATCTAAAACTAAATAACTAAAAGTCCAGACTCAGAGAACTGATAAAACATATGGTAATAACTTGTATACAAAAGTATTCCTTTTGGACCCTGTCAGTGCCTGGCTTTCCCTGTCTATTTATTGAAAAGCACCGCACTGGCAGCATGGTTTCCTAGGTCTAATCATTACATGCTAGGGTTCAGCATGCTTTCCAAAAAACTGCACAATCATGGATTCCCAAAGCTGCTGGGATGGCTCCCCATTGGAGAAGATTTAGTCAGCAGCAAAGTACAAGAGTGCATTTTCTGAAATATTTGCTTGGGAGCTCAAAATTTAAACTGTAGCCTTGGCCCAACCACGTGTCCAAGGTAATAAAAACTGCTTCTCTTGAAGATATAATATTAGAATACCCATTGTGTATATTTTTCCAATTAATTAGACTTTAATTACTTTGCATAGAATCTATAAAAGAGTCATCAAAGTTTCCAAGATGAGAACATGCTGGTACATATTCCATTTACTTTCTGTAGAGCTATCTCCCCATGAAACTTAAAAAAAAAACAATGGCCAATTTAATTTTCTGCTGTTGAGTTTTATAAAAGACCCAACAGAGGCTACTATCTCTAATTTTTAATAGAGACAACTCTATTTGGAAATGTAAATGCTGAAAAAGGGAACACTATGTTAATCAAGTGTTTATCATATTTATCATATTTATCCCAAAATCCATTCTATGTCTCTTTCTTCAAATTCTTACATATATTTACACACACACACACACACACACACACACACACACTTGTAAGACCGCATCACTATTCATTCAAGCAAGGTTAAAAGATGCAAACAAAGCCAAGCCTTTTAGTATAAGAACCTAGGAAGTCAAGCTAGGAAGTTTTCAGTTCAAGGCTACCCTGGCATGTAAACTGAGACTTTACATGTGTCAAAAGATTAAGAAGATATAGTAGCATAAAGTTAATTTTTAATCTTCTCATTTCCAATATTACTAAGTTTCTGAAGTTATAAAAGGGAACAACTAAAATGTTCACATAAAATCATTAAGAGAATGTACTTGATCTTAAATGTTGAAAATATGATGCAAAACACTTAAGAGTGTAAATATAAAAATGAGATAAAATACTTTCTTATCGAGTAAATTGCGTACAGTCAACTAGTAGGTGAGCCTTAAGTCCCACCGATGTAAATGTTAATGATGGATATCTGAGAACTGAAGGAGAGAATGCTGAAAGTCATCTAAGGTTGAACCCTATCATTTTCTCCATTAAAACACTGATGACAAAACAGGGTGGAACAGCTTTTATATACTATCCTAATTATATTCAATTTGGTAAATAGAAAACATTAGCATTTTGAGCAATAGAGCAGACCAAATTGGAAGCTAAATAAAGAGCGCAATGTGAAATTAAAATCCATCCGATTCCATCAATTCACCATGGTTGAAATACACACTTACCCCAAGGTACCCAGTTACCCTTGGGGGTGTCTCAAATCTCTCCCCACCCCCCGCACTTTGATGATGTGAGATGCTAAGCTGGGAGAAAATTAGCTCACTATTTTGCTTTTAGATTTGAATTTCTGATTTTCAACCTTGTACTATACACTGTGGTTATAATTCATATTTTCTAACCAAAGCCACTTGGATTTACTTCATAATACTGTCGGGTACATTTCTGTAGCCTGAATTAGTTTAATGTTTCTGACAATGAATTTCCAAGTAATTGAAATGGCTTCACTCCATGATATGTCTCTCAGGGCACTCTTGGAAATTAAATGTTACTTCTCAACAGTTATTTGCTTACTTCATCCTCATTTTATTAAATAATCATAAAAACCTTTCAAATTTAAATATGCATGCTCTGTTATCTCAAAGGTCTGGCAAGATGGAGCGGTTGGATGAAACTCAGCCAACTCCTGGTCTTCTTGCACCTTGGAGGATTTTCTGTTTTCATTCAAGCATATCCCAAGTCATGAGCATCTCGGAGATGGCTGCCTCAAACTCACTAGGGTCTTACCTTATTTGCACTAGGACAGCAGAAATTGCATCTGATTAGAGCTAGCTCAAACCCTTCTACAATGTCGGGAACACCTCACACAATTAATAGACAAGAGAGTAAATTGGTCTTTCACTTGCTGAAGAAAAGTTTGGCACAAAATTTATTCTGATTGAGGAAACAGAGAGACAGGTATCCACTCTTCTGTAGGTGAGGATTAAATGCTTTATCAGGTCCAATTTGTAACAAAAGGCCTGCTTCTCATTGTAGGAATGTTTCTTTGTGCATGTCTTGTTATACAATCTTAGAATTCAAATTGGAAAATATAGTCCTTGTTTGAAGTTGACTCTTGAGACATGATATGACTTATACAACTGTTCAACTGTTGAATTCCTAGCTCCCCTGCTCCACAGCAGTGTAGAGTGACACAGACTTGGTGAGCTGTGGAGGTGGGCACTACCGTGGGGTACTAAAGCCATCTCTTTATTTCTACCTCCTACATCATAGCTTTGAAGCTTCAAGTTCCCCCAAACCAAAATAAGGGCAACTGCACATGATTTTATGAAGTCAAAAGTCAGTTTTAGAGCACTCAGAGTATAAGAAATGGTAACACTGATCATTCTTATAATGACAATACAAATCTGTGATTGCTCGTATTAATATTTCTAGTAGTCTGACTAATTCAAGTCGAATTGCATTATAGCTCAATTGGGTATGCTATTGGAAAAATTTACATTTCAGTCCCTTTAGTTTGTCCACTACACATGGTAATTTTTTTTTCATCTAAAGCACAAAACGAAGGCTAGGTATTTCCACAAAGATGGCCGTGTGTATTAGCTCATGGAATTAGAGAACTTGCTTTCTGGTCCCAGTTGTTCTTCTCTGGGTCTACTGAGGAACTCTAGGCAAGGAAACCCATCTTTCCATTCCATTAGGAAAGGAGGGCAGGGAATAGACGTCTTTACCTGTCACATCAAGGCTGGATCTATGTAATTATTTCAAAGACAGTGCGAGAGTGGCTGCAGTATTGTCCCTTAAGTACTTGGCATTCCTTGGAAAAAACATCATGTAATTGGACTTTAATAACTTGGAGAAAAATGCATCCTACGGCCATAAAATGTTTCTCTCCAACATTAGATCTAGGCAAGTTATTATGATTACCTCTTAAAAAGTGTTCGGATTTACGGATGTGTGATTATAAAGTCCATTACAGAGGCAAGAGCAAGAAAAAAGATGCCAAAAAGGTACAGAAAGAACGGAGAGAAGCCTGATGCTCAACACTTTCACTCCTGAGTATTTTAGGCAGAGGAGTGCTTTTATCACTTGCATTGTCAAGTTCAGTAGGAGAATTGTTGAACAAGGAGCCCTGCCCTGAATACAATTTCCACCTCCCTGCTTCCCTTCGATTGTATTTCAGAAGTCTGTTTAAGGGAGCTCTATCTTTACTCTTAGGCAAGAACAAGGATAAGGGAGTGAAACCTTCTGGCTCCAGCTGTTCAGTTCCCACTGAGCTCTGTGATTCCCACCAAGTACATCCATCAAACTTGAAGTACTTTCTGCAATGGTTGTTCAAGGTAGAGAACGCATAACAGTATGATTCTTGACGTTGGTTGAAAATGGCCTGGGAGGTAACTTCGGGTGCATGGGGGGGTGGGGTGGGAGGGTTGATGGAAGGGGAGAGGGTTAGAGAGAAGGGAGTAGGGGAGGAATGGGGAAAGCTCGGTGGCCTGGGATCGGGGGGAGGGAGGAAGGATGAATATGGGATCAGGGAAGAATATATTTCCACTAAGGGAGTCATTTTAGGGTTTACAGGAGACTTGATTATATATGGGATCCCAGGTCCAAGGAGAGATCCCCCAGATTGTTCTCTGGACAGAGGAGAGGGTGCCTGAACTGGCCGTGGCCCATAACCATACTAATGTATATTTTGCTTATCACCATAGATCCTTCATCTGTCGAAGGACGGCGATACAGACGGAGACCCACATTGGAGCACCGGACTGAGCCCCCCGAGGTCCAAATGAGGAGCAGAAGGAGGAAGAACATGAAAAACGAAATCAGGACTGCGAGGGATGCTATATCACCCACTGATACAAGGGAACGGATCTAATGAGAGTTTACCAAGGCCAGTTGGACTGGGATTGAATGAGGACGTGATCTAACCAGATTCTCGGAATTTGGCCGGATTCTCTGAATGTGGCTGGCCCGAAGTCTTTCTGAAAAGCCATTGACTATGATACTGGGACTTGTTTCCTCTGCATATACTGGATTTTGGGGATCCAGTCTGTTTGGATACTCACCTTCCTGGACCTGGAGGGAGGGGGGAGGAACTTGAACTTCCCACAGGGCAGGAAACCCTGACTGCCCTAAGGGACGAAGAGGGAGGAGGAGAGGGAGTGGGGGGAGTGGGAGGGTGTTGGGAAGAGGGGTGGAAATGGAAACTTTTATAATTTAATAAAATTTACTTTAAAAAAAAAAGAAAAGAAAATGGCCTGGGAGAGAAGACTGGGGACCATGTTGTTGCTTACATGAACGTTGATGACGTCTAGCCATTTATATCCATCTCATTCCTCATTCCCTACCCCATGTCATTGCTATTGATAATTTTGAAGACTAATAAACGTGGAATATTAAAATATCAGGACTGATTTTCTAGAGCATCCTGGATAAAATTTTCTTAGTCTTTAGAGAATAGCCTACATATATAACTCAAACCAGCCTTAGGGTAATGTTAAATCTGTTATCATAGAACAGCCACAGGAAGGAGTCTGCTTCTTATATGCCATAACTCATCAAAAAGTGAGACTGAAGCTTTCCTGGGCTGCCTATGGATGTTCTGTCATGTGAGCTGTCTACAGGTTTTTCTTTAGCCCTACTCAATCTAGATTTTCGGTACTTGCAGCTGAAAGGATCATAACTCTACAGGAATTCAAGTTAAAGCTTTCCTCATTTCAGACAACAATTCTCTCAGATTTTTACTTAAAACAGAGACTCAGGGTTAGCCTTTGAGGATTCTGTCGCACTGATTCTGTTTGGAGCTTACCTTGTCTTGGTTTCGTTTTTGTCACATTGACCCAGCTAGGGTGATCTAGGAGAAGGAACGTCATTTGAAAGAATACACCCACCAGACTGTCCTGAAAGCAAGTCTTTAGGGCATTTTTCTTGATTAGTGGTTGGTATGAGAGAGATCAGCACACTGGAGGCAATGCTGCTTCTGGGCAGGTGGTGGTGGGTATAAAGGAAAGTTTAGCTGAGCAAGCCAGAATTAGCAAACCTGTAAGCAAGCACTCCTCCGTGGACTTTGCTTTAGTTTCAGCCTCCAGGCTCCTGCCTTAAGTTTCTGCCCTGCTTTCCCTTCATAACAAACTGTAAGCCATCAGATGAAGTTAAGCCTTGTCCTCCTTAAGTTCCTTCTGGCCATGGCGTTTAACACAGCAAGCGAAAGAAAGCTCTGAAAAGCTTTTCCTGAGTACCCAGCTGATGCTCATGCTCAGAAGCAGTTTGCATTTTGCTTTGGTTGCTAGGAGACCAACAAGCATTAAAAGTAGACCTGGCACTTGACTTAGCCTGAATGAGATAAAGGCAGTTTACTCAGAGTTGGGCATGGATGTTTTGGTTTTCCATCTGGGGTGGGGGGAGTGAAAACATATTTCCCATATTGGGGATACCAGTAAGATACCGCCCCTGGGACTGCTTTCATCTTTACAGTGAGGATACTAGAGAAGGGAAACAGCCCCTGTTTCTCATGATAATCTTTAAAATTGGAAATGTTAATGTATTTTGACTTCTGATCTAACTTTTTTGCTTCAGCAACTTATGAGATTTCTGTAATGGCAAATTCTTTTTATTGAAAAAATTGAAATATTCCATAAGCACTATTATAACTCATTTATGCAAAACACTGATTTCTTCTTTAGGTTTCCTGTATTGTTTTCCAGAGAACTTGACCCATATACCTCAACTGTGATTTGATTTTAAATTAATTAATTTTTTCTTTGCCATTTTGATACATGTATATATTTAATTCTAATTAGTTTTATCTTTTTCTTCTCTTATTTTCCTTTTCTTTTTTGGTCCCTTTATCCACATTCAAGTATTTTTATTTTACAACCCTCTGAATTTACCCAGGACCTTCTGTGTGGCCATGGTTCTTGAAACTTTCCACCAGAGCCTGAAGTGCTTACCTGTACATGCTAAAGACACTGATTCTTAAGTCTTTATAGCAAATCAATAAAGCACTAAATCAGTAAATCAGAGGAGTATGGCCTTGTGAACTTCTCCTTCATCCATGAGTAACTAGTGGATAGTTCCATTCTTGTGCTGGCTAAGTGCAGAATCTTCAGATGCTATGTATAAGATAATGTTGCAGTGATGGTATCATACCTTCAAGATGACACTTAACTTACATTATTTCTGTCCTTTCTTTTATGATTTCCTGAACTTTAGAGGACGTGGTAGAAATGCCTATAACGGGCTGATCATTTACCCTTTTCTTATTCTCAGAGCCTTGGGCAGTCACAAGTATCTGCTTTCACCACTGACTACTATAGAGAAACTTCTCGAATTAAGGGTAAGTACAGCCTCAAATCTGATTACTGCATAACTGAAATGAATGATAGAAATAGCCAGTTACATCTAGAGAAATTTTAAAAGAATAATTGCAGTTTAAAATGGGCAATGTTTTAACTTTTTATTATATTGCAATTTTATTACATCTATAATCACTGTTTTCTTTTTTGAAATATGTTCTTTTTGGGGGTAAGTATTTTGCTTAAACTTTCACATCACAGCCTACTATTCAGAGAAGTCCGGGGTCTGGGAAGGAACTCAACCAGAAACCTAGAGGCAGGAACTAAAGCAAAGACAATAAAGTAGTTCCCCATGACTTGGTGAGCTTGCTTTTTTATACAGCTTAAGACAACTTGCCCATTAGTGGCCCCTCTCACATCAATCATTAATCACTTAATATATGTGAATATAAACAATACTAAGTATATTATTATAATAATTTAGTTGCCTATAGTTCTTTGTGTAGGGATGAGGCCTCTTAGGCCTACCTTTGTCCATGTTAACATGTCTACTATTGCTATTCTCATTCAAATCATGTTTAGGGAGTCATGCTCGTGAGACTTTATGGGGGTAACTTCTGATACTCCTAAAACACACAATCTCCCAGTAAAATCCTTGTCCCTCTGGGTTATACAGTCTTTCCATGCCCCTCTTCTAAAATGATCCCTGAGCATTAGGTTCAGTAGTTGTATTGTAGATGTATCATCTGTGTTTTGGTTAGTCCTGTTTTTCTGTGATGGTCTCCATCTGTTGAAAGTGAAAATCACCTTGCTCTCTTTCAAATTTGGTACCTTTTGTAAAATAATTTCTGTTACATACCTATATGTATATGCATATAAATATATTTCCCTAAATATATAAATACAACTTGCTCAGTCTGTATTACGTTGCTTGTTATATTTCACTTTTGACTGTTTAGTATTGGATAACCATGCTGTGGAAACCCCTTCAGCCAATAGCCTTTAAGATACTGGCCCACTTTGGGCGTGGTTTCATGTACTATAAATGCAGATGAAAAGAGTGCTTGGGCCTCTTGGCTGCTGGATTCGGATCTAGTTCACAGTGCATGCAGAGGACTGCAGATCACTACTCACTCTATGAGTTTATCTCCAGATAAATAAACTTGCTATACTCCATTTCTGGCTATTGTGGGACTCTTTTGTATGCCAACAAATCCACCATGGATCCACTGAAGACCTAAAAATAAGTTTGAGAAAAAAAGAGGGCTTCTAGACTCTCAAAAAAGGGAGACTAGTGCAACTTCTTGGTAACCGTATGTTTTTGTTTTTTGTTTTTTGTTTTTTTTTTCAGATAGACTCTGCTGGTTGGAAGCAAAGAAGAGGCTTCTTTTTGAGCTGGCTTCCTGGTTTGTGCTGGTCCTGTCACGGGGCACTTCAATGGAGTCTGTAAGCAACATGTTATACAATGATTATTTATAAACGTGTGTTTTCATTTAAATGGTGTTGATTATAAGTGGTTAATGATCACAGTCAATTTCCAAAAAAAAAATAAGACGGTTATGATATTGAGATGAAACCTTTGCATTGGTATGGATCTTGGCTATTGATACACATTTAAGAATGATTTTCTTATGCTGTGTGTGTATATTTCTGTTCTTGTTTAAGGTATCATGTTTGTACAGCTCATTCAAAAATGTAATGTATAATTAAGAAATATTTATTAATAGGTAGTCATTTATAATAGTTAAAATTGTAGTCATATTATATAGGTTTTCTAGATATTTCAGATAGGTAGGTATTCTTCAAGCACTTCAAAGAACTGTAGAATATGATATTTAAGTAATTTAGGATTCTGTTGCCATGAGACATGATTGCTCATGGCAGGATTGATCTATTCCCTAGAGAATGCTGGACACCAAAGTCACTCCACACAGAACTTGCTTTCTTCTTGGCAAAACTGGCCTTTGGACAAAGAACTGTCCCTGCCTCAACTACCGAGAAAATGCATGGTGTCCAGATTGGACAAGCAGGATACAAGCAAAAAGACTACCAAACCTCACCAAGACAGAATAAGATGGTTTTTTAAATGAGACTTTGGGTGATTGCCCAGATAGCTGGTTGTCTCTGTAATTTCTTGTACCTTCTGTAAGTTACTTGATTGAACTTTCTGTTTACTCAAGTAATATTATTTCCCTTCTCAGGTCTTTGATGGGGTTTAAGACTAGATAGTCATAGTTATTTTCCTCTCATGACTTAGTCAAGCCATTTTTAATATAAGACTTAGACTCCATAGGATAGTATAACTATTGAAACATTTAGCATAGGTTTCTTGTTTGATGTTGCTTATGCTGGTTATAATTGTAATTTTTATGTATGCCTCTTTATTACCTTGTACAATACTTGATATTTGGTTTTACTGTACATAGTTTTATATTGGGCTTAGAATTCTCTTATTTAGAAAAAGGGAGAGGGGCTGTGGGAACTCCTTCAGTCAATAACTTTTAAGATACTCACCCACTTTGGATGTTGTCTCATGTACTATAAATACAGACAAAAAGTTTCTGGGGCATCTTGACTGCTGGATTTGTTTCCCAGTTCTCATTGCATGCAGAAGACTGCAGATCACTACTCCTGTGAGTTTATCCCCAGATAAATAAACTTTTGTTATTCTCTATTCCAGGCTATTGTGGAACTCTTTTGTATGCCAACATAACCAATTGGTGTGTTCTTTCCTAGGAAAGACTATTTCCCTGGCTCTCATAATTTCTTAGGTGTCTGTAAATTTTTTTTTGAGTAGGCTCAAGCCCTCTTGGGCTTTCCTCTATCCATCTTTGTTATTGTCTTTGTTCAGCTCATGTTAGGGCAGTCATATTGGAGAGACTTTATGGACCTAGTTTCTGTCATTACTAATAGACACAATCTCACAGCAAACTTCCTGATCCTTTGGCTCTTACAATATTTTTACTACTTCTTTCAAAATGTTCCCTGAACCTTATGTGTGAGAGTATTTGTAGATAGACTCACTGAGACTGGGATCCCTAACTGTATTTTGATTGATTGTGATTTTCTTTTTTTCTAAGAAGATTATTCTTATCTCATGTATTGTATCTTAACCATGGTTTCCTCTCCCTCCTCTTCCTCCAATCCTCAGTACCTTCTCTCACAGGACTGCCCCTCCTCCTTTCCCTTCAGAAGAGGGCAGAGCTCTCAGGGATATCAATCAAACAAGGAATGTCAAGTTAAAACAAAACTAGGTACTTCCACTCATATTAAGATTAGACAAGGCAAGCCATTAGGAGGGAGAAGATATTAAAAAGCAGTCAAAGGAATCAGAGACAGTACCTACTCACACTGTTAAGAGTCTCCCGGAGCCCTAAACTATACAACTGTAACATATATGCAGACGACATGTGCCAGACCCATACAGGCTCCTTGATTGTCTTTTGAGTTTCTGTGAGGCCACATGGGTCATGGTTTGTTCATTCTGAAGTCCATTTTCTTATATTATCTTGACCCTTCTGGATTCTACAATCCTCTCTCTTCTGCAGGATTCCACTAGTTCTGCCCAATGTTTGACTCTAAGTATCTGTATCTGCTCTCATTGGTTGGTGGATGAAGCCTCTCTGGTGATGGTTATCTTTTGTTATAATGTACCGGTACAGTAGAATATGATTAGGAATTATTTCATTAATTTCTCTTGCTCTTTACTTCCTTTTTTCTTCCTTCCTTCCCTTCTTTCTTTCTTTCTTTCTTTCTTTCTTTCTTTCTTTCTTTCTTTCTTTATCATGTTTGATTTTATCATTGGTTTCTGGATTATCCAGACTCTGGTTCCTAGCCATCCAGACAATGTCTGAAATGGCTCCTTCTCGGGGCATGTGTCTCAATTAAGGCCAGTCATTGGTTGGTCACTCCCATAAATTCTATGATACCTTTACCCCAGCACATCATGGAGACAAGTTTAGTCATAGGTCAAAGGTTTTATGAATTGATTGATATCTTAAACACTTCACTAGAAGTCTTGTGTGGTTACAAAGATGGCCAGTACATATTCTCCATTACTCTCCATTACTTGGAGTGTTTACTAAGTTCACCCTCGAGAATCTCTCAGAGTTTCCAATTGCACTGGGTTTCTACCTTCCCTCCAAAATGCCCTCTAATTCCAATCGTCTCTCTCAGTACACACTCTCTCTCTCTCTCTCTCTCTCTCTCTCTCTCTTTCTCTCTCTCCCTCTCTCTCCATACTCTCCCATGCCTAATCTTTCCTGTTTCCATCCCTGCAGGATCCCAGTCTATGTATGAAATTTGTTTTATCTGATTTCTCCTACCTAGAGGTATCCAAGTGTCCCCCTGTAGGACCTTCTTATTACTTAACCTTTAGTTCTTGTTCATGTAGATTGTAGCATAACTATCCTTTACTTTACAGTTAATAGATAATAATAGATAAGTAAGTACACACAATGTTTATCTTTCTGGGTCTGAGTTAACTCAGTCCAGATGAGTTTTTCAAGTTCTGTTAATTTTCCTGAAAATTTCCTGGTATCATTATCTTTAATACCTGAGTAATACTACATTGTATAAATGTGCCACATTTTCTGTATCCATTATTTGGTCAAGGGATGTCTAGGTTGTTTCCGGTTTCTGGATATCATGAGTAAAGTTGGTATGAACATAGGTATTCAAGTGTCCTTGTGATATGGTGGAAGATTGTTTGGGTATCTATCCAGGAATAGTATATCTTGGTCTTGAGGTAGATCAATTCCAAACTTTCTGAGGAATCTCCACATTGATTTTCTTAGTGGCTGTGCAAGTTTGCTTTCCCACCAGTAATGGGGAAATGTTCCCTTGATTCACATCATCACCAGCATTCGCTGGCACTTCTATTATTTATCTTAGCTATTCAGACAGTTATGGGATGGATTCTATAAGTGTTTTTGATTTGTATTTCCCTGAAAGCTAAGGATGATAAATATTTCTTTGTTTCTTAGCCATTTTTGATTTCTCTATTGAGAATTCTCTTTTTAGATCTGTACCCCATTTTTTAATTATATTATTTGGTTTGTTGACATCTAGCTTCTTGAGTTCTTTATATATTTGAGAAATTAGTCCTTTATCAGATGTGAAGTTGGTAAAAATATTTTTTATCATTCCACAGACTGCCATTTTGTCCAGTTCACAATGTCTCTTATGTTACAGAAGCTTTTCAGTTTCATGTGGTCTCATTTATTATCAGCCTTAGTGTCTGCACAATTGGTGTTCAGTTCAGAAAGTTGTCTCCTATGTCAATGAATTCAAGACTCTTTCCCATTTTATCTTTTATCATATTCAATGTATCTGGTATTATATTGAGGTCTTTGATCCACTTGGGCTTAAGTTTTGTGCAGGATGACAAATATGGTCTATTTGCATCTTCTACATGATGACATTCAGTTAGACTAGAACCATTTGTTGAGAATGCTTTCTTATTTCCAATTTTATATTCCTGGCTTCTTTGTAAAAATCAAATGTCCATAGATGTGTAATTTATGTCTGTGTCTTTGATTCTATTCCACTGATCATTTATCAAGTAGTTGTCTGTTTTTATGTCAATAATATGCAGTTTTTATTACTACAGCTCTGTAGTACAGCTTGGAATTAGGTATGTTGATACCTCTGGAAGTTCTTTTATCATTCAGAATTGTTTTAACTACACTGATTTTTTGTTTTTTCATATGAAGTTGAATATTATTCTTTCAAGAATTGTGTTGAATCTGTAGATTGCTTTGGGTAGGATGGTTATTTTTAATGTGTTAATCCAATCAAACATGGAAGATCTTTTCATCTTCTGATATCTTTTTCAATATCTTTCTTCAAAGACTTACAGTTATTGTCATACAGATCTTACATTTGCTTGGTTAGAGTTAAACCAAGATTTATATGTTATCTATGGCTATTTAGAAAGTGTTGTTTCCCTGATTTCTTTCTCAGCCTATTTATCATTTGTGTATAAGAGGTTTACTTAATTTATTTTAACTTAATCTTGTATCCAGCCACTTCACTAAAGATGTTTATCAGCTGTAGAAGTTCCCTGGTGGAATTTTTAGAGTCACTTATGTATACTATCATATCATCTGCAAATAGCAATGCCTTCACTTCTTCCTTTCCAATTTGTAGCACCTTGATCTCCCTTAGTTGTCTCTACTCCAGCTAGAACTTCAAGTACTATATTGAATAGGTATAGAGAGAGTGGAGAGCTTTATTTTGTTCTTGATTTTAGTAAAATTGCTTTGAATTTCTCTCCATTTAATTTGATGTTGGCTATAGGCTTCTTATTAATAGCCTTTATATGCTTAAGAATGTCCCTTGTATCCCTCATCTCTCTAAAATTTTTATCAGGAGGCAGTGTTGGATTCTATCAAGGGCTTTTTTCATCTTCTAATGAGAACGATCATATGTTTTTTCTTTCAGTTTGTGTATATGGAAGATTGCATTGATAGAATTTTGTATGATGATCCATCCCTGAATCTCTGAATTGAAGCTTACTTGGTCATGGTGGATGATCTTTTTTGATGGGTTCTTGGATAATGTTTGCAAGTATTTTATTCAGTATTTTTGTATCAATTTTCATAACAGACATGGTATGTCATTTTCTTTCCTTTGTGAATCTTTATGTGGTTTGGGTATCACAGTGACTGTGGCCTTATAAAATGAATTAGGCAAGTGAAATATGTTTTTAATTGAAATGGAGATGAAAAAAGTATAGAAATTCATACTTTTAGACCAACTTCTAAATCAGTCACTCACTGAATAGCCATTAACTGAGCATTTTTTAAGAGTGGTACTATTTGGGGCTCTGAGAATAAAGAAGCAAAGAAAACCCCTTCCCCTTAAAGCAACCACGTTAGTAGAAGTGTAGAGATAGCTTTTTCTTTTCTAACACGAATTCAGGAATCATTTATAATTGACAAATGATAAAAATAAATCTTGCATTTTTAAGACAACCCATTTTACTAATTGTGCAAAAGTTATACAACCTCCAGCTGTCATCTATGTGCTGTTTGTTCTTATATGTAAAACTCACTATATCTTATGCTATATTTTCAAATACACATAGCTTTCTTGTAATGTGCCATGGTATCATCCTAGATAGATGCATATTATCTGCAATATTGTGAATGTCTTAAGACTTGGCTTCCCCATATTTGTACTGCACATAGTTCACATCCTATGAAAGAAAACACAAACACAAGCTAGCTTCATAAAATTAGATTCTATTTGAGCAGTTCATACTTCCAAGAATCCAGATTAATGGCAAAATAGAGCTAATAATTCATAAATGCTTCTCAGCAAACACATCAAGTTATTATGAAGTCAATGGCAGGATCATTTTCTACTAACATACCAAAATGGGTCTTTATTATTGGAGACTGACTTTCCCTTTGGCTCAGGTACATATGTGTTGTTTCTCTAAGTTAGGGGAATTGATGTTTCTTACATAGGAAAACAACTCATCTATTTAGAAGTCATTTTACAGGAGTGCCCATTAATTTAACCATATACCATAACTAGGATCAAAAATTCAGTAGTCAAAGCAGCCCCAGGGGTGCCTGCATTTCATGTGTGCTTTGATGTTTGAATTTTTTAACATGTTTTTTCTCAGATTATTTTTGCAAAAGACCTGAAATTCACAGTAGTATAAATACCAAAGGAGAAACTGTGTATAAACATTTATATATAATACATTAATGTGTCATTCTACAAACCTTATTAGGGGAATCAAATTATTTTTACTCTATATTGAAGAAATCAAACTTTTTTATGATTTAATTTACTTTTCAGTGTCAAAAATAAATAAGGATGAAAATAAGAATGGTAGCATCTTTTATGTCTTTTTATTTCTGGAATATAGTATTCACTCTTATCTTCTTTCGCAACTCACAATAGCTAGTAAATGGAGGCACAATTAAGATACCACACACACACCACATACAGACGAAAGATCCGAGAAGTGGATTTATATAGAACTATTGGACATTTTATTTTACAGACAAACACTGCCCCCCAACCACAGTGGCTACAGGGATAGTTTTGTAATTAAGATATATAAAGATAATACTGAATTGTGAAGTCAAAGTGAAATTTCATTGATTCTTTGCTTAAGGGCACAGGAGCAAAATTTGAGGATTCTATAACTATGCTTAAGTAAAATTAACACATTGGGCTGAAGTGATGACTCAGTAGGTAGGAACACTTTTTACTTTTGAAAAGAGTCTGTGTTTAGATTTTAGCACCACATGGTGGTTTGCAACCCTCTTTAATTTCAATTCCAGAGGATCTACTGCCCTATTCTCTTCTCCACGGCCGTTGCTTGCACATAGAGCACAGACATGCATGTAAAACACCCACACATAAAAAAATAAAAAAAAAATCTTTTAAATCAAGTTATAAATACGTTGAATGATTAAAATAAGCTAAACTTGATGTATTTGAAGCTTTGTTCATATTAAATAAGGCAATTTGCAGCTCTACATGGTGTTGCTGAAAGATTTAAAAACATAAATTTAAAATATTGTATCTTTGCACTTTTGTAACATTTCATTACAATGAATAAGGAGGTTTAAGTTACTGGGAATACATATATGTAAGGTTGATATTAGTGCTTAGAGTGTAACTTGGAGGAGTGAGTTGTTTGCTTCCGCAACAATTGTTCTGGAAATGGATCTTTGTATTGTTTTTATAACTATAGATTCAAGTTGGACAAGTATTGCTTATAAAATATTAATAATGAAACAGGCATTTTTTTTCTCCTGTCATAATGAAGAGAGTATGGACATGAAGTATATTGCTATATTGTGATGTTCAACTTTAAGAATAATTATTGCCAGGCTTTTCATTATGGCAAACACAAGGGAGGGAAATGCAGGAAGCAGGATGGGCAGGGATGTTGTGAAAGGTACCACTAAACCTATCTTAATGACTCAGAGATGCAAACTCAACTGCCTTGTGCATCTTACCTTCATCCACTGGAAAAAACAAATACAACACAACACATCGAAAAAAAAAAAACTTGTGAAATGTATTGTTAACCATATTGGAAAGGGTTAGGAGCTTGCAACCTTATCAGGAAAGAAATACATTTGTTCCCTTGGAAGGCCCTCTGAGTTCTATCACTGGTTAGCCTTTTCCCAATCATGAAGGTGTTTGATTTTGATCTCTATTTTCCTTCAGTCACAGTCCCTCCTGTTCAGCACTCACAGCCTCCCCAATGAGAAGCATCCCTGTGATGTGCGCTGTTGTAGAACGGAAGAACTAGAGAACAGCATCTCTGCTTCCACTACAAGGCAGCACCACTTCAAAGAGCAGAGACATCGATTTGCTCTCAATCAAAGGCAAATATTTGCTGTTATAAAAAAGGGATTTTTCATTTTTAGCAAACATATTTGCCTACTTCTCCAGTCCCAACTACAATACCCCAAGCTTTCTGTAAGCCAGAGCAAACTCAACCTCTCCTTCTCTTCCCATATGTCAGATTCGTGTCTGCAAGGAAGCGGCTTTCCATACACTTTCTGATGTTGCAGGTATTTTTCTCTCACTGCTACAAAACGGCATTTATGATGCGCTGATGTAACCATACCTAGAGAATGGAAGATGATTTTATGACATTTGGAAATGGAAGCATATAAACAATATAGAGATACTTCTTATGTAAAATATCCTCCGACACTGAGCAGGAATGAATGTTCCCTTATTTTACTAAAATGACGGAGAACAATATATTTCATTTTAAATTATTTTTTATTTAAATGTTTTTTTCATTTTACATACCAACCACAGTTCAGCATCTCTCCCCTTCTCTTGCTCCCTCTCACCATCCCCCCACCGAACTCTTCATCTACTCCTCAGAATGGGTAAGCCTTCCCATGCCGAGTCAACAAGAATCTGACAAATCAAGGTGAGGCAGGTCTAAGTTCCCCCACCCTATATCGAGATTCAGCAAGGTATCACTCCATAGGGAATGGACTCTAAAATGTCAGTTTATGTACTAGGGATAAATTCTTGAAGTCAGGAATGGTGATGCCTCCAAAAGTTTCTTTATTGTACAGGATAGTTTTGGCTATAATGGATATTTTGTTTTTTTTCCATTTGAAGTTGAATATTGGTCTTTTAAGGTCTGTAAAGAATTGTGATGTGATTTTAATGTGGACTGCGCTGAATCTGTAGATTGTTTTTGGTAAGATTGCTATTTTTACGATGTTGATCTTACCTATTCAAGAACTTGGTACATCTTTCCAATTTCTGATATCTTCTTCAGTTTCTTTCTTCAGAGACTTAAAGTCTTTGTCATACAGGATTTTCTTTCACTTGTTTTGTTAGAGTTACTGCAAGATAATTTATGTTATTTGTATCTATTGGAAAAGGTGATAGTGCCCTGATTTTCCTTTTCAGCCTGTTTATCATTTGTGTTTAAGAGGGCAACTCATTTTTTTAAAGTTAATATGTATCCTGCCACATTGCTGAAGGTGTTTATCAGTTGTAGGAGTTTCCTGGTAGAATTTTTGGTGTCACTTATACATACTATCATATGATCTGCAAGGAGAAAATTTTGGCTTCTTCCTTTGCAATTTGTAAACCATTGATCTTCTTGTTGTCTTTCTGCTCTGGCTAGAACTTTGAGTACTATAATACTCAAATAATATAATAATATAATGAGAGAGTAGACAGCCTTGACTTGTTCCTAACTTAAGTGGGATTGCTTTTTCTTTTCATTTAGTTTGATGTTGACTATTGGCTTGCTGTATATTGCCTTTATCATGTTTAAGGTATGTTACTTGTATCCCTAATCTCTACTAGACCTTTATCATGAAGTGTGTTGGGTTTTGTCAAAGGCATTTTCAGCTTCTAATGAGATGATCATGTGTTTTTTTTTTGAAATTTCTATTTATAAAGTATATCACATTGACAGATTTTTGTATGTTGAGTCATTCCTACACCTCAGGGATTAAGTCTACTTGATCATGGTGAATGAGTTTTTTTGTTTTGTTTTGTTTTTTTTTCATTCGAAAATTTACACTTCCTCCCCTTTTCCCAGTCCCCTCCTGCTCCCCACTCACCCTCCTCCCTCTCCTTTCCTGCTTGAGAGAGGGCAGGGAACCCTGCCCTGTGGGAAGTCCAAGGCCCTCCCAGCTACATCCAGGCCAGGAAGCTGTGCATCCATATAGACTAGGGTCCCAAAAAGCCAGAACATGCCGTAAAAAACAAGTCCCAGTGCCTTTATCAATGGCTTCTCAGTCAGCCCCTATTGTCAGCCACATTCAGAGAATCCGGTTTGATTGCATGCTCATTCAGTCCCGGTCCAGCTGTATTTGGTGAGCTCCCATTAGAACAGGCACACTGCCTCAGTTGGTGGACCAACCCTTTGCAGTTCTGACTTTTTTGCTCATATTCTTCCTCCTTCTGCTTTTCAACTGGATCTTGGGAACTAAGTCCGTTGCTCTGATAAGCGTCTCTGTCTCTATATCCATCCGCCGCCAGACGAAGATTCTATGGTGATATTCGAGATAATCATCAGTGTGATAGTGAGGCAAGGACAGTTCAGTTTTTAATGTGTTCTTGGATTTAATTTGCCATCATTTTATTGAGCATTTTTGCATCAATGTTCATTAAGAAGATTGGTCTGTAATTCTCTTTCTTTGTTGCACCGTTTTGTGGTTTGGGTATCAGGGTGACTATGGCATTATTGAAAGAGTTTGGCAAAGTTCTTTCTGTTTCTATTGTGTGGAACAATTTGAGGAATAGTGGCATTATTTATTCTTTGGAATTCTGGTAGAATTCTTAGCTGAAACCATTTGGTCCTGAGCTTTTAATGGTTCGGAGACTTTTAATAACTGCTTCTATTTCCTTAGGGATTATAGGTCTATTTAAGCTGTTTATATGGTCTTGATTTAAGTTTGATAAGTTAAACTTATCAAGAAAATTGTCTATTTATTTTAGGCTTTCCAATTTTGTGGAGTTCAAATTTTTGAAGTATGACGAAATGATTCTTTGGATTTCCTCAGTATCTGTTGTTATGTCCCCTTTTCATTTCTGATTTTGTTAATTTGGGTATTTTCTCTATGCCCAGTTAGTTTAGATAAGGATTTGGTATCTTGTTGCTTTTCTCAAAGAATCAACTCTTTGTTTCCTTGATTCTTTATATTTTTCTCTTTCTTTCTATTTTATTGATTTCAGTCCTCATTTTGATTATTTCTTGTCATCGGCTCCTCCTGGGTGAGTTTGCTTCTTTTTGTTCTAGAGCTTTCAAGTGTGCTATTAAGTCTCTAGTGTAGATTTCTCCAAATTATTTATTCAGGCACTTAGTGCTATGAACTTTCCTCTTAGCACTGCTTTCATAGTGTCTTATATATTTGGGTATGTTCTTTCTTCATTTTAATCGAATAGTAGGAAATCTTTAATTTCTTTCTTTATTTCTTCCTTGACCCAGTGGTGATTCAGTTGAGCATTGTTCAGTTTCCACGTGATTGTAGGTTTTCTATATTTTGTATTGTTGTTGATTTCTAGTTTTAAGCCATGGTGATCCTAAATGAGACAGTTTTTTTTTTATCTGTTGAGATCTGCTTTGTGACTGAGTATGTGGTTTAGAGAAGGTTCCATGAGGTGCTGAGAAGAAGGTATGTTCTTTTGTGTTTGGGTGTAATATTCTGTATACTTCTGTTAAGTCCATTTGAGTTATATCATCTGCTAGCTACCTTATTTCTCTGTTAAGTTTCTGTATGACAGACCTGTCTGTTGGTGTTGGTGAGAGTATGGTTTTAAAGTCTCCCACTGTTAGTGTCTGAGATTTTATGTGTGCTATAAACTTTAATAATGTTTCCTTTACAAATATGGATGCCATAGTATTGGGACCATAAATGTTCAGAATTAAGACTTCATCTTGATAGATTTTTTCCTGTGATGAATATGAAATATCTTTATTGATTTTGATTAACTTTTATTTGAAGTCTATTTTGTTAGATATTATGAAACCAGCTTGTTTCTAAGTTCCATTTGATTAGAAAATTGTTTCCCAACCCTTTACTCTGAGGAAATGTCTGTGTTTGAAGTTGAGATGTGTTTCTTGTATGTATTAGAAGAATGGATCCTATTTTACCATAGATTCTGTTAGCCTGTGTCTTTTTATAGGCAGATTGAGCCCATTGAAATTTAGGGATGTTAATCATTAGTGATTGTTAATTCCTTTTATTTTCTGGTTTTGTTGTTGTTGGTGGTGGTGGTAGTGTATTTGTGTTTCCCTTCTTTGAGATTTTCTGGTGTGAAATTTTCTATTACCTGTGATTTTGTGGGTATAGCTAACTTCCTTTGGTTGGAGTTTTCCTTCTAGTACTTTCTGCAAGACTGGATTTGTGGTTAGGTATTATTTAAATCTATTTTATCATGGAATATCTTGCTTTCTCTGTCTATGGTAATTGAAAGCTTTACTGGGTATAGTATTCTGGGCTGACTCACATTCATGGTTTCTTAGTGTCCGTAAAATATCTGTCCAGGACCTCTGTCCTTCAGAATCTCCACTGAGAAGTCAGGCATAATTATGATAGGTCTATCTTTATATGTTACATGGCCTTTTTCTTTTTGAACTCTTAATATTCTTTATTCTGTATGTTTGATTATTTTATTATTATGTGGTAAGGAGATTTTTTTATGATTCAGTCTATTTGGTATTCTGTATTCTTCTTGTACTTTCATAGACATAACATTCTCTATTGTGGGAAAGTTTTCCTCTATGATTTTGTTGAATATATTTTCTATGCCTTTGAATTGGAGTTCCTCTCCTTCAATTCCTATTATACTTAGGTTTGGTCTTTTCATGGTGTCCTAGATTTTCTGAATTTTTTTGTTAAGAATTTGTTGTATTTGACATTTTATTTGACCGATGAATCTATTTCCTCCATCGTATCAATGCCTGAAATTCTCACTTTCATCTCTTGTATTCTGTTGGTTTTCCTTGCATCTGTTATTCCTGCTTGTTTACCCAGATTTTCCATTTCCCGAATTCCCTCAGTTTGTGTTTTCTTTATTGCCTCTGTTTCAATTTTCAAGTCTTGAACTGTTTCCTTCACCTGTTTGATTGTTTTTTCTTCTTGGCATTCTTTAAGGGATTTATTGATTTCCTCCATTTTTTTTTTTGTTCGTCTTTACCTCCATTTCTTCAGGGAACTTTTTTCATTTCCTCTTTAGGGGCCTCTATCATCTTCATAAAGTTATTTTTAAGGTTTTTTTTTCTGGTTTATCTGCACCTAAGACTCAGGGAACACTGTGAAAGTGGGGACAAAAAGACTATAGCAATCGGGTGATCAAGGAGTTTTCTGTGAAGTTGTGTCTTCTAGTAAAATCAGAAGCTGATCCCATGAATTTCTTGCAAACATGACTGCTAACATGTGAACTGAATAAAGAGGACACCATTGGCTGCAATTTTTGAAAATTGTATAATGGAGAGTGTGCAAATCTACCATATTAAAAGACTATGAATAGTGATTAACCTGCTCTGTGTTGGGCACCAATGAATCCTAACTGCCTCTCACATCCATGCCCTTGATCTTACTGTTTTTGTTCAGTTGAAGTAGGTGAATCAAGATAAACACATACAATATGAAATTCACAAATGTGCTCATCAGAATTTTGCTCAATTCACCTTTCTAATGTGAGACTATCCCTGACCTTTGTTCTGGGCTATAGTCTTTTTTTTTTTTTTTTTGCTTTTTTAATTTTATTTTTTTTAAAGTAATTTTATTAAATTATAAAAGTTTCCATTTCTGCCCCTCCTCCCACCACCCTCCCACTCCCCCTACTCCCTCTCCTCCTCCCTCTCCATCCCTAAGAGCAGTCAGGGTTTCCTGCCCTGTGGGAAGCTCAAGTTCCTCCCCCCTCCCTCCAGGTCCAAGAAGGTGAGTGTCCAGACAGACTGGATCCGCAAAATCCAGTATATGCAGAGGAAACAAGTCCCAATGCCATTGTCAATGGCTTTTCAGAAAGACTCCGGGCCAGCCACATTCAGAGAATCCGGCCACATTCGGAGAATCTGGTGGATTGCGTCCTTGTTCAGTTCCAGTTCAACTGGCCTTGGTAAACTCTCATTAGATCCGTCCCCTTGTATCAGTGGGTGATCGCATCCCTCGCAGTCCTTATTTCCTTTTTCATTTTCTTCATCCAGTTCTGGGCCGAAGTCTTATGAATCTTGTGGAACCTTAAAAATGCCCTAGAGAACTCCGAACCTCCAAGAAACCAGTCCAGCTGTGACACCGTCCACAGTGTAAGGACAAATCAAGTGGGCTATTCATACAGGACAGGAGAGACTCGAGACCACATGGGTAGACTGAGAGTCCTAGCCATGCCAGCAGCCCCAATGAGCCCAGCCTCTAGCAGCTGAATGCAGCTACAGAAATGATCAATGGCAAGCCCAGCTGACCCCAGGCCACCAGTTAAAATCATAAGCAAATAAAATGGCTGTTCCTTTAAGCCACTAAACAGTAGTGTGTTTGTTAGGCAGCAATAGATAACCAGAACAGAAACAATCCTTGTCTGCTCTGGATGCTCGGATGACTTAAGCACCTGATACAAACCTCATGGAGATGGCAGAGAAAATCATCCCAGGGTGCTCCAGCCGGACAGCCAAACATAGACAACAGATTTCCGTGCAGATTTCAAGAAATTGGTGGTCTGGATGCTTGGACACATAAGACTAGATGGGATTAAGCTAGGAAAATGGCTCAGTGGCTAAAGTGCTTTCGGTCCAAACATGAGAACCTAAAAGTTCAATTGCCCAGAACCCACATAAATCCAGGCATGCTAGCGTGTGTTTATAATGCCATGCTCACAAGGGAGATGGAAGCTCATGGCCAAGATAAGCTGAGGTACATAACAAAGGTAGAAATTAAACGCCAGAGCCCACATTGTCCTGATTGCTCAGACACTCACAAACATGAGTGTACATTCATTCTACACATGTGCACCACACATATACATAGATTACACATAAAGATACATCACAAACACACATACATACACAGGAACAGAAGAATCATTGATGGAACAGAGGACTCAGTGGCTAAGAGCACTTGTTGTTCTTCCATGGGACTCAAATTCTGTTCTCAGCACCTACATGGTGGCTCATAATTATCAGTAATTTCAGTTCCATGGGATCTGATTTCCTCTTCTGGCCTCCATTGGTACCAGGCGCACAAATGGTGCTCAGACATAAGTGCAGACAAACCAGCCATATACAAATATTAAAAATTCATTTAAAAAGAATAGCTGGAATAAAATATGGGAAATAATGACATATCGCTCTATCAGTGTTTTGTAGCAGTGTACCTGAGGAAAGTACATCCTATAGTTACACACACACACACACACACACACACACACTGTTGGTGTTATTAACATATCACAAGAGACATAGAAAATGAAAGGACAGCATTGAGCAGAAACCACGTAGAGTACTTGTCCTCTACTGCAGTCTAATTGGCATTCAGACACAGATACATGAGAGATTTAATACAATAAACCAGAATCCAATTTCTGTGTGTGTCTCAGTACGTATATATATGGGAATAGCGCATAAGGCATGAGACCCCGGAGCCTACATGAGCACCATATAGACAGCCTGAAATATCTAGACTTTGGGGACAGTTTTCCTCCTGCTGTGACTATATGCCTGTTTCTAGAAGCGCTGCAGAAATTATAGAACCTGGGGAGTCTAAACAGAAAGCGAATGTAAATGAATGTGGCCTCCCAGGAAATAAAAGTACAGGCTCATTATTTTGTTTTTCAATCCAGAAAGGAACACTTTGGAATGGCAGTTTCTGGCAAGAACAAAATAACAGTAATAATAATGATAGCTCTGCCCAAGACAATTTTCTCCAAGTGGCAAAATCTGATAGGGGCTGGCAAAGTCAGGGAGCACCATCCTATGTTAAGCATGGCAACCACCAGGGAACTCGATGTGAATCATCACTGGTCCTTTTACCAGCAGCATTTACTCAGCTTGTTCATCCCACGGGGTGGAAGGGCCAGAAGTGTACCCCAGCTATGAGCACAGAATGCATTGCTGAAGTGTAGGTAATATACAAGGTGATGTAAAAGTGTTCCATTCTAAACATTTCCAAATTGACCAATTTCCTTGATCTTTAAAAGTATTTGCAAAGTACTGTGGTGATGGAAATATTTTTGCTATCTTTAAAATGCATGGGCCAGATTCATCTTGGAGATGGCAATGCTATTAGAATGTTTTAAGGATGTCATTTCTGCAGGCTAATTTTACTTAGAGAACTTAACAAGTGCTCCAAGGAATGTGTTATTGGGGTTTGCTCAGCTATTTAAGTGGCTTTATCTGAGCCTGGTGCTCAGGGGCTTCTGGGCCATAGGAATCCTGCTGAACTGGGGTCTCTCGTGAGGACTACATTCCTTTAAAACTCTACAAAGGTCACCTCTCCAGTGAGTTCACTATGTAACTCTATCCTCTGTGCCTGTGGTTGTTGCCATCTGGAAATGAGAGCAGTTGTGATCACCTTCGTTCATGAGACACTCCCAAGAGTGCATCTCTTGCGAATTCCTTCATCGAATGAATTGCAGGACAGTCATCAGACTGTTGTGTGAAGTTACAGTGATTCTGCAAATCCCTAACTGCACATAAGCCTTCCTTAGCTACACATGGTCCCAAGTAGGGACAGAGAAAATAGAGGGGACAAAATAACTCTGAGACAAACTCCTAGTATACAGCTATTGGGAGGTTGTTACCAGGCTGGTATGGGACATTTTGCTGATACAACTATTTAGGGTCAGTCAGACTTCTGTAACTCTTCACTAATACTGCAGTATGGAAACCCAATGAACTCATTAGGGCACCAAAATGGATTTGGGTGGAATTGATTTTTGGTCTGTGAAAATGGAAGCTAAAAGAAATCCCACACTAGCTCACAAATGAGTATAATAAATGGTTATTTATTTAGGGGTAGACTCACAGATCACAGTACCCTGCATGAACGGGGAATAGGAACCAAATCCAACTGCCAGAAGCAAAAGAGACAGTGCGTTTTACCTTGGTATTTATGGTATAAGAGGCCAGGCCCAAGTGGGCTGGTATCTTTAAGGCTTCTGGTTGAAGGAGCTCCCACGTTCTGCATGTGCTAAATGGCCTTTATTAAGAGGACACCCCAGCTCTATTCTCTCTCACCACATTGCTATTGCTTTCAGACATGTCTGTGCAGCCATTTTTCCCCCTCTTCCTTCTCTTTATCAATAAATCTTAAAGTGGGTTTTGTTGTGTATCTTGTGGTCTGTTCTTTTGCATAGTAATATCAATTGCTGATTCTGGCACTGATCAATGAAGCTTCTTTTTGCAAAGAGTATCAGTTATTGCAGGCACTCATAATGGGTCGAAGTGTTAGAAGAAATGCCTGTTTCTGTGTCCTACCTGGCCAGTGATAGTCCTAAATGGAAGAAAATAATTCTTACAAGGCTCAATGAATGTCATCAAATAGGAGTCATAAAGCCTGTAGATGCTGAAGAAGGGTGGAACACTGTAGCACATTCAGATAAGAGCTGCCCAGTAGCCAGTAGCATCTTTAATCGTAGTAGCTATGATGACCCATAGGAGATGCTCACAAGATTGAGCATATTAACATTATCTCATAGAAGGAAAGGGGAGAAGATCATTTGACTCCTATTTGCAAGGGCCTCACTCTATCTTATCATCCTGATGAGGTAATTCTATCATGACTGCGTGCACCATGGTCTTAGGAAGTACTGCAGTATAAGAGGTGGCTAATTCTCTGATGTGAACTCCATCCATGCACTGTTTTTTCAAGGTATCTTCCATGCTGGAATGGGACTTCAGTGATACAACTATTTTGGAGTTGCCTATGCTCTTGTAAATAACCTTCTTCCATGCTTCCGTATGGAAGCCTAGTGAACTCACTTGGTCGCCAAGCTGTACTTGGAAGCACTCATTTCTCTTCTCTGTCTAAGTCGATGTGAATTTGTTAAGAGGACAGCAGAGACTGGAAGGGAGGAAGGGAAATTAACACTAAGAATGAATATTACCAAAAATGAAGCAACCTCTATCCATCCCATACCAGCTGTATTCAAAATCACTCCTTAAATTCTTATTTTTTCTTATACTCCACCTACTTCTCAATTAACTATTAACAAAATATTCTGTTCACTATTGGAGGACAGCAAGTTTTATAAAAAAAAAAACAGAAAAAAAACAGAGATCTTAGTACCTTACATCTAGTACATGCCCGCCTCTGAATTAAATAGGGTGAAGAAAATAAATTAATGAATAAATATAAGACTTTTATTTCTGTGAAACAAGATTCCATCTCCTTGGGTAGAAATGATTGCTCTATTTCAGCCCCAATACAATATATTCTGGATTTGGGGACTAATGTAATAAAAGTTGTTCACTCTAAGTCTACTTTATGTTGAGTGATATCTAAGTGAGTTTTTTTCATGTATATGTAATTCAAAAAATAATCTTATAAATCAATTATGTAAGGTTTCAGCTTCCTTCTCATTCATTTTTACGTGTATATACAAATATTTGTCTGGTATGCATGTCTGTGTGCCATGTGCATGTAGAGGGAAGAAAGAGTGTCAGATTTGATGGGATTGGAGTTCCAGACATTTGTGATCTTCCATGTGGGTGCTGGGAGTTGAATCAGATCCTGGGAGAGCAGCTGATGCTCTGAATTGCTGTGTCATTTCTTCTGCCCAGCAATTTCCCTTTTTGAGCTCCAACAAATAAATTTTCCCCAGGATGCGAAAGATGTTAGTTTATATAATGTGAACACAAACAACGTGTTCTGAGCAAGTTCAAATTATTCGTACATTTGTTAAACATGAATTTGTTAAGAAAGGAATAGAAATTGGAGGAGAGGAAGGGTAACACAGGAATGAACATGAGCAAAGCAAATTATACACACAATATATACACACACATACACACATATTTATACACATACATATACACATCCATCCATCCACATACAAATATGAAGAAGTCACAGTGAAATCCATTGTTGTGCTTCTTTATGATAGGTTCCTTGTTCAAGGATGTTCTAATCTGATCTGTATATATATATATATATATATATATATATGTGTGTGTGTGTGTGTGTGTGTGTGTATGTGTGTGTGTGTGTATGTATATATAGTAGCTTGTTTATAGTAGCAATTGATGATATTATATTATCCAGAAAAAGCTGATTGGCTCAATCACTATTATAGATATATAAACAGAAGCAAATACATATCATATCTATGGAAAGTAAAATTTGATAAGATTATGTTCAATGAGAAGATTGGAAGCAGTTGACATATCAACAAAGTTGGTATTAAGTGATTTATCTATAACCTCTTTTACAAGACACAGTAGGACTGTGTACACGGCATGGCAGGTTATCAGATGAAATCTTCTCTCTCATATTTTTCCATGTTTCTTGTCACTATATTCAGGACATGACCAGAGTTTGGGATGCATCATGCCCTTGTCACATTCTCTGTCTTGGTGCTTGCAAGCATCTCTCCCTCATCTACTATAACAAACAAACAAACAAACAACAAACCTGTTTATATGTCATCTCTGGGATGTTTGCCTTTACTTCTCTGTTTATAGTAGGAAGCTATTCCCTTTATCACTACCCCACAGCATCTTCCTTCAGCATCTTCCTTCCTCTAAGCCTCTGTACTTCTGATTACTCATTTTGTACTGTATTGCTTTGTGTGTTTGTTTATTTTCTCCCAAAGTTTTCAAATTGTGTTAATGTAGGATTGCTAAATTCGTATTGGTAGGAAGGCTGCAGAGACAGGGTCTATTTCTACAGCATGAATTTCAGTTTGACTCCTCTTTTATAAATTTTATATTACCCGACTCTTGGCCTATATCCTAAAATGTGTTGAAACTTGGAAGTTAGGAAATTGTTGCTAGACAAGAAAGCACTCAAGAAAAAATTAGGGCAACTTAGATTTCAGTTCTACATATTTTCTAGACAAATAAATGTCATGTTCCTACATTGTACCTGTAAGATGGTAGCTGGAATAATGGGCCCAGTTTCTGTTCAAATAAAGTTTACCAGAAGCCAGAAATAGTTAGGCTGCTGCAGACCAAAGAAATGGCTGCTCCTGAAATGGTAATTACTACAGACCCCATAGAAGAGCAAGAACTGCCTTTAACTAGTTGTGTAAAGATGCAGTCTTAAATCAAGAGAGTGACTGTGCTTTTTTGAATGAGAATGGCCCCCATAGGCTCAAAGGTTTGAATACTTGGTCCCCACTTGATAGAGCCATTTAGAAAGGATAAGGAAGTGTGATCTTGTTGGAGGAGACTTGCAACAGGGTTGAAATTTGAGGTTTCAAAAGCTACGCAGTATAAGGTGTGAGCTCTCACTGTTCCTGCCTTCATTTTTTTTTTTTTTTTTGTCCTTCTGTCCTGGATTCTAACCCTCTAAAACCAAAAGACCAAATCAAATGTTTATTTAATCAATAAGTTGCATCCCTCATGGAGGTTTTTGTTTTTTTGTTTTTTTTTAACCATACCAGTGGAACAGGAACTGATGATCAGATAGAGACCTAAATGTAAACACCACTATTGCTGGGGTTGATTAATTCAGTCAATTACGGCTACTTGCAACAAACACAAGATATTATATATACTCTTAGACTCCAAAAGGAAGATTTTAGTGTGTGAATTCCATGTAATTCATTTGATAAGCTAAGGTGTATTTTGAGAATAAAGCGTTAGACAATTTGGACCTCTTTCTGCTTGTGCCTCTAACAAAAGACAGCAGCACACCCCCACCTTATAATGGACAATTTTAAAGGAAACTAGATGCCTTCTGACAGACCTACTCACAGGAATCCTGATTGCAGTTGGCATGGAAATACTATTCCAAGTCATGATCACGTCATGATAAGCGTGAGCCTGTTGTTACTCGAAGATCAAAGAAGAAATAGTTGAAGAGGGGCTGTAAGCTATGGACTTTACCTATATCCAAGATCTACATAGAGGGAATTTCAGTAACGATCTTTGCTAAGCTTCAATGCCTTCTTGTTATTTACTTCTTTGAAAGAGTATAGAACGGAACCATTATAAGGAATAATTTATCCTTACAAAATCAAAGAATTAATTCCAGCCCAAATAGTTTCCTTTGAAAAGTTGGTTGGAGAAAAGTAATGGTAATTTATGAAGTTTCATTTGGTACTTAACTTCCAAACACAAAAGCTAATTAAAACATACAAGCTTTCTATCAAATGATTTGAGTTTCGTGTCACAAGTTAGAAATCCGGGTTCTCAGACTAATCCATGGAAAGTAATGAGAAAAGGCAATATACCCCTGGCCGAACATCCTGAGACTGGCAGAGTTTGAGGTGGTCCTCTAATAATGCAAAGTAAATGGTAGAAACCTTAGAAAAAATAAAACTGAAGCTCTTCAACAATAAAGAACAAAGTCATCAGAAGATGCTTCCAAGTCATGTACCTACAATGAAACTGAAGTGAAAGATGAAAATAGAATACTAATTAGCTCAAGGATCAAAGATGAACTAATAAAACCAGTTTTAGACTCATATTAATGTCAACTAGAACAATAAGTACACATAAAAACTTAAAGGGAAGAAAGATATTTAGAACAGCCTTCATGAATTCAAATACTTTAATTATTGAACTGGAAAATGAAACTAAAATTGTCAAATAATAACTCTCTTAAAAAAGTAAAACTTGTTAAGATAAATACTAAACACAGTTCTGGAAATCAATACATTAGAGAACTAATAAAAAGATAAATAAATGCAAAATCTAGTGTTTCTGCTGGATCCTAACAACAGACTTTGTAGACACAAGCAATCAAACTTTAGGAAATGAATTACGCCAAATTCCTACAGCAGCAATGTGTTACAAATATGGAAGGCACAGGCAAAGCACTCTACAGAAACATTAACAACCCTGGAATGTCTACACACAGTGGGTTATTTTCTGTCTTATTCTCAACAAAGAATGTTAATTTAATAAGTTTATTAAAACTGAAAGCCTAAGCCAAGTTTTAAACCCTCTGTTAACATCCTGAGACCTAGGAGCTGCAGGTTCCAAAAAAAAATCATTAAAAACACAAGTTGTTCAAGTTCTCTAAAAGTATCTGTATTCTAGACAGCAATAAATTCCTTCTCAATTAAATATATAAATTAAGTATAATTATCATAATAAATCATGAAGCTAGCTCAAGAAAACTCAGAGATCAGAAATTTTTCAAAGACCAGAAATCCAAAGTGTATTAATAATACATTAATGATCTCAACTAGCAAACTAAAACAATAATGTACAATTAAATACAAGAATGTGAGGCTGTTCAAATAGAATAATATATATTAAAATAATTTATCATTTTAATATGCAAAAGAGGAAATATTTATAGATATTAATTATAACTCAAAGAAAATTTACATTAATTCTTTGCATTTAATGGTACAAATGTAGGATTTACACAGAGTGCAAGTAGAAATATAGTGTGCATGCTTAATTCAAAACCATTAGCAAATGTCAATTTAAATAATCTCTAGAAAAAATAATTGTATGCAAAATACTTAATGTATTACCTATTTTAAGTATTCCTTAACTTATATTTGCACTACTATGAATTTTTGATGAAAATAATTACAATACTTATTCATGGATAATGGCATTTTTACCTAAATAAAAAGTAACAATAGATAATGACCTTTTTACCTAAACAAAATTTAATAATAGATAATGACATTTTTACCTAAATAAAAAGTAATAAAAGATCGTAAACAGGCAGGGAGAAGTCTGTACATTGTAGAGGCAAAAGATACACCTCTTGCTTTAAAAGGAATAAGAAGTAGTTTAATCTAGAGACAAACACGAGTGACCAAGGCAAACATGTGAAGATAAATTTAGATGACTCCAGGCTCCACGTTGCAATAAAGAATCAGCTTCATGAAGTCCTTGAGTAGCAGGACAGGGAGAGCTATAAGTCAAGGAAAATGTAAAGTACATTGGTAGGGACATCAGAGAAGCAGATGGCAGGGAGGCTTCTGGGAGTTGAAGTTAATATGTTCCCAAGGTTTCTTATCTGTCGGTCAAGATGTCAGCCATGACACAGTGGTGAACAAGGAATTGCTATTGTTAGGCTAAAGATGACCTAAGATAAACTGCAAATTAGGCCCAGAAACTGCAACATTTCAAACCTTTGATATTCGTTGATATTTTTATCAGTTGATTGGCCTTTGAACACAGCTTCTTGCAGCATTTCTTTCATAACATTTCAAGCAAAGATGGAATATTAGTTTCTCTATTTGTCAGAAATAACAAGTTCAAGTCTGAGGATAGCTTGTGAGAGTTAAGTCTCTCTCTCTCTCTCTCTCTCTCTCTCTCTCTCTCTCTCTCTCTCTCTTCCTCTCTCCTCTTTCTCTCGCTCTCCCATTAGTTCCCAGAGATTGACCTCAGAAAGCCAGGGTTGGTCTCAAATGCCTGGACCTGCTCTGCCAACTCACTAGCCCAATTTCTTAGTTTTATTTTTTTAATAATATATTGCTTTTTTCAAATTGAAAATAGATAATTCTCTCAGGCAGTACATCCCAACCAGTTTCCCCCTCCACTTCTCCAAGCTCCCTTCACCTCCCATCTCCTCTGGAGCCACAGCTCCTCTGTCTCCCATGAGACAACAGCATGGCTCCCAGAGTAACCACCGAACATGACAACAGAAATAGAGGAAGACAAGACAAAGTCCTTGCGGTGTAGCTGCATAAGGCAACCCAACAGGAGGAAGAGAGTCCCATCACCCCATCATGATCAGGCAAAAGAGTCAGAGACGCAGTTTCTCTGTTAGGAGTCCCACAAAAAATCACCAAGCTAAGAGACACAACATATACATAGAGGATCTAGTTCAGACCAGGCAGGCCCTGTGCTTGCCACTTTAGTCTTGGTGAGCTCACGTTCTCCAAGTGTCCTCCATCTCTGTTGGGAGCTGGAACCCATAGATCATGAATTCCTTGTTAACAACTTGTTTTCCCCTGATCTGAGTGCCTACAGCTGCTCTGAGCACAAGACCCTCAGGAGTTCCTGATGGCAGGGGAATGGTTTCTGGTGCGTTTGGCTTGGACGTGGCAATCCCTATATAAGTTGCCCCTGGGTACAATAAGGGAGGCAGTCTTGGGGCATTCTCGCATCAAGGATGACCTGTGTCTCTGTCTGTGAGTCTTTGTGTGTTTCAATCTCCAGCCCCTAGCCCAGTTCACGAACTGTATGGTAGCGCACGGAGCGCAGACGGCTGTGGTGCGCCACACATCTCTGATTCTTAGAATGTTTTCTCCTCTCTTCTGCCAGATTACCAGAGTGATCTGATGGAGATCAACAATTTAGAGTCTCTTTCCACAAAATGTCTGCTTGTAGGTCTCTGTATCCATTCCTATCCCCTCTCTCTCCTGACCACTGGACAAGTCATCTATGACTATATCAGAATATCATTAGGAATTATGTCATTGACTTTTTTTGGACCAGTTCTGTTTGGTTCTCTCCTAGGTCTCTAGGTTATCCAGTCTCTAGTTCCCAGACATCCAAGCAGTGTAGGCATAGGCTCCCTCTCATGGAGTGGGCATCAAGTTGAGTCAGTCTTTGCAGGGCAAATCTCACAAGTTCTGGATCACCATAGACTCAGCACATCTTGCATGCCGGACAGATAGTTCTTCAAAGGTTTTGTGGAGGGATTAGTGTCTATGTTTCTCTTTCAGCATCCTGCAGATTACCATCCTGCATCAACGAGACTAGAACATCATGATGAAGGCTCCATTCAGGCACCAGTTCAACCTCTACATGCTCAATGAGATACGTGGGTGATGTCCTCTGTCAGTTTACAGACAACAACTCTCTGTCTTAGCATCACCTGGGTTGTTTGGGGGAATCTCCACAGGACACCTTTGCCCAAAACTTAATCGAATGCAATCAAGTCCCTCCATGGGCAGCCTTGCCTGGCTACAAGAGATGGCCAGCAGAGACCCTTTATCCTGAATACTGTGAAACGACACCATGATCATGCTCATAGATTACAGGAAGTTTCTACTTCATTGGATTTCTATATCGTTTCCCAAATGAACCCCAACTCCAGCCATCTTTTCAATGCGCTTCCTTCCAAATGTTGCTGGCATAATGGGATGTCAGCTCGTAGAAGAATTTAAATGCATCCACATGGATCATCCTGCATAAAATTCAAGTCCAAGTGATCAAAGACCTCTACACAAATCCAGATCCATTGAAACTGATCGAAGAGAAAGTGGGAATAGCCTTGACCCCATTGGCACAGGAGACAACTTCCTGAACAGAACATCAATGGTACAGGCACTAAGATCAACAATTAATAAGTGGTAGCACATGGAACTGAGAAGCCTCTGTGAAACAAAGGACACCACAAATATGACAAATAGCCTAGAAAATGGGAAAAGATTTTTTTTTTACCAACTCCACGCCTGACTCAGAACTAAAATATCCAAAATATATACAGATCTCAAGGAGGCTGGATACATGACTCAGCTGTTAAGAATATTGGATGTTCTTCCAGAAGACCTGTGTTCAACTCCCAGCACTCAATTGGCAGCTTTACCACTGTCTTTAATTCTAGTTCCAGGGGATATGACACCCTTATATGGACGTAAATGTAGGCAAAACACCAATGCACATAAAATTAAATTACTTTAAAAAAAAACTCAAGTAACTAGACATCAACAAACTAAGTTATCCAATTAGAAATGGAGTACAGATCTAAACAGGACTGTTAACAGAAGAATCTTGAAAGGCTAAGAAACACTTAAAGAGATGTTCAAAATCATTAGACATCAGGTAAATGCAAATCAAATGACACTGAGATTCCATCTTATACCTGTTAGAATGGCTAAGATCAGAAATACTAAAATGACGGCTTCTGTTTCTAAAGATGAGGAATAAGTGGAATGCTTCTCCACTGCTGGTAAGAGTGCAATCCTGTACAGCCACTTTGAAAATCATATAACAATTTCTCAGAAAATTGGGAATTGATCTACCTCAAGACCCATTTATACTACTCCTGGGAATGTACCCCAAAGATACTCCATCCTATTACAAGGGCAGTTGCCCAACTATGTTCCTAGCAGCTTTATTTGTGATAGCCAGAAACCTAAAATAATTTAGATGTCCCTCAACTGAAGAATAGATAAAGAAACTATGGTACATTTATACAATGGAGTATTACTCAGCTGTTAAAAAACAGGAAATCACAAAATCTGTAGGTAAATGGATGAAACTAAAAAACAATTATTTTGAGTGAGGTAACCCAGACCTAGAAAGACAAAAATGGTAAGTACCTACATATAAGTGGATATTAGCTATAAAGTAAAAGATAATCATGTAGGGCTAGAGAGATGGCTCAGTGGTTAAGAGCACTTGCTGCTCTTCTCAAGGTCCTAATTTCAATTCTCAGCACCCATATAGTGGCTCACAAACATAACCATCTACAATGGAATTCAATGCCCTCTTTTATCATGCACACATACATACAAGTTGATCACTTGAACACATAAAATAAATAGATAGATGATAGATAGATAGATAGATAGATAGATAGATAGATAGATAGATAGATTAAAAGATAATCATGCCTTGGCTTCCAGACCCAGAGAAACTAATATAGAGGGCTTAAGAGAATATTAAATTATCTACCTGGAAAGGAGAAATAGAACATGTTTCTAGAATTGATTGGGGGAGGACAGGATTGCAAACAGGAGGTACCAGGTGTGTATGTGTGGGAAGATGTGAGGGAGGAACTAGTGAGAGAAATGATTGATCATTTTAGGGCAAAGCAGAAACCTTGGGCAATGGCTACTCCATGCAATCTATGTGAGTAACTCTACTAAAGATTCCTAATAATGGACATGAAAAAAAGCTAAAACTGGCAATATTCTATAAACAGGCATGCCTCAATTTGGAGGAACTAGGACACCAGCCTAGCCATAAAACCTTGGACCTACAGTTTGTCCGTCTGTATAGTGTTCTGTAACTGGAGACTAGCAGAATCCTCATTCAAAGTGAACAAAGATATTTCAACCAGTGATGTGGGATTCCTCTCTGTATGCTGTGAATACCACTGATTAATAAAGAATCTGTCTTGAGCCTGGCTAGGCAGAATAGAGGTAGGTGGGAAAAACTAAACTGAATGTTGGGAGAAAGAAGGCAGAGTAAGAGAGATGCCAAGTAGCCTCTGCCAGGAACAGATATGCCAGAACCTTGCTGGTAAGCCACAGCCACAAGGTAATACAGAGATTAATAGATATCGGCTAAATTAAGATGTAAGAGATAGCCAATAAGAATCTAGAGCTAATGGGTTAAGCAGTGATTTAATGAATACAGTTTCTGTGTGGTTATTTTGGGGCTGAGCAGTTGGGAACAAACAAGTGGCCTCCTACAACAATCCAGCAACTGGGTGAAGCAGGTGTAGAGTCAAAGTCAAATATTAGGCAAAGCACAGGGAGTCCTCTGGTAAAGGGGAGGAAGGGTCAGAGGAAACAGAGAGTTCAAGGACACCAAGAAAAAGGTCCCACAAAATCAAATGACAGGGACTCATTGGGCCCACAGAGATGAGGGTTAAGGGTCTGACCTAGGTCCTCTGCATGCATGTTATGGCTGAGTAGTTTGCTGTTCTTGTGGGACTCCTAATATTGGGAGGAGGAATTATCTGTGACTTTTTGCCTACTTATGGGACCCTTTTCCTACTACTTGGTTGCCTTGTCTAACCTTGATGTGATGGTATGTTCTTGGTCATATTGTAACTTGTTATATGTCATGTTTAGTTGATGTTCCTGGGAGCCCTGCTTTTGTATGAGGGGAAGCAGTGAGGTGGAGTGAGAAACCAGGGAAGGAGGAGAGTAAGGTGGGGAAAAAAACTGTGATCGGAATGTAACATATGAGAGAAGAAAAAAAATAAATAAGTAGTTTATCTGGCATTGAAAATTGATAAGGGTGCCCACCAGGAAAATCACACATTTCTTTTAGGCTTTCCTATTTGGTGGAGTACAGGTTTTTAAAATATGTCCTTTTGATTCTCTGGATTTTGTTGGTATCTGTTGTTAGGTTCCCTTTTTTATTTCTGATTTTTCTAATTTGGATACTCTTACTGTATCTTCTAGTTATTCGTGGTAAGTATGTGTCTATCCTATTGATTTTCTCAAAGAACCATCTCTGCTTCACTGATTCTTTGTAGTATATTCTCTTTGTTTCTGTTTTATTCATTTCAGTCCTCAGCTTAATCACTATTTGCAGTATATGCCTCTTGCATGTGCTAACTTCTTTTTGTTCTGAAACTTTCAGGTTTCCTGTTAAGTTACTAGTATGAGATCTCTTCAATCCTTTTATGTAGGCACTTAGTGCTATGAATTTTCCTCTTAGCCTGCTTTCCTTGTGCCCCATAATAAATCTTAGTGAATTTCATATGATGTGTATTGATCATATTCATGTTCTTTTTTGACTTCTATCTGATCTTCTCTTTCCTCCCTGCCCTCATCATTTCACGTTCTCTCTTTTTCTCCATCTGTGCCCACCCACGTTAGTGCCAGGTGGTGGTGGCACAGAACCAGCTAAAACTGAAGAAACAGAATGTATCTATAGGTAAATAGATAGGTAGATGACAGATAGATAGATGAGCGGTTTATATGATATATTATAAATAGATATAAATATGAATAAAGTAATTATTTAGAAAACTGAAGGAAAATCAGTAAATACTTTTGAATGACTAAAAATGAGAATATAGCATACTAAAACCTGTAACAGGTGAGGTAGTTCTATGAAGAATGTGTGTAACATTAAAGAGTTATCTTGTAGGGCATGGGAACACATGCTTTTAATCCCATCATTCTGGAGGCCGAGGTGGGTGAATGTCTTTGAGTTTGAAACTAAACTGGTCTACATAGAAAGTTCCAGACAAGTCAGGGATATGTGGTGAACTCTGTTTTAAAAATAACAACCAAAACAAAGACAAAATAAAAGTTATATTGAAAGATATCAGTTCTAAGGAGGCAGAAGCATAAGGATTATGAGTTTGAAGATAACTTGAAATTAAATAATACAAGTTTTATTTAAATTTTTCCAAGAAATAGAAAAGGTTTTTCAAAAACTTCCTAAATAATATTTTTATTTTGTTGCTATTCTTACACCCAAGTCGGGAAAGAGAAGAAGAGAAAATGTCAAATATCCCTTCATATAGCTGATTATATGCTCCATAGAAGTAAAGTTTAAAAACAGACATGGATTGTTTTCCTTTTCTCTAGTCTCCTTTGTGTCTTTTTTATGATAGGCTTAATTAATATGTGAATTTTCTGAATTTCCATAGTTAACTAGAGTTAACCTTAGTAGTCTTCACTATTTGCATCTTAAACAAAAGCTGAAAAACGAAGTTTCAGAAGATGATAAGAATGTAAATTTTGGGGGGAAAATATATAGTGCATACTTATACCCTCATCACTGGGAAACTAAAGCAGAAGTTTATGAGTTTATGAGTTCAAACTTGGGAAACATAATGAGACATAGAATCAAACAAAAAACAAGCAGTTCTGGGTTGGATACATACCAATGATAAACAAACAAACAAACAAACAAACAAATTGGCATGATTTTCTTAATGTAGCCCAATGCCATGGTCAAAAATACATTCTTTCAATGTTGGTAGATGGAAAATAGAATCTGTGAATATCGAATTCTGTAATGTTTAAAACTATACTCTAAATGAACCAAGTAATTGAAGAAATATTTGTGATGGAAATCTCATTACAATGCGAAGTGTATTAACATTATACTGACAAGCTTTCATTACCATCTATCATCAGTTATATGTTTGAAATTATTAAGCCTTTAAAAATTTATTTGAGAATTTAGCACTATGATCCACATTAAACATTAAAGAAAGAGCAACATGCACTATTCTGGTAATTATGGAAAATACATAGACATGATTATTCAATTCAGATAGTGTTACCTTTGGTAAAGAATGGAAATAATTATTTTAATTTTTGAAGTTTCAAATATATACTTTATTTTTTAATTTTTTTGATGATTGTAAATGTGGTTGTTAATCTTTATCACTCCACGTACCATTTTATATATATTTTATTCTTCAAAATGTGAAAAAAACCAAATTTTTAAAAAATAGAAATAGATGCTTGGGGGCCAAGAAGATCAGAGTCCTTAGGAACCTTGTGCAGTGAAAGGAATAAAACATAGTTCAGAGAATTCAAGATCAAGGGGCTTGGGTAAATCCCCATGACGATATACAGAGGCCCCTGGGACCTAGAAAAGTCATCAGCCTTCACCAGCCTTAGTCCCATATTGTTGTTTTACTACTGTCTTCACTATTTTTCACGTTGCTGTAAAAGAAAAAAAAACTGACACAGTAACTTCAGGGAGGAGAGATTTAAAAATAAATCTCTAATAATCTCAGAGTATAACCCATCACAACTGGGAAGGCATTGTGGCAGAAGTTTCTCAGGTCACAGCAGTAGGGATGTATGCCTATCACTTTTCACATTGTGTCCACCCAAGAAACACATTCTAAAGACTGGGACCAGGAATGAACATGACCTTCTGGATCCAACCCCAGTGACCTACTTCTTCCACTTGGGCTCCCTTTTCTAAAGTTTTCACAACCTTGCAAAACACTGTCGTCATCTAGAGCTGTACCACATACACCAGACTGTGGGGGCATTTTAGACTGAAATCACAGCATCTGCACATCTAACTCTGATTAATAATCTAAATCCATTTACTGAAATAAGAGATTATCATGTATAGACACATACACAGGCTAAGGCTTTTTGAATACTTGAAATCAGCCATTCTTTTAAAAATTGTCTGCAGTCCTCATCCATATTCTACAAATAACTATGAGAGGAAATAGTGAATATAATCATATCTGCAGCTGATGTAAGTACCCAAGAAATCAGACATGGTCATACAATGACTTGAACTTGTAGTATGTTTAAAATAGATAACAAATTGTGAGTTTTCACCAGAAGACATATTTTCATTGAAAAATATCTACATGTGTAAGCACATGAATTTTGAATACCTCAGTAATTAAAATAAAAGCATTACAAATGTGCTCTTCTCTTTTTTCTACTTTACTTTTTGATTAGCTTGCTAAAGATGATCAGAGTCAGTGGATTCTGAGTGGCAGAGCCACCAAAGGTGAGAACTTTCCCTGGGTCACTGGGGCTTGTGAGGGTGATAAATCAGCTGAGCATGGAGAAGCAGGTAAAGCGTCTATGATTTTAGAATTTAAGACTGATGGGTAACTAGAGTCAAGAGAGAGACCAATGGCATTAGAACCTGTGAAACTTCACATGCACAGTCCCCTCATGTAAATTTTATAAGTTTATATATTTACATGCAAAAATAAGAATTGATCGCAAACCATCTAAGTTATTGGTCATCTTTTGGGAGAAATCCAGTGACCAAGAGTGCATAAAGGATGCTTTCAGAATACAGTGAGGTTTCTATTACCTCATCTAGACTGAGTATTTCATGGTTGTGTGCTTTTGGATGTCTGTGTATAAAAATTCATTCAGCTATACACTCAGTATTTATAATGTTTATTGGCTAGTTATATAGCAATAAAGTTTGCTTGAAATATTGATTTTGACATGCATGGTTATGAATAAATTATAATTAACAAAGCATAAGGCATGGAGAGTTACATACTTGGCAATGTGAATATAGGCTCGACATAAAGTAAGATGACACCTCTGCAAGCCAGAAGCAATTCCATAAATGAAAAGTCATATATTTTTAAATTTTTTGCAGTGTTAGGGATTGAACTCAGTATTTGGTGAATGCTAGACATGTGCTGTATCCCTTTAAATACAGCCTCAACTGGAATACAAAATAGAAATTGGAAAAAGATGAGGTCAAAGCTAGATGGTTAGCAAGGGGAAGCAGAAAAAGGGACCTGGATAAAATAGAGTGATCCTGCCTTATCATCTGCAAAACTGGGAAGCATGTAAGTAATATGAGGCAAAGGAAATGAGGGCAGCTGGGACTGTATCTTCTAAAGATGGTGGAATTCTAATAATCAAAACACAGGGTTGGGGACACAGGAGAAGTAGGGAAGGGAAAGGATATGTGGCAATTGCGTTTCAATTAAGAACTGTGGTTAAATAAAAGTGATGATCTTAACACTCGAGTGTAAATGATTTGGTCTTGACAATTTAAAGACTGTACTGTAAGTCCTGTCCAGAGTATTCTTTTCTTCTGTCAATGACTTCAAGCCTATTCTCCAGGAAGACCAACAACTGATAAATGAGACCTAATGAAGCTGATAAACTTCTGTACTCTCTGTGGTGTTCTGTAAGGACACCACAATTCAGACAAATGAAGAGCTTTCAGAATAGGAAAATATTGACCCTCCTCCCCTGGGTTCTGTATTCCAGCCTCTTACTTTGGAAACAGATGTTGGCTTTATCAGATAACAGGACAGATCTAGGTACACCAACATCAGCAGCTGTACTTGAGGGCAGGCTAGTCTTAGGGTTCCCAGGTAAGATGCCACCTACTACCCAGTAAAGTACTTTAAGCATGCCTAAGATTCTCAGACTGCACCCCTCTCCCTGCATTCCATATCTTGGCCTACAACTTCAAAAAAAGATTTCCCCTTTACCAGAAACCAGGGCAGATCTAGTGGCCTTAGTTCCCCAAGACGTTAGAGAGAACACACTACTGAACCTGAAGATATGCTAGTCACTAGAACCCTTAGAAATTTAGGCCAGAAGCCCAGGGAAGAAAGAGAAACCAAAAAACAAAATACTGATCCAACAAAGACAAACCTAAGAATAAACACGTAGACATTTAATCATCCCAAATTCAGATGTCTAAATGCCCGTGTAAGAATGCAATCAATAACAGAAAGGGCATTATAGCAGCATTTTTTGTCATAACCAGAATGTGGAAACAACTTGAATGCCTTTCCATCAAAAAATGAATAAGGAAAATGTGGTACATTTACATAGCCGAAAAAAAATGACATCTTATATTTTGCAGGCAAATAGATGGAGCCAGAAAACATCATTTTGAGTGAGGTAACCCAGACCCAGAAAGACAATTATCACATGTACTTACTCAAAAGTTGTTTTTAACATAAAGCAAAGAAAACCAGGCCACAAATCACAGTCCCAGAGAACCTAGACAACAATAAGGACCCTCAGAGAGACATACATAGATCTAATCTACATGTGAAGTAGAAAAAGACAAGATCTCCTGAGTAAATTGGAAGCATGGGGACTATGGGAGAAGGTTGGAGAGGAAGGGAGAGGCAGACAGGGGAGCAGAGAAAAATGTACTATGTTAAATCTTTCCAAAGTTAAACATTATAGGTTTGAGTGAAATTGAGAACTGAACATTGCAGTTAGCTATATTCAAAAGTGTTTATTGGCATACTATTTACTTTTGAGATACCCAATAAGAGTCTCTTCTTTCCTCCCTTCTCCCATTCTACCTTCCCTCCGTGGTCCCTCACACTCTCAATTTACTCAGGAGATCTTGTCTTCTCCTCTTTCCTAGGTGGATCCATGTATTTCTTGTAGGGACTTCTTTGTTTTATAGGTTCTCTGGGGTTGTAGACTCTAGGCTAATTACTCTTTGCTTTATGTCTAAAAGACACTTATGAGTGAGTGTAAAATACATTTGTCTTTTGGGGTCTGAATTACCTCACTTAGTATGTTTTTCTTCTAGTTCTGTCCATTTGCCTGAAAATTTTAAGATGTCTATCTATATCTATCTATCTATCTCTCTCTCTCTCTCTCTCTCTCTCTCTCTCTATCTATCTATCTATCTATCTATCTATCTTACCACTGAGTAGTATTCCATTGTGTAAATGTACCACATTTTCTTTATTTATTCTTCAGATGAAGGGCATATAGGTTGTTTCCAAGTTCTAAATATAAATAATACTGTTATGAATATGGTTGAGTAAATGTCCTTGTGGTATGAATGAGTTTCCTTTGCAACCAACCATCTTTTAAAAACTAAATTTAAGACTTACTAAATAAGGTGAAACTCACACCTGAAAATGTTAAAGTGGCCAAAAACCTGTACCAGATAAGTTATTGAACTAGGGGACAACCAATATTTTTATTCTGCTAAGTGAACACAGAAATAAAATGGATTCTAATGGCATACAGCTATCCTCAGTGATAAGTGTCTCATTCAACTGTAACAAAGACTTTTTTTGCAGCAGATGTACATTGACATAGAGAACTACAATTTGAAAATGTGCAAAGTCAGAGATTTTGGATCGCTCAATATTGTCTGGGATGTCTGCATCTAATCATTCTCCTCAAGGCTCATGGATCTATGTGGAAAAGAGGCAGAAAGACTGAAAAAGCCAGAGGTGATAGATGACTCTAAAGAAACAGTATCTTACAGACACAGTAAGATTGATATATTGTGTCTGTGAAATAATATGTATATAACTCTGATTGTATCACTGAAAACATCCATTCCAAGGTAGACCTCATGCCCAGATATAGCTGGACAACACAAAATAAACTCAATGGTATTTTAGTCGACTTTTTCTTTTTCTTTGTCTTTTTCTTTTCTTTTTTTTGCTTTATTTTCACATTTTTGTCTATTTTTTGCCTCTTTTTTTTTCTTTTTGTGAGCACTTTTATTTTGTTTGCTTTTCATTGTTGTTTTTTATTTTAAGAAAGAGAAGTAAGGAGAAAGAGAGAGGGTCTGAAGATGGAATGTGTTTGTGTGTGTGTGTGTGAGAGAGAGAGAGAGGGAGAGACAGAGAAAGAGACAGAGAGAGAGAGAGAGAGAGATTGAAAGAACATGAAGTTGAGTGGATAGGAAGATGGGGAGAATCTAAGAGAAATTGGAAAAGGAAAAAAATGATTGGATTGTCTAGGATATCTGGGATTGTGGTTTCTAGGCTGGTTTTCTTTGTTTTATGATTACAAACCACTAATGAGTGAATACATATGATAATTGTCTTTCTGGGTCTGGGTTACCTCATTCATTTTGATGTTTTCTAGTTCCATCCAATGACAACAATGAGGACCCTAAGAGAGATGTACATGGATCTAATCTACATGGGAAATATAAAAAGACAAGATCTCCTGAGTAAATTGGGAGCATGGGGACCATGGGAGATGGTTGAAGTCATGGGGAGAGGAAGGGAGAGAAGCAGAGAAAAATGTATAGCTCAATAAAATCAATCAAAAAGGGGAAAAAAGATGTACACCAAAAATGTATTGTATAAAAATATAAACTAAAGCCACATTATAAAATACGAAGATAAAATAAAGGTAACAAATAATAACAACCACCACCAACAAAACTAGATTAAGTCCCAAACAAAGTTGGCAACAAACAGAACCTTCTAATACAAGGGTAGAGACAGACACTGTATCAGGTACTCTTCTTTTGTATCAGAAAGAACAGGGCAAGGATTGCAAGCACAGAAGGGATAAAAATTAAAACATTACAGTTTCATTACAGTTTCAGCATTTATTTTCATTCTTATTCCATGGCCAACCTAATTAATACATTAGATTTTATATTAAAAAATTTAAAGATTAGAATAGTGACAAAGACCTGGAATCTCAGCAGTGGGAAGGTTGAGGCAGAGGGATTACAATCTTAAAGCCATATAGAACTACACAGCAAGACTATTTTTAAAAAGAAAGAAAATAATTTTAAATGTAATTTAACAGGTAGATTACTGAAGAGATGAGAATTTCTAATAACTCATCCCCGTTATGAAATGTTAGCACTGGTTGCATTTTAACAGAGTAGAGAATATCCAAGCTCTTAGATGCAACTGTTTTCCAGTTTTGATTTCTCTTTTGGGAATAGCTCATAATTTTCAAATAAATTATTCAAAGAATATGCTGCAAAAAGTTTTAACTTAAATATTTATTGAGGATTTCTTGCTGTCTAACTCATAGTAAGAATTTATAAATTATTGCTTTCAAAAATTTACTTCCCTGATACACCTTGGTAATTTCTTGCTGTTGAGAAAAAGTAAGTTACTATGGTATAGGCCTATAACTACAGGCAGCAAGTTCACAAGTTCAAGCCCTCGTTGGGCTGTGGAATGGGATAATAATTTCAATTTAAAACAATCAGTGGATCAAGTCTGATGGTTGAGAACCCAAAGCAGGAAAGTATAGATGCTGCAGCATTGATATTTCTGGGTCCATTTATCCAGATTTATCATCAGAATTGTCATCAAAAATAGAACAGGAAGAGCTGGAAAAATGTATTGTTTGACTAGAAAAAGAGGGCATTCATGTTGAAGCCCAGGAAAATGGGGCCCTGACGAGACTGAATCTGTTTTCTATTGGGGAAATAGGTACCTTCATGGCTTACTACAGGCTAAAAATAAAAAGATTTTTAAGTCACTTAAAAAGACTTGACACTGAAAGACAGCTTCAAGGTTCTCTTATATCCCTGGACTATCTAAATGATCTCTGCTGCCGAGGTCCCAGGGAGCCAGGGACCACTCAAACTGTTGCCAGACCTTAGCAAAGTACATGTATTATGTAATGCAGATATTACAAGGTCAGAAAAGCTTCTATACAGATTTCAGAGGAAAAGTCAGAGAGGTCAAGCAATATGTGACAGGGTCAAGATTCCTATAGGTTGCCCCTAAAATGGGCTACAAGAGTGAAGCCAAAGATGCAATAAAATCCCAAGTAAATTTAAGGTGCCTGAAAAATAGAATGTCTGCCAAGAAAAGCTGCAGGCAGTGTGCCGAGTCAACCTAAACGAGAGGCCACATGGGCAGCAAAAAGCAAGGCCATACACAAGCTCAATAGGGCAGAGCAAGTCCTTTGGAGTTCACATAAGTCTACCATGCACTTCAGAAAACAGACATAGAGTAACAAAATGTGCTGCGTTTCCTCCTGGATTCAAATCTTTTGTCGGATTAATTCAATCGCTCTGTTCCATCTGTAATGTAGGGGCTTTAGCGATGCCGTTTTAACTTAAGGTTAACTTTGCTTTCTTTTCATGAAGTTTCTCAGCTAAGATTTTGTCTTGAGTCTCAGACACTTTTGGACTTAAACTTATGAGCAATATTGAACAGCTCGAGCTTTGTGGGTGTTCGAAAATGGATCGAATGCATTTTTAATTATGAGCCACTAGAGATCTGAGCTGGGAGGCTATGGTTTGTATATTAAACATGGCCCTCAAAAGCTCAGTATTGAAAGCATCCTGCCCAATGGAGGAAATCTTCACCTATGGAAGTCTTAGGAATCGAACAATTTATGAGAATTTTGCCTTCCTCAATTCATTAACCCACTGGTGCATTCAAATTGGAAGAGAATGTCCAGAGTTGGTGGAACTATGGGTATCAGACTATAATTGAAAACAAGAAGAGTTACTTTGGACATATCCTGGAAAAATACATGGTAACCGTGGTCTTCCTCTCTCTCTGCTTCCAGGTCCCCATGAGGTTAGCAAGGTTTTGTAGTCACAAATCGTTGCTATCATCAATTTGCTGCTTCAGTTCAGGTCTTCATCAATGCTCTGAACTGGCCATGCCCAGAAGCTTGTAAAACCATGAGACAAACTTAATCTCTCTTCTGTTCAAGGTTTTGTGTGTGTGACAGATAGTTTGTCAAAATAATTGGAAATTTAACATAGATATGCAATTACTTATGTTTGTACATATATATATATGTGTGTGTGTGTGTGCGCACAAATATATGCAAATAGACCCAATTATAAATTGCATATGCAAGAGCATTGTATATACATGTTGGGTACATTTAAATAAACATAATTTAAAAGCATGGAATTTTCTGTATATTGCTTCTAATCCTCACAAAAACCTGGTCGGGGTTCCCTCTACATCACTTAGAATAACTCTGGAACTTTTCTTTCTTGCATAATCTATGGTTGGACTATTACATAAACAATTCAGTCTATAATTAAGATGCATATTGTTTGATCACCGTTTTTGTGATCAAAAATAGATAGGTCTTCATATATTTATGAATACATAAAATATTTGTATGTACCTGTGCTAAGTTGTCTGCAGAATTCATTCTGAGTACTTGCCAATTCCGAAAGGAAACTTCTTTAGGGAAATTCCAGGAACACCATTTGTGAGGAATAAAAAGTCAGGACTGGACAGAAACACCTTGTGAATTACAACGCAGTGGTGACAGAGACCTCCAAGTGTTAGAGTAAGTCAGAGTGTAATGCTGTAGCTGTTTCTTTTTATCTGAATGTTGGCAAATGGCAGCTTGTACCCCTTTCTGGCCTTTACACAACCTCTACTGATTAGAAAATAGATGCACTAGCTATTCCTTCCAATTCCACCACTTCTCCTACTCAGACATTCTGGATCTTATGCTCATAAGTGCACAGGTCCATGAAGACTGGATTTTAGCTTTTCCTGTGAATCACTCATGACACCGGGTGGGAAAGAAGTGTGACTTGGACTCTTGTCTGTCTTCATACACGGAGGTTATGGTGTTCCTTCCCTCTTGTGCACGGCCTGCTGGGATTTCTCTTTTCTCATCTGACTTCAGGCGTCCAAACAGATACAGAACAAACCACATCCCAGCACAATGTAATCTGGTCCCTAAAAGATACTCTTCATATCACTTGGAGAAAATCTGTTCTACTAATTAAACATCTTGGTAACCCTTTCCTGACAGCTGGACAAACCAGGTCTCAGTCCTACTGGGGAGATCTGGGTGTGGTACTACACTGTATATGATAATGGTACAGCTTTCTCACAACGGAAATAATTCCCAGGATTAAGATGTCTGGATTGAAACACACATGGGTTTTAAAATTAAATGGATGTTGCCAGATGGCTTTGCCCCAAAGCTGCGGCAATCCACAACAACTCTACACTGAACATAAGAACTCTTTACCTGCGTCCCACACGGCACCACACGCTGTTCCTTCTCTTAGCTTCCATCCACTTGAGACTTCTGTGAGGATGTCTTCTGATCGTTTATGGTTTTCATCCAGATGATGAATATGCGGCTCTTCTGTTTACTGATCAATTGAATATCTTCTCGAGCAATTTGTTTGCATCTCTTCACCATTTTTTCCTGTTGTCTTCTGTATGTGCTTCTGGTGAGTTTGTAAATTTTCTTTGAACATTAAAGGCACTAAACTTTTACTGTTCTTTGAATTGAAATGATTTTATTAACAGTATATTTTATCATCAATTTGACTTTGCTGCTGTCAATCTGTTTTACCATCAACATTGCATTTTTTACTTTGAGATGTTTAATTCACAGGAAGTTCCTTTTTGGAAATTCTATAAAAGCAAAAGTTCAAATAGATTTTTCTTTGATAGATGATAGATTCAGCTAGTTCCATTAATTAGATGCATAACTTTCCCCCATTGATTTGACAAATGCATTTTATATATTTTTGGATTTCTTTATAAATATGGATAGGGATGTATTAAATTTTATCAGTTCAACACAATAACAGAAATATCATATATTCAGTGAATTGGAAAGTTGAAATATAAATACACTTAAAATATTTAAAGTGGAACATATTCAGGAATCAAGGATAAACATGAGTAGTGAGTAAAATATGAGCATTACCATTAAAATCAAGACTAAATCAATTTTTTACTTAAATAGTTTGGATCAATGTGATAAGAAAAATAGTTGATGTGTCAGATATTGAAATACATGAAGATATTATTTGCACATAACATAATTGCACACTTGGAAACTGAATCAGCTGCAAAGCTATTTAAATGACAAAGACTTTAACATATTGACTGCTTAAAATTAATATATAAAAATCAATAACTTCTTAGACACAAACAGTAAAGTTAGAAAATGAAATGCAGGAAAGAATCCATTTGCAAGAACCGCAAAAAGGCTATGCTGTGTGAGAATAAACCGGAGAAATGCTCAGACTCTGCGGAAAAAATTGGCGACACTCAACTGGGAGACATAAAAGAAGACTTAAAATGAGAAATCCACATTCATTGTGTGCATAGAGAGTCAGTAGGGTGGAGATTTTCTTTCTAATTTTATCTATAACTTCTTTGCGAGGATTACATATTTTAAGGAGGTGGAAAGGTATGGACTCCCCCAGGTCTCTGCTTCTGTACGGTAAGTGATGACACAGTGACAGCGTAAATCCCTTTAATATTTTTACACTCATATTTTCTGATGAGCTATGAACACGGATTCCTTCTTCTTCCGTGTTTGATTTTGGAGTCAGCCCTCTAGAATGTGGTTTTACAGAAGTGTCTGTCTTTAAAATTATAATATGCCATTAAGAAATGCTAATAAACCCAGGTTGTAGTAGCACATGTCTTTAATTCCAGCACTTGGGAGACAGAGACAGGAGGATCTCTGTGAGTTTAAGGTCAGCCTGGTCTACAAAGGGAGTCCTGTGACAGCCAGGGCTACACAGAGAAACCCTGTCTCAAGAAACCAGAAAAGAAAAGGCTAGTAAAAAATATAAATAAAAGCTATGTAATCAACATTCAATAATAAATAATACAGTAGAGCCATGTATACATACTTCATCCGTTTTTAAGATAATCTACTACTGTACCCAATATATTGTGTCAGCATTTCTTTATTAGATATCTATATCAAGATCAGAGATCATCAAACAATGGCTAATGGACCATTGCACATAAAGTTTTATTAGAACACAGCTATGCCTATTCATATCCGTATTGTCTATGGCATTTTTACAGATGGTACTTTCTGCAAGAATGAAAACACATACCGCTGGGCCTTACAAGGAAGGGGTGACTGCTATTTGCTCTTGACCATGAAATCTGGTAGAAACATTTCTTCCTCTGCTGTCAGTGTGCTCAATACTTTAATCTCACACACTTCTCAAAATAAATTTTGATGTGTTCATAGATGAGCAGAAAAGAGTAACAGAGTTACTCTTTCAAGTTTCTGTTAAGTGTAGATTACAAAGATTTTATTTACTTATGGGCGTCTATCTGCTTATTTTTAATAGATGATCTGCAGGTGAAATTGTGGTATGAGGAAGGGATTGAAAGAAAATTAGCTGAAAGCAGAAGAAAGATGACATAGGACAAGTTGGCTTGGTGTTAAAATGGGAAAGGGTTGGGTAGCACGGTGGTGAAGTGTTCAGAAAGACCCCTGGCAATCTGGTTAAAGCGTGGATTTCTGTATGTTCTGGTATCACATCTAGTATGTGTTTCAAGATGGGAGTCTGAGTTTCTAGAAAATCCCCAGGAAGTGCTGGTACTGGTGTGGCTGGGAAAGTGCCTAAGAGAGATTTGCTTTACACAAAATTCTTCCTCCAGCCATCATAAAGCAGCTGGAGACTTGTTAGTCTACAAAGACCATAAATGCGTCAGGCATTGGACTGCTGAATCATTTCACTTGGAGGATGGAGAGACCTGCATTCTAGGGTGTGGATTTAGAGTGCTAATTTTTGTTGCTTGTCAATGTTAGCTCCTGGGATTTCCTCAAATATGAGTATCCTCAGATCTAAAGAAATAAAATTTAATAGTAATAAATCATGGGAGTGAGGTGAAACCACCTTGAAGCATTCTCCGAGGAGAGTTTGACTCCTATTGGTCCCACATTCCTTAGAGTTGAGTTATAGGAGAGATGAAGGTTCTAGTCATGTGGAATCAAGTCAGTGATAGCAATCTAGTATCTACTTTGGTAATGACCCCGGGACTTTTGTAAGGATTCATATTCATGACACCCTCTGTTGGCTATTCTCACCTACCCAAAGATCCAACTTTTACCACCCTATCACGTCTTAGGGCTTCATCACTGAAACTCAACCTTGATGTAATTAGGTAGCAATTCTCCTTTGCCCTTAAAACAAGAGGAAAAAGCCCCATCTAATAAGAAAGGTTGGGCAAGAAGTTAGAATGAGCTCACTAGATTTACTCAGTTGGGAAGGTTCATACTTGTAACTAGATAATTGTAGTAGTGGGCAGCTTTCTTCACTGGATGAGAAACTTTCCCCAAGTTCTGTCTGGAACTCAGAGAAGGAATTAACCAGTCTATTCCCAACCATAGACAAAAGTAAAGGGAAACAACACACAGGTGTGGAGGCCAGGGAACAAACCAGAGAAAGGTCCTCTCTCCAAACTGACAGTCAGACTTCAGGTTTTAGCACAGAAACTAGGAAATATGAATAGAAGACTTCCTGTATCCCACCAAAAAAACCTACACATCTCTAAACTTCCTTCTTGTTTTTTTTTAATTATTATTATTTTGGATTCTTATTCAACATCCCTGAGTTTGAAGGCTGTTGAGAAAGAATAGAAAACAGTTGACTAAACCTTTGCACACTTAAGTCGGTAAGAATGCAAAGCCTTGAGGTCTAGTCATGCTTAAATAAAAAAGAATAGAAACACATAGTGTTTTTATAACATACAGGAGCAAATGAATGTGCAGCATCAGACTGGATTTAAGAAGAACCGATGAGCCAAAAATTCTAAAGGTCTTTACTTTCCAATAAAAACATTTGAATTGTGTGATACTTCCTGCTGTCATATGGGGGGCTTAGGTTGGAAGGATTAACATCAAGAGGAGGTGATGTGGAAGGGGACAGTATAGTTTGACCGAGGGAAGAAGCTTCTGTCCTACACACACACACACACACACACACACACACACACACAAACTCACACACATATGAAAAGAGAGAGAGAGAGAGAGAGAGAGAGAGAGAGAGAGAGAGAAACAGATAAACAGACAGACAACAGAGAGGCAGGGACAAACCGAGTGACAGAGACAGAGGCACACAGAGAGAGAGAGAGAGAGAGAGAGAGAGAGAGAGAGAGAGAGAGAGAGAGATACGGAAACAGAGAGATCTTATCCAAATGGGAATTGGAACACATCATAAGATGACTGATAAAATAGCAAAGGCTCAGATATGGCTAACATGCAACTCAGCTCCATTGCAACCTGTGTGATGCTCAGAAAATCTCATCTTCTCTCAGTATTCCCTTTAAGATGAAGCTCCTAGGCTGATGTCGTCAGAACACTGAATGTTTGCTCTATTTAGACACTGCACTAGCAGCTTTGAAAATAGTCAATTATTTTTTTTAGAAAACATCTAAACCTAGGAATATTTCATCTTCATTTTACTGATATGGAGCCTCACTTGGAAGAATAAATTCCTTCCTTAAAGTCATACTGCTAAGGCAGGAGAGTAATGTTATAAACCAAGACCCTTTTTATTCCAGTTATTCATGTAGTTAATTCAATCATTCAATAAGTTATCCTATGCTCAGTTTATCCAGAACACTGCTGGTGATACGTTGAGTCTCTGCCCTTCCTTTTGAAATCTGCAGCCTTGTATGGGAGTTATCAATCAACCAAGTAGAATTAGATATATGAAACAACCCTGTGAGCATTATAGAACTTATCTAAGAAAATGAAATACCATCTAGCTCAGGAATTGGTTGATGTCTAAGTTATAATGTAATGAAAGCCTAGAAGTTCAACATTTTCATGTGGATAGGGGGATAATAGTAGTGTGTACAAAGGTGTCAGGCTAGAAAGACCATAGATGTCAGAACAGGGCAAAATTAAAATTCATACTGCCTTTCCACACATAAAACTTACATTACTAACTGTGAGCACATGAATGATTTCGTCTCTCTCTCTCTCTCTCTCTCTCTCTCTCTCTCTCTCTGTGTGTGTGTGTGTGTGTGTGTGTGTGTGAAGACCCAGAGAACATGGCAGTGTTTATCTCAGTTTACCTAGGAAAGATGATAAGAAGATATTAGGGACTATACAAGTGGCTCAGCTGATGGAATTGAAGATATTTTGGTGAACATCAAGGTACAGGAGTAGACTCAAAGTGTGTGTAGCATAGAGAAGATCTAAAGGCTCAAAGTAGGCTTTTGTGCTTTTGATGCAACATGGTGTCATTCGTTGAAAGTGGAGCTGAGGAAGGAAAAGGTAGGTTTAGTTATTTGGTTTCAAATGGAAGTGGATGTAGGGCATCTCATGGGTAGAAACTGTGACTGTTCATGAGCAAAGACTCCTGTAGACTCCTCTGTGAGGGGAGGGTCAAATGATCACTTCACAAAGGTTGCCTAAGACCCCCACAGAATACATATATTTACACTACAATTTATAGCATTAGCAAAATTACAGTTATAAAATATCAAGGAAAATTTTATGGTTGAGTGTCACCACAACATGAGGAACCGTATTAAAGGGTCACAGCATTAGGAAGGTTGAGAACTACTTCTCTAGAGGGATGCTGAAAATATCTATGATTAATTGTGAAGATGGTTGTATACTTATGAAACTAAAGCTCTGGAATTATATCTTATCTGGATAAATTATGTAGTATATGATTCCTATCATAACAGAGCTATCACATAAAACTGACAATAACAAATGATATCAGAATATTTATTGTTCTCTTAAATCAGTCTTGATTCTCTACACCATTTGAGCACAACAGTAATGGATGCCAGATGAAAGGGTCTAATGTGGTCTGATCTCTGTTCTCACTCACAGCTTTTTCTTTTCATATGGACTGGCACTTCATGACTGTCATCACCTGACTAGCTGCCCATAGTGGGAGCACAGTGAATATGTATTAAGTATGAATACATAGTGGTCATGTCATACATTGTTACATTGTCACAACTAGGATGTAGGGGTTTGAAAAATATTATCACAAAGATCCCACCAATCACACACATTTTGGCATATATATTCCTTGCTACAGATAGGAAACCTCTCTGTCCCCCAGTTGCTTGTCTGGTCTCATCTGAGAAGATACTTTGACAAATACAATGTGCCAGAAATGACATTCTGGTACATATGAGACAAGACCATTAGTGGCTCTGTAGCTTCTGCTTTGTCTTCCCCTAGACATTTGGAAAAGGGTTTTCAGCTACAGAGAAAAAGAGGCAACAGGGGGGAATTTTTTTCTGGGAATCCAATACACAGGCAGCCATGACTGATATGCATGAGAATAGATTAGGTCTTTTAGCCTACTGGCCTGATGCTGAGGAGCCTTCTAGGAAACTGAAGAAGAAACTCTCAACCAAGCCACACACCTGGAAGACATAAGGAATCGCTGTTGTAGCCACTAACTTTGCATTATCTGCCATGCTCAAATGACGAGAGTGAAGAAGGGTGAGATGAACATTGTCCCCTTCTCATGTGAGATGCTTTTAAGGTATCTGATGTAGAACAAAGACAGTCTGAAGGCTCACATAGCTGATAGATATGTCACCAGTCACTGAGAGGGTAGACTGAGGCACTAACAGGAAGACAGCTTAACTAGAATTCCACTGAATGTGCGTTAAGGTGACCTGGAGGCAGCACAGAGGTTTGGTCGGACTCTCCTCTGACTCAGTTAGACGCCCGGTGATTTAATTATTAAATTTTGTGAGAAAGGGGCTGAAAAGATAGCTAGGTTTGTATCCTAAGCCAGCATTAGGACCTGGGCTTTGATTCTCTGCATCCTACGGGGGAGAAAAGCACAGCCTTGTACACCTATTACCACCAGCACTACTGGACAGGGAAAAACAATGAGTCTTGGGTTCATCAAAGGACCGTCATTAGACAACAGTCTTCGTTGAAAACAAGAAGGTATTAACTGTGTAACTTGATTTATCTCTATGTATTAAGGCGATCATGCTGTTTTTATTAATTCATGAGCCTTTTCTGGTTTTTCTATGTTAAATCAGCCGCATAATCCCAGGATAAATCTCACTAGTCTCAGAGCACACAGCTTTGCAATATGATTCTTGGGCTTGTATTGCCCAAGTGTTTTGCTGAAGATTCTGAGTGCACATTTCTAACAGACAATAGCAGAAAACTTCCTCTTTTCACCTCTTGTAATATTTTTCCCACTTTGGTATTTTAATAATATTGGCATCATGATAAGATTGGCCAATATAGCTACTTTCTGTACTTTCCAGTGCACACAGTGAAGTTCAATCCAGGAATATTATTTAGGAGCAAGGTCTCAGTTAGCCAAGCATGTCTGAAGAGCAAGTACTGCCCCAAGCCCTAATATTTCGTTCCTAGAAATCGCCCAATAGTTCTTCGCCTTCACAGATGCAGCATTCACTTCTCAAGGTCAGTATGGCCGCTGCCTCACGGTTTCCTCAGAACCCACTGCTTGTCCCTGTGAGCACTTCTGCCACCCTGTTGCCTTCTGGGAATGACCTCGTGTTCTCATTCACCATCCTCAGGCATTCACATGAATGTGTTTTATGCCAGTCTTAAGCAGGGCAGCCAAAGGAGAGGGTTGCCCTTAGTTACTCTCACATTTAATACCCATGCTCACTCAGACTACACACAGATTGAGGACTCCAGAAATATTAACATTAAATGGTGGCATTTGCTTTGTTCTGTCTTATGGAAAGAGTAAATAATACAGGGATACTGTCACGAGGTATAGATCAGAAGATACAAAATGTACCCATTCGCATGAGAGGAAATGCGGGAAGCCACAATATAGCTAGACCCCTGCAGTTTCTAAAGGAAAAAACAGGTGACCAGGCTGATCTTGACCCATTTCCAGAACAGAAATCAGGACAGAATGGCTTAGTAGGACTAGAGTACAACCTTAAGGAGCTTTTAATAATGTCAACTAAAATCATATTCTAAATACAGAGAAGCTACACAGGTAGCTTGGTAATAGCTGGATCCCCTCTTACTAGGATCCTACCCCAGGGATTAATGGTTCTAATTTGTTCCACATTCGTCAGGAGGACTAAGATGTTTGGGTATTCCCAGCTTAAAATAGTTTATTTTTCTGACTAATTACACAGAAAGATTCCAGGAGACCCTTACCTGCCTTTGTGTTCCCAAAAGCCATTTCTGTTTACCGCATATCCCATTTTACCTCTTAGTTTTAGAGCCAAGAATTTAAGTATGCGGACATCCCTTCTGTCCACCTTCATATTTCTCTCTGTATCGTCGTTTATTGTTTTGCTCTGAATTAAGAAAACAAATATAATTTATTCTGTTCTTTCTGTCTGCAGTTTCGCTAATAGATTAGGAATGGAATTTGATGCTTGTTAGGACAGGTGAGTTTTTTGTATGATTTTATTTTTGGAAAACTTCAAATAAAAGGACTGCATCTATCCTACTCCTACGCTTCTTCTCGTTCAACACCTCTTGGACCATTCCTCCCAAATTCACGAACTCTTCTTTAATTATCATTGTGATATGTATGCAAAATATATGAAGTTCATTTAGCATTCCTTTCAGTTATGTGTGTCTAGGCTAACAATTCGCTTGGGATTTGACAATCTGTGTGACAACTTGTCTTGGAAGAAAGCTGATTTGTCTTCCCTTGGAGGCCACTGACAATTTATAACTCTTCATCTAGGATTAGGACCTTGTGAAATTCCCCCAGAAGGATAAGTTTTGAATACCATCTTAGTTCAATATCAAAATCATTTTGATTTTTCTCTTTATTTTGGAAGTCACAGAGTCAGGTGAAACAAATTAGGAGAACATTAGCTCTAGCGTCGTGTTGCTAATGCCATCAACACTTTCTTCTTTATAGGTTTGTGTCTATAATAAAGTAACTGGCCTAGTGCTCTAAGACTCTCCAGTGATCATTTCCCAACTAAATTTGGTTGGTCAGAATCACCATGAATCCACTGAGAAGTTTAATTTATCAATTTCAAGGAATGATGATGAGAAATACAAGCTTGTTGGCCTGCTCATCACTTAAGTGAAGGATATACTACTGCATTACAGCTAAATAGAAAAAGGTTAGGAGAATTTTCAAATCCTCTACTAATAAAAAGGAAAATATGGACATCTGAACAACTTATACTTAATTAAGCTTTTGAAAACGGTTGCTTAAAATGTTGGAAGAAAAATTAATATAGAAATTTACTGCTAACATCCATATGCTTGAATGAAACTTTTGAAAATTTCTAATTTATGAAATAATTTCCATTTGGATTTTAGGGCATAAAATATAAGAATTGCTTATGTGTGAGAAAATAAATAGTGTTATGGTGAGAGGTAATTCTCACAAACACCTGCACTGCTTCCACTAGGAATTAAAAAGAGCGCAGAAACAGGACAGTTTAGTAAAACAATAGGGTTGTGTGAGGTTGTTTTTAATCTTTGTTCTTCTCAATGCAAAATTTATTCTTGTCTAGTCCCCTGGTTTGGCCAATCTCTTGCTTTGCGATTTTTGATACAGATACTATGCCATAATGGGTCACATTGTGGTCTTATTTCAGAGAGTTTCTTCTCATGTTTCATATTAGACGTTCATAAAATGCAAAGATTTCATTCTCCCTTCCTCACTACCTAATAAAGTGTAAGGTCCAAATTACATAGCAATGATTACTTACCTGGATGGATGAATGAATGGATGACTGGATGAATGGATGAATGAATGAATGAACGAATGGTTGTTGATGGCTGTCAGGTAGGCAATGGTAATAATTACATCAACTATATACAGGTATGAGCACAGCGAGATAGAATTCCAGCCTTATCACTTGACAAGATTGTATGGAGCTAAGTATAGGCAGCAAAGCCCATGGAAGAATAGGATTCAAAGACTGAGGTTTTGTTCTGTCACTAATGAGATGAATTAAATGAGATAAAGTGATTCACTTTGTACCTCCAGCACCCAGGGAGGCAACAAGAAAAAGGTGAAGATGAAGACTCTGTCTGTTCCCGATGGCTCCAAGGGAGCCTGGACACAGCGCAAAGAGCAGACTGGGGAGGCCCATGGTGATTATTACCTTTTGAAGTGGCTAGATTCATTTCTGCAGAGCCAGTTGCAGGCCTGTCCCCATTCATCCACTGCTTGATGAGGACGGCGGGGTGTGTGGCTAATGGTTTCTGGTTGCTTTTGGGCTGATGTGAAATGCATGCGATAATTAGCTAAGTAAATTAGTTCTGTTCTCATTATTTTTTATTTAAAGTGGTTTCGTAGGGATGGCTTTTTACAGAGACTTCTGCTCTAATTTCTCATTATCATCTCTGGGAGAAGAAAAAAGTTAGCAAGGAACATCTCTCTCTCCACTGTGGGGTATTTGTCCTATGCACCTTTTTTGGGGTACTTCCTAAACCAGTTATTCTATGTCTGACCTGTTAAGGGGATTAATCATGGAAATCCTGGTGAAGGTTCCTTCCTATGTTCTCTTTTGGATCACAGGATTAACATTATCATCCCCGCTGGAGCTCCTTTTGAATATTCACAGACCAGGGAAGACTTTTTTCATGGCTCTCAGTGCAGAGAGAAAAGCATAAGACTTACTCAGAGTTTCTGCAGCAACATGCATGAAGGCTTTCCACCCTGACCTGTTAACATCCCAGATGTAGGATGCAGTCCACTCTCAGGGATGTGCCTCACTTTTCTCAATGTCAGATGTGAGGTGAGTGTGTAGAAAGATATGAATGCAGCTCTTTCCCTATAATGGCCTCTATCCTTTAGAATTGTGCAAATCCCTCCATATACAATCTCCTCTGGAAAACTCCTTGTAAGATTTTTTGAGACTGTTTTGGGCTGAGTTGCTTTAAATCAATTGATTTTGCAACTCTTATGTATAAATTGTTTGTTTATTTATTTGTTTATGTATGTATTTATTCGTAACTCAATACTGTAGAACATTGCATTTGCTATGTTGCCTAGATAATATTTTGAATTGGATCACCTGACTTTGTCTATCTGGACTGGAGCTCAAATCAGCAAAATTATAGGCTACCCAGAGTTTATTCGCCTGAAATGAGTGCTAACGGATATTGGTCTATGGTATCCAAAATTCAATTTTCATGGTTAATAGGGTGTGGCTTTTTAATAGATGTCAAAAGTCTGTTTGAAAGTCTTTCCAATAATTCAGTGTCTAGTTAATTCTCTCTCTCTCTCTCTCTCTCTCTCTCTCTCTCTCTCTCTCTCTCTTTCTCTCTCTCTCTCCTCTCTTCTGCCCACTCACACTCACTTTTTCAGTCACTCCAAAACAGGGATGGCTTTATGGACTACTTTAGCAAGAAAAGTTATATTCTGAGTTATAGGGAGGGAAGACGTAAGGAACACAAACCACGATCAAACCACCGGTGACTGTGATGGTCAAAGCAGAAGAAAATGGATGACTTAGTCCCAGTGAGCAGTAGATGTGCCTTCTCCAATTTCTTTGTTCTATGTGGGCCTTGAACTTAGATAACTGCTCACAGTGGGGAGAGAGAACTTTCCTTCCTCAGCTCCCTTCAGGACCCCAAATACTTTATTGCCAGCTGTCGCTCTGACATGACCTGCATCCAAAGAGCAAGTGAAGATACCAGGCTGACCATCAATGCTTTCCAAGTTGTACTCATAGCCACTTGGCCTTCATAGATGTTGCCCATGCTAAATCTACTGAGAAGCCTGTGGGACAGCAGCAAGCCAGTATAGTATGCTGCAGCAGAATTTGTCAAGCAAATTTCTTAACATAATTTCTTAGTTTATATGCATATATTGGCATTCGATCATATCCCTTTCTATAGGGGCATATACAGTCTGACAGATGATATCTTTTTGAGTTGCATTCTATATTTTCTTGTGCTATCCTTATGTTTTGTCCTGGATCACCAAGCGTTTTGAAGCTTAGTAGTTGATTTTACCCCCTCATCACCTTCTTAATCTTATTTGGGATCTCTTAAGGTAGACTTCATGATTGACAACTTTAATAAATACCATCTTGCAGGAAAGAAACCTGCAATTACAGCCCCACACAGACCTGCAGGCCTGGTGGTGCTAGGGGGCCAAAGCTTACGGTCTATTTTCAGAGTGATGAGCAACAGTCTGCATATTCTATGAGGGGAGATGATTCCGTTCCATCTCCAGCAAAACTCAGCTTCTGTCTGCTTCCCCACAGTAAATAAAAGAAAATCTAGCTCACTAAGACATCTCCAAATCCTCTTAGATTACCTGTTTGCCGCTGTCAAAGGAATCTGAAAAGATTGTATTGAGGTTGTCTTCAGAAAATGATATTATGCACAACCCAGGTTTCTGATCTGGACACTGATACATGCTGCAGAGATACTGATTGAATATCAAAACCAGCTCCAGATATGTCACGCTGATTTCCTGTGCTGTGTGCACTGGCTGAGCCAACTTATGTGATGAGGAACATGAACATGGGTGATGCATCTTTGCATATCCAGCCATTCTGCACAAATTCATTGGAACTCTATATTTTCCTACTTTAGAAACAATGCCGTAAAGCAAGATGTCAATGATGCTGTCATAAAATTAGTACTCAGTCTTCTCCACTTAAAAACAAAATTAAGACAGTGTTGAACATTTATTAGGATTCATTGACAAAGTGCTTGCCTCAATATTGATCAATATAAGAATTGTGAGTGGAATGAGGATCCGTTGGGAAGGGTGGTATTTATTTCACATGGAGATAGGTAAAATATTAGCACAAGACCACCTCTCATCCAGCATCTTTAAAGAACCATTTTATTTTATAGAAAGTATTGCATATTCTTATGGCAGACAGAGCAAAACAGTGTGTTATCATCTTGTGTCAATAAATGCAGAATGTAATAATAGTATACTGAGCACTTTTCAGAGGGGTATCTGGGACTACTTGGAAATTTAATTCCTTGGACTTGCTACTTGACTTTAAGCCAATGACCTGGAAATTTTGTTTTGTGTCTTCCTGAATTTGACTTTTTGAAGCTGTAAGATGAATGTATTTTGTGAAACAGAGAAAAAGTCCAGGAATAAGAAAGAGGAACTCAAAAGTGACAATTTGCACAGCTGGACAAACACAAGGAGATTCGGAAGATGGATGGTGAACTTGTTAGTTTCTCACTAGAATCTTAGGAAATCCACTTTAAATGCCCAAACTTCATAAGGTATAAAACAAGGATTTAGGCAGACAATATAGCCCAAATGTTCACATGGAGACTTTGTTCGTGTGCACGTTGAACAACATGACTTGTCACCCTGCTTTATAAGCAAGTCTCTTCATGTTCTGAGCTATGCTGGACAACTCCAGTGGGCTAAGATGTTTCATACCCCCAAAATCATATGCTGACATCTTGACCTCATGCAGTTCAGCATGTAACTAGATGTGGCCACTGTGTCTTTACAGAGATGATAATGCTACCATGACACCACTATGACACTTTCTGATTCAATCGTACTGGCGTCCTCATATCAAGAATAAATTTGGACATGGGGTGACAAAGAGAAAAATGGTCTGAAGACAGGGGTAATAAGATGATCCTCTACAAGCCAAGTTCAAGAAAAGAGAGAGTTCTGAGACTAAAACAATCCTGGACTCAGACATCTAGTCTCTGGTACTGTGGGGAAATAAGTTCATGCTAGGTAAGCTTGCAGTTGGGGGTATTTTGTTCAGGTGGTGCTAGCAAGGGAATGTAGCACCTGTGTGTCAGGATGACACCCATAGAATCAGCCATGGGGTAAGATCAACAGAGGGGAAGGCAAACCTTTCTCCAGGGCTCCCTAGCAGTCTGACTTCATTTCTTCTTAACCTTGGTGTGAAAATGCACTTAGGTTAGCTCCACTCTTGGGTCATTGGGCCAACTATATCTATGCATGCCCCTCAGGAACCATAGTGAGTCTATACCTAACCCTTACCAGGGGCAGTTGTCTGTGCCCTAGGCTCTGTTCCATCCTCTGTAGTCATATCCTTTCCAGATGTTCATTTTCCGTGTGTAGTTTGACTTTCCCCTTCTGGGTCTGATCTTCAAGGCTTGTTGTCAAGGAATCTTAATTTACTCTTAGGGCCTGTTATGTAGGCAGGGTGGGCTGATTGCTAAACTGTACCTGTCTAAGATATTCACCATGGTTTTACATCAGGACCCTCTGTGTATGTGACAGCGCCTTTGGGTTTGCAGTTTCCTGCAAACATCGGAAAGGATGGGCAGTCGTTTAAGATAGACATGGAGCAAAAGGCTGTGGTGTAAAAATAATAGCCATCCTAAATATAAAAACAGAAGAAAATCACATTCCAGCTCCACAGCAATTTAGCTATTCATTTTTGTGTCTTCTCTATATAAATACTTTAAAATTGCAATCATGCAATAGAAAAGATTCTGTGCTTGCTTTTCTCATATTGCATTGAAGATACTGTTTTCTGCTGCTGTGTAATCTTAATTGTTATTTTCAGTCTCTACATAACTCTCTTAGTCTACTCTGCCCTGCTGTGACAGACACGCACAAGCTGAGCAATTCATGAAGAACAGAAGTTGCTTTGTTTTCCTAATTGGAGAGGCTGGGAAGCCCAAGGCAAGGTTCAGGGTCTTCTACCTGGTGGGAACTTTCTCTTCTGCCATTTCAACCCAGGCCAAAATCATGAAGCAAGAAGAAGCAAGGGAGCTGGTAAGGAGAGAGAATCAGAGACAGAGACAGATAGAGACAGGCACAGAGAGACGAGAGACAAAGATACAAAGACAGGCAGAGACGGAGAGAAGAAACCAACCGCTGGTAGCTAATTCATTACTCAGTTCCTGTAGTTAATGCATTGATCTTCTTGAGACAGCACTCTCGTGGTCTAATCAGCTTCTAATGATCCCTTTCAACAACGTTACATTGCACACAACACTTCAATGTATGAGCTGTAGAAATTCCCCAAACACAGCCATAACAAGACATTTAAATGGATGCTTTAAGTTTTGCTGGTTATTTTAAATTTTTTTTATTCTTCTGAATAATGCTGAAGTGAACATATTTCTTTCTTCTTTTTTAAAATGATGTTTTCGTAAGGAAATTTCCCAAGAGAAAAAAGAACTGATCATTTTTATGTTTTTTAGCTTGAATTGGATTTTGGAAAAGTGGGAACAACAGGGGCCACTTGTGGCATGCAGGGACACATTTGGTTTCTTTCAACTTCATCACAAGCTGGTGTCATCATTATTTTATCTTTTTTTATTAAAAGTGGAATGTGACCCTCATTTTGTTTTGATAGTAATTCCCTGATCAAAATGTTCAGTATCAGACTTACTCAAGTCTGTGAATTTATCTTCATATTAGTAGACTAAGTAGAGGCAGGAAGGAATGAATATTCATAACTCATTGTCTGCCAGGTAATTTACTGGGGGTTTAACTTTTCTACATTTTAATCCTCACAGTAACATCTCACCTAAAACTCTCTTTGCTTATGAAATGTGGCCAGTCCCAACAGTCTGGCAGGCACAAGAGGTGAATTACAAATCAGAGTTCTCTCCAGCGACAAATTCACTGGTATTATTGGGCAGGTTTCTAGATCATAGGCATTGGTCCTGATATGCAAAGTAGGCCATCAGACATATGGTTGGTTGGGATTCTCTAGGACAGACCAATGTAATAATTATATATTGCAAGGGAGTATAGGTAGGCTTACATGATAAGAGCTGGGTAGTCCAAAGCTGTCTACACACAGGAAAAGCAGCCATTGTAATAGCTGCTCTGTCCATATGACTGGATGCATAGACACTCTCAGTCAGATATGGAGGGCCTGGCGGAATCCTGGAAAGTCCGTGGTCACTAGCTTACCCTGGAAGATTGAAGAACCTGGGTTTTAATGACAATCACTGGCAGCAGCAGCAGACCCCAGAAACAGAGAAGATGAACTCACCAGTCAGAAGAAAAAGCAGCGAGCCAAAGGCAGACATCTTCACAACTGGGCCGTTGTTCAAAATATGGACACTCTGCAGGGTTTACCCCCATCTCTTAATCTTTCTAGGCAAAATGGTCACTTGTTTGCCAAGGTCTAGCTGCTCCCAGATCCAGTCGAGTTGACAATCAAGATTAGTCCTTGCACTGGGACTGTTTGTCACGGGACAGAGAGTAAAAATGGTGAATTAGCAGTTAGGGCTGCCTCCAGTGTAGTCCTAAATAAATTGGATGAACTCACAGGCCTCATGTACTGGGGCTTAAATTCATGCAAGACAAAAGCTGGGACTGCTCTGTTGGCAGCTCAGAGTAGTTAGACTCTAAGATCAGATATTCAAGGGTAGGATGTCTTAGTGGCCTAGCAGTCTGAAGTGTTATTTAACTACCTAGTTAAATATCACTAAAAGGCCAGATTTGCACTTGTTATTAGCTTCCCCTATCTAGTTCTCATAAGTGGTTGAGAAGCATGGAAGACAATCTCAGAATCATACCCATATATAGACTCAGTAATATATAGACTCAGTAGGCTTCAGTAATCTGTGTTATGGACTGAGGAGACAGATCAGTCAATAATACATAAGAACCCGAGTCCAATTCCCCAAACACGTATAATAACTGGGCATATTGCCTCAGCCTTGTAATCCCCGAGCTAAGAAAGCAGGGACAGCCAGATCACCGAAGCTCATTGGCAAGCAAGCTAGTCTAAGTTATTAGGTGTATCCCAGGGCAAAAAACAAGCAAACTAAACCACAAATATATATATGATATGTGTATGTATAAACACATACTTTCAATATATATGCATATGTTATATATATATATATATTATTGTTTCATTGAGGCAGTCTCTTATTGCCATGGGATTCACCCATTATCTTAGACTATGCATATGTATACAATATACATATGCACACATATATATACAATATACATCTACACATACTTATAGACATACATATTGAAAGTATGTGTGTTTTCAGTCCTTCCAGAGTGTCACCACTAAGTAGTCACATTGGGATGTAGTGAATCTCATTTCTGTGGCTTTGTGGATGCTTGTCCCAAGTATCTAATTAAAATGGAAGGCTTTTACAGAGGCTTTTAGCTGCTTAACAAACAAACAAACGCCTTGGTAATGTGGTACCTGAAGGCTCTGGAATACCAGGTAACTGAAACATCCTTGCTTTTTCAACTCTACCTGGAGATCACTACCTGAACTCTGCAAAACCTTCACAAACCTGTAATTTATCAGATTTCATCACACATTCACATCTCAGTTCCTACATATGTTAATATCATATTTCCCTCCTGCTGCCACAATCAGCACGTCTGTGCTCATGACAAGACGGAGCTCTGGAAACCTCCTCCCTTTTGAGCCCCCTGGTAATTGTTATATTCACACGTTGGATGAAGAGCCTGAGATAAGGCTTTAATTTGGATTAATAGGATAATTACTATGTGACAAATGAATGCCAAATACCGTGAAGACTTGCTTTGTGGGGAGTTCTTGGTTTGACAAAGGTTGACTTTCAGGTGTGTTGCCTGAGTTCTGAACCTCAGAAATATTTCCCAAGTTTCTGATGAAGTTTTGGTTCAAACGTACAGTGCAATCTTGCTGTTTTTCCTGGGTATTTTTAAGAGTCAAGCTTTACCTCTTTCCCATGGAATCTTTGTTTTTTGTTTATCAACCTCAGACTTGGCATCTGTGTTGACCTTGTGTGTACCCCCAAGTGCAGCCTTGAGAAAACGAGAGAGACTTTAAAATCTATGAGTGCACCCTGCCTCTGACAAGCAGTCTGTGTTCATGAGGGCATCCACCATGCACTGCCAATGTGATTGTTTCTCTGTTTCTCATCCTTGTAAACTGTAAGCTCTCTCTACTGCCAGGGCCTTGCATTAATACTCTTGTTGACGATAAGGGCAAGACTTACAGAATACAGAATAGCCTTTGAGCTCCCTCCTTGCAGTAGGTATGATAGACATTTCTTCAGAGGAAGAAAACACAACTTACTAAGGCAAGGAATCTGGCAAAGATTCTTGAAACAATGAGTGTCAGAAGTTGAATTCAAACTGGACTCAATAAACAATAATGCTATCATTTATAAATGCTAGTGACCCGAGGCCATGGGTCCCTTTGGTGGGTGGGAGACCACAGCGGGTGAGAGACAGACAGATACGCCAGGCAGAGAGAGAGTTTTGGCATAGAGTTTATTTAGTGCGATATTGAGGGGGAAGGAAAAGGGAGAGGGGGAAGAAAGAGGGAGAAGAGAGAGAGGCAGAGGCTGCTTCTCCAGAGAAAGGGCAGACAGACAGCGAGAGTAGGTTGGAGAGGAGGCAGGAGATCCACTTGCCTGGGTAAGAAGAGGGAGGTTGGGAATGAGCGGGGCTTGTCTCTTAAAGGACAGGGTACCCAGGTGACAGGCCAGGCCATCAGGTTATAGCATTCCCACTTTTCTCTTACAATAAAAAGGTACAGAGTAAGGCATGGCAGGTGGAGAGAATTGGGACTGCGAGTTCTCAAAACTGCTTCCTGCTTATTTGTGGGCATCAGTCTTTTTTGGAAGGCCTGAGAAAGCCTGAGGCTGGTTATGTCCTGGGGTAGCTGGTCCCTTTACTCCCATCCAGGACTTCAACCTATCATCTATTTGTCTGTTTTTCTATTGAATCGTTTATCAATTAGATATCACCTATCTTTCTCTCCTTGACCTATTTGTCTATTTTATACTTAATCTATAAAACATTGATAATTGTGATTACTTAGAACCTGTTTTTAAGATTATTGAAATTGTTTCCTTCTATGAATCCATGACGAATATTCAATCATTTCTTGTGTATAATACAGGAAATCAGAAGTAGACATTTCTATCTTTTGAGAAAGTAAACTCATCCAACTTACAGCTGCCTGTGGAGTTGGCAAGGGTTTCAAAACAGACCAGGGGTAAATCTTGTGAAGAGTTTCATCTCTATATGTAGCAGAAAATGCAACTTGAGATTATAAGCAGTAATATTGGACTTCATATATCATGCAGGGTGTCCCACAAAGGTATTTCCATTTGCAAGACAGTAGTCAGTGAAATGCAAAGGGTTCCAATGTATGGCATGCAAGGAGGACATCATGTGTGGTCAATTATTGTTCTTATAATCTGGAATAATCTATAATCCACAATGAAGAAAGAAATTCAATTGCAGAGCTGTGACGTCTGGATGAAGCTATTAGCAGAATGGATTTTTCTTATTGTGATTTCTTTTCTGGAGCATCTGTTTGTGCATCATCAGTTTCTCACAGGTGAGGTATAAAGAATAAAGAAAGAACAGAAAGGGAAAAATGGGGAGACATATAAAGAACAACAAAGAGAAAAGATGAAATGCGGTAAGAACGGAAAGACTGCTAGTAATTATTTATTACTTACTATAGACGACACCCATGTCAGAGAGTGTATATTAATACCTTTTATATTTCACAGTGACAGGTACTATTAGTTCCCTTTATAGAAAAGAAATTACATTGATTTAGTGATTTTATAGAATGAATGATTTCATTCTGCAAGTTTTGGGACAAAAATAGGCTTATTTCCTTCTATCTCCTTCAGACCTTTCCACACTCTACTGCATACAAAACCACCTCAGACATAGATTATTGTAGGTTCCTGGATTAAATGCACGTCATTCCCAAAATTCTTGCTGAACGTACTCTCAGTTGTTTGATCACAAGAAAAGGTTCATTTTGGGAAGTGTTTAAATCTTGGGATCCTTGCCCTCAAGTTGGTATCACCAAGTCGTATAACAGAGCTAGAGGGAACTAACATAGGCCCTCTTTATCCTTCGGTCCTTGCTTTCATGTTTGTTCCCTCTGGAGGACACTGCAGCAAGGCACCATCTGAGGAGCAGAAATTAGAACCTCACCAGACACTAAACCTCCTGTCTCTTTGATCTTGATCTTCCCAATCTTTAGAACTGTGAAAATCAGATTTTTGTTCTTATGAATTAACTAGCCTGTGACATCTTTTGAGAAGAGCCCACATGGACTAAGACTTAAAACCTTTCCAATCTATACATTAGAAAAAAACTGAAGCATAATTCTGAACTAAAATATATAACCAACTCTCCCTTTCAGATCTTTTTGCTTTCTGAGGTTATATGCTTTCAGTTATTGGATATTCAACTATTGGATAACAATATTAAGTACAAAAGGAAACAAACAGTTTGTAAAATTTAAAGTGAACAACATTTGAATTGATTAGATTTTATTCTGCTCAACTTTGTCCCATGTGGTGTGTGAATCACCCATTTTTCTAGTCTATGGAATACGTGATAGTTAATTTCTTGGTAGCTGTCTTGGAATCAGATGAACTTTCACACCATTTTAGAGCTTGTGTGCAAAGAACTCTGTGTAATAGTTTATTGCTACTGTCATAACAGCTTACTATAGAGGCATTGCCTCAGTCCACATCATCACAAAAAGAGAAGGTGAGGCATCCATTGATATCCATGGGAAACTTATTCTAGGATTATTTTCAGGTACTGATTGTGTTACTGCTTAATTCCCTCTATTACATATAATGTACTCCACTATTCATTCATACATAAACCATTTTCATAAGACAGTTATGTAATATAAATATTGTTTATAATTTATCTTGTATGCCTAATTTTTTTAGGTTTTTTAATCAAAGTTTATTAAATTATGAAAGTTTCCATTTCCGCCCCTCCTCCCAACACCCTCCCACTCTCCCCCTCCCCCTCCTCCTCCCTCTCCATCCCTAAGAGCAGTCAGGGCTTCCAGCCCTGTGGAAAGTTCAAGTTCCTCCCCCCTCCCTCCAGGTCCAGGAAGGTGAGTGTCCAAACAGACTGGATCCCAAAAATCCAGTATATGCAGAGGAAACAAGTCCCAGTGTCATTGTCAATGGCTTTTCAGAAAGGCTCCGGGCCAGGCACATTCAGAGAATCCGGCCACATTCAGAGAATCTGGCTGGATTATGTGCTCATTCAGTCCCAGTCCAACTGGCCTTGGTGAACTCTCATTAGATCAGTCCCCTTGTATCAGTGGGTGATCGCACCCCTCGCGGTTCTGAGTTTTTTTTTTCATGTTCTTCCTCCTTCTGCTCCTCATTTGGACCATGGGGGACTCAGTCCGGTGCTCCAATGTGGGTCTCCGTCTGTATCGCCATCCATCGTCGGATGAAGGTTCCCTCTGGTCTTGCCTTCCTTGCTTACGTTCTCTTTCCTTCTGCTTCTTGTTTGGACCTACGGAGTTAAGTCCAGTGTTCCAATGTGGGTCTCTGTCTCTATCTCCATCCATTGCCAGATGAAGGATCTATGGTGATAAGCAAAATCTTCATCAGTATGGTTATAGGCCAAGGCCGGTTTAGGCACCCTCTCCTCTGTCCAGAGAACAATCTGGGGATCTCTCCTTGGACCTGGGATCCCATTTATAATCAAGTCTCTTGTACCCTAAAATGACTCCCTTACTTGAGATATATTCTTCCCTGATCCCATATCCATCCTTCCTCCCTCCCCCCATCTCAGTCCCCCGAGTTTTCCCCATTCCTCTCCTACTCCCTTCTCTCTAACCCTCTCCCCTTCAAACAACCCTCCCACCCCCCCCCATGCACCCGAGGTTACCTGGGACTCTTGTCTATTTCCAATCTCCAGGAGGATAAGTACATGATTTTCTTCAGGTTCACCTTCTTATTTAGCTTCTCTAGGATCTCGAATAATAGGCTCAAAGACCTTTAATTATGACTAGAATCCACTTATGAGTGAATACATACCATATTCCTCTTTTTGGGTCTGGCTTACCTCACTCAGTAAAGCGTTTTCTATGTCCATCCATTTGCATGCAAAATTCAATGTCATTATTTTTTACCGCTGAGTAAAACTCTAGTGTATATATGTTCCACACCTTCTTTAACCATTCTTCTATTGAGGGGCACCTAGGTTGTTTCCAGGTTCTGGCTATTACAAATAGTGCTGCTATGAACATAGTTGAACAAATGCTTTTGTGGTATGATAGGGCATCTCTTGGGTATATTCCCAAGAGTGGAATTGCTGGGTCTTGAGGGAGGTTGACTCCCAGTTTCCTGAGAAACCGCCACACTGATATCCACAGTGGCTGCACAAGTTTGCATTCCCACCAACAATGGATGAGAGTTTCCCTCTCTCCACATCCTCTCCAGCATAGGCTATCATTGGTGTTTTTGACTTTAGCTAATCTGACCGGTGTAAAATGGTATCTCATAGTTGTTTTGATTTGCATTTCCCTGATTGCTAAGGAGGTTGAGCATGACCTTAAGTGTCTTTTGGCCATTCGGGGTTCTTCTGTTGAGAATTCTCTGTTCAGATCAGCACCCCATTTTTTAATTGTGTTAATTAGAGTTTAATTGTCTAGTTTCTTGAGTTCTTTGTATATTTTGGAGATCAGGCCTTTATCTGATGAGGGGTTGGTGAAGATCTTCTCCCAGTCAGAAGGTAGCCTTTTTATCTAACTGACGGTGTCCTTTGCTTTACAGAAGCTTCTCAGTTTCAGGAGGTCCCATTTATTCATTGATTCTCTTATTGTCTGTGCTACTGGGGTTCTACCTAGGAGGTGGTCTCCTGTGCCTATGTCTTGTAGACTACTTCCCACTTTCTCTTCTATATGGTTCAAAGTGGTCAGATTAATGTTGAGGTCTTTAATCCATTTGGACTTGAGTTTTGTGCATTGTGATAGATATGGATCTACTTTCATTCTTCTACAGGTTAACATCCAGTTATGCCAGCACCATTTGTTAAAGATGCTTTCCTTCTTCCATTGCATACCTTTAGCCCCCTTGTCGAAAATCAAGTGTTCATAGGTTTGTGGGTTAATATCTGGGTCTTCTATTCAATTCCATAGGTCGACTTCTCTGTTCTTATGCCAGTACCAAGCTGTTTTCAATACTGTAACTGTGTAATAGAGTTTGAAGTCAGGGATGGTTATACCTCCAGACGTTCCTTTATTATATAAGATTGTTTTGGCTATCCTGGGTTTTTTGTTTTTCCATATAAAATTAATTATTATTCTCTCAAGGTCTGTGAAGAAGTTTGATGGGATTTTGATGGGGATTACTAAAAAGTCAATTGTGTTATGAAAAGAGCAGTGTCTCGGAGGCACTCATACACCTACACTATAGACAGCCACCCCTATACAGTGGGTCAGATCCAACTAGCAACTGGTTCTGCCTCCAACACATCCTCTTACCAGACAAGTGTGATTGGATGGAAGCCATTGTTTTGCTTGCTGATCCTTCCTGCATCTGACATCCGGTCCACTCTTCTCAGTAGGCAGTCACTCATTCACGCACTCCCCCAATGGACACTGAGTGCCTATTGTGTCACGAAATCTGTTTTAGCAGAAAGTAGCTCCATGAATCAAGAAGAAAAAGCCAATACAAATTACAAATGACACATGCTGGTGATGAAAACATTTATTGACATCAATAAACTATGCACCCTCATTCAGACGCTCAATCATTCAGATCTGACAAACAAAGACAAGTGCAGAGAGCGTCTCTCAGATGTTTCCAATCATGTTGGTATGCAAAGTTTGAGAAACTGAATAGAAATTTACAGCTATCTGTCTGGAATATTAAATTATGTTCACTCTCTCTCCTTTTTCCTTGCTTATACTCTAAAAATTTGGAAGGTAAAAGTGTACACACATGGTTAAAGCATCTTTTATTTGAGCATTTGGAAAGAACTATTTGTATTATTTTGTTTTTCAACTTTTTAGTATTTCTCTGGCAAAAATATAACTAGATACATAAATGCACACAGATACCAGAAATAGAAATAACAAACACAGCTTTATAGGACCCAACTCCGCTGGCCTTTGTGCTCCCCCATACACATGTGGTATACACTCACATGTGTGCATGCACATGCACACACACATATGCACACACATCATAAAAATCTTGTAAAATATTTTGTTCAAGTAGCATTAATATGTGAGATTTTACTCGGTCCATCCCGTTGTTGGATATGTGTTTCTGAGTGTTTTTTTATTATTATAAATGGCACTTATAGATCAGTCATCTGTTATTAAAATCATTCTGGGAGCAAACCACTACACAGACATGTTAGCTTGAAATATCAATAATATTTGTGTTTGTGGGTCTTCTGTTTGATGCAACTCTGGTTCCCTGTACAGTTCTTCAATTCAGTTTCCCCATATGACTCTAACCTTGTGGCCATCGCAGTGTGAGGGATATGTCGTTTCTATGAAAACAATGACAGGACATTATCTACTATAACTCATTTAAAGCCTTTATTAACACTGCAAAACCTTATAAATAATTACACATAGTGCATCACAGAGTCTGAAAAAAAAAAACTCCGCAACTCTATAAAACAGTTCCAAAGGAACACAGTAAAAAACACGTGTGAAAAGGATGGAGGATATGGGACAAGAGGTCATTTATCACGGCCTCAGAAGATCCTACTTTGCTTCCTAATGAGGACTATCAACAGAATTGAGAGGTGTATTTGGCATTTGTCTTTCAGTACCCACCAAGTGTCCCCTGGGCCAAGGCAATGCCAACAAGATCCCCAGCAGTGTAAAAATCAAAGGTATTTGAGACCAGAAAAAAGAGCTCAGTCCTAGCCTAGTAGCTTTACTCTTGAGATAGTTGTCTCATGCATCATTAAACTTCAGCTTACTTAATTATTTTATTAGCTGTCATAATACATTATGATACATTTCATCTTAACAGCAATCAGGTTTCCTGAGACTTCCCAGTGGTGAGCTGGTTAACGTTTGCAATGCTTAACAATGGCTTGATGGACAGGTGCAATGTTTTACTTAGTACATATTAAGAGTACTGTATCGATAGTAATAAAACTGGGAACATACCTGGTAAATTTTGGACCTTTAGAAAACATAGATATCTAAGCCAAAATCAAGCCGTCCAAGTCTACTCTCAAAGAACTCTTTCCAGGAAGATTCATTACTGCTTTTAATCTGGCTGTACATTTAAAAAAAAAATATGTGGGAAGGTTTTAAAATGCCAAAGCTTAAATCCAACCATGAACATTATTTTAATTAGTGTTGGCTTGAGTTCAAAACAGGAGATTCTTACAGGTATCTTCCCACAGACTTTAATATGTAGGCAGTTGATTGTTGTTATCAAATTTTAATGAGTGTTTTTGAGTGTCACAAATTGGTTACATATAAATGGGCACATGCATGAATGTACACACACACACACACATAAACAGTCATACAAACACACATTTTAACACGTATGCATGTTTATAAACACATATCTCCTGGAAGATCTTGCCTGCTCAAGAAGGAAGAGGAAGATTTGTCTTCTGTTAACCACTACTGCAAAGGCTTCATGTATTACTTTTCATCAGAAGAGTTCACACTGCTACAATGTTCATCAGGAATTTTAGTTTTAGGTCTGACATGTAACGAGTTAAGAAGACAACACTTCTATGCTTTCAATAAGAAAAACATGAAAAGACAAAAAAGTAAGACTTCCTTTTGGTTTCCCAGAGTCTCAGTTTGTGTAGTACATCAGTATCCTGAATGACGGACAGTCAGGTACACACAAGCAGAGTCTATCTGTTGCTGGAAAAATAACATGGTTCAGTCAGAAAAGCAGTCCTGAGAGTGTGTCCTCAGAATACAGCTGCAGATGTGGTCCACGACCAGCACTGGGAAACTTGGATTTCAGGAAGATTCCCCAGAGTTCCCAGAGAAGAGAACAGGGCACACTGTGTTTAATCTACTCATACAAACTATGTGGTTGGGCTGAAGAATGTCTTTGGGGAGTTTGAAAAGTAGGCATTTGTTATGCAGAAGGTGACCTCAATATAAAAGTTGGGTACTGAATCTCTAATAAGCTTCCTGAGTATGTAACATTTAATCTTCATTTTCACGACTTTGTTATGAAAATACAGAGTCCTGGAGAGTACTCAGGGGAGGATGAACCTATTTCTATCTGACTTGACGCCATACATCTTTTGCCTGTGAGGGTTATGCTTTGGATCAGTTTACTATAGTGTGGCTAGCAGGCTGATGATGGGTTGCACCTGTAAGACCGTCTGTGGACTCACAGAGCCAAGGACGGCCTTGGGGGCTCCCAACTGGGAGAAACTGGAAAAAGCTGAGTGTGGGCAAAAAAAATAAAAAATAAAAAAAATAAAAATAAAAGTAAAAAAAAAATAAGGGGAGCAAAGGTTTATTGGAGCTCACAGTTCAAGGTTACAGGCCGTCATAGCAGGGAAGACACAGTAATCTAGGATCGTATATAATGGAATTACTATGGTGGTTGATATAACTGGGACAGAGGAAGTGGGTGACAACAGCTCTGAGGAGGGAACGGAGATCTGGGAGAAGTATGAGAGTAGGCTGAACTACACGTGAAATGATGTGCTGTTTCTGAAGTAGAACTGTATTTGTTTCATTGCACACAGCAAACTCTGGAGCATCCATTAACATTTTAAAATGAAATATAATTGATCTGCTGCTCAGAAGGATTAGAATGATATCATTTTATCTCTCAATTATCATCAGGAAAGGCAGAATAAACAGTAGAAACAAAAACAAAGTTGATACAAACAATAAATACATCTCTTTAAATGTGATTACTTTATTGGTATCAATTTAAAACTAAGAATCTATTCAAATGAATAAAAAATAAATACAACTCTCGGTTGTCTGCAAGAAATTCATATTAAAGATAAAGAAACCTGCAGGTTTAATTTAAAGGAATGTTAGAGCTAGGGATGTGGAATTGTGGCAAAGGGCTTGTTGAGTATGTATGATGCCTGGGATTCAGTCCTCAATACTGAAAAAGAAATCAATCAGCAAAATAAATGAATGTAGAAAGATACACTATGCTTAAAGTTTGAGTAACTTTATTAATTTCAGAAAAAATAGACTTTAGAGCACAAAAGAATATCAAGGATAGAAGAAATCACAATAGGAAGGTCAATGAGTTGATTCTGCAATAACACACAATGTTGCTCAAACTGTTCATTCCCAATAACAGAGTTGCAAAACTCAATAATGCTTAGGTTCAGAAAAAACAACTATGATAGTTAAGCACTTTAAAATATGTTAGTAATTTCTGTGTCAGCAAGACACAAAGTTAGAAAAGACCCTATAAAACACCGTCAATGAACTTGACACAATTGGCATTTAAAGAGCACACCATCCATCACTACCGAATCCCATATTGTTTTTAAGTTCACATAGAATGTGTATGAAGATAGACCACATTCTGGGTCATCAAATACTATATAGCAGATGTGAAAAATAGCATTATTCAAAATATGTTCTCAGCCCACAGTAGTATTAAAGCTACAAATCAACAGCAGAGAGAGCTGGATCTGCATCAAATATTTTGAGATTCAACAGCATACTTGTAAATAACACATGAACAAAAAAAATCAATTCTCCAAAGAAGTTGAAATATTTTTTGAACAGACCAAAAATGAAAATTCACCTTATCAACATTATGGCGCATAGGAATGTAATACTATACATACTAGAACATACAAGAGATACAGAATCACTAACACCATGCTGATATTTTAAAAAATTAGATAGATCGAAAAAAATCTGTCAAAAAAAAGAGAAAAATAGAAGTTCAAGTTCTGGGGCTCGTGAGATGGCTTGTAGAGATAAGATGCTTGCCTAATAGCCCAAGAACCAATTCCTCCAAGTTTTCCTTTCATCCCCACAAATACTGGCATGCAAGCACCATCACTCCTCAACACAAATATTTGTAAAAATAAAGCTTAAAGATAGAGCAATGATCAATGGAATTAAAGCAGCAACATGATGTAGAAATATCAAAGAACATTAAAGCTAGATTTTGAAAAGACAAATGAATTTGGTATCAGTCTGACCTAAACAATGAGAAAATAAAGCATAAATTTCCAGTATCATAAATTAAAGTGTAATCATCCTGTAGATAGTAAAAGGATAATAAGTGGATACCAGCAACAAATCTATGATAATGCAGATGAAAGTAATTAATAAATAGAACAACCTAAAAAATGACAACTTTAAAGGCACAATGAATAATAAAACAATTGAATAATTAATATAAAAAATGTCAGTACCAGTTCCAATTAATGGAAAATTTTGCCAAAATGTAAGGCAAAATGATATAAAATCTAGGACATGTTTTCCTAACTCATTCTATGTGGCTAACATTGCACTATCACCTATTCCAGAGCATCACAGCAATAATAGCTACAAAGATCCATATCTCTCCTTACTGTAGACTCAGCAATGCTATTATAAATTAGCAATTTAAATTCAGCAGTATTTGAGGAGAACTGTGCATCATGGTGCTTGGAAACTTATTCCAGGAGGATGAAGCTGGCCAACATCTAAAAATGAATCAACGATATCAACCATGTCAACAGGCATAAAGAAAAAAAAAACCAATGGTTTAATTGGTACTGAAAAAAATCTTTGAAAAATCAACACACTTGTATGCTAAAACTGATCAGCATATTAGGTGAACAATATGTTGAGACCCAAACAAAATTGTATGTCGGATAGTGAACATTTTACCCAAATTTATTGGGAATCTCATATTTACTAGAGAAAGAGAATTCCCTGATGACACTAGAAACCAGAAGCAGAGACCACAGAAGGATTCTGTTTATTGGCTCCTTCCCTTTGGCTTGCTCAGATACTTTTATTACATAGACCAGGCCTACCTTTCCAGGGATGCCAGCACCTACAGTGTGCTGGGACCTCACACATAAACCAGCAAGCAAGAAAACATCACACATACTTGGTTAGCGGCCAGTCTCAAGAAAGAAGTTCCTTAACAATGGTTTCTTCATCCTGTCTATGTCCACATTGGTAGCAAAATGACAAATGTTTGCATTATAACAGGTCAATAATAAAAATGTACAAGCTACTGATGACATGGAATGCAAGGTTGAACTTTCAACCTTTGTGGTTAAAATACAATAATATGAAGGAACTGGTATATGATTTCAATTATATTATATTATGTCACAAAATGATGAAACAATAGAAACAGAAAATGGACCTGTAGCTAAGGATCATAAGATGAAGAATTAATCTTTATGTATGAAAAGTGGGAAAAAAATCTTTGAAAAATATCAAGGATGTTGAAGAAATCCCAAAACAGAAAGACTAGCTTATAATTCGCTATATTGTGGAAGAACCTCATTGTAATAGGTTGTAAAAGTAGTTCATCTAAATCACTTCAGAAATTTGTCAGACCAGCAGATCTTTGAATAGCAATGTACTCTCACTAATAAAAAGATTTCCCATGAGAATATTGGTGAATAATTCTAAAATCAATTAATATAGTACTGGTATTAAAGAATGAAGTGGCTAGCAGGTGGTGGAGAGAAGCTTTCCCACTAGTGGTGTTGTAGGTTATAGAGAAAGCAACTAGAGGCTGAAATGATGAATGGGGCACCCAAGTAGACATGGTAGGTCTAGTATGGGCTCATGTTTAACTCAGTATGAACAATTTTTATACCTTGACATATCTGTGAATATGTATGTATGTACAAATCAGCATGCATATCTACACTGGCTAGTCTTATATGCTGAGGGTACTTCACAAAGCAGTAAGAATACCTAATACCCTTCTTGTTGTTGCTGATCATTTTTTTCTCTAGACAAAGGACATGAAGGTTCTTAGAGGAATGGCCAGGTCTGTGACCAGAATTGGAAGTTATACAAGATGAATCTAGAACATGATGCAATAACAGAAACAGGGAAGTTCTCATGGTTGGTCATAGGACACATGGAGATAGCAGGTATCCTTGATATAATCAGACCACATAAATCATAAGGTCATCACATGACCCTGATATGATAGCACAGGAAAGTCACAGAAATTGTGGACACCCTTAATATGATAGGGAAAAGAAATTGTGGAGAGAGGATGCACCCTTGGTGTGTTGGGGGCAGTAATATCATAAGGAAAGTATATACTATGATATAATAAGATAGAGAAGTCAGAAAGATAACATATACCATTCATAGGGCCAGGAAAGTCATGGCTTTTGCATCTGTCCACAGCATGAAGAGCATGTTAGGTAATCTCAGAGAGAATACTCTCTATGGAAAGAAATGAGTGACAGTTGACAAGACAAGCATTTTCAAGGACAGAAGTTTAAACTTATCATCTCCGGTAGAAATATGGAGAGAAGAACACATTACCGAGGTGTGGAGTTCAGAACAAAGGTGCCTCACCTCCGTTTGCAAGGTACAGAGAAGCCTCTGAAAGGGGCCACTCGAGGTCATAAAAATGCCGCAAGCAGAGAGGAGTGACTGAAAACTCATTCCAGCATTGGCGTGGAAACGAGCTGGAAGCATAATTTGAAAGTAGCCATTTTGGAGTTTCAAGTGAGAGCCCGGATTCCGGCAGAAACTGAACTGTACGGCTACAAGAGGAAATTTTATAGAAGGTCAAAGTTCTTACACAGGAGGATTCAAAACTGAGTGGCATAGCTGGTGATGTCGTCACCACTCGAAGGAAAGGGTAAAGAGAATCTAAACCCCAGAGGGAAAGGAAGCTGAGAGCTGAGACCCCTTCCTCACGTAGGTCTGGGTGTCCCAATTTGGTTGACTGTTTTGTTTCCCTACTGAGTTTTCCATCTGTTTATTTTACATCTTAGCAACTCCCTCCTCCCTTATCCTCTCCTCCAACCCTTTCCATACTCCGCCTGATCCCACCCCTAATCCTCCCCTCTTCCATCTCAATCCAGGGAAGGGCAGGTCTCCCACGAGTATCAACAAAACCTGGCATAGCAAGCTGCCATAAAACTATGGTTCTCCCCATGTATTAAGACTGGATAAGGTGAAATAGTATGAGGAGCAAGGTCCCAAAAGCCAGTAAAAGAGTTGGACATAGGCTCTGCTCCCACTGTTAGGAGTTCCACAAGAGGAGCAAGCTACACAACTCTAACAAATGCAGAGTGCCTAGGTCAGTCTCAGGCAGGCTCCCTTGTTGTCAATTCAGTCTCTCTGAGACCCTATTAGCCCAGGTTAGTTGATGGCATGAGCCTACCCATGGTGTCTTTGACCCTTTCTGGCTCTTACCCTCTTCCCTCTTTTATCCTTCTCCATAGGATTCCTGAATGCCACCTGATGCTTGACTGTGGGTCTCAGCATCTACCTCTCTCTGTTGCTGAATGTCACCGCTTTATTACAGTTGCACCAGGCACCAATCTGGTCATAGGCTGCTTACCTGCTATTGCTAGGGATCTAAACTGGGGTCCTCCCAGTAGACTCATGGAATGGAAGATGCCCTGAATCAGTCTTTTGCCTGCCCCTGAAATTGCTGTCCCCTATCAGTTCTCCTCAGGATTCTCCCCTCTTTCACCCCCAACCTGAACACTCATGCTTCCACCCACTCTCAGTACTCTTACAAAATCTCTTCTATTTCCCCTTCCCAGTGAGATCTCGGTGTTCCCCCATGAAACCACATAGTTATCTAGTCTGTCTGGATGGGTGCATTGTAGCATAATTAACCTTTATTCTAAAACTAATATTCACTTATGAGTGAGTACATACTATGCTTGCTTTTCTCAGTCTGGGTTACCTCACTCAGTTCCATCTAGTTCCATCTAGTTGGCTTCAAATTTCCTGATATCCTCATTTTTAACATCTTAATAATACTCCGTTGTGTAAATGTACCACATTTTTTTATCCATTCTTTAGTTGAGGGACATCTATGTTGCCTACAGATTCTGACTATTACAAATAAAGCTGCTATGAACATAGCTGAACAAGTGTCCTTGTGGTATGATTGAGCATCCTTTGGGTATAGCTTGGTCTTGTGGTAGGTTGATTCACAGTTTTCTGAGAACCTGCCACACTTTCAAAAAGTAGATGTACACATTTGCACTCCCACCAGCAATGAAGGAGTATATCCCTTGCTCCACATCCTCTTCAGCATGAGCTGTTGCTTGTGGTTTTTTCTTAGCCATTCTGAGAGATGTAACATGGAATCTCGGTGTCATTTTTCTTGGCATTTCCCAGATGGCTAAGAATGGTAAATATCTCCTTATGTGCTTCTTGGTCATTTGAGATTCTTTTGTTGAGAATTTTGCTTAGATCTGTACTCCATTTTTAACTGTATTATTTGACTTGTTGATGTCTAGTTTCTTGAGTTCTTTGTGTACTTTGAAACTCAGCCTTCTGTCAGATATTGGGTAGGTGAAGACTTTTTCCCATTGTGTAGGCTGTCATTTTATCCTACTGAAGGTGTCCTTGTTTTTACAGAAATTTTCACTTTTGTGGGGCCCTATTTATAAAGTGTTGATCTCAGTGTCTCTGTTATTAGTGTCCTATTCCATAAGTTGTCTCCTGTGCCAACATGTTAAAGACTATTTTAAGGTTTTCTTCTATCAGGATCAGTGTATTGAATTCATGTTGAGGTCTTTGATCCACCTTTACTTGAGTTTTATTCAGAGTAATAGATAAAAGTATATTTGCATTCTTCTGCCTGCTGTCATCCAATCAGACTAGCCTATAGTTCTGTAGAAGAGTTTGAAATCAGGGATGGTGAAACCTCTGGGAGTTCTTTGCTGTACAGGATTATTTCAGCTATCCTGGATTTTTTGCTTTTTCATATGAAGTTAAGGATTTATCTTTCAAGTTATATAAAGAATAGTGTTGGAATTTTAATGGGGATTGCATTGAATCTGTAGTTTACTTTTGATAAGATGACTACTTTTACTTGTTAATCCTACTGATCCATGAGCATGGGAGATCTCTCCATCTTCTCATATCTTCTTTAATTTCTTTCTTCAAAGACTTGAAATTCTTGTCATACAGGTCTTGGACTTGCTTGGTTAGAGTTATACCGACTTATTTTCATTATTTGAGGCTATTATAAATGGTGTTGATTTTCTGATTTCTTTCTCAACACATTTATCATTTGTAAATGGGAGAGCTATTGATTTTTTAGTGAATCTTGTATTCAACCATTTGAATAAAGGTGTTTCTCAGCTATATAAGTTCCCTGGGAGTTCTTTGTGTCACTTTTCTATACTATCATATTATCTGTGAATAATATTACTTCGTCTTCTTCCTTTCTAATTTGTATTCCCTTGATTTCCTTGAGTTCTCTTACTGCTCCAGTTAGAACTTCAAATACTGTACTGAATAGGTAAGAGAGAGTAGACAACCTCTCTATGGCATAATTTGAAGAGTATTGGTTTTAGGTTTTCTTTAAAAATCTAATAGAATTCTGCACTAAAACTGTCTGACCCTGGGCTTCCTTTTGTGGCTGAGATATTTTTAATGACAATTTATATTTCCTTAGGAACTATCAGTTTGTTTACATTGTTTAATTTGATCATGATTTAACTTAAGTAAGCGATATATATCCAGAAACTTTTCCATTTCTTTTAGGTTTTCCAATTTTATAGAGTACAGTCTTTGAAGTGTGACCTAATGATTCTCTGTATTTCCTCAGAGTCCTTTATGTCGCCCTTTTCATCCTTGATTTTGTTGTTTTGGATATTCTCTCTCTGCATTAGAGTTTTGTGGTCAGTAAACAGTGTCTCATCTAGGATGCCAGGACCAGCCTGAGCTCCTGGAAGGCCATCAGGTGGGCCCTATTATGGAACCCAGGGGAGCAGGTGCAGACTGGAGTTATTGAGCAGATTTTAAGGACTATTAGCTGATGGCAGTATCTTACATGGAGTTCCTTGATCCTGCCTGGCCTCTTGTAAAACCAAAGAGTTCTTTCAAAGAAGGAGGCCAGGATGAAGGGACTGAGGGTGGGGTACAGTCTGGGTTTGTTGGGCAGGCTGAATAGGGTTTAATAGGCAGTGGGTGGTATTTTCCCTGGGGTCTTTAGTATCACTCTGACCTCTGGTACAGCTGCCAGTGTCTGTGGGCTCTAATGTGGAACACAGGGGGTCTCCCTACTAATTTTTTTATCGAGGAAATATTAGTTTCATCATAGGAGAGCTGTGCTCATAATTGTGTCTCTGCATCTAGATATCTCACTGAATATATATATATATATATATATACATATATATGTGTGTGTGTGTGTGTGTGTGTGTGTGTGTATATATATATATATATATATATATATATATATATATATATCCACTGCCTCTAGGGGAGCTCATTTCTCTGCCTCAAAAAAGAAAACAGCAACAACAACAAAACGGGCTAGTGGCATGTCCATGGCCTAGTACTGTAGTTTTATTTGGGATCTGAACTTCCTTTGCAAGATTTTGATTTCAAGTGAATGTCTGATTCTATTGTGCTGCAGGTACTTCAAGGTGAATCAGGGAAATATAACATGAAAATCATATGCTCTTGAAGCTTAGGGGATCAGTCACTGCCTATGTGCAATGCTGGCTCTCCATTCTTCCTCAAGCCCCAAACTAGACCTAATGAAAGAAGAGAGTAAAGACAAGTCAGAGCTGAGAGCGGGCACAGACAGGTTGGCTAAAGCTTGAAGGTCCATGTATGGGTTATTTCCTGGATCACTATGAACGTTCATCTTTGGTTTATCATCCATGATGACTGCACACCAGATTGTGCCCTTGATTAGCTCATGGGTCTCTATGCAAGTGTGAGGAGGATATGTTTCCCCAGAATTGACAATGTGGAAAGAGATTGTATCTTATGTACATCAAATTCATCTCAAAGACCAATGGGGAATAGAAACAATAACAATGAAGTTGTGCGTGTAAATACTCAACTAATAATATGAAGGAAGGAATACAGACACTCAAATCCGGTCTGCTTTTCGCCATAGGAAAGGGAAATACCAACGAGTTTGGAGGAGGCTGGGTAAGTTCTGAAATAATCGAGACTCACTCACTGTTCAGAACGAGGGATCCAAATGTTCCTAACTCTATTAACATTTTCCGTCATCCAAATATGAAAAATGGGCTCATTTATTATTTATCCTGTCCCCATTTGATATTTCACCTGCTGCCAGCAATGCTAAACCGGGCCAAGTTTCCCCTGAGGCTAGCCTTGCAGCAGATGAGCCCGGCAAAGTAGACTCACACCCGGGGAAGCAAATGGGTGACCTTTCCCTCTCGTGCTCTTCAGACTACAGAATGGATAGCCAAACTCTTTGGATGGCCCAGGCTTTTTGCTTCTATAAATTAAAATATGTATTTCCCGACTGATAGTCTGTTTCCCAAAAACATCCACCGCACATTTGTCAAACACCATCTTTCCTGAATTATGCCTGGAACCATCAGTTTTTCTGTTATCTGAAATCCCTAACTCGACACTCCCTCCCTTCGAGGCGACCTCCCCTCAAAATAACTCAGTGTGAACTTCTTTCCCTTGCATTTCCTTCCTTTGAGACAGCCATGTGTTTAAAATATGTTGAAGATATTGTCACATCTCATATTTTAAATATCATGAGGACAGGCCAACTCTATGATATTTTAAGTGCCCTCATTATGAAACATATGGCTGGGGTGGGGAGAAGGTTTGGGGGGGAAAGAAACATGGCAAATGTAATATTTCCCAGAGGGAGGGGTGGGGGAACATGACCTGCAAGATGCAAGAATCGGTACGCCACCACTGAAATACCATCTGCTTCCGTTCAGATTATCATCTTGAAAATGATGACTTCTTTGCATATGCCATAATGTATAGGATTCAAGGGCCAAAACGCATCACAGTGTTTGTAACCAACAGATCCAGTGGCTGTCAAAGCTGTGGTGCTTTCTTTAAAGAGAGCAAAAAGGAAAACAAAAAGAATGTTGTATTCATTGGGTCCTCATCTTCCATATCCCTCGAAAGCAGAGGTATGGTTAGTAGAGTAGCAACGAAAGGGATGGCCATTGTTGGCATATTCTTTTATTTGTTGGCTTATTCATTTATTCACTCGCCCATTCAGCGACTGGATAATAGATTTCCAGGATACGTGATCTCTAGAGACGAGGGCACAGAAATGAGCAGAGACTGCTCAGACTGCTCGCCTGTGAATGGGAAAGTGAGTGAAGAAGTTCACACAGGGGTAATACAATGACTTCAGCTTATCTGGGGAAAGAGAAGGCATTATCCAGTGAAATGGAAATGATTTCAAGGGAGGTTACCTCTAAGACCACTTTATAACTAAGTAGTGTTTTTTCTATACAGAGTGGATACTAATATTCCCAGGCTTTAGAGAAGAATATGCAAAATCACTGAAGTGTCAGTGAGCACACAAAGAATTCATTATGGCTGGAACCCAGAAGGGTGCAAACAAGCAAAGTGGAGATAGCAACAGGACAGAGCAGAGCATGTAACTATGACCCTCATACAACTGAGCTATGACAAATATTTTAGCAGTTCACAGTTGAATTCCAACAGAGAAGACAAACAGCCTTTGGTTAAAATAACACCTTGATTTAAAAGCATAGACAGAGCTGTATGACCTTATATGTTGGACATGAAAAGGCTTTCAGAGAATTTATTAAACTGTTAAATAAGATGAAGAGAATTCTTCTGTTTATTATCCTGTTGAGGAGATGAAAATAAAGAAGGTCAGCATGAGGTTCAGGGGATGGAAGCAAGGACCTCATAGAAAAGGGGCCCCAGGGAGTTCTGCGTGTCAGAGAACAGATACACACGTGGGATGAAGTGACTAACGTACAATTGTTTTCTTTCATGGTGTAAGATACCTACTTCCCTGTGCCTCCAAACTCTCCATTCAGCAGCCTGATGAAGTCATCCACCATTTTTCAGCTCGTATGGTGAGTTAGGTTTTAGGAGGTGAAGTTGGTAAAGGATGCATTCCTAGTCTGGAATACTATGGTATATTAAAGAGATCACAGAACAGAAGGCAAGCAGGCCCCAAAGGAAGTTATTCAATAATGAAAATAAGTGCATGAAAATTTGCACATCTATGAAACTCAGTGTTTATGTTTACACAGGAATCCAGCTTGCCTCCTAACAAAAACTAACTGTAAAGGCCACATTCAGGAATAGCATAGGAACAGGAACGGGTACTTTTACTATGGAATTTATAGTCAGCTTAAGGAGATAATACATAGCAGGTCCATGTGACCACTCTCACTTTCAACTCTCTGTGAATCAGTCGAAAAGTACAAAATAAGACATCACCAGACCCACAGCGTGTGGGTAGGAAAACTATCATTGCAATCTTCTGTAAGTAAATTAATAACTTTTCATTTTTCATTCTGGCCATTTTTCCCCCATTCACCTTAACTCCTTTTCACTCTCTTCCATGGCCTGAAGGAATCCTCTGGATACGTGTCTGTTGAAATCCTCAATGCTGTACATAGCTTGTGTGGTCAAGAGCCAGCTAAAACACTTTTACTTTTTTATTTTCAAAAATACATGTAAAATAACTAAGAGCACATATTAATTCCTATGGATTTATAAGTGAATAAAAAAACTACCCGAATACATATCTCAAGTGTGCATATATGTTTTAGCACTCAAAAATATAAGTAATTCTGTATACTCCTCTGCATAGTTAGACTAGCAGTGGTCACAATGAAAAAGGGGATATATCAAAGAGTAGCAGTAAAAAAAGTATATATTTTTTCCTTTTTTCTATTTGATATTTTTTGCTTCTTTATCAAAAATAAGGTGTTTGAAGATGTGTGGATTGATGTCCGGGTCTTCTATTCGGTTCCATTGGTCCTCCTGTCTGTTCTTATGCCAATACCAGGCTGTTTTCAGTACTGTAGCTCTGTAGTAGAGTTTGAAGTCAGGGAAGGCGATGCCTCCAGAAGTTCTCTTATTGTACAGGATTGTTTTGGCTATCCTAGGTTTTTGCTTTTCTATATGAAGTTAAGTACTGTTCTTTTGAGGTCTGTGAAGAATTTTCCTGGGATTTTGATGGGCATTGTGTTGAATCTGTAGATTACTTTTGTTAAGATTGCCATTTTTACTATGTTAATTCTGCTTACCCAAGAGCATGGGAGATCTTTCCACTTTCTGGTGTCTTCTTCAACTTCTTTCTTCAAAGATTTAGAGTTTTTGTCATACAAGTCTTCCACTTCTTTGGTTAGAGTTACTCTGATTTATTTTATGCTATTTGTGGCTATAAAGGTGTTGTTTCTCTGAAAAAAAAACATACTTAATAAGCTCAATAGAGTTATTTTGGGTTATTTAGGACATTTTCAAAATTCATCATTTCATTTGCTTCTTACTATATGGGATTGGACAATATTATCCTTATTTCTTTCCTTTTTTAAGGAAAGATGTCCCAAATTTATTTATTTATGTATTGTTTTTATTGAGCTATATATTTTTCTCCCTCTTCTTCATCTCCCTCCCGCTCCTACATTCTCCCATGGCCCCCATGCGCTCCCAATTTATTCAGGAGAACTTTTCTTTTTCTACTTTCCATGTAGATTAGATCTAAGTCTCTCTTAGAATGCTCTTTGTTGTCTAAGTTCTCTGGGATTGTAAATTGTAGGCTGGTGTTTTTTACCTGTATGTTTAAAAGTCACTTATGAGTGAGTATATATGATATTTGTCTTTCTGAGTCTGGGTTACCTCACTCAATAAGATGTTTCCTAGATCCATACAATTTCAAGATTCATTATTTTTTTTTCTGCTGTGTAGTACTTCATTGTGTAGATGTACCAAATGTTTCTTATCCATTCTTTGATCAAGGGGTATTTAGGGTATTTCCAGGTTCTGGCTATGACAAATAATGCTGCTTTGAACATAATTGAGCACATGTCCTTGTGGTTCGATTGAACATCCTTTTAGTATATACCCAAACGAGGTATTGCTGGGTCTTGGAGTAGGTTGTTTCCTAATTTTCTAAGAAATCACCACATTGATATCCAAAGGGGTTGTAACAGTTGCCTTCCTATCAGCAATGTAGGCGTGTTCCTTTCAACCCCACATCCTCTAGAGCATAAGTTGCCTTCAGTGTTTTGTACTCTTGGTCTTTCTTACAGATAAGATGGAATTTCAGAGTTGTTTTGATTTGCATTTCTCTGATGACTAAGGATGTTGAGCATTTTCTTAAGTGTTTTTCAGCTATTTTAGATTCCTCTGTTGAGAGTTCTCTGTTTAGGCCTATACCCTATTGAGTTATTATTTTGTGATCAATTTCTTGAGCTATTGTAGATTTGGGGGATCAATACTCTGTCCTTTGTGGGGTTGGCAAAAATCTTTTCCCATGCTGCTGTTTTGTCTTGTTGACTGTGTCCTTTGCTCTACAGAAGCTTCTCAGTTTCAGGAGGTCCCACTTATTGTTTCTCTCAGTGCCTGTGGGTTATATCCTGGGGTTATATTTATGAAAGGGTCTCTTGTGCCAATATGTTTACGTGTACTTTCCACTTTCTCTTCTATGAGGTTCAGTATGGTTGGTTTTGTGTTGGGGTCTTTGATCCATTTGAACTTGAGTTTTGTGCACGGCGATAGATATGGTTCTATTTGCATTTTTCTACACATTGATATTCAGTTATGACAGCAGCATTTGTTGAATATGCATTCTTTTTTCATTAATTTTCTTTGCTTCTTTCTCAAAAATCAGGTATTCATAGGTGTGTGGATTGATATCTGGGTCTTCGATTTGGTTCTATTGGTCCTCCTGTCTGTTCTTATGCCAATACCAGGCTGTTTTCAGTACTGTAGGTCAGTAGTAGAGTTTGAAATCAGGTGTTGTGATGCTTCCAGATGTTCATTTATTGTACAGGATTGTTTTGGCTATCTGGGTTTTTTGTTTCTCCTTATGAAGTTGAGTATAGTACTTTCGAGGTCTGTGAATTTTTTTACTGGAATTTTGATGGGCATTGCATTGAATAGGTAGATTGCTTTTGGTAAAATTGCCATTTTTACTATGTTTATTTTACCTACCCAACAGTGTGGGAGATCTTTCAATTTTCTGGTGTCTTCTTCAATTTCCTTCTTCAAAGATTTAAAGTTCTTGTCATATAGATCTTCTACTTGTTTGTTTAGAGTTACTCCAAGATATTTTGTGTTATTTGTGGCTATTGTGAAGGACGATGCTTCTTTGATTACTTCCTCAGCCCATTTATCATCTATGTAAAGGGGGATTACTGAATTTTTCAAGTTAATCTTGTATCCTGCTACATTAATGAAGGTGTTTATGAGTTGTAGAAGTTCCCTGGTACAATTTTTGTGATCCCTATGTAAACTATCATATGATCAGCAAATAGTGAGATTTTGACTTCTTCTTTTCTGATTTGTATCCTTTTGATCTTCATTTGTTGTTTCATTGTTCTAGCCAGATCCTTTAAGAACTATACTGAACAGATATGGAGAGTGTGGACAATCTTGCCTTGTTACTGATATCAGTGGGATTGCTGGGAGTTTCTCTCCATTTACTTTGATGTTAGCTGTTGGCTTGCTGTATATTACCTTTATTACATTTGGTATGTTCTTTATATCCCTGCTCTATCCAAGACTTTTATCATGAAGGGATGTTGTAGTTTGTCAAAGGCTTTATCAGTATCTAATGAGTTGTTCATGTGTTTTGTTTTGTTTTGTTTTCCAGTTTCTTTATATAGTGGATTTCATTGACAAAACTTAGTTCATTTCTTACCAACTTTCCCTCTCAAAATTTTCCAAATGTTCATTAAGAGGTGAAGATATTCTCACATTTATTTGAGTACCTATTATTTGCCAGGTTCTATTCTTGATTTGAGTGATACTACAGCAAGCACGATTAGAGCCCTGTGTTGGAGACTCCTAATGGCTCATGGTAATATGTCAGTATCTGTGACCCCCAAGTGAAAAGCAATGCAATTCAAAGGGGTCCATGTGGACTTTTGATGTGATTTCTGTGTCCTACATTGTGCTTGCTATATCTTCTCAGGAAAACTGAAGTACAATGTCGTTCATATATCTCACAGAGCTCTCAGTGTTTCAAGGAATATATGAGTAGTCATAACTCAGAATATTCAGAACACATAACTAGTAAGTAGGCAGTGTAAAGGAAGAGCACAGGGCAGCTGTGTAATCCCAACACACTTCTATTGGGTCACATGGATTTTGCAATCTATTTAGTTCATTCTGCATTCCCATTTCTGTGTCTACTGCCTGGTTCAGGACTCCAGTTGACATCTGTTTTACCACGTTCCCTCATCTGATTCCTTTTCTATTTGACATTGAGAAGCATGTTTCAAAATGCATCGAGCACCCTCATTGATTCCAAACATTCCATGCTTTTCGGTTTTCTTGGAATTGAATTTAAAGAACTTCCAACCTGAGATATGATCCATCCTGACCCTCTTCCACCATCCTTATCCTCCTTCCCTTCCTCAGACTCTTCATCTAGCCTTTTGTCTTGCTAATGTCCCTCAAAATTTTTACCTTAGAATCTGAATATTAGTTTGCTTTCAGTGAAGAATATTATTGCTTCCCAGACTTTTTTCCTAATGGGCTCCTAATTTACGACATTGTTAATCACTGTACACAATTTTAACTTAGATTATATCCAAATTCACCCATACATTTTCTGTCTTTACACAAAATCGTAGGCAGCAAGGAGGCATCCATCTGGTTTACTCTCGTGTCCCTAGCTTCCAGCACAGTGTGGGACACAGCCAGCCATCGGTAAATGTTTCTGAATGACACCATGAGGAATACTTCTCATTTTATGTACATCACCCCAACTGCTAGACAAGACTTCCCTGTTGCTTGTTTAACTTTAGCATAAGCCATATCTTAAATCCCCTCAAAGAGACACCATTAAGCTAGTTAAAAAAGCAGGCAGCTAATGTCTCCAAAAAGCACCCATAAGCAGGCATGCACTCTTTATTAAAAGGGGCCCCGTTGGGGCCTGCTGTGGGAAGCTGTTTCATAAGGCTGAGTGGGTGGATGGCCTGATTATAGAGGCAATTCTTTGTAAGCAACTTTCCAAAAAGGTGCATACGATGTTCACCCCTGACTGCAGATTGCTGTCCACCTTCCATCTCCTCCTCCTGTCCGCCTCCTTTCGTGAGGAGGTGCCAGGGCTGTCACTCCATCGCCAGCAAATCAGTTCCTTCACCTCCCACTCATTGCCCTTCGTTCCTTTGCAACATAATTACCAGCCTGCTAATAAGTCAAATGAGTGGGTACAACAAAGTGGGCTGGTCCATTTGGCTGCCTCCCTGAGCTCTGGCACAGAGTGAATGGGAAATATGGAGAGCGGGGCTGTTACAGCCTCGGTGCTCTAAGTGAAGCTTGCTAATAGGTTTTCTCTTCAGTGGCTCTTGCTTAAAGGGATGGCAGCATTGGAACCCAGCTGGAGAGAGGCATGATGATAGTTCCATCCCCATTCCCAAGCTGTGCTCCTTTGGCCAGACACCAAAATAATAGCCAGATACTTCGAGCCTGGAAATTGACTTTGATTGCCCAATGTTGTCTTTGTCTCCTAAGTCCCACATTTATCCCCTGCAGTTTTCTTCTAAGAGAAAGTGGCCCTTCTTGTATACCTCTTCTGCCCTTTTCAGTTGCATTTATCAGCTTGTGACTTTTCCTGGATCAAACATGATTCCCAAAAGACTGAGGTATTTGGGGACAAAAGGCAGACACAGTATTATGGCTTTTCCATGCCCAGGCTGGAAGTCCAAGCAGTGAGACAGCTCTGGAGGAGCATGTGAGGTCAATAGAACCCGAAAGTTTCAATAATGAAAGTGCTTCCTGATGGCTAGAGATGGTGTGCAGTGGTTCACAGTTGAATCATTTATTCTGCATCAGGGAGGGGCTGTCTGGGATTGAGCAGCAGAGAGTAAAGGTAAATTTGTGTTCTTTTGTAACACATAACAGTGACATTTCTCCAACAGCATGGGAAGTACCAGGTGCTTAAAATACAACAATGGGCTGATGCATTTATTTTTAAACCACAAAGATGTAGGTGTTAGCAAAGCACATGGGTGCTAGAGTAAAGAAGGTAAAGCCTTGTTTTGCCTAATTTAGAACAAGTCCAGGTGAAATTGTTAATATAGAAGAACTTCAATACCGGGACACCAGCTTGTTTCTAGTAACCACAATGTGTTTCTTGACATTATTTTCTCCATATAATATAGCGATGATGCCAGTCCTGGGTCCGTCCTAGAATGACTCTCTATTGCAGATTAAATGATAATCTCAACCACGTTGTTACATACAACATGGAGAGAGCAGCAGGTATGAACAACGTGCAGATCCCAGGATACTACAAGAAAAGAAGCAAATGAATGGAGGACCATCTTGCCCCTTGCCTGGACTAGCAGGGGCCATATTTAGCCCTCTTCCTGCCTCCATCTGCAAAAGTCAACAGAGACATGGTGGAATGCTTTGAGCACAATCATAGTCAACCTGAATAATTGAAACTGAAGAGGCCAAGGTCAGCAGATGAGTGGAAAACTCAAATCCAGAATTTTCAGAAGTAGATGTCTAAAGTTTCTTTTAAGTGCACACACTAAAATAAGTTCAGCTAATAGAAGATTTCCAAAATGAGTCTGAGTGAATGTTGTGCGTGTGTGTGTGTGTGTGATGTTCTTTCCTTTGGTTTTCATTTTAATTTAATATAATTGTATCATCTGTCTCTTTCCTTTCTCTCCTTCAATTGTTCTTACTTTGTCTTCTGATGAACCTACTCTTGGTCTCTTTCATAACCATAGCACTTGTTTCTCTTAATTGTTGTTACATATGTGAATAAACCTATGGATATATAACTATAACCCGTTGAGTCATTTAGTCAATATGTTTTCAGGACAGACAACTTAGTATTCAATAATTAATTAAGGAGCACATACCTGGGATGGGCCATTTCTTCTTCTCTCAGTGTTCCTTAGTAGCCTGCAGTTATTTGTGTATGGGTGGAACCCTGTACCATTTGTATTGGGTTTTATGGTCTAAGTTGGTGAGAATCACTGACCAGGTCTCTTCTTCTTCATTTGGTAGCCTTTAGCTGACCAACTGGAACTCTTTCCACCCATGTACTAAATTCCCCAGATTTCCAGAGGACCCACCTGCTCATTCCCAGTCCTACCATAGAGGAGGCCATTATGAATGTGTTTGAGATGGCAGGTCTCAGGCAGATTCTTGGCATCACATAAAGAGATAGCCTGCACAACAATGGCATTAAGAAACATCTCCATCTACAGGAGGAAGTAATGACAATGACTCTTGAGATACTTCAGCCATGTTATGAGAACAAATGATGGCAGATACCCGAAAATAGCACTGCTTGGAGGAGTGCATGGGATAAGGTGAAGAGGAAGGCCCCCCCAAAAAAAATGCAGAATAGACAGGATCGGGCTGCCTATGCATGCATAAGCATTGTCAGAGCATAAATGATGATGAACAAGGATCATGGGACCCTATGAGATTTCTGCCTTCTGCACTGACAAAGCAGGTTTTGCTGCACTTCTTAAGGTCTTGCTTAGGCAGTCATTTTGTTGAGATCCTATGCCTGCAGCTTCCCTGTCATTTCTAAGAGATACACCCTCCCAGAAGATTTGCAGGTACTCTGGATCTCCAAGTCTTTCAGCCCCCTCTTCCTTGATGCTCCCTGGAATTTAGGTGCAAGGATTGCATCATAGATGGATTACCTGGGCATCGACTCCCTGCCTGATCATTCTCTGCATCTTAGTCACTTGACTTTATGAAATGGTTTTTATTAAGAAGTTTACCTGCAATTTAGACATCAGTGTCTGGTAAAAACTTGGAATGTTACAAGGCTTGTGAAATATCTCCTTTTATTACATTTTTCTGTCTACTCTTCTATTCATCTAGCATTATGGTAGTAGATTTTTATTTCTATAGACTCATGATTTTTGGCCCATTTTTTTAAAATATTGCCATTAGTGGAACCATCATGATTTGTTGGGAGACTATCATTTGCAATTTGTTTTTATTAAACTTTGCAGGTATATAATTTTAACCAGACTTTGCAGGTAGGAAACTGAAGAAGATTAAATGACTGTTTTATATCACAGAGTTCATGAAAATAATTTAAAAATCTGTCATATGTCCTTTATTAACATTAATAAACTTCCCTCTTACAACTTTTACGAAAACATGCATTCTGACATTAATTAAAGTTAGAGTACTTGGTGTTGCCCCAGCTTATTTGGTGGCTTCTTTAGCTGCTGGCATCTGAATCTAATGGACCTCAACAACGGATTAACTGCATCTTCACATTTACGTGCCGATAAATGTCAGCCACATCATGACATGGTAACTGGCACTGTGCTATGCTCATACTGAAGAAGTACAAAGCTAGAGATTAGTCCTGGCTACCATACGGACTCTTCTTCAGCTTTTTCCCGTGTGGCTTCCACCCATACATCTTTCTTTATGACTTCTCTGGTTTCTTTTTTTTAAACAATTTTCTATTGTTAACTTCTGTTCTTCATCAATTTGCAAAATCACAGCCAACCATATTTTTAATACCAATTACCATTTCACCACAACTTATAACGTGGTCTCCATTTTATATTGTCATTAAAATATGCTATCATCAACAAATATAAAGAAATTAGATAGATAGATAAATTGATTGATAAATGATAGATAGCTCGATAGACAAATGACAAATTCTTGACACATCTCTACTTGGTATGTATCCATGACCTTTACAAGAAAAGGCTCCTTTTTGATCATTGTATCTGATCCCGAGAGGTCTCATATCCAAGTCTATTTTTTCTATGACAAGGCTTTATAACTAATGAATAAGTTTTACTTTGAAAGAACATCACTTTTAAATCAAAGATTTGGCCTAAGGCCAATCAGCATTTTGTTCTTACCTTGGATGAGAACATACATGACGAGCTCCACCTGTGTGTGACATAGAGTTAGGGAGGAGAATTGAAAGGGTATCCTAGACATGTGTCAAAATCTGGAGACGTGCGCTGAATACAGTATGATGAAACTTAATAGGGGTGCCAATAAAACCAACAGCAGGGCGCACATAAACAATTGGGGAGAACTTCTCAATAACACATGTGAGAACACAGGGGTCTTAACTCTGTAAAATTTGAATCTTTGTAAAAAGTTAACCACTGCAGTATAGCTCCTAAAAGTGTTAGTGCCAGTACAGGCAATGAAAGAAGAAATGGAATGAGCTTTTAAGGCATTTTCCCCTGGTCATTCCGAGCCCAGGCATTGTGTTGGGCGGTAGGTAGGCACTTGGGTACTGGAGGGTCTTGGTCTATCATGTAGGAGGACGTCTGAAGGATGCGAAGTGCAGGTAGAACATTGTGGTGGGAAGTTTTAATATCTAAAGAATTCCTTTCTAACAGGAGCATGGGTCTCCCATGTAACACTTTACACTGAAAATGGTGGTGAGTCCATAGTCCACATAGTAAGAAACTATGACCATTTAAACCAGTAGTTCTCAACCTTCCTAATTTTGGGACTCTTTAAGACAGTACCTCATGTTGTGGCAACCCCCACAACCATAGAATGCTTTCACTGCTACCTCATAACTGTAATTTTGTTGCTGTTATGAATCATAATGTAAATACTTTATATGCAGGAATATCTGATAGGTAACCCTCAAAGGGGTCATGACCCACGATCTGTGACCCACTGTTCTTTAACAAATAAATTACAGTTGACAGCAAACGCTTCACTGTATTTGTCCTGTATAATGTAAAGTTCAAGATGCGCACATTGTGGACTGGCTCCAAGGCTCTTAGGTGGAAGAAGCTGTGTTTTGAAACTGAGCGGTCAATCAATAAGTAGAACATAGCTTTGTGAAGTGGCTATGGAGACCTTCCTTAAACTAGAGATGAATGAATGGGAATGGGTATCAGTGTCACATTGCTGTACCCCATAAGACCTGCTTACTTTTCGGCAGCCTCGAATCATTGTCTTCTTGGCTCTTATAGTGTGCCTCGGATAAGAACCAGCAATATGAAAGCACTAACTGATGGTTTGGTTTTTTTTTCCACTTAAGGTTATAAAGAAAGTGCTTTCTACCACTAAACTGAAAAATTGCTGTCTGAACATAAAGTGTGCCTTGAAAAAATACTCCTAACACGGAAATTTTGCTTCTTTAATGGAAGTAACACTGAGCGGTGATGAAATCACAGGGGCCCTAATCCTATTAATGAAGCTTATAGATGAATGGTGTAGTAGAAGTTGAAGCTTAGGTGAGGGACATAGGTCACTTCAGTGGGGGTATGGTGGCAGGAGGGCAGTGTGCCGCCAAAGGGTATATCTTTGCTGTCTTTCTCTTTGCTTCCCAGAGTAATTATTCCCTACCATGTGCTGTGAAATAATATTTCAACTGGGAAAAGATGTGTTACGTTTGTTTATGCTACATCTGTTTGACAATGTAAGAACGTGTTGCATTTGTTTGTGCTGAATTTTTACATAATTATGGAAAAAAATGTTGCATTTGTTTCACCTTGCCTCCCAAAGGCACCTGTTCGGTGTAATAAAGAGCTGAACAGGCCATAGCTAGACAGAGAAAAGATAAGTAGAGCTGGAGGGCAGAAAAAACGAGTAGGAGGAGAAATCTAGGAGAGGAGGGAGAAGAAGAGAGAAGCAAATGGAGAGAAATAGGGGGGACATGCTTGGGACAAGGAGTCAGGCAGCTGCCAGCCAATCAGCTACGAGAAGCAGGGAAAGCAAGGTGTACAGATGAAAGGTAAAAAGCCCCAAGGCAAAGGTAGATAAACATAAACAGGTTAATTTCAGTTAAAAGAGCTAGCCAGAAAAGAGCCAAGCAAAGTCAGAGATTTCAAAACTAACAATAAGTCTCCTTGTCATGGTTTGGGAGCTGGATGAAAAAGCCTGGTACAACCATGTCCTCTCCTCTGTGTGCTATGTCCATGAAATTGAGCCACTTGAGTATAGATCGAAACCCCTAGAACCACAAACCAAAACACATTTTTCAGTCTTTCTTTTCTTTGCTCGGGTGTCTGTCACAGTGATGAAAAACTTACCAACACTGGCAGTCGAGCCTCTGTCATGATTGTCACAATCATGCTGTCGTGTTAGAGCTATTGCCCTGTGATTCTGATAAACTGTTATTTGTTCATTTCATTTAGAAATACTGAAGTTCTGTCCTCAGAGGTATCCAGCTCCCAGTAATGAAGACGTTCAGGGAGCTTTTGCCTTACTGTGGTGTTCTGTTTATGAAACGGACCATGGGGATTTCTAATGTTCTGTCATTCTGTGAGTCTCATCATCTGGGTTCCCTTAAGAGTTCTGATTATCTTGTCTTTTCTTGCACCCCCTTCATCTCTCTCCTTCTGTGTTCCTTCGGTGACTTTGATAACATCAGCACCAGGCCTTGTGTGTTAGCCCTGGGTCCTGAACATAGCATCTCAAGAACTCCTAAAGATAAAATATGTAGAGTATTATAAATATTTGAAATGCCCTGGGGCTAGTGCATGTACTGTCCTTAAAAAGATCTTTTTGATCTAGTATCTTTTATTTGCTTGCTTGTATGCTGGTTTTCCTCCCTCTGTTAGAACATCAAAACCTTTTCAGGTTTTCGGATCAGTGAAAGACAGTGATAACACCCTTTATTCTTTCTTCCTCCTCCCGTGCATAATTGAGGCAGAAGAAAAGGGTACAAAGCTCACAAGCTCTGATATCTGGGCAAAGTATGGTTCCAAGTCTTGCTTTTGCTGAAATTGAACCTCCTCCATTGGGATGTATCAAAGGGCTTGAAAACCATTCAAGTCATAGGTTTACTAATCACTTAATTAGAAAAGACCAAGGGCCTTGCTGGAAGTCTCCTTCCTAACATACTGATCCACATAGTCCACGGATGTTTGTTTTATATTGTTTTTAAACATCTACTTCTGAATTTATGACTGAGACTGACCAAATTCCATTTTTTCTTTTTCACTGTGGCTCTGTTCTAAATATGAGTTTGACAATGTTTCTACAGGACACTCAAATGACCAAAAGAGTTTTGCAGGGAAGGATTACACATATTTACTATCTGTTCATTTGTAAAATTTATTATTTTCTTCTTTGCTTTATTTTTTCCTTATTTCTTCTCTTTCTGTTCTTTTCAACACAAAATGATTTCATGTGCAAATAGAGCACAAAGAGAGAATTGTGAATAAAGACATTAAGTCAAAAGGAAAAACAGATGAGCTCAGGATAAATACACAAGTGTATTTGTGTGTAAACAGTGTATATAATATAAAGCACACAATTCATATAGAGACATAGAGTGCAGTTATATGTCATGAAGTGATGGATGCATGCTCCGAGAAATGTCATCATTAAGTAATTTTGTTATTCTGCAAACATCAGGGTGTTTTGGCACAAACAGCCACAGCTACAGTGTGACTTGAAGGTAATGTCATATTAAACCACTGTTGTGTGCACACCTGTCATGGGTTGGATCATCGTATGCAGTGTGTGGCTGTGCACACATACAAAGGAAACTCGTGGATGAAAAGCTTCTAAAATGCTCCATACACTTTTAGAGCATGCTGCTGTGTTTTATGACATCAAGAAAAGGAAGAAAAATGAGGAGTTACATATTTCAACAGAGCAACAAGCTCAGAGCCCGTTAATCAAGAGAAACACAGCTATTGCTCTGGCAGACAAAATAGAGAAATAAAAGAAAATACTATGGATTTGTGGATTGTAGTAAAGATGATTCTCAGCTACCTTAACAAAACAAGCAATGTTGAATTTTATAAGAATGTGTCTGTCAACTTCCCAAAAAGGCATTGTTCATAGCATATAACCCATCATCTAAAGGTGTTTTATGCATGTAAACTAGAGGTGAGAAGACGAGCTTGGAAGGAAAGACACAATGTTCTTTGCCTTGCTCATTATTTGGTGTTTTCAACCATTACCGGAAGAGAACAACTGTACCTTATAAGCCACTTTCCATGAACTCAGGGACTCAAACTCTTCTCATAAATCCTGAGGACCTCTTGGTAATTGTTGATGGTCCATGATTTGCCACAAACTCTTAGTCTCAGGATAATCCAGTCTTAAGCATTAAATAGTCAAAGTCTTGATAAAAACAAACCCTTTGGTAGAATGCTTATGATAGAGAATTCCCTGTCATTATTTAATGGGCAACATTTGTAAAATTTCTTGCAACCTCATGAGTTGAGTTCCTGGGATTCCTTTTGTCCTTAATGGGGAATGTGGATTACAAAAGGAGGAGATTCTTATACCTACCCCTTACCCATTCTTTGTTTGCTTGCTCTTGTTTTTCTGAAACACATAGACACAGAGACACACATGTTCACACACATAAAATTCTAAAACAAGAAACTAATATATATATATTAAAAACTTACAGATAGTCTGTAAGTTTTTAAAAAATTCCTTAACTTTACATTATAAGACAAATAACCTCAAGAGATGTCATTGAGTTCTTTTTGTGTTGACTATTTACTACTGGGCATGGAGCCTACCCGTAAGAGTGGTTTATTTCCTCAGTGGGATTTCCATTACCACAAGTTTATGGAGAGCTACCAACAGTCTTGGCAATAGTCCAGATTGTTCAGAAGTTCATATGAGACACCTTTGGCTGAGATGCAGCTCATTCCTGGTACTGGAAGCTTCACTTGAGATGTCCACTGGGGCTCTGTCTTCCACATTATTTTGTTATTTCTTTTAGAATGTCTTCAAATATATTATATATTATAGGAATCTTTTATTGTACTATGTTTCCATACGACGCCCCCCAAATGGCCCTAGTGTTTGTCATCTCTCCCCGTATCCCCTATCTTGCTCCCTTCCCTCCTCATTTGATCCATTTTTCATATTTGTACAGCACAGAATTCTTCTCCAGTTTAACCCAGTTTCAACTGACAGGGTTTTGAATTAGATAGGTGAATATTTATTGAGTCGAGACCATAAAGGTGTCTCGGTGGTTAAAAGCAGGTACTACTCTTTCAGAGGACCCAGCTTCAGCTCCCAGCACCTATACTGGGCTGTTCACAGTTGCCTGTAACTCCAGCACCAGGGAACTGACTCCCTCTAAGAGACTCTGGTCACCTTGACATATAACACATTCACCAAGAAATAGGCAAAAAAAGTTTTCTTTTTCTAAATATTTATTGAGTAACAAACTAAATGAAACAAATACTGAGTTAAACCTAACACTGAAAAAGAAAGAAATGGCGGTTTTTCATTTTCCTCAGGTTGTGTAGTTTTTCCATGTTCATGATGTCTACTCATTTTCCATAATCAGACTTCAACAACAAGAACCACAAATGTATTTTATGTCACAGTAAAGCCGGTCAGTGGTGGCCCATGACTTTGAACCCGACACCCAGGAGGCAGAGTCAGACAGATCTCTGTGAGTTCAAGGCCAGCCTGAAACCTGATCTACAGCACAAGTTTCTGGACAGGTTCCAAAGCTGCAGAGAAACCCTGTCTTGGAAGAAAAAAAAAAGAAGGCGAGAACGAAAGGAAGGAAGGAAGGAAGGAAGGAAGGAAGGAAGGAAGGAAGGAAGGAAGGAAGGAAGGAAGGAAATAAAGAGGGAGGGAGGGAGAGAGAGAGAGAGAAAGAGAAAGAGAGAGAATGTATAGAAAGAACATACACTAAGGTGATAACTTCACCATGTCATGTCATAACACATGCTTTCCCAGCCTTCCATGTGCAGTCCAGAATCTTTATGTCACCATACTGCCTATCTTTGAAGGATGTGACTCACTGTACCTTCCCCATCAATTAATAATACAATTTATCTTATACCTGTTCGACAGTTTGTAGCTTTAAGATTAATGCTTGCAAAAATGATAACAATAATGTACCAAACATAAAAAAAAACCTTTGGTGTGGACATGAGAAAATAAATTCCACTACTATTTAACCTCCATAGTACCACACTTATAAATTATGAAGACATGTCTATGTTTCTTTTTCCATCTATGCTAATAAATACACAGAAACATATTTTAAAAGGCCATGTTTATTTGACTAAAAGGCAGTAGGATGGGAAATAAACAAAAGTCTAAAAGTGAATTCTTATTTTTTCATTTCATTTTATGCTGAGTGAAATAATCTAGTCACAAACATTTCAATTTTAAATGAAATTTAGAAATATAAAACAAAACAAGTAAATAGCAAAACACATATACACAAGAGAAAACAGTAGTTACTCAGGGAAAAACTGGAGTATGAGAGAGGAAGAAATGGAAACACATAGGTTTAGGACATGAGGTACACATGTTTGTTCAGCGCACAAGGACATTTAAATTATAGTAGAAAGACTATACCAAGTTTATATTGTGTTAGAAATTCTTACTGAGTATGCTTTATCTACTCTCATTACAAAAAACTGATATTATGGTGACTTGATTCACAATATTGAATATTTTATCTTATATGTATCCTGTAACATCAAATTGTTAATCTCATGCAAATAAAACATATTATGTTATTGTAAAATATTATTGTATTGTACTAAGGTTATTTTTTAATGCAATATAAAATAAAATAAGATTTATTTGTTAAGAGATGTATTAAAGTGAATTTCTTGAAATTATTTTTTCCATTTTTATTAAGTTTTTTTAATATAATCTTTTCTCATTTTATATAGCTGTGCCCATTCCTACTCTCACCCCTCCTCCTGCTTCCCCCAACTTGCCCCCACCCCACCTTCCTATCTACTCCTCAGAAAGGATAAGACTTCCCGTGGGGAGTCAACAAAGTTGGATACTTCACTTCCAGGCAAGACCAAGGCCCTCTGATTATATAGAGGCTGAATAAAGTATCCCTCCATAAAGAATGTGCCCCTAGATGCCAGTTCAAGCACTAGGGATACATTCTGGTCCCACTGTCAGTGGCCCCATAGACTGTCCAAGCCTCACAACTGTCCTCCACCTTCAGTGGGACTAATTTGTTCCTATGCAGGTTCACCTGTTATCAGTCCAGAATCAGTCAGTTCTCACTAGCTCGGGCCAGCTGTTTCTGGGGTATCACCATCATAGTCTTGACCCCTTTGCTTATATGATTCCTCCTCCCACTCTTGGACTGGTTGCAGGTAGTTCAGCCCGGTGCTATGCTGTGGATCTCTGTATCTGCTTCTATCAGTTGCTGATTGAGAGTTCTATGACGACAATTAAGGCAGTCATCAGTCTGATTACAAGGGAAGGCCAATTTAAGCATCTTCTCCTCTGTTGCTTAGAGTTTTAGTTGGGGTCACCCTTGAACATTCCTGGGAGTTTCCCTAGCGCTATGTTCCTCGATATCACTTTAATGGATTCCTCAATCAAGATATCTCTTTCCTTTCTCTCCCTCACTGCACTTCCCCCTTCTTGAGCATCCCATTCCATCATGTTCTTCTCCTTCCTCCCTTTCTCCCATCCCTTCCCCTTAGCCCTTTCTTCTCTCCCCTCCTAATTTTCTCAGGAGGTCTTATATCTTTCCCCTTCCCAAGAGGGTCCATATATATCTTTCTTAGGGTTCTTGTTATCTATATTTTTGGAGATTGTGGACTATAGGCTGGTTATTCTTTCTTTTACATTTAATATCCATTTATGACTGAGCACATACCATGTTTGTCTATCTTGCTCAGGAAGATTTTTCTATGGTTCTATCCATTTACATGCAAATTTCAGGATGTCATTGTTTTCTACCGCTGAGTTGTACTCCATTGTGTAAATGTAACACATTTTCTTTATCCATTCTTCATCTGAGAGGCATCTTAAGGAATGTTTGAGGTTGATGCACAACATGCCAGAGTAGTTTACACTATTTTAAATTATTCAGTTTACTATATATTTATGGATCATTTTTCATTATATAAAGTAGTTTTGTGTCCTGGTGAGTTTTATGTCAACGTGACACAAGTTAATGTCATCTGAGAGGGAAAAACCTTAACTGAGAAAAAGCCTCTATAAGGTCAGGCTACGGAGTATTTTTTAAACTAATGATTGGTGTGGGAGGACTGTAGTGTATTTTCTTAATTAACAGTTGATAAGGAAGGGGCCAGCAAACTGTGGGTGGTGCCATCCCTGGGATGTTGGCCCTGGGTTTTATCAGAAAGCAAGCTGGGCAAACCAGTAAGCAGCACTCCTCTATAAACTTAGCATTCGCCCCTGCCACCGGCTTGCTGGCACATTTGAGATTCTGCCCTGTGGAAGTGTAACCCAAATAAACTCTTTCTTCTCCAAGTTACGTTTGGTGATGGCACTTGATCCTATCAAGAGAAACCCTAATGAAGACAGACCGGTATTATCATTAATATTCCTAATATTTGTAAAATCGTTGTGTATAGGTGCATAAATTACTTCCTCATCTACATGATACAGGGGAGTTCATAAGCTTTTGCAGCTAACTAGGAGAACACAGAAGCATCTCATCCTGGTAATCTCTTTCTGATATTCATGATATTAGGGAGTCTGAGACGGGAGGTTCACAAGCTCAGGACATGGCATGTCTCAGCAATAGAGTGATTCAAAGCCTTCTGAAGGTGCAGAGTGAGTTCAAGACCAACCTGGTCAGCTAGTGAGCGTTTGTCTCAAATAAAGTGGTAAGAAAAGGGTTAGGAGTGTGTTGTAGTGGAGAATGTGTAACAGGTGTGAGACCAGGTTTAGTAGCTTAGGGGCCACTAATGATGTTTACCTCCTTCATTGCCAGATTTGAGCTTCACCTCCTGGCTCCCTAATAACTCTATAAAGGTAAATGTGAGCCATGACCACATAAAAACATAGATAAAGGAGAAAGGAGGAGAAACAGAGCTTTATAGAGACCCTTAATGGGAAAGCTACTTTCTCATCATCAAAATTGTGCAAATTACCTTTGGTCCTGGATGGGCTAGAGATTAAACCATTAAATACTATCTTCTGTTCCCTTAAGAATTTATTAGGGAGATCATCATGTCACACCCTGAGCCTTTTTGGATCTTGTAGCATGGTTATTCTTCACTTAATGGCTAATGTCCTCTTATAAGTGAGTACATACTATGTTTATCTTTCTGGGTCTTGGTTACCTCAGTCAGGATGATCTTTTCAAGTTCCATCCATTTGCCTGCAAATTTCAAGATGTCCTTCTTCTTCTTCTTCTTCTTCTTCTTCTTCTTCTTCTTCTTCTTCTTCTTCTTCTTCTTCTTCTTCTTCTTCTTCTTCTTCTTCTTCACAGCTGAGTAATACTCCATTGTGTAAATGTACCACGTTTTTTATCCATTCTTTGGTGTAGGGTCATCTAGGGTGTTTTCAAGGTCTGGCTATTACAAATAAAGTTGCTATGAACATGGATGAACAAGTGTCCTTGTGGTAGGATAAAGCATTCTTTGGGCATATGCACCAGAGTTGTATGACTGGATCTTGAGGTAGAGGGATTCCCAATTTTCTGAGGAACTGTCAGATTGATTTCTATAGTGGCTGTGCAAGTTCACACTCCTACCAGCAATGAAGGATTGTTCATTACACATCCTTGCCAGCATGAGCTGTCACTTGTGTTTTTGATATTAGCCATTCTGGCAGGTGTAAGATAGAATCTCAAAGTAGACATCCCCAGTAAGGAGTAATAGAATAGAGTTTGTGGATGGACTGGGAGTGGGAGGGAAAGGGAACAGAAGGGATCAGGTAGGCTGGGAGAAGTGCAGAGAGGGAAGTACTGGGAGAGATGACTCGAACTGGGAGGTATTTGAGGCACAATGTAGAAACCTAGTGTAGTGGAAGCTCCCTGGAATCTGCAAGGGTGACCCTATTGAAGACTCCTAGTAATGGGGGATAAACAGCCTGAACCTATTACCAGGCAACGCTCCTAGCAGTGGGACTGGGAAATCAACCCAGCCACAAATGCTTCAGTTTACAATCTGTCCTGCTTACAAGACATGCTGGGATAATGGTGTGAATATCATGGGAGGTGCCAAACAATAACTAGTCCAACTTGAAGGGCACACCACAAGAGGAAACCCACTCTTTATACTGCCTGGATATCCAGGAACCAGAGGCAGGCTAGCCCAGAGACCCAGAATAGAAGCAAACACTACTGGTAGAAAGTAAAAAGTCAATGAAATAATTCCTAATGATATTCTGCTATAGTCATAGGTCAGAGCCTAGTCTGATTGTCGTCAGAGTGGTGTCATCCACCAACTGATAGCAGCAGATGGAGAGACTCACAGCTAAATACTAGGTGGAGCCTTGCAGAAAAGGAGGAGAAAGAATTGTAGGAGCCAGAAGAATAGAGGATTCCAGGACAACAGGGTCCACAAATCAACTAAATAGGGCTCATAGGGGTTCACAGAGGCTGAAATGACACACATGGACCCTGTATGGGTCTGAAGTAGGTTCTCTGCATATACCTTACATTTATGTAGCTCGGTGTTTGTGTGGGACTCGCAGAAGTAGGGGTGTCTCTGGCTTCTTCACCTAGTCTTATGACCCTTTCCCTCATACTGTGTTTCCTTATCCAGCTTTGATATGGGGGATTGTGGCTAGTCTTATTGTAACTCATCTGGCCGTGTTTGGTGGATATCCCTGGGAGACCTGCTCTTTTTTTCTGAGGGGAAACATACGAAGAGTGGATCCACAAGACAGGAAGGAGGTACAAGGAGGAACTGGGAAGAGTGGAGAGAGGAGAAACTGAGGTCTGGATGTGCATATACATGTAAGAAGAAATAAAAAGAAAAAGAAAAAGAATTGATGGGGAGGTAGGAATTCTTAATTGTCAGTCACTGAGCTGGCCACTGTCTCACAAAAAATCTGATTCTCTTGAACACATGTTGAAGAGATGAGACTAATGTTCCTCTTCATGAGCTAATATAATTATTTCCCAGAATGCACCCCACCTAACCTTCATTGCAACCAGACATAGAGTCTCTACCATGAACTTCTGCTCAGCTCATTCCCTTCTCTAAGTTCTAACTCAGAAAAGCATCTTTTTCTTTTCTTTCTTTCTTTTTTTGTTTGCTATTTCAGAACTGGCCAAATACCTGGCCATATTTTTCCTGATGCTGTGGGTTTCTCACCCTCTTCCTGAAATACCTCTTCCCCTTTATCATGCAGTAGCTTGCAAAACTCTGTTGGAAGAGGCATCTCTCTCCCTTCTTCATCTCTCTTGTCTTAACAACTGCCAAGACTTTTGTCTTCCTGTTGTGTTCTTTTTACATCTCAATCTGTGATAAAAATTATCCTTAAGCTTCTTTCTGGGTCTGTTTTCAAATTCTTGTCTTGAAAAGAAACCTTGATTCTTCCATTAACAATGGCTCTAGGTTAAACTCCTTGCACATACCCATCCTTCCCAGCCTTAGCACACAAACATGGGTGAAATTTGAATATTAAAGAGAAAACACAGACAGGAGTCTGGTTTCAGGAATGAGCATTTTAAAAGAGCAAAGGGTAAAACTTAGCAATTAATTAATCAAAAACATGGGACGGACTACAGCAAAGAAGAGTGAATAATAGAAGATAATTGAAAAAAAAGGACAAAGAGCCTGCATTTTGAAAATAGACTAGAAAAAGAAAAAAATATTATTTAAAGTTTCTTTTAAAATCATAGTCACACATGAATCTCAGAAAATTGGTTCTTTATAATATCCCCTTGGTTGTGGGAGAAATAATGGATTGAACACAATGTTCATAGACAGTACAATGAAGAGATTACTGTCTTTGGTTCTAATGAAAGATAGTCACAACTTACTATAGGATAATAAAAATGAGATGGATGGATGGACTCTAGGGACAGGTAGGTGATACATCAATAAGAACTTCCTGGCAGATGGAACATAGGTGGTGAGAAAGATGACATCAGCTTGCAAGGCTGATGTTCAGGATTCTGACCTGCAAAAATGTGTGCTGCCGTTCATCAAGATGAGGAATGCTGGGTAAGGGTCATGCATTTAGACACAGGTGATATTCTTAGGTACAATAATATATGTTCAAAAGACTAAGAAGAAATTTGTGTTGGTGTAAAGTTCCTGGATAAAGTCCACCAGAGCTACCAACACCAGAGAGCCAAGGTAGCCTCTTAGCCTGCTAAATGTGGTTAAAACAATATTGAGTAGATCCCCAGATATTAGTTGTTTTTAGGCAGGTCATTAAACACGTTTTTGTTAATCTTGTGAGATGGAATGTTTGGAATGGGACAGATCACCTCCTGCAGAGATGGGGAAGTGAGGAATTGTTACAGAGACAGAAGTCATCCATCTCATTGCTTTTCAAGGCACAAAGGTAATGTTTGAAATAAATATAAATGCGTGGAGATGCTGGAAGGCTTTTCTGTCCTAAGTCTAGTTCTGAACCTGGTGCTCATGTATTTGTCCCAGTGACAGACAGACGACAAACTCAGTAACCAAATAACAAACTCTCAGGACACCATCGTCCTGAGATCTCGGACGATGAGATCTCAGGTCCAGCTTCTCGGGTTCCTTCCAGGAGTCCTGCACACTATTTGTTCTCTTTCCCGAATAGTTGACATCTCATAGACTGTCTTCCAAACAGCTGAAGATGATGCTTGCTAAGGTGAAGAATTTTTTTTATCCCAAATGCTTAGAATTATAGAACTGGAAATGAGGACAGAATATATGATGGTGACCCTCACAAAACAATAATAGTCTACCAGACTCCTATTACTGAGCCCTGGGTCTGTGACAAACAAAACCTTCATTCTTTTTTTTTTAATTGATTTTTATGGAGCTCTACATTTTTCTCTGCTCTCCTCCCTGCCTTTCCCCTCCCCTCTTCAGCCCTCCCCCATCTTAAACAACCTTTGGGAACAGAGACCAGAATTTGCAGATTGCTCAGAGAGATCTGAATGTGTACCAAATCAGAACATCTCTCAATAAGGGTTGAAGATGTTCTGTTTCCAAGGGTGCTTTTTGGAGTTGGTTGTTTTTAAGTCTTTACTCTTTTGGATTTTGCTCTTTTCAGGACCAACCACCCAGCTTCCAAGTAAATACACACAGAGGCTCATTCTTAGTTATAAATTCCCAGACTTAGCTTGGCCTGTTTCTTAACAGCTTTTCTTAACTTCAATTAACCCATCTACCTTTTGCCTCTGGGCTATTATCTTTCTCTTACTTCTGTAAATTCTTATTTCACTCTTACTCCCTGTCTTGCCTTGTTACTGGGTGGCTGGACCCTGACTTCCTCCTCTCCTCGTTCAGCTCCTCCTTCTTCTCTTCCATGGTCCTCCTTCTATTTATCCTCTCTGCCTGCCAGCCTTCCCTATCCTTGCTCCTGCCTCGCTATTGGCCATTTAGCTCTTTATCAGACCACCAGGTGTTGCAGACAGGCAAAGAATCACAGCTTCACAGAGTAAAACAAATGCAGCATAAACAAAAGCAACGCACCTTCAAGTAATGTTCTACAACAGCTTTTCACTGATTAATTGGCCTGAAACAAATTTATTGACATCTCTTATGTTTCAGGCATTTGACATATACATATTCATGAAAATACACAGCAGTTCTTAGCTCCAACTTTAACCAGGCGAAAATTTTATTCTTCCCTTGATATTTTAAGTGATTTCTTTACACAGGATTTGTAAAATTATCCCAGGGTTATAGCTTAAAATATTTTTTCAGTATAGTTTTAGATAATTAACTTTGAATACTATTGATGAACTACACCAAAGGAGATTACTTTCCTAAAGACACCACACAGACACACACACACACACACACACACACACACACACACACACACACCAAAAAAAAGTTCAGGATAAGACACTGTATGTTCTCTCTCATGTTGTTCTGGCTCTTGTTTGGAGGTGTCTCCCAAAGATAGTGTGTGACGGTTTGTTTTGTAGACCTAAGAAGCTCTTAGGAAATGTGGAAATGTGGAATGTTTAAGAGAGTAGAGGCTTAAAAACAAAACAAAACAAAACAAAACAAAACAAAAAAACGTAGTTGCTTAGTAAAAGGAAGTTGTTAGAGAATGTCTTTGAAGGAGCTATCAGGACATTTCCTGTCCTGTGCTTTGCTCCCCAGCTTCCATGGGTTTAACAGGCTTCTGCTATTTGCTTTTGCCCCTGCCATAATGTACTAAGCCAACACATGCCCAAATCTACAGAGGCAAGACCATAGATGGAAACCTCCGAAACTGTGAGCCGCTCTAAATCTTTCCTTTCAATAGGGCTGATGATCTCAGTTTGTCACAGTAAGGGAAACTGACTATGACAAAATCTAAATCTTTTTGCTTTCCAAAAGCACATGCTCTTCACATTCTGCCCCTTCCGCCTGAAGTTATCAGGACATCCAGAGTACACGCTACTCATTTGTGCGTCTCCTGGTCTAATTACCTTCTTGTTTAATAACTTAACATAGCCTATGCTATCTAAAATCCAATTATATTTTGGTTATTCCAGCTAGAAACAAGCAGAGTTATTTTGAATCCACACCTAATTAGAAGCAGAAGATGAAAATTTTCTTATTTGTTCTGGTGATTATTTTCAACTGTCTCCAAGCTTAGCTTTGTTTTTACTTTTGCTTAATAAAGCGCTATTTCTTTCCACAGACGCTCGTTCCCACTTCTCACCAAACCAGGGATTCCATGGCATGGCCTTCTCGTGTTTGCACCTTGTATTTCATGTCGTATGCTCCCTACAGTTGCTTATATATGATTTAGCGTTTTGTCATTCCTTCATTAGAGCCCTTATAATATACAAAGATTTATTAAAGTAAACAACACAAAAACCTCCCTGCTTCAAATTCAAAGGTTGATTTAAAGGGTTATATGTACCAAGACAGAACCCAGTGGTGGTCATTCATTAAAGTGATTTCTCATGTGTGTCGGAAACAAATGGAAATAGCAGGGCCCCATAATTCTAACTTCTAAGAATCTACCCAAATCATACTGATAAGAATATAAAATAATGTGTTCACAGAGCTATTCCATGGCATAGTAATATATTTCAAGTGATTGGACTCAAAACTCTCCAAATACTAATTAAAGGGACTGCTCTAATGGGCTATATCTTTAGAGAATGATGGTAAATAAAATAAGAGATAAAATATTATACACACACATTTGTGGCTGTGCGTACATATTTATGGACAGAAAGAATATTAGAAAAAGGATGAGGTAGAGAAACCCAAGAAAGGGAGAGTGCATTAATCAAGAGATTCCCAAGAAACAGAACCAATAGATGATGTGCAGTTACAAGAGGATATTTATTAGATTGACTCACAGGGTCTACAGGTTGGGCATCCCAGAAAACCAGTAGCTCCTCGTATTATGGTTGTGAGCTTGCTGTTCTTGTGGGAATCCTAACAGAGGGAGTGGGGGCTGTCTCTGAATCTCTTGCCTGCATTTGAGACCCTTTTCCTCCTACTGGTTTACCTTATCCAGCCTGGTATGAGGGTTTGCACTTAGTCTTGTCGCATCTTGTCAAGCTGTGTTCTCTTGCTATCCTTGGGAGGCCTGCTCTTCTCTGAAGGGAAGAGGAGTGGATGTGGGAAAGAGGGGAGACAGGGAGCTAGGAGAAGTGGGAGAAGGAAAACAGCAGTCTGGATGTATTGTATGAGAGAAAAATAAGTTCAGAAAACTCTCTAGCAATTGGCAATATGAAAGGAGTTAAAAAGAAACTGGGAAACTGTGGTGGAGAGATCAGGGAGAAGAAATGAACAGTTTTAAGTTGGCTCACATTAATTCGAGAGAATAACTTAAGTCAGGGGAAGGGAGAAAGTAAAATAATTTTGTCTCTCAGGGGCGTCGGGATATGCTACGCTGTTTCTCAGGTGTTGAGCTGTTTGGAAACGACTAACCAAGAGCATCGAGGAGCTTTGGGGATCTCTACCATAATTCTTTTACTACACCATTGTTTAGCTATGATTTCAACTTAATAATAAATTTAGATTTGGAGAAAAATAAAATATAGTACACAATGCTTCTAAAATTTCATTCAGTTCCTATATTGGTATAACTAAGTTAATTACTGATTAACTGATGAACACTCTCAGAAATACAATCTTTTTATATTTTGCATACCAGACCCAGTTCCCCTTCCTTCCCCTCCATGCACTCCTCAGAGAGGGCAAGGCCTTTCATGGGGAGTCAAAAAAGTCTGTCCCATCACATTGGAACAGGATCAAAGCCTTCCCCCCAGTATCTAGGCTGAGCAAGGTATCCCTTTATAAAGAATGGGTTAAAAAAAAAGTCACTACCAGTGTCTACACAAACTGCCCAAGCACACAATTGTTACCTACATTCAGAGGGCCTAGTTTGGCCCTATGCAGGTTCCCCAGCTGTCAATCTTGTGTCACTGAGCTCCCTGAGCTCCCATCAGCTCAGGTCAACTATTTCTCTGGTTATCCCCATTATGGTCTTGACCCCTTTCCTCATATAATCCCTCCTCCATCTCTGGGAGCTGGGCCCAGTGCTTATCTGTGGATCTCTGCGTCTGCTTCCATCAGTTACTAGATGAGGGTTCTATGGTGACAATTAAGGTAGTTAACACTCTGATTGCAGGGGAAGACCAGTTCAGGGACCTTCCCCACTATTGCTTAGAGTCTTAGCTGGGATCATTCTTGTGAATTTCTTGGAATTTCCCAAGTGAATTGGCACAAGAAATTACTTCCTAAACCAGTAGCACAGATACTGAGAGCAATAGTTAATAAATGAGACCCTCCGGAAACTAAGAACCTTCTGTAAGGCAACAAGACAAAATGGCAGACTGCAGAATGAGAAAAATATCTTCACCAACCCCACATCTGACAGAGGGATATCTCCAAAATACTTAGGAATCCAAGAAACTAGACATCAAAATGCCAAATAATCCAATTAAAAATTGTACACAGATCATTAGGGGATTCTCAACAGAGGAAACTGAAATGGCCAGAAGACACTTAAGGAATCACTCCACATCGTCAGCCATTAGGGAAGTGCAGTCACACTTCCTGTTTATGTCCCTAGTTTTGCTGTCATGCTCTTTCCTGCTCCAGGATCTTATGCAAGGGACAGCGGGTTGAGTTTTCTTGTCTCTGTAGCTCACCCTGCAGACATTCTTTATTCTCCAGGCAGCAAAAAAAGTTTTGATTTTTGTTGCTCTGCTTTCTGTTTTTATTTTTTGAAGTTGATTGCTAGTTTCATCAATTATCTTTTCTATGTTTTGCGCCCACTTTTCAGATTTCTACAATCTAACGTTTTTAGACTTTATTTCCGTTTTCTTATTCTAGCTTTTGTGTCTGCTTCTTTGGTTGAATGTTTACCTCCTATTTCTCAACCTTCAGCACTGTCTAAAACATCCATTTGAGACTATAACAAAACCCATTTGAGTTTGTTTCCGTAGTTGTTAATATTGTCTTCCAATAATTAGTCTGTTAGATACAGGTATAGCTATATAGTAAAAGAGTTAATAAAAGGTTTCATGAGAAAAATGTGAGAAAAATATTTAAAAGAATGGGATAATGAGATAACATTTATGGACAAAGAAAATTTAAAATGTAAGTAAAGTCAAAATAAATTACAAGTTGTATCTCAGAAGTAAAATGTGTTGATTTTTATTAATACTGAGTTTACTAATACTAAATCCTAATTATAAAATTTCAACTAGGGACTAGAATTGTTAGCAATAATGCGGTTGCAAATATGCATGTCTAAACATGCCATTAAGATGCTAGGACTAAGATATTACTTTAATGTGTTTCCAACCTAACAGTTTAAAGCAATAAAAATGAGACAGAAGTGCTAATCAAATAAGTTAACATCCTTGAAGTCTGAATTAGAAATACATTTTAAAATATAAGCTGTGGGCTTTCTTTGCAAAAATGAAATTATTTGTGACCCGCATGCACAAGAGCACTCCCCCCACACACACACAAACACACTTAAGCACATACAAGAAAACAAATATCAGGCCTGGTCCTAACACTCTCCAGAAGGTGGGTGTCATTCTCCTCATGTACAGCATCTTGCTTTGTCCTTTTCTATCCTAGACGTCTCGTGTTTTCAGATTAGAAAAAGTCAAAGACAGCATTGACATCATAGATAGACCACCCTCTTCTCTCAGTTGTCTTATCAAATGGGCTTATTTCTTTCCATTTATGCTTTTAACTAGCATATATCAAATATGCACCATAACAGCCTTCCCTGTAGCTTTTCATACATGTGTTGTGATCATATCTACCCCCATTACTCCCTCTTGTTCCCTTACTCCTGTTTACCTTCTTCTACTTAGCAAAACCCCCTTTCTGCTTACATGTTTTTTTGTTTTTTTTCCAGAGTATTTTGTTTATTTGTTTGTTTTGGTGGCTTAATGAGCAGAATTAGGCTTTTTATAGACTAATGGGTTAATTACGGAGGTGTGGGAAACCTGCCACTGTCCATACCATGAAGGAAACACACATAATTCTTAAATTAGCCTTGAATTATTACTGGCAACAAAGAAAGGAAAACGAGAATGATATACTAAGCTTCCCCAAAGCTGAACTTCTTGAGAAATAATTATGTAACACAATTATTTATTCACTTTGATTCCATACATATTTGGGGAATTTTTTTTTCCTTAACACTTTTAGGCACTGCTTTGAAGTAATGTTTTTTTTTATAGTTTCTTATAATATAAGAATGATTATATTCTTATGCTATAATCAAAAACACACTTGTTTTTCATATTAAATGTTATTTTAATTTCATGAGACACATAGGCAGACATCTACACAGACACAAAGACACACGCACACAAACACACACTTGATGCAAATGTCATATACAATTTGAAACTGCAGCTATTCCCCCAAATCAAAGCTCTCTCTTATAGCCGTGCTGAGAATTCAATGCAACTCACAAGTACTTCTTATCCTAGAGCCCTAGATTCTAACAGTACAAAACATTGTTCCACAATCAATTCTCAAGATTGAGTACAATTGTCCTCTATTATCTTTAAGGGAAATGCCCCAATGTGCACATGCTAGAGTCATCCTTAAAAAACAACTTAGTGTTTGCATAAAGCCTGCATATATCTTTCAAGGCACAGTACAACATTTCTGCATTACTTTAATACATAACAATGCAAATGCATTTGAAATGGTTTTATACTGCTTTGTTATAGGAATTAATAACAAGAAAAATAATCTGTACATGTTTAGCACACATTTTGCTTTCTTTTATTTGTTTGTTTGATTGTGCTTATTTTTAGCCATGGTTCTTAAATCTGTGAATGTGAACCCTCACATATGAAGACTGCCTATTTACTGTTAATGATGAAGAAATTCTTGGATTATAGTACCCTTATGTGTCAATGAACACATCAAATTTTACTAGTGCAACCTTAAGTACCTATTTTTCAATTTTTGCATAAGAAATCATAATAGTAAGTGTTGTACATTATTCTAATAATATTTTAAACATTCTATTCCATGAGAAAGATCTAAATTATTTTCTGCTTTTTTTTATTATGGGCAAGCTTTGATCCACATTGGTACTCATAAGCTTTTATGCAAATCGTGAGCTAATTCTTTAGGATGACCTGCCAGAAGTGGAATTAATGGATCAAAGGGGTTTTAATGTTCTTGGTAATATTGCCAGGATGGTTTCCAAAAGTGTTGGACTGAGTAACATGCCCTACAGCCTTGCGTGTACAGCACGCTTTGCATCAGTCCCACTTGGCTGATGCCAAGCAAGCCTGATGTGTATCTCTGCTGGGCTTTCCTACTGACTTGCATCTGATATTGCATTGTTTGTGGAGTAGGAACTGATGTAACGGGATGAGCTTCAGCTATTTCTTCCCCTTGGGCTATTTTTCCTGGCTTAATTTTGTGGCACCACTTTGCCCAGAAATGGTTTCACTCACCAGTGTCACCATTTGGATGCCTTAAGTCATTCAGTTCTCCTGCTTTTTAATCCTCTTAGTTCTTTTGATTTTTGAGCTGGTTAGAAACAAAAGAAATCTGTAATGGGCAGACAGAATAAAACCGGGTTCCAGATGAAGTTGCCCTTTGTTGGACCAGAACATTACTGTAGTAGGAGGGAGCCTACTTTTCATCCCAGCTGCTCAGCTAGCTTGCACTTGAAATAATTACACAGAAACTGTATTCATTTAAATACTATCTGGCCCATTAGCTCTAGCCCCTTATTGGCCAACTCTCACATCTTGATTAATCCATTTTTATTAATCTGTGTTTACCACGAGGTCGTGGCTTACTGCCATGAGTCTAACCTACGTCCGTCTCATGCCGAAGATTCATGGCGTCTCACTCCAACTGTTTTCTTTCTCCCAGCATTCTGTTCTATCTACTCCACCCACCTAAGGGCTGCCCTATCAAAAGGCCAAGGCAGCTTCTTTATTCAACCAATGAAATTAACACAAATACAGAGGGACCTCCTACATCACATTACAGAAATTATAACTCAATATTTGTTCTTCATGACTTTCTGGATACTGTTTTTAGTGTGTCTGCTTCAACTATCTAGACCATGGTCATTGCAAATGGTTCATAAATAAAAAACAATATGATTTGTCATCTAAGAATTTAAAATTCAAAGAAACTTTCTGACTTTGGGGTCACTATAATACAATCACCCAGAAAGACAAACAGCTTTGGCTACTGATCCCTGAGAAGATATAATGAAAAACAAATAAGGGCACAGAATTGTCAAGCATATTACAAACCATATTGACTACCTTCATGACATAGTCACAATATCAACTATTTTTAAATTCTATAAAAGGTGGCTTTCAATTAGCAAAGCATAGTTTTTTTTAAATGAGTCTTTCCCTTTTTCTTTATTCTGCAGCAGGCCAGTGATATGTTTAGACTCTTATCTAACAAAAAAATGTTACAAAAATATCAAATTTATGTTTATTTATTATTAAGAATCCTGACGCATCAGGTCTTGGTGACACAGGGATGGTGAAGGTGATAATAGTCTGATAACCCACTCATTTCTTCGTCCTGGATTCCCAAGTTAGTTGTTGCTATGTGGTGAGCATAAGTTAGGTATTGTGTGACCATAAGATGCAGCTAGATTCTTTTAATAGGTAGCAGTGAGTATGAGATCATGGCTGCCTTCTGCTCTTCTCTGCCTATTTGTTTCACCAACTATTTCACCTGATCCTCATATGAAACTATCCCCAGGATGCATACATAAAGTCCTCAACCAAAACCACAGATACTGATATCAGACCTTTGAACCTATAGAACTAAGATAGGAATTCTTTTTTTCTTTATAAAATTACCTAATTGGGAGCATTTCATTATGGCTAAAAAATACGTATGACTATACTGATTGTCAAAAGAACACCAGCAACAATTTCAGCTGTGTAAACTTCTCTCTACTTAGTTTGTCAGGAGGTAATAACTTACGGGTTCACCTTTCTAGCTGCCTGCTTGGTGCTTTTCTGAGGCTTATGTGTCCTAAGGATGTTCCTAAAAATAAAAAGTCTAATTTACATCTCTTCTACAGTTTGTCTATGATGCAGTTGAGACAGATTTGATGGTGCTGAGTTCTGTAAAGGTCTTGACTGTAATTCACACTGTAATCACAAGGGTTAACAAGATATAGTATGAAGATATATGATGCATATTTTCAGAAAGAGGAATAAGAAGATACATTGATAGTGTCTCTGATACTGGCAAATAATTTCTCTGATTTGTGTAGCCACCTTTGCTTTGTGTAGTCCATCGCTGTTCTAGGTACCTACTCCCTAGGCTGAGGTTCCTTGTTCTTAAAATAAAGATCCGAGTCAATCTTGCTAGCAATAGATTATCTATTACTTCAGAGTGAATCCTTGTTTCTGGCTGGCCTAGTGCTAAATATTTTTCTTTGTTAAAATTATTTCCTTTTTTATGGATAATAAAAGCCATAATACTCATCTATTTTATATCACATAAAACCATAATCTCTGTGTAATAGACATTTCCAGCTATGTTGACCTTTTTCTTGTCCTTGAATAAAAGATACTGTTTCGTGACTTTGAACTTTTTCATGTGCTTTTCCCTAAATCTGTGCACACTCAAATTTTGTTCATCTAGATTTTATCTTCTGTCGCCTCGTCCAACCGTTGCCTATTCAATTAATATCCCAACGACTATATGGTTCTTATTTGTGACTTCTTATCCAACTAACAACATGAGTCATTTATTTCCTGCTGAATTTTCAATATATAGCACAGTGAGAGGCACATCTTCTGGAAGATCAACTCATGACCGAATGAACTCGGAACCTGCCTTTGCGTCATTAGGCTTCTTCCCAACTCAATGGAGCAGATGCTACTTAACGTCTCTAATCAAAAGCAGGCTGCTGTGACCATGTCTGGTCATCAGATTCGATGAGTTTCTATATAAGCCCCAAGGTGATAATCAAATGGAGCTGCCTTATAGACTGATAACCCAGGAAAGTCCACGAATTGCTGCTCATTTTACCAAATCTGAGAAAGTTGATTGGTGAAAAAATGCTTTCATTCAGAAGGCTTCACTGATCAGCAGGATTTACTAACCCATCTTAGGAGTCTGAAGGGAAAATTTCTGCAAACAATAACATATTGATAATGAAATATTGATCTGGGTGCACATCGAAGGGCAATTTTAGCCATTTCCTTATAGAGGCTGGAGTCCTCTTCAGGCAGCAGACTGACATTGTCAGCCTCAGCCATCCTTTCTGTAGATCTGGACTGTGAAATGTATTCCACACTGTCAGCCCTAGCACTCTTTCTGCTTTTCCTATGGCATTTGTGCTGTCTGCTCCTTTTTCCTCTTTATCTCATCCTCTTTCTTTATATATGAATATTTTTCAATAAGTACTAGATTTTATTACTTTGGCTTATGGTGTTTTCATGGCAGAGCACACACACGTGATATATAAAATGAGGCACAACAATATGAAGAAAAATTGTGCAAAGCCACCTCTGACTTTAACCAGTCAGACTAACCCAGGAGCAACAGCATCTCTAGGACAAGGATGACTTGGTCAGATGCCATCTCAGTCATTACTTGTATCAGATACAACCTCTTCTCCTGCCCCTCCTTTGCCACACCCATCTGAACCCTGGCAGATGGAATACACTTTCACACAGGGTCAGACAGATGGTACAGACTTTTGGACAGAGCTTTCACCAGGGAGCCTGGGTTCTGCACATGATAAGCTAGTTCCCAAGTATCTTAAATAGATGCAATTACTGACACCCACATGTCTTCTACCTCTTCTGAGGCTTAGACAATTTATCTAAGAAAAGAGAGATGGATCCTTTCCAGAAACCATGGCAAGATGGGATCATAGTTTTCTATGCTGTACAGAGGATTAGTTTGGTTTCATGTGCTTGTATTTGTCAGTTGTTGGTTTTAATGCCTATTCTATCAATTTCCTCTTTCTATATCAGAACCATGGTATCAGGTTGTGTGCTGGCACATTGATCCTTTGGGAGTTGAGTTTTATGCAGGATCAGAGATAAGGACCTACTTTCAATCTACATGCAGCTATTTAGTTTGACCAATATCATGTATTGAAGATGCTGTCTTTTCTTCAGTGTGTATTTTTGGCTGTGTACAAAAAAAAGTGTTGTAGGTAAAAAAACGTGTTGTAGGTACATGAACTTATGTTCAAGTCCCCATTTCTATTGAGCTAATTAACATGATTGTTTTAAGGATTATGCTAGACTTTTGTGGTTTTATGTGTCTTAGGTTTATTTTTAAATTTCTCTAAAGAGCTGTGTTGAAATCTTTGTGGGAATTACATTCTTCTGTTCCTTGTATATCCCTTGATATTCATCACTGGTCTTCCTGCTCTTGCTAACACTTCAAACACTATGTCGAATAAGAATGGAAAAAGTGGGCATTCATGTCTTACTGCAAATTTTAGCGAACATGCATTGAGGTTCTTGATATTTAGAATGTTAGTTGTGGACTTGTTGTCAACTCCCTGTCTTAGGTTGAAATATGTCCCTTGTATCCATTCTCTCACTAGGACTTTATAAAGAAGGGTATTAGATTTTGTCATATGCCATTTTGGCATCTAATAATATGATCACATGTTTATGTTTACTAGTTTATGATATTGAATCATTTCTGCATCTCTGGCATGATGCCATCTTGCTCATAGTATATAATAATTTTGATGTGTTCTTTAATGGTCTACAAATACATACTGAGAAGTTCATCAAATATCTTGGCCTATAACTTGCTTTTGCAGAGTGTTTGTCTGCTTTTGGTAACAGGAAAGTACTGGCTTCCTAGAAGAATATGGAAGTGTTCCTTATGTTTTTTCTACAGATCAATTTGAAAAGTGTAGGTGTTAGTTTTTCTACAGAATTCTGTGATGTACCCATGCTTTCCTGGGCTTTTTAAAATTACTGAACCTATCTCATTAGATGTTATATTGTCAGTTAATTTGACTTTGTTATAATTCTGGTAGATTGTATCTATGGAGACTGTCTTAGTTTATTTTCTATTGCTGTGGTAAAGCACTATAACAAAAAGTTAAGGAGGAAAGGGTTTATCTCAGTTTACAAGTCCCAGGTCAAACTATATCACTGAGAGAAGTCATAGTAGGAACTCAAAACAGGAACCTGGAGGCAGCAACTGAACATGAAAGGGGGGCTGCTCTCTGGCTTTCTCTCCATGGCTACCCAGCCTACTTTCTAACACAACTCAGGACCACTTGCCCAGGGGTGCTGCAAACAACAGGAAGCTGATAAAATAGTTCCTCTGGAAAACAATAAAAGAAGTATTGGTTATTTTTACTGAAACTGTTAGATTTGCATATTGCAAAGTCTCAGAAGGGAAAAAAAGGCTACAATGAACCAAGTTATGATTCAATCAGACTATTACCAGTGACTTTTCAAAATTACAAAATTTTTAAATATGCATACTCAAGAAGATGAACAAACACAGAGCATAATATTAACAAATACTGTCACGCCACATTACATTTCTTATTGCACTGTTGAATGTTAAAGGCAAGGATAAATTGCCTCTGTGTGCTTTGACAGAAAAGTACCAGAAATATTTTAACACCGTTTACAATAACACCCAAATTTAAATTTCTAGTAGTAAAACTGACAGGATATGGCCAAGTTAAATTTTGAAGTAAATTGAGAGAAAGAAATATGTCATGTTTATGGGCTAGAAGGCTTACAGTTGTTAAGACTTCGTTTTTTCCAAAATGGATCTGTGTAATTAATTCTTATCAAAATCTCACAATGTGTGTTTATGTGCAGTTTAAGTAGTGATTTAGAAAAGTATATGCAAAAGTGAACAATCTAGAATTACCAAAAACGTCTTAAGAAAACAAAGCAAGTTGGCTCATACTATAAAATTCCATTGAAATGTTAAAATCTTCAACAGTGTTACCTTACAACGAGAAGCAAAGACCACAGAAACAAACTCATCCATATCAAGTCATGTGCTTTCCAAACAAAGCAATACACGTTCAAACAGAAAGAAAATATTATTTCAATAAATAATTTATAGTATTTACATATCCATATAAAAAATAATGGAGCTTGATGACTCTTCTACAATATGGAAATTTGACAATCAACTTCTCAGCATAAATTACAGACGTATATATTGAACAATTCACAGGAGATGCTCTTTGTCTTTTGGTTAGATAATTATTAAACAGAGGAAACATTAACCTTAAATAATTGATTATCTTCACTGACAAAAATATTAAGAGTTTCTAATTATCAAGAGGCATCATTACGATGTAAAAACGTAAGCTGTGAACTGAGAGGCGATATTTTTAGTGTATATATGTTACACAAGATGAGCAATAATTGGTAAAGAACTTCAGCAAATTGAAATAAAAGGACAAAATGTCCAACCTAATCCAGACAAAAATAACAGGCAATTACCAAAAAATTGGTACCTATGTGGTAAATGAGCAAATATGGAGATCAAGCCATCAGATCTTAAGGAAATACAAGTCAAATACACTTAGAGTCTTAGCTGGGATCATCCTTATGAATTCCTGGGAATTTCCCTAGTGCCATGTTTCTTGTTGGCCCTTTAATGGTTTCCTCAATCAATCAAGGTATTTTTTCCTTTCTCTCCCTGTCTGTCCTTCCCCCTTTTTGAGCATCCCATTCCCTCAGGTTCTCTTCCTCCATCCCCTTCTTTCTTCCCCCTCCCCATCCATCCTCTCTTCTCCCTTCCCCCATACTCCCAATTTTTTTCAGGAGATCTTGGTTGTCTCCCCTTCCCAGGGAGATCCATGTATGTCTCTCTTAGGGTTCTCCTTATTACCTAGCTTCTCTGGGATCATGGGCTATAAGCTGGTTATCCTTTGCATTATGTCTAATATCCACTTATAAGTGAGTACATACCACTTATAACCCAGTGTGATCTGGGTTATCACTCTCAGGGTGTTTTTTTCTTCTAGTTCCATCTATTTGCATGCAAATTTCAACAACAGTGGAGAGGTTGTCTAAACTGGTCTTCCCCTGTAATCAGATTGATGACTACCTTAATTGTCACCATAGAACCTTCATCCAGTAACTGATGAAAGCAGATACAGAGATGTACAACAAAGTACTGGGCCAAGCTACCCGAGACCAGTCCAAGAGAGGGACGAACTATAATATGATCAAAAAGGGTCAAGCCTGTGATGGTGATACCTACAGAAACACCTGTCTTGGGCTAGTAAGAGTTCACTGACTCTGGACTGATAGTGGGGGGACCTGCATAGGACCAAACTAGGCTTACTGAATGTAGGGGACAGCTGTGAGACTTGGGCAGTTTGTGGGGCCACTGGCAGTAGGACAAGAATTTATCGCTAGTGCTTGAACTGGTGTTTTGGAGCAATTCCTTATGGAGGGATGCTTTGCTCAGCCTAGATATGATCTTGCCTCCAAGTGAAGCATCAGATTTTGGTGACTCCCCATGGGAAGACTTACTTTTTCTGAGGAGTGGATTGGGGCCTGGGTTGGGGGGAGTGTGGGATGAAAAAAAAGGAGGGAGTGGGAATGGGGCGAGTAGCTACATAAAATGAGAAAACATTGTATTTAAAAAGTTCTTTTTTTATTTATTAAAAATTTCCACCTCTTCCCAGCCTCCCTTTTCCCTCCCCTCCCCACCTCTCCCTCCACATCTCCCCCTCCCCACCTCTCCATCCCTCTCTAGTCTTAAGAGCAGTCAGGGTTCTTTGCACCATGGGAAGTCAAAGGTCCTCCTCCATTTATACAGGTCTTTAAAAGTGAACATCCAAACAAACCAGGCTCCCACAAAGTTAGTCCATGCAGTTGAATTAAATTCCAATGCCATTGTCTTTGGCTTCTCAGTCAGCCTTCATTGCTAGCCACGTTCAGAGTGTCCATTTTGATCACATGCTCCATTGCTCCCAGTCCAGCTGGCCTTGGTGAGCTCCCATTAGATCAGTTCCACCATCAGGGGATGCACTCTTTGTGATCCTGACTTCCTTGATCACATTCTCCCTCCTTCTGCTCCTCATTTGGACCTAGGGAATTAAGTCCAGTGCTCCAAAGTGAGACATTGTCTCTATCTCCATCCATCGCCAGATAAAGGTTCTATGGTGATATGCAAAATATTCATCAGTATGGTTATGGGACGAGGTCAGATTATCTACCCTCTCCTCTGCCCTCCAGGGAACAATCTGGTGATCTCTCCTTGGATCTGGGACCCCCTCTAGAATCAAGTCTCTTACAAACCCTAAAATGGCTCTCTTAGTTGAGATATTTACTTCCCTGCTCCCATATCCATCTTTCCTCTATCCCACCCATCCCATTCCCCCAAACTATCCCAAATCCTCCTCTTCTCCCTTCTCTCTACCCAACTCCTCTTACATCCACCCCCAAACCCCCCACCCCCCACCCCGTGCCCCCAAGTTTGCCTGGCAATCTTGTCTACTTCCAATATCCAGGAGGGTAACTATATGATTTTCTTCAGGTTCACTTTCTTATTTAGCTTCTCTAGGATCACGAATTATAGGCTCAAAGACCTTTAATTATGACTAGAATCCATTTATGAGTGAGTACATACCATATTCCTCTTTTGGGGACTGGGTTACCTCACTCAGTAAAGCGTTTTCTATTTCCATCCATTTGCATGCAAAATTCAAGATGTCATTGTTTATTACCGCTGAGTAAAACTCTAATGTGTATATGTTCCACACCTTCTTTAACCATTCTTCTATTGAGGGGCACCTAGGCTGTTTCCAGGTTCTGGCTATTACAAATAGTCCTACTATGAACATAGTTGAACAAATGCTTTTGTGGTATGATAGGGCATCTCTTGGGTATATTCCCAAGAGTGGAATTGTTGGGTTCTGAGGTAGGTTGACTCCCAGTTTCCTGAGAAACCGCCACACTGATTTCCACAGTGGCTGCACAAGTTTGCATTCCCAACAAAAATGGATAAGTGTTCCCCTCACTCCACATCCTCTCCAGCATAGGCTATCATTGGTGTTTTTGACTTTAGCTATTCTGACAAGTATAAGATGGTATCTCAAAGTTGTTTTGATTTGCATTTCCCTTAAACTAGAAACAACCCAAATGCCTATCAACAGAAAGATAGGAAAGCAGTTGTGTTTTAAGCATGCAGTGAAATGTGACCAAATCAGCAATCAGAAGAGAACTGATGCATGAAATCTCAAGGATGAATCACATAGACAGTGAAGAATGGAAAGAGGCACAGTAGAGCATGCACCATTCTATACACATGTTATTTCAAAGCATGAAAACACAAATAAGTAGATTTTGCCTTCTAAACTTTGGTTACCACTCAAGAGAAGTTCTTCATTGACTGAAGTGGTCCCAGAGACCTTCTGATACTTTATCTAGACTGGAGCTGCATTTATTTACACTGTGTGTAAACACCCCTGAAGCCATTCAGTTAACTTTCTGAGCTTTCATATTGTATTTTATATACATAAATGGAAACAACTTAGTGCATTAACAGTGGCATTTTATGTGTCCAAATATGTTCAAAATTAGATCCAATAGTGGTTTTTGTTGGCTGTTATTGTTGTTTGTTTTGCATAGTGCCCTGGAGCCACCAATCATAGCACGTAATAGCATCATCAGTTAGCACCTTTGTTTAGAACAGCATACATCAGAGAAGCATATACAATGACAAATGGTTCTGCATCTATAATTAGCCCTAGAACATAAGAGATAGAGTTGTGTGTATTAGGAGTGCAAGGCCAGGGCTAGCTACATAGCAGAATTGAGGCTGGCTTATGCTGAATTAGATTCTACCTCAATGAACCAAAAATATAAATTATGAAAGCAGAGATAGGATGAAGAAAATCATTCATCATCAGGACAGACATCAATCAAACACAATCAAAGATCAAGAAGTCAATTCCAATTTGTCTCAGATAATATCTGTGATTTTTTTCTCTGTGATATGAAACACTCTCTCTTGGTGATACTGTTGAGACCCTATTTTAATTTTCTAATGCAAGATCTGAGTACTAAAACAAAGCAAGAAGCAGCTACCCACATGATCTATGGAATTAGTACTGATTTGAAAAAAAAGTAAGTCTATACTTTAAATTTCACTCTGATACTCAACCTGAGTGCCTGGTTTTAATCTATTTATATATTCTTGAAGCCTAAACTGCTCAGCTAAAAGCCATAAAAGTAATTATTTTAATTTTCTCTAAAAGAGATTTTCAAATTATTTTTACATAAAATACGAATTAAGAAGACTCCTACCTGTACAAAGTTGGCGTGATGACCCGAGGAGCCTTCAGTCCCAGTCTGTCCGTCTGATTTCACTGAGACACAGATGACTAGAGAAGAGAATGCTGTTCTCTAGTGTTGAAGAATAAATGTGAAATCTCAAAAAACCATTGCCACACGAGGCTTGGCTATGTCTTTGAATCTTAGCAATTCTGTTTCAGCCACTATGCAAAGAAGCGGAAGTATTCCTTTTCATGTCCAGGAAGCGCCCTTCCACAGTGTGCCGCTACATCCAGCTGCACAAGAGAGAAGTTTTTCATGGAGGAAATGATTGTGCATGAGGACTTCTACTCTCGGTCTTTCACTATTCTACACGCCTTTTCCTAAGACTTTAATGTGTCACCACGCATTTTGCTTGTAAATGCTTAATAACAGCTCCGTTTATTTGTTTATGTTTTCTTTCAAGGGGGTAATTTCCCTCTACCAGGAAGTACTGAGCAATAGTGACTTAGACCCCCATGCAGAACAAAAAAATACAATGAAAGGAGCTTTGGAAGCAATAAACTCGAGTTTGGGTATCTATATGTAGTTCTAACCCAGTCAATAAATTTCTTTGTGCTACATTCAACAATTTCACACTGTGACTAATGAATTTGTATAGAATACAAAATGAATAAATATGAAAGACAGCAATATTCCTTATAACAACACTTTAACTAAAGACAATCCATTCATTCAATTAATTCACTGTATATTTGAGGGTCGAAGGGGGGTTAGCTCCTAAATGCTGAGATGTTGTTAAGAAATCTACCCAAAGCTTCAGTATTCGCATAGCTGAATGTGAACTTCAAGGTCACTTTCCTTCTCTATGATTCGCCCTCCTGCTTGTAATCGTTTCCATTTAGAGTAAACCAGAAACACAAGGAATGTCCTAGTCACCTGTCAATCATTTAAAATGATTCTTAAAATCAATGAACACTCCTTGATCCTTAGAACCGAGTGATGGGAAAGTGATTCAAGAAGATAAAATTCTAGATCTCATCGTTTCCTTAGTCTTCATGTGATCCAGCAGCAGCAGCACGTGCTCAATGGTAGACAGAAGCATTAAGTAGAAACAGACAAGATTCTACGGATGATTGGCTCTGCAGGGAGGCTATGTTTAAGCTATTCAACAATAGTACCCTCCACACAAGCAGAATATGGAAGGAGTGTGGACTCGTGGCATTTCAAACTGAAAATTAAACAGCATTCAGGGCTAATGGTCCCAAACTGTGGAAAAATTAAAAGCCAAGTCCACAAACACCGAGAAATCTCAAAGAATGGATGCAATGCAGAAGATAAAAGAGGCAAGTAATGGGGGCGAGGATAATAGTTACCAAGACTTAAGGCACAGCAGCTGTTTCCATCGTTTCAATCTCAGAACACTCCTTTCCTTGGGAGGAGACATCTAAGGATCAATATGTTTAAGCAACTTGCCTAAAAGAATAATATGGTAGTGATCATGCTGCAATTTTAATTAAAATCTGCCCACATATAAAATTTATACGTTCTCATTAACATATTATCATCCTCCTTTGTATACTCAATCAACTATTTCTGACAATGAAATCAGCATAGAAAGCTAGAGGCCATCAACTGGTATTCCTGACTTTATGTCTGATAGAAAAGAGAGTCAAAGTCAAATAAACAATTAATGCTTAATTATGATAGATTCCATAAAGAAACAAGTAGTCTGTTGAACTAAATAAAAGATTCTAGGAATGGACTCCCTTAGATAGAAGGTTCTGCTATGGTTTCATAGAGATGGTTAAGATCAACATTATGGGTAAAACTTAACCAAACAGGCAATGGCCAAGAACAGGAAGAGCATCACTACCCTGGTCCCAACAAATAAGCAGGTCAAGGCCAGCTGTGTCAACATCTATTCTGTGTAGGGCTTCTTTCCTTTTGAGGATTAAGAGTAAAATATGGAAGTTGCTTCTATGTGTGACAGGTAGACCTTTGTACATGTGAGCTAGGCATTACCCTTTGCATCAGCAGAGGAAGATCAACTACATCCTATTACTGTTGATTCAACTCTGTAGTCAGGTAAGGGGTGCTTTCCATGGATACCAACTCAGGCAGTATGTATGCTTAGATAGGAAATAACTAGCCATATATTTCTTTTTCATTTTGATTTGCTGTTTGGTTTGGGGTCAGTTAAAAGCTGCCCTGCTTACAGGCATAAGTCCACAAGTGCTCTGCTGGCTTATTTGCAAGCTAAGCCGTAGCAAGCAACTTTAGGGTTGCTAACTGAAAGACGAGATATGGAAAATTTTAAGCTGCCTCCCTGAGAATCTGCTTCTACTCAGGAATCCTTAATTCCTTGCCTACACCAACATTTAGGCTCTCAAGTTGTATGAGATGTATGATAAAGAAGTTTCCCTAAATTTTCGTATGTTTTGGACCTTTTTTATTGAGGAGACTCCACTTATGGTCTTGTGATTGTTACGCAAAAAGTTCCCTAGTCTCTAAAAATGGAAAAATTGATGGATAAATTATCTATATCCATATCTTGATTTTTAGGGATACCATCAATGCCTCCAATCTCTATTTCCCATGTGTTTACAGGAAGGGCAGGATGAAGTTGGGCAGATGACCCTTAAAAGGGTCAGAGTTAAGCAAAGTTAATATCAATAGGTATGGGTAGCTGAGTACTGAAGAAAGGGACCTTTAAAATGGTGAGAAAAAAATTAGTAAGAAGTTATTGTTGTTTTTGGAGAATACAAACAGATTATATTTGGCTGGAGCTATAGTTGATTATACACAACTGAATCAGAGAATCCAAGTATTAAAATTTAAAAGGAAGCACCTGGGCAACAAGCAGATAAGATATAGGAACAGGATAAATACTAAGAAAGACAATGGGAGGCAAAAGCCTATCTTAAGGTTTTGTTTTCTTTTGATTTGATTTGTTTTTCTGGAAGCACCCAAGAGAAAGGCAGAATCAAGTTAGATTATGGATTTAGTAGTGACCAATGATTTTGTATCAAATAACTAATGATCTCTTGGGAATCATCTGGGGTCTGAGACTAGATTAAATTAATAGACAGATTTAGGAGACTGGGATAAAGAAGAGACAATGTAGGCAGAGCTGAAAGTAGTTTAAAGCAGGAACAGCAAAACATTTCTCCCCAGCAATAATATACAATAAAGATAGACTCAGAAAAAAGCACATACACAACAACAACTCAAAATGTTTTATAGAGTGTTCAAAAATATATGTTGGCTTGGGAGAGAAAAGAAAAAGAATGTCATTTAAAAAAGAAATAGAGTAGTCAAACATGGTGGTTCATGCCTTTAATCCTAGCACTTGGGCGGCAGAAGCATGTGGATCTCTCTGAGTACAAGACCAGCCTGGTCTACAGAGTGAGATCCAGGACAGCTAAAGATGCCCAGAGAAACCTTGTCTCAAAAAATTAATAATAAAAGAAATAGAGTTTAAAAAAACCACGTAAAGATGGAAAATACATAGAGAGTCTGGATCTTGTATGTTATTGCAATGTCTTTGAAGTGTTTGACCACTGAGGAAAGAGCAACGGCTGTTAAAAGGCATTTGATTATAAATGCTGCTGGATTAATCCAAGCTATATCTTTTATTTTGAAAATGTGTTGACTTCAACATTTAAGTCAAAAGATATGATACTTTGGAGAAGAGATTTTGCTTTTATTTCCATAGGAAATGAGAAGTTGTAGAATCATTCTGGGTTAAGAAAAATATCAGATGTGATCGAGGAAGGCCTCCTGAAAAATCTCCAATAGGAGCAGATGGCCCAGATGATTCACTGTCGCAAAGAACCTCTGTTGCAGTTTCTTCTGAGTCTTGCATCCAGACCAACTTCAAGGCTGCTGCCTGAGAAGACCCAGCCTCACAGAATACTCTAGTCAGGACTTCAACATAATCCTAAATTTTTTGGGTCCTCATAAAATCAGTGCCACCAATTAACGGAAGGTAGCCTAGAAAACTATGACCACATTCCCCCCCGCCAAAAAAAATGAATTATGGATGTTTGTCTTTGTTTAGTGTGTTAGTTACAAGTTGTTATGGATAACAGTCAGGAAAAAAGCTAAACAAAGGAGATTAGATTCAAGGTTTTTTCTTTGAAAAGATAAAAGGGGAATACTGTGGAATAATGCTTTTGTATACTCTAAAGTTTTGTCACTAATATCGGTTTAATAAAATGCTGATTGACCAGTAGTCAGGCAGGAAATATAGGCATGGTAATCAGACTAGGAGAATTCTGGGAAGAGGAAGGGCAGTTGTCATCTAGAAGCAGAGGAAACAGTACGAGAATGCCTTACTGAGAAAAGGTACCTCGCTATATGGCTAAACATCAATGAGAATTATGGGCTAATTTAAGTTGTAAGAGGTAGTTAGAAATAAGCCTGAAAAATAGGCCAAATGGTTTACACTTCATATAAGCCTCTGAGTGTTTATTTGGGACTGTATGGCTGTGGGAATGTGCAGGTCAGAAACTTCATCTAGAGAGGAGATATTAACTGAAAGCTGAAACACAATTTCTCAAAGACAAGAAAATTAGGTTCAACAAAAGAATAGCATATCATGAAAGACTTTAGTTATAAGCTTCTTGACTCAGTGTTGCAAAACAAATCTAACAAAGACAATATAAAGAAGAACTATTTACCTAAGTTTTCAGAGTGAGGTCACAGTCCATCAGGTCAGGGAAGTTATGACAGCATTGAACATAGGATTTAGATCCTAACTCTTTAGAGCCTAATCTTTTGCTTTGTAATACTGCCAGTTTCTACATTCCTTGGTTATACTTTCCCAGTAGATATTTAAAACTGTATTTTTATTGTTATAGTCAGTTGAGGTTTCTTCGGGGCTACTTCAAGCTTTGTATGATGAGCCCATTGGCTTCTTTAACTTTCTCAACTACTAGCTGGGCTCGCCTCAGAAACATGACAGTCTTTCTGAACAAGGGGCTTCTCTTAGATACACTGGTAATGCTTTTTCTTTCATGACTCCTCTCTTTGCAGAATGTACATTAGTTACAGTACAAGCTCTGAGCTACCCATAGACTTTGATCAAGTGATTACTGGAGTTTAATTCTATGATTCCTTTTTACATTCTTTCTGTGTAATTCCGTGATTCACCAGTCCTGATGACTTCACAAATATCAGCTGCCTCTTAGACCCCAATCCTTCTTGGTTTCAGCCTCCATGTTTCGTTTTTTTACATACTAAGAATATCAGCTTCATCTCTTTTGAAAAGGAAGTGGTAGATTTTATTTTTAACCTTTGCATACCATCTAGATAAAGCTTGGGCAGGGAATATACTTTTTTCTTTACAATATACATATTTTAGTCAAATATGTAAGATGTTATTTACATCATAATAACCCAAAATAACAGTTGCTTATGTAACTAGAGTTATAAGGCGATAACTTAAAATACATTAAAACAAACAGATAGTTAATTAAACACAACTCTTGTCCAGGTTCAGTTCTTTTAAATAATTACAAACTTTATAAACCCATAAGAAATTGTGAACAATTATTTTGGGAACTCTTAACATTTTAATGAATGACTCTAAGGCTGTTTCTGTAATATAAAACAAAAAAAACCCAGCCATTGTGTTTTAAACCTTTAATTAGTCATAAACACAGACAAAACATCTTCCTAAGCTTTTCTTATCAAATTTAAGGTAAGTAATTATTTGTCTACAAGATTTATTTTCTTTCTAATTGATCATTCTAAATGTAATTTTGTCTTATAATTATATCCATAATTATCTAGACAGAGAACACATAGGTCATTTGCTCATCTGTCCATAATTATGAGGTGTTATCCTTCTAAGTCTAGGGTAGAAATCTTCCCAATGACAAGGAATGAATCCCAAAGGGAACTGCAAGACAATAGATACATGGTTCACAGTTCTAGAAGAGAGAACAGGCAGGAAGCATGAGGGAGAGGAAACGCAGACACTTGATGTAGAACTGCTGTGAATCTGTGATAGACACCACAGCCTTAATGGGACTGAATCAATAATGTCTCTGGTCTTCCTTATGTTTTTCTGGAAGCCTCTCTGCATCCCTAACAGCAGTAAAGATCAAGGAAAGCAATGGTTTTGTTCTGCTTTGGAAGTAAGGAGAAAAATCAAATCTCAGACATGTAACCATAACAAAACATTTATGAAATTTATTTTACTTTTTGTCATGTTACTGATTTAATAAGTACACAGGCAAAATGGAAGAAAGGGTGAAAAAGGGAAAGAATAGATGGTGGAAAATGTCTCATTTATGAGATCGAGAGTCTTAGCATTCTGATGAGCAAAGACCCTAATTACTAATTAATAAGACAAATTCCCTACAAGACATTATTTACCAGATTGGCTGTGTTAATGAGGATGCTTTGCATCTAATTTCATGCTCCGCAATGAACATTTTTATCGTGAAAAGGACAAACCTTCTCTACATAATCAGAACTCTTATTAGCAGCAAACCTGTGGTAAATATTTTTTAATTCTTGATAGGATGCTACATGTACTGCATATTAACTTCCAGGAGAGTGAGGAATTTTCAAATGTGCTTTTAGCATGAAACGTCACCTTTTAATTTTTTCTAAGGACTATAGTTCTATGTTGACAGGACTCCTAAGGCTCACATAGCAGAGTTACTACTAAACAATCTCCTCTGGCCTCTGATGCTCACTCTTGTTTGCTTAGGAACTAAGTATACAAACTAAGTATACATACACTTCCAAAGCAAGCTCAATTGAATATTTTTCCCTAGGTCATTCATAAGAATTTCTCCCATTCAGCATTACAATCAGTTAATTGAGGCACTATCCTTACCCAAGAGTACTCTTAATGAAGGTCTGCAGTGAAATAGCAAACTTCACTATTCTGCCTTCCAACTCTTCAACAAGTCTCTTGTATCTGATTCCACCTTAGTCTGCATCAAGCTATCAATGCATAAGCTTCAAAACTTGCCCATGTGGTCTGAGCACCATAATGCCAAGAATTGAAATATACCTCAATATCTATGATGCAATTTCAGCTATTTGGAAAGCTGGCTTTAGATTCCCATGTTTCATATCTGCAATTCACCTTCCTTGGCAATCATAAATGTATTTCTTCTTGGCCACAGTTTGACTTTCCTCTTCCTTGGCTAGTTTTCTCCACCAAGACATAAAGATCAAATTACTCTTTTAGTTTTATTTGATGATATTTCTGCTTTTACCTGTTTTGAGCAAATGCTTTCTACTGAAGTACATTTTCCCCCTTTCTTTATTCAAATTGAAAAGCAGAGACTGCAATATGAGAAAATTGTCAGCATAGGAGTAAACCAATTAAAAATTCAAACATGGAAGGTTTGTGGGCTCTGAGGCTTCATTGTAGCTGAGAAGTTATTTGTAGTTGACAGTTATTTGGGGAGGAAGAATGACTTTTCTTTTTGAATGTGGCCACTGATAGATTCCCCATGTCCCAGTGGTGGATGACCCTATGCCTATGGGCAGTACCTATTAGACCCTGTGGTTAGTAACATTATACATACTGAGCAAGGTGTCTGTAGGTATCTATGAATATATATGTTTATACACACAGACATAAAACAACAGTTTGTGAAAGATGAGGTTGCAGATTTGAAAGAGCCAGAAGGAATATATGAAAGAGTTTTGGAGAGGAAAGGCAAAGAGAACATGATGTAATTATAATCTCTAAATTTATAATAATTATATAAAACAATATATATAATTTAGAAATGAATAAATGGCACATAGAAAATTGGGAAGAATATGTGATAAGGGTTCCTGGAAGAAGTTAGAATGAATAAATGAGGGGTGGACATGATTCAGATACATTGTATACATATATGAAATTTTCAGTTATTTAAAATTTCAAAGAAAGTCTAAATGTTTTGAGAAAAAGCATGGCATATTTACTAAATTATTATTAGTAATAATGTAATTTTCAATAATGTTAGCAACCATGAAATGAGCTTGGTATCTTTTTCTAGAAGTAATGAATATTGAAATTAAAAAAAATTAGTGAAATGAAATGTTACCAACTTAACTCAATTATATTGTTCCACCTGACCAGGGCCCCAGTGTGGTGAGCATCTCTGTTCTCTTCAATACTGCCAATCTTCCTTATGGACATCTTGAATTGGTTCAGTATCTATAGTTGGTTTCTATGAACTCACCAAGTAAAGTTGGGTGTTCTTTTATAAGACCTGGGATTCTTGAATTTTAACCCCCCAAAGATGGAACTGGCACAGTTACTTGTCTCTCAGTGAAGGTTAATAATGCAGACTCCCTTGGGTACACACAAAGTAGAATCACACTTTACAAAGCATTATTTAAGAACATTGAGAATGTAAGGAGAAAGGAAATAAACTTCTGAAAGTTTCCAAGAAAGGAAAAAAAGCTTTCATTAGTTTTTGAGTGTTGGAGTTTTAAAGGGTCCAACAGCAAATCTGATCAAATGTCTGCTGTAACCTCTATTGAAACTGATTAGTTTTCTGAGCTATCATAGGACAAGCCATAGAAGATCTACATGCTCTGTGCCTGTTCTACCTAACTTGAGAGGCAATCAGAGACTGTTTAGGTATTACCCACCAACAGGAGTTGTTGAAGCCCACCTTTTCCATGACTGACTTCAGCTCTGATAGCTCTTGACCTGAGTGTCTGTAAACTGTTGGCCACTTGGCTGCCAGGATGTAGCTGTGGTTCAGTTCCTTGTCTATGGGATCTAGCATGGTCTCTTAGGCAGAAGCTTCTTGTCATCTGTCATACTCACTTTTAATAAAATCTGTTATATTAGATTAATTGGAAGGAAAGATAAATTAAAACACACTCCTACCTTGCATATGTTTCTAAAAGACTTTGGTGTGAGGGGTGGTAGAGGTGGTACAGTATGCTGGTTGGCTTGCAGACCACAGTGTCATGGTCATCGTTCACATCACTTTATCCTCCTGAACCAGAAACACAGTCAGCAAACCTCAGACCAACTACAACACCACTGAGACTGTAAGCACAATGCATCCATCTCTTGTTCCCATTGTAAGGTGTCTTTCCAAAACTAATTTTTCTAGCATTCTATCACATCAACCTTCCTTACACAAAGGGGCCATTTCATTCTTTATAACTGCTCCACTGGAGCTGCTATTTTTTTTTTCCTGGGAAGATATAAAACTGTTTACCTTGGATATGGCACAAGGGACAAGCCAATACAACAAAACTCCATTCAAATCTAGTGAACCAGGGAGTTTATTGGAGTTACAGAAGCATGCGAAACTCAGAGGTAGCTAAAAAAGCCTACCCAGTATCAATGATGACTCCAAAAACAGCATCCATGAACAATTCTCAGTTAACTCTTCAGGAATGAATCTCCCTTCCTTAGCACAATTTTATGTTTTAATAACTTTCAGAAGTAATGTTGTGAACTTTGCAACTTTCAGAGCCTCCCCAGCATTGTGTATTTCATTAGCTTCTAGTGTTTCGTGAGCAGCCAAGTCCTCCTCTAAGATGGAATGCTGCAATTTGTAGAAGATGGTTGCACAACAGGAGCCAACCCCAGATGTATGTTGACATTGCTCATTGAAGGTGGTCAAGTAATTTAGGATAGAGAGTTTACTTGAAGTTTCCTATCAGTGTTTAAGAAATGTATTGTTCACTTCTGACAAAATGATCTCACTAATTGGTTGTATAATTAGCTAATCAGTAGCCTCTCTTATAAAGTGGTAATGTTGAAGGGAAATCCTTTGATTTCCCAGGATGCAAGAAAATCATCTAATTTATACCCAAACAAATGCATTTACAACCCCCATTAGAAAATAATTAGGTGACTGGCCTGGATTTTCCAGTATTGTAAGTGAAGCTTCATTCACCTGGCCTTAGAGTAGCAATGTTCACTATTCCACCACCTGCTTACATTCTTAGTTTCATCACATGCTTATGTGATACCAAGGTCAACAATTCCTGTGATGTTATTTTTAACCTAGAATATAGTTGTGCCTGTCTCTAGACAAAATAACATTTTAACCATCCTTTCAAGGTAAGAAAGTTTTTAAGTTTGCACCGGTCCCAGCGCTGTGTCTTTGGAGTAGCCAGCATATCTATCATCTTTCTGTCTATCTGCCTAGACACATATGTCTCTATCCCTCTATCTCTATGCAAAAAAATACATGAAAATAGAGGATAAATTATTTGGAAGAGGAAAAGGTGATGTAGGAGAAAAAAGGGATGTAGAAGAAGGCATTGGGAATATGATCACATGTACCTGTTATTAACTAAGTCCATCACTTTGACCAATAAATAAGTACTGATAAAGGTTAAACATATAACAAAGGGCTGAACACTGGCCCCCATCCAAATGCACCTGAATGTGTACTTGTACATATAAACATGTACAAACATGCATGTATGCTGATACATAAACACAAATACACCCAAAATTTTTGAGACAAATAATGATTCTTCAGGTGTTTCTTTCTCTGAATGTTTTGGCATGACGAATTCAATTAAATCTGCAGAGTACTCAATATTATATAAGACCATAATATCCTGGGGTTCAGTGTGATGTTGTTTTCTTAGGCTCATTACAGCTTACAATACCACTCTAATTTCGCCTCTGAAAACACAAAGCAATCTTCTATCACACTTAATCTATATAAGGTAGCATGATATTTTCCAGAATCAAAAGGCTTTCTTTTCCACCCCCACTAAATTATTTCAATTATACTCTCAGGGCGCATTCCTCCTTCTTGTCTCCAAATAGACTGGAGATAGTGACTCACTGGAGAAACAATGACAAAATGCTCTGAAAACTGTCTGAGATAGTAAGCTTCGCACTTCCATGTGCAGAGACTATCTGTGACAGCTGCCAGGATGGACATAGATCCAGTGCAGCCAGGAAGACAAGAGTCTAAGGACAAGATAAACCTCCATCTTTGAAGAGAAACATTACAGGGACCAGAAAGCTGCCACCTGCCGGCAGTCCCTTCTACTGCCTTCCAGAGGATTCTACCAGTCAGTCTATTGTTCCTAAATGTCCAAGGTGAAATGTTGTTAGTCTGTGCTTTAGAGAATGCATCTACAGATTAACTTCAACCAATTATTTTTGCATGAACAGTGAAAGCTGATTGTCCTTGGGAAAGAAACATTTGCACCTACCCAGAAAATTGAATTTCCAGTACATTTTATGAAGTTGGAAGCACTCGATAGCCTTAGTTCTGAATGGGAACGGCATGGAATTTGTCTAAAATTTTCTTCTCAGCCATTTGAAGAAAAACACTACCCAGTTACATATAGATTGGTTGCATGTCATGGTTAATCACACTAAAGATACAGATGCCAACCAATAACATACTCAAGTAGAAATTAAAATGTATCAATCGGCTAAATCATAATTTCAGGAAGAAGTAAATTATAGAGGTGGGGATTGATTTGGAGAGCTCACCTTCTTACTTGTCTCTCATCTCCAGATAACTGAAGTTTCTAGGGCTTGGCACTTCCTACTGCACCTGATTAGCATCTGTACTCAAATACCACTTTCTCAGAGACAGGATCCTATTCATATTTGTGTGAGCTAATTTTATATGTTAACTTGGCTGTGCTAAGGGAGTCCAAGATGCTGTCAGGCATATTCTGGGATGTTTCAGTGAGGGATATATATTAGCATTTACTACTGTGGAAAATTGCAATACTTTTATTAAGAGTGAAGACTTCACTGAAACATCTATCAAGCAAATGTGACTGATTTCCAGCATTGTCCCTGTGATATTTATTTTGGCAGGAGTCTGAGCTTGCTATCAACAGAATGGTAAGTAGAACTATGAAAATATACTTAACAAAGAGATACTACTTGATGATGGTAATCATGATGGACCTGTCCCTAAACCGTTTGTGGAAGAGTATAGATATGACTCACATCATACTTGATACCATACCAAAAACAAAAGGGAAACATGGAAAAATATTCTGACTTTTCTATATTTTAAGACCTCCCTAAGACCTCTATACACCTTTAACCCCTTGTTAGCTCTATTAACAAACTGTTATAAAAGGCAATCTTATTTCTTGATTTTTTTATAAGTGTTTGTGTGCAGCTGTGAATTTTGAACAAGTTTCTTGGGCCTGGTTTGATCGACCTTAAAATGGCTCAGATCTTTATAGATTATCTGCTGCACAAAGTTGCTGTAAGACTGGAACTGGAATGTATGAAAAAATGCCTTGGAAAGTACATAACAAAAAATAAAGACACCCTATGCATACATTTGGGGTTTTTTTGTTAATTAGTTTCTCAGTCTCTGGCCTAATTTCTCTCATGGAAATGACTAATAGGAACAAGAATATTAAGCGAGATGACAGCCACCCTACTAACAGAACCCACAGCAGTCAAATCAACAAAAACAACTGGAAATCATCAGGAAGGAAATAAAGAAATGCTTCTTGGAAATGGAGTGATTATATGATTGTAAATGAGCAGCATAAAGCTTTGCATAATCATGTCATTTTTTTCAATAAAATTTTAGATGATTTCAACTCATTTAGAAGGCTGCTGATTAGCACACTGGACTAGAAGTTGGCATAACTAGGTTTTAAACTTTCTTTTAGAATAAAGTGACTACACATCTCTTTACAGATTACTTCATCTCTATGCTGGCAGCAAGACCCAGGAAGTCTCTATTTAAAAACTGTGCTTTTTTTCTGGCTGAATCAGGAAGACCTCTCTTAAAGGAATCATGCCTCCCTTTCTTTGAGCAACCAGAGACCACCCCCCCCCCCCAAAAAAAATACTGCCACCAAAAAGCCATGCTTAACTCTGTTCTATTCTGTCTAGGATTCCTTTCCAAGCTTTTTCAGGTTTTACATGGATTTAGTCAGCCCCATGTTAGTATACCAATTTGTTGGGGGAAACCGTTCATTCCTGGCTGCCCAGACATAAAATAATCACATAGAAACTATATTAATTAAAACATTGATTGGCCTATTAGCTCTAGCTTCTTTCTAGATATTACATCTTAAATGAACCCATTTCTATTATTTTATATTTCACCATGAGGCTCGTGGCCTAGCAGCAAGTTCCTGGCTGGAAGAGTGTGTCTTTCTTTTCGGGTGCCTCCATGGCTTCTCACTGACTCACCTTCTTTCTCCCAGCATTCAGTTTAGTTATCCCACCTGACTCTATTCTGTCCTGTCACAGGCCAAAGCAGCTTCTTTATTCATTAACCAATAAAATCAACACATAGACAGAACGACCCATACCAGTGAGGCACCTCATTTAGTCTATCTTCTACTGAATCTTCCAAAATGGCAGGAACAGGTGGACCCATGTGTGAAGGATATGTTTCTCCTATTGGTATGGTCATTAATTTTAGAATCACAGTGTCCTTTTTTGGAAAATTGCTAATAGCTTCATTTTAATCCATATGGGGCCATTTACTGGCCATTTCTTTAACTAGGTCTCCAGCTTTTTTCTCCTGCCTTTATCTTTGTGTGTTTAAAATTATGCATAACAGAGACAACCAAGGTTAATATATTTAGCTGATTTAATTATTACAAGGGATACAATGACTAATTTCTAATTTGTTGGCTAGCATAGAGGGACTGCCTTGCCAACATGTATTCACTAATTTAAACAATTATCTACATGCGACCTTTGGTTCCCCAAACTAATCTCCAGTTCACATGCTCATCTGGGTTAGATGAAGCAGAATCTCCTCTCTCTGGGAGAAATGTTAGCCTCAAGGCTTCTTAGATCAGCCACTTTAGAGAAAGAGCACACCCACTGAGGAAGCTGAGGAATTCAAGCGTCAGGATAATAAAATTAGATGAGTAGCTGTAACCATCCTGAGTGACCAACCCTTGTGCGAGTGATGGCCAGGTCAGGCTTCTGGCAACATTAGCTGCTCTGGTAGTAATTCAGAGACGTGGTTGGGAATAGCATTGGAGGTTAGAATATTTGACAGCATTCACCAAACTTAAGCAAAGTATTTGCTTGAATTCTATACAGCCTTAGAGTCTTCTTCTGTATGTGAGTCCATTGCCATAGCAAAATAAGAATTTCATACTTTTTTATGACCTTGTGCTCTAACACCAGTCAGTTAACTTCTATTCTTATCCTTTGGTCTTTTAATATTTTTAAAAATTGTATGTGTATGTCTGTGTGTGTGTGTGTGTGTGTGTGTGTGTGCCTATGCATGTGTGTCTGTGTATCTGTATACATGTATGTAGATCAAGGGACTAATTTGTTGATATAGATATGAATAATTTGCATTGGTATGGATTTTAAGGTCAATTTTGTTATATGTATATGTATTTCTGATCTTGATTAAGGTATTGTGATTGTGTAGTTCATTTAAAAATGTAATGTATAATTAGGAAATATAGGTTGTTAATGGATAATCATTGATAATAATCAAGCTTGTAGTCATGTTAGTTAGATTTTCTAGATATATAGAAATATATTTCAGTTAGATAGGCATTCTTCATATCTTTCAAAGACTACAGAATATGGCATTTTAAATGTTTTCATAACTTAGGGTTTTCATGTCAATAAGACACATCTGCTCCTGGCAGCACCAGCTACTTCAAGAGGAAGATGGGTGTCGAAGAGGCTCCTTATGGAGTTTGATAGCCCTTTGGGCAAGAAACTCCTCTTGCCTGGACTGTTGCATAAACTGGACAGAGAGAACCTGGAGAGAGAGGACTACTGAACTTGCCTAAAGGTGAGATGATCCTTCGGGGTTCCTGATTCATGAAAGAGTCTGTGAGACATTCTGCAGGACACAGCAGAAAATGACTGAACTATCTTTGGAATTTCCTGCTTCATGAAAATGTCTGCTGGTTACTATGGGCCTGTATGCCGAAGATGGATGCCCCAACGATACAGAGGAACTTTGGGTGACTGTACAGGCAGCAAGATGTCTCTGTCATTTCTAGAATTTTGGAAGTTGCTTATTTCTTGTTTAATTAGGTAATATTATATCCTTCTGGAGTCTTTGATGGAGTTGAAGAATAAATAGATAGTTATAGTTATAGTTTTTCCTAATTATGATAAAAGATAAGATAGATAAAGATATTGTAACTATAATTCTTGCTTTATAACTGTTTTGCTGTATGTTATTTTACTATATTAAAATGAAAGCCTGTGGGGATCCACATGTGTTTGAGATCCGCCATTACAAGATGGCGCTGAGAAGTGTGGTAAACAAGTCTATTTTGGCACGAGTCTTGCCTTAGTCTGCCCAGCAACAGCTTTGCACCAATCCTAGCCTGACTAGTGTCCTGTTAGGGGGGAACATCTTTTCAGCCTGCATATAAGCCGCCACTCCTCCCAGCTCGGGGCCCCTCACTTCCAGCTCTCCCTCAATCAAGCAGCGCTTCAATAAACGTGATCAGAGAAGGATCCTCGTGTCGGTGGTCTTTTTCCCCTGCTGGTCAGGGGGCTCGCCACAGCTGGTGCCGAAACCCGGGACGGTACCTAGCAGACACTTGTGAGGGGCCGAAGAGGATTCAGAACTCTACACGTGAAGCGGACGACGTCGGTAAGTCCTCTCAGGTATGTTAGTCGGCGGGATTGACCCGCTCTGGTTTGCTCTGTTTGTTATTCTGCTAACCCTTGTAGTCTATTTTTGTTGTTTTTGGCTGCGGTGTGATGAACCTGGAAAAGAGTGTCTTTTTGGGTGTAGAAATCGAAAGTAAGTCCGCTGTAGATAAAGCGGCTTTCGATTAGTGTCTTTGTTGGGTGTAGAAATTGAAAGTAAGTCCGCTGTAGATAAAGTGGCTTTCGATTAACACTAAGACTTCATAAAGAAAGAAATCGAAAGTAAGTCCGCTGTAGATAAAGTGGCTTTCGACTAACGCCAAGACATCGTAAAGAAAGAAGTCGAAAGTAAGTCCGTTGTAGATAAAGCGGCTGTTGACTCGTGTAAAAACCTAGCAAATAAGTGAGCAGTATGGGCCATAGTCATAGTACCGAGTCAGGAGTCTGTGACTTCACCAGTCCAATACAGAGTTTGTTGAAACAAAGGGGTTTAAAGATTTCTACGAGTACGATTCAGGCCATCGCCAAGGACATAGATAAGACTGCACCGTGGTTTGCCGTTTCTGGCGATCTCACCCTCAGCTGTTGGGAGAAACTAGGCAGAGACCTTGAGGAAAATGATCAATTAGGCAGAGGAACACTCCCCCTGTGGAGATTGGTACACTCGTGCCTTAAGGAAGGAAAAAATATAGAAGTAATTAAGCAAGGACGCAGGGTACTATCAGAGCACCAGGATAGTTTATCAGAAGCAGAATCAAGAGGAGAGGATCAAAATATGTGCACAAATAAGAAAAAAAGGAAAAAGGCTAGCCAGAAGGAAGAAAAAGAGAGGGAAGAAAAGAACTCTCATAAAGAAATACAAAAAGACAATGTTAAGAAAAAGCCTCCAGCTCCAGTGCTGGAAGAAATACAAAAAGATAATAAGAAAAAGCCTCCAGTCCCCTTATATCCGGTGCTGGAAGAATTTGCCTCCCTCGAGATAACGGACTCAGAGGAGGAGGATGAACTAACTGAGCAAGAAGAAGAGGATTTGGAGGAGGCAGCTGCACGTTATCAGGAGGAGAGGTATGATCCGCCAGTAAGGGGCAGACGAGCCAAATTAGGAACGGGGCCAATGGCGCCTTCGGCTCCGTATTCTGAGTCGGCTCCACCCCCTTATTGCCCTCCTCAGAATAAATGTCATTTTATTGGTGGGAGAACCTGGTCCCGCCTTGCAGTTGCTTTTCCAGTATTTCAAGATCCTCAAACAAATGCCAGATATCATGAGCCCATTCCTTATAAGCAGCTCAAAGATTTAGTAGAAGCATCAAAGACATATGGAGCAAATGCCAGTTATACACTCACACTCTTAAGCAGGTTAGCCAATCAGGCTATGACTCCTTCGGATTGGTGGGAAGTCGCTAGAGCCTGCCTTTCCATAGGACAATATTTGGATTACAGATCAATAGTTACTGATGCAGCTCATGGGCAAGCTCGAGTTAATGCTCAGAATCAGCAGCCCGCGTGGAATGCAGATATGCTATTAGGACAGGGACAATGGGCGGCTAATCAGACGGCCTACCCATTGCAAGTGTATGCACAAATAAATGAGATTTTTCAAAAGGCTTGGAAGACTTTGCCTAATAAAGGAGAGGTTTCTGGAAATTTAACAAAAATTATACAAGGACCTAATGAGCCATTCTCAGACTTTGTGGCGAGAATGCTTGAAGCTGCAGGAAAGATCTTTGGAGATGTGGAGCAGGGCATGCCTCTAGTTCAACAGCTAGTGTATGAACAGGCTACCAAAGAATGCAGAAGAGCCATTACTACATGGAAAGGGAAAGGCTTAGAAGCTTGGTTAAAAGCTTATAGAGAAATTGGTGGACCATTGACCAATGCAGGCTTAGCTGCTGCAGTCGTGGCTGCCACACGTAGGCAAGGAAACAATGCAGCAAATTGCTTTACATGTGGACAAAAGGGTCATTTTAAGAAACAGTGTCCACAGGCTGGTCAACCTGCTGCAAGTAACCAGATGACAGGTCGACAACCTGGAAAGTGTCCAAGATGTAAAAAAGGCAAACATTGGGCCAATGAATGCAGGTCCACAAGAGATATCAATGGACAACCTATTCCTCAGAATTTTTCACAACCGCCAAAAAAACGGGATGCGGGGCCCCTGTCCCCAGGGCCCGAAAATTTTTGGGGCAGTTCAAGAACCCAGTATGAGACCTCCATTACCCCACGGAGAGCAACCTCAGGATCCGCTGGGTTGGACCTCCGTGCCACCTCCGGATTGGTACTAACGCAGAGAATGGGGGTACAGGCCATAAGTACGGATATGACAGGGCCATTAGAGAAAGGAACAGTTGGTATAGTTCTTGGACGCTCATCATCTACAATGAAAGGATTGCTAGTTCTTCCTGGAGTTGTTGATCCTGATTATACTGGGATCATTAAGGTTATGTGTCATTCTCCTTATGGAATTATCTCCATAGCCCCAGGAGATAGAATTGCTCAATTACTAATTATATCTTCAAAGCATGATAAGTACCCAGCCAAACAGGAAGTGTGAGGAGAGAAAGGTTTTGGGTCTACTGGAGTTGATTTAGCATGTCTCTCCATGGAACTTGATGATCGACCCATAATAACTTTAGAGATTGAAGGTAAAAGCTTCTCGGGTCTCCTGGATACAGGGGCAGACAGGAGCGTCATGAGACACCAAGAATGGCCGAAACATTGGCCTTTGCAGAACTCCTCTCAGACCTTGCAAGGACTAGGTTATGCACAAACTCCTTCTATGAGTTCTAAGGAGCTAACCTGGAAAACAGGCGAACAACAAGGCAAATTTCAACCATTTGTGGTTGACCTTCCTCTTAACCTTTGGGGACGGGATGTGCAACAGCAAATGAAGCTGATTTTAACTAATGATTATTCCAGAGTTAGCCAAGAGATGATGAAAGCCCAGGGTTATGCACCTGGGGCAGGATTGGGAGCTAGGTTATAAGGACGAAGCTCCCCCATTGAGCTCAACCAAAAATCAGATAGAAAGGGATTGGGTTTTTCCTAGGGGCCACTGAGGATATGTTACAAATTCCTTGGAATACTGCTAAAGCTGTGTGGGTGCCCCAGTGGCCCCTGTCTCAGGAGAAACTCTCAGCAGCTAAAGATTTGGTACAAGAACAGTTACAATTAGGGCATATTGAATCTTCCATATCCCCTTGGAATACACCTATTTTTGTTATTAAAAAGAAATCAGGAAAGTGGAGGTTGTTACATGATCTTAGAGCAGTTAATGCACAAATGCAATTAATGGGAGCTGTACAATTAATGGGAAGAAAGGAGACTTCCCCTTCTTACTGCCTTACCAAAGAATTGGCCTGTTTATGCTATTGATATTAAAGACTGTTTTTTCTCAATACCATTACATCCTAGAGATCGAGAAAGGTTTGCCTTTACTGTCCCCTCTGTCAATCATGAACAGCCAGATAAGCGGTTTCAATGGAAAGTTTTACCGCAGGGTATGGCAAATAGCCCTACTATGTGCCAATTATATGTGGATAATGTTATTCAGTCTGTTAGGCACGGCTATCCATCAGTTAAAATTATTCATTATATGGATGACATTCTTTTGACCGCATCTTCACAATCAGTTTTGGATGCAGCTTACTCAGCTCTTGTAGCAGTCTTAGAAACAAGAGGGCTGGTCATTTCTCCGGACAAAGTACAGCAATCTAGTATTATTAAGTTTTTAGGAGCATCCATTTTCCCCTGTCAAGTGAAGCCTCAAAAGGTTTGTATACGAACATCACATTTAAGGACTTTAAATGACTTTCAGCAATTATTAGGAGATATTAACTGGTTGAGAGGATATTTACCCTTTTCACGGGCTGACCTCCAACCTCTATTTTCAATGTTAGAAGGTAACCCAGATATTAATTCTGCCAGGTCACTTACCCCTGGAGGAAAGGCTGCATTGCTTCGAGTGGAAGCAGCCATTACACAAGCACAGTTAAAAAGATTTGATCCAGAAAAACCTTTGCTGCTTTGCATTTTGAAAACAGTAGCTTATCCAACAGGTGTTTTTTGGCAAAGAGGCCCTCTTTGGTGGCTTCATAGCCATTCCTTGGGTGCCAAAACTCTGCAGTATTATCCGCACCTAGTGGCTCATCAAGCATTGACAGGCTTGAAATTTGGTCTTACTCATTTTGCTAAATATCCTGATAAATTGATTGTTCCATATACCAAACAACAGATAGAAGTGTTGGCTGGAACGGTGGATGATTGGGCCGTGTTGATTACCTCCTTTGCTGGTCAGATAGATAATCATTATCCTCAGGATAAATTATTATCATTTGTGGATAAAAATCTTGTTTACTTTCCAAAAGTGACTTCTGTTAAACCTCTTGTGTCAGCAATAACTATTTTTTCTGATGGCTCAAAGACTGGGAAAGGTGCATATGCAGTGCAAGGATATGACCCAGTGATATGTCAATTTTGCCCTAATGCACCCCAAGTGGTGGAGTGCTATGTGGTTTTGGAAGTTTTTAAAACCTTTCAAGAGCCATTTAATTTATTTTCAGACTCTCAATATGTAGTTAATGCAGTAGCACAATTGGAAATTGCTGCTAATATTCGTCCTTCCAGTGTAGTAGCTCCATTGTTGCAACGAATTCAATCTCACATTTTGCAAAGGACGAATCCCTTTTACATTGGACATATTAGAGCTCATTCATTACTTCCTGGTCCGATGGCTGCTATGAATGATTTAGTAGATAGGGCAACGCGTGAGGCAGCTATGATAGCCCTGGATCCATTAGAATCTGCCAAACACTTTCATCAATTATATCATATTCCTGCCAATACCTTACGTCAGAAGTTTTCAATTTCACGAAATGATGCAAGAAATATAGTCAAAAACTGCATTTCATGTGTCCCATTTCAACATCCCCCTCATATTGGGGTGAATCCTAGAGGTTTGAAGCCTTTGTCTCTTTGGCAAATGGATGTTACTCATGTCCCTGAATTTGGACGATCTAAATATTTGCATGTATCAGTCGATACCTGTTCTGGTATCATTCATGCTACGCCGTTGTCTGGCGAGAAAGTCTCTCATGTAAAGACCCACTGCCTAGAGGCCTGGGCAGCATGGGGTAAGCCCCATAGCTTAAAGACTGATAATGGCCCAGCTTACACCTCTTGTGGCTTTAAAGAATTCTGCGCTCGTTTACAAGTAGTGCATAGTCTAGGACTCCCATACAACCCACAAGGACAAGGTGTGGTAGAACGGGCAAATAGAACTATTAAAGAATTATTACAAAAACAAAAAAGGGGAATAGCAGCAGATGCTACCCCACGAGAGAGAATATCTCTAGTCCTTTTTACACTTAATTTTTTAATTCTTGATACCCTTCGGCAGACTGCTGCTGATCGACATATGCAGTCGGTACCAATTGTAAAACAACAAGTCATGTGGAAGGATGTTCTGGATAACAAATGGTATGGACCGGATCCTGTGATACAGAGATCCAGGGGAGCTGTTTGTGTTTTTCCTCAGAGTCGCCCTGACCCTATCTGGATCCCAGAGAGGCTGATACGGAAGATAGAGGAGCCTGAGAAGAAGGATGATGCAGAGAAGCTGGATGAGACTATGGTGGCTGATTCCTCTGATTCATCTGCTCAATGCTGAGGAGAACCAATTTTGGGCATTTACACAGACCTGGCCCATACCTATCCCTGTTCATAATGAATCTACCTTTTTGCCGCAATTTTATTCTACTACTTGCCAATTTGGGGTGCCATGTAAAGCACACGTGGATAGGGAAGAGTGTATTACCCCATATCCTGCTACCCTTAATGATTCCAAAGCTATATCAGCCTTATTGAGTGGAAATTGGTCCCGAGACCTTGAACAGCTTCAAGCTAATTTTACGCTTAAGATACATATGCTTAACCAGACAGAAGCAGGAGTTGTTACATTGGGACAGTTTTCTGATTGGTTAGTAGCTACATTCACCTATTTTAAAGAGTGGGTTGGAGTTGGCATGTTCGGCATGATAATTTTTGCAGGTCTGATACTTGTCTTGTTCCTGCTCTGTAGGATGCTGCGTGTTAGGAAACGGGAGAAGGTTGCAATTGCTCGAGCTTTGGCAGCTTTGGAAGCCGGCCAGTCCCCCCAAGCATGGATCAGTATTTTTCAAAACCTCTAATCCTGTGCCCTTGCACCTGGAGGCCTTGTTGCCATTGCACCCAGAGGGACTGGATGATCGGTTGGCACCGGTCAGAGGTTATCACGGGTAGCTTGCACCTGAGAGTGCACTGATAAGATCCTATCAGGGGGATATGATGCTGAGCATATAGGTCGCCCTCAATGTTACCCTATCCCTGGAAAAGGAGTGGCAATATTTTTCAGGGCAGCATCCACTGTCCCCAGCTATGACCGGTACATTGTTTCATGATTTAAAACAAAAGGGGGAAGTGTGGGGATCCACACGTGTTTGAGATCCGCCATTACAAGATGGCGCTGAGAAGTGTGGTAAACAAGTCTATTTTGGCATGAGTCTTGCCTTAGTCTGCCCAGCAACAGCTTTGCACCAATCCTAGCCTGACTAGTGTCCTGTTAGGGGGGAACATCTTTTCAGCCTGCATATAAGCCGCCACTCCTCCCAGCTCAGGGCCCCTCACTTCCAGCTCTCCCTCAATCAAGCAGCGCTTCAATAAACGTGATCAGAGAAGGATCCTCGTGTCAGTGGTCTTTTTCCCCTGCTGGTCAGGGGGCTCGCCACAAAAGCCTTTCTTTTTTGTTTAAACAGAAAAAGGGGAAATGATGTAGGTGGGTTTTCTGTATTTCTGTTGCTTTCATTGGTTAATTAATAAAGAAAATGCTTGGCCTGATAGGTCAGAACATAGGTGGGTGGATTAAAAAGAACAGAATCCTGGGAAGAACGCAATGAGGCTGTTGCCATGACTCTCCTCTCCAAGACAGATGCAGGTTAGGACCTTTCCCGGTAAGCCACCACCTCGTGGTGCTACACAGATTACTAGAAATGGGTTAGATCAATATGTAAGAGTTAGTCAATAAGAGGCTACATATAATGGGCCAGGCAGTGTTTAAACGAATACAGTTTCCGTGTAATTGTTTTGGGGATAAGCTAGCCAGGATCCAGGTGGGAACGCAGCCTGCCGTTCCTTTTACAACACACACATGCTTGTATGTGTTTTTACTAGCTATGTTGAGTGACTTTCAGTTAGTTCCATAGAGTTAGCCCTGGAGGTAGTATTCGTATCACAGACACCAGCTACAAACAAGACCTTTACCCTAGAGAATCAATGACTGAAAATGTATTATCATGCCATTGATCACACTTTATATGTTGACAGCAGGTGTTTTAATATTACAGCCATATGATAGGTTTTCGACAGTGGGCCGATTTTATATTGAGAGGCAACTGATCCTTGGCCTCTTTTCTTAGTTTGCATGACTGTGGGCTGTTATCTAGATCATTGGTAGGTGTAGAGGACCTCAACCACATACTCCTTTACAAGATGGCGCTGGCATCCGGGTTCACCGCCAGGTGAACAAGGTAACGCACACATGTTTGGTAACTTTCCATTACTGCGTCCCCACCTTCTCCCAAGGCATCATCTGGGATAATGGGCAGCGGGCCAATCCAAGGGTGACACGTCCGAAGCGAGGACTGTTTCATATATAAGGGCTGGGTTCCCCTCGTTCTGGGTCTCCACCATGGAAACTTATGCTCTCTCTCTCAGGACGCATTAAAGCTTTTCTGCAGAAGAATCCTAGTGTCCCGCGTGGTTCTTGCTGGCGAGACGGTAGCGTGGGACAGGTAGGGTACTAACAAGGGGCTGGCAACTGGCTAGTAGCGGTGAGGCCAGGATATCCCTTCCTCCTTGTTTCAACTCCAGTTTTCCAGCCGTGATGGAATCTTTTCTTTAATCTTACCAAAGTAAGGAATATACAGCCTTGCTCACCTGCTTCTGGAAGATGATCTCGTCTTTCAGTTATGATGTTACTGTCTCTCCCTCTGTTTCCATTATTCTAAGAGTGACTCCTTCTTGCTATTTCCAGCATTGCTAGTTATCCACTATTAGACTTCTAACTGACCTCATAATCTGTGATAATTAGAAATTAAATTATTTGGGCTCATAGAATCATGTGTTAGATGCTGACTGACAGAGTACTTAAGTAACTGACTAAAATTTATGTAGAAATTAGCTAAATTTATAGTTGAAGCCTATGGATAAAATCTGTGATTTATCTAATGATCTGAAATTTCTAAAACTTTTTCTGGTTTTTGGATTCTCTCTTCAAGTTGCCCTCTGTGGCCCACAATGGAAGAATAACCCAAACCCCAGGAAACTTCAGAAGAGGCTACCAGGAGGAGATCTTGGAGAAATGTTCTCATTGATTTTCAAGCAGGAAGTTTTCTACTGTGGGTCTCTAGGATTTCAAAATAAAGGAATGTGATACATTTTGCAGGGTCTTTCGCATAGCAACACATGATCAGTCTCTGTGTCTGTAGGCAATACTACATCATATTTCTGTCTATCCAGAGAGACATTGAAGCCAATAAAACAGCGGCAGACTCATTGTAGACCCTGGTCCTTATATTTATTGTTGCATTTGAACTCTATCACATCATGATGAAGTGAATAAGAAAGATTATAGAATTTTCTCGTGATTAATATAAAGATACATGTTTAGAAGCATACTATGGGACAATGATACCACAAGGTTCATTTTACCTGCTCTTCACGCTCATATCCTCAGCGCTTGTTGAGGCTTGGGACAGTATGCTTGTTGAGGAAATAGAGAGATCACCACTCACAAGGCAGGCTGCCAGAGACGAGCCACTGAGCTCTTCTGACGGTCATTCATTTCTCTCACGTACGTGAGAAGTCATCTTTGCAAAAAAGCAAAACAAAAGCAACTCTGGCATTTTCTAATGCCAGTAACAACTGTCCCTTCTTTTATGAATTCATACATTGTTAAGAGTGTTCTAGGTGTTTTCTCTAGGCAAGTTCTTGCCATCAATAGCATTCTTTCTTCATTCACCTCTCTTCCCCTACATATTTCGTTTTCTCTATGTAATATAAGTAAACACATTATTTTCATAATACTATAAAAGTTGTCATATATTTTGAAGTCGAATTCAAGATTTTATCCAAATAGGTGTTTGTATTTGTTACTGAAAATTTCCACAGTGCACTCCAGGAGACAAAGAACTAAAGGAGTGAGAATTTAATACAGGTGGTTTTATTAATTGAAAAGTACCTTGTATCAAAGATTCCATCTTTCAGGGAAAAAGAACCCTATTATATATTTCTACCCATTTTAAGTGTTGTAAACCTTAGAAGATAAATTCTTTGATTGATTCCTAAGCTTGACTGTCTGTCAGTTCTCTTTGAGGAACACCCATAAAGTGTTTAGAAAGGCAGGATGATGTTCATCTTCAATGACACAAAAAATTTGGTGTCTCAATCACATGAACTCCTTCCATGGCTACTTTTCAACTCTTACTCCTTTGTAACATTTTTTTTCAGTTTCATTATGAGTAGTCAGACTATTTTTATTTATTTATTCATTTATTTGCTAAATATGGATTTTCAACCGTTCTGAAACTAAAACAATGTTAGTTTCTGGGAATTTGTAGTGCAGATCAAAAAGTTTCCTAATTTATTTTTTCCCTTTCTTTATTTTTATTAATTTCATTTTACCTTTTATTGAAAATATATCTTACTGCAATTTTCCCTCCCTCTACTTCTCCCATGTCTTCTCCACCTTCTCTGCCATCTGGATATACTCCAGTTCTGCCTCTCCTTAGACTAAGACAGGTTTAACAAATGATAACAAAGCAAAATATGATAATATAAAATAAAAACCATCACATCAAAGCCAGACTAGGCAAACCAACAGGAAGAACAGAGCTCCCAAGAGAAGGCATAAAAATCAGAGACCCACTCCTTACATACTAAACAGTCCCATAAAAACATAAGTTGAAGGCCATGATATATATGTGGAGGGCCTGGGGCAGACCCATGAAGACCCTGTGTTATTGCTTCAGTGTCCTTGAGTTAATATGAGCTTTGCTCAGTTGATTTGGAGGGTCCTGTTCTTCTGCTTCTCCATACCACTGACTCTGATCTGTGAGTATAGCAGAATATCATTAGGAGTCATGTTATCACTACTGTTTTTGTAAATGAGGAGTAGTAGTATTTGGTTTGACCCTAGGTCTCTGCTATCTAGTCTCCAAACTCAAGGAAAGTGAACAAATCTCTACTGAATAAAAATGGGTCAAGACATAAAGAAAGAAAGAAATTAAATACTTTGTAGACTTGAATAAAAATGAATACTCAATATACCTATACTTATTGGACACAATTAAACAGTTCTAAGAGACAAGCCCATCCCCCTATATATCTCAATACATTGTTCTCATCAAACTTCTAGAAAGACTTTATCTCAAGTTTCTTCATCTGTACAGTATTGAAAATGAATGATAATTGAAACATGTCATTCTCAAGAGAATTTATTTTCTAGATACGGTGTTTATTTATCCAAAAAGTGTAATTGTAGAAATTCAGTCAGTGTTAAACCCAAAGCTATTTGGTTACAGGTAACATTCTTAAGGTATCTCAAAATTATATTATGCTTGTATCTTAAATTAGGTTTGTTCAGTTTATTATCCTTTGTACATGTTATGCTTAACGCCCATCAGGGTTGTTACTGATATAGTTTGATCTATACTGCAAGTTTATTACATTGAAAAAGTGTGGATGTGCTGTCAGTCACTATTAAGATTAAATTATGCTTTTATGGGACAGAGATGATTCATGGTCAACTCTGACTACACAAAATAGACTTCAACAAAATTACAGCCAATGGAGGAGGAAAAATAAGCTCAAGTTGGAATATCAGCCCCAGGTTGCATCTGAAATCAGGAAAACTTTGGAAAAGGATTTGTTTATAGAATACCATATCCAATTAGGTGTCTAAATAATTCAGATCACTTATTACATTTATATAATTTAAGGTATAGAAAGCGCCAAATTAAATTTGCTTGGAATTTTCTGGATTTTGCTGTGGTATCACAATCACACACTCCCGTCCCACTGGTGGCTTAATAGTATAAGATTTGTTTCTAAGTATGCTGTTACCTAATGAGTGTTGGCAAGCTCTCTGCTGCACAAAGTCATAAAGAGATGCAAGCGAATGAATTAAAATACACATCTTTGACTTAGAACTGAAAGATGCCACCTGTGTTCATGAATCCCCTCCAACAATTAGTTAAATGAACTATCTATATACTAGAGGGGTAAACAGGATAGTCTTCCAAGTTACTTTCAAAGAAGATCTGAGTCAGGAATTAATGTTAATGTTTACTGCAGATACTATGTAACCAGTAATTCTTAGCCTTTGGGGTGGATGATGATCCTATTGCATGGTTAATGAAAGCTATTGGCTCATGAGAACAACTGAGATGGGTATCTTCATACATTTGTAATAAAATTTTATTGAATTAATACATTCTATTGAGCCTCAGCCAGGAAGAACTAAAGTAAGTACATTATACCTGGCTTACAGCCAAATTATACAAGAGTCACCTACAAAATTCCATATCAAAGATGCCATGTATGTATTCATATCGCTGTTCTGATTGGCTAATATGTTGGTTAATAAGTAATTCCTTGGAACAGTGTTTGAAGGAGTGTAAGATAAAGGAAAGACTATGGGATGTGGAAAAGTAGAAAACGTATGGCGGCCAAGAAAATGACTGAGTCGGTGAAGATGATGCAGTGCAAGCCTGGCAAACTGAATTTGATCCTAAAGGCTATGCAAAGATGGAATTTGAAAGAAAAAAAAAACCTTCGCAACAGAAATACAGAAGACTCACCTACATCAATGTGTGTGATAGCTACTAAAACACTGACATCAGGCACTTAAGAGAATAATAAACAAGCATGTACAATATTAAGAAAATGTACACAAGTACTAGCAGATATGAATTGCTGAGAAAGAGGGCTCTGTTTAAAGATAAGTTTTGATTTTAGGAATATACCCTGCCTTCTAGCTCTTAGAGCACTTCTAGCAAAGCTATCTTTGCAGAATAATCAGATGTCCTATCACTTGGGGGTGATACGAGACAATTGATTATTCTGCAAAGACAGTTTTGAGGCAATCTGTGCTACATAGATGCTAAGCACAATGGCCAATGTTTTCCCTCCTCCATCCACATGGATGTCAAACCGTACTTTAGAGATGCATTGTCATCTCTTAGCCTTCTGATGCCCTCTTGCTGTCAATGGGCACATATGAGTACTTAAAGGCTAAACTCTGCATAGGAATTATTCTGTGCAAATGGGACTTTGATGCTATTCATATGCTTCCTCTTGCCCTGTCTTTCCACGGGCTCTCTCTTTCAGTCTTTCCTTTATCAGCTTGTCATTGAAAAACCAAAAGCACCCTGGCAGGGTTCCTCGAGGCACTGATAGGAAAGATGCTCCGGGTTCTGACTTGCTGATTTCTGTGTTTATACAAAAGCACTGTAGTCATCACCGGGCCATTCTTCTCAGGAGCTCTCCACAGCTTCTGTAGCTGCGATGACTTTCAACAACCTAAGCATAATCTCTTTGGCACACGCTGATTCTCATGCTTGCTATGGCACTGGCTAATCTGAGGACAGGTCGGAGACCGTTTTTTGCGTCTGTAGATTAAATCAATCCCAGAGTTCTCACAGGTCTTTTTTGCTACTATCTCCTCACATGATACAGCAACACAACTATTTAAATAGCATTTGGACATAGTTTAAAGTACACATGGGGAGGCACTCGGGTTAGATACAAATATGCAATGTTTTTTGTAAGGGGCTTGAGCACTGTCAGATTTTGCTGTCCACAGGGAAGGCTCCAAATCATTCCCCAATGGCTAGCAAGGGGAAGTTTTGTAGTTATGGCAACCAAGAGCACAAAAACTCTTATTGTTGTCCTAATTTAAATGGTTGGATATCTCTGGCAACTGTTTTTCTATTTGTTTTCTCCATCTGTTTACCTACTTGGTTGAAAATAGCCAAGCATTAGTTATACTTTCTAAAATATTGAATAACTTCTTGTAAGCCTTGGAGAAAAGGCCAGGGAGTATAATGGTGGACATAAACTTGCTTTCCTGATGGCTTTGCAATAGTTGAAGATGATGAGAACTGGCCATCATCTTCAGTGCTATCAGTATTAAAGAAATTTCAGTGCGGGTTTCTCTAAAGCAGCAAGAAGTTGGTTTGGAAGATTTCACACAGAAACAAATGACAACATAACAATTTTTAAGATGGACATTAAGGATTTCAATCAGACAGAATAGTGTAGATAAAGCTAAAAGAATATGAAAACATTTATGTAGTTTTTGTGTTATTTCAGGTATGATCAGAAACATCAAGCTGGTATGAGGTTCACAGGTAGGTGTGTAGGTGCTTTTAGTTTATACAAATACCATGCCATGTTATTTAAAGAACTTGAGCAGGAACGGATCTAGGCAGTCACTAAAAGGTGGATCAATGTCTTGGAACCACAGTCTGGTGAATATGGAATAATGACTCTAATGGTAGGATTCGTATCCAGTCCTTGCCCAAGTGCAGAACCACCAACTATTCTCAAAAACCCAACAGGAAAGACCCATATTTCCTGAAGTATTAGAAGACTGTGAAGAGTATTTCTTCAATGGAGAGAAATATTTAACCCTAGGGTAAAGCTTTTTCTGGACACAACCAATGAATTCTTAGGACCAGATCTAGAAGAGTAGAGCTGTATCTCACGAACTTAAATGCACCCCAGGAAAAACTTGCCTGATTTTACAGAAAGCACTACAGTGCTCTGCCTGGAGCAAATCTAAATTCACATTGTCTTACACTCAGTCAAATATTAACTAAGTGTCTCCAAGATCAATGTGAATCAGCCTGGCAAAAGTCAATGAAAGCTGACACAGAGCAGCGCAAACTCCTGTATGAATGTCTTCTAATCCATGCAATCTCAAATTCAAGATTAAAATGCAGGGTATGTTTTAGGACTTTCACCCCAGGACTTAGAAACTAAAATGGAGAAATTAGAAAGTACACTGGGAAGGTGTAGTGGAAGCTGATTAGACCTGCAAAGGCACAACTCAAAGATAGCAAGCAAGTCAAAGGCTAAGATATCACAGAAGAACAGTTTATGGAACTATAGGACACCTATAAATGACAAAGTATGTGGAATTAAAGTCTCTAAGACGCACAGCTGGGGAAAACGGAGGGCTATTAGAAGACAACGTGTAAAAGCCCTGACGTAGAAAAGCTATCAACTGTCCCAGCCAAAGGAGATTAAATGGAAGCATGAAAAGTGAAAAAATAAAAAAGGACACATGTCCATGCACCAGAGACAAATGCCTCAGCAAGAGTGATGTACGGAAAAAATAAAAGGCAAAGATTACAGGCATGGTCTCATCAGGAACAACACCGACAAAACGATTGGGGCTGGAGAGATGGTTCAGTGAGTCAGAGCACTGATTACTGTTCCAGAGCACTGAGATTTGAATCTAGCAACTACACAGTGGCTCACAATAGTCAACCCAGTTGCACTGGATCCAATGCCTTCGGGCCTCCATGGGCACCAGGCACACACACACAGTGCACATACATACATCCAAGCAAAATACTCAAACACCTACAATTAAATTAAACTAAATTTAAAAAGTAAAGTGACAACTAAAACTTACAAAAACTTTACCGCCGACCTCAGAATTTTATGCCCGATAAAATATTTTCCAAAATGAAGAAAAGTAGAGAATTATCCAGGTACGCAAAGCTGAGAGAACTTGACACCGGTAGGCTTATGACCTAAAAATTTCTGAAAGGAAGCAGAGAATAAATAAGGTCATAGGACATAAGAGCCTATTTAAGTGTAAAGTACTGGAAATGGTAACTGCATGTATGATGGTTTTTTTAAAAACGTATATGAGAAAATTGGCTGCTTAAATAAAAATGCATTGCCAGACTTATACTTGTTTGTACGTAATTTCTAATAATGCCTGAGGCTAGGCAGGAAGAATTGAAAGTGTACTATTAAGGCTACTTTAGTATAGATTAAGTAGTAAATATCATTTAGAAGCAGCTAATTATGCATTAAAACTCTACACCACCTTAAAGCAATCACCGAGATGGCAGGGCTGAGCTAGACTAAGCGACAAAGGAAATAAATGCAACACAATCGTGAAATCAGTCTTTGAAAATCAAGCCAAAGCAGGACAAGCGCAGATGACAGAGACGGCATGAAAAAAGTAAGAGGATAAAACTAAAGTAATCAAAAAATAGGAAATAAATAAATGATAAATAGTAATCTAAAATTCTTGGCTTTCAGCATATTGGATGGAGAAATACCAGAAGGTTAAGGAAGCCCAGCTCTGGGTGTGTCTTGTGAGGGTGGTTTAAGAGAGGATGGACTCACGGACAGGAACGAGCCCTGAGTGTGGAGCATTTCATCCTACAGGAGGGTACCCCATACATAAGATAAGCGACAATGGAGAAAGCCAGTTCATTGTTTCTCTGCTTCCTGGCTACCCTATAGTAACTGCCCTCAACACTGTTGCCACAGTGATGGATGAAACTTCTGACACCATGAACCATATGAAATAATTTCCATTAAATTATTATTCTCAGGTACAGAAAAAGTAACTAAATCAGTATTCATAAGCACTCCAGTTCAAACTTAGGTTACTGAGGTTTATTTATATTTTTAATGAATGAGCTAGTTGGTCCTAGTTAGTTTCTCTGCTGCTGTGACAGAGCCATGACCACACCCAACTTGAGGAGGAGAGCCAGTATCTGACTTACACTTTCATGTCACATCCCATAATTTACGGAAGTCAGGGTAGGCACTCAAGTAGGTATCAGAGACAGGAGCTGAAGTGGAGGTCATGGAGGACCAGTTGGCTGGCTGATTTCATGCTTAGGTTCAGCTACAATGTATGCATCTGCAAGTAACTAAGAGATAGGGAAGCCTTGGCCAAAAGGTTCATAATCAAATGTTCAGAATAGTCATAATATTTTCATTTATAATACCAAAAAAAAACTCCACCAAAAAACAAAACAAGCAAGCAAACAAAAACTGTAAGCAACATAGAAAAAGAGCAAAATATCTTCAATAATGATTTAAAAATAAGAGAATTAGAACATGGATGTAACTCAGTGGTGGAGTACTTCCTAGCATAGGGAAAGCCCCAGGTATTTTGATCCATAACACTAGCTGAAAATAATATTCCTACCCCAACTACCTATATGTATTAAAAAAATAATTTTGCTTGTTGAAAAGGCCAACCAATGAATGAAAAGTGAATGTGGTCATTTCTATGAGATTCCAGAAAAATTTAATCATTCTATGGTAATAAGAGCAGATAACTGGCTACTCAGTGTGCAGAGGAAATGTCGGTAGGAGGGGAAAACTGAGAGCTGGAGAGAAGGGCTGATGACAATGATAATGTGTATGGTCACTACTTGCGGTGGTTTCACAGGGATATACTTAAGGGAGTTGTATCTCTCACTGCTATAAAGAAAAAGGGCCCCAGACAGAATAAAAGCCCGTTTTCAGCCTCCACCATATGTATATTGTACATAGTAGTAGGAATTCATGTGGACTGAGGCCAGGGAATGAAAATTCTGTCTATACCAAGGGAGAAGGATGTATCCACAAACACAAATGAAAAGACTGCTTTTATTTAAGTCGGTGTGTAAGTCACGTCATGTTTGCCAATTCAGTGAAATTTTGCATATTTCTTATCAATTTTACCAATCCAGGGCAAACCCAAAACCAAAAAACAAACAAGAATAACAAAGAAAAACAATAAACTACCTTAAAAGGGAAAATAAGAAGGAATTACATCTCAAATTCAATGGCCTAATGAGCTGCTAAAGTCTTTTACATACCAGAACATCTTCAGGATGTTTGGTCTCATGGCATACTGAAGAAGAATGATGCGCTTGTTTTTTTGTTTGCTTATTTGGTTTTTTGTTTTTGTTTTTGTTTTTGTTTTGCTTTTTTTCAGATAAGGTGGTGCACTTCTAGGGACAGTCATGGACACTGTCCGCTGCAGAATTCATTCTCTGGGAAGACAGCCAGTCAGTGTGATTTACCTCTACCTGCTCATCTCTGGTTCCTCATGGGAAAAAAAAAACTGCACATATCCCAAATCTTGGGCTTTGAGATCTTTACATAATCTTGTGCTGATGCAAACCACCGTTTAAAACACAGCTTTTGCATATGTGGAATGGCTAATAGTAGAGACCTTTCTGTGCGGTCATAGGATATTAAGCTTTAGCATATATAAAGAGAGCCCCGTGGAGAAATGTGAGTGGAATTGAGATTCGTTACCTCTGGCTGACTTTCATCTCTTCCAACTATTCTTTCCTCCCCGGAAGCTTTTCCACTAGATAATGAGATCAGAATGAGATATTTTATTCTTCCGTACAAATTTAGTTGAAGGTAAATCCATGATCCGTTCATATGAAGCATTGTTTAAATTAAAGAAAAGAATCGACAAAACCAAGTCTGCTGTTATGAGAATCACAGATTTGAACTTGGCCTGGGGAGGAGTCCTGGCCTGGATTTTAATCAACACACTGTTCTTAAGTCAGGGCTAAATTCTTGTGACACGTGATACAAAATTTATGAACCTATTGAAACTGATTTATAAACTGATTAAAAAAATTAATGTAAGCACATAGAATTGCTGCAGAATAACCAGAGGGTAAAAGGTAAGCTTTATTAAAATGACCTCTATCATTTTTTTCCTACCTGTACAGGGTAAATAGTCACTTTTGCAGGTGCAGTAAGCACCAAGGAACTCCCAATTCCGTCTTTCTAATGCAGGATGAACCTGAGATAGAAGAAAGCTGTTTCAGAAAATGAGACGCATCGAAAAATAAATTCCACAAACTTTTATTAAATGACTCCTCCTTGTTAGGCTTGCACATTTGACGTCAAAAGACCTTGCCTTCAAGAGGCATTCATCACAAAGTGGAAGAAAATTATGGCAACCCACAGAGCGTCTTAGCTATGGGATCTTGGAAAAGTTCAACAGAGAGGTCGAGGGGGAAAGATTGTACCAAGCCAACTGACTGACTCTGAATTCAGTCATTAAATCCCTGATTCATTCAGGAAATATTACAGTAATGCTAAACATCAGGGTAATGCTAGACCTTGAACAATAGGAACCCAAGCTGTTTCTCACTGAAGTGTCTCATTCTGATGATATTCTCTCTCCCTGATAAAACCAAGTTCTGAGAGAAAAAAAAATACTTAATTTTCTGAGCAATGGAAGACTAACATTTTGTTGGTTAGCATTGACTACATTGATTTTAAAATCATTTTTGTTTAAAATTTTATTATATTCATTTATTTGTTGTATCGATGAGGGTATGTATGGATGGATTCATGGATCATGTTATGCATTGTGTGTGGTGTGTCAAGGGACAGGTTTTATTTTTATTTTTTTTTACAGATGCAATATTAAGTTTATTTGTATTAGGAAAAATTAAAGAAAACACTCTATCATCTATCTTTGTGAATCTAAAGTTTTATATCTAATTTATCATTTATTATAACTAAGGAAAGCTATATCTATACTATCTGTCTTCAATGCCATCCAAGAACCCAAAGGTTATAATATTACATAAGTAAACAGGAAGTACATTGTAAGCGAAATCCAAAGTTCTAAAAATTACAGAGACATTTCACTGCTTGGACGGTCACGCAAAGTTCTTCTGTAATGTTGGGGAATCCATATTTAGCCTATAGGCCCTTAATATCTGGTAGAACTTTCAATGAAACATGAAATTTGAAGATCTGTTCTCCCTATATTGACAGTTTGTCAGTCACTTTCTTCTATGTCCTGCAGAATATCTGGCAGTTTCTTTGCTGGAGCAGTAATTGTGAAATACTGTCTTACCTTCTTTTGGTAAGTTCAGCAGTCATTTCTTGGTGGATTCTGCATGTCTGTTTATACAATATACCATTAGACACTGCAGCCAAGAGCAGTTTCTTGCCCAAATGGCAAGCCTTGTCATATAGAAGGCAAATTCCATAATAAGTTTTGTCAATGCCCATCAACCTCTCTGAAGTAATTGGTGCTGCTAGAAGCAGACATGTCTCACTGTTGAGAAAAGTATAAGTTCTTTTTTTTTTGGAGGAAAGGGTTTATTTGGCTTATATGTCTACATTGCTAGTCATCACTTGAGGAAGTCAGGACAGGAACTCAAGCAGGGCAGGAGCATGGGGGCAGGAGCTGATACAAAGGCTATGGAGGGGTGCGGCTTACTGGCTTACCCACTGTGGCTTTGCACCCCCCCCCACTTTCATATAGAACTTAGGACAATCAGCCTAGGGATGACATCCACCATGTTGTATGGTGTTTATCCTGGATAGCCAAGTAGATTAGCCCTGAAATAACTACACAGAAATTATATTAACTGAATCATTGCTTGGCTCATTAGTTCTAGTTTCTTATTGGGTAATTCCTTTTTTATTTTTCGAGACAAGGTTTTGTTATAGCTATCAAGCCTGAAGGGACAGGTTTTAGAAGTGAGTTGTCTTCTTCAATAATCTGCATCCATAGAATTTAACTCAGGCTATCACACTTGGCAGCAAGACTTTTTAAAAAACAAGTCTCATCTCATTTTCTTTCAGACCGATTCTAATGAACAGATTCTATCATAAGAATAGTAAAACACATTTTTTTGTCTTGTTTTGTTTTGGCACTTTGCCCTGGTGGTCCTTGAATCTTGGTACCATTCTTTGTAATTAGGTAGATGAATCATTATTCATGCAGCCCTGCAATGATAGCATCTTCAACATTCACATCCCTTAAACAAATGTATTTAGAATCTACCCTGGAAATGCAGCAGGGATGGGATCTAGACTTTTATTAGAAATTTATGACTGGATAGTAAGATTCACACATATTTTTAATTCATAATGCTTAGTATTTGCAGCTCTGTGAATCTGACCTCATCAGAATCTCTCAGTGCATTGCACCATCTGCCAAAATAAAAATCAGATGTTCTAAGGAGCAGATATTTTGTTTACTTCTATTAATCTATGCATTATCACATAGCTGTGATGTTACCTCATTTTCTACATATCTTGTTTCCTTGGCATTTGGCTGTTGTCTGATTGCTGGTGTCTCTACCTATTCTCTCTATATATCTGTTTGAATTTCCTGCCTTGCTTTACATGGCTAAACCATTGGCTGAAACAATTTTGTTCACCAACCAATAAAAGCAATGCATATACAGAAAGATATCCCATATAATTTCCTCTTTTCTGTCTAATTCAAAAGAAAGGTTTTAATTTTAACATAGTAAAATTACATATACAAAATAGTTATCAAGCAAGATTTATAGTTACAATATTTAGTCCACTTACATATGACAAATTAAGGAAAATACTCTATCACCCATCCTATCTTTGTATGTCTAAAGTTTTATATCTAATTTACCTTTATCATAACTAAGGAAAATTATAATTATAGCTATCTAGTCTTCAACTACATCAAAGATGTCAGAATGATATAGTATTACCTAACTAAACAGGAAGTGCATTGTAAGCAACTTCCAAATTTCTATAAATGACAGAGACATCTCTCTGTCTGGACAGTCACCCAAAGTTCTTTTGTAATATTGGGGCATCCATCTTCAGTCTATAAGCCCATAATTCCTGTCAAACTTTTCAGTGAAGCAGCAAATTTGAGATCTGATCTGCCTTATAATGGCAAAATTTGTCAGTTGCTTTGTTCTGTGTCCTACAGAAAGTCTGGCATTTTCTTCTGTGAAGACCATCCCATCTTTTGAGAAGTTCAGCAGTCACTTTTCTGTGGGTCCTGCATGTCCAGTTCATAATGCATACCATCACTGAGTGCAGGCAAGAGCAGTTTCTTGTCCGAATGGCTAACCATGACACATTGAAAAGCAGAATGAAAAACTCCTGAAGAATCACACCTAAGGCTAACCTCTGGTATCCACATGTATGTGTACATACATAAGTATATGAACATGCACCAACATGAATATACCCTCATTCCCCCATACCCAAGAACTCAAATGATTGATTAAATTACCGGTAGGAAATAATGATTTTGGTCAAATCTAGTTTATGTAAGTATCTATAAACTTCTATCACTTCATAAAGAGCTCAGAATGACTGTCTAGTCCAGGACATTTTATAACAGCAGACAGACCTCTGCCTATCCAAACTCTGCTCAGACACCTCTTTATCTCTTTATATCTGACTGAATGCGTAAGGAGCAGATGCAGTCCTGAGTGAATGTTTATTGTTGACATGAGAACAGCCATATCAAGGAACATCATGGCTCAGGCACATAGAAATGGCAAATTCTTCCCAGAGTGAAGTTCAGAGGCAGGGCAAAGCCTTCTTCTAGACCAAGTACTAGGACTAACCAGTGTATGTATAAACTGTTTATTATAGCTTCCTCCTCCTGGATGGTTATGGCCATATTTAAAAAACCTTACTCCTTCAGCTCTATCAAATGAACCCTATTCCTCTATGCATTTGTATAAACTATATTTTCTGAGTTTCTGAGTTTGATGCTTTTGTTGATGATGTATCTCAATCAAGCACATGGCCCACCTGTTCCCAACATTTCTGTATGTGTTTCTGTAATTCTGTCATTTCCTCATCACCACAAATAGGTCCTTACCTAAGCCATGCAGATCATGGCACACCAAAACATGTACAGGATTACTAGTAACAGCTTGTCCAAGGTTCAAATCCAATGTCTCCCAGTTACTAGCCAGTGATCTTTAGTAACTTATTATATTTTTTTACCTCATTCTACTTCTCTTAAAAGCAGTAATTTTCGCCCTCAGCTAGTAGAGTTGCCATAGAGATAGATAAAAACATGGCAAATACAACAGTGCCTTGAATGGGATAAACATTCAAGAACTGTTAGCCAAGGCAATTGCACATTAATGGAAATCCAAATGTACCTTCTGCACACTGAAGAAAAGTATGTAAGTCAACACTGTGAACATAAGCCATTATTACTAAATTCGGTATGGTTAGTGCTGGTCTTGAAGGCAACAGACTTCAAGCTTACTGTTTTGTTGTTAAAAGGAAATTTCAGTCAATTTCCTTAGTTAGTTACATAGTCCCATAAAACCATGTCGTTTTCCCTGTTACAATCACAGGATTAAAGATGACTAAGAGCAAAGCAATTTCTGTTTGGTTTGGTGACATTTAGTTTCTTAACCTCGTCAGAAACTAAAAGCTAATGTACTTGCAGCTAAATGTGAACCACGCATCCAAAAATTCACGTTGTAGGGTGTCAAGGCCACAGGCTAGTAGACTATCTTAGCCTGGGCTGGTATAGCAAAAGTAACCTAGGTGACAAAAATGACAAATCCATATCCCTCGCAGTTCTGGAGATTAGAACTCTTTGATGGATTCTAGCACTAGCGTGATCAGGTACTAGTAAATCTCTTTCTTCCTCTCCCTCTATCCTACTTAGCCTTATGTATCCTCACATGCATGCACACGAGACAGTTAGTTCTCTAGTGCTGCTTCTATTAGAACACTAAACCTATTCATGATCAATCCACCTCATGACCTAATTACCTCCCAAAGGCCCACCCACCACCACCTTTAATATTTAGGTTTGACTCATAATTCGAAGACTATTTATTTAGTTCAGCAGTTAAAAGTTCTTGGTGTTCTTCCAGTGGACCTTAGCTGGGTTCCCTAAGCTCATGTTAGGTGGCTCACAATTGCTTGGATCCATCTATAGAGGACCTAAAACCTTCCTCTGACCTCTGCGAATGACCATACATATCATGCTTCTGTGTGCACACACTCGTGGTTGTGTGCGTGCACACACGCGCGCATACACACACATGCACACTCCTCAAAAAATAAAAATAAGTATTAATAAAGAAAGGAGCAAAATTATTTTAGCAGATATCTCAACAAAGTGAAGCCAGCTGGGAACAACTAATGAGGAGCTAAGGAGTGTGAGGTACTACTGATCGTTTCTTCTTTCTCCAAATTCTGATGAGTTATTTTAATATGGGAGATATCAAGGAGTCTTTCTGTCTGCCTGTGACAGTGTGTCATTGTGTTTGCTATTGCCAGCCCCTACCATGTGTGGCCTAATCTCCAGATCCACCGCTTGTATGCAGCCTCCCCTGCCACATATATGAATTTAGGTATAGCATGAACTTCTGATGGAGAAATAGAAACCAAATACATCTGTGGGCTCTAGTGATTTGCCTGAGCAGGAAGGGGTGGTTTTCCCTAAACTGTGAGCTGGGAGCTTAGTGAGATGAACAGAGACAGACCTCGATGCGTCTGAGAGTCCCTGTCACCACCACATGGCTGAATGTCACTGCCCTGCTGCTACTGTGCTTGGCTCTTTCTCCGCTCCCTTTTGTGCCCACCCCCTATGATACACTCTGGGACGAGATGCCCCTCACAACATGACGCCATGGTAGCGGCAGCTGTGGTCCTCTCCATCACTAAAGTAATGAGGATTCATTTCCCTTTCATCACTTCTGTCACGTCTGCTTCCCCCCCCCCCCCGTGTTATTTTATTATCAAGGTTGAAATTGATTTCCTTAAAGCAAGCTGGCATCTAAATCCTTTCCCTTCGTGCTCCCTCCCCAACAGCTCCCATGAGCCCTTGCCTCTCAACCTTGTCTCTCTTTGTTCACCATCCTTCCTACAGCCAACCCCTTCTGCTTTGGTTCATTAGCAGAAAAGAAAACCTCACTTGAAACAATTTAAGGGGTGAATCAGCAAGCTGTGTTCTCCTAAAAGCCAGGCCAGACTGGAGTCTGAGAGTAGCCTGTGACTTGACATCTTGGAATGAGAGCCGAGAGCCCTCTTGTTATCCTTGACTGTCCTGCAGCTGTCTGTAGTCCTCTCTGTTGGGAGGCTGGGGGAGGTTCAGACACCGTGTCTGCAGGAGGAAAAGAATGTGCCTGATGGCAATCCCCAGGTGGTTTGGAAAAGCAGGCAGAGAAGAGGAGGCCAAAGTGGGAGATATTGTGTGCGGCGTCGTCTTGTCATGTTCCATTGTCTGGGAGTGTGTGCCGGACAAATTGGTTTCTGGAGCTGCTGTGTATTGTAAGATTTGGGATTCCCACTGAGCTTAGATGCCTGGCTTCTCTGAACTCAGTTTCTTACAATTTCCTGAGCATTGCCTTCAGCGACACGCTGTGAGGTGGGAAACATCAGGTGGGGACGGCTAGGAAGCTTAACCCATCACAGAGAAACATGAGCTGTTATATTTGGGTGCATGGCTTTTGGATGAGAGAAAGGAAATCAGAAGACAGGAAGAAGGGAAGGGACAGAGGCTTCAACTTCGTGTTCACCACTAGCCATCAGTGCTCATGTCGGTGTTTAATGGATGGTGAGTCAGTTCTGCTGAGACCTGGCCTCCCCGTCCTTTCGATTGGCTAACACTGCACCACTGAGGGTTCCGCACAAGCCACTCCATCCGGAGAAGCTCATACTGTGGAGATATTCAAGTGTCACCATTCTCAGTATTGCTAAGTCAGAGTGCTGATAAAAAAATTCTATAAGATACTGAATTTTAAAAATTATAATCCATATTTAAAAAAATAGATGTCCTTCATTTTCCCACTTTGGGGGCTGGAGAGATGGCTTAGCAGTTCTGTGTATGTGCTTCTCCTGCAGAAAACCTGAGGTTAGGTCCCAGCACCCAAGTTCAGCAGGTCACAACTGCCTGTAACTCTAGCCCCCAGAGATCGGACAACCCCCTCTGATCTCCACAGGCATCTGTGCTTATGGAACACACACACACATACACACTCAAGTGCACACACAACTAAAAATAAAATAAATCTTTAAAACAAAGATTGAAAACTTGAAATGGTAAATATAATAATAAGGTATGTGAAAGTGCTGTATGATTTTCAATCTCTGTTTTGCCATTCCCCCAAAATGTATAGTACATTTTTTTTTAAGTTTTCTAAAGAAAGCTTTCCCCAGTGGGCAGTGTTCAGGCTCTGGTCATGATCACAGGCATAGTTTTTTATAGGGCATATTTTATACAGGATAAGCTTGTACCAGTATTCATAGTATGGGTTACATTAGATTTTACAAAACTCTAGAGTGTGGGTTTGGATTCTACGGGATGAGTCTGCATGTAACACACCGGTGTGTCTACACTTCCTCAGATCCAAACTGTCGGCAGAACCCCAACTACCATACACTGAGCTCGTTCCCCTCCTCCTCTCCCCAATCTCTTTCAGACAATCTTAGTGTCTTCGCCTGTGATATCTGATTTTTGAAACTGTTCCGAGCACTATGTGGGCCTCTCTTTTTTCTTTCTTTTTTTAATTCTTCTTTCTAATATTACATCCTGACCACAGTTTCCCTTCCCTTCCCTTGACCCAATGTATCTCTCCCTTCTTCCCTTTACCCTAGATCCACTTCTCCTCCCCCACCCCGGACAAGAGCAGGTCTCCCAGGGTGTGGGTCTCGAATCTAGAAGATATGTCGTCTCCTCCAGGCTCTAGTACTCTTTCCACTTTTGGGCATCCAGTCTCTATGGGGATCCTGTTTCCCCTTCTCTGGCTATTGTATCCTGCCTGTGTCCTCCTTGGTACCACAAATGCTTCTGAATCTGCCTAGCTTTGTGGCTTACTTGACGGTCTATTCTTCCCTTTCCCTCTTCCTTCAGCCTTAGGTGACACTTCCATCTGTCTTAGGATATTAGCCCAGATCAGCTTTGTGGGATTTCTGGGCTTGCAGTAGGATGGAGACGGACCGCTGTGACTTCTGGACCGCTGTGACTTCTCCTTTACTGACCTTCCAAAGTAAATACTCGTCAGGTGAACGAGTACGTGACTGATTGTATGCCCCTTTCCTGATGATTGCCTTTCCTGTGCTTGTGTCCAGTTCCAGATGGGACTTCAGAGGCTGGGAACCCTGCCTTTGAGAGGGAGCTGTACTCCGCATGGCTACCGAGGGCTTTCTCCGTGTCCAGGGAACTTTGAAACTTTACTCATCTCTGTTCCCTGGAGTTCAGAGGTCTGCTCTTCCAAAGGCAGCCATAGAGAAATGGGAAACTATTTTTTTGGTTGGCAGAGGGGAGGCCTCCCTTCTTTCTGAAGCCCAAGCAGAAGGATTTAATGTTAATTAATTCCTTGAATCTGAGCTCACTGAACTGCCAAAACCTGATCCAGATGTATTTTGTGAAAATACAAACGTCTGATGCCTGGCTTAGGAGACACATAGAGAGAAAGCCCTTGACAGGGCCAAGTTCACAGATGAAGACAGAAGGTAAGGAAAGAGTTTGGGGAGCATGTGGTGATCTAGAAGTCGTCCCAGGAATCCTAGTTACCTGGTTTCAAATCTGGTTCTACCACTGTTCTACCTCTGGACAGGAGGAAGTAAGCTATTAAATCTTTCAACTCATTTGCTTTCTCATCCCAACATTAATGAGTGAAAATTAAATGGCTTGAAAGATGGGGAAGATTCTAGAATAATGTTTAGCCCACAAGACCGTTTTATGCTTTTTTGATACCTCCCTGAGCTGTTCCCCAAGGTCAGAGTCACCTGAAAACATACTCCAGACACAAACTCCAGGTTGTTCCATTTTCTTTCCTTAAATTCCTGAAAAGCTGCCTAAGAACTGTAGAGACCAGTTTCTTCTGTAACTTCTATTTGTTACCAACTTCAGCATCCTTTGATTTGCCATTTTGCCTGCTATGAAACTTTTCAATTAACAAAGTTACCTCTCTCTCTCTCTCTCCCTCTCTCTCTCTCTCTCTCTCTCTCTCTCTCTCTCTCTCTCTCTCTCCATTTCTTTCTCTTTTTAAACACACACACACTCACTCACTCACACAAACACACACACTCAAATCTAATGAATCTGAGAAGTTCAAGTTTATTGCCCAGAAGGCTCCAAACACTTGTTATGAAGCAGGAGTGAATTTATACTTCAAGCTATGCCAGACCCTTGCATCTGAAATAGCCTTCTCCCAAACTTCATACATTTGAATGTATAATAATACCATCTATCAAAAGCAGGGTTCCAGTTTCTACTGCCAAATTTCCTGCCACACTGGAAGTTTTCACAATTTCTCCATTCCCAGGGAAGATTTCCTTTACCCAAGAGCTCAGAGCTGGGCAGAAGGACACAGACTTAGATTTTACAGCCAAGTTCTGCTAAGCTGTGACATCTGATAACTCAATGCTGTCACTTCAAGGTCATGGAAGGAAGGAAGTGGGGGGTCTTCCTGTGCTGTAACTACTTGGAAGGATCACCCACTGGCTCCTTCTTTATTGTGGCTTTGTGGGTGGCCATTGTGATCATCCTTCTCTCTGCACTTAACAGTGGTTCCCAGCCTTCCTAACGCTGTGACTCTTTAACACAGCTCCTCATATTGTAGTGATCCCAACCACAAAACTAATTTTATTGCTAGCTCATAACTTTAATTTTGCAACTGTCATTAATTGTAATGCAAATATCTGATATGCAGGCTATCTGGTTGTGAACCCAAAGGTGTCACAACCCACAGCTGAAGAACCTCTGGCATGTAACCCCCTCTGAGCTCTACAGTCCTTTGCTCCAATCAGCGTCACTTCTCTTGGGAGTAAGTTCACATTTCCTTGTTCTCTTAGAATTTTTACTTAATGCCCTATTCTTTTCATTTTATCTCAACTTGTATAATTCTTGATGTTTTTCTACTTTTCCAGTTCTTTTCTCCTGGAAGATGCCTTCTTATTTCCCCAAAGCCAATTTAAAAGTTATTGTGGCCTTCCTTCACAGCCCATGCCAGCAAAGCCACTTTGTAATTTCAGAGTTTATACCTGTTTCCATGTTCACCAGCCTGGGAGATGTTTCTCCAATGCTAATAGCATGGCTGGACATCCAGGTGAATGAAAAAAAAAAAGATACTGACATTCCTTAGTATTCTTGTTTTAATTCATTCTCTGCTTAATTTCTGGGATTGTAGAAAATGTTCTAAACTCATATGTAGCTCAGACTGAGCTGGATCTCAGACTTTAGTCACCAAGGCAGTGACTCCCAAATGTGTCTCAAATCACCCAGAGGGCTTAATAAGGAATAGATTTCTGGGCCCCGCCCCCATAGTTTCTGATTCCGTAGGTCTGGGTAGATCTATAGACTTTCTTCCAGCAACACTGTGGGGACTTATGATAGTCCATCAGAAATTTCTGAAGGTCTGGGAGAAGTTACTCTTGTCTGAGGTATCAGAAAACAGATTAAAAGATTAACTGTTTATATACAGGCCACTTAAATAGCCATGAAGTCAATATGGAGAGAGGTCAAAATATTTTTATCCATTTCTTCCTGGTACTGTGTTTAATATCAAACAGGAGAGCTAAAGACACACCTCCATCATGTCATCAGCCTCTACACACAGACATTATTATCTCATTATTTTCCTTTCAATTAATTATCTAGTTTTTAGGTCAGCAAACAATAATCAGTTGCATTACGACATTTTAATAAATAGGTTTCACTATATATTGGGCTCACAACTTTTCTCTAGTTGCTCCCTCAGTGTCCACCCAGACCCTGTCCTCTTGGCTGGGTGACTTCCCAGATAGTCCCTTTCTTCTGTTTTCATACCTTACATATCCTACGACCCCACTCCTACCACCTAAGGTATTGTCGGCTCTTCTCATGATCCCTTTTCTGGTGTGAGAACTTATGATCATGCGTGCGTACATACACACATTTAGAATTTAATCTATCTTTTGCATGAGAGCAAACTAGTCCCATTCTCTATACCTAACCTCTTTGAGTATATGAACTGTGGTTTGACTATCATTTATATAATGGCTATTATTTACATCTAAGAGGATATATACCATATCTTTCCCAGTCTGCCATACCTCAATCAAGATGCTTTATTTTAGTTCCATCCATTTGCCTGCAAATTGCATGATGCTGTTTTTTGACAGCCGAGTACTACTCCATCATGTAAAGGTATCACATTTTCTTTATTTACTCTCCAGTCAATGGACATCTAGGTTGTTTCCAATGCTTGGCTACTATGAACAGAGCAGGAATGAACATTGTTGAGGATGTGTCTTTGTAGTAGGAGGAAATGTCCTTGGGCATATGCCCAAGGGTGGAATAGCTAGATCTTGATGTAGATAGCTTCTCATCTTCCTGAGCAATAGCCACAATGATTTCCATAGTGTCTGAACAAGTTTGCATTCCAACCAGCAATGGACAAGTGTTCTCCTCATTCTAAATTATTGCTAGCATGAGTAGCCACTTATATCTTTGATCTTAGGTATGACAGATGTAAAGTAGAATCTTCCCAGATTGATGGGACTCTAATAACTTTTTATTAAAAGAATTTAAGAGCAAGTTCAACTTGTTTTGTTTTTGTTGTTGTTTCAGTAGTAATATTTGGTACTCTCAAAATAATAAGATCAATTTTATGAAGACAAATATCTGCAGTGAAATATTAAATTACAGAAAGATTTTATATGGGAAGGGAAAATTTAAATGTAATTAAACTGACAGAACATGTCAAGAAACCATAAGGTATAAAATTAACACAGTAGAAAATTAAAGTAGTAATGTAGATGACAAAATTAAACCTTTAAAAATGGAGAAGGAAATAAAATCTAAGAAGATGTAATATAACAGAAACGAATAGAAGACCGAACAAAATAATTCATTTAATTTATTAATCTTCCCTGATGCATGAACTCTACATTTTAGAGACTGTTTATGTGTGGATCATCATTGTTACATCTGACAACCATTCATGCTATAGCTAACACCTACTTGCCAGGTATTATTTTTAAGTGAATTGTTAATAGTGACATGAAATAAAGACTCGTATATTATTTTAAGAAATGTTGTTTTCAGAAAGAATTCATTTAAAAGTGAACCCAAAACAAGCATTAAAACGTATATCAGGGTCCAGGAAGATGGTTCAATAGTTAAATGCACTTGTGGACAAGGTTGGTGCCAAAGTTTAACTCCTGAGACCACATGCTGAAGTAACAGAATCAATTCCTTCAGATTGTCCACTTATCTTCACTGGCACCGGGGCATGCACATGCAAACACACAGAGTCATCCTAACCCTAACCCTGAGAAAGGTTAACTCAGCCCACAGGAGCGAAGGTCCTGCTGCTTCTCCAGCTTTGCCTACGTTCTCTCTGATTTAGCCCTGGTACACTTCCTGGGGGAAAATGGATTCTGAGTTTCTCCCCTCTTCACCTTCTCTAATCTCATTCAGCAAACTTGACTTAGAAGTCTATTTCAAAAACTATACACAGTCACATAATACCAAGGTATTCCTAATGAGTTTTCAAAGCAGGCTAAGGTTTTAGTCTGCCCTGATTGCTTCCATAACATGCTGGCTACTCTGTTACATCAAAGTCCATAAAGAAAACATCGCATTAATATTAATTCAACGTGTAGCCTGCTGCCAACACCAAGGATCTTGAAAATTGCATCTGGCACACACCTTTAATCCCATCACTCAGAAAGAAGAGACAGGTGGATCTCTGTGAGTTTGAGACCAACCTGGTCTACAGAGCAAATTCCAAGACAGGCTCCAAAGGTATAGGGAAACCCTGTCTAGAAAAAACAAACAAACCAAACAAACTGTGGTGGCATTTCATTTGTATTTTAATAAATAAATCTTGACTGAAGGTCAGAAGTTTAAAACAGCTACACTGGCCAGTCTTACAGACCAAGCAACAATGACATACATATTTAATCCCAGTAGCCACACTAGTTCATCATAGCAACCAGGCAGTAGTGGTGTAAGCCTTTAATCCCAGAACTATAGAGAATTATAAAACAGGAGAGACAGCTCTTAAACACAATCTCATTCTGAGGTTTCCCCGAGGAAGGATTGCAATTTTTGGACTAAGGTAAGAGCCAGTGGCTGGCTGTTTTACATTTTTGACCTTCAGGTTGAACCCAAATTTCTGTCTCTGAGGTTTATTAATTGTGCTTCAAACAACAAACAAAAAAGAAATAAAAGAAAAGAAAATGATCTGGCAAGACCATTACTCATTTGGGAGATGAGATATACTTGTGTTTGCAAAATATTAGAAGTAAAAGGAGAGTCTTTATGTACAGAAGAATCTGGATTTTCATATTCCAGCAAGATATATTCTCTAACATACAACCACATATAGGCTGCTTATGATTTCAATATGAAATGCATTCTCACAAGTCCAAGGACTGGAGACTTGAATGATGTTGGATTCTGAAGGCTCTGACTTAATCAATTAATTAATCCACTATGAATTCATTATAGATTAAAAGGCAGTTGAAGGTAGGAGGTGGGATGTTATCAGAGGACACATGTCGATGGAGATATGATATGGAAAGATGTATATTGTCCCTTGACCCTTTTCTACTTTTCTTTTTCCTGACTGCCATCTGCCACAAAGAAAACAACCTTTCTTTCTCTCTCTCTCTCTCTCTGTCTCTCCCTCTCTGTCTGTCTAGCTTCTGTCTCTGTCTGTCTGTCTGTCTGTCTGTCTGTGCATGCAGGTACACATGCTACGGAATAATTGATTTCAAATTTCTCCTCTACCACCTACCCTTCTTCTCAAATATCATCCAGCAAATTTACTTAATATTGCAAAAGTGATGTAACAAAAGACCATGAACTGTGAACTTTTAAGCTATGAACCAAAGTAAATACTCCTCCTTCAAACTACCTATCTCAGATCCTTGTCATTGAAGTGACTAATACAAAGACAATGAAACGCCCAATGCTTGGAATAGAGAAAATGGGTTTGGGGTAGTACAATATTAAAGGCATCAGTTTAAAAGTTTCAATGTTTGCCCTTTTATATGATGATACTGAACATTTACTATGTCTGTTTAGAGGTGATTTTCTTCATTCTGACATATATAACATATATCCATCCTATATAGAAATGGATATTTATACTGTGGCACCATAAAAATGAATATTAAATGTTCAATGGTAATAACTCATATAGGACAACATGAAAGTACCATCACTTAGGTCCCAAACAGTGATTGTAGGAGTTCTTTGATTCTCTCTCTCTTCTAGAACTTGTATCTGTATTTGCACATTGTAAGGAGCCTCCAGGATGTCGCCTTGGCGAGATAGTGCCAGCGGTCCTACAGCCTGGAGGTATACAAATCCTTTGATGCTGCCGTGCAGGCCAGTGTGCTTGGGGCCTTGTTTTGCATTTCAGAGACTTGGTTCCCTGACCTGTCCTGTGGCCTTGGGCCCCAGCAGAATGGCATCAACCAATCAGCATTCGAGCCTCTCACCCTAGAAAAGCAGCCGCCTTTGGGTTTTTCTGCTCTCTCTCGTCATCCCTTTTCCCCATTCCCCTTTTCAATCGAGTGCTCCAATAAATTGTGATTGAGAAGGATTCTTGATTTTGTGATCGTTCCTTCTTGCTGGACAAGAAGTGCGTGTCGCAGTGTATAAAACTATACATTGTTTCTATAAAATTGAATAAATTAAAAGCAGGAAGAGAAATTCAAGTTTTCATACTCTTTCTCAGCCTTTGACCAAGTAAATGTCTCTCGTTGGGGGTCTAGGCACCAGGTCTGACTGAGTTTTAAATGTGAAGGGAGACGTATGAGTCAGAAGTCTCAGCTGCTTATACTCACCAGCCTTCATTCCTCTTTCTATCAATACCAGGGGCCTTGTTCTCTTCTCAGTGCCGCTTGTCACTCTAGCGTATATGAGAGGTTAGTGTAGCACAAGCCAGCTGTGGCCAGTTACAGACTTTCTATCTCCCTGGCATGTGTGCTCACAGACGGGCTCATTTGCTAGTCTAAACTTTGAAAATTCAATAGGAGACTTTGAAGACATTTGGGGATTGTTGTGATAAGGCCAAGACCTGCATCCATCTTCTTCCTGTGAAATGAGTACAGGATTTTTAAGGTGATAGGTCTTTGGGGAAAAAAAGAACAATAATAAAAGATCTATAGATCCTTGGAGAAATGGTATCAACAGGGACTATATAATTCTGCTTGCATTCTCCTTCTGTTTTCTCTTTCTGTTACAGGCTCAAGAAGCGACCCACCTCCAGCCAGTGTCTCAACCATGCAACCCTGCATGCAGACAAAGGAACGGAACTACCTGATCTTGGACTAAAAACATGGCCAAAATAAACCTTTTCTTTGGGTTAATTGGGTCATGCATTCTGTTACAGTCACTCGGAGCTGACAGATGCACCTATCTTGAGTTAGATTCTTTCCACCTGCCACTGAAATATCCTTGGCACGTGAAGGGAACCGCCTCTACATTACATAATAGCTGTCCTGTTTAGGTGCTCGTTGTAGGAAACTTATAAAGGATAAGAAAATGAAACAAAACAGTTACTAAGAATTTCATGGAAATAACATCAATGAAGAAATTTCACATATATACAGAAAATTGAGATGTAGTTTTACATATGTTGAAAGTGGTTAAAGTGCCCTTTAAAAAATAGAAGAGAATTTTGGCATCCTCTGTGGACTATGCAAAATTTACTTTGTACTAATTTTTTGATAGACCAAAACATGTTTTCCTAAACTTGTAAACAAATGTTGGAAAGTATATTACTGTCCTCCTGTGGATTATCACTAACCCCAAGGAGTAACAAATGAATACATATTCACATTTGAACTGTAAGTTTCTGTGAGCGTTAAGGTTTCCTGGACGAATACTCATCAAATATCTTGTGGCTTGCTGCCACTCCCATATCCACTTAATTGTTTCTGATGTTCCTGTTTTAGTGATACAATAGGGAATTTATGTTATCTTTGTCAGAGGCAATATTTCATATCATATTAATGAGAAAATTATTCCCAATATATTCAAAGAATTAACTTAACCCTATGAACTTATTGCACAATTCAAGGAATTAGCTTATATGAGCTTATAAATATAAAAGATAAAGTTTCAATGGCAGAGACATACTGACATTCAATTTTATATTGAAAGGTCTGGAAAAGAATCAGATTTCAGTTATAGTTTCACATCCCTTATAATTGGGAGAATGAATTTTCCTCAGTCTACCTTCTGGCTTAGTATAGAGCAAACTTTTTCTTCCTGTTCTATATGTTTTTTGTTTGCTATTGAGTATGCTGGGGTTGGATTGCTGTTTCCTTGGACTTTTCACTTCCTCCCACACAGTAAATCAGCAACACATGAAGCAGAAGGGGATGCTAGATGCTACTTCACCATCCAAACTTTTCTGAATCTCCAAACTGTTCACAGACCAACCAGTATGATCCAACATGAAAGATCTGAGGGGGAGGGCATTACAGTGGAAACAATGACATTGTTAAACGATTATAGTTAGATCTGCTAATTTTTGCAAATATCAGAAAATTTCTTACTCAAGACGAAGCATCCCACCCAGGATTTTAGAAAGAGCTCGCATAAGCAGAGGATCTGGAATCTGACACTTGAATCAACTTAGCTAAACCTTTACCTCTGTTGGTAGAGTATGTGATTTGGGGATGTTGAACAATTGTAACACCCCTAATTGGAGTTCTTGAACACTTATGACACATCAGGAACATAGTGTTGTCATGTTCTCACTGTGAGAACTTAGGGGAAAACCTGAAGGATAACACACAAGGCACAGCTGATGCCTGTGGTATCCCAATGGCCTCACAACAGTTTAGGATTGACACAGTGAGGACCACAGTGGGTGCGTAGGCCTCTCAGGTCAAATCAACAAGTGTGTTCTGCTCTGGTGTTGGAAATAGACTTGAGAGTTAATTTTGACCAAGCAGGAGTCCTTTTCTCTCTTTGTCACTTCCATAAAATTAGGCTTCCTGGTCTAAATATTTCATATATCTCTGTATTTTCTTTCTACATGCTGGACTGTGAACTTAGGGACTGAATGACTTACACTTGTCACCTTGAAAATTAACCAAAGGCCTTGGATCATAGAAGATAAATGCTAATAATAGGGGATTTGAAGGAGCTTTGTCCCAGGTCATTACAGGTCACATTCCAAGAAAGATTCATGTTGATCTACGAATGAAGAAAAATTGAGGATTAGATTTTTCAATTTGAGAAATCAAACGGAGCCAAGGGGATTTAATCAGACATTCTACATGGTTGCCAGCAATCTCTAGATCTGTCAGTTACGTGGCTATATGTGGAGTGATTCTTGACCATTCTCAATTCATCTAATCAGCTTATCTCCTGTCTGAATTCAAACTGACAGGGGGAAAACAGACCAGAAACTCAAATGCCTTATTTGGGATACCATGTTTTCCCATGATTGTGTTCTCCAACTGGGTCTTTGGAGAAGATTATGTGCATATAATTGAAGGGCTAGAAGCATGAAGTTCATAAGAATATAATCAAAGGCCCTCTATGAATGAAGGCTTGACATTTGCTTTAGCACAGAGTTTGTGGAAGGATGTTTTTCTGGACCATCACTTAATAGTAGTGTCAGGCACCTCACCATTAGACCCAGTTTAGTTTACTGGGGAACACGAGGCAATATCAGTCTTGGAGTTGTCCATTTGCCTTTTTAGATTCAAGCACAAATCTCCTTTCAGAAAACCTACAGAGGGCATTGAGTAGATGAACCCTTAGCCCATAAACACAATACCTTGGTTTGATAATTCTAATATCTTATCTGCTTAGCTTTGAACATACATAATACAGTCATGAGCATAAACTTTGGTATCTCATGGATATAGGCTCAAGTTTTCCAGAGAGGACACTTTCGGCCTTAATCACCTTCAGATTAATTTCCTCATTAAATGCTGTTCTTTATTTTGTGTTCCGGGGATTAACTGTAGCAAAGTGGATTAAAATGCTCACCACTGGGATAAGCATAGACTGACATTCCGAAAATGTTTGATCTGGGAGTCAGGTTGTACACCTAGATTGAAATTAGGAAGATAACCAGTCTGATTCAACAAGCTTGTTAGTAACAGACACTCTATAATCCATGGTACCCTATGGTCACAGTCAAATCATTTCTGCTCATAAAAAATAGGAAGAAAATCTTCATGAAACCCAATTTACTGTTTCATTTTAAGCTGAGTCTATGAGAATTGAGAGGAGGCTGAGAAACATCAGAGTCTAGAAAAGATGTTACAATGTTGTCACCTAGAGGACTAAGATTAATTGCGAAGGCAAATAGATGAACTAAAGAAGGATCCATACTGTGTTGCTAATTTTATGTCCTTATTTTCCCGAAAATTATTTGTTGTGGGATATTAGTAGAGAAAACAGAGGCCAGTTATTAAAAACTAGTAGAAATATCTGCAAAATCCTATGTAAAGAAGCATCTCTCCCAGGATGATCCCAAATGTCAAGGTGTTTGATTAGAAAATTCTTCATGCCAATGAGATACCTCAGTACTGGGAGGTAAAAATGACAAATGGACATCTCTGGAACCCACATGTTAGAGTTAGAACAGATTCCTAAAAGTAGTCTTCTGACCTCCATATACATGAGGTGACATGTGTGTGCTCAAATTAGTACATATTGTATGATGTATATTATTATATAAGAAAAAGAGAGAGAAAGAATGAAGGAAATAAAGAAAAGAAAGGCCTTCATTTGGAACAAAAATATATCTCCTGAAGGAGATTAAATCTAGTCATTGATTTATTTCTTTTTCTTAGTGAATATGTCTGATACCTTAAGAAACATTTAATAACAAAAATTAGGATGCTCTCATGCAAACCTCATACCTTACTGTTTCTGCTCAAATTTGATTCAAGTCAGTTATCTTTGTGTGCATTTTCTAAGACCACACCACATTTTAAACACTTTCCTAAAAATAATGGTACAGTGAGCTTTTGCATTCATTTATGGGGATGCCTTCCTTATTTTCAGCTACAACCGCATGAGGTAAGTAGCTGGACAGTTGCAATAATGTATTAGGAGTATTTTTTTAAATTGTGGTATTCAATGCTTTTCTATAGCAGAGACAGAAATGGGGTGATGTTATGCCTTCTGTTTGTTAGGAAATAGGTGTTATTCGGCTATGGGAGCTATTAGCAGAGGTCTGGTGATTGGTAAAACTTCCTATTGAAGATGAAATGTTCACACACATTTGCATGTTTGATACAGGCAATGCAGAGATGACAGAAATAAACCTGGCTGAGCTGGCAGGAGAAAGGGAGAGAACTGATTGTATATAGAACTGGGTACCATTTGGGATTAACTTTAGGGCACAGCTCAGGTCATAAGATGGGAATTTTTGTTCATCTCTCTTTTGTTGTTATCAAAATCACAATTACACCTCTGGTATAATAATAAAACATGGAATTCCCTAACATACTACAAAAGCATTTGTTCAACTATGTTCATAGCTGCACTATCTGTAATAGCCAGAACCTGGAAACAACCTAGGTGGCCCTCAATAGAAGAATGGTTAAAAAAGGTGTGGAACAGGGTTTGCAAGAGACTTGATTCTGGAGGGGTTCCCAGTAAAAATTAAATAAAAAAATAAACAAATAAATGAAAAGAAAAATAAAAAAAAGAAAAAGAAAACGCTTTACTGAGTCAGGTAAGCCAGACCTAAAAAGAGGAATAAGGTATGTATTCACTCATAAGTGGATTCTAACCATAATTAAAGGTCTTTGAGCCTATTATTCGTGATCCTAGAGAAGCTAAATAAGAAGCTGAACCTGAAGAAAATTCAGGTAGTTTTCCTCCTGGAGATTGGAAATAGACAAGAGTCCCAGGTAACCACGGGTGCATGGGGGGGTGGGAGGGTAGTTGGAAGGGGAGAGGGTTAGAGAGAAGGGAGCAGGGGAGGAATGGGGAATGCTCGGGGGACTGGAAGCGGGGGAGGGAGGAAGGATAGATATGGGATCAGGGAAGAATATAGCTCAACTATGGAAGTCAGTTTAGGGTTTACTAGAGACTTGATTGTAAATGGGATCCCAGGTCCAAGGAGAGATCCCCAGATTGTTCTCTGGACAGAGGAGAGGGTGCCTGAACTGGCCTTGGCCCATAACCATACTGATGAATATTTTGCTTATCATCATAGATCCTTCATCTGGCAATGGATGGAGATAGAGACGGGGACCCACGTTGGAACACTGGACTTAACTCCCTAGGTCCAAGCGAGAAGCAGAAGGAAGGAGAACGTGAGCAGGGAGGGCAAGATCAGAGGGAACCTTCATCCGGCGATGGATGGCGATGCAGACGGAGACCCACATTGGAGCACCGGACTGAGCCCCCCAAGGTCCAAAGGAGGAGTAGAAGGAGGAAGAACATGAAAAAGGAAATCAGGACCGCAAGGGGAGCGATCACCCACTGATACAAGGGGACTGATCTAATGAGAGTTCACCAAGGCCAGTTAGACTGGGACTGAACAAGCACGTGATCCAACCAGATTCTCTGAATGTGAACGGATTCTCTGAATGTGGCCTGATTCTCTGAATGTGGCTGGCCCGGAGTCTTTCTGAAAAGCCATTGACAATGACTCTGGGACTTGTTTCCTCTGCATATACTGGATTTTTGGGGATCCAGTCTGTTTGGATACTCACCTTCCTGTATCTGGATGGAGCAGGGAGGAACTTGAACTACCCACAGGGCAGGAAACCCTGACTGCTCTTAGGGATGGAGAGGGAAGAGGAGAGGGAGTGGGGGGAGTGGGAGACTGTTGGGAGGAGGGGCGAAAATGGAAACTTTCATATTTTAATAAAACAAAACAAAACAAAACAAAAAAAGGTGTGGAACATATACACATTAGAGTTTTAGTCAGCGGTAAAAAACAATGACATCTTGAATTTTGCATGCAAATGGATGGAAATAGAAAGTGCTTTACTGAGTGAGGTAACCCAGACCCAAAAAGAGGAATATGGTATGTATTCACTCATAAGTGGATTCTAGCCATAGTTAAAGGTCTTTGAGCCTATAATTCGTGATCCTAGAGAAGTTAAATAAGAAGGTGAACCTGAAGAAAATCATATAGTTATCCTTTTGGATATTGGAAGTAGACAAGATTGCCAGGCAAACTTGGGTGCATGGGGGGAGGGATGGGAGTAAGGGGAGATGGTTAGAGAGAAGGGAGAAGAGGAAGATGGGGGATAGCTTGGGGAAATGGAATGAGGGGAGGGAGGAAGGATGGATATGGGAGCAGGGAAGTATATATCTCAACTGAGGGAGCCATTTTAGGGTTTGCAAGAGACTTGATCCTGGAGGGGTTCCCAGGTCCAAGGAGAGGTCCCCAGATTGTTCCCTGGGCAGCAGAGGAGGGGGTGCCTGAACTGGCCTTGGCCCATAACCATACTGATGAATATTTTGCATATCACCATAGTACCTTCATCTGGCGATGGATGAAGATAGAGACAGAGACCCACATTGGAACACAAGACTTAACTCCCTAGGTCCAAATGAGAAGCAGAAGGAGGGAGAATGTGAGCAAGGAAGTCAGGATCAGAGGGAACCTTCATCGGACCATAGATGGAGATTGAGACAGAGACCCACATTGAAGCACTGTACTGAGCCCTCAAGGTCCAAATGAGGAGCAGAAGGAGGGAGAACATGAACAAGGAAGCCAGGACCGCGAGGGGGGCAATTACCCACTGATACAAGGGGACTGATCTAATGAGAGCTCACCAAGGCCAGTTGGACTGGGACTGATCGAGTATGTGATCAAACCGGATTCTCTGAATGTGGCTGACATGGGGGCTGTCTGAGAAGCCGTTGATAATGGCACTGGGACTGCTTTCGTCTGCACGAACTGACTTTTTGGGATCCTAGTCTGATTGGATGCTCACCTTCCTAAACCTGGAGGGAGGGGAGAGGAACTTAAACTTCCCACAGGGCAGGAAACCCTGACTGCTCTTAGGACTGGAGAGGGAGGAGAAGAGGGAGTGGGGAGAGTGGGAGGGTATTGGGAGGAGGGGAGGAAGTGGAAATTTTTATAAATTATTAATAAAAAATATTAAAAAACCATGGGTGTTCAGTTTATTAACTAATTAATTAAAAATTCCTACCCTGATCACTGTTTCCCCTCCCTCTTCTCTTCCTAATTAATCCCCCCATCCTCTCTTCCCGCCCAATCCACTCCTCCTTTCTCTTCAGATAAGTGTAGGCCTTCCTGTGTATGTGCGAGCCATGGCAAATCAATCTCCATCCAAATTCTTAGTCCATCCGATAGAATATTAATATGCTTAAAGCTCAGATATGGATACAGAAAACAAAGCTGTCCCCATTGTTTACTAGGGGAATTAAAGCAAGTAGGGGAGACAGACTGTGTTGTAATTGACTGCCATATCAGGCTAGTCACGTTACAGTCACTCTGAAATGCAAGCGGGCAGGGAGAGGCACTGTCCCGGTTCCACAGGGGAGCCCCAGGGAGGGCGGGCTGCGAAATTTTGTCTGTTTTCAGTTATCTGAACAAATGGATCAAATCCTGCCACTCAGAGAAAGGATAAATCCTTCTCTCGCAGAGATCAAAAATGAACAGTGAGGGCTTACAGCATTATTGTAGTGGGAGGAGAAACAGGAAAGCTATAGGGACAGAGAGATGAATCATGAATGTAACTGCGATGTGACACATGAGGTCTTAAAAAAGATCACTGTTCTGTCAGAGGCAGAAATTTGGCCACTGTCATCTTCATTACTTGCTATGAATATGTCATGCTACATGGGTAATGGTATTTTGAAGATGTAATGAAGGTTATTAATCAATTTATTTTGACAGTCTCTGTTCTGTCCAGTGGTGGGGGTTGAATGCGGGGTCTAGGAATTGCCTGGTAAGTGCTCTAGGGAGAGATGACCCTGGGTTTTCTCTTGGTGGGACCACTATACTCATCCAGCTCTTAGGGCAGAGTCGTTTCATGATTACAATGTAAAAGGCGGGGAGGTACACATGTACTCGAGTATGGAGAGATTCAAAGAAGCAAGGTGCTACTTCTGCTGTGGCTTCTTTAACAGATGATGAAGGAAACACTGATTTAAGACAAGGCCTCTAACTCTTCAGAAGTCCTAGGTGACAGTCCCTTAAACATCACAAACACACAGTAACACAAAACAGACTTTTTCCAATGATCCTGAAATGATCCTGAAAGTGTACTTCACCCCTAAACACTCCTGATAAGAGTATAACTTGACCAACAGCATCCTGATTACAACACGAGACACTAAGAGGACACCATGTTTGAGTTCTGATATTCAGCATTGGCATTTGAATCCAGATCCTGGGAGACAGCATTATATTACTCTAAGAAGCATCTTCAAAGTTGTCAGATCACAAAAAAGCAATATAGTTCAATATTTTAAAAAAATACAATAAAAATTAAAGAAAAAACCCACTCTATTCCAAATACCATAACAATATACAAAGAAGTAGGGACCACAGTTTTTTGTAAGTGAAATGATTAAGAAACACAGAACTGTGATTACTGTGATACTTTACTGGGAGATACATCTGCAGTTAGACTGTAGACATTATTGATAGAAAGATTACTTCTCAACAAATATGAAGTAGCAGGAGAGTGATCTGAAATTAGAGTGTATGTGGCTGAGTAAGACTCATATCACCTTTGAAGTGAGGTTGCAAATACATGCGTAAGGTGTGTGTGTGTGTGTGTGTAGTAATTTATTCTTATATGTTTCAGTATAGTCTCCTGCATTTACCTGATGTGGATGCAAACAAAAGCATGAAGAAGTCAATGCAAGATTCAAACTCTGCACTTTATCCAAGCCGCTAATATATCAACTACATTGAAACAAATTAACTGCTATTAAGTGTAATAGCAAAGCTGACCTGATATAAAAAATAATGACAATTGAATATCCAATGTAACTGACAGTGTGGCAGCCAGTGTTAAACACTTATCAATCATCCTGATGACTAGACTGGCTAAATTGTTGTATGTTTCAGGAGATAGTGCTGCTGTGGAAAAGGCCCCATGTAAGCACAGCTAATTCAGTAGGTCAGCTTTAGCAGTCGGTTCCAGTTCTTCAGTCAGTACACCTTCAGTCCTCTCAAGGCAGATGACATGACTCCAAGTCACCTCTGAGATCCATACTTTGATTTTTCAGTGTCCTCGCTGGTGTAAATCTCTCTATAAATCTTTTAAACAGAATTTCACTCTGGTATGGTTCCAGCTCTCAAACAATTAGTGCTTCTCATTGATTGCCTTTCCACATGATTGCCTCTACAGAATCAAAAGGAAGTTAGTCTTTAACAGGAAAATTCCAGATACTGTTTCCTGGCCAGGGGCAACCATAAAGGAGAAAAACATAATAACCCAAGAATTTTGTTTAAGGAGAAAGATACACACTATAAGCATAAATTACAAGACTCAGCTTTATTTTGTGACCTCAATAACTTAAAAATGTGCCGGTGACCTCAGTATTCTTGCTTTACATGTTGACTTCAAGCCCTGCGTGAAGGGAGTAGTTTGTCCAAGCTTAAGAGAGTTTGAGGTAAAGAGTATAGGTTCTCCAATGACATTTATTGTGAAATGACTATATACAATATGTAAATTTCATGAAACATTCAGACTTCACAAATGAGTAGCCTGTTTTCGTGGGCTTGTTTCTTCCCCAAGTTTTCCTTCCAGGAAAGCAAGGAGGCCTCATGGCTAAGTTGTTTCTATGATCATTATTTGCCCTGTTTCTGTCATCATTATTTACTTATCTATGATCAGGAGACTAGATACACCTTAACAATGGCTGGTAAATAAAGAGAGAGAAGAAGAAGAAAGAGAAAGAGAGAGAGAAGAAGAGAGAGAGGGGGAGAAGAAGAAGAAGAAGAAGAAGAAGAAGAAGAAGAAGAAGAAGAAGAAGAAGAAGAAGAAGAAGAAGAAACCGTGAACAAGATGCACACTTAGTCTACTTACAACCTCATTATCTCCTAATACAAATCAAGCCTTTTCTGAAAGTTCACATGCTCTGCAATATTCTATTGTCTTCTATGAGTACTGTGTTTCCAAGTACTGTGCTTCTACGTCATAAATAGCATAGAGTCACTCATTATTTTTGAAAATATGAACATGGAGGTGTTGTTAAAAAGGAGTGCAAGAGGCTGCCCCATTTTCCCATGTGGGGAAATTCAAAGCTAGCCCTCTGTCTATTCTACATCAGAAAGGATCAAGTGTCCTTAGGCTTTCAAGTTCTTCCCAGATGATATGTCATCATCGTCCATCAACAAAACCAACGTGGTTTCCATGGCAACTGCCTCCTCAAACCCATCAATTTTCCTGGTAATATCATTTCAATCCATTCCACAGGCCACATCACAGTTTTTTAAAAAAATAATACTAAAATGCTGACAAAATAAATTTAGGGGAATATCAATAGGCAAAACTAAAACAAAACTACATAATACCCATGCTATGCTAAGCAAAATAAAATTTAAGAGAGAACTTTCCTACTTAATTTGGATTAAGGGTGTTAATGAAGACTTGACATAAATAATGATATCTTAAGAGTATGCACTGGAATCAAGGAAGAGCCAGGCACACAGAACAGAGATTTCACCATGGTCTGGGGTCCACCAGCTTCCTCTTGCTTTCTTCTTCCTCTGTGATCAGCATACGCTCACTGGCCCTGAAATAGAATTAAGCTAAAGTTATAAATTAGGCTTCCAGTAGAAAAAGTTGTCTCTCACAGAGTTCAGAGCTGAGCTGGGAGCAGGGCCAAGTGCTCGGGAAGCAATTCTGGAAGGGTCAGCCAGAAAGGCCTGAATTTCTGTCCTCCCATTACTCACAACCCTTCGCAATGGGCATATCATGGAATCTGGAGCCTCTGGTCCAAGGCGGAGTTTGAAGTGGCTTGGACAGTCTCCATCTGTCTCCTTCCTCCGAGCTATATTTCTCTTGCCATTGTAGCTTTAGCTGGTATGAATTTAACAAGTGTCCATTTCTTCCTTATGGTCCTGGTGAAGATTCAGCTCTTATTCCTTGAATCCCAATGCTACTATACTATTTCTTCTATGGCAAAGTTTTCTCATATCTGTGATTGTCAGTCTCACTGTGTTATGGATGCTCTGGAGGCAAGGAAGATATGTTTCATGGCCCCTGTGAGTATGGTTTTCTTAGTTAGGAACAGTGTTGTGAGGAAACACCGTGACCAAAACGATTTGGAAAGGTAAGATTTTATTTAGCTTGTGTTCTACATCACAGTTCATCGTCAAAGAAAGTCAGGGCAGGAACGCAAACAAGAAAGGGACCTGTAGGCAGGAGCTGATGAAGAGGCCATGCAGGAATGCTGCTTACTGACTTGCTCCCCATGGCTTGCTCAGACTACTTTCCTAAAAGCCCAGGGTGGACCAACCAAAACTGACTGGTGCCCCCACCTCATCAATCACTAATTAACAAATGTGTTCCAATCAGATCTCCTGGATGCATTTTTTTCAATTGCGACTCCCTCTTCTCAGATGACTTTAGCTCGTGCCAAGTTGACAAACAACTATCTAGAACAAAGCTATAACAGGTATTTCTTTATGTTCCTTAGGACTGTGTCTGCGTGAGCTGTGTGCACAGGAAGGGCAGGATGAAATTAGGTAAGGCTTCCTCCTGTCTTAATTTGATGCAGATGCAGAACCAGGGATCAAGAAGATGATCAAGATAAGGCAGATACACGTGCTGCTCCGTCATACAGAAACCGATTCCTTTGTTATGAGCCAAGGAAACTGTCAAGGAAGACCAGTCTCCTAGGGAAGATTTTCATGCTGGGCCACATCCATGATGGAGAAAATATATATATATATTTCATGTCCAAATCAAGAGATCCACGGGAGAAATAAGATTGGTGCTCTGTAAAAGACATACAGATGAAGCATCATCCTTACAGAGAAACAAACATAAACAGAAATGAAGCATTGCTGAGAGCTTGAGAATCTCTTCCAAGGGTAGAGTCAACCATTGTAAGTTAGATTATGATGTGGTAACAAACAAATCCAAACGATTCTGGCTTAAAATAACAGTGATAAATAAAAAATAAAAATGCCCGGTGAGCTGGCTCAATGGATGAAGGCACTTGTCTTCAAACTGGATGGCCTGAATTTGATTCTGGGGGAAACCAGGAACTAATTACCATTAAGGTCTCTGGCCACAAGTTCACCATGGTATGTTTATGTCTATATAACACACACACAGAGACACACATGCACGCAAGCACATGCCATGCATATGCACGTAGGCACACACATACCAGAAAAATAAATATTAAAAAATAACAGTTTGGGGGCATGAGGCTCATACCTATAATAATCTAAATATTCAGAAGGCTGAGGCAGAGGTATCTTCATTAGTTTAAGGAAGGTTTGAGCTTCAGAATAAGTTTGAAGCAGAACTACATAGTGAGATCCCTTCTCAAAACTAGATAAAGTTAATAAATAAAAGTACTTTCTAATTTTTCTGTCACAGAATTGTGCTCATGTGTTAGATGAGGGCTCTGCTTTCCTTACAACTCACAATCATGACTGACAGCAAAGGCACCCTGAGAGCCTGTGGCTACTCTGATAGAAAACACACAAACCCTAGCGATCCTCATCCCTCAAGGGGAGTGTATAGCCCTTAACTTATAAACACAGCTTTTTGCTTAGATTGAATCTCTCATTCCATGAGTGCAGCATGAGTTTTATTTGCATGGTTCCTTGGGTAAATGTCACCATATTTTGTTGAGGTATAACAATGTCGATCACAAGAGGAAAAATTCCAAAGACCTTTAACATTTTTTTACCTATATATATATATATATATATATATATATATATATATATATATATATATATGTGTGTGTGTGTGTGTGTGTGTGTGTGTGTGTGTTGTGTTTCTATATATGTATGCAATATCTCTCTCTATCTCTCTCTCTCTCTCTCTCTCTCTCTCTCTCTCTCTGTGTGTGTGTGTGTGTGTGTGTGTGTGTGTGAGAGAGAGAGAGAGAGAGAGAGAGAGAGAGAGAGAGAGAGAGAAAGAGAGGGAGTGTGTGTTGGGAACTTAACTCATGTCCTCTGAAGAACAGCAAGAACTCATGACTGCTGAGTCATCTTTCCAGCTCCCAAATACATTTAAAGTTCTGATATTTTGCTCAGAATTACATTTAAAAGTAAATGAGATGGACACTGCCCTTATCTGTAAACTTTCTAAAAACTGTTTTCTGCTCCTTGCACAGAAGAAAGCATAGATTTCATCACTCATTTATTGGTTCTCAACAACATCTACTAACTCCTATATCAAGTCCTGCATAAGACAGGTCTCAAAAAACTACATAAGGAGATTCACCAGCTTCTGTTCCTTCTTGATCTATGATGACCCCATTATCACTTTCCACCCTGTGTTTCCAAGTGAAAGCAATTAGGTGTCAATGCAGGCCTGGATTGATAGAGTTCTTCACTGAAGACCCAGGGGTATAATGATGGAGCTAATACATCCTCGTGAAAGGGTCCAATCTCTTTATCCCGCCTCATTTCATTTACTTTCATTCTTCATCCCTCACTCCACTCTGAACCTCTTCTTATTTCCTCACTCTGGGATATGATCTACATCTAATGGAGTCAATTTACAGCTTATTCCAATGGATGTCTCACATTACTTCCTGATGTAGTTTATCAATCATAGCCAGAATGGACCATTCTTGCCCCCTTGATAATTTATGGTCTTTTATGAAGGTCTATCCTCTGAATTCCTCCCAGTTAGATATAGAAATAGATCTTAAATCGTGATTTATCTGATATGTCAATCATTCAGAAATCATAATTGTGGCAGCTACTCGTGCCTTAGAATGGTATGTTAGAATGTGCCAGAAAAATGATAAGAATTAACGTGTTTAGTTGTTAAACTTCTGACTTCTTGGTAAGATGGAGGATTGGAAAGTGTCTTTCTGTAAAGCATTGAGGGAGAAAGGTGAAGATAAGAAAAGACAGACTCTATTTGAGAGAAGAAGAAAGAAGGATAACATAGGAAATCCAAAGTAAGAGTGACAGGACAGCTAAAATGTGTCGAGAAATAGAAGGGTGAACTGCTGAAGAGAAAAAAAAGCCAAACACAGCTCTAGTCACGAAGCTATGCAGCATGGAATGAGAAACTGCATCCTCAACGTAAGTCAGATGACTGCTGGGGAAAGAGACCAGCAGTACTATCGACAGGACAAGCCCAAAGCTCTCATGAGCCTCAAATCTAATTGTGGTCTTGCTGAGACAGTTACTTCTCCAGCAAATGGGTCAACAGGGGAGAGGACTGAGGCCAGCTTAATTAGCTGTGGGTGGGTACCGTACTGACATGGGTACAACTGTTAAGATCATGATACCCAAAAGGCTTGAAAACAGGGAAGAGTCATAAGTCATGGAGGCTGGATTCAACCTGCTGCACACAGGTAATGAGAGACAAGCATGGGAGACAGTTGGGGAGAGTGAGAAAGGTCAGGGAGGAGTAAATTAAAAACTGCAGGCAACAGAACGTTCAGCCTAGGGAGTGAAGTATGGAGGAAAAAGAAGAAACATCCTCATTGGCTGGGAGTAGACCTCACCAGCTGAGAGTAACTCAAGTTTGATAACCCGGAGTTACTGGGCCTATTAACCTCTGAAGCTAGTTGTCTTGTGTGAAATCTGAGAACTCCTGGGTTCTGCTTGTAATTAACTTCCAAAGCTGGCATTACATATATACACCACTATAACTAATATTTTACCTAGGTTCAGGAAATCTGAACTTAGGTCTTCATATTTATATGATTAATACTTTACCTGTTGATTCATCTTTCTTGATTCTACCCTAAAAAACTTTAAATGTCTTAGAATAGTTAATACTAATTTTGATCATTTTTTTAAATGGTAGTTGGTGAAATGCAAGTGGGCTTTACTTGACCTTAAATAGATTACTATATGTTGCTTGGTTTGTAGTTGTTTTCTTCTCTCTGGATAGAAGTGGAAATTAAGAGCTCAAAATTAAAAATGTGTCTTAATTACAATTCTATTGCTATGATGAAACCCTATCACCAAGGCAATCTACAGAAGGAAGTATTTAATGGAGTGGGGGGCTTGTTTAATTTCAGGGGATTATCTAGGAACATGATGACAGGGAGCACATTGGCAAGCAGGCATGTATGACACTGGAGAAGAAGTTGAGAGTTCACATCTGATCTGCAAGTTTCAGGCTGAGTGAGTGAGACTGGTTTGGTGTGGTCATACCTCTTCCAACCAAACCACACCACCTAATCTTTTACAAACAGTTCCACTAACTGGCATCTAATTATTCAAATATTTGAATCTTTGGGTGGTGGTCATTCTTATTCAAACCATCAGAGGTTATTCCTTAGGAATATGCTCAAATAAAACTTGAAACAACATCCCAAACACTGAATACATTTATTGCAACACAAGAAACATGACAAAGCAAAATATCATGACTCCTCCCCCAAAATTAAATTTCATCAACTTCTGGATTCAGAAATGCTGAAATGAGTAAAACACAAGATGAAGACCTAAAATTATATTGTAATAAATGATCAATGACCTCAGAGATAATTCAAACAAGCAGATGACTGAGTACAGAAATTAACATTTAATCCGAAGATGGAAGTGAATAACCTGGGAGGGGTATGGAGAAAGTCAGAAAAATAGAAGAGAAATTCAGCAAGGAACTTGAAATTTGAAAAAGAAAGTTATAAATTAAAATTTCAATAAATCAAGTAAAACCTTAGCTAAGAGACTTGACAGAGCAGAATAAGTACTATCAGAGACAGATGGCTAGGTTGAAGAAATATTGTGTTCAAGAACAAAAATGCAAAATAAAATGAGTACAGTCACAACATCCAAGAACTCTAAAATATAATCAGGAAACCTAAAAATTCCATAAAATTTTTCATATCAAAAAGTGTTCAAAATTAATAGCATAAAATTCTTTTCAGTAAAATTTGAGCTTAAAAAAACCTCACAAATTTAGAGAAAGAGCTAGACATTCAAATATGAGGAACATTTAAAACTCCAACTAGATATGACCAGAGAAGAACCTTTCAAAGAGTCAAACTGTCAAGCATACAAAGCAAGATCTCTATTTTAAAAGTTGAATGGAGAAAATTCTATCTTTCCTACAAAGGCAAACACGCCAAAATAAAATTCAGATCTCTCATCAACCGGCATCAAAGCCCAGAAAACATGGAACAATATATTTCAAGCACTGAAAATAAATAACTGCCAACCAAGATTGCTACATTCAGCTAAGCTATCTTTTAAAATTGACAGAGAAATCAGACATTTCAAGGCGAGTGTACACTAAGGCAGTTCATGACCTCCAATTCTGCACTCAGAAGACACTTAAAGAGTACTGTACACAAAAGATGAAGAAAGGCTGTCTCAATCCTTAGAGCACAGGAAAGACTAACTTTCAGGTTTGAAATAGCTGATCAAAAGATAACTGGAAAGGAAGCTCTCTTGTGGATGGAACCCATTGTACAACTAAACAGAAAATCTTTATACTATTAGGGAAGATAGTAATCAAAAAATAATGATTCAAATAAACAAAATAAAACTACCAAAAAGGTATAGGAATCTCTCAATAATACCTAGAAACAACTATCAATCAAATATTTGATTTGATTGTTCAAAATATTCAACTATTTTGAATCAAATATATTGATCAAATATTCCTAGAATCAAATAAAAATAATTTTACATTTATTAATACTGTTGGATATAGGTAAGGCAGTTTTAAGAGGAAATTTTACATAATGAGTGATTTGACACTAAAAATATTAAATAGAAACCCAAACGATGCTCTTCAAGGATGCAAAGAAGTAGGAACAAGTCAAAAGCCATTGGAATCAATGGAAATAAATAACAATGACCAGGACAAAAAATTAACAAAATGGAAACAGAAAGAACAGCACTTACAATCAATCAAATGGAGTGTTGATTCTTGGTGGGGGAGAGTAAAAAGAACTGGCCAACCACTAGCTAATCTAAGCAAAATAAGACAATAGTTAATAAAATAAGATACAAAAAAGGGGATGTTACACAGATTCAAGTAAAAAAATACAAGGTATGTTTAAAAAGTATATTTCAAAAGATGTAAAACCTAGATGTTTATAAATTCTTAAACTCATATAACTTACCAGATTTAAATCAAGAAGATAGAAACAATTTCAACAGACCAATAGCAAGCAATAAAATTAGAGCTGCAACATTCTACCTTCAGCGACTGCAACTCTGAAGAACAGATGGATTCATTGCTGAGCTACACCAAACCTTAAATACTCCTCAAACTGTTCCATAAAATACACAGTGGAGGAAAACAAGTAAACTCAATTAAACTCTTTCTATAAAGCCACCATTACCTTGTTATCCAAATATAATCTGTAATATAAATCCATACAACACTGTGTCTGAAAATGTCATGAGGTCTATTTCTTTGCAATCTAATAAAAACTGAAAGCTGCTAAATGATGAGCCTGCCGTACGTAGATTTACATTCATTGAGAGATATCTGTTCTGTCTTTTGATGGTGAGCTCCTGAGGGAAAGAATGATTTCAGTCATGGGCGTAAGAAGAGAATTTTGAATAATTTAGTCAACTTTGAGTCATAAATCTCTCAATTTACAGGTTTGGGAGGAATAAAATTTTCTAAGCCAACATCATACAGACTTCAAGTTACCTCATGGAAATCCATTTTCCTATCCATCCAAATAAACAAGCAAACAAACAAACTTGATGAACCTCAAACCCAGGTTGCATGAAGACACACATTTCCCAACCACTTACATATGGTATGGTATAATTCTGTAACCATGTTCTGGTTCTTGATAGGTATTAAAATTTATTGATCCTATATGTTTTAGTATCCATAAATTTGTCCCTCTGTGCCCAAAATCTTTTCTCAGCACAGTGGAAGACCACTGCCTCCTTGTGGCAAATGACATCAAAGAGCAAAAACAGAGCCCTCAGTCCCCAGTTTCCTGGGACCTGTATGCCAGCACCCCAGCTTGGCTCCTCTTGATGGGATCATCTAAAGTTTTGAGGTTTGTGACATTTTCAAGAATTCATTTGCTAACTACACCACTTTCCATTTTTATTATTGACTTACTAGTACCAAAACACTGAGAGAGAGAGAGACAGAGACAGAGATAGAGACAGACAGAGACACAGACAGAGATTGAATAATCACTAGAGAATGAAGTACCAAAACTCACCAACCTGTGAGTGCTTAGACCAGGGTGTTCTTAAACTTAAAACAAGCTTCCAGCCTCTGCCTCAGCCTCAGCCATGTTGAGGTTATAGAAATCCACCACCACATCCTCCTATATCAAAATATATTCACATCTTGAAGGATTTCCATCTCTAGGGCAGAGCATAGCAGCCCTCTTTACAGACCCAGCTCACCTGATTGCCATACGTGGACCAGACTCATCAAATTTCTTTCAGGCACAAGGAGATGAATTTGTCGACCTCCCTGGTACATTGCTCCAATCTGTTCCATCCCTAGTTTTTGTATGTTGACCTCTCCTCATGCCTGGGCATGAAAATGAGCTAATATCAAAATGTAGAATCATCACTCACATATTACTGTTTTTCTTTATGCATCTTCAGTACTGTGTCCATTTCTACATTGTTGGATTCCTAGCAGCAGCCTCTTGGGATGGAGCCATGTCTTGCATTCGTGCTAAAAAGCCAGTTGTAGGTAATAACTAATGAGCTTGCTGTTGTGTTGGAGCCTGAGATTTCTGAGTGGTGTCAAAGGAGAACCTGAGTTTTTATGCAAATCTTCTGCATACAGAAAGAGACCTGCTGCTTCTATGTTGTCATCTTATCTTCCAGCACAAGGCTTACATGAAGGGGAATGACTAAGGGAAAGTCAGAGCTGCTTCTCTAAGTGGATTCTGAAACCTCACCATATTACCTGTCCTATCTCTTTACCGCAAGTCTGGGCACCCACCTAGAAGAAAAGAAAAAGACATCTATCTCTGAGACAGGGCAGTGGAAATGGCAGTACCTGTTCCAGCCCACCACGGCCACCAGATATTGCCATTCCCAGTCCTAGGAAAAAGAGGATCTCAGAGAGTAACTGGTCTTCTTTTCACTTATATGTGAGGCTTTCTGGCGCTTCTCCTTCAAGACATTAAAATTCGCTTTACAGAAGTATTACCAAACTAAGAAAGGAAAGGGAACTTGTTTGGGAAAACAATTAGTGAATTTCTACTGTGCCTCTTACCCGTGTGGAGAATGACCCTAGCTACTCTGAATATTATCTACCTAAAGTAGCCCACAGTCAAAGAAGAAGATGTGTTAATGTCCCCAGTTCACAGTCAGCTTTAGTACATAGCTACCAAATATGAAAATTCACATTTAAACCAAGGTTTAAGCAATCTGCATAACCTCACCAATGTCTAGATTCAGCAGTTGACTATGTCTTCACTGTGTATTTAAGCTTGGGGGATGTTCACGCTTCTAGTAGAGTGTCGTAGCTCCCCAAGTCTGATTGGTTAACTCTGCGGAACACTTCCTAGATATCATGAGATGTAGCAAATTCAGAGGGAAAATATTGTAAATAATGACAGTATCTTTGTACACAGAGATAATCAGACAAAGAAACGTGAGATTTTTTGAGGCCAAAAATGAGCAAAATTACAAAAGTCTTGGTGGAAAATCTCAAGGACTCAATATTTTCTTTTAGGCTACAAGGCAGCATAACCATCTGCTTCAATATTTACCATGATTTCTTATCTTACAAGCGATTTACAATTCCCCTGTCCCATTTTCATTTCTGTTGCAGTCACTATACAACCTGACAAAAAGCAACTCAGGACAGAAAGGGTATTTTTGCTCACACATCTGGCCACAGTCCATCATCAAGTGGAGATCATGACAGGAACTTGAAGCAGCTAGCCACACCATCGTCAAGAGCAGAAAGTCATGAGTGTATCCATGCGTGCTTGTGCTTACCACCCCATCTGCGTTTGCATAGCTCAGGATCCCAGCCCTGGGAATGATATCACCCTTCTTTAGGCTGAACTTTCTCATATCGGTTGACATAATTAAGACAATCACCCACAGACATGCCCACAGGCCAATCTGATCTAGACTATCCCTCAGTGAGATTCTGTTCTGAGGTGATTGGGCTGTGGCTAGTGACTACCTGAAATTAGCTGTCACATCTAATGACTAGCTTTGGTATCATGACTATGAAATGCTCATGCATTTGAAGATTTGGTCTTCAGTCACTGACGCTGACTCGGAAGGTTGTGAACCGTTTGGGAAGTAGAACCTCAATGATGGAAGTAAATAACTAACTGGTGTCGTTTTTTAGGTTTGTAGTCCTTCCCACTTCCTGTTCAATGTCTCCTTCCTGATTGCAGATGCAGCATTACCAGCCTCCTGCTCTTTCCACCATGATGGATTACACACCCTAACAGCCTAAGCCAGAATAAACTCTTTCTCCTATCCATAGGAACCACACTCCCCGCTTCAACTAAAGAACACATCTCTCCTCTCATACCCCAAAATGACTTCTGTGGGACCTCAGCCCATCATGTCCTGTCTTAACCTGGTCTCTATAAATTATCTGCCAATGACAGATAGACAAGCACAAGACCACTGAAGTGTGTGGCAGTTCTGCAATCCTGGTAGTCAGTATGGAATATGCAGGGAGGGTAATGTTCCCAAGAAAAGATTAATCATTCTTATTCTTATGAAGACTTTAAATTCTAGGGAATAGACAGTTCTAAACAGTTATGGCTCTATAGCTTTAAACCATCTGATGATGTTCTAGTCTGTGGCTGGTCAAATAGATTTTTAGAACCTTTATTTCTTGAAGTACACAAATAATTAGTCTAAGAATATGTCAAATGAATGGGCTTTGTGGAATAGATGAGATCGTGTCTGTGAGTGTCTTAAAACTTTACAAGAACAGTGCAATACAGCGATGTTTCTGGAGCAAATGGGAATGGGCAACCCAGCTGGTGGTAAGCCCAGGAGCCTGGGTTGGAAAACCCTTCCATTTATAGTGGGTGGGAACCAGGCACAGTCTTATTAGCCAGTGCTAAAGACAAACTGGAGAGGGAGAATTTCTAAATGAGGGCCATGTGATGAGGACCAAGCTGTGCACCTATGACTAGATGACGCACATTTGCTCAAAGCCAGAGATGAAGGATTGCTTACTATGACGGTTGCTGTTCATTGCTGTCTTGGTTGGATTTGGAATTCCCCAGTGGCTTGATGCTGAGGTCACTTTCAGAGAGGTGTAACCGAGAACGGAAGACTCCCTCTGAATGTGGATAACAGCGACCCATGGTCAGGTCTCCCAGATTGGATAAAATGGAAGAAAAAAAAAAAGGAATGTCAGCACCCATTTCCCACTACATCCTGACTCCCGATGTCAGCAGTGAGCGTGAACAGCTGTGTCACATTCCCACAATGATGACTTTTCTATCGCTGTCACCATGCCTCCCCCACCATGACAGGTCACATCTCCCAAAGTGTGATAAGTCCTCCCAAAAGAATTCTTTCTGCCATAAGTTGTTTCTTATTAGGTCAACAGCAATTATAAAAGTAGGTAATCTACTTGCCATGTGATTGCAGACAAAAAAAGAAGAACACCATAAAGAGGGTATTATAGGTGAAATTGAGTTTAGTGGCAGAGCATTTATGTAGCATTTGTTAGACCCGGGTTCAAATCCCACCTGGCGAAGAGAAAAGGTGGGGCTTAATTTGGGACTCACATATTGTCATACAAAACTAAACTTTAACTATGGGTTCATATACAAAGTTACCTGAAGAATAGGAATCAGATAATAACAAGTTTAAGTAGGAACCACAGACTTGAGTCAGTATAAATCCAGAGACTGTGAACAACATGCTTTTCCAGGAAACTTAAAACTGATGAGGGCAATGGGACAAGTATGCAAATAGCTTTTGTGTGGAGCAAGGGGAAAACAAAAGATTCAAAGAGCTCCAAGGTGTGGGGTGAGAAATTCATTTTCGTGGGTTGAAAAGTGATCCACAAGTGTTTACAAATGAAAGCACATATCTTAGAATCAGACAGGTGTGGCTGAGATGAGAAGTGGTCTTTCAAGGAAGAGAAAAACTACTGGGGAAAAAAACCATCAAAATTCAGATCTAAAGAGAGGAAGCAGCTTGGCCAGTCTGGAGACATGTAAAGACAGATCCGAGAAAGACTCTCTAAGAGCAAACCTTGAAAACTGGGTTCTGAATGTGACCTAGAGTTTGGCAGATGCTTGTCCTTGAACGTCAACGAGCAGACAAATCATAAACTCAATTCTTCCCTATGCAAAGTATATTGTTAGTTTTCTAATACTTCTACTGCAATTACAGTCATAAACCCTATAACAAAATCTCAGACAATGATGTCCTGGGTACCCAATGGGGGTTCTGAAACATACTAGATCTGAAAAAAATCCTATTGCCTAGAACTTTTGCTGTACTCTTTATGTTTAGATGCGTTTGAACACACAATTACTTAGTATTATGTTATAGCTGTCTACAGCATCCATAGTAACACAATGTGCAAGTCTGTAACTTAGGTGTGTAGGAGGCTTTTTAACTTGGGTTTACATGAGTGCATTCTCTCTTTCCACAAAACTTCCAAGAAAGCATTCCTTAGAATGTATCTTCAGTGCTAAAAAATGTTCTTGTTAATCATTGCTTAGGGTAGCTGTGTTGGCTAGAATGAGATTGACCCCAATATTTGAATACTTACTTGGTTTCTGGGACTACCAGGTGAGGCCTTGTTTAAAGAGGTGTGTCCACTAGGGGGCAAGCTTTGAAGTTTCAAAAGACCCATGCTAATCCTAGTTAGCTATCTCTAACTTCTGTCTATGGATCAAGACTTAAGTTTTCAGCGACTGCTCTGGTGCCATATTTGACTCCCTGCCTACTAGATTCTTGCAACTTTTACAAAGTTCTCTTTCTATTCTATACACTTCCTAATGTCTACCTTCAAATCATTCATTGATTAAATTGAGTTTCTTCTTACAGACAGCTCCTTTTACCTCTACAAGGATAGGTATGCTTTGAATGACCCCTTGTTACAAGTACAATACTCTTCTATGATGATAATGAACTAAACCTCTGAACTGTAAGTGAGCCATCATAATTAGATGTTTTTCCTTTATAAGGGTTGTCTAGGTTAACCAGGTGGTGGTGGTGTACCCCTTTAATCCTAGCAGAGGCATGTGGATCTTTGTGCTTTCAAGGCCTGCTTGATTTACAGAGCGAGTTCCAGGGTAGCCAGGGCTACACAGAGAAACCTCGCCTCAAAAATCTAAAAGAGAGAGAGAGAGCATTTCTGTGGTCATGGTGGTCATGTGATCAACGTGATCATAGTTTCTCTTCAAAGCAATAAAAACTCTAAGACGAATGTAGATCCATAGTGATGTTGACAGAAACAATATCAAGGGAAAATTTTCTGACTACCCAATTATTAAAGGACAGTTGAACAACAAGAACTTGAACACAGGTAAGCTTTGATTTCACTCAGCTTGCTTTGTGATTTCAAAGGGGTAAGGGATTCCTAGGGACAGACCTCTGGATGGACTTTTCAGAAATTCTGTGAAGGTCTGTGCTAGTTAGTGGTACTTCATGTGTCTTGCAGGATTTAAGCACAAACACAGTTGTTTTCCTTTTGGGCTCCCAGTAGACTGTACAGATATTTTTCCACAACCCTTAGCTGTGCTGGAGTTTAGAGAGCTACAAAGAAAAGCTTGTAATGGATTTTCTTCCCCATCTTTTAGTTTTTATGTGCCCTTAAGTACCAAAATAAGGGTGCTATTTTAAGGTGATTTGTTCAAAAGGAGGAACTTGTGTCCATGTGCTGGGCCTTTGACATTTATACGTGAAGGTTTTGTGTGTAGTCAGTTGGCGGTAAGTGTGTTCAAGACTCATTTGTATCCATTACTTCTTTAACCTGTTCCAAAGCTAAGGCGACTTCTGATTGTGCATCTCCCTCACTGCAATGTGTGCAATGGAGAAAAAGAGAGACAAGACCCACATCTTTGAGTCAAAGGCAGCCAAGAGTGGTGCTAATGAGGGAAAACACATATTGTCAGGCTGGGGCTTTCAAAGAGAAAACAATGAATCCCTCTTTGTTCCTCTCCACTTTTTGCTTCAACTAATTGGCCCATTTCTCAGCTACAATCTCTCAGAAGATGGATTTTTTTCTTCCCTCTTTGTAAAATAACCCAAAATCTATTTTTCTTTTATGCCCATTAGAAGCAGCTCTTCACTAATTGTACCGATAAATGAGTAGTTAGACCATTATGTTAAGAAGGAAGCTTGCCTTTTTTTTCTTTCTCACAGCATTTTTGTGGAAGACTTATTTGCTCTCTGTTTCCCTTTAAGAAATGAAGCAATGTTTAGAACCTTGCACATTTCAAGCCAAAGCTTGCAAAATGAAAGAAAAAAATATTTTAAAAGCTTAGCATTTAAGGTCCATATGGTCTCTATTCATAGTGAAGAATTAACGCAGAGCTGGCAACCATGCTATGGAAGCAGGCGTGCCCAGCTTCCGAGACTGCTGATAGATTTCTGATGACAGGGCGAGCTTTGCAGCTTGGATGTTTCATAGCTAGAAAGATGGTAGATGATGGAAAGCCGAGCTGAGTGCTGAAGGTATTCAGGTGGTCTCAGCCATTTACAAAGATGCTCAGGAAATTCTCAAAGAAGAAATAAAATAATGTATTTTTAAAAGACGGGTACCCATGTATCACAGAGTAAAGTAAGGAATGTGGAAGCCATCAGAAAAATCCACGTCCACCCACTCAACCATCATTCTAGTCTCGTGGTTGTTTCATGCTTTGTTTTCCGTTGTTTGCTGGTTGTTAGTAATTTTCAACACAGCAGCTTGTATTTTCTGCCAGCCATAATGATTTTCACTCTATCTCCGGGCTAATGCTTTCACTTAAAAATATCACGTCACCAAAACTCACCTTGATCCCTACAATGCAGGGAATTTAACCAGACCTAACAGCCTCAAGTGTTTTTCAAGTGAGAACTGAGCAATCTCATAGTCAAGATTACATCCTCAAGGAAGAAAATTAAAAGTGAAATAATCTTTACTGCAAAACAATACCTGGTGTTTCCGATGTACCTGTAATTGCTTAAGAGACTGAAGACAACTGCTAGCCAATTATTTTGCCTGGCTGTGTTGAGTTAAAGAAACGTGTAGAAACATGGAGTTACTCTGTGATACACTACAATGTGGGAAACATGGAAGCGTAAGGCTGAAGGTTACTGTGTTTCTACTAGGCACAGGTAGATTTTGACCAAAATGAGAGCACAGCAAGACAGCATTTACAGGCACATGGATAGTAGGGAGAAGGATGATGATGTTTGCTTCTTCTGTTAGCCCCGATCTAACAGTAATGACTGCACCTCATCTTTCATACAAAAAGGAATTCCTCAGAGACTTCAACTGTCATCTTTACTTACTATACTCATCCGGGTTCCTGTTCGCTGTCCATAAAACCAAGAAGCAAATGCAGACTTGTTTCTTCTCCGATGTATACTATAGGGAAAAGCTCCTGTGTAGGGTGAAGCAGTTTGAGAAACAGGCAGATAAGGCATATACTCCTGAAGTACCTTCAAGGGTCTTCTGAGAACTTGATTTGCCAATAGTGGTGGAGGCAGGGGGATCTCTCACATGCTGTTCCTCAGAACATCACCCCTGCATTTAAACCATTTCCTCTTGAATCTAAACTTAGCTAGAACATTCAAGCTGTGTATGTATTCATTGTTGTTTCCAACAGACTGCCTACATGGTTCGTGTTCTACTACCCCATGACACATAGAGCAGTGACGCAAACCCCTGGGTTCTTTTTTCTTTAACTGCTTTAAAAATGACTGAAAATTTAATATCTATAACAATATTCCCAGGGTTAGAGAGATCACGCAGCAGTTAAGGGCAGCTCCTCTTATTTCAGAAGACCCAAGTTCTAAACCTAGCACACAAGGTTGGCAGCTTGCACCTACCTGTAGCCCCAGTTCCAGGTGATCCGATGCCCTCTTTCAGTCTCTGCAGGGACATGCCCACACTGGGATCCCAGACATACATAGAAAGAAAACCAAATTAAAATTTAATAAGCAATACTCAGCTATTATCATGACTCTAGCATTGATGTAGAAGCGGTTGATTTTCAGCACATCTGTTTTCCTTGAAGGACTGATGATGACAAATCTACTGCTGAATTCATGGCAAAATCCTTGGCAAAATCTGATTCTCCATGGTGGCAGGACTACCATCTTTGTTTACTCAGTATTCATGACTTGGGTTCTTTCCCAACTCCCAGAATTTATCTGATTTCTTGGTCTATGTTTCCCTCAGTCTAAACCACAGTGACTGGGCAGATCTTTCTCCTTCCCTTTCTAGCCTATATTTCCTGCCACAATGCTTCTCCACTCCTCGGGGAGAGGCAAGGATGTTCCTCTGCACTGAAGGCCAATTTAAGTAGATTGAACTCACCCATATAGACCAGGATAATCTATGTGAATGAAGATCTGGAAGTCGAATTTTCATTCCGACAACTTGAGTAGCTTATTTAGTAACCTGTCTACAAAACCAAGGGGTTGAGATATGGACAACCCTACCTTGGCCCCTCTCATAAAAGTCAGACAATGGAAACATCCAAGTTCATAAATCTTGCTGGAATTACTAAAAAGGGAGATTGGTAACGTGTGCAATTTTCCTATGGGACTCTTTCAAGTTCACAACAGGCTTTGGCAAATTTTAATAAAAATATGCTTGAAAAGCATCTATCTTGAAGGTGGCCACAGAGTCAGTTTCGAGGCTGTTTGGATTTCTTTACCCTATTCTTACAGTTGGCCTTCCCAGAGAGAGCACCGTGGTGTGCCTTTGAAGTTATCAAATTGATCCTACAAGCTGTGCTCACAAGTCAGCTTCAAGAATGTGTTGGTTTGAAGTTCACAAAAGTCTGTAGCAGATTTAAGCACAGCACTGAATTACTGTAAGCCCTATCAATTATTGAATCAGGAATAGCTCCCCACCAGGATCTGACAATTCAGTGTGTGTGTGTGTGTGTGTGTGTGTGTGTGTGTGTGTGTGTGTAAATGACAGTTGGATGCAGTGTTAAGCTTAATGGCATTAGGGATCAAGTTGCTACCAAGGGTCACTGGCTTCTTGCCAAATAACCCATCATCATCCTCATGTTCCCTAGTAATCAAATATATCAACTGAGTATCTGAAATGCTTGAGACACTGCATTTCAACAGATTTTTATAGGTAGAATATTTATTTTTGTATCATTATTATTTTATATACAATTGTAAGGAGGTTGCTTGCAGACTGGAACCAGACCTAAATATGAAATGAATTCATATTTTCTATGTGCCAGAAATTCATAGCCTGAAGATAACCTCATGCGGTATTTGTAACACACAGGTACTTGATTTCTACATTTTTCAAGTAATTTCAGATTTTGGAGGTGCTAAGACTTCTGTTTTTCAGATTAGAGTATTTTTTAAATTTGCTCTTCATCCTCAGTATGTTTGAGAGCAGTTTCAGAGTGTCACGTTTTGGGTGTTATCCTGCCAAAATTTTACTTGATTCTCAGCCTGTAATTTAGAGAAACACAACCACACAAATACATGAAGTCTTTGAAGTAAACAAATCCATAGTTATCAATTTTTCATGCAAAATCTTCACCTATAAATAATGCTGAATTTGGTTTAGATGTCCACATAAAATTACAAATGCTTGCTCCAAACTCTTTCTCTCCATCTCCATCATCTCCGCCAGATCTCAGTACACCATACCCACTCAGTGTCCGTTAGGTGGATAAATGAGAGAGTATAGATTATGCTGAAGTTGAATGTGTGCATGCTTTTAGCCCCTCGACAGCATTATAAATTTATAATATACCTTAAATTTATAGTATACCTTAAACAGCATGGAGAAAATTGAGATAAGGAATTCTTTCATTTGGCCAGTAGCAGAATCATTCCTAATACGCAGTGAAGCTATGTGAGATACAGAAGATGATTTGGATTCATAGTACAGCCTTATTGCAGACATCCAATCAAGCGTTAGCAAACGAAATGAAGCCTATTTAAAGTTTAACCAAACATGACTGCTGTTCTGGGATCTGGGAACAGAAAGAATGATCAGAATGACTGAAGAAAACCCAATCAAACTAGTAGTCTATCAGGAAAACAATAAAGGAGCAATACTCATGAAGTATGTTAGTACTAAAGAAATGGGTGTGACGATATGGTCAGTCCTCACAGTTGCTTTCTATGCCTATAGCAGCTATAAATTAACTAGCATATTTTTTAAAAATTTAAAAGTAAATATTATAAATATTGATCTAGAATCCTTATTTTATTATCAAGATTATGAAATAAAATTAAGTTGAAGATTTTACTGATTGTTTTCACTTTAGTAATGGTCTAGGAATAGTTTATGAACCATTTTTCTAAACATTTAACTGGCTATGAGGGCCTTTTTCTGTAATCTCATCAGCATGGAGGCCAAAAAAGGACTCCTGAAAGGTCTACATGCACTTCAGCTACATAGATATTCCTAGTTCAGCATGGAAGATAGAGGGAGACCCTCCATAAAAGGGAGGACAGGAGACATACGCAAATTTGAAAATCCACTTTTCTGAGAACACCAAAATGTATTCATGGCCAGAACAGATTTGATTAGGCAGCAATTAAAGTCTGAAGTTAGCACCAGAGACGTTTCCACTCATTCATGCCTTCCTGGATTTGCATCGCCTGCTATGTGTGAGTTGGTAAGTAAGCGCGGCTAATGCTACATTGGAAAAAGTGGAGACTGCCTCACGCTCCTTCAGTTATGCACCGCCAAGTTATACTAGGGCAAGCGTTACATTCCTCTCAAAAACCCACTGCTGGCAGACCTTGCCATTTAATTCTTCCAGAACTAATTGAATTCTAGATATAACCAAACTCAAACTACCAGTTTTAGATGATTAAAACTATCAACATCCCTTTTTAAGGAACTGAAAATATATCACAAACCTTCATTAGACTTGTAGCCTAAGTCCAAACTGCAGAATCTGGGTCTTTCAACCACAGAAAGAAGACATCACTTCATTCATAAACCACACTAGAGACAGATGCTTCTGTCTTTCTTTATACAGTCAACATGTTCGTCTGAACATGAAGACATTACACTCAGCCCCTGGAAAGGCCCGTGGAGATGAATTACACACAGGCCATGGAAGGCCTCTTCATAAGCAGGTGTTACAAAGTTTGGATGGACTATATCCAGATCTTTGAGAAAAGTCTGTTTCTGCATTAGTCATGGTCTGACTGAGAATGTCTGAAATCTCACGGGGAAAGCGGCTCTCCCCAGCTTCGGACATGCTCAGTGTCTGGATGGCTCACAAAAGATCTGATAAGCATCTAGCCATCTGGGTTCGGGTCCCAGCCAGACTTCTGAAGCTCCCGAGGTGCGTGCATCCGTGTTCATTATATTGTAAACAAGTGCGGATGAAAGAGGCATGTAAACCATTGTAAGAGAATGTCTTGGCACCTATGATCAATCGCAAACTAATGGGGGAGTTTCCTTCTCTGGACAAATGTGGACTGTGCTTTTGGTCCAACTGTCATGCTGAAGCCAAGAATCTAAAGTGATTCCTAGTCTTCTCATTCGAAAAGGAGATGTGAGCCAAGAAACACAGGCCAGGCACCTATCCTTGATTGTCCGCGTTTTTCTGGCAGCCAGATTTGAAATCAATTTTCTCTCCTTTACAGTAAACATACAAGAAAGGGCACGCATGGAAGTGAACTTGAGTTCACCTTCTCTCTCAGTCACGGGAGACTATTATCTTGCCTCATTAGTGCTATTAAATTGTAGCCACAAATTCTGTCCCCAAGGCTCTGAAATTATCATTTACATCCGGGGAGATAATCACAGTATCTTGTCAGTAGTCATAGCAGAATACAAGGCACAAATTTGGGGATTCTCTGGGAAAATACGGTAAAAAGAGATGTGTTGGCCTGTATCCCACAAACACATGGACAGAGAGCTATGTATGGGACCAGAGTCACTCACTAATGTATCTAAGGGTGACTGTCACTGTTGCCTAGAAAAGAAAAAAAAAGTTCTTTTCTTCTCATTTTCTCTACACACGATACGTATTTGATTTCTATGATATCCCGTGTTTTAATTTTTATAAGCTGCTTGGTGCTAGTGTAAATCTTAATCCTTTCAAAAGAAATCCCTAACCTGCTTATTCTCCTCAGTGGCCCAAGTGAATAATAATAGAACATCCAAACAGAACTGCCCCTATGTGTGTTTGCTCCCCAGACCCATCATTCCCACTCACTCTTGATTTTCACCTCCCAGGTCACAAGGCCCCACCCAGTGGAGGAAGAGGAAGGAGTTAGGTCTGAGAACAGCAGAGAGGTAACGAGATCAATGTTGTTTCCCCAGTGAGTCAAGAAAAGCAAAGTCGATGAGAAAAGAAGTCGAAGCTAGAAGAGTGTCTGTTTCTGCGTCTCTGCAAAGCTTCTTAGTGTAGGGATTCTGTCGAGAAAAGCAGGAAGCGTGCAAACGAGTAAGCCCCACCGGCTAGCCATCCTTGCTGGTTCACACACAAGTAGGACAAGAAGCAGAAACACAAAATTCTGCTCCTGAACGGCCTCATTGAGAAAGACTGTCAAGATGATCTCCGTTGTGGCGACTTGGAGAGGAAGTTGGAAGGAAGCTCTTGATGCTCAGACGCAGCTGAGGGTTGAGTAAGGTCATCCCCTGGGAAATGAGACAGTGTCTTAGCTTTTGGTATTAGACATGAGCCTCTGCTTCTCCACACGTCTCCGGCCTGGACCAGAAACTGACATTCCTCCACATAGCATTTCTCAGAATTATCTGGAATGTTTGTTTAATATAATGATTCCTGGAACCTATTTAACTGGAATGGGCATCTGGGGATACTTATTATTTCTTAATTATCTCATGATAGTCTCATAGGCATGAAAATTCAAGAATGACTACCTACAGTACTGTTTGTTTTGATTGTCTGAATGCAGAAATGCATATCTTATTTGGGCAAAAAATAGTCTTGAATCTTCTATCAAAGCCTTAATTTGATTGGCTTGCAATCTTTGTGAAGGAATACATTGAACTTCGGTTGGTATGGGAGGAATGAGAATGCCTGGGACAACTCCAGGTATGCAGGGTTGCAGGGGGAGTCTCAAAAGGAATCATATTCTCAGCACTCCTGCAGTGTGCTAAAAGGGGGAGCATCCTAACATAAAGTCAACAAAGGGAAAGGACAGGTTCGATAGATAGCAGGGTTCACAGCTTCATCATCTTACGACAAAACATTTCACAATCAAATGTTCTCAAACTTCTTGCTCCTTTTTGCCTGTCCCCATAGCCCAAAGGCCAGGCCTTAGCACTCCTGCCTCCCACGTTACATCTATAGATATAAAGATTGGGCAGTTTGGAAGGCTAGGAGTATATCCTGGTGCTAGATCACCACCTAGGCATTTGACTTGATCTTCAATAACATACACAACAGAAGAAGGAAGGAAGATAGGAAAGATAGGAAAAAAGAAAAGAATAAAGGAAGGAAGGAAGAAAAGAAGGAAGGAAGGAAGGAAGGAAGGAAGGAAGGAAGGAAGGAAGGAAGGAAAGAAGATAGCAGGCATTTTCAATGATTTACCTGTATCTGCTGCAGTCCTAAGGAAATACGTTGCTACAATATCAGGATGCAGCTAAAATTCCAGATTTCCTTTTCCCTTCCAAATTCTGTCAGTTCTTTGTAATATCAATGACCAGTTTTCATCAGCCAATTTTCACTTCTCTTACATTCCCCTCCAAGAACTAGCACTAACATCTCAATTTGAGGCTGTTTAGTCTTAACACATTTCCATCATAATGCTAATGCTAATTATGATGATCATAACAATAATAGCTGCCATTTATTGAGTGATTAAATTGCTAGGCCCAGAATAAGATGTTTTAAAATAAACTATCTAATTTAATTCTCACAACAATTCTGGTTAATGTTTAGTATTGCATGTATCTTAAGGATAAAGGAAAAGAAACAGAACAAACAAACTTATTTAGGCTTAAGAGGTACACCTGCCATTGGAGACTCAGTCCACATGAATTAAAAGTCTGTGCTCATGACCACAATGGTATCTCATTGTGCTTGGTAGTTTTCTCTCAAATTGAAATAGGCTCGAGTAATCTGATAGAGGGACCCTCAACTGAGAAATTGCCTTCATAAAATGCAGCTATAAAACTGGGAGGGGTGGCACATGCCTTTAATCCCAACACTCTGGAGGCAGAGGCAGGCAAATCTCTGAGTCAAAGGCTAGCTTGGTCTACAGAGCGTGTTCCAGGACAGCCAGGACTACCAAATGAAACCCTGTCTTGAAAAACAAAACAAAGAAAAGAAAAGAAAACAAACAAAAAAGATTCAGCTGTAAGACATTTTCTTAATTAGTGATTGATGGAGGTGTGCCCAACTCACTGTGTGGGGTCCCATCCCTGGTCTTATGGTCCTGAAGTCCATAAGAAACCAGGATGAGCAATCCATAAGGAATAAGCCAGTAGGCAGCATTTCTCCATAGTCTCTGAATCAGCAACTGCTTGAGTTCCTGTCCTGGCTTCTTTAAGATGAACTGTCATATGCAAGCATAAGTTGAATTAACCCTTTCGTCCCCAAGTTGCTTTGCTCATGGTGCTTCATCACAGCAATGGTAGCCCTAACTAGGATACTCACCTTTCTTCCTGTTAGACTTCCTTCCTGAAGATCATGCAATTGACTCAGTTACATTCAGAGAAAGAGATTTCCCCCCCTTAATTTGGGCCATAAAATATACCTCTGGAGCGTATTAGTATGAATGATGTAGTCGTGGTGGGAAACAAGTATTGTACAATAAAAATTATGAATAAATTACAATTTAGTGGCCAACTGTTTGCATTTCACAAGTGAAGCTCTGAGTCCTACCAATGCATGCATTGTTTGGAGATGAGGGACACAGGATGAGATGAACTAGGTCATAGGCTAGCAACTGATATATAGAAAAGGCAGAGCAGTGAATCACTTCCTGAGTGTAAAACTCATCGTCTTCCCCTGTTCACGCAGTATGGACTAAGCTCTTTATTGGTAATGAGGTCCTGAGTATGCGTATCAGAAGGGGTGGCGGCAATGCCAACTAACTATGGACAAAGCCCTTGCTCCTGATAGCTAGGTCGATGTGATAGGAAGATTAATGATGGCAAAACAAGAGCTGTTCATCTTGTGTTTTGTCCCTTCTGAGTGCATCAGGACAGAGATTAAGTGTACCTGTCAACTGAGGTGTGTAAGAGGTGGGGACTGGGCTAAGTAAAGGATGGAGCCCGATAATCGGTGCATCAAAAAAGAGATCAAATGGGTTCTCTTCACGGAAAGTTGGATATGTTGTTTATCCAGTCTTGCCTTTGGAGTACAAAACATCTCTGCAGAATGCTGGATAATTTCTGAGTTATCTGTAGTAACGGTTCCCTTTAAATCTGAGTAGCATTCTTATGCTTCTGAATTATAGCTAGCAAGAAATTATCAATAGATAGAATGACAGAACTTTTCTTAAAGACAGGTAACTTCCATCTTTTAAAAAGAAATAGCTTTCTTATTCTCTCCGACTGCTACGTGAATAGTAATAAAACATTTGAACCCAACTGCTTTTCTATGTTGTTCCACAGATATCCATAGAGGTACCTTTGCATCTCAACCTGTTGAATTGCCTTCTATCTCTCTTCCTCCCTCTTTCTCCTTTCGTTCACTCCTCCCCAACCCCTCTCAATGGATATGTCAAAAACAGCCCCTTGATATTTGTCTATTAGCAACTGAATGATTATTCAAATAAAAACCTCCAGCTTCTTGTTCCCTGATACCTTGTGACAGTCATCTTACTCCAGCTCCCGCTGTTGCCGGAAAAGACTTTTAAGAAAAGAACTACTGATTTATGAGTATAGGGCTCACGTTCAGGGCAGTCAAGGTAGATGTCATTGTCGATGACTGAAAAAATAGTGGCCTTTGAAATAATTGTTTTAACTACAACTAAGGATGAGTGGGAACTTGGCTGGAGGAGCGACAGCAGTTATTCGACAGTCAGAAGCTCTCCAGCTTCAGCTGGTTATTTTACAACTAATGTTAATACTCTCAGGGAATATGCCGTTGCCTGGAAACAGAACCCCTTCACTGAATTCATTAATATTCATCTGGCATGCTTTTATGAGCTATATTATATGAATTTTCTCCTCTGATCCTAATTAACAGGTAAATATCATCAAATGAAACATTTTCAAGAGTTTATGGAGCTGAGTTTGAATTTTCAGGTTTTTTTTCCCTCATATTACAACTTCCTTATAACAGGGTTGTTTTTCTATGCTGGTTTTTTATGCTCATTCAAAGAATAAATTTAATTTTAAAACTTTACAAAGAGAGAGAGAGAGAGAGAGAGAGAGAGAGAGAGAGAGAGAGAGAGAGAGACTATCATAAGATATATTCCTGGAAGAAAGGGGTGGATCAGGATAATGATCCTTGATATGGAGAGGATCATAGAGGGTAAAGTTTACTAATTTGATATCATTGTTGGTATTTATTTTAGCTCTATAGAAATAAGCCTAGCATTCTGATCAGAGATGAAGTGGGATTATGACCCAAAAGAAATGCATTAGCAGTATGCATGTGTTTTTTGTTTTGTTTTGTACAGGATATCAGGTAGGCAAGAATACACAAGTAGAAGATGTTGATAATTCTTAGGCAGCTGCACTTGACAGTTAACCTTTATTATCTTTTCCTTCAAAGTTATCCTTCAGATGACATTGTAGGCTGAACTATAGATGCCAAAATGATATACTGAGGACCTAAACTCTGGGACCTGTGAATCTGAGATGATTTGGAAATGATGTCCTTGCAGTAGGGAATCCATTGTAACTGAAGTCATTAGAATAGCAATAGAACTTAACCCAGTGTGATGGTCCTCATAAAAACAGAAGAGACATAGACAGGCACGAAGAAGTACAAGCTTCACAATAGTGGATATTCAGTCCAAGAAATCTGATCAATGGGCAGCCCCGAAAGTTAAGAGAGAGGCATATGTCAGATTCTTCCCTGAAGATATCGCTGTTTTATTTCTGTGTGTGTGTGTGTATGTGTGTGTTTGCGTGTGTGTGTGAGTGTGTGTGCACATGCATTTATAACATATACAGTACGAGTAGGTGCCCAAAGAGTGTGTCCAGATCTCCTTGTGCTGAGCTATTGGACTGGAAGCTAAAGGCAGGCCCTTTAGAAGAGCAGGAAGAGCTCTTAACCGCTGAGATCTCTCTCCTGCCCATCTCATCCACCTAGACTCTAGGGTGCAGCCCCTGCACAGAAGGTGGGGTTCACCTGCTACTTAGATTTCAGTATTTTATCTACCACAATTGGGAAAGAGTACATTTCTTGATTTTTTTTCCTATCCTGCCTATAAAAATTTGTTGTGATATCTATAAAAACAAATACAGGTAGAAAATCACTTTCAAGCGACTTAAACATTTACTTTATTGGGACTGAAACAATCATGTTATAAAGAAGGTTTTGAACAGCAGGATCTGGGACTATGATTTCTAATTCCAGAAGAGAAAAATAGATGGTCTGTCTAATTTTAAGACCTTTCTGATGAATCCAATCAACAGAAGATATACTAAATCTTGTTTCTGAAAGATACATTTAGGATGATTTAGTCTTTATAAATATAATCCTCAAGCAATAAAATCAGTTAGAAAATTTAAAAAAAACTGTATTGGCTAAGAAATGATCCTTATTTTATTTCTTGTTTTACAGTAAGATTTTGGCTGTGGGGATGTTATTCATCAATTAATTTGCTCTTTCATTTTAAGATTCATTAATAAACCATATTTGTGAATCACATATGATATCTTATGGATGCTCCCTTCTTCTTCTCTGTCCTCTTAACTTGTGGTTTTGCAAACACAGCAGTTTGTCTGGTCCCAGAGCATCAAGACAGTCATTTGCCAGAAACTTAGAACACTGTCTTTTAACAGGACATTTTTATTAGGAATGTTTTCTAGCGTGAGCTCTCTGCCGACGCATAATCCCAATCAAGCCAAATCAAAACAAGCCAAATTAAGAAATAGCCAGGTTTCATGGGAGTTCTGTGCTCTCCGGTGGACTCAGGGGCCGCGAGCACTACCACCAAGAGGAAGGAAAAGAGACCACATGTTCCTCTTTTGGGAGTTCATTTAAATACTCTGTGGGAGTGGTCCTGGTCCCCCTCCTAGGGAGGGGTCAGGACCTGGCCTGCTGGGATTTGGAATCCAGACCAATATAATTCTCAGGCCTGGGGGCTGCAATAGATGCAAGGGGCTGGGGCCTATGCTCCTAACTTAACAATTATTTTTTTAAAAAAGAAACAGGTCTTATTCATTCAACTATTATATTTTTATTATGCTTACATTAATTAAATATGCTAGTATTTCAAAAAAAATTAATCTCCACATGAAACTAGCAAGGCCTCAAAATTTTGAATCAACTTGAAATTTGTACCCAGTGTTCCTCTGTCAGTTCTCCATGAACTTCTACTCTGTTTGGCTGTGGAAATAAAACGTATTATATTGTAAAAGAAGCTGGAGATTTTGAATTAGCCTCACGCTAATGGTCTTACAATACACTCAGCTCTTCCCTCAATGCTAAACAATTGTATAAAATTTGAACAACAACTTTGTAAAAATTATTATGCAAATGTCACATATGAGGTAGTTAAAGCAAGATTATGCTGTAACAATCCAAGTCAATAATACAAATGCAAGTTATGTCATTAATAAATTTCCTGTGAAGAGATAATCATATATATTCAATTTTTCTTAAATTATTTTCAAAATAGGAGAACAATGAAATAACTAATTGTGACAGGCTTTGAGGACACGATCTACAACAATCATTGTAAATGCAATGTTTCTTTCAAATCTTATTAACTTTGTATTTAATGAAAAGACATTTGATTGCATAATACATCCATTTTATTACAAAAGTAACTGTAATGTATAACTGAGGAGCTAAAATTATTGAGTACGGAGGGATGAAGTAGAGTTGCTAATATACACTTCTGGATGTCACTCTTTGGTGAATAGTGAGAGAATGTAATAGTCAAACATTGCATAGCAGCACTTCAGTCAATGAAGGATCTCTATATTATAGTGATCCCACAGTATTAGAATAGACCTGAAATATTTCTACCATCTAGTGATGCAGTAGCCATGGTAACAGGGAGCACAGTACTTGTGTGTTTGTGGTAATGCTGATGTAAACAAATACTGCATTGCAGATGCATCATTGTGTAGTGCATGGTTTATGTGAACAATCTGACACTCAGTAAACAGCCTGTTACTAGATTATATATTTTCTACACTCTACTTTTCACCATTATTTTAGAGTGCAAATCTTGTAATTATTTTTTAAAGATTTACTCTCCTGCATTTTCATCTATTTTTGTCGATGGGAGCCTCATATATCCTATTTACTGTATCCCTCGATAGTATCTCATGAAGACATATGAATTGATTGACCTCTACCATCTAAGCCTGGAAAGTGGCAAAAATCACTGGGGAGTTTATTCCTTGGAACTTATAACAATTGCTAAGGAACAAATGCACAACTATTTTACTTCGTAGTTCCCTGAGGTATTCAGGGCCATTTGACTATTGCTTTAGTAAATGTGTTTGGCATCACTCTGGGTCAAATAAAGAAAGTTCCCTGATAAGTGCCCACCTATTTCTAAATTCATAATGGTGCCCATGGATTCAAGTTGTCCTCTGAAGCTGAAACATCAAAAAAAAAAAAAAAAGAGAAAACGGTCTCTAATTAGAATTTAGGTGGCTATGTCTAGAGGGTATAGATTTTGGACGACTTAAAAAATGAACCATATCATAATATTATGGCTTGTTATTCTAAGCTAAGCACAAGCTAACTTGTTCAACCAAATAGTCCATGGTCCTGGCTTATCTTCAAGTCTCATGATCTACAGAACTACAGAACATATATATATATATATATATATATATATATATATATATATATATATATAGTCAAGCCTTTCCCACCCTTTCCCATTCCATCTTAACAGAAAAGAAAGAGGAAAGTAGAAAGCTCAACATAGGCCTTGCGTGCCCAGAATGTGGGTACATCTCACTAAATCACAAGATCCTTATCAACTGCACAGCGTGTGGGAGACCAAAATGCTGTGCACTGGGAGCCATTTATCTGTCTCATTCTGTTCTTCGTTGCTGTTGTTGAAATGCACCAACCGATTAATGCATTTTAGAGGAGAATTCTTCATGTCACATTGGAATATTGGAAACAAAAGGGCCAGTTCATTGTGGCTTATAAGTTTGAAACAACCTAAGCAAACTGAAATTTCCAGGAAAAAGCAAAACATGATGCTGTGATAGTGTGTAGTGGAAGTCTTTTATTTAGAGTTGGTTGGGCAATATGTCCTCAGTGATCCAAGATTTTCATACTTAAATAACTATGGATTTTACTTTAACTTTTAATGATTTACTAACATCATAGTTTCAGGACCCTCATAATAAAAAGACTCTGGGGCTCATCTGAAGCAGGCAATTTGCTGCATAATTTCTTATGTGGCTTGATTTCTTGAACATCTTCTCTTCTATATTTATTCCCATGGAATCATGACCCTTCAATCTCTGTGTTCCATCCATCTCACATATCAACTTAGAGCAACAAGTTGCTGCCTTTAACCCCTGGTTAGACAGCATCTATGTCTCTGTTCCACAGCAAAGAAGCTAACTGAAAAGAGATGATTGGACATCATTATAACTGAAAAGTAAGAAACCAAAGTCTCAAGGGGGATACTGAGGCATGTGGTAAGAAGAGAAAGGAATGTCTCACTCAGTGGTCTGATTTCAGCCTCATGCTAGCCAAGAAAAAAGATAACAAGTGTAGTTACCATTGTGGTGAAAGAAGGTTGCTACAATAAAGACAATATCCCTTTATATAGAGGTAATTCAAATAAGAATTTTGAAATGCCCATTAACCATGTTGAAGACCTGGATATATATATATATATATATATATATATATATATATATATATAGCCTTCCCCTTCCCATGGTATCTCCTTGGACTAGCACAAACAAGACTGTAAACATTTTTTTAGAGTCAAAATATCCTGTTTTCCCCTTGGGACCTAAAGTTTTACTTCTTTGGTGGTAATCTTATCCAGGACATATCAGCAGGCAATCTGTGACCTCATTTACCCAAACAAAAGCTTTCCTCAGTAACCCTTTGGTTTGTAACTTCAGGAGCATTACAACCCCAAAAGCATGGTTACTGTAAAGACACTTAATCCAGACTTCCATCTTGAGAAGCTCACATTCTGACGCAGGTGTATCTTATCCACAAGGGCGGTACTTCCTGTCTCTGAATATTGCAGTATGGAAATTGAGGTAGAGGGTGTCAAGAATGCAGGGCTGATTTTCTACTGTAAAGCCAGGAAGGAGCTGAGTCTTTGTGCATGTTCTGCTCTTTATCAAGGTGACATTGCTTCTATGCAAGCAGCTGTAGGTGTGCAGCAGGCAACACAGCAGCAGTACAAGCAACTACATTCTTCTGGTCTCCCCACAGCAGTGGTACATTCTTATCTTGGAAAGCATCGCTCAGTCGATACTATTTTCCTATAGGCACTGTCTATTGAGGTATCTATAGAGGCTGAAAGGCCTATGGCTGCCAGATTAGGGAGGATTGTAAATCATAGTCTATAACCCAAAAAAGTTGATGGGGCCCTTAGAGGTATTTCAGGTAGAACCACAGAATGACAAAGGGAGAATCAGAACTCCAGGGGCCAGACCATGGTAGGAGACACATATCCCTCAAGTAAGGGACATTTCATATCCATTAATTCCTGTGAGAATACTGCTATTTTTCCTAAAGTAAGTGTATAATTATATTTGTACAGTTAACAAAATAAAATACTTTGATAACTACATTTGAAGCATGCTGTGAAATTAAAAAAAAAATCTTGGATTCAAATGTTATCTAGTGATACACAGCCCACGAAATGTCATGAAGCTTCACGAGCCCTCTCTAAAACATATGAATAATATTTCCATAGCATGAAAATACTTTTATTAGATCACGTCCATTTTTCATTACAGTTTAGTAACACTAATATTAAGAGTCAAGTAAGGTCAATGATGATTGCTAACGTTTCTTGAGTATTAGCAGAGCCACTGGAGGGCAAAAACTTCTTCACATCGAATGTTTTATAATTCAGACAGGACATAACACACATTTTACAGATACAGAACATAAGGCTGAAAGAGGTTAAATAATTTGTTGAAGTCTTTGAATTAGTAACTCTAAAGCTGGGAGTCCAACCCACACAATTCGATCTTAAGCTAGTAATCACCATAAGATAGCACTGCTGTGTGTACTAACACCTCTCAATCCATGGCAAGCCCTCAAAGAGTGGTTTGTCTTATTACCATACTATTGAAAACCTCTTGGATAACTTGTTTTCTTAGCTCATGAGGATAATCCAAGTTTCGAATTGGATTCCCTAATTTAATCCTACACTGAGCTTGGAAGTTGGGGTGGTTTGAATAAGAATGGGCTTCATCAGCGCCTTTGTTTGAATTTTTGGTCTGTTGGTAGAGTCGGGAAGGATTAGGAGGCGTGGCTATGTTGGAGGAAGTGAGCTTTTAGGTTTCAAAAGCTCATCCCATTCACTAATAACTCTCTCTCTGTCTCTCTGTCTCTGTCTATCTCTGTCTCTCTCTCTCCCCCCTCCTCCCTCCTGTTTCAGATCAGGTAAAGGATCCCAGCTGATGCTCCACTGCCACATCTGCCTGCTTGTTGCCTTGCTCCCCACCATGACAGTTATGGACTCACCCACTGAAACTGCATCCCCAAACAAACTTCTATAATTTGACTCGGTCATGATTATTTTTGTCATGGTAAGAGAAATGTAACTAAAACAACAGTGCAGTCTACCATGGCAGAGCATTTTGGGTATAACTGCCCTCCCTGAGGAAGAAGTAGAGGTAATTTATAAAGGTCAGACAACGTGCTTACCGTCTACGTTAAGCTTATTCTTTGACATAAGGAAGAAGATAACTAACATTAGAGATCAATTAGAGAAATGACCTGATGCAAAACAAAGCAAAAGCAAACAAAAACCACTTGGAAGTCCGAGAAACGAAGTGGCTCTTTCTTCCCACCCCTAAAAATACCCTCTCCTCTTGCAGTCTTGGCAGAAAGCTACCAACCTCCCTTGGCACTTCCTCTTGAAGTACTTTGTGATATGATGGATAGAGAATGCCACATAAAAATAAATTGGATGGTATTCCCTCTTGTTTCCTATGATTCCTTGGTCTTCCAACAGAGTTTTTAATAAACATTTGAATTATTTACAGTAATCTACAAAGGCATTTTAATAGTGTATATGGTGCAGGGAAGAAAGTGAGAAAGGCCTTTGTTTCACTCTGACGGGGCCGATGAACCATGACGCAAATGATTGCTTGCCCCATTTGCAATTATTCATGGTAAAGATCTTCATTCAGCAGCAGAAATTTCCTGGCTCTGGGTCCTAGTGATTATGGGAAACCTGAGAGTTCGTTTGCCGCAATCTCACTGGAGTACAAATTGTGCTGCACACAAAGTTGCGGAGATAAACTTCAGAGAAACAGATGTAGACATTGCTATTATTGGCAGTTGTTAGAACAGCTAGTCCCAGAGAGAAATAAAACATTTAGATTTTCCTCTTACTTTTTTATTTACACTCTCTCTCTCCCTCCCTCTCCCTCCTTCCTCTCTCTCTCTCTCTCTCTCTCTCTCTCCCTCCCTCTCTCTCTCTCTCTCTCTCTCTCTCTCTCTCTGTGTGTGTGTGCGTGTGTGTGTTTGTGTGTCAATGGGTTCTCATGCATCTGCACATGTATGTGCAAACCAGAAAACAGCTTGGAAGAGTTGGTTCCACTGTCTGTGTCCTGGGAATTAAACGCAGGCCTTCCAATGGCAGCAAGTACCCCCTCCCAGTGAGTCGTCTCACCAGCCCAGACTGTATTTCTTTTCTAATTGGAGAGAGCTATGAAGAGGTTGCCAGATTTTATCACTGGTGCTTATGTCCAGTTGTATTGAAACAATGTGAGCTTAGGCTGTTGGGCATCAACTTTTGGGTGTTGTGCTGTCTTTGTGTATTTTGTATGTATAAAAATGTAACCAAGAACCTTAACTAGAGAGCCTTCATGAAATTAGCCTAAGCCCTCTGCATACGTGTGACAGCTGTGTGGCTTGGTCTACTTGGGGCACTCCTAACAGAGGGAGCAGGACCTGTCCCTAACACGTGAGCTTGCTTTTGGGAACGTGTTCCGAATACTCAGTTGCCTTGCTCAGTCTTAATACAAGGAGAGGAGCTTAGTGCTACCTCAATTAGATAGGCTATGTTTTGTTGACACCCATAGGAGGCCTACCCCTTTCTGAACAGAGGTGAAGGAGGGGTGGACTGGAGGAGAGAAGAGAGGGGAGGTGGGGGGAAGGGAATGGGAGGAGGAAAAATTCAAAAGAAAAAAGTGTAGCCAAGAGTGGCTTTTGGAGATTATTTGACTGGAGTGGATATCTTTAAGCTAAGGCCAAGATTCCAGCCTTGGCTAACATCCGTGATGTTGCTTATTTTGCTCACCAATTAGTTTCTATTCTGATCCATCTATTTTCCTTTTTGACTTTTTCTCTTATACACACCTGCCTGTGGTTTCCTTTTAGTATACCATTTTCTGCTTTAGATTTTAATTTTCGGCTTTCTAATAAGCTGGGAATCTCCCACTTCTCAATGTCTTCTTCAGAACACATGCCATCAGCTTCCATGGGTAGCCAATTCAAATAGAGGGAAGTGAGTGACTCTCTATCACCTGAGAATCACCTGAGATTTTTAAATAAGCGGTCAAAGTTCTTTGCGCACATTATTGGAATTATAATTTCTATGGTGAATCTGGGAATTTGTTTTGTCTTGATTTATCACTGGGATTGAAAACTACAGGTCTAGATCATTTGAAAGTGAATAGTAATCAGTTGTAATTTATTCTTAAAAAGAATAAATGAATTGACAGTCCCATAAAAATATTACCAAAGCATGTCTTCCCACAACCTAACCTTGATCGTGGAAAAATTAAGTTATAGGTGCTGATAGACCTTTTCTTCTGGTTTAAGAAAGATAAGGTAGAGGTCCTGCCACCTAAAATATCTTCCTGATAATAAGGGTCTGGTCAAGGAGGGTATGTATGGATTTGAGAGTCAGAAAGAGAGGTAGGGATGATAGAAAGCAAGGAGAGAAGGAGGTTTATAAAATCACACGAATGACGGTGTATTTTAGGGAAAGAGTGCATAAGGAAAGTAATTATCTAAAGAAAGATGGCATTGTAGCCCCATCAACATGGGGGCATAGAAAAAGTGACTATTGGGAGTTTTAGGTGTAGTGATTGGCTTAATTAACTGCCATAATTTATGACCACATGTTGTATGCATGTGTGGAGGGCGAGGGGATGGAAAATTGGCAGGGAGCAAGTGGGAAACAGAAAAAAAAAGGAGAAAACAGTAGAAAGGGGTAAACTGATCGGGGATACACTAAGGCTCTCATGCCATAAATTCCCTTCTTTCACAGTATGTTTTATTCTCAGCAGATACTGTAGTGTGGGATCCTCTTGCTACAGGCTCAAGCATCTGAAATCACAATTTTGTAGCATTCAAATGCGCTATTAAATGTTTCCACTGGAGAGGAACAAAGGAGGCATAAAAGGCAGCTGACTTGAGAAATCACAGCCAAGGACACAGCCTGGGAAATGAAGGCACGCAGAAGTGGTACCGCAAGGCTCGGTGTGGATGTAAGGGGCCCAGTTGTGCGTCATCTATTGCAAGGTTACAAGCACCCAAGGGACACTATGGAAATCCACGCGATACCCCGAGGAGTTCTGTCGCCACTCGCTCTTGGCCTTTGATGTTTTTAGCTGGAATTGACAATGTTGCTTCACATTCTTAAGTACAATTAGAAAAGAATCACACGGGGGCTATTTGACAATGTATTCAAGCTGCTTCTTTGCTTCCATCAGGGCTTTATGTTTTCCTTTGTAATTAATGTTTGCTTATTTGTTTTACTAATCTGCCTCCTACTGCAAACAAGTCCTCATGCTCTGCCTACATATGCTCAGGTGAAATCTCATGGCACATCTCACTTGGGCAGTATGAAAAAAAAAAAAAAACAAGTGAGCGTAAAGAAGTGTTTTTCATTTCAATTCTGAAAGAGTATTCAGAGGCTAACAATATGTAAGACATAGGAATGAAAAAAATGAAACATTATATACCTGCTCTTTCCCAAAAGGCTTCTGGGATACCAACTGTATCTTTGCCCCTGGGATGCATGCTATAATTATAATTCAATAAAATTATTATAATAAGATGATGGGAAAGAAACATTACTTATTATATACAGATTCCAAAAAAAAACCACAAGGCATTATTATTCAGACTATGAAACTCATGTGTTTTCAATTATGTTAAGTTTTGATGAGCATCTATGATGTGCTAAGTACATTTTACCTTACACATGCTTTCTTAATTAATTTTGTAAAATTGTCGGTTAGAATAACCAGCTCATTGATGGAGGAAATGAGGCTCAGATAGAATAAATAACTTCACAGTCATTGAACAGCAATTAAATGTGAGACTGCCTGACCTCGAATCCCATGCTCTTTGCATCACCATTCAGCCAACTGGATGTCAGAGGAAGGAATCAGGTAGAAGACAGGAGGGGGATGAAGAGAAAAAATGTATTTTAAGAATGAGAAGTGACGTGTTTATATTTACCTTGCATCCTTCCCCGTGGTGTCCCTGGGCATCATTCTGAAAACACACGTAGCTAGTATTTTGAGAGTGGACATTGTGTTGCATTCATGAGAAACTTGGCTCCCAACTATTGTAATCAATCCAAATGAAAACCGGGAATGGCACAGATTCTTTGCAGATAAAGTAACAGCAAAGACACTGCCGCGCTTTTTACCATTTTTGCCTACACATATTTTACATTTTCAAGGGAACTGGTGAATACACACAACTTTTGGAATGCAAGGAAATTCCACTTAATGAATGAGAGCTTCAAATCAGCCATTCTTACATTTGCCTGTAGACTGATGCCTATAGACTGATGTTGGAATTCACTGTTTTAATTGCCAGGCAAGTATGGGAAAGAAGTGGTTAATCTAGAAAAGCAGAGAAATATGTGATGAAGGGCTTATTTTAGCCCAAATCCTTAAGCAGTTAGACAAGACCTTGCTGTGTATAAAAATTATCTTCAGTTGGCATAGGACTACAAGATCTCGTGTGCATAGAGCAATTGGAATCACTATTGGTCTTAAGGAAGGAAGAACAGCCTGACCCAATTGTCATTGGAGAGGTGTCGTCCAGCAACTAATGGAGGCACATGCAAACATTAGATGAAGTTCAGGAATCCTGCAGAAGAGGAGAAAAGAGTGTAGGAACCAGAGGGGTCAAGGGCACCATGGGTAGCATCACATAAACAACTCATCTGGGCTCATAGGGTCTCATAGAGACAAAACTGACAACCAGGGAGTGGCAGAGACACTCTACATATATGTTACAGTTGTGTAGCTTGGTCCTCTAGTGGAACTCCTAACAGCAGGAACAGGTGCTGTCTCTCTTTTCTTAACTTTTGGAACCATACTTCTCATACTGGGTTACCACCTTAACACATGGGAAGGTTCTTGGTCTTACTGCAACTTGATACGCTCTGTCATATTGATAGTCACAGGAGACATGCCCTTTTCTGGATGGTGACAGAAGAGGAGGGGCTTGGAAGTGGGAGGGAGGAATGAGGAAGAGGGACTGGGAGGGGAGGCTGTGGCTAGGATAGGATGTAAAATAAGTAGATGAATAAAAAAGACATATTATTTCATCATAGAAAAAAGGAAAAACTGTATGTTCATGCTTCAGGGAATGTATAAAGCACTCTGGAAATCAAACTCCAGTATGTCACTTGCAAGGCGGAAAGGTTGTATATTTAAATCGAAAACATTATGAGCAACAAACAAAATCATAGAGAGAAATTTAAGTAATGGAATTAAGGGAAACTTAATGAGCTGACATCTTTTTATATCATCTATGAAGGAAAAACTGAATCTTAATAGGTAGCCATGAATAGGAAATAGGGGAGATTTTATTTCTATAGCTGGTAATGTATTCTTCATAATCAGCACTTGCTTATCCTTCTATGTGTCCTGAGTTGTGCTAGTGACTGGAAAACTGTCAACAAAAGGTCATAGATTTCCAAAGCCAAAGCATGAGAAAACCTGGGGAAGAGAGATAAACTGATGAACTTGGTAAGATGAAAGATGAGAGAGTGATGATTTGACAAAATAGGATTCGGAGGCTGGGAGAAGAATACATTGTAATAGAGCGTTGTTTCTAAGTTTGTATGGTTTTGTTGGGATGCTCTGCCAAACTCTCAGTTACTATTGTTAATATCAATTGTCTCGCACTGCAAGCTTTGAGTCTACGCAAAAGCAAGGTATTTTTGGCAAGGAAACGACATTCTTAGTGCTATTCTTGGAAGGGGAAAAAAAACTTGCTTATATGCTCCAAAGAACACTGGGATAATGGGGTTCCTCAAACACAACCCCAGAAATGCATGCATCAAAAAGTTTACTTCTGGGCACTCTTAACCTAGTTAGATCAAATAAAACAAGGAACTTAGAGTTCGTTGGTGTGAATAAGCAACAACTTACTTCAAAATAGTGGTTTTTTTTTTCCACAGCTACCAAATATGTCCAAAATCCCAAACACAAATGTCTTTTGAACTTGATATATGAATTTTTATTCATTATTAAATTTATTTTTCTTGCAACATGGCTGTGGTTTCCCCTTTCTTCTCCTAGTCTCTCTCCCAAACATACTCTCTCCCCTTCCCCATCCACTCTTCTCATTTCCCTTCAGAAATGGCAGGCCTCTCCCTGGGATATCAACCAAACATGGCATAGCAAGCTAGTTAAAAAAAAAAAAAAGAGGCACATGACCTCATTTTAAGGCTGGTCAAGACTACACAGTAGGAGGAAAAGGATCCCAAAAGCAGGCCAAGGAGTCAAAGACAGTCCCTGTTCCCACTGTTGATAGTCCCACAGAAGCATCAAGTTACACAGCCATAACGTATGCACAGGACCTAGTTCAGAAAGACACAGGCCCCCTGATTGTCAGCTGAGTCTCTGTGAGCTCTTATGAACCCTAATTAGTTGATTCTGTGGCTTTTCTTGTGGTGTTTTTGACCCTCTGGCTCCTACAATCTTTCTTTGCCCTTTTCTCTAAGATTCCTAGCGCTCAGCCTAATGTTTGGCTGTGGATCTCTGCACCTGTTCCCATCAGTGAAACCTCTCTGATGACAATTACACTAGGCTCCAGTCTATGAGTATAGCAAAGCATCATTAGCAATAACTTCATCAACTTTTTATTTTTTTGCCAGTTTTATAGTTTTATTCAGTTCTATCCTTGGTCTCTGGGCCACACCACTCTGAGCACGTTCAATCTAAATTACAAAGTTTTAAAAGTCTTTATTCGGTGCTGATAAACATAGTAATGATCCTTGGCCATTTTGTTTTAAAGCTCTGTATCCCCTGTCTTTTCAGTATTTACAGTTGTTGCTCGGCTCGGCAAGACTCTAACAATCAACCACATGTTTCCAATCTAACAATAAACTACTGTAAGAGAATCCATGCCAGGCACTCTACTTGATCCAGCTCCCGACAAGTCATCAGTACTTAATGTTTAAATACTGTGGTAGCCCATAGTCACTGTCAACTTCACTCGGTACAGAATCAACTAGATGTCAAATTTCTAAGAGGAAGTTTCTTACCTGGGTTCACTGAGATGGGAAAACTCATCCTACATGTGGGCAGTAGAATTCTGCAGGGTGAGATCATAAGCTAAATCGAAATGAGAAATCAAGCCAGATATCGGAATTCATCTCTGTTTCTTGCCTGTATGTGGCCATTTTATATATTTAAGACCACATATGTGGCCACCTTTGTCACCCTTGTGCCATCTGATTTTCTAACCATGAGGGACTCTTCCATCTTTCTTTGAGCTAAAACTTAGCTTTTGAAGTTTTCTGAGATATTTGTTACAGCAATGGAAAAAAAATGACACAAATACAAACATTTGATTTACATGGACCTCAGAGTTACCATTCATTTTAACTAATTCCATTTAATTTGATCACCTTTTCAGTTCGTTGTTTCCCAGGTGATTTTGTGATGTATGTGAACTTGAGAGGCACTCTGGACAGTGTAACTAAAACAGTGGATAGGATAGCCAGGCTTTTGCCTCTGTGAATACTTGTCTGAGCCTTGAGCAACTTCAAAGATGAGAACTGACCCCTTTTATTAAGAACACAATAGAGATGTTGAAAAGGCAGGCCAGTGGACAGTCAAAATGACAAGAAGTCGATAAACCACACAAAAAAGAAAAAAAGATCAAGGTTATTCCTTCACCTTTTACTTGGACCCATATTGATGATTTCTGTGTAAATTGAGGGTTTCACTGGCTCTGAGGCAGCTGATGGCGCAGCTGAACAAACGCCTGGGTTGACAGTTCCACTATGGGTTCCTGAAAGTAGAGAATGTGCTTCGAATGTAAAATCCCTGGGGCTCAGCCTTTGGCTTTCTTTACATCTCAACATTTATATCATCAAAACTCAGTTTTCAGATTCAGCACCTCCCTGAACTCCATGCTTTGGTGTTCAATCATGAAGGTCACTTTTACATGGTAAAAAGTGTCTGAGTCTAAATTATCAGAGTGAATATCTTGAACTCCTTCCCAAACCCATCGTACCCAAGCCTATTCTAACTGATGAAGTTCCTTTACCCTATTGCTTAGTCCAAAGTTTGGGATTTTTATTGAGTTTTTTCCCTTTAATATTCATTATTTTATCTACTTAGCAAGTTTTTCCTGCCCTGATATTAGAGCTATAGTATTAGTTTTATCTACCCTACTCAGCTTTTTGACAACTTGCCTTCATCCTCAATTATTATTCTTTAGCTTCTTGCAAAAGATCTATAACTGAGCCCCCTATTTCTATGCATACTATACCAGCCTGTGGCCCTCAAAATAATTTCACAAAGTATCCCAAAAGACCTTTGGAAATCAGATCATATTTCCCATGGTGCTACTCACTGCTTTAAATTCAGTCTTAAGAGCTTCCTTGTCTCTCACCGTTCTTCTCCAGCCTCACCTAGGTGTACTTTCCACATGCCTCTAGCTCTTCTCTGCACCCCAAAACTTACACTGTTTATTTAATCCTTCTAGACTTTGTCCTCTGGGAAGTATGAAGTTCAACATGTTTCAGGTCACTTTCTGTGTACTCAGACAGAATTTTCTAGATATTCTACCTAAAATAATATCTAACCTGTCTCCAATCTAGACATATTGATCCAACAACCCCTTTATAAACATGTTCCTGACCTGTACCCAGATCACATGATTGCAACACTTTCCTTGCTTAACCTTAATAGCTGTGAAAGGAAAAAAAATCAGGTCAAAAATGTGTTTTCCTACTGCAGTTTCCTTAAAATTTGTATTGCTTCTGGGTGCAGGACAGGCGTTGGATACATACTTTGCAGAGCACAAAACAAGAGGCAGGGAAGGGGGCAGAAACAACTCCATAACCGGGCTGTGATGAGTGCCTTAGAATGGATCAGAGTTGTCATTTTACGTTTTCTCTTTCTATACACTAGCATTTGAGTGGGGTGCTTATTTGCACAGGGTTTTCGATTTCCTTTCTTTCTCACGTTTTAATGTACACATATGAAATGAGCGGCCATGGTTCTTCTGTTGCCCAAAGCAAACACTCCTCCGAGTGTTAGAATGGAAAACGTGACACAAAGACCATCGTTCTTACAATAAAGGCCCCTGGGATGGTGAGGAAACTGCACTGAAGCTGGAGTCACATGACCATTAAGTGCAACCTTAGATGTTCCTTAGAGAATAGCTCAGTTTTCTGCATGGATCTCTATTTCTGAAGTAGGTATCAGAGCAGCCCCGATATGGTTGGAGCTTCAAAGTAATCTAAGCAGGATTCAGAATTCAATTAAATTCTCATGTATGTATGATAGTGGATCTTAATAAAATATTAAATAAAAAAACTCTCTTTGCTCATCATTTAAAATTTCAAATAAGGAGAAAAATATCAAAATGCACCAATACTGTAAAGTACTTGAGAAACCCAGACTTGAGTGCTTTATCTAAAAAAAAAGAGAGTGTATCTTCTGCTGCTCAGATATTACTAGAAAAAAGTCGAGTGACTTCAACAGTCTAGAGAAATGGAAAGACGTCCAAGAGTAGAAGGAGTCAGCCAGCCTATTGACTCCGTGACTACACAGCCTGGATGAGCTGGAACTCCTCTGGATCCTTTTTCTTAGCCTATGGCAAAGGAAGGCTGGAGGAAATGCTTCAGAGAAACACATCTGGAGAGCAGAAAGCTGGGGCCACACTGCCAACTGTAGCACTCCCTTATTGTTTCCCCAGGTCCTATCACCCTAACCTTGGCTTCATTTAAAAAAAAAAAAAAAACTAAGCTAACACTGAGGAATGTAGTATCTTTCAAAGGATGAGCATCACCATTCCAACTGCTCTCCACAGATGTGGACCCAGTTCCAGTGTCATCTATGTGAGACTCTGGAAGACTTGCCTGACTCATGAACATATCAGTTTACTCCAAGAATGGAAACTATGTTGCAGGATGATTCTGCCTATGTTTTTAACTGTGCTTCAGCTTTTTCAAATCTTGGACTTGTTTTGGATAACCAGTCAAACAAAACGCAGAAGTTCAGTACGGGGTTTTCAAGATCATGGTGCTGTCTGTATTATCATTGCTTGCCCCATCGGCTCTTCTCATGTGTCAGCTATTCTACCTAAAAACACTGGGCAATAATGATTTTTTTTCAATGTAAATATGCAGAATGGCTCATTTGAACATAAAAGAAGACAGCAGACTTCTGAATAACCAAGCCCTAAAATCAACCCAGGAAAAGGAGAACGAGGCATCAAGGTCACCTTAGGTAAGTGGGGAGTTCAAGGCTAGCCTGGATGACAGAAGCTTCTATTCTAGAAAAGAAAATGATCAAGAGAACGAGGAAAAGAAGAAGAGGAGGGGTGAAAAAAGGAAAGGGAAAAGAAAGGGGAAAATATGATGAGGAGGAAAAGCACATGCTAATAGGGTGGACATTGGAAAGGGAGGTGAAAGAAGATAAGGGAAGGAGGGAGGAAGGAGAAAGTCTCACTAACATCATGGTGCGGAAAAGAGCACTATGTGGTGTACACACAGGCATGACAGATGTTCCGGTCATCATTTAGGAAACACAATGGATAAATTTATCAAGAGATTTATTTGGAACTGGAAAGACAGCTTTGTGAAATCCATACTTTCTCCCATGGAACATTCAACAAATATTTAAACAAAACTTAAAATGTTATTTTGTCCTTAGTATCCATTAAAAGCCATAGGGACATGTTTCACATAAATTACTCAGTCTGAAGCTTCACCATGGTTCTGCAACAATATGCCTCTCTAAACAAAACCTGAAGAAGTACAATGCCAATAGACATGCTAACATGTGAGGGTTAATTTAATTTCTTGAACCCCACCCATAGACAGATAACCATAGCAACTGAATGCTGAGAACTGGAGAAATAGTCTTCCCCAGGGATGAGGTCCTAATTAGCTATGTATACCAAGGGGTAATCCTTGAAAGTATATAATCATATAGATACAAGTAACATTAAGCAGACTCAACAGATTATATTTATATATAGCTATATATATATATATATAAATACATACACACATAGAAACATACTTACAAACAGACACACATACATATATACACACATTCAGTGAAGAAAAACACAGTTTGAAGAGGGAAAAGGAGGTATGATACAAAAATAAAAATAGAAGGAGAAAAGCAAAAGGGAAAATTATATAAATATATATTAATTTAAAAATCAAAAATATAAAAATATTAAATAAGAATTCCTCAATTTCTTAAATAATTTCAGAAAACAGGCATTTTTAATCTTATTTTAAAACTCAACAATAAAAAGTACTAAAATCATGGTCCTCACCTAAGTTGAGACACGTGACTTACAACAGGCCCAAGGAATCAGGTGGATTATTGGTTCTTCACAGTGGTCCTTAAGCAATACGCATCAGTGACATGTTTCCCTTTTCTCCTTTCCTCCCCTTACCTCCTTTCCCATGTCTCTCCCAGAGTAAGAGTCTGCATCCTCACACCTCACATAATATCACAATAATCACAGAAGTTTGACTAAATCCATGTAGGCTGGATTTCCAGTAATTAATGATTCATTGTGCCATTTGAACATGCCTATATCTTATTTCATTTTTATTACTTTCAGCAAAAATTGCTGGTGGCACTTAATGAATTAATCATCGGTTGTTTGGTGGTGTACTATTTATGAAGTACTGTCAAACCAAGTCCTGAAAAAGATTGTCACTATGTCTCTACGTAGATGAGAATAAGGAATCTAGGGAGACATGAAATGATTTAATCACCAAGTTAGGTCTTAAGAAAATGGGCCATGAATTTAGCTTTGTCAGAACTGGTGTCTATTTGAATTATCTATGAGAAATGGAAAGGTAAAAACCCAAATAATAAAATGAGATGCTCTAGGAAACCATTTCGGTGAAAAATTTGGACATCAACAGTTCTTATCACAAAAGAAAAAGCTAAGCCAAGCCAGAGCAAACTCAAGGAAGCTGCTTTAGGCCTGGCATGTTCTTCTTTCACGTGATTGCATAAAACTGACTTCAAATGAAAACTGAAGAGTGTTTTATAAACTTCATAAAGGGCATTAAACAGACGGAGTAGATGTGTTTTCAAGTTTTAAATCTAGACACACATAGTGTCAGAAAATGTTGACATAATATCCCAGAGGGCATTGCTGCTAGCCAGTTCTCAGTGTCCATTAATAATAATTGAAAAAAAATAACAGAATTAAGAGTATTCAGAGTTCCGACGTGATCATGCGAAAACCTCAGACAAGTCCAAATTTAGATTGACTCTACAAAGCACATGACTAGTGTTTTTCAACAGGATAAGGAACATATTAGAAGAGAAAATACAGAGAAATTGTCAGCAAATTTTTGAGACTAAGGGGCCTGACAAATAAATGCAGCGTTATTCACAACAAATATGTTTATAGCAATGTTTGTGTGAGTACAGAGGAAAAACAACAAAGCAACCAATAAAACAGCAAAACCCTGCACTCCCCATCTGTAGCAACACTGGTAGTCTGCAAATTGATGGTCCATATGACATGAGATGGAGAGGAGGAAAACCAGTGCAGCCGCAAACAGGGGAGATGGCTTGCTTAAAAATTTTCAGACACGCGGAAGGGAAAATGAACCCAAATGTGTTGCTTGGACTATTTTTGTTAACGTGTATTGCTTTTGTTTACATTGCACTTGATTAACTCTGCAAAGCTGTGATACTTTGCCTTTCTAGAACACCTGATTGATCGAATAAAGATGTTAATAGACGACAGTGATGCAGGAGAAAGGAGAGACAGGGATGGCAGGCAGAGAGAATAAATAGAAGGAGAAGTTTGGGAGAAGAGAGAGATGGAAAAGGAGGAGGACCTCAGCGGCCAACCATCCAGTTACACGGCAATCCATGGAGGAAGAGTAAGATTTACAGAAGTAAGAGAACAAAAAATGTCCAGGGTCAAAGTTAGACAGGATAATATAAGTGAAGAAAAGCCAGCAAGAAACAATAGGCTAGACATTTATAACTAAGAATAAGGCTCTGTGTGATTTATTTGGGTGTTGGCAGGTGGGTGCCCCCAAAAAGAGCCAAAAGAGCAAAAGCCTCATACTACTACTATAATATATGGCTTAGGTCTTAAAGCAGCTTGTTTATTTATAGAAGTGGATGGTAGTCTCTAAGAAGAATTAATGTACCGGGGGGCAGGGCAGTGAGAATGATGGGAACAGGGAGGGGAAAGGGAATTGAGGAAAGGAATGAGTGGAGAAACAGCTATAACGGAAGGGCATTTGAGGTGATATGAAAACTTAGTGCAGTAGAAAGGAACAATAAAATGGCCCCTAATGTTTATTCTATTATAATCAGCGATGCCATATTCAGCCATCATCAGAGAGGTTTCTTCCTGCAACAAATAGAGAGATCAACAGTAAGATATGACACACGCATGAGTGCACACACACACAGAGAGAGAGAGAGAGAGAGAGAGAGAGACAGACAGACAGACAGACAGACAGACAGACAGACAGAGACAGAGACAGAGACAGGAGGACATGGAGAGTCCTTGGAACAAACAGCTCTAAATGACATAACTCAGTCTAATGCCTTACCCCAGAGCTCAGGAACCCTGGGGAAGAAGAAGCAGAAAGAGCAGGAGACACAGAAGGGATGGAGAACACAAGGAGAGTTAGCCTTCTAAAACCGCTGAGCAAATGAACTCATAGGAACTCAGAGAAACCGAAGCAGAAGTCACAGGGCCTGCCTGGGTCTGCACCATAACCCAAGCCTATATATACCCTAGCTTTCAGTTTAGTTTTCTGATGAGAATCTTTAATGTGTGAAGAAATGGGTCCATGATTTTTGTGGCTACTTTTGGATCTTTCTCTAATTTTGATATGATTTTTTTATTTTTATATTATATTTTATTTTGCTATGTTTTGTTGTTATCTTTCAGAAGCCTGTTTTTTTTTCTAAAGAGAGACAGAAAGAAGTGTATCCAGGTGGGAGAAGAGGTAGAGAAGAACTGGGAGGAGTAGAGGGAAAAAAATTGTATTCATATTATATTTTGTGAGAAAAGAATCTGAATTTAGTGAAAAAAAAAACAGTTACACAAATTTGATACAAATAATTGTGTGGTGAGAAGAATGATGCCCAGGTTCTCTTTAACCCTCAACATTATCCCTGAAATCTACTAGTAAACTATGTTACATCATTATGGTAGATCAGAATTTAGGATACCTTAGCAATGCTAACAAAGTGAACATTAAAATAAATTCTTCTGGAATATTGGGGGGAATGGAAGAACTGTGAAGAACATTGAAAGAAGACAAAGAGTGACAGGGAATGAGACATAAAAGGCTGGTAAGAAAAATAAAATATTACTTGCATTAAAGGTGGAGGATGAGGCTACTAGCCAAAATTATAGAGAAACATATGCTGGATGTGACAAATAAGTTTTAACTACAGCCTACTAAACTTTTGGCTAATACATTGATTTTTCCTCAATAAACTGTGTTGGACTCCCAGGGTACAAAAAGGCAAACTGTTACACCTGTGTTGTTTAACCTACTATGTTGGTGATAATTATTTGCAGCAGTAATCAATGCCTGATAAAACTGATGTGAATCTGTTGGCAGAGACTGCTTATTTGCTCCCAGCTACTCACATGTGAATAATCACACAGAAATGATATTTATTAAAACACTGCTTAGCCTGTTAGCTCAGCCTTCTTATGAACTATTTCTGACATCACAGAATTAACACATTTCTATTGATCTGTGTATTGTCACTAGGTTGTGACATACTGGTGCCAGCATGTTACTCCTTTGGCAGCTGTACGGCATCTCCCTGAATCTGCCTACTTTCTCTCTAATCTCTGTTCAGATTTACCACCTGGTTTTACTCTACTAATCCATTTGATGAAACAGCTTCTTTAATAACCAAAGGTAAAAAAACATGTTCATAGCATACAGAAGAGAATCCCACATGATCTCCCCTTTTCTGTATAAATAAAAGGAAGGTTTTAACTTTAACGTAGTTAAATTAAATATAACAAAAAAGGCATAGAGCAAGAATTACAGTTTCAATATTTATATCTACTTTATCTTTTATCATAACTAAGGAAAACTATAATTATACTATATATTCTTCAGTCCTATCAAAGACCCCAGAAAGATTAATATTACCCAAGTAAACAAGAAGTCCATTGTAAGCAACTTCCAAAACTCTAAAATTGACAGAGACATGTTGCTGCCTGGACAGTCACCCAAAGTTCTTCTGTAACTTTGGGGCATCCATCTTCAGCCTATAGGTCCATAGTATCTGATAGACTTTTCCATGAAGCAGGAAATTTGAAAGATGATTTCACCTCTATTGATAGTTTGTCAGTCACTTTCTTCTATATCCTGCAGAATTTCTATCAGACTCTTTCATAAAGCAGAAACCCTGAAGGACTGTCTCACCTTTAGGCAAGTTCAACAGTCATTTTTCTATGGATCCTGTATGACCAGTTCATACAGCATATCCTCAAACAGTCCAGGCAAGAGCAGTTTCTTGCCCAAATGGCTATCAGACTTCATAAGGAGCCTCTTCAATGTCTATCATCCTCTTGAAGTAGATTGGTGCTGCCAGGAGCAGATGTGTCTTATGTCATGAAAAGTCTTAAGGGAATCTTACTTGATCAAACCATATTATACAGTAAGGAATTCTCAGCTTTCTATCCTCTGTGGAAACAAAAACAGAACCTTTTTTCCAAAGCAACATATCCTTAGACCCAAATTTGAAGTCAAGATACCTTCAAAATATGTATGTTGGTTTAGCTTAACAACCTGGACAATGAAATATCTCTTTGTGATTAACTCATTCACAGTCAAAAAAATTCAAAGAAAACATAATGATATACATAATCCAGACTCTCTATTTTCATCTTTATATTACTTATTTTTTTTACTCATTTAATCTATGAATGTCTGTATTCTGCCTCTTTAAAGACTTTGTTTTTTTTTAAAAAAACTATTTATTTTTTAAAACTGTCTATACTCCAGCTGGAGAGATGTCTTAGAAGTTAAGAACCCTGACTGCTTTCCCAGAGGTCTTGAGTTCAATACCCAACAACCACATGGTGGCTCACAACCATCTACAATGAGATCTGGCACCCTCTTCTGGCCTGCAGGCATACATGGAGGCAGAACATTGTGTATATAATAAATAAAATCTTTAAAAAAATAACTGTCTATACTCTTTCTCTTCTCCCTCTCAAATATATGCACATTTTTAAAAACACATTGTGTCCCATTCACAGATTGATTTCATTTTGAATCTGTCTTTATTGCATATCTGTACATTTTTCTAACCAGGAGCACTTTTAAAACAGTAAGAAGCTTGATCACAGTGACCTTGGATGCTGACTCTGCCTCTCTCAACCATTCAATATGGTGGAGATATACTTACTGTCAGCTCTGGAACAGCTGGGTAGGAGTAGAGCTCACTACCTCACCTCTGGGAAGGAGTTTGCCACACATAAACCCTTTAAATCAGAGTAAAACCTAAGTCTGTCATGTAGTGTAGTGTGCAGCCTGGAAAGATCTCTGTGGAAGTGGGAATCTGCCATATTCTCCAACCTGCGCTTGTCTTGCAGACCTGATCCAGCCGATTGCACAGGCAGAGTGCTGAGCTGCTGGTGTGGCTCTCAATTACTTTCTTCCTAACCCTGAGCTGTTGTAGCAGACTGCTTGTTTGTTCCCAGCTGCTCAGCCCTGAAATAGCTACACAAAAACTGTATTAATTATATATAACACTGGTTAGCCTATTAACTTACACATATTTCTGGCTTACTCTTATCGCTTAAATTAACCCATTTCTATCAATTTATATTTTACCATGAGGTTTGTGGCCTACTGGCAAGGTTCCAGCTGGCAGCTCATGGTTTCCCCCTGTGGCAGTTACATGGAATCTCACTGACTCCACCTCCTTTCTTCCAGCATTCAGCTTAGCTTTTCCCACCTACGTCTGTTCTGCCCTTTGCAGGTCCAAGATAGTTTCTTTATTAGTTAATGGTATTCACAGCATACAGAAGGGAATCTCACATCAACCATAATGGGGAGCATGGCAGCATGCAGGCAGATGTGTTGGAAAGGTAGCTGAGAGTCCTACATCCTTTAGGTAACAGGAAGACAATGGGAGGCACTGGGTGGTATCTGAAACATAGAAAACCTCAAAGTCCACCCCACAGTGATACACTTCCATCTGTTTTAGAAGATAAGAGTAAGTTAGAAATATGCGTAAGTTAATAGGCCAAGCAGTGTTGTAATCAATACAATTTCTGTGTTGTCATTTCAGGGCTGAGCAGCTGGGAATAAACAAGAAGCCTCCTACAACAAAATAGCACCAGTGTGGATGACTGCATCCACATAAAACCTGAGAAAGCTTGGGAAGTAATTATAGACAAAAAAGAACAGAGTTAAGTTTGGCTTCTTGGTAGTAGCATTATCTTGAGTGGGCTCTGTTTGCTAGAGGCAAGTGTGTCTCATTTAAAAGAGGCTTTCTGACTCAGCTTTAGCTGCAAAAACCTTGCAGCTGTTTTAAGAGGACCCATCAGCAAAGACTTAAAGGTGTTTGTGAATAGCCAATAGCTATTTGTGGAACTTCTTATAATGGGAGTAGGGGCTATCCCTAACACTTTAGCCAGTTCATGGAAACCCACTCATCACAGTGGATTGCCTTGCCCAGCCTTAATACAATGGGAGCTGCTTAGTCTTACCACAACTTCATGTGTCATGCTTTGTTGATACCCTTAGGAGGCCTGCCCCTTTCTGAACAGAAACATAGGAAGAGTGAATTGAGAGGAGAGCTGGGTGATGGAAAGAGAGGAGGGAAAAGAAACTAATCACGATGTAAAATAGATTTTTAAAAAAAGAAAGAAAAGGATAAAGAAAAAGGCTCCTTTGTAGGTCTGTAAGATCACTTATGCAAGGAAACCAATATAAAGGTCTGGTTTCGGAATTAGGTAGAGCTGTAAGGTTCTCAGGAAACCTCATGCCCAGTTCCTTCCAGAGTTGAATTGAGACTTTATCCTTCTGACTGGAAAAAAAAGAAATTCCTTCAGCTGAGGTTATAGGATTTCATTCTTTAACCCCAGAATCCAAAGCTGGATATATAAAATCTTCAAAAAAAATTAATATCTTTTTCTTAGCTTAGCTTCCTTCCAAAGGAAGACTCTAAGAACCAGTTTGTCTGTGTCTAAGTTTTGCTCACTTCCCCCTAATTTGTCAGTAAAATTAAAAGCACATTTGGCTGAAGGATGGACAGTGTGTCTTAGTGCTGGGTTGGTACATGATCTGATATGCACTAGAATCCTGCAGATCACAGATGATTTTATCGGAAATACAGGAGAAAATGCATAAGCAATTGGTATTATGGGAAGAAAAACCCACCAGCCCCCTCAAGGTTAACACTGAAAAGAGCTTATAGGTTATTAAATAGTAATGAATTGACAAAAAAATGATTACTGAATTTTCAGTGATTTTACCCTATTGAGCACCTCTTCTAGGCTCTTTAATATGATAATCTACAAAGAAATGTATGACTAATGCTTAAATTAAGAACATGATTTAATATGGCTTCAAGATCTCTGAAATCAACAAAATGAGCTTAGACCAATTTGACAAAAGTACAAATGCATCATTGCATTTCTCCCATTTGGCAAACTGGGAAACTCTGGATGAAAGATTTGTGGTTGAGGAAATGAACAAATTGTGTTCCAGTCAGGAAGTTTATGCAGTCCTAAGTCATTGGATCTACTACACATTGCCCCAGGAATTTGAAATTTGCTAACATGGCAAGGAGTTTTCAGGGAAACCAACCTACAGGGAGGGACATATAGCAAGAACATTGTAGATTTTTATTTAGAATGGCAACCTTAAAAAAATAGGTTTTACTAATGTCACTGTATGAATGTCACTGTATGTATGTCACTGAATCTTTTGTTTGTGTCCTGTGAGGATGGTCTCTATTCCGTCTATTGGGCAAGCACTTTGTGCGGAGGACAGCAGGAGTCTGTGCAGGGAGTGATTGGTCTTCCCTTCCTATTTGTGCTTTCAGCTCCTCGCAATGAGCCGCTCTTACTGCAGGTCAAGGTGAACACTTTGTGCGTTAAACTGATGGGCTTTAATTAAGCTATTATAAACTGGACAAAGTGCTTAAAAATATTTTTTCTCAAAAACTGCAGACTGACGATCATACTAACAATGCAAACCTCAACAACAAAGATGATAATTTTGGCTGACCATAGCGTAGCTCTTCACTAGCCACGTAAAGAAGCAAGAAATAATGACAATGCAAATTAATTTTGAAATGATTTTGGCTAAAAATGGTTTTAATTATCCAGATGATTCTCAGAAATAATGACATTTACAGTTGATATGGATAAAGTTTTCCTAAGTTTATATTTGGTTTCAACTTGAAAGCCAAGAGGATGAACTCAGAATGAATATTAAAACACATTCAACAGAATTCGCTTCCTATCCATATGTGATATGTATGTGTGTCTCTATGTATGTGTGCTGCTGAGTACAGGTGTGTGGGTGGATATGCATGTGACAGCCAGATGATAATCTTAGGTGTCCTTCTTCAGGCATTCTTTGTAGTTATTTCTGTGAGGCATATCTCTGTTGGCCTGGAGCCCACCACAAAGGCTTGGAAAGCTGGCCAGTAAGCCTCAGAGATCATATTGTTTCTGCCCTCTCAGTAGTGGGACTGGCATTGGCATCCCAAGCAGCTTTCTTTTCCCTATGATTCCCGGAGACCTGATTCAGGCCCATATGCTTGCAAGGCAAGCACTCAAATGACTTCACTTCATCATGTGTACTTTTGCAAACTTTTTTCTATGATAAATTATTAAACAACAGCAAAATATACTAGTTATAGCATAATGATGCATTTTTATGGTCAGGCAGCATGATTTCAAAATGAAAATATAAACATGAATATGGGAAGATACAAGGTCGGTGATATTTAATGATTAGATTCCTGAAAAAGGAGCTCTTTTAATAAAATATTCTCACAAAAAGGAATAAATATAAAATCAAGTTGCAGAAAGAAACTGATTGTGACAGATGGAGGGACTAGGGGAAAGAAAACAAGGAAAGTTACCATCTAGAAAGGATCCATAACATCAGTTTCAAAATCAAGTAGATTTCTTCATGGATTCTGCAGGACCAAATAGTCCTGAGTCCATAAAATGAGGTAATCCCAAAATAAGTAAAGAAGAGAGAGAAAAAAGTTTCTACAAGCACAACAGACAGCCTTCACTGTCAACTGCTCTGAACCACAAACTAGGTGAGGGAAGACTAAGATTCCTAGTCTCCTGCTGAAAGATTCCAAGGGCAGGGGGATCTTCATACATTTGAGTGAACTTGCAATGCCACCTCGCTGAATTTCTCAAACTTCTCCAGGCAAATGAATCAAGTGAGCACATAGCAAAACTCATATTCAGTGAGTCTGGATTTTAATGGGAGACCTCGTGTTTCAGTCTCTTGGGTGATGTTGGTGTTGGGGGTCAAGGGACTTCAATTAAGAAAGGAAGGTTCTAGGGGTAATCTCTGAAATTACTTTGCCTTGTGTTATAACCAATAAAAATGTGAGAATGAGCATCCTCAGTATGCATGAATCTATTAACATAGAGAGAAATATTTTGCTATCATTTCTTACCACTATTATGGATATTGTTGAAATGGAACACAAAGTAGAAAATAATAAATGTTAATATTAAAAATATATGGAAATGTGAATTCTAGCTTTCTCTCCCTGTACTTTATGCTATAGAAGACTGAAAAGCTATAAAATATTATTAATTCTTGTGATTTGCTTTTCCTGGTATCCAGGTGGTCACTCCCAACAATGTGATCTCATAGCTTTGTTACAGAAGGCATAAAAACTCCAAAAACATGAATGTATCAAGTCTAGGATGTATTTGTAATGAATGATTTCTCACAATTATTTTTAGCAGTAAGATTATTTGTGACTACTAAACTTTGAAAGCAGGTATAATTTAAAATAAAGAGCAATTTTTGAGGAGATGCTTATTACCCTAGAACAAATCAAGTATATTGCTAGCTATGATGACCTGTCCCTGAGAAACTCAGTCATAGCTGATGAGATAGAGTTCATGAATATGAAAATGTTTCAGAAGATCCTGAGATCATTTCTTCTAATGTGATGTTTTCTGTTGCCATGGTAAACAACATGGACAAAAGCAGCCTACGGGGAAAAGAGCGTCTTTCTTTTTTCTATTTTTTTTAAAAGAACTAACATTTTTTTTCATTTTACATACCAATCTCAGTTTCCACTCCTTCCCATTCTCCCATTCCCTCCAACTTCCCACCACCACACCCCCATCCAGTCTTCAAAGAAGGTAAGGCAAATTGTTTTGAGGAAGAACCAAGACTTTCCCTAATATATCTAGGCTGAGCAAGGTATACCTCCAAAGAGAATGGGTTCCCAGTAATCCAATACAAGCAGTAGGGATAAATCTTGGTACCACTGCCAGTGGCTTCTTGGTTTGTCCCAGCCATATAATTGTCTCCCACATTCAGAGAGCCTAGTTTGGTTTTATGCTGGTTTCTTCCATGTCCGATCAGAGTTGGTGAGCTTCATTAGCTGAGGTAAGCTGTTCCAGTGGGTATCCCCATAATAGTCTTGACCTCTTTGCTCATATTCTCACTCCTCCCACTCTTCAACTGAACTTTGGGAGCTCAACCAAGTACTCCACTGTGGATCTCTGCCTCTGCTTCCATCAGTTTCTGGATGAAGGTTCCTTGGTGACATTTAAGATAGTCATCAATTTGACTACTGGGCAAGGCCAGTTCACACACCCTCTACACTATTGCTTGGGGACTAAGCTGGGGTCATCCTTGTGGGTTCCTGGAAATTTCTTTAGTGTCAGGTTTCTTGTTAGCTCCATAATGGCTCCCTCAATCAAGGTATCACTTTCCTTGCTCTCCATCTCTGTCCTTGGCCGATCTATACTATTCAGTTCCCTCAAGTTCTCCTCCCCTCTACCCTTCACCCATCCTCCTCCCCTTTGCCCACCACTCTCTTCCCATCCCCATGCTCCAAATTTTCTCAGAAGACCTTGTCTATTTCCCCTTCCAGGGAGATCTGAATGTGTTTCTCTTAGGGTTCTCCTTGTTACTTAGCTTCTCTGGGGTCGTGGGCTATAGGCTCATTATCCTGTGCTTTACAGCTAGTATCCACTTTGAGTGAGTACATACGATGCTCATCTTTCTGGGCCAGGATTAACTCATTCAGGATGATACTTTCTAGTTCCATCCATTTGCATGCAAATTTCAAGATGTCATTGTTTTATACCACTGAGTAGTATTCCATTGTGTAAATGTATCACATTTTTTTTTTGTCATTCATTCTTCGGTTGAGGGGCATCTAGCTTGTTTCCAGGTTCTGCTTTTTACAAATCATGCTGTTATGAACATAGTTGAACAATTTTCCTTGTAGTATGATTGAGCATCTTTTGGGTATATGCCCAAGAATGATATTGTTGAATCCTGAGGTAGGCTGAGGTTTCTGAGAAACCACCATATTGATTTATAGAGATTGTACAAGTTTGCATTTTCACCAACAATGGAGGAGTGTTCCCTTTACTCCACATCCTCTCTATCATAAGCTAACATTGGTGTTTTTGATCTTAGTCATTTTGACAGGTATAAGATGGTATCTCAGGGTCGCTTTGGTTACATTTCCCTTAATACTAAGGATGTTGAAAATTTCTTTAAGTGTCATTCAGCCATTTGAGATTCTTCTGTTGAGAATTTTCTGTTCAGATCTGTTCCCCATTTTTCAATTGGCTCTTATTTCTACCTCAGTCCAAAATGGGGATCCTGCCTTCAAGAATCAATAGAATGAGACTGTGATTGAGAGCTGTCTCCTTCTATTTTATAATTCTCTTTTGGGCTGGATTTAAAAGTGTGCACCACTGGTGTTAAAAGCACGCACCACACAGTTTCTATGGCAACTATTATGACTACTGGGATTAAAGGTGTGTGTTACCATTGCCTGGTCTGTAAGACTGACCAATGGGGCTGTTTTACTTTCTGATCTTCAGGCAAGCTTTACATATTAAAATACAAATGAGATGCCACTACAATCCAGTAGTAGCGAGGCCACAAGTATGAAACCAAATGATGCCTGCTGGGTGTGTCAGATTTAGCATAATACAGTTACATCTTAGTTTTAGTTGAACAAATGACCTTTTACGCATATATTACTGAAATTGAAAGTTACTAAAATTAGATGTGGGGTTCGATCACTTCACGAAGAGAGTCTTAAGTTCAATTAAAAGGTGGTTGATTATTCCTGTGTTATCTGTGCTATCGTTTCACCATTATTTCTTGCAGGCAGGTCGCTATTGCAGGCTCAGGGTTTGTAGCTGAGTATGATTAATAACAAATTTTCTGCACTTGCAGCATGTATAGCACCTTCCAGCACTATGAATGCTAGTTAGTAGGGGTGGAGCTTCTAGTTGGCCGTCAGACTGGTTTCCATATTTGATGATATAAGTAAGTAGTGTCCTCATCAATAGGGCCTTACTATCTTGTTACAGAGTGTAACCAATAGCATTGGCAATGATATATATATATATATATATATATATATATATATATATATATATATATATATATATATTGGGGGGTGTCTATGGGGCCACTTTGCCAATGACTCTGTAAAATGTAACATGTTCCAGATACTGTAATTTTAGTTGGTAACATATGATGTCTAGTTGGGGAACTGTCTCCCCCATTATATGGAGGCAATGTTTAAATTCCTTTTATCTATTTTAGGATGCTTCTAAAGTAGTAGGTTTATACATGGCTTTTCAAAAGGTCTTTTGGGTTGGTTATCTCTCTTCTTAGGTTTTCCTCTACCCTAACTTTCCATCTCCTTCCATATTTAATTCTCTAATTAGAGTTCCCCTTTATCCCTTTATAACAGGATATTCTATTTCTCAATCTTTAAAAGATTACTCTTCCCCCTAGTCCTTTACCAGCTGCCTAACCCTTACGGTTACTTGGACTTAGCCATGCATATCTAAAAGTTAACAACTAACACTCCCTATATAAGACCAACATGACATATATGTCTTTCTGGATCTAGGTTGCTTCACCCAGGATGATTATTTCTAGCTCATCCATTTATCTGCACATTTCATAATTTCATTTTTCTCAACAGTTGAGGAATATTCCATTGTGTAGATGTACCAGTTTTTTTGCTATCAATTCACCAGTAGATATACATCTAGACAGTTTCCAGTTTCTGACTATTATGGATAGAGCAATGACCAAGCATGTATCTCTCTTTATAACAAGTCCCAGAATCCTTTGGGTATACGCTGGATCTTATGGTAGATATATTTTCTTATTTTTGAGGAAAATCCACACTGGTTTTCATAATTGCGATATCAATTTGCACTCACACAAGTAATGAATAAGTATTCCACTTTCACCACATCCTTATCATTTTCTGATATTATATGATAACAATTCTAACTGGAATAAGCTAGACTCTCAAAGTTGTTTTAATTTGTATTTCACTGTTGGCGAGGGATGTTGAACATTTTTAAGTGTTTCTTGGTCATTTTTGTTTTATCTCTCTAGAACTCTCTATTTAATTCTATACTCCAATTTTTAGCCAAGAATCTGAGAATGAACAGGGAAACCTACTACTATTATTTTTAAGTGAACGTAGCCGTTAAACAATTCCTAGTGACTTATTTCTGTACCCATATATCAGGACATCACTCAGTCCTCCACCGGAGAAGCTTATTCTAGCAATAGATAACACAGAGACCCACACTGTGAATTGTGCAGGAAGTGAGAGACTTTGGGGTACTCAGTGCTAAATGGGATGTCTTTATCCAACCCTTCTCCTCAGGGCTTAGGTATCTACATTAAAGAGGAGCCAGGAAGATTGCAATAGCCAGAGGTGCTGAATGACTCCAAGGAAACAGTGTCTTTCAAACATTAGAAGGCTAATGTACACATGAACTCACTGAGACTGTGACAGCATTGGAAAGACCTTCACAAAGTCAAGCCACCAAAATCCCAATATTGAGCAGACAAAGTAGACACAAAGTCCCACTCCTAGCCAAGAAGCAAGTCACAACTTAAACCTTCTGAGAAAAGGAAATTCCATTTTCTCCAAAGTAGTGACACTGGGTATATTAACTGAATTCCACAGCATGCACAATGTTCAGCAGTAGTTGACTCCATGTATTTTTGTGTGTTTTGTTTGTTTGTTATGACTTAGTGTTTTGTTTCCTTTTTTCTTGTTCTGTTTTATTTCGAGAGGTAAGAACATGGTGCTAGATGGTTAGGGAGGTAGGCAGAACCTGCGAGGACATAGCGTAACTCTATTGAAAGATATTGTAAGAAAAAATTGAATAATAAAAGTGTAATAATAAAAAATTAAGAATGCATCTTTCATTTGATTAGAGATCTCTGAAATACACCTACAATCAATCGTAACTGTGTTCCACATCTTTCAGAGTAGAAAGAACAATTCTAAAGCTCAGAGATTATGCTGGGCAAACAGGCTTGTACTAAGTCAAAAATACTCAAAAGTATTGCCTTCCACCTGGAAGTAGTCAGTGTCTTTTATAAGACCACAAGAAATCTGTATTCTCACTCCATTTCAGAACCACTGATTGGACATTTGGGTTATGTCCTAGGACTCTGACTTCCCAAGCTCTCTAGGTAGAACCCATGCACCCTGAAGGGTATATAAATCAACATACAGCCTGACCTTTATTTCTGAAGATTCCATGTTCACAGAGTAGGGCAGGCACTGACAGAAATATTGGCAGACAAAACATTATCTGCAATAAACAGTTATGGGCTGTTTTCTTGTTATTATTGTATAAATGGTGTAGTATAGGAACTATTTGCATAGGCTTCATTTTATTTAGTACTGAAAGTAATTTGTATATGATACAAAAAAAATGCGGTGGGCAGGGCAACAATACTCTGCCCTCATAGTTACCAAGGAGCAACTGCACCAACAGATCTCTGCCATTGCATTCAACCTCTTTGTCTCAAATAACCAAGCCTGAAACTGGAAATAAGAAAGCAGAGAGTGAATATCTAACCGAGAGGAAATGTTTTGTGATCCAACATTTTTTCCAAATGATATTCATTAAAAGTAAGCACCTAAAACGCCACAGAGCTAAGTGGATAGGAATTAAACTCCAGCTTGTGAAAGAGAAAGAGTGAGCATTAAAGATATGAATCTTTAAGAACCATGGAGACAACATCTTGAAACTAAAAACAGAAAAAGATAGTAACAATCAAATGATAACCCAAACTAATCTGGCATTACGTTATTTATATTAAATGAGGTAGATGTTTTAAAAAACTTATAAATTATTCATGATTGATAAGGTGACAAAGATATGATTAAAGTTGAGTTCAGCCATAGTTTTGACAATTCAAAGGAAATAGGTTAGATTTGTAGCTCAGTTACTGTGCTTGCCTAACATGCAGGCAGATCTTGGCTGAAACCAGAGCACTTTTTATGCTGCATATGGTAACATATGGCCGTCATTCCAGCTCTCATAAGGTGGACACCTTATAAGAAAATGTTTAAAGTCTAAAGGTATTTGAGCCTATTTTTCGTGATCCTAGAGAAGCTAAATAAGAAGACGATCTTGATGAAGATTATTTAGCTATCCGCCAGGAGGTAGGAAATAGTCAAGAGTCCCAGGTAACCTTGGGTGCATGGGGGGGGTGGGAGGGTTGTTGGAAGGGGAGAGGGTTAGAGAGAAGGGAGTAGGGGAGGAATGGAGAAAGCTCGGTTGACCGGGATGGGGGGAAGGGAGGAAGGATGAATAAGGGATCAGGGAAGAATATATTTCAACTAAGGGAGTCATTTTAGGGTTTATAGGAAACTTGATTATATATGGGATCCCAGGTCCAAGGAGAGATCCCCAGATTGTTCTCTGGACAGAGGAGAGGGTGCCTGAACCGGCCTTGGCCCACAACCATACTGATGAATATTTTGCGTGTCACCATAGAACCCTCATCTGGCGATGGATGGAGATGGAGGCGGAGAACCACGTTGGAACACTGGACCTAGCTCCCTAGGTCCAAATGAGAGGCAGAAGGAAAGAGATCGTGAGCAATGAAGGCAAGGGCACAGGAAACCTTCATCCGACGTTGGATGGCGATACAGATGGAGACCCATATTGGAACACCGAACTGAGCACTCCACAGTCCAAATAAGGAACAGAATGATGAAGAAAATAAAAAAAGTAATCAGGACTGCGAGGGATGCGAGCACCCACTGATACAAGGGGACTGATATAATGGGAGTTCACCAAGTCCTGTTGGACTGGGACTGAACGAGGACATGATCCAGCCAGATTCTCTGAATGTGGCTGGCCCGGAGCCTTTTTGAAAAGCCATTGACAATGACACTGGGACTTGCTTTCTCTGCATATACTGGATTTTGGCGCTCCAGTCTGTTTGGACTCTCACCTTCCCTGGACCTGGAGGGAGGGGGGAGGAACTCGGGCTTCCCACAGGGCAGGAAACCCTGACTGCTCTGGGGGATGGAGAGGGAGGGGGAGAGGGAGTGGGGGGAGTGGGAGGGTGGTGGGAGGAGGGGCTGAAATGGAAACTTTTATAATTTAATAATAAAAAAATAAAAAATTAAAAAAAAAGAAAATGTTTAAAGTCTTTTTCAGTGACATAGAGAAGTGGACATCGACCTTGTCAACAGTTAACTAAATAAATAAAGATACATATTGTAAATAATTAATACATTTGCTTTAAACTACATTAAGCTAATTGTGCAATAAACTAAATCTTGTATTAGAAAAATTCAAAAACCCTCTATTGATTATTGACAAGTTAGTCAAGCAGGATAATTCATAAGAACTCAGAGGAGCAGAAACATTGTAAGTTCAACTTCCTGAATACATATATAATTCTATGTAACAATTATAGGATGCACTTATGTTTTTGACATGTAATACAACTAATAGTTTCTCAAAACCAAAAAGAAATTCTCAAAATCCTAAAGAGCAAAAATTTTTCAAACTACATCAAACTAAAGTATAACTTGTCTACTCATTCATAACAAAAAACATTTAGTCATCTAAAATTTCTAATATGCCTGTGCTGGACAATCTTCTTTTTTGCCAGCTAATTGTTACCTACTTCAGAAAAAAGAATAGTGAAAATATATACATATTCTTCATAGTGAAAGTATGCATATTCCTCGGTGAATTTTAATGAAACTATGCCACATGAGAAAACTTGTGAGCCAGAAATTATGATATGACGTGGGATACTTATCTTCTTCTGTAAGGACAGGACAAAAAGTTAGCAATAGACTATTAGAATAATAATAGGAGAGAGATAGTACAAAGCCATGGAAAATAACACAATAAAAGACAATGCCGCCATAAAGATAAAGTTGGAAGGTTCCTTGAAACATTAAAATAGACACCTCTGACAAGAATAATCAAGAAGTAAATACAAACGGGACATTTTTGCATGGCATCAAAACAAGCTCACACAGCAAGAGATAGCAGCCAAGACTGACTTCAGAAATTGCAAAGGCTTTCCCCCTGGAGTCCTTAATTAGAGAAACCCAGGAAGAGAGCCTTCCACCAGTCACCCTCACAGCAGGAAATGGAGAACATCTCAAGTGGGGTGATTGAAAAGAGCTTAATCAAGGTACTGTGGACAAACATGTACATCGGCTGGAAGGAAACCAGCAATTTCATGTCTTGGAATAACTGAGGAAATTTGTCTTGGGAGTCGCTAAAGGGCAAAGGAGAGACAGCCTTAAGATTCAGTGAGAAGAGGAGAAAGAGTACCCGACCTCCCCCTCTCACCCTGCAAATCCCACTGTGGCTTCCACTGGCTGAACTTAACTGAGAAATTTTGATTAAAGTCATTTTGTGCACCTGAGGTCTGAATAGCAAGGCAAAATATTGCAGCCCCCACTCCCAGAGCACTGAGACTCTGATTACAGAAGCTGTGGATACAGAGATGAGCTGGGCAGATCTGGAATCCCCAGAGAGCTTTCTGTTATTCTACATGAGGCGTATCTTTGTCCTTCTTGGTGGCCTAGACTTGGGAGAACTGTCCTGGCTCATCCCTTGATAGGCAAATGGGAGCCGTACATAGGATGGATACCACCATCCTTATTATAATTGCAATTGGATGACAAATTCTGCAATCAGCTTTTTATGCAAAGGTCTCGTTGGAATATAGTTTGCTAGAGTCTTTTAATTTCAATGAACAGCACTACCAATGGCTGCCTGCATCTTTAACTTTGCACTTTAGGAAGAAAAAAAATAAAGCCTTTTAGAACTTCTTCTACCTTTTTGGTGTCAACACAATGGATTCATCCATTTGGTTTACCTTGTTAAGGCCCCAATCAGAGGACTTGGGAGCACGTGGACTCGCGGTGGTGTGTCAAGGAACAGCATTTTGACTCCCAATGCAGCTGCAGATTTGTGCTTTTCATTTTGGTTCTTTTCCTGTCATTTCCCTAGGCTTTAGGAAGGGAGGAGTTATGGCCTCATCCACTTCATCAGCTATTGCGAACTGGTTATTCTCAGAAATTCATTAGGGCCGAGAACAGGGATCAGAGACTGGTTTGGTCTCTTTAAAAAAATATATAATGTTGATGATTTAGAAATGATGTGTTCTAGCGGTTGGACTCAGATTGCTTAAATTATTTACCAAATTCTGGCTGAGTTGCTGGAACTGAACAAAGCAAACAGAATGAATCTGAAAGTAAATTGGGTTGCCAGCATCCCAGGGTTTCAACAGAAAGCCTGCAGTCTGCAGAGCAGGTGCTGTGTCCCTCAAACCCTGGTGACCTTCGGACATGAGTGCCGTACATAAACATGCAAACCACATTAACAGTTATTGAATTGATAAGCAGAATTTTAGAGAATCAGTAATAATGGATTTCCTCTTTGACTCTCTTATCCTCTCCCACTGGAAATGGTCACTTACATTCCCTGGGACACAAAAATTTTCATTTAATGTTTGGAACAAGGACATCTTAACCCATGGAAGCAAGAGGCATGGTTAAGGATTGCAGGCAAGCTGTGTTTGCTTATTTAATATGGATCCATTACACAATCTTCTACTGGAGTTGTAGTTACCTTCAAAAGGCTACAGGCAGGATTTAGACAATAAAATGGTGTTAAATGTCGAGTTATATTGCATTATGTCTACTGAGGCATCTCATTACAGGTATCTTCATTGCTATCTAAGATTTCCCATGAATAACCTTGACCTATTTACCTTTTCCTTCCCTTTCCACTTTCTTTAGTACCCTGTCATTTGCAAAATCAAGATATGATTTTATCCGTGATTTCTGCAGACTTGGTAATGACTGTAATATCCAGCACTGCTCTGTCTTCTTCCTGCTTTGTGGTTTGGATGTGTTGCCCGTGTTTGCTGAAATGTTAACAATATCTTTGCATCTGCTCAGTCTACCCTCCACCTAGAATATTCTTATTCTTTTTCTTCTCCAAAATAACACCTGCCTGTTCTTTATATCTTATCTTAAATATCAGTTGCTCCACAAACAACTTCTCTGACGTCCTTATATAAGATAATCCCTTAGCAGCCTGAACTCTTTCTATACAGAAATTATTAACATTACAGCTTTTAAAAAATTGAACAAGTAGATATTTACTTTTGTGGTAGAGGCCATTATATTTTTAAAGGAAAGCCAGAAGAAGAAATATCACTTTCATTATGGGATCAGAAAAGAAATAGCATGAATCAAAAAAGTTGATGAAGAATCAGTTGAAGAAACAAGTGAAGGCCTGTGATAAACAGGTGAGAAAATTATACACAGAGCTTCAGTAGGGAACAATATGTTATGCATATTACGCATCTTAGGAATACGATAGGACCTATTATCTGCAAGTTATAAACAAATGTACATGTACACTAATTAACAAACATATATGTTAGTTTATGTAACATATGCATAAAAAGAGTCAAAGTAATAATATCATGTCAATAAACATATCTTAATACCTGTACCACTCCAGGTAAAAGTTTTACATGCCTTTGTTTTTGGTTTTGCTGTGTTGGAACTCCTTTCTCTCTAGATAACAAATTCTGATTCATTTTTTAAAAGAAATATTGGACAGAAGATATTTACCACATGTAAATTTGTTGGTGGAGGCTGCTTGTTCATTCCTGAATGCCAGACTACAAAATAATCAATTAGAAACTACATTATTAAATCACTGCTTGGCCAAACACTTCAGCATATTGCTAACTAGCTCTTGTATTTTTGGTTAACCCATTTCTATAAATCTGTGTATTAACACGTGACTGTGGCTTACTGGTAAGTTTCCAATGAGTATGTCTCTGGCAGAGGCTACATGACTTCTCCCTGACTCCACCTTCTTTCTCCCAGCATTCAGTTTAGTTTTCCCGCCTAGCTCTACTCTGCCCTATCACAGGCTAAATCATGTTTCTTTATTAACCAATAAAAGCAACCCATATACAGAAGGACCTCCCACACCATAAAGTTTACATTTAATCCCCATTACTAAAAACCAAATCAATGTAACATGATATCACATTCAGAAAGAAATATGATCCAGGATGCCCTCTATCTGAAATAAATGGACAAATCTCTCTGCAAATTGTACTTGTGCTATTGCAGGGCTAGGGAGAAGAGTCTTCAAAGAACCTGCCAAGATTTCTTATCCCAGATCTTGCCAACTATCATTTGAGGGGATGGATAAATGATAGAGGGTCCACAGGAATCAAATCTGTCATAGAAGGGGAGGCAGTCTGGGATATTTTTGAGGGCAGAAACAAAAGCCTTTGTGTACCTCATATCATTTCTATTATCTTCCTTTCATGTTTCCCCATTCCTTTTTACAGTATACATTGTACAAAATAATAGATTTCATTGTGATATTTACTTACATGTACATAATATACTTTGATCTTATCTTATCTTATCTTGACACACATTTCCTTCTCTTATTCTTCCACTGCTTTTTTTCCTTTTTCCTAACAGTCTCCTTTCTATTTTCTCCTATTCTTATGAAGAGTTATCAAATAAACATGATCTCTAGGTAAATAAGACAGCTCCTTGTGTTAAAATGTATATTGATTAAAAACAATAGTAAAAAGATGAATAAAATTAATGAGTCTATATAATAGTAAACTAGTATAGGTGATACACACCTCTCATTTTCTTGAGCATCCTTTTAATTATTCTTAAATAACTACAACTTAATTTTGAGAATAAACTACTTGTTTGGAATTTAGTCTATAAGTTAAAAATATTTTTTAATATTGTAGCTTTTTTATGTGTGATGCATTTTATGGCTGTTCCTGTTTGTTGTATGCCAAATACTATGAATAAGGAGATATATGGTATATAATTTATTTTCAATATGGGTGTAATAGGTGCAAAGTAGTTAGTATTTAGCATAACTCCAGTACATATCTTCTAATTTTACAGACAGAAAGTACAATTTGAGCTACATTAGGTCTAAAAATCACTTTTCAGAGAAATCAAGTGTGGGTTCATTTGGCTACAAGCTGCACAGGTCCAGTGTATATAGTAATCCTCGTTCTTGTCCTTGTCCTCATCACTACCAACCAGGCTGGCAGACCTTTTCGTAGGCATAGCCTTGCGATTTTTAGCTTTTGATTCATCCAAAAATTCTTAGAGAGCAGGGGATATTCCTGGGCATTAGCAACTAGATAGGAATGCCGCTAAACCTATTTGAATTACTTTTTTAATTTGAAAAATGAGGACCCAAGTATTTTTGGCATGCATAACTTCAGGAGGGCAATTTTGTAAGATCACTCAAATACAGAGACATTCCAGAGTCCACAGACACTCACAGGTGCCAGCACCTGTAACTCACTGTAAACTGCACATGGTTTGAGGCCAAGCTTGAGTGCTCTCTGTCCTATAAAAACATTCTCACTTCTGATACTGATTTTTTTTAAAGGCAGGGTTTCTCTCTGTAGCCCTGACTGTCTTGGATTTCTGTGTAGCCCGGATTGCCCTGAAACTCACTTTATAGACCAAGCTGGTATCAAACTTAGAGATCCATCTGCCTCTCCCTTCCTAGGGCTGGGAATAAAGACATGTGACACCATGCCTGGCTCTGACACTGATTTTTAAATTTAGTATTGTGTTTCTAAAATCTCTCTAAACTTTGATAGACTAGGACCCACAGTCTCCTGAAAGTGTTGTACAGGGTATTACTGTGGAAGAAAACTGACCACATAAGCAAAGAGAAATGTGAAATGGGGCACAGTTCAAGTGTGGCCTAGTATGGATGGTCTCAAACTGATTGTTGAGCTAGGACAATGTTCACTACTGGACACAATATGTTGGAATTCAATGTGTAGACAGAGCTACAAACTGATCCTCATTGTCCATAATATTTCTTGGGACTTCATCCCTTAGGCATGATTGATAGAGTGATTAGTTGATTAGCTGGTTACATAGCTTTTCCATACTGCCATATTGACTAATTTAGGTGACCCAAAACCCCCACACAAAGCTAGATTATTTATCACATATGTGGAAAAGCATCATGGGAAAAACTATTCTTGGTTCTTTATAAATAGGGATCCATTGTTCAGAATAGTCTTACTCATCCATTCTGAGTCCACATCAATTTCTCCCAAAAATTAATATATTTCAGTGCATTTTTATTACCTTTAAGTATAGAATCACCTTCAGTCGGAGGTATTTCATTGCCATTATTATATTTGTGGGTTTAAAAAATGAAAATCAAATTATTTATAAACAATAAACAGAAATACATTCCTCACAGTTCTGGAAGATATGAAGTCCGATGTTGAGGTCTCAGCAGATATGGGTTGGGGAGTCAATTTGTTTTTCACCAGGGTGCCCCTCACATTGAGTGTGTCTTCATCTGATGGGACAGATAGGAAGTTCTGAGGCTTCTTATATAATGGTGTTGAAACTGGGGTGGGTCATAGCTTCTCCCCAATAGCACTATTACTGCTTATCATGATAAGCATGCTCTATCACTGAGTTAAATCCTTAGCCATTTGCATTTGAGTTTGACATAGAATCTTGGACTGTAGTCCAGGTTGGCTTTGAACCTCTAATCATCCTGTCCCAATCTCTAGAACAGCTAGGATTATATGCATAGACCACTATTGGCAGCCACATATGGGTTTTTAATACTGATTATTTTCTATTTTTAAAGAACATAAGCTGAGGCAAATACTGAAAACCATGAAGAAGCTTAAATAGGATGATCTAGTGGAGTCACTTGGGTGACATTTGGCCCAAGATCAGGATATAGGAGAGGAACCATACTTTGGAAGATTTTAAGGAAATATGTTCAAGCAGAGAGAAACGGGAATGTATACATTGTCAATAATGAAGTGCTATGGACCTAACAAGTTAGACTGAATAAAATATCTGAAAGGGTAAAATTATGGTCAACAAAATCTTAGCAGACAAAGGCTGCCACCTAGAACATTAAAAGGAATTAATTTTATTAATGTAAATGCAGGGAAGTCAGAGAAATTAAGGAGTTAGTGACCTAACTTAGTTTATACTCTATACCATTCCATATCTTCATAATATGCAACTAGAAAATGGGGATTCGGGTGGAAAAAGCATGATTTCTCATTTGGGGTTGTCGTTGAGTTGGTTGAGTGCTAGCCTAGCAGCATGAAACCCTGAATTCCAGTCTCAGCACCACAGAAGCCCTGTGTGCCTGCTCACGCTCTCATGCCTATAATTCTTACACTCAGGAGGTAAAGGCAGGAAGATTAAGAGTTCAAAATCCCCACCCCAAAAACAGAAGAAAAGAAAGAACTGAAGGAAGGAAGAAAATGAAAAGAGTTCAAAGTAATTTTTGACTACAAATTGACTTCAGGACCAGTTTAGAATACCCGAGTTGTCTCAAAAGATGAGGAGAAAGGCAAACTTTCAACTCTCAATATTTTTTCCATCATGAACACGTGAGAACCTTTGGTTTAGGAACACACAGCCCTTTAAGATCACCCCCTCTCCCCTTCACGCCCTCCCTCTCTCCACATCCTCTGTTTCTGAAGATTAGTAAATCCGCCCAGGTATTCCCCAAACACCTGTACCCACACTGTGCAGCCTACGTGAGAATCACCTGGGGAACTTGTTAGAGCATGAGATCTGAGGGTGGAACAGGCAGTATTTTTAGTTGGAAGTCGCAGAGCACACTCTTGCAAGTTGGAGCAAAAAGGAATTTATTACAGCATATTTGATTTTCCTCAAAGTCCCTATGGTCTCAGAGATTGAGATTTCAGGTCAGGATACAGAAACAAGAAGGGATGAAAAGCAACACACTTCTCAGCTTCCAAGCAGGATTATAAACCACCACTGTTGAGAGGTATCCAGCATGGATGCTGAGCACTGAGCATGAATCCAGGACGGCGAGCAAAGCAAGTGCCTCGGATGTCAGCTGGCACAGCCTCCCAGGGCTCTCTGCCATGATTTCAGACCGTCACCGATCAGACACCGTGTTCCGTCATATTTGCCTTCACTGTTCTCTTTGTGGAAATGAAGCCCATGAACAAATATCTGTAGAGTGTAACATAAGGCACAGTCACCAGGCAAGAGCAAATGTGAGTTCTCAGATTTTTTTCAATAATACATTATTTTTATATAACAAAATAAAAATTTCAGTTTATATAATTATAATATATACATATATATAATTTATATAAGGTAGATCTAAGTTGGAGGAGGCAATCCAACAGGAGGAAAAGAGTCCCAAGAGACTACAGGCAGAAGAATCTTATATCCTGGAACATTCTCGGAGCTCTCGTGTGTAAGTGATTCCACGAGGAATGTCAGTTAGCACCTGCTACCTGTTAGCACCAGAAATCCAACCACTTCCGCTCACTGTGTCTCAGTTTCAGAGTTACCAGGGAAACATGGAGCAGTGGCTTGCAGAATAGGGAAGTGCTCTGTCCATACTAAGGAGAGCCAGGGCATAACCATTTCAGTAAAGGACACAAGCACCATTCTGGGTACCACCACAGACCGGTTTTCCTTCACGGACCCCTGCTGTGCTGTAGCAGAAGATTCCTGATGCATAAAAGACAGACACAGCAGCAAGGCTGCCCACGTGCTGTGCCAATGTCATGAACGTTCACTTCAAACATACATACACAGGTAAAATGCAGAATAGTTCTACTTGTGAAAGAATCGGTACAGACAGCAGAGTTCCCATTGCTGCTTTTGTTGTTGAATAAAACAATAGGATTCACTATGACATCTTCTTACTTATATATTTCTTAACTCCTCTCATTCACTATCTCTGCAGCCTCTTTCATTACCCCTCCCCTTTCTGGTCTCCTTCCTTTACTATGCTTTCATATCACATGCATACACACACCACACCCATATGTATAAACACATATATGCCACACAATACACTTACGCACACGTACCACACAGACATACACACATATACACATGGATGCAAGCATACATACACAAATACACACAGATACACACCACACACATATACAAATGCATACCACACACAAATACATATACATGTGAGTGCATGCATCACACACATGCATCACACAATGCATGCACTTAGACAAACACACAAACACAACACACATATACACATACACATACACAAAACACACACACACAGATACACATACACACATGCACACACATAGATACACACATAAATACATGCACAGAGGCAGCTACATACACACACAGCACACATGCATGCATGTATACACACTCATACACACCACACACACACACACACGCACACACACACACACACACCACCACACACCCTGTGATGCTATTTCTGTTTGTATATTCTTAATTCCACATGTGAGAGAAAACACGGCTCACAGACTGGAACTGTTGGTAAGCAGGTTTTGAGACCCTCTGCCTGCTCATACACCATTGAGTCGAGGTAGGAACAGAAGTCTGGCTTTTCCAGTAATCACTTTTTCATGTGAACCCGTGATTTCACTAACACACTACGATGTAGATCTTCTTCCACATTTCCATCTTAATTGCTGAAGCATTTATCTATCAAGCTTTGGAAATGTGTGTTCTCTTGTCCTAAAATGAAACCAATCAAAGTGTCACAGACACCTTCCTCCTCTAAAACTGGTGTCATTAAGTGATGTCTGTTCTCTTGCAGCTCTGCCTTCATCCCATCAGCTAGCTGGTGGTCTGATGTAATTCTGAGGCCGGAAAAGATACCATTTTTATGTTGGGACCTTGTGGGACCCCAAATTTCACCCCCACCCCTGAGGAAAGCCAGGGGTCGCTAGCCCCCTTTTAGGGAAAGTATTAGCTACTGGGAATAACCCAAGCTACACAAAACTGCTGACAAGATGCTGACCACCTAACTTCCCCTATCAGTTGAGTAACAATAGACCAATCAGGTAAGTCTCCAGGCAGACCCTGTGTTAGCAAAGGGTCAGCAGATGTCTGGAGGATGTAACCAGGGGGGCTGTTGCTATCCCCCTAATAGCCTATCAGGAACTAACAGCTGAGCTTTACCTCACCTTTAGCCAATTGTGGTATATGTAATTTTGTATTCTGAGACTGTAACCTTTGTGGTTTTTGTCTCCCTCCATCTGCTGTGTCAGACTGTGAAGCAGAGGACCCGTGCTAGCCTGAACTTAATAAACAAAACCTTGCTTTTGCATTCAGAAGTGTGACTCCGTGGTGGTCTTGGGGCGGGGGATCCTAGGACTCAGGCACAACAGTAACCTCTGGCTAAATTGTACCATTGTAAAAGGCCTTCTGAATAAAATAGAGAAATGTACAGAATAATCACATTTTTGTTATATCCAGAAAGAATTGTAGCTATGTATTGCTCTTATTTTCATTACAGACTAATGGACCTTGAGCGTCATTATTACTTTACCCACTACATTTCTGCAGTGCTGTGTTCTCAGCACTTGAGATGCCCTCTGCTTTTTTCCAGGTGGGTGACCTAGCCCTTTGGGGTCTTGCCTAAATGAGACTACTTAGGCTTCCCTGCTTTTTCTTCATTATACCTGGCAAAAGCAGAAGCGGGAATGGGGTGACCTCTCCAGTTTCCGAGGAACATCTCCGTCCACCCACTCCCACTCTGCCTATTATCTCTCCGCATCCCCGCTACTGCTTGAGAAGCAGAGTCAATAGCCTCACACAACAGAAAACTCACTTTCATCCTAGTCCAGCCAATATCCTGAGGGACTTGAAATTTCAAAGGACTCATTACTGAATAGCCCTGCGGAGACATTTCTTCAATAGCTAAGACCTCTGAACCTACAGAATATGGAGTTGGGGTACAGAAAGCAAAGCCTTGTCAGTGAGTCATTAGAAGGCAGTGTAATGTACTCAGACTTTCCCACCACCGCCCCTCCCTTCTAAGTTCACATACTCTATGACACAGCACACATACTGTTTCCTTGGAGCCCTCTCAGCCATCCATGCACTTCACTTTGTATAAAGTTGATGATCTTAGGAGCACAGAATCACTGGAGGATCCCCGGATCCTATGAGTAGAAGCTCACCGTTTTGATATTCACTGAAATTCAAAGCCCCTGTCTGAGTTAACATGCTACATTGGCAATTTTCCTCATTCATAAATTCTGTTGCCCCCAGAACCAAGACTGGTAATGGGAATGTTTTCAGATCCAATTATTTTGCTAGATCTAGGATAACACGTCATTAACTCCTCCATGATTTGAAGGTTCTATAGAAAACATTGTGGAATTTTCAAATTTGAGCCTCCCCTTCTGGCTTGGTAAATGAGGTAGACTTTAAAGAAAGAATTCTGTGGATATCCAGGTGGGCATCAAACAATGTAAGCTACTAGCCCTGGAAACTGGCTATGACTTTACGCAAGCAGAATCTATAAGGTGAGGCTTCACCTGTAAAACCACTAAGAAAGAAAGTATGACCATGTGATAAATCATTTTGTAAGACTCAAAATTCTTGTCAAACACAAAGTTTATATGCAAATGTTTTCAGTCATTCAGATCTCAGAAATTTTTGAGCTATGCTCAAGAAAACTGGTAAGGGGAATCTTCAACTAAAGGATGAATGGGAAAATGAAGGTTAAAACAGCTACCTGAAGTATTGACTGTGTTGAGTTTCAGTAGAAAGACTGAATGAGCAATGGAGAGTATAATTAATAAAACAAAGGAAGTACTATAGGCTCTGGCAACGTGGGATGAACACAGCTAACACAACGAAAATGATACAAGAAAAAGATGGAACAAAATGCTGATGGAAAAACATTTGATTACTTCAGTTTTTTTTCATTTCTTTACATTTCTTTGTAATTCCAGAAAATTGAAATACCTAAATGAAGTTTGAGATAGCCATTACAAAGGTTGGAGTATATTTAAGAATTTAAAAGATGTGAAAAGTAAAATAATCAATACAGTATTATAAGAAAGACTGGAAGAAGAGGAAGAACTGAAACTCAGTAGATGCTTCATGAAGAAATTGGAAATGGTATAGCACATAAGTTTGCCTTCTGAAATCTATGCCAAGTTACTTTTAACATGTTAGTAATTTATATTTTAAGTTGAATTAAATTTATGTAAAGTAATGACCAATCATTCTTTTATCAAACTAATACAAGTAACAAATCTTTACAGTGTACAAGAACACTATTCTGCAGCATTAATGTGATTGACCAGGCAGGAAGTATAGGAGAGGCAACCAAACTAAGAGAATTCTGGGAAGAGAAAAGGCAGAGAGTCAGACACAGTCAGACACAGTCAGACCAGTCAGATACAGAGGAAGCAAGATGAGAATGCCTTACTGAGAAAAAGTACAAAGCCATGTGGCTAAACATAGACAAGAATTATGGATTAGTTTAACTTATAAGAGCTAAGCCTGATCTAATAGGCCAAAAAGTTTATAATTAGTATAAGCCTCTGTGTGTTTCTTCGTTACTGAATGGCTGTAGGACCAGACAGGACAGAAACTTCCATCTACATATATGTGTTTGTAAGTGCATGTGTGTGTGTGTGTGTGTGTGTGTGTGTGTGCATGTGCGTGCGTATCTATGTGTGTATGTGATTTACCTTTCCATTACTGTAGCATATATCTGACATAACAAGCCTCAAAAAAGGAAAGGTTTTGGCTCATAGTTTGGAAGATTCAATCCATGTTCAGCTTTGCTTTTGTGCCTGAGAAAAGTCAGTTTTTCATGGCAGGACTGCGTGATGGAAGAAGCTCTTTGTGAGAATATGGAGGAACCTGGTTCCTAGCATTCTTTTCAAGACTCTATGTCCCAATGTTCCATCAACCTCCAATCAGGTCCCACCTCTTACAGTCACCACCACTTCCCAAAGGGCCCAATGGCTAGCAGCCAAATCCTTCTCACATAGGCCTTTGTAGAACATTTACAACCAAAGGCAATATACAAAATAAATCTAAAAATGAAAATATAAATTGAACTAAGTAGCAGTGATAATTTTTTATTGCCAGTGTTAGATTATTGTTTAGATGCTGCAAAATGGCAAGTTCTTTGCTTTCTCACAGAGCTTCAGAGAACCTCTATGGCCACTGTATGTACTGTATTCTGTGACCTTCAGCTAGTGTGTGTGTGTGTGTGTGTGTGTGTGTGTGTGTGTGAAACCAAATCTCCATCCCACTTTCTACATATGCCATCCTACTCTTCCGTCTTTTGAAGATTTCTTGCTTCCTTTCCCCTGCTCATGAGAATGTCTTCAGGAGCTTCTTTGGAAGCTTGGTGCCTTTATTTAAGATTACTTCCTTCTTTGTGCATTGCTTAATACAAAAAAAAATAGAGATTTAATTCTTTACTTAATAATAGGATATGAATGTATAATGATTTCCTTCTAATTCTTTTCTCTGTATTAAATTGTATGCTGTACGACATAGACAGAAATTTATGTATTCTCTTATTTCTAGCATTTATAGCAATTCAATCAAGTGATAATGTACATTACATATAATTATTACACTGGCAAGATTCTGCTTGTATAACTATATGTGTCTCCATAAAAATTATAAATGTACTATATGGGTAGTGATAGTTTAGACGTAAAGACATACCCTCAAGGCATGATGAAAGGCAATGAGATTTTTTGTCATATTTGTAAAATCTACATGATACACACTGTGCTACATGAAGTTTGATCTCAGTAAACATTGTTGCAAAGAAGAAATAATTTGATGTTTGGTCATTAAAAAGAAAACAAATGATAATTTAAATGACATCACATGTAGTATATAAACAAGGCTTTCATTTAATGATAATACTACTTTCTTTCCCCAAAAGTAAGTTCATTTGCTCATTGGAAGAGTCTGAGAGTGAACATGTGACTGTTTCCTTCCTCTCCCTTTATGGTCAAATGACTTCCAGATTTTTTCAGACTTTCTACGCAGAAGATCACAAAACTTTTCTTTGAATCTGGTGGTACCCCCAAAATTCCACTGAAATTATTTTAGTCTGACTTTAAAATCAAATGGCTCATCATTGGATCAGACCAACAAACCCATGTTCATTTGTATTGAGGCTCAGTTGTTCTTTAAATCTCTTCCAAAGAGAAGTCTTTTAAGAAATGAAAACTCAAAATTACTCTCTATCTCTGATATTTTTTCCAATTGCATAAATGTTGGTTTTGAGTTAATTTTGTTCAAACAGATTAGGATTTCTTGAAATATGTTGGTTGGTTGGTTGCTTAAACTATATCATGTACCCCCGATGGCATGGACCAGCGCCCCATCCCATACTTCACTGACAGTGCCCATGGGGCTGCAGGTATGGTCTTTCCATCTGGTTGCTTCCTTAGTGCAGGTTTCTACACAATGTTCTCATTGTGTGCTCTCTTTACCTTTTCTGTCACTGATTTTTTTTCCTGACCTGATGGCAGAGGATCAACCTTTCATAAAGTCATGTTAGATGTGTTCTGAGGAGTGTTACCCTTTATGGGCCTAGTTAAAGAGGGTCCTCTGAAGCTCAATGATTACTCAACAGTTCCTAATCTCTATAAAGTGAGCTACACAAAGCGTTTATTGTGATTTAAAGAGGAACCACAGAGACATTGTACATCATGCTCTCTGAGTAGTCAGTGCAGACTTCCTTGTGACTGTGTTTCTGTGCATTGCAAGAAATAGGTCGGCATGGCTCATAGGTACAGCAGCCATGCCAATACTTCAAGGTACATTTTAAATAAGTGTGTTCTATAAAACCTTAACTGGTTTTATAGAAGCTAAGTAAGTAAGTTAAAGGTTCCACCTTGTTTCCCACATTTATAATAATTATATGTCTTAAAAGCAAAAATAAATCTCTTTTTTTATTACATTTAACTTTTTACTTGTGTTTTTGTATGGAAGTGTGTGTGTATGAGAGAGAGAGAGAGAGACAGACAGACAGACAAGGACAGAGGCAGAGAGAGAATGAATGTTGGAGTGTACATGGCACAGAATGTGAAAGGATTCGGAGGCTGGGAGTTGGTTCCTTCCCTCTACCATCATTTGGGTCCTTCAGAATCAAATTTAAGTCATCAGGCCTGGAAGCAAGTGCATTAATTCACTCAGTCACCTTATGTATCCAAAAGAATGAATTTTAAACACACTGGAGGTTTGATCTCTGTCTTTCTTTTTTTTTTCCTTTGCTCTATTTATTTTAAACTAAAAAGAAAGTGGTTGAAAAGTACACAGTTTTTATCATCTTATTATCAAGACAAAGTGCTTTAAGCTTATAATATTTATATCAGCTGTATATTCAAGTTGTTAATATGGACCCCACTTCCACATCCAATTTTCAACTTACGAGTATATTGTTGGACTTCATATAGCTGCACTGCCTACAACCTACAGGAACAATGACCATTACTTCAAGGGTTCCCAGAGGGCTTAAACAACAATAATATAGCCTAAATTCCAACCCAAGAAAGTAAGAATTCAAGAGCCCTATTGATCTTGCCCATAGTTTAGTTTTATTTGCAAAGTTAATTGAAAGATAAAGCACAAAACACAGGAGAATTTAAGATGGAGGTAGACGTATTCAAAAAAAAACAAATATAAATACAAAATTGCTTTCATAAAGAGAACTCTATAAATCTAGCAGACTAAATATACTTTAAGACTTCATGGATCTCTGGTAGTTAACTGTACAACTATGAATGAGATAGAAAGGAGAGAGGAATGTGCCCACTTTAATCAAGTGCTGTTGTCCTTTCTCCTCACCTCCTATCACTGAAAAACAATTAATGAAGTAGAAAAGGATTTAGCAGAAGGGTTTTGACTGGCTTTTCTGTTTGTTTGTTTGTTTTTTGTTTTTTTGTTTTGTTTTGTTTCAGTAATCAAAATCCCAGGGATCAGTATTGATTACGCAATAATTGAGAATTGAGTTAAGTTCCATCTCTGATGATATTTTACTATCATCTCTGAAAATGTCATCAATCCTGTACTAAAATGTTTTTGATTTGCTTGCCAGGGATACTGCTCAGAGAGTCAGTAAAAGGACACCATTAGTGATGTGACCATCGTCCTGGTTATTAGACCAGACTTGGAAAACTCTGATGTTAAATCTACCTGAGACTAGATGAGGAAAAAAAAAAAAAAACTTTTCTACAAGAGATGAAGAAATTCACCCCTCTCTCCCTCTATTTCTTTCCAAATCCCATGGCTCAAATTTAATTGAGTTCCTCTCTAACAACAATACCCATGTAGCCAAACTACAACAACTAATACATAAGAAAGTCCCAGACACACAGTAAAAGACCTTTGCTTTCCAATCTGATTCTGGGTAAATGGGTAAAAGGTATTTTTGTGAAACCCACTTAATGCTCACCTTAACTCAGCACTATTTTGCGCTGGAGATAGGAGAGGAGATATGAGCTTGGAAGAACTGTTTTCATGGAATCCCATAAGCTGAGTGAAAGCCCTTGAATGAGCATGTCCTTTAAGATCAATGACCCTGGTAAGGCTAATTACCCCAATCCTCTCTTTCTAAATTTAAAAAGACCCTGCTAACTGGAAGAACCACATGATTAACTGGCTGAGAAGATTATCTGTGATAAGAACGGCTGGGTGCTTGCGGGTTTCCCCTTCAGCTACCCATTTGTCACTTGTAAAATATACTGTATGTGTTCATGAGCTGTGTCTTAAAGGGCTGGGAGACGTTCATGGAGATTGATGGTGGTGGGAGGGTGGTGAAAGATATTTTAGGAATTAATGAGCTTGTGCTTCCTTGGAAAATGTAGAATGTCAGTGGGCCCCAAGAGACTCATGGGCAGTCTAGGTGACATTGGTCCATTTCTTTTCAAATCATAACCTAGATTTTCTATTGAAGAGAGAACCATCTTTGGCTTTTGGGCATCATTACAAATCTAAGATTAACAGTATATTTATGAAAATGGAAAAGTACAGCAATGAGTTACTGTTTCTGTGAATGCTGCTTACAATATGTTCCTTGGTGTAGGAGGTTCTTCTGTCTATGTATTACTTTCATTGGTTAAATAAAGAGACTACCTTGGCCATTTGATAGGGCAGAAAATTAGGTGGGCAGAGTAGACAGAACAGGATGCAGGGAGAAAGAAGGCAGGCAGGGAGAATTACCATGGAACCAACTGCCAGGTCAGACATGCTGAATCTCTCCCGGTAAGCCACAGTCATGTGGTGACATACAGATTATTAGAAATGGGTTAATCAAGATGTGAGAGTTAGCCAATAGGAGGCTAGAGCTAATGGGCCAACCAGTGTTTAAATGAATACAGTTTCCGTGTAATTATTTTGGGTAAAGCTAGCCAGAACCTGGGCAGCGGGACGCAGCCTGCCACTCTTTTTACAACAGTTCCTACCAATTAGTGTCTGTTGATCCTTCTTGGTGCATGAATTTGTGCTTGTACTCTTACGAAGAGACTTGACTCATCGTAGACCAATTCTTCATCACACATTGCTTTCTTCTTGCATTCCTTTAAGCCAATTGTTTGCCATCTTACAGTATTAATTTACTTATCTCTTGGTGTTGGAATCATAAACATGTCACAGAAGGTCAAACTTAATTAGCATGTTTTCTGTGATGTTTAATGAAAATTCTATGAGTTTGCATATAAATTGGCACCACACCTTGGACCTCTGATGTTTTTATATGCTTTGGCTCAAGAAGAGCATTCCTGAGACTTTATTCTAAAGAATTTAGATAGCAGATGTGAAAGCAAACAAGTACATTGCTTATAATAAAATAGTTGCTAATTATTGAACATAGAGTTCTTCAGATGTCCATCTATAGGAAAATAGCTAAAAACATATTACACCACTAAATAATATAAAGATGAATGGGTATTTTAAAACCCAAAGATTTAAAAAGGAACATGTGGTAATAAATGACCATAATTGCAGCCCTGAAGACACTGAGGTAGAAGAATGGAATTTTTAAGGCTAACCCAGGATCTGTAACAAGGCCTTATTTGAAAAGGAAGAATGATTTAAAAAATGAAAGTTTATGACAGTATATAATAGTTTATAATACGATAGTTTTATTTAAAAAGAACTTTGTAAAAAACACAGATTTCTAACAACCACGTAAAATGATACCATGAAGTTTATGAATGGGTAGTGTCATAATTAACATTGGTTATCAACTCAGTGGGATCTAGACTTTCAAGACTTGTCTGTAACATGAGGGCCGGCATGTTGGGGTTTTTGTCCCTCCTGGTACCCCAACAGCCGGCAAGCAACAAAGAAAATCACACACAGGACTCCATAAGGTTATAAATTGATTGGCCCATTAGGTTAGGCTACTTATTAGTTCTTATGACTTATCCTAACCCATTATTCTGATCTATGTTAGTCACATGTCTCAGTCTCTTTGCTCCACCCCACTTCCTGTCTGGCTTTCCCACCTATACTGCCTGCCTGGCCAATCAGCGTTTTATTAAAATATGATGGACAGAATACAGACAATTCTCCCACACCACTTGTCTCTAGGAAGGTCTGTGAGAGATTATCCAGTTTAGGGTAAATAGATGGGGAAATTGTCCCTGAGTATGGGACATACAAAAGAAAGTTTGCTGGGCACCTGGGTTCTGACTTAAGCTCTTAAAACCAACCTTACCCTGCCAGGATATACTATGTATTCAAACTATGAGCTCAAATAAACCCTGCCTTTTTAAAGCTGCTTCTGTTAGGTAGTTTGTAACAGCAACAAGACAGGTAACTAATATTGGCCATGGTGTGCAAATGAATTCATTAATACCTACGTGCCAAGCAATGCCAATGATTTTTCCTCTGGAAATCACCTTTATCATTTTATTTTTGTTTGACTTTTAATCTTGTTGTATTTTTTAACGGTAATTTTCAAATGCCAAATCTACTTGTATACCATTTAGTTCTGGTTAAATCTGGTGAACGGTGAGTGATGTGACATGGAACTGAAGCTTGCTTGTTAAATATTTACAAAGCAATTGAATGAGAACAGTGGTCTCCCCAGTATCTCAGACCACAGCCTTTCCAATATGCTCTGTGCAGTTGCGGTTCCTTCTTTTCCACCAAACCCAATGAGAGCCCAGCTGCTGGGCAAAACATCAGCAAAGAGACCTTCCAAGACCCACACAGCTGCAGTTCTATTCTTGTAGGGACCTCCTGGGCCTCTCAGAGATAACAATGCTGCAGCAAGGTGCTCGGTCCTACAGAGGAGCCCTAGGGTTGGCAATTACAAAATCCATCAGCGTTTTCTGCTGAGAGAATGTGCTGGAAACCATAGAGAACTGATAAAGAGAAAGTCTCAAGTACTGGAGCTTTTTAGGCTCCTTTGCAACTAGAGTCACACTCACAATCTTCCCTTCAGTGCATCTGGAACCCGATTCTACCAGATGTGTTTATCTGGATTCTTCCACATAATTCCAAAGCAAATCTCTCCAAGTTATACTTGAAGAAGCAGAGGCTGGCTGGATCTTTAGAACAAACTTGTCAATCCCCTACACCTATTGCCAGCTTTTCTGCCTCTGTCTCTCTATTTATTCCATATATAATGCATGTTTGCTCAATAAAAGAAGCACATACTCTCCCTGATACATCCCCACATGAGGCCCACCACCCTACAGTCCCCAAGCTTTTGAGCTACAGTTTCTATGAATTCCTATGAGAGTGAACACCCCATCTGCCACCATGGGGCTCTCATTTCTTTCCAGCTGCATATCACTGCACAGAATCAGAAAAAAAAAGGAATGGTTCACTGAATAACAATTCTCAGCACCGGAAACGTAAGACAGGGCCAACTGTGGGGAAAATCGTGGAGCAGGAAATCTGAAGGAGAGCGAAGCAATTTGTTGAAGCTGAAGCAGAGAGTCTGTTCCCAGAACAAAGACGAGGAAGGGGCCAGGCTGCCCTGCTTTGTCAAGCTATAAAACTTGGCATGGCTACACAGCAAACGTTTATCAAAGAACTCAAGAGCTGAGTAAGGGAACATCCTAGACTTTAAGATAGTAGAAAGACAGATCAAGAAAAGCAAAAAAAAACAGAGAAATGAAAAAGTTAAATGTTAACTATCATAACCTGTCATATTTGAATAAATATTCTGACCAATGATGAAGGGTAGTTGTGAGGCAGGAAGCTGGGATGTAATTAAGGTCATAATTAGATACTGTATTTCTAACTGGTTGCCAATGGGACAGTCTGGACACAAAAGTGATAGGCTTGAGAACATTAACCTGGAAACACTGTGTAGAATTAATTGGAGTAGGAGGGAAGCATAGCTCCATTTATGAGGCTATTAAAGGTCAAGGTGGGGATTAATGTGATATTTCATCCCTGAGGTGAGTAGTGGAGCTAAAGGGAAGCAGTCAGACTTGTGTGATCTGGTATAAATATAATCAAAAGACTATCCAACACGAACAGCGATGAAGGAATCCACTATTTCCTGCATGTATCTAGGTTTATGGTGAAAACCTGCACATGTTGGTAAAGAATACAGTGAATGTCCTCAGATAATGACCATTGCAAACCTCATTCCTAGTGGACACTAAGTTTAATATTTAGCATAAATAATTTATGCCATGTGAGTTAACACAAAATCACAATCTCAGTAGGTCATCATAACAAGGACTAATTCTGTCCTTTCGGACCATAGGCAACGTGGATGGGCCCATGGAGCTCTTTTTCACAAAGAGCCTGAGGAAGCACACTGGGAAGGATCATCACTTCCTTGAAAGAATGTTATGATTAGGGTGACCAAAAGGTCCCAATTTTTATACTGAATGCTTCCTATCCCAAGCACCGCTCCAGTTGGAGACAAACTGATGTAGGAGAGTCTTATGTATTTCTGTTGCTTTCATTGGCTAATTAATAAAGAAACTGCTTGGCCTGATAGGTCAGAACATAGGTGGGTGGAGTAGACAGAACAGAATGCTGGGAAGAAGGGAAATGAGGCAGTTGCCATGACTCTCCTCTCCGAGACAGACGCTGGCTAAACTCATGCCAGTAAGCCACGACCTCGTGTTGGTTTACAGATTATTAGATATGGTTTAATCAAGATATGAGAGTTAGTCAATAAGAGGCTACAGATAATGGGCCAGGCAGTGTTTAAAAGAATACAGTTTCCATGTAATTATTTTGGGTAAGCTAGCCGGGATCTGGGTGGGAACGCAGCCCACCCTTCCCACCACTACAACAAACTTCATAAATGGCCATCCTACAGAAAGTACAAATAGTACAGGGTTCTTTTATCAAGAGAAGAGACTATTAGAGGCTCTTGATTGTTTAATTTCTTTCCTCCCAATGGCAGGAATATTTCTTTTTGTTTGCCATTGGCCAGAATTTGTCACATGGTCCGAACTGTAAGGCAATTTGGAAACAGGAGAGAGCAGGTGCGATGCATACTAGACACCAGTGCCTCTTCTTTGAGAGCTTTCAGAGGTCATATGCAACCAAACGTTACAAAGCAAAACCTTGGAACTTCTCAAAGTGGTGTATGAAATTAGAACCTTTAAACAGACGCACCATTCAGCCACAGGCTCACTGCCACAAGTTAGACTATCAGATCATTATGGTCATTAACAAAATTGCTCAAATTGCAATTTCTCTTTCTTCAATATACAGCTTCATTGTCATTGGTATCATTCTTTGGTTTCTGCAAATCACATCTTTAGCCCAGATTCCCAAATTTCTCACACCAGGAGACAGAGCCCTTGGCCAAGATGTATTGTGGGTAGAGTGTGGGTGGCTTGGTTCATCCACTTTCTCATGAGGTTCTCATGAAGGAGACATTCACTAAGGAAGTCAGAGCCATTGTTTCTTGTATGTAATCACCTAGGTGTATCTGGAAAAAGAAGAGGAAGTATCCAATAGGCTGGGTCTTAACTCTCCTGGAGACGGAGTCCTTCTCAGAGGTAAGACTGGGAGGAGTGGGGTATTCCAAAGCATTAAGTACCCATAATATTGAAGTTATCGATGGATTCATGTTTATAATCAGCCATCACTTGAAGTTTCTGAATCTAAGATAATATTGATCACTCAGAGGGCTCAATATTTTATTTGAATACAAGGTTCAAGAAGAAACAAAGGAAAAAAAAAGTAAGCCTGTCTCCCTCTTCTAAGAGAAATAAACTTTGATTGGAATAAGCCAAATTATAAAAGTAATTAGTAGGATTAAATCAGTGCTTATCCAAGATACCTTTCCTGTACATCTAGGAATACTACCCATATTACTAAGGTGTCAGAATACTTCTCCCCACCCCCCACACCATCTCTCGGGGTTTGGGCAAGGCATCATGCATGGAAAGCACTGCTCTGTGAGGGGAAGGTTCCAGAGGGTCAAACTGTCTTGCATAAATGACAGAAAGATGATCAGGAGGAGGGCTCCATGGGATTAGAGTCGCAGAAAGCAGTCAGTCATTGTCAGGAGCTAAAGCAGCTTGGACAAAAACACTTTTGATAGCTTACCTGGGTTGAAGAACTTCAAGTCCATTGAATTACAGGAAGAGAGGAGACTCTTGTTCTCTCTTGTTCAGCCTGTACTTGAGAATTCAAGTACGTTTTCCTTTCAGTGACATAATCCCGAAAAACAGTGCCTCGTTGACACTTGCGGCCACTGTGAACTCTGTGGTTTCTTTAGATGGAATGTCAAACCGCCACATTTCTCTGTCCCTGCCCTCTGCACATTGATTCTGAGCTTCTCTCCCCACGTCACATCCTCCTCCGTGTGTCAGTCTCCTCTATAGCCTGGCAATTAGGACAAAATCACACCTCCTATGTGGAGAACTTTGCTGTAAATAAAGTCACAATTTTATTATTTAAAGAAAATTACTACGAAACAGGCATTTGTTCACTTCATTATCTTCATTAGCTCCAGCCAAACTTATTAGCTGGCCTGACATGCTTTTCTGTTTCTATGTGTCACTGGAGAAAAGCCAGAAATTATGAGCCATAAACAAGTATAGGGAAAACACCAGCGACCATGTCAGAGGCTGGCCCAAAGGTGCTTCAGACTCAATTTCCCTCTAATTATAATGTCCTTCAGTTTCCCCAAGTTATCCATATGCACAGCCACTTCAGATAATAACCCTGCTCTTAACATGCAAGCAAGACTGTGCGCATAGCCTCTGATCCTCATCCCAGCCAGACTGCTGTCCTTAAGGTTTTTTCTAGAGACTCTCAAACTGCCTTCCAGCTGAGGCCTTAACTTTTAACTTCAATCTGTGATCGCATGCGTGTGGATGTGGACAGATGGATGGGCAGGAAATTGACAAATGTTTAGAAAAATTTGCCAGCATGGCTGATGGATGGAAGGGGAGTTGTTGCCAACTCCTTGGACCTCACATGTTACCACCTCACACCAGCCAAACCACTAGACCCTGTGTCACGACTGTGCCCACTGCTTGACTTCCAATCTGCCTATTATTCAAAAATCTTGTCCCATTAGGATTTTCTATTGCTCTCTCATGCTATGCCCACCAGCCCTTAGGAGAACTTCTGCTGTATTGATTAGGCCTTCTCTTGCTTCTCATCTCAAAGGAACACACAGTCTAAGACCAAATTAACAAGTTCTGTTGATTAGCAAAGGCAGGAGATTTGCCTTCGAAAGTAAAAATTTAACACATTTCCTAATCAGAGATTACTTGGCATAGAGGAATAGTTCATAGTCTAGTTTTGCCAAAATACTGGTCACACATCTTTATGGAAGTCACTTAATCCTACTGAGCCCTTCTTTCTTTATTTGAAAATTGACATATAAGAAATAACTACATCATAAGGCTGCTATGAAAATTAAATAAGAACAGCAAACTGTGTTGAACAAAATATTACAGTCTCATTACACAGCAAACAAACACAATTCATCTTAACTGCATTATGTATCTCTTCATTGATTGTGAAATATAGAAGAAAAGATGTAAAAGCAATGTTCTTTCGGAAATTTTAGTGAGACAGTGTCTCATGTATCCCAGGAGGGCTACAAACTCACTCTGTAGCTGAAGATAATGTTTATGTGTGATCTTGCAACCTCCACTTTCTTAAGTGCTGGGATTTCAGCTCCTTGAATTGAACGTGTGTCCTTGTGCTAACAAGTCGAAGAAGTCTGTCCACTAAAGCCATTCTCAGGCCCAAGGAAGATTTTCTAATGTTGTATGCTTTTCAAATATTTTCTGACAAACTGCAACTTCTTGTTTTCAGACAGTGAGTAGGTATTGAGGGAACTAAAGAAAGCTTCATGGATTTTGGTGCTGGATCTGCAACAATCCAACAATAATCACATTAATCAGTTAATTGGCCTGTGGAATTTTGAATGTAGATGGGGACTTCTTCCGTTCACACTGCCTTCCCACAAGGAAACATATTCTTCTTGATGAAATGTGTAAAATGCCAGATTAAAGTAGAAATACCATATGTACACCAAACAGCGACCCCTTCTCTTATTATCCCCTAAAGTCATATGCATGATGTGATTCTTATTATTTAGCTAACTGCGGGGTTTTGAGGACATGACTGATGTGTTTACCTGAATGTGGCCCTGACACTATCTGTATGTGCCACACTTTCTCTGACCTTCAGCCCTGTCTCTGCTCTGTTTTTCTATCACTGATTCTCTTTCCTCCCCAAGCCCTCAGCCCTCATCAGCAGACCTTCCAGAAACCTCCATCGTCCCTCTGTCCTTCTTCCTATCCCATTCTCGCTGGGAGAGCTCATCCATTCTCATTGCTTCAAACATCACTTCTATGTTAATGATTCCTAAATTTACATTTCCAGCCCTGTCTTCAATCAAGGCAAACCTTCATCAATCATAGAACTCCTGTTCCCTGTCTCCAGCTGCCTACTGGTCATGGTTAGCAGGGACGTCATATTGTACAATGCTGCGTGTTAAACCAAAAGCATCATCTGCTTACAAATTCAAACTCCTGAAATCTCCTGTGGCCAATGACACCAACTTTTCACTATTCTTGTATGTTTCCTGCCAGCTCCATCCACCTTAATTCCAGAAATACAATAGAGACTGGTTCTTTCTTTCATAACCTTACTCTGAAAGGTTAAACAAAGCAAAAGGGGGAAAAATGCCTAATGCATGCTCAGAAGTGTTTCTCTTCTCCTTGCTGGATTCATACAATAGCATGGCTCAGTTTTTCCTCTTTGAAGAGGAGGATAATAGTTGTTGATATATTCTGACTGTTCTCTCTGAATGAGGTGCTATACTCAGCACCTTGGACATGCTATTTAATACTCAAACCTTCATGCGAGCAGGATGCTGAGGTTTGCACATTGTGGAACTAAAGGAAACCCACAGTGGGAGTTGGTTTTAATACCTTATATTCTGCCTATGTGTTATATTAAACATTTTGCTCACTGTTGAGACAAAGGTGATTGGAGAAAGTAAGGGCTTATTTGTCCTCAGTGATTGAGAGTCATAGCAGTGGGGTCATGAGGCAGCAGGTCATGTATCCTCACAGGTAGAGGACACAGAGGGATGTGTCCACTTTCTCTACATTTTTTATTTAGTTTGGGAACCCAGCCTGTAGGATGGTGCTGTCCTCATCACCAATTAGCTTTCCTGTTTCAGAGAATCTTCACTGAAAACATCATAGCAGACACACCCAGAGGGCTGTGTTCTAGCTCATTCTTAATTTCATCAAATTGGGAGCCAAGATCCGCCATCACATATAGGCATTGCCCACTCAGCTCTTCTCTTCCTTTATAGAAACTGGAGCAAAAAGCACAAAGCAGCTTTCATCTACCCTCCCCTTACAGGACTTCAGTTCCTTATCATTTCCCGCATGAGCGCCCTTGACAACCCAGGGTCCTCTCTCTCAACACTCACCAGCCAGGGCCTTGTTCCTTTTCCTTGTCAGCTGGCACTGTCCTAAGCCAGGTCCTTGTCACTTCACATTGTCTTTTTGGTTGAGCCTTTTGATTTTGTTTCCCTTTAATATAGTAAACCATATTTTCAACAGGTGAATTTCTAAATCCAACCCATTCATTCTCCTTGTGGTCTACTTCTACTGGAACAAAATAATCACTGATTTTTTTTTTTACTTAGGAAAATCGCTGTCAACACATCATAATCCTGGCTATGAAAGATTATTTTTTCTAATTTTCTTTTAAATGTTTTTTGGTCTAGGTATTTAAAATATGTATGATATAATTCCATAGTCTAGAGTCTAACTGATTAAAGTGGTTTGGCCTATGCTATTGATTTTACAATGACAGAAAAGAGATACAAATCAATAGAGATAGAATTATAATTTTGACTTTTGCTCGTTCCATGGACATGTTATCTTTTAAATGAAGGAACATCTGCCCTAGGTATTCATCATAAAATGGTGCAGGTGGTGGAAGCTGAATAAATTCTACAGCTCAAGTACTAGTTTCCTGTACTGACGCCTAGTTCCTTGTCTTGATCACCTCTGGTAGAAGCAAAGTCAAGCAAACAGGACTTACTGTACCATTTAAGAATCATGCTGAAATAAACTTGAAAGTACTGAAAGCATTTGGCATATGGATAGTCCGTGCTGTTATCATTGGGAAGAATTGCAAAGAAATGGCAAGAAAGGGCTTTCCTCCTCATGCTGTATGTCTCTTTAAGACTTGACCTTTTCCCTAGATGAATAGATCTGTGCATGTGTTATATATAAATAAAAATATATAAGAGCTAAAATGTTTCATGTAAATGCACACGTCTGATTCTTTTTTATATATATAAAAGTTTATTAATTTATAAAAGTTTCCATTTCCGCCCCTTCTCCCAACACCCTCCCACTCCTCCCCCTCCCTCTCCTCCTCCCTCTCCATCCCTAAGAGCAGTCAGGGTTTCCTGCCCTGTGGAAGTTCAAGTTCCTCCCCCCTCCCTCTAGGTCCACGAAGGTGAGCATCCAAACAGACTGGATCCCAAAAATCCAGTATATGCAGAAGAATCAAGTCCCAGTGTCATTGTCAATGGCTTTTCAGAAAGATCCCATGCCAGCCACATTCAGAGAATCTGGTTGGATCACATGCTCGTTCAGTCCCAGTCCAATTGGCCTTGGTGAACTCTCATTAGATCAGTCCCCTTGTATCAGTGGGTGAACGCACTCCTCACGGTCCTGCCTTTCTTGTTCATGTTCTCCCTCCTTCTGCTCCTCATTTAGACCTTGGGGGCTCAGTCCAGTGCTCCAATGTGGGTCTCTGTCGATCCCAGGTCCAAGGAGAGATCCCCAGATTGTTCTCTGGACAGAGGAGAGGGTGCCTGAACCAGCCTTGGCCCATAACCATACTGATGAATATTTTGCATACCACCATAGAACCTTCATCTGGCGATGGATGGAGATAGAGACAGAGACCCACTTTGGAACACTGGACTTAACTCCCTAGGTCCAAACGAGAAGCAGAAGGAAAGAGAACGTGAGCTAAGAAGGCAAGACCAGAGGGAACCTACATCCGTTGATGGACGTCTAATTCTTGAGTTCATAGTTTCTCGTTTCTTTGCTATGTTCCATCACTATTCTCGCTGTCACTAGTAGGATTCATTCACTTCAATGAGAGAGATAACTTTAAAACCCTCTGGTAGCCCATCTCAGTCCTTCCTTGCTGTGTTCTCTTTTGGTCTCCTCTTGATTTCCTCTGCTCCAGCTGATCATATCCAGATGCATATCTTTTATCTTCCATCTCATAGTCTTTACACCTAGATGATTTTGCTGGTATTTCAAACTTATCAGGCACCAGGTTTTCTTCCCCAAGACTACGCCTCCCTAGAGATGTGCTTTTGTCTTAATGACTCTGTCCTCAGAATCATTCCAAATATCACCAGAGTCAACCTTTTGCCTTCTCTACTTTCCATCCTGTTGTTATTACTTCCCTTTTATGCACACTTGGATGTCCCCCTTCATGGCACTTATGGATCCATGAGATCTAATCTTCCCAAATGTTTCTGTGTCCCTCATTACTGGGTCCCACCAAGGCAGTAAATGACAATGTCGGAGATGGCAGTCATCTCATCATCTCTTCACATAAGTCACCCGACATGTCATGCTCAAGAGGAAGACCCTCAAGAAGGCGTCATTAAGTTAAATCAATTTCCCTTATCAGATTGCAGTGTTTTGAAAATAGGTCACTTCTACACGAGAAAATCTTTGGAATGCATAGTAGAACCTTAATAACTATTCATGGCTTGATTAGAACTGGCCAGCCTGGTTTCATTATTCAGGTAGAATGAGATACAGAAAATAAACTGCCATCTTTGACCAGCATCTTCTCTTTAAAGGAGAAGAAATGAAAGAATCCATTGAGTTATGTCAGATGACTATCTGGCCTGGTAGCCATAGTGAAAAGTAAATCAGACTTTTTAAAAAAATAGATTCAGGGTTAATAATGTAAGATGTTATTAGTAACACAAGTAAGGAATCATTTTTAATGCAGGCACTGACCTTTATCTTGATGTACAGGTATAAGAGATTCATACACCAGAATGAGAGGAATTGCTCATTTTCATCCAGGGTTTGGAAACAAATGCAAATACTCAAATTGTGAATATTCAGGTTTGATGATGAACCAACTCTGGGACTTCTCAAGTCTCGGAGAAACCCTGAGGAACACTGGTCCAGAGGGAGATGGGGTTGAGAAAATGAAAACCATTATCTGGCCATAAATACATAAGTGAAAATCATCAGTAATTAAAACAGACAAAAAGAAATAAAAGAGTATCTATGTCAGTTTAATGAGATTGGGGGCATATGATATTCTTTTCAGATTTATTTCAGTACAACAGGGCCTCATTAACAAACACCTTACTGGATTTCATAGAGGTTAAACAGATTTAACCACTCTTAACACAGTTTTATTAAATGTTATGCAGATTTTACAGACTCACTAGAGAACCAATACCCATTTTCAAGGAATTAGCAAATCTCTCCTTATTCTATTTAGCACTCTCTGTAATTTAACAAGGAGTTTGTTATAATCACTAAAAGCTAATATTTAGAATTTTATTTGGAAAAGAGTAAGTATTCAAAGACAAATTTAATGTGCAAAGTATTAAATATATATATTGTCTCAACTCAATGAACTAAATATAGGGTTGACACATGCCTCAATAGGTGAAGACACTGTGCATCAAGACTACTGACCTGAGTTTAATTCCTGAAACCACACAGTGGAAAAAGAGAACCAATTCATCCATATTATCTACTGACCTCCACACACATGTATAGATGATTGTATACAGACAAATAATTGTAATAAAAATAATCTGGAATAAATGTTATTATTACTTTCTTTGACAGAGTATCTGATTTCCCAGTTATTTTATTTTACACACACACACACACACACACACACACACACACACACACATATATACACACACAGAGCAACAATAAGTTAGTAGTATGTTGATTGTTTAAATCAATTGTAATGCCCATTAAAAAGCATGTTCATTTAAAATGTTCACCTCAGCCCGGATATTTTCATTCTAATGTCCCATTGATTAAGTGCCTTCTATATTTTTAAAGCCCACTGCGTGCTTAGACATTCTGAGGTCAATTTAGGGAAACATTCTAAATCTATGAAGGCTGATGAGCAAGGACAGCATTCGGGTACTTTGTGTCACATTGAGAGGGAGTGGTGCTGGGGAATGATCTACTTAGAGTACTAAGACTGTTACTTACAGACCTTTCAGATAGAAATCACTGCACTTCCTTAGCTTCTCAAGGGCTTGCTAGTGCTAAAGCTGACAACACACTGCAGGAAGAAACATGGAAGCAGAGACTGGAATACCCCCGGGATTCCAGCGCTGTGTTTGACTCCCCTATGTATGGCACTTCCCTGATCTCTGTCAGACATAGATTTAGAATGGACAGTACATTATATGTTAGCTAAATTTTTGCGGTGATGTGATTTTCATATCGTGATACATGGCTGCAGCTTGGTGTCAATAACATATTTTAGTATTAAATGAACTTGGGACAGATTGATAAACTATGTTTCATTTAAACACACTACCCTATCATAACACATCCAAACTGTGGTTCTGTGTTTTCATGTGCAGATAGAGGTAGCTTGGGATTCTTCTCTGTGCCTTGAAGTCAAAAGATGCTGCATATATTGATATGTAGTTGGTGATATCAGACTTTCATTTTAGACTTTTATTTGTCTGTTCCTTTAGCACACAAAGCACATCATTCGCACCTTTTACTTAGCAACTATTAAAAATGGACTCTGTTTCTATTTTTATTATAAGTTTCTTGAGAGACATTCTTAATGTGTTACCACAACTGCTGATTAGTAAACCAATATTTGGAAGTTAAAAAGTTTCACAATTTTAGTGAACGGCAAAAATAACAATTGAAATAATAAATGGTTTTATTGCAATGCTTCTAATGTACTTCCCTGTCTTTTACTGCTTCTGTATAATATCAGGACCTTCAAATTCAATTAACATCATGATTGGAGGGGCTATCTTTTCTTTCCTCTCACATGACCAAGTCATAAAGATTCAGAGATAAGAAGAGAAGCGTTTTTATTTTCAAGTAAATCAGTATCTGGTTGGGGAGAGAACTAAGTAAAGAGAAAACTAATACCAGACAAGCAAATTTATAGATGACTCTTCTGTACTATGACACACCTCAAAAGGAGCATTTAGCCACTCAAAATGGGGAACACAGGAAAGGGTCCCAGGACTATTAAGCTGTGTTGTTGGTGGCACAAACATAGTACAAAAGTGTTGTCATGGGCGATACATACTTCATGTGCAAAGGTGTGCTGATAGATTCCATCGTTGAATCTTAAGTAAGTGACAGTTGATCTCATATCTTAGAAAAATGCATGGACACCAAAAGTGACATCTTCCAATACTGATGAAAGATTTATGGGCCAAGTCAAATAAATAAGATAAAGAAATGTGGATCAGTGAACAATGTTGGAGCAAAGAGATAAGTAAACAGACATCATAATCCATGCTCTGCACATCACTACAGAAATGTACTAATTTAATATGGTACCAAGTTCAAAGATGGATTGATAAAGCTTCAAACAGGAAATACAGGGAAGTATTGTCATCATTTTGGTTAAGCAAAAATTTCCTAGAGCACAAAAATCACTAATCATAAAGTAAAAATATAGGTTATGTAACTTATTCAAAGCAACAAACACACATTCTGTAAAGGGTACCATTAAAAATATAAGGTGGCAATGGCCTGGTTGGTGGTGTAGGCCTGATATCCCAGATACTTGTACCCGGAGGCAGGAAGATCTCAAGTTTGAGGCCTGCCTGAGAAATTGGTGAGATGCTACCTCAAAATAAAAAGCCCCAAAGGGACTGCACATCACTTGCCAAGCATGTGATAGACCTTAGAGTTCAATCCCAAAAACTGAGAGGAAGGGAAGAAGGAAGGAAGGAAGAGGAAAGGAAGGTAAATAGGAAAGAATGAAGGAAGGAAAGAAGGAAGTAAAAAGAGAGGGTATGAGGGAGGGAGGGAAGGAGACAGCAAGAGCAAACAAAGGAAAATTACACTCAGAAAAGAAAAGATTTGCCATACATACTATTGGACATGAAACTATATCCAGCATATGCAAATAATTTCTAAAATGTAATGCCAAAATGATAATATCCACTTTTGAATGAGTGTAATACTTAAACAAATATATCAAAAAATATTCATGCATAGACAAGGAAGTGCCTATCAAGAAAATGCTGACTTAAGTCACAAAGAGCCATCACATTCCATATATTCTAGAATAGCTTAAAGAAAATAATTAATAGTGCCAAATGTTGTTGAGAATATAAGTTACTCAGAAGTTTTAGGTACTACATGTAGAAGGCACTTTGCAAAACATTTTGACAATTAAAATAAAGTCAAGCATCTATCTAACCTATAAAACCAATAATTCCAAGCCTAGTTGTTTATCCAAAAGAGATGAAAACATAAATTCATGCAACACTCTTACAAGAAGTCTTATTAGATCATTACTTATAATATCCTACATGAGAAAAAAGCCTCCTGGGAGGTATATTGATAAACACATTGTAATAACATACAAGAGAGTAGACCTCTACAACAAAATTAATACCACATCAGTACAGATAGCAGTATGAATTAATCTCAAAATTAATTCTGTACCAAAGGCAGACATGAAAGAAGATATAATATCAGATAGCTGTTGCCTGGGAAATTTGGGATGACATTGGTTAGAGAGGAACAGAAAGAAACTTTCTGAAAAGATGGAAGTAGTCTCTGTTTCATTTTGGATAACATGTATGAGAACATTGAATGGTCTAAATCAGAGCCAATTTTATCATCATGTTGTTTTTTTTTTTAAAAAATTACTTAACGAAGTCAAATGAATGCCCAATAAATATCTCTCTTAAACAGTCTCACTAGGCTAAGGGAACAACTCAAGAGAATTATAAGAGAAAAGTGTATTTTAATTTCTTCATGTATGAATAGTATTATGCTGCTAGGCTTTCAAATTGGAAGTTAAAGTACTTTCTATGGTCTATTCAATCATGTAATCCATTGGGTTAAACCTTGAAGCCCAGTTCGCATCCATCTGACAGATAAAGAAACTGAGGCTTTGAGATTTGATCAGTTTGGGAATGAAACGAAAGTGCTGTTAAATGCAACAGTAACTTGACCTTGGTCTTCTGATTTAGACAGTAAATCACTTTTCACAACTCCAGATGGACTTTCTGACTCTTACTTTATTTTCAGAATCTTAAATACCTTCTGCTATAAAAAGGCACAGGGCTTATCTTTCATGGGAAAAGTAACAATGACTCGTGTCCTTGCTTTCAAGCTACTAACCTTTGGCAGGATAGGAGAAAGGGCTTCAGAATTTAAGACAAAGAGACCTAGAGGGGAAGTAGGCTCAATACAAATAAGCCTGGTTATCCTCAGCTAATGCTCTTTTAAAATAGATCAGCCAAAGGGATTTCTGGGAGGGAAAAAGAGAAACCATCACTCAGAGGGAGATAATAATCTTAATTGAAATCAGAAAACCTTCAAATCTCTTTGTGTATAAATTTGTGTGCCGTAATGGTGAACATTTGGAGTCCCTTGGGGATTTTTTAAAATTCTGAACGATCTCTCTCACCCTCCCTCCCTCCTTCTCTCCCTCTCTCTCTCTGTCTCTCTCTCTCTCTCTCCCTCCCTCCCTCCCTCTCTCTCTCCCCCCCCCCCCGTGTGCGTGTGTGTGTCTTTGTTTGTATGTTAAATAGGAGAACACGTCTATGGCAGGTTGACAACAACCAGATTCTTGGAGGATTTATATGAATTGAAAACCTCACTAAATAATGAAGCTGTAATTGTAGATTTACAAATACTTTTGCAGGTAGGGTAGACATCAAGGTAATTGTTATTCTGCATTTCTCTACCATAAAGATCAGAGCCAAGGAAGGAGGGAGAGTAACTCAGATTATTCTTATTTGGAAAACATGTTTTTACGAAAGAATTTCAAAATGCGAACATAATAGTGACATTCTGTGGCATTTGGTCTTTGAAGCTCCTTTGTCATTCGTTTCACAACAATGCTAACGTTTTGGAAATTTTCTGAAACATATAAGTAAAAGATGTCCCAGATGCCACTGGAACCAAACATTACATTTTGAGATTGAACTATTTATCACAACTTGTTCACTGGAGAGGAGAAAGGGACTGGGTTTTGATTTTAATCTTTATTGATCAACAAAGTAGTTAATTGCATTTACAAAGGATATCTAAAAGAATTCTACCAAAAGAGGAAGAAGAAAATAAAACCATGACAGCACAGCAGAAAAATAAATCTCAAGAGACGTAGGTGAATAAACAAGTAGGAAGGGATCAAACATCTCAAACTCGATAAATCAGCAAGAGAACAGACAGAAATTGAACCAAACAAGAAAGCAAGCAACAGACCTATAGGAATCAGTAGCCATACATCAATAATAGCCCAACATGTTAATGGGCTTACCTCTCCAATTAAAGGAGCGAGACTGGAAGCTTATAATGAACTGATGATCCAACTGTGTCTAATTGCAAGAGATACACATCAATGGACAATACTCACATGCATCAAAAGTCAAATGGGGGTAAACTTTACATTAAAGAAGAAAGAGAGAGAAAGAAAGACCCAATAAGTAGGACATCCATTTCTATATCTGAGAAAGTAAACTTCAAGACAAATAATTAAGTTATAAAGATCACACAGTTTACCATAATTTGGGATACTGCATAGGCATTTCTAAGATAGTAGGGCAAAACTACCAGCACTTACATGAAATGCCAGAAAAATAGGAAACAAACAAGTTTCCTTGTTTGTACCTTGAGGTCTTAAAAGCACAAGGGAAATTCAATGTAAAATAAGTACATAGTACACAATATTAAGAACGAATACCTGGGAAGAATTTCATGGAATGGAAACAAACAGAGAAATATAAATTACTAAAGAAATCAAACAATGGTTCTACAAAAAAGATAAACCCTTAACCAAATGAACCTTGAGGAGAAGGCAAGTGTGTGTGTGGGGGGGGGGAACAAATTAATAAAATTGGAGAGGTAAAGATAACTTAACAAAAATATGTAAATCAAATTCAGAGGATCCTCAAATACATTAAAATCTGTAATTTAATCACTTAGAGGATCTAAAGGAAATGGATAAATTTTATAACATGAATGACCTATGAAAGTTAAACGAGGATAATGTACACAACTAAAACAAATCTCTAATGATCCTCAGACCAAAGAAATGCCAGGACAATATGGGATCACTGCTGAATCCTACTTTACTGTTGACTGAAGAGTGAATAGTGCCAGGTTTATTTCATAAGTACCCTCAATCCAAAATTGAACAAGGATACAATAAAAAGTAAGTCAAGATCAATTTCCTTTATGAATATGGTCATAAAATTCTCCATAAAATACTTGCAAGCTAAATTCAGGAGCACGTTAAAAATATCATACACCACGACCAAGTTGGTTTCATTTCAGGGATGTAAGGGCAATTCAATATAGAAAAATCATTAACTGTAATGAGATACACAGACTCCAAACTAAAATCAACATAAAACCAAATGGGGAAAATAACAGAAAACATTTCATTGAAAATCAGAATTGAGACCAGGTTACCCACTGTGTCCACTCGCAATGTAGTATTTGGAGCCTTTGCTAGATCAGTAAGATAAGAAAAAAGAAATAAAATGGATATAAATAGAAAACGTGATATATTGATCCTCTTCACAGGTGATACAACCATGTACTTAAAATACGCTAAAGATACTCCATTAAAAGACTCTTAGATCTCATAAATGCTCTAATCAATGTAGCAAAATAAATCATAGGCAAATCAGTTTATCTACATATCAATAATTACCATGCTGACAATGAAATCAGAAAGATAATCCCATTAACAATATCCTCAAAAATATCTTGGAATAAAGCTAAGCAAAGAGGTAAAAGACTCCTACAATATGAATTTGCATCACTGAAGACAGAAACAGAAGGAAATACTGCAGAAGGGAAAACCTCCACAGCAGTCCAGTAGCAGTATTAACATTTTAAATATGGCTGTGTTACTAGAAGTGACTGACAGATACAAGGAAACTCTTAGTAAAACTCACAAGGACATTCATCACAGAAAGAGAACAAAACAACTTTAAAATACTAAGGAAAGTACAAAAGTCTCTGAGCAGCCCAGACACTCGTAAGTAAAAGTCAATACAGTCGGAATTGCAATAGCTGATATTGCTGTGATAGCTGGTTTTAATGTCAGCTTGCCACAAATTAGGCTCCCTGATTAGGAAACCTTAATTGAGGAAATTTCTTAATTGCTTTAATTAATGTGAAATTAATCAAAGCACTACCCAAAATATTGGCAGCACCTTGGGTAACAGCTCAGATTAAAAGGGGCAATGGCAAAAGGAAGACTATGGGCCCTTTGCTGGCTTGGTCATCCTTCTTGACGTTGAGTTAATTTATTCAGCTGGTATTATAACTAGCCCATTCACTGACATCAATACGAATGTTTCTAAGCTTCCCTTGTTGACTAAGGACAAATCAGGAACACCTTCCACTCCCCACTACTGTGTTTTTAGAACCAGTATGGGATTGTTGAAACACTCAGCTAGGCCGACTAAATAAGCAGTTAAAGGGTTCTTCTCTCGTAGAATTTGGCTGTTGTTACTGTTTTGAAGTGAGCTAACTAAATCAATTATTTAATATATATTCATCCAATAGGTCCCCCTTGACTGATACAATTACAGAGCCCTGTAAAAAGTAGCATAGGCCTGTCACCAAACACACACATGTTGATCAGCAGAATAGAAAGACTCAGAAGTGAACTCATGAGACTACAGCTGGGTTTTGACCAGGATATCAAAAATATGTACTGGAGAAAAGACATCCACTTCAAAAAAATGGTGTTGGAAATCTAAAGGTATAAAAATGAAGCTGGATTCATATTGTTTATCCAATGATATACACACTCAAACACCCACATTGTGTGCATGCACATGTGAGCACAACACGCACATACACACACACACACACACATGATAATAGATAAATGGTCTTAATGTAGGATCTGAAATTTTTCAAGGAAAACATCATGAAATATATATATATATATATGTGTGTGTGTGTGTGTGTGTGTGTGTGTGTGTGTATACAGGGATTTTCTGAAAAAACCTTCAACAGCCTGTGAAATAGCAAGTAAAAATTAATAAGTGGGATTACATGAAATTAAAAAGTTTCCTCACAGCAAAGGAAACAATGACCAGAGTGAAAAGAAAGCCTACAGAATGGGACAAATCATCTGACAGGGGATTAATACCTACAATGTGCAAATCTTATACAAGTTCATAGTTCAGAGTTCAATCAATTGATGGGCAAAGAGTCCTCAAAAGATGAAGTGGAAATAGCAAATGAATGAATGAATGAATGAATGAAAATAATGTTCAACACCCTTAACCATTATGAAAATGTGAATTAAAATTACATTTACATTGAAATCTCACCACAGTCAGAATAACTATCGTTTGTAAGATTAACAACAACAAATTCTGGCAATGATACAAAAGGGAGGATAGATTTCTTATACAGGGCTGATATAAAGATAAGTGAGAGCAACCACCGTGGATGCTAAGACTCCCTGAAGGACTTAAAATAGAACTTGTAGTCACATACTGAAAGAGTCGTAGACAGTATATTGCAGAGAAAGAGAGAGAGAGACCATAGCCATCATGGAATCGGCCTTGACCTCTATCAACAGAAGAATTGAAAGGGTGTGCCCTGTACAGAGAACAGTTTGTCCTGATGTAAATGATCAAGTTATCCTTTCCAGAAAAAATGTATGAGATAAAGTGAAATAAAGCAAACCACATTCCAAAAATAAATGTTATATTTTTTCCTTATAGGTTTAGTCTAGAAAATGACCAGTTCCTGCTCATTAAGTCTGTAGTAGAATACACTTCAAGGAATTTTGAAAATTTTCTATAATTATGAATGCAAAACTTTTGGTCAGTAGATTTACATCAGAGGTTGGGCCTGGGGTACTTGCAATAGGCTTGTTGACCAGGACTACCTTGGGATTCCATCCCCACCACCCAGTGGAGTGCTATGTGACTATCCCTGGCATGGCTCACGGCACACTTATAGAGGAGATACACATCCTTGGGGGACTGCAGTGCTACAAGCTCCATCTTGTCAGCTGCTCTTTCCACATCGATTGGAATGATCAAAGCAATTTCCCCCCTTAACTTGTCATTCATTGAACTGATTTTCGAATGTTGAGGTAGACCTACATACATAGAAGAAATCCCACATCACGGTGATACGTAATTCTTAACATATAGTTTTGAATTTGATTTCCTAACACATGGTGCACGATGCCTTCATACATGCTTCTGAGGAATGTTGTCTTTAATTTCCTTCTTGCCTGTATCATATGGTATCATAGACTGAGTTGGAAGTGTTCCCTCTACTTCACTTTCTCTTTGCGATATATTATGGAAAATTGCTATAAGTTCCTTCATACATATGTGCTACAAATTTCCAGGGAAGTTGTCTACACCTGGTGATTCCTGCTTTGGAAAATGGTTAATGATTTTATTGGTTTAATGGGAAAATATTCAGCTATGTATGATTTTAAAAGTTGCATCTTCCATGAAGTTGATGTACTTATCTAAGACGATAAAGTATGTGCATGGAGTATTGTCAGTATTTACTAGCTTGGTTTTTCAAGGTTATAATATAATTGCAATATCCATACCTTCTTTTTCCTCCCTCCAAACCCTTCTATACACCCTTCCTTAAATACTCATAGAAATAGTATTCACAATGCTGCTTTCATTTGTAATGCTGATTCCTATCTGTCATATCTATAGAGTTTATAGATATTTCTTCTTTTCTATGGTGTTTCTTTCATGTTGTATTTCTTTCTTTCTAAATTATGATTTCATTGTACCTAGCCTATAGATGATTCATTTTAACTTTTTCTTAGTTCAGTAGTTGTATATTTCTTTAGTGACTTATTTGAAGTTACATTTTTAGAACTCTATTGATTTGTTTTTAAAATTCTGGGGGATTTCTGAATTTTCAATAACTAAATTATGCTTTTCTTCTGTTATGGTTCATATTTTGTATGGTTTCTATTTGCTTAGATTTGTGGTTGTGTGGAAAACAGCACAGAATATCAAACATATTGATAATTAACCCAAGTTAGCTTGGGAATGATATCCTTTGATCATGTTGAAGGCAGCATTCTCTAAATGTCAATTAGAACAAGTTGCAAGAGTGGCCCAGCTTTTCAAATCATTGACAACCACTCTGATTTCATTTTGCTTTTGCAGACTTGAGATATCACTTGCAAAAAAAAAAAGAAGTTTTGAAATCTGCACTAGAAACAGATCATAACGGACTAATCTATTTCACCTTGTAGCTTTGCCATTTTCACCTCATCCTGGATCTGTTGCTAGGCACACAGTTCTATATTGCTGTCTATTCAGAGCAGTTATCACTGCACCAGTACTTGGGGTTCTTTTTTTTTTTTTCTTCACAGTTTCTCCCTTTCAGAAGCCTTGTCTTCATAAGTTCACATACTTATTTCAGCTTTTCTGACCAGAGTTAGGACACTCTAACTTTTTCCACTTATTTATTTTAAACTAATGGAATCTGAACACATAAAACAGCTTGCTTTTAGGTACCATGTAGTTGGGTATTCTTCACTTATTCACTTTCCAAATCTCCATATTTACATTCTTATATTTAAATGGTTGAAATTAAAAATAACCACAGACTACTTGGAAGTAGTGTCAGTATCATTTGTCTCCTTTTCAATCATTGACAGTAGCTTCTCATTCGTTTTTTCTCTTTTCCCTTCTTTTTAATATTACTCCATTTTTTTTTCTTTTTCCCTGGGACAAGGTTTCTCTGTGTAGCTTTGAAGCCTGTCCTGGCACTCACTCTGTAGACCAGACTGGCCGTGAACTCACACAGATCCTCTTGCCTCTGCCTACCAAGTCCTGGGATTAAAGGCCTGTGCCACCAAAACCTGACCTTCCTTTCCTAATGTTTCCATTATACATCTTTAAAAATGATGATGGCTGCAAACATAGATTGCTTATATAGCATATATACATACGGTCCTCAATTTGACCCTGCCCATCACAGGAGAAGGAAGAAAAACAAAGCAAAAAATGTTTAGTATTTATGTGGCATCTGCAGTACACTTTGAATAACAAAATATTATTTCACCTGTAGAACAGACAACTCACAACAAATTACCCTTCTTTCCAAATCCTATTTTTTCATCTCTTATGCTGTGGCTATTTTTATTTCCAAATATCTTTATGCTCAGTCACAAAATACATTACTACTATTACTTCTGTGTGGTATGGTATGAATAATAAAAACCCAGAGACAGACTAGGGCTCAAGCTGAAAGATCAGAGAAGCAAAGCAGCCAACCACTAGAGCTCTATGAAACCTTCAGACTGAAAAGAGGGAGAGTTCCTGTCTCATTCCACCTTATATTCCCCTATAGTGCTGGTATTAAAGGTGTGTACCACCGCCATCCAGCTTCTCTGGCTGACTACTATGACTGCTGGGATTAAAGGTGTGTGCATCACTTCCTGGCCTGTATGGCTGACTAGTGTGACTTCAGTCAAGCTTTATTTATTAGATCATAAACAAAATATCACACTAGGGTGGTAGATTGAAAAGAGACCTTTATATGCCAAATAAGTACCTTAACATTAAGCTTTTACCCAGACATTCTTTATTATTACATTAAATAATTATCTTCTATTATATTTCTAGTTTAATAGTTCTTTGATCCTTATCTGTCTTCGGTGGACATCAATCTCTTTCTTCTATCATCTCCTTTATCCTGAAGAAAATCTTTTTTTTCTCTCTCAGGGCAGATCTTCTGATATTAAAGTACATATATAGTTAAAAATGTCTTCATTTTTCATTCATAATTGAAAGTTAATTGTGCCAGCTACTTTAATTTAACTTGTGGGTTTTTTCTTTAAATATTTTTAGTATTTCTTTTTCTCCATGTCTTACTTCCCTGGCTTATCTTGGGAAATCTACTGTAAGTCTAGTTTTGTTTGTTTGTTTGTTTACTAGTTAACTACTTTTAACATTGTTGTCTGCTTGTTTTCTAAATTTTATGTAAAATGTCCTCAAATGTGTTTTATCTGAGTTTTGTGGATTTTTGAACTGACATCTCTCATTGGTTTTAAATCTCTTCACTGTATAAATCCCTGTATATTGACTACTCTACTCCCCCTGGGATGCAGAACTACCATCAATTGCGTTTTAAAGCTTTTTGGAATAATTCCACCATTAGTGATGCTTTTTGACCCCAATTCTTTTTCTCTTACACTTTTGTTTGTCAGTTTCCCCTTGGCCTGCCTTTAAATTTCATGATACTTGACTGAACTGTGACTAGGCTGCTGATGAGGCATTAAATGAATGATCTCTGCTGCACTTGGGAATTTTGCTTCTGCATTTTCCTGTTCTCTACTTCTCTGAGCTTGCACCTCTTCACTGACTAACACATCTGTTATCTCACGTGATCTTCTTTTCTCTGGAAGACCCATTACCATATTAATTATAGTTATTTCTAATTTCCTACCTGATAAAGTCAATACCTGTGCCTTCTCCGAGGCTGAGTCTGATGAATGTTTTAATATTTTCAGACTGAGTGTTCTTGTGACCTCTAGCGTTTACTAGATTCAGTTTAAAATTTGATGGGACTAACTCGGAGATATGAACTGATAAGGAGTGCCTTCATTTTGAAGTTTAATGCTAATTTGATGAGGACTTTTGGGTTTGATGTTTCATGTCGTTTATGGGGACAACTGCTACAGCTTCTTCCAAGGTCCTTGATTTTCTTGAAATTTTTCCAGTGAGGCTGCCTCGGCAGAGAACATCTATATCCTGTGGGTATTTACGTTGCAAGTTGTTATGCTGACAGCATATTGGCATCGTGATAAAGTGTGCAACAAGAGGTAGTCCTATAATACTTTCCTAAATCTCGGGGTTTTATCTGGCCTGCTTCTCTGCGAGCTTCAAAAGCGTTGCTTGCATCAGCGTTTCACATCCCCTTTGGGTGATGGACGAAGGATAGAGGAGAGGAGAGTGAGGGGTGCGCCACGCCCACTTTGCTGCAGAAGCTCTAACGGGTAGTCTGCTATTCCAGGATGTTCTGGAGGTCACATCTTCAACGAACTGCTGTATTTTTCACTCCCGGTGCCTGGAAAAATTCCTCATCAGACCTTCTCCATCCCACGGGATGATGCTTGCATGTTGCTGGAGTTAAACCCCACAGTGCCCGGTGTGTCTTTACACAGGTTTGAGACCAGAGCTTTTTGCTTCTTGTGCGATTTGCTTCTCACCCTCCAGAAATCCATCACAATTATTATCTAAATGTTTTTCTGCTTGGTTGTTGGTTCTCTGCATGCAGATGTAGCTGCTACCCTCTTCCTTCCCAGAAGAGCCAGATTTTCATCTTGTTCAGTTGCCTCTTGTACATATGGAGTGGCAGCTTCCAAGACACTGATGCATCAGAGGTGGAACTGAAGTATCTGCGTGTGTTTTCTCTCTTCTTTTGAGATTAAATCTTACTATGTAGCTCACACTGGCCTAGACCTGGCTTTGAAGCCTACATATGTTCATTTTGAAGGGCTGAGACTCCTAAGTGTTACTATAAATTCCACTTGTTTTCTCTCATATGTGGGACCTACATATTATGTATGTGCATGCACATGGTGTGTATTTCTATTTGTATGTTTGTGTGACAAAGCTAAAAGGAAAACCATAGAAGGAGATGAAGAGAACTTAACAAAGGTGGAAGATGGAGCAGGTAACGGATTCCATGCAAAAGGGAAGGCAAGGAGAAGGCAGTGCTAACTTAGGGAAGCAAGGGAACCAAATGGATGGAGGAGGAGAGGACAGTGGGAAGGATATTAGCAGCGAAAAGAATAATAGTGCATGTATAATAGTGCATGTATTGTGATAAAATCAAATACTTCTCATGCTATCTATGGTAGTTTGAATGAGAGTGACCCCTATGGATGCCTGTGTTTGAATACTTGGTATCCCAGTTCATGGAAGTGTTTGATAGTGATGGGGAGGTATGGTCTTACGGAGAAGGTGTGTCACAGAGGTATCTGGTGGCATTTGAGGTTTTATAAACCTCTTGCCAGCTCCCTTGGGCTCTCTGTCTGTGTTTGTGGGTTCAAGATGTGAGCTCTCAGCTGTCCCTGTGGCCATGCCTTCTCTCTGCCATTATGGGCATTAAGCTGGAAATAGAAGCCCAGTTAAATACTTTCTTTTCTAAGTGGCCTTGGTCGTAACGTCTTATCACAGTAATAGGAAAGTGACTAATACATAATTCTAAAAAAAAGTAACGTCAAGAACTTCCAATTAAAATAAATCAGAAAAAAGTGAGAATCAAGATATGATTCAACCTGAACAAAATTTCCTTCTACTGTGAGACTATGAAAAATTCTTTTAATATGATCAGTTTCCAAATACATAATGGGGGAAAGGGGGCAAAAATATACATTCTCCTTCCAAAAAAAAAGAGAAAGAAGTAGGAAAAAAAAAAAGAGTAAACTAGCCCCACATAAGGTCAAAATACAGCAGAACAAGCAACATGAAACAATAAGGATTTGTGTATGGCTGTGTCAGATGGGCACATTTCAAGCAAACTCTCCTATTAAATTACTTTCAGTTTCCTTTCTAGTCTTTTCAGCTCAAATGCTGTCTGGAGAAAAATGAGCATGTTCATAGGTGGCCGAGTCTTCCATCTTGACTCTTCAAACTGAGCAAGCTCGAAGGCATTCTCCTGTGACATTTTAACCTGTCAAATATGTGCTCTACAATCTTCAGCTGAACATGGCCTTATTTCTGCCATCTTTCTCTCTTGAGCTATGATCTTAAACTAAGCGTGAGCAGGAATGCACTTCTTGGCTGAGCTTGCATAGTCACACTTACTTATGAATATTTAAGCATCTCCCAAACAAACTCATCACCCATTGTTTCTCTGGTAGAGGGCTTTGGAAATCATTCCAGTACTTGCCAAACTTGGATCTCATTGAAATAAAAAAAAAATTAAAATTGTACTTGCTGAAAGGAAACTCACAAAGGAGAACTGTTTCAAAAACAGGTCAGATAAACACAAAGACAAATATCCAAAGAACTATCAAAATTCAGACACAGGAATATAACACAATCTGATGGAATATTGAAACAAAGGTATGAGCAGATATGTTGATAAGGAAATACACGGATTGAATGTTTTTTGAAATATGTTTAACATCATTGCTAGTAAGAAATTGCAAATTAAAACCATTATCTAACATCACTAATACTTATTGATATGGTCACAATCTAAAACCTGATAAAACCACGTGCTGATCAGGATATAAACTGTGCCCTGCTCATTAGAGACAAAATGATAAAGTGAGCTAATGAGAGCGTTTGGAAGTTTCTTGTGAACATTTAATACCAAATATTACCCTTGTGTGTCAAATATTAACAAACTGATGTAAAATTTATGTCTAGGCAAAAAAAAACCCCACAAAAACAAAGCAAAAGAAAAAAAGAACAACAAAAACCATTTCCAATGTGTATGGATAATCATAGAAAATCAATTTCAAAACTGAAATAACTGGAAGCAATAAAACAAATATATTCTTTAATGGGTAAATTGTAGTAAATGTAGGAAATAGAGTAACACTCAATGTTCAAATAAGTGGACTATTGTGTCATGAGAAGAGCGGCATCTTATGTACACATTGTGAGATCTAAAAGCACAATAAGAAAAGGATACCCAGTGTATAATTCTAATCATATGACATTCTAGGAAAAGCAAATTACAAAGACAGGAGATTGCTTACAAACCTTATAGGTTTAATTAAAGAACTTTTAATTAAGGTCAAATTTGAAAACTATTCAGTAGGTCGTGATGAGTATGTTGGAATGAGGAATGTAGCCAAATTACCTGCATATTGTTCTTAATACATGAAACAACCTCACTAAGTGCTTAAGATTTTGATATAAGTGACTTTGAGATGAGCATCCTTTCTAAGACTCAAGATAAGAATAACAACAACAATAAAAATGCCAACCTATTTCATAAGCCTTATAGTCTAATTAAGCTTTTCATCAAATACAGATGAATAAGCCTTATACTAGTATAGAAATGGACTGAAATTGGAAAAATGAGTAAATGTATAATGAATTATGGAACTGTGTTTCTCAGAATTAAATTCAGGCTAATAAAGGTACATATATATATGTATATATATGGATACATGTGGTAATATTTATACAAACATTTCTGTGTACTAGTTAATACACACATGTTTCTCCTTGGCATTTACAAACCCCTTTATGCAATATTACTCTGCTTAAAAAGTGTACAGATGTACCCCAATTGTAGTATCTAGTACCATTTTCCAGTAAGAGGAACAAGGCCTCTTTGAAGAAATAGCTGCAACATGCTGGAAAAGAAAATATACAAAGTAAATCTGGAGTGTATTTCAGGGCTGGAGAATGATAAAGTGCTAAAACAAAACAAAACCCACAGGATGATCCAACAATGATGAGAATATGTCTAAGGAAACCAACAATCATCTGGAAGAGCTTTAAATGGCTGGAACTGAGCTAATTCCATTAACAAATAAAGAAAAAACTGGATGATGACTCAAAGTGTTGAGCCAATAGACATGATTTCATAGAGTGCAAATAAATAACAGAACAAATAATTGTGAGAGTTGCAGGTGAACTGTAACAAGAGGGGCTGGTTTGTTGGGGTATCTGTCCCACCCGGTACACCACAGCTGGCATGTCCCAAAGAGAAATCACACACAGGACTCCATAAGATTATAAAACTGATTGGCCCATTAAGTCAGGCTACTTATTAGCTCTTATAACACATATTACCCCATTATCCTTATCTACGTTAGCCACATGGCTTGGTACCTTTTTCAGCTGTCAACTCACATATTGCTTCTTTGGTGGTCTGAGCAGGAATGGCTGAGGGAGCTTCCTTCTCCCTAGCCTTCTCCTATTCTCATTGCCCCACCTCTACTTCTTGTCTGGTTGACTCGCCTATACTTCCTGCCTGGCCAATCAGCGTTTTATTAAAATACATGATTGACAGAATACAGACAATTCTCCCACACCAGTGAACAAGCCCCAGATAGTTTATTTCACATATAGGATACATGACGTAATGTTCCATTTCCTAAGAATGAGAAAGACAGAGTGACTTTTATCTAAACAGCTCCAGCTGAAATATGAGAGTGAAATTAGAGGGGTGCAGTGAAAACCATGAACTCAAGCAGCGGGTGCAAAGTTAGCATCAGCAGGGAAAGTGGTTCTAATGGGATGTGATGAAAACAGGCATTTGACTCCCCAATCATCTTCTCTAAACCACACTGTACCAGTCTACTCACGAAAGTAAAATCAGACCAACAACTGTTAAGGACTTTCTAGAAATTGTCCTATGAATAATTTTCAAGGTTGTAAAAAATATCACAAGCAAGCAATATTTGTTATTTGTTTTCTTAAGGATTGTCATTTTGACTGGGGTAAGACAGAACGTAAATGAAGTTTTAATTGGCTTTTATTCACTCCAAGGACTTCAAGTCAACATATCACAGAGATATTTGTGCATCAATCATGACACTGCTTGCAGTACCTAAAGATGTGCGTGGAGTTCGGTGTCCATCCACAGAGGGATGGATAGAAAAATTATGGCGCACATATCCAACAGAATTTTGTTAAATCATAAAGAAAAAAACTGTGTCATTTACAGGACAGTAGATACTAATTGTGAATATTTTGTTAAACAAATTAAACTGCTCAAAATGCCAAATATTGCTTCTTTTTTTCTTATCTATGGAACTGAGATTTTATATTGATATGGAAAATCACATATTTATATAAGATATAAAAGAAGACATGCAAGTGTCTAGTGGAATCAAGGACACTGATGGGAGGGGAGGGGGATGGATAAAAAAGGGGAGAGGAAGGAGAATATGGGGAGAACATCACAAAAGCATATTATATATTTTTATGACATATACTTAATGAAGAGCAGTACTATGTACAATTAATATACACAAAAATGTGATGCTATGGATTGAATCCATGAAGATATAAGGAACAGAGAAAAACTTGGAAATCTCAATGAAGTGTGATTTCAACTAGCAACAGCAAGAAAAACTAAATAATGGGAGTAAGAAAGAACTAGATACAGGTAATGAACACACGTTAAGGGAGAGGATATAGAGCTGTAGTTCTAGTACCAGGTCCATCATGGATTTTTCCAGTTTGGGTTAGATAAATATATAAAAATATATTCAAGCTTCTGGCTATTACAAATAGTGCTGCTATGAACATAGCTGAACAAATGCTTTTGTAGTATGATAGGTCTTCTCTTGGGTATATTCCCAAGAGTGGAATTGCTGGGTCCTGAGGTAGGTTTACCCAGTTTCCTGAGAAACCACCACACTGATTTCCATAGTGGCTGCACAAGTTTGCATTCCCACTGATCTAATGGGAGCTCACCAAGGCCAACTGGACTGGTAGTGATGGAGCATGTGATCAAAATGGACACTCTGAATGTGGCTGGCAATGAAGGCTAACTGAGAAGCCAAAGACAATGGCACTGGGTTTTTATCCTACTGCATGGACTGACTTTGTGGGAGCCTAGTTTGTTTGGATGCTCAGCTTTATAAACCTGTATGGAGGGGGGAGGACCTTGGACTTCCCACGGGGCAGGGAACCCTACTGCTCTTAAGACTAGAGAGAGAAGGGGAGGCGGGGAGGGGGAGGAAAAAAGGAGGTGGGGAAGAGGTGGAAATTTTTGATAAATAAATTATATATATATATATATATATATATATATATTCAATAGTGAAAGAATAGAATACTGTGTGAAGCACCGGAGTTTCCATTTCGAATGGCTACTGTATCTGTATAGAAGTTCATTGAATTGCATAGTCTTTAGGTCTGATTGATTTCCATGAACAATTTTTATTTGTTACTTTCATATAATCAAGTGTTAAATAAATAAAAAGCAATAAGTTGAAAACCAAAAACCTGAAAAATTTAAGTGTAAGATACTCAAGCAGGGTGGGAGAGGGAGGAGGAGGTGTAGGGGAGCAGGAGGGGATTTGGAGGAGGGAAGGAAGTGTAAATAATTGAATGGAAAAATAAAAATAAATAAACAAAAAGATATTAATAAGAAAAAAAGGGGTGCAGAGTCCAAGTGAACCCTGTGAAATCATCCTAAAATAAGTATACTTTTAGAAGAGAAAGCACAATACTTTCACATGGATTACATCTCACCCGTATCTTGGTTGTCATGTAATCATAACTACTTCACAGCAAAGCAGCACCTTTCCACACTGCTCACTTTCTGCTCCCTGTGAAGATGCATCTCATTCCCATGCTCTGTCAAACACGTCCACTCACGTGGCCAGGCTGGCAAAGAGGGCAGTGGCTGTCAGCAGTATTTTGAAATTTACAAGATGGAGAAAGTAGGCAAAGAAAGGAGGTCTTTAAGATCCCAGTGGATGAGCTATTTGTCTTAAAAACAAGTGCAGGGGGATTGATGTAGTTAGACAACTTCCATCTCTGAGAACTTATCAAAATTAGATTTTTCTTTTAATCTGTGGCAACTCATTTTGTTTTGTTCTATTTCAGGTTTTGTTTATATTTTTTGCATTACTTTAAGGCCTAATATTAATTTTTATAAAGTTTGTTATTTTAAAAACTCATGCATATATATTATATATGCCCCAGTCCCTCCCCCTCATCCCTATTAAACCCCACCTTCAACTTCCACATGAATAACTTTCTCAAATTTATGACTCTGGGTTTTATTTGGGACCCCATTGAACTCAAGCAGGGTCGTCTCTGTGACCACCGGCTTGAGCTACCTATTGGAATCTGATGGCGTCTTCAAGGGGAAACACAGTAAGTGTTGATTCCTCTGACTTCTGAATGTATCAGTAGCTAATAGTTCAGCAGTTAGTAGCAGGGATCGTGGGCTCCTCCTACATCCATAGCTGACTTTTGCTGGACCCATGGTTGCCCAGACACAGAGCAGAAATCCAAAGCTTCTTCAAGTTTTCATTTGCAATGACCATGTCTTCCCCCTAGAAAATGACCTTTAGCAGCCTTTTTCTGTTTTCAGGCTCTTACATTCTTTCCACCTCCTCTTCTCCAATGTTCTGTGAGCTTTAGAAGTGACAGTGTAAATGTCTTGTTTAGGGCTTTGCCCTCATTTGCCGCTTATTCTCGGCATCAGAGGCAGTGGTGAGACTCTGGATTCACCACCACTCGCTGGAAAAGAGGTTATAATTAAGACTAATAACAGCATTTTTCTATGAGTACAAACATAGATATGTAGAAGGTAAATTGATGTTATGTGAATTTAGCTAAATGATGGTATTTAACCACCACCCCTAGGACCTAGGACCTCCCCCACACTAGCAAGACCAATGTTACATAAGTAAGAAGCATATCTTGCTTGGCAGGTTGGTCTCATGGTTTGTAGAGTTCACAGCTGGGTAAAGACCACTGATGCCTTTTCTTCTCCAGGAGTCAATGCAGCTATTGCTGGGACTATGGATGATGGTGGATAGGGAAGAAGCTTCTAGATCAGTTCCAGCTTGGTTTCTCTATGTCATGCACCTAAGATGTATGGTCTCTTCGGCAGCAGCGTTTTATCTTTTATCATCCTGTTATAAAGTAAAAGATAAGGAAAAATGCTAATAGTCTGTATTGTTCGGGGGTGATCTCTAGCACTAAAGATTTCTGTGTTTCCTATGGTTCCTAGAAACAGTATTTTCCAAGTGTGGTTATCTTCCTTCAAATTATTTTCGCTTTCTAAAATTCACTTTTCAATAGGTTTCCATGTTGATGTGCCCTAACTCGCCTCTTTGGTTAACACTTCTGTCTCTGTGTCTCACTTTTTCTCCCTGCCTACTTCAAACTTGCATTTCAGTGTGCTCTCTTTCTTCTTTCACAATCCCTTTGTCATAACATCTTCTTTCACTTAAACACTTCTTTCTGTTTTCTTGGCTAGTGTAGAAACTTGAAGTTGAACATACAAAATTAAAGATTCAAAGCTGCAGACCAGGTAGTCTGCCTGAAGACCTTTGTTGCTCTCTCTGTTCCCCCAGCAGACACAATCCCACAGGCTTTCTTTTAGTGCTGCAACAGAGCACCAGTTACAGCCTCCCTTCCTCAACTCCCTTCCACCTCTTGCGGATACTACAAACCATCACTTCCTGACCTCCCTCTTCAATTCTTTCTTGCATCCCAGCTGAACACCTGAAGGCATTCGTTGTGAATGTACAAGCCAAACATGTGCTTAAAATAAGGAATACAGAGTCATCACAGTCTCTGAAAATATTGAGGAAGCATAAACCCAGGAGCAAACTACTAATACAAAATAAGGGAACCACAAATTATTACATAAACCTATAATTGCTTAAAACCCAGATGCTTAGACACCAGCATAAGAATACAACCAAGAACAATCAGGACAATATGTCTTCACTGGAGCGCAGCTATGTACTACAGCAGACCCTGAATATTCCAACACAACTGAGCACAAGAAAAAGACCCTAAAAACACCTAAAAGAAAATGATATGAATGAAAAAGATAAAGGTCCTTAAAGAAAAAATGTTTAAAAAACTCTTAAAGAAATCCAGTAAATAACAAACAATAGGAGGAAACAAATCTCTTAAAGAAGCAAAGAAAAATAAACAATTGAAGGAATAAAAGTAAATTATTCAAAACCTGAAAATGGAAGTAGAAGCAATAAAGAAAACACAAACTAAGGAAATTCTGGAAATGAAAATTTTGGGAAACCAAATAGGAACTACAGAGGCAAACTTTACAGGGGATGGATGAGAGAATCTCACACATTCAAGATATGATAGAAGAAATGGATACAACAGTCAAAGAAAATGTTAAATGTAAGACCAAACATAAGAATAATAGAATAGAGGAAGGAAAATCATCCAAACTCAGAGGTCCAGAAAATATTTTCAACAAAGTCATAGAAATATTTTTCCTAATCTAAAAGAGAAGGTACCTATAAAGGTACAAGAAACATACAGAACAACAAATAGATTGGATCAGAAATGAAAGACCCCTTACTACTTAATAGTCAAAATGCTAAACTTATACAACAAAGAAAGAATATTAAAACCTGCAATGGAAATAAACCATGTAACATATAAAGGTAAATCTATTAGAATTACACTTGACCTCTCAATGGATACTCAAAAAGCCAAAAGGGCCTGGAAAGATGTGTTTCAGACTCTAAGAGACCACTGATGCCATCCCAGGCTATTATTCCTAGCAAAACTTCCAATCACCATAGATGGATGAAATAAAATATTTTATGATTAATTAAAAATTAAATATTTATTTACAAACACAGCCATACTGAAGGTGCTAGAAGGAAATCTCCAAACTAAGAAAGTTAAGTACACCCAGGAAAACACAGGAAATAAATAATTTCACACCAGCAAAACAAAAAGAAGGGAAGCATAAACACAAAAAATAACAACAACAACATAACAAGAGCAAGAAACATTGAACCATTGATTATCAGTATCACAATAGCAATGGTCACAATTCCTCAATAAAGAGGCACAGACTAACAGAATGGCTGTGAAAACAGGATCTACCCTTTTTCTGCATACAAGAAACACACTTCAACATCAATGATAGACAATACCTCGAAGTAAAAGGTTAGAAAAAGAGATTCCAAACAAATGGATCTAAAATGTAAACTGGTGTTGTAGGAAGCCAGTAGTTAGTGCCTGGCTGCTAAGCCCTGAAATAATCACATAGAAACCATATTATTTGCAACACTGTTTGGTCAATAGCTTAAGTGCATTTCTGGCTAACTCATATCCTAAACTAGCCCATTTCCATTAATCTGTGTATTGCCATATGGTTGTGGCTTCCCTGGTAAAGTTCCATCCTGAGCATCCGTCTCCTACAGCAGCTCCATGGTGGCTCACTGATTCTACCTTCTTTTTCTCAGCATTCAGTTTAGTTTTCTCCATCTAGCTAAGTTCTGCCAAAGCACTTTCTTTATTCATTAACCAATAAAAGCAACACAGAGATAGAAGGACCTCCCACACCAAGCTGGTGACCATTTTAATACCTAACAAAATAGACTTCAAATCAAAATCAACCAACAGAGATAGAATAGAACACTACTTACTCATCTTAACATCTATGCCCCAAGTACAAGGACACACACTTTGTAAAAGAAACATTACTACAGCTTAAATCACATATTAACCACTCACACAGTGATATCAGGAGATTTTAACACCCCATTCTCACCAATGGGCATGCATTCCAGACAAAATCTAAACAGAAAAATACAGGAACTAACATGATATAAACCAAAAGAACCTAATAGATATATTCAGAATATTGCATCAAGCTTAAAAGAATATACTTTCTTCTCAGCATCTCATGAAACTTCCTCCAAAATTGAGCACAAACTTGAACACAAAGTCTCCACAGAAACAAGTAAATTAAAATAACTCGGATCACCATGGATTAAAACTGGATATCAACAATATCAGAAACAATATCAAGCTTACAAACTTGTCAAAACAATTCTCTACTGATTGAAAAGTGAATCAAGGCAGAAAGAAAGAAAGAAAGAAAAAGAAAGAAAGAAAGAAAGAAAGAAAGAAAGAAAGAAAGAAAGAAAGAAAGAAAGAGAAAGAAATTAAAGACATTCTAGAATTCAATGAATACACAGCATACCCAACTTATGGGACAAAATGAGAGTGGTGCTAAGAGGAAATCTCGTGGCATTAAATGCTTACATAGAATCATTGGAGGGATTTCATTCTAGCAATCTAACAGCACGCCTGAAAGTTTCAGGACAAAGGTAAGTAAGCACAATCAAGAGGAGCAGATAGAAGAAATGAACTGAAGACCGAAATAAAATACATAAACATAGAACCAAAGAGAACAATACCAAGGACAATGAAATGAAGAATTGGTTCTGAAAGAAAATCAGCAAGTTAGATAAACCCTTATACAGACTAACTAAAATACACAAAGACAGTATCCAAATTCACAAAATGAGAAATAAAAAGTGGCAAATAACAACAGACACTGTGAAAACCCAGAGAATTATAAAGACATACTTTAAAAACCTGTACTCACCAAATTACAAAATCTAAAAGAAATGGACATTTTTCTCAATAGATATCACCTAACAAGTTAAGCCAAGATCAGGAAAACAATTTAGATAGACCTATAACTCCCAAGGAAATAGAACCAGTCATTAAAATCCCTTAACCAAAACAGCCCAGGGCCAGACATTTTTAGCACAAAATTCTACCAAATGTTCCAAAAATAGTTAATGCCAATACTCCTCAAGTTATTCCACAAAATAGAAGCAAAGAAACATTACTCAATTCATTTTATGTGGCCAGAGTTACCTGGCACTCAAACCTCACAAAGATTCATCAAAGAAAGGGGATTGCAAACCCATTTCTCTTGTGAACATAGATGCAGAACAAAAATTCAATAAAATACTTACAGATCAAATCCAAAATCATATATAAAAGAACACATCAAAAATCTACCATTATCAAGTAGGCTTCATCCCAGAGATTCAGGGTGGTTCAGCATATGAAAATCTTTAATTGTAACCCACAGTATAAGCAAACTGAAAGAAAATAAACATGGCCATTCCATGAGCTGTAGAAAAGTCCTTTGACAAAACCCAACATACCTTTATTACAAAAGCCTAGTAGGTATTAGGGTTGGAAGGCATATACCTCAGCAAAAGAAAGGCAATTTACAGAAAGCCTATAGCCAACACCAAGTTAACTGGAGAGGAACACAGAACAACCTCACTAAAATCAGAAACAAGGCAAAGTTGTCCATGCTCTCAATATCTATTAAATATAGTTCTTTAAGTTTTAGTTACAGCAATAACAGAGGGAGACCAAGGGAAAATGACTTGGAAAGGCTAAATTCAAAGTATCCTTATTTGCAGATAATATGCTAGTATACACAAGTGACTATAAAAATTCCACCATGGAATTCCACCATCCTATATCTGATAAGCACTTTCAGTGAAGTGACTGAATACAGATTAACTAAAAAAAGAAAATCAGGAGCTCTCCTATATAAAAATTACAAATGGACTGAGTAAGAAATCAGGGAACAACACCTGTGTTTGTTTTCACAGCACCATCAAATAATATAAAATACCTTGGGATTACTCTAAACAAGCAAGTGAAAGACTTGTATGACAAAACTTCAAGTTTTTAAAGAAAGAAATTTAAGAAGCTATCAAAAGATGGAAAGATCTCCCATGCTCATGGAGCAGTAGAATTCACATAGTAAAAATGTTCATCCTACCAAACGCAAGCTACAGAGTCAATGCAATCCAAATCAAAACTCCAGCACAAATCTTTACAGACATTGAAAAGAAAATTCTCAACTTCACACGGTAAAACAAAAAACCCAGGGTAACTTAAACAATAAAAAAGTTCAAGGTATTACCATACCTGATTTCAAGTTGTTCTACACAGTTATAACAATAGAAACCATGTGATATTGGCATAAGAACAGACAGATTGGTTGCTAAAATCGAATGGAAGACCAAGACATAAATCCACACATCAATGGACACTTGATTTTTGATTAAGAGGTCATAAATATATATTGGAAAACATACAGCATATTCAACCAATAGTGCTGGACAACCTGTGTGTCTGCATCTAGAAGAATGCAAGGAGTTGAATGTCTATCATACTGCACAATACTCAAGTTCATGTGGGTCAAACACTTCAACAAAAAATTAATATGTTGAACCCAACAGTAAAGAGAGTAGGGAATATTCATAAAGGTATTGTCACAGGGGACAAAGCCAATTTTCTGAACAGGACACAGTGCAGGCACTCAGATAAACAACTAGTAAGCAGACATGAAACCGAAAAGCTTCAGTAAGGCAAAGGGCACTGTAATTAAGACAAAATGGAAGTCTATAGAATGAGAAAAGATTTTCATCAAATCCACATCCTATAGATGACTAATATCCAAAAGATACGATGAACTCAAGAAACTAGATATAAAAAAGCAAATAATCCAAGTGAAAAGTGGGTACATATCTAAGCACAGAAGTCTCAATGGGGGAATATTAAATGGCTGAGGAGCAATTAAATGTTCAGCATCATTAGTCATCTGGTAATTACAAATCAAAACGACTTTGATTTCCTATCCTACCCCTGTCAGAATGGCTAAGATCAATAATATTAATAATAGTTCATGCTGGCAAGGATGCAGAATAAGGGGAGCACTTCTCAACTGTTGATGAGAATGCACACTTATACGGTCACCATGGGAATCAATACAGTAGTTCCTCAGAAAACATGAGAAACTATCTACCTCAAGACCCAGCAATACCACTCTTGGGCATATACCCTAGGAACGTTCCATCCTACAACAAGAACATTCGATCAATTATGTTCATTGTGGTTTTATTCCTAATGGCAAGAAATGGAAGAAACCTAGATGTCCTTCAACTGAAGAATGGATAAAAGAAAAAGTGGTACACTTACATGGTGGAGTATTATTTCACTGTTTTTTTTATAATGACATCATGAAATTTTCTGGAAAGTAAGTGGTATTAGAAAAAAAATCATCCTGAGTAAGGAAACCAAAACCAAGAAAGAAAAATATGATATATGTTTACTTAAGAGTGGATATTACTCAATGAGTAAATGATCACCTATCTATAATCTATAGATCCTGAGAGGATGGGTAAAGCAGAAAGTTCTAGCGTGACAAATGGATCTCTCTGAGAAGAGGAAATAGATTTTGCAGGTGGACTGGGGCTGGGTGGGGAGAGGAACAGAAGAGATCAGGTAGAGGAGAACAGGATGGAGGAAGAGAGTGTGGGAAAGAGACAGCTATAACAGGGGGACATTTGGGTAGGGACAATGTGGAAACCTACCGAGTATAAACTTCAAGGAACCTTTGAGACTGATTCTAATGAGGATTCCTACTAAGGAGGGGAAGAATACATATTCTGTCTGAACTGGCCATCTCTTGAATTTGGGTAAAGTTTCCAGTAGTGGACTGAGTTGCATTTAGCTGAGTGTTTTGCACAAGGGGTTTTTGTGGAGATCCCCGTAACAGTCCAGGCTGATGCTAGGACAGAGGGTTGCTGTCTGAAAATGACAGCTGGAGACCCATTGCTGAAGTCAGTGTTTCTACAGCTCACTGAAAGTGGAGAGACTGGTGCCTGCAAGATATTCTGGGACTATGTGGGCGGGGCCACCAAAGTCTGATTTAACTTGAGGCCCACTCCACAAGAGGGTGCCCATTCCTGATACTGCTTAGATGGCCAGAAATCAGAGACTATATTGGCAGAAACCTAGGGTAGAACTAAATACAACTGGTCTAAAAAATTTACATAATTATTCTTAATGATATTCTGCTATACTCATTGATCAGTGCCTTGTCCAGTAGTCATCTGAGAGGCGTCCTCAAGCCACAGATAGGAGCAGGTGCAGAGACCCACAGCCAGACATTTTGTGAAGAGAGAGAGTCTAAATTTGAGGTCTCCATTGTGTCCCTTCCCTGGGCATTCTGGGAATCTGGTGGAAAAGGGAATGGGAAGATTGTAAGAGTCAGAGAGAATGCAGGACACCAGGAAAACATAGTACACTAAATCAACTAAAAGAGATGCATACGGGCTGAAGCAGCCAGCACAGGACCTGCATGGGTCTGGCCCATGTCTTCTGTGTATGTTTCTTCATCTGTTAGCTTCTTGATTTTGGTGGGACTCATAACTGTAGAAGAAGGTGTGCCTTTGACTCCTTTATCTGCCCTTGGGATGTTTTCCTCCTGTTTGGTTGTCTTATCCAGCCTTGGTGTGAGGGCTTTGGTATAGTCCTACGGTATTTTGTTTTGTTGTGTTTGGTTGCTGTCTCTTTAGAGTCTTGCTCTGATATGAAGGGACATAGATGGGGAGCTGGTGGTGTGGAGGAGTGGAGGGAGAGGAACTTGTGGTCAGGATGTAGTGGATATATTAGAGAAGAATCTATCTTCAATAAGGTAGATTTATATTTGTGACAGTATGTGGCATTCATTGTTCTTCTGTGCCTGGAGTTACTGAAATCAATATAATTTTTCTGGTTCCATCCATTTATCTAAAATGTCATAGTTTCACTGAACTTTTATTTAAATGATTTGAAAATTGTTGAAAATGTTAGAGTACCACACATCAAACCATCATACTTCCTGAGATTGATGACTCTGTGTCAGAATTATGATAGATTATAACTCCAATGTAAAATAACACCTTTATATGGTTGCCTAGATATTATAAGACCAAAGTAAATCGAGAAAGTGGAATATCCACTAGTAAGTGTGGATCAAGAATCTCAGTGTGGCCCAAGTCCACAGGATGTGTCTTAGTTGGGGTTTCATTACTGTGAAGAAACAGGACCATGACAACTCTTATCATTGAAAACATTTAACTGAGGCAGGATGACAGTTCAGCTATTTCATCCATTATAGTCATAGAGGGAAGCATGGAGGCACATAGGCAGACATGGTGCTGGAGAGGTAGCTGAGAGTTCTACATCCAGATTGGTGGGCAGCACAAAGAGAGAGACGCTGGTCCTGACTTGTGCATTTGAAACATCAAAGCTCACTTTCCAATGACACATTTCCTCCAACCAGGCTATCCCTCCTAATTGTGTCACTTCTTATGAGTCTATGGAGGCTGTTTGCATTCAAGCCACCACATTCCACTACCTTGCCCCCATAGCCTGATAGCCATATCAGAATACAAAACTTCATTCAGTCTGTCTTCTAAAGTCCCCATTCCGTAGTGCATCACAGTCTCAACTTTGTTATCAGCCAAAGTTTAAAGTCTCTTCTGAGACCCGTTGCATTCTCTTAATTTTAGCCCCCTGTAAAATAAAAAGAAAGGCCAGGTCAAATGCTTTCAATATACAATGGCACAGTGTATTGAGTGTGATTGCCCCCCCCCAATCGACCAGGGAGTGGCACTATTAGGAATTGTGACTTTGTTGGAATGGGTATGGCCTTGTTGGCGGAAGTGTGTCATTGTGAGGGTGGGCTTTGAGGTTTGGGTTTCTATACTCAGGATACTGCCAAGTGTCTCAGACAACTTCCTGTTGCCTGCAAGATGTCGCACTCTCAACTCCAGCACCGTGTTTCTCTGCATGCTGTCTCGCTCCCCGTCATGATGATAATTGACTGAATCTCTGAAACCGTAAGTGAGACACACAAATTAAGTGTTTTCTTTATAAAAGTTGTCATGGTGATGGTGTCCCTTCACAGCATTAAAAGCCCTAATTAAGACAGAAGTTGAAACCAGGGATTAAGGTATTATTGTCATAGTCCTGATCATGTGTTTGTCTGAAGTAGTATGAACTTTGAGAGTTTTGGTTAGGAAAGCAGTGGAATTCATTAAGCTCTGCCTAATGGGTCATACTAGTAGCAGTATGGAAGACAGTGGTGCTGAGTGTGATTTGATGAACCAAGGATATCAATAGATTTCAGAGGAGGAAAAATATTTATATGTTGTGTAGAGATTGCACTTGTAATACTTTGGTGAAGAAAGTGGTTGCCATTTACCCTTGTCTGAAGAGTCTGCCTGAAAATAAAGTGAGGAGTTTCGGGTTAATTTAGTTGGCAAATGAAATCTGACAACAGTGCACACTCTGTGTGTTAGAAACCAGACACTCTGCGATGTGGCTACTAGTGTTCATGCTTAGAAAGACTTACAAAGAGGAGCTGAGCAGGGTAAATTATAAAATGTAAATTTTGAGGAGAAGCGATCAGGGAAATGCAAATCAAAACAACTTTGAGATACCATCTTACACCTCTCAGAATAGATAAAGTCAAAAACACCAATGATAGCCTATGCTGGAGAGGATGTGGAGTGAGGGGAACACTCATTCATTGTTGGTGGGAATGCAAACTTGTGCAGCCACTGTGGAAATCAGTGTGGCGGTTCCTCAGGAAACTGGGAGTCAGCCTCCCTCAGGACCCAGCAATTCTACTCTTGGGAATATACCCAAGAGATGCCCTAACATACTACAAAAGCATTTGTTCAACTATGTTCATAGCTGCGCTATTTGTAATAGCCAGAACATGGAAACAACCTAGGTGCCCCTCAATAGAAGAATGGTTAAAGAAGATGTGGAACATATACACATTATACAAAAATGTATATGTTTTTTTTTTACTCAGCCATAAAAAAACAATGACATCTTGAATTTTGCATGCAAATGGATGGAAATAGAAAATGCTTTACTGAGTGAGGCAACCCAGATTCAAAAAGAGGAATATGGTATGTACTCACTCACAAGTGGATTCTAGCCTTAATTAAAGGTTTTTGAGCCTATAATTCGTGATCCTAGAGAAGCTAAATAAGAAGGTGAACCTGAAGAAAATCATATGGTTATCCTCCTGGATATTGGAAGTAGACAAGATTGCCAGGCAAACTTGGGTGCACGGGGGTTGGGGGTGAAAGGGAGAGGGGGAGGATTGGGGATGGCTTTGGGAAATGGGATGGGGGGGAGGGAGAAAGGATGAATATGGGAGCAGGGAAGTATATATCTCAACTAAGGGAGCCATTTTAGGATTTGAAAGAGACTTGATCCTGGAGGGGTTCCCAGGCCCAAGGAGAGGTCCCCAGATTGCTCCCTGGGCAGCAGAGGAGAGGGTGCCTGAACTGGCCTTGGCCCATAACCATACTGATGAATATTTTGCATATCACCACAGAACCTTCATCTGGCGATGGATGGAGATAGAGATAGAGACACACATTGGAACACTGGACTTAACTCCCTAGGTCCAAATGAGAAGCAGAAGGAGGGAGAACATGAGCAAGGAAGGCAGGACCGCGAGGGGTACATTCACCCACTGATACAAAGGAACTGATCTAATGAGAGCTCACCAAGGCCTGGACTGAGACTGAACGAGCATGTGATCAAACCGGATTCTCTGAATGTGGCTGACATGGGGACTGACTGAGAAGTCATTGACAATGGCACTGGGTCATGTTTCATCTGCATCTACTGACTTTTTGGGATCCTAGTCTGTTTGGATGCTCACCTTCCTAGACCTGGAGGGAGGGGGGAGGAACTTGAACTTCCCACAGGGCAGGAAACCCTGACTGCTCTTTGGACTGGAGAGGGAGGAGGAGAGGGAGTGGGGGGAATGGGAGGGTATTGGGAGGAGGGGAGAAAGTGAAAATTTTTATAAATAAATAAATAAGTAAATTTAAAAAAAAAATGAGGAGAGAAAGAGCACCAGGATGTGGAATAGAGCTAAATTCTTTGTGGAAAAAGATAATGGGCTAAGAAATGAAATAAAGGGAGTGGTGACCTTGGGGCGAGATCCTACCCTGATGCGGAATCTCAGCCAAACACATTCTACTTAAGGTGTCCACTTACTTTTTTTTTTTGTTCCCTGCTCATCTGGTGTTCGTGGGATCTCTGGTCGTGTAAGTTTTCCCCTTTTATTAAAAGTTAAATCCTTTTGTATTGAGTTGGTCTGGTTAATTATCGATCGATCATGCCCTGCCACACCACCCAACTAAGTTTCAAAATTGTGAAACGTAACTAAAAGAAAAGCTTATGGTCTGGTGCGGTGGAGCACACCTTTAAATCTTTCCAGAACTGGAAAGACAAGGCTAGAAATTAGAGCCTGGTACTTAGTGATGGTACTATCCATCAGGACTGAGTTATCAGACTCTTCCACACATGCTAAGGTATTTGAATGCTATAACGGTGTATTAAAGGATGCTAAACACTTTGACTCCTGAAGATGAATCTTACTCCACTGAGTAAGCAGTGACAGCTTACATGGAGAGTGCATTAGGAGTCAGGGGGTCCAAGTAAAATGACCTGGATGGACCCAGTTTTACAAATTATATATATGTACTGGACAAAGAGTGTGGCAGAAGATTGATTAGCTAGTAAAGCCTGAAACAAGGATTCCGAAAGGTAGCTACGCTGTAAATAGCTGTCGGAGATTAGCCAAGTCACCTAACCCTGGTGTCCTTTAATTTTCTCCTCTATAAACTGGAAAGAGCAACTTACTTTGGAGTGCGCTGTGCATAATGCACACCAGGTACCCAGGAGATGGCCCGGTACTCAGCAGGTGCTCACCACAATCTTAGAATTGTTGTTGCTTTAGTAGGCCTGCTGGGGCACAGAATGGAGAACTAATTAAATCAAGGAGGAGAAGAGATGGGAAAGCAATTTCAGGCCAGTTGAAGGTGAGGGTTGAAATACGTTAATCCAGTGTGTGCTTCCGGCTGCCTCTGGGTCCCGGCAGAATTGTAATTCCTCCCTTTATTTGGAAGTCCTCATTCAGAGACGAGAATCACTTAGTTTACAGAATCAGGCTTACATTACGACACAGACAGTGAGACAAAGTCGTCTTCCCTTCCAGAGAAAACTGTGATAATAAACAGGTGCAGAGAAAGTGCACAATGCGCTCCCCCGAGCAGTCTCTGGGATGTGTTCAAACTGTCCGCCCTCTCTCTGTTTGTTTACGGTGTGTTAACTGTAGCTCCACTTGTTTCTCCCCAGATGTTTGGACATCCACTAATTAGCACATCCTCTACAACGTGTTTGTGAATGTTGCTTTTTACCCAGTGAAAGGAAAGTCTGCGTTCTAGCTAGAAAGAAACTGCCATTAAGAAAACATGCACACACCAACATGCATACACATACCAAGGCTGTCTTTAGGACAGTGTGGAAATGAGACAAGAAGACAAGGGAGAAATGTGTCTGTTAAGGAGCAAGTATCCAGAGGGGCTGAGTCCCAGCTTAAACATTTTCAAGCATACACTTCATCAACAAATCTTTACCTAGCATTGACTCCAGGGCCAGTTTAATTTCTGAGAAATCATCTTGTCAGAGTGCAAAAGGAAAGTCTTTCTCTCAGTTACGAAACTGAGTGAAGCAGGGCTCTTAAATTTTATTTTACTTTTTTCTTTGATGTCCTTCCATAATTTTAGTCCTGACTGAGGAACCACCAAATTAATCAAGGAATTTTGGGCAAAAAGTAAGGGAGAAAAATGAAATGTTCAACTAGGTCCCCTGTCACAGATTCATTTTATTGTTGTTGTGTGTGGTGAGGTGGTGGTTATAGTAAGGGGTGTGTGTGTGTGTGTGTGTGTGTGTGTGTGTGTGTGTGTGTGTGAGTGAAATAGAGGGAGAGAGAAGAGGGAAGGAGAAAAATACAGAGGCACAGAGACATAGAGGAGAGAGATACAGAGACTCTGAGTTAATCACGAATGGGGGAGGTATTTACTAGAGTTTGGGCAACTTTCCAGTAGCTACACCAAGAAATAGTTGGGAAGAAGGGGTTAAGCAGCAGAGGGGGGAAACAAGAGAAAAATGGAGTGAATCTGATACATGTAAGAAATTATACACTGAGTGGTAGTGGCGTACACTTTTAATCCCAGCACTCAGGAGGCAGAGGCAGGCAGATAGCTGTGAGTTCAAAGCCAGCCTGGTCTATAAGAGCTAGTTCCAGGACAGGCTCCAAAGCTAGAGAGAAACCCTGTCTTGAAAAAATAAACAAAAGAAAGAAAAAGAAAAAAGTATAAAAGAGTAAATGTATATAAAATAAAAATGCATGTGTAGAATTGTCAAAAATAATAAACAGAAAAGAAATGCTACACTTTTATTTTTTTTTTTTTTTTTTTTTTTTTTTTTTTTTTTTTTTTTTTTTTTTTTTATTTTTTTTTTTAGTAAATTTTATTAGATTATAAAAGTTTCCATTTCCGCCCCCCCTCCCAACACCCTCCCACTCCCCCCACTCCCCCCCTCCTTCCCCTCCGTCCCCCAGGGCAGTCAGGGTTTCCTGCCCTGTGGGAAGCTCCAGCTCCCTCCCCCTCCCTCCAGGTCCAGGAAGGCGAGCGTCCAAACAGACTGGATCCCCAAAATCCAGCATATGCAGAGGAAACAGGTCCCAGTGTCATAGTCAATGGCTTTTCAGAAAGACCCCGGGCCAGCCACAGTCAGAGAATCCGGCCAAATTCCGAGAATCTGGCTAGATCACGTCCTCGTTCAGTCCCAGTCCGGCTGGCCCTGGTAAACTCTCATCAGATCCGTTCCCTTGTATCAGTGGGTGATAGCATCCCTCGCAGTATTGATTTCGTTTTTCATGTTCCTCCTCCTTCCGCTCCCCATCCGGACCTCGGGGGGCTCAATCCAGTGCTCCAATGTGGGCCTTCGACTGCATAGCCGTCCTTCGCCAGAGGAAGGATCTATGGTGATAAGCAAAATATACATCAGTATGGTCATGGGCCACGGCCGATTCAGGCACCCTCTCCTCTGTCCAGAGAGCAATCTGGGGGATTTCTCCTTGGACCTGGGATCCCATATATAATGCTACACTTTTAAATTTTCAAAAAAGTAAATGTTTTAAACTGTATTTGTTCTGGTGGCTCAGGGGTTTCTTCCAGGTCCTCACAGGTCCTGGGTGAGCACTTGGCCACTGAACTACTTAAAAGCTGGCTGAGAACTTAAGTGCTCCCAGGTTCTGTGCTATAACAAACATGAGTGAAAGGCATGCTGTAAGAGATGAAAGGTCATTCATGTCTCTCTACAGGGACATGCTCAGTCTCCATACTGTCATGCCAATCACCCTCCCTTCAGAACCCCCTGATTACATATCACACCTCCGTATTAGATATGATGCTATGACTTCTTTTATTAAACAGTGGCATAAAGTCTCTGTGTTGGAAGGAGGGCTCACTTGGTCGTCCCAGCCACCCAGCTTGCTTAGCCTCAAAATAACCACACAGAAACTGTATTAGCCCATTAGCTCTAGCTTCTTATTGGCTAAACCTTACATCTTAATTTAATTGTTTCTATTAATCTGTGTATTGCTGCACAGTGGCAGTGGCTTATCGGCAAAGTACATCTATCTCCAGTGGCTGATCCATGACATCTCCTGACTCCCAACATTCAGTTCAGTTTTCCCTGCCTATCTAAGTTCTGCCTATCAACAAGCCAAGGCAGTTTTTTTTATTAACCAATGAAAGCAACACATAGACACACTGGGTGCCATATGAAGAAGGACGCTTAAAAGAAATTCCACACTAGCTCAGAATTTAGAAATAGATGGTTATTTATTTAGGGGTAGACTCATAAATCAGAATCCTCTGCTGGAACAGAGATTCAAAACCGAATCCCACAGCCAGAAAAGAGACTGAACTCATGTTCTTCATCGGCATAAATAGTATAAGAGGCCATGCCCCAGTAGGTAGGTAACTACTGGCTGTAGAATTTCCTATAGCATCTCTGAGCTCCTGCAAATTATGCGGTGTTTTAACTTTCAAGATTTTACCTACCACTTTGGAGCCTCTAGTTTTTAAATCCATTTTTTAAAGCAAACATTCTTTCCCCTATGGGCAAAGGTAAAGTGATACCCAGAAAACAGCCAATAGCACAAGGGAAGTTTCTCAATTGGTTCAGAAATATAGCTCTCAGGAAAATTGATAATATCTGTAAAATCTCATTCCTCAAATCACAGCAACCAACTTTTAATTTTTAACGGGTCATCTCACACTTATCTAAAGCCATGATGTGAGGTTGTGATTTGCAAACATTATTTTAGTTTCCATAAGGATTGTTCATCACCATTTTAACATCTTACCTCTGGTTGTATGTCTTAGAAAGAAGCTAGCCTAATGCCCATAGAATTTTAATAAAACCCTTTGTGCATTTGTGCTTTACAAAGGAATTGTGATAAAATAGACAAACATGGTGCACAGAGAAGTTTATTGAAGGATGGTTTCTGAAGAAGTCAGCAATAAAAGGGATAATGGTGGTACTGTGTTGTGTGATCTCATCCGAATTCCCACAAAGGTCATGAGATTGGCACTGTTTGGCCCACAACAAGCAAGGAAGCTAGGGTTCAGATAGATGAAGTAATTCATGAAAGTCAGAATCTAGAAGTGATATTTGTAGAGCTATTAGCTCAAGCTAAAAGCACCAGGTGGGGAATCTACAAAGGCTAGGTCTTCTTGATCAGTAAAGAGCCGTGGAAGAGGGAGAGATGACATGGTGAGCTATCAAGACAATCCAGGCACATGGAATGATTTGATAACAGAGTACAAGCGTGAGTGTCCTGCATCCATGGTGACGTTAGAGAGTCAGCTAGACCATGAGTTCAGAATCTAAGTGGAGGAAATAGGAAATTATTACATAAGTAAAATTCTTTCAGATTTATCCCTAGACATTATTTAAAATATATGGCATTTGCCTTCATTACTGTGAACATAGGAAGAATCCTAAATCGTGTGGCCAAGATCCCAGGCATGAACCTGATAAGATTATGATATGAACTTGGCAGAACTGAAAACTCCATTGGGTAAACTAAAGCGACCAGGTGCTGGTTTCGTATTAAGATTCATTTTAATACACAAGTGGACACGAGCATACCGTTTAAAGCCATAGTGTTGTCCCAACAGATTTGACAGAGGAGCAAATCAGCCTAAGTGTGCAACTTGCCACAGCCACACACCTTAGCAGGGACTCAATGGGGATATAAATCTAAATACAGCTGCCTTCAAATCCAGCAACTATGCTGTAATGGGAGATTATGGTCAAACAGATGTTGGAATGAGAAGGACACCATAGTATTACAAGAAGAGATAAAAGCAGAAAGCAAAAGGCAAATCCCACGGTCTGAGCATAGAAGACACACTATGACCTTACTGTTTCTTAACAGGATGGAAGCAAAACACTGAGATATTATTCCGCACCTATAATATGGACAGTGTATTAAATCTTTGCTAATACCAAGTGTTGAAAAGTAATAAGAGCTTGTGGATAATCTTGCATAAAGTTAGTAGGTTTCTCAAATTTTATGGCTGCTTTGGAAATCAAGCAGGCATAACCACTAAAATTTAAAGTGTAATGACATTACCTCAGCAATTCTATTCTTTTGCCTATGTCTAGAACTATTTTCATTAAGCTGCTTTTGCATTTAGAGATACACACAAAGTCATTGCCTACAACTCTACTGTAGTTGCCCCAAACTCAGAAACAAACAAAATGTCAAAATAAAGAAAATGGGGAAGTAAAAATAGTGGTAACTTCACTATTGCAGATAGGGAACGCATTAGGTTAATATATATGACTGAGGAAAAACCACTGAGATATATTGTCCTATGTCAATGATGGCTTATCGGTTAAAATAATGGTCCACTCTAGTGGGGATGTGTTGTAGGGAGAGAGGCTGCTTTGTCATCCGGGCCACCCGGCTAGCTTAGCCCCAAAATAACCACACAGAAATTGTATTAATTAAAACACTGCTTGGCCCATTTGCTCTAGCCTCTTATTGGCTAACTCTCACATCTTGACTTAACCCATTTCTATTAATCTGTATTTTGCCACGTGGCAGTGGCTTACCAGGAAAGATTCAGCACATCTGTCTCTGGCGGCTCCATTGTGGCTCTCTCTGACTCTGCTTTCTTCCTGCCAGCATTCAGTTCTGTTTGTCCTGCCTACCTACATTCTGCCCTATCAAAAGGCCATGGCAATTTCTTTATTCATTAACTGTAACATGACAGCTTGGCTTGTTGGGTATCTGTTTCCACCCAGTACCCCACAGCCGGCAAGTCCCAAGGAAAATCACACACAAGACTCCAGAAGATTATAAACTGATTGGCCCATTAGCTCAGGCTTCTTGTTAACTCTTATAGCTTATATTAACCCATTATTCTTATCTATGTTAGCCATATGGCTTGGTACCTTTTTCAGCTGTCAGCTTACATTTTGCTTCTTCAGTGGTCTGGGCACAAATGGCGTGGGAGCTTTCTGCTTTCTAGAATACTCCCAGTTTCTTTGCTCCACCTCTACTTCCTGTCTGGCTTTCCCACCTATACTGCCTGCCTGGCCAATCAGCGTTTTATTAAAATATGATTTACAGAATACAGACAATTCTCTCACACCAATTAACCAATGAAACAACACAGAAACAGAAGGAACTCCTATACCAGGGATGCTTTCAGTGTGTGGCAGGATGAAGAGAGCTCATAATATGTAGTGGGGTGATGCAAGAACCACCAATTTATTAAAAGATACTATGGAAAAAATAGACTTATGGAGCTGGAACCAAGGTTGCTGGGGAATGACCACATGCTGCTTCATGCTGTCTGACCCAGTCTTCACAACCCAAGCGAATGCATGACCCCTATCTCTCTACCCTTAAGAGATCATGTCTGCTGAAAAAACAGCCATGCCCTAAGACCACTACCCCAACATTATTGGTGGAATGAATTCCCACAACCCTTCCCCTTTTGCATAAATAGGAAGATTCTAAACCTAATCCAAAACTATACACAATAAGAACAGCTATCAAGTATTGTCCCGGAGATGGAAAGGGTAATACACAGAAATGTATCTACAAACAAAAAGAACAACACTAAGCAAGAAACACATACTAAATGTCCAGGCCATAGGTAACGGGGAAACAACAGAAATTATTCTGAGAGCTGAACTATCCTGACTAGTCTAAGTCTTGTACCTAATATACCTAGCAAAGATATGAGAGGATAGCAACTGTGACTACCTAGACTTTAATGCCAACAAAGACCCAAGAAGGAAAATAATATTTACCTGAGTAAGCAGGAAGTGCAAATAAGTGATTTTCAAAAGATATAAGAATTGACAGAAATAGGCACCCAAAGTCTCTCTATAATGTTGGGGCAACCAACTGTGGCCGTAGGCCTAAAATATGTGCCAGACTATTTTCAGAAAGCAGGGAAATTTGATAGACTGTCCTACCGTGTCTTGTCAAGGTTTAGCAGTTACTTATCCTTGTATTCTGCTTTTCAGATTGGACAGTGTGCTTAGTGTCAGCAGTCAACGCATGAGTAGTCTTTTGCCCAATTGACCAGTTTCACCAAAAAAAAAGAAAAAAACAAACAAGCTCCATTTGGAATGTCTTCCTTGGCTATTATTATCTTGGAAGTAGATTGGTGGTCTCAGGAGCAGTCGTGTCTCACGTGAACAGAATTTCAATTATTAAAACATTTAAATGCGATATTCTGTATGTCTTTGAAGTGTTTGAAGATTATCTATCTATGCAGAGTACATCTCTGTGCATCTCGAGAACCTAACATAAGTATGACAAACATGGGTGACTATTAATCTGTAATTCTTAATAAACTATATAATTTAAAGACTAAAGTTTACATTATAAAAAATATAATCTTCAAGCATGTGTGCAGTATAAGAATAATGATCTCAAAATTGTAACAACATATAAAATATCTTAATCAGAGGTACAAATGTGTATATTGTAATATGACAAAAATATTCTTAATTTGTATCAGTATACAAAGCCTCTTAAACAGAAGTAGAAATATACATACAGGATGACAAAAATAATTTTACACTTATGTACAAAAATATTGTAAATAGGAAAAAGGAACATAAATAATATGATAAATATAATTTTGAATTTATATCAACTACAAATTATCTTAGACAGGAATACAAAAATAGTTTCATATGTATCAATATGGAGGAATCTATACCAATGTAAATGGTCTAAAACTAATAGTTTCTAAAATAGTTTACAAGCAGATACACCAATGAAACACACCCTGACTCTGAAACCAGAGCCAGAGAAACACACTGTGGTCCTGAAACTAGGGCCAGTGAAAGAAATATGACTTAACCTTAAAAATAGAGTCAAAAAGCTAAAAAGGACCAGTGAAAGAAACACAGATTGGTCCTGAAACCAAAGCCTAATCTGTTCCTGACCAAATAAACCAACAAATCCCTGAGCAGAAAATCTTCCTGGGAAAACTCTGCCCCTAAGAATCCCTATAAACCCCTCTGCCAGTTCAGTTGCTGGTTGTCCTTTCCTGCCCTGGCAGAAGCAGCCACTCTCCCGGACTCCTTCTTCCCAAATAAATCTCTTTCTTAAAAGAGTTATGGGTGAAGTTCTTATTTCACTGATGCAGACCAGAAGAACCTTTGCTGAGACGTTCCCTTAGGGGGCCTGAGAAGAAAAAGCAAAGACCTTTTGCTGAGATGTTCCCTAAGGGGGACTGAACAGAAAAACCAAAAGAAACAGTCACCATCTGCTAGGAAACACTCTTGAGAATTGAGCAAAAAAGTAACTTTTTTGCCAGAGCCAGAGGAAATTGCTACATTTGTGCAGGGGTTTCCCCTTTAGCTTTCCTAAGCAGAAGTAACATCTCGGGCTGGAACAGAGGAGAAGTGCACAACTCAGTTGTAAATGCCCTCTAGGAAAGGAGCAGGATTGTTACATACAGCAGCGGTAGTGGGAGGGGCATCCCCGGAGGGGCATCCTCCACTGAAACCCAGTCTGAAACTGAAGTATATCCTGACTTTCTGACAAATCAGGATACCTTATCCAGCCTCCAGAGCTGTCCCTGTGCAGCTCCAGGTACTACCAGACTTCTCAACAGTCAGGGTACCTTTTCCTCCAGAACTGTCCTTTGGTAGCTCCAGCCTCCAGAGCTGTCCTTTGCAATTCCAGAACTCTAACACACACTTGCTTACAGAAGAAGGAGAAGACGATCATGATGGACCTCATGAGAAGGAAGCTTTCCTGAGATCAGACTGCAACCCCCAGTGATGTTAGAATCATGGGACGTATTTCTGTTTTATTGGGTTTTGTTTTCAATGGGTTTTGCTCTATATCTCAGGTTAGTCTTGAACACTTGCATCTCCTGTCCCAGCTTCCCCAGTGATAGAAATAGAGATCTTCACCACCATGTAGATGGACAAGAAAGGTAAGAAAGGAAATACAAGATGGAAAGAGGAAGGGAGGGAGAGGAGGAGGAGGAAATCGGCAGTAAGAAGGAAGGAAGAAAAGAAAGAAGAAATAAAAAGTCAAGAGAAAGGCAAGGCAGGGCAAGCTATATGTACAGATGATAACAGGCTTGTGTGTGTGTGTGAGTGTGTGTGTTTGTGTGTGTGTGTGTGAGTGTATGTGTGCGTGTGTACATATTTGCGTGTGTGTGCATGTGTGTCTGTGTGTTGATTCTGATCAAAAAAATTTCTGAGCCAGAGTAATGTCTGCCTCGAAAATCCCTGGGTTTAGCTGTGGCAGCTCTAGCTAGCTGTAGAGCAGGGGGAAGCCACTACTCATAGGCAAAGTCAATTACCCCAATGCAAAGGGAAATTATTAGTCATGTTAATTAAAAATAATTTTTGTTCACACTCTTTAAAAGGTCAACCTATCAGCTCTATGGAAAATTGAGCCTTCACATATTTTTGTTTGGTTTCCTATCAAAGTCTAATTAGTCATAATTCTTTGTTAAAAATGATAATTTTGTATGATGCAGTTACATTTGATTATGGTGCATTTATTATTGTTGTTCTTTAAAAAGATTATAGGTTGGGATGCCCCGAGCGGCCTGCGAACCATGCCGCCAGAGCAGTGCAGGTTCCCCGGGCAAGCGGCAGAGTCAGGCGGCTGGATGCGGTGGACGGAAGAGTAAATGGACATAAGGCTATACATAAAGCTAAACATTTATTGCTTAAAGAAGAGGGAGACATTTATTACTTAAAAAGAGGGAGACAGAGAGACATGGAGACAGACATAGAGAGAGAGACAGAGACATGTGTACATACACCAAGAGACAAAACAAGGAGAGAGGGGAAGATGGCGACAAGGGAGGTCAGAAGTGGCTGGGGAGTGGGCGTGGTTAGTCCTTAAAGGCACCGCAAAGGAATAACAATTATGACATTATTTGTAACTATTGTATGGGAGCTTTTTACAATTCTGAGCTAATGGAATGAGGAGTGGGTGCTTCCTTGGATGCTACTGACCGACTGCAGGAAGACTGTAAGTTGCTTACAGTACTGCAGAAGAAGCTAATGTTTCCCGGCCTGGATCATATGTTCTTCTGGTTTCAAACAAACAAGCCTTCAGCTTTAGAACCAGAGAAACTTTGTCTTTGCCAGCTGTCATTCACTAGCTGTGTGACCACAGGGATCTGCTTTCCTCATCATGGAATTCCCCAGCTGAATATAGGCATTGGGCCAACAAGATGGCTTGGTAGCGAAAGGCACTTGATGCCAAACCTAATGACCTGAGCTCAATGATCAGGACCTCATGGTGCAAGGAGAGATTCCACTCCTGAAAGTTTTCCTCCTATCAACATGTGTGTACATGTATGTGTGTTTGTGCAAACACATGTACATACACATAATTAATTAATTAATTAATATAGCAAAGAGGAATAATAATTTTTATTTCAGGGGCTATCAGGGAACAAGTATAGAATCTGCAACTCTTGGTATTCAGGAGGCTCTCAACAAATGTTAGTAACTTCAAGTCTATTTGAAAAGTAATCTATTTGTCCTAACTAATGCAGACTCTAGCTTTTAGTGTTGAAATTAATCTACACAGTGAGGAGATAGCTCTCTCAGTAAACTACCTGAGCTATCTAATAACAATTAGAACCTGAAAACCCATGAACATGTACATACACCACACACACACATGTGCACACCCGATTACTCACATAGACATATACCACCCCCATCCATACACACAGTCTATTCTTGGAACTCTGAAATCTACAATGTTTTTTACATGTAGAACATTATTTCAGCTTCCTGCTAAATGATAACATATGTATTTCATCCTGGAGAAATGGAGTGAGCCTTCCAAGGTTGCACAAGGAGTAAAAAGTTGAGGCAGGTCACATATCCAGATTGTTTGTATGACACTAATATTAAAAGAGACATCCATGCTTTCTGCAACACAGGAATCCTCTATAGAGTACTGGTTGCCCGTGGTAACAAACCACAGGCAAAAAGCCCGAACTCCTTTAGTATTCACTGGTGTTTGCTCTATTCTGTCCATGGATCTGAAAACAAACCTCTTTATGTTAAATGAGGGCTTGGAACAAAGGCCTCATTGCAAATACCCACCCTCTAAAACACTGGAGTAATCTGGAAGCCAAATAATACATCATCCAATCCTGGTCCTCAGAGTCTGGTGAGGAATTTTGGAGGGCTGACACTTATTACCTTTTAACCCAAAACTGTTCCCAAATGGGATGGGAAAGAGGGAAAGAGCTGGAGAAATGAGCTACATTCTGTGGCAATGCTTGATATATATATATATATATATATATATATATATATATATATATATATATTCCCATGTAGCTGCATGCATGGGCACTTACAGACAAGCAAACACTAAAATAAAGATAAATAAAGAGCACGGCTCTGATTCGATACAAAAGACAGCATGTCTTAATAGCACCCATCAACAGGAAAAGTCCATTCAATAACGCCAGTCAGAGGAGAAACCACTTAGGAAAGCAGCCACGCGGTGGATTAAAAAGGCTTTTTGTCAAATATAAAGGTCATTGAGGCAGTAAACTCCTTAAAGGGAAAGACAATGCATTCATGCTTGAGCAGCTCAGCCTGCAACAAGACACGGTGACCATACAAATGATAACCCTGTCTGAGGGGAACTGGACTCGGGGACATCATTTACAGACATAATGGCATGGAAACAGCCTCTATCAGAGAGAAACCAGCACAAGTTCATCACCCACCCAGGTGCTACCAAGGACAAATGTCCTTGGCAATCTCTGAAAGCACCTTAGAGCCTTCTAGAAGACCTTGCCTGAAGCTATGGCCGAGTTAAACTTTGTGGATTGCAATGAAATCATACAGGTGAAAGGTCCCAAGCCAAAGGTTTTGGAGTCACACAGAAAAATGCATCCTTTGTTTCCTTGATGAAAACTATCAACTCGGGAAAGTTTTGAGCGATAGAGTCATGCTCCCCTCTGTGTTATGAATACCTTAGAGGAGGAAAATCGAGCTAGTCTGGGGCGCTCATGCTAAGAAGGATTTACTGAATAATTGCAGAGAATTTGCTGGCACATTAATTGACCCTCACGGTGAACCCCCCTTCTTCATGTACCATGTTATCAGATCTCACAGGATTGATAAACATGTAGGTAGAGGAAGAGAATGGGGACCTAGGTCAATGGTTCTCAACCTGTGGATTGCAACCCCTTTGGGGATGACATATCAGATACCCTGCTTAACATATTTATATTGTGATTCCTAAAAGTAGTAAAATTATAAATGCTAACTAATATGACGTAGAAACAAAGTAATTTTGTGGGTGGGGGCCACCACGACATGAAGAACTGTATTAAATTGTAGAAGTATCAGGAAGATTGAGTACTGCTGCTTTAGATGAAAAGGCATCTATATCAGAGCCACCATTCTCCTAGGGCTCAGGCACGCTCCTGCTCAGAGACACATGCTCCAACACAAGGCCAAATCATAAATTAATCCCTTCTGATTTGGACTTCCTTCCTTGAGTGGTTTGGTGGACCTACTCTCTTCTCTGTCGGCACGATTGGGTTGAATTAAACACAAGCTGCGTTTATGCACATCTGGGAGTAGGCTGGCAAGAGAGCTCCATGACAGAGGGCTGGCCTAGCATGGGTAGGGCTCTGGGTTTTATTTCAACACTGAAGGAAAAGAAGAGAAATGAAAGTGAAAGGAAAAGTAGAGTTGGGTAAGAGGTAGAAAAGACATTCTGGTTTTCTGTAGATACTCGGGCACTTTGTACAACGCTACCAAGCAAGTAGCATGCTTCAGTTCCCCAGCAAATGTCTTTGTATAGTCCTATCAAATCACACTGACTGATTAAAGCAAGCCAATGAAGCTAGATGATAGGATTGAGTAGCTTTTCCAGTATATGAGATTTGTCTATAATAAGATCTGGTGCCCAGAACCCTTATACATAGTAAATAAATTTTAAAAAAGAAATAAACATTTTTCAGATTGGAAAATCCATTTGACAATGGATTCATTTATCTTGTTGTGACTATGTGTCCTTAACGAGACAGTTTGTCGTCCTCACCTGGTGTATGAAAAGTGATTAAAAAAAACGGTAAAGTCTGTCTCATTTCTAATGTGCATTGTTTCTTTGCCACCTCTGTGACTTTTGTAGTTGATTTGCAATCACATGGCCTCGGGCCACATCTTCAATTCTAAGTATCTATCAGCAGGGGTTTTTGCCTCCCCACATGTTTAATCCTAAATATCCTAAATATCACCATATCCTTTATAATTGAAGCTGGTAAATAACATGAACCAAAATAATAATTTATGACTAATGTACTCTAGTAAGAGACAGAATGAACAATGGAACAGACGGCATGTATTGGCTGAGGGTACTAGCTCATATTTAGTTGTGTGTTCCTCCATGAATCTACAAAAACCGTCTGGGATGAGGATATTATTTCAGCCTAGGAACTATATATTTTTTTTAACCCCAAGGGTAAAGGTCACGTATTTCTCTGGTTCATAGATTGAGCCCAACTGCGTTGTCATATGTTCCTTTTAGCAACCTCAGCACCTACAAATTATGACTTCTAGCTTCGAGATGGCCTGGTTCCATATTAATAATGGAAAAATTTTCCCCTCAAACTTACTCAACCACAGATCTCAAGATTATGCTATTGGTTTTGGCCGGAGCAAGACCTGCCTCAATGACACTTAAGTGCCTGTATTTATGTGTGGATACCTGTGGGTATGATTTCATATAATCTCTAAAAGTATAAATCAGCTTGAACAATAACTTCACATTTACCATGTCGACATCAATCAAAAGCAGGAAAGAGAATGAAGCAGATGAAAGAAGCAGATGAAAGAAGCTCCTCCTTACTTCCGGTTTAATATTTAGACTGTCTTCTAAGGTACCGTCTAACAAAGCTATGGACCAAGTGGGTTGTCTATATAACACTGCAGGCGCTTTGCCTCTCAGCGTGACTAATGATCAACACTGAGCCACAGAGGACAGTAGTCTCGACAGACCCCTCCATTTCCCCCCAAGTCAACAACGGTGATCATAGCAGGAAAACAACTGGCAGCTGCATTAAGGAGGAGAAGAAAACTGGACCCGGTAGACAATAAGTGAACCAGAGGGGCTCAGTGTTTCATCCTGGTGTTCTGTCTGCTTGAAGAGTTGCTTGAGGATCCTGTTTATAATCCCATTGAAAGATAAAGTGCTCAAAAATGAAAGCCGCTTGGTCTTTTCACGCTAACTGTCCTTTGTTCGTGGCACATTAATGGAACAATTTTTAAATAATGACTTGATTTTTTTTTCTACTCGTGAAAGATGCTTTCTGCAATCAAAAGTGGATTCTTTATTTTCGAGCCTGGCACTCACATTCATTAGTACTGGTTGCATCCAAGTTGTAGAGGTTTATTTGTTCGGCTGGAAATGGGACATTAACATTTTAAGAGGCCGATGCGTGAGCTTTTAGAGATAATATTCTCCCTGCCTCATTCTGTAGGTGCTCTCTTCAAAACTGCAAAATGCAGGGTACTTTTTTCCAAGAAATGATGAATTTATAATAAATAGTTGATCACAAAAAGCATAAGTTTGTAACCCTCCCCCATTTTAAAAGCTTCAAAATTTTGGTTATAAATAGAAGGTTTGCAAGTATGACAGATTCCCAGAATTAAGCATCCAAGTCCAAACCAACCATGAAATTTGTGAGTGTGTGAATATCAGCAGCCCCACACTGTCTCTCTAGACAGACAACAGAAGGGTTATGTCCTATGTCTCCCAAGTATGCCCTGTATCTCTCAGTTCTTTGGGGTGTCTCTCCTCTTATTGAAAGGCTCCTTCTCTCTTACCTTCTCAAGGATTCTCTCCTTGGGTCTACAACTCTTGCCTCCTATACCATCTCTCTTCCTCCGTCTGCCTTCTGAGTTCCTCTCATTTGCAAGCAGACAAGCCTCAACGTTTCAGTCAAGCCCTTCTGCATCTCTCTGCACACCATTGCCTTATCATCTCTGCTGCTAGGACTAGGCAGACCTCTCCAGTGCTGATTCACACATGCTGGGTTGTCTCTAGCCCCTCCTTCTCCACACCGTTCCACCCTCACCCACCTAGCTTCAGTTTCTACCACTCTACATACATCTGTCCTTGCCTAAGACCTTCATTTTGCCAGGTCATGTATTCAAGCTTCAAGAAAACCATCAACGGACTGTCCCTTACTGTTGAGAAGGATTAAGACTGACATAAAGGTACTCCAAATGCCCATTTGAATCATACCCAAAGCCCTTAACTCTTAAGCCCAACCAGAATCCCCATTTGGAGTCTTTTTCAGGATGGCAAGGAATGACAGTGCAATCTATTTATTTATTTTGCTCTAGTCTTGTGCTTGCACTTACATTTTTTTTTGTAGTGAAATGAAATGAAAACTCAAAGCAAGAGTCGTCCTTAAAAATCCCTTTGATTCCTCAGCGTTAGTCCCTGCACAGCCTTCTAGGAAGACAGTTCCCGGGATGAGTTTTGACTACTTATCATAAGGCAGACACTCGACTTCTTTGCTAGCATTATGGATTTAAGTTAATTTATTAATGAAACAGATGGGGATGTGGGTGCTTGGCGATCCTCTGCAGATAGTGATGAGAAGTAAACCAATTCATCAACTCTGGGCAGCGAACCATCTGAGGACTTAATTGAGAATTGTCTTTGGAACCCAGGGCTGCCGTTTTCGCTGGGGCATGTTTCACTAATTGTCCCCCAGGGAATTCATTCTCTGTCACTTTTCTCTCACCGCCACTTGTCAGGGCTCCCCATCCACTCTCCTCCCATTTACAGCTTCATTGCATGGTCTGCCTAATGTTTCTGCCTGTCATCTCTCCCAGGCATCTAGCTGCGCACTTCCATCCTACAGAGCACCAGGAACTGCAGACACTTTGACAGTGGAGCCAAATTAGCATGAACAGTAAACACAGGGCACTCAACCTCCTTCTAGTCAGCTATTTTGCTCCCCTCAGAAAGAAGTGACAGTGAGCCCACAAGGACAGCCAAGCAAACAGTGAATGACATTGCCACATCCATAGGAATCAGAGTGCAGAGAGACCAGAGGAGTTCCAGGCCTGGGTCACATGTGAAAATCTGAAGCCTGGCATTCAGCTGCAAGAAGAGTTTTTTTGTTTTCCTGTGACCATTGCCCTAGGGGTCTGTTTAAACACATGCCTGGTACAACAAAATCCTGCTTTTGATGGATTGCCAGTGGCGCTTCTCCTCCATCAAGGATTCCCAGGGCAACACAACCAGCTGAGAAGTATATTTAACCCCAGTGTGAAAACTTTCAGCATTAGGACCGCCCGCAGAAAGGTCAATCAATGGGCACCCAACTCCATTAATCAATGAAGCTTCCCATGGGCTTATTCGCACCCCATTGATAAGCGCTAAGACTGGTCTATGTGAGGGGAGCTCTAACCAAGTTCCCCCAACCTCATCAGTTCGCTCTCACAGTCACAGAGGGAGTCCGGCACAAGGAACAACACCACCTCTCCCAGCTACGGTCAAGACTTGTGTGGGTGGAGATAGACACCTTGCATACTTCATTTGCTCCTGGTTTCCCCAAGGTATCTAGGACACATAGCTGCAAGCATGGGGCAATCTAATCTTCTCAATCATCTACCTACAGTCCACGAGCAACTGACTTCATAAGGTCTCATATTCCTGTTTATGTTAAAAGAAGCTCTCACATGGCAGGCTTTGCTTACCCGTTTGCTTCAATGTTAGATGATTTTGTGTATCCCCTTTTCTAGTCCATTTCCACTATTCCACAGCTTCCAGACCTGTTGGGGGAAGGCCACTTGTTGGTCCTCAGCTGCCCGGCTAGCTTAGACCCAAAATAATCACACAGAAACTGTATTAATTAAATCACTGCTTGGTTCATTAGCTCTAGCTTCTTATTGGCCAACTCTTATATTAATTTAACTCATTTCTATTAATCTGTATATCACCACCTGGCTGTGGCTCCATGACATCTCTCTGACTCCACCTTTCTTTCTCCCAGCATATAGTCTAGCTTTCCCCACCTAGTTCTGTTCTTCCCTGCCATAGACTCAAAGCAAGTCTTTATTCATTAACCAATAAAAGCCACACACAGACAGAAGAACCTCCCACACCACAGACCCCTCCTACTTTACCTACTAGAATTGAACATACACTGGCAACTAAGTCTTGTATACCTTCTGTGATGGTTGATATTATAAATGGATGTTTCCCTGTCAGGACTGCCTAGTCTCAGATAAAATGACTCAGAGACTGAATGTGAGTTATAGATGCTCGGTCAATAGCTCAGGCCTATTATTAGCTAGCTCTTAAACTTGAATTAACCAATATCTCTATACTTTGCCATGTGGCTCACATGTCCTACTTGCTCTGTGACTGGCTGGCATCTCTCCTGACTCCACCCTCCTTCTTCCCATCATTCTCAGTTCTGCTTTCCTACCTAACAGCCTGGGGCCGTCAGCTTTTTATTAACCAATGAGAGTGATATACATTCACAGTGTAGAAAAGGGTTGTTCCACAGGATGATATCATCAGAATCATCTACAGGACAAATATCTGTGCATATTTGTGAAGGATTTTATACACAAGGTTAATCGTGTTGATAAAACTCACTTTAAATGTGAGCATGCGCATAACACAATTTCCTGTACTGGGAACCAAAATTAAACAAAAAGGACAAAGTAAGCTGAACATCTAAGGATGCAGTGTGCTTAACTCCCTCAAACTCTTGTTGCCATGCCTTGTTCTCCAAAGTATGAACCTTAAGACTCCCTTCTTTCATTACACAGCTATTATTTCTTTTAGGTATTTTGTTGCAGAGATGATAAAAATAACCACTACAAGTTTGGACATTCTCTCTGTATTTCCCCTCTAATCCCAAACAAACTGAATCCAGTCTCCTATGAGAACTGTTTCCTTAGAGCCCAATCAAATTGTGTGTGTGTGTGTGTGTGTCCACATAGCATCCTAAATCTGTGTATCTGTTTGCCAGAAAATCACAGTCCTTTGCATTTATCTGTATCTCTATGTTTGCCTTTTCCTTCCAAAGCCTCTAGCTCTGAATCCCTTGACACGAAATTATGTCAAGAGTGACCACTCCATGTTTCAGTCATTTCCTGATTCCTTTCCCAGGCAGCTCCTTATTTTTTCCTCCTACACATAAGATGAAATTGTCAATACCCAGCATTCTCTTCCCTGATTGATTTGCCATATGACTTCTTTTCCCACCATCTCTGCTTCTGGTGTGGGGACCATCATTGCCCACAGCCACAGACACCTGACAATCATTATTCTGTGCACCCTACACTCTCCTCACTCTCTATCCAAATAAATTCTGGCAACACCTTTTCTCCTCTTATTCTTAATGCCTCCTATATCCTTCCATGAATAAATTCCATTGTTGTTTATAAGATAATTCTTTACATACAATTAGTAGACCTGAAATATTAGATAAGTCGAACTCTCTGTTCACTTCTCAGATTTCTGACATCACAATGTAGAAATATAAATGCCCTCATGTCATCATTTTAAGCATATGCATATAAATGGTAAGTGGACTCTTACTAAATAATGCCTAGTGTTCTAGTGTCAAACCTATGATCCATTCATTCCCTCACTCTTCAGGAAAATTCTTTACACTTTTTATCTTTCCTTCAAGCTTCTAACGTCTCCCTAACCATTGTTCTTTACTGATACCCTTGACTGCTGTGTGACTTAATACAATTGCTACAACCATTAGGAACATTTCTTCTTACTCTTAATTCCCTATTTTTAGTATTTTCCTCAGTTCTCCCACCTTATAGTAATGCTGCAAAACTCTTTCAAAAGGTTGTCGACACTTACTAGGTGTAAGTCCTGTCCTCCAATTATCTTAGCTAAGGGCCTTGCGTTCAGAAGGGCATATGAATTTCCACTTCACCGTGATCATCAGCATTCCCAATGATTTCTACATTAAGAAACTTGAATCATCATCCTTATGTTGACTCAATTTTCCAGTAGAGTCTAAGGAACTGGCTAATTTTTCCCAATTCAAACACCTTTCCCTTTGCTTCTAAGATTCTATACTTCTTTAATTCTCTTCTAATTCATTGGCCACTATCAGTGGCTTTGGTTTAATTCTTTTCTTTTCTCCAATCTCTGAGTTTGGACACAGACTCGAGTCCTATTCTTGTCCCTCTTCAGCTCTTCTCCTTTCCTATTGCTCCTGCATAATGACAACATTTTAAACATGGGGTCTTCATCAATGCCTCCAAAATACATGTCTACAAGTCATTTCATGGACTTCAAAGACCCGCCATCACCTTTACTCTGGCCATTAAAATTTCCAAGATACCCTTCGCACATATTCATCTACCGATCTTCACCACTGCATGCTCCACAATCAAGTCACTTTAGTTACCCCTCTCGAGGTCAAATTTCATACAGCCATCACCAAATCTCTTCTTTCTCCCAGATACCATATTTGTGTTCTTCAACAAATGTGTTAGCAGATTAACACATCGAAGCTCATTCTCAGATTCCTTCTGCATAGGAAGTATCTCTTTGATAGTTTCTTCATCACTAGACATAGCCATTTATGGAATTTTCTATTTAAAAACATTGTGAACTATCTTTACAAAAGCTCTCTGTGTCCTCCCATGCTTTATTTTTTCATTTATTAATGATAAAGAATTCATCCATACAAATTTCATCACAAAATGATACCCTTTACATTTCAAAACCGCCCTTTAAGACTGATATTTATCCTTGTCTGTTTTCTAGACATGGTGAAAGCAGAGACACAGCTGGATTTGTAATGCTCCCATGACAAACAGGTGGCACAAGACAGAGTGCTAGGTTTGGAGGAATCCGAGAAATACCTGATTCTAGACAGGTGTGGAGACATTTCTTGATTTAACAGGCATATCTTTACTAACAGCAACCGTGTGATGAGGATCTGAATCATGATACAAAGCAAGGTGTTTTCTTTCTAAGGCTTTCTAGTAAAGTTGGTGCTTTACACTGCAGGGGGTGTGTCTAATTAACATTTGACTCGTGCTACCTGACTGGTATAGAGATATGGGGCATAGGGAGCTGCTAAGTGATAGGGGGTGACGTTTTCACTTGGTAGGGAAGTGAATTTTGATTAATATGTGACTTAAGAGATAAGACAAAGTCAGAATGCTTCTAACCCCAGCAGCAGAAGGGCTGGGTATACTATCGCCTTGTTTTCAGCCCTCTCTGCCTGCAGCCTTGTTACATGGATGGCCTGGATCCTCTAATCCAGATCAGGCATTCATATCAAAGAGTTTGGCTCTAGAATTTGCATTCAGGTATCAGCCTATGCTGCCTTTCCCCAATACTTACAACTCCGGGCACTCCGTGTAAATTTTATTAAGCATGGATCGGCTTTGTGTGTATCTCTATCTCTTCTGGAATGTCGGGTCTAGAGAATAGATGATTACTCACATGTTATATCACAACTGTGCTCTCAGAAAGCACAAGAGCCTCTGATGCACAGCATTAGCCCACTGGTTACTACTGTTAGGAGTGAACAAATAGGCGTCTACACCTGCAGAGTACAATTCCTTTGTGAATGGGATCTTCATGTGGGTCTTCATGTATGGGAAACATTGCAAAAAAATAAATGGTCTTTTGAGATATTTTTTCATACACTACTAGAATACTCTTTTCCCAAAATTTGCATCAGTGTACATATAAACAAATATGTAGCCTGCCTTTCATTCAATTTTATGTCTGATAGGAAGTTTTGTTATGTGTTTGTCCATTTCAGTCCAAGGGAAGTAAGACTGAAATACAAGGAATGGTATTTGAGGTGCGTGGGAATGTGAAAAGTTGGTCAGTCCTTCAAGTTGGAGAGGGCCTTGAACCTGCCAAATAAAACTTAATGAAAAAATATTGACGATACTTAAAAGGTGCTTGCAGAACCAGGAGTCATATTGAATCAGAGGCACTGAAGGAACCTATCCAGTGTTCATATGCTAATTCTTATTTACATTAATTTTTCCTTTTTAGAATATGAAGCAAGAAAATCGGGATAAAATAGTTACTAACTAAAATTCCAGAGAACCTTTCTAGACCCTGTGATCTAGACACTCAAACACAGGCTTGAACTTGGGAACCTCACCCCTTTGATGGCCAGTATGATGCTGAGAGATACTCAGATCCATTCCTTCCTCTCCCCTGTCCTCATTTACCGATCAGAACCTACCCATTACGCAGATTTGAAGAGAGTGTTACTGAAACAGGGAATTTGTCGCCATGGTACCAGGGAAATCATAAGTAGGAATAGGAGTGGTCACCATTCACAACACAGTTATCCAGTGAGAAAAATCATGTTACACCCGGCTGGGAACTGAGACTTGAAAGAGTTGAGCAATCTTCTCAGAGACACATGGCCTGCTAGTGATAGAGTCAGAATGTATGTCTCAATTGGCCCAATTCCTTATCTACTAGACCGTCTAAACTGCCTAGTAAAAATACCACAGTCAAAAATCAGTGTTACGATGTGCTTGGAAATTTCTTCTTGTCATGACTGAGTTGCCCGTGTGTAAGCTCTTTTCAACACCTCGGCAAGTATTCCTGGTGTGATTCTCCTTCACAGGTCGAGAAAAGGTATAGAAAGAAGAGTGTGTTACTATTCATTCCACGGTGAATTTATCTCGACCAGTCTCTTCTTTGTAGATGGGATGCATGTATATGTAGATGTTCCTGTGCATATACGTGTTCATCCATGTTGTGTACCTGCATGGAAAGGCCACATGGGTAGAAATTAGATGTCTTCCTCGATAGCTGTCTGCCTTCTATTTTGAGAAAGGATATATCACTGAATCTCTAGCTCAATTAGACACTGGCCAGACTCCCTGGCCAGTGAGCTCCTGGGTTCTGCTGTCTTTGCCCCAACACACGCTCCCAGTGCTAGGTTAACAGGCATCCACCACATCGCGCTGCTGAGATTTAAAATCCTCATCTCATAGCACAAGACACAACCTAACGGTTCCTCCTTGTTGAAGAAACCTATTCAGTTCCAGATTTCCCAGCCGGTGAACGTTTACAGTCAGTACACCTTGATATTCCCCCGCCACCCACATTTTTTAAGTCCATTTGTCATAGAGACTCTGCAATTCGGCGATTAACAGGAAGTCCTAATAGTAACAACATCTTGTCCTGCGTTGAAAATCTGACACCGACTAAACCAGCAAATCGAAATAATTGATAATAATTACAGGAGCTTTTTAGGAATAATCTGCCTGGAACAACTTTGAAATGAGAGGATTAAAAGGCAGACATAATTCTGCACAGCTGCTCACACAGCATTATGCAGAGGCATGACTGACACCAGCCTGTTGTGCCCAGTCAAAGCAGGAGCCACCTTCAATTACTTCTTCAACTTTTTGTCGCCAGGACAGACATCAGATCATTCATCGCTCAGTGGACAACATGTTTTTTTTTTTTTTTTAGTATAAAAATCCTCTTTCATATTTAAAAACTCTTATAAATTAACATTTCTGAATTGGTCTCCTAAAATTGATCATCGTGACAGAAATAAAGCCCGTGAGATCTGGCCAGGGCCATCTGCATAGGCTGTCATGTCAAAGTACTAAAGACTTGATGGCTTGAAACAATGGGACATATATTTCTTATAATTCTGGAGGTCTCTCCCAATTTCTCACAGTTCTGGAGATTTTGTTGTTGATATTTTATTTCCTGAAGGTCATTTCTCTGCTTGCCTAGCAGATGCCTGTCTTCACACTGATTTCCCTATATCCTAAGCTCCTTTTTCTCATCAAGTCATCATTGGAGTTGGAGCCTACTCTGACCTCACTTTAATGACTGCTTTTGATGGGTTTGTGTTTTGCAGTATCAAAGATCAAATTCACAGCCTTGTATCTATCTATCCATCCATCTATCTATCTGTCTGTCTGTCTGTCTGTCTGTCTGTCTATCTATCTATCACAGTACGTAAGTACACCACTCAGCTATTCATCCAGTGCTGTGCCCTGACTCCCTGGAAACAAGAACGTAGCCCATGAGAGATGCTAAGTCTCAAGTCTGCAGTATAAGGATTTCTACATGGAGAAGTGGGTACAGTTCAGCTCACAACACTGATACATTCCTTCCTCTTGAGGTGGCTTTTCTTCTGTCACCTCCACTCTCCAGTCTGTGCAGCTTTAGCAAAATGACCAGAACAACTGACTATATGATTTAATTACTATATGAGACCGCTTAATCCCATTCCCTAGATTTAAAGACTGGCTACTGGTTCCCCTTTTATAACCTGTACTGTAAATTTTAGGATATAAGAAGGAGGTTTTATACCAACCAAGTACCTACATGCAGTATGAGATGATGTCTCCTAGCACTGAATTTCTTTTTAAGCTCTCAAAAGTGTTATGAGTATTTTACAAGTATTAGAGATCAAAATATAAGCCTCAGAAAGCTTAATAGACTGATAGAAAAGCCATGCAGTTAGCTCTGGTGGAACTAGTTGGTTTGGATTTAAGCCTAGGGAAAAAAAGATGAGGAAACAGAATGGAGAGGAACAGGGAAAAGGAGGAGGGGGAGGGATGGTGAGAGAAGGAAAGGGAAGAAGGAAAAGGAGTATAAACCTTAAGGACAGGAGGGAGAGAGAGAAGCTGAATGATGTTAAAAGCTAGCAGACTAACAGATGACAACAGAAAAGTTTAAATCCACATTGCCCCCCAAATGAGCCATTTTATAGCACAATAAAAGACAGTGGCATGTGATACAATCTAATGCCACCCATTTGTTCAATCATTGCATCCTTAGAGCTTCCCCAGGCACCCATTATGCAAACTTCAGAACACTTCACACGTGCAGATGCAAGGCAGCCTTACATTTCACCCAACACTTCAGTACAACCAGTGAGAGATGGGTCTCCAATTCCCTTGCTCCAGAAAGGAGTACTTGTATGCTGGGGAATAATGTCTTTGTGCACTGTGAAGATTTTTCACTGTGATTGGTTTAATAAACAAGCTGACTAGCCAAAAGCTGAACAGAATAAGGTTAGGAGGGAAAGGCAAACTGAGAATTATGGGAAGGAGAAGGGCAGAGTCAGAGGGTCACCAACAAGACACCAAACCACCCAAACACACAAAATGGGATAGAGTTAAAAGCCATGTGCCTTGAGGCAGCACATAGATTAATAAAAATAGATTAAGGTGTAAGAACTAGTTAGTAATAAGCCTGAGCTATTGGCCGGGCATTAATAGGTAATCTTGTCTCTGTGTTGGTTATTTGGGAGCAGGTGGTGAGACAGGAAAACTCCATGTACACTTGTATGTTTGTATCTGCGGGATTAGCACTTTAAGACAATTAATACTGCTTTGAGATATTATACCATAAGAACCAAGGAGAGAAAAGAACTGGCATAAGCAAGCTACTTAAGATTATCAATTCCCAAAGATCATGAGGGAGAAAGAAAGCATCCCTGTGTCAGATCCTGACTCTGAGCTCCTTTGCACAGAGTCCTATTCTGGATTCCATAAGTATACAGACACCTCTGGCAGGGAAACACTGCCCTAAACTTGTCCCTAGATTTCCTGATAATCTAAAAAAAGCTAACTCCCCACATTCCAACTGATCCAATGTTCCCAGGAACCATTGGAGTATAACTGGTAAGCATCCACAGTGGTGTGCTGCGAAGGTAGCTAGCTAAGGATGACTGATAAATTTGAGGATAGGTTTGGTAATTTGTAAGAGCAAAAATTAGTTCACTATCTTCCTAATGTGAGCCTGAACTCATATGGAAGTCAACATTAAAAGACCCTGGAGGGTTTATGAATCAAGTCAATGAGCCAAAGATTGGATCGTAATAAGACACAGATGTAACTCCTTGGGGAAGTTCGTAAAGATACACACCCATTCTAGATACCTATGCCTGCCTCAGCTCCCACCTCCCCCCCCATAAAACTCTCAAGGAGTGAATTTCATCCTTCTCAAGGACCAACTTACAAACAAACAGTTGTTCTGACTCCATTTACTATTTGATGTGTTTGAGTGAGCAGGGAGTGGCAGAGAACATTTTAAGGTCATAAACTCTGGGAATATTGGCTGGGGCAGGCTCTGGCTTGTCGAAATTTTAGTGCCGATTTTATATATGGACCTAAAAAGTGTACATGTATGGAGTGTCCTCAAGATAATTACTTGGTAACCCCATTTTGGATGTTGGCCGATCTGTCTATTATAAATGCCTCTATGAACTTTATTTCATACGACACCAGGGAGGGGAAGAAAGAAGCCTGGGAAGTTGGAGCACTCAGATATTACATATAATAACAGAGCCATAAAACAACAATGTAAAATTTAATGCAAAAAGGCTGTGGGCACCCAAGCATTAAAGTCAGGTGATAAGGCAGACGGAAAGTAGGACTGAGATTCCAAAAACGGAGAGCATATTTTTCTCTAATTGTACTGCAAAACATGCAATAGAGCTCCTGCTTGCCAACGCTTTCACGAGTTAAACACGTTCACAGCCGTGTTTTGGAACACACCTCTCATCTGGAGAAAATAACAGCATCATAGAAAGTAAAAGTAGAACCTTGTGAACTTGGTGTAGATGGCAGGCTTTTTGCCAGGCGTTTTCATTATTAGCAAGTTCTCATAATGATCTTGAATGCTGTTATTACTCCCACTGCACATACAAGGGTTCGCTGAGATTAAGACTCTAGTCCACACCATACTCTCTGAGTCCAAAAGCCGTGATCTCTCTCAGGTGCATCTCCGATCCAGCTTTCCCATATAGAACACACGTATGGGTCTCAGTGCACACTGAACACTACCTTGCAAAGGGAACCATGGCTGCTTTTTGAGTCCATGAGAATAACACTCAGAATGGTTGTTCTAGATCTTCAAGTTTCTTGTTCATTAGCTAATAGGAGATGGCTTACTTCCGGACGTTGATTTCTTCTCATTGATCACCACAAGCAGCTCTACCTAGATTAGATTTGGTACTTAGGCCTATGCAATAAAGTTTTGTCACCAGTAACCACCAAGATTCCTGAAGTGTTGTGTAGTAAAAATTTAAAACTTGGCCTGGAATAATGGCTCAGCAGTTAAGGCCACTTGCTGATTTTGCAGAGGACCTGGATTCAATTCCCAATATCTACATGACAGTTCTTAGATATCCCTAACTTCAGGTCCAGGGGATCCAAGCACCTTCTTCTGGCCTCCTTGGGCACCAGACACACTCATGGTACACAGACACACAGGAAGGCAAAATGCCTATACACATAAAACTCTAACAATTTAAAAGCAGAGCAAGTCTCATTTATTTATACTCGATTGCTTTTGACAGGAATACCAAGATGGTTCAAGAGGAGAAATAATTATCTTCATAACACATGGTGCAGACAAAACTGAAGTCCCTCCCACAGCACAGGCCAGGCCCTGTAAGTTACACCATAAATAAATATTAGCTAAATAAAGAGCATAGACACAAATATAAGAACTAAATCTATAAGTTATCAGCAGGAAAAACACAAGGAAACATTGAGACTTACAGTACAGGTAAGCTTTCTTAGACATGGCATCAACAAGATAGTCAATGAAGGACAGGATTACATGAGAATTGAAACCAGCTTGTACAATGCTCAAAGCTTAAACATGCAATCATTATGGGACCCAACAATTCAACCCTCAGTCATAGAGTCAAGGAAAATGAAAACATATGTCAAACAAGATCTGCAGAACATCATGAAAAAAGTGATTACTGTAGTAATATTTCATTTGTATTGTAATAAATAAAGCTTGTCTGAATGTCAGAAAAGGAAAACAGCCTGCCACTGGGTTCTTACCTCTACCTCAGTCTGAAATAGCAATTCAGCTTCCAGGAATCTCAGAAAGAGACTGTGTCTGTGAGCTGTCTCCTCCTTTTATTTTCCTAAAATAAAATTTTATATTCCTCTTTAGGCTGGGATTAAAGGCATGCACGACTACCGTCTGGGTTCTATGGCAAGCTAGTGTGGCTACTGAGAATAAAGGTGTGTGTCACCACTGCCTGGTCTGTAAGGCTGATCAGTGGGGCCATTTTACTCTCTGATCTTCAAGCAAGCTTTATTTTGAAAATACAAATGAAATATCAACTACAGATTATAGCCTACACAATGTAAAGTATTTAGAAACAACATAAATTTAAAATGCTAATATAATGGTATTATAATAAGAATATCATAATATATATAAGAATATAACAAATATATTTTTAGAAAATCAACAAAAGATAGTTACGTCATATTTAAATGACTTGTGAGCATATGAGAACACACTTGACATTATTTGCCATCAGAAACATGAAAATAGGAAACTGCTTTAGATTGCCATGATTTAAGAATAGACAATGTAGACAGATCACAAGGTTTATACAAGGTCTAACAATGGGGATAAAATGTCTCATAGGAGTGGAAATAGTCCATTCTTCAAAGTTTAAACATGCAATCATTATTATCGGGACCAAACAATGCCACCCTTAATCATACACATAAGAAAAACGAAAATGTGTCAAAGAAGATAGACATCCAAGTCTGTACCACAGCATCATTTCTACAAGGAATAGAATGCTTGGAAGGATGAATCAGCTAGGTAGTATGTGATTGAATGCCATAGCAACAAGATGCATATTAACTGACCAGAAAAAAAATTGAACTATTAGCACAGGCTGCAAGACGAGAGAACCTTGAACACAATATTCTAGGTGACAGAAATCAGTTACAAAATGCCACTTACATTCAAGGTAGAAAAACTCAGAGAATGGACGATTGGATCCCTGGAGACTTAAGGCTGGGGGCACTGGAAGAAGAGAATCCTGTTTCGTATAGAGTTTGGTTTTAGACTGATGAGAACCTTTCCCAAACTGATTGTGATTAATACTTAGCTTTGACTACCTTAAAACCATTAAATTGTGAAGAAATAAGACAAAGTTCAAAAGCACTTAAAACACTAATAAATTGGAGGTTGTGGGTTCAAAATGAAAATATGGCATATCCTCACAATGGAATTACTAAGAAAAAAAGAAATTATAAAATTTGCATGTAAATGGGTGGAGCTAGACATAATAATCCTGAATGAGGCATCAAAGACAAATCATGCATGTTTTCTAACATATATATATATTAATTTTTAAATTTAGATGTATATGCTTTAATCCAAATAACCATAACGGTGAGGTACTAATAAGGAACTAGGAAGGAGGAGCACATTTCCAAGGAAAGGGAAATCCAGTATGGATTATAAAGATGAAAGGAAACTAGAACAGAGAATTAAATAATGGAGGACAGGATACAGAAGAGAATATGTGGAAAGACAACTAACACTAAAGATCTGTTGAGAAGCCATGTGGAAACCTACTACCATAGACGCTTTCTATAATATAAACATATAAAAAAGGTTTTTAAATGCAGATACCTTATAATGGGAAACACATGGCCCAGGTAAAACCCCTAGTGATAAAAATGAGATATATCTTGCTGAGTTTTTGGCTAAAAGAATGCCATATATCCCCTAAATATCACATACTATGCCAAGCATATTGGGTTCCCCCTATTTCTGAAGACACAATTTATGTCATCAAACATGGAGCAATCAATATAGTAGCCAATTAGAAGCTTCATCTCTAACTCATTAATATTTGTGCTACTTCAAGGCACTCTGCACTCTACTGGAGGAGGAAAATGACCATCAGTATTACTCAGCTACGAACTCTGCGGCCTACAAAAATGATATGTCTGCAAGGTATTACAGTGCAATGGTGGCACACATATCGTGTACAAAAAATCACTTTTTTAAAAAATTAAACTAAAGGCCCACTCTATGAAATGTAACCCACGCCTAACACCACTAAAGAGGTCAAGAATCTGAGCCTAGATAGGTCTTGGGTTTTGTATTGCCCTTTGTTTTTAGATGCTTTTTTTGTTAACTTTGTTAGAGAGAGGGAGAAAGAGAGAAAACACGAAGCTAAGTAAGGAGGGTACTGGGGAGGATCTTGAAGGTATAGATGGATGAAAAAGACTATGATCAAAATAAATTATATGAAAGAAATTTTTAAAATAAACTATTTTTGTGCTACTGGGGTTCTACTTAGGAAGTGGCCTCCTGTGCCTATATCTTGTAGACTATTTCCCACTTTGTCTTCTATCTGGTTCAAAGTGGTCCAATTAATGTTGAGGTCTTTAACCCATTTGGACTTGATTTTTGTGCATGGTGATAGATATGGATCTACTTTCATTCTTCTACAGGTTGACATCCAGTTATGCCAGCACCATTTGTTAAAGATGCTTTCCTTCTTCCATTGCATACCTTTAGCCCCCTTGTCGAAAATCAAGTGTTCATAGGTTTGTGGGTTAATATCTGGGTCTTCTATTCGATTCCATAGGTCGACTTCTCTGTTCTTATGCCAGTACCAAGCTGTTTTCAATACTGTAGCTGTGTAATAGAGTATGAAGTCAGGGATGGTTATACCTCCAGAAGTTCCGTGAGAATCAATGAATAAATGGGACCTCCTGAAACTGAGAAGCTTCTGTAAAGCAAAGGACACCGTCAGTAAGACAAAAAGGCTACCTTCTGACTGGGAGAAGATCTTCACCAACCCCTCATCAGATAAAGGCCTGATCTCCAAAATATACAAAGAACTCAAGAAACTAGACGATAAAACTCTAATTAATCCAATTAAAAATGGGGTGCTGATCTGAACAGAGAATTCTCAACAGAAGAACTCCGAATGGCCAAAAGACACTTAAGGTCATGCTCAACATCCTTAGCGATCAGGGAAATGCAAATCAAAACAACTATGAGATACCATTTTACACCGGTCAGATTAGCTAAAGTCAAAAATACCAATGATAGCCTATGCTGGAGAGGATGTGGAGAGAGGGGAACTCTCATCCATTGTTGGTGGGAATGCAAACTTGTGCAGCCACTGTGGAAATCAGTGTGGTGGTTTCTCAGGAAACTGGGAGTCAATCTCCCTCAAGATCCAGCAATTCCACTCTTGGGAATATACCCAAGAGATGCTCTATCATACCATAAAAGCATTTGATCAACTATGTTCATAGCAGCACTATTTGTAATAGCCAGAACCTGGTAACAGCCTAGGTGCCCCTCAATAGAAGAATGGTTAAAAAAGGTGTGGAACATATACACATTAGAGTTTTACTCAGCGGTAAAAAACAATGACATCTTGAATTTTGCATGCAAATGGATGGAAATAGAAAACGCTTTACTGAGTGAGGTAAGCCAGACCCAAAAAGAGGAACACGGTATGTATTCACTCATAAGTGGATTCTAACCATAATTAAAGGTCTTTGAGCCTATTATTCGTGATCCTAGAGAAGCTAAATAAGAAGATGAACCTGATGAAGATTATTTAGCTATCCACCAGGAGGTAGGAAATAGACAAGAGTGCCAGGTAACCTCGGGTGCATGGGGGGGTGGGAGGGTCGATGGAAGGGGAGAGGGTTAGAGAAGGGAGTAGGGGAGGAATGGGGAAAGCTCGGTGGCCTGGAATGGGGGGGGAGGGAGGAAGGATGAATATGGGATCAGGGAAGAGTATATTTCAACTAAGGGAGTCATTTTAGGGTTTACAGGAGACTTGATTATATATGGGATCCCAGGTCCAAGGAGAGATCCCCCAGATTGTTCTCTGGACAGAGGAGAGGGTGCCTGAATCGGCCGTGGCCCATAACCATACTGATGTATATTTTGCTTATCACCATAGATCCTTCATCTGGCGAAGGACGGCGATACAGTCGGAGACCCACATTGGAGCACCGGATTGAGCCCCCCAAGGTCCAAATGAGGAGCAGAAGGAGGAAGAACATGAAAAACGAAATCAGTACTGCGAGGGATGCTATCACCCACTGATACAAGGGAACGGATCTAATGAGAGTTTACCAAGGCCAGTTGGACTGGGACTGAACGAGGAGGTGATCTAACCAGATTCTTGGAATTTGGCCGGATTCTCTGACTGTGGCTGGCCCGAAGTCTTTCTGAAAAGCCATTGACTATGATACTGGGACCTGTTTCCTCTGCATATACTGGATTTTGGGGATCCAGTCTGTTTGGACACTCACCTTCCTGGACCTGGAGGGAGGGGGAAGGAACTGGAACTTCCCACAGGGCAGGAAACCCTGACTGCCCTAAGGGACGAAGAGGGAGGAGGAGAGGGAGTGGGGGGAGTGGGAGGGTGTTGGGAGGAGGGGCGGATATGGAAACTTTTATAATTTAATAAAATTTACTTAAAAAAAATAAAATAAAATAAAATGCACTATAATTTCAAAAAATAAAAAAATAACTCAGATACCTGCATAAGGAGAGAGAGAAACACACAAGAGCACCAATACTCTGATTTCAATATGGCTGCTGGGCTGTTAAGCCCTGGCAGCAGCGGATCACATAGAGCTACAATTGCTAGCCTGCAGCCTTCCAAGTGAAGCACAGTACACAGCTTCAAAACAGAAGGGAGCCCTTGGAAAATCCGAAATCTCTGAGGTGTGATTGAGCTCCCGGCAGTAAGCATTGAATAAGGATGTTCGCTCGGTGTCACAATCCTCACAGTTGCGGGAACACAGAGTGACTGAGGCTTGTGGGCTTTTCTGAGTCAGTGCACACATATGTGTGTGATATTTCAATTGTTACAACTCCATTGCTTTCATAACTGTTTTAATTACTCAGGAGACCATTTCTCAGTATGGGCTGAGCATATGGGTACTTTGCATTTTAAAAATCCTGCTTTTTAAGCTTTCCACGGGCCGAAAAAACTAGTTGGCTTATTTTTTTTTGAATGTTAACAAGGTGTCTCAAAAGCTCTCACAAGAGAGGTGTTAGAGAACAAGCCCACTGGGTCCCCAATCCTGCCAGAGGATGCTCCCCCAGAGGACTTCCACACAGGGCCTTGTTCTTGATCATAAGAGGGTATGCAGTCTTTCAAGAAAGAGCTGATGAAGAAATGCTATCCAGAATATTAGATGGCGTTACAGAAAAGCAGTGAAAGAGGGTTTCCCCTTGGCTATGCGTGCTGACAAGGTAACCACTGGAGTCTCATGCAGCTTCTGATTGAGCCAATGCATGCAGAGTACTTCGCCAGACCTAGAAAAAATGAATAATTAGTATGTGTTTCTCTGTGCCCTAGTAGCTCTGATAGTTTTAGAATGTGTTTAAACACATGTGACTAGCAAAGGACCCTTCCCAGGATGTCTAACAATCCCAGAGACCAAAGAGGAAATGGTTTAAAAGAAGATACAATAAGAAAATGTGCAAGTATGTGGACAGAAAATGTCCAAAAGATGATATTCAAATGACCAAGAAAAATGAAATCGATTTCTTGGCAATGCTGAAGCATGCATGGGCAGCCTATATATGGCGGTTCTGTTGAACTTGTCCATAATGGGCTTCATGGTCTAAGTTGAAGAGGACAACTGACAAATGACCAATAAGCCTAAAGACAAATAATGAACTTTCACGACTCATTGGAGAATGATAAATTATCACTTCTGTATAAAACCATCAAGTGTCCATTTTTACAATAGCTGAAACTGAAATTCCAGAAAACAGTAAACACTGACATATAATACAACTGAAATTCATGCTCACTGTTGGAAGAAATGTTAATTCCTAAAGTTACTCTGGAGACTATTCTTAAATTATTAATTAAAATAGATCACCCTCATAAAAATTCTGTTTCCCATTTTAGAAAAGCCACATCTGTGCTCATCAAACGAGAGTTCTCATAATGGCTCCAAGAGCTCCAATTGGAAACCAAGTTTCCTTCCTCCAACAATAGCCTAAACTCGATGCATTGAAGAATAATCACTTATCTCACTGGACTACTGCACAGCAGAGAGTTTATGATCTGCAGTGCCAGGTCAACAATGTTGAGGAATAGAACAAACACAATCTTGAATCAGGGGGTGGCGGATACAAAAATCACAACGGATGGAAGTCAGTATGGCAATTTCTCTTGGCTTGAATACAGAGAAGCAGCCAGAGAGAAGCATAAAGGGCTTTGATTATAGGTGGATTGCCTGGTCTAATCATCTTGTGAAAAACCTACTGATCTATACAAGGAACCTCACAATAAAGGGTTAAAGTGTCCTAACCTAAGTCTTGGAAGAGAATTGTCATTGTCATCTCTAGAAAATGGAAAGGTCATCTCAGAAAGGAATTGCTCATGGCAGCACGAAAAAAATGAACTTTACATTGACTAAGCCAGGGTAAAGACATAGATGTTTATAGGACCATTTGCACACGGAAGAATGATAGAACCAGAAGAATGAGCCCAAGCCCTCTCTGAGGCACCTTGACATAGGTGTTGGCTATAGTGAAAGAGGTAGTGAGAAGCCATGACGGTGTTGGACAGGGTAGAGATGATCAGAGTTGTGTTAAGGAATTAGCTTGGCAGCTGAGATACAGAATGAATTGGGAATGGAAATACTACGGGAAGGGAGACCAATTTGGATGTAATTGCAATTGTCTGGGTGGTATGTAATTAGGCTTAAATTAGGGTGGTAACGTAAGTGGAAAAGAGGAGATGCATGGGAGAGGCATTAAAAAAGACAAAGCAACATATTGGATTTTTGTCAAGGGAAAGGAAGAGCCCAAGGAGGCCAGTCTGGGCAGTGGGAAGATAAATCATGCCATTAACGAAAATATATGAATTAGAATTTCCTCCCCCAAGGGTAAGTGCTGAGCCCTCGTGTTGCTATGTCCTTTATCTCATACTCCAGAGCTGTCCCCTGAACACAGGACCTCAGTGAAGCTCATTGTGAGATCGTGGGTTACTGAGAAAAATGCCAAGACATTTTGCCAGCCATTTGTGTCCTTTAAAGTGTCTGACTTTTTATGGGTTGGGAGATACCAAGGCAAAAAGCACATTTTCTAGTCTTGCAGATAAGAGTAGCAATTTGGCTGGGTTGTAAGAAGACAGAACCTATATAACCTTAAGTCTGTGCCCTTCAGGGGAGGTCAAATGTTCTTTTCTTCTTTCTTGTGGCTGAATATAGGTGATGGCAGAAGGTAGAGGGGGGCCTCTGGCGCTCTGAGTTGAAGTTACAGTAGAAGACTCTCAGAGCAAAGGATAGGTCAATTTTGACTCTTGATGACTATAGAATACCCTTCTAGCCTAGATGATCTATGTGTCAGAACAATCAATTCTTGTTTATGTCATGGCTATTTTGAATTTCTATTACTATAGCTAAATTGCTGTCAAATAATTCATAGCCTAAGATTCTGGTTTTGGTCCTTGAGATAGATTCTTTATCTTAAACTATTATTTGCCAAATGATTTTTAGATATTTGATGCTGTACTAAGCGCCAGCGATAAAAACAATCAGTTAATATTGAACATTTTCTCCAAATACCCCTGGCCACTGCTGATAGAGTATGATAATGTCTCAAACAGATTTAACATATAAATTGCCAGTTATGGAACATATTCAAAGCAGCAGTGCTGCTGTGTTTAAATAAGTAAGCTAGGGGCATATTAACTAGGGTTTTGGTAGGGGGCGGGGGAATTTGAGACAGGGTTTCTCTGTAGCTTTAGATCTTATTTTTAACTTTAATTTTTCTTATGTTATTACACACTTTGTGTATGTATGGGAGGGAGACACACACATACAGAGAGAGAGAGAGAGAGAGAGAGAGAGAGAGAGAGAGAGAGAGAGAGAGAGAGATACAAAGCTGTGGATATTAGAGGACAATTTGCAGAATTTGGTTCTCCTCCCACTATGAGGGTACCAGGGATCATACTCAGATCTCCAGGCTGGACAGGAATCAAAGACACTTTGTGGAATGTTGTTGCATTGAGATAAGTCTGAAATGCATGGAAAAGTGAAATCATGTGCATGCAAAAATGCTAATGATGTATTAAAAGTATAGTAATCACTGACATTTCTAGTCACTGAACATGTTCAGTCAGCTTCTGAATATGTAAGAGAAAATAAGCTAGCCACAGAGGCAAAAAAACTCTAGTTCCCACAATTTGGGTGGTTGAGGTAAGAAAATCACTTGGGCCTGGGAGTTCATTAAGCCTCATAGAAAGGACTCAAACAAACAAACAAAATAAAGGCAAAGTGGCCTCAATCTGCAAAGTGTTTGCCTCACAAGTGTGAGAACATGAGCTCGAATTCTACAACCTACATAAATTTGGTCATAGGAGCACATCTCTAATCCAAGGATTACTATGAAAAATAAGAATTAGAGACAGAGAATCCTTAGATGCTCCTGAACCAACTAGCCTGATGCACATACCAAAGAACATCAATGAAACTGCACTCAAACATAATGGGAAGCAAGGACTGGCACACAAGGTATCCCCTGACCTCCACTGATGCCTGCTCTGCCGCTTTGTCATAGAAGTATCTGCATTCTTCACATCTATCACATCCATGCACACACACATACACATACACGCATCCATGCACACCCACACATCTACACAAACACACACACATGGTGGGGGATGGAAAGGAAAACTTAAATAAACAGCAATAAAACATATGCTTCAAGCAAAACTAAAGATTGAAAATGCCATTATGAAGGCCATTACTTTGCACAGTGATTACAAAAAAACTAATTATACAGATAACAATTTCATCAGATGATGTTCATGCTGATAAATGTAGGATAAGAAGGAAGAAGTTGCTAAGGTGGCAGAGAATTCTGACTATGTGATTGTGGATGCCGAGGGTTAGATGACTTGCTTTCAGTTGTGATTACCATTTTAGTCAAAACTTGGATGCACTTGAAGTTCACACTCTCCTACAAAGTCAGGGATGAAGGAAGGCTGGCACTCTTGACCGGGAGGGGTGTTGGCCTGAAAAGGTAGGGTTGTCATTTATTGCAAAAGATGAACAGCAAAGACATGGCTGCGAAAGCAATATCCCAGGAGAACAGACAGAACAACCAGGAGAACAAAGTGAGCAATCCTTCATGAGTGCAGCTCCTTGCTCCTAGAAATGTGTGCGATGAATTCAAGCAGGTAACAGTGAAAGAAGTGCCCTTGGATCTTATTTGGTTTCGGGAAAGAAATGATCAGTTCTAGTTTGGTTTTTGTAGCTGTAATAAAAGAGAATAACTTGGGAAAGAAAGAGTGTGTTTGGCACACAGGTTCCAGCCCATCGCCAGGGGAAGTCAGGATGGGAGTTCAAAGCAGGATCCTGGAGGCAGGAACTGTAGCAAAAGCCATGGAGGAATGCTGCCTACAGGGTGCCTCCTCCATGACTTGTTTTCCTTGCTTTTTTAAACAACCCAGAACCACCATCCCAGGAGTCATAGCTTCCTGGGCATAGGCCCTCCAAAATCAACCATAAATCAAGGAAATACCCGCTTTGACAGGCCCACAGCGCAATCTGATAGGAACAACTCCTCAACGGAAGTCCCTTCTCCCTTGTGTATTCCAGCTTATGTTGAGTTGTCAAAAGTTAACCACCACACCATCAAACACCATGAAAGCCATCTCAGGAGTGTCCCCTCAGGTCATGATTTCTTGGAGAAATCTTCTGAGTCGGTGGGGGCCTCCTTGTCACCTTGTTTGTCATAAGAATGAAATATAAGGTTCATAAGCATTGCCTTTGTATGATTCAAAGAGTTTTGTTCAACTTTACAGAAATTAAACTAGCCTCAATGTTATTAAATGATAAGATGGTCCCCATTTTTCTTAGCGAATAAGCAAACCAATTAGAATACTATGCACAATAACCGAAAGTCTAATTCCAACTGTCTATCTTTTCAATAGCAAATTCAATTCAAATTACAGCATGTTTTCCCTCCAGCCCAGTTTATCATAAATATTTAACTGTCTATATCTAGATAATGTCTTGAATCTAATCTCAGAAAAAAAAATTACCAATCAATAAATCCAATGTGTAGTTGCAAAGGGCTTATAATTGTATATGCTTTTCCTGGATCTTTGATAAGTGACCAGAGAGGTAGAGAACCGACTGTTGCAAGTTCAAGTAGAGACAGAGTCTTTCCTTTCCTACTGTGCAGCAGTTTACAACTTTAGCTGCCAAAGAACAGTGTCTATATATACAAACAATGCAATACATAACACCTAGACAGACAGCCACCCACACAATTTAGAAAACAGGGCAAGGTGTCATGAGAGTTGGAATATGGTCAGCATTCAATTATTATAAAAATAATGCTGTCTTCTGTTTGCAGAGTTCCTTTCTCCTGGTGTGCTAATGGCATACCACACCGTATCATGAATTCTATTAATACGTTCAGTTCCTAGTCATTTTTCATGCACACATCATTGCAGGCATCCACTCTCACACAGTCCTTTTATAGGGTTACCAAGAAAGTAATCTTGATTCAAAAGCAGTGACTTAGTTTGAAATGCTACGGTCATGCAATGCCGCTGGTCATTGGAGGAAAAACAAATGGCCTTAAGAAGCTGGGAAATGGCTCAGTTAGTTAAATTCTTCATGGGAAAGTAGGAAGACTTGTGGAAACCTCCAGAACCCACATAAAAAAAGACAATCAAGGATGTATCATCCATAAATGCAGCACGGAGGAAGTATTGACAGAAGGATGCTTGGGGATTGGCGGTCAGCCAATCTAACCAATCAGTGAGCTACCAGACTTTTAAAAATATATATATTGGAGAGTGATTGAGTAAGATATTCAACCTGAATCTGTGACCTCTACAGGCACATGCAAGCACATGCAAATGTATCTGCACATGTGAACACGAGCACAGAGAATAAAAACCAGATTCCACTTTTTGCTATTATTACAATACTGCAATTTGGCCTCTGTAAGGTCAGAACAGGGAATATGAGTTGAGGATGCCAAGAATCAATTGTACCTCTCAGTAGAAAGCCTGTGTCACTTGACCATGCACTTAAGATTAGGAACCAGCGATATGGAGAGGCAAAAGGATGTGTTGGAAGTTAAGTGACTTTAACATGCTAGCAGGACACATTTCTGACTCGCTGCGGACTATATGTGCTCCTTGGTGAATGTAGACACGTTCCAAAGCTCATCAGGGTGGCTGGAAATAGGCCAACTCCAGTCTCGACAAAGAGAGGGATGGCAAGACACTGAACCGTAATGAGAAACATCTGAACTCCCTTTCTGTAGGTAAGAAAAAAAAGGGAAAAAGAAAACTTTAACCATGAGATAAAGCACTACACGACATGTATTTTGTCAGCATTATTAGATTAAAGAGAAATACTTCAAATTTACATTCTACTCTTCCTAATTAGTTTGTCATCTCCATCAAAAAGTCAGAAAAAACACATTTTCTGGTACTTGTTTGGGTTAGGGTCCCATTGTCTTTCAGGGTGTCCTGGAACGTGCTGTGTCACTCCATGCTGGTGCCAAACCTGCAATATTCCAGCTTCTGGATCCTTCACGCTAGGATTTGAGACATAACCTACCGTCTCTATGCGTTTCACTGTTTGAAAAGAAAATCTCCTGGAAGGCTCACAAATAATGTGGAATTTGGTATCATGAGTAACCACCCTTCTTCCAAGCTCTGCTGAACTCCATCGTATGTGCCTCAGACGCTCAGTTTAACCCCATCACACTGGAGTATGATCCCTCGTTCTTCTGATAACTGGCATGCGATGCTCCCCTTCGTGAGATCCCCTTCTACTCTGTATTTACCAGAACCACTTAAATTCCTTCCCCCTTACTTCACATTCTTTGACTCAGGTGTGAAAACCAAAGTGGCAGAAGCAGCTTCCCTCTTTGTCTTTTGCCAGGGAAACCAATGACCAAGAAAAAGATGGTCTTAAAAGGGAGTGGACTTTTAAGGCTGTAGATTGCTTTGGGTAAGATCACCATTTTTCTATGTTAATTCTGCCTACCTACGAGCACCAGAAGACACTTTCTGGGATCTTCTTCAATTTCTTTCTTTAAAGACGTAAAGTTCTTGTCATACAAGTCTTCCACTTGTTTGGTTAGAGTTACTCCAAGATATTTTTTGGTATTTGTGGCTATTGTGAAGGGTGTTGTTTCTCTGATTTCTTCCCCAGCCCTTTGCCCATCTGTACAGGAGAACTACTGATTTTTTTGGAGTTAATCTTGTATCCAGCTACATTACAGAAAGTGTTTATGAGCTGTAGAAGTTCCTTGGTAGAATTTTTGGGATCGCTTATGTAAACTATCATATCATGCTGATGCATTTTTTTGTGGTACATTGTAACAAGTGCAGGAGAACTGTTATGTGCAGCTATGTCACTGACTCCCTTAGAAGCTGCTAGATGTTCCCAACCGCCTCATATACAACTGTGATCAATATGATTAACTTGGCAGGAAAGCACAGATGGCGGCTCTGGTAGGTAACCTGCCCCTAGACGGAGACTTAGGATAAGTATGTCTGAGTATGAGGACAAGGAGGTTAGCCTAGGACCCTGACTCAACAGGTACAAATGGCACGCAGCAATTAAATGACGCGACTTGCACTCCAGTTCCTGAATTAATATTGCTCCTGGTTTGTTCCCATGACTATTTTGTGCCTAGTTTACAGCTTGATTTCTTTTCAAATTAAATCCTAGCAATGCCTTTTCCTCCCCTCTGCTCGATACAATGGGTGCTCTGAGGTGATGGAGGCTAGGAAAGGGACAGGATTAGTAAGAGTGAGGCAGAAGGGACTGGGTGCTCTAAGATAAGTCTCCGCCTCCAGCATCTTGATTCATGATCCATTAACTTTAACAAACCTCCCCCTGCCTCCCCCTTTATGTATTCACAGAAGCACTGAACATTGTCTCAAAGAGGTCTAAGGCCTATGAGTGCTCCAAGTGTAACCCAATAATGTTATGCATTAATAGTGCACTTGATAAATACATTTATATCCTCCTTTCATATTTTATTCTCTTTTTCCTTCCTGTTAGTATGCCCATGGCCCCCTTTTTTTAAGGCCAGGTATTATATTATGAAAAATGAGATGCAACAGCAAGACTCCTTTATGGAAACACTAAGGGACGCACAAGAGTAAATGAAAGCAGTTTATAATATACGCAGTTCTAAATCAGCTGGTGTTTAATAAGAAACAAAGTTGAGACAAATGTTCTCCATAAATCACTTTTGCGTTTATTTAGCATTCTTCCCCTTCACAGCACAGGCTCTTAGCTAAGCAGAGGCAATGACTTGGGAACGTGTTGACAGTGACTCCCTCATGTGTTACATTCAGCCACTCTTCTGACTTCTTTCTGGTTTTATATTCCTTCCCCCAGCCTCAACAATTTTATGCTTGCAAGTATATGTGTGTTCAGAAAGTTAAATTTTTATGTAAAATAAATATGTGTCTATACTCCATCAGATAATTTCTGCTCCTCACTTGTTTCCCTAATGGCAAAGATCCAGGATCTGTACCTGAAATCATTTCTTTTTCTACGACTCGTGTCTCAAACACAAACACATACTATCAATGCCCTTTAAAAAGACCCTATTCGCCAGGGAGAGGTCCCCTTCTCACTGCCAGAAATCCCACCAAGAGACCAAGTTGCGAGATTGTCACGCTCATGCAGAAGGCCCAGGTTGGCCCCATCCAGGCTTCCCAACTATTAGTCCAGCTTCCATGAACTCCGGACCAAGTACCAAGCTTGCCTGGCCCCACCTCGACATGGGGGGAAGAGTTTGTTCCTGCCTCAGCTTGAAGACTGCTGCTTCGTGCGTGTCCGTGGGAGGCTTGTTCCTTTCTGAGTGGGGATGGAGGAAGAGTGGATGGGAAGGGGGTAGATGGGAAAGAGGAGGGAATGGAAAGAGAGGAGGGAGGTGAAATTGGTTGGTATGTAAAATAAGTGAAAAATGTTATTTAAATAAGAAAGGAAACAGATACTAAAAATATAAAAACAAACAAAAGAACCTAGTCATCCATTTTATATCATCACCCTTTCCTCCACCCTGGTCCATATCGCCCTTCATGGCTAAGCTATTATTCAGGAAGCCCTACCCTTTTCCTTCTTGTGTTCCTCTGATATCTACATCTTGCACAGAAAACTGAATAGTATGGACCATACGTGTATCAGAGGATTCTTATTTTCTCTTTCACTAAGTACACATTTTTGTATTAAGTACAGATCTCTTTGTTAAGGCTAGATATTATGTCATGATATATATATATATATATATATATAATGATATATGATATATATATATAATGATATATATATATAATGATATATATATATATATAATGATAGCCAGGCATTATATAGCTATAAAACATCAAGAAACACTCAGTCATTAAAAATTGCAAAAAAATAAAAAACGAGGAGGAGGAGGAGGAAGAAGAAGAAGAAGAAGAACAACAACAACAACAACAACTGTGGGAGTGCATAAAGATGCCGAAATCACAAGACAACAAAATGACTAAGATCTTTAAAGAATACTATCTGTCCAAAAAGTATATAAGGGTATCAGGAGACACACACACACACACACACACACACGCACGCACGCACGCACGCACGCACACACACACACACACATGCACACACGCACACATGCACTATCCCACACCACATATAGAGAAAAGGTGATGGGAATAAACCAGACTTGTAAGCAGGAAAAAAATTGTATTACGTGAATTGACCATTGCCTAGAGTGGGTTAATGTGTCTGAATAACACTCCTGGGAGCTGTAGACATGAAAATTTGCATTCCCTTCCAGGTTCTTCTATGCTACAAAGCCTCACAGGGCACATTAAGATGAGAAGGAAGGTAGAAAGCCGGAGTGAGCAGTCCCAACCAAACCACACTGAACTAAAGAAAGGGTTAACAGCTGATAGTCACCCCCGGCAAAGCAAAATCCTTCCAGTATGAAGCAAAATCACACCGAGCCAGAGAAAAAAGAACAGCAATGCCCTCCTCAACCATGGACTGTGGTGTCATTATGGGAGGAAGTGTGAAAGGGAAGAACATCTATCTAGACAGTAAGGGTTCTGAGCACAGACTCCTACGCAGTACCCACAGAGATCCCCATCACTATGGCTCAGACAAGAATCCTCCAACACAAGGTCACACAGCACTTGTGACATAAAGAAAATTGGGAAAGTCTCCAGGGTCTCTGAAGTTTATGTACACAGTGTTTAACAAACTAAGAAAGGATTCTACCAACACAGACACCTTCAATGGATAGTAAATGCTTATTTAGCTAATATATTAAGATAAACACTGTTCAGGTTGAGGAGGGCAAAGGGATCCCATTCTTATTGCTCTACAAGCATGGGGAGCTAAGCATGGGGAGCAAGTACTGAAAAAGAATCTACAAAGATTCCAGATTTTTCTACAAGAAAAAGGCATTAGTAGAGGAATTTGGAGCTTGGTAGGTACTGAAATGCATCTCAATAGTGAGAAAAAAACAAATTTAGTTCTAGTCCTAAATTGATTGTATGTCTTACACTAAATGCCTGAGAGGAGGCATGCCAAATTCTAGGTAGAAGTTACTGTTTCTATCCAACTCTGCTACTTTATATGAGATGTCAGTCATTCAATGAAACACTATGAAATACCCCAAGAGTCAGGGGAGGGAGTGGGCATTATTTTAAGATGCAAAGCAATCGATGCATCCAAGCCAGGTATGAAAATACCAAAGGTTAATATGTTAAAGGATTTAGTGTAAAAAGGTTTTGTACACATGAATAGACTGGGAATTTCAGCAGAGCAGTGGAAACTATAGAAACAAATTAAGTAGAAGTGCTAAAAATAAGGATACTTAAGAAAATTATGTCAGCGATAATTATTTGAGCAGCCTTGAGGATAACTCAACAGAAAACACCCAAATAAAAACAGAGAAAGACATCCAAGAGCTATATGAAAGCAACAAGTCATGCAGAATGTAAAATATAATGTATAATTGTATCCTCGTAGAAATGAAAAGAAGAAAAAATGGAACCTATGAAATATGTGAAGCAATAAACCTAATAATTTTCTAAAGATAACAAAGGATGTAAAATTACCAAAGCCAGGGTATATAAAAAACCTTAAAGCTAGAAAAAGATTTGTACTAATAAACACTAAAGCTTGATATCCAGACTGCTTAAAATCCAAGATACAGAGAAACCAGGAAAAGGGACATATTATATAGAGAGAAACAAACTAACAAATATTACCACAGATTTTTCATTAGAAACAAGGCTGGTTAGCAGGAGGAAAATGTAGTCACACCTCTAAATTGCTAAAAAGGGGGGAAAAACGGACAACTCCCACTTTTATAACCAACTAAATTCTATTTTTAGCACCTAAGAGGTTTTCAGAGGTAAAACAGATGAAAGACATAATTTCCATCAAAAAAAGAAGGCTTTTCATTGAAAGCAAGTATAATTCCAAACAGAAATTTGAATCCGTGTTAAATATAATGGAATCTTGAAGTGTTCAAAACAGAATTGAGTACAAAAAGTCATTTCATTTTTCTTAAAGATTTATTTTCGTTTTAATTATGCACAAGTGTGTATGTGAGTATGGGTTTGTGCGCGCATGAATTCAAGGACCCATAGAGTCCAAGATAGAACATCAGTTCCTCTAGAGCTGGTAATGGAAGCGGCTACAAGCCTCCTATCCTGGGGAGTAGGAATAGACTCTGGTCTTCTGCAAGATACAGTGTCCCCCTCAGAGACATCTCCCTGCCCCCTGAAAAGACACCTATCTTACTTTAATGTCTCTAAAAAATAACATTATAAAAAGGAAAAGCAATATTTGAGATCTAAAACATAGGAGAAGACAATACTGAAAAGATAGAGAAGAGAGTATTTGTTTCAATGTTCTGATATTTTACAAAATGTATTATGTGAGAGTAAATTGTGGTTAGTTAAAATTGTGAATTATAAATTCAGAGGATGGAGGAAATTAGAAAAAAACTAGACAAATATAGATAATAAGCAATAAGAGATATCATGTGGAATTACAAGTTTCTTATTATTTTTCTTACCATTTTTATTCCTTGAGAACCTCACATGTTTTTACAGAGTTACATACTCCTACCATTCCTCCCGTTTCAACCACTCCCATAGCCTCCTGAACTCAACCCTCTTCTAACTTCATGCCTTCTTATGTTTAGAGATCTATTACACCCAATTAGTGCTTCCCATATGTGCATATGGTGGGGGGGGCGGTATCCACTAGACCACGAGAAACCTATCAGTGGCTGTATTCTCAGAGAAATATTCTCCCATCCTCAGACACTACCTATCAACCACCAGTAGTTTGTTAGCAAGGGGTGGAGTCTAGAGGTGACCCACACCATCTGTGTGGGATTTTGGCTGTGTTCAATTTGTGCAGGTCTTGTGCAAGTTACATCTGCTGTGCGCCCATGAGTCCTATACCCCTGCCATGTTGAGAAGAGTGTATCTTACTTGTACGTGTTATTCACAGTGTCTTAATGGGGGTAGGGACTGATAATGACATTTCATTCAAGGATGAATACACAGTCTCTTCTTGTCAGCTCCTTCTTTGGCTGGTTATGCATCTGTGTATTGACAGCAGCTCAATGCTAAAAGAAAGTTCTCTAACTCAGGTTGAGAAGAGCACAGGTCTATGACTTAGAAAGCAAGTTGGCAACATGACCATTTAGTAAAATCATAAAAGCAAGTTAAATACTTGGACCTCTGGCATTCCCGGACTTCTGACCAGGATTATAGTATCAGGCAGACTATTCTTTCCTATTTGACAGTCCTCAAATCCAGCCGGGAAGTGATGTACTAGCCTATGGCACTCAAACCACTGTTTCATCAGTGAGCACATCCAGAACAGCAGGCTGGGATTGTATCATGCAGGGTCCAGTGATAGGAAAGACCACTGATGTCCCTTCTCCCCCAGAAGCCTGCATAGCTCCTTCTGAACCTTTGAAGCTAGCCAACAGGGAGGAAGCTTGCAGGTTAATGTGATATTGATTTCCCTGTGGATTTCAGCAATAGGGCATTACCATGTAGAGCTGGTGAGTGATCAAGAACAATGGTAATATCCTGTGTTGTTTTAGAGACCTCAGGGGCCTCCCTGGTTAACTGGTCAGGATCTATCCGTACACTGTAATTTTCATTTAATAAGCCTGTGTCTTCTGAAAGACATTGTCCACTTATGCAGAGTAACTCTATTTGAAATTATTTTTAACTTACATTTTAAAAATCACTTACTAAATAGTGGATTTCCATAAGTTTTTTTTCACACATTCTTAGTTAGTTTTGCCTCTCTAATACCCTCTCTTCTTCCCATTGCTTCAACCCCCACCTCCACTTAGCCCTTCATCTCGCAGTATCCCCCATTCAAAGAACTAAAAATAAATAAACAAATACAAACCCAGTTAGAAATAGGCGGTGGGACTGAACAGAGAACAGAAATGACTAGAAAACACTTTAAAATGTGCTTTTGGGAAACTCAGATTAAAACGACTTTAAGATTCTATCTTACTCAGGTCGAAAGTGGGATTACCAGGGACGCAAATAACAATGAATTCTATCTTGACTATGGCTAACAGAAACCCTTTTATACTGCTTGTGGGAGTGCAAAGTACTGCAGCCACTTTGGAAGGAAGTCTAGAAGCTTTTCAAAAATATAGAAATTGATCTGCTGTAAGGCCCAGTTATACCACCTCTGCATGTATACCCAAGTGACTTTATATCCTACTATGGAGGCACTTAGATATCCATGTTCATTGCTGTAATGTTCACAAGGTGTGGAAAATGAATCCAACCTGGATGTACATAAAGATAAATATGTAAGAGAACTGTGGTGCATACATGAAATGGGTACTACTCAGTTGTAAAGAAAAATTAAATTTGTAAGTAAAGCTATGGAGATGGAAAAGAATTAAAGATATTATGAGCGAGGTGACTCGGGTCCAAAATGACAAAAGCTGTGTGTTTTCTCTCAGATGCAGCTCCCAGCTTCAAATCTTCGTTCTGTGTGTTCAGCTTGGAGCACAAGTGAAAGCCAAGAAACTAGAAGGTTGACATTGGTGGCAGGAGTGCATGAAGGGAAAGGATAGAGGACTGCAGGATACATAAGAGGTGGAATTCTGAAGGTGGAAACGCTTATGCAGGAAGACATATAAGCACATCAAATGGATTAGGGAGCTAAGGAAAGAGCCAACACAAAGAGGGGGTGAACGAAATGGCAATATGGAGGCCTATAATCTCAGAGCCCTATTAAAAAGGTTTTTAAAAAGTAGAATACAGATTTTACTTGCCATAAAATACACCCCAAGTTTTAGTCTCAATAGTTTAGTTGATTCCCTAAATCCTGTGAAATTTGAATAGTATTATACAATCACAAAATAATTCCTCAAATATCCCACTGTGAGCTGTTATTCCACAAACCGATGTATAAAGAGCAACACACGTGCATTGTGACTCTTTATGTTGGCAAACCAAACCTTAGAAAGAAAGAGAGAGAGAGAGAGAGAGAGAGAGAGAGAGAGAGAGAGAGAGAGAGAGGGAAAGAAAAGAAAAAAAGAAAAGAAAGAAAACTATCCATGTACCATTAGTGCAAACCTGCTATTTAGATTCTGTACACAAAACAAAATGTAGTGACTCCCATCCTAGTCATGTACCTTATTTGAAAAGCGGACAATCGGGATAGTTGACAAAGATGAAAAAGTAGACAAAGACAAAGTCATGACAATTTTGCAAATAAAATGTAAATCATGTAAGCTGAAGATACAGAGAAAAGCATCTGGCCCTGATGTAGATCCTCTCATCATGAAATAGAGTCTAGACAAACAGAAAGACAGACTTGGGAAGCTGACCTTGTGAGGAAGAAGGGAATGATGCCCTAGGCAAAGTGATGATAAATTCTCCACACTGAAAGACCCATAGTTACCCTAACACTCTGGATACGTGAAGTATGAAATGCTGAAAGTTGCTGCAAACTTAGAGACTAGGACAATTTGCTCATCCATAGACCAGATGTTCACTCACATTGCAATTTACAATATAAGAAAAATTGAAGGTCATGAAACAATTAAATATTATCCCATTAGTTGTTTATGACATCTTGGGATTACATGGTAATTTTACAGGCCCATGAAAAGGTAGATGCTCCTTATGATTGATCAAAATTAAAACAAACAAATAAAGAAAATGACCAAGAAAACATGTATTATTTTTCACTAGACAGGAGACTGATTTCAAAACAAATCTATCAATAATTTCTTCAAATACCCAAATTTTAGTATCTTATTTTAAAAGCATATGTCTACTAAGAACAAGTAGCATGTAACTCTGCTTTGTTGGTCAGGAGTATCCCAGAGTCTCTCCAAACTTTCTCCCGCCCTTGAATGCCTCCCAGTACTTGAAAGTAAGACTGAAGATATCACACATTTCGGCCGCCGCAGGAAATAGAAGAAGGATATTCTCTATGTGGACTGGCTTCCATAATAGCAAAAGGTGCAGTGCAAACAGCCAAAGGAGAAAAGCAATTAATAGCCCTACCCGGATAGAAATTCTATGAACCATAACAACGAAAAGTTTGATATCTCCAATGATACAGTAGTGACACATTTACATGGGGATAATCAGCAGCTATGCAGTTGAAATTAAGATCTGCTCAATAGGAGGGAATCTATGCTTGGTATTGTAACCATGATAAACCTAGCCAACTACCTGTAGCAGGACACATTATAAACCTCAGAGGAAAACCCACTATTGTCATTTTTCTAAATCAGCATAATTTCTAACTTTATTCTAAATGATTATCCTTATGCCCATTGATAAGTATGTCTTTCAACCCTCACTGTAGAAGGTTCTTTTTGTAACAGATGGAGACTATTACAGAGACAGGTCAAAAAGGCAGAGAATAAGTGGCCATGTGATATCCCGTCCCAATTGTTACATTTACAACTAAACCCCTGTACTTAGGCTCAAGGAACATCATGGAAGAGTGATCAGAAAAATTCCAAAAACCAGAGAATCAGGATACATGTTGCTTGACAGTGCTTTCAGGCATTATAGAGGTGCTACACCCATAAAATCTCAACAATACGATCGCTTAAACAAAATCTTTTTAATAAAACCCTGACTGCTCTTTGGCGTGGAGAAGGAGGAGTGGGAGTGGGGGGAGCGGAGGGGAGAGAAGTGGGAGGAGGAGAAGAGGTCGAAATTTTTAATAAAAAAATAAGAATAAAAAAGATCTTGGTGTGGGAGAATTGTCTGTATTCTGTCAATCATATTTTAATAAAACTCTAATTGGCCAGGCAGGCAGTATAGGTGGGAAAGCCAGACAGGAAGTAAGGGTGGAGCAAAGAGACTGGGAGTATTCTGGGAAGCAGCAGCTCCCTCTGCAATTCCTGTGCAGACCACCGAAGAGGCAACATGCAAGCTGTCACACTGAGAAAGGTACTGAGCCCATGTGGCTAACGTAGATAAGGATAATGGGGTAACATAAGTTATAAGAGCTAATAAGTAGCCTGACCTAATGGGCCAATCAGCTTTATAACTTATAGAGATCTCTGTGTGATTGATTTTCTCTGGGATTTGCCAGCTGTGGGGTACTGTGCAGGACCGATACCACAACAAGCTGGCCCTCATGTTACATATGGCAACTGTCATACTACATATACTATAATGACATGCATGGCACATATAATATTCATAACAATGAATTATATTCGGTGCCATTAAGTAAACTTCTGAAAATTTAAATTCATTTAGACCATATAAACTATAATATTTAAATACAAATAAACACAGTTTTCTTTCTTTTTTCTTTTTTTGTTTTTCCTTTTGGTATTTTCAAGACAGAGTTTCTCTGTGTCACAGCTCTGGCTGTCATGGAACTTTGACCAGGCTTGCCTTTAACTCAGACATCTTCCTGCCTCTGTCTTCCAAACGCTGGGACTGCAGGTGTGGACGACTACCACCCGGGAATGCAGTTTTCAGTGATGGGAAAATATCTAGTAAACTTCCGCAAGTTTGGACATCAGACACATAACTCTTTAAAACCCATAGGTTAAATAAGGAGATAAAATAAAAATAAAAACAAAACAAAACAAAATGTACTTTGAATCACATGAGAATGAAAATAAAACATTGACATGTATAAGATACAACTAAAGTGTCACTTAAAATAATGATTGTGACAGAGAGGGAAGTCCCAGGTTTGTGGTATAAACTTCCACCTTCAAGAAGGGACAACAAATTGTACCTAGGTCAAGTAGGAGAGATATAAACAGTAAGGTTAGTAAGAAATAAAATTGGAAAAAAGAAATAATTGAATAAAACAGACTAATATAAAAACCAGTAGGAGGTAAGGAGAATCAGAAAGGGATGGAAAAAGATAAAAGCATGATAAAAATACATTATATAATTTTTTTTCAATTAAAAAAGATAAAAGCTAGTGCATCTAAAAGAACAGCAGTCCTGGTGTTCATATAGTCCAGTGTTTAACAACCTATTATCCATTGACAAAATCCAGCCCACTGTGTATTTAGGAATCTTTATCAGAACACAGCCATACCCATTTGTTTACTATGTTTTCATTGCTGTATAAAGCTGCGTGGAAGCAGAGTATTTGAGATAACCCCTAAGGGCATATACAAAATCATGCCAAGTATGGCCCTTTACAAAAATTTGCCAAGTCTGCCTTCATCTGGATCAAATGATGAAGAAAGAAAAGAGAAACTAGATTTTCAATATAATGAATTTTGTAATAAAGGAACTTGCTTCATAGCCTATAAACGTTAAAATATAATGAAGACATAAAATTAATAGCTTTATATAAAAAACAGTAAATCAGGTTAAGCAAGATTCTTAAAAGACACAAATAGCAAACATTCTAAGAAGAAGAAAGAGATAAGCCGAATAGCTATGATCCATTAAATAAATTCAAACTGTGACTCAAATCTTTCTCATCACAGACATTTGCAGACCCCGATTGTGTCATAAGGGGCCTACGCTAAACATTTAAAGAAAGAATAATATTATTTCCACATAAACTTTCACAGAAAACAGAAAAGGAGAAAAACATTTGCCAACACATTTTATCGATGCCAGAATTATCATGAGATTAAGACATGGCAAGAAAAGAAAGCCACAGAGTTCTGTTCCTCATGGTGGTGGGTAAAATATCAGCCACAAAGATATTAGGAAATTAAATATAGCAAGATACAAACACATAATGCATTTTTTTTAGTTAAGGTTTCTATTTTTTATTTGAATTAAATTTTATTCATTTATTCACTCATTTTTATTATTATTTATTTTTTGTTTTTCTTTGTTCCCCTTCCTACCTTCCCCTCTCCTTCTACCATCTTCTGTGACCCCCATGCTCCCAATTTACTCCGGGGACCTTAGAACCTTAAGGGAGACATATATGGATATACATAGGAAGAGAAAACACATAATGCATTTTGGCCAAGGAAGTTTACTGCAGTGATGGAAATTAGGTTCAACAGAAGAAAATCAATCTAACTCAATATATTAAAAAGAAAAATAATGATACAATCATCTCAATGAATGGAAGACAAACCTCTAGCAAATTTGACATCTATTAATGAATAAAACTCTCAGTAAAATAAGACAGCACAAAATGCCTTTCATTGTGGTAGAGTTCATCTACCAGGTGGCCCATAGCAAATAGCACACCGACCACGATGCTGACTTTTTGTCTCATTATGAAAAAGGCAAAGGCATTTGTTTCCACCAGTCCTGTGCACTCTTAAACAACTTGTTTTTCGGTAAGGAAGAGGGGCTCTGGATGGGAAATGTGCAAAGATTGTTACAAATAAAATCAAATATTCTCCGCATCCATGCTAACGACTGTCTATGTAGAAAATTCCAGTGGGTCTTATATCCAACCTTCAAAGAAAGAAACAAATTCAACAAATACATAGAAAAAAATCAATTCTATTTTCCTACGCTAAGCATGAATAATTGAGGGCCTGGAGAGATGGTTCAGCATTTAAGAGCACTGGCTGCTCTTTCAAAGATTCTGAGTTCAATTACCAGCAACCACATGGTGGCTCACAGCCATCTGTGATAAGATCTGATGCCCTCTTCTGGCCTACAGGCATACATGCAGACAGAACACTGTATGCATAATAAATTAATATATTTTTAGAAGTAAAGAATGAGTAATTGAAATTAACTTAAAAATGCCTTTTATAATAGTACTAAAAACCAAAAATAGTTGGTCAAAAATCTAAAGAAAACATGTGCATTCAATCATTACGTTGGAAGGCACAGCCAGGAGAACCAGGTAAGCCTAAACAAGCTCTGTACTCACTGAGCAGATGATTCAATGTTGTTTAAAGGTCAATTCTCCCGAAATGGATCTGTAGATTTGTCGAGTGATTACAATCAAAACCCCAGCAAGAACTTTCACTGAGATGTACAAGCACATTTTAAAATTTAGACACAAGGACAAAGGAACTGTAAATTTCAGGGGTTTTGTACTTTCTTCTTTTTTCTCTATTCTCTATATATTATACAGAGGAAAAAAAAATACACCTAAAAACACATGACCTGATCTCCAGATTTCCAACACAACTTTGTTAATTAAGACAATGTTATCCTGGCAACACATGAGTGATTCAGCAGAGTAAAGAGCAGACAATTAGACCCAAACAAAGGCCACCAACTGAGCTTAGGCAATGATGCAGAACCAAATCAGGGGACAACAGTCTTCTTCACAAGGGAAGCAAGGATGACATAAACACAGGAAATGGGCAATATGGCACTGGGTAAATGCTTGGAGGAAAGTTTTTGATTCTCAGGATCCATGTGAAAAAAGAAAGTCATGAGTGGTTAGTATTTGCTTGACATCCCAGCATTGTAGAAATAGAGAAAGGTAGATTCTTGGGGCTCATTGGCCAGTTACCCTAGTTTTCCAGGACACTGAATGACCCTAAAAAAGGTATAAGATCCAAGATAACATTCTTAACTCTGCACAGATTCCCACACCAAGGCACACACACACACACACACACACACACACACACACACACACACTAGGCAGACAACAAAAAATGTGGGGAGACTAGAAAGAAGAAAAACAGAAAATGACTTAAAAACATAAAGACTCTGTTAGAAAACTTCAGAGAAAACGTTTGGTACATCGGACTGTGGCATGAAATCTCAAATATAACACCAAAAGAATGACTCGGAAAAGAAAACAAAATGACAAGAGGAACCGTACCAAAATTGTGCATGCTTGTCTTTCAAAATATGAAAAGATGAACCACAGTCTGAAAGAAGAGATCCACTTATAAAATGCATGTTTGATAATAGTCTTTTGTTCAGAATATATAAAAAAATTATCAAGATCCAGTAAAAGAACAACATATTTTAAAAATGAATCAAAGGTATTGAACAGACATATCAAATATGATAAGCGAATGACATACTGCTGTGAGTAGCTGACAGGAGCAATGGAAAGGAGGGGGCTGATTCTGCTGCACAATTTCAGAGGAATTATAATTCATCATGCTGGGGAAGCCACAGTGAAACATCTTCTTCCTTGGTCTACAATATGTGAGGCTGTTTCTCCAACTTGTAACCCACTCCTGTCAGCCAATCTCTAATTCAGAGAACCTCACAGCCTTCAAACCCGCACCACAAGCTGGGATTTAAGTTAACTGAAAACCATCAGTAAACCTAAGGGGGAGGGGAGGATTAGCATCTCCTCACCATCAGCTGATGAAGAGCACCCTGCCTATTTTCATGAAGAGGAACAGAGACTGCTCTTTCATTTCCCAGCCACTCAGATCCAAATAATCACACAGAAACTATATTAATTATAACACTATTCAGCCAATCTCTTGGGCATATTTCTAGGTAACTCTTTCATCTTAAATTAATTAACCCATTTCTATTATTCTGTTTATCTCCACGCGGCAGTGACCTACTGGTAAGGTTCTGGCTGGCAGCTGGCATCTTTCTCCTTGGGCAGATACATAACATCTCCCTGACTCCACCCACTTTCTCTCTATATCTCTCATTGGATTTCCCATCTGGCATAATTTTACTGAGCCATTGGTTGGGGGATCTTCTGTAATAACCAATGGTAATAAAGCATATTCATAGCATACAGAGGGAAATCCCACGTCGTCAAAACCAGCACCATAGGCTGTGAGTTAAGTTAAGTGAAAACCATCAGTACATCTAAGCGGGAAGAGAGCCTTAGCATCTCTTCACTATCAGCTGATGAAGAGCACACTGCCTAGTTTTATGAAGAGGAAGGAGGTGACAATAGAACCAGAAAACCATTTAGGTACCTATTGGTGAGACAGGGAGGAGGAGGCCTTAGACAGAAGAAGTTATTTCACACTAGATACCTGGGCATCCCAGTAAAGGACTGCAATGGATAGGAAATGCAGGGGGAGGGAAGGAAAAAACAGAGTGGACATTGAACCATTTCTATGACCATGATGATAGCGACAACATTGCAGGTGTTTGTGTATGCGAACATTCATCAAAAGGTCATATTAAGCATGTGTAGTCTTTGAATATAATTTACATTTCAGTAAGTCTTTCTAACATCATGCCCATTTATCAATACAACAGTAGTAGGTTTCTCCTGAGAGCCAGAGATCTTGCCAGTTCTGAGCTTTGACTAAGTTACAGTACTTAGTATGAACAACTCTTGTAGAATGGGTGTAAAATCCATTCAGAATGTAGTTAATGTAGGCTAGCCTCTCCATCAGCTCTTTTCCTGTTGCTGTGATAAAATTCCATGACTAGAAGCAACTCAAGGAGTTTATTTTGACTTGTAATCCATCATGATACCAAAAGCATGACAATAGCCTGGGGGAACAAAACAGTAAAAGCAGGAAGCTGGCTGCTGTGCGTTACAGGATGCAGAGACAGGGAACAAGAAAGAAGGCCAGGCTACAAAGTCTCAAACCCAGTTCTAGGATGCATTTTCTCCAACAGACTCCACCTCTTAAAAGTAACATATTTTTCCCAAGCAATGGCACCAGCACTGGGGACAGTTTGTATTCAAACCACTAAAGATCCATAATAACTACACTACAAAATACTAGTAGGCACATCTTGTCAGGAAGGTTGGTCTTGTAGCCACAGGGTTCACAGTTCAATAAGACAGAGTATGGCTTTTCTCACCCAGCAATCTTCTAAGTATGTTCCAGCAAGCACAGAGAAAGTGTGAAAATGAATGAGAAGTATCTCTCTCTCTCTCTGTTTCTCTCTCTTTCTGTTTCTCTCTCTCTTTTACACACACACACACACACACACACACAAACACACACACACACACACGAACACACATCCTAGATTTTCAGCCCCATAAATCGCATGGATTCCAGTATTATTCAGAGAAAAACAATGAATTTGAGATAAATTGGAGGAGAAAAATGAACAATTTGAAAAAAATGTAATACCAATCCTACTCATTTTTAAGCCCTGAAAATGTATCCACCAGCCAAACAAATTAAATCTGAGAAAATATATGACAGCTCATCTTGTGTAAGCTTGATTTTTATCTTGTTTCTTTAAATACCAAGCCAAAAAACTATTATTAAAGCATCAAATTGGCAAATCTATTGAAATCCTGCCTGCATTTATGTTGAATCCCCGCCATGAGCAACACAACAGTGGTAACACCCTATTCTCTCTCTTAAGGAACTCATGTTCTCAATGGAAGACAAGTTAACAAGTCTTGAAAAACAGTGAATGGTTAAAAAAATAAAATGGACTTAAAATAACAGTGAATGTACTAGCAAAATTGCCCAGGATGTGAACTGCCAACTATAAAGGTCACACAAAAAGATGACATCAGAGTCTGGGATCATCTGTGTGCTGGACTAGACCTAGACGGTTTCTCAGTGAGTGTAGGATACCGTCTCACCGTAGCGAGAGAGGTCGTCCACACGAGTACACAATCTACTTCATCTTAACTCAAAGAGAAACCTCATCATTTCATTTGAGAAATGTAGCTTTGAGTGAGAAGAGCTGAAATAGGCTATTTTTCCCTAACAGTCATTATAAAACCCAGAGAAAAAAATTCTATAGGATTTTTCTAGCCATAGATTCTTTTATCCAACTATAAACACTGAATAGTATTTCTTCCAGGAATTTTGCTTCTCTGGAAGTTCCTTCCTGGGGTAGAAGTGACGGCCCACCACTGCCTCTGATGTTAGATTTGTAAAGCTCACAAAGAACTTGGACAATGGTGACAGGCATCATGGAATGAACCCTAACTGTTTGGACTGAAGCCACTTTTTACTGAACCTCGTCCTGGATAAACAATTCTTGGGCCACTATCCAGGGGAGATAGATCAAAGCCCTGTTCATTGTGCATTCTTCCATACAAAAACATTTTGGGTTGTACTGTGACTTACCTTTGTATCATTCTTTTGATTCCTCCAGAACAAATGGAAAATGCCTTTTGGATTAGGATTGTCTGTTTGCAACAATCCACTTGCCTACCTCTATAGAGACACCCAAGGGAATGTCGGACATAAGGTGCTATTGTTACTGGTATTTTTAGAGGAACAGCCTGGACTCCAACAACCCACCAGAGCTAAGATGGGCTTTCTGTCTATAATGCACCAAATATAGAAACAAGGAATCATGAAAGTCAGAGAGGAGATTTTATTCAATATGATCCAGACTGTGAACTATGACAGATAAAGGAGTCCCATCCATCTTTGGGGCAGAATATGAGGCTTATAGTTAAATAAAGGTCATGAGGTTTTATATATATATAATTAAGCAGTCCTGGCTAAGGTTGATCCTGCCCATCACTGTCTCTGTAGTATTTACTGAAAGGTGGCCCAATACATTGCTAATCTTTTAATAGTTAAAGTTCAATCTCGCTCTTGAAGCTAATTGTATCATCTTGAAAGATGATCTCTCCTAAGGTTCTGATTTCCGTGGGATTCAAGATGACTTAAGAAGAAACGCTAAGGAGAGCACCTCTATGACTTTAGCCCAAGTACAGCCATAGCATGAAGGCAGAGTCCACCCTGCTGTTAGTATCTTTGTGGGTGCAAGGAAGGAGTCTTTTAGCAAATGCAGCTTTTCAGCCTCTGCTTCACTGGTGGAAGTCCCGCCTTCTCCTGGAAGATAGGCGAAGTCTGGGTCACAGAGCTAACAAATTCAACCACACTGTCCAAGGCCAGGTGAAAACAAGTTGAAGGACAGGGCTTACTAATTTGTGAGAAAGGATGCCAAGTCTCATTAGTAGAATTAGTGACAGTGTTGATGGCGGTGACTATGAAAGATTCAGGGGGAGGAATATTGCCTCCTGGACCGCAAGGACTGCAAAGAGGAAGTGCAAGTACAGCTTAGTTTGCATTTCAATACTGTGTGTTCGAGCTCTTCCCTTACCTCTAAGTTTTAAATATTGACCAGCTCAATATGTAAGGTGCTGTTTGGTTGAGACATCAGTGCATCATAACATATAGAAAAAACTCAAGCTGCATACATAATTGCCCATGAATCTTGTCCAGCCTATGCCATACCAATCCACTTGTCTGACTTCCCATCCCAACAAAGAACATTACAAAGGACAGAGAGCCCTTCTAATGACCATAGTTACTCTGAGTGAGTTTTTTCTTCTTTTATTTGCTGACCCAGTCCTTAGAGTGTTGACTACTTCTCATAGTGACTAATAACACAATTGCTTTAGGTTCTTTTTTTTTTCTTATTTCTTAGCAATTTTCACAATTTTGAAACCCATTCCTTATACTCCCTGAGTGTGAAGTCCATGGGGGTAGTTTCTGCTGTTTGCCCCGTTGAAGCAGGGATGTTTATATCTAGCACAGCTTGGACATCTCCCATCCTTGCATTATCTAATCTGTCATACTTTGTTTTCCTTTCTAGACTTTCTTTTGAAATATGGTAAAAGATTTTATAATCTGGTAGCTCTTAAGATCCTTTCTTTCTTTCTTTCTTTCTTTCTTTCTTTCTTTCTTTCCTTCCTTCCTTCCTTCCTTCTTTCTTTCTTTCTTTCTTTCTTTCTTTCTTTCTTTCTTCCTTTCTTTCTTGGTTTAAAGCCAGCATCATATGTATGACACAAAGGTCTGCTACCAGTTCAAGCGGTACCCAGTGCACCTTGAATCACAGCCACATTATCCACTGAGTACCTACCTGGTTGAACAGAATGAAGCAAATGTGGGGCACCAATTTCTTTAGGTGGTTCAGCAGACTCTGATGCTGCTTATGAAAGGAAAACCCTTCTAGGGCCTCTGGCTTTATTTTATGGCTGTACCTTTGACTCAGTGATGGTAGAATCGGGGTCACTCCCAGAATTGCCATCAAGAAATATTTCCTATTGTCTTTCTGCAAAGTACTTAACTTCCTTTTAATGTCCCTAATCTCTTCAGCAGAACCACTTTCCTGGGTCCTGAACAACACACAAGCACTGTTTTGCAGCTAAAAGAGCAAATCTTTCACACCTTTGCATTCCTCTTTGTACAACACTGCTCACTATAAACCTGGCTAAGAGCAGCTAGCAATGGCCACACCATAGTCTGAACGCTGCACTACAATCTAAATGCTGGGTTGACTCGAAATTTCTTCTGTATTTTTTTTTATTTATTTTATTATTTAGTTGTTCACAATCACAAAAAGATTCCCCTTTCCTAGACAAGACCTCATGGGCAGGTTTTACTTCCCATTTTCCTATCAGTGTTCTGAGTTCTTGCCAACAACATCTGTCAAAACAAACTTATGTCATTCTGGATCTTTTTAGCACACATCTCCAAATTCTCAAATACCTCTTGCAAACCAGTTCCAAAAATTTCTGGACCTTACTGTTAGGTGGTGAGACCATGAATCCTCTTTTATCAGTAACAAGTTTTGCTTCTGTGATTCCATGAGCACGTTATGTTAGTGACTAAATTAAAAGAGCTATATTGTTCATGGCTTCAGATGTTCCAATCCTTCATGGTAGGGAGGCCAGGACAGTGGCCTGGAAGCAGAATGTAATAGTAATGAAGCAAAAATATCTTCTAAAGACACGTCCCTAATGCCCTATCCCTCCAACTAAGTCATAATGCCACTGGTCTACTACTTGTAGACAACCAGTTGAAATTCTGAACCCATCAGTGGGTTATTACTTGGTCACAGTCTCATGATCTAATAGTTTCTAGAAACATTCTCACAGACACACCCAGAGGTGTGATTTGGTTTATCAGTTAAATAGAGATAATGGTTCTCTATCCATAAGAAAGTGCCACTTCTGCTGCCCGTAGGACAGTGCTTAAAAAGATATTAAGTTGCTTTTGAGTACATAAAAAGCGACATGAATTAGAAAGTACAGTCACTGATATAAAACACTGCTTACTACCTCAAGGGCTACTGAACAATTTCTATATTCCTGCAAACACGCCTACACACGTAGCCTTGCTTTCTTCTTCTCTATGGTACTTCTTCAAAATGATAGTGGAGGCTTAAGATGTATGGTTCCTCTAGCCTCTGTGGAGATGACTTTGGTCTTTCCACTCACTTGCTATCTCTTTCCACCCCACAGAAATGCTGATCTGTCAGAATCTATAATGTATAGGATTCAACTTCCCTCTCTTATTTTAAAATTTAGGATTATATTTTGCCAGTCAATCTTCAGTCTTCTGATTACAAAGATTCCTCCAAGGTTAGGGTTAATGATTCTGAGTTTTGGACAAGTTCCTTTAGCACCCGGGGATGGCATTCTTTTGCCCTGGAAGTTTATATTTTTTTAAACAGAAAAAAGCTCCCTTCCTTGTCCCTCGTATATCTTGAATAATCAGCTGCATTTTTACATTTTTTTCTGCTTTTAGCAGTGGAAAGCCCAGTAAAGCTGCAAAAAAGAAACTCAAGAGGAAAATAAGTTAGGAATCTATCTTTCTGCCTCTGATCACCTATTACAATTACATCCCCAGCCAGGAAATGGACCTAAAACCTCTCCTTTAATGAAGTCTTTAAAGGTCTGGCTGAGTTTAATATCTCTCTATGTTTCAACTCATTCTAACCATAAAATTCATGACATAAGAACCAGGGACCTATGCTTCTCATTCATTCACATCTATTGCCTTATGTATCACTTCGCTGAAAAAGAAAATTATTCCTTTAATAATCTATAGCTACTAAAAACGGGCAGGCTTCACAATGAAAAATTTCAAGAAGAATCATATAGAAATAATTTTGTCAAAATAAAATAAATATTTTATGTAGAATGTATTCATAAGAATTAAGAAAGCTATTCATTGGAGGACAATGGTAGTCGTAATTTAGACCTGGGATAGCACATCAACAAGGGAAAAAGGTCTCTGTCTGTCATCAGACTTTCCCTCCCCTCCCTCTGCCCTCCCCACACTTCCCTTCTCTCTATGTAGCTGCTGGGGTGGGGAGCCTTTGGAGAGTTTCCTGAGCTTGGGCTATCCCAGCAAATACTGACTCAAGCGATTCCTCCAAGCAGATGCAGTGGACTGTGAAAACTCATTTATCTTCTCAAAAGAGAGAGGATACATAATGCTACATTTCAACAAAATTTCAAACATCTACAATGCACAGGCTAAGAAAATTACAGAGGTGATTTTCTTACATTTCCTAATTAACTTCCCTGAGCTAAAAGAACTGATTATGCTGGTCTCGGAACTCTCTATTTTCTTTTTTAAATCCTTTCCTCTCTCCCCAACCTGGCGAACATGAAATCTACTCTTACTCTCATTTTCTTTTCCTACCGACACAGACTCTTCTCCAGCATCCTTCTCAAAAGATCTACACGTCAGGTTTTCTTTTTCTCTCCCATTGGTCTTCCTTACTTCCAGGAATTTGCAAATCCTAGCTGCTATCTGTCACTAAACGCCCTTGAACCCCCTTGAAGTCGTCTCAGCAGCCCTGTGTTCATCCTTAAAGATAAAACAACTCATCCTTTGGGAAAGGTTTTTTTTTTTCCTTTTTCTCCTTTTTCTTCCCCCAAAGTTAATTTTCTCTTCCCCTATCACACCAGTCTCTCAGTATTTACTACTGTCCTTACAATGCTGCATTTCTTTTAGCCATCAAAGGAAGTCTTACTTTTATTCAAAGGATGTGTTTCAAGAACGAGTTCCGTGTTGTTACTCATTAAGATCTGTTCACCCGCCGAAAATGACCTCTTAAATTCCACTTACCCTCTTGAATTGTATTATCGTTTCTCATGACAGGACAGTCCACTGCGGATCTATGCTGCATTGTTTTTATTGGTGATTTGTCCATTTGTTTCTCCTATTGAAATGCGGCGGCTGCAGGGCAGGGGCCTGTGCTGCTGTGCATCTGATTCTCTCTTGTCTCCAGCCTCGGCGATTTCATATCTGCCCTCTTACTCATATCTGCCTTCTTACTACCTGACTAGCCTGAGCCAGCCGTTCTTCTTCTGGCTCCTCTCCCATCCCATGCTGAAACACATCCGAATTCCCTTCCCTTGTCTACCACTGATCGTGTCCCGTCAATACTGTAAATTCCAGAGGGCAAAGATCCTGTGTTTTTATCTTTGCAGCCTGGCATAGATGAGCCCTGAGGAGTGCTTACCAGCAGGTATGCTTAATGGAGTTTCCCTAGTGGCCTGATCCTTGGTGAACCGAGAGAGAGAGAGACTTGGGTCTTTCTTTCACGTCTACACACACCACAGTTAGGTTAACAATTTATCTAATTTTAGCAAGACCAAGTCTCCTTTATCAGAAAAGAAACCTGCAAGGTAGTGGTGAATTTTGTCCATTTGAATATGCTATTCCCTGCCACTTGCTTGGCCTCACCAGAAAATGGTCTTTGATTTAAATTTCAATCTTCTGGGTTCTCAGGAGTAAGAAACCATTTCTTCAGAATTCTTTCCTTTCATTGTAACCAGCTGCAAACTCTGTTCTTCAGTCTTTAGTCTAGCATCATTCAGGAATCCCTTTAGGGTCTCTTAGCTTTCATCTCATGGGCTCATCATTCACATCTTTCCACATCTCAACGATGCTTTATTCTCTAACAACCACGGCAGACAAACTGAGTCTGATGGGAACCACTCCTGAACGCACAGGGTAATTCTGAGAAAGATTTTTGTTTTAAAACAAAGTTTTAGTCATCTAACCATTATTATAGGGTCATGGACCCAATTTTCGAATAGCTAACTCATTTAATACTTCATCAAAAGAACAATCATGGAATATCACAGCTCCAGAAACCCAAGAGAAGTTACCACTGCCATGTGCAAACAGAAGTCTCCTGCCTCTCCACTCTCCTGCTAAGTCTGGAAGATTCCAAGACTCAGACCCAAGCCTCCAGTTTTTCTTCCCAAAATGCCAATAGTTTTCAAATATCCTTTCATAGTAAGCCTTTGCTCTAAACAAATCTAATGTTGATTCTCAACATATATTTAAAAGGCTTATATGTCTAATATTGATGCATTTTATACTGTGTATACAGTAATCACTCACTAGTTGAATAATAAACTGGTAAGAACAAGACAAACTCCAATAAACCAGCATGTAACTCAAATTAACTCTTGAGGGATTACATTAAACACAGCATTAAGCTTACTTCTGCATTTTGTTTTAGTTGTATAATCTTGATTCATAGACATGTGGCAAACAATAACAGTTTGGAATTTGTCTTGTTTTATTGAGATGAACTTTCATGTGGACCAGGGTCTTGGAATTTGCTATGTAGCATAGGCATAGGATGACCTTAAACTCCTGCGTGTTCTACATCCAAATATCTAGAATTGTCCTATGTGTCGCTATGGATAGACATCATGGAGTGTGTGTGTGTGTGTGTGTGTGTGTGTGTGTGTGTGTGTAAATTATTATTACCAAGAATTAAGACTACTTGGACAATTTGGTTCACAATTGAATTCCTTATAATATAACCCAAAGCTATCAAGATGCATCAAGAAATAGAGGCTTAATTATATTTTTATGTTCTCATTTTTATCATTAGATAAAAGAGTGGCCACATTTTAGGAAATGAAAAGAGAGATTTGTGACACAGACACAGAAGTATCCAATATATATCTAGAGATAGGAAAATATTTATGTCTCTACAAAATAAATTGTGTCAGTAACATAAGGCACACAATACCCTAATAAGTTAAAATTTCATGTATAGTATGTTTGACGGTTTTAACAAATTGTAACCTATTTTTAATATTTTAATAAAATTGTTAATGTATTAGAGTGCATATTTTTCTTACACATATGGCAAAATTTTATATAAATCCTATGTTGGAAACGATGTAAATGACTGAAGAGCATTCTGCAAATTTATTTCTCTCATTTCTTAAACCTATATGTAAAGGACAAACATATTTCCATGTCCGGTCCTCATCCCTTTTGTCCTCCAACCCCGCTGAGATCCACTGCACAATGCATGCTTAAAAACCATGTCTGACATGGGTAAAAATCTGCTCATCCTTCCCCGAAACCAAAGTGTCCAATGTTCTGACAAAACTTGGCACCGCTTCTGCCTTATCTCCCCAAACAGTTATTCATTGAAATAAAAATGGTGGCAATTAATTAATTTCTGCTCTATAAGTTCTATAAGTAATTTAAGTTTGTAAATTTATCTTTGAAACAATTTATGGAACCTTGTGGGCAGAAACTCGGGCCCATTTATCTCCCATCCCCTAGCCACAGCAGCAATGCTGAGCTCAGAGGGCACTTTCCATATATGCTTTGAATTAAACTTGGGTAAAACAAAATTTCACTTTTGATCCATGAGCCTTCTTCCCAGTATGCGTGGATTATGTTCCTAATAACAATGACACCATGGTCACAATAGCAATTTCTCCCTGAAATCTCTTCTCGGAATATTTTCATGGTTTTGCCTTGTTTTCTTACAAAAAGAATCTGAGAGGAGGAAAAAGGGGAATCTCCTGGTAAGCAGGGGCTGCAACATTGCAACAGCTGTCATTTTTGAACCCCTTTTTACTTTTTGTGGCAGAGAGTACGCTTTATCTTGCCAAATATATTTTTCTTCTAATCGTAGAAAAATCTCAATAGACAAGGAACCCTTGGGGCTCAGAAAAAGTCATATCCCCAAATATGCATGCCTCTCACAGAGTCCGTGTTAGCTGCCTGTGGAGACTTAGTAGTAGCAGACAAGGCTCCTTTCAAGTCAAAGGCAAAAGGAACATGTATCCAGATTTGCATCTTTCTCAATAAACTGGGACTAATGCCTTGGCGCTGGGTGATTCGATAACTTTACGCCTGTGGGCAAGTCATTTAGTCTAAGCAAGTAGCTACTTCCTGTCTACATTTTGAAGTCAAATGCAATAAATGGTTAGCAAGTTTGACCAAATGAGAGCTAGTTAGACCCAGGGAACCCCGAATAAGTAATCGGCAGAGTGAATCTCTCGAGGCTATATAGAAAGTAAAAGTCAAACCAAGTTAGCTGTTATTGAACTCTTACTGTACAACAGGCTATAGCCATTGATTCCTAGCTAATCCTTCAGACACCATGCCATAGACGTAAGTCAGTGCCCTCCTTCTTTTTCCAATGAGAATGAATCCCCTTGTCACAGAAAGCACTGCTGTTCAATGGCAGGGTCTAAATGTGGCTTCATTTTTGCAACTTCATAGGCTCTTTCTCTCTTCATACCATGACATGCTAGTCTAGGAAAGAAAGAAAAAAGTTGTCTAAACTTTTCTAAGTTATCATCTGGGACCTTGTAATGAAAAATGGATTAGCAAAAGCTAACCAAGAGTTCATTAATATATATGATCATGCATGCACAGAAGAAAACTAAAAAATAGGAAATCTGGTAGAAGCGTGTACCTCTCACACAGACATAGGCAGCTTTTACACACACTGAAGAGTTTGAGAGAAACGGCAGGACAAATAAGAACCTTGAGGATCCCAAGTTGTTAAATCATGAGAAATAGATGCGAAACTCTTGGTAGCTGAGGCATAGTTAGTCAGGGCTTTTTTACAAGTTCTTTTGATGCTCTCTCGAGGCTGACAGTAGTCTAAAGTCTTTGGCTAATTTATGGTAAAGAAAGAAATGGGAACTTTATAAATTTATGTTCTGCTTTGTGAAAAACAGGAGAAAGGCAGCAAAGTTTCCCTGTAATTGCTTCATAGTAGTTGACTTTGAGTCAAATGACCCTTGTGCAAGGGTTGGTATAGACTCATTCATAAAGGCGTTGCCACTGAGAAGCTTGGTAAAATGATTCACCCAAAGTCTGAATGGCCCAGCAGTGCTTCAGCTGATCTTTGCTAGTCAATCAGACAAGAGAGGAAGTAGTTTCTCAACTAAGTTGAGTTTCTTTCTGAAATGACTATTTAGAAAGACCTCATTCATCCATTTTTGTGATGAATGGCTGGCAGCACAAAGATCTTGACACAAAAAGACTTAGCCTAATTTTAAAGTAATTTTGAACATGACCGTAATTTCCTAAGTAAAGGAAATTGGTAGTACTATTCACAAGAAGATGCTCAATTGGCCCAAGCACAGAGCCCGCCCACCTCTGTGCTCCTGCATATTGTCTATTGTTCGTGTACTGGTTGATTTTTCTTACAAAGTAGCATGTACTTGGTATTTTAAAGTACAGACTCTTAATCTTCAGCTGTTTTATTTTATATTCATTTTCATAGATGTGTTTAACTTGATTCTTGCCTCCTAGTGGTCATTAATCCCAGAAGCATTAAATAATGGAAATAATAAAATCGAATGACTGGTTGAAAAGTTGAGGTGGTCATTATCTAGACTACTTGAAAAGACCTGGCTCATTGAGGAGAACCCCCTCCCCTGGCATCAGACACATGTGGGAAGTCAACGCCAGACAAAAAGAGGGAGACAGAACTGTAGATTGTGTACAGGGGCATTTCATGGAATTTCATGGGATTAAACAAAAAGCCATAGGTACATAACTCAATTTCAAGTGAAGCTGAAGTTAGACAATCATGTAGAGTTGTCAGCCAACTTAAATAATAAGACCAAATATTACTTTGGGTCTTGATATGGACTCAGGGATTTCAGGAAATACAAATCATTTTTAGATAAGTGAAATTTCTTCATAGTGATCCTGCACTTCTTAGTAAGCTGAGAAATAGAATATTAGGTTTAGAAAACAGATTTCAGATATAAACTGCAAACAAACAAACTCCAAAGTATTTACCATACACAGTGACTTGAATGTAGGAACCATGATGTGGTAGTACCAAATTTTCCCTACTTGTCTTCTATGACAATCTCAAAGGTCACAAATTCTGAGGAGCATCACACAAAGATGGGAGAAAGTCAGCATACATTAGAAAATTTTGTTTGTGATAAGAAATTGGCTTTTTTATATTAAACAGTAATTTTCTATTTGTCTACAATAGCAAAAATTTCTACCTTGCTGAACTTATTAGAAGAATGTACTGGAGCCTTCAGACACTCTGAACTTAGTGTAAGAGTTGAGTCAACACTGATTCCTACTACCACTGAAAAAAAGGAAGACATAGAGAAAACGAAGGAGATGAGAATCATGTTAGGAAGTCCAGACAGTCCAGTGTTTCTTAGACATGGTAATACCAACTCTGGATAGTTTACGTTTATGAAGAATTCTCAGAATATTGAGAAGTCTTTACACTGATTGTCAATGGGATCTGGAATCACCTTGGGGACAAATCTCTGCACGTGTCTTTGAGGATGCCTCTAGATTAGGTTAACTGAGGTGAAAAGAGCCACTTTAAATATGGGTGGTCCCATTTCCTAGGCTAGAGCACTGGACTGCATAGGAAGGAGACTGGATAGAAAAACAACTGAGGAGAAACCTCCATCACCCTCTGCTTCCTGACTGTGTATGCAGTGTGACAATATTCTCAAATTCCTGTCACAATGCCTCCCCTCAGATGGTAATCCACAAAAAACCCGTTCTTTCATAAATTGCCTTTGTCAGATATTCTGTCCCAAACTTCGGAAAGTTACTGCTCAAATGGTAACGACCTGGAGATGGATCAGATTAGGTCATAAAGCTGTTATTCTGGAGAGAGAGAGAGAGAGAGAGAGAGAGAGAGAGAGAGAGAGAGAGAGAGAGAGAGCAGGGTCTATCTATCTCTGCACCTCCAATCCTTGCTAGTGAGGCAGTTGTCTCCAAACATTCTTCACCCATGGCTGAATATCATCCAAATACTCCAAAGAATGACTACATAGCCACCTTGGCTTCTCTCATAGCATTTTATGACTGGCCCTCAGATGAGCAATTTATCATCTCTACTTCAACACTGGATCACCAGGATCATTTATTGCGACAGCCTCCTCCTGTCTACGTGCCAAAAATAAACCCAGTGCTTCAACCCAGTATAAAACAATTCCAGTAAAACCTGTTTAACTTTCGGAGGGTGTTTAGACAGCTCTGAAATACACAGTGCTGGATACTGTGGTTGACCCATCAAAGACAGTGAAGATGGGTGTGAAAACAACCCTCGAGCTATTGATCTGCCATATTAGAGTTGCTTTGAAATGAACTAAATTTTACATTTGCCCTTTAATTTCTCCATCTTAATCACATTCTGTCAAAAGAGAAGCGCACATATTATGCATGAGAAGGTCAAGAGTTCCCTTGTGTGATGCCTGACCCAACACTGAGATGTGTTGCAGGCGTTGACTATATGCATGCAAAATTGCAGGCATAGGCCTTAGTGAACTGGATTAGCAGCAAAAAATATATAGTTCGATAAGACATGGCTCTCTAACCAAGTTCACAACCCAAGGCATGAAAGCAGTCATCAACAGAGATATTCCAGCATTAATTAGAGTTTATTTTACTCTTTGTTAGGTTTAAACTAGAGTAAAGTGTTTGCTAATATGCAGGACCATTTCCTGGCTCACTTTTTTTAAAAGTAGAAGCTATACATTTTATTTGCTACTAAAATCAGAATTTGGCCTAGTCAAAAATATCAGATATGTTTTGATGTAGCTGGTACTATTCAGGAAAATTTTGTTGGTGTTGTTTTCGATGTTTATTGACTTTTGTCTTTAGCTAACACCAAGGATTTACACACAAACGCTGCACCAGAAAGACAGTTTTCTTTTTAGCATTTCTTGAAGATTGCTTTCTTATTCTCTCTATATAATAAAGACTTCTCATGTGTGGAGGGGGTACAGTAGTCATCCCCTTCTGGGGATCTAACATTACTAAATGTTTGATATGACAGTGATTTTGAACGAGTTCTAAAACACCCATTTATGGATCTTTTGTGAATCTCATGTAACTGCCTTCTTTTCTCCTCTTGATTTCTGTCTATCCACTCAAACACACACACACACATACGCATAGGGTGAAGAGAGAGGAGAGGAGGAGCAGGAATGCATATGGTTGCTATACAACAGTCATATTTCCTGAGAATTTATTCTTGCAGATACTGTAAGATTCACTCATTGGTCTTCCCACCTCTGGGTGCCTTTATTCCTTCATGTAGTCACCACCAATCACTGATATGGAAATAAAGTCTAGCCAAATGAGACAAGCTACGACCACTCATTGTGAAGCTGCCAAAACTCAGCTATGATCCCTTGTGCACGGGCGGAAAGTCAAGAGCAGACACAGGAATGGGAAAGGTTTATGGAAGAAAAAAGTGAAGGTACAGATACATCTGGACAGAGGTTGTTGTGCTCGGTGTGCAAGCTGGCCACGGAGAAAAAGGATTGTGTGGGATTGTTGCAGAATATGTGTTTGAATTTCTCTAGTCGATTATAAAGTGAAAGTGGGGACAGAAATTAGAGAAGATGTTAGGTATGAATCAAATCCTGGGCAGTTGATTTTCAATTGCTTCAAAAGCTATTGTTTACCTTCCTCTGGCTTCACTGTAAACATCAGTCTGGCTTCCCAAAAGCTTTACTTATAGCACTGTGACTTCCAATGTTATTTATTGCAGTAGATAAGGAATAGGTTTCCTTATGATTGCTACAGGCTATGGTAAAAGTTCTTCTGTTTTATGCATGGCATGCCTACTTTCTCTCATCTTTCACTGAGTGCTCATTTTGCGTTAGACATTGTTTTAAGTACAGGTTATTCCAGATGTGTACAAATTATACACAGATCAATGAACTTAATGCTCCGATGATGAAGACAGTTCACCAGGAAAGGTTCCTCTGGGTGGCTGACATCTGATGTGCCTTCTCTGCCCTGATGTGTCCCCGGGACTTACTTCTACCACTAACAACCGCACAGTAATGCCTAGCTCCCCACCTTATCATGTCAGAGAGCTGTATGAAACTATGTAAGGAGGCAGAAACAGGGTCTCCATGTCCATTCTAGGTGTATTGCGTGACACTGGGTAAATCATACGTCCCTTGAACTTCAGTTTTGCCATCCATGAAACGGAAATAAAAAGAACTGCCCAATTGCTGCAATGCAATTTTCTTTTTAAAATTCTACAGTATAGCATTCTATTAATGTTGACAAATCTCAGCTAACTTATCAACTATATTGCTGTCTTTTCTGGGTTTCAGAAATGTGGCACAACGCCTCTGTGGTCCAAGGGTCCATCCTGTATCCCCTTTGTTGATGGCACTGCAAACAGAGGCCAGATTCCTATAGAGGAGTTAGCCACTTGGGTATGATTATCGCTTGGGGGAAATGTCTGGTACAGCTTTACCCTTTGGAACACACTCTTATTTTGACCGTATTTCTGAAGCACTCAGATCTACAAAAATCATTAGTCCTTCTGAGAAGCTAACCTTCTTGGAAACTAAGCTTTATCAAGTGTTTCTTTTTTTTTCTCCTACCAGAGCCCATACACTCACAGAGGAAGGCAGCATACATATTCAGTTCTTGTTGAGTGAAAAGACCTTCACAGAATTTTCAGAAATACCATTTATCTGAAGAATTAGGGCTATTGGAAACAATCTGCAGTGAGTATCAGATAATCTCATAAACTGTGAGCTGTAGTTTTTGAATTGTATTGGTTCCTGGGACTCCCTTCGTGAGTCAAAGATTTTTGTCTTCCCGTCTATTGTATCACAAAATGACAATTCTGACACCATAACTCAAGACAACAGAGCACCGTTCACATCAAGCAAAATCAGTACTGAAAAAGCGTGTTGAAACACAGATTTCAGGAATGAAGATGAAGAGCCTGCCTTTTTCTCAACCTTCCAAAGGCGATGCTGTTTGTCTGAGGAACATACAAACCAGGACTGTGTTACAGTCCAGTGTATAGAGCACGTGTGTCCTCAAACCAAAAGCACAAGCATCATACTCCATACAAAAGGCAATAGAGACGATGTAGCCAGGACTCTGGAGCATTACATTTTCAGCATATGCCATAGATTTGTGCACACATTAAGAATGTCTATTTAAAACTGGCACTCTCTTAGAGTGTCTGTTTCCATGAACCACATGCCACTTTCCCAAATGGTCTAATTAGATCCATTTTGCAAGGATGTTGCAGAGAAATAAGCGTCCATCTTTTTCTTTATTATCAACATAGCAAGGTCCCAAAGAGAAAGGGAAAAGACAGCAAAGCATGGGCACCGAGCATTGTCATCGGTAAATATTAATTAAAATATCTCACCCATCCAACCCAATCCTGGTCCTGGTCCCTGTAAGGATTTTTGAAAGGTTGTGGTAGGTTCAGGAGAAAAGGGTCCCCTGGTTTATGTTCCAAACAAAGCTGTAATGTAAAGGAAAGAAGCAAGCTTAGGTAGGAGGCAAGAGGCTGTCTTCAATGGAATGTAGTCCCTGCGCTCTGTGCTTGACACACGTTTTCTGCATTAATACTGCTAAGGGAAAGTAGAGACATTAACTATTGTATGCAGCCTGGTTGGCACAGTGGGGCTGTTTTCAAGGGTTCCAAACAGCAGGTAATAAGCCTGGGGTGATCCCATCAGGAGCAGCTGTTCTGTTTCCTCTGAGGACTCAGGATTATCCCTTCATTGCTCTTAATTACTCAACAGTGCTAACTCAATCAATGAAATTAACAGCATTCAAATTACAGAGAAGCCATTGAGATGAAAATAATACACTTACAACTTCTTGTATGCAGCTCTAATAGAGCTCTACAAAACCTAATTTGTTCTTTGTTTCTTACCTAACCCCTGAGGTGGTTAGTGTCTCCACCCTGCAGGAGGCATACTGGGAATTACAAAGTCTGAGGCACCATTCTTGCCTGTCTCTTTGCTACCCATACAACAGTGATGGTATGATGTTCAACTCTCTGCTCCATTACTATGCCCTTATGGCTTTTTCTTAAGAATATATTTCCTTTGATATTATAATTCTAGGGAGGTGGGAATCCTTGCTTTTGTGACAAAAAAAATTTACTTGGAAAAGTGGATTTTTATTTCAATTCTTGGAGTGTTAATAAGAGTACCTTTATATTAAATTCTTGACTTACAAAGTTGTTATTTTTTTATTTTTTTCCTTCTTATCAGCAAAATGGTCCTAAAACGTTTGTTAGGTATATTATTGAACTTGTAGAGAAGGATGTAGCATTGATTAGGTGTTTATTGTTTAACTATTATGTTTTCTAGGTCATGTTAGTCATTCATTCTGTGGAGATGATAAGTTCTCTTATCTCCAAAGGAATTCTTCACATGAATTTGCAAACTGTGCTATATCCAATTCATTTATCCATTTAAGCATGCATTTGTTTCATGGATATTTTCTGTATATTTGATATGGGAAGACATAGACAGAAATGAATAAGTGCTCAATACTTACCTGAGGATTGCGACTAAATCATAATGTAAAATATCCTTTTTCATAAACCGTTGTGTGTAAGCCATATTTAATTTCTACCTTCTAAATTTTTAGTGGCATCACATCAACACTTCCTAGATTAGAAGAAACAAAAAGATAAACTATAAATGTGGGATTTGAAAGCATTTAAAGTTTGGCATAATTTTGGTGAGTTTGTAAAACATGTAGGGTTCTAGGGTAGACATGGAACAAGCTGAAGATTCACTTCCACGTTGTAGTCTTTTCCCATTTATGGTGTTCCCATTAATCCCATTAGAATGTGATTTGAGAATGTTAATCATGATGGAAGAAAAAAGTACAGAGGAAGCAATAAATGCAGTTGCTTATTATTGATATGATGATTCAAAGTTCACGAAATTGAAATAGTGCTGAGATCTTTTCAGGGGTGCAGGAGAAATACTAGCAGAGTATGAGGTGATGGTAGGTCTTATACAGGAAGTTGAAGATGGACAATACATGTCCTCAGAGCTCAAAATCTGTGTTAGAATATTTACCTGTAGGCAAGGCGAGCCCGTTGGGAGTCATCTGTTAAGATATGCGAGAGATGATTGAACATTACCGAGGAGCTGCTTTTAAGAGTAGAAAGATTTATAAAGGACACAGCAACTAGGATCAAATGTATGAAGGGCTGTCAGAGATTTGAAGTGAAATGGTAAAAGTGACCAAAGATAATGGGTTTATTTTATGTCAGTATAAGCAAAACGACTTTCATCAGTTATAACAGTTTTCTAAACAACTAAGCTAACGTGTGGGGTAGTGATTTCTTTGTCCAAAGAGATATTCAAGACATGACCAGGTGTCAGTTTGGGGAGCTATTAAGATTCATGCATTATGATAGAAGATAATAGTTTTAGCTTTGAAAAATATCCCTAAATCTTGTTCTTCATTAAATTAGTGCAATGGTATTTTGTGTTTGTGAGTTCCATTCTATCTCCCTTTGCCTTATTTATTTAGCAGCCTTGTAACACCCTGGTATACTCTCTTCTGTCCCCACAGGCATCTTCTTCTTATCACTATGTAAATTCTATTCAATTAAATTTAGTTCAATGAGCATTGGCTGAGCTCCTACTGTCCTTAAGTGTTGTGAGAAGTATAATAGAAAACAGAAATACGCTGGGGAGATGGCTCAGTCTGGAACGTGCTTGTAAAACAGCAGAATTTCATCCCTAGAAGCCATGTAAAGACTCCAGGCCTGAGATCCCAGTGTTGGATGGGAAAGGCAGGGACAGAGGATCACTGGGAAAACCAGTCAATTTAGTCTTTTTAATGAGCTTCAGGCCATGTGAATCCATTTAAATGTAAAGTGGCCAGTGTTACTAGGAAACAGGGATGATACAAAGGTTGTCTTCCAGCTTCTACAATACCCACATGCATACTTACGTACCGTATGTCACATGAAAATGGCCAAACACGTGTATACACAACACATTAAAAATTAGGAAACACGAAAGTGACTAGCACAGACAGTTGAATTTGAGGACTTTTTAAGAATCTAGAGAAAGGCAGAAACATGCCCCAAACAGCTGTCCCATAAGATAAATGACAACCGTCACAAATGGAAAAGTTCATGGAGACCATATCTATGAAGACCATCTCGGGAGAGGGATCACATCTGAGAAAGGTCTTAAGATGATGAAAAATAGACCTCAACATTCAAAGTCAGAGGAAGATGGGCACCCCTGGCATGGTTAGTGTCTTGAGAAAGACATTGAAGTAGAAAAGCACTGAGTGCATTTGGGACCAGTGATAGCCCACTGCGGGGGTACATATCACCAGCTTGCCAAGACGAGGAAAGCTGGTTTGGGACAGGAAAGGAAGAGCTTCGAAGGTACCATGAAGAAGCTTTTATTTATTTATTTTTCTTGTAAGTCCAGATGTAGTTGCACAATTTATGGGATGTAATATATAATCTGTTTAGTAAGAATTTTCTTACGGAGAAGTTAATGTGCTAGTTTTATTTAGGAAGGACCGATGTGTACAAAGTCGAAAGTGGAAGAATCAACAAGATAGTATAATTGTTCAAAAAAAAAAGCATGATTTCATTGACAGAGGTGTCTGCGACAGAGCTAAAGAAGAACACAATCTAGGTTTCAGATATTGAAAACATGTATATTTGTAGTTATTGGAGAGAAATTCAGAAAATACAAAGGACAAAGAACAAAACTAAAATCACCAAGTATTTCACATTTGACTGTAAAGATCAACATTTTAGTATATGGGTTATCTGAATCATTTTTTTATTTATTATTCTCCTTATAAATTTTGGTACAACTTTGCGAATTGGTTCTCTCTACCTAAAAGATTTGAATTATTTTTCCATGTCTGGCATATACCTTTTTCCTCAACATTATTGGCTGGAAAATATCTTACATAGGCGTGTGTTTTAAGTCAGCTAGCCAGTCCAAAATTTGGGTTCCCGTGTAGTTTCTAATTGTCCTCTGTCACCACAGCTCTCCCACAAACGTCAGGGCACATTCATTCTTTCATTCATTCATCATTCATTCATTCATCTCTTCCTGATTACTTCCTCACATACATTCATGAAAGTGAAATGGGTCAGGGATCGCTGCTGAAGTCTCGATATGTATTCCTTGTTTGGTTTTCAGTATTCAAACTGCATTTTTTGCTGAGTCTGTGGATACCTTGCACGCCGCTGCCACCTTTCCAAACCTGCAGTTCTGCACCCTGGGAGGCTGGTTGATAACTCCTACTCATTGGCAAGCTCTCTCTGTCACCTTTCTGATGAAGGCTGATAGGACAGTTGCAAAGAAAGCAGCCGTCCAAGGTCTGAGAAGCCTTTGCTGGGACCAACTAAGAAAGAAGACAGAAGCTTTCTCACCCAAGGCACATTCATGGGGGCAGGGTATTCAAGACTGGTTCCTGCCCACGCACAGGTTAAGGAAAACTAGATATCTAGTTCCACTCACTTTAGAAGTTGGTTTCCAATCCCATACAGATTAAATAATGGTTTAGACCTGAAACTATGATTTAGACCTTTTGCAAATAGTTAAGGCTTTTGGCATACATTGCCAGAGCTGAATTCAAGAAATCTGGGCTGATGAACACTCCCACCTGTAATGTGTAAATTAGAGTCCTACTCTATTCATCCTAGGTAACACTGGGTATTATTATTCTTTTTAAACCGTTGCCAATTTGGTACTTGATAAATGATATAGCTTTGTTTTAATTTGTACCTCCGGGCTCATTCTTCTGGATTTTGTCTCTATTGTCTTCCAATTCGCTGGCACAACCTTCTTTCTGAGTGGAAATTCTGAGACATCTTCTGTGTTAGAAACACAGTCCTGGGGACAAACCAGTTGGCTTGGTGGATCTTCTACAATTGTTCGGATTTCCCTTTTACATTTTATATGTCAGTAAAAATGCATCCAGGGCACTTCTGTTGCCTTTTGCTGACAGTGTTTCCCTGTTTACCTAGTCTGCTCCAGTCCAGCATGCTCAACTGTAATTTCAAAGCCCTTCGACTATCCAATAGCTGTAAGAGGAATGTGAAGGGACATGTGTCAAGTGAACTGGGCAAATAACAAGCATATAGAGTTGCAATGTGTAGAGCCATATTCATTTCTCTGCTATCTCCATGCCTCTCTCTCCTCACTTTTTGTCCTTTGTCTTCGTGACCCTTCGAAAGCTTGTTTTCCTTTATATCTTCTTGCAATGAAGCAGCAAGTTATTCCCTGACTGAGTTAAGTGTTTCCTCCAATAGTCACTCAAAACCTCTCTCTCAGCGCCCATAGGAAGAAATATTCCACAGCCACCCTAGACTTTTCCATTAAATGCCTCTGTAGTCGGCTTCCTTTCTCTCTGAAAGATGATCAAGTTCTTCTTATAAGCCTGCTTAGAAGATAGTAACAAAAGGCCAACAACTTAAATAACAAATGATAGTTAAGTATATTAAACTAGAGGTCTCAAGTTCAACTTTAAAATCTTCATGGTATGTGTCAATCATCTCGTCTACCTGCCCTACGTTTTTGCTCCACCCATCTAGGCCTTCCTTCATGTCTGTTTTCATAATGTCTGCTTTTCTCCAGAGCATCATATTGGAGGGACCATTGTTACAAACAACTCCGACTGTCTTATCTTCGGTGGTTTTTCTAAATGGGTATAGGTACACAGAGAGTCATTTATTACCTGCATTACCAAAACACTAGCATCCAAAAGGCACAATGGGGTTTTGAAGACCTCATTTCTGCCCAGCATCTTTTAAATACATTTATAAGGTTCAGGGGCAATGAGGAGTGGAAAGTTGTTTTCTGTATGCTCATTCTCATTGAAGACCCAGGCCACTTAGGATTCCTCTCCTGTTGTCATGTCGCCATGGCCAGTTCCTGTGAGTTCATCCTGGCAACAACTTTCTGCCTTCCACATCTGATCCACATTTTCTATCTTTTTCACTGCTTTAACAGCCTCCTCTTATAAGAATGTGCTTAGCACTTACTATGAGTAGGGTTTACTTTTAGGCACTAACTGGTTTAATCTTCAAAATGACCTTATGTGTTCTTATTAGGTCCACTTGGAAGGTGAGAATGCTTAGTTTTACTGTACCAGCTAGCACACATTAGAAAGAGCTCCAGGAGCTTTTATCCCATCAGGGTTATGCTCCTGCCTCTTCTTACACTGCTTCAGGTTTTCCTCCTTGGTCCCATTACTCTTTATTCCCATATTGTTCTGTGTCATTCTGACTTTTCTGCCCAAAGGTCCTTCTGCCATCTGCATATCAACTCGTACTATACTGAATTCTTGATGTTCCAAGGCCTATGGGCTTAACAGTGAAGCTGTTGCGGCACAGACTGTTCCCTCATTCTGGCTTAAGGCTGGGAAGGATGAATGCAATCCTAAATGGTATCAATTATGATGAAAAATCAAGCTACAGTCATTAGGTCCTGGCAGTCTGCTGCCTTGATGACAATAGCTAACTATAACTCAGTGTTGATAATTTATAAGCACGGTACTGATCCTTTGGGTATTTTGCCTGCTTTGTCTACTTATTCCTGGAGAAAAGGTATTACTCGATTGTGTACGAATGTAAAGGCCGACTTCCTGTCTCAGAGTCCAAAGTCCTAGGATTATAAGTACATGCTACCAGACCCAGCATAAAACTGAGGAGTGTGTGTGTGAAAGAGAGAGAGAGAGAGAAAGAGAGAGAGAGAGAGAGAGAGAGAGAGAGAGAGAGAGAGATGTGTGCAGGTGCAAGCGTGTTACTGAGGACAGACTCAGGCAGTGCTAAGTAAGTGCTCGGCCATTAGCCAATGACCTGAACCCTAGAGCTGAGCTTTTGTGCCACATCATTTAGTGCTCACAGATTACTGTCCTCATTTTACAATCAAGAAAAGTAGAACAGCAGCCTGGCTGCATATGGCCTGCCTCGTGCAGCAAACAGCTCGCACATTCAATACTTGAATCCCTAACATCTCACATCCAGAACGTCCCTTCTTAACTACCATGCAGTGCTTTGTCTTTCTAACACCAAAGCTGCTATCAGAAAATAGCCAGGGCTCAATGGCAAAAAGTAATTACTCTACTACCCATCCCTAAACCAAGCAAATTTTAGCATCCCTATCATCTAATACACGACCATGCACACATCCAACTTTACATATTTATAATAAGTAACATTATTAAGTAGAATTAAATTTGTCTACATCCCTCCATTAACATCCCACAAGCATGCCATTTCCCTGATCATAAATTGGAAAGCCTGAATAAAACAGATAATTTTCTATCAACATCTTGGTTAACAAAACTGACCCAACAGAAGTGGACATTTTCAGTATTCTAGTTGTTATAAAGGGGAAAATAAAAGGCAGTATGATAAATAAGGTGAGGTTTTAGTTGAGTGTTTCTAACGCATAAACAATAGGAAATTCCAAGGTCATTCAAGCCAGATGCAGATAAAATTATGGAAAAGTTTCAAATCTATTTCTACTAGGTTAATTTTAATAGGTGAAAAAGAAGATACAGGGAAGGCAAGGTTGTCCAATGCCATATCAAGTGGAATATTAGAATAGCAACCATGCGCAGTGACAAGAAGAGTAACACTCTATGACCACAGAAGATCTATCCCAAGAACATCAATATAGTCAGTTTTAGAAAAATATATCTGAATGGTATAATATGTTAAGGAAATAAAAAATGAAGCATTTCAAATGTTGACATTTTAAATAAGAAATTGGCCACTCTTTTTTTTTTAAATAAAATGCTAAATAAAATTCAAGGGCATGGAGCATGAAGGGCCGGCTTGTTGGGGTATCTGTTCCCGCCCGGTACCCCACAACCAGCAAGTCCCAGAGAAAAATCAATCACACAGAGATCTCTATATGTTATAAAGCTGATTGGCCCATTAGATCAGGCTGCTTATTAGCTTTTATAACTTATGTTACCCCATTATCCTTATCTACGTTAGCCACACGGCTCAGTACCTTTCTCAGCTGGGCAAGTTTCATCCTGCCTCTTCGGTGGTCTGCTCAGGAATGGCTGAGGGAGCTTCCTGCTTCCCAGAATATTCCCAGTCTCTTTGCTCCACTTCTACTTCCTGTCTGGCTTTCCCACCTATACTGCCTGCCTGGCCAATCAGTGTTTTATTAAAATATGATTGACAGAATACAGACAATTCTCCTGCATCTTTTTCCTCTTTTTTTTTTTAAACAAAGGAAAATACCCATAGTCCATTCATTGGGAATGTGGGCGTAGTATTTCAGGCTACTTCCTGCTGGTTGGGGGCACTGATAATCTTATGGGGACCTAAAGAAAATTTAGAGTTATAATCAAGTCCTGACTGGAGTATCCTGTGAGTCTTGCCACTTGACTGTGGCTTACCGGGATGAGTTTAACCGGAGTTCATCTTGGAGAGGAGAGCTATCGCAACTGTCTCACTTCCCTTCTTCCCACAATTCTGTTCTGTCTACTCCACCCACCTAAGGGCTAGCCTATCAATAAGGCCAAGGCAGTCTCTTTGTTAACCAATGAAAGTAACAATAGACAGATGACCCTCCTCCATCAAGGGCAGCTGTTCCATGCCAATCTTCTGAAAGTGAAATAAGTAAAAATCTCATAGGCACTCCCCTTTCCCTGTGCCAGGAGTAATGCAAGTCTTTTAATTGTTAATTTAGCAGATTCTTATAGTGGATGACACTGTCATCTAAGCATAATCTAAGCTGCATTTGCAACGGAGGTGTGGAAAAGAAAGGCTCTATAATCCTGATCTGGGTCATAAGCTCTCTAGCTGACATTCAAACTCCACCTTGAAACTATAGTATCTGAACACTCACTCAGCCTTCACTGTCGATCAGTGCAAAGGAGGAACAGAGACCAAGTAGATGCGTGATCAACTGATGCTTGAGTTCAGGCTTGGTAAGGTGTGAGGTAGCGTCATGAGAAATTTGCTCAATTTTACAAGATGGGTACCCCCTGTACCTTTCATTTGTACCACACACATTTTGTTGAATAGTTTTTCACAATTGCTGTGGAACTGATTTTATGAGTTGCAGTTTTGGCAACTTCAGTTTTTCTTGGTTTGAGGATCATTGCAATGAAATTAATCCCAAGGTTAACACACCAGGATGGATGGGGGAGAGAAGATGCATCTCAGCACTAAAAAGTTATAGTAGCCTCCAAAGGAGGACGGATGCTCGAAACTGAAGGAAGGACAGAAAATATGTGGTAAAATCTGGTTCTATAAATCATAGGGCCAACCCCAAACAGAGCAGATCTATGTCCTGAGAGGTCTTGAAGCCCAAAATTATTCCTTAGCATTATCCTCATTTACATAAGTTGAAGCTATTTTTTTGCTTAAGATTACATGTAGGATATAGTAGGAATATATTATATTACATCATATTATTTTGGCAGTGATGGGGACTGAAGTCAGTGACTTGCACATATTAAGTCATCCCTCCACCAATGAACATCTACTGCCTAACTTTTTAAAAATACCCAAACATAGTATTTTACGTTTATGTAAAGCACTCCTCTACCTTGTTTTGTCTTTCTCAAATTTCTCTCTTTAAACTGTATCCCCCATCCAACTGAGGCCTTTCTTCAATTAAGCAGTTTCTACTCTCTTCCATAATTCTAGAAACTTCTTTGCATCAAATTTTTCGTCATTTACACGGAGGGACCCTTTAGCACTGGGAGCAGGGGAAGTCCTAACATAAAGGTTGCCTTTGATTTCCAAACAAAGCAAACAATCCCCATTCCATCCTATTCCATTCTACATAAAGTTGGTAGAACAGCTTTGATTCTTCCTAACCACAATATGTGTTTCTTTCTTGTCACATATTTCATATCTAATTAAAATTCATTTATGTATGCTCAGTTGACAGAAAACTGAATCTTCTGTGCCCAGACCTTGCATTCTAACTTCCATTTTTCGTAAAAAAATCCCATGTTCTGAGCGATGGAATTATCTCAAGAAAAGCATTAATTATGTCAAGGCTCTCATGAGATGTAGCACTGATTGCTACCTAAACATAAAATCTTAAAGAAATGAACCACATTTGTCTCCACCCAACTAATCATGATACAAGTTTCATTTCCTTTTTTTTTCCTTGGGAAAATTGACCCAGTTTCAAAGAAAAGTTCTAAATATATTTTAAGCAATAACTACATTATTGCAGTAAGTGTAGAGCCTTGGGCAAGGTCCTGACATACACAACACAAATCTGCAAGTCGAGGTTCCTTTGTATTTCTTAATAGTGCAATCAGTTCTTCTAAACCACGGTCACGTCTCATATGCTGCACAGTCCCCACGGGCAGTGGAATTAGAGGTAAACTACACAGCCATTTGCTGCTAAGAATTTACAAAGAAACAGAGTATAGTGCATAAGCGCATGCATAATTACTTCCAGCAACAGGGAAAAAAATCATGGAAAAATTCACAACCAATTAGCCGTCTGCATACATGCTAATTGCTATCTACAAGAGGTGTGCCACCAAGAATGGCACGCTTGTCTGTGTGAATGGGGAACTTGTGAATGAGTGAGAGTGTGGGCTCCTAGGTAGAAGAAATCCTTATCTCACAGGTTCAAATTCTCCAGGCTCATGAATATGACACATTAATATTCATTAAGTGGAACACATTATCATTTTAGGAGATTACTATTTTCATTCCATCACATTTTCCAATTAGGAGTCCCACTTTTGCAAATAATCAGCTCTCGATTGCCAAGGGCTTTTCAGCCGCTTTCTGGCAAGGGGTCTGGAGCCAAGTTCGGCATCCATTTAAGAAAGAGGAGAACACTGAAGTGCAATTCTGTTTTCTAATGACAGGTTAATCTCGCTGCCATGAACCTGATCAAAGAGGAGGCAAACACAAAAGTGAAAAGGCTTGACTCCTTTCGGGAAGAGGAGCTCAGACAGGGAGCTGGAGGAGTTCACAGGTCTTCTGGTGGCCTGCAGTTAGGAGAAATAAAGCCACCCTGTGCAAGAGCCAGGAGGAGAGGATGAGAAAGAGAGACCACAGAGGTACAGAAATGAAGGCAAGGTTAGGACTGACAGCCATCCCTAGATGCTGATTCCAGAACACAAAACACAGAGGGAAACAATTAACAAATTAACAAACTTCTCCTAGATTAAAATTTAAGCTCTAAAAAAGCTGTGATTTTTTTGTTAAATTTTATGATCTTGTTAGTGAAAGCGAATATTAGCTGAAATGAATGATTGGGAACCAAAGGCTAGTTTATTTCTAAAACAGTCAAATACATTTGCAATGATCTATTTTGAAATATGACTGCTTATCAATTATTTGGCTCTAATGAAAGAAGAATTTCTAAATAAAGTAACTTAATTTAAAATGAACATTAAAAAATTTATATAAACTACCTTGTAGTTTCTTTAATGGCAAAACTATCTATTGTTTTACTTTGATTATTGGATAGATGGAGAAAATATAAAAAAATACATTTTTCTCAGTTTTCTCATACACACACTGATGAACATTTATTCTCCCAACTGCTTTAAAAACCAAAACTGGGAGATCTTACTAAACAATTAAAATAAGTATTAAAAGGCAGACATCCAAATTGTAAAGGAAAACTCAATATTCCTCTGAAAGAGTAAAGCCAATTAAATACATTCTTTTATAAGTTGCCTTGGCCATGGGGTTTTAACACGACACTAGAAAAGTAATTAATATATATGGACAGTATTGAACGCCAAGTGTATATGTGTTGTTATTAAGAAGTTCAAAGTTGTCTGTGGATATTGCTAAATGGAAAAGCCCTTGTCTACCAGATATGAGTCCCTGTGTTCAATCCCCAGTTCAGAAAAAGTTAATAAATAAAAACCAAGACATTTTATGTCCAGTTTCTTCCCTCTTCTGCTCCTGCTTTAACTCCTCTTCCTCCTCTCTCTGTCTCTCTGTACATCTCTTTCCCTCTCTCTTCTCTTCTCTCCATATTACACACACATTTGTAGATATAATGTATATAATCATAAGAAATACATGAGAATGTGTAAGAATTAACATAGATATTTAGCAAGCTTGAAATATGCCATATACTAAACCTGAATCATTTCAATAATTTTTTTCTTTGCTTTATTTCATTATAATGGAGAATAAAAGGTCTTATGGTAAGACAGACCAACCAAAATGAATATTGCGTCAACTATAGTGGTCAAGAACTATCCCCTGAAACCGCATCTCTTATCAAGGATTAATGTAAGCTTAAAAACAAATACGAATTAGCAATTCACTCTTTCTCAGCTTGACAGCTCACCTGACTGGTGTGACTGCCAAGTAAAAACATACATCTTTACAACTTGGTTGTCCCCAAATTCACATGCATGTAAACATACACAATCACACAAAAACACCCAATTCCATTTCACAGAATGGAAAAGAAAAATATGGAAACAGTTCAAGAAATACATCAATGCGCAAAAACATAAGGGGAAGGAGGAACATGTAGTCTGAGTTGAAAAAAAAAACCAAGAGGAGTCAGGTTTTGCATAGCAAAATGTGCATTCTGGAAAGCCAGGAATTAGGGGAGATTCAAGTCATAGATACCTGAATAACAATGATATCTTGCAATGTTTGTCATAATGGCTCACAGACCTGCCCTACTTGACTCCATTCCTTATCCACTCTGGTCTCTTCCTTGAGAATTTGAAAACCCTGTGGATACAGTTTAAGAACAAAAATGATCCCACGTAATATGCCCAACTTCTGAAGCAACTTTATATCTGGGTTTGTTACTAGAAAATTCCTGACGAAAAATTTAAATATAAGTCTATAGTTTTGTTGAAGTAAGTCCCCCAGGCAAGACCTAGAAAACACCCATGGTTTGGGTCAATGGCATTGCTGGTGGCACCTTTGGTAGCTGTCTGGCTGAACAAAGTCGGAATCTTAAACCAGTGTTAAATCCATCTCAGGGTTCAGAGGAAAACAAGAGGAGTCTAAATTGCAAGTACAGCTGTGCCTAGGATCCTTGTCCTTCTGAACCCCCACTTCCTTCAGGGTCCTCATCATTGTAAATGTTCTCGACCACCTGCCATACTTGTGATGTTGTCTTCTAACACAGGTCAAACCCCCACGGCTCATTCAGATGCCAGGAGAAGTCAACTATCTAGGCAGTGCGACACCATGAATAAACGCCAGCGCTGGTGGGACATCTCCAGCATCTTCTAGGGATTTTTCCTCTCCATTTTTTTTATAAAATCCCTGACATTTGGCCTATTATAGAAGTCAAAATAGCCTCATGTTGCGGGGGGTGACAAATGAACTTGAAAGCTTTCGTCCTTATGTGATTCAAACAAATACAACTTGAGTTTCAGATTTCTCAGACTCCACAAGGCAACTGTCTTGTCAGCTGATCCTGGGGCAAGAATGAACTCACAGGAAGGATCCAAAGACAGGCAGTTCACGTCAGCTGTGTGAGCATAGACTGAGTGGCTTGGCTTGGAATTATTGTGTGGAAAAGTATCCCAAATCATGAGTTTTGGATTATTACTAACTGACCCAAGCAGACACTTGAGGAGCAGATGCCAGGAAATATCTCTACTACTACTATACACCAGGCAAAGGCAGCTTTTATATGCACCACATTTCCTTTTTTTTTTTTTTTTTGAACAGCATTGAGATCCCATAGGCAGATGATATGGTCATCTGAAGCACTAAGTGCCCCCTGAGATTTGTATTCCAAGAAAGACCATACCTTTCCTCCTGATGTTCATGGAGATGCAAATCTGGGTGGCATTCTCCAGAAGGGTCTGGTTTAGAAGGATGCTCTGGGTAGTCAAAATAAGAAGATCACTGGATGGAGTCTTGGCTGTAATTATGCATGGGTTCTAGAGCACATGCTGAGCCCTGTTTACTTCTCCTTCAGGGCCAATCTTGATTTCTATTTTAACTTTTAAACAGACTGAGCCCAAACCTCCAAATTACATTTTTACTCCTGTAGAGTGAAGCATCAAACTGAGCTCCGTCATTAAGGAGCTTGGCACCGGCTATCACCAGGTGGTTCTGTTCATCTGATATGTATGTTCCCAGGACAAGCAGATGAGTGTTGAATTCTTTCCCTTCAGGTCTGGATACATGTGGAAGCCACTGGAAAGTTAAACTGGGCTACCCCAGAACATGGGTCATCACCAAATCATAAAAAAATGGGTGTTCTTTTCCATAATTTCTACTTCTCATTGATCAAATATTCTTCTACTGCATTGTCAAAAGCAGCTTCCTTGTCAGTCATGGTGGCGGGCAAGCCAGTGGGATTTGGGAGATCCCGGAGTCATGTATTGCAACAGGGGCAGGGAGGTTATGGGCCTCTGTAAAATTTTTCTAGGAAAATATTTTTCTATATGATTTAGAAAAGAATACTAAGATCAAAATAAGAAGATAATTCCATCCATGATAATCAAAAGTAAATTTAATTTTATGAGCAAATAAAATAAGTATAAAATATATACTCTGATGATCCTAATATATTTGTAAAATACATAAAAAATTGTTAAGTAAGTACAATGGTATTCTTTCCATGGAACAAAGGCTTAACATTGTTAAGATTTTAATATTTATGAATTGGTCTATGTATTGTACACATTTTTCACTTGGTTTCTATAAAATCTAACCTACAAAGTTTACATAAACCTCAAAGCCTCTAGTTAGTCAAAGAAATCTTGACCAAAAGGAAGAGATGTATAAATTAAAAATACTTTTACTTAGAGTTCTTCAAAGAAATGAAAATCAATGGACTGCAGCGAGCGAGTATTTACAAATAATATCACATATAAAAATAAGGGGTCAGTGCAGAGACTATATGAAGAAGCCTATAAACAGTTATAGAAGAGACAAACAATCCAATTACAAATGTTCAATGGTCTTTAGTGGGTATTTTTCCCCAAAAAAGATATATAGAGATAGATAGATGGTCTTCAAATACTTCAAAGAACTACAGAGTATGGAATTAAATTTGTTTAATAGCCTAAGACTTTCTACTTTCAGAGCGAGATATTTCCGCTCCTGTGTAAGTAGAGACTGCTGGTTCATTTCCTGGTCACCCAGATCCAAATAATCACACAGAAACTGTATTAATTACAACACTGTTAGGCCTATTAGCTCAGGTTTCTTATTAGCTAACTTTTACATCTTAAATTAACCCACTTCTATTAATCTATGTATTACCATAAGGCTGTGGCCTACTGGTAAGTTCTGGCATCTTTCTCCTTCAGCAGCAACATGGCATCTTTTTGACTCTGCCTACTCTCTCTATATATCTCTGTTCAGATTTCCTGCCTGGCTTTACTCTGCTAAGTCATTGGCTGAAACACATTTATTCATTACCCAATGAAAGCAACACATATACAGAAAGACATCCCACATTACTCCTGACAGCACCAATCTACTTCAAAAAGGACACTTGGCATCAAAAAACCTCCATTTACTGTTTTCTTTCTTTATGGCAAAATCTAGGAATTTGCACAAAGAAATTACCCTTGCCTCTATTGCTGAAAGTATAATGTCCAAACTGGACCAACAGAACACAAAAAATTTGACTGCCAAACTTTGCCAAGACAAGGTAGGTCAGTCCTTCAAAATTTCTCACTTTTCAAAGTTTTCTTTCAGATATACTAGGCCTGTAAACCAAAGATGAATTCACTAATGTTGAAGAGGAACTTTGGGTGATTCTCCAGATAGCCAGTCACCAGGTAATATTACACTTTTCCGGGGTTTTTGATGGAGTTAAAGACTAAGTAGGCAAACTTTTAGTTTTACTTAGTTTTGATAAAACGTAAATTAAGCATAAAAATTTAGACTCAAAAAGATAAGATGGATAATAGACTATTTTCTTTAATCTGTCAAATACAAATGGACTGGATATTACACTGAATTCTTGTATAATTCTTCCTTGATAACTGTTCTTCTTATATATAACTTTACTATGTTAAAGTTAAAACTTTTTTTTTTCATTTGACAAAAAAGGGAAATACTGTGTAATAACCCTTTTACACACTGTAAAAAAGTGTTTCTCTCAGTGTTAATAAAATCTGACTGACTGGTAGTTGTGCAGCATTCTGTCTGAGGGCAGACAGAATGCTGGGAAGAATGATGCAGAGTTGTAAACCAGACATGGAAGAAGCAACATAGGAAGTTCAAAGATGAGGTAAACAAGCCTCAGGGCTGCACATGGATGAAGAGAAATGGACTAATTTAAGTTTGAGGAGTGGCTAGAGACAAGACAAAGCTATCGACTAAGCATTTGTAATTAATAATAAGGCTCTGTCTGGTTATTTGGGGAACAGCTGATGGGACAGAGCTGATCCATGATCTCGACAAAAAACTCTGCCAGCAGACAACCACGTTATAATATATAGAACAATAGGTGATAGATATACAGTAAGAGACTAAAGTGGTAGATCTCATTATAAAAGAAAAATATAATAGACAGATACAGTTGGATAGGGAGCTGTAATGAAAGTATCAGGTGGGAAGAGAGAGCTGGTTGTGGGATGTATTATGGAGAGTCAGCTAAAATTAAAGGACATTTGAGGGAGAGTACAAAAAAATAATTCAGTAGAAACTTCTTAAACTATGTAAATATATGGAGTCAATCTAAATGAAATTGCCAAATAATGAGGGAGACAGAATCACAAATGGCCATCTCTTATCACTAAACAAAGCTTTCAATACCAGGTTTGGGCTACATATTATTGAGTTGTTGGCCAAAGGGCCAAACAACAGAGTATTGTTCTCCACAAGCTTACAGCAAACCCTATTGGTGAAGACAATACCTATATAGCTCACTGAAGATAGAAATGTTGAGCTAGTGCTTATATAGAGCCTTCATCCCTGTGTTCCAGGACAGGAAGGTACTCTACAAGCTTCTAAAACAGAAACATAATCACCATTTTAATACCAGCCCACTAAAAATGATTGCTTTAAGTTCTTCACATTGATTAATTGGTGTGTAAGAAATAATAAGGATGGACTGGAGAAATGACTCAGAGGTTAAGAGCACTGGCTGCTCTTCCAGGGGTCCTGAGTTCAATTCCCAGCAACCACATGGTGGCTCATAGCCATCTGTAATGAGATCTGGTGCCCTCTTCTGGCCTGCAGGCATACATGGAGGCAGAATATTGTATACATAATAAATAAATAAATCTTTAAAAAAAAGAAATAATAAGGACCCTGTAATTTAGAGTAAATTACCTTTAGAAGAACAAAGCAGTGACTCACAGGATCTATGTAGATTCAACATAGGGATCATCATGCCAGAAATAATAGGTATTGAAGAACTGAGAAACCAAAAGAGGTCATTTAGGTCTAGTGAGTCACAGAGCTCATGAGGGTAGGAACTTGTGTTACTCTCCACAGTATCCAAAGACCAACAGTTATCCAAAGGAAATAAGTCACACCCACTTTAAATTAGGCCTAACAGTTGAATTATTGCCTTCCTTCCTCATGAGATAAATATATTTCTTTTAACATATGACTTAATTGTTCATACATTATAGAACATAGAGTGATATACAAAACTAATTCTATTCAACCCCAAAAGTGATATTCATTCTCCTGAATGCACAAATGCTATAACTTTAGCTGTTATCACTTTGGTTTTAAAAACAACCAAGATTATTTATCCTGTTGGAGGAAAGAGACCACAAAGGATCCCACAGGTGAGGATGGAGACTCACTGATCCCAGAACGCAGTCTACTCTGCTAACTCTACTGCATAAAGCAGACTACCTATCTACCTAAAGTGCTACCATCCCTTACAACTAATTTAATATCAAATTTGATCAAGAACAGATGGATTTGGGAAAAGACTGTTTACCATCAGTAAATGAACATTAAGAGACATTAAATATCTTAGACAATTTGAGTTTGTAATTGATGTAATATATATATGTATATATCACTCATTGTTTTAAATAATGTTTGTTTATATTGTTGTTTCAATGTATTTGTGTGTATGCTTATGAAAAGAAACAACGGAGAATGAAAGGAAAGGAAGGATTAAAATACTTTGAAAAGGTGGCACAACAGCCCAGGCTTCTATCCTGAAAGTTCTCCACACCAAAGATTCCTTGCAGTGGAGCTGATTCCCAATCTCTGAGCTCATAATCACTTTGCAATGTTACCATAATTGATACATGTAGAGCACTTCAGGGATTTTGAGTTTTCAAGGTATTTTCACATTATATGATCCTTGGGGAAATTCCGTAACAGGTTGAGAGAGAATTATGATCTTTGCTCTTAAATGTGAATCAGTCTTGGAAAGCTCTCACCCTCATTCCCTCCCTCCCACTGCTCTCTGTGTGTATATGTATATATTTGTGTGTCTCCTCTGTGTGTCTCTCTGTCTCTCTCTGTATGTCTGTCTCTTTTTCACTTCGCTCTTTCCTATCAATGTACTTGTATTGGTATGTATGCATGTGCATACACACATCAAACCCATAAATACAGAAGAGGTAGGGCTACTTGAGCAGACTGTGACTCCAGATCTTTTGTCTCACTTCTATACTAGGCAAAGGTGTCTGTGGTTAAGGATCGGTCATTCACTCAGCCTTGAAAAAACATGTATATGAAAGTTGGATGTTTCACGGGTACCACAGAGGAAGAGAAGCAGTTGCTGATCCATATGTATTCAGTAAAGAATTAATAAGTGTTGTGATGGAAAAGAAAGAAAACTAAAAGCTGAAGAAAACCAGAGCAGAGACCTGGAGGAAGGTGCCAATACAATTCATTTGACATCAGTAGAGGCAATAGTATAAAGGAAATGCCTTTCCAAGTATTACTTATGTAGTATAACAGACTACCACACATCAAGTAGGGATTCTTAAGATCTTTTCAGTCTGGCCTATGCAAACATATATATATTCAAAGTGGACCATTATTCTGATTCTGACCAATGTCTAAATCAGAGCAGCAGAATGATCTGTTTCCCACTCAGCACTTCATTCCTCAAACACTGAAGAGTACAGTAAAGATAAGAATTATCCCTGGGAACCAAAGCAATGTCCAGACAGAACTTTTCAGAGAAAAATTAATTGTGCACGAAAGGAGTACTTGTTGTAAGAACAGTGGACATGGGATTCTGGAACACACTAAGTTTGCATTATCACTGCAGCCCCATGCAACATCTGTCACTTTCCAGGGGAAGGCAAGCATGGAGGAGGTGACAGATGATAGGCCTGCTGAAACCCTCCAGTTGGCCAGCATCATTATCTTCGGCCTGCCTCAGCTATCCATCAGCATTGGAAGCAGGCCCCTCAGAGCCTTTGTGACAGCTCATTCAGGCCCACTTCCCTTGTCCATCACACAGACCGTGAAGTCTTTATCTTCTCAAGAGGGGAATATAAAAATGATTTGTGATCCCTATTGAAATATCACAAGATTTCAAGAGATTAGGGAATATGGAGAAAGGAAAAGGATAGTACCCATTTTGATAAACATTCATTATATACTTATCAAGAAGCTACTGGAGTTCAAGGTACCTACCAAAGGTTCATAGTGATGCGTTCCACGAGCTTTCTCTATTTTACCTTATATTCCTTTAGTACCGAACCTTCTTTCTAGGTCAGTAAGCATCAAGGTAGTTGGTCTCTAGAAGAGAGATGGTGAGAACATTTTTAGCTTGCCTGTTGTTGTAGTTGATCAATGAATCACGCCTACCTGGAGTATCAGTTGGAAGAGCATCAGGATGTATTCTGCTCGTTGCAAACTAGGGACTTGATTGATTAGCACCATGTGCATTTGTCTCAGGAGAGAGAGACTTCCGAACTAGTGCTGTGATTAAGAAAAGCAAAGACGCTAGAGGAAAACGTGACATTGCAGATACCCAGGCAGTTAAAGTCCCGGAAGCACAGACACCTATTTCAAGACTCACAACTATGGCCAATTGAGATATGAAAAATCATGAGAACATACCCATGTTTACTTATGTTAAGATTAACTGAGGTTGTGAATATAAATGAAGTGACAGACAGCACCTAGCAGATGGTAAGAGGCTCGCTTTAAAATGGAGTTATTCTTACTCTTCATATAATTTAACATAAAATAATCATTCTTTCTCCTGTGCTTTAACAACAACAATAACAACAAAACTGACGTCGGTTCTACAATAAGGTGACTGCACTGCAACAAAGCTTTATTATTTTGCCTTTTGTCTTTGTTTGTTTGAAGCTTTGTGCAAACTGAAATTGTGACGTCATTGAATATTTGATCCTCTAGATAGACACCAGGACCTAAGCAAATAGTAGGCATCCATACAGGAGAGGAGACAGGAAGAAAGAGAGTGGGGAGGGGTAGAAAAAGGGAAGGAGGAATAGAAAGTACAGCCAAAACATTGGTATAAGTACATGTTCTCCACTTCCTAGAGTGTTCAATTGAAAACATAGCTCAGATGACCAAAGCATTCTTTCCTAAGTTTGCTTTTCTTTGACACTTTCTATCTTTTTTTTTAAATAGAAGACCAATCACAGAGTAAAGCTAAGGCAGAGACATGCTTAAAGTACACTGTCCCTACATGCCATTATTGTCACATTGAACTATAAGCTATTCCTTACTTTTGACCCAATGCCTCTTAATTTTTATCACAAACCCAACTTCCAACTCATAATCTTTTCTATGGAAAATCCATTTATCACACCTTAAAATCTGTTAGTTTTCAATTGAAATACACTATCGTCATAGTCATGGGGAAAAACTAATGACCTAGGCCACCTGAATTTCCTGATATTTGAAGCCCAGCACATTCTGCCCTAAGGCATTGTGTCTTGTGTCTCAAAGTTCTATATCTTTTGTATATTTGATGCTGAAAGCAATATTTCTTTCTCCTTAAAACTTTTACTTCTGTATCTACTCTGGTTTTCATTATTTCTAGCCATTCTTGTTCTCTTCTTTACAGTAATCTAGTTCACTGTTTGGTCTTTGACTCCTCTTTTGCTTTCTCCTTTCTTATCACACACCTGGGTTGCTTAAATGTCCACTGAGATGGTCTCTCTAATGCCCTAGCGTGGCAGTGCTTTGAGATCCTCCTCTATCTTCTAGTTCTTTTTCTGTTTCCTACCAGTTTTCAGTCATTTTCTTTACAATTTAGGCATTGTTCCTCCCTCTCCATTTCTTGATAATTACATTCAGATACCCCAATCAGCACACTCTTCTTTTCCATTTGGATTTCTTAATTCTTTATCTCTAAAGCAGCCCACTAGTTTGACAGACAGCATCTGCTTTTGTTTACAAAGAGAAAAAGCCATCCATGAAAAAGAAGGAGGAGAAGGAGGAGGAGGAGGAAGAATAAGAAAAGAAGGAGGGAGAGGAGAAGAGGAAGAAGAAGAGAAATAAATAAATCTAACTGTGTTCTGGACCCTGTAATCTGATTTTCTTGACCCTTACTGAAATTTTTACATAATATATGAAATATATATATATATATATATATATATATATATATATATATATGAAATAGTAGCCTCTCCCATCTAATAGACAAACCACAATTAACTTGTTTTCTTAAACACTTTCCCATTCTCATGTTACAATTTTATTTTTCTTCTGTCTTTTATTCAGTTTATTAAAAGATTTACATAAAGTGTGTTTCAATTTCTAGCATTTCCCACTTCCCGGATGACAAATTATCAATTGTTCCTTGCCCTGACATTTCTACGGCTGCTACCATTACTAAGATCACTTGCAGCCAGTGTGATGGTCTAGACGAATGCCAGAAGCCACACATGTGGCTTTTTTCCCAACAACGATGAACATGTTCACAGATACTACACCAAGAAAAGATCCTTGTCCCTTGTCTGCAATGGTACTAGATTTTATTGGATTTCTGTCCACTGTTCTTGACCTTCAAAGCACATCTGGAACCCTCAGCTCTTTGCACACAGAGGTGTAAGAATGCTCACTCACATGGCAGCCACACAGAGTATAAGACCTCCTTTCCTTTAAAAGTATCTGTAGATAATCAAACCATGTGACGATTAAGGAAAACATCTGTGGGTATTAAATTATAATTTAATTATAATCAGAAGTCATTCTTGCAGAATTTGTAAATAAAAGCATGCTAGAAGGTTTGTATTAGACATAAAACTAAGGTAAGAGGCAATTTGACTTGGCGAGGAAGGAGAGTTGCCATTTGCCGAGACCATACAAAGTTAACAAATAGGGAAAGGCTGAAGCTATGTAGGAAGAAGGCAGGCATCAGATAGTTAAGGGTTCAAAATAGCATAAAATCTTTGAACTGTATTTTATTAAAGCACTACCAATTGAAATCCTACACAAATCATAATTATACAGAAGGCATATTTGATATACACAGTTTTAATACTACTTAATGATGAAAAATACAAATATTCACAACTATGGGACTGATTGACTCACAATGAAATAGTGTGTTACAATTAAAAAGGTAAGAATGCAGTAATGGTGTTGTATGATGTAATCACAGAACTTGGAATGCAGAGAGGCAGGGAGTATGTGTGTTTGAGGTTGGTATGAGATTTATAATGAATTCAGAGTGAACTAGGACTATACAATGAGACCCAAGAAAGTAAAAAATGGAAGGAAGGAAGGAAGGAAGGAAGGAAGGAAGGAAGGAAGGAAGGAAGGAAAAGAGAAAGGAAAGACAAGGGAAGGGGAGTAGAAGGGGAAGAGAAACAGAAAGAAGGGAAGGGAAGGGGAAGGGAAGGGAGGCCAAAAGGAGGTGAAAACTATACATGATAATAGCTCATGCCAGTTATCCCAACAAAGAAAAAAGGATATTATAAATTTTTGGACATCTTAAGCTATGTACTGATATCCTGTGTCTAAAAAAAAGAAAAGAAAACAATGCTGAGAATGTGCATACGTATGCTACTCACTGGAAAAATGGCATAGAGGCAGGGTCTGCATTGCTGTGTCGGTGATGTGGTTCTTTGGGTTTCAAGAGTTGAAGGGAGACTCTGTTTTTGCTGTGCATTGGGTACTTTTGCACTGAAGAATTTGTTCATCTATTAGTAAATAAGTTAAAGATAACACAATAGAGAAATGAATTACCATCCAAATGCAACAACAAACCTGAACTGATTTCTGGGCTGCAGGCATATTGTCAGCGAGACTACCAGTTGAAGCTACGTGGGAGAGTTCAGCAACTTGGTTGTGACTGAAGTCAAAATTAGCATCTCCTTTTCACTCATCTGGTTATGTCTCAATTAATATGTTTGGAGACTTCCTCCCTGGTCTTCTATGTGCTCCCTGGCAACGTCAAACCCTGTAATCCTTCTCTATTCCTTTTATAGACTTCTCAGTTGTCACTGGCATGCTTGCTTGCTAACCATTGTGTCTTTCCTGCCTGAAAAAGATGAGTTTCAAGGAATATTTGTAACTTAATAGAGACAGTCTTTCCCAACAATTTCCTCCTAAGGTGCCTACCTTATTATTAGCGGAACTAAAATACCACTTAGAGGCACACTTTCCCGGCTCTGCCACCTGTTGTAGAAAGTAATAGAGTATTTCCTATCATTCATTTTCAAATCGCTTCTTTTGATTTCATGATCTGCTTCTTAGTTCTAGTCCTCTGAGATTTTTAAGAACCAGCTATAATTACTCTTCCCGTAATGTCAATTATTTTCATGGATTTTAACGTGAAAGGTTAATATTGAAAATGATATGATTTAAAATATAGGGGATACATATATATTTAGTATAGCTAAGAAGGAATTGCTTCCATAGTTTAAGTCATAAAATAATTAGCTAAGTTATTGTTTATATACATGCATACACACACATACAGAGCGAGAGGTGAACAAGCAATACACAGACAGATGAACTAGTACTTGAGAGAGGGGAAGCTGGACTTATAGAGGACCTTGTCACAACTGAAATGAGGTTAAAAAAACAAAAGCATACCCATCACACACACACACACACACACACACACAGTGGGTTAGATCTTAAGACATAACACAATTTAATATCTTTCAATGGTTTTGTGCATGTGTTAAAAGATTTACTTGCAAAAGAATTAGGGAGTGGAAAATTTCAGTCTTTGAGTTTCAAGTTTCTAGTTTGTTCATCAGATATAAACTTGTAGCAAACACATCAACTTAAAAATTATCCTGGAGTTGAAAACTCACAGTTTTCTTTATTTTCCCATAAGTTCCCACCCATGAAGTGGGAGAGCGCCTCAGAAAGCCAGTAAATCTAGGACTGAGCTCATTTTCAAAAATGCCGCGGCCTTGAAGTAAAGCAAGTACCATGAGATAAAGCCAGCAGAGTGTGCTCCGATGAGGAGGAAAGAGTCTCTTGAAAGGGGCTGTTAAACAGGGTCTCTTGGGAGCATCTCATTATCGAAACGATGAAATTTATTTTATAAAAAAATGAAGGATAAATATAGAATCCAAAGCAGAGTATATCTTTAATATCCAAACTTTCTACATAAGAAAAATACAGATACCTTGAAAGCAAAACTGAAATTGTCTAGGGAACAAAGGAGAGAACGGAGAAAGGTGAAGCAGGAAGTAGTCCCTGGCCTTCTCTGCAATCAGATGGGTGACTTCCCTAATTGTCTTCATAGAACCTCCACAGTAACTGTAGAAGTACTGGACCCAGGTCTGGGAGTCCAATTGAAGAGAGGGAGGAGGGGCTATAAGAGCAATAGGAATCAAGATCATGAGAGGGAGGAGAGAAGGGAAGGGGAGTTGTGGTTGGTATGTAAAATAGATTTTAAATTTTTAATAATAAAAAACAAAAAAGAAAAGAAAAATGAGGTCATCACAAAAATACAATTCAAAGTGCATGTATATGTACTTATTATAATTACTATGATCTTGTTGATAAATAATCTGAAGACGCCATTGCTCCAGGTCCTTCCTCTAGGAGTGTTGGCCTGTTTCCCGTTTGATGTTTAGAAAAATATTTAGGATTTATATATATTTTCAAAAAATATTAAATTTGGCTTTGAGAAGGATGATTTGTATAATTCTAATGTTTTGACTCTCTCAGTTGATGTTCTGAGAACATCCTAAGCTGATCACAGCATTTCTGCCCCAACACTCTGTCATTTTGAATTACACTCACTAGTTCGGAGTCGCAGAGACGTGCAAAGTCAGGCTGAATCTGCAGAAACTTGTTAAGACTGGAATGAAAAGAACAGAGGGGAGTCCCTACCTGGCGGTGGCCACCAATCATGCTTGCTTGCTTTATCTATCTATCTATCTATCTATCTATCTATCTATCTATCTATCTATCTATCTATCTATCTATCTATGCATGAGAACACATGTATGGGCGTTTGTAGTTGTCAGAGGATACCGGCAGGGAATCAGCTCTATGCTTCTACTCTGTGGTAATTAGCACTAAAGTCAGGCTGTCTGACTGGATGGCAGCTGCTTTATCCCCTGGTCTAGGTGCTGATCAACCGGAAAACATCTTCAGGGCTCAACTTGGAAAGCCTTCTCTTTCGGTTTCTTTCTCAGAGTCCAGCCACTATCTCGCCATATCTCAGTCAGTCACATCCATTTTATTGCGTCTGCTCTAAACTGTATCTCTGCCCCTTCCTGAACTACACTGTACTGTGGAATGTAGATAGTAAGAAGATTTAAGACAAGGCTGCTTAGGTGACAATCGGAGGCCATCTCTACGTGCTCTAAGAACCTGTCATCTTTAAGTGCAAGATATCAGAGAAACTTCCAGAAAATTACCAGAGTACTGAAGTAAGAACAATCTATGTGTTTTGGTTTGTTTTTATTTGTATGTGAGTGAGTGTGTGTGTGTGTGTGTGTGTGTGTGTATGTGTGTGTGTGCATGTGTGTGTGTTTTAATGAGATAGATGAGAAAAGTACTCAACATACAACCCCAAAGGAAGACTTTATGTTGGTTATCCTGGCACATGACTCTCCCTGACCAAACAGCAAGAACCCTGGCCTAAAGCAAGTCATCGGCTCGTCTCTTGAAGAAGAACGATGGTTCTTGCCTTTCACAGCTGTTTGCGAGAGTTGGATGTAATACTATATTTCTGAATGAGTACTGGTTTTAGTAAAAGACAGCTGTGTTAAAAATAATAATTTTGCATGCAAATGGATGGAAATAGAAAACGCTTTATTGAGTGAGATCCTTTGTCTGGAGAAGGACGGCTATGCAGTCGGAGGCCCACATTGGAGCAACGGATTGAGCCCCCCGAGGTCCGGAGGGGGAGCGGAAGGAGGAGGAACATGAAAGACGAAATCAGTACTGCGAGGGATGCTATCACCCACTGATACAAGGGAACGGATCTGATGAGAATTTACCAGGGCCAGTCGGACTGGGACTGAACGAGGACGTGATCTAGCCAGATTCTCGGAATTTGGCCGGATTCTCTGACTGTGGCTGGCCCGGGGTCTTTCTGAAAAGCCATTGACTATGACACTGGGACCTGTTTCCTCTGCATATGCTGGATTTTGGGGATCCAGTCTGTTTGGACGCTTGCCTTCCTGGACTTGGAGGGAGGGGGAGGGAGCTGGAGCTTCCCACAGGGCAGGAAACCCTGACTGCCCTGGGGGACGGAGGGGAAGGAGGGGGGGAGTGGGGGGAGTGGGAGGGTGTTGGGAGGGGGGGCGGAAATGGAAACTTTTATAATTTAATAAAATTTACTAAAAAAAAAAAAAAAAAAAAAAACAAAAAAACAAAAAAAAAATAATATTTGTAAAAATATAAAAATATATAGGATTTTATACGGATGGTTAAATGTTTCATGACACCGATGATTTTTTGTATTACCTCACAGGTTCTCACGGGGTCAAAATTCCAGACAGTTTTTGTAGGTCCTCTGCAAGTCTGCTGGCAAGGTATTAGCCAGGTTGTGGTCTCCTTTCACAGGCTGAACCAATAAAGGCTTCACACCCAAGTTCTCATTATTGCTGATGGGAGCTGGTTTCTTGCTGTCTGCCATTAGGAAAGCTTCCCATGGCCCCTTACCACATAGATTTTTGTGTAGCAGCAACATACTTCATGAAAGCCCCAAAAGGAGAGTCAACAGAAATACTCATCTAGGAAGAGAAAAGTTAGAGGTGACAACCCAACACTGTGATATCCTTGGCTGTTTAAAGATAAGTCAAAAGTACATGCACACTGCAGGGGGAAGATTCTATAGGGGAAATAACCTCTACGGTGAGAAGTTAGAGTCACCCTAAAAGGCTATCTGTCCTGGATAGGATAAAATCACAGGGCTGTCTCCAATTCATAGTCCCCTTTTGTGCATGTTCCTCTCCCTTTCCCCTTGCTGTTATTACACTCATGTGGGCCATTTAACAATCTCATTTGTATAATGTCATATTTATCTCCAATCAAATACCAGTAAGTAAACGGGTTAGATACGTGATATACATGCACATGAATAAATACATATGTATTTGAGAACACACATTAAAAAATATATGTTGTAAATATATTATGTGTGCCTTTGAGCATTCTGATTTTTTTACACAGTAAAGCATCAGGGAAATTGCTCTAAGTCAGGTGATATAGTAAAGAATTACATAATTTTCTGTATTAGTGACAATAGCCAATCATCGCTGTACTAATCAGAATCCATTTAGCTACCAGGTTTATGTTTTAAAAACAAACAATGCAATAATTATCGCTGCCAGTGTATTCTTACCTACTGAAGCATTTGTTTCTCTGGGAAAGGTTTTCTCAGTGGGATGTCTGGGTTAAGAGATGTTTTTAGCTTAATAGATATTGCCAGATTGCTTTCCAAAGAAGGCTATAATAACGTACATTTCCACCAGCAGTATATTAAAGTCGTCTCTTTTTTTGTAGCCCGTCAGCAATAGGTGCTATTGCTCTGCTTGAAGTTTGCCAGTCTGATGGGCATAAAGGGATATCTCATTTCTCTAATTCACATTCACTGATGATTGGTGAGGCTGAGCATCTTAGTGTTCGGTGGCTGTTGGGAAATATCTTTGCACATCACTCCATCATAGACATTGCCAATCTTTCTACTGGGATATTTGAAAGGGTTCTCTATATGAAATGGATGGAACTCATAATATTTATATTAGGCTTTGTTACAGACTCACTATTGATTTATTTGCTTTATGTACAGAATCTTTTCATGTATAGTTTGTTTTGGAGAATAATTCTTGCATTTATTTGTATGTGAATGTGTGTGTGTGTGTGTGTGTGTGTGTGTGTGTGTGTGTGTGCATGAGCACGTGTCGTGGGGGCAATGTGGGGAAAGATATGTCATAACACACGTGTGCAAGTCAGAGGGCAAGTTGTGGTAACTAGTTCTCTTCTTCTGCTATGAAGGTCTTGATGATCAAATCCAGGCAAGCGCCTTTACATGCTGATCACCTCACCAGACCACAGAAGTTTGGAAAATTTGTTCACAGAAGCACATTGTTTTGCTGAATGATGACCTTAAATAGGAAATGGAGCATCCTAAATATGTATGTTTTGTTCTCTGATTTTATTACTTTTTTACTAATCTATGAGCCCTCTAGCATTGCTAGGTCTTTTACATAAGCCAATCCCCTTTCACTTCTTTTGTATGTCTTTCTTGGTATATTTTTTATCCATATGAACGCTTAGACTATTCTTGTCCAATTTTATAAATAAAGATTTTGGAGATTATAATGGGCATGTGATATCTGTAAACTACAATACCAGTCTTCCAGGCGAGAGGCGCCCATTAGTGGAATAGTGAAATGGTGTTTACGTTTGAGACATGCTCCACAAAACAGAATCAGTGCCTAGTAATGTAAACCCAATTCATACCTGTAGATGAAGAAATCTTAGTGGGAGCTACCAAATAGCACTGCTTAGCTGAAGTGACATAGGATGAACCACATTTTAAATGCCTGCGTTCATTCTTAGACAAAGGCTGTCTACCACCCCTAGTCAGTGAAACTTCCCTTTGCAGTCCATGAAAATAAATGTAGACACGTGTATCCGAAAATAAAAGACAGTTGAGAGCTCTTACATCACCCCCTTAAAATGAAGGAAGTGTTGTGCGGGTAGGAACCAAAAAAATTGCAATGCTTGGAAAACGGAGCAGAGTCCCAAAATACTGAAGACACAGCAGGATATGACCAGCACAGCCAGAATCTCAGCCTAGTTGCATCTCTTTGTACTGGGCCCTATGGGATTTCCTCACAATCATCTATGTATGATGAAAGGTCTTGCATGGCCTTATCACTTATTGCTGAACTGTGGATGGCTAATAGATTATGGAAAAGGGGAAGGCAGAGCATACAGTCTCAGACCTACTGGTGATCCCACTTGTAGTTCAGACGATCCCAGGATAGTTCCAAACTCATGGTCACACAGATGGCCCTTTAAGCTCTGCAACAAGAGCAACTATGCCATGACTATTGGAAAGAGATCATAAAGGAAGAAGAGTGTTGACAGGTTTGGGAAGAAAGGAAGAAAGTAGCCAGATTAGATTATATACATGCATGGAACTGTTAAAGAACAAAATTTGTGGGTTGTGGGCAAAATAAAATTTGAAAAAAAAAAAAAAAGAAAACATTCCAATGTATTGATTTCAGCACAACTGACATTTGCCTCAAACTTATCAAATAATTCATTTACTTCTCTTTGTTCAGATTTTAATTACTTCCTTAAAGAATTTATTAGAAAAATAATTTATTTATAAAGTATTATATTACTTTATTGTTGCATTTATTCCTAATAATATTGCATCGCTTTTTGCTATTATTAATATAATTTTGATTCTGCTCTAATTTCTGAGGGTGCATTGCTATATCAGAAAAAGGTTTATTAAAGTTCCTATCATATATCAAGCCATATTACCAAGTTTTCTTTATCAAGTGAAAAAGAGCAATTTTTTATAAAACTTAGGGATCTTTGGTTCTCTGGTTACAAATAACCGCACGTAAAATAGAATCATTTACCACTTTTTCTCTTGTTTTTATAGCTTTTTAATTGTATTTCTTATTATATTTCTGCAGATTTCAGAAAAATGTTGGCTGATAATAATATCCTTATTTTTCATTCAAATTAAAGTTTTAGTGATTTGTTATTGAAAATAAAACTTGTTGATGACTGATAAAATTTAATTACTATTTTGTCTTTATTTTGCTTGATCAGGACTAGCTAATGATTTATACCATTTGATATCCTGGAGGAAATGCTGCTGTGTGGAATATGCCCATTGTATTCATGAAATTTAAAAATTCGTTTATTTAGGTTTGCATAATTCTCACAAAATAGCATTGTTGTTTCTTTGTCTGACATTCATTTATCTTTAAAAAGCACTTTATTAAAATGGAATTTACATATTCGCCCAATCAATAAACATTTCAAAAAATTTAGCAAGTGTGCATTTACACAACCATCACCGAGGGTTTTCTGTGCTTCCAATGATTCTTACCTGACTCTTGGCTATGGGCAACTACAACTCCCTTCTCTGTCTATAGATTTGCTTCCTGTTTACACTGAACATTAATAAACCACACATTATATGGCTTCTGTGATTTCTTCATTTGCGTAATGTTTTTGAGATCATATACTTGGTAGCAGGCATAATTAATTCTGTGTTTTATGGGGCTCATTTCCTTTTAAAATACTCCTATCTGAAATTAAAGTTAAAAAATGCTTGAAATGATTTGCAAAAATATTTAATCTTTGGTTGGTATTAAAGACTTAATAATGTTGAAATAATCTTTTCTTAAAACAATAATACTATATTTAGCTTTGAGCCCATTGGTAACATTACCATGCCATATATAAAATTATTTTTCTATTGTTTCTATAGCAATTGATCAATTTAAGTTTATACTTCTTTCTGCATCGATTTCCATGATATACACCTGCTAGACAATACTCCATCTCTTTTCTAGGATTTCTGGTGTTGAACTTGTATTCTCTTGTTTCATATAAAGTGTTTACTTCATTTGCCAAAACCTGAAAATATGAAACTCCTTTTTATAGTGCACTGAAATTTTTGTATACTGTTCAAATTTTTCCATTTTCTTCTATTGAATGCTGTGCTATTCATGTCGGCACTACTCAACATTGCATTCTTCATAAGTGAAGAAATGCAATGTTTCTCTCTCTCATAAAGCATGAAGTACATTTTCACCATCTGTGTCCACAGTACTCTGCAGCACTTTTTTTTTTGGGGGGGGGGCTTATATGTTATTGAATAACTTTGATCCACCGTCTGGCCATCTCTGTCCACATGCTACTGAGCTGATGACAACCACTTGTCTACATTCAACTTCTACAAAATCAGCATTTTAGGTTCCACATGTGAAGGACATCACGGAAGTTTTGCATTTGTTTTCTTCGAATGTATTTCTAGCTTGTGTTTTGTTTTGATGCTTAATGCTTTGCTGATGCTGCTTTTCTAGAATCATGAGATGAATAGCATCAACTACTTTAGTTTACATTATCTTTATGAATTCATCAAAATGTAAATTATGCATTGTGTCAAATTTTATGGGTCTCGTTAATCTTTTTATTGATTTTGGGTAATTTGTATTAAGAAGTTTTATTCACTGTTGAATTAAGGATTATTTATTAGCTCACTTCCTGTGTGAGATTACACTATTAATCTTTTAAATATTACATTTAATTTATGGAATATAAACTATCAAATATTCTTTATAATCAAGTTCAGAATAATTTGTGCAGATGTTATATGTGTTTATAAAGCATCTATTTCTTTTAGTCATAAATAAATCTGCCTTCTATTTTTTTTTAATCACTGGATTCCTGCATGTCCTTACTTATTGATCTACCTGGTAGATCTACCTAACTTCAGAATAAATGTAATGGAATATGTTTTATTGGACTCTTTATAAGTTCTTCTTGATTGTGTGATATGTTTTTATTTTTATATTTATCTGTTGCTTGCATACAGGTCTGGTATAGCAATAACTTCTGCATTCTTGTCACCCCTCATCATTATATTCCGTTCCTGTGTTTGTTGATTTTGATTTTAAATTTCATCTTGGTTAAATTAGTATTGTCATTTCTCTCAAGTTTTCTTGCAACTTATTCATCTACTGCATATTTCGTTTCTCAGATTATAAAACAACTCAAATGTATCTTTAAAAGTAAACATCACAGAAAGAATTTAGCGCCAAATATGTGTCTTAACTTAAGTCCTTCTTTATTTATAATTAAAGCTTTCAGTGCTTTCGTTTTTTCTGCTTTTCAGTTGGACAAAGTTGACACTCATTCCTTTTCCTGACTTTTTATAGGAAATACTATGATATTTTCCATTCTTCAGGTGACAACTTTCCTTTTCTGCAGCATCGCAGTCAGTCTCCTATATGGTTATTTTATAATATGCTTCTATGAGTTCACCCTAAACTCCATTAACTACACGTTTCTCACAATTTTTAAATGAATGCTTCCCTTTTTCTCTTCCTCATTTCTTTTCTCATCACCTTCAAACCATTCCATGTTAGCATGAGATCACTCCTGTTTTCCCCTTCTATGAGCTATAACTCCACGGAGCTAAGTAACTGTGGCTGGATGCGAGTTACTCTAACTTTCCTTGCATATGCTCCCTCTACCTTAGTATGTCACGCTGCTGCCATATTTGGCACTAGCAGGGAAGCTATCGTTATCCACTTATCTTCCCATCATCCACGTGTAGAACCAAGATGAATTGCTCTCTATTTGTTCCTTTCCTCCTCTATTCCTCCCTCCTTGAAGTCTCCATCTGCAGGAGACGGCAGTTGGCATTGGTCATATAGTACTTTTGTTCGGATGGAATGCAGCCATTTGAATGATAAGAAAACACGTTTCTGTCGGTTAGGTCACTGGTTTGTGGTCTTAGGTAGCAGCGGTTTCTCGTTCTTCATACCTGAAACTTTGTAAGATTGTCTGTCCCTGCAGAATTGAGTTCTCCAGAATATCAAAAGAGTGGGTCTAAATGTGTGCTTTTTTTGTCCAATCTGACTACTATTAGTGTCATTTATGTTTATAGATAAATTCAATAACCCTATACTTCATCAAATACTTTTTAATAAGTTCTTTAATTTTTGAAACTATAATTACATCATTAATTACATCATTTCTCCCTTCCCTTTGCTCCCTCCAAACCCTCCTATATACTGCTTCTTAGTATCTTTCAAATCTATGGCCTTTTTTATTAAGTGTGTGTGTGTGTGTGTGTGTGTGTGTGTAACCCTAAACATATAAGCACAACCTTCTAAGTCTGTATAGTGTTATTGGTATGTTCTTGTTTTCAGGGTTAACCAAACAGTGTGTTCTCCCCTGGGGAATACTATTTCTCCTGCTCTCAATCAGGTAAATATTCTTACTGTCACTTGCTACATCTCTTCAATATGTTTTTTTCTGTTTACCTCCAGAAATTATAAATTGAAGTTTCTGGCAACAGAGATTTCTTCTCTAGTCTTTATCCATTGTCTCAAGTTTTCTGTCTTTGTCACCAAGGTGTTCCTTCCCACAAGCATCCCAGTCCGTCCACCTGGGACTCAGCAGCATCATTTGACCCTCTTCTGCAATTGCTTTCCTTTATACACTATGGTCTCCACATTTTTTTTCCTAAATATTATACGAGAATCCTGCCACTTGTTGTACTCAAGAAATTATAACTTTACTGCCTTTATTAGTGTTGATCAGAATTTAACAGCCATTATACTACTCTGACTTTCCCAAACAATGTCTAACATAACTATTAAGGTTGAAAACTTAGTTAACAAAAACAATGATGGCATTGGCTTATCTTGTAATCTAATGAAAAGGCAGACAGCATATAAACCCATAAACAAAGCTCTGAAAATTCATTTTAATATATCGCATTAGGGTAAATAAAAGACCAACAATAGAAAAAGCTGCAGGGCAGGTGGGTGTTCAAGAAATATTTTTGAAAGATTAATCAATACTGAGAGCTTTGATTTTTGTCTATTAATAAAGTAAGGTTATTTATTAACATATTTGTCTTGCTGTTAATCGACTATCTTCCTGACCATGACAAAGAAAATTGCAGAGAGACAAGAAGTGACCTGTGCTAGGCAATGAGCTTAACAGAAAAGACGGTTCAAATCTGCCATAGCTTGCTTCCTTCATTAATAGCTCATATTATCAGATGAGTGGGCTGGTATATGATAGAGTTTAATCCATCTTTTCTTGAAATTTTTTAATATCCTTTGGTTTCAAGAAATACATATTTAAATCGATTCAGCTTTATTCTTTTATCAGCCACTTGATATGTAGGATTTCTGTAATGGTGCCACTCATTTTATAAAATTTAAATGGTGGAAAGTTGAAAGGCTCCTGAATATAACAGTTTACACAATACTGTGATGCGGGGAGAGGATAGGAAAATCTGGTTTATTTGTTATCCGTGTATGGGAGACATGCTTCTGAATATCACAACCCCACAGATGAGCGATAGAATGGACGGTGAAGGTCAATGGGTCTAAAGTAGGGATGATCTTCCCGTCTGCAGTCCATCGTGGCTGCTCCATTGGGAAGAACGAGCTTCGCATACATCATGGGGCCTCCCGGGAGAGGTGGTGATGGTTTGCTAACCTGGGCTTGAGACTGGAAAGGGCATTGTGGTCTTTATACAAATTTGCCCCACATAAACCATCCTCACAATTTATTTCTCTTTAGCTCAGCTGAAGACGTCATTTAAAGCACTCTGTGGGCAGTAGATCCTGTGGGCCTCATTTGGTTGCGTTTCTCTTTATTGAGGTCACGGTTATAAACATTGCTTTCTTAGGAGAAATAAAAAAAATCACTGTCTCCTCATTCCAGGTTAGCAGAGCTAAAATGGCTTATTTTTCTTAAAACTTGGAGAGCTTTTGTGTTTCAAATTTAAAAGAAAAAAAAAGCAAGCAAGTGGATAGTCACAGTGGAAAAGTTGAAAATTACAAAAAGGACAAAATATAACCATGTGTATACATGCTGGTAGCTCAAAGTAGAGCAGGTTCAAGGGGGAAAAATAATGAGGGGAGGAGTGGAAGGAAGGTAATGGGAAGTGGGCTTGGTCAAAACATATCACCTGCCTGTATGACATGCTCCAACAAAAGTCGAAACCATTCTGTAGACAGAACTAATTTTATATAATGTCAAAAAGCAGCAAAAAGGCTTGCCTTGTGACCTGTTATTTAAACTTTATAAAATAACTTACCTATGATATTGACATTTATTCTAAACGTAATAAGTAGTTTTATGAAAATGGACCTTGCCAATTATAGCTCTTTAGAAATGTTGTTTGACTCTAAGCTTTTTTTCCATTGAAGTCATACTAAAAGAAATGTTTTTATAAAATTAATTTTCTTAGTATTTCTCTACTGTAATTACCAAAAGCACAAAGGGTAGACATCTTTGGAAACCTGTGACACACCTCCATATTACTCTGTTACACTAATGATGCATTTGCTCTGAGTGGAATAGGAATTAGCGGGTATTCTGAGTACTGAAAACTACTTTCGATGTTTTGAAATAGATGAGAAATGTTTGATACTAATTTCTCCTGCCTAATTTAATTCATTTTTGATTTTTCAAACTTTTGTCATTATTTCTATTACTCAGATATTTTTGGTAGCATGTGTATTGTATTAGACTTTTAACTGTCTAAAACGTAGTTGTGGGCATAGTTTTAAATTGTGTCAAATAGTATCCCACAGATATGTAGTTTCTTGGATTTTTCAGACGGCATCAAATTATCTACTATTTGCTCACCAAGACATGTCTGAAAACAGACAACTATTAGTTTCTGGTAGAGACGTTAGGACACAGAGGTGCTCAATATCTTGACTGAGTCACATGCCACTTGGTGAGTGCAGAAGGGATTTTTAAAATTCAACAGTCTGATTCTTGAACCCGCTTTGGTTTTTTAAAGCTTTTTCCGAGAAAATCCTGATTCAGTCTACTAAGTAATTTCCATTTTCTTATGCTCCTACTCCTAAATAGTATTATGTTTAATATTCATTGTACGTGTGCTTGCCAGCACGGGTGTAGGCAGCTTTATGTGTTTGTGTGAGTGTGTGCAAGTTACAGCCCTCAAGCGGAAGTCAGAGGACAATTTTCAGGATTCCACTCTCTCCATTTACCACGTGGATCTTTGGGATTGAACTCGGGTCTTCATACTTGACAGGAAGTACCTGGACTCCTCAAACTCGTGCTTAATGACCACTGTCCAAAGCTAGTGCTCTAAAACCAAGCAACAGAAGTATTTTGGTATCATTCTCAAGGATGGACTTTTAAAATATAGATGCATTTTATTTCTATATTGATGCTCCAATTATCACTTTTGGATAACAGAATTTTCTGAAGATTTTGCTCTGGTGCAAATCCTAAGAGATGCTGGAAATTCCAGGTTTCCATACTGTCTATGATCAAGACTCACTTTTGACATTTCCTAGCGCAGAATAGAATCCTACATATCTTTAAGAAGTCTTGGTCGAGGCTTCTTTCCTAAATCATCATCACCCCTAAATCCATCTAAGAATGTGTCCAATGGCTTTCTGCAGCAGGCAGAGACTATTACAGAAAACCATGACCAATCAAAATATTGACTTCTGAAGCCCAGTCTGAATAGATACATCTACAATACAATTCCCATAACCATGACTCCACAATCATTGCTAAAAAAGGGTCCAAAAGATTGTAAGATCAGGGAGTTAGCTGTGAGATTTTTGTCTCCCAGAAAAGCCAGAAACTATACCCATAAATTTCACTAACACAGCTGCATGAACATCAGCCAAGCAAAGATAAAATCAATAGATAGATAGGAACCCAGAGTGGATGAAGAAAAGCCCACAAAGTCTTAAAGTCTTAACCCCCTGCACATAGAACTATAGGCAAGTAAGAAATACTGAGAATGGGAGCAGTAATCTTCCCCAGTTGGTTGTTAGACACCAAATGGTCAGACCTGAAGACACACATGCCAGTGGCATTGTACAGACTGGGCATGCTATATTCCTGAATAATAACTAGTAACTATTATTGAAAAGAGAGGCTATGAATTTAAAGGAGATCAGGGGTTGGAAGGGGAGGAGAAATGTGGTAACTATAATCTCAAAAAATAATTAAAAGATTCTCCTCAAAAATAAAAATTCCTGGTTGAGGCTGAAAAGATGACTCTGCAGTTAAGAGCACTTGTTACTTTTGCAAAGGACCCTGGTTAGGTTTCCAGCACCCACATGGTGGCTCACACCCATTCGTAACATCATATTCAGGGAATCTGATGCATTTAGTGTACATGCACACATTCAGAAAATAATACACATAAAATAAATAAATCCATTTTTCTATTAAAAACATGAGAATTTTTTTTAAAAAATGAGAATTATTGATTAATTATAAAATTAATTTTTTTCACCATGAATCGCCTATCCCCAGAGGACAGAGAAAATCTTCTGTAAGTTTCGCAGTGGTATTTTTACTAAGTGTGGGGTATGCTCCTCATATTTCCTTAGTCTCTTCTTTAATGATGAAGGTCTTGTACATTAGCATACTTATTTATTTCGTCTATATTCATATCTAACTGACTAGTAATGAATTATAATATATTTGCTTTATGTTTTAGCTCTTTTTATTTTTAGTATATAATCCATTAAGGGACTGCAATAAAATTGCATTGTTTTAAAGCTATTTAGGTTTTTTTTCTTCCTGTTTAATTTTCTTAGCTACTCAATTTAAGGGCTTATCTGCTCATTTTACTTGAAGTAATTAGAAACTTATTTTTTGTAATTTATTTTTTTCTATCTTTGACAGCTTCAGACAAATGCTTGTAATGTATTACGATTATATTCACCTACCTTTACCCTCTCTTAAACTCCTCTCACTCCCTCGAAAGCCTTTTCTTTTTCAGATGAGTTGTCCCCCCAAACTGATGGATTTCCTTCTTTTTTTTTTTGGATTTAGTGAGTTTAGCTGACGTTACACACATGAGCGTGGGGAGGGGAGGTTTATTTGCTAGAGCATGGGAAACTCACTAGTTTGCCATTACACTGAGAAAGAGACCTCCACCACCCCTAGTAATCTTTGTCTTACCACAGCTCCTTAGGAGGGGTTGAGGCCCTGCGGGTACCTTTTCCAGCTGTGGGGGAACGCCAAGGGACCCAAGCTCCTCCAGCTTAGCACGTTTTTGGCTACAAATGCTATGTCCAGATGGCAGTATCTCACAGCACTCCTCCCTGTGTTCCAGTTCCTACATACCTCACAGTCCTTTTTTTCCAGATATTTCTTGGTTACTGGAGAGGGTGATATGAGTGTCTTGTCTATGGCTGAGTTCTCAATTGCCCTTTGTTCTCAGCATATTCGCTAGATATAAGTCTCTGTTTTAACTGTCACCCACATCTCTGTATAAGATGGAGAGCAATACTAACCTATGTGTACAAAAAGAAACATTTAGAAAGAAGACACGTTGTCAACATGTACATCCAACAAACGAGCAGTTAAAGGTTCCTAAAGGTTCCTCACTGCCCAGGGCACCGGACTTTCCCAACAGTAGCATTGTGGTCTGGCTTACAGTAGCAAGTGTGGATTCCCTCACATGGAGGAGGCCTTTAATCCCAGGAGTAGGTTCCTCACTGAACTTTCATGGCACTGCTGTATCAATGCAAGTATTGCCTATCTCAATAAGACTGCTGTTGAGTTGTCTCTCCCAGCAGCCTGTATCCTACCCTTTGGCATCATGAGTGGTATCCAGCAGGAAAGGACCCTCTAGTCAAGAAACTGTATGATTTGTCTATGGTTTGTACACAAAGACTAAGATGTCTCCAGGAATATGATAGGACTATGCAATTCTAGTGGGCAACCAAGAGCAATGGCAATAGCATGTCTGTTTCGGAGGCCTCTCCGACTTCTCTGGCCAACAATTCACTGGGCAGTGTGCTCCTGGCATAGAGTTTATTTATTTATTTATTTATTTATTTATTTATTTATTTATAAAATAAGATGATGAGTTCTGGTGTCAGTGTTAATTACCCATGCAAGGTACCTCTACCCCAAACTCTTTTTATTTGTCATTGTATTTTTAGTTAGCTTACAAATTAGTAGGTTAGGAAAGTTAGGGAGAGGGCTCCCTGGTCAAGCGCTTCCTGCGTAAGCACAACGACCTAAGTTCAATCCCCGGATCTACACAGAAAGCTGGTTTCAGGAATGTGAGCCCTGGAAGGCTAGAGACAAGAGGATCGGTCCCTCAGGTTTTCAAAAGAAAACAAAAGGAGCAGGTTTCTATATTGTTTTTGTTAGTCACCTCCACACCTCACCCTCATCTTTCTGCTACCATGCCCCACTTAAACCTTTTCATGGCTGGCCCCCATCACTTTAGGATCCTGTGTATTTAACTACATCCTTTTCTAAATGCCTACTCCTACCCTCTGGCTTCTTGCTTTCTGGACTATATTGACTGCCGTGCCAACTTAATCACAGAAACCTAAAATTCAAAGTTTGGTCTATGCATCAGAGTGAACAGACAACATTTGTCTTTTGGGGTGTGAATTACCTCACCCAGTAGTTTCCAGTTTCAGCTATTTTCCTGAAAATTTAATAATTTCATTTTTTACAGCTCAATAAGATTTTGTCAGGTGTTTGTATTACATTTTCCCTGTCCATCCATCAGCTGATGAACGTCTTAGTTGGTTCCATTTCGAGGTTATGGTCATTAGGGTAATTTGCACCTCCCTGGCGGATCATGACGTTGAGCACTTTTAAAAGTGTTGCTTACTAAATGATGTTGTTTTCTTTTGACAACTCTATGTCAGTTCTATCTTTCATTTCTTTATTCTATGAGTTACTCATCTGTCAGATGTACGGCTGGCAAATTTTTTCCAAGTTCTGTAGGCTGTCTCTTCACTCGGTTGACAGTTTCCTTTGCTTCAATTCCTTTTTAAAGAATTTTTTAATATAATTTTATTTCAGAACATACCCGTGTATATAATATTGAGTTCAAATCTAAAGAACGTGATATATTGGAAGTCTAATTCCTATCTATCTTATTCTGCCCTTATCTAAAAATACCAAAATAAAGTTTTCCCAAATTTTTAAATAGAGGCTATGGCCATATAGCTATATTTATATTGATAAAGGTATAGCGTCCATATATTATACTCATGCTGGTTAAATATTGGCAAGCTATACAAACATTTCTTTCCATTTTCATTTTCCTTGTTTAATAATACCCATCTTTTCCATATGCCAGCTTTATACAAATAGACTTTTAATTATAGCGCCTTAAAGGTCTTCATTGCGCATACTTGTTTTATTAAATTAATCCCATACTGACAGAAACATGGCTATAAAGAACTATTTCCATTATGAATATGTGAAAGTCATATTTGAGACTATATCTCTTTGTAGTTTGAGAATATATAATTTGACAAACTAATAGAAATAAGCCTTCTTAATCAAAAGTGTGTGCACAAAAGAGTTTTGCTGGATGTTACCAAATTGGTTGTGAGACATAATATTGTCATTGGTAATGTACTATCATATTAGTTCATGTCGTGGCAACCAATAGCTTTTTGATCCTAGACCATCTGAATGGAGAAACGCGGTATATTATGTTGCTGTTTTTACTTTCACTTTCTTACTATGAGTAAGACTAAATATCTTTTTATCTGCCAAAGAATACTGATTTTTTACTTTCTGTAAATCGCTGCGTTTTTGTGTATTCCTCATTGGTCTTTAGAGTGGGTCATCATCCTTATTCTTATTTTTAAATTTATTTTTTGGTATTTTATAAATGTTTAAAGATGTTTTATTATTTAGAAAATTTAATGGTCAGATCCCTACCACTTCCAGCATGATCTATAATCAAACTAATGGTTGTTTTTGTGCTTGCAGAAACCTATGCATCTGTACATTTGTCGGCATATGGCTCTCATTTTATAGTGCAGACTTTATGTTACATGTATGATATAGATATTTTTATTGATTTTATCATCCACTATATTTACATGCATCAAGTTTCCCCCCACATAATTTGAATTTTTAAGTCACTGCTAGGTGAATTATCTCAGCTCTATCTATAAAATAATTGGTTCATGTATTGTGTCTCAATATGTGTAAGGTTTTACTTTCCCATTAAAACTTCTAATTCATTTCAAACATTTAAAAATAAACTATGACAAACAAGACAATCATTCTCATTTGGTTATTCAAATATTCTGTTACCATTCGACCAGACAAAATTTTTTCATGTGGTGTAAACTGCCCAGAATTGTAGGTTAACTTTTGATGTTGTGAGTGTGGCCTATTGTTTATACATTTTTTCACAATGGCATTGCTCACAATTTTTTTTTTAGTAAAAGAAGCATTACTATTTATTCTTTGCTTTTTCAATGGACTTTATAATTTTCTTTTCTCACTCCAGTAAAATAAAATTACAAAGTGTTAAAATTCTTCTGTAATTTTGGCATATTAACTTAAAGTAATGTTCCAGTGATATTAAATAGTTCTTTTCATAACATTAATTGTGTTATATTTTTCTATTTGCTCAGCCACTTTTTGGGAGTTTCATATAAATTTTCTCATTTAGTATTTTGCACATTTTTCTTAATATTTATTTTTTAGTGCCAGTGCCAGATCTCCTCTTTTTATTATTTCCCAGACAAGCTTGTTAAAACGTCTAAAGATTCATGCATTTGTGCACATACGAGTACAAATATTTCAATTTTATTTCTTTTTATGATCGGCAGGCATTGATTCTCCTTTGAATTTCCAGTTAATCATATTATCATCAAGTGAGAATGAATTTATCTCTTCCTTTTTAGCTCTCGAGTTTTAATTGCTTTCTTATCTAATTTCATTGCTAATAATTCCAACACAATGATGGAGAGACCTGGGCAGAGTGTGGGCCTTAATTTTTGCCAAACTTCAGAGAAAAAAACCTTTATGTTTCAGGTTAAAATTATCTAATATTTTAGGATTGTTGCAGCTATAATTAATCCTATTAAGCACATAGAATTAAAATATTTTAGCTAAATACTTAAAAATAAGCTTAGCTAGGTAAATATAAATCTTTAGCAGACAAAGTATAACTATGAATTAATTCCCAGCTAGCCAGGACATAGTCCGGGCTCGCCATAAGGCCTGCCTTGATCTCTTGAGTGCTGAGATTAATGATGTGTGCCACAATGCCCAACTTTCAATACTATATTTCCTAAATTTTCAAGTGAGTATATTTTATCAGCTTATCAAATTCCAAAATCACAATGAAATCATTCACACACACACACACACACACAGAAGGAGAAAGAGAGAAAGAGAGAGAGAGAGAGAGAGAGAGAGAGAGAAATAGGATATTTTCATATAATTAAGTTTTCCTGTTTTGAAATGTGTTTACTCACTCCAAAGGAGTCTTATGAAGTTTTAAAATATAACATAGGGTTACTAGTCTTTTTTAGCTTGCATACATCAAAACCGTAGTCTATGACCACATTGGTATGGAATCTCAGCAATTGTTAGACTCACAGAAAGAAGTGATGGCTATATATATGTGCATCTCTTCTTTGCCTATTAGTAAACATTTACAACATAACCTGTTTTAATGAGATGTTTTTGTTAACCTTTTACATTTTTGCATTTATGTAATCGCATGTATACACATATATTGCTGCTTTTTGAAATACATCATTATGGAAATTCGGTCTACATATGGTAAAAATTGCCTTATGCAGTTTACTGTATTTGCAGATTTGTGTAATTGTGTTAAAAATTTGGAACAGTTTTTCTTCAGACAAAAACTCACACCAGATAGTATCTACTCACTGTTAGCCTCCAATTTCTGGAAACAACTCACCTTCATCTACAGATGTGTGTATTGTGTGCGTGCTATATAAGTGTAGTAATACAATATGCAACCATTGTACTTCCTTCCCTCACTTGGCAAAGTGTTTTCAAGGCTCATCCATGTGATTCCATGCATCAGCACTTCATTGTTTTTATTGACAAGTAACATCACATTGTAAGGATATATTACATAGATGTGTCTGTCCATCAAGCATCAGAAATATGGTCTGTTTCCATTTTTTGCCAATTAATTGCAAATAATGCTGTTATAAATATTCACATGTAATGTTTGGTTATTATTTTCACTATTTAGAAATTATATCTCTATTCCTCTATATCTACATGTATAACTATATATAAAAATCATATATATATATATATCATATGTGTGTATATTTGAGAGGAATTGCTAGATTATATGATCCTTCAATACTAGACATTCTAAGGAGCTGTGAAATGTTTCTCAAAGAGCCACGATCATTTTTGATATATAAGGGTTTGAATTTCTGTCAGTTCTACTCTCTCATTGGGTTAGGAATGACATCTAATTGTCATTTTAGTTTTCAATTCCCTATATGGTAATTATGTTGCAGATATGTTCATTTGACTTCTGAATACCTGTCTAAATTCTTTGGAAAAAGCAAGAGTTTTTTTTTTCTTTCTTAGTCTAGTATTGTAATAATCTTTACTTCATTCTAAATACCAATCTCTCAATATACAGATTATTTGATAATATTTTTTCCTGTGCTGCGGGAGCTCCTTCTGCTCCTTCAGCAAATAGCCTTTAGGATATCAGCCCACTGGGGTGTGGTCTCTTATACTTTAAAAAGCAGTGGGAACTGGGTGCTCTTTCTCTTGCTTTCGTCTCCCATTCCGGCGGCAAGATTCTCAGTTTCCTGTTTATGATGAGAGGACTGTTGTTTGGGATGGTGATCTGTAAGCTTTTCCCCTTAAATAAATAATCACTTTTATTATCCATAATTCTTAACTGGTGTAGAATTGTTTTGTGGCTTCATTCCTGTTTATATTTTGTGTGTGTGTGTTTGTTTTCATTTTTCTTGACAGAATCATGTACAACTCAATTTTTAAAATTTATATGAAGTTTAATATTTTTATTCCTCATATACCTTGACCTCTGGTGATTTAACTAGGAAAGACTTACGTAAACCAAGATCACAGAGATTTATATCTTTGTTATATATTAGACATGGTAACCCAGACCTGCATTCCTAACACCTGAGAGGCTTAAGGGCTCCATCTCAAATCATGCTTGAATTGAGAAAATAAAATTAAAAAGAAATAAAAAGACATACCTATTTCTAATGGTTTTATAGGCTTATTTTTTACATTGAAATCTGTGGTCTATGTTTTACTGAATGTTTTGTACTGGCAAGGAAAACACTCAACTTGGTTTTTCTCCTTTCTGTTGCTGCAGATTTAACTCAGTCAGGGCACAGGCTGCTCAATCATTCTGACTCCAAGCTACCATATTTCCAGACACAGCTTATTATTATTATTGTTGTTGTTGTTATTAATATTATTATTACAGTGAATATCCGGTAATTTCAGCTTTTTAGCAGCAAAAATTTCCCGTTCATTCCTACACTGATCTGTCCTTGGCTACAGAAAGAAAAGAAAAATAATAAAATATTTCTAATCTTTCAAATTCAGTCTATGTTTATCTTAATACATGTATTAAAACTGTCTAAAATAAATTTTAAAGTCAAAAGACTTGAGTTCTCTAACTTGTTCTTCTTTGTCAAAAGTATTTTTTCGGTTTGGACTCCTTTACACATTCAGAATCATGACTTTGAGTTCAGGATGTGAAATGAATGCACAATTCCTAATTCTCCTGTTTGATTTGTTAGAACAATTTCTCTGATTCATACGAATCTATTGAGAAGCCACCTTGAACTTTTGATCCTCCCTACTGCTTCTTAAAACACCATCTTAATTTTCACTTCCTCATTTGCTTCCCCCAAATCTCAGATCGATGCTAAACAATGGCTGAAAATGCATGAGTCTTTGCAACACTCCTGACTTCAATGAGAATTATTTTAAAGGCATGCTGTTAATTATGAGGATAGCTATTAATTTTAAAAAAGGCTCTTGATCAAACTCTTCCTGATTCATAAAGATCTTTTGATCAGCAATGCATATAGGATTTGCTGAAATATCTTGGTCTTCATTTCCTTAACTATGAAACTAGGAAATTGATGTGAGATTGAATTAGTGTCCAGTTGAATCAATGCTGGCTTTGTGGCTAAAGACAATCCATTTAATTTTCTTCTTTAGCTTTTCTAAGCTACTCTGGGACACTGGATCTGTTAATTAATATTTTGAAGCCCAAATTCCTTATGATGAAACCTTATGTATAATTATATTTATCCCATATTGTTTTGGGTATTAGAGCTAATATATGTAAATAGCATTATAAAATAAGCAACCAAAGGATAGCAAATCTTGTTTATTTTGATACCTACAGTGTATTTCTTCCACAAAAATACAATAGAGTGCCCTGTGTTTATTGTCAGTCTTTACTTAATTACATAAGAAGCTTTATTGATAAGCAAGGGAAATAGAAGTTTCAGTTTCAGCCTGTGCATGTGTGTATACATGTGTTTATACATTTGGGTGGTGTCTGTACAGGTACATGAGTGCACATGCTTGCAAGATAGAAGTAAAAATATTCAGAGGTTAGCTGGGAGCTTCTATCTTCATACCTAGCTTTCGGAGGATCAGAGACTACTGTGCAAAGTGATGGGGTAGAAACGCATTATTGGTCCTACCCATCCGTGAACCCTATCAACAATAGTTACCTCTTAGGAAAAATGTGTTCACTGCTGCAGTTGTGGCACAGCTGTGATGGGGATAAATAACAACTCTCTGATTGGATTTGTGGCCTGCTTCACGAAAAAGATAATTTATGCCTGGTGTGATAATCCTGATTAAAGAGTCATGGATGAAGAGATCTTAATTTCTGAAAGAGAGCTTACTACGGCTGCATAACTAAACTGATATGGTGTCAAACTGCCTTCTAGATATTTATGTTCACGCCCCTAGTCTTAACTCTACTCTCCATCTAAATCAGAAAACCTTCCCCTTGTAATAGATTGTGCTGACTGCCAAGACTCGTGACTGCCCAAGGCATTGAGAATAAGTGAAGGCTGAGTGCTCAATCCTAACAGGCAGCCATTTCTCCCACTCTGGATAAGGCTCGGAAACAAGCATGTAGAGAAAGCATATACAATGTTATTTTCCTGGTGCGACAAAGCCATTGCATCATGATGTGACAGCTTTTAAGCTTAGTTCTCCTGAGATCCTGATATGTCTTGCACAAAGCAGCAAGCCTATCCTCAACCCAACTTCAGGGACTCCTGTCCCACCATGGGATTGCCCTTCACACTCATCTACCTACTGCCAGGTTCCTACCATGATGCATGCATTGTGACTGACCTAAGGGAACCCTTATCAGAGCCAAGGATGTTTCAGAGGCATGCTTTGGAACCTCCAAAGTTGTGAGCTACATAAACCTCTCCTTTAATATAAATTAACCAGCTTCAAGTGCTTTTGTTTCAGTAATACAAAACAACCAATAAACGTTTCCATTTTACTTCCAAAAATTTACTTACACAAAATAAATCTGCCATTCAACAACGAGTATAACTCACCATTGAAACTGAGGCCAGGTTCTGTGTGCTAGTCTCATAAAACAACGTCAAAATGAACTGACTATTCCACGTGGATTCTGAGATCTTAAAGTGGGTAGGTGTCTTGTAGTGATTCCCTCTGAAAGGAGACATTTCCTCTTTGGAGTGAAAATGGGCGCTTATCAAGAAGTAAATAAAACATACACAGCTCAAGAAAGTAAGCAACAATCAAAACCCCAGGAAGCTCCTAAAATTTAGAAGATTCACACAACCCTCGCCAGTGCTATGAAAGCAGTAACAGTACTGAAAGAGGAGATTCTCTGGGCAGATGAATGATATGCAAGTCATTCAGGAGCCCGGGGATAAGCTTCTGTGGGATGTCCCCAGAGATGGACTGGGCTATAAGACAGTCAATTGAGTAATTATAAGATATTCAAATTAGTAACTGTTAGATATGCATACTATGACATAGATCTGAGAATATGAATAAATAGTTCTGTGCCTGAATGAAGGAAAAGCCAGATGAACCAGCAAATTCATTAACAATTTCATAAACCACTTTCCTATTTGTATTGGTTACTTTCACATCACTATGGTCAAACTACCTGTGAGAAGCCAAGGAAAAGAGGTTTATCTTGGCTCACGGTTTCTGAGTGTCTCAATGCATCCCAGTGAGGAAAGCAGGAAAAAATTCCCACAAGGAGGGAATGCATGGCAGAGACGCCTCATGATGCTGCAGATCAGGAAATAAAAGTCAGGCTGTAACCTTCGAAGGCTCATCTCTACTGACTTAGTGCTGCCAGGGAAGCCCCCATCCTCAAAGGCAATTAAACACCCTTAACCAATTGTCCAAGCTGACCCCATCAGCTGAGAAGAAAATCATCAGAACATGAGTACGGGAGTTGGGGAGTGCATTTCATATTCAAAGTTTATATTCAACACTACCTTTACTGGTGCATATCCGTTCCTATGCCTTAAACATAAAGGATAATCTCACATGTAATTGCACATGTGAGTGGGTGCTCAAAGAATCACATTGCCCATCCACATGCATGTCAAATACCGTGTCCTCTAATTCATAGGCATTCTAAGCACTTCACTATGAATTGCTTTTTCCAGGTCCATCTATTGTGCTATGCTGGGCAATCTGTGCAAAGATTGAAACATTACGTATTGTATATATATCCATCTGTGTATATTTTGTTTATTCCAGATAGGTAGCTTTTACTCCTAGAATATACGGCTTACTGCTCCATCTTGAGACTCTGGCGCCCAGAGAGATAGTGTGGGAGGCTCTCCAGGTGCCATAGGAGAACGGATTATCGGAGTCCTGCTGCTCACTTTCGCTTTCCCCTGACACATCAGTGCCCTCAGATCCCACCACGGTTTATCCTAAAGCATGTTCATCAGGGCGTTTACAGAGCTTCTAATTAATTCCCTGTAATTGCCTACCATTTTCTCCCTCCGTTTCTCACCGCTGTCCCTGCCATGGAAACAAGATGTTCCACCTCTGGAGACTGCCCTGGTAAAAGCCTATTAATAAATAATTAAGTTTGGAGGTTCCTGCAGTGGTGCAGCATGACGGGAGGTCACGTGGGAGCCGTCTCCATGGCAACTTACCAACAGGCGTTGAGCTGCTATTTCTCTTCTTTGTGTGGCATGAGAGGGGCAAAAGCACAAATTAAAGAGATTATGTTTTGTGGGATTTTCTCCCCTATTTCCCTTTCTTTTGGGACCATCTGCCATTGTCTTTAAAAGTTAAAAAGACACTGTGAGAGTGTGAAGGATGTCATCAGCAGCTGTGAAAACCCTCAACGCCTCTCGTCTCCGGTCCCAGGTCATTTTTTTTTTATTTCCTGGAGGGTTTTCTGTCCTCACCCAAGCTCAAACATACCTTGCCTAGAATGTGGTGGTTTGAATAAGAAAAGCATCCCATAGGCTCATGTACTTGAGCACTTTGTCCCCAGCTGGTAGCATTATTTGGGGAAGTGATGGACCTTATAGTGTGTGGAGATTGGCTGACATAGGTGAGACACCTGTCGTGGGTTTCAGCCATTTGCAGCTTCATCCCGTTTCCAGGTTGATCTGTTGGCTTTCTGTGTTCAGACTTAGTCTCTGAGCTTCAAGCCCTGGCCCTTCTCCCCCGCCTCCCCTGCATTCTGCACTTGAACTCATAATCTAAAACTCTTCCGTCTATAAATTGCCTTTGGGAATGGTAATTTATCATAGGCACAAAAGGCAACCAATATACGTCCTTCCCTATGTTGTCCTCACCAGGTTCTTCTGCCTGCTATGCCTCTGGCTACCACTTGACAGTTCCTCGCTAGCGTTTCTGGTTCTCTTGTATTAATTGCTATACTGAATGTAAAATATATATTGCGAGTGAGAAGCACATGGATTTGAGGGAAAAGCAGATTTGGAAAATGGGAGAGATCAGGAAGAGTAAGGAGTAAAAGGACCGGCAGGAGGAAAGAGGACAGCTGCCAACTCTATTTTGTTGCTTTCACAACTAGGTGGCTGTTGACGTTAATGTTTCCCTCCATTGCTGCACTTTAAATTGTCACTCACTTGTGCTTTATGCTTAGATGCCCTTCCTCTACCCCTTGCTTTCTGAGCCCTGACCTGTGCAGCTGGTGTCTTCACTGAAGCCTCTTAATGTTAACTGAACTTTGTCTCCTACTAGACCTGCATCTCACGCTCCTCCCCACACTGACCCTGTTTACAGGGCAAGGGCTGCACGTTTTACATTTCCTGTGATAAAGCTGCGAGAATCAAGATTGAAACAGCAATTTAAGGGTTCTCTGGAAGGCCAGGTGGGTTCAGTCAGGATATGGAAATAATTTCAGGCAGTCGCTACTCCTCTTCTTGGCCTTTCCCATCATGCAAAGTCACCCCTCACAACGATAGTTTTTATAAAGTATTTTAATCATGATGGTTTAATCGCTTACTTGACAGCTCTCCCAGAGTTTCTTCCCACACTGTCCTAACATCTAGAGTCATAATCATAAGCAGTGGTTGGTGGCGTCCTAAGCAGATGACAAGGCAAATCTGCAGTAGAAAGTAGCCATGTATGAATTTGAAAATGTGTCTATGCCAGAAATATTAAAAGATGTGTAGCAAGTCACAAATAAATCACTGCTTCCTGAGCAGGGACAATCATTAGTAGAAGTCTTGTTTGTGAGGCCCCTAACAGTAGGATCAGGACCAGTCTCTGGCACATGAGCTGGCTTTTTGGAACCTAGTTCCCATGCAGGGATGCCTTGCCCCTCCTTGATGCAGGGGGAGGAGCTTGGTCCTGTCTCAAAGCAATATGACATGCTTTGTTGACTCCCATGGGAAGCCTGCCTCTTCTTGAAAGTGAGGAGGAGTGGATGAGGAGATAGATGGGAGGTAGAGGGAGGGAACAGGAGGAGCGGAAGGAGAATAAACTGTGGTCTGTATATAAAATAACTCAGAAGAGCAGAGCTGGCTCCTCACAGCTGAATGCTCTTCAGACTCCTGTTTCTTGGGCCTTCTAAGATACGGCTTTACAGACACAGTTAATTTTCTGTCTGACCCTCCAGACATTGCTCTCGGGTTATGTGTGTCAAATCAGTGTGTGTAAATCCTACAAGAGAGGACAACTCAACAGAAAAGATTACCTTCCATACGACCCAAGATTTTTATTTTTTCTTTTCTTTCTCCAAGAATATTTCATTCCGCGTTTTGGGAGACAGCCTCTTGTCTCTCCCCGCCATCTGGGCGTTTTATTTTATCACTGGGTCTTAGGCACTTCTCAAGTGTGTGTTCTCTGCTGGACAGGCTTCGTTCCAGGTGATCCTCTAGTCGCATGTCTACACTTCCATCAAACCCATTCTCCCATCTTGTTATCTGCGAGTTCCGATGTCTCCTATTGGCGTCCATCCTCGTTAGCCACTGTGTGCTCTAAACACAGCTTGACTGATGGATTTCACTTAAAGTAATGGGCCGTCACCCCCAGAGAAAAGTTTAGAAGCAGCAGATGAAAATTTGTTTCCCTGAAATGAAATAGATGTAAATCAGATTAATTCTCTCGGTGACCCTGGGAGCATCCTGGTACTCATTTCTTGCCCAAGTCATAGGGACTTGCAGGTTAACTTTTGGCAGGGAAAGTGGCTGGAACCAGCCATTTGTCACCAATAGCTGCAGTGGAAACAGAAAAGGGTGAAAAATTTGACAAGTAGGTTGTTCTTTGCTTTCCAGTAAAGAAAATTCCAGTAAGTTGGCCCCTTTATCCAATTATTTTTCTCTTCTACTATATGAAAGTTTCCATATGTGAGAATGGGAGATAGAAAGGGATCTTTTTCTTCTCTTCTTTTTCCAGGAAAAAAAGCAAGGTCATGTAACTGCCTGGCCTTCTCCTGTAAATTCTACAATTTCAACTAGAAATTTCATGAACAGCCATCGGTCTTAACTTCTTTTAAAGCTTTCTGAACCTACTTTCACAACAGGTGAAATCACATTAGGGTGATTTTTTGTGTGTGTTAAAAGTAGGAAAGTAGATATAAAAGTTAATATAAATAACAATTACTATTAATAGAAGTTTCATTGATAAAAGCCCCTAACTAAAAATGGTCACATATACATCAATAGGTAACTGGATTAAAAAATTCTGATTGTAGCCATATGAAATATGAAATCAATTCAGTAATGAAGGCACCAACAATTCATGTGAAAAACTTAATGAATCCAATAGTAATTATCCTAAGTGAAAAAAAAAAGCCAAATACTAAAGATGCTATTGGTACATCACATATAAAATTCTATAGAGTATGGATGGTTTGCTAGAGCCAGAGAACAGACTGACAATCGCCTGGGACTGAGTTGGCTTGGAGTGAAGCCATCCACATGGAGAGAGACAGGAGAGGAAAGGCAGGGTCTGGGATAGGTTGATCTGTTACCTTAGTTGTACTACTAGTTGTGTTGCTGGCTTCAGAGCTGTGTACACATGTGCCAAACTTATCCATGCTGTGTGCTTCAGATATGTGCAGTTTACCAAAGGCTAATTATGTCTCAATTAAGAACAATTTCAAACAGATTTATAGTCAGAATACTTATATTCAAAAAACTCCCAAAGTGTGTGATGCTGGCGATTTACCCAACTTCTTTATTTATGCCTGTGTTTCCTTGATTGTGACAGAGAAATAAAATGAATTTAAGATGCAGAGGTTGTGAGAATCTGAACTTGTTGGTCATGTGAAGGACTTGAAACACTGTCTAACATGTAGTGAGTACCCCATAACGTCAGTGACTTTCATATAAATTATGTGTTTGGAATTTACAACTCACTTAGCCTGCAAATAATCCAGCAATGTGCTTGATGTTCATCATATACACCCAGAACTGACTTCTGTTATAGAGTGAGTGAGAAAGATGTGATTGCTTTTATAGATTGTCTCCCCAATTAGCCAAAATCCAGTCCATGTCTGTGAATAGTCCTCCTCGTGTTGTCTCTGCAAAGGTGATCAAGTAGAAAGGGCATGGGGCAAAAATAGATCCAACTGAGGCCAGTTCACGTTCTCTCCCTTTTCAGACTCCTACTCCTGAAGAGTCAGTCACTGCACTTCAGAGTGTGTGCATATTTGTAAAATCTACACTTTCTCTCATTGAAGTGACTCTATTTCCATAGCTTCTGCTTCCTATATCAAGGTAGGATAGCAAGGGTCCGTAATGAAGATGGAGTTCAGAAAGTTGAAACATTGCCTTCCCACAATAGTACATTTAAGTGGTTGTAAGCACAGTGATGTGGCGGTCTTTACCACTGCTTTTGTTTCAGGACCTGCAAGCCCTAAGTTGGCCAGCCTCCACTCCTTGTCTCCATTGTGACACGGCCACTGCCTAAACCTTAACTGGCGCAGAGTCTGAAGAAGATGCTGGAGGTGCTCAAATGTCCACTCAACCTCAATGATGTCATCTGTGAACACTGCGGGGACAACAGCTTAGAGAGTCTGAGCCTGAAAAGCATAGAGTCTCCTGTGTCCTTGGTACCCTGAGCTCCAAAGTCTCTGATAGGTACCATGTCTACAAAAGACTGTTCATGAACATGTTCCTCACTAGGAATCCAAAATACTAAAACATGGTGGTAGCTACACCTCATTACACTAAGAAATGAGGATGATAGGATTCTTTAGTGTTAGTATTTGAAACACCAAATCAAGAGAAGCTGCAGAGTATGAAGTGGAGTTAATGGATTTAGATGCTGAGCACCTTGAAACGCGAGGATAAAAGTACAGCTGTCTAGTAAAGATGCCTTCCCGTGAATCTGCACAAATATACTGGGATTTCAATCTTACTGGAGATGCTCTTATATCCGGTGCAAAACTTGGGGGACGTTTTCTGCAAGTGGAGAACTTCTTGGAAAAAAAGAACGTTAAATTTTCCCTAGCATGTAATGTTAATAAAGAGGAGAAAACAGTTACCATAGAGATGAAGAAGTGAGTTCCCTAGCTTTTTTCACAATAGCTATCCATTGTCTCCTACAGTAACACCCAGTGTGTCTGCAGAGGTACTTCTTGCAAAATTGCTGACATACGTCACTTAAATACTATTTGGCCTCCAAGATAAAAGACGGAGAAGAGTCTTAGGTGTTGAGAAAATCTAATAACACGAACCTTTTGAAGACGCTTTTGAGATGCTAGTATTTTTTGAAGTCTGTTAGCATATTTGTGCCTTAGTACATATGTAGATATCTTATGTAAATAACTTAGTTTTCCTCTCTCTGTTCTCTAAAATTTATTTTAAAAATCCAAAGTTAAAACTGGTCTTGTTAACATAAAAACCTTCCAGCCTTAGAAACACTGATGAATTTTATCTATTTATTTAATTTTAACCTTTTACTGACACTTTGTGGATTTTAGGTCACGCATCCCAATCCCTTTCATCTCCTTGTCCCTTCGTATCTGTTTTCTGCTCTTGTAACCTCCTGCTCCCCCCAACAAAATCAAGTAAAATTTAAAGAAAAAATATCATCATAGGAGCTGTTGTGTGACACAGTAAGTCACAGAATATACCCTTTATTCCATACATTTTCACTGGCAAGTATTCACTACAATGAGTCATTGGTCTGGTTCAGGGCCTCAGGCTTCTGCTTCACTATTGATACTGGGCCCACACTGGAACTCCTCTTGGATAACCTACTATTGCTCTATCTCATGGAGGCCCTGCAATTTTGGATCTGCAGCACCAGCTTCTTTACGAGTTTCAGTAGTTCATAGATGGGGTGGATGTTGGGTTGGGCCAACTCATAGCCCTGTTCTGGGCTCAGGTTTTAGCTGGGTTGGTCAGTCTGCCAGCTCTCCCTTGTCCTCACCACCAGGGTGAGCCCTCCAGCACTGCCCTGTCTCACTCAATGCAGAAGGCAGCAAGAGGCTTGGTCAAGTCTCCCGTTCTCATGCCTTCAGGGCTGGCTCGTTTGCATTCAGAACAACTGGTAAGTTTTTAGAACCAAAGGGTCTTGATGCTAAACACAGTTTTAAGAATTTTTTTCCCATTTGAATAAATTTAACTGAATTTTTAGGGGAAAATGAATAAACCTTGTTAGTATTTAAAACATTCACTAAAGCACAGCCTACAAGGCCACCTGCCTCACAGAACTAATGTGAGAATAAAGAGAGGCATTAAAGACACAGAGCACTGATAACTGCAAACACCGTTCAATAAGACATTTTAGGGGTCACAATGGTATCTACACAGACGCCATTGACTTTGAGTCTCAACATCTGAGTCTAGCTTGGTCATCAGACGGTTGAGTGCCTTTGAAGACATTGTATGGTGTCTACTGGACCCAGTTTCTTGATTTAGAGAATAATTATTTGTCTCCTGAGGGATTGCTGGTATGTAAAGATGTGTCTAAGGAGTCAAACTCTTTTTCTATGGCCCCTTGAACTGCCCCAATCTCATTAAGTTCAGTAGGTTCTCAAGTAACAAGTTCAGAAAGAATCAAAGAAGATGAGGGGGTAGGGAGAGGACCACCGAGATAAATGGTCTCCGAGGGCATTAAGACTATATAATAGCTAAAGCTCTTTCAAGGCTGCGTGTTCTCCTTTCTACGCTGAATCACTGTAATTACCAGAAGTGCTCTTCACAAGTCTCATCCTCTGGAGATTTACTCATTCCCTTTGCTTTGTTCTAGCCTTCCCGAACTCGCTCAAGCATGTTCTATTGGTAAAAGAATATGAAACTGGCTTGCAGAAGTGTATGAGAGTGATGATCCCCTAGCCCAAGTTCAGTCCAGAGATCAGGCAGGACCCTGGAGCAGTGGCTTGAGAGAAAAACCCAAGTGATAGCATCCCGGTCAATGCACAAACCTAACACTCACTCCAGGTTTCCTGTAGCCTTCATCTGCCCGTCTTTCTTTATGAATGAAACCATTTATACACTTTTCCAAGTAGGTTGGGCTCATTTCAAAGTTCTTTATCCCTGGAACTAGGATAGGGAGAGATCGCCCCATTACTTCCTAGATTTATTCAGAGGAATCTCAATACATGATCAGAATTACTCCAACATTGTTGACCACAGGCTATAGATACCCCACAAACAGATTACTTATTCTATTTTAACCTTTTACTGATTCTTTGTGGGTTTCCGCCTGAACTCTTGAGTACAATTTTGTTGAAACACACTCATGGATATTTCTGCACCATGAGGTCATAAACAAATACTTGCCCCAAGCACCATATAACCTGCCAAGCCTATGATATTTACTGACTGGCCCTGTCCAAGCAAAGCCCATTAACCTTGTCCTGGAGGATAAGAGAATCCTTCTGGTGACCAACTTTAATGCAAATGTGAAAAATATTTGAGAGCTTGCAAAAGTCCTCTTAGGGTTATTCTTGATGTTCTTAGCTAATCTGGGACATATTTGCTCTCTTCAAATCAAACTGAGGAAGAAAGTTCCAGGTATGTGGCTACAGCACCTTGGACCAGCAAATGCAACTGATCATTTGGGATTTCATTAGCTCTATATTATTGAGATGCTTCTGCCTTCACGGTCATTCAATTCTGAGCCAACTCTCTCAAGAAGATATCAAATAACATCAAGGTATTATCAATATTATCTACCTTTTGCAAACATGATACAGGGGGCTTCCAAGAAGATGAGTGACAGATCATTGCGTTTTAATAGCTCTTAATAAGCACCTTTTTACACCAAGAGATTTGAACTTCTTGATCCATTAAATTTTCAACATTTTATATGTCAGCAGTTACCATGCCCATTAAGCAGATGAATATGAAGACTTAAATAAACTACAAGGGTTACTGAAGCCCAAATCACTACAAACCTGATAGGTTTGTCTTTGTGGGGTGGTGCATGCTCTAATTGCAGACATTTGGGAGACTGGAGGAGGGTTGTAATTCCGGAAACAATTCAACAGTGCCCTCTGGGTGGGTGTGTCCATGGAAGAGCACTTGCCTGTGTTAATACAAGTTTCCTGGGCTTAGTTCCTTGCCCTAAAATAATTAAGAAAAGTGTGCTGAGTCAATAAGCCAAGGCTTATTTCATAATTCATTCTGTTTTCAGATAAAAAAGCTAATATATATTTTCTTCCTCATCATGTACTTGCAGAATTTTAGAAGCCCTAGAATGCAAAGGGCATTGGAAATGAGAGCGATGTGTTGCTAAATATTTATTTGATTCAGATCTGGAGTTCTACGGACAGGAACAAAGCTGAAATTATAAAACAAACAAACAAAACAAAACAAACAAGTGAACAAAAAAAAAACAAATTAAAAAACAGACACTTGGTAATACTTGAAGACAAATTTCAAATGCATGAGGGCCCCTACTGGCTCCCATCCTTCTCTTTTGAGCTGAGGGAGAGAGATCTAAGTAATTGCACCTGATAGCATTCTTCCCAGCAGGCAGCTGGTATGTCTGTAGGACCCTAACACTGGCCTATTTAATCATTGCAGATCACCAACCCAGCCCCAAAGCATCAGTAGTGAATACTGTTGTTTCCTCAAGAGAAGTCATTTTCTACATGCCATGGGTCACTGTCTCATGTTTACTCTGTGGAGAACTTCATCAGCAGATTGGAAAATACTCCATGACTAAAATCTTCATCACGTCTCGAAACAAATAAAATGAATACTGGAACCAATATTATTGACATTGTTCCACATGATTTAGCCAACCGACTAAACAGTGGTTGATAAAACCTGGGCCATTAAAGAGAGCTAAGAAGGTGTGCCACATTTTTAAAAGTGGTATAGAGATAAAAAGGGGTAAATAAAAGACTTCTGTAATCTTCCTAGAAGAGTCAAATTTTGAATGTCACGAGAAGTCAGGAAACTAAGCTCCATTGGATAAAGTAGAGAGAAATTAATTATTAAAACAAAAACAAAGCTGGTATAATGTGTGCACATCTCTCTCTCTCTCTCTCTCTCTCTCTCTCTCTCTCTCTGTGTGTGTGTGTGTGTGTGTGTGTGTGTCTGTGTGTGTGTGTGTTTGTGTGTGTATTATAAATTGACCCTTATGGAAAGATAGTCTCATGCCTGGAGGAAACTCCTGCTTGGCTATAGATAAAGAAAACAGAAGCTGTTGCATTCTAAAGAAAACAGATAGGAGAAAGCTTTGATAAATAGGAGGGCCAAGTGATGAGTTTAGTGTCCAGTGATGTATAAAGAATTGTCAAGACACAGAGCTGTGTGAGTAAGGGCCGTAGAAACTGAGATTCAGATAGCTTAACTCGCTGAAGCCTTACGAGGGTCACAGCTTCTGGCCTTAGGAAACGCACAGGAGTCTTGCTCAGTGCTCCTTTTGGGAAAATAAAATGCTGTAGCCTTTCCATCTCTATTTCCCTAACTGTGTCCTAGTCTGGTTTTGAGATCACTGACTGTTTCTCCTAGCTTATTTCTCCCAGAATGCACTACTTTCATTTTTCCACACTATTTTTCTTCTATCTCCTCACCATGTTTTTAAACCTTCCAGGTTCACTCTACCAAGCAGTTCAGCATCCTTGTCAAATTTAATTAATACACTGTGTGTTTCTCCTTCCACATCATTAGGAAAGATGCTGAATAAGATAGAGTCCATGTTACTGTCCTTCAGAAGGGCTGTCATTTATGCTTCCGTTCCTCTGCAAGTAGCCAGTCAGCCCTCAGTCACTGCAATTTCTCACTTCTAAGTCCATTTAGGTACACCAAAAGGCTCCCTATTGCAAAGTGCTGTATGTACTGCGTGAGTAAAGTCAAGATTGGGGAGATGAAGTGCATTATATCTCATTTGCTAATTAAACCCAGTCACAAAGTGCTGGAGGGACAGAGCCCACTTGTTTGTTTCCTGGATGCCCAGCAGCTCCAAAATAATCACACAGAAACTGTATTAATTAAATCACTGCTTGGCCAATTACTTAAGCATATTCCTAGCAAGCTCTTACATCTACAATTAACCCATCTCCATTATTTTGCATCACCACGAGGTCGTGGCCTACCAGCAAAGTTTCAGCAAGTCTGTCTCCAGTGGATACTCCATGGCTTCTCCCCAACTCCACCCATGTTTCTCCCAGCATTATGTTTAATTTCACTCTTCTAACTAAGTTTTGCCCTGCTTTAGGTGCAAAGCAGTTTCTTTATTCATTATTGGTAATCACAGCATACAGAGGGAAATCCCACATCAACAAAGCTGAAATTTTTCTGGCAAGTTGTCTTCATTATTAATGCTACAATTGGTTTTTATAACTTTTATAATTTTATTATTTGCATTTTTTCTTATTTACATGTATATATATAACTATATATATATATATACATACAAAGAGAGAGAAAGAGATTTGTTATAACTGGAATATTTTAAAGTTATTGTTAAGAAAATTAAAGTATAACTTTGAGGTTGCTGATTATGACAATATTGTAAAAGAATTATTCAGAATACTAGTAATTACTAATTCCCAAGGATAGTCAAAGCAGAAACTGGACAGTATTGAGAGCTTGGCTCTCTATTGGATTTTATAAGGCTATATTAAGAAAGAATTCCTATTGAATATCACTCCAATTGCCAAGGCCAGTCCAAAATTCTTTGTGAAAAATCAATGGCTTAAATGTAATCTTAAAGAAAGGCAAGAATCAAAGAGAACTTTACAGAGGTGAAATGGGTTTTAGGAAGAGGCTGGACAAAGGTTTTACAGTGGTTGCCATGAGTTTGGGCTCGCTATATTATTGTAAGATTCTGACTTATCACTCACTACCTGGCAATTGCTAATGACATTTAAAGAGAGATAACAATGTCTACTCATTTCCAAGCTACCCAGTGAGCAACTAAGTTCTGAGCATCCTCATCTTTGGATGTTTCAACCAGATAAAATGATAAAAATGCTGATGTATTCCATAGAAGCCACACTTCAGATCTAAATTTTGATCTTTTTCTGGGCTGTCAATATACAGTTCAATATTTTATCAGTGCTCCATCACTGTAGCAATGAGTACATCATCAGTAGTACTCCATCAGTAGTAGCAATGAGCCACTACTCCCAATTAGTCATATGACCACAGGGTAAACAACTGATGATCTTCAAGAACTGTACTGCTGAGCTGGGATGCTCTACAGATGAGACACATTTGTCTTATTTTTTTTTACTTGCTGTTTTCAATTCACAATGGGTTTTTGGCAGATATTGCACCAAGACATGTAAAGGGACATCTATATTTTTACCATAGGATAGGAGAATCTAGAACCAAGGGGATTCTTGGAATGGCCAGCATCGCTTCAGAGGTCATGTAGCATTCCCACCTGATTTCCCAGTGAGGGTTATCCAGGGAGAGCATTCTAGGAATTGGAGCACAACCAAAGAGCTGAAATGGAGTCCAAGCCGAGGCTGCACACAGTGCAAGGCAGGCGTCAAGTTGAGACTTGAAAAAGAGAGCAAGTGCCAAGGGAACAAGATTTACAGAGGCACTATGGGAAAAGCCTTAGAAAACAATGCAGCAACAGCTGGAAACCAATGATGTCTTTTGGGAAAGACAATAAAGTCTTCTTTATGGCTGAAACGACTCTGGAATCAGGACACACTTTGGGAACACTGTCTTAGGACTGGAGTCAGAAACACAAGAAGAAACTACTTCTAAGAGGTGAGGAGGTAGCTCAGTATAGAACGCACTGGCTGGGAAAGCTGCGGACCAGGTTTTGGATCCCCAGCACTCACTTAAGTTCTGGGCAGATGTGGCAGCTCCTTGTAATCTCAGGCCTCAGGAAGTGTAGCTGGGATCAGCAGATCAAACTTGCTAGCTAGACTAGCTAAATCAGCTATCTCTTCATTCAAGGGGAAGACCCTGAGTGATCCAGAAAGATGTTTGATACACACACACACACACACACACACACACACACACACTCACACATGTGCACATGAATACATAAGTGTTCCCACATGTATATACAGGCACAGCAATATACCCAACCAAAATTGTTCTTTGTAGAGTGCTTTCTATTGCTATGATAAAATACTGACCACAAACAACTTGAAGCAGGAAAATGTTTATTCTACATAAAGGTCCCAGTCACGGCCTTCCCTGGGGGAACCCAAGGTAAGAAACTCAATCAGTAGGCAAGCACTGAAGCAGAGACGAGGAGCAATGATACTTAGTGGCTTGTTCTTCATGGCTTAGCCAATGTGCATTTTTAGCACTTACTTGGGGATGGCATTGCCCACAGTGGGGTCACTCCCACCTCAGGCATTAATCAAGAGCTGCCTTCAACCCCAACACAGCAATCTGACGGAGACATCTTTCTCAAATGTGGTTCCCTTTCTCTAGATGACTGTAGCTTGTGTTGAGATGACAGAAAATGAACTAGCACACAGTGCGAGAGAGAGTCAAATATGGCCTCAACTGACGGAGAGTGAGAAAAGATCACAGTCGTTCTGGAAACTTTCAAGAATAGGCTTTTAAATGAAAAGAGAGAATTAAGGAAGCAGGCAATGGCTGCTCTCCCCAAGTTGCTCCACCTGAGCGCTTGGGGCTGGTGCTGCCCCTCACTACATAGAGAACATCTGAGGAAATGGGCTTGGGAAAGTGCCTATCAAGTTGGATCTCAAATAAAAAAATAGCCAGAGTTTTTAAGGTTTCCCCATCCCTTTCATAAATAACTATCTCCAAATATTGTTCTCTGAGACATTCACCCATCGTTTAATAACAGAAAAATTGCGTGGTGCTGGCGAAACCCAGCAGATTTAATTCTGTAGTAAGGTGTGTAACATGAGGGGGCCTGTTTGTTGGGGGTTTTTGTCCTGCCCAGCCTCCCAGCTGTTTAGTCCCAGAGAAAAATCACACTGAGATCTCTATAAGTTATAAAGCTGATTGGCTCTTTAGGTCAGGCTTCTTATTAACTAACGCTCACATCTTGATTAACCCATTTTTCTGATCTATGTTAGCCATGTGGCTCAGTACCTTTTTCAGTGGGGCAGCTCACATCCTGCTGCTTCAGCAGTCTGGGAAAGAGTGGTAGCAATCAACTTCCTCCTCCCTAGAATTCTCCTGCTCTCCTTGTATCATTTTTACTTCCTGTCTGGTTTTCCCACCTACACCTCCTGCCTGGCCAATCAGCATTTATTTAAAACATGATTGGCAGAATACAGACAATTCTCCTGCACCACTTCCCCCTCTTTTTTAAAAAAAAAAACAAAGGAAAATATCCATAGTCCATTTTTTGGGGAATGTGGGCATAGTATTCCAGGCTACTTCCTGCTGGTTGGGGGTGCTTATAATCTTATGGGAACCTAAAGGAAATTTAGAGTTATGATCAAGTCCTGACTGAAGTACCCTGTGAGTCTTGATCATCTCAGGCAGCAGTCTTGAACCTGTTCTGGATGAAGAACTCAGACATCTGGGCCATCAATCCTGTCAGAGATTTTTCAGGTGGCCTTCTTTGGTCAAACTGAATTTTTCTTAACTCAGAATAAATCCAGAGCCTCTCGTTTTCTGTGGAAACAAAAGCAAAATCTCTTCTCCAAAGTAACATATCTTTTGACTTCAATTTTGAAGCCAAGGCATTTTCAAAATACCTATCTTTGATTAATTCTGCAGTAATTATGAGCAAATATCTTTTAGCAGCTTTTGCTCCTTCCTCAGCATTTAAACAATTCAAAGAGAGCATAACAGCATACAGTATCAAGATTCTCTGAGTATTTTCCATCTTTACATGACTTTATTTTAACCTCTATTTCTTTTTTTTTTACTTTTAACCTTTTGAGACATGTTCTCTGCATATCTTTGTCCTGGAATAACTCTGTAGACCAGGCTATCTTTGAACTCCCTGAGATCTGTCTATCTCTGCCTCCCAGGCTACTCGTTCTTTCTTTCTTTCTTTCTTTCTTTCTTTCTTTTTTTTACTCTAAGAACTTTAACCTTCAGCCTGTATATATTTTTAACACATTGTAAACCATTAAGAGGTTTTCTTACTCTTTGAATCTCTCTTTACTGTATATCTCTCTTTTTCTGACCACATGGGTCTTTAATTTGCAAAGGAATATGGAGAAAACAACAGTCAAAAGCTCTTAAGGTGTTTCAAGGTCCTTGCTAGGAAGCAAGCTGCAACAGTGTTTCCATAGTCTGGACTGCCTGCTTGAAAGAGAGTTTTCCCTGGCAGGATGGCCCAGAAAGCTGACATTTTAAAGCTGGGCAGCTTTTTTCCTGCTATGGCTGAAAACCAAAATGCTTTATTCTAGTCTTTCCCAAGCTTTCTCAGGCTTTCTGTGTATGCAGTTATCCACATGGGTGCCATTATGTAACATGAAGGTGCCGGGCCTGCTTGTTTGTGTTTGTGTTCCACCCTGTTCCCCCAGCTGTTTAGTCCCAGAGAAAAATCACACTGAAATCTCTATAAGTTATAAAGCTGATTGGCCCTTTAGGACAGGCTTCTTATTAACTAACGCTCACATCTTGATTAACCCATTTTTCTGATCTATGTTAGCCATGTGGTTCAGTACCTTTTTCAGTGGGGCAGCTCACATCCTGCTGCTTCAGCAGTCTTGGCAGGCGTGGGAGCAATCAACTTCTTCCTCCCCAGAATTCTCCTGCTCTCCTTGTATCATTTCTACTTCCTGTCTGGTTTTCCCACCTACACCTCCTGCCTGGCCAATCAGCATTTATTTAAAACATGATTGACAGAATACAGACAATTCTCCCGCACCAAAGGTGTTCAGCTAATTCTTCAAAACGCATGTGTGGAGGGGCTGCACAAATCTAAAACGCAGGGGAGAGTTCTAAAATTGCTGCAGGAGATGACAGTTTTCAGTATTTGCATTCCCAAAGGATTTTTGCTTCTGGATTTAATTTAAAGTCATCAGCAATCTCACCAGCTATGAAGCCTGTGAGCTACAATAGTGACTAGCCTTGAAAGATATACCCGTGGGTGCTATAGTGGCATAGATGTTATGAGAATAATAAACTGTTTTATTTATAGATGTGAGGGCAACTCTACTGGCGGAAAAACATGCCTAGTACTGTAAATCTGGCCAAAAGCTCATGGTTAGGGAGCTCTCAGACCACAGATGAACCTAGAACTATTATTCTGCTCAGTAGATAAAGTATCAAACTGGCCTCTAAATTCCTATCTTTCTAGAATTGCGCAGGTCTAAGATCTCATCAGAAAAGTTTATTTCTACAGTGGATGGTGGCTAATGAATGTCTTAAGTTTTCTGTTGCTGTGAAGAGACACCATGACGATAGCAACTCTTACAAAGGAAAACATTTATTTGAGGTGGGTTACATTTTCAGAGGTTTAGTTCATTATCGTCATGGTGGGACATGGTGGCATGCAGACAGAATGGTATTGGGGAAGTAGCTGAGAGCCCTGCATCTTACAGGCAACAAGAGGTGGCATCAGACATGAGGCAATATTTTCAGCATATATGAGACCTTAAAGCCTACCTTCACAGTGACATACTTTCTCCATCAAGGCTGACTTACTCCCCACAAAGCCATACCTCCTAATAGTGCCACTCCCTTTGGGGGCCATTTTCTTTTCAAACCAACACAATAGAGAAACTCACAACTCGTCAAAGCATAGAGAACAAGTGTCCATTGAATGCTCATGTACAAATATGACATCCATATAAACCTCACAATTATCTCAGATACCATTGTTGTAGAGGTGGCAGAAGGAGTGCAAGAGCTAGAGACCTGTGTCAAACCAAATAGTATTTTCTGGACTTGCCAGAACTTCTGTATTCACGATCTCATGGCGGCTGTGATTGCCTACACAAGACCTGCACAAGATCAAGCCAGTCAACATTCTATAATAGAGGGGAATGGAGCTCATGAGACCCACTCCTCATGAAGGACCCATGGGCAGCTAATAGCTGGCTTCTGAGAAAGGAGGAGTCAATTTTCTTTAAACGTGTGTCCCTAGTAAGTTAACCATGCTCCAGTAAAAGACCCCCCCTACCCCCTGAACACATGGACAACACAAACTGAACTAAGTGGGCTTCTAATGAAAAATGACAGAAATTAAAATGAGGAGGAGTACAGAAGTGAGGGGTGGACCTACAAGGAGTTATGGGCATGAATAGGAGGTGAATATTAAAATACAAATATCATAGTATGAATCTGACAAATAATTAATTATTGTATTTTAAATTTCATTGCATTATTTACTTGTATGTTTATTTATATGTATATATACATGCCATAGTGTGTGTGAAGGTCAGAGGACAACTTGCTGCGTTGGTTCTCTCTCATGTGAATCCTTGGGTTGAGCTCTGGTCCCCAGCCCTTGGGGCAGATTCTTTTTGCCTACTGTTGCTCCTGGATTTTAAATATTGAACATACTACATGAACTGAAAATATAGCTTAGTCTCTGGAGGTGTGCTTAGTTTTTACACAGTCTTGGGATTGATTCCTAGTAACACACACACACACACACACACACACACACCATTATCGACAAAATCAGTTATTATGCCACAACTCTATGAATAAGGACATGCATAGAGAAAATAGAGAAAAAGAAAATGCTCTGACACCTACCTCCTTAGTTATATTATTTACCAACATAGCCTGTTGATCTTGCTCCAGTAAATATTATCAAAAAACTGAGAAGGCACACAACAACTTGCGTCTTCCTTCCCAGTTTTGAAATAGTCCCTGACTCTCACTAACCTTCTATTTCCATCACAGTCCCGCACACAGTGTTTGACAAATAAGGCATTTACTTTTGCACAACTGTCTAGGGTAAACTGGCAAGAAATGGAAGGGAAAAAGAATGGAGACACTGAGGCAGAGCAGATGCAGTGCAGTCTGATGAGAGTCAGCCGAGAGAACAAGCCCAAGGGAAATGTCTGGCAATCTCCAGGACCACAGCACACGGTATCCTTGGACAGAACTCATCCTCACTGGTGAGATTCAGAGTTCCGTGGGAAGATGCCGTTGCTCAGACGCCAAATGGTTCTCTGAGCAAGAAAAAAAAACCTGTTTGTGAGTCATCACTTCAGGGAACAAGATAGAGAACAGATTTTATGCAGGATTATGATGAGTGTGCACTGTGGACTTCAAGCCCCAGTGGTGTGTAGAGAAACAGACAGAACTTTTGAGGCAAAAGTTTGGTCATGCAAAAAAAAGGCCAGTTGTGTTTTGCTGACTCTCAGTGGTGGTCCCTAAAGTGAAGATACTGCCAAAAGGCTATTTTCAGAAACATAGCTTCACTATTTATTATCTAGCTTCCAGAAGTTTGATTGATTTAGCTTATTGTTATTGATCAAAGAAGTATGTTTACCACCAGTTCCTAAGTTACCTATTGCCTTGGTCATGGGATGAATTTTCCCTAAGAGGGTAAAAGCATTTGCTCTAAGAGTTAATTAGAACACGATGCTCCCAAATCCACTGGTCAGGAGACACATAGAGGGATTGGACTCTTTATTGACATTTTCTAGGATTGGACTGGAAGTAAGGAGGTATTGGCAGAGATGAAGTGTGCACAAGAGATCAGCACTAATCAGCATGTCATGTAAGAGCATTATTAGGTGATGCAGCTGATCATTCTAATTAAGTACATATTGATAAAAGTAAGCCAAACTTAAAAAATACTCCATCACACTTGTCTTAGTTTTTTAAAGCCTTCTCTGCTTATATTCTTTAAATACTTGATGTTCCTTACTGCTCTTCGCTTGACTGTTTTAACAATGTGATACTGATATGTTTTGTTTATAGAAATAGATTACCAAGGAGAAAACCTTCGATTATTGCTGGTGGGCATGCATACAGCTGTGTGGATTGTGAAGTCATGAGCAAGTCTCCGGTTGTTTTATAGTGGCTTCCCTGAGAAGGCAACCCTAGGTAGGGTGAGAGGCTCGTAGCTGGGAGCTGCTGTCATCGTTGAGCTACAGTGCTATGGTGACCTTGTCATTAGATCACCCTCCTCTGTTCAGCAAAGCCGCTCCAACCCCCCTCTGTGCTCCACCCCTCACTATCCAAAAGAAAAAGGAAAATCACCGTTTCTACGTGAGACTTGTTTCTAGATAGGTATGAAGACAAATGCCCTAATATTTGAGCCACTTTTACACAGTCCTTGAACATCTGGTTTAGACTTGCACTTCAGCCCCAACCCAAAATGATATCCACTTGCATAGAACTCAGAAATTGTGTGTGTTTTTGCCCCGTTTCAGTTGGCTGCTTCTATGCTAATGCAAAGACACAAACTTTATTGTTTCTCATTTGTTCCAATTGGGTTGTGGTCTCTGGAACTATCTCAGCAACCCCAGCATTGAGACTGTTGTTTTAGTCAATTTGATTCTATCAGGAGGCCAGGCTGGCCCTGAACTGCTTGGTAACCATTCAACATGCCTGGGTTGCTAGGATGTTGAGTGGAAAGTCAAGCACTCAGAAGAACCCATTTGCAATGGTACTTTAAGGTCTTGGCCAACGTGCCTCTCTCCCTCAGTTTCTCCCTTTGCATAATTATGGCATGATCTTAGGGCTGTAACGATGTGTCAAAGGGGAGTCTATTCAAATAACTTACTTTAGTTCTATAATAATAAACCAGGTAATTTACAAACTATGTAAATAAACTATGTGTTTCTCACCATCCTGAGACTAGGAAGTCCTAGCGCAAAGTACCAAAAGAATCTAAAGATTCAGGTTCTGGTAAGAGTTTACTATCTGCCTCAAAGGTGGTGCCTTTGGTGTCCCTCCATGGCAAAGAAGACAAAGAAGTTCTCTCCGTTGCCTGCCCCCTCTCAGTCTTGCCCTTGCTCTCATCTCACTACAGAGCCTAGGCTCACCCCAAACTCCTAATACATCTTCCTGCTTCAGTTTCGAAATTCTTGAATTACAGGCATGAACCACCATGCCCAGGCCATCAATATCTGTTTACAAACATCCTTTAATAAATCCAGAGCTCTTAAGACTGACTTCCCAAGACCTACCTACTAAGACTATCATACTGGGGACATAAGTTTGAACATATAAATTTGATGGAAAAGAGAACATAAACATTCAAATAAGAATAACACGTTATCAATGAAGATTAAAGAAAAGCATGGTAAAAGCATCCCTAATGGGTTCTCAACATGTATCTCCTCTCCATGGTGAGTTCCTTTTCTGGTTCTTTTACCAGTTAATTTAACTTTATTCGAATCTCCTGTTCATTCTTTCACTTTTCACTCATCTTGTTTCTTCTCTTTTTTCGAACATTTTTTTCATTTTTACTGTTTGGCATTTCATACATCGATATGATGCATTTAGTTATTGTTACCCATACTTCTTTTTTGAATAACACTCCTGTATCAATAGAAACAATTTTAGGGAAGGTGCCTCCTAACATTGCCTTCCTTTGTGTGTGGCCCACACCGAGTTTAGTAAGAGTTACCTCATGAGCACAGGGAGGAGGCTATTCAGTGGAGCAAGGAAAACTCATCTGTTGCTGTAACACTGGAGAAAATGACAGATTTGCTCACAGTGACCACTAATTGCCAATAGCCCCTCTGGAGAAGTTCAGTATCAATTATTTTTATTTCTCTTTATTTGAGATATTGGAATTCATTTCATTTTTGTAAAATATATTTAAGGTGTTTAGCTGAGGCATCTTTACTGAAGCAGACAGTGGATATGGGGGAGGAAGTATAGTTTTAGATGGAAGATCAAAAACTGCCTTTTATTTAAATTAAGGGAAATAGATTGCATGTTTTTCCAAATTTTTATGTTCACAGCATTTCTTTGTAAAAGAAAAACAATGTTTTCTTTTGTTTGCTTTGTAAGTACACTTTACTCTAAAGTGACTTTCTCTTTTAAGGCTTTTTTGCTGGCACCTTATTTTCCTAAGGCTGTTCTTAGAACTCCCATAACTTACACACACACACACACACACACACACACACACACACACACACACGTTTGAATTCTCTTAGACACACTTCCACTCACTTGCTTCCTTCAGCAAACACATTCTAAAGCCCAATTCCAAGCACATAACAGAGAGCCACTCATGCTTTCGTGTTAATACCCCACCACCTATCCACCCCAACATTCTCATAAGTTCAATAAGCTTTCTCTGGCTTCTTTTCTTGCCTATCAGACTCCTCTGGTCTTCTCTGCCTTTTGTGATGACACTAATATTCATAAACCCAAATACTCAGGATTAATAGTCCCATCAAAACCCTATGCTCTTCCTACAATGGCTTATCTCATTTGTGAATCTCAAAACTTTGGTTCCAATATAACTTCTCTCTTGAGCAAGAGGGCCACATGTTGAGCTGTAGGCTGGGCATCTTTTGAGAACTATCCAAAAATTTAGTCGACTTTAACATATTTCGAGTCAAACTTAGATTCTGACCAACCTTCAAAGTCAGTTTCTCCCACTCTGTTCCCTGCTCTATTGTGCAAAGCAACTTTTCAGTTATGGTTCCAAGATAGATATGTGATGTCTTCCTCTAACTTTGATCCCAAAGTCATATTGACCTATAAATCCAGAAACTTTTCCTAAGAATCAGTTCTCTTCTCTTGACAGATGTCACCATGGTTCAGACCTGACTACACACTACTAGACTATTATCTTAAACTCATAAGCAGAGGCTGGAACCCTATAAGGTCTTTCCTCTCAATCCTAGGAGAGGGGGTTAAATCTTGTCACTGCCCCCGCTTTAAAATCCTTTAGGGCCTTCTATTTTTTTCCTACCCCAGGAGTAATAAGCTATTTTAGCTCTGTGACCTTTCTCTTCAAATAGAGGCTTACACAGATCTGCACTGTGTGAAGCAACTCACTCTTTACACTTGGGATGAGGCAGACTAGGGGAGACCAGATCCTGCCTGAAATCTGGTGAGCAGGAGTCTCATTCATAATCTCAGCACCTTGAAAGACTGATTGCAAACCACAGAGGCCGTGGACTCCAAGCAACGTGAGCAGACATGTTAAAGTGGGGGCATGAGTGACAAGTACTAAGGTTTCCCTACCGCTGTCACCTTAACTATCAGTGTTACTTATACTGGCTGTGAGAATGCGGCCATTAAGCCACATCGAGGGAGTGGGACATAGGCTTCAGCTGTTGCCAAGCTTTTAGAGAAGATAAATCTCAACCGACTGAAGGATGGGGAAAGATTCCTTTCGAGAGGCAAAGAATTGATGAAGGGAAAGAAGCTAAATAAAGAATTGATGAAGTTCAACAAGAGAGATGCCAGAGAAAAGTATAGAAGATAAATTTTAATAATAGTTTTACTAAATTTCTGAGATGCCATTCGATGTATTTTGGTCAAATTTGCTCTCCTTACCCCAACTCTCATATCCACCCTCTCCATCCTTGATGTGTGATTTCCCTCTGTATGTTATCAATATGTTTTATTACCATTGGTTAATAAAGAAGCTGCTTTGGCCTATAGCAAAGGCAGAATATAGTCAAACTGGAAGAGATATAGAGAGAGTAGGTGGAGTCATGGAGATGCTGTGTAGCTGCCAAAGGAGTAACGTGCAGGCAGCAGTAAACCAGAGCCTAGTAGCAACACACAGATTAATAGAAATGGGTTAATTTAAGATGTAATAGTTAGTTAATAAGAATATTATTAGATATTTTGATAATCTAGTAATTTGGCCAAACAGCGTTATAATTAAGATAGTTTCTGTGTGATTATTCTGGTCTGAGCAGTCAGGAAATGAGCAAGCAGTCTCTGTCTACACACCCTTCCCTCCATACACACCCGAGTTTTCTTTTCTTATTTTTTTTTCTCCTTCACTGAATCTCCTGTTAGTATCCAACTCCTCTGTGGACTGAGGCTTGCTCTGGAATAGATCCACCAGTAAAAAAAAAATCCTTTTAAAAGTAAAATCATGGTGGCAGAGTATCGGGAAGGCAGCTCGGAGATCAAGAATATCCGAGATGGTGTCCTTAAGGATTTAGAGGATTTCCTCTGTCAGGTTTCTTAAATGGTGGATGATGACAATCCTTCCCTTGACCCAACTACTTAATAAGCCTGCTTTAGACAGACTTTCCTGTAGGTGAATTATCTTTGGAAAGTGTAAAGGGCTCAGTTTCATATCCAGACCAGGGAAGGAGGTAGCAGGACATTAGTCCGGGAGTGTCCTGTTGCAAAAGATATATTTGGTTCCCAGCACTCCTGTTCCATGGCTCACCACTGTCTGTAACACCAGCTCTGGGTAAGTTCACTTCCTCTGCCTTCTGTGGGCACCCACACACAGGAGCACAGACACACAAGCAGACACACACAGACGTACACACACACACACACACACACACACACACATACACACACACACAATTAAAAATTAAGGTTATTAAAAACTAGTCTGAAGGGAATTGTAAGTCCTACATATTTGCCGAAAATCAAGTGAAGGATAAAGCGATCCTGTAGTCATTGTTTGAGGCTTTTCTCAAGTCGATGAATTTCTACTAGGAGCCTAGGAGGCTCCAGCTGAAAAGCATCGATTATACTATTATTTATTATTAACATCTGTGTGTGAATGACAACACTGAACTTCCTTCCTCGGGAGAGGAGTCGGCATAAACAAGGTACTACAATAAAGGATTCTCAGGGTTCCTTAAATTGCACCAGAATGCAAGGTCTTTCCTTTCTATCCCAGCAGAAAGTTCATCACGAAGTTACATGTATTGAAATTATTACACTGAAATAGAGTTGGGAATGATGTAAGGCAGGAACTCTCCCATCCACATGGACTCTAGATGTCACATCTTTAAGCATCCTTCCCAAACACCTGTACGTAAGGTCTATTTTCTTATTAGGGTGTAGATAATTGACAATAGTTACAAGGTACAAGTATTTTGGGTTCCAGGAGCAACTGTGACTGTTTTTTTTTTCTATGCCATTTGAATCAAATTTGATAAAAGGGAGATGTAAATGAATTGACTGCATGGTGTCTACTCCTAGGCTATTATACTCAGTTCAAGGCAATGGAGTCAATTACAAACAGGACCAATCCCGATGGTGACATTTTGGGTAGGAAGAACAAACAGGATTTTGTGCAACAATCTGTCCGTAATCTATGTATAATTAATTGCCCACGTTGTATCTGTGCTTTGTGGATGTGCACTAAGGTATTACCAGAAGATGGCAGTTTGGCTTCTCTCAGTGTGGTAGAGGAAACCGGAGAGAGAGTCTTCAGTTTTACATACGTGGTCTGCTTCACTTAGAGCAGTAACTTTGGGGAACTCATGGATTTTATAATAGAATCTCAAGTCTGTGACAGTTTTCCCACTGGGAATTTGTGTCACTGACATCATTCTGTGCAGTGCAAGGCATGTCATCTTTTCCATAATGCATGCAAGCCTAAAAGGTTGTGTGTGAATCAAATTTTTATACTGGCAGACAGCTCTAATCTCGGTTTCTTCACTCATACAGTGGAGGGGGCAATCAAAACCCATTTTAAACTTGCCAGGAAAGAATGATTCCACTTAAAGAGCCATGTAGTGAATTTTTTTTTCTATAGTTGTAAGACTGGTCCACTAATTGATCTGTTTTGAAAATTTGGATTTTCATCCATCAGGCTGCCCAGAGTCCACCTTTGAAAGGCAAGCAGTGGTTTTAGAGAGAGTCTAAGTGCCAGAAACAGAAATGTCGTTATAAGCTAAATGCAAAACCTGGAACTCTAAGTCCCATTTAGCAATTTCAGTAAATTATATCGATTCAGGGATGATCACCAGTGATCCAAAGTGACTAAGCTATCTTTTTCTTCACATTCTTTGCCTTTTAATGGGCCCAGCCTCTGTGAGTAACAAGCTAGCATCTGATCACTCATTTCCAACCTAGGCTTAAAAGCCTGGCTCTTCAACTTGAAGGGATGGGTCTCAGGAAGATAAGTAAACAAATTGCAGATGGCAGACTCCATTCATCCAGAAAACACGTTGATTAGTCAGCAAGATGGCATTTAACACCACAAAGAAGCCTAGAGCTGAGTTGCTAGATCAAATCCTCAATGGAATCCAACATCCCCACCTGTGGGATGTTTAGAAATAACTAGCGATTGTGCCCCCAAAATGGCATTACCAGAAGAGAAGAATAAAAGATTCAGTCTCTTTTGTGAAGAATGGAATCTTGAAAATGGTATTTCACCATAAGCCAAGTACACTTGAAATACAGTTTATCCTGCTTGAATGTCCAGCAATTGTCTAATTCTCTCCATTGTGTGTGTGCTGAGGACAAGAGAGCTTTATCATTTGCATTGAGAGACACATCACACCCCTTTCTTCTAGGTCCCCCCACATTGTTGTACCAGCACTAAGACAGAGTAATTGAAAGTAAATATGACTATTATTTGTTTGTTCTGAACAGTGAGCTTTGCAGTACTCTTCTTCCCTATTACATATTAAAGAGATATTACAATCATAAAAATAACCTTTGTGAAAAAGAAATAATAATTGAGCAAGAGCAAAGTCTATTTGCTCAAAGCAATTGTGAGGAGTGGGAATACAGTTCTCAATAAAAGTATCAACACTTTATTGAGTATCTTTGCATGTGTGCATAGATGGAAATATTGCCCCTAGCATATTGCTGAAGGATAGGAAACCAGGCCTCCAATTAAGGCGGATTTCCAATCCCTAAATCACTTCTTACAAATAACCTTCAGCAAATTGACTTCTTGATGAACACTGACGGGGTTAAACGACTCTCTCCCCCACTGGCTCTCTAATAGGCAAGGTGTTAAAAGACATGGAGACTATTCTTGAAGTCAACTGTGGACTTTTCATAGTGATAAAAGGACAGCATGAACTTTGGGGGAATAAATGTGTTCTACTGCCTCCAACTCCTCCATAGAGTCATCTAAGGCCATCACAAGGCAATGGATATATATCCAGAGGTCGTCTGGCTTCTTTTGCACACAGATAAAAGAAATAGTGAATTAGGCAAAAAGAACCTAGGCAGATTCCAGATTCCAGAAAAGATAGTGCATAAGAATTTTTTGGCAGACAAGATAACAAAAGGGGCTCCGTAATATAAAATTCATTCATGACTGAGATCAATACCAGCATAGGTAGAAATGAGGTGAGATAGAAATAAGAGAGGCATAGGTAGCCTCATTTGTCTTTTCCAAATTCTATTGCCTTGGGAAGATCATATCCCAGACCTTGAACTTTTTCTGTATATACAATGTTTTAAATATGACTATCAAGTTATCTCCTTTGAACCAAAAGGGAATGAATCCCAAGGAAAGAAGGACATTAGAGAATTGACAGAAATAAGCCCCAATCAACTACTAACCTGTAGATATCGTGGAGGAGATTAAAAACACATCTACCACTTTTATAAATGTAGGAATAGTCTCTACCTATAGAAAGGTGGCATCTGGTAAAAAAAAAAAAAGCATGCATTATTTTTACGCTATATATTTATTAGCATGTGTGTATGGATTTAATATTCCTGTTGTAGCTAGATGCAGAATTCTATCCCTTTAATCAACAGCAGACCTCTGAAGAGGACTCAAAATCTGTATTTCTCCATTCTGCCTGGCAGATCTCAGAAGGTCAAGGTTTTGTGTTGCCCTGGCAACAGCAGATAGCATCACCACTACCTGAAGCTGCCCAGGGGCCCTGCAGGCTCTGCAGCACTGTGAGTGGTTATGATGTTACTGCAGTTGCTGGGGAAACATACAATCCTGCATCAAGGCTGATGGGTAATCGTGAAGTCAGTTTCCCAACCATCTTGCTTCTGACAGTCTATACTACAAAAATTTCTTCATTGCTAGACTTCATGAATTCTATGAACAACTGGAATCTTGAAGAGCGGTTAGTGGCAGGTTTTCTTTTCAAAAATCTCTTAAACAATTCACCTCTGCCTCCTGAAATAGAGTGCTTATCTACTTAAAAAACATATAATTGTTTCATTTTAAGTGGAATTGTCACCCATATCAAAATATGCCTGAGCAACTCTTCTAATTTTTCCCCCAGAGACTCCCACCCCCTAATCAAGCCTACAGATCTTTTAGGTTATTCTCTGTTGTGTGTGCAAGAGGGAAAAAGAAGAAAATGTCTTAAGATAATATTGCATCTTTAAAAACAGATTCATAAAATCAGAATTCCTGTTCTCCATTAAAGTCATCCCTGACTGGCTCTCTCTTAAAAATGCATCCTCTGTCTTTCTTATAACCCAGGGTTTTAAAATTCAAATGTTCATGAACATCAGCTTTATTAAAATTAGGGCTTGGGGAAATGGCTTGGAAAGGAAGAAGAGAATATTACCCAACCATTTAAAAGATGCTAATTAATGAAGTTCTAAAGCCCAGAGAGGGCATTTGATACAGCAAGGCTTTCTCTACCAAAGAGGAATGGAACTCATCTGAAAAAAGAAAAAGAAAATAAAAGAAAGAAAGAAAGAAAAAGGAACCCAGAATAAAATAAAATTGAAGAAGATTAACCCAAATCTTTCCCCAGGTGCTGTAATAGACCTCAGGGGTTTTGTAATAACACCAGAACTTATTTTTGTCAGCTTGTGAACTCAACACATTAACCTTTTCTGGTCCCAAGGCCATGCTGGCCTTTAAACTATTAAGGAACCACCTGGAATGTGCAAAACTAAGGATTTTGCTCACTGGGTACAAATGACCTGTGTGTCCTCCTCAAAAATCACATCCTTAGCCTTGGTTAAAACAGGGAATGAGGAGAGGTTACCCAGACATATGACTCCAGTTTGCCTCCTGTCCAGAAACTCTGTCCACTTTAAATACGAGAGGAGAGTTTATTCTCCTTCCCCTTCCCAACTTGTATTGTCCGGTACAACATCCACTGCTAGTACGATTTGGAGTCAATGACAGTCTTTCTCTCTCTCTCTCTCTCTCTCTCTCTCTCTCTCTCTCTCTCTCTCTCGTGTGTGTGTGTGTGTGTGTGTCTTAAATATCAGTAAATAGCCTATGGTTAATCTTGCATCAACCTTGCCAGTGTTTCCCCATGATCAACAGAATATGTTATATTTGATTTTATCTTTTTATAACTGCACATTGATGGAATTTTCTCCAATTCCTGCAATATTCTCTCTCTCTCTCTCTCTCTCTCTCTCTCTCTCTCTCTCTCTCTCTCTCTCTCTCAATATTGTTGTGAGCCAAAAATTGAAAATCTCTACAGAGTGAAAAAAAAAAATAGATTCCTTGGCACAGAAATAAACAAGTACCTCCAGCTTTGTAACAGAAAATCATTTTCTGCAACCTAATAATGATCTCCAAACACTGAGATAGCAATCAGATGATCCATTTGTAGTCTAATGGAAGCGCTCTGGTAGAAGAAGGCTTAGTCTGTGAATGACATGGTCCAATGATGAAGGGAGGCAAAGCTATCTCAGTTTGGAGGTCAATGTCAAGACGGCAAAAATAGGGTTTCCAAGCGGAAGTGTGATAAGTCTGCTGTTCTGCAGATCTCCAGTCTACCTCTCCCACTGCGCCTGCTCAGATCTTAAATCCTGCAGCTCTGAAAGTCCAGGGCTAGCATGAATATAACCATCCCTGGTGCCCTTGCATGTGGTATTCTGTATTCTAGAATGTCCTTCCCCTTTTCTCTCACTCATTTGAACTTTGCTGATAAAATACCATGACTGATAAAAGTTAACCTTGTGTCAGGCACCCCACTAAGCCCTTCATATACCTCATCCGTATCCTCCATGTTCATCCCAAACATGTGAAGTGCATTTTCTATTTTCTGCTTTTAGATGAAGAGTCTGAGTCTTGGAGAAGTCAAATGATTGGCACAATGACGTATAGGTTATGAACAGCAGAGAAAGGACTTACCCATTCAAATCTAATGTTCTTGCCCACCACCACCGCTGCTGTTCAAAGGTTGCTTCTGGTAGAAAAAAAGAAAAAGAAAAAAAAAAAACCTACCTCACCAGGAAGAGTGGATCAGTTCTCACTCAAATATCTGGGAGCAGTCAAAGAAGTTTCTCACAGAGCATGTAATTGAAATATTGCAATTAGTGGAAATACTTGAAGTCTTTACCTCTTTGTCTGAGTGTCTTATGCATGGAAGCAATGAGGGAAGTAAGGTTTTATATACTTGGCCCTGAAATTTCCTGGCATATAGCGATTCCTTAGACGTAGGTATGATTGAGTAAATAAAGGATAAGCCAAGCCGCAAAGCCCTCGGGTTCCTTGGACACAGTTCTAGACCTTCCTTTTCAGTTGATGGGATGATGATACAGTTCTTTCCTTTCATTGATTAGGAAGAGAAAGTGTGCTAGAACTAAAGTCAGGGAGAGCTCAGGGAAGCTGTCTCTCAGACTCAACACTGCACGACGCCTTCATTGCCAAAGGGGGTGAGGCAGGTTGTGTTGACACCTGTCTTTCTAAGGATGGACTATATCTGAGAGACAATAAGTCTTGAAAATTTCCATCTCAGAGAGACATCCTATAGACAGGAGAACTGTGCTGCAGCTAGCTGGGAAAACTGTAAGACTTAAAAGTCTCTATTGTGGCTTGGATCTAAATGGCCCCCATATTCTCATGCGTTCATTACTTATTTCTCAACTCATGGAACCATTCAGAGGTCTGTGGAGCCTTAAGAAGGGGATACTGGCTAGCTGAAGAAGGTTGGTAGGAATTGGCCTTTGAATGTTTAACATGGACCTCTTTTGTGTCTTCTTCTCTCTGATCCCTGGCCCACAATGTGAACAGATACTGTAGAACACTCTCCCAGGAACTGAGCCACACCCCCGGATTTTCACCACAGGGACAGAGCCCTCTGAAACCATGAGTCAAAATGAACCCATTCTTTTGTAAGTTGTTTCTTTGCAGAAAATCTGTTCACAGCACCACCAAAGTTGCCAGTTATCTAAAAGTGAGAGGTGGTGACTGAGGGGTGTTGGTGTGGGTAGTGAGCAAAACAGTCACCATCTTCATCTGAGTAGTGCAGGCTTAGCACTACTCATTTGTGACTATCTTCTCTTGTGAGCACAAGGGAATACTCAACACTTCCCAGACTGCTAAAGATTGTGTAGGACAGACAGCCTCTGTGTTGATTAAAGGGGCCTTAACAAAGCTACCTCCTCTGAGGGAAGTGATATATCCTTGTCTCACACTTTCATAAGCTACAGCCCAATGGGAACAAGTGAAAGAAAGGATACCGTGGTATGTGAGTTGATATGAAGATGCTTGAAAACAGCGTTAAGTAGATCAAGGAACCCCAAGATTGTTGAGTGATACTTACTCACTCTCTTGTACCTGGAAACTCTTAAGCATGTATAGCAAGCACTATGCATATTTGGAATGATAATGATGCATCTGAAAGTCCCTGTTGCAGACCTAAAAGGTGACCTGATAGAGAGCACAATACACAGTGCACTTAGTAGATGGTAAGTGCTTAGAGTGAAGGAAAAGATTACAAACCCCTACTGGGAACTAAAGCTGTAGTCCTTGGTGAAGCTGTGAGCCTGTTCTTCTGAAGCATCAGACCAAAACCAGATTCTCCACAGCTGCTTCCTGCAAAGGTTAGAAAAGGTTACCATCAATTTCCAGAATCCAGAAGGCAATTAAAGGTAATACAGTCTAACCCTCATATCTTATGAGATCTAGAGAGGCCAATGTTACACTTTATCTAAAAGGATCGATGCTAAGACCACCACTCTAATCAGGTGGTGATGAAAGCAAACTAAATTAGACAGAGTCAGCCTTAGTCTCATCTCCAGAGATGAGAATTAAGAGAAAGTGGAGAGAGGATGGCTTTAACTTTAACATCTGTTCATGTATCACATTTGGAAGACAGGCAAGTGGTATGTTTGCATTTGGGTGTCCAGAGTTCTTCTCCAGGCTGTGGGCAGTGCTATCATATCTGTTCATAATCCTACTGCGTCTGGCACAAGCTGGAGAGCAGAAAGCAAATGAAAACAATTTTCAAAAGAAGACAACATGTCAGAGAAGTAAAGATCTCCAGGATTATACGTGATAAATGACACCCTAGGATGAACATGTCTCAAAATCATTCCAGATTTCAATTCCTGGGCTGAAGTGTTTGTGTTGTCAGTAACTTAAGTAATGTTAAGCAAATAATGAAACTCTTTGATCTCTAGTTCAATTGCTATGTAGAATAAGTATATGACTGTAAATACTCTGTGAGGTGAGATAAACTGGAAACTGAAAAAAAAATAACGGGAACTGTAAAATGGTATAAAAATAGTAAGGCTCATGAAGCAAAGGATGCAAAGATGAACTAAAGAGCAACAGAGGAAGATCTGGCCTTGCTCTGAGAATGTGTGATGTGGTCAGTGTTTCTGAAGGGATTGTAGACGTGTGAATTGCAGAAACCTAGTCAAATGCATTTGCTATAGTCAGTGATTGATTTAATTATACAGTTTTCATTATGTGTGTGCATAATACGTACAATATCTTATAACAACACTGTAATTATCTTATTGGGCAATGTCAGTGTTAATTGAAATGTTACTGTCACCTTTGGTGTTTTGAGCTGTTGTATTCCACACTAAAAAAAAATGGTTCAGGAGAAATAATGATAGAGAGCCCACACAGGTATCTATGAAAAAGTCACCTGGATGGCATTAACTTTTTACAATCAGATACTATAGGGAAAGACGGATGGGTGAATGGTTTGATGCATGAGAAGATAGGCTAAGGACAGAAAGCTAGATACATAGATATATTAAATTAAAGCTACAGATAAATGATAGATAGGTTAATAGATGATAGATAGATAGATAGATAGATAGATAGATAGATAGATAGATAGATAGATAGACAGACAGATAGAAAGACAGGTAGACAGATTAATGGTAGATGGTAGATGATAGATAGATAGATAGATAGATAGATAGATAGATAGATAGATAGATAGATAGATAGATATAGATAGATGATAGATAATTGATAGGCATGTAGGTAGGTAGGTAGGTAGGCAGGTGGAGTGTCTAGTACTTACCTTCTGCTTCTGTTTTCTAAAGAACTTCTTTGTTTAATTTAGTTTTTCAGTATATATATGAGTATATATATGTTTATACAAAATGTATGAACGTACATGCTCGTGTATGTGTGTCCAGGTACAAAAGTATGACAGTACCTGTATGAATGTCAGAGAACAATTCAGGGTGTCTGTCTTCATTTTCCCACCTTGTTTGTGACAGGGTTCCTTCACCACCAAACTAACTTGTGTGTGAGTTTCTGACATCCTCCTCTCTCTGTCTCCCATTTCCCAAAGGCAGCCTAGGACTACAAATGCTTAGCGATACTGTCCAGCTCTTCTGTGGATACTGGAATCCAAAGTTGGCACACAAACATCGCATGTCATGCACTTTTACCCACTGAGACATCTCTAGAGCGCAAATTCACATTGCTGTAAAATATCCTGTTAATGACGCCTTTCTTGAACCATCACCATAAACCCAGGAAGCGGGAATCATTGCCTACGAATCAAACTCAAACCTTAGATGGTAAAGTGAGAGCAGGGAGTTGCTGAAAGGAAGTGGCCCCTCAAGGGAAAGCTTTTTAAAATTATACCTGGCAAGGAACAACCTGCTCATGAGCTTTGGGGTATCTAGGGTTAAATGGTTTGTACAAAGTTACTGAGTCAGCTTGCAAACTTGAGATTTGTGTGTAGGTCTGTAAGATTCTGGAGTCTAAATCTTCTACTAAGAAGTGCTTTCTCATGATAGTCCTAAAATTATGAAGAAATGAAGACGTTATAAATTTAGGGAGAACTTTTTTTAATTGTCCACATGACTGAAAGTGAACTTTTCAAGGAAAAGGAAACAAAAACATTAGAGAATATTAGTAAATTTCTATATCATCAAATTTCCATTTTGATTAATAATCAGAAAAAATATTAATTATGTTCATTTCTCTCTTAAAATACCATAATTTTGATATTGTGAGCTACCAATTTTGTAAAATGACGAGGAGTTGTAGGTTTAATATTCCTAGAGTATGTTAGGCTATGTGTGTACACAGACACATGTATATGCATACGCTTTTTAATTGAGCGTGGTGTTAGAGAGACAGTTTAAGGGATAAAATGTTTGCCATTCAAGAATGGCCCCTAGAGCTTAGATCTCTGAATCTATGCAACTGTATAGGACCCACCTACAGTCCAAAGCTTGGAAGGTGAGAATAAGGTCCTCAGCTAAAACAGAGACTCTCCCTCAATGAATGGGCTGAAGAATGATCAAGAAAGACTTCCAGTACAAGCCTCAAGCTTCCGCACACCCAGACACGCAGGTACACCACCTCATATGCAAGCATACGTATACACACACACACATAGGCATTTCATGTATTTGTCAATTTTACGATAGCTTGACCCAAACTAGAGTTATTTTAGAAGAGGAAACCTCAGTCGAGGTAATGTCCCCACCAGAATAGCCTGTGGTGGTTCATTTTCTTGAGTGATTGATGTTGGAGAATCTAGCTCATTATGGGTGGTACCACCCCCGGTGGTCCCAGATGCTAATTGATGCTAATTACAAGCCGGTAAGCAGCACTCCTCCATGACTTGTCTTAGATAGATAGTTCTTGCCCCTGGGTCTATGCCTGAGTCCCTGCTCTGATTCTCCTCAGTAATACACTGTCATGTGAACCCCAGAGCTAAACTAAACCCTCTTTCCCCAAGTTGATTTTGGCCATAGTGTTTCATAGCGGTAAAGGAAACCCTGTCTAAGACAATGCAGCCAAACAGCCCTCCTAGTAAACTACCAGAAAGGTACAGCTCTAAGTTCCAGTTGCTACAGTCTGTTGAACATCGCGGCTCCCGACAGTCACCCTGTTGGCACGTCCTCTGCAAGCTCATCCAGTCTTTCCCCATCTGCTCATCCCTTCTTGTATAAGTGACAAGAGAAAGGAGCAGTACGGTTGTCGATGGCACCGTGACAATGAGGATAAACAGCTGCGTGGCACGTTTTACTGTAAATTCTGTTTACTTGTAACTGCTGTCATTCAGCGCTATGTGCCTGGATTGACAAGCTTATTGGCTGGGCTCATTAGGGCTTCATCCCGCGAGACCTGACCAAACCAAAGCCGGCCAGTTCGTTTCCTTGGGTCTTTATTCTTTCCCTGACTTTCAGCCTTAATTTTGCACCAAGAATCACTTTCCGTGTTCCGTTTTCATGTTTAAATGCCTTTTTTAATTTTCTCGTCCTGGAAGTTAAAACTGCAATTTCACAGCACGCACCATGCAATATTCATGATCTAACAGGAGGGTGAGTACAGGATGGAGTTATAGTTACCGCTTGGATACTAAGTAACTGTGAGCGTGGCTCGGGGATTAACTACTCAGAACCTCAGCCCCACCCATTTAAATGTAAAGTTGGAAGGTGTAAACGGAGACTGTGCATTTGTTTCCCTACTGCCCAGACCCAAATAATCACATAGAAACAATATTAATTACAACACTGTTTGGTCAATGGCTTAGGCATATTCTTAGATAGCTCTTATATCTTAAATTAACCCATTTCTATTAATCTATGTATCACCACAAGACTGTGGCCTACTGGTAAGGATCCAGTGACTTTCTTCTTTGGCAACTATATGGAGTCTCCATGACTGCCTTCTTTCTTCTTGTAATCAGTTTTCACACATAACTTCTATTTGCCATAGACCAAAGTGGGTTCTTTATTAACCAATGCTAATAACACATATTTACAGCATACAGAGGTGAATCCCACATCAGGAAGGAATTTGTTAGAAGTTTTATGATATTAACAGGTAGCTCAGGCCTAACCTCATTTCTTCTTCTCTTATTTAGACACAACATGATCTCTGTTCCTCAAAATATTTTATTCATTCCTATTTTATTTTCACCTCAGGGACTTTCCACACTGAGAAGACTTCCTTCCTTTACCTCCCAGTACAAAGTACCCTGGCCATCTGTATCCACAATGCTGCACTCATCAAACAGAAGAAATGGCAATGCCATACCACACCAAAACCTCTCTTCGTTCACACTGGTCCAATCAAATGGAGAGTTTCCTGTTGCTAAATTAAACTAAAGATGCTAATCCAAGAGCTAGTCCCTCTTCTTGTATTTGTTTAAAACCTCTAGATTTTTTTTTTACATTAGTCAACAAAGTAGTGGGCCTCATTATGGCATGTTCATGCACGTAAATATTTATAGTTTGTTCCTATTTATCCCTCCATGATCCCCTTTCTGGACTATTCTTCCACCTCCCCCATCTTCCCCACTCTGCTTTCTTTTCATATATATTCCATTACTCCTGGTGTTCTCCTTTCTTCTCCCTTTAGACCTCTTCCCTCTTTCCTAAAATACTCTTTTTACTTGGATGTTATAAACACACGAATACAGACACATGCATATATGCATATGTCTGTTTAGTATACACACATGCATATATACATGTAGATATTCATGTAGGTGTGTTTGCAACTTACATTGGGTTCACATTTGCAAAAAGTATTCAGTACTCGTCTTTCCAAGTCCAACTTCTTCACTTAACATAGGGATGTCCAGTTCCCTCCATTGTTCTGCATACACTATGATTTCATTTTTCATTGTGACTGAAGAAAACTCCACTGTGCTTTTGTACCACATTTTCTTCATCCATTCGTTTACCATGAACGCCTTGGTCTATTCCATATCCTAGTTACTGGAGCCATAAGCAGAGATATGCCACCTCGCTGTGAGCTAGCCTTTTCCAGATGTTCTTCTAGCAATTCTCTCCAGCCCTCTATCTCCCATGCAATATGTGCCAATCATACAACCAACATGGTATTAAATTTCTGTACTTGGGGAAAAATACCTAGAACCCACACATTTATCATATGCCCCAAAATGTTACTCTTGAGATATTTTCAAACCTATGAGAAATATTGTAATCTCTGTGATGACTCAGGTCCCCTGCATTCCACTTTTCCCCTTAGAATCTAATCAAAAAGCTCATTATTTTGACAGACCTTAAAAAAGAAACATAGCAGAAATGACCAAAGCACTTCTTTGCAGTTACCACCCGAGTCCAAAACCTCAGAAAATACTCTTTGTGGTACTGAGTGTAAATAGGATATGCTGGAGACCAACAGGGTTACACATTGTCAGGGCCTGGTGGCACATGCCTGTAGTTCCAGCTTCTTGGGAATCTAAAACAGGAGGATCCCCTGAGACTAAAAGTTCTGGTCTATAGTAGGCTGTTCTCATAGGGTGTCTGTACTAAATTCAGCAGTAATACGGTGATCTGTAGCTATTGGGGTTCTGCCAGATAGGATGGAGTAGGGCCAGAAATTTAACAGTCCAAAGTCCAGAAGTTCTTACCAGGAAGTTAATTTTCTTACACCTGTTTTGTGTCACCATAGCCCAGTCTCCCCACGGCAGAAAAATGTTAATGAATCCTATCATAATCTCCGAAAGTTGTTCCTAACAGCTCTGTGCCTGGTTATTGCTCCCACCTTATGTCTAACCACTCCTCTCACATGAACAGTACTCCAGGCGTACCCTACTTCATGCTGCTCCCCAAGCACCTTGGGTGTACAGCCAACAGGGGGAAACAGCACTTTCTTGACATAGGCTGACATGGGGCCCTCTGCCTCACTTGTATACTCTGTTCTCCTGATTCAAGGCGCCACTTACATGTGGCTTCTTTTATTTAAAAAGAAAACAAACAATCCGTTTTTGTTGTGTTTATCAATCCCAGTTCCCACTCTCTCCCCTCCTCCCCTTTCCTCCACCTAACACCTCACAGGACTCCTCAGAGAGGGTAAGGCACATTGTTTTGAGGAAGGTCTAAGGCCCTCCCTACTTTATCTAGGCTGAGCAAGGTATCCATCCAAAGAGAATGGGTTACAAAATAGCCAGTCCGTACAGTAGGGAAAAATCCTGGTGCCACTGCCAGTGCCCCCACAGTCTTTTGCAGCCATTCAACTGTCACCACTTAGAGACTAGTTTGGACCTATGTTGTTTCCTTCCCTGTCCGGCTGGAGTTTGTGAGTTCTCATTAGCTCAGGTGTCCCCATCATGGTCTTGACCTCTTTGTTCATATTCTCCCTCCTCCCATTCTGAAACTGGACTTTGGGAGCTCAGTCAAGTTCTCTGATGCAGGTCTCTGCCTCTATTTCCATCAGTTGCTGGATGAAGGTTCTATGATGACATTTAAGATATTTATCAGTCTGACTACAGGGCAAGGACAGTTCAGGCACCTTCTTCTCTATTGCTTAGGGTCTTAGCTGGGGACACCAATTTGGATTCCTGGGAATTTCTCTAGTGCTAAGTTTCTTGCTAGTCCCATAATGGCTCCCTCAATCAAATACCTCTATTCTTCCTCCATCTCAATTCTCCAGTTCCTTCAAGTTCTCCTCCCCCTCCCCGTTTGCCTTTGTCTTCCCCCTCCACCATCCCTACTCCCCACACCCTCATTCTCCCAATTTTGTCAGGTGATCTTGTTTGTTTTCCCTTTCGAGGTGGATCTATATTTTTTGTTTGTTTGTTTGTTTATTTTTTAAGGGTTCATCTTGTTACTTAACTTCTCTAGGATCATGAACTCAATATCCTTTGCTTTACAGCTAGGATTCACTTATGAGTGAGTACAAACCATGTTCATCTTTCTGGATCTGGGTTACCTCACTCAGGATGATTTTTTTCTAGTTCCATTCATTTGTGTGCAAATTTCGAGAAGTCATTGTTTTTAACCAATGAGTGGTACTCTAATGTGTAAATGTGACACGTTTTCTTTATTCATTCTTCAGTTGAGGGGCATCTAGGTTGTTTCCATGTTCTGGTTATTACAGATAATGCTGCTATGAAATGTCCTTGTAGTATGATTGAGCATCTTCTGGGTATATGCCCAAGAGTGGCATTGCTGGATCCTGAGGTAGGTTAATCACCAATTTTCTGAGAAACTGCCATAGTGATTTATAAAGTGATTGTACAAGTTTGCATTTCACCAACAATGGAGGAGTGTTCCTCTTACTCTGCATCTTCTCTAGCACAGGCTATCATTGTTGTTTTTTATCTAAGTCATTCTGACTGGTATAAGACGGTATCTCATTACTGTTTTGATTTGCATTTCCCTGATGGCTAAGGATGTTGAATATGTCCTTAAGTGTATTGCGGCATTTTAAGATTCTCCTGTTGAGAATTTTCTGTTTAGTACTGTACCCCATTTTTTAATTGGGTTATTTGGAAGTTTTGATGTAAGAATGAAATTGAAAAAGATACCAGAAAATGGAAAGATCTCCCATGCTCTTGGAAAGGTAGGATCAGCACAATAAAAATTCCAATCCTACCAAAAGCAATCTATAGATTCATTGCAATCTCCGTAAAAATCCCAACACATTTCTTACAGACCTTGAAAGAACAATAATCAACTTCATATGGAAAACAAAAAAACTCAGGATAGCCCAAACAATCCTGTACAATAAAGGAACTTCCAGAAGCATCACCATTCCTGACACTAACCTCTATTATAGAGCTACAGTAATGAAAACAGCTTGGTATTGACATGAAAAACAGAGAGGTTGACCAATTAAAGACTCGGATGTTAATCCACACACCTATGAACACCTGATTTTTCACAAAGAAGCTAAAAGTACACAATGGAAAAAAGAAAGCATCTTAAACAAATGGTGCTGGCATAACTGAATGTGAACCTGTAGAAGAATGAAAGATACATATCTATTCCCATGCAAAAAAAAAAAAAAACAACTCAAGTTCAACTGAATTAAAAACATCAATATAAATTCGACCACACTGAACCTGATAGAAGAGAAGGTGGGAAGTAGCCTTCAATGAGTGGGCACAGGAGACCACTTCCTAAATATAGACGCAGTAGCACAGACACTGAGAGCAACAATGAATAAATGGGACCTCCTGAAACTGAGAAGCTTCTGTAAAGCAAAGGACACAGTCAATAAGACAAAAAGGCAGTCTGCAGAATGGGAAAACATCTTCAACAGCCCCACATCCGACAGAAGACTGATCTTCAAAATGCATGAAAATGTGGTCTTCTTTAAGATCAGGCTTCCTGATGACCTAAAAGTACTTCCTGTGTCTCTTGAAGATCTTACCTGTTTCATTTCCTGCAATGTTCATTTTCTTCCTTTTTCTTTAATAAAAGTTCTCTGAAGACAAATACTATTTTATCTTGTTCATTCTTTATTCAATGTTATCAAGTAACTGACCCCCAGAAGGCTTTATATTTGTGTTCAATGAATACATAAATGAATGAATGAATGAATGAGTGAGTGATTGAAATCCAGTGGAATGTGCTTGAGCGTCAGCAAAATTATCTAACCACTACTGTACATGAAGTTTCCCTAAAAACTGACTATAAAATGTATTTTAAATCTTAAGTAAAATCTCCCTATGTAGATTCTTTTCAAACTCTTCTGAGGTATTGCTTAGATTTCTTTTTTTAATTAATTAATTAATTAATTTGTTTGTTTATAAAAATTTCCACTTCCTCCCCTCCTCCCCATACCCTCCCATTCCCTCCACTCCCTCTCCTCCCCCCCACTCCCTCTCCACCTCCCTCTCCAGTACTTTTCTTCTACTCTGTTTCGAGGTGCTGAGTAATTCCAAGACTCTGAAAAATCCACTTCAAATTTAATCTTTTCTTTCCTTGTTTTGCCAGCAGAGAACATTAGAGAAGAAGAGAGATTGGGAAGTCGGGAAAGTGTTTGGTTTGCTTCGCATTTCTAGGAAACTTAATCTGGCTATGGTTCTTCACTCTTGTAGAACCAAGTAATTCCATTTGCAGTGCCCTCTGCCCCCACGTACCATTTCCACACGCATGCACACCCACCTCCACTTCACACGTACACACCTGTATGCATACATACACCCACCTCCAAACACACTCAAGCATCCACACATGTTGGGACCAATTGGGTTCCTGGCCTTCAGCTGCGCTTCGCTACTAGAGCCCTCTATTGAAGTTACTAAAAGCTGTGCCTTGCCTAGAGGATCAGAGGATGGGATTTTCACCTGTTGGTCATTGACTGCAGGGTATTTAAGTCTTCATGGTGCTATTAAAGAAGGGCCTTTGTACCAGTGATTGAGGTCCGTGTGTTGGTCTGTCTCTGCGTGGGTTTTCCTCAAACTTCCAGCCCCTTGCCAGAAGCTCGCGAACTGGATTATAGAGCATAGAGTGTGGGGGGGGGGGGAGGCAGTGCGCGGCACACACACATGTATACCCACCTACACACATACTCTCATGCACACACACACACACAAACACAAGTACACTCATCTATAAGCTTCCCTGGTGAATTTCATGTGTTTCCCACTTTTCTCTGTTTCAGCTACTTGCAGGCTCAGAACCATTGAGCCCTTCAACCAACCAGCATCCCTCCTTGTAGCCCTTAGGTTCTAACGCCCCCTCCATCTTCCTTTATATCTCCTACCTGGTACCATCTTCTCTCTCATGTTACTGCATCTGTGTAATCTCATGGAGCAGTTTTGTCTTTTTGCTCATCCAATACCTGTCTCCCCGAGTCTACATTATGTTCAGAACGTTAAAATAACTAGAGTGGTTTTTATTTGCTCTAATGGAGCCCAGCTGATAGAGAAATGTACAATTTATTGCTTTGTACGTTCTCTCTCAGGACAACTTTCATTGGTATTAAAAGCCAGGAAGCTTGTTTAGATTAGGAATTACCCCTCACTTAGCCCTCTGCCTACTGGAAGTGGTGCCCCCTGAGTGGCAAGCAGTCGGTGCATGTTTGGTGATTGATAGTTTTAAATCAAGAGATAAAGTTACTTCATCTCCTTATTTTAAGAAGCAGCATTTTTAAACCTTTAATCTTCAAGCCCTCCAGGAGAGGAAATTCCTCAAGTGTTTATTTTAATTGTAATATGTCTACTTGTTAACTTGTGCCAGAATCAGCTTTCTGTCAAGAAGTGCTTCCCACATAGACCCGATGGCAAGGATTTGCACAAAAGGAGAAATACTTGAATCTGAGGAGGAAAAATAATAATTTTAAAAATATGTGATAGAACTTTTCTCCCAAATAAGTTCCTGCTGTTCTCAAATAATCCAATTATTTGACTCATCTCAAGCTTATTCCTTTATCTCTTTCTTTACTGCAGGTGTGCATGTGTATGTGTGTGTTTGTGTGTATATGTGTATGTGTGTGTGTGTGTGTGTGTGTGTGTGTGTAAAGCTCTGTTTTTCAATACACATGAAAACTTTCTCACAAATTCAAATGGCTGAAATTATTGTCTTCCCACGAAAATTTAAGGCTTAAAATTTCAACAAATACAGTCCATTGGTGCGCAGTGGCATGCCATTCTTGCCTGCCTTAGAAATGGACCAAGTTCCCCAACACTGTTGTTAAATATTTGTGATGGGAAAAGGAAGTGCCTTAGAAGTTCCAGGAAATTTGTAATTTTGGATACCTGCTCTCTACCCTGAATACAAAGCACCAGTATGTACCAAATCATAGAGCTTTTTCCTAGTGTGCAATGGTCCTGACAGTGGGTGTAAGTTACTTTCCTCTATTAGCATTTGCTTGACCTGTTATAGAACTACACTGGACATGAACCCGCTTTAATCTTTCTTAATTACTGCAGTCCCCCATACCTATAATTCTAAGTATACAACAGCTCAATTCTGATACTGACTACTGAGGTTTATTGCAGACTTCATCCAGGAAGGACTTCATCTCACATCACCTGACAGGAACCAGCCACAAACCCCAGTGTTCCCTTGTTCTTCTAACTCAATCTGCATTATAACTGCTCCTTCCTCAGATTATATAATTCATTAAAGCTATCATGAACTGTGTGCTTATGCTTGTCATAAAGGATAGTTCAGTGTGAGTCACATTGAAGACATACTACGCAGAGTTCTCTCCCTCTCAAGCCCACACTGTCTTTCCAGCAGCAGAGGGCTGCAAGGAGAGCCGAACATTCTAGCTCACTCAACAGCTCCATCCAGAGAATTCCAGTTGTGGGTCTTCATTAGCACACACAAGGTACCCAATGCAGAATCAGGAACCAAAAATCAATTATGTGTTTTATTTATTATACTATAATTACAACGGGGGTAGAAAAAGTATCTATCTCAGAGATAAATATTAAATATATTCTATGTAATGGGATTGAAGCTTGTTGTACATTGAAAGTTCCCAAACAAATAGCGATTGCTCCTATTTTTCGTTTATAGAGGCACGGTACTGCTTCATTTCCTTACTTCCCTGAGTCACATCAGGCATAGGACATATGTCATGACCTTGCTTCATATCTTGGCACATGGGATAGTGTGTGACAGCATGGACTGTCCTTCCCCTTCACAAGATCGCCGGTGATTTTTCTGTAATCATAAAACTAGGACCAGTTGCGGGCCCTAGCGGAGCCCCACTGCATGCTGACTGCTAGCTTGGTGGCTAGAGACTGGCATCAATGATTCAGGATTTGTATACAAGCTTTCAAAGACCCTGAAACTAAACATTCTAGAAGAGTAAATTTATCTGTCTCACTCATTTCCCAAAGAGCCCAGTGTTCTGTACTAAATGGATAGAAAATGGATATTCATAGAAGTGCATAGATGAGTATGTGTGCTCCGATCTAAATTACCCTATTGTGTGTAGAACAATGACTTATAGGCTGTGCCTGGCCCTGGGTGATTCCATTTTGAGTGCAAATAAAGAGGTAGGATGACCGTAGATCCTAACTATTCATGCAGACACTGTCACCTGTTTATCATCTACCATGAAGCATAAATTGAAAAATTATTATCCCTACAGGTATAGGGTGTTGCCTAGAAACTCAGTGATGAGCATTCTAAAACCATATCTTTAAAAAAAAATATGTCTGAGGACTTAGTGAAACAGATTGATAAAGTATGAAACACCTTCATCCTATTCCTGTAACGTGAAGAAGAGCTAACCCTGGGTTTAATGTGTTTAACATGTGTAACGTTTACTGTCTAATAATCTGACTATCTAACTTATGTGTCAGGGTAGCAACAGGCAGAGAACTTAGAGATCCTTTGTGGCTTCAGACCACCATAGAACTCCTTTTACTTTTTAAGAGATTTTTCATCGCACTTGGATTAATTAATTAATTAATTTTATCTATTTATTCAGTGTGTGCGTGTGTGTGTGTGTGTGTGCACGCAAGTGTGTATGAGTGCATGCCTGTATGGAAATCAAAGGACTACTTTTGAGAGTCTTTACTCCTTCTATGATGTTGGTCTCATTCATTGAACTAAGGCTTGGTCGCATGTATTTTTACTTACTAAGCCATCTTGCTGGAACCACGACTCTCCTTCTTGATGTGGCTCACTCAAATGGTTCTCTGTTTGGCTTTCCATCAATCCAAGTGTCTGTCTGGACACAATATTTTACCTCACCTCCACTGTCTTCTCCCTTATACATCTTAGAAGCTTGCGCTTAATGATGAGACCTTGCAGGTCAACCCCATGCCTCCAGCGACTCTCTAACTGATTCCTTCATATATTATTTAGCTGCCTGCAGTGAGCCTCCCTGCATCTGTACCTAACTGTATCCTGCTTTCTGCCTCTCTGAACTCCTTGAACTCTGGGACAGCTCCTTTAACCCCTTTACAGCCCTTGTGTGATACACACACACATAGACAGCAACACATGGGGATATCATTCCTGTGGTGTGTAATGTGTGGTCCAAGAGTTAATATTCATAGTTGACATGGGAATAAAATACCAGGGCTTACCGACAGCCAGTTACCAAGGGAAAGTGGGAATACTTGGTAAATAACAGTCAAAACGACAACAGAAAACAAAACCAAGAACCCAAAGTTTGTGAGGTTACTGCTTTTCAGTAATTTCGGACATGGTGAAAAGAGAACCAGGTTTCTACATTTCTAGTGTAGGTTGTTTACAAACAAAACTGGACACACAGACGAGCAATGACCAGCTGCACGTCTGAACTTTTGTAACCTTAGCAGGCTTTGTTCCAGAGCCACACGGGAAGGGGACAATCCTTGCCTGGGAGTTTCACTCCATCCCCAATGGAGGTCTGCTCTAAACTGGGGTGCTGGGTGGCACGCGCTCTGAGAGCAGTCATTTGACATGGCCCGTACCTTCTGCTTGATCGAAGGGTGAATCAAGCATGGCTGTCTTTAGGGGGAATCAATTAGATCACCGTGGCTCTGCCCCCCTGACACTCCGCTGCTCCATCTTTCCATGTCTCATGGTTCTTCCGTGCTTATCTATCCGCTAGTACCTCTTTTTTTACCTTCTGTGTTCTTCTGCCACCCTGCCTTTCATTCCCATCCCATCTTTCTTTATCTCTAGCCCCTGTCCATCTTCATCTCTCTCCCCTCCCACGACACTGAATGAAAAACAGCAAACTCTTCATGTTTGACCCTTTCTTTTCCTAGAGTCCATTAATTCTCCCGAGATACCCTTTCTTCTGTTATGCTAAAATAATTGATTGGGCTCCAGACTTCTAGTCCATCAATCACCTTCCAGCTGGGCCTTTGTAATAGGATGCTTCAGCCAGCTTGATTGGACTGGGGTGTTTCCCAAAACTCCACAGTCTCACAGAAGGCAGCCATCATAGGAGGGCTCAATTCCACAGATGGTTAATCTCATTTTTTTTTATGTGTTGATTTTTCCTAGTTTCTCTCGTGGATGGTAATTTATTTCGAAGATCCAGGAGCCCTTCATTGTAACCTCTCATTTACCAACTATACTAATAATGCTCTTCATTTATTGGGTGCTTATTATGTATCAATCACTGTGTTAAGTGCTTTGTGTAAGTTTAATGATTTAATTTTCACAGTAATCCTGTGAGAAGCAAGAATTTATCGGGGGTTCTATTTTATTATTTTTTTTAATTGCTTGCCTTGCTTTGTAGAGGAGAAAAAAAAAGTGCAGAGATTCACCGAATTCCCTAAGGCCCTGGCTTTTATTCTAGCCCGAATACTCTCTATACCCTTTGCATGTGTTCAACTGAACACATTTGCCCTGAATGGGGAGTCCTCTTCCTAACACAGATCCCTATTCCAAGCTGTTTCTCTTCTCCTGTCCTGCCCCACTGTGAGTCAAGCTCCACCCCACTGGGTACAGACTCAGCAGGGTTTCTTAAATAAACAGGGGCATTTTTGTGACGCACTTGTTACAGTCTCATTTTAGTTGCTATGACAAAATATCCTGACTGAAAGCAACTTGGGGAAGAAAAAGAGTTTGCTTAGCTTACAGCTCCAGGTTATAGCCTATTATTGTGTGAGGACTTCAAAATATCACACCTGCAGTCGATAGCAGAGAGAAAATAAAAGTATGGGTCTTTTCTCGCTCATCTTCTTGTTCACAGATAGCTTATGCTGGTCAGGAGCTTCCTTCACAACCAGCTAGGGAATGGTTGTGTTATCAGTGGATAGGTCTTTTCATATCAATTAACAACCAAGACTCGGATATTGCCACCAGTCAACCTGATCCAAAATGACCCTGTGAAGACTCTCTTCCCAGGTGACTCTAGGCTGTGTTGAATTATTAGTAAAAACTAACACATCAACCTGGATTAAGTGGCAACAAAGGGATATAGACAATGCATTTAAATGGTATACGGGGGATTCTGAGATTGTGTAAATATGAAGCAAGTAGAGCCCTTAAAGCACAGGAGATGGATACCCAGAAGAACTCCAAAGAGAAACTATAATAGAGACGTATGGAGAAGAGCTACAAGGGTTTGGGAGCTGATTGGACTGAGTCTGGACTCCGCAATGGATGTGCACTTCACCTTTGTAAGAACCATGAGAACCATGTTTTTTTTCTTAGAGAAATACCAGGGAGATGGTCCTTGGAAAAGAATACCGTGAGATTCTACAGGTGTATGGAATGCCAATATATGAAACATAATGTGCAATGCCTATTCTGAGGTCCATGTATGGCCAAGGAGATTTCCACATATAAAAATAAATTGTTTTGACAAATAGAATCCTAGGAACGTCAGTCATGATTTATAGTTTCTCTGCTGTCACATAGACATTATTCATATATGAGTCAGAGGAAGATAATTGTCTTCCTAAAAGTTGTCTGAACTGTACAATTTATGGGTATATTTATTTAAGAGTATACTTATTTGAAATTGGTAAATATTAATAGATAATTCAATCCCCTAATAGTCATACAAAATCCATCAATTTATTGGTACTATTTTAATTCATTGCCATTTCCATACACATATCATTTTTCAGTTATTTTTCTATCAGACTTATATATATATTAATATATTAGTAGTAAATAATTATATGATCATCATTAAGTTACCCCACAAGTTACTGAAGTTGAAGGCCATATGTGAAACTTTTCTACAACCATAAAGCCTTCCGTTGCTGCCAGAGTGACCACTGTAGTACGCAATGAATTAAACCAACCTCTATCCCATAGAATACTTCAGAGAAAGAGAGAGATTTATTGTGATCAACTGGCTTATGTAATCTTGAAGGTAGGAAAAGCTTGGGAATGTCAGTTATGTAATTCATGCCTAGGAACCAATGAGAGAAACCCAGCAGAAGACGAGAAGAGATGAAGAGATGTCCCCACTCAACAGGTAGACAGCAAAGATACGAATTCTTCCTGCTTCTGTCTTTTGTTCTACCTAAAAGTTAACAGGAGAATGATACCACACAGGGGAAAGTCTCCTACCTTACTAAATCCAATGGTGTAAATATTAATCTCCTCTAGAAATATTACCCAGAAACAATGATTAATCTGGGAATCTTGAGGTCTACTTTGGCTGACATATAAAAGTAACCATTGCACATTGCTTACTATGTCTGTCTGAAAAAAACTTAAAATTGCCAAATACTGTTGTGAAATATTAGTTGAAGAGGTTTTGCATTCTTTTATGCTATGGAATATTTGTTTAATGATAGAAAGATGTATTGCATTCTTTCATGTTGCATTTGTCTAACTCTGTCAAGTTTGTGTTACTTTGCCTGCCTAAAATCCCTGAGTGGTCTAATCAAGAGTGGGACGGACAATAGCTAGACAGGAGAGAGAAATAGGCAGGGTTGGCAGGCATAGGGAATACATAGAAGGAGAAGACCATGGGACAGAGAATAAGAAAAGAAGGAAAGCGGACACCAGGGCCCAGGCACCCAACTACATGGCAAACTATGGACTAAGAAACAAAGAAAAGATATACAGAACTAGAGAAAGGTAAAAGCCGAGAGGCAGAGGGATGATAGAAAATTTAAGTTAAGAAAAGTGAACTAGAAATGGGCCAAGCTAAGGCCAGGCATTCATAAGAAAGAATAAGTTTCCCTGTGATTGCTTGGGAGCTGGAAAGAGCAAAGAGTAAAATAAAAACAACAACACCAGAATCCATCTTCACTGACTCTTTCCAGTCAGCCCTCTTTATTGGAATGTGCCATTACCTCCGCCTTAAAAAGATGTCTGTGTTTTAGCTCAAAATTGTGGAGTGGGGGAAAACTTCAAGTTCTTCCTCAGCACTGAAGAACAACATAAAATGAAGGTAAGTGTTTATAAAAACTCTATATAATTTATTGAATATTTAAATTCTAAATTTTAATATTTAAAATCTAATTTCCTATAATGTATTACAACACTTTTTGGACATGTCTTTTAATGTTTAACCCTAGGTCTTGTGAGACTGTGTTAGGAAAGTTATTATAATCATCCTTATTTTATAAATAAGTTATCTAAGACTCAGATATTAGAACCAAGGTGAGAATGTGTTTCCAAACTCCTACACTACATTTTCTGTGGTGTGAATATGGGAGTTCTCAGGTGCGCACAAATATATTACTGCTGGAAGTTGACTCTACCGACACCGGGGGACATGAAATAAGAATTAAGGTATATATGGGAAAATAAGTCTAATAAAAATATCTGACTCCCTGGGGAAGTTGCCGCTGCACTTTCTAACTGATAATTCCCTTTTCTAGTGCATCTAGCAAAGTGCCTTTTATGAGGTGACTTCAACTACAAGCATGGGCTTGCCAGACTATTTGGTCATGTGCCTGAGGTGGAACAGGCTCGTATCTTTTCTTTTCTCCCCCGTCTCCTGGGAATGGTTCCACTCACAGAATAGTGTGCCTCAGCTCTTCCTGCCTCACTGTTTCTAATGGACATGCCAATATCCTTGTACAGAAGTTCACAGGTCTCCAGCGTATTGACCGTCCCATCTGTAACGGACTCTTTATAAGAAGGGGACTGAATAACTGGGGTGCAGTGTATCAGAGCAAATGAAATCAAGCCCAAAGTAAAATTGTTGTTTATTGTTTAAAACCGTGTGGCCCTGGTGGGTTGGTCCCACAGGAAGATGCTCTAAGATGCTCTGGGGAAAAAATGATTATTGACACATCCTAAATTAAAATAATTTGTAAATACTGCCCACTACCCCCCTGTGCTAGCAATTCATACTCCATATCAGAATGCTAAAGGCTCTAAAAAGTTCTGCAGTAGGAGCTTTAATAACCAAATTTTATTGTCCCCACATAGAACAATCTCTTCCTTAACTTTGATTTTAAGATATATTAACAACTCGTAGAGCTAGCTCTTCCTGAGCACATTGATTTAAAGCACCAGGGTAATAGCCTATTTTTAGACTGTCAGGTAATATCTAGAATTGCATCACTGGGAAGAAGGGAAAGTTAGCTCACAAGTACTTTACAATCATAAAATAATTAGTAGAAGCTGGCTCTGTGTCTTTTGAAACACTTCCTGAATTGCCCCTAGCTACTAGAATTGACATTCGAAGAGCAAGAAGATTGAGATTGTCCTAAGCAGAGTTCTGGCTGCCATCTCTCTTCCTGTAAAAAGGTTTCCACTCTTGTCTAACCTTTTTTTTCACTAGCTTTCTTCAAACTGTTACCAGGAATGTCTCTATATTCATATAACCAGTCTCCAGTTCTTAAATTAATAATAAACAATTTTTAATGTTTCCACATAATGCTCAAATCCAGATGGAATATCACCAGTCACAGGACAAAGTGTTTGCTTCACACAATATCTTGAGTCAAGTAGTTAATGAGTTTTCTTACTGCTTGGTCACTTTTGAGATGTGTCTCTTCATGGTTCCCATGTGGCTTTTGCTGTTTCAGGCAACATCAATGCCAAAAAGTTTGCTAGTTCCATGAAGACTGAATGGTGACCCTCAAAATTTTTAGGGTGAAGACTAGAGCTTCACCCTAAAAATTGTGAGGGTCAGTGCCTCAGATGGGGTCTTCATAAAAGTAATCAATCAATCAAGATAGGTCAGCCTGTAAGCTCTTACTGAATAAATATAAGGAGCTGAGTCTGGATTTCTTAGAACCAATAAAAAACTAAATTTGGTAACTCACAAATTCCAGCACTCCCTTAGCAAGATGGGAGGTGGAGACAAGAGATATGTTGGGTCACTAGCAAACTGTCGGCGTGCATGCAGTGCCGAATAATAGAGCCTCCCCCCAATAAAAGAAAGAAAGAAAAAGAAAGCAAGAAAGAAGGAAGAAAGAAAGGAAGGAAGGAGAGAGAGAGAAAGAGAAAGAGAGAGAGCGAGAGGGAGGGAGGGAGGGAGGGAGGGAGGAAGGAAGGAAGGAAGGAAGGAAGGAAGGAAGGAAGGAAGGAAGGAAGGAAAGAAGGAAGGAAGGAAGGAAAAGGAAAGGAAGGAACAAAAAAGAAGAAAGAAAGAAAAGAAGAGAAAGTTGGAAGGCCACACTAGTTGCTTTGGCACAATCATGCCCTACTACCCACTCTGCACACTTTCTTCACAAGAATGTAGGTAGCAGCCAGAAAGTAGCTGTACTAAAATGAGGTACTAAGGGTTCCCTCATAAAAGGAGAAATTTCAGTATCGATAAGCAGTCACATGAATAGGAAAATTGCTGCCTTGAAACAAAGGAGAGAAATTACAGTTCTCAGAAGATACCAACAGTACCAATGCCACAACTTCGCTTGGGGCTCTGAAACCTTTCTGTTGTATAAGCCACTGAGTTTGGAGCAGTGTGAAACAGTAGTTGCAAAAAACCAACATACTTTCACATTTTACTTGGAAAAAAAATCTTGAGTTTTATTTCTATTTCTCATAATTAAATTATGAATCCCTGCTTAAGTCAACCAGAAGAAATAAAAAGATAGGCTTAAACAAATCCATACTCAGAACTCGAAAGAGTCATTTTTCCTTCATGCTCCTGCCAACACACACACACACACATACACACACACATACACACACACACACATACACACACACACATACACACACATACACACACACACATACACACACACACATACACACACACATACACACACACACATTCACACACACATACACACACACATACACACACACACACGCAAACACACACATTCAAGTTCATAAAAATCCATAATCCTGAATATGTCGTTAAGATACAGGAAGAATGACTTTGAAGGTATTATTACATTCAGAGGTTTCAGATACTAAGTAAGACACAAGTTCTTCAATGGTAGCCCAAGATTTCGACAATTCTCAAAGGAAAAGAAGGAGGAGAAACAGCAGCAGTAGCTGGGGCCAGAAACAACCAGAGAAGCAGAAGCAAAAAAGCAGGGGAGAAGTATGAAACAAGAGTCAACGAAAAGAGTAAAGAGTGAGGTGTCAATCAATGCAGAGAGGGATGAGGAAGAAGAAAACGCAAGGCTCAGCAGTTCAGGAATCAGCGCGGCTTGATGAAGGATAACTTTAGGGGTGAAGCAATGTGAACGGAGTGTGTACTTCAATAGGTTGATGTGCACGAAGAAGACAAAGAATTAATGTTATGTCGTCAGCAGCCATTCCTTACCCAAGTGCCAAGTCTTCCTGATGTTAGAGTGCACGTGTGGAAGGCAGCTGCTGAAAGATTGCACCACACTCGGAAAGGTGCCACCGCCATGACTGCCTCTGCCAGTGCTCGCCCTTTACATGGAAGCCATGCTACAAAATGCACAGGATAAAGAAAGAGACTCGCTGGAAGAGGGTTGTGGAAATGTACGTAAAGTCTCCTTCCCAGGAGGACAGCAGGTACTGTTGGCTCCTGCTCATCAAGCAGAGTTCTCTCCCATTCCTTTGGTTTCCTGCTCCATGAAGGAAGCACATTTGAGCAGCAACTATAGTCTCTTCCCATTTGCTCCCTTAGTCTACTCCAGCCAGAGTGCATGCTCTGAGCTCCATCTGCTCTACCTGCCAATTAGGAACAAATTCTTCCATGCAAACAGAACCTTCCAGTGTTCTGCAAGCACTCCCCTTAGGTATCAGATCGTCTTCAGCTCACAAGGTTTTCGTTAAGTCTTTCACTACTGATTTGAACTCTACACCTGGGTGATTTAAATGTTAACATATGTCTTCCTGTTTGGCCATTTTTTGGAAAGTAAAGTGATGGTTAATCCCTAACTGTTTTGCTTATTGACTTATTTCTTAATTGCTTTAAAAAAATAATTGCTGGTGGTACTCTTTAGTGGGCTTTCTCATTGTTCTGACTGTTCACAACGCTACAGAGACTGGCTTTCCTCTAAAAACAACACTCCATAAAGAATAACTTTTCAGCAAAATGCAATAATCCTAGCACCAACGAACACATCTCACAGTGGCTTTCCCCAGTTCATGAAAATACCTGATTAATATAGGGGTACCTTCTCTATTCCTGTGTCTCCTCCAGCAATTAAGCATTAATCATGTTTGCAGTGTGGATAGTTATTACTATGCCTGCCATTAATGGTGACTGAATTAGTCATTCTTGCAAAATTTTGGAAAGTGAATTGATTTGCCAAGAGGGAACCTCCTTTCTACAATATTTATCACCCTGTGTATTTTTCCAATACTTCAGTCCTGAGCGGCAGTCCTTGTTGCCTTCAGCCACACAATAAATAAAAGTTGGCTACATAAATGGAAACCACACATGCATTAATGACTTAAGACTTTCTGAAGAAACTCAACTGAACTTAAAAGTCTTCAGTGTCTTACTCGTGAAATTATGAATACATGTTCTTGCCAGGAACCCACTTCACTCACACTGAAATCTTTTGTTGTTTTTGCAGAATCCACATGTTACTCCATGAACATTTCAAAGTTCTAACCCTCTCGCTGTCTTCCCAGATAGCAGGCATTGCAACTGTAATAATTGGAGACCATGCAGATTCCTAAGCTGAGTGGTCTTTATAGGAACATGTAGTCACTCTAATCAAAATTCAAACAAAACTGCTCAAGGGCTAAGCCAACATATGAGGAACGCCAATGTTCAAATGAGTGTCAGTTGGGATTTGTCGCAGATGGAGTCACCAAGAAGAATGTAGATTTCAGAAAACAAAACAATCAAAAAATTGTTAGAGATTATGCCTTCAACTATTTGGAAACTGTTCAACTGGCTGAGGTCTCAGGAAAGAAAGGTGAATGCCTAACACCAAGACAAACTAGAACCCATCAGTGTGGATGGCAATCCAGAAGCTAAATAGGAAGGTTCTCTCCTTTTAAGAGATCACATTGATAGACAAGATGTCAAGCTCAAAGGCTGGTATCCCAAAGCTATTGGCAGAATCAATTCCCACAGTAATCTAGAGTCCATGTCCTGTGTGATGGAGAAACTTCTGCCTCTTGCCCTGAACTTGCAGCTCTGTAGTTCTGAGCTGGAAAAAGCTGAAGAAAAAGACTCAGTGAGAGTTTTTGCTGTAGTTTAAGGACTGCTCAACACTGTATTGGATCAGCAACAATGTGCATGCATCATGTACCAAATGTTTTGCCAAACTATAGAGGAAGGAAATGTATATTTTCCATATTACATTCAAATCTCTTTTGTGACCAGTATTTACTCAAGACTGGGGGAGGGAGCCTATGAAAAATTTCTATTACTATTAATAAACCTCTTCCAAATTTAGTTGCTTATAGGAAAATCACTGTGTTTACCGTGTCTCACAATGTGTATGGTCAAGGGTTTGCAAGATTTTGGGTGGAGATTTACTGTTTCATATTTCTCCGGAAGTTGCTATAAAGTAGTGGATAGCTTTGGAAGAGCAAGAAGACAGGCTTGCTGGGGACTTTAACTCAGGGCCCCCGGTGGTCTTCCTGTATGGCATTCTCATGGCATGTGGACTCCTAACACACTAGCCGAAGGCTTCAAGGGCAAGTGCAGAATGGCCCAGCTTTTTAAAATTGAGCCCCAGAAGTCAATATAGCATCTCTTCTATTTTGATGTTTCAAAAGTCAGAACGGTCCACGCAGATTCAAAGAGACTACCTCTTTATTGTGGAAGAGCAGAAGGGAAGAAAATAGAAGACTTCTTTTTATTTTAAGTTAATAAACTAATTAATTTTTAAAACAATCTTATTTTACATACCAATACTAATTCCCTCTCCCTCCCATCTTCCCACTCCTCCTGCCTTCTCCGCATCCCACCTCCCCATACAGTCCTCAGAGAGGCTGAGGTCTCCCGTAGGAGTCATCATGGGAGTCTGTCCCTCACTTGCGGCAGGACCAAGGCCTTCCCTCTGTATCTAAGTTGAGTAAAGTAACCCTTCAAAGCAAATGGGCTCCAAAGAGTCAGTTCATGTACTAGGAATAAATACTGGTTCCAATGCTAGTGGTCCTACCAACTGCCCATACCACAACTCTGCTCCCCTTATTCGGAGGGCCTAGTTCAGTCTTATGCTGGTTCCTCAGCTGTCAGTCTGAGATCAGTGAACTCCCACTAGCTCAGGTCGGCTGTTTCTGTGGGGATCCCCGTCATGGTCTTGACCCCTTTGCTTGTAGTGTCGTTCCTCCCTCCCTTTCTATGGCTGGACTCCAGGAGTTTGGGCCAGTGCTTAGCTGTGGATCTCTGCATCTACTTCCATCAGTTTCTGGATAAAGGTTCTATGATGACAGTTAAGGTTGCCATCAATATGATTACAAAGGAAGGGCAGATTAGGTACCCTCTCCACTATTGCTTAGATTCTTAGCTGGGGTTATCCTTGTGGTTTCCTGGAAGCATTGCTACTGCCTGGTTTCTCACTAACGCCACAATGGCTCTGTCTTTCAAGGTATCTCTTTCCTTGCCCTCGCTCTCTGTCCTTTACCCAACTCAGTCTTCTCGATCCCTCATGTTCTCCTTTCTGCTCCCCAGCTCCTCTCCCCAGACCCCTACTCCCCTCCCTCCACACTGCCAGCTTACTAAGGAGACCTTGTCTGCTTCCCCTTCCTTGGGTGGGGAGAGGGGTAGAATCCATGTCTGTCTCTCTTAAGTTTCTCCTTGCTTCCTGTCTTCTCTGAGGTCATTGACTGTAGGTTGGTTATCCTTCGCTTTGTGTCTAAAATTTATTTATGATTTAGGACATACCATGTTTGTCTTTCTGTGTCTGGGTTGCCTCATTCAGGGTGTTTTGTTTTTTTTTTTTCTGGTTCCATCTTTGTGCCTGCAAATTTCAAGATGCTGTCCTTCCACCCCTGCTCAGTAGTACTCCATTGTATAAATGTATCACATTTTCTTTATCCATTCTTCGGTTGAGGGGCATCTAGGCTATTTCCAAATTCTGGTTATTGCAAATAACGCTGCTATGAATATAGTTGAGCAAATGTCCTTGTGTTATGGTCTGCATCCTTTGGGTATATGCCCAAGAATGGTATCACTGGGCCTTGGGGAAGATTGACTGCTAATTTTTTTTTTGAAAAAAAAAAGCCATATTGATTTCCAAAGTGGTTGTACAAGTTTGCACTCCCACCAGCAATGGAGGAGTGGAACATTTTTTTCTTTCCACAGGTGCAACTACAACATTTAAGACAAAACCAGCTTTTAAACTCTTCTACTTTCTTAATTCTTGCAGCCAAAGAACAACAATACACATGGGTTTAGTGATAGTTCGGTATGTAGTTCTTGACATAATTGGGATAAATTTCAAAGTGTAGTCCCAATAATCCCCACCGTAAATATTATTGCTAACATCGAGACAATTAATATTGAGAGAATGAATCAGAGAAAGAAATGAAGCCCACACAAAAAGCCATCACACCGTAATTACTGTTTGAGCCTCTTAGCTTTGGTTGACTCATCTGTGAAATGAAGGCACCATATTCCGAATGACCTTATTTGATCTTTTGCATTATTTATTGAGTCTAAAATAAATATGATCATATCAAACCCTCTTCTGAAACTGCAGAACTGCTAGCTATTTTCTTAGAACACAGCAGAGCAAACTGTTGTCTTATAAAAATGATAGATATGGTAGCTTTTTCCCAGATTGGATGCTTGTATAAAAGAAGTAAGGAGCAATATTAAGACACATAACTCCAAACTCCCCCAATCTTTTTGATTTTTCAGACATGTACAGTACTTTTTATCTAAAGCAAAGTAATGCACGACTCAAAGATAAACCAATTTCAAGAAGTGGAGATGGATTAATAAAATATTTACTATTCAAAACAGAAAAGAAAGCGGTGATAATTCTCTACATTTCTCTTCATTATAGCCCTCCAGAATGTTTGTGCATATGGATCACAAATGAATACGGGGAAGAATCTAGCAGAAGGTTTTGATTAAATGGTATGTTGAATAAACAATTCGGAGACATTTTAATGAGGTCAGATAAAAGACTGTGCTGAAAAAGAAATATTAAAAATCTTACTTTGGGGCTTCATTTCTTAAACGATTTCCTGCAGATCTAAACTCGGTCTCTTCACAGTGTCATTATCTGAAGTCTGAATCCCTTTGCTGATTTTGCTGCCTTGGGTAACCCATGATTCCTTAGCACAAATAATTTCACTGCAGGATTTCAGAAAAAAATTATTGAGATTGTCCTAATAAAATCTAAGAATAAAACAAAACAAAAACAAAAAGCCTTTTAATTACATTTAGTCTTCTCTTTATACAGCTTTCAAAAATACAGTTAAATAATATGCCTATGGTTGTTTATGGCATACTAATCAAAGTACTACTTTTCAGGCATGATGCTAGCCTGTATTCCAGATACATGTGAGTGACAAAAGTCAATTCACGAGTTTTGGTGCCCAAATCAAACACTATGTAAGTGAAATATATGGACCAAATTTATATGATCAACGTGCAACATCCTGAGTTTGACCTTGCTAGTATTAGCCTGGAAATGGAATGTAGTTTATTGGAGGAAAGACCTTTGTCTCTGCAAGTTATTGGAAGAAAAGGAAAGAGAGTCAGAAGGAGCCAGACAGAATGGTACAGTCAGTAGGGCAAGCTGTGGCATTTCAGGCCTAAAAGAAAGAGTATTTTGAATTAATGTAAAGGTCTAGAGTAAAATCATGGAAGTGGGTGATCTGAGTAGACTGAGGTCCACGTACTTAGAAAAGAAAGACGTTGAGACATTGTCATGTGTTCTCCACAGACTGAAGAGAAAGGTAAATTTCCAAAGTATCTTTTGACCTAGGGTAGAGCTCAATACAAGACCGTAAGGTGCTTGGGACAAGGCATGGTTAAGTATGGAATAGTCAGAAGCTATGAATCTCAGAAGACAAGGACTTTTACTATGAGGCTAGAGACAGAATGGATTAAAATATCAAAATTTAAATCGATCACATTCTTTTTTCTCCAATGATTTTGTTTTTCAGGGAAATCTAATACTATGTAAAGGGAGCAAGATTCAGTAAAAGCAACAGGGTGCAATGAACATACATAGGAAAGATGAGAATTAAATGGATGTTTGCCATAGAAAGGGTGGAAAAATATCTGAGAGAGAGAGAGAGAGAGATTATAACAGATACATAGACAGAAAACAGAAGTCATTTGGGAATGTTACTGTCACTTACCAAAAAAAACCAAAAAACAAAAAAACAAAACAAACAAACAAACAAAAACAAAAATCAACATGCTGGTACTTCCCTAAAGGAAATCATCCATTTGATCAAATTGTCTTGGCAAATGAAACTAATTAAGTTTGCTAGTTAATTGAACTAAATTAAATATAAATATCAGATTCATCATCTATTTATATGCATATCGTCCCATACAGCAATAACACCCAACTGTCCTTTTAAACTGTGTTTGCTAAGTTGCATCATCTTGATTGTGAACTTCTATAAAGCGCTGCGATGCTCTTCAGTGTGACCGTCACTGATTGGTGCAAACCTTAAATGGTAAAAGTCGTCCGAGAGGCTATATCCATCTCCTCTGTACTTTCCTTTGCTTCTGTTCAAATGTATTGTCTCCTCTTTTGTAAGACTCCTGCAGGTCTGTCTGTGTGACCCAGCATGCTGACAGACAAAGCTAGGGACATTCTGACTGTGATTTGGAAATGACTCATGTCCTTTCTCATTTAACCCTGCCGGAACTTCATGCCTCACTTCAGACAGGGATCCGCTTGTGATGCTTCTGCTTCCATATCACAGTTTCTGCCCGCCTGTGGCTTTTCAAAGACTTTATCGCTTGCTGATCGTATCTACATTTCATCAGCATGCCAGCCCTGTGCAACCTGAAAAGGCCACAGAGGAAAACGTATGAGAGAATTCAGAGAAGCATGTCTTAGAGTTCCAATAATCACCAGATGGCCATTGTTATCCGATGTAGCATGATGCATAAAACTGCCTCACTTTTACTTGTATACCCGCGTGTGTAGAATGTATGTAGAGTGTACGTGTGTAGCTGAGTGTGTGTATGTGTGCATGAGTGTACAAGTACATGAATGTGGAGGTAAAAGAACTTTGTCTTCTGTCCCTCTCCACCTCATTTTATGAGACAGGGTCTCCCACGAAACCTCATATCCCTGATTTGTTAGACCCACTGGTTCCTCCTCCCTCCCTCTGACCCCAGCCCTGGTCCTAGTGTCATGGACATGCTACCTGACACATGGCCTTTACATGGGTGACAGAGATCTGAACTCAAATTCTGATGCTTGTGCCACCAGCATCTCTGCAACCTAGAGCTACATTGCAAATCCTAGGATTACTTGGATTTGGTGCACATGTGTCATTCATTCTAACAGGAGCTCATTGTGGGAGAAGCTGTGAGATGACGTCACCTCTGTCATTGATTACTGGTCAACACTGTGAAAGGCCGTTGTGATCTGTCCCCCCAGGAAAGACAAAACTCATCAAATCACAGATTTACTTGTGGTAAGCCACTGGCCCGCCTGTCCTCCAGACGATAACTACGGCAGAGCACAGTGCGTGTGAAGCTTGGTGGTCTATTTCTGGCTTCTCTAAGTGTTCGAGGAGGAAAAAGATGCCTTGAGGAAATTACTGGGTTTTCGTGCTAGTCAGAACTCTAAATTGGTCAGTTGACCTTGTTCTTTTCATTTTCTCCTCTGTGTGTAGCTCTAGCGAGAGCGGTGTCTAGTTCCCGTCTGCACCTGTAGCTCTGGAGATTCATTCTCTTCTTTGTACCAGCCAGCCAAATAGCTGGAAACTAAAATGTAATTGCTTTAATTTACTTGTTTTCTGTTTTGCATCAAAGCGCATGAAACATGACAATAGAGTCTTTGGCTCCTAGGATTACTGTATCATATGGAATACTTTCTTTCTGGTCACACTTAGTTGATGAGCCATATGGCGCCGATGTACTGAGAAAAGTCTGAGCAAGCTTTTCCAAATACAAAATATTATTCAGTTTTCCCTAATTTATGCAAATGAGGCCATTCGTTTTCCTACCTAATCCTCTCTGGAGATGCTCCAAAGTTTGAAATGAAAGATATTCTTCTTTCACTATAGGTAATCCGAATTAATTGCTCTGGACAGCAAAGGGTAGGATGGTAGGTACCGAAGAGGTTAGTGCTTTAATCATATCGCCTCTGTAGGAAACCTAGCCATGCAGTTCCAGGGAGAGTGGCCAGGCCTGCATGCAATACTGCATCACGGCAGCCGAAGAGCAGTGGCTTACACATAGCAACTGCATCTTATGGAAAATGCGCCTGCTGCAGGAGGAGAAAAGTGGATCCAAAATGAAGAAAAACCGAAGTGGGAACAAAAGCTTCACCTAAAGTCTCTGGGGACAGACTATCCTGATCTACCCTTTTGAATTGTCCACAGGAATAAAGGTCAGGTTCTTGAGTATGACAGCAAGATCTTGTAGAAACTAGTCTGCTTTTCCCACTTCTGACGCACACTGCCTATAGCCCTGTTGTACTGACTGGCCTTCTGTCACTTTGACACAAGCTAGACGCAAGGGCTGGAAAAGGAACCCTTAATTGAGAAAAAGGTCACCACCAGATTGGGCTGTGAACAAGCCTGAGGTACATCTTCTTGATTAATGACTGATGTGGGAGGGCCCAGATTACTGTTGGTGGTGTCACCCAGGCTGGTCGTCCTGAGTGCTATGAAAAACAAGTCTGGGTGAGCCATGGGGAGCAAGCCAGTAGACAGCGCTCTTCCATGACCTCTAGCTTCTGGTTTCTGCCCAGCTTGAGTTTCTGCCCCAAATTCCCTGGATAATGTATTACCTGTTGTAGGATGAGATTAACCTTTTCCTCCCCCAGTGCCTTTGGTCTCGGTGTTTCATCACAGCCATAGCAGCCTTAATTAAGACACCTGTCTTATTCTCCTAATGCTCCAAATCCTGGTCACCGCCCCAGACTCCTCTGCCTCCCTTTTTTTCTTATAACGTGTTTGCTATTTATCATTCAAGATTTAACTCCTGTATCACCTTATTCATTAATATTTTTTTTCTTCTTTACCCCGGCAGAAATCATTTCCCAATTTTTTCCAATGGCATTAACTCATTCAACCTCTGTCATAGCATGGATGTTCGCATGCCTGATGATTTAATGTTAATTTAACGTTTATTTCTTACCTTCCTGAGACTTATGTTCAAAGGAAACGTAAAGATTGGTTTCATGAAAGCAAAATAAAAATTTTAAAAAATATTGTCTAGGAAAACCATATCTTGGAATCATGGGGCTTAATTAAGAAATGTGTTAACAAATGAAAACAGTGTGCCCCCTGGAGGAGACTATATTCTCTGGTTGTTGGAGGTACCTTCTAAGCTAATGCTATAAAACATCTAGCAAGACCTTTACTTTATGATTATTTTCCCCCTGAAATTGGACCTAGAGATTAGAGGAGGTTAGGTAAACACTCTATCACTGAGCTACAACTCTAACCCCTTTGCCATAGATCTTAATAATCACAAGCAGAAATTTCACTCAACTAGGATGGATTTATGGATGGTCATGAGACAGATTAGAGGGACTCATGTCTCTCCGAGCCATGGAGCAGGCATTGAGCATTGTTAGATGACTGTGAAATGCTTTTAAATGACTTGAGATGACTTGTGTTTATTGTACACACACTGCTTTGAAATTCTGTTTTTCCTGAAAAGCAACAAAGATGTTGAGCCCTGTTGACCTCATGGTAACTGGTCATTTGGGATGCAAAAACCCCCCAAAGCTGCAGAGGACCCTAACAACCGTAACTGAAGACATGTTTCAGTTATGACTACTCTAGATAGCCAGAGCCAGCCCTACAAGGTAATCCTCTAAGCAACTTAAGCTTATGTGATCTCTTGAGGATGCTGTAGCCCTTTCTAACCCAGGCCAAAGCAGAGGGTAGGACACGTCTAATGACCCAGCAGAAGGTCTATAATTGATACAAAAAGTCATTTTTGTGAGAGACTGTGCGGTGGTTGCTGCAAACAGTCTTAGATCTGCATGAACGTCTGATGTGGTTTGTATAACATGCTCGCCACACCCGCTTTATGGTTATAGTTAGCGATGAAACCCTCATCTGTGCTGCCAAGGATGTCGGTACCTGAACTTATATGAAAACTGCAACACTACCAGCTGTTGCCTGATGCTGCCTTCTGCTGAAGCTCACTGATGCTGCAAGCCTTACAATAGCGTGAAAAAAAATTATTTTCAATAAAATGGAAAAAAACAATAGCTGACCAATTTCAAAGCCATAAGCCTCCAACACAAAAGCCTAGAGACCCATAAAGTGTCTAAGTCTGGAACAGTAGTCCTCAAGTTCTCAGGGTCTAGATCTCTAAGGCTACAGACATGCCAAAGCATGCCCTAAGCCTCAGACATTCGATGACGTGGGACTGCCACCAATGGAAGAACATGTCCTTGCTTACCCTCAGTTCCGAATAAAGAGAGCAAAGGAATTCAGCTGATTGATTGGTAACAATCATCACTGTGAGTCAAACGTGATAGAAAATGACAACAGTGGACATTAGAATTTATGGCTCCGAATTTAAGAATAATGAAAATAGTTTGACTCTCCGTGAGAGGTGGTGGGGATTGTAGCAGTTAACTGGGATAAAACTGAGCTCAAAATCTTCTTTATTGAAACGCAGACTTTTTAATTCGAATGTTCTTTTGTTTCTTGAAGTATGAAATTATGCTCCAAAGAAAATCAGAAACAAAGGTTAATAAAAGTAAGCAGTCATGAATTTTATTTAAATTATTCATAAATAAAGAGGTGATTACAGTGCAGTTAGAGGAATAGAAAATTTTACTTCATAAGGCAAATTAATCTGTTTGTTCGCAATTTCTTTTAATTTCTTCCACTGGATGCAAGACAACGCAATCTGTAGGTAAAGCAATTAAATACAGTGGTATATAACTCTCCCTAATAAGAAGCCAAATAAATTTCCATTGTAGGTATTCAGTAGTCAGCATGAATTCCAGAACAATGTCCTACAAAAGTAATGCTTAAAAGCTGTAGCAAGGTTCAAAAAGAAAGGGAGAGGATATGTATTTATTGCAATGAAATAGTAACTACATTAGAATCAAATACAGCCCCTTCACCATCTATGCACAAGTTTTTAACATAACGCTTATTAGAACACCCTTCTGCCTTATTGTTCTTTTTATATACTGTTGAGATAAAATACCCTGATAAAAGCAAGGTAAGACACAAAGAGTTTGTTCCTTTCAAGGCAAAAGTCTGTCCTGATGTGGAAGTTGAGAAAATAGGAGCTTGAAGCACCTGCTCACATCAGATCCATAGCCAGGAAACAGAGAGACACTAATCCATTCTTGCTAGTATTTAGCTTGATTTTTTCAATTCTGTGCAATCTTAGAACCCCTGCCTAGGGAATGGTCCTATCTAGAGGTAAGATAGGTCTTCAGAGGTCAAAGAACACATTCAAGATGACCCCTCACAGGTGATCTCAGAAGTTAGCCTTAATCTAAATAGTCCCTAGAGTCTTCCCCTGAAGTTTACTTTCTCAGTCATTCTAGGTTCTGTCAAGTTGGCAACCAACATTCCTCATCATGTCCCTTCAGTGATTCAAGTCCTACTTTACTTGGGAGTACTTAAGACTGTAGCACCTAAATCCTCCGAGTCACTGTGCAAGAGCCATTAACATTCCCTTGTTACTGGGGCCACAGTGCACCCCCAAAGACCATCTGACATCATGGAGCATGTGGTAGTTTCTGCCATACATTGCTTTGAATATCCCTCCACCCCAGTTTCTGTGACACCAGGGTAGGCAGGCCAATCAGAAGACTGATTTTTTCCCCCTGTGTTAGTGAGCTTCTTGGGTGATTTCTCCTGAGCCCAGCTAGCTCTTTTTGGAAAGTTTCAGCACCAAATACATCTGTCTACTTTCCCAGAAGTTCAGGAATATAAATAGGGCCACAACTGTAGAATAAACTGACAGCAAAAAGTTCATTTAAAAGCTTGGCGATACCATGATTTGCTTACATAACCTAAGTGCACGTTTACAATTTCAGAACATGAGTATTTTCATGTCAGTTGTAACTCCCGAGTAATTGCTCTGACAAGTCTCATCAATCCAATAGGATGGATTTTTAGGTAGTATTTACCCCTCTAATAGTCTAGGGCCGGGTCAAAGGTTATCTCCTCCAGCCATTAAGAGGATAAATGCTTTGAGACTCTACAAGGAAGGTGTTATCTTACGATGCTGCACAGCTAAGCTCCAAACCTTCCATCTGTTCTTTCCCGAAGCGCCCCTCCGCCTTCTGTTCATTGTTATTCCCCCAGTGGAAAGAGCACCTCAGAATACTGCTGCACAAACCAGCGAGTCTCCATCATTTCCCAAAGCTTGTTTCGTCTCCAATGCACCTGTAATGTAAATTGTCTAAAATCTTTCTTTACGTCCCATTCAGCACCATCCATGAAACCAGGTTTGATGTGCTAGCAATAATTTCATACGTAATGAAATAAGTCCATTGCTATAAAAATTTATAGCACTCTTGGAATTTATTTGATATGATACCAGGACTACAGATGCCGTGTAATGGGACTATTGTTGAAAATGTTAGTGGAAAACAAAGCCCTTGAGAATCTGCATAGGTTAATCACCAGGCTCCTGCTCACTGGAATCCAATGGTGTCCAAGATACCTTTCTTGAGCACATATTGCTTAATGCCAGCCCAATAAATAACTGTGCAACTGTGTTATCACTGAGCCGCTCTCCTTTAGCTCCATAATTATTAATTCTTATTTTTGTCTAATCTTTCTTTGTACCTAAAAGATGCTACTGATTAGCATCAAAAGTTTGTTCATCTTCTTCCAAAATATTCTTTATAAAACACACAGAAGTGTGTAATTATATTGTATATTGACTCAGGTAATTTCCAAAATGAAAGCATGCAAGCAAACAAACAAAAACCAGCCATCTGTGTGGGGAAATGTGCCTAAACTCTAGTTTCTACTTTTTCTAAGAATTTAGTTCTATTTCGAAGTATTAGCTTTCAAGCACAGTTCAGTCTATGTCTCTGTGTTTGTGTAAAGCATTTCTCTGTCTCAACCTTTATTTTCCAATCAGCAAAATAATACTCTTAAACTAAATATAATCACCATGGTCTTTCAGTTGCATTTTTTTGGGGTTGGGGCCTATAATTCACCTAAGGATCTGATGCCAAGGAATCTTACAAGTCTACCATTATCCAAGTGCTACATAAACAATGTTCAACTTTCAGGGATGCATATGACAGTTTTGTATTAAGAAAATTATATTCCCATAATCAGACAATTAAACTCCTACTCAGAAATATTATCCATACTCGGCTTTAAGGAAAGCAGCTGTGCTCGTCCACCTCCTGGACAAGCCTTTTTCAGGATTTATCAAAGAAGCAGAAGCCTTGGCTCCTGAGATGGTAAAACACACACCTAGGCCTTGTCGCCTCCTGCAGAGGAGTTCTGCCTAAAGACAAGTGCAGTCAATTACCAACATCAGTACCCCTTGCCGAGCTGCACATTCATCCTGTGTCGTCATCCCTTGCTTGTTCTTTGGCCTTTCGTTTGGCTTAGATTCCACGCAAACTTTCCAAAGCGATCAAACCCTTCCTTCCAGCATCTTCCATTGCTTGAAAGTTTGAAGATCTTTTTCACAGAGCTCAAAACAATAACTTTTGTATCAACAGCTAATACCACAAAACATTTTTTTATTCTATTTCATGGGACAAGTTGGAAGTCCTTCTAAAAGTCTTTGGATCTCTATGATGCTTCCATGTTGTCATCAGGCACCCCGCCATCCTCTAGGAGTGTGAAGGCAGAGTCCTGTGTGGCACACTATCACTGCCATTGCTGGAGAGCAGTCCTTGGAGAAAGTTATTATTTCCTGCAGACATTCTCACTAGAAGCACTGTAGACCAAAAGGGATGTTAGAAAAAGACCTGATAAAGAAAATACTATTCAACTGAGAACACATTCATGAGATCTAATAGTTTTGTCTATTTTATGTGAATAACTTTGTCTATCTTTTCTAGTTTTAGAAGATAGTTTAATTTAATCATAACTGAATTATGAATATATTATGCATATGATTTTGGAATGTATTTTATAGAATAGGACTTCTTTTTTTTAACATATAATATTTATTAGTCAGGGTTTGTTTTTTTTTTTTTAGTAAATTTTATTAAATTATAAAAGTTTCCATTTCCGCCCCCCCTCCCAACACCCTCCCACTCCCCCCACTCCCCCCCTCCTTCCCCTCCGTCCCCCAGGGCAGTCAGGGTTTCCTGCCCTGTGGGAAGCTCCAGCTCCCTCCCCCTCCCACCAGGTCCAGGAAGGCGAGCGTCCAAACAGACTGGATCCCCAAAATTCAGCATATGCAGAGGAAACAGGTCCCAGTGTCATAGTCAATGGCTTTTCAGAAAGACCCCGGGCCAGCCACAGTCAGAGAATCCGGCCAAATTCCGAGAATCTGGCTAGATCACGTCCTCGTTCAGTCCCAGTCCGACTGGCCCTGGTAAATTCTCATCAGATCCGTTCCCTTGTATCAGTGGGTGATAGCATCCCTCGCAGTACTGATTTCGTCTTTCATGTTCCTCCTCCTTCCGCTCCCCCTCCGGACCTCGGGGGGCTCAATCCTCTTAAAATTTTCTACACCCACAACCCCTGAGAAAGTTTTATGCAGGTATTGAAGGTATACTAAGCAAATATATAAACATTTACTGATAAACATTCAAAAAGAAATATACTTTGTAAGTTTTGAAATACATAAAATTTTGCTATTCATAAAGACAAAATCAAATTTGCATACTAGTGAGAGAAATGAGTTTGTTTAGTATTACATAGTGGATTAAATCTTGTCTAAGTATTTGCTACGGCAGGACATGGTCTTCGATGTTTATTTTTTGATTGTGGGTAATTTTTATTTTATAATCATCAATGTTATTTAATAGGGTCACAAGACGGTTGGTTTTCATGCAGTGTCTTCATATACCCTTTATTATAGTCTGTCCGTACTTGCTCCTTGCTTAAACCTTTCCATTCTAAGTATTCTGACTCTCTATTTTCATGCTGCCTTTGTTAAATTATCCCACTCTCTAAAAGTACCCCTTCCCTTAGTGCCTCCTTTCTAGTTTCCTGGATTTCAGGAATTCCAAGTTAAACATACATAGCTAAAGATTTGAAGCTAAGATTCACAAATGAGAGGGAACACATTGTGCTCTGGAGTATAAGTAAGTACAATTTTTCTGTCTTTTCATCCACTTACCTATCATTTCCATTTCTCTTAACCCATGAGTAAAATTACATTGTGCAAAAGCATCACATTTTCTGTATCTACTCATCAGATGACAGAATCAAGGGTAATAACATTTACTCCTTATTATGAACAGAGCAGCCCTGGACATGGTTGTATAAGTATCTCTATGGTAGGAATTGAGATATTTTGAGCACATACCCAGGAGTGGGTATAGCTGGGCTATGTGACTGCTTTATTACTGAACTTTTGAGAATCTTCCAGACTACTTTCCAAAGAGGCTACATTGGTTTACTTTTCCACCAACCAAACAAAAGGGTCTCTTTCCCCCACACTGACTTCAGAATTGGTCGTCATTTATGTGTTTGCTGATGCCCATTCTGACAGTGGTAAGATGGAATCTTAAAGCAATTTACATATTCCCATGGCAACAAAGTTCTCAGTACCTTTTATAATAAATGTATTTTCTCATAAAACTATAAATTTCATTTCTACTTTAACTATAATTTTCTTTTACTTCTTTTTAAATTTTATCATTGTCCAGAAAGGGAATTATCAAGTGAATAGATATTCTCATTTTAATATCTCTTGACAAATTACAATACTAATTTTGTGTATAATATTTGTGTAAATTTGCCATCCCAGAAGCACCATTTAAAGTGATTTTACTCTTACAAAAATTATTATTGTTGTATTTGAAATATACAAGTTTTGTTTATTTGAGAAGAGAAAATGTAATCTTACTTTTAATTTGTCTTTTTGTCTATTTTTATATAATTTGCATTCATCGCTCAGATGTATTTCTCTTATGAATTAACTATATTCTCCATTGACTGTTTATTTATAAGATGCCTCCTTTTATGGCATTCTGCATTATCTTTTTACATGAAAACTATTCACTCTTGCCAATATACCCTGTGAACATTTTCCCTTGTTTATATTTTGAACTTTATTTTATACCTATTTGCTAATGTTCTTATACATGGATCTCAGTGAGTTTTGTAATTGCTCGAAAGGTAATGTCTCTACTACAGCACTGTTAGACAATAGTTTTTAAGGACGAGGAAGATGGCTGAACTGCAAAAGGCACTTGCCACCAACCCTGATGACATGAATTCAGTCTCCAGAACCCACATGGTGGAAGAAGTAAGTCGATTGCCCTAAACTGTCTTCTGACTTCCTTACACCTGCTATAGCATGCACACACTCACACAAGTAATTGAATACTGCTTAAAATATGAATTTTATTTGCTTCTATTTTCTTGGTTTTCAAACACTTCATCTATTTCTCACATTTTTACTCCTTGAAAATGACAAGGCCTTGCATGAAAGAGAAGAAAGTGCTGAAGATGAAAAAGAAGGCTTAAGTGTCTGCATCGGAAGTGATCCCAGGTGCTTTGGAAGCCTTGAAATCATCATGTTCTGCCAGACTGAACATCAATCTACAAATGTGTTTGTAGTGAATATCAATCTATAAATGCTTTTGCTTTGCTCCAAGTCACTATTCATTATGTGAAGTTCTATACTAAGCAATTCAGGAAGAATACAACCTCTCAGAAGAAGGGAAACTACCTCATGTTATAAACCCTGGCCCTAATATGCAAAAGTTTCTGTTCAGTAGCAACAGACATGTCATGGTAGCTGTCTGTGAACACACACAGGTGGAAGTCATGCAAGATCTGGAGACAGGCATGCTATATGCAACTGAGACTTCAGGTCTGTTATATGTGACTAAGACTTTAAATCATAAATTGGGCTCGATGTAGTGTGTGCTGTATGATGTTTTATATACTATTCCCAAGCCAGTTTTAGTTTATGGTGATTTAAAAATGTTGCTGTTCTCTGGTTGGACCAACCATAATTAGCTCAGTGATCCATCTACTGAATGGTCAGTTTGAACAACACCAGAATCAATACTATTACTCATGGGTGATAGAGGAGATTTGTTTAAAATGCATTTCACATACCTGCACTGAGGATCCACAATATAGGCAAACATTGACCCTGCCTTCCAGGACAGTGATTCTTAAACCTGATGAACAGCTTCTTGAAAAGATGCATCCCTAGGCTCTACTTACACTTTTGCTTTGTTGGTTTCAAAATTTTAGTGTTCTTTTTAAAGTTCTTGTATTTTCTGAGATTATAATATAATTATATCTTATAAATCTGGTCATTCAGCAGAATGGAGGGTCACTTTTAGAATCAGGGCAGGTTCAACATTTTCAGCCATTAAATGTTCACGATTTTAAAAAAAGGATATTGATTGTGCCATTAAAACCCACAGCATTTAGACAGAGAGAGCTGCATGATTTTCCTACTATATCTCAGGTTCTGAAACTTTCTCAATGTTGAACATCCCTAGTTAATATACAGCAATTCTAGCTCAGAGCTCTTTAGTAGTAAACCCCATGTGACATGTGCTGGGCATATTGAAAATTAAATCGGGAAGTTTAACTAATTAATTAATTACAGAATCTGCAGATGTCAAAGTCACCCCAGCAGGCATGGTTAGACACTGCACAAGGTCATGAGTTGAGCTCTGCAACTCTCAGCTGAAGTGTTTGTGCTTCTCTCTGTGTTAATGTTGACACAGCTCTTTTCATATTTTTCCAAGTCTATTCACAAACCGTAAGGTATATTGCTTTCTCGATTGGATTGCTAATTGACTCCTTCAGGAAACTTGTAAGAACCAAACAAAAAAAAATGTGATCATCACATTCTATCTATGCCTATCTCCCAGAACGAGCAATGCTTTGTGGCATTAAACAACAACAATGACAAAAAGAGCATAAGAAAAATGTAATGGCTAAGATCGAAAACACCAATGATAGCTTATGCTGGAGAAGATGTGGAGTAAGGGGAACACTCTTTGCTGGTGGGTGTGAAAACTTGTACAACCACTTTGGAAATCAGTATGGCAGTTTCTCAGAAAATTGGGAATCAACCCACCTAAGGACCTAGTAATATCACTCTTGGGCATATAGTCAAAAGATGTTCAATCATATTACAAAGACATTTGTTCAACTATGTTTATAGCAGCATTATTTGTGATAGCCAGCACCTGGAAACAAGCTAGATGCCCCTCAACTGAAGAATAAAGAAAACATGTCACATTTACACATTAGAGTACTACTCATCAGTTAAAAAAATGACATCTTGAAATGTGCATGCCAATGAATGGAACTAACAAAAACCATCATGAACGAGGTAATCCAGACCCAGAAATATGAACATGGTATGTACTCATGAGTGGATACTAGCTGTAAAGCAAAGGATATTCAGCCTATAGTTCATGGTCCCAGGGAAGCTAAGTAACAAGGTGAACCCTAAGAAAAACATATATAGATCTACATGGAAAAAGGAAATAGACAAGATTGCCTGAAAAAATTGGGAGAATGGAGGTGGGGCAAGTAGGGAGGGCAAAGGAGGAAGATGAGGAGAGAAGGGGAAAGGGAGGAGAACTTGAGCCAACTGGCTAGTTGAGATAGAGGAAGAACAGAGAAGAGAGCAAGGAAAGAAATATTTTGATTTAAGGAGCCATTATAGGGCTATCAAGAAACCTTGCACTAGAAAAATTTCCAGGAATCCACAAGGATGACTCCAGCTAAGACTGTAAGCAATAGAGGAGAGGGTGCCCGAACTGGCCTTGCCCTGTAGTCAGACTGATGAATATCTTAAATATCACCATAGAACCTTCATCCAGAAACCAATGGAAACAGAGGCAGAGACCTGCATTGGAGCTCTGGAATGGGATCCCAGAGTGTAGTTGAAGAGTGGGAGGAGTGAGAATATGAGCAAAGAGGTCAAACCATGATGGGGACACCCACAGAAACAGTTTACCTGAGCTAATTGGGGGCTCACCAACTCCAGCCTGACAGAGAAGGAAACAACATAGGTCCAAACTAGTCCCTCTGAATGTGGGTGACAGTTGTATGGCGGGGGCAGACTGCAGGGACACTGGCAGTGGCACCAGGGTTTATCCTTACTGCTTGTACTGACTTTTTTGGAAGCTATTCTCTTTGGATGGATACCTTGCTCAGTCTCGATATAGTAGGGAGGGCCTTGGACCTTCCCCAAAGCAATGCGCCTTACCCTCTCTGAGGAGTGGATGGGGATGGGGGGCTAGGTAGATGGAATGGAAAAAGGGGAGGGAGTGGGAACTGTGATTGGTATGTAAAATAAAAAAGATAGTTTATTTTCTTTTTAAAAATAAATAAAAATATAAGTGGAGTAATTGCCTCGTTGCTAGGGAATGGGAGTCAGAAGTTAATACTCCTTGGGATGACCTAGGTTGTCTGCTCTTTGGAAAAGCCATGCTTTCCTGGAACATGCACAAGCACAGACATTAACTTTGTAGAAAATGTTTCTCCACATTACTCTTATCTCTAATAACCTCTATGCAATCTATTTTGCCTAAAAACTGTTTAGAATGTCAGAGCAAGGAACTTAGACACCAACCATGGTAAATCAGGCTCAAGGACCATGAAAACGGAGGTCTAAAGACAGAAGTGTTCAAAAGGGGGGCATCCTGACCAGCACAGTCACCCACCAATTTATTGAGCAGAGATTATGAGTACGATGCTCTTTCAGCTGCAGTGAGAGATATGAACTAAACAAAACATAAACAATGAGCAAATATCCCCGTTGATCTGAAAAGTATTGAGAATACATGACTGTGAGTTCTTAGCCATAGGACAGACATCTGTATTGACACCTCCCACCCCCACTTATGTCCAGGGAACATCATGGAGAAGAGGAAGAGAATCTAAGGACCAGAGGAGGAGAAGAGCTGTGAAATGTTATCCTCTGGGCATGACATGGCTATCACACACATGAACTATCACAGCAGCTGTGTTTATGTCCACAAAACCTGCACAAGGTCACGCCAGTTAAAAATTCCAACACTGAGCAGAGAGGGGAATCCATAGAGGTTGGGACTGCTCCTTTGCTTTAGGGGTATGGCACGGGGTAGGTTTTCCATGCTTCAGAGAATGACCCCAGGCTTATGCACACTAATTAGACTCAATGGGTTAAAAATAAATGCATATGTAAATAAAATTTGTAAAGAGGAGCATGAAGTTAGAAGGTATATGGGGTGATAGGCTCTTGTGGGACAGGAGGAAGGAAGTGAGGGGTGGGTATGATCAATGCATATTGTAGAAATGTATAATTTTTTCAATGAGTAAATAAAAATAATTTCTAAAAAAGTAATATTACCAATGAGGGAGCACAGATACACTTGCGTAAACAATTAATGCTGAACCACAGTCTTTCAAGGTTGAACAGAATGGCACTCCTATTAATGATAGACAAATGTATTGGGATGTCCAGGCAGTGGCACACTATACTGTGGCACCGGATAATCTTAACGTTGTGCTGTAGTTGGCGCTTACTGTTTCTAGCTCAGAACACCCTGACACAAAAGAAGAACAGCATCCTACGTTAATTTAGCTTTAGACTTCTGAAAATTAAACTTCTGGGTTTGCACAACCAGCAAATTATGCATAACACCTGATGCTTCTGCACATTTGGCTTCTGAAAATTAATAAAATTTTACACTTGAATCCAAACAGAAATGGTAAAAAAACAATGACAATTAAGTCAAGAGCGCCAAACTAATCAGAACCTCAAGTTCAGTCTTACAGGGAATGAACAAATCCTTGACTCGCATATCTAAGGATGGCACGCTGAATTAAATTACCTAAAAGAGTGGTTCTTCTCAAAGTAGGCAATTATAAATAATACATAGAAACATCAACAAAGTATTGAAAAAGTTTTTAAATATTTTAACTAGTGAGAGACAGTTGTACATGACTGGCTCCTCAGCATTTGGGACTCTGGGGCCAGAGTGTTATTGGGGGGCTCAAAGCCAACCTGGGCTGTCAACTAATTTCCAAGCCAACCTTGGCCACATCATGGGATTTGTGTCTCAAAAATACTTTAATGTCTAGTTACTTGGTTTAAAAATGTTCCACGTTCACTTGGAAGACTAGCGTGGGCCATCAGGAACATGTTCTGAAGCTGTTCCTGTTATAAAAATATTCCCATCACTCTCTCCCTCTTTTTAGAAAAGCCACCAATCTCACAGCATCACCCAAGTCACTTGGCATAAGCACATTCTTTACACACTTAGCTGACCTCCAAACTGGTGTTCTTTGGGGTTCCTGGTGCCACTCTAAACATACATACATGGACCATGAAACCCTAAGGAACTGGCAATGTATTTACTTGTCGTTTAGATGGCCCACCATGCACTTCAGTCATTTTTAGGTGACTGTTAAGGCAGGCCTTCTGAAATGTTCCCCTTTTATGCTAAGCCAACAACAGTAAAGTCAATATAGCCTTAGAGATTATGCTATCAGACACCTATGTATGATCATGTAGATCCATTCCTAGGAGTCCTAAACCGAACTCAAGACAACACATCATTTTTAGGAAGAACAGGAATCAAGAGAACCAATCTCTGCCTCAAAAGCAAGACAGGGAAACAGGTTGTGATGTTGCCTTCTTATTTATTGAGTGGGGTGTTTACAGTATAACATGGGTGAGAATGTGCTAGCTAAACACCTGGAGTGTATGAGAAAAGCCAGAGAGACAAGAACCTTCTAGACGTGCTTAGAGACGGTGAGGGGATACCTACATGGGATATTCTAAATGTAGCATCTTGAATTCAGTCAGCCTAGAAAGGCTGTTCATCTCAAATTGCAGTAATTCTAAATAATATCTAATAGAACTTAAGCTTGATACTTATATTATGATACCGAATCCATTGAGACCACCCAGCCTAGAGGGCATGTGCTTGACATACACACACACTCACACACACACACACACACACACAAACCACTCATACACTCCAGACATACACTTTTAAAAGGCTTCTTGTGCTGGCTGGTTCTGTGTCAACTTTACACAAGCTAGAGTCATTTGGGAAGAAGGAAGCAAGGTTGAGAAAATGACGCCACCTGATTGTCCTGTGATCTAGCTGGTGGTACATTTTCTTAATTAGTGAGGGATATGGGAAGTCCAGATTACTGTGGGTGGTGTCACCCCTGGGCAGATAACACGGTATATAAAAAAGCAAGATAAGCAAGCCTTAGGGAGCAAGCCAGTAAGCTCCCTCCAGGTTCCTGATTCGAGTTCCTGTCCTGCCCCTCCTTTCATGATGGACTATTAACTGGTGTGTTGAGGTAAATTAAATTAAACACGTTTCTCTATAAGTTGACCATGAAACACTAAAACACTTATTCTACTTTGACCTCACTGTTTTCTACCTTTTCTTAACGTATTTTATGAATAAGAAGAGTGACAGGAAGCCCTCCTAGTAACTACTATATCCCTTACTTTTTCTCGGCCATCCTTGCGCTCTGGTAGTGTAACACACATGACTATTGGCTGAGGGGGCTTTGTTACTCTACACAAGAATACAAACCGAACACATACAAGAGTCAAGTACCCTTTGCTCAGAATGAGATTCAGTCCTTTATGGGTCTGAAATCTTAAAATTTGGTTACTTTTGTGGCAGAAAGGAGGGAATTGCTCTACTGTCAGAATGATTTGGCTACCACCACGATCTACGTCTGTATGAAATAAAGGCTAAGGAGGGAGGACGTGAGGAGTGACGGGAAGAAGTGGAGACCCCTTAGAGGCACGAGTCATCACTGTTGTGTTTACATGTCCCTCTTCTGTAGTGAAAGCTCATATTCCTTCCAGCACTAACAAGAAGAGTGAGTCCATTGTCTGGATGGTAAATGCAGAAGTTGGTAGATTAGATGAGAAATTAAAGAAGGGGAAATGGCCTCTAATTTGCTTATTTCTGCTGATGTAAAGGGCTTGACACTTTTACTCACAAATTGATTGAATAGAAACACAAAATAAATATAAAGGTAGAAAAATAGGAACAAAGGACATATAAATACCATATGAGGAAGTCTAAGTGATGCTGGCTTGCTGCTATATTAACCAATAGTTCTGTGCAAACCACCCAGGGTTGTATGGCCTTTCTGTGAAAGCAGCTGAGAAGTCGGGGAGGGAGAGATGCAAGGATGGTTTGGAACTGAGGCGGAGCTCATGCATCCTATGAGCAAGCCAGCATTCATGGACCAGCGCCATTGGACAGAGTGCTACAATGAGATCACCAAGACGAGACTGGTCACATGAGTCATTTCAGTCCCCTTTTTCCAGTTTACATCCCAAGAGGTTGAAACCAGAAGACGGAAGGAAGGAACAAGCCTGTGTGCTGATCTGACTTCTCTCTCACACCGTAAAGCTTTTGTTCTAAAGTAGTGGTTCTCAACCTTTGGATCATGACCCCTTTGGGTGTCACGTATTAGATATCCTGCATACCAGATATTAATACTATGATTCATAACAGTAGCTATTGGTTATCACCCAGGTATCAGAGCCACTATTTCACCTTTGTGGATATATTATTGTGCTGTTTCATGTTATTATTCTTAGAAGTCATAGCTGGGTGGGACTGTTCAATGCTTTCCTGCGTTGGCAGCTTGCACTGCGAGAACCACTCTTCAGGAAGGAGACATCCAGGTCTATTCAAACTCCATTCTGCCAAGTCCTGTGTCCACGGGGCATGCTATCTTCAATAATATGGACAGGAAGGTTCTAAGAGGCAATGGAGAGGAGCAGCAATAGCCTAGAGAAGAGCAATAGCCCTATGCTGTTTGGGAGGAATCCCGAGGATGCCCCTGATCAACAATTCAAAAGCATGGTACTGGGTGTTTTGTTAGACAGTCAATTTCATATCATATGTAATTTTATATAAATACATAATAATGGAGCAATAACATTAATTTTTATATGTGAAATTGAAATATAATTATCAACATTAGAGGTTATTCAGGGTCTATGAAAACACCTGACAGAGAGTATAAGACTTGACTTCTTCTCAGGTTTTCCATTTGTTTTTCCTAAACAATATACACAATATTTGCAAATATATAAAATGTTATAATCTGTGACATATAATTTTGTGTTTTCTTAATTTGCTTCATGGCTTAGAGCTTTACATATATTGAAAGGGTTGCATATTGCCATTTACTGTGCTGACAGTTTGCTTAGTTACTCCCCTTGGTGGGAAAATTTGGATGTTTTCCAAGTTGTAGTTCCCATCAATAAAAACTGTGATTTTTTTTTTGCTAACATCAAGCAACAAGAACAACAACAAAATCACTTTAACACATACCCCATTCCCAAAGGGAAACTGATTTAGGCAAGCACTGCTACCTGGGGATGCCATTCCCTAAAAGGAATTAGGAGTTGGAGAGTCTATCAATAGATACTTTCATTGGAATCTTTTGAAAGCACTCTACAATGCCTGGGTTTCTAATTGAAACAAAACAAACAAAAAACACTCTCCTCTTGACGTAGGCATCTTAATTTTTCTCTGGAGACCCCTGGCATACTTAGTTTTGCCTAGCTGAGGAAATCTTCCCCAGGGTCCTCCCTGAGATTTCCCAACACCCTTTCCAATCTAGACTCAGGATTAAATGGCCTGTACTAATTTCATGCCAGGGTATACAAAACACACCGATTTAGTTCTATTGGCCTCTTTGAAACTTCCATTTTCATCTTTCTACTTCCCAACAGGTTAGAATACAGTTTCTTTATCTTTCCCAAGATCACACTGTATGAATCTCTTCCTCCTATTTGCCATATGCTTTAATACCTTATTTGGTCCCAAACCTCAGTTCCTTCTGGTTCTAATTATTATCAACCCTGCCTGTTCAGATAGTTGAGCATCTTTTTTACTAAAATATACATTAATGCATTTGAAACAAAAACATTTAATAAATGAGTTGTGGTAAATTGCACTTAAAGAAGTGGCACGAGTCCGTGCCTTATTTCTGATCATGAGAAGAAAACTTGCAGCCTTTTGCCAATGGGTCTGATGCTCAGACTGTGTCTGTAGCTGATTTTTACCAAACTGAGGGTATTCACTTCAATTTCTAGCTTATGAGTGTTTATTTTTAGATATTTGGTAAATATTTTTATCCACTTATTGTGATACTTGTATGGTTTTATTCTTAGTCTATCAATGTGGTATATTATAGTAGTTGATTTTCACGCACACACACACACAAACACACATACACACACACAGACACACACACACACACACACACACACACACACACACAGACACACACACAGACACACACACACACACACACAGACACACACACACAGACACACACACACCACTGGGCCAGTGAGATGGTTCAGAAACTAAATTCCTTGCAGTGTGGTATTGAAAATCTGATTTCAATTCCTGGGAGCCATATGAATGTGGAAGGAAGGTTCTAGAAAGTAATATTATGACCTCCACGTGCACATGCTTTACAAGCACGTATCATGAGTACATAATAATAATATCTTAAGTTTAAAAAAGAATGAAGAAAGTCAGTAATTCCCATTTTGAAAAGGGAGGTCTAGATTAACAAAATAAAAGCTGGTGTGTTGTGATACTGTGTTTTATTAAAACCTAATTCACACAGCATAAAATTCACCTCTTGAACCTGCAGCAGAGTGGTTCATACCATCCTCATGACCCTGTGTCTCAGCATCTCTTCCATCCTCAAGACCCTGTGTCTCAGCATCTCTCTCATCCTCACTACACTGCACTCAGCATCTCTCCCACCCTCACTACACTGCACTCGGCATCTTTCCCTGTACCAACATGCTTTTAACATGCTAAAAGTGAAAATCTCTCAGGGACTGGAGAGACACCCTGGCAGTTCACACACTTTCTGTTCTAGCTGAGTACCTGCCGTTGGTTCACAGAACCCTCATGGAGGAGTGCAACCTTTCTGGAACTCTAGAGGATTCGGTACTTTCTGCTGCATTCTACAGAAACCAGGCAGTGCACATAAATACAGGCAGGATAAAAAAAAATCATACAGCTGAAAACAAAGACAAAAACAAAAACAAAACAATGTCTTCACCTATTCCCAGTAATCTCATCGGCCTCTGCTCATGGATGTTGTGGGCTATTGCTTAAGTACATTTATTTCTGTACATTCCCATATTCAGGATTGTCCATAAAAATCATAAAGCATGTAACCCATTGTGTCTGGCTTCTTTCTTTTAGTAGATGATTTTCAAGTTCTGTACATGCTGGTACATGAATCATAGCCTCATTCAAGTTCTGTCTCAATATTGTATCTTTTTTTCTACAATTTTGTCTACAATATACAATCATTAGCTCATGGATGTTTGTGTTGTTGCTACCTTTGGGCTCATGTGAAGATTTTTGCTAGCATTCACGTGTAAAGTCATTATATATATATGCGTGTCTTCGCTTGTCTTAGGCATACACATTTACATGATGTCTTGGGATTAAATGGCATTCTATATTTAACCTTTGGAGAACTGGTAGACTTACTTTCTATAGCAGCTACTATTCTAGACGCTCATGAACAACATATGAGCATTCCTGCTTCTCTATATCCTGGACTCTCCTTATCCTGTTGGGCATTTTTCCATCCGTAATTATAGATTTCCTCTATGAAAAAATTTCTGCTAAAATTATTTACTCATTTTAATTGAGTTGTTTTCTCATAGCTAATATGTATGTATACATTTATGCATACACTTACACACAATACACACACTAGATCCTCACCAGACACATCATTTCCAAATATGGTTTTCTATCTCCCTGCTATGTAGCATTTTTATGATTCTCTTCAGCACTATCTGTGGTCCTCCCAGGGCTGGGCTCTACTTTGGCGGCTGCAATACCGCCCTATCAGCCCAGATGTGCCATTGATGCAGTAACAGCAAAGCTGATCAGAGTTAATCAAGCACTCTCTGGAATGGGTCACAGGCCTGCTCCATAAGAGAGAAGTCATTCCTGACTCAGTAAACATGGCTAACGTGATGGCAATGAGGATGCTAGGTACTAGGGAAAAACCAACTGTTATTGTTTTTGTTCGTTTATTTTGTTTTCTTTTTGCTAAATGGTCATGTTGTTTTCTAAATACTGACACATCAGTAGATGTGGGCCACTCTCAGTCTTGGCAAAAGCAGCTCAGAGAACATCGGGAAAGAACGAACATAAGAACTAGAGGATGTGAAGAACGCTATGTAATGATGTATGGACATGCTTTGACTGCTGTATGCATTAGCTCATAGCAGCTTTGGTTACTTCCACAAGACTTATGCAAGATCAAGCCATTTAAAATTGGGAGCATGTAATATTAATAATGACCTTCAAAAAACAAAGCTTTAACACTTTATTAATCCCTTTTGTCTATTTTTCTTTTGTTATTTAATTTTATACATTGTTTCAGAAGCTCCTTGCAAAGATACATATACAAAAGCTTTTTTCTATGAGTCTTACGTTTTGAAGTTTTTAACATTTGCTCCATTTTTTCATTAATATTTGTATTTAGCCTGAGATACAATCGCAGTTTTGGGCACATCTCTAATTGCTCCTACATCATGAAAAGATCTGTAGCCTGTAGATAACAATCTTAACACTCTTATTGAAAATCATCTATTATTAATATGTGGTTTTATTTACAGACTTTCCATTTGTTAGAAATTTATCATTTTGTTTATGGTCGCTTTGTACTGAGCTTTTAAATGAGTTCTCCAGGTTTGATCATCTCTTTCAAGATGACTTTTTAATATTCTGGGCAACCTGCATTGTAATATGCATTGGATTATCAGATTTTCAATATCTTTAGAAAGGGAAGTTAGAGACATCTGGACTACTTTGGACATGTTGCCTTCTTAACAATATTCTAACTCATTCAACAGAAGATCAATCAGAGCCTTTCAATTCAAGATAGCAATTACAATTCTATTTATTTAAGCCTTCTTTAATTATCTTCTCCTTCTTTTGTTGAATTTATTCTTAAATATTTTATTATTGTAGTATTTTAAGTGAAGCCATTGTCTTCATTTTAATTTAAATAATTTATTGGTAGTGCAAAAATACACTATTTTGTACTGATCTTTTATTAGTCTTCCAGAATTCATTTATTAGCCTCAATTTATATGTAACTACAAATATGTATATGTCTGTATTAATATATACAGGAATAGAATGAGAAAGCAGAGAAAGAGAGGCTATGTTTTTCTAGAAGTTCTAGATATGTCATAAATCATCTTATACTAACAGTTTTTATTTAATGCTTCAAATATTGATTTTTTTCATTTCCTTTTATGTCAGAACTGCTTTGGCTAAAACATTTGATACAATATTAAATAAAAGCGACAGGGGATAACACAAATTTGCTATTTCAGCTCATGAAAGGTTTTAAATTTTTGTAGTTAAGTATGCTATAGTCTATAGTTTTGAAATAGATGAACTTTCTTCGATAAAATGAGTATGTAACTACTGTTTGTTAAAATTTTTAACGTGAAAAATTATTTGGCTGACTATTTTCTCAATGCAAATTAAAGCATATTTTATTTAATAAATTACATGATTTGTTGCAGTGATTTGTTGTTGAACCAATCGTCTGCATTAGTAACTTTTTAAAAGCCACTTGGGGAAGGAAGGATTTGTTTCAGTTTACACTCTGTATAATAATCAGTGCATTACTGAGGGCAGTCAGGGCAGGAAATATTCAGAAAGCATGGAGGAACGTGCATAAGGCCTTGCCCCCTGGTGCTGAGACAGCCTAGTTATGCAATCCAGACCAAACTGCTTAGCAGTGGCACCACCCACGGTGGACTGAGCCCTCCCACATCAACCAACAGTCAAGGCAATTCTCCAAAGATGTGTCCACAGTTCAATTCAATTCATAGATCCCTCAACTGAGGGATTACCTCCACATTTATTCACATGCATGTGTGCATGCCTCTGTGTGTGTGTGTGTGTGTGTGTGTGTGTGTGTTATTTTATTGGCATTCCTCTTTGTTCATGTTGACTCACAGTACTGTCTGGTGTCCTTTTATTCCATCTGAATACACTCCCTTTAATACCTTTTATTTTTAAAATATTAACTTGTATTTTTAGTGATGTGTGTTCATTTGCGTCTGTGCGTAGGTATGAACAGGTGTCAGAGGACTACAGGCGTTGGATCTCACTGGAGGTGGAGTTGCAGGCTGTTATGAACTGCTCAATGTGACCTGTGTATCCTCCTAATTATTGAGCCATGCTTCCAGTCCCTAAAACGTTTATTTTTTTTCACTCATGTATGCACTCATTATCATTCAGTAATATGTGTTTATTTGTGTAGCTGTCAAAAGACAATTTATAAGGGCCTGGGGGGGGGTTGTTTGTTTGTTTGTTTATTGTTATTTTGTTTCTCCTAGCACGTGGATCCTGGAGAGCAAATTCTGCAGGTGAAACTTGACAGCAAGTGCCTTTCCTTGCTGAGTCATTTTACCAGTTCGCCTTTAGTGGTCCCTATAATACTAAACTTTATTTCTATTTGTCCTAAAATTGCCTAATTAGTCCTTTATTTTGATGGATAGCTTTGCTGGTTATAGAATTCTGTTTGAGGATACTTAGAATATACCATCCCACCACCTTCTGAACTCCACAGCTTTTCACCAGAAACTCTCTTTATAATCGTGAGATATCCTAGAATATGCTGAGTTGATTTTTTTTCCCTTCTGAATGCTTTTGGTGTCTTTCTTTGGCTGGACAGTTTGATTATGATGTGTGTAGGTGTAGAAAATTTAGAATTGGGTATAGTTTGAATTTATTGAGTTTTTTAGATTATGGATTTATGTTTTATCAAGTTTCTGACACTTCAATCATAATTCATTCACTATTTCATTTGCTCCCTTCTCTTGCTCACATCTCTTTATTGAACTCTTGTGATGGCCATGTTGGTGTGCTTGATGGTGTCTCAGCCTCTGAGACTCAGGTTATTTACTTCATCTTTCTTCTCTATGACTAGACAACGTTGTCGTTAATCTGGAGACAACCAAACTTGCTGATTCCACTAGGTCACATCTGCTTTGAACCCTCTTTATTGATATTACTATCATCCAGTGATTTGTGACTAATACATAAAATTTCAAATTTTATTATCTTTTCTTTTAAAATAATCTCTGGCTTTTGTTGACATAGTTTTAATGTAATATTAAATACATATTGATTGATATTTCTTAGACATATTTTCTATTTTTTAAAAAATATCAATCAATATGTATTTAATATTACCCTGTATGCATACATGACATTAGCACATAGATACCCTAACATCCCTGCTGAAGAATTCACCCTTCACAATGTCACACTGCTAGGGATCTTAATCTTCTCCACACTGGCAGTGACTCAACCATACTCTAACAGTGGTGTGAATATTTCAGTTTCCTTTAGTCCTCTGGGCACATTTGGAGCATCTTTGTCTAGTGAACCAATATCTAGCATGCTGGTGATTGTTCTCATTAGTGTGACCAAACACCTGAGAGAAGCAACCTGGGAGACTACTTTAGATGCTGTGGAAATTCTGCTTCTGGTGGCAGGATAATTGGTGAGCAGCTCTTCACACTGGAGCAGATTGAGAAGCAGAGATCTCAGACTAAAGCCAGGAGTAGGCATTGCCTTCAATATCTGCCCCTTATGACAGCCAAGCCCTGTGTCTCAAAGACTATGTAACTCCCTAAGCAGCAGCACCATTTGGGATCTAGACTTAAAATGCATGCATCTGTAGGGGTGTGGCACATCCAGCTAGAACACTGGAATTCCTCAAGGATATTCCCTCCTTATAATTAGCTAATAAGCTGTCCCATCTTTGGTCAATTATCTTTGCACCGGGGTTCATGCTTCAGCACTTGGCTAGGTGGTCTACAGCTATGCTCAGACCTTTTTATTCTGTGTTTCCTGTGGTCAGCAAAATGTTAAAACTTAAGATTTTCCCAATTCTTTCATGAGTCTATGTCTAGCAATGAGTCTAAACACAGCACCATAGGTATTTGTATGGCCTTGTAGTTTCCCAGATTCATACAAGAACTTGTCAAAGCTCCTAAGCACACATTATTTTGAAATTTTCCTTTATAACTTTTTAGCAAGCCTACTCTGTGGCCTCAACTGATACACATCACTTCATAGTCATTGCACTAAATATTTGCCTCTGAATATTCTTGATCAATGCCCCTCTGGGTAAAAACCACTGGCACAAAGCTGGTTCTGAGTTGGGTTAATTGGAGATGTCTTTGGGAGGGATTTTCTTTTTTCTTGGGAAGTAGCAAGCCATGGAGACTTGTTGGGAATGGGGCTTTGAAGGATTCCAAAACCTGTTCTTCCTTCACCATAGTAGGCCAATCTTTTGATCTTCATTGTTTTCAGAGCTATCTTACAAGCGGTGTGAATGAGAACATGTTCTTAACACATTTGGCACATTTGTCTATGTTGACCATTGCAAGATTGCAGCAGGATTTTAGTTCATCTGCAGAGCTATGAAAATGTTGGTAATGGGCATGTTGGGTCCATTTTCCTATTGCTGTCGTGGAGGAGAGGATCACTGAAAGTCTTCACACTTCCACATTTGGTAACATCATCCCTTGTCTCCCACCCACCACAGACCACATCATCATATTAGAGTCCGTTGATGGACTCTGCTTCCTTGATTTTGTGCATATAGCTCCATAGCAAGCAGTACCCTGTCTCTCCCAAATTGGGGCTAGCACAATTTCCCTCATTGTCCGGAGATTGCTCTAACCCAACAGAATATCCATTCTGCAGGTTTCAGGCATGGCTTACTCATAACTTCCCTCCTGTTGGGAGAAGACTGACTTCCAGGTAGGAGGAGGCTTGTTCCACGAACCAGTAGCTCACACCATTTCTGTGCACAAAGGTTGACTGGCTAATAATCAGAGTTTGGGGAAGGCATAAGGAACGCTCACCTGCACTGTTGGAGAGGCCAGCTGTCACTGTTGATTTATCCTTGCTGATGCTGTGCACTTTGCTGATTCACCATTTGAAAGATCATGTGTGGTTAACATCAAGCCAGGCGCTCTCCATTTGAATTTTACGAAATCTCATTTCCTAGGAAAGGTCTGGTATGAAACTGTAACCTTGTTCTACAAGAATTGCATGAAAATGAGAAGTGTATTTAGTTACCTCCGGCCAATCTTTGACAGGCATAGTACTTCGCTTTTGGTTAGTCTGCAAGTAATAAACAATTTGAAGTTTGACCTTGAGGAATTTATAACAATAACAGAATATTAGACCTGAAAATCTAACTATATGCCAGGACAGAAATTAGCAATGTGCATTATGTTAGTGTTTGACAATAACCAGAGGAGAAAGATATTAGGAGGAAGTGTTTTAAAGGTTTGGGGAGACCAAAACAAAACACAGGACTTTCAGAATAGAACATAGGAAAGGGCCTTTATTCTTGAATACACAGTGCAAGAGCTCAGTTAGGTTCAGATTCTTGGTTGTACCATCAGTGAGTTAGATTTAATGAAACATCAACAGGACCCAGGAATCTGCAAATTAAGTCCTTTACACATCTCTAGGGCACTGGGTTAAGCTGTGACAAGAAACTGAAGCAGAAATGTGCATGTGATATTCAGGACCCAAATAATTCTCCCTTTTCAACTTGATTACGGCATAAGTTTAAAAGGGAGCAGTTGTGATTATTAGTTGTAAGTGTCTGAGAAATCTTATAATTATTTCCATTTAATTTGACTTGATTACAACACTATTAAAATTTGGGGTCCAATATTTACATATTGTGGAGGGATGCCTTATGCATTGCAGGGTATTAGGCAATATCTTTGACCCTCACTCACTATGGTAGAGTATCACTCCTCCTAGTGTGACAGCCAAAATTACCTCCAGGTATTTTTATGTCCTCTGGGGAGCAAAACTGTTTTCAATAGAACACCATCCTCCATACCTTTGTGAATTCAAATAATTTGTATCATTATGGTTCTCAATTCTGTGGGTTGATTGAAATCAACAGTGGAAGGCTCATATCAATTTCTTAGCAAAAAAAAATATCCAAAGATAAAAATGCCAAATTTGGCAAAACATACAGCATAACTGGGAAATAAGCATTTGGGACTAGAGCATGGTGGTTTGAAGGCAGGTAAAGAGCTGACACCTGGCTGTTACTCCTAAGCTACGCCGTGTCACCAGCTTACACATTCACTCTTCCTAGCGAGCATCTCTGCTGTTCTTACCACTTTTTGTTCATGCGCTCCAGCTCTGCCACTTCCAATGCTTACTCAGGTGCACCGATTCTCGGAGAATCTTCCGGGTCCTAACACCAGACTGGGACCATTGAGGCATCCAACTTCACTGGGTGAGCAGCTACCATGTCCTCAGCCATCCAAGGACATCATTGTTAGGCTACCCGTCTCCTGTCATATCAAACAGTCTAGAGGATCCCATTTAAGAATCTACACATGTGTTCTGTCAGTTCATTCCTCGAGAGAACGTTGATGGAAACAGGTGTGAGAAGTTAAAGCAGACGGATCTAGTACTCACCTGAGCTAAAGAGGCTGCTTCACTGCTGCTAACCTTCAAGGTAGACAAAACCAGCTTCAAGAGACACAAACGAGAACTGCAAAAGGCTGAATTTTGACAACTATACAACCACATTTTCCAACAAAAGGCAAGCTGACAGGCATGTGTGCCATGATTTTTTTTATTAATATTTCACCTGCTAGACCTTTTAAGCTATTCCATTTATTGCTATTTTTTTCTTTTATTTATTTATTTATTTATTTAAAGAATTTCCACTTCCTCCCCTCCTCCCAATACCCTCTCACTCCCCCCACTCCCTCTTCTCCTCCCTCACCATTCCCAAGAGCAGTCAGGGTTTCCTGCCTTGTAGGAAGTCCAAGTTCCTCCCCCCTCCCTCCAGGTCCAGGAAGGTGAGCATCCAAACAGACTAGGATCCCAAAAAAGGCAGTACATGCTGACGAAAGCAGTCCCAGTGCCATTGTTAATGGCTTCTCAGTCAGCCCCCATGTCAGCCACATTCAGAGAATCCAGTTTGATCACATGCTCCTTCAGTCCCAGTCCAGCTGGCCTTGGTGAGCTCTCATTCGATCAGTCCCCTTGTATCAGTGGGTGAATGCACTCTTCGCGGTCCTGACTTCCTTTTTCATGTTCTCCTTCCTTCTGCTCTTCATTTGGACCTTGGGGGCTCAGTCCAGTGCTCCAATGTGGGTCTCCGTCTCTATCTCCATCCATCGTCGGTTGAAGTTTCCCTCTGGTTCTGCTTTCCTTGCTCACGATCTCCCTCCCTCTGTTTCTCATTTGGACCTAGGGAGTTAAGTACAGTGTTCCAATGTGTGTCTCTGTCTCTATCTCCATCCTTCGCCATATGAAGGTTCTGTGGTGACATGCAAAATATTCATCAGTATGGTTATGGGCAATATTTATATTAAAAAGTTTTCAATTTTCTCTCTGAGGTTTGGAAGAACCCAGGTGAACAAGTCTTGAACTTTAACCATTTCCTGTCAACTCCTATGTCCCCGTAAGTATATTAGCATTCTCGTGCTTAGTTAGCAAAGTCTTATTCCTGGGATGTAGCAGATTCTATTTTTATTTTATCTTCACAAGAGATTCCTTAGTGCATTCACAGTGTCTCTGCCATGGAATGTATCCCATACCTAGGGGTTTGTTTTGTTTTGTAACTCTAACATAGAAATTGCCTGATCAACTATTATTTTCCTAGATATCCATGTATGAAATCAAAATATGAGTCTCTGAGACCAGTACTTAAAGAGCAAACTGAAAAGAGCACTCGGGTGAGAATCGGGCGTGGATGTCTGCTCTTACTCTGGTTGGAAACATTCAAGACACTCTACTGTCTGAAGATCATTTTCGGTGTTTGTGTATTTTTAAAAAGATGATATCCTTATATATTCAGCACACAGGTTATACTTCAATCATGCCTTCTTCCTGACAAATATCCAAAACTGATTGCTTAAAGGAATGAGTTAGCAAATAGTCATACAACATGATTTCTGAAGTCCTGGTCAGATCGAGCATCCTGAGTTCCCACCAACACATGCTGTCCACAACTAGCTGTTTGCCTAGATTCTCCACCTGCAGCCTCAGCTGTACCCTCCTTAAGAGACGTGTTAGTGCAGCCAGACACTATCTTCAGCGTCTTGGGCATTCCATGTACAAATTTGTTGTACGGTCTCCTACCTTGACACAAACCAAATTGAGTCTAGCTAACCAAGCTTTGTCTGCAGATCCTTTAGCCAGTATTTCCTCTTTGGACTCACAGAATATATACTCTTGTCGCTGTCTGTCCAGAGAACCATTCCAACCAAACCTTTCTCACAGCCACTGCGCTGGAACTGAGCAGCCTCAGGCCCCCTTATTTTGTCTTTCTTTCTCCCCACCCTCCCCGGTTTTTTGAGTGCTGGGACTAAAGGCATGTATCACCACGCCTGATCAAGCTCACTTTTCAGCCTCTGTTTTTCTGAACAGTATTGTAGCATTTGAGGAAAGATAAAACTCCTACCTTGAAATAGCCACTTCTCTTATATCACACAACACTTCATATTATTCTAACCTTCCTTCTTCCTTATGCTCTGCTTCACTGATCGTATGTCCTTTTTTCAAACTTGAAATGTTTCCGTTGTTCTTTTAGCCCAAAGTTATCAACTGTTTCCTGAATAGAGCCTTCTCCCAGGTGAGTGGATATTATTCCGTGAGTATAGTATCCATGATTTCCAAACAATGTATGCAGTTATAAAGTCCCCAATAAAGCCTCAAGATGTATATACTTAACTGTATCCTCAACTTCTCTATTGATAGGTACTCCCAAATTCATATTCATAAGACACAGATATGTTAAAATAGCATACCTTTTACATAGATGTATTGCTCTTTGTCTTTCCCATATGGCTGGCCAACTCAGACATCTAATATTTGATCATTACTCCTTTTTGATTCACTACTGCAATTGATCACATGATGGAACCGTTCCAGAAATTTCTACAAATTTTTTGAATGAGTGAATGAATATTCTCCTTTACCTTTATACTTCATTCTAAGGTAGATCAAGAAAATTTATAGCCATTAGATACTGCAGCTTAGTTAAACTTAAAGTCGGCAAGGAATGTATTCAGTGAAAGTAGGACCTGTGTTTCCCCATGTTTGTTCTAACATCAAAGGTTAATATACCCCAGCACTGTGGAGAAGATAGCATTGGGACATGAATGTGAACCCCATTTTAGAGAGCAATATAATTCTTACAGAAGATCATTCTATCCTGAGATTTAATAAATGTAAATTAGATATCACAGATTATTGAAGGTGCTACATTTCATCAACGGTCACCAATATTAATACCAACAACAGTAACAGTCATCTCTCCTTCCATCATTCTAGGATCTTATAACTTCTGGGCCTATAGGGTCAAGAGTTGGCTGAGTTGATGTGGCAATTACAACCAAGCCACAAACCACAGTTTTCCGAGCAGATTCCTGGAGGGCAGATGTAATTTCAGTCATCTGTGCATTCTGGTGCGAGAGCGGGATTCAGCAAAGTCCTTGCTACGGAGTAATGCTTCCCAGCCTGCTGGACACTTCCAAGTTCAGACTTGTGTTTTCCAGCTTGTGCACCCTTTTAATAAAAACCACACGTGTCTGTAGGCATTGGCTCTTTTTTTTTTAAACTACAACCGGGAGAGTAATCCTGGTCCTTGCAATTTATTTTACCCTTAACCCTTAGCTTAGAAAGAAATTATACACTAAACAGAAGGTGAGGATAATGACTTAGAGGAGGTGGCTTCGGATGTGGAAAATGGAATCGTGCCCAAGTGTCTCTCTTCCCCACACAGCTGACAGATTTTACAGTGTGTGTCTGTCAGTCCCTACACCTTGAACTAAGTTAGAGTCCTGCCTCTAGGAATTGGATCCCATTGATCTTTAATGAGTGTAATTGTCTCAGGGGTCACTGGAGTTACTTTTCTTCTTCTTCCATGATATAAGTTAGCTTGGTCGTTAATGGGGGAGCAGGCAAAGGGTTAACCAGAAGCTAACAATAGTTAGCCACAAATTGAAAGGCAGCAGAGTTGGGAGGGAAATGGAGACATGAACTTCTGACAGAGCAGGGATTAATAATGTCCAACCATTTATTTGCTTCAAAATTCATTGCAAAGGGCAATAATTGTTTTAAATAGAAAGGCTGTTGAATTATAATTGGGAGTAATTGAAACTCACTGAAATATTGAATAAAACATTAGCTATTTTAACCGGTGTTATCTTTATAATTATCTTCAGGAGCAATGGGGACATGGATCATGATTGGCTACGAGCCTCCGCCCATTCCCTGCTATCTGTGGCAGTCCATTATGGCATGTGTTTATTAGCAAGAGCTGTGGTTAAGTAGACATTGGGCCCCCTCTGCTCTTTCCTGCATGGCTCTTTCTGGATGCGCTATCAGATAAGTACCAGAACAGATTTTGTTTCCAAAAGAGTGAGCTTTAGCCATGTGACAAAGAAATACACAGGCTGGGTATTCTGTGACAGCATCAGTGGGCTCTGAGAGCAGTGGTACTTCCACAAGCCATTATGATGTCACTCAGCCTGCTTCTCCCAAGCACAGCCTAGGCAGGGGCGATTAGCTGCTATTTTCCAGCTGTCGCGCTCACCGTGTCTGCTGTCACATCGTTTGTCCGACAGATTCCAGTTCCATGGAACATGTCCTCCCCCCTCCTATTGCCCTGCACCCACAGACAGGTTCTCTGTATATTCCATCTGCCTGTGACATAGAACTGGCAGTCAGCGGGGAATGAAGGCAGTAGGCTTAGGTGGCAGAGATTGGAATGTGTGAACCAGAGAGGAAGGGCGGCATCAGAAGGGGCAGCACACCAAGGACAATGGTAGGGCACCAAGGGAAGCAGGCTTTCTGGATCCTCATTACACTGTGAGTCTAGATCACAAACATTGAGCCTTACTGTACAATCTCTCTGGGTTCTAGACTTATCCCAGGGTCTAATAGGTAAAAAAATAGCTTTTATTTTTCAGAATGAAAACATGATAGTTGACTATGGTAGCCAGCAGTCAGGAGTCAGACTAAGCTGGGTTCAAATCCTGTCCCCCTCTTGTGCCCAAATACAGCAATGAGGCTGTCTAAATAAGCATGGATAGAAATTAAATGCTGTGAAATCTACATTCACCATATGTGGAATGAGACTGATAGGAGCCCCTAACTCAAACAGGAGTTCATTAAATTGTAGAACACAGTCAGCCTCTAACCAGAGCTCAGAAACATGGCCACCATCTTAAAGGGCCAAGCTAGTTCCTGCAAGGACAACTAAAGCAATTGAAATGCCTCTGTCGGGGCACACTTAGAGTAAACCTGCGGACGGTTTTGTGCCTAACTCAGACATTCATTCTCTATCGTTCAGAAGCTGTGTTTGACAAAGACAGCCTTTTCCCGCTTGTATCTCAAAGAAGAAGAAAGCTGTGGAACTAGATCTCAAACATCCTTTCCCAAAGTTTCCAGCGTGATCATCAGGCATGGGGAGGAATGAGCAGGAATAGAGGATAAAAAGTTTTTTTTTTTTTTCTTTCAAGTCAGGGAAAAGATAACTGCTTGGTACTTCTCATCCGCCAGACACCATCATTTCATAGAGCTTTCCAGAATCCATCATCTGGAAAGGAGACAGATCACCCTTTGTGTTCATGATTAGCCTCAGAGCTTTAGATCTGCTTTGGTTCTGGTTGTTACTCCAGATGCCACCACAACAACCGAATACATGAGTCCTACAATTTTTCCTTTGCTCACTATAATATTCTTCCTACCGGATACACAAAAGTTTTTTAGTAAGTGCATGTGGTTGAGATAATAAAACTGTGAGGAACACAACTAAATCTGATATTAGGAAGACTGGGGTTACTTCCCAGGGTAATTGCCTGAGAATGCAAACTTAGAGGGAGGCACAGTCAGATGCAGGTATCATGACAGAAAGAAAAATTAACAGCAAGGATGAAATGTCCAAAGTCAAAGAATCAAGACTTGATCTAGAAATAGGGCACACATGGAAGGGCTGGCACCAGCTTGGCCCAGATGTGGTTATATGCCTGGGAAGACTAAAGCCTGTGACTTTGATCACACAGCTTTTGCTAAACGTTACAGGCAGAGTAGAACATTGCTTCAGTTGTAGTCCTAGAAGAGTAATTTCTGAAAGGAAGCTCTAGACACTGCACATCAGGAGATATCGCCCTCTGGAAAGAAGCAATGCTACTAGCATATGAAACATTTAAGGTTATCGTCAACTATGTTCTTAAGAGGAAAATGAAGCTTCATCCACAAGTCAGCTTGCCAAGGAACAACAGTGTATAGGAGAGAGTGAAGTATCTTGTCTCAGACTCTCTTGTTTGTGCATTCTGTTGTTTTCTCTAGCAACAAAAAAGGGGAGGGGATTTAATGAGTCAATATTATTCTTCGAGACCTCTTAGAATGAACAACTCTTGACTGTAAACTCCTCATTAGCAAATGATCACAGAATGAGAAGGAAGAGTTCCTCTCTTCTGCCTGTTGCTTTTCCCTGCCCAGCTTTATATGTTGTACCCCTAGAATCATAATTAGGGGAATTCTTTGCCCAGCATCCAGAAATAAAGGCAGAAGCTCTCGATCCATGGGGGATTTCTGTGCTCTGAGCAAGCTCAGGCAATCTGTGTGCCTAGGGATAGAAGGTTAGGAGGAATGGGAATGTGTTCAGAATAAAACAGAATTTGTGAGCATGCAGAGGAAAAATGTCCAGGAAGGGCCACAAGCCAGTGCAGTGTCACGAGTGTGTGAGATCTGCGCATTGCCATTCTGCCTTACTGAGGAAAAAACTAAGGGTGTGGTTCTTACTTTTTGTTAACTCAATTTCAGTGACTATCTGGTACTAGCTCAAGCTGAAGGAATAAAAGCATCTCAGATTGGCCACTGGTGTCAGCTTTTTCTGTGCACTCTGCATTCTTGCTGGAATCCACCAAGCACAGGCTGGAAGTCATGGCAGCGCCTAATGACTGTGCAAAGTCTGGGCACAGGCCTGCTTCACACGACAGGGCTGAAATGGGCTTTGTGGCAGGCTTACTTCAAGCTGTCGACTATGAAAAATAAACAAAAATAAAGTATGCTTTCATTCTCGATCGTTTCTTCAGCTGAGAGGCAAGCTACACTTCTGTACGAACACATAGCATCCAGATGTGGAGTCTTTGTAAACTGCAGCAACTGGCTCGGCAAACAGCAGGAAACCAAAGAAAGCTGGAAGACTTCCCTGCAGGGAGGGACGAGAAGGCTGTGTACAGAGGGACACAGGGCAGGGTTCAGAACAAGGACACGCTTAAGGTCAACAAGGACTATTCAGTAGTTCTATTATTCCCTCCCCACCACCACTTTACTCAACATAGATCCTTTTCTCATACATTAGAGTCTGAATACAGTTCCCTTTCCCTCTGCTCCCCCCAGTTCCTCCCCACCTCCTTTCCCATCCAGATCCACTCCTTTCTTTTTTTTTTCTTTCTTCCTTTTTTTTTGTTTTTGGACTCATTAGAAAATAGCAGATTTCCAAGAGATAACAACAAAACATAACAGATAAAATATCCTAAGATAAAACAAAAACCATCATATAGAAGTTGGACAAGCCAACTTGAAACAAACATGAAAGAACCCCCAAAGAAGGCATAAGAATCAGAGACCCAGACATTCAGGTGTCCTTTAAAAAGTACTGTAACATGTGGGGCTGGCTTGTTGGGGTATCTGTCCTGCCCAGTGCCCCACAGCAGGCAGGCCCCAAAGAAAATCACGCACAAGACTCCATAAGATTATAAACTGATTGGCCCATTTGGTCAGGCTACTTATTAGTTCTTATGACTTAACCCATTATTCTGATCTATGTTAGCCACACGGCTCAGTACCTTTTTCAGCTGTCAGCTTACATGTTGCCTCTTCGGTGGTCTGCGCAGGAATGGCAGAGGAACCTCCTTGCTTCCCAGAATTCTCCTGTTCTCATTGTATCACCTCAACTTCCTGTCTGGTTTTCCCGCCTATACTGCCTGCCTGGCCAATCAGCGTTTTATTAAAATAAATGATTGACAGAATACAGATAATTCTCCCGCACCATTTCCCTCTTTTTTTTTTTTAAACAAAGGAAAATACCCATAGTCCATTTGTTGGGAATGTGGGCGTAGTATTTCAGGCTACTTCCTGCTGGTTGGGGGCGCTGATAATCTTATGGGGACCTAAAGAAAATTTAGAGTTATAATCAAGTCATGACTGGAGTATCCTGTGAGTCTCGATCATCTCAGGCAGCAGTCTTGAATCTGTTCTGGATGTAGAACTCAGACATCTTGGCCATCTGTTCCTGTTGGAGATTTCTCAGGTGGCCTCCCTTGATGGAACCTGATTTTTCTTAACTCAGAATGAATCCACAGCTTCTCATTTTCTGTGGAAACAAAAGCAAAATCTCTTCTCCAAAGTACCATACCTTTTGACTTCAATTTTGAAGCCAAGGTATTTTCAAAATACCTATCTTGGGTTAGTTCAACAGCATTTATAAACAAATATCTTTTAGCAGCTGTTGCTCCTTCCTCAGCATTCAAACAATTCAAAGAGAGCATAATAGCATACAGTATCAAGATTCTCTGTATATTTTCCATCTTTATGATGGCTTTATTTTAACCTCTATTTCTTTTATTTTTATTTTTACTTTTTGACACAGGTTCTCTGTATATCTTTGTCCTGGAATAACTCTGTAGACCAGGCTGTCCTTGAACTCACAGAGATCTGTCTGTCTCTGTTCCCCAGTGCTGGGATTAAAGGCGTGTGCTACCACACCTTGAACTCAGAGATCCTTCTGTCTCTGCCTCCCAGGCATTGGGATTAAAGGTGTGTGCTACCACACCTTGAAGTCACAGAGGTCAATCTACCTCTACCCCTTGAACTCACAGAGGTCAATATGCCTCTACCTTCCGGGCATTGGAATTAAAGGTGTGTACCACCACACATAACTACTCTCTTTTTACTTTAAGAACTTTAACTTTTATCCTGCATTTATTTGTAACACACATTAAACCATTTAGAGGTTTTCTTCGTCTTTGAATCTCTCTTTACTGTATATCTGTCCTTTTTTATGACCACATGAGCCTAAAACTGTGGCTTTGACGGCTGGATCTAGGCCATTTGTTAGCTTTCCAGCCTCATGGTAGAGGTACTGCTGAAGCCATTTTTATTGCCACAACTCTGTGGCATTTCAAGGTCCCTGCTAGCAAGCAAGCTGCAGCATTCTGCTCACAGACCACACTCAGTCGAACTGCCTGCCTGAAACAGTCAGAGATTACCCTGTCAGGACAGCCCAGAAAGCCGGCATTGTAAAACAGCGCAGCTTTTTTCCTGCTACGACTGAAAACCGAAAAGCATGTGTTCTGCTTTTCATCAACACGGTTTAAGTGCTTCACGGCAGGACCTCTTTAAAGAGCTGCAAGGTTTTGCAGCTAAAGCTGAGTCAGGAAGCCTCTCTCAGATGAGAGTGCTTGCTTGCCTCTAGCAAGCAAAGTAGACCCAAGAAATTGCTGCTACCAACAAAACATGCTTTACTCTATTCTTTCCCAAGCTTTCTCAGGCTTTCTGTGGATTCAGTTATCCACGTCTGGGCGCCATATGTAACATGTGGGGCTGGCTTGTTGGGGTATCTGTCCTGCCCAGTGCCCCACAGCAGGCAGGCCCCAAAGAAAATCACGCACAAGACTCCATAAGATTATAAACTGATTGGCCCATTTGGTCAGGCTACTTATTAGTTCTTATGACTTAACCCATTATTCTGATCTATGTTAGCCACACGGCTCAGTACCTTTTTCAGCTGTCAGCTTACATGTTGCCTCTTCGGTGGTCTGCGCAGGAATGGCAGAGGAACCTCCTTGCTTCCCAGAATTCTCCTGTTCTCATTGTATCACCTCAACTTCCTGTCTGGTTTTCCCGCCTATACTGCCTGCCTGGCCAATCAGCGTTTTATTAAAATAAATGATTGACAGAATACAGATAATTCTCCCGCACCAAAGTACTAAACCGAAAGCTGTAGGATATATGAAGAGGACTCGGTGTAGACCCGTGTAGGACCTCTGATTGCTGCTCGGTCTCTATGAGTTCATACAGGATTTGATCAGTTGTTTTAGAAGGCCTTATTCTCCTGGGCTTCCTCCCCTTTATCTCCCCTACTCCTTCGGCCTCCTCTTCTGTGGGGTTCTGTGAGGGACTACAGAAGGACTCTTCAGTAGTTTGATCTTGCTTCTGCAGAAAACATCAGAACTGGTAAGACACTGTGTGGTTCTACATCTCAGAGTGGGACACTAAAGTCCCAACAAGCATAAATACTGCCCTTAAGCCCTTAAAGAGATTTAGATGATTCGGAACTCCGAGCGTGTGCCAGAACCAACAGGTGAGAAACAGAAGGCGAAGATTTGATTTCAGCCAAAGTAACTTCTTTGCCGATCTAAGTGTTGATCTAGAAGCCTTATTGGTTTCTCAAATGTCATGAACTATTAGCTTGGATCTAAGTATAATAACAATTTCCAATTATTCTGTTGAGTTTATCTGTTTTTGAGTGTAGGAGGCCCTTCTGTATTTGTGTTGCTTTCATTGGTTATTAAAGAAACTGCGTGGGCCTAGTTTATAGGGCAGAACTCAGGTAGGCAAGGAAAACAGAACAGAATTCTGGGAGGAAGAAAGCACAGACAGGCAGACACCATGAATCTCTGGTCTGAGTCAGACATAGGTTAGAATCTTGCCGGTAAGCCACAATCACGTGGTGATACACAGATTTAGCAGAAATGGGTTAATCAAGATGTGAGAGTTAGCCAATAAGAGGCTAGAGCTAATGGGTCAGGCAGTAATTTAATTAATACAATTTCTGAGTAATTATTTCGGGGTTAAGCTAGTAGGGCGGCGGGATGCAGCCTGTTCCTTCTACTACAGAAAACACTGAGAGCAAAACATGGATGCTGAGTGAAAGGAGGATGGGATGGTTCTCATGGAGAAGAGACCAGTACTTTCTGGGAGATGAGGGTCTATTTTTCCAGAACTGGCTAATAAAATTTGAAGTCAAAGTTAACTCTCGAGTGGACCGTGCAGGGAACATATATAGGACACCAAAGTTAAAATACCAGCTAAAATGATTTCAGATTGGTAACCTTCATTCAAAAAGAAAAAAAAAGAAAAGAAAGAAAGAAAGAAAAGAAAAAAGAAAAAATCACTTAGTGCATGCAAAAGAAGGCTTTTGCGGGCAGCATGTCACAGATGACAGTTATGCACCACTGTCACTTTGACTGGGTTTACAATCAGCACATCTGTGCCTCAGTGAGCTTGTTTCTGGAATTGTTTATATGAAAGGGAAAACCCACATGAAATCAAGTGGCACCATTCCCTTGGGTTGGTGCCCTAGACTTGTTCCAAAGAGGAAAATGCATCAGGTAATAGCATCCGTGTCTCCCTGCTCACTGTGTACAAAGATAACAGACTCATCTGACTCATGCTCCATGGCCATGAACTGTGCCCTCACAATAAGAGTCAATGCAAACTCTTCCCCCCTTCCACTGCTGCTTGTCAGATATATCGTCATAGAAGACTAGCAAAGTCACTAAAACTTTACTGTTCAAAGTTATGAGACAGTGCCTCTGGGGCGCAACTCTGTGTCCTGAAATCTCTGTGTTAATATGTTATTTCATCTGAGAAGATGTTAGATCTCCAAAGAGTGTAGCTAGAAAAAGCATGGGCATGGTCTTTCAAACATCACACAGGATGACAGAGGAGAGCCAGCTTCAACAGCAGCAGCACAGTGCAGGATGCATGGCTGAGTCAGTGAAGCCCCTTTGCAAAGAAGGATCCAAGAAAATCCCTCTCGCCATGATGAGTCTGCCCCTGAGATTTTGGTGAAGGGAAAATAAATAAATCTAAGATTTTCCACAAAATCTTTTGGCGATACCCAGTTCTGGATCCAAGACGACTTTCAGATTTATGGCAATGAGTTCAAGGTGACAAATGTGGGAGCCATGCCATTGTGTAAGAGCTAACACATTTTGAGCCATTCCCGCAATGGGTAATGCAGTTTGCAGGACCTAGTGAATAAGGAAAATGCATCAATTTTCTTCAAATGTTGGTGAGGATTTCAAGACACATTACAGAATATGAAATAACAGACAGTGGCCTTCTGCTCGGCTGCCACTGCTTCAGGCACCACTCCAAAGACTTTCCATGTGCCAACAAAACTCCCCACAACACCCCAAGGTGGTGAGAGCCATTCATTGCTCTCTCCAATGCAGATGAGGACCTGGGAAGGGTGCCCATGGGATGCTACTCAATTAGGGATAGGATCTATGATGACCTCCTCCGGTCTTTCTCCACCCCTGCTTTGTGTCCACTGCCTCTCAGGGATGGAGGACTTCATGAACAGAATACATCAGGACGATCTGCCTATCTTCTGTTTCTGGAAGAAGCAATGGGAAACCCATGTTTTCTGAGCAACAAACAAGATCCAAAGACATGAATTTTCACTGAATGAACTTTACAGGGACTCAGCCCCTCACTGTACATCAGCTCATGGGCTAAGTACCCTTCTCCCCAACAGGGATTCTTGCTGGAGAGGTCAGAGAATCGGACATTTTAGCAACTACTCGTTATTAACATGGTCAGCTGATGGGTCAGGCTTAACGTCACCTCTAAGTGGGTTGTTTCCTAGTTGTGATTGATTTTCTAATTCTAAGTTTTTTTATTTGGTTTTAATTCTTTGAAGTGGCTATATTACTGTCTCTTCTCTGTTCCCTCACTCCCATCCCTCTTGTACTAGATACAAATACCTCACAGAGGTATTTCTTCCTCCCACTCATTATTACCTTATAAAGACTTAGACTTCTAGAACTCAAAACTATGAATGGGTGGCTTGAATAGAAAGGTATTTCTCTCATTTCTCGATCCTAGATCAAGATGTTCCCAGTGATGGCCAGGGTATCTTCCTTGTCCATACCTGGCTGTCTCCTTACTGTGTTCTCAATGATGAGGAACAGCGAGAATGCTCTCTTATCCCTTTTCGTAAAGGACTACCCTGTCTGTGAGAGCCTCGCTCTCACAATCCATTTTTCTAACACCTCATCTCCTAATGTCACTCCTTTATGAGTTATCAATATAGGATATGGCATTACATATGACACAGTGCATAGTACACTCCCTCATTCATCTTTATTTTTGGTGTTACCTTAAATCGTCTATCATTTTATTTCAACTTCTAATTATATCTTTACAAAATAATGGTCTAGCTCTGCTTACCCTTCCGCACCTAATGTGTTACCATCTCTTGCACCAATATCTGTGAGTGATGTCATTCCAATACATTCTCTGGATCCCTCGACCTACAACATTTATGTTCAGAATGAAATCTTATCTCTACAGCAACGATAACACGGAGACTGAAACCTCACTGAAACCTCACTAGGACAACATTGCTGGGAGGATGGAATTCCATTTGCCTGGCCCATTGTCTGAGAAGAATCTTTGTACAGCGCAAGGATAAACTCCTTCCAGGGGCCTTTATTCCTTTGTATGAAGTGCATGTAGCAGACTTCAGTGAATTTTCTAGATTTCTGCCACAAGCTGCCTGTCGAAGGCTCCCATTAGATCATAACGCCTCCAGACTCTGAGCACACCTTCTTGCCTTAAGTAAAACTCACAACTATTTACAAGCTGACTGGATTCTCAGACTGGCAAGACTTCACCTTTGTATCATTTTCCTTTCCCCTTGCTCTCATTATTTTCCTCCTTGTGTCTTTATCTTCCGGTGGCACATCGAAAGCCAAGGAGTTCTCAGCTAGGTGGTTTACAAGTGCTGCTGTTTGAACACATTTCTTGGGGAGTGGTTCTCACACACCGTACCCAGGCCAGCAGCAACAGCTGCCTCAGTGCTGCGGAAGCTCCTTCTGCTCCTTCAGCCAATAGCCCCATTGGGGCATGGTATCTCAGCGGCTATTGGCTGAAGGAGCAGAAGGAGTTTCCGCAGCACTGAGGCAGCTTAGAACTGTTAGAAATGCAGAGTCCCTGGTGCATCCCAGGGCCATGAACCCGAACCTGAATCGAAGCCCAGTGTTCTCTGTGTTTGCAAACTCTCTAGGTGATTCCCATGAAAATGAAGCTGGAGAACTACTGGTCCAGGGAAGTTTAGCTCCAAAGCACGCATTGACAGATGCTATTTGCGGTTCTAGTTCGAGATTCCCTGCGGTTTTGCTGGGAGCAGCTTGGCAACCTGCTTCCAGAACTTGGCCACTCGTGGGTTTTACTTTCATTTAGTGGGTTCCATGTTACCAAGTGGTTTTGCAGGTGTTAAAGTTGAAATCAGTCCTCTTCGTGGGACTTGAGATCAGTTGCAGGTGGGTATTTTGCTACCCCATCCTGGCTGGTTCTTCAGTCGGTACGTGTCTGCCAGTGATGGAGGGATTTTAATATGCTTTGGCATCTTTGTCATGTTCTGAACACCAGGAGGATCGGAGTCTCATTTCCATCCGTTCTGTATATCTCTGGTTGAAACGCAAGCTCTCCTCATGAGAGAGGATAAGTAGTTTGTGGAAGCCTAGCCACGTACACATCTGGACATCATTAGTCAACCAAGAAGAGCAAGGTAGCCGAGTGAGTCCCAGCTTCTAAGCATTCCTATGGGGCTGTGACTGTGTGACTGTGACCTTCAGATACACCACTAAGGCAGCATCTATGAACTCAGAGTGAGCCAGAGAGAATGAGTTCTACTGATAATTAAGCTGCGAAATACACATCCATCAATTATTCAGTTTCCTCAAGTCCTCATTAATGTAGGCTTCTCAAGTGCAGACAGAATGATAATTCAAATGAGAACGAGGCCCAAGTTTATCTCGTATGCTTATTCGGAAGAAGAACAATGGGTGGGGGAGTAGAGAGAGATTCGGAGCGCAACCCAAAAGAGAAAGCAAAGTGTTTGGCCATGCATAACTGAGTTTTTTCACTCCAGCAATGTCCATAAAGGAAAATCTCCATTCAATTAAATTCCTTTAATTTCTTGATTGTATCTGTACTTTACATTATCTCCAAAATGCAAAAGGGTTCAGAGAGTTGAGACCAAACAACTTGTAGTTTATATTCATGGATCATTGGGTCATATTGCCGCATTTAAAAACTAGACTTCCTAATTTTTTATGAATGTGTACCTTTTTAAAGGACAGCTCACTAAATAATGCTTCATTATATTCTTAGAACATTCGCTGGGGGTACCTGAATTGCTTACATTCACATTCATCCCTTTCCTTCACTGGGTGACTTGCCATTTGAAACCTGGATCCCTATTTGAATACTTTATGGAGGAAACGATGCAGGATTCACTCCCATCCCTGATTCAGTCAAAGAATAAGCCACAGTCGTTGTAAATCTGTAATGTCTGTGAATACAAAGCTTTAGTCTGGACATTGAAAACATCCTAGCCCCTTCATCTTTACATATTGCTCCAAGAACTGAACAAGGATCTCTGCAAATGTTTGCTCAACTCTAAATCCAAGTCTCCGAGCCTAAGATGCAGAAATCTCTCTCCCAAGTGTTTACCCAGGAGGAGCCCTTGCAGGTGTGTGCACAGGGAGATGCCCATGGCCACTGGAGCTTTTTATACAAACAGATATGCTTAGGCAACAGCTCAGAGGACCTGATTACGGCAATGCCATGGACAGATGAAGGACAACTCGACTGCCAAGAAGTTAATCTAAACCAGGGAAAAGGAAGGGGAACTGAATTTGAAGGCAAAATATTAGAGAGAAAAGGAGAACTGAAGAGATAAACATAAAGTGAGATTTGGGAGTCACTTTAACAGTGCACACAAAGCAGGTTAGAAAACAAAGCAGCAAGGAATATCACGTGTTTCTTATGTGTATATATTAAGAGGAGGGAAATCGCTCCTAGCATAGGACTCAGATACATTGCAGAGCAGCACCAAAGTGAGAATTTTTGCACGAGGTGAGGAGAGGAAGGAGATCCTGCAATGTCTGTAATGTTTCATTTCTGAAAATTCAGCAGGTACATAAATGGTAGCTGTTTCTGCCCTGTAATGAAGAAAGCGATCCTCTGCGCCCCTGACAGTGATTTGAGCTTCCTAATTAGACAGAGATTGCAGGTATGGAGATTCTCTCCAGGAAGCCTACTTTTCTAATCTGATTGTTGGAGTTTGACAGCTGAGATTGGTCACCCGTGCAGGACTTCAAAGAGCTGATGACGGAGCACATTTGGTGTAGGACAGACATCCAGGGAGACGGCTGAGCACGAAGAGGGAGGAAGACTCAAGGTTTGTGGGGAGGCTGGGGTGAAAAGAGTGCTGATTGAAGGCTTGCTTTGAGAAAGTAATTTAAGAGGTTGAGAGCAATAATCTAATTGAGTAACTGCAAAGTGGGTGCAACTTCAGCCAAAACACATGAGCGCAAGAGAAACACATACATATACATCAGTAACTGTGTCCAAGTGCACCTAGAAGTAATCACCCAAAAGAGCAGAAAAAAAAAATAATGGCGTCTGTCTTTTCATAGTGGCTAACTGAAAAATCCCTATAGAGATCAACCCCGGTGTCTGTCCTAATTCCCAAACTAGAGTCTATATAGCACATCACATAAGAATCGTGTTAAAGGGACCCAAGGAGATGACTCACTGACTCACTCAAAAAACAAAACAAAAAAAACCAAACACTTGGCACCCAAGTTTGAAGACCTTAGTTTTGAGCTACAGATACAGAATACATACATATATATATATATATATATATATATATATATATATTATAATACTCATATATATATGAGTATTACACTATTTCTCCTTTAACCCTGTATTACTACTAAGTTTTACCTCGCCTCCCTTGAAAGCCTCTGCATGCCACCATGAGACTTTACTTATTACCTGACCTATGTGGGTACTGTAAATGCCACCACACAAATCTGCAGATTAAAACTAACATCCATGAATGACAGAAAACATGTGTCTATTAGATTTCTGAGTTGTCTCACTCAGAATATTCAATGTCCCATTCATTTACCTTCCACTTTCATGATTTCATTTATTCTTAATAGCTATATAATATTCTGTGGTGTAGATATTCCATGTTTTCACTATGCCCTCATCAGCTGGTAGAAATCTAGGCTTTTTTCTGGCTGTTGTAAATAGAACAGCGATGAACATGAATGAGCAGGTATGTATATAGTTGAATATAGAGCCCTTTTGGTTATATGCCCCAGATTGTTATAGTTGGATCATGTGGTAGATCAGGTTCTAGGTTTTTGTGGAACCACCACACTGATGTCCATAGTGGCTATACAGTTTGCACCTCCACCAGAAGTGAATATGTGTTCCCCTTTAACCACATCCAGTATTTGTCATCATTTATGAATTTTATCTTAGCCATTTTGAGTGGGAGAAGATGAAATATCAAAGTGATCTTAATCTGCTTTTTCCTAAGGGAAGGCAGGATTATGAAGGAAACGCAGGAGGGATAAATGTCATGAGCTTTGGAAAAAGTCACATAGAAATCTACTACCGTAAAGGCTTCTTAAAATCTACACAAACACAGATATTAAAAGTGTTAAAACTGAGTTACCCTATGACAGAGCACCAAAGCCCATACTAGGTATCAAAAAATACAAATTTTTAAAAAACACATGCCAGAAATGGGTTGCTAGCTCTTTTGAGTTGTTGGCCAATGGGATCTCATATACCCCTAAACATTAAAAGCTGTGTCCAAAGTCCTTTGTTACCTTCCAAGCTTGACAGTAAGGTACTATTGCTGAAGACATCACACACTTAAGTCTTAGAACATGGAGAAAGAGAGTGAGTACTCACCTGCAGGCTTCCTCCCTACTGGGTACCAGTCACAATACAGAAAATTACTATGCATCTTACTGGAGGAAAAAAGTCATCATCAATCTTACACATCTGTCAAATTGTGAGAGCTACAATTATGACAAGACTGGCAAGACATGTCACTGACATAATATTAGCAGGAACAATCATGGTAGTGACCAATCACCTTCTAATTGGGTTTAAGACCCATTCTACAAGATGAAATCCATGCCTGGATACCATTATCAGAGCCAAATACTAATGCTAGATAGATATTAGGTCCTAAGGGATATTATTGTTGTTATTATTATTATTATTATTATTATTATATATCTTTCTGCTTAGTTGTTTCAGTATTAAACCAACTCATGACTTACTTTTATAGCCATATAGCAATACATCACTCAACTGTCATCGGAAAAGCTTCTATTTACAGTAAATGGTGATTAATAAAAATAGTTGCAGCAGATCATGGTAGAGATAATAAGGGACTGTAATTCTCAGCTTCAAATAAATCAGTGTCCTAGAACCTCCTCCCAAAGCTCAGGGATCATTGTGGGAGAGGGATATAAGGATGATAAGATCCAGAGATGGTAGATGATTGTGAGAAACCAGTTTTCTGGACACAGTGGAGCAGTTGCACACATGAATTAACAGTGGCCATGTCAGGATGAATAAAACTTATGAAACTACAAGCTAGGCAAACCCAAGCATGAAGAAAGGAGGCAGACTTAAAATTCTCCTCTTAGGTCAGGAGTTATGGGTCAGTTACATCTGCTAGAAGTGTTAGATTCAGTTTCCTTTAAGATGAACCACGCACCTCATGTCACACACCTAAGAATATACGGATAACACACATTGGACTCAATGTGTTAAACAAAAAAGAGGATACAGTTTTGTAGGTAGGATGGGGGGTAAGTATAAATGGAGTAGGGAAAGTTGGATATGTATGGTCAAAATGCATTGTAGGGAATTCTCAAAATACCAATAAAATGATGAAGAAAAATAAAGTTGGGTGGGTGGGAAGTGGTGACACACGCCTTTAACCTCAGCACTGGGGAGGCAAAGGCAGGTGGATCTCCATGATTTTGAGATCAGCCTGGTCTACAAAGCAAGTTCCAGGTTATTCTGTTACAGAGAAAAACACGGTCTCAAAAAAAAGTTTGGCATGGAGTCATGCGCTTTTAATCCTTGTGATGGTGGCAGGGGGCGGGGGCAAACAAAATTGGATGCCAAGAGCTTGCTATCAACCAATTTAGGCTTACATGGCAAAGTTCCAGGTCAAGGAGAGACCCTGTCTCAAATAAAATGTGTGAATGACCTGGGGCAGAACTCCTGAGCTCCTGAGTCTACACACACACACACACACACACGCACGCACGCACGCACACACACACACACACACACACACACACACACACACACACACACCTATGTTGACTGTATTCCAGCTTCTGCTGTAAGGTGGTCAAGTCTAAAATGATACCTGCCATTTGATAATCAGACCTACTATGAAGATGAAATCTTTGGATCTTTGGAGCACCCACAATAAAATCCATTGAGGATGGTCAACAGGTAGATTTCAAAGCCCACCTCCGAATTCCTACAACAGTCTTTGTGTTCATGAAAGCTGGGCCCTCACTTGTGGGACAAGCTCAGCAGTGCTGCTGCTGTCTACCCCAGCACTGGGACAATTGTGCAGAGCGTCTAGCAGCAGGCACTGCATTCCCAAATGAACTCGTGATATCTTTTTAATGAAGGCTGAAGTCAGAGTCTCACGATGAATTCCGAAGGTGTGACATTTCCGTAGGGACTTTCATCACAGGAGAAGAGGGCACAGGGAATATGGGTGTGCTCTCTGTGGGTGTTTCGTGGAGGCTTTGCTTCATCAAACAATACTGGAGTAGATAGGGCTTGGAGGGCATAAAAATAAACCTTGGGCTAGCTCCACTGGAAAGGAAAATGAAATTCTCACTGTGTCTGAATGCCGGTCAGAAGTCAGACTGGGCCACATCATGTGTTCAGAATGAAGAGAGCCTCACCCTGCCTTCCCACAGTCCCCTGGCATTCCTTGAAAGGTTTTCCCTGCACAGCGGCCCCTCAGCCTGAGCCCTGGGACTTAAGAAGCTACAAAGTGATAAATCAATTATGAAATGGAAACCTCAATTACAGCCTGTCTGCTTAATTGTTTGACAAGTTAATTAATCTCTCAAGCAACTGGGCTCCGTTCTCCCTGTAAATTGTGGGGAAATAGCCATAGTGGGTCCCTGAGGTCTGGGTGATACCGTATCATTTAGGCTCCTGGAAAACTCTGAATAATAAGCATTTAGTGGGGTCAGCGCCTCACCATAGGAATGGGGAGGCTTGCTCCAGTGCCTGCCCAGAGGCGGTTTGTCACTAATTATTTTGCTACTAACTAATTAGTCTGTACTTGACTGTGCACTTATTTATTTGTTTTTATTTCTCTTCCAAGGCATACATTTATTTCCTTGAGAATAAGAACCTGTTATGCAAGCAGCCATTGTTCCCAGACTATTAAAAAGAACCAATGTGACACCATGGTCCTTCATTGCAGGACACTGCCATTCTAGTGGCCACAAGAGCTTGTGTAGGCAGAATGTTGTGCCTTAGCCATTCATCCTACTGCAAATTGGCTGCTGCTGTTGGCCTTAGGGTGAGGTCACACTAATCTGCCAACCTTTAGAACACTCAAGGGTAGAGAGAGTAGAAACCAAACTATCTGAAAGACAAAGGGAGCAGGGGCAAATACATGGTGGGTGGGTTAGGGGAAGAAGGCAGGACAGAGGGGACATGGAAGAAATCAGAAAGTAGTGGGATGAGGAGGAAGATGGTTCACAGTACACCATATGATTGCGTTAAATGCCAAATGTGAACCCATGTAACAAAAGCAAAAGAAACCACATTGAGAAGTAAAAAAGACAAGATTTCCTGAGTAGATTGGGAGTGTGGGGATCATGGGAGTGGGTAGAAAAAAAGTGGGGAGAAAGGGAAGAGAGCTTAGGAAAAATATATAGCTCAATAGAAACAATTAAAAAAAGAAACCCCACTGATAGGGTAAGATAGATAAGAAATGGCAGAGTCACCAGTTTACCTCAACAAATTCCTGAATCACCTGGGGAGGAAGGGCTTGAGGAAAGCTAAAATGAATAGATCCAACCTAACCTCATCTAAATCAGAGTTACTAGGATGAAACTCAGGAACTTTAAAAAATTCCCTAAGCAGACTAAGACCCACATGGGAAGTACTTGCTGGTGGTTGAAACAAAAGACTGAGAAATTTATGTGTCTATACTCTCCCTCCCAAGGCTTTCAGTCTCATCATTGTGTATATTCAGTATTCTGCACATATGTATGTGTGTATGTATACATTGAATGTATGTATGCATGTACATATGTGTCCACGCAAGCATGCATACTCTTGAGTTGCAGCAGCATCTTTGCATGTGCTTTAAAGTTCCTTACTGGAAGACCAACTCTGGTCTACTTCTTCATCCAGGAGTCTTCTAGTGACACCTCCCAGGAAATCTTTCCTAACCTTTCTTTCTGGAAGAAGACTACTGCTGAATACTTCTTTTTGACACGCATCACCTACGGGTAATTTCATTCTTGGTTTATTATCTGTGTGCCCCCTGAAAAGTCATGCTTCCAAGGAGAGAGGATTCCCCTTAGCTATTCAGTGCCTCATCTGAAGGGCTTTAAAAATGTCTGCACCACAATAAGCATTTACTGAGTGAACAATTACAAACTTGTCACTGGGGAGAGACAGCTAGTAAAGTACTTTCTTTGTGCACACAAGAACCTGGACTCGGACCCCCAGAACTAAAATAAAAAGGTGAAAGTGTTTTCTTTCACCTGAAATCTATCCCTGGGGAGGTAGAGACAGCAGTATCCTTGGAATTTTGAGTCTAGCCATCTAGCCAAATTAGTGCACTCTAGTTTCAATGAGAGTCTTAGTCTAAAAACAGAGATGGAAATCAATAGAAGACACTTGGCATGGACATCTAGCCACCACATGCATGCACATCCCATTGTACCTGGATACACATCTACATGTTCACATGTATAAACTACACCCACAACAAGTCATTAAATACATGTACACATTAATTAATAATAAATACATAAATCTACTGTTAGAAATAATAACCACAGGGAAATCTAGTTACAGACATCATTTAAAATAGAATTTAATATCTAGTAAGTAATGCCAGTTTTGATATCTACATACAACACAAACATGAAAATATAATGCAAAAAATTTAATCCAAAACAGTGGTTACAGAGAAATCTGAAGCACTAAATGCACAAATGGGGGGAAAAAACAAAGGAATTGTGCCAAGTCAACAATGTAAACTCTCACCTTAAAATTCAAGATGAAGGGAGGAAATAATGCAATCATAATTTAATTAAATAAACAAGAAACAAGACAAAAATTAACTAACTAAACCCAAGCAAGCAGAAGAAAAAGAAATACTAAATATAAAAGAAAGAAACCAATAAAGGTGAAACAATAATACAACAGAAAAATAGAACCAAATACTGACTTTTATTACAAACCCATTGAATTGATAGAAATATAATAAGACAGATAAAAGGGAATTATATTAATTACCAGCATTTGGAATGAGATAAATATCAAGATAGATTGTGTATACATTAAAGGAACAACAAAGGAAGATCAAACCCAGCCCAAGCTCACACTAAGATGAAATAGACCATGGATATTAATCACCAGAATGTGAAAATCAAACACTAGTAAGTTTGAGTTTATGAATTAAAATCTTCATTTAAAAAAAGGCTTCAGAACAAGTTAATGCTACCAAATTTTAACAACTGTATTGAAATTAGAAGACAATGCAAAAGTGGTAAGACGTATGTAGAACCTGAGCTTACATAGGTCACAGGCTTGGGGAAAATGTACCACTGTTCTTCTGCTAAAGAAAAACAGCAATAGAATGTCTTCTGATGACATATTGCTATACCCATAGATCAGCATTGCTCAAACCTCATCAGAGAAGCTTCCTCTTACAGTACCTGGGGATTAACACAGAGACCCAGATCTGAACAATGTACAAAGAGACTTTGGAGTAGTCTTGCCTAAATAGGATTTTTTTTTAAATCAAACCACACCACTCAAGGCTCAGAAATCTATGCAGAAGAGGAGACTGAAGGATTCTTGGAGCCAGAGGCGATGGTTGACTCCAAGGAAACAGTGTCATCCAGACACAACAAGGCTTGTGCTCACATGAACCCACAGAAACAATAAAAACCTGCCCAAGCCCTCCCTGCTCAGATTCAAACCAGACAGAATTTCATCATATAGACAAGGAAGAAGACACAAGACCCCACCTGTAACCAGAAAACTATTTGCAATTGATAACCTACTAAGAAAGAGGAGATCATGTCATCCCCAGGTGAGTATCGCTAGGTCTATCAGTTAGGTGAGAACTAATACCAAGAAGTAGACCAACACAAAGCTACTCCAGAGTTTTCTGTTTGTTTGTTTTTGTGAACTTTTTGTCCATTACCTTTGCCTTATAGGTTTTATTTGTTTGCTTGTTTTGACTTTTTTTATTACTATTAAATGGGATATTTCGAGACAGTAAAAATAATATGAATTTGGAGAGGTGTTGGTGATTGTGACAGAATGTAGTCAAAATATACTATATGGAAAAATATTGACAATTTAATTTTTCAATTAAAAACCTTTAAAGAAAATGAATAAAATTGTCTATATTTGATGTTACTCTCTTGCTTATATATAAAACTCTAAGAAATTTCAAAAACATAACTTTTAGAAATGAAATATATGTAGTAATGACACATGTTGAAGGGTCCATACATATAGCTATAATTTTATTATGCACTAGTGTGCAACTGGAAATTTTAAATTAAAAAATAGTTAAAAATCTCAGAACATTTTTATAAGCTTCCACAAAAGAGACAACAAAACTTGTTAAGAATTTTACTTTAAAAAATCTACATAAGTAGACCAAATGGCACGTTTATTGACTGGTAGACTCAAAATGATAGAAATATCAAAATAAGTCTATAGATTTAATGCAGCCAAAATTACAGCAAGATTAATTTTTACAAATATGAATTTTAAAGCCTGTTTGAAATATGAATACTGATGGAGGAGGGTTATCTGTCTATTGTGTTATTTTCATTGGTCAATAAAGAGACTGTCTTGGCCCCTTGATAGGACAGAAAATTAGCTAGGCAGAGTAAGCAGAACAGAATGCTGGGAAGAGGGCTATGAGGCAGACGCCATGGAGCCAGCCACCAGGTTAGACATGCTGAATCTTTCCCGGTAAGCCACCACCTCGTGGTGCTATACAGATTATTAGAAATGGGTTAATCAAGATGTGAGAGTTAGCCAGTAACTAACTCTCTAGAGATAATGGGCCAGGCAGTATTTAAATGAATACAACTTATGTGTTATTATTTCTGGGCCTAAGCTAGCCGTGTGGGAGCTGGGTGGGATGAAAAGCAGGCCTGCCCGCAGCCCCTCACTACATATGGCGCCCACATGGATACCTGAATCCACAGCAAGCTTGAGAAAGCGTAGAAAAGAATAAATCATGTTTTCTTGGTAGCAGCAATTTCTCGGATCTGCTCTGCTTGCTAGAGGCAAGCAAGTGCTCTCATCTAAGAGAGGCTTCCTGATTCAGCTTTAGCTGCAAAACCTTGCAGCTCATTAAGAGGTCCTGCCACGAAACACTTAAACGGTGTTGATGAAAAGCTGAACGCATGCTTTTCGGTTTTAAGCTGTAGCAGGAAAAAAGCTGTGCTGTTTTAAAATGCCGGTTTTCTGGGCTGTCCTGCCAGGGCAAACTCTGACTCTTTCAGGCAGGCAGTGCGACTGAGTGTGGTCTGTGAGAAGAATGCTCCAGCTTACTTGCTTGGCAGGGACCTTAAAACGCCACAGAGTTGTGACAATAAAAATGACTACAGCAGTACCTCTGCCATGAGGCTGGAAAGCTACAAAATGGCCTAGATCCAGCCGTCAAAGCCATGTTTTAGACTCATGTGGTCAGAAAAAGAGAGATATACAGTAAAGAGAGATTCAAAGAGGAAAAAAACCTCTAAATGGTTTACAGTATGCTAAAAATTTATGCAGAATAAAAGTTAAAGTTCTTAAAGTAAAAAAAAAAGAAAGAGAGTAGTTGGGTGTGGTAGAACACACCTTTAATCCCAATGCCTGGGAGGCAGAAGTACATTGACCTCTGAGACTTTAAGGGACAGAGGTAGTTGACCTCTGTGACTTCAAGGTGTGGTAGCACACACCTTTAATCCCAATGCCTGGGAGGCAGAGACAGACAGATCTCTGAGTTCAAGGTGTGGTAGCACATACCTTTAATCCTAGCACTGGGGAAGCAGAGACACATGGATCTCTGTGAGTTCAAAGTGTGGTAGCAAACACCTTTGAGCCCAGTACTGGGGAGGCAGAGACAGAAGGATCTCTGTGAGTTCAAGGACAGCCTGGTCTACAGAGTTATTCCAGGACAAAGATATACAGAGAACCTGTCTCAAAAAGTAAAAGTAAAAATAAAAGAAATAGAGGTTAAAATAAAGATGAAAAATAAACAGAGAATCTTGATACTGTATGCTATTATTCTCTCTTTGAATTGTTTGAATGCTGAGGAAGGAGCAACAGCTGCTAAAAGATATTTATGTATAAATGCTGCTGAACTAACCCAAGATAGGTATTTTGAAAATACCTTGGCTTCAAAACTGAAGTCAAAAGAAATGTTACTTTGGAGAAGAGATTCTGCTTTTGTTTCCACAGAAAACGAGAGGATCTGGATTTATTCAGAGTTAAGAAAAATCATCTTTGACCAAGGGAGGCCACCTGAAAAATCTCCGACAGGAACAGATGGCCCAGATGACAGAGTTCTACATCCAGAACAGATTCAAGACTGCTGCCTGAGATCATCAAGACTCACAAGATACTCCAGTCAGAACTTGATTATAACTCTAAATTTTCTTTAGGTCCCCATAAGATTATCAGCACCCCCAACCAGCAAAAAGTAGCCTAAAATACTACGCCCACATTCCCAACAAATGGACTATGGGTATTTTCCTTTGTTTAAAAAAAAAAAAGAGGAAAATGGTGTGGGAGAATTGTCAGTATCTGTCAATCATATTTTAATAAAACGTTGATTGGCCAGGCAGGCAGTATAGGCGGGAAAGCCAGACAGGAAGTAGGGGTGGAGCAATGAGAACGGGAGAATTCTGGGAAGCAGGGAGATTCCTCAGCCATTCCTGCACAGACCACCGAAGAGGCAACATGTAAGCTGTCACACTGAGAAAAGTACTGAGCCCATGTGGCTAACATAGATAAGAATAATGGGTTAAGATAAGTCATAAGAACTAATAAGTAGCCTGACCTAATGGACCAATCAGCTTTATAACTTATAGAGTTCTCTGTGTGATTGATTTTCTTTGGGGCTTGCTGGTTGTGTGGTACCGGGCGGGAACTGAAACCCCAACAAGCTGGCCCCTCATGCTACAGAATACACTAATTTGGCACAAGTGATTTAAGTTTTAACAAATAAGAATAATATCAAAAGAATCATGTTATTCAATGTCAGGAACTGTGATAGGCTACATTTCTATATTCCTAAAAGAAACATATTGATAAACAATGGGAATCCACAGAAAGCCACGGGCATCTGCAAAAACACTGTAGCAAGGACATGTTTGTAAAGGCAAAGTAGGTATGAGACAAACTGACCAAGCATTAAAGTAAAGATGCTGTGTTAGAAGAAATGCCAAGACAGATGATTTCAGTCCAAGGTGAGGCAAGCAGGCGCCCAACAGAAATCTTATAAAAATATGTTCTATGGAAAGGCTGTGTCTCTAGCCATGTCTTTCTTGGTAGCTCTAGTTATGAGGACTGCATGAGATTCTTCTACTCCATATCCACCGTCCCCCTTAGGGTGTGGTAAAACCAATTCCATTTTGAGTATGACAGCTTACACAGAGAAATAAGAAAGCATATAAAAGAAAATCTAGGTCCAAAAGACAAAAAGAAACCGCCGTTGGCTCTCTCTTGGCAGCAATGAGTAGTTAAATTATCTTCCTGTTAGTCCCTGGCCTTTCCTCTGGGTAGGACAACACACTTGATGTTCTAGCTTCTAACTCTGCTGGTACCTGAGCTGGGAATTGGGATCTATCTAGGGCTTTGGGGCCTCACTTAGCTGCCCACTTTCTGGTGTATTTGTCATCATGGTTTCTGATTTTTCTCACCTATAAACACAATCCTCAAGCAATCTCAAGATCTGAGAGTGCCTGCCCTAATGTAATAAATTTTAAAGACACACACACACACACACACACACACACACACACACACACATGGTGGCATCTCATTTCTTGAATTCAGCACTGAAGTTCTTAATTATGTTTTATCTATATAAGTCTTATGAGAAAACTCTCAAATCTTGACGATGATGTAGGTTGGTCCCATGAGGTTAGCCAGTCACCTTTTTGGTATTCTGACCTCTAAAGTGTTGGTTGCAGCGGCCATCTCTAAATGAAAGTTTAGGAAGGCTAAAAGTTTTCTGAAGCTCTGGGATTGACTTTGGTATGAGGGCACGGGTCAAAGATAATATAGGACTGATGTCAGCAGCCTCACGAGAGTGAATGGACGTCTCTGTGCTTTCATTTGTGAGGGTCCAGCAGCTCATTGCCAGCACGTGGAATAAGAAGAAAGAGTGTACATCCTAACATCCAACAATTCAAGATCATCTACTCATTCAAGCCTCCAGCATTCCCTTTTCACTTCAGGTAGTGACCACCCTGCTCCGGGTCCTGCTGTTACATGACAGCCCTTAGCTCCTCTGCCATACCACATTCATAGTCATATCCAAAGTCAGATCATCCCCATCACCAGTTCCTTCCTGTTCCCCACTCCTACGTCATTCCCAATCAGTAGGCTCCAGTTCCCACCTGACATGTCTCTATAAAAGAGGCTCCAAGAAAGCTGTCACCTTCAGTTAGCAAAGATAATGGGATTATTCTATTTGTGTGGTAATAACATGTTAAATACAAAGAAAAAAAGAATATGAAGCCACTTAGAAGGTGCCGTTTGGTACCAATACATTATTTTCATAATGAATAATCACGGGATATTATTCTGGATGCAGTTACCATGCAGAGAGGTGAATAAGAAGCATTCGATGGCAAACTGCATGTCGAGTAAATATGTGCATTGGTGGAAATGCATTATCACCCATTAATATGCATTAATTCAGAACCAAATGCCATCCAGAGCTCGCCTACACAGATTGGAATGGCAGGAAATGATTTAAAAGCTGCGAGAAACAGGTTTGGATTTGGTTAAACAGACTGAGAAATAATTGTTGGGGGGGGGTGAGCAAGTGAGCAAGCAGTAGCACAGCAACAGAGCAGGCTGGTGACACACCTGTCCTTGCCTCCTTAAGAGATTTGCCCTTGGTTCAGTCTGCTGGTGGGTGTTAGCATTCCTAAACCAGGGGACTCTTTTCTAGCTTCCGCGATCTAGAAAGAGAAAGAAGGCACGCCTATACATTCTTTTGGATGTAGTAAATGCCTCCACATTTCACTTTCTCTTTTTGTCCCACAGTGCACAACAGGATCAGCTGTCACACTTGGTGCCACCAAGGTGAGCTGTCCAAATGCAACTGTAGGGAGTCCCTCTTGAATGTAAGACTTCATGTAGTCTCCTCTTTCCGTCTCACGTGGCACAGGCAGACCTTGAATTCGCGGTGTGGTTGAGGCTGACTCTGAACTTCTGATCCTCTGGCTCCATTCCCTGAATACTGGGATTATGAGCAAGCACAGTCGTGATGCAGGGGATTCTTTCTTAAGCAGCAAAATCTGCGCTTACCCCTCTCACCACGTGTCAGTGTGACGCGCGGGACTTCATGGATATGAATATTTTAGTGGCCAGAGGTCATTTTCCAAGTAAGTATCACCTCGCCTTCCTTAAGTGAATTTATTTTCAAAAGGACAATTGTAAACCAGCCATTGAATGACACCACAGAAATGGTGAAAACAAAAAATATCATTTTAAAACACATAATTAACAAAAATTGCTGTTTACAGCTAATAAATCACACTTTCTCTTAAAAAGGCAGAAGTCCAAGACAAAACTAAAACATTCCTGAGAACTTCTAGGACATGAATCTCATAAAGGTGAGGGAGGACGTAGAGAGGAAAAAGAAAGAAAGTTGAAACTCCAAATATTAAAAATAAAATGCAGATTAGGAAATAATAAAAACTAAAGCTTCAATAAAACAGTTTTATGCACTTATAAGATGATATGGTATTGGTATGGATTAGTGAAACGTTCTCCTACGCTGTGACTCTTGATCTCCCACAGGCAAAGCTATGGATGCTGGCGACACAGTCATATTAAGCATCCACTCTAAACAAACACATGTATTTGTGCACGAACATTCAAAATATTGTCTCAAATCACCTCAAGTTAGAATCAGTCCAAACGTTTTTGATCCAGGTAGTGAGTAGTGGGGCTACAGATGAATATGTATGAATAATCCCAAGACAAAATATAACACTCCTGAAAACAATTTGAATGTGCAATGGGCAACTGGTTGCCTAACAAACTCTCCAGAAATCTGTCTTACAATTTTGAAACTATTATTAAAATGATTCTTTAATGTCTTTGAAAGTTATTATTTTACATTGTCATGGGTATTTACAATGTGATCTTATTTGCATCAAAGAGACAACTGTGGTATGTGAAAACACACAATTAGACCTAATGAAAAGATTGAGTATGTATATGACATAATGTAAGTGGCGGGAGGGAGAATGATGAGAGCTATCCATACATTCAAAACTTTCGACAACGAGCCGCATATTTCAATTTATAAAAACAACATTTGTCAGGGCTTTGAACACACACACACACACACACACACACACACATAAAAATGACTCATATATCCTCTGGAAAGAATATTGTCAAGGTGGGTATAGTAGCTTATGCCCATACTCTTAATACTTGAGAGGTAGAAAAGTAGGGATCAGGAGTTCAAGATCACCCCAGGTATAGAGAAAGGTCATTCTGTTCTGAGATGCATGAGAATCTGTCTTTAGTAAAGTAAAATCAAATTAATAAGAACATGATCACAGTGAAAGACAGGGAAGAATGAACGAAAAATGATTGTATTCCTTTATTCCCTTCCCCTGCCCCACTCATTCCTCGCAGTAGCCTTTGCTGATACTGTTTAGTGCACAACTTTTCTCCACCCAAATGTCTCTTTGATTTTGTCAATGACAGAAAAATACTGAAGTGTAAGAGAGTGTCATGATTTAATTACTTCAGTAATGATTGGTATAGGATTGCTCTAGGCTTATTTTTTTTTCTCTTACGAAAGATGATGCAGGGCCGAAAGGAAATCTGTAACTTAATTACTGACCACAAATTGTGACCTATTAATATTGTGATGGATTTTGTGAAATTGATCCTCCCAAAATAACAGCAGTTAAATGATCTTAGTGATCTTCTTTGGGGGTGCCTCTTATGTCATGACAGAACTAGTTAGAAGATGTTTTACTCTTTCATTTAACAAGTGAGAAAGTCCAAAGGCAGCATTTTTCTGGGCTAGGGAATCTTAACTAAATGATTCCCAGTGATAGTTTTGACATTTGTGGTTTCAGCTTCCTCAGATTGCTCAATCAAACCAAAGGAAGCATCTTCAACTGCACATTAGAGAAAAATGAATTGTGACAAGGAATAAACAAGAGCTATGGTCTTGGATTTTAGGGCCCTTTTTTTGTGGTAGGCATGTGAATGTTACACAGAGTGATTGTGTCCTTGAATTTGAGGAGAAGATCCAATGTCGTTCAGAGATGACCTCTGGATCAAAGCACTGGGTTCCATGTGCAGCCCACAAAGGCCCTGTGTTGAGAGACCACAATGGATATCTTGCAAGGTCCATATGAGTGACCGTGGTATAAAAGAAAGGTTAAGGCATGGCCCTATGGAGTCCACTTTGTGGCTGGGCTATTGTGTTCTGTGGGGTATGTAGGCTTAGGGGGAGTAGGTCATTGACACTGGAAGCATGTGACATTCACATGAAACATTCCTAGCATATGAGTTAATGACAAATGACCTCTTCAGCATTTGAAAGTTCAACATTGGGCCTTTTAGGTGACGGGAGTCAATAGCATATCTGCTGAATATTATCCTCAAAACCCAGTCACTGGAGAGGAGGTCAAAGGCAGCCTTCATGTCATTAACTTGGATTCTTTGCTTTCTTAGTACAAATTAGATTTGCTTATTCTATCTGTCCTAGGGTATGCCTGTATCTGAAAGTAGTTTACAATTTTAATAAAGAGTGCGTTGGTTTTGCTGCTCTTAAAATAGCCATTTATGGAATGAAATACATTTAGAACATACAACAACTCCATGTAATTACTTCAAAATAGATATAGTAAAGAAACCTTTGTTGGACTGAAGCCAAAGCAAGAAAGTGAAGACAATGGAATTCTTCTGACTTGGGATACCACTCTCTTCTTGATGGAAGAAACTGGTTGATTATTAATCTAAATGTTAAAAACATCCTTGTGAAGAGAAACACTAGCTATCAGAGTCCTGGCGCTCAGGAGGAAAGGAGGATAGACTGTGAGTACAAACCACCTAGCTTGATGTCTCTAATAAATGGATATGCATGAAACGAAAGAACAATGGGCTACAACACTAAGATGGATCTTTCCAAAACGGGGTGGCAGTCCACCAGGACAGCCCTAAGAGCTGTGAAACATAGTATTATGTCCCAAGTACCAGAATAAACTCTTTATGAACTCTTTAATTCTCGTGAAAGGCATTTGATGTGGCTACTATTCTTGTGTTAATTTAAAAAATGATAAAAATCAAAATCCAATGAAAGGATCACAGTTTACTATAGAGGCTAGCACATGGTGGTAATAATAATCCATTAATAGCCAAGTTAATCCATTATAGCCCAGTTAGAGACTCATTGTCTTTAATCAACTCCAGGAATTACGGGACCAGTAAATTCAAAAGACTTAGAAAATAGTCAGATCTGGTCAGTGTGTTATTTGAATATGTCTACCAAAGACACCAATGTTGATTTTGCCCTTATAAGATTTGTGGCCCACTCAACTATGGTAAGCCCTAGTTTTCTCATAGATAACTTGAATCTGACACATGTGGACCCCTGTGAATTTTATTGCCTTCCAACGAACGAGCTGTTGATGAGGAAGGACTTCCAGTCCCAAGACTAAACTTTCCAGCCTGCTTTGCATCTAGGAAGAATTGAGTGACTAGCAGGTTAAATGAATACGATGTAATTCATATCATTTACAGGTAAAAAATGATAACTATGTGTATGTCTTCATACACTCCTTTTCTTTATCCAAAGAAGGTAGGATCCTTTAACTCAAGACACCTGGATCTTAGTGAGTCATTATCTGAGAAACAGCTAGGGGCCACCCTGTCGCTTAAACACAATACATTGCACAAGGAGAAAAAGCTCCTTCAACATTCTCAGGCCCTGGAACCTGAGATTGGTTACAGTACTTAGCCCTATGAGGTCAATTTCAAATATATAAGCGATTTAAAAGTGAAAACACATACAAGGCACCAGTTAGGTGCCTGTCAGCTATGGCTCAGCAGTGTTCATGCCTGACCCCACTCCTAGTTCTACAGCTTAACCTTGTTTCTAACAAATTGGATAGGAGGGGCTAGAGGAAATTTGTAAGTAAAGTGGGTCACACTGCGTCTTCAAGGCAGATGCGAATTAATAGAAGTCGCTTATTTAGAATTGGTGTTTGGTTTTAGGTCCCAGGGATTAAATAATTAAATTCAGGACTATGTTCTTGCCAGACAAGTGTTAACACTGAGCTACATCCCCAACTGTGTGTGTGTGTGGGGGGGGTATGTGTATCTCTGTGTGTGTGTGTGTGTGTGTGTGTGTGTGTGTGTGAGTGTGTGTGTGTGTATCTGTGTGTGCATGCATATAACCCAGAGAACATATGCAGTTGTCATGATGCAGATATAATCCATCTTTCCTTTTGAAGTACAGTCTGTCATTGGCCTGGAACTTACCAAGAAAGCTAGACTGACTGGTTAGAGAGCTCCAGGGCTCTGCCTATCTCCAGCTCTCCAGCACTTAGATTTCAAGTGTATGCAGTCATACACAGTTTTTGTAAATCTGGTGATAAGGATCTAACTTATATTTTCATGTTTATGAGGTGACGATTGCCAGCTACTGTTTCTCTACTGCTCTGGAGTAATTTTTGAGATCCTGTAGCTTTTTCCTCGTTCTCCCCTAAGTAACAGGCTTTGCCTTAATCAGTTGTCCACCATACTGTATTTCCTTTCAAAGAAAAACAAATGACAGCTAGACCATGGCATGTGCCAATTCTACTTGCATTCTAATGAACTCCATCATCCATCATTCTAACCTATGGAATGGTCTTCAGGTGATGGGGTTACCCTTTTCCTGAATTGACCATCCAACCACTCCTGCCAATTCCATATCTGATATGCATATGATTTCTATTAGATAGAAGCTATATACCCTTAAGACATTTGACTATGCCCACAGTGCCCATGACTACCACTGAGGTTATACCCCACATTGATTCTCTGTGTCTCCATGAGCCTTTTCTAAGATATTCCTTTAGGTCCTGTGACAAAGATCTTAGGATTAAAGACAAAACAAGAAAGAAAATTCGTCTTCTTTAATAGATTATTCCAACTGCTTATTATTTTCTGAATTCCCACCATTGTATCTTCTTATGTCTTTCTAGTATCTTCAATTTTTGAGGCAAGCCATTACACTATAGCTTGGGCTGGCTTGAAACTCACATTGCAGTCCAAGCTAGGCTTGGAGTCACAGCAGTCCGCCTATCTCAGCTTCCCAAGGGCTGTGATGACAGTTGTGAACCACCACATCCAGCTTTTTCCATCACTGTAAAAAATCTTTTGTTCCTCTTAGATTTTTAATTCTTTCCTTCTCAAAGGAGTATTCAATGTTTTGTAATTTGAGTTTCCAAAAGTGATTTCTCTGTGGCAGTGAGGTCTTCAGAAGAGGCACTGGCATAATGAACTTGAGTAAGAGGAATTTGTGGAGACCGGCCATCTAGAAGACCCTCTTATCTGCCTTTTATGCTAATGGTTACTTATATGGGCTGTCTCCCAGGTACTAATTAGAGCACTGTGATCACCGAGAGGTGGCATCCCTTAGTGTGTCTCCTATGCATGTGACCCCTTCAGAACTCTAGACTGTCTTTGCTTTTGACTAGATAGACATGTAGACTGGTTTCTGGCATTCATAATTAACTTCTGACATACATGTTCAGTATTATTTAGATATTGCTGTATGGTACATTGTCACATACTTAGTCACTTAAGATTATATACATTGCTTTGGCATTCTGTAAGTCACATGTCTAGGCACAGATATTTTGAAACCCCCCTTGTAGACATTTCTTAGCAGGCTGCAAATGAGTTGTTCAATAGAATTGGTAACTCCTCTACAGTAAACACTAGCTTAAATATCTGAACCCAAGGTTGCTTATATCATTCTTAACAAGATTTAGATTGCTTTAGGCTGGTACAGTGATGGCCTCAAACTTTCACTGAGTCTTGGCCAGAGGCATCCATCAACTCCATGCAATGGGACCTTTTCTATTATTGCAATTTTCTTTGTTAAATCCAGAAAGAGAATGAAAACAAAGCTCTACTATCTACATTCCATATAACAGTTCTCAGTAATACATTTCAAATATGCCTTAGATTTTTGTTGCTGCTCTTCTTAAAACCTTCAGATAGCTTTCCATTACATTTAGAGAAGAAAAGTCCAAACTGCTTAATGAGGGAATAGACCCAGGCAGTGTCTTGTCCTCTAATTTAAACTACCTTTGTTCTCTTGGGGTCTTCAACCACTTCCCCTAATGCTCCAAGCTTATTTTATACCCAAGAGCCTTGCTCACATGGCTTCCTGTGTTTTAGTCTCAGCATCAGAAATTACCTACTTAATTATTGTTCTTCATGATAACTACCATCCTCCAATGTTCTTTTTTAATCAAAGAGACCTCTCCACACACATGTTCAATCACATCTTCTTATATTATTTTCTTTTTAGTAATTAAAACTTTTAAGAATCAACCTTTATCTAATTTTTTATAATTTCTTTACTCTGTAACTTTACACCACAATATCAAGTTAATATATATGTTTAATTATTGTTATTATATATTATATTTACACATTTATAAATATATTTAACCGTATTAGGCATACATATCTATTTATACATATATAATTTATACTTATATTTATGTTTTCCAATATATATTATGTTATACCTATGTTACGATATATTTAATGGCATATATAACATTTTATATATACAGAGAAAGACTAGATGTGTTCTTATTGTTTTTATAGAATATCATTGGATAGATGGATGGATAGATGGATGGATGGATGGATGGATGGATGGATGGATGGATGGTTGGATGGGCAGCAGGTGTTCTATAATTCTTTCAGGATGCCATAAAGTGACAACACTATAGACCCTTTGTGGGAGGCTCTTGTGATAAAGGAGAATAAGTTCTTGAGCCATAGGGATCTGCCAACTAGATAGGCAGACTCTATCTTACAGGCAATTCTCTATACAATGTTCAAATATCCTCGTAGATGGAAAGTCATGAGTGGCAAGATCTGAAGTCCATTTTTTTTCCTCTGTACATTTCAGAGAGTTCTGAGTAACAGGCATGCTAGAGTTAGGTATTCATAAGTAAAGAAAGCTGACAGTTGGAATTACAGTGTCTAGAAGCTGGGAACACTGTCTGAGTACCAAGAATGCCATTTCTAGGCAATGAACCATGCAGAAGGAAACTCCAATTGCTCAATAGACCATGGCTAAGGAAGACCAAGAGACAAGAAACTCCTTCCAGAAGAGGGCTGACAAGACAAAAAATGGTGGAGCAGAGCAGGAGAGGCCCTGGAAACCATGAGACACATCCAGAGTGATGGAGGCAGCCTCACTGTCGCTCCCAGACCATCCGACCATCGTAACTGCTCATTGCCTTTGACCTTCAGTTCACAGAGAAGCGGCTGGGGTTTCTTCTCCCTGCTATTTCGCCTTTGTACAAGAGAGAGTATATTACTCAGAAGGTGGTTAAGGTCACGATCAGATTACACCCTTTATGGCCATTTACTGAAAGAGGTCTGGCCATGCCAATTATCAGAGAAAGTCTTTAAGTGAAAGAAATGTAAGGGAACAAAGGAACCAAGAGGCCTAATTCAGTATTTGACCCTTTCAGGTGGCAGGCAATGAGTATTTGTATGTTTTCCTTCTTCAGCCCTATTTTTCCCAACTGCCAAACAAGTAACACCCCTCCTGGATATATACTCAAAAGCTCCAGGTGAACATACACAGAAATACACCCTCACATTTGCTACAACCGTCACAATGGCCAAGTGATGGAGCCAGCCTAAACTGCCCACAAGCAAGCGGCAGAACTAGATAGAGAGAATGCGCACTGCATACACAATTGCATTTTATTAATTCATAATAAAGAATGGAATTATGCATTTGCTAGAAAATAGATGCAGCTGGAGACCGAGTGAAATAAGCCAGCCTGAAAAGAGAGATGTTGCACTTTTTTTTTCTCATTTGTAGAGACTGGATTTCATGGAAATATATAATAGCATATGGATTTGGCACAAAAATGAAAGGCGCTCTTGAAAGAAGAAAAGCAAGAAGGAGGGAAAGAAGGAAGGGAGAGAGGGAGGGAAGAAGGGAAGAAGGAAGGGAGGGAGGAAGGGAAGGAGGAAGAAAGGAAGAAAGGAAAGAAGGAGGGAAGGAAGGAAGGAAGGAAGGAAGGGAGGGAACATATGCTCAATGCAGATGATATGTTTGAAAGAAATTGTCCTTATCCCACTATATACAATTAATATCTCATTGTATACAATTAACATAGACCAGTAATATATTAACAACAATGATAGTAACCATGACAACAGCAACAAACTCACAGAAGGAATGGTCAAGAACAAGGACCACACATTTGTTCCCATGTTTCCAGGAACCAGGCAGGTCCTCCCAATGGGTCAGGTAGACTTGGTGGAGCCTACTTAAAAGTACCACAGATGAAAACAAGTAAATATATGAATAAATTATTAATTGATAAATATTCAGACTGCCAAATAGACAAATTTTGTTAGCTTACAAAGAAGAATGAGCCCATTGCATTCCAAGGGAGGCTGAGAGTGCTTACTGGGAATCTATATAACCGAAGAGCCTTTGCCGAGCTTCACCTTCCTTGGGAAGCAGGGGTAGCTTCCCTGAGCATGTGCCCTGGTAACATATGCTATGCAGGACTCTATTGTACCCATCTCCCCACTGCACCTCACCACAGTGACCCGCCCAGCACAGCTTGAGGTGTCTGTGTTCCTCTGGCTGATCTCTTCTGCTCATCCTTGTGACTGTGGACATGTGGGGAAATTGGCACTAGTGTATAGGGTCTCGTGCATACTGGGAATGCACAGTTTCCCATGGATGAGGCTTCTTCGATGACCCCTTCAAACAGCACAGAAAACACACAACTAGGTGCGGCAGCCCCAAGATGTTCCCTTGCACAGAGAAACTTAAGGAGGGCAAGGGGTGGCAGGCGGGTTTGCATCACTCACACCAAATGTCTCTCCATCTGGCCTGGACCAGGGATGAAAAAGCCAAAGTGAAAATAAGGTTGTAAGAAGTCACCATATAAGTTCTGCGTCCATGAGCCTCCCATGAGGCACGATGGAGCTAGTGGCTGATCTTGACAGGTCATGAGTACACAGCTCCTAACATGTAATCTTTCCCTCTGAGATCGCTGGAGGCTGTTTCTCCACATCTCTGGACAACATCAGGTTTCCCTTCCCAGTTTACCCTGGTAACTGAGGAGAGGTGGCCTTGCTGCCTGCTGGTGAAGTCAACGCGAAGACTTTCCATGGTTCTCCCTGCAGAAGGGTGAATATGCCCTCGAGTAGGTCTTGTTTTTGTGTGATCATTCTTTCCTCCCCTCTCAGAATGAATCCAGCTTCCACCTGCAATTCCCAAGTGTGCCTGCAGGAAAAGTACCACTTGAACGCCCGGTTTCTAAGAGCTCTTCTGGAATGTGCTCTACACCCTCCCACCTGCCAAAGCCCAGAAATACTAAATTCCTTGCATGGGATCTCTCGGCAGACTCATGAATATCACAAAGATGGCTCCTGGCATCTTCCTATTCCAACCCCCAACAACTTGATACTCCGCACACGTTCACGAGGAAAAGGCCAGTAATTGCTTTTGCTGGGAGAACAACCTCAGAGATAAATGCCCTGTGTATAGCCATTTACCTTCCCTGGGTGTGTGTGTGTGTTTCTGTCTCCAGTGCCAAGCCCTCTCATTGCTCACTCCCTATACCCAGGGTGCCACCCTGGTGACGGAGGGGCTGTCAGAACTGTCACCAAACAGCTTTTGGAAAAGGTGTATCATTTGGAGAGGAGGCTTGCTTTCCTGGCTCCGGCAGGCAGGCACGTGGCTCCCAAATCAATTTGCTCCTCCTTCACACGGGCCTCTTTTTTTTTTTGCTATCGTGCCAGAAAGCAGGCTTTAAAAAGAAAGGCTATTTGGCAATATTAATTCTTTGGAGTGGGTTTGAGAGGGGAACGAGCCAGGTGAATTCTGCACCCTCCTTTCTTATAGAGGGCAATCAAGCTGTTTCTCATTGAATATAGAGATGCTATTTTCTGGTTTCTGTCTCTATTGTCCCTTGAGTTTTCCCTCAGCAATAGTCACGTGATCTCGCCAAATACCTAGAGCTAGCTCCATCAAGCCGCTGCCATTTTACAGTATGTCAGGCGTGCGTTCCATCTTTGTGTGGAATGTGTGTTATTTCCTCAGCCTGGAGTGTGTCTCCCTCCCTGGCTTCTTTTCTAACCCTGGACATGTTTATCTGTGGGTGTGTAGAAGGGTCATCTGCCCTAGACTGGAGTCACCTTTGACCTATCTCAGTTCCTCTCTGGTTCCACATTGTTCCCAGCACCTGAGTCCTGCGACCACTAGCCATGAAGTCTCGTGTGTGATGGTTGATTTGCCTAAGGAGCTTTCCTGTCTTCCCGTCGCGGAGGATAGATGCCTTGAAAACATGGCAGGTTGTGTTGATGAGGCCATGAGCAGACCCCTCCTTCTGGACAGCCATGGCATTCTCTTCTTTCACATGATGTTGTTACAAGGCTTCAAGTTCAAAATTTCCAATGGCTCATTACTGATGGATGCTGTTGTCACCGAGGCACGCAAGACACAGTATTTTAGTTATATTGGAAATTATGTTTTTTTTTTTTTTAATTCCAGCCCCATCCCATTCTAGTGACATGATTTTGTTAAAGTTCTCATCTTTCCCTCATTAACCCTCTGGGTTTTCTTCCAAGAATTCTAAGGAACAACTAAATGAGCCAAAATTCTATGAAGGTTCCCAGCCTTTTTCTAAGAACTGGATTAAGCACCTTCTCTGGGTTCATTACATTTGCAAACGGAGAACACTGACCATTTGCTCACCTACAAAACATAGACTGACACTTAGTCACTGATGATTGCACACAATGTGTGAAGCCATTCATCTCATCCATGTGTGTACAAACAAGTTCTGCACACACCTTCCACATATACATGTGTGCATATCTGCATGCCTGTGTGCAGGTTACATGTACATTCTATGCATGTCTGTGTGTGCACATGTCTGTGAATATGCTTTACTCTCCCAGCTTTGCTGGACGGGGCTATAGGCTAGTCCTCAGTGTGGAAATTACAAAATAAAAAAAAAATAATCTCTGGGGAATAGAATAGTTTGTCATTTCTCGGCAGGATGTACCATAAGCTGACAATCCTAACCATGATGATTTGAATGCGTCCTACGTATTGTCATATACTGAAAAGTTGATTATGTTGAAAGTGATTGGAGAAGGGACCTAGGTAATTGAGATTAGTTGAAATTATGAGGTGGGTCTTTCGATTGCATTCATGGTTTTGCTAGAGTGAAGAGAGAGCCCAAGCTAAGACTCATCCTGCCTCACCTCATAATATCCACAGCCATGGTATGGTGCAGCACACTAACCCATCTCCTGCCCTGAACCTGGGGTTCTAAACCACTAGAACAACTATCTAAATTACTCCCTATCTTTGTAAGTTTTCTAAGGTGTGGTGTTCAGTTATGCCGATGAGAATACGCCATGACGTGTGGTTTCCACTGAGAATTCAGGAAAGAAACCACAAACCCTGTCATTATTTCAGAAACTCCCACAATCCCCAGTCACTGCACTGATGACCCATCATGGGGCCAGAAGGAGAGCAAATCAATCACTCAACAATCACTTGTCAGGCTGAGTGGCAAGTCTCTGAGTTTCTATCATTTATTCATCACGTGATACTCTCCACTCAGCCAGTATAAGGTCTTGAGCAGCACTGGGGTGGATGTGTCCCAAGATTGGAAAATGTCAGTTCCTATGTTAACTGATGTTTTTGTAGCTGTTATTGTTTTTCCGAAATGGCCAACCAAGCTGAAATGTGGTGTGCTTGAGCCCTTGGTAAGTCACGCTCATGTTGTTCTGACAAGCCATGGACTGATCACACTTTCGGGGTATCCTGCATCTCCAAAGTGAGACTGTCAACAAATGAGAGGAGTTAAAAAAAAAAAACAACAACAACACTCAAACTGTGATCATCATCACCCATGGCAACCTTGATGTAGGATCGGAGAGGTCCCAGCCGCTGCCTGTGATGCCCTGCCACTGGAGGAAATTAAAAGAGGAACAGAGGAAATGAAGCTGGATCCTGGGGACAGGAATGCTGAGTTACAGCCAGAGCAATAATTTCCCCAGCATCTCAAAGCTTGCAGGCAGAAATGCAGTAATATGTGTGTCTCAGACACTATTGCGGCAAAGTAGCCAGAAATGAGTGCTGGGCACAGAGTAAGGGTCCAATCACTGGACACAGAGCCCAGGACTCGTTACATTCAAGAGCCTTGCCAGAGATTTGTTGCACAACCTCCCAGGTCATTTTCTCTGACTGTGACATGAAGAACGATTACACATCATTACAAACATGTACATGCAGCTTTAGATGTCTATGATTCTCACATCAAAATTAAAAACATAAAAAAGGAAAAAAATTAATTTCTGTTGAATATGTACAGATCTTCTTGGGATTCTATGGATAGCATAACATGTCCTATTAATTTGCACTTGCATTACATGAAGTATTATATCTAGAAAAGACTGGCAACATAGGGGGATATGTATAGGTTATATGCACACACTATCACATGCTATAAGAACCTTATTTTCATATCTATAAGCGGGTCCTGGAACCAAGTCCACATGGCTACCAAGGGACACCTACGTGTTCAAAATAGTAGCAGTCTGCTCTACAATGGGAGTATAGTCATCTTTTAGATCAGCCACACTGAGGCCACCAAGGACCCGACACTATTTTTCAAAACTCCAGAAATTGCTGCCATCCTCCCCTGACCAAAAAAAAAAAAAAAATCTGCCTGGGCTAAATCTGGTAACAGGAATTCTGCCACTTTTCACATTGACTGAGTGTTCCCAAGGAAATAGACATCAGAGCAGCCACAGTGTTACCTATACTATCACTGTGTGAAACATTGCTTTAAGCTTCTAAATTTTTAGTTCATAACCCAGACAGTGAGAATTAAAATGCACAGCTTTAAGGTGAGGAAAAGAAGATAGTAAGTATATAGTAAGACACACACATCACTTTTGGTTAATACAACTGGGAAACTAGGCCTGAAATCAGTACATTTACATGAAAATTAATAAGAAAACACTACCTCTAGTCATCATTACAAATAATGACATTTTTACTTGCTATTCTAACTCAGAAACATGCTGATATGTGGTGCTTGTACCTTCCTTGCTTTGGGACATCACACAGCACCATGACTATGTTTAACACATAGCACAAGGTGTAGGGATTGGCAATGGTTTTGAGTTTCCTACCACTATCTTCCTGCAAAGGCACAACCTTTCAGCCCAAGGATGAGCAGACAGTGTTTAACCAGCCAGGTAGAGTCATAGCAGGAAGAGGAAGACTAAACAGAAGCCCGTCCTCAACCCTCAAGCACCAGTGGAGAGGACCCAGAGATGGACCAGGCACTCCAGAGCTGCAGAACCCTCCATGGTTACGCCCCTGAGTAGCTCCCAGCATGTATAGAATACTTAGAAGATGAACATGGTGGACGGTATATAGCCATGAATTGTTCCTTGGAATCCAGAGAATTTTGAATAGCAAGCAGTGCCCTTCATGTCCCAGAAATAGAAGGTACCAGAAGGAGTTGTGCATTTTGGTCTCGAGTAGAAAGCTCAAATGGACAAGAGTCAAATGGTCAGGAGTCTGCCTCCTGGAGAGAAAAAATCAGCTTTGTGAGTGACATTCCAGAGTCACAAGGATCACAGAGACAAAAATAATGAGATTTTTATAATTCTTCCTAATGCTAAGATGACTTATTTTTTATTGAATTTTACTGTTGGTGCCGGCTAAAACCAGCTCTTCTCTGACTCGTATGTTGCTATGGCTAATCCTGATTGTTTGATAGCAACAAAAGCTTTGCTGAAATAAGCCATGACAGAGTAAACATTGCCATGCAGGCCTCAGATGCATTAGCCTGTGAACTGAGCAGACCTCACAGGCTCTGCCGGCCGCCACCTCACTCTACAGCAGCCATTTTGAAGAAAGAACTCTTGGCTCACATAATCTAGAATGGTCATGGCATTATATCAATGTTCTCTGCTATTAATTTTACTTTAAGTTTTGATGTTTTAGCAGAAGAACATAAGCCCCAGAGTTGACAAGACAGTCCGTGGGACAAAAAGCTAAATGACTAAATGAGAGCCAAATTAGGCAAAAACATCTTCAATCACTCTCTTCTTGGCTCTGTTCCTATCTTAACCCCCCCCTCTCTCCTGCCATAAAACCCAAACTTGTAAGCCACTTTGGAAACCAGTATAGCAGTTTCTCAGAAAATTGAAAATCAGTCTGTCTCAAGATCCCAGTGATGGAGGAGGGTCTTCTATCTATTTGTTGCTTTCATTGGTTAATTAATAAAGAAACTGCTTGGCCTGATAGGTCAGAACCTAGGTAGGCGGAGTAGACAGAACAGAATGCTGGGAGGAAGAAGGCAGTGAGGTAGACTCCATGGCTCTCCCCTCCAAAAATGACATGGGTTAGAATCCTCCCGGTAAGCCATGACCTCATGGTGAGACACAGATTATTAGAAATGGGTTGAATCAATATGAGAGAGTTAGTCAATGAGATGCTACAGATAATGGGCCAAGCAGAGTTTTAAAAGAATACAGTTTCCGTGTAATTATTTCAGGGGTAGAGCTAGCTAGGAGGCGGGCGGCGGGAAGTGGCCCGCCATTCCTTTTACACCCCAGGATACGACTCTTGGGCATATTCCTAAAAGATAGTCAATCATACAACAAGGACACTTGTTCAACTATGCTTAGATATTATCAAGTACGCAGCAAACAATAAATTGTCCAGACACAAGAGCAGAGAAGCTAAGAATGGTTCTTGAAGATTCAATGAAAAGTGTATTAAGGAGTGCACTGACTTGGATGAATGAGGTAGAGTTTGCAGGATCTGAAAGTCTATACAGAGACTCTCAAGTAGATGTACCTGTCCTGCATGCCCACATACAAATGTACACATACATTTTTAAATCTGCATTCTGCCTATGAGAGGACATATGACATCCATTTTTCTGAGACTGACTTATTTTGCCTGGAGCAGAGATTTCCCATTGCACCCATTTTCCCTGTAAATGTCCTGTGTGTTTTCATTACTGTAGGGAACTCACCTTCTGTAAGCACATTTACAGTTCCCCTTCTAGGAGCAGGCATAATTTCCACTAGACACACACTAACCTTTCTCTAGACTCTTCTCAACACCCTGGCTCCAAGAGGACATGGCAAGGTGTTAATCACATCTCATCAGAAACCCGAAATCTTCTCATCACAGTGTGCACTTAGGGAAGGTGAGGAAAGGTGAGCGACACTCAACCATTTGCTCTCCTAAGCTGCCCATCTTCTCTGAGGGCCAAGGACTGCTTATGCTGCAGGCAAGAACCTTGCTTGTATGGGCAGCATGCCAGCCCAACCTCTTCCCACTCAGCACTCCAATGCTCGGACCTTAGGGGCATATAGGCAGAGCACAGAAGCAAAACAAATTAATAAAATAGCTAGAGTCAAGGGCTTGGTTCTGCAAGCCCTATAACCTATCCCTTGATCAAGCAAGTCCTGCCTCCTGCCTGAGAGCATTCCTGCTCAAATAAATGCCCTCCCGCTTCTCACAGAGGGCTTGACCCTTAATGAAATGCCAAGTCCGTTTTGTCTTGCTACTGAACGTCAGTTCTGACCCTGGACAAAAGTTGTCTTGGAGAGATGGCAGTGCATGTGTCTAACTCTTTGAGATAATCTTGTGTGGTCTTGCAACACCTTGTGGATTGGCAGGTAGGAAGATAAAGAGGCAGCTGCCATCTTCACTCTCATCCTATCAAAGTGATCCACTTTAAAAAATGGCCTAATGAGCATAGGAGATCATCTGTGTCTGACGGAACACCAGCACAATTTTTCTCCACTAGGAGTTTACCATCAGGAAAACACACGACTTCCAGCAAGTATGTGTATCTCTGCCTATGGTTTTATATATTCTAGTAGTACTTTCTTTATGTATTGTTGCTCATTTTCTCTATGAGTCTGGTTATATGTACATGGTTATGTGCATGCAGGTGACACACATGTATGTTCAGGTGTGTGTACACATATGGAATCTAGAGGGAAACCTCAAGTATGGTTCTTCGGGTGTCATCCAACTTTTCTTTTTTATTTGTACAGTCTCTCCTTGGCCCAGGTTTGATGAAATAGAAATATAACAGGAAGCCTGGACATAGACCCACAGGGATCCTCCTCCTTCTACTTCTCATGATGGTGATCACAAGCTCATGTCACCCCCACCCACATACGTTATGTGAATTCTGGAGATCAAAAGCAGGTCGTCACGCTTGCACAACCAGCACTTTCCCAACCAAGCGATCCCCCTAGTCTTTCATTTCACACATACTTTCTAACCATGTCTCTGGTGTCTAGAGTTGTAAGAATAATGTTACCCTTGTCATCCAGTCTTTGGGCTAGTTAAATGAACTATAAACTTCTAAAGGTAATCACGACATAAAATAGTATCTCAAATAAGTTTGCGATTGCTGCTATCGGCAGCGCCAATTTCAGACAATGCTAATTCAATTTGCTTATAAAGGACTTTCAGGGGGCTGAAAGTTTTCATGTTCAGTACTGGTTATTGTCTCCACTTATAGAGCATAAAGTAGTTAAGTGGCTCGCCCCAGGGTTCAGGCTACAACTGACTACGTTGAGAAGTATACAATAGAATGGTGGTTACAAGCTTGGCTGTTGACTTCAGAAGGGAAGGATATAAATATTAGCTTTACTACTACTTTGCTATGCAATATTGGTGACATTCCTTAGCCACATTATGTGTTTAATTCCTTGCCTCTTATAGGTTGTTGTGGAGCTAAAATCAGATAATTGATTAGAGGTACTGGGAGCTGCATCTGGAAAAAGCGTTTACTCAATAAACTGTACATATTAATCATTGAGCTAGGATTTGAAGAGTCCAGAGCTCTTTACACACTAGAGCTTCAAAGACTGCAGACCGAACGCTCTGCCTTAAAGTTAAAATTAACTGGAAATTGTGACTGTAGGTCTTCTCACATGTAAGAGGTGGTGAAAGTAGATACCTAGTAATATATGTTGAGTACATCAGAGATAGACAGATTATGCAAATTCTCTGTGTGTCTACACACTCCAATGATACGACTGGTTTCTCTTTAATATACATTATCAAATAGACATAAAAAGCAAGGAGGAATTTCAACTCTCCAAGAGCTGCTGGCAGCCTATTTATGATACACGCAGGCTGTCTTGCAAGCCTCTTGCCTGTTTCCTCAGAGGAGAAAGGAGCCTACTGTGGCTGGCATAACTAGAGGTAGATCCTGGTGATATAGAAAAGACAAGATCCAGAAAGAAAGTTACCATATTATCACACGATGGAGCTGAGATTTGAATTGGGGTTTGCTTCAGCTTCTTGGTCTGTACACATTTACTGGTAGTCTGCATTTTCTTTTCATTAAGGAAAAACGAGATATAGTTGTATGCACTGGCTGTTAGAATAATTGCGAAAGCTACGTGTGATGTGATGCACGGGAGGAATGTCACAGTGCCAGGTACAGAGTGGGGACTCACAGTTCTGTAGCACATGCTCAACAGACAGTAACTTACCAAGCTTAGTTTACAATCATCACAGAGCTCAAAGGGAATAGCATGAAGACTCTCACATATGCAGGAGTGCAAGGGAGTGTATGACTGTAATTAGAGAGGGATTTCGAGAGGTGAAACTTTGATGCTGCCATTTGACAATTGCGTGACAAGTGAAGAAACACTGCTCAAGGATGAAGTGACTCGGTGAGGGCTCTCTGACACGCTCAGATGGCAGGGATCCAAGGACTGGAACAGCGACAAGAATGTAGGTAAGCAAGGAGAGCAAACAGGTGGCACTACACCTATACGGAGGTAGCTGGGAAAGGCTCCAACCAGAACAATCTGGCATTCAAAAATACTGCAAAATAAAACATCAGAGGCTTCGCCGCTCTGTCCTGGGAGCAGATGACCAAGGAGACTAGCAGCACTCTGTGAACGGAGGAGGACATAACTAACCTAGGGGAAGACCCTGACGCAATTCCATACAGTCTGTTTCTTCTTACCTCCCCTGCAGTCAGAGAGATCAATCTAAAAGCCTGAAAGGCCAAAGCAATGCCGGGTTGTCACATATGATGGGAAGAAGCAGGGAGGGAGGCCTGAGCAAAAGGTAAATGAGCTCACCGCTACCAGGGGCGAAGGGGCACCAGCGACCAGCAGCTCCTCCAGGCTGATGTCAGGACCTTCACTTTTACTCCTGGTGATGTGTACCATTCAAGAACAAACAAACGAAAACAATGGGACCTGGCTCATATGTTAAGGAATTTGCCAGAGATTCTGGTCTGGGATGAGATGGGAGGAAGACAAAGGTTGAATCCAGATGAGTGACCATGTAAAATTATACACTAAATCCTCAGGGTGGAAATAATGGTACAGTGGTTCAGGAAGTAAGCCTTAGAGGAAAAGAAAGGCATCCGGATAATAGTGGAAGCATTTTGTTATGAAAAATGTCAGATAGATAAACAAATATAACAGCATGAAAGTGGAATCAGAATCCACCAGAAAACAAGTACATAGCATACCTCGCCTTGCTTAGGATCATTTTTAAGAATATTTTATTTCTATTTCATATTATAAAATAATTGCATCATTTTCTCCTTTCACTCCCTCCATCCAAAGCCTCCCATATCACCCTCTTCACTCTCTTTCAAATTTATAGTCTCTCTAATACTAATTGTTGTTTAACACTTATACCACAGACACACAGAGATGCACACACAGACACCATGTGTGCACATGTGCACACACACAGAGGTACATATATTACTAAATATATAAATATAACCTTTTCAGTCTATAAAATGTTACTCGCATATGTATGTTTCTAGGGTGGCCCTTTGGTATTGGATAACCAGTTGATGCGGGGAGGGTTATTTCTTTCAAAATCTCCATTTGTGTTCTGTTTGTCCTTATAACCGCAGATGAGTCACCCCTTGTCAAAGAACCTTCTCTTTGTAACAGAGACTATTAAAGAAAATCACAATCAATCAAAGTGCAGATTTGTTGAGCCCAGTTTCAACTAATAAACATATAACACAATTCCTGCACCTAAGTCTCATGAGACACTACAGGAGAGGAGTTGGAAACATTTTTTAAAATTTATTCATTTATTTTTTTAAAAAAAAACTATCTTTTCTCATTTTACATACCAATCCCAGTTCCTACTCCTTCCACTCCCTCCACATTCGTTTCCCATCCTATTCCCCATCCACTCCTCAGAGAGGGTAAGGCTTCCCATGGGGAATCAACGAAATATAGCACATTGCTTTGAAGCAGGACCAAGGCCCTCGCCACTCTATCCCTCCGAATAGAAGGGGTTCCAAAAGCCAGAATAACCAGTAGGGATTAATCCTAGTCTCACTGCCAGTGGACCTACAGTCTGCCCCAGATATAAAACTGTCACCCACATTCGGAGGGTCTAGTTTGGTCCTATGCTGTTTCCCTCACTGTCAGGCCAGAGTTGGTGAGCTCCCATTTGCTCAGGAAAGCTGTTTCAGTGGGTGTCCCCATCACGGTCTTGATCTCTTTGTTAGTATTCTCACACCTCCCACTCTTCGCCTGGACTTTAGGAGCTCAGTCCGGTGTTCCTTTGTGGATCTCTGTCTCTGCTTCCATCAGTTGCTGGACATTTAAGATAGTCATCAATTTACTACAGGGCAAGGTTAGTTCAGGCATCCTCTCTACTATTACTAGGAATCTTAGCTGAGGTCATCCTTGTGGATTCCTCAGAATTTCTCTAGTGCCAGGTTTTTGCAAGTACATTTGTTAAACTATTTTCATAGCAGCATTATTTGTAAGAGCTAGTACTTAGAAACAACCCAAATGCCCCTCAACCGAAAAATGGATAAAGAAAATGTGGTACATTTACACAATGGAATACGACTCAGCGGTTAAAAAAAAAAAAGACATCTTTAAATTTGCATGCAAATGGACAGAACTAGCAAAAAAATTCCTGAGTAAGGTAACCCAGACCCAGAAAGATGAGCATGGTATGTACTCACTCATAAATGGATACTAGCTGTAAAGCAACAAATAACGACCCCAGAGAAGCTAAGTAACAAGGAGACCCCTAAGAGAAACATATATATATATATATATATATATATATATATATATATATTGTCCTGGAAAAGGAAAATAGAAAAGATCTCCTGAGAAAATTGGGAGGATGGGGGTAGGAGGAAAAGGGAGAGTAGATGGGGAGGAGGAGGGAGGGAGAAGGGGCAGGGAAGGAGTACTTGAGAAAAGGGGATGTTGAGATGGGGAAGGACAGAGTCGGGGAGCAAGAAAGTGATATCTTGAGTTGTAAACATTTTAAGAAGCAGAGAAATTAGGGAATTTCCTGGGAGGGTGTGTCTCCTAGGAATGTCAGGAGCCACACCCAGAAAACCTTCCCAACATGACTGCCTAAAATATGACTTGAACAAGGATGACGTCAAGGGATTTGTTAAAGGTGCGGTAGAAATTTGTGGGTTTATTTTTTCCCGGCACCCTTTGGAAGAGTGAAAAACAAATACAGATTTTAAATAAGAAGTTTTTATTTAAAAGCTGTGTTTCTCTAAACGCTAAGGTTTGTTAAAACCATAACCACAGTGTTGTTTTCATATCCAAAAGGTGGAGTAGATCCTTAACAGCATCAAGTATATAATTAGCGTTCAAAGGTACGCCATTGTCTCAAAATTTGTGTCTTCAATTTTTTTCTTTGGAGATCAGTATTGAAACGAAGTCCACAAACTTCATCTTTCATCCTGCCCATGTCCCTTAAGGTATTATAAACTAGAGATTCCTCTGCTCTTTTGTAAAGATTTCTTTAAACTTTTTTTTAGAAAGGATTTTGCTGCACTGTAGCTTTTGCTAGATGTGTCTCGTGGGTTCTTTGGCATATTTCTTTGCCCCTTACCCCCCACCTCTATAAGGTGGCAATGGCAGGAAGATTATTTTAAATTTGGATTTACTTTTCCAGAAGACCATAGATGACAAGCATACTTTCATTGGCGGGCACATGTCTGACTGTCCTTTCTTTGAAGAGGAAGTAGTTCATGCAAAGCTTTCCACTCTGCTCCATCGGGATTTGTTACCCCAGTTTTTTATTCTGTGTTTTTAGGAGATATCAAGAAGCACAACACTTACGCACTAATTCATTTAGGTTTAAGATGGTGGTGTTAGGGGCTGGAGAGATAGTTCAAAGGGGAAAGTGCTAGGCAAGAAAACATAAGAACCTGAGTTTGGGTGCCCATCATCCACACAGAAGCCAGGCATGGCTGCAAGTGTCTGCAGCTCTAGTGCTGGGGAAAGGAGACAGAAGATCTCGGAGTTCCTGGGCAGCTAGTCTTGTGTAAGGAGAGACTGGGTCTCAAAAAATAAAGTCTTGTCCTTGTTTGAGTCTTATTTGGGCCCTAGCCCCTTTGAACTGTTTCTAAGCCACTGTGAAGTGAATAAACGCCTTTTACCACCTATCCTTGCTATGGCCTACCATTGTGTGACCACGGGCACAAGGCAACAGAACCAAGAAACTGAGACCTCTGAAATGTGAGCCAACATATACACAGCCAAGGAAAGCTGACTAAGATGCCTGGCAAACATCCATCTAGTTATAGGATGGAATCTGAAGTCGCATAATCCCCGACAAATTCACCTATATTAGTAGATCATTATTTTTCAATGCCAAATAATATCAGATGCGACAGGAAGGCTTGCGTCAATATTCACCTTCAGATGGATATCTGGGCTGCTTCTACTTAGAAAATATTGTTAGGGAAACTGAAGATGTGTGTAGAGAGGGTTGTGTGAGGAGAGTTCTCAATTACCTAGAATCCATGTGCGGGAACACAATGGCTGATTCAACAGTAGATACACGTTCAATCTTAAAGAAATTTCCAGACAGGTTTCAGGGTAGTTATGCCATTTTTCATTCCCAGCAACCGTACGAGCAGTAACCAGTTTCTCTGCTTCTCTCACTGTCATCATTTAGGTTTTTATTTTCTTCTGTGTCTCTGGCTGTTTAAATTTCCTCAGCACTGTTCACTTATTTAAAAAAAAAAAACCCACAGAATTGTACACACAGTTGACAGAAATCACAGGTCTCTGAAGCACGCTGTTTATTACGTTCATAATCTATTTGATCTCTGCTCTTCCTTACTCCCACACACACTTCGGTTCCCCATACTGCTTTTAGGGGTTACTGCCAGGGACAGTCGGGGGTTCCGGCTTACTACTGTGCCTTTGTTGATTCTAGGATGTTTCTTCAAGTGCCTCATTGCTTAATGAGGTGAGGGTGCTGGAGGGTGCTGGCACCCTAAATCGCCACTGTGCCTCCTCTGAGTCTTAGTAGGACTTGCCACATTACTCCCAGTAGAGTAGAAACCTTGCTGTTTGTATTCTTTCCATTCATCTTACCCGAGGTGAGGAGGGCCCTTTTCCTGCTGGGCTTCTTTCCTCATAGACTTTTTTTTTCTGCGACTCTCCCAGCAGGGTGATTGGCAAAGAGCAAGACTCGGTTTCCCACTAGACATTTGCTGAAATGGCTGATGGTGGGTACATACTAGTTCTGCGGCCTTTGGCAAGAATGTGATGCTTATTGTCTGGGAAGTTTCTATCTTCCTTAGATGCTCATTTGCTATTCATTAGGATACACACAGAGGACGGGCTTTTGAAGCGACCTTTGGTTCGAATTTACTGGCCCTTGGAAGTAATCATTCTTCTGTTCCAAATCTATTATATATGAGGCACACACGGAAATCCCGGGGAGCTTATCAAGTGTTTTCTTTGTGTTCCATAGCACAATATTCTTTTTTTTCCCTTCATCTTTCAGCATTTCATGTCTGTTATAAATACAATGTCCAGGGATTTTACTTGTACTTCGAGGTAGGGAAAGTAGAAAAATGAAATAATACATATTCTATTTTTTATAGGGGAGAATTCAAACACAGTCCCCTACTACCATAAATTATGTAGGGAAATTGCCTTAGTTTAGGCTTGTCCCACTCGCTCTTATAACTTATTTTAACCTAATTCTCTTCACATACATTTTGTCTTGAAACTTTCCACCGTTTTTCTTTATCCTGTGTGTACCATTCCCTACTTCCTCTGTGTCTGGCTGGCTGATGGCTGCCTGGCTGGCTGGCCCCGGGTGTCTTCCTCTCTTTATCCCTCATTTTCTCCTCTCCCAAGTCTCGATTCCCCCTCCTGCTTATTTTCTATGCCCACCAGCCATGTATATCCCTTCTCTGCCTAGCTATTGGCTGCTAATCTTTTTATTAAACCAATTAAGTGCCTTAGGCAGGTAATGCAACACATTTGTGCATAACCAAACAAATGCAGCAAAAACAAATGCAACACAGCTTTACATAGTTAAAGTAATATTCCACCACGACTCCTCATCTGCCTTGCTTTCTTGGCAACCATTGCTAGAGCTCTTGATTTCTGTATAGTCAGGTGCTCTGCATTTTTTCGTTGACTATCTGTGTAAATTGTGTGTGTGTGTGTGTGTGTGTGTGTGTGTGTGTGTGTGTATGTGTGTGTGTGTGTAAGCAATGCTGCAGTGTGATCCCTTGCAATGTGATTCTGGACACTCTTTAAGTTTGGTGATTCTTCTTCTGTTTTTGTGGTTTTGACATTTTCATTTTGGGCTTTGCATGTAGCACACAAATCGTTTCAATTCTAGTTGAAGTAATTTTAATATCTATAGTTGTGTAAAAATTATTATGCATGCTGCATAATTTAAGGCTAATTTGTTTTACTCTCCTTTTAATTATAAGGATTTTTTATTTCTATCTTGATTTTGAATGTACTTCATAATTACAGGGAATAGAACACAATTCCAAGTTAAATACCTGAAATAAGGGCATATACAGGTGCCTGCTGTGCTTCTGTGCTCCCTCTTTGTGCTTCTCCCAACACTGATGTGAAGTATTAAATTCATTTTATAAAACACATGATAAGAAATGCAGTTTGTTTCTGACCATTATATCAGTAACCGTGTTTTTGCTGTGCATGTAGGGGATAGAGAGGGCCTTGTATATCTGTTCATCCAAGGATATGTAGCATAAAAGCCTAAACTGTGTGTTTCTTGAGCCACGATCTCTTTCTGCAAACCTGTTCTGGAATTTCTTCTTATTCTTAACCTCTTTGGCTCCTCCCCTCATCCCCCCCCCACCCCGCCTCTCTAATAGCCTCAGCTTCACTCAACATTCCTTCAGTCTGTTCTGCTCTATTACTCGGTTCCTCAGTCCCTCCCATTCTAAAGACCGCAGGTGATGTTGTCTCCTTGGCCTGGATGATTAAAACTCTACCACATATTCCATATCAAAAGTGACATCCTCTACCCTTTATCTGTGACATTCTGTCTTCCCGTCAGCATCCTCCATCAGCCAGGGTCCAATATTGGATATCGACATTAATACGGCTTCACAATTCATGGTCAACCAGAGCAGATAGCCCTCCTTTGGACATGCCATCAGTTTTACAGTTGCCTAACACTAACACAATGCCTTCATCATCGTCTCACTCCATCTCATTCTGTAGGCACTGTGTAATCTCTCGCCATCACAAAGGATGGGGGATGGATGTAGGAAAGTAACATATTTTATAACAGACATTCAGATAACTCTTTCTAGAATACTGTCACAACTCTTACATTTTACTATAAGTTTTATTAAGCTCACTAAGCGTAATTTATAAATTTCATTTTAATGTAGCCATTTTTCTGTAGGTGAAGACATAACAGAAGGAGAATTCGGTATCATTTATGACTTCGGGAACTCAGTGAGGATCTCAAAGTATCTTCCTATGGATAGAAGTACATCTCACATCCTAGTAATGTGTTCTGTGAATAACTCTCTCCCCAGGAACAGATATCCCTGGAAATAAGTTTCTTGGTGATAGTGATAGCTACAGTGGTGTTTTCTTGGAGTTCCTTGATACAAATAAAAACTAACATCTAAGCTATCGAAATTAAAGGAAGAATCTGTTAGGAATACAGGAGGTTTGACAAACCTGACCAATGAGGACTGAAAAGGGGTAAGGCCCATGTGACTATTCAGGGGCAACAGGTTGAAAACAAAGCAACTGATGTGGGAAGTATTTATAACAATAGCCTTCAACCATATGCACCAAGACAACCTAAAGATAACCATATGCACCAAGGAAAACCACTTCAGCCTCTATGAATGCACCCAAAATGTGGGTGAGCTCACCTTTATATCACTTCATCTAAAATGAAATCCTATACATGAAAATCAGATTGAAGAAGCCAGGGTCATGTGCTTCAGACTGACTGCCAAGTGGTATTAAGAGTCTAAAGTGTTCACTTTTGACCTGCATCATGATAGACTTCCACTGTGGGGAATGTAGTAGCATATGCTACCACTAAGTTTGACAATGGGCGAATTTGCCAGCTAAAGGAATATTGGACAGCTAAACATTAAATGACAAAATCTTCATCACACAAAATAGAAAGCACTTGCAGATAAGCCCTTCAGCCTTGGGACTCTGAAAAAGTGAGAAGACTGGGGAAGATATAACCCAGGTGACAAAACATATAAATTTATAATTTCCAAAAGGTAGGGATATAAACAGTGAGATAATAAACTGCAGGGTATTGGGAACAAGGACTGTACTGAGGTGAGGTATCAAGACTGATCAGCATTATGGTCAAGAAGGGAGTTGATCAGGAAATACTCTGAAAGATCTTTACTGAATGGCTTGCCTACTACCATCGAAATATTGCAGTGCCTAGGAGCTAATACTTTCAACTATGGAACCATTAGTCACACAGAAGTTAAAAGTCAGGAATCCTGGGCCAAAGACATTGAAATAAATGTACCAAATGTAATTGGGGCAAATGTGAAATTTTTGCATGTAGGAGATGGCTCGGAAATGTAGTGATATAAATAACATGAAAGATCATATAGTTCCTGGCCTCATTTGACCAGGATGCTGATATGAAGCCAATAGAAGGTAGGAGCAGCTTGGGGACTCATAGTCAAACAGTGATGGAACCAGATATTCATGCTTCACATCTGTTTCCTCTAAAACTCTTAAGAACTTCTGCTATTGGGACCCCTGAACTTGGCACCCATTCCAAAGATTACAAGTTAAGGGAGCTCCAGGAAACATGCACTTGGTAAGGCCATGAGCATCTTGTAGCTGCAGAATGAATAACATAACCTTAACCTACATCGAAAGAAGCACAGAACCATAGGCTGGAAGGGACTGCTGCCTCAATTTGTCCCCAGTCATCCTTTCCCAGTAAGTACTGTTTACTTCTGCCGATCATGCTTAAGAAAATTGTAGTTAATTAAAAAGATTACAGAAGGGGCATGAAGAAGGTTCCGGAGCATGGCCACAGAAATGGTTGGAGGGAAGGTGAACTGGAAAAGGAGCATATAAGGAAAGATGATGGGCCCATGAGTTTATTAAAAACTGTTTAGAGAAAAGGGAAGAAAGGTCTTCTGTAGTAGGGAGGATGCTAGTTAGTTCCCAGCTGCTTAGCCTTGAAATAATCACACAGAAACTATATTATATAAAACACTGCTTGGCCCGTTAGCTCTAGTTTCTTATTTGCTAACTCTTACATATTAATTTAACCCATCCCCATTAATTTGTATATCACCACATGGCAGTGGCTCACCAGCAAAGTTTTGGCATGTCTGTCTCTGGTGGCAGCTCTATGGTTTCTTTCTGACTCTGCTTTTCTTTCCCAGCATTCAGTTTAGTTTTCCACGCCTACCTAAGTTCTGCCCTTCTATAGGTCCAAAGTAGCTTCTTTATTCATTAATGGTAATCACAGCATACAGAGGGAAATCCCACATCAGTTTTCATATTGCCAAATCAGGAGGATTAGTGGATGAAGGCAGCAAAGCACATTGCATCATTATCAGCGAATGTGTGCTTCTGTGGGTGGAGCTATATAAAAATATATATATATATATATAAATATATATATATATATAAATAAGACTTCATATCTCACACACTGAGTCCACCAGTGAGGGATGCAGCCACAGGTGTAGAAGCACCCTTTCAACTCTTAGCTATTTGTGGTCTATTACTTTCCTAAGGCAGATATGACTCTTTTTGTTTCATCATATATTAAAGTCTTTGCTTAAGTTCATGATATTATTCCAGGGAGGAATGGCCCTGTTTTATATTGCTTATGGTTCTTGCAGTGCCCAGAACAATGAAAACCACACAGAAAGCATTCAGTCAATACTGGCCAGCAGACCGAGCCTTTGAAATTTCTTTCTATTGCTCCCCTTTCTGCCACCATCATTGATCTTGACCCATTTATGGCTGAGTGGCAAAGAGGAAATTGCTGTATGCACATAGGCATGGTGTTATAAGGATGTTGTTAAGCAAACAGAAAGAAAATTGAGAAGAAGGTTTTAAGATGTTAGTATTTAGGCAAAATCATTCTCAAACATTTACTTGTTAGAAATAAGATGTTAATATTGACACATTATACACAAGAACAGAGCAAAGTTCGGTGTAACTCTTTTACTTTCATTTTTCTCGGCCCAGTATGTGTCTCTAGGGCCGGCTTCTAATGAGACTGAGATGCACGTTTTTGCAATAAGATGGGTGGGGGTTAAGGGGGACATTTACAACAGAAATTCTGATTTCAATGTTAAATCTAATAATGGATCTATTCCTTACATGGTGTATTCAAAGGACAGCGATTTCAATGCTAGCCTCCATTTACTCAAAGCAAAGCCAGAAACAACACTGCATTTGCTCTTCATGTTGTCAGGAGAATAGATGTAAAGTTTGTAAAACCACAGGCACTTGTGTAAATGCCCCTCGTGTTTGTGTCTGGGACTCCTTCAAGCAGGAGTCATTGCATGAAACCTCTGAGGGCTTTGCACTGTAGGAATTTTCATAGCTACTACCAATAGGATTTCTGCACTAAGAATGGAAGTCGTGTGTTGTTCCACTTGCCCACTCTGTTCAATTGGCAGTGAGTGCCCAGAGCACTATTGGGTGTGCATTTTAACCACCCGAGGCACTTCAGGGAGAAACAACAGAGAATAGAGGTGTCTGTGAGAACCACAGTGTAAAGGTACTATAGGATAGTCATATCACGGACTACATGAACCATGCAGGAAATGAAAAGTTAAAGGATCTAGATTAGAAATCTGTGTTTGAAGTACTTTTAGTTTATTGAGATTATTACATTGATCTTGGTTTTCGTAACTGTAAAACGACTGAAATTAAGAAACTAGTGGTGATAATGATGACAGTTATCCTGACCCATGGAAATATTAAAGAGGATGATTGCGAAGGCATTTGGAAAAACCGGATGTCATGAGTTGATAAGGGAATGCAGCTCACGGGGTGCAAATCAAAATGATGGAGGAGTCCACTTGGGTGCTCTGGGTAATCAGAGGTGCTAAAGGAAAAATATAAAGAGAAAAGAGCGGCCTAAGCATCCTACCACATGAATAAAATATGTCAATATGCACAGGTGCACCCTAGAGCAAGAATTGCTCTTCAGCCTTGGATATTGAGGACTCACACCAAAACAAAACCAAGGCCATTGAGAAATAAAACACTATCGTTGTCAAATTAATGAGCTGTTTTTTTATTCTCTGCACTCAGAAAAAGAGAAACTGGCATGTAAGGGCTGAAACCATTGGAGCCCTTTATTCTCTCCAGAGACACTACCTGTCTGGCTCAGAGAGTTGGCAGGCCTATGTGGCAGGCCTTTACCTTTAAGGCCAGCAGGAAAAGGAATCGGAAGCCATCTATGATACATGGCATCAAGGGGTCAGTTATTCAAACTATTTCATATTTGTTAAGTTCCAATGTTGAATGAAGCACCCAGCTGCAATGGTTGAAAAGGCAAACAGTGTTTGCCATAAATGAGTCCCAATGAGATTTTTTTGAAAGGCAAAATGAGCCATATTCCTGTGATCAACATATAGTATTATTTGCAAAATCATGAATATACATCTGAGACATACTCAAGGTGGAGGGTGGGCATGTGCATGGTCATGTATGTAAACACATGTGTCCTGATGTTGTATTCTCCCTTCAGTGATGGAGGTGGGGTGGGAACTAAGAGACAAATCGGGAACAAGAGAATTTCTGCTGAGAACCTGAGACCCTGGGTGGGGGGAGCCTGGAGGAAACTTCAAATCCTGTGAGTAGATGAACAGTAACAGGAAATACAAAGGTGGAGACTCACAGGCCCTGCTGTCAGTCCACACTGATACAGGATGTATGAACATCTATGGTAACTGATGTGTGCTTTCAGTTCCTGGCTTTGGGTCTTGGTACCATAGGTACCAGTCCTACTTTATTAAAGCAGCTAGCACCTCTGTTGGCTTCCCAGTTTCTGCTCATTGCATGCCACTTTTTCCATTACAGCCCTTAGAGTCATTGTTCTCTTTGTTTAAAGGTTTTATTAAAATTTTATGCCTATGAGTGCTTTGCCTGCATGTATGTCTGTGTATCATGTGTGTGCAGTGCCTGTAAAAGCCAAAAGAGGGTGCTGGATGCTCTGGAGATGAACATACAGACTGTTGTGGATGCTGAGAACTATGCCTGGGTCCTCCAGAGGAAGTAGTTCTCATGACAACTGAATCATCTCTCCAGCCACAAGCCACCACTTTCCTTGACCCCTCCTTTCCCTCTCCATCACAAACCACATTTCTTTGTCCTTTGTAATTTTTCTGACATTCTCTTTGTGGTCAAGTATTATTCTATCCAGAGATGGATTTGGTCCCTGGAAGATTCCTGTGGGTAACAACCAAGCTCTTGATATCTCTCTCCTGATGGGACCCCAAGAGTAGATGACCAGCATACCTGCATAGGAGGAACCTCTTGGCACTGTATTTGATTCCCAGCACTGCCATAGATATCAGAGGCAATGAGCTTACAAAGATACTGAGTTTACTTTTGCACACGTTTTAAAGGCTTTAATTTATGTTTGGATGACTGTAGCAGTGTATAAGTTTGGAAATGTGTGGCAAAGTGAACCACTCACCCATGGCCAAGAAGATCTAAGAGAGAAGAAAAAGATGCTAGGGTCCCACTGTAGGCTTCAATAGCACAACCATAGAGATCTGGAGGCCTCGACGCAGGCTTAACCTTTTAAAAGTTTGGTTGCCTTCCACTATTGCATGGTGGGGGTCATGACTTTAACACGTGGGTTGTGGAGATATTCCAGACCCAAACTACAACATGGATTTCGGAATGAAGATGCTGCATGCTGTCACATGTGATATGTCAGGAATTGAGCATTATCTTATTTTATTTATACAAACACCTTTGAGGGGCAAACAGTACCATACAATTGTGAATATGAGGATTCTTAGGTTTATGAATATTATGCAGTTTCCCCAGATCTATAGATAATGTGGCAGACAATGGATTGGGACACACATTTTTTTTTCCTATTCCTCCTCTATAGCAAAGTACAAGAGAAAATCAACTTAAATAAGGAAATGTCAGTTCGTTTCACGTTTCATTGCCTCTCTATTGTGGTAAGACCAGAACGCCAAGGCAGGAAAGCATGGAGTATGAAAGTTGCTCCCTTTATGGAAACCAGGGACCAGAAGGAGAAAAGGAAGTGGGGATAAGATTTACCCCTCACATAAACTCTCTTGGTGACAGTAACCGACTTCCCCCAACTAGGCTCCACCTCCCAATCGTTTGCTTACTGATTTGTGAACATACCAACAGATGAATCTTTTACTGCAGTTAGTTCTCCCATAATTCAATCCTTTCTCAATAGTGCTACGAGGTAATCACCAAGCATTTGACACATGAATTTTCAGGGTGTATTACAGATTCAAACCATAATATCTACCTAAGTAGTTCCAGATTCTGAACTCACATTCACCATGCTGAACAGTTTACATGAGGCTTCCGCTTATCTATAAACTGATCAATCATCATATTGAATTCTGACCAGCTGGCTTTTGAGAGCGAGGAAGGATCCAGGTAGGAAGACTGTCTCTCTTTGAAAAATAACAGTTGAAATAATCTGTAGCAGGCGTTCTTTGGGGACCACAACCAGCTCCCAAGTCATGTAATAGAGATTTGCTATTAGTTATGAGTGCTCAGCCTTATTTTAGCTCTTGCTTTAATCTGTTATTTTTTTCGTTATCTACATTTTTTCTTGGGGCATTTTATCTTTCTTTCATTCTGTATCTCTCACTTTTCTGTATCCTCTGTGACTGACTGGTTGGCAGCTGCATTGCCTCTGACCCCAGGCATTACAATCTTCCCCTCCTTCGTTCTCTCTTCTCGTCTTCCTCTCGTCTCCCCTCTACTTCTCTTTGCCCAGCAGCCATGCTTACCCTTCTACTGCCTAACTATTGGCCATTTGGCTTTTTATTAGACCAATCAGGTGCCTTAGGCAGGCGAGGTGACACATCTTTACAAAATTTAACAAATGCAACAGAAACAAATGTAGCACCACTTTACATAGTTAAAGAAATATTCCACGACAGTTATCACTCTCCACAGCTGCCACTTCTGAAAGATTGTTCCACAGCTAACCACCCACCCACATATCAGGATCCCCTCAGAAAATGTCAGCTGGCATTGTTTCAAAAGACTCACATGAGGGCCCAACCTACACCTCCATATTTTTTTGGGGGGGGTCATTTTCTCTCTCAAAATCCCTGCCATTGGTCTGCCTGGCCACAGGCCATTCTTTTTCATTCTGCACAGGTAGTCAAACAACTGGGTGGAGTTGTTTGCTTTAAAGTGGACACATAGGTGCATAACAAGGAAGGAAGAGGCAGAATAAAGTGTACAAAGTAATTTTAATATCACAAAATGATTCCTCGATACCATTCTCCCCCATGAGAGAACTGGTAAGAAGCTAGTGTCTAAATCCTGTGTTGTTTCATAAGCACCTCTGACAGTGTAAACCCCTCACCATGTTGAGATCATTTTTATATTCAGAGTACTCATGTTTCATTAAAAATTAGCTGATGGGAGCAAATCAGTGACTTGATCTCATACTTAACTAAAGAAACCTTTATTTAGTCTAAGACTAGAGCAAAATATGGCTGGGGCTGCATCCATGAACAGCAGAGCATTCATTTCCAGTAATGTGCTTCTTAAGAGACTCTCCAGTTTTCCGCTGGTGTCATGAATTCTGCATGAACTGTGGCTCCACAGCACATCTGGGCAGCTGTGATGGCATCAGTGGGGAACGGACCTACTCAATGGTAAACGTGGCAGTCTCGTCACTACAAGTTAGAGCTGTTGTCTGAACCAAGGAAAGCCGGGTCGTGGGTATTCTGAAAACCTGTAGTAGCCAATAAATAAGCAATGGCCAAGAGCACCTGTCTAGAGAGCAGAGAATAGAAAGCGAGATAAAAAGATAGACTAAATAGTGATCATTACTAAGCCAAAGAGAGAAAGCTATAAATAAGACTGGGAATGATGTTTCTTAGGGAGTGAGGATGCTTGTGGGAGTCTCCCTCACTCCCAGGTTCTCCTCCTCACAGACTCATGCACTTCTATCCAAATCCTTAGACACAGGATGCCTTGTATTCTGTGTTCATCTTTTCTTGCTTCCAATCACCTTACACGTCTCCAACAAATTTCTTTATGTCTCCTTTATTCTTACATCAAACTAGCCACCAAATTATCACTACAACAAAACAGCTCTGATAATGGTCAAGCAGGCGGATAAAACCATTTTCTGATTTCTTAGGAGTCTGCAGATACCCTCAGCTACACTCTCAGCTCTTCTACTTTCAATTTGTGATCCAGACTCACAAGGCATTCACAAACTACTCTCATTAGTTTTTAAAAACACTACTTCCCCAAAGCTAAAATCGTGGCTCATACTCTGTACATGGTGCAGATCGCCAGCCCTCCCCAGCACCCGCTTCCCTTGTGTCTGTAGCAAAGCTAAATAGGAACACATATTTGGAATGTTATTTGAGTCACCCTCATCCTCCAATTATCTTTGCATGCAAGGCCAATTCTGGCTTCTGTGAGGAGTCTATTCCCTACCTAACTTGGTTCCTCATGCTGGGTCACTCTGGCCTTAATTTGTTTTTACATCAGTTCCACTTCAATTTCCTTGTCTCCTATTAGCCATCATCACTTTGATATTCATGTGTATATTTAGCACCATCTGCTTGGTTAGTTCTTGGCTACTTTTTACTTGATTTCCCCAAGCTCTGTTTATTAGCTCCTTTTCCATCCTCGTAACCTTCCTCCTCCTCTGGTTCCTGATACTGGCAGCATTGTGTCCTCCCCTTGTCCACTGCTTGTCTCCTCCTCATCAGCTAGTCCACTCACATTGCTGCCAAACATTCCTTTCTTGGTGGAATGTCTTCCACCAGGACATTTTTTTTGGGGGGGGGGAGACACAAAAAGCATGTTTTAATGCATCTAAATTGTGGAGATAAATTTGACAAAGTTGTCTTTTAGTTTTATAGTAAATATTGGCAATAAATAAATCGATCACTGTTTATATATATTTTAAGAAAAGAAGATATTCGGAAATTAAATAATCTGCTGCAGGCATAACAGCTATAAATGGCTGTGGTGTGGAGTTGTACATTTATACTCACAGCTTTTGGCTCTGAAGACTTTCAACCTGAATAAGATGCTAAGAAGCCAAAGAAGGTGAGCTGTTAACTCTTGAGGAAAAGAACAGCATGGAGGAGAACTGCCACAGGACCCCACATCAGACAGAAGGCTGATCTCCAAAATATACAAAGAACTCAAGAAATTGGAAATCAAAAGAACAAACAATTCACTAAAAAAAAAATGGGGTACAGGCCTAAACAGAAAACTCTCAACAGAGGAATATAAAATGGCTGAAAGACACTTAAGGAAATGTTCAACATCCTTAGCCATCAGAGAAATGCAAATCAAAACAGCTCTGAGATTCCATCTTACACCTGTAAGAATGGCCAAGATCAAAAAACACTGATGACAACTTATGCTGGAGATGATGTGGAATAAAGGGAACACTCCTGCACTTCTGGTGGGAATGTAAGCTGGTACAGCCCCTTCAGATATCAGTTTGGTTATTTCTCAGAAAATTAGGAAACCACCTTTCTCAAGACCCAGTAATACCACTTTGGGGTATATACCCAAAGGATGCTCAATTGTGCCACAAGGACATGTGCTCAGTTAAGTTCATAGCAACATTGTTTGTCATAGCCAGAACCTGAAAACAACCTAAATACCCTTCGACCAAAGAACGGATAAGGAAAATGTAGTGTATTTACACAGTGGAGTACTACACAGCAGAAAAAATAATGATGTCTTGAGATTTGCAGGCAAATGGATGGAGCTAAAATACATCATATTGAGTGGGGTAACTCAGACCCAGAAAGACAGATATCATATGTACTCACTCATAAGTGGCTTTTAGACATAAGGAAAAGAAAACCAGCTTACAACTCATAACCCCAGAGAACGTAGACAACAATGAGGACCCTAAAGGAGACATACATGGATCTAATCTACATGGGAAGTAGACAAAGACAAGATCTCCTGAGTAAATTGGGAGCATGGAGGAGAGTAGAAGGAGAGGGGAGAGGAAGGGAGGGGAGTGTGGAAAATTCAAAATAAACAAATAAAAATAGTTTATGTCCGTTGTAGGGTTCCCATGACAACAGAGATAATCCAAGTGCATGTGGGCAACCTCAACTTCTGTCTTTCATAAATGAAACTTTATGGGAATGAAATTTTCTCATTTACGCAGTATTTTGAGGTCATTTGGAAGCAGTACTTTCAAAAATCTTTGTGATGTAAAAATAATTTATAACTATATAGAAAAGCAAAACTTACAGTGAAATAGCCCCTCAATGTTCAACATATATGATATATATGTCATATATATATATAAATATATATATCCACAATTACTCAGCTGCATAGTTTCTGTCAATCTCTATCATTTGTAGATTATCTTTTTTCTCTTCATTCACATTCCCTGAAAGAACATCCTCCTATATGACCACATAGAAATGTCCATACCTAATAAAATAAACAATAATTTTTATAACATAAAACTATTGAACAGTATTCAGATTTCCTCATTAATTCTCAAAATGCATAGTTTAGGATTTTTAAAAGGGCAAGAGTCATCGTCAAATCTGTTAATTACTTTATCTGAAGTGCTTATCAAACATTATTCTCCAAACATGACTTACCAAGCATGTTCACTTGCAGCCCTTCTTTTGCTACTACCTTGCTGCCTCCGTGAAGAAACCACCCCTCCCTTCTTGGGTATAAATGTCCCATATTAGAAATGACTGATCATCTTCTCTTAATACTCTTTAACTTGTTGATCTATTCTCCATATTTCCCGCAATCCAGAAGGCAGAGCTAAAGACTTAATTAGTTTCGGGTTAAATATTTCATGAGAGACAGCTCATGCCTGAGAGGGTGCTGGAGTTCACTTTGCATCACAGCAAGATGCAAGCAATGTCTGTTCCACCTGCTCTTAGTGATGCTGAGATTACCTGACAACCAGAAAACTCTCCATTAGAAAGCTACAGGCATACAGTGGAAAGAGCAAATTGTGTGTGGTTGCTATTTAAGCACCAGGCGCACAGTTATCCCAGTCATTCCTCGTTGTTCCAGCATCTGTTCAAGTCTTCGCCTTACGACAGCATTGACACCTCCAGTTAGAATGAAATCTAGTGCCGTGTTGGATGCTGAAGAAGACTCTCCTTAAGTATACATTCTGCAATGATTTTATCTCAGTACTCAGAGCTGTACAATATATATTCGATAAGGCTTTGTTTATTAGTGCTGCTAATTCTCCGCTGTTTAAATGCAGAGTGCGATATATCGGGTACCTTAGAAATCCACAGAAAACCACTTAGCATGTGACTAATTGGAAACAAATGTAAGTGCTCAGCCTACTACTACACCTGGGAATCACCCAGGCAAAACACAGATGTAAAGAGCGTGGCTTATACATCTGCTTCTTGGATTGCAATCAGTCTTTAAGGTGCGCCCTTCTTTTGACTTATTTTAACCTGAAGGAGCTGTTTCCAGGCTTTGGAGAGCCAGTGTTTTAAATATTTTCAGAGCAATATTCTTCTACATGACCTGGTTTGCTCTGAAAGCTGGTTTGATGGTAGGATGGGGAGCTGAAATGAAGAAGTAACTCTCACAAACGCACTGCCCCACTCACGAAGGGAAATATGAAGCACTGAATTGTGGGGCATGCAATCTAAAGCCCGAATTTTAAAAGATGTGGATTTACAAGTAAACACAAAAGGACATACTTACCTATCACAGAGGAATGCCTTCGGTTTCTCCACCAGATCATGGAAGCAAGGATTCTGCTCAATTCATCTGTACACATTTGCCCCACGTGCTATTACCACCTCAACACCCAGTAATCCCAGAAATGTCTTGATTGATTGGGTTAGTAAGCAGCCATCAATAATCAAATCAATACAAATAAGAACAGCAACATATCATTTTCAACTATCAAATTAGAGATAGTGATCATACCGTTTGAAGCATCTGCAGCATTAGCTGTGTATACTAAGCAGATCTCGAAAGCCCTAGGATAGTACACCTTTCTTAGGGCAAAGAAAGAAATATTCTAAAATGTTAACACTGTTTCCACTGAGAAGCAAGATACGTAAGTAATATTTGTATGCTTTATTCCGTTCAGTATTTTCCAAACATAATTCAACAAACATGCTCACTATTTAGGGGAAGGCAGCATTTAGACACGGCACTTGTCAGGTTTCCTTATAAAGGATCCTGCGTTTGTGGCCCACAGCTTTAGGGAAAGCTGTCGTTGTTTGCGACTGTTCTCCACATAAGCTCTCTGGGTCAAAGTGCCCACATGACCTTCATGTAGGGGGCATAAATGTGGGTAAGTGTGTATGTGTTTTTCTCCTTTCTTCTTTATTTCTTTCTTTCCCAGCAGGTGTGTTTGAATAGCAGCCCATTACAGCTTGCTTGATGCTATAAATATTTATAAGTACGCTCCAAGGAAACTATTGTATCATAAACCAACCAGGGGCATGGCCGGCTGCTACTTCTGCATGGAGGTGTGAGACAGCTTTGGGAGATAGGAACCCCATCCAACATGAAGCCCTGCAGTCTCTGAGGTGTGAAGGTCTAGGCAGAGGTTTGTGAAAGGCATAAAACCCCGTCTCTGAGGAGATGAGCTCAATGGCTGTGGATTAGGTGGGAGCTATGAACGCAATGCATTTGAGGAAAGAGCTTCTCATTCCAAAATTTAAGAAGGCTGTTGAACAGCTCAATTAGCCCTTGAAACACGCAGGGTGGAATTATTCCCACTTATAGTTTTAAGGTGTGTGTGTGTGTGTGTGTGTGTGTGTGTGTGTGTGTGTGTGTGTTTGAAACCAGCCCTAGTGTATCATCAAAGAATAGTCAAAACTACTGACCACTGTGCTTCAAAGCTATGGATGCCACCTGCCCTTCCTGATGTGGATGGATAAACCATGCTATTCCTGGGGAACCAGAGAAAGGTGTTCTTCTACACTGAGACCCAGGATCCTACAAACCAGAGAAAGGTTGAGTTCATTGCTCGCACCTAGCCTGCTTGGACAGGAGGTGTCAGTGACTCCGAACTCCACACAACTGTGTCAACCATTGCTTACACAAGAATTCAGTTTGACAGTTTTCCAAATGAACTACAGGTGGACTCATTGACAAGAGCCTTCAATCTCAGATATGGAAGCAGCTGAGACTGGATGACCACAAGTTCGAGAACGGTTAGGGATACGGTGTGAGTTCAAGTCCAACTTGGACTATGTAGTTAAACATTGCCTCAAAGCAAAACCAAAAAAAAAAAATAGAACTGGACGTTATTCAAATGCAGAGCACTTGCCAAGTCTGAATGATGCCCTGGAGCCCATACACAGTAGGAAGCAGGAATGAGTGATGTGCTTCTCCAAGGTTTCCAAATAACTGAAGCCTTATCCTAAGAATTTTTTTTTGTAATTGCTAGGAATTTGAATCTAGGTTTGATATTTTCTTCATGCTCTAACTCTGAAATCAAAAATACTCAGGATAGTCTTATCAACACATAATCGCATTTTTTAAAAAAAATTTATAAAATGCACACATTGCATTATCTTTGTTGGAATATTAAAAACACCAACTACATTCGATACATGGTCAATGCTTTGCAAGCATTGCCTCTTCTTTATTTAATTATTACATTTTACCTTTAGTATAAATGTCTTAACTTGGACTGTATTTCCTCTTTCTTTCCCCTAACTCTCTCATTCTGAGCAGGGCTTCCAACAAATGCTTATAGACATTATGGCTTATTTGGGATATGATCCAAAGAACAGATGAGAGGAAGAAGAGAAAACATGTGTGTGAGCATTGCTCAATTGCCCATTGCTGCAGGGAACCAACACTCGGCCCTGCTGGAGCTTCTAAGGAAATGAATGAAACAGATTCAGGATGGCCTGGGAATGAAAGGAGAAAACATTTTCCAGCGACTTCCTCTGAGGTGCCTTCTCTAGCACCTTCTTGGAACTGGTTGAAATCTTTTTGAAACTGTTTACCACCACATGGTTGCTGCAAGGTGGATTCAAGGGAATAAAAGCAATGGCTTTTACGAGTTGTCCCATACAAAATGCCAGAACGGCTTCCCTTGTAGGCTCAAAGCTGTCCAAGCCCATCACAAGGACCGATGGACCAAAAATGCTCATGAGTCTAATTTGTAAGAACTACAGATTTTGGTAGAGATGACAAATGACCACACATTTCAGATCTGACAACCATCCTGATTAATAAGACCTCTCTAACATTAGTGGGCAGCAGCACCACCCTCAACACTCGAAAGGGTACAACTGCATTAGCCAGGGGTCCCTAGAGCAGTGGTTCCCAGCCTTCCTAATGCTGTGACCCTTTAATACAGTTCCTCGTGTTGTGCTGACCCCCAACCATAAAATTATTCTGTTGATACTCCACAATATAATTGTGCTAGTGTTATGAATTGTAAAGTAAGTGTCTGATATGTAGCCCTCAAATGGGTCATGACCCATGAGAACTGCTGCTCTAGAGGAACAGAACTTAGAGAACTATGTGTGTGTGTGTGTGTGTGTATACATATATATTCTCTATAATATTGGATCTATTAGAATGGTTAGCAGGCTGTGGTCCAGCTAGTCGAGCATGGATGTCTACCAACAGAAGGCCCAGCAACCCAGTAGTGGTTGGGTTTACAGGGCTGGATGTCTCCGCTGGGCTTCATCAGAGACTGACATCCCAAAGAAGTAGGCTCATGATGCCAGTGGAGAAATGGCCTTGCTGAGAACAAACAGGCAAAGAAGGAGCAAGTTTTCTTCCTCCATGTCCTTCATATGGGCTGCCAGCCGGAGGATTGGCTCAGATTAAAGGTGGATCTTCTCTCCTCAAAGATCAAGACGAGAAGTGGGTCTTCCCGCATCAAATGATTTAATTAAGAAAAAAATGCCATCTGTCAGAAGTATGCCTAATCATTTGGGTATTACTTAATTCCAGATGTAGCCAAGATAGCAATCAAACATAACCATCACAACTATGGAGAAGAGAGATGCGATGTTTGATGTTCAGTGAGGGGGTCACATGTGGACTGGGAGAAAATGAATAACTCTCTGCATCTTTTTTGTTGGATTGCAATTGCATCTGCCATAACCTGTAGTGATTATTCTTCATTGCCTGAGCACCAGAGTAAGTGGGAAGGAACATACGATAGCAACGTGAGACAAGCGATCATGGAACTTTCTCAAAGATGCAGCATAAATAAAGCAGAACCGTGAGTTTTGAAACAAAGGAATAAATGGCTACATTGACTCAAGAGAAGAATAGAGGGACGTCTGATGTAGTATTGCTGGGGGTCAACCAGCCCCTAGAGTGTAGGTCCATCTGATGTGGGTATCTGGGAGAGCGAGGAAAGCTGACACCACTGATTTGAGACATACCAGAAGGAATAACCCATTAAGCCCTCTTTAGAACGGTGATCCTCAAATCCTTTTTCATGAAATTCTTTAACTCTGTTGCATCTTCTAACCAACAACAGATAGTGTGGTCCATGTTTACAGACTCACTTGACAACATAAAGGAAATTTCCTTTGTTTACAAAGGAAAAACCTTTGTAACTGTAGGAAAACGCTGTGCTCTCTCTTCTACGCCTCTTCTCCCCGTGGTCAATATCATACTGACACTACTATTATCTTTAAGCTCCATTCAAGTAGCGTAACCTTTTCCACTGGAGACCTTCATAAAATATGTAACATACATGTGTGTGTGTATATGTATGATGTATGTATGTATGTCTGAAAGGTATGCCTCAGTGTTTTCCAAAAATAAACAGGAAACTTGTAAGTTTTTCACTGGGTGTTCCAGAATTTTCATTATTAATATCTATTATCCTCCTTACTGTCATATAGCATTGATATGTGACAAGCAATTTGTCACTATTCAGGACGGCCCTTCACTGCCACGATACATTCTTTTCCCGTTGCTATTAGACTGTCATCTGTCACTTTCCTTTCGTCGGTCTTCCTGTTACCTGTCCTCTGCTGGATTTATAATGAGAATAGTGCTCCTATGCTGTTATGCAAATATCCGGACACAAGAACTAATAGAGAGCAGTCATACTTTTGAATGCATGTACTTATATGCAAACGTTTTGTGAGAAACAATTTGAAATATCTTCTGAGGGTCTGCGTGTTCAAAATGTCTGAGACCCATCACCCGAAACAACAACGTCTCTTAGACATTTGCAAACAGTGCTGGCATAGCATCTAACAGGGCAATACCAAAAGGACCTTGGTGAAGTAGCATGTGGAAAGCTCAGACAATGGCACCATACATGTGCAAATGGAATACGGGGCAGCATGCAGACCGCCCCAAGAGCAGTGCTCCTGTTACCCTAGCCTTGCAGCGGACCACCGAGAATGCACTTGTTCGCACATGCTGCCTTCACACCTTCTTGGTAATGCACGGCCACGTCTTCACTCCCGAATCTCATTATTATGTCTGCATGCCAGGGCAGCTGGTAGGAAATTGAAAAATTCTTCCAAATCCCTAAGACTGCTGATACGTTGGAGCCAGGGCTAGGAGACCTGGGTTCTAGTCAGCTGCCTAACCGGGCAAGTCACAACCCCTCGCTGAGGGATTCCTTCTCATTTTCAAAATAAGAATCCAGCTCATTTTTCTGAAATCTCTTTCAGCCCCAAGATGCGTGCTTAAAATGTTGAAAGGAAATGGACCTGACACTTTCAAATCATGATTTTTGTTGTTGTTGTATGTAGCTAGTTATCTGTACTTAGGGTGTCAAAATGAAATCTCACCAGCAGAATTTACAATAGAATTTAAGAGCCATGCCAATTTTGGACCTAAGCATTCCCTATGATTTGACACACTTCCTCCAAAAAGAGCCTAAGCTAATAGTTAAAATAGTTAACCAGCAGTAGAGTACAAACGTTAACAAATTAGGGGAAATAAGCAACCACCATGACTGCACAAAGGTAGGAGAGACAGTGACGACCCATCCCGGGGCTGTCACTTTCTGAAAAGAGCACGATTTCTCCCCTGGCTCATTGTTTTTTTTTTTTTTTTGTGAAAGCTGAGAACAAATGTGCCTTGTGTAAATCAAGGGTCATGTGTGGTACATGAACACAAACATGTCACCACAAGTGAGTGTGCGGGACCTTGCTTTTGCCTCTCTGAAAGAAGTGTGGCGAAAGAGGATGCAACACTGTGTTTTTTTGTGCAATACGAACAATAAGATGCCATTAAGGAAACAGAGGAGGAGTGATCACAGTTAGTTTTGGCTGGAGGGAAAAACAGAAGAAACAATGTCATGGTTGGCCCAGGGAGAAAAATATTCCGTAAAGTATTTGGCAAACCTCAATGCCAAATTCTGCAGAGGGAACAATGTCCTGTTGCTCTTGGCTTCCTGGTCACTTTCTTGCTTCCTTTACTTTCCACTGAGTATCAACTTTAAAAAAATAATAATAAAGAGCCCTCAGAAAATATCAGTCACTTCTTTAAGCCAAAGATACAAAAGCCATCCTGGGATGACTTCTTTGTGCTCCCCCCTCCATCTATGTATGCTTGTTCTCTCTCTCTTTCTCTCTCTCTCTCTCTCTCTCTCTCTCTCTCTCTCTCTCTCTCTCTCTCTCTTTCTCTCTACCCCCCCCCCATTTCTGTCATCCCACACACACCGAGGGGAGTGTAGTCACTGCCATCAGCCTTCTGTCACATTTCCTGTGTACTAGTCTGTCTGCCTGCTTCTAGCTGGTTGCCCGATGCATGGACAGATGTTCTGCATGTGGACGTGGATATTTAGTTCCCAGTATCTTCAGCTTCTGCGAGCACATCTCCCAAATTTTCCTAATGGTTTTAGTGTAAATAGATTTAAAATAAGGAAGAGGACAGGGTCACTAAGATGGAGCTAAGCAAGCTATCCCTTGGTCCAGGATACACTGCCTCTTTCTCAATGGTGTTCTGGTTTCTAATAAGAAGTGATGGGAAGCCACAAAGAACTCAGCTGTGGCAAGTTCATTCTCTTTATGTTATGACGCAAGTACCCACCCATTTCTTGAACCCTGATCATCAATTTTGACCTCGCTACTGCTGAGCCCTTTTCTTATTTGTGAGCATCTACAAGAGAATCAGCACCTTGGTGGTGTTATAGTCTGACCACAGTTTCCTGGTATGTCTGCAAAGAACTTCTTAGAATCTGATCAGAGCTTCAAGTTGGAGCATCTTGCTGAAGAGATCAAGTGTACTCAGAAGTTTAAACCTATACACAGTTCAGTTAATGGAACCTATGGCCCATAACCAGGATCTCCACCCACATTTGCAGACGTCTTTTTAGAGTTAGTTCCAGTAGCTACGGGGACCTGAGAGTGTATCTGGACTATAACAGTTTAATCCTATAGAGCAAGAGCTTTATCACACCAATAACACATCTCTCCCCTGGTTCTTCTCTTTTCACCAATCCAATGAACCATACGCCTCTGTGAAGTAATCCCCAGACCTGTCAGAGTAGCAAGGACAGCTGTTATAGCCAGTGCAGGGATAAGGACTGTGGGTAAGGATGAGTGGCCCAGGCTCAAAGCAGTAAAAATTTGAAAAAAATAGAAATTTCCGTTAAGAAAGTCTAATTATCTCAGCATCCATATCTACCTGTTCCTATCAGAAGAACAGAGGATTACTAGAGTCCAGAAGGATTTCTCCACTAGGTCCAGTACATGCTGGCTAACTATGTACTAACACTACAGAACCTTTCTAGACTCCTGTGTCTCATTCTTAGATATCCCATAGCCTGTCACACTTTAAGCCCCATTGTGGAGATTTTTGCCACATTCCTATCTGCATAAATGCAATACACATAAATTGGTATGTGTGTGCATGTACAAGTTACCTTTCAGGTTCAGAATGTGCACGTTACTTTAATATCTCTATTTCTCATAACTCTTTCAAGGGGGATAAAATACAACAGTGTCTGAGTAGAGTGTTATAGATGGAAGCTTCTGTTCTGCCTGGACCCACAGCTGTTCAGTCCCAAAGAAACACACAGAGGCTTATAACAATTATTAACTGTTTGACCTTTTAGCTCGTGCTTATTACTAACTAGTTCTTAGAACTTAAAATAACCCGTAATTCTTGTCTATGTTAGCCATGTGACTTGGTACCTTTTATTGACGAGGCATTCTAATCTTGCTTCCTCTGCATCTGACTAGTGACTGCAAACTGAGCCTTTTCTCTTTCCACAATTCTACTAGTCTGGTTGCCCCACCTATTCTTCCTGTCTGGCTACTGGGCAATCGGCGTTTTATTAAGCCCATATGAGTAACAAATCTTTACAGGATATAAGAACATTATCCCACAGCACTTCCCCTTTTTTTCTTTCAAAATGAGAACTCTGAATCTCATTTCCTTTGTTTAGCTTTATTCCTGACCATTACCAATAACAACTTGTAACCAACACTCTAAACAAAGACAACCATCCATAATTTATTTTTGAGAATGTGGGCATAGTCTTCTAGGCTATTTCCTGCTTATTGGGGGTACTGATAATCTCATGGGGACCCCCCAAAATTTAGCATTTTATTAAGCCAACACAAGTGACAGAGTACAAGATCATTATACCACAGCAGTGTGTAATGGGATTTGTGTAATTGTGGGTGATACCAATTTACGAAGTTTTAAAAGCAGAACTTGCCACAATCTCTATCTATAAAATCCTGGGAAGGATTATTAAATAAGTGTGCAGCCTGGTAATACTTCATTTTCTCTTCTGATTCCATCTCAAATGATTTCATAGGCATCTCTTAATTTGTAACATTTTCAAAGCTTTGTTACAGTCACAAAGTAGCTCTTACCTCACTACCTACTCATGAGTACATTTGTGCTATTTTGGCTTTCATGGAAGAATCAGGCTTATGGAGGTGTCCATAGATAGCACTGACTTCCTCACTTCACAGCATCCCTACTGCTGCATTCTGACTGCATCCAGAGGAGAACTCCACAGACATAGGATTTCTGGGTTAAGTGCTGAAGTTTCATCTGCAGCAACACCATGTGATGAAATTTGTATCATTTCCACAACTTTATAACTTCACTTCATTGAGATGTTTAAGGCAGATGTGTAGAATCTGTACCTTGTGTCAGGCAATGAGAAAACTGTGGTCAACTGACAGGATTCTTGCTCCATATAACTCACTGTATAGTAAAAGTCTCAAGCCAAAGTTCATTAAAAATGTATACAACTTTATTTCTGTTAATATTTTTAAATATGTATGAATAAAATGTGACCATATTTATCTTATACAATCCCTCTTCATCTCCTGTCATATCTCCTAAGAATCAAGGATCTACTTGTTTGAAAAGGAAGTAGATAAACTTTTTGTCCTCTCTCTCTCTCTCTCTCTCTCTCTCTCTCTCTCTCTGTGTGTGTGTGTGTGTGTGTGTGTGTGTTGTCAGTAACTGAAACACTGCCACCTTTCACAGAAGACAAACATGGGAATGTTGGAAACTGAAGAGAAAGAGTGTAGCATGAGGGACCGGCTTGTTGGGGTTTCTGTCCCGCCCAGTACCCCACAACCGGCAAGCCCAAAGAAAATCACACACAGGACTCCATAAGGTTATAAACTGATTGGCCCATTAAGTCAGGCTCCTTATTAGTCCTTGTAACATATATTACCCCATTATCCTTATCTACGTTAGCACATGGCCTTTTCTAGCGGGGCAGCTTATATCTTTCCTCTCCAGTGGTCTGGGCAGAACTGCGGAGGGAGCTTCCTGCTTTCCAGAATACTCCCAGTCTCTTTGCTCCACCTCTACTTCCTGTCTGGCTTTCCCGCCTATACTGCCTGCCTGGCCAATCAGCATTTTATTAAAATATGATTGACAGAATACAGATAATTCTCCCGCACCAAAAGAGGAAGACAAACTGGCCAGAAATTCAAAGAATGACAGTGAATGAATTTCATGAGATTCATTTTGTTCTTATGCCTGCCAATGGTAGTATTGAAATAATTGCCCATGAAGAAATTCCAGAAAACCCATTTATTAGTTGATGCTCTCAGTGTCTGTGCTACTAGGGTTATATTTAGGAAGTGGTCTCCTGTGCCAGTGTGTTCAGATATCCTTCCCACTTTCTTTTCTGTAAGGTTCAGTGATTGAGGTCTTTGATTCATTTGGACTTGAGTTTTGTTCATGGAAATAAACATGGATCTATTTTAATTCTTCTATACCTTGATATCCAGTTATGCCAGTCTCATTTGCTGAAGATTCTTTCCTTTTTCCATTTTATATGTTTTGCTTCTTTGTCAAAAATCAAGGGTTCATAGGTGTGTGGATTAATATTCAGGTCTTTGATTCAATTCCATTGGCCCTTATGCCAATATCAGGCTGTTTTCAGCATCAGCACTGTAGCTCTCACAGATGCTGTCCAGAACCTAATATAGTTTTGCTAGCACTTTGGACATCATTACACTTTTTCTAAAGTTTCCCATCATGTGACTACTTGCCCACCATGTAATGGGCACACTTCCTTTAAAAACTATTTTCATAGTTCCTCAAAAACATCCAAACTCTATGATTCATAAATTGTCTCCTAAGTGTATATTCAAAGGAATTGTATTTCTGTGGCCTGAATAGATTTGGGATTGCTCTGGCTGAGGGCGCAAGGGAAAGAAGATAGGACAGCGATAGGCACACACAGAGAAAAGCTAGGATCAAATAGTCACTGGGCTCTTAGGGAAACTCAGGCATTACTTGGTTACATACAGCACAGGAATGGAGGAGTGGCTTAGTGCATCTCAATGGGAGTCTCTGTAGGGGAGCAGTCTCAGGATGCAATCACCTGGAGGAGAAAGCTGCCGCTCACACTTTCTGCTGAAGGTTTTACCTAAAGATCAATTGTTCATCAACAATTTTTCTTGAACCAGGGGAAGACTTTGCCATTCCTCTAGCCTCACCAAGGAAAGACTTGGCAATTTTTATGGGTCCGAAGCATTAGTGTTTTTAACGTAGCCATGTGCATGCCAATAATACACATTTATTCAAGACTTCATTCCTTACAGTTTATGGGTGTTTAAATTTTATAAGTGACTGCTTAAGGTCCTATTTTTCTGAATAAGAAGTAAAGAAAATCAGTCCATATATGTCAAAACATGGATAAGGTATTTCATACAAATGTGTATTATTTGGTTATAAAAGTATAAAGTGTATAATGTGTGTTGTAATATAAATATCAAAAACATCATATGGAAAATGCAGATATGAAAAGATTACTTTTTGAATGTTGTTGGAGTGGTTTTTATTTTTGTTTGGGACAGAGTTTCTCTTTAGCTTTGGAGCCTGTCCTGGAACTAGCTCTGTAGACCAGGTTGGCTTTGAACTCACAGAGATCCTCCTGTCTCTGCCTCCCAAGTGCTGCGATTAAAGGCGTGTGCCACCACCGCCAGGTGCATCATCTTATTTATCTGAAATACTTCAGAACACGCACAGAGAGCTAGAACAAGTAGATTAGTGATGGCCCAGCATCAGGACAAGGACAACATATGCAGAAACTGCTAAAGGGATTGGAGTTTGCATTTAGGATGGTGTAAATAGTACAAAATCAGATACTGAAGGTTGTATAACCTTGTAATACAATAAAAACCACTCAACTGTAAACTTCAGGATGGCTAAAATTATAACACAATATGAAATAAGTGTTTTAATAGCCTTACAAGTGTTAAGAAATTAAATACATAATTTTTAAAACTCTCAAAAAGAAATCTCTGGCCTGGATGGTTTCACTGGATAATTATATACCCTATCAGGGATTCAATATTACCAGTTTTATACAATTTCTTCCAGAAAATGGAAGGAACTGTTCCCAATTCATTTTATGCATCCAGTATTATGCTGAAACCTCAAATAAGCAGAAAACAATATCAAGGAAGGAAAAAAGAACCTTACAAGCAGGTAACCTCATCAATGTAGACATAAATATCCTTAAAATATGAGCAAGCAGGATTCAGAAATATAGAAAAGTATTTTCTCTGAGACCCAAGAGAGGTTTATTGCAGAGATATAAGGCTGGTAAATATTTGAAAATAAATCACTGTAATCCCACATATTAACTGGCCAGAGAAGAAAAAGCATGTGTTTGTACAAGTCAGGGCCAAAAAAGATTTTTTCAAAACCCAGTACTCAATCTTGGTTCAAATCACACAGAAAAATATAGACTACAAAATCTTACATCTGAAAAATCATCTACAAATGATTTAAATAATTTGCTAATAATGAAGTGCCACATTCCTTCTGGAATTGGAATGAAGGCAAGAATATTCATAGCTATCACTGGTATTTGTAAATAGTACTGTACATTCTAAACAGCACAATAGAACAAGGAGCAGAAATACAAGGCACAAATATCTGAAAGAAAAACTAAACCTAGACCTCTTTGCATTGGACATGCTACTGTATACAGGCAACCTTAAAGAATATATAAAAGAACTTTTAGAAAGAATAATGAATTCTTCATGGTCTCAGCTAAATTTTTAGATTTGTTTTGTGCCCTCAGTACAGTATTATTTATAATTGGGTAGAGATATATTAACTAGAAATCTCATCAGCTATGTATATGACATAGATGTTGAAATACATAAAATATTAACAAAAGAAAACAGGAGGCCAAATAAATATAGGAATATGCTATATTTATGGATTAAAGACTCATTATAATTCTTTCAAGATGGCTAATAATTTTACAACTCTTACTTTCCAACATTCAGCCAGGTGTTCTGTAGATGTAGGCAAGAATTTCGTTAAGTTTGATGAGTAAGAATGAAGTTGGAGGAAGACTCTACTTCATATCAAGTCTTACTATATAATACTCAAGATTAAGCAATGATGGTCAAAAAAATTTATAGTAATCAGAAAAATAGAATAAAGATCTTAGAAATATATGCACAGAAAGATAGTGTGCAACTGATTCTTCATCAAGGTTCAAAAGCAAATCAGTAAAATAATGTGATTATTTTAATGGAAAGTGTTGAGAAACTAGAGATACACGAAGGTCTTTATGAAGATTTTATTGAAGATTCATTGTAAGTAAATCTATCTTGGATGGGTAAGATGTTTCAATGGGTGAAGGTACTTGTCACTAAGCCTCTGATAACCTAAGCATGATCCCCAGAATCTGTGTGGTGGGAGGAGAAAACAGAGTCTTGCAAGATTTTCCCTGATTGTCCCTAACACACACATACAGTGGCAAATGTGTACACATGCTCAGTTGCACACGCGCGCGTGCGCGCGCGCGCACACACACACACACACACACACACACACATAAATAATGTAATAGTTAAAAATTAATCTCTACCTTATACCAAATGTCTCAACATGAATCATTGACTTAAATACAAATGCAAAACTGTGAAAACTCTAGGACAAAATGTGAGAGCAATCCTCACAATCTAAAGTTAGGAAGAGTTCGCATACTTTGACCGTACAATAATTAAAAGTGCCTTGACTTGATTGGTAACAAACAACATACTGGGAATTATAGCTCACTTACATCTTGATGAAAGTCAGCATTGAGAATATATGAAAAAAAAACCAAATGCATGGGATCTCTCTGCATCCTTACTTACAACTCTGTGTGATTCCACAATCATTTCAAAATTAAAAGGTTTAATTTTTAAAAGGTGGTAGAAGCATTAACAGGGACTCTGGCTTGATTGGCGGATGCCAGAAGAGATTTCACTGAGATGTGAGACCTAAGTGTGATGTGCAGAAGCGTAATTGCCTTTTTCTCGCTGCTTTTTGAGTATTGGTAATTTGATTGTAGCCCATAAAACCATTTTTCTCTGTTTGTTAAACCCCCATCTAAGACTATCGTTATAAGTCATTCTAAGTTTATGCTTAAATTAATTAAAGTTGAATGCAATTGGAAACTAAGCTCTGCCTTCATACCTAGCAACATCTCAAGTCCCTAATTCATCAAGTACCTCACAAATGGACAGAAGTTTTCATCACTACTAATGCCCTCGTCTTTAACCTGAAAGAAAACAGTATACATACTTTAGATGCTTCGCTAACTTGTCCTGTTCTGATCGGTCATGTTTATTTGCATTTTTAGTTTTATCTCCTTTTCTGCTTTTTACCACAGACACTACGTTTCCCTTCAGACTGAAATGGCTGATGCTGTACATGTATCTATCTGCTTGGCCTTTTTCGTCATTCCTTTACCTTTTGTAATCAGCTGTCACCCTGGTAATATTTTCTTTTGTTCCTGAGGAGCTATACAGAGTTTCATTAGTGAGGATGATTTACTACTAAGCTGTTTCTATTTCAGTTCATCTGCAAATATTATCTTGCATTCTTGAGCTTCAAAGTAATGGTGCTAAACAGAAAATGTCTCCTTTTAACTTTGAAGATAAAATTTTTACTTTTTTTCTGGCTCCTATTGTTATCTTTGAGAAATCAACAATGTTGTAAACAGCACATAGCAAGTACTATGTCTGCTTTTTTTTTTTAATCTGCTTCAAAGAACGTTTTCTTGTCTGTTGATTAGTGTGTTAGAAAACAAATTTGATTTCATTTCTTTTTATGATATGATTATTGGTCTTTCTATATCTCATGATTGGTATATTTTATCAAATAAGGAGTTTAGCAAAGTCATTCAAATACTGCCTCTTTTTATGTAAAGTCCCTTTGGGGATTCTAACTAGACTTGTATTGTCCCTTCTTGAGCTATCCTCTATTTCTCTCAGACTCTAATATTTTCCATCTCTGCCTTTTTTGTGTGGTTTCTATAGGTTTGGTTCCCTCTCATCAATTGTTTAGTGTCCTGAGTTACATTAGGGCTCTATCTTTCTGTGTCTGACCTGTAATAAAACTCATCTTCAAGGACTGGTGTATTCACTCTAGAGCACGTGCCATTTTTTGGCTGTCTGTGTCAAGACACTTCATAACCTACCCTTCTTTCATCGCGTGTTTTATCTGCTTCCATGCAGATTCTTTGTATTCCCTAGACAAGTTTTCATATTCTGTTGCTCACTCCAAGTAATAGTGAAGAAAGCTGTTTAGGAGTTCATGCTTTGCTTTTTGTTTAATCCTGTCCTTCATCCCTTCGTGTGTTTTATTTTTATTATTGCCTCACCTGTGAAAATTGACTGAAGTGTGGACTAGTGTTACACTAGTGAAAAATGTGGGTTTTTTTCCTTATCCAGGTTGAAAAATGAACGATTAACCTTGATTACCTTAGATATTGATTTTAAATTTAAATTTTGTTTTTGCAGCTCATGAGCCTAGAATCAAATCTCTGACACCTCCTGTCCAGGAACAGCCTTGACCCCGTCTATGTCTCCAGTCTCCCTCAGCAGTAGATTATTTTTCTTATTTCACTTCCACGACTGGAAATCTAGCTTTATCCTGAGCCCCTATTTCTACTTCCTATCTGATGCTGGACCAGGTTTTCATTGAGACCCAGAGAATAAACTACCACAGCAAGGGCCAGATATTGGAGATTCATGCCTTCATTTTCTCTGTTATCTCTAAGAGTTGATCCCTTTCCCCCTGTTTTCCAACCAGTAAGACGGTAGTTTATTTAGTTCCATGATGAAAGAAGATCATACTCTCTCGAGTCTTCCACACTGTTCAGATTCCTAAATGATCCCTTGCCTCTGAACTAGAGAGTTTAAATTAAACTGAAACTCAGCGGAGATATAGCAACATATGTTAGAGGTTATTGAAATAGTCTGGGCAAAAAAATGTAGCATCGAATACCAGGTACTTTCTTAGCGGAAATGGACATAGCAGAGAGATTTTAGAGATATTTAAGAAGCAGAATTAGCATCACTTATGGTGAAACAGATGTGAGAGTAGAATAAGGTCCATATTTGGGACTGTGCCCAATTTGTATAGTTGGATAAGTAATGATGTTGATGAAGAGAGGGATGAGAGATGTGGGTTAAAAAATAGGCTTAGTTTCAGATTCAACGTGGTCCATTTGAAAAGTTTAGGTGGAGAATATAAGTCTGAGAGTCTGAGCCAGAGATCAGACTCTGAACCGATTTGAACCTGTTGCCATTTTATGTATATAGGTGTGGCCGACAAAAGGCATGGCTGGACTCATCCAATAAGATGATACAGAGAGAAAGAAAAGAAGGCCTAGGATTGAACCTTAAGGACTCTTGCTTCTACTGTCCAAGTAGAAAAGGAAGAGCCTACAAAGATGCTAAGTAACGCCCAGAGGATCACAGAGTTTCCTCTTCTCTCATTTTTGTTGAATGCTGATAGTCAGCTTGGTTGACCTCCCAGGTATTCCATACTTGCTTTGACCTATCCCTTAAAGTCTAGTTGGAATGATGTCACCCTTACTGAGTCATTCTCAAACCCCGCCCTAACCCCAGACTAGACTAAAGTTTGCATAAAGGTCTGTAGTCCTTTTCTCTCTCCCCATGAAAGGACCAATTCAGTCGCCTTGGGCCATCCTGGATTCCTAGTTGCAGAGCCAATGCCTAGCATACCGCTGTTTAATCGGTACCTAGTACCGCATCCTCCTCTTTCCCTTCCACCATTGCCGTCAGTGACATTTTCTCTTCCTGTCACATTATAGGGTTGCCTTTAAGATTTTGTGATGGGTATGGGGAACATTTCCTGTGATTTACCTCCAATCTCATGACTTTCTAAGCAATCCTGTATAAATATCAACAGTGAATATGTTGCATCAATTTAAACTAACCAAACTAAGCATGACATGCGGATTAATGAACCAGTATCAGGGTGTGTGCCCTTCATGAGGTGGCCAAATGAGGAAAGAAGGTGTGTGGTTTAATTTGGCTATGTTTAAGATGGGCAGGATTAGGGAAGCAATCGGGGTTAGAGAGGAATTCTTAACAGGTGGGAGAGACAAGGAGTGAGGGGTTATCTAATGACTAGCAGTGGTTTGTCACTATGGAGACTCATTGTTGAGGACAGAGCAGTTGATTCTGATGCTTTCAGGTGGGGACTATCCCTGTTTAGCTTCTGCAGAAAAATAGGGTTAGGAAGGAGCTTTAAAACCCTGTGGGTTTTCTTCCTGGTATTAATGCTTATTGGGACGGCAATAGAAAGGCAAGCAGCTTATTTGACATCCATCCATAAAAAACTGGGACAAGGTCAGCCATCAGAAGCAGGTGGCTTGAATATGTGGGAAGATGTCATAGGGAGGTCAACTGTACCCTGAGTAACAGGCATGCTTGAAACTGTGACAAACAGGTATCTATCAGCACACAGCAGCTGCAATACCCAGCCTCATACATTAAGCTAAACTTGGAACCCTTTGTTATTTAGCTGAGCATTCCCTCTTGCTTCTTATTCCCCATTATTTCCTAAAATAATCCCTGTTTCCCTGCTAAACACAACTGTACATAGGTCCACAAAATTCTACACATATTATTCCCGTAATACTTTTATGCCCTTCTTTGCATGACAACACTTCTCTACTGATCTATGCACACGTACTCTCTCCTATGGCTCCCTTCTAGTTATCCACAAGACCCACCTTCTTAGTTAGCAAAACTACAGTCCAGTTGAATCCTAAAACCCACTCTCTTTGTAACAGCCAAGGATAGCGGTGTCTGTGCTAAGAACCACCTACCCAGGACCCGAGCTGTGTGTCTGGCAGTTCATAGCACAATAAATCTACAGGGTGAGTTAGAATCTGGGTCTGTCCCAATCCAATCCTTAAGGAATATTTTTAGCCATTTTATCTCTTAGTATTTTCATCGGTTGGATTTATATCATAAGGATGTTGAGATATTAAGTATGTAATATAAGAAACACCTTAAATATTCAGTATAGCTCCCCATCCTTCAACAAGAACTCAGTGTATAAATCTTGGAGAGAACTCTCTCTCTCCTTCTCTCCCTCCCTCCACTTTCTCTCTCGCTCAGTGTGTGTGAATGTCTATCCCATAGGCTATACTTTATTTTTCTTCCTTTTCTCTTCATCTAGAACCTTTCACTCACTAAGCCAATAGTGACAGAAGAAATAAACAAACACACGAATAGGAAAAAAACACCAGGACTATTTCAGGTTGTCTGAAATGCCTCCTTGAGTAGCAGGAATTGTGGTATTTTAAACAAAAACAAAATAACCTGAAACGAAGGCCAATGACCCTGTTGAGTTATTTTTGCTTTACTAGTCCCAGTGACCAAAAGTAACCTTATGGTACCCCTAAGGGGAAAATTGTACTTTATAAAGGTCATCTGGAAGTACGGGATTATGTCTCTACTAAGAACCGATAGAAGCTTGGTCCCAAACCTAGACTCGTTTAACCGTTGACATTTGGGTTACTATTTATGAAAAACATATTTCCTCCTTCTTTGCTCTAGTTTGGATCCCAGTCTCCCCGAACTTCAGCTGTGTGTGTCTTTAACCTCCTGTGTCATGGTCTCCTTTCCAAAGGGGCTTACGCGAAGAGAGACAATGCAGGAAAAGGAACTGGGAAGGCGAGAGGGGATTGCCTCTACAGGTCCATCAAAGCTCCAGCGTCTAACTCCACGCAAAAGGTAAAAGGACAAAGAAGTCCTAGGATGTGCCTCAGTGATGGAGAACTTGTCTGTCAAGCATGCTGGAGATGCTGGAGATGATCCCTAAGATCTGAAAAAGGAAGAAGAGGAAGAAGGGGAGAAGAGGAGAAGAAAAAGGAGAAACAAGGAGGAGGAGGAGAAGAAAAAAGGACGGAGGGGTTGCAATGCAGGAAGAGGTATAAGCAAGGCTCTAGAAAAAGGAACAGGAAGGACCTCCCACTGGCCAGCTTTGCCAAGCCTCTCTTAGTAATTCAAAACAGGTGACAAGAAAAAGAGAGGTGTAGTCTGGCAAGGAGAATGCTGGCTACTGTCAGAAGCCAGAGAGGTGCTAATTGCTACTAAGATCTTATCCTATTCTGTTAGAGGCAGCATTTAACCTCTGACTCCTGAAGCTGCTCCCAGCACTCATGATACCTGCCTGGGAGAAAGCTTCCTCCCTCCAGGCTTGCTTAGCCCTGAACTCCACAAAGGATAGGCTCTTCTGGGGGAAGTGGACACCTGGTGGTAAGCCAAGGAGAAAGGACAGAAGGGCAATTTTTCCTTCTTTATACCCTAGGTCTCCTGTTGCTCAGACTTATCTCCATGCCTTTTTAAGACGGCCGGAGTTCTCTGCACCTTGATTAGCTGTGGGTCTCTGTGTTAATCGCCAGAGGCTATATAAAGGTTCAATCCAAGATGGGATATCTATGCAACCCCCCCTTCTCCCATGACTAAGAGATCATTGTAGAAAAGGAAATGGAAAGATGGTAAGAGCCCGGGGTGGTAGATAACTACGAGGAACGGAACGTGTCTTCCAGCACAGCAGGGTAGTTGGACATATGAACTCTGAGTGGTTGCGACAGTATGTGGGAGACCTGTGTAGACTCAAGCCAGACAAAATTCCAGCACAGAGAGCAGATGGGCGTGAAGTCCCATCCCGGCAGGAGAGCTATTGGCACTTGACAGCTTCTGGGAGAGGGAGAGTCAGTTCTCTTGAAGGCTGTGGGCTCTTGTAGTTAACCACACTCTGGTGGAGAGCACACATACAAGAGTTTATGAGCAGTACAAATTAGACTTGGTGTTTTGTTTGTTTCATTGGTTATTAAAAAGAACACAGGTAGGTAAAGAGGAGGTCTGTGGATCTGAGGAGAATTCAGCAAGAGGGAATATGATAAAAATGCCTTGCGGGAAATTCTCAAATAACTAATAAACAGCACACATGCACATACACACACACACACACACACACACACACACACACACACTTCCAGAATTACTGAGAATGTTCCCCAGTGCATATACACACATCCGCACACACACATGCACACACACACACACACACACACAACTTCCACAATTACTGAGAATGCTTCCCCAGTGCATACACGCACACGTGCATGCACATACACACACACACACACACACACACACACACACACACACACTTCCAGAGTTGCTGAGAATACTCCCCCTGTGCATGCTTCCTCTGCCTCCCTATTTCAACACATGGATCTGGAGGTCCACAGTCTGAGGATGGGACCCACATATCACACTTTCCAGTTTATTCATCTTCTACATTGCATCAAGTGATGAGATACAACTTTGAATAAAGGTTAAGAATAATCTGGAAAAGATAGACTCAGTTTCTGACTTTTGTCAGCAAAATTGAGGCACACAATTGGATCTTTCTGTGCCTTACACTTATCAGCAAATTCGTAGTAGTATCTAGATGAAACTTGTCTCAAAAATTAAATAATGGTGTGCAATATTTCTGTGCAAGTATGAAGACCCGAGTTCAAATCTCTAGAAAACCGATCAAAAGCTGAGCATGGTCACACATGTCAGAAGTCCTGGTGACAAAGACAGAAAGTTAAACTGCTTGCTGGCTACCAGGTTACCTCTAGATTCAATGAGAGACTCTTCGCTCAGCAGAGTAAAGTAGAAAGTGATGAAGTAGGACATGTAAAGTTCTCCACACACACGAGCACAGAGCACACACATACAAGCATGTAACCCACATACATGTGAACACACACCCTCCTATCTCTGTCTCTCTGCCCCCTCCTCACTCACATACACACACACACACACACACACACACACACACACACACACACACACACACATATTAGTTTAGACAGGGCTGTTGGTAATATTGTGCATGCCTATTATAAGTCAGGCCCCAGGTTCAAGTCTTACTACTGCAGAGGAAGATGACTACATAGAAGATGGGTAGGCTCAGTAGGGAGTGTGGCATATGACATATGACAGAGTTAAGTGAACTCACCTAATTGTCTTTGCTTGACAGGGAAACATCCTGAAAAATAGACCAATACATGTTCTTTTGTTTGTTTTGTTTTGTCACTATGGAGGATTGTAGGGTGTATTTTTGCAAAGTAGTGGAGGGACTGAAGACACAAAAGGTTAAATTTGACCCATTTTTTTCTTTTCTCAACTTTCAACATGAAAGTAAGATCTTCAGAGGAGAAAACTCGCAATGCAGTCATATGAAGTTTTATGGTTTTTTTTTTTCTTTTTTGCCAAATGCCATGCCCTAAAAGGGTACTTCCCAGTCTTCATATCTGTGATCCAGTAAATTTTTGTTGATTTAAATCATCCATTCTCTAGCATTCTGTTATGGCAACAATAAAAATGCTAAGACAAACAGAATCATTATCTGCCTCATGCTCACTGATTTCTCCACATCTTAAAATTATATCTGACATAAAACAATGGATAGAAAACCTAAGGACTCTTGTAAGAGATAGAATTCATTGTGTTCCAATCCCAGTTCTTCCACTTCCTAGCTGGAAAATCCTATGGAAGCCTTGCCTTTTCTATACCTTTCTGAGAATGGGATGCAGCGGTCCTAAATTAGCCAATCTCTATAAAGCACTTAAAAGTGGGTGGTTAGTCAAAATTGGATGAATTAAAATAATTTTGAAACCTCCTCTGTGTCGAGTGATATTAATATTGAAGATAAAAAATACATGCTTGTTCTTAGGACACTTCAGACAGAGAGTCTAGTTGAGACTTGCTGCTCACAGGGAGCTGAGCAAATTCACTCTAACTTCCTCAGAGGAGTCAGCGACAGTCTCACGGTAGAAGCTAGAAGCGAGATGAACCTCAGTTAACAGAAGGCATAAGTGAGGATCTCACAGACCAAAGGCTGGCTCTACTTGGACCTTCTGCTCTTTGGTAAAACTTTTTGGAGGATGGATAAACAAATATTCACTCACCACACAAACGGCAGCAACAATGGAACAAAAGTCAGGCAGTAATAGCGCGTACCTTTAACCCCAGCACTCAGGAGGCAGAGACAGATAGATCTCTGTGAGTTCGAGGCCAACCTGGCCTGCAGAGCTAATTCCAGGATGGGAAGGACTGCTACACAGGGAAACCGTGTCTCAAAAAGCCAAAAAAGAAAACCAACAATCAAAACAAAACAAAACACCACCCAAGCCTGTCTTGGTGAACCAATTGGTTCATATGGGTTTATTGCTGTTCCTTACAGGAACACGGGTGACATGTCACTTAGAGGAAGGAACATGTTGAAAGGCTACAGGAACATGGCTGTCTCAAAGGCAGGTGCATCACTGCATCACAGTGTCCTGCTGGCAGGGCAGTGGGGAAATCATGCCATGGGTCCTTAGACTAGATCGAGACTTCCAAAGACTTAAAACAGAGACACTATCAAATGACCCAAATGAGCCTATAACAAGCAACGAAAAGTTCCAAATTACAGGGATATTTTTTTCCTGACATTATTTCTTCTAAGAGTATTAGGAATTAATTTCAAAGTTGAAACCCAGTTCTTCATCTCTCTAAGCTCTCAACCCTCTCTTTCCCACTGGAGAGGTTTCCTTTTTTTCTATCAGGAACCAGCCATCTTTAGGCTTCTCTGCAAGCTGGCTCTCTCTTTTTCTCTCCTTCTGCTTCCCTTCTCTGTCCTGGTGAGATCATCTGATTACAAAGCAACCGTTCTCATCCTTCCAGTGAAGGGAAAAATAATGTAGCATAGAACAAAGAACACGGAATTTCCTGCTGGGAACCCCTCTGTGTAAATTCCAAACGACAATAACCAGATATGGGGTGGTGCAGAACAATCATCTTCTTTGAGACTTGGGGTGTTTTCATCTATGAAGATGTGGGATGCTAATTCCAACTGGAACTTGTGTGTGGAATCAGCTCTCACTGGGTGACGTATAACAGCCACTTGACTCCATTCATGGATTTTGTCAGTAAATAGAAAAGGCAAAGTCAGCCGCTTTTTCTCTGGTTTGTGTCCAGGGACACACCTGGGAAGACAGAAGACTGAAAGTGATTGAGCTAATACGGCCTGAATTATCTAATAGCTAATTTCTTTGGATATCTTAAGCCTGGCTTGGGAGGGTTCAAAGTGTAGGGCCCCTGATAGGGGCTTTGCAACAAAACTTCTCCGGGCTGCTCAACCCCCTCACAGAACTTGGCCTAAGAGCAGTTGGTTCCTATACAGAGCTCACAGATGCAAAGTTGAGTACCCTTGTCAGTGAGGGAGAAATTGTATCACACTGGCAGTCACACTTTATTTGGTGTTCTGCTGGCAGTAAGCAAGCAAGCCAGGAGCCTACCCAGTTTCAAGACTGGGGCAATTAGCCTCCATCTCCAGCTGGCAAGGAGGAAGCTGGAGAGCAGGTTGAGATGAAGCCATCATTTAAACCACCGTTGGTAAATACGATCTTCCACACTCCCTTAAGGAGTCATCATGCAGCTGAAATAAGATATATCATAGCAAAGTACTTGGCAAGGGAATATGTTCATTAACCTGCCGCCTACTCCGGAAGTAGTAAGAGAAGTCACCAGCTCTGCATTGTTGACTTTGGACAGCCACCCTTTGGAAAGTTTCTAAGCTCACATTCTCCTCTCCCATGAATCCAAGAATTCTCAGGTAATTCGTCATATCTGGAAATAAACTGTATATATAACTTGTTTCCTTCCCGATAATAATTATAACTGTCTGCTAACTCTTCAGTTTTATATTAATATATAAAATAAATCTCTTTTTCTATTATTCACAACCCTTAAATATGTGCAGTATTACCTCTGTTTTTCAAATGGTTGAACTGAAAATCAGGGTTCATAACCCACCATCCAATGTCACCTAGGAATTCAGAACAATAATCCAAATTCTAAACTAGGCCTATGTACCTACTGCAAAACACTTTGTCTTTAACTCTACTTGGCTGCATCCTTAGTGGTCATGTCAACTTTGATCATACTCAGATTCATATTAAACTACCGTGTGGCTAAAACAAAAGCACACATGTGGGTATGTACCTGTGACTCATACAAATTTATCAATTTACTGGTATGAATTTTATATATGTATATATGTATATATACATATATATACTATTTGCAAGTAACAACAAATATAAGTTATTATTTAGTGAGGCTTCTGCATAGCTAAAGAGATCTTACAGACTGGCTGAATTCGTGTTTTCACACCCAACTGCATTTTCAGCTGGTGAATTAGTACAACCCCCAAACAAGTATTGGTAAGATAGAAATGGAACAGTGACTGCGTATGTGGAAACCTCACTCATTCATCAACGATCTGTAAATGGCTTATTGGCTCTATGGGGATAATGACTTTTAACGTATGGAAGAATATTTCCTCATTTTCTGTGTTTTTCATAATTCATCATCTAGGTGTGGTAGGTGATACAGTAGATGTGCAGGAGAGTTCACAACACACTGAACTGATGTGCTCAATGTGGGTTACTTTCTGGGTCTAGATAGACAATCCACAAAACAATAGATCAAGAGGTAACTTAAAAAACATGTTGATTTCCACATGACCCCTTTCAAGCTAGGACTCACTGAAAGCCACGCTGGAGAGAGACAGAGTAGCACCCTATTATCTAGATCTGTCTGTCCACCTCACAGATACGAAGAGATGGCGTAGCTGCAAGCAAACAATTCACAGAAAAAATGTAGTGACTAAGGGATGATGCGTGTTAAGTATCTATCGGCTTGGTGTATATTTAATTTTATTTGTGTAACTTTATTGGCTAGGAATGATTATATTTGACAACTACCTTGCAAACTCCTGAAACATTAGCAATCAGCTCTTGTAAGGGGTGGAGGCCACATTCAGAATGTCCCTGGTGATTTTCATTTGACTGTTACTCACTTCTGCGCCCTCATAACACATCCTGCCTTCTTGGCTCTTTACCTTTATTCCCAGCATGCTCCAGGACAGGGAGGCTAATACCGCGTTCTGTGAAGTAGCAAGCCGCCCACTCGACCCACGGTTTGAGACAATTTATTCGTTTTACTTCTCAAGGTCACCATGAATTTCTCTCCTTTTAACCTGAAGGATTTCCCAACTCCGTCTTCCTGTCCCCGCTCATCCTTCTCAGTTCCGGGTGAAGCCCCTTCGTTTCTCTCAGGTTGGCTGAGAGAAACAGCCATCCCCGAGCGAGCGGCTCGCTTCACTGGTGTAAATGCACCCACTGGCCTTAGCCTCACTTTGAGGGGCTCTCAGATGTAAATTGTTCCATTTTATATCCATGCTGTAACTCATTAAAACTGTGTTTCACTCCGGCGTTCTGCTCATTACAATGGGCAGAGAGCGCTTTGCTTCTGGGGAAGCCTAGTTATAATGAGGGCAGAGTGTTCAGCACAAAAACAGCGCCTAATAGCTCATTAGGAAAATTGACTAGTTAGGCAGAACCGTTGTTCTCCCACGTTGACTAAAGATCTGAAAGCCTTTCCTTCTCCAAAGGCCAGCGACTCTGAGGACGATCACCGGGCAGAGCTAGGTGAGCTGGATGACAGACAGGTCAGGCTTCCTGGTGGGATGACTTTGCTTGGAGTAGGGGGAGGGGGATAGGTCTTCAACATGGCAGACCATTGGTCTTGGGGATTGGACCATGGCTTTCTGTATGGATTTCTGAGCGCTGGTATGGTTTGGCCTGTAGGAATAAGGAGGCAGATATAAAGAAGAAAGCAAGATGGGGGTGGTGACCGCCCATTACCAGACTGACTGAAGCATGGTATGAGCAGTTGGTTGGGAATTTTGAAACGTCCAGTCATTAGCGAGGTAGCTCCTTCAGTCCTTGTGTTAAAGTCATTTCCTCAGCCCCTGATTTTTATTTAATTTTGGACTCTTATCTCAATGAATATCATCTTCATTATTATGATAATTAAGACCGTAATTTCCACGAGTCCCTGGAAAATCAACGGGGCTGCCAGTTCAAGGACACACAGATGAAAGCAAGGGTGTAAGTCAGCCAGCTTGTGTCACCACGGTGTCGTCATTTGTCACACAGTGTTACCTGTGGGCTTTAAACCCTGTAATTATGTTTTTAAAAGGTTTTTTAGCTGAAATAAAATTGCATCCCTTTTCCCCTCCCTTTCCTCTCTCAGCCCCTCCCAGCCACACTTCCTAAACCCCTGCCATGCCCTCCCACACCCTCAAGCGGAGAGCCTCTTTTCCTTCAATTATTATTGCTACATACATACATATGTGTGGTATGTGTATGTGTGTGCACAAATGCACATGGACACAACCTTCTGAATCTAGTTTTGTGGGTTGGTGGTGCATCTGTGACTTTAAGGCCGATGACTCTGCGTTGGACAACCAATCAGGAGACTCATCTCTGGGGGCAGTCAATTCTCTTTCAGCAGTCATTTGGGGCCTGAAGTTCTTTGTCTAGAGATGAGACCCATGAAGATTTCCCTTCCCGCCTTAAAATGTCCACTGGCGTTGCCATTGTTTCAATCTTGTTTACGCAGCCATCTCTGGGAGAGAATGGCTCAGAATAGGCTTGCTGGCATTGTCACCTTTATAACCATCCCAGGACCTCTTCAGAGCCATCGATGCAGGAGCTGTCGGATAAATGTATTCACTGGATCTGGGCTCCTCACAGTCTGTGGATCTTTGCACTGTGTCTGGTTGTGGATTTCCGCCATCGTCTCACTGCAAGGAGAGGCTTCTTTGATGAGGGGTGGTAGCTACACTCATCAGTAAGAATGGGTAAGATTTGGAATGTAGTAAGAAACAATGGGGGTCTAGCAAATTGGTGGTAGGTGATTCTATTTTTAAACCAAGATATTCTACCTTTTTTCCCTTTATTTCTTTTTCTGTTTATTCTTTTTTTTTTCTTCCTGTATTGGTGGTTGAATCTAGGGCCTCACACATGTTAGGCAAAATTCTCTACCATGGAACTACATCCTCATTCATTTTTAATTCCTTTTTTGACAGGGTCTCACTAAGTTGAACTAATCAGTTGAATCGTCACTGTTACTGCCTGAGCTTCCTGAGTATCTAGGATTGGATGCCTATGTCACTGTCACTGGCACAGTCAGGGTCCCTATTTGGGTTCTTAGTTTCATTAATAAAAATTTAAGAACAGTCAAAGCAACAAGCTGGAGGACATTTTCATTAGAGTTTAAAATAGAAACTAAAGAACAGTCAGACATTAAATTTAAACAGTTGCCTAGAGGAAAGAGGAGGGATGGGGTGGAGGAAGGGAAGGAGGGATCAACCCAAGGGAGGAGGAGAGCCAGGAAGAGGAGAAAAAGAAAAACAGAAGGAGGTGGAGGAACAATAAAAAGAGAAAGAAAAGAAGAAGGGAAGGAGAAAGGAGGAGGAGAAGGAGGAGGTGATGGTGGAGGAGGAGGAGGAGGAGGAGGGCGATGCCATTTGAGTTGGGCTGTTATGGAGGTCATCCCCGTGGTGGGAAAGCTGCTACCTGGCAGGAAGGAGAGCTTTTGAGAAAACAAATTCACAGTATTAGGGGGTATTAGGGGAAGCCGACTTACAAAAGAGATAGAGAAAAAGGGAAAGATGCTGGACTCAAGAAAATAATCAGAACCAATCAATTCTTGTGGTAGTAGAGATTTCAGGAAGTAAAAAGGTATTACCTCGTTAAAGTAATAATTATTCCTCCTGTATGCTTAGTGTGGCCTAATCTTGAGGAGTGATTATTTACTCAGCCTAACTGGATTAACTATCAAGGGGGAGATAATAACATTTCCCCCTGCAGAGGGAGAGTCAGTTCTCTATTGTGACACCAGGAGGCATAGCTAAGGAACTATTTCTTTACACAACAGTCATGTTTTCTCAAGGATGTTTACCTCATCTCTATCTCCGTGTTTGAAAATGTTACAACTAAATAAATGGGTTTTTTATGATCAGGATTATTTAGACAACTCAGGATGTATAAAGAGAATGAAAAATGTGGTTAAAATATTGTGAATTTATATTTACAACATGGAAGAAGATTCTTTCCTATTGGTGAATGAAGAATAATATAGATTATACAATACTATAACATTGTAAAATATTAGATATATGTGTATATGTGTATATATACATACATACATATGTATACAGATATAAAATGTCATTTCTGGAATCAAGAACTATGTTTAATATTTCATTCCAGAATCTCTATATTTTAAAATTATTTATAGTACTAATGTATTTTCTGCAAGAATAACACAAACATTTAAAGAAAAGAGAGGAAAGAAACTTTTACTTTCCATTAGCATTACAACAGCATCTGTCCTCCATAAGCTGCCTTGAAATGGCTGAACTGTTACTCCAACAAATGCAGCTTAGCAATTTTCCCCTTCCTGGGACCAACACTGTGGCTGTTTGCAGCATCTGGTAACTATGACCAGCTATCCTCACGGGTCCTGAGAAGCCAGGTTTCCCCATTGTCCGGATCGTGGGCTCACAGTGGCATACCTGTGCCTATGTATACATATAGGCAGTGGGCATGGAGCCTACAGAGGGGTGGCTCAGATATGCCTGAGTCCGTATCCCCACTGTAGGAGGGTGACGTGGCTTGGCTACCAGTTCCCTTCTTCTGGGTTACATGGAGCCAAAATAAAACATTTTGGTCCACTGACCCTTGGCACTTTAGGAAGCATTCTTTAAGTGGAAATAGGATGGCTGCCCTTGTGCCCACTTCTGCCAATATGGCAGCTCTCCCCAGATATGAGTGAAATCTTGCTTTTACACCAGGCTTCGCAAACCACCTAACGCTGAAAAATCTCCTGAAGCCTGTAAGACACAGGATGCTAACAGCATGGGTTTGTGAGTGGAAGTTGAAAGGCTTACTACTTTTGCTGAACCCTCTCAAGGACAATTAGAGAGTCCCCATCTGGAAGAACTCAGGGCATCCTTTGTTACTGTGATTCATAAGACCCTCCTCGAAAGCTGTCCGTTGACTTCCAGCAACATCTCCTCCCAACGAGTTCACATACAAAACCATAGACAGACATTGGACAGCTCTCAGGCATCTGCTCTCAAGTGTTCCTCTCTCAGATGCCTGCTTACCACCTTTTCCATCCAGGTCCCCTTCCTTCCAGGCAAATGAATGCCAACAGACAGCCAGATGTAGCCAGGGGACTGTCAAAGTACAATGGTTCCACATGTAGCTTCTGTTGCTTTCACATGCTTCTCAAATTAGAGAAAACGGAAGCCCAAGTGTAACCACATATAGCACATAGCCATGTGGTCCATCTTTTGACAACCCACCTTTTCTATTAGTACTTGGAAAGTTTGTAAAATGGATTTTGATCATATCCATGTCCCTCTGACAACTTCTCCAGGATCTATTTCCTCTTTCTTTCCAAACCCGATTTTGTATTTTTCTTTAAAAAAATAACAAAACTTAAACTCTAGTTTGTGCTTTGCATACACTTTTGGATATGTGGCTATCCAACAGAGGGGCGTGGTCGATCCTTCTACTGGAAGCAAGGCTCTCAGAGGAAACTGACTCTTCGATCACCCAGCATCTGTCAGGTGCCTGTAGCTTCTCATCTAGATAGAACTTTATGACAGTTTCCCTTCTCCATGTTAGGATTTTTGTCCTTGAATTGCACAGGCATTGTACGTGCTGGCCTGGCACAACTGCTGTGAGTTCAAATGAGCAACTGTCATGTATGTCTAGATCCACTATTTCATTGTAGCCATCCACTAATTCTGACTCTGACTTTTCCATACTTCTTCCACAATGATCCCTGAACCCTGGGAGGAGAGGGTATGATATAGATGTCCCACTTAGGGCTCAGAGTTCCACCATGTCTTATACTCTTTCCCTTGACCAGTTGTGTTTCTCATGACCACCTGTTGCAGAAAAGACGTTTCTTTGGGGATAATTACAGGATATTCGGTAGTTAATGTGTATAACAATGCATTATTAAGAGATGTTTTAAGAGGGGGAGCCGAGACTGTAGTAGCCAGAAGGGATGGAGGACCCTGGAAGAACATGGCCTACTAAATCAACTCAACAGGGTTCATCTGGGTTCACAGAGACTGAAGCAGTAATCATGGGCCCTGCATGGGTCTCTCAGAGCACCTCTTCAAAAAGCACTGTGCCTGCTTAGAAGAATAGAGTAGTAGACTTTCCCTTGAGGCCCGTAATCTGTCTAGGCACAGGTTCTTCATTTTGATAATGGTGTCAGTATCGATTTCATCTTATGAAATGGGACTTAGATCTAATCAGAAAGCTGTTCGCCACTCACATGACATTCAGGCCCACTTCTGAATTATTGGGCATATCTCGCCTGGCCTGTCATTTTTGTAACTTTCAGCATTAACAGCTAGGTAATGTTATGATTGCTTTTCTCCTCTGCTATTCCGCATGGCACCTGCCCGTACTGCTGTGTGGATGAAGCATCCAAGTGAATACGGTCTTGATTTCTCCATTTTTCTATGACTCAAGAATTTAGTGTTCTCGGTATTAGTGTCTTACCGCCACATTCTGGAAAGAAAGCAAAAACATTGGCAATAGCCTGCAATGTTTAGAGAAATGCCAGACCTCACTGACCAATTGCTCCAAAAGAAACAGTCCATTTCTGTCACTGGGCTTTCTTTATTGGTTAACCTATGATGTCTAGTAGAGCCATTTTTGCTCTTTAATAACATAACTCCATTTAAACTAGTCTTACACGTCTGCAAATATGGTTTAAATATAGTTATAGCTAAAGGAGTTTCTACAATAGCAGGTTTCCATATGACATTTTAAAAGGCCTTTAGTATTAGTTATTCCTTCTATACTCCTTTCTCTACCCGTCCCTCCCATTCCTTATCCCCAAACTCACCTTTCTCTGCTTGTATAAATTCTATCTTGCCTCCCTTGAAAGCACTCTCCCAGCCCCTTACTAATTAATTTCCTAGCCTCTATGGGTATTCTAAATGAAACATATATAAGAGATTTCATTTTAGCCGAGTCAGAGTGGGCAAGAGCAAAACAACAAACAATGGTAATGCCAGTGTGGCTGTGGAGAAATGCAAGCACTTAATCACAGACAGTAGAAGTTCAGATTGCCACGGCTACTATAGAAACCAGTGTTCAGGTTTCTCCAAAAGTTAGAATAAACCTGCTATATGATCCAGACGTGACACTCCTGGAATTTACTCCATGAACTCTATTGTCCTACTAAAGAGCTATCAGCTCATTCATGGTCAATGCTATTCTATTCACAATATCCAGGAAATGGACATAATCTAAACGTCCATCAGCTATTGAATGGACAATGAAAATGCACATCCACATAACGCAATACCATTCAGCTATTTTAAAAAATGAAAACTCAGATACAAGTTGATGGCACTGGAAACCGTCGTTTTGAATGAGGTAACCCAGACTCATCTCACATTGTCTCTCATTTGTAAATGTTATCTGTGAGCTTCTCTCACTTCTTCCTGCTTTACAATGGTCCTCTCTGAATTGGGGGAGCAAAGAAGAAAGAACAAGAATACATGCTAAAGACCTCCTGTGGAGAGGCACTATGCCTACCATAGGCTGTCTCTCGCCTTCACAGATTCATCCTGTACAACAAAAGGCTTAGAAATCAACATTTAGAGAAAGCTAAACTTTAGTCTGTCCAAGCCCAACACAAGGACCATATTCTACTGTCCCTGCAAAGAGAATTTGGGATTTCTGAAAGCCTTACTAAAATGCCTACATCTTCAGTAAAGTTTCTTAGCTCTGCGGTGTAACTGAACCCAATCATTTTACTCTCCCATGAATATTCCTAGCTATTCATCAATTAGGTGCATTCCCTTGAGACATATCATCTAGATCAGCTCAGAACTATCATTCAAATCATTCATAGTTATTTTTTTCCAGGAACATAAGCGTCATCTTTCCCAGACGGCAAGCTCCTCCTGGGTGTTGACTATGGCTTGTTCATCTTCATCTCTCTCATCAGCACCTAACAGGATCCTCAAGGTGTGCTTGTCTGTTTCATTTAATTTTCTGGGTATAAATTGAAAATACACATAACACATTAGTCATTCAAGGCTCTTACACGTCGTATTATATAATATATTTATCTTATTATAAAATCAGCCAGAAAGAATGTTTTTGGGAAATATTTTTAATGTGTCTTTGATGGGTAGAATAAAATATCCCTGACTACATCCATCAGAGCCTATCTAAATGACATATAGCATATAAAATCACTTTGAAAAAAATGCATTACAGTATGGACTAGAAATGTGGCTCTGTGCTAGAGTGTTTGCCTAACATTCATATATACATAGGATCCATCCCCAACATAGCATAAACTGGATATGATAGCAGACATCTATAACCCCAGTACTCTGAGGGGTCCAGGTAGGAGGATAATAATTTCAAGGTCATCTTCAACTACAGATGGAATGTGAGGCCAACCACGGCTACATAAAAGAATTTGCATCCTATTATACAAATCAAGTCACTTATTAATATTCAGTAATATTTTATTGCTTTAATATTTAGTACCATTTATATTCAGCATTAGTAAATTTAATATTTGTGATGTTTAATATTTAATATTTTCTTATATATTACAGCAATAATTACTACTAGTTTAGACTGTTAGTATAACTGAAAGCTGTTATTATCTGCATAAGCAGTAGGCCTCATTATTGTGTTCACCTCATGTCATCTGTGACTAATGGGACTCTAAACAGTTATTTTCTATTGTTAGGGTCATATGTGACAAAAAGAGATTCTGATATAAGAAAGAGGGTAAAATTATAGCCTTCATCGCCCCATGAGGAAATGCAGCACAGAACTGATTTATGGTTACAGGCCTGGGGACTAACAAGGAACACAGCAAAAAGATGTTACTCAACTTAATGATAAATCAGGAAGGAAAAGGAACATTGTATTCAATGGCTAAACTCACCAAAAGGAAACATTCAATGTAACCATAAAATAATGAGAGTAGCTATTTTAAAAGCAACGGATAACCAGCCTACAGTCCACAATCCCAGAGAAGACAGGAAACAAGGAAAAGCCCAAGAGAGACATCCATGGATCCCTCTGGGAAAGGGAAGGAAACAAAATCTCTTTAGTAACATGTCAGTGTGAGGGGACAGGGGAGGGTGGTAGGGAAGTGGGGAGAGGAGAAGGGGAACAGGGAGGGGAGCATGAGGGATAAGAAAGATTGAGTAGGGTGAAAAATAGAGAGGGAAAGCAAGGAAAAGAGATATCTTGATTGAGGAAGCCATTATGGGGTTAGCAAGAAACCAGGCACTGGGGAAATTGCCAGGAATCCACAAGGAGGACCCCAGCTAAGAATTGAAGCAATAGTGAAGAGGGTGCCTAAAGTGCCTTCCCCTGTAATCAAGTTGATGATTACCTTAATTATCATCATAGAACCTTCATCCAGTATCTGATGGAAGCAGATGCAGAGATTCACAGCTAAACACATGGCCTAACTCCTGGAGTCCAACCATAGAGAGGGAGAAGTGATATTATGAGCAAAGGGCCCAAGACCGTGATGGGTAAGCCAACAGAAACAGCTCACTCAAACTAGTGGGACTGATAGCTAGGGACGCTGCATAAGACCAAACGAGGCCCTCTAAAGGTGGGTGATAGTTGTGAAACTTGGGCAGTTTGTGGGGCCACTAGCAGTAGAACCAGTATTTATCCTTAGTGCATCAACCGGCTTTTTGGAGTCCATTTCCTATGGAGGAATACCTTACTCAATCTAGATACAGGGAGGAGGGCCTTGGTCCTGCCTCAAGTGATAAGACAGACTTTGTTGACTCCCCGTGGGAGGCCTCGCCCTCTCTGAGGAGTGGATGGGGGTGGGGTGGGCAGAGGTGGGGGGAGCAGGAGGATAAGAGGGGGAGGGAATTGGGATTGGTATGTAATATTTTTAAAAGATTGTTTTAAAAAGAAAAAAACATGGTTAAAATAAGGTAAACGATCCTGCATGCTCTTCCTGATTAGTTCTTCGTGACTCAGGAGGCGGTAGCTCTAAGGACTGAACCTGTACTAAAGAGCATCCTTGAGCTGCATCCCCAGCCCCATTCTTCCCCTTGGCCTCCCAGCATGCTTCTGGCTCATGGAAGTGCTCTTCTTCACCAGCAGCCTGACCCGCAGGTTTCAAGGTCAGCAGCCCTGGGGTCGTTACATACCCATTCTCTAGTTCTGAACATCAGAAACAAGCCTTAGCGGGACACACCCTTTCTATTCTTGATCACTCGTGGATATTTTAAATATTTTGTGACCAGATTTATCTGTTTGATTAGTTTTTTTAATGTGGTAGAGTAAATGTAAAACCAATAAAAATGCAGACTGTGAGTCTTTTAAAAGAACCGATTAACGCTTCTCGCTTACTCTTCACACTTAGCTATGCTCAGCAGTCATAATAATAATAATAATAATAAATAAATATCAGTGCTGGGTAAATCACTCCAGGTAGATTACTGACATGTTTGTGCCTCTCTTGACCCACACAACCACACCAGATGACAGAACACCTTTGAAGGAGGGGGACTATCTGCACAAGTCTTCCCGAGAGTGTTTTTAGAGAGTTGTTGTATAAAACATAGTTTTCCTTTTACATATTCCTCTAGAGAGGGTCAGGATTTCTCTCTGGGCTGTTTCACTATTGTACTTTGGTTCATTCTTCAATTACCTGGAAGCATTAGCAAAATGACTCTAGATCTAATAACAATAATAAAGAGACAAATTTGATTGACTAATTACAACATGTGGAATAATATGGTAAATCTTTCCTTCCCTTCACACACAAATGTATGTAATTAACTCGTGTGAGTGCTCTTTCCCATAGCCCCCAAATGACCCCATTGACTAAGTCTTATGAGGATCACGTGATGTGCCGCACACCTCTGCAACACCTTCCTCCTGGGGCAGATAGGGAATTACTCTACCACTTGACTGAGGTTTATCCACAGAACTTATTATGGTCAATGGATGGATCATTAATAAATGAGATAGAGAAAACCTTTTTATTCACTGTAAGTATATAAGAAAGGGTATGTGGCATACTAATCAAGTACTCTACCACTGAACTATATACCCGGTCCTGTAAGTTGAAAATTAGACCAGCTACTTCTTGAAAGACGGCAGAAATATAGAAAGAACATTTTTAAGCGCATCAGCCCCTGAAGTATTTGTAGGAAAAACATTCTGGTGTTTATATTTCCTTTATATCAATCCAGGATAAATAAAAAGAATCGATATGATCCTAATAACTGCTGCTGAGTATACAGGAGTTCCCAGCAGTAGTCTCTCTAACGTTAATAAATTATAATTTCCCCAAACAATAAGCCTAAAGATAAAGAAAATGTATTGACTGAAGACATTCCTCTCCAGACAAGCCTAAGGTGAGTACCTTGCCCTCCCAAGCCTGACCTCTGATGAAGCACACTTTACCAGAGTTCCCTATAGTTTCATGAGTGAGCTGTTTTTTTTTTTTTAAATGCAACACTAAATCTTGTTTTCCCCTTGTATCTAAAACTTGAATAGTATACAGAAACCCTTCAAACCCTGGACATGCATGAGCCCCTGGGTAGGTGATTATCACTGTGATGGAGGGGATGTACCTACCGTGCCAATGACTGGCCTTTGGTTCTCTTTCACCCTCAGGCAGGAATGCTTATTTTTATTCATTGAGTACACTCTGGGGAGTTCGGGTCCAGGGCTCAGTGGCATCGCTATATCACTACTGTTTTATTAAGTTTATCAAGTACCAGAAGATCCTGTCAGCAGCATGAAATTATAAAATCTGCCCTAGCGCATCCTAAAGCAACTGTTGGTGAGTGCATTTTGATTTCTACTTATAATCTTATTTAAATTCACTTACTGCCTCGCATGGGGCACTCGCCAGAAATACACAAGCTTGCTATTACTGTTATGTTATAATTAAGGGCAGCCAGGGTAGCAGCTTTGATAATACCTTCTAACAGGGCTGGAAGCTCACCGTGTATATTGCTATTCACCACTAGTCCACTACCCTTCAGAGTACTATGATTCTTCCTTGTCATTATTTAGCAACATCTAATCCCCTTAGCCCAACATATAAGGAGCCAGCCTGTGGTCCTCTCTTTTTGTGCTTTCCTTTCTTTATCTCTCACTTCATTCCCTAAGAACTTTACACAGATACAGACGTGCATGTGCACGTGCACACACACACACACACACACACACACACACACACACACACACAGTGATTTATAATCCTTCGCTGGATTACAGTATTTCACAGATATTTGTACACAACTCCTGCCCTCTGCTTAAAATGTCCTGTTCTCCCTACAGACACTTTTTTTTTCTGTAAGATCAACTCCTGTCCATCTTTCCATACCTTGGTGATGAAGACTCTCCTTCATGTAAGAATGTTTCAGACTTTTCTTCTCGTCGATGTGATTTCTGATCCTAGACTAATAGGTCTCAGTTTGTGGTGACTTTCAACCCTGGAGACATTTGATCATAGCTGGGATTATTTTTCATTGCCATAGCCTTGGTTTGAGGCTCTCTTGGCAGCATCTAGCCAGCAAGGTTGTTGAACACCTTATAGTGAACAGGGCAATCTTTCAAAACCAAGAGATGTTTGTTCTGAACACTGGGGTCGAGAGTCCAGTAGCATCCTCCTCTGCATGGCTTATACCCCTAAATCATCACATACATCCTGTTATGATATGCCTAAAAACTCATTTCTCCCTCTTGAACAGTAAGCAGGCTGTAGGTCCATTTGGTCCCTGTCTGTTTCTATGCCTATAAGCACAGCTGTGTTCCTCCATCTGTGCACGTATACTCTATGGCTACAAAACTGACAACATGCAACAGAGAGGGGAAAAGTGTTCATTCTGTAGGTCTTAGGAGAAAAGGTTTCCTGGCCCCCACAGTGACATATGAACCATGGGAAGGTGAGGTCATTTCTTATTATCTTACACCTAAGTATCTAGTATAATTTGCCAGGACTAAGGAGGTATGTAGCTACTCAGTGTTATTATTTTCCTGCTGTGGCTCCACCCTGGGGACCATGAGTGCGTATTATGGAGAGTTTTCTGTGGCTACAGACATGAAGCAGTAAAGCAAGCATGCTAGGATGGGCCTATGGCCATGCTGTAGGCTCCTTTGCCTCTATATTCTCAATGAGGTGACCAACGACAAGTCTCCTTCCAAGTGCTCAGCCACAGTGGCTACAAGCCTGTATCCTATATGGATACAATTCACTCTTTCTTCTCTCTCTCGTTGACACAAATTCTTCGAGAATTCCATACCAGGTCTTTTGATCGTATTGTCACCCCCCAACTCCTCCTAGATGCATCCCCTCTTCCATACACATCAAACTTTGGGTCATCAGCTCACTCTTCTATTCAGTGGTGAAGGTGATCAGCTTGCGCTAGAACTCAAATCCAGGTGAGGTTTCTTGCCATCTCAGCAACACAGCATGGAGGAGGGGCTGGCTGTCTTGGACTGGACAAGAATGATTAAAGAAAAGAACTGAAATTCCTTAGGTAAAGGAAAAATAGAGAACCCATGGTAAATTTCTGTTTTGCTCAGGAAAAGCAACGGGGTATAATTTGTGGGAGATATAGAACCAAAGATAACTATGAATGCAGTCCATAAGATGGGACAGACTTCCCAGGGGAGATCTTACCCTCTCTGAGGAGCAGATGGGGCATGGGGTGAGAGGAAGGTACGGGGATCCTGGGGAGAGAAAAGAAGGGGAGCTGGGACTGGTATGAAAAAACAAACAAATAAACAAATAAGAGAGTAAATGAACATAAAAAGAATCATAAACTTACTTAAATAGCTATTCATTTTATAACACCATTGTGCAGACCTCATCCATGGGCTCTGCAGTTGACAAAGTCATATGAAGTATGGATGACCCAGTCTTATTGAACTTGCTTTGCCATATTTATTTGATCTCCCTAGGAGAGCTGCTCCTTTCTGAAGGGAAACAGGGGAGAAGAGGATCTGGGGAAGAGGGGACGTGGGAGAGAGTGGGAGGAGAAGAGGGAGAGGAAACTGTGATCAGAGCGTAATATATGAGAGAAGAAAAATGAATTATTTTAAAAATAAAATAAAATAAATAGATTGAACATGGGGCTGTGGAGATGCCTCAGTCAGTAGTGCATTTGCCGCCCATATATGAAACCCAAGTTGAGAGTGCTAGATCCTACATGAAAGCCAGGTACAGTAGCTCTTGCAGTTAGTGGCAGAGATGAGAAATGGCCTGTAAAGATGGGTGGAGCTCTGAAAGTTTAGCCAGCTAGCCTAACCTATGTGGCAAAGTTCAAAGATAAGAAGAGGCCCTGGCTCAAACAGGAGACAGAAATCACCTAAGGAAAGGCACTCTGATCTGTTCTCTAAACTTCTTACATACCTGTACCCACACACATGTGCATGAGCACATACATAAACACACACACACACTAAAACACACAGGAGAATAATCCTCTTCAGAGAACAAAATGTAAAAGAGAGAGAATTTGGATTCACAGGAGATGACCTGGGCAATTAGAAAAGATCTCCTAGTGCCTATTAAATCCTCAGAGACGTTCAGTGGGTAAACCACGCTGCTTCATCACTTTCACAGAGGAGGAATGAGACTCGAATGTTTACACATTGTTTCACAGAAAATACATAACAGAGGCATTTTCAGGTCCAGGCTGACATGTTTCCACAACACCCTGCAGTCTCTGCAGCAGGACAGACGCTGGAGTCGGTGCATCACAAGGGAGCCACAGCGAAGGGACAGTAGGAACATGATTGGGGCTGCCATCATGCTGGGGACAAACCTCCCAGCAGGACTCTATTTGTTTTGAAAAAGGATTAAGTCGTGTTATGAAGCAGCCAATGAGAGCCATGGTATATATGTCCTTGTCTTGTGCAGGAGATGAGTATGAAGGACCAGAGGCAACTCAGTGGCCGTGGGCGGTCATGTAACACCCGCTACAGACATGAAGGCATCAAAGTCTTAAGGTAGTAAGATTAATTTGGGACCTGACTCAGTGATGATACGAGGCTGTCTGTGTTCTTAATCTATCACTAGCACTGTGGCAACTCAAGAGCTTAATTTTCAGATGCATCTGCCATAAGAGGTCACAATCAGAAGGTGCTGAGGGTCCTACAGGACATAACTGTCATCATTTTAGCTATGAAATACGTGTTCCACCTGGCTCTGTCATAATAACACCTCCAACCACACCTTCATCAGAAAGCAAATCCAAGTCCTTTCTTCATACTAATAGGATGACTTATAGAAATGACCCACAAACGCAAACCTAGAATTTGAGGCCAAATAAATATGGATCCAAAACACAGTGTTGCCGCTGCTAATGGGAGAGGAACCAACCTCCTTGAAGCGATGCTCAAATGGCCACCTTCTATAGCCGACTGAAGATTAGTACAAGCATAAAGTAAACGCTTGGCCCATGGTGAGTAAGCGCTGGATAAATAATGCATACGATTACTGTTGTTCACCTTCGGATATGATTTCCGGTTGTCTGGCAGCCTCCTATCTAATATTTATTTTGCACAGTCAACAGGGACGTGCTTTCACGGTGACCCACTTCCGACCTCCACAACGCTGCTCTGTCTGGCCTGCTGTCAATTCAGAAGACTCAACTGGGACACCCAGACAGTCCGACTCAATAGGCTGTTGCTTCAACTTTTAATTTCGTGGTTTCTGAATAACTGTGCTTTCTACTCTTAGCCATTTCTGCCTCCAATTGCATGTGCTATTCTGGGCCATCTCACCCTGCTGGCTGACTGACTCCCATCAACTTAAAACACTGGAGCAGTTACACCTCATTGGTCCTGGATGCTCCTTAAATTCTTTGTGTTTCCAGGCCATTGGCCGATATTGCTCTTTCCACTTTAGTATGCCGATGATATTATTGTTATGCCTTCTTCCTGGCCACAACCCTGCCAATGTCATTCCAAGCTTGTTTGTGCTATCTAGACAGTATGGGAAGAGCAGGCCCCAACATTAACCTGTCACCACCAGGGCTCCATAGAAAGAACAAAGAGCATATGGAAACCTGTTGGCGCATCTTCAGAAATATGCAAAAGTAAACTTGTTTGTGCTTTTCCTGGCTTTGCACCCTACCTCTAAGCAGCCTGAAAAAGACAATAAAGGTCAACAGTGATTGTTCACTTGGCAAACGTCTAGAATCACCTGGAAGGCAAGCCAACTGACACATCTGTGCATTGCTTTCTCTACAGGGTTTGCTAAGGTGGGAAGATCCTCCCCCCTCGCCCCCTTCCCCCCCCTCCCCGCCTAACAATGGGAGGCACCATTCCATGGGCTGGAGTCCTGTATTGAAAGAGTGGAGAAAACAAGCCAAGCATTAGCCCTCACCCCTCTGCTTCCTGCTGCTGACTGCGGTGGGACAAAGAGCATCACACCCCTGCCACCACACATCCTCACCATGAAGGGTCCATCTCTAACTCTGAGCCAAAAGCAGCCTTCCTGGCGATACACTGCCTTCTTCAAGCATCTTGTTGTAGCAGTAAGCAGCTAACTCAGAGACTGAGAATGAAAACCGGGACTGGATGAAGCCTGTAGACCATGACATCTGTTCGGGTCCTACTACAGAATTCCACACTGAGAACTTCCTTGAGACACTCTCAGTAAGCAGCAGAATGATCTACCTGTCTTTCATCTCATTGGTCCCTGTGTGATGCTAAAGTGCTTAGTTAAGCAATTTCCTCGACTCCCTAGAACCTCACCTGCTCTCGGCTCCCAGTCCTGCCTCTCCTGCTTCATGTTGGCTTTTCTCTTGACCCCCTTCCATAAGTAGAACGAAGGATACCTGGGTGGTCAGGAAACTTGCTTGCAGCCCCGGCTGCCCATCACATTCCGGAAAACTGATGGTGGACGCTAAATTATGTAAGCATTTATCATCCTTGCAATCTATCGGGCTCTGCATCCTTCCCATCGCCTCCCCCAGTTTACAATGAGCTTTGATCTCCAACTCAGCTTCTCTCAGTCCGCAGCCCAGTCTCCAACATCTAGATATTCCCAAATATTTTTTGAAAGAAACATCTTATCAGCAGAAGACAAAAATATCACCTCCCTACAAGGTGGCAAGAAACATCACACTAGAAAGATGTTTTTTAACTGATCCTGGCATTCCCTCTCTCTGTGCCTTGGTAAAGTATCTACTTTGATTTATCCTTTTCCCCGGGACTTACGCTTTCTAACTGGCCTGGCCTCTTTTTAAGGGAAATAAAAGAGGAACGATAAGTCTAGATAAATCTGTTTCCATGAAAAACTAAACAGAATTAAGTTTTCCAGGCAGGCATGAAACAATCAGCCATGCAAAATGACCAGAGCAATTCTAACCAGAGGTTGATACTGTGCTGTGTAAGTGAAAAGCGGCCACTCAACGTGCAAAACTCACAGAACGTAGAGACAGCGCCCAGAATCTTAGCTATCTAGCCACTGTCCTGAGATTGGAAATGAACGAGGTACAACTGTGGCCGTGTCACGTGGCAGAACCTGGAGCCATCAATGGCGTGGACTCTCAGGGGAATGGGCCAAGACTAAATTTTAGCAGATCTCAATGAATGATGCTGGTAGAAAGTATCCTACACAGAGAGGCCTAGAGCTGTGTAGTTTATACAAGAGAAGCTCCGCTCTCTGGACTTGGAATCAAGGGGGCTGCGAGCAATCCTTGGTTTAGTGGCAGCTAACTATTCATGCTGAAAATGGTGTTTGCAAACTGGGAGTCTTGGTTTTAGAAAGAAATACTATTTGAAAATCATTGGTGCTGCCAACCTATTATCTCATCTGTTTTCAATTTAATGTCTGAAAGTCACACAAAAGCAGAATCAAGGGTTCAAATGAGGACCCCAAAAGATTTTTCCACTTCCTAATTTACAATAGGGCACCTTAGATGTGGCCTTGAGATTCAAGTGGCTTTAACTTAAAACAGTTGTAGGAACTTCTTTCTGGCCCTGTTTCTAGTTGTCTTCTCAGCCCAGAAGGGATCTGTGGACCTACCTTAGGAAAAGCCGGGTCTCCAAAGCAAACTTTGCACGTCTGTCTCAAGGTGGGGAGTGAGGCTCTTGGTCCATCCCCATCCTATGGAACACAACAAAGTGAAGGCTTGATGCTGGGAGCGGGGCCTGCAGTATTGCATAGCACACTAGAATGTGAAATATGAGCTAAGATTAGAGCTAACTCCACAGGCAGAAGTGGGAGTGGGCAAGGGAGGGTCAGAGCCCACACTGTGCACATAAGCAGAGACCGTTGTCAATTGTACCTTTGCAGAGGCCCTTCAAGAACGCTATCATTCCCACTTCCCACCCCCTGCCCCAGAACAAGTGCAATGTTCATATTGCTGCCTCTACCTATTTCCCGAAGCCTTCAGAAACTTCAACCAGGCAGGTTTCATTTTGGTATTAATAATGATAATCACACTACTATTTGTTGGATCAGGGAGATAGCTCAAGCCAGTAATGTGCTTGCCATTAGAACCCATGTGAAAAACATGGTCTTGGCAGAGTCTTGCTTTTTTGTTTGTTTGTTTGTTTGATTTGGTTTGGTTTGTTTTTCAGTGCTGGGAAAGCAAATATAGGGGGAAATCTCTAGAGTTCACTAGACAACCAACCCAGCCTAATCAGCAAGTTTCAAGACAGTGAGAGAAAAGAATCTTGTCTTAAGAAACGAGGAGGAGAACACCTGAGAAAAGACAGCAAGGCCTAACTGTCCTGTGAGAGCGTGCACGTTCAAGCCCATGCTTGCATGTGGATTACATATACACACAGTAAATAAACAATCCGATGAACAACTATTGCTTGTTGAGCGAATGTCCGACAAGATGTGAAGGACGTCACCTACAGTGTATCCCCTCACACTCCAGCCATTTATTTCATAGGCTGGGTGAGGAGGGGGAGGCCAAGAACCACGTTCAAGGACGGTTATAAACTTGGCACGGATCAGGCAGCTATTAGAGGTAATTAAGGCTCAAATCTGTCCCCTCCCCAAGGGTGAGTTTTTGGCTCCTCCATTAATGTATATTACACTTCCTTTTAGGGAATTGTGCATTTGCTGCTCAATTAACAAAAAAGTTTGTGATCCAAAGGACATAAAGAGAAGAGCATCATATATCACCTCTACATGTGAGGGATATCCAGTATGCTAGCAACACTGCTACTGACCTATAGGATGGAGTTAGGGAGACTCAACAAGTATCATTAAATGTGAATAGATATACTTATTTTTATTACTATTACAGAAGTGTATCCCTTAACTTCTATAAACCTCCTTGTGGTTTTCAGGTGAACAGCTAAATAAGTGACTATTTTCATTTAGTCAAAGCAATTTGCTCCATAATATTTAATAAGCATAGATAAAGTCTTGCAGGGAATAGGCTTTAGACACAAAGAAGGTGTTAACAGTCTGAGTCTAAGCTGGAAAGATAAGCAGTTCTGGTTATTTGTATTAAGGCATTGACTATAAATGCATACGATCAAGACTTGCCAGCCTGAGACTGAGGCCCCTCGGGCTTTAGCCATGTCAAAAAACCATTGCCATCTTTGTGCTAAATGGACCAACGCAGTGGTTCAAAACCTAAAATCTGGGGACATCAGGTAGTATCTGCAGCCAAGGAGGCCTGTTAGCTGGAGGTTGGATGTACTGCCAGGAAGATCACTGGAGACATTGACATAGGAGAAATATCTTAGTATCTTCCTTCCTCCCAGCCCAATTATTCACAATGCCTCTGAGTGCTTAGACTATACGGGTGCCAGCTGCCATTTGCCTGGAAAAGCTCATTTTTTGTTTGTTTGGTTTTGAAAGCTTCTCTTCTACATTCTGAGGGTCCCCTTTTAAAACCTAGAACTTCGAAACTAATAATTTCATCTGAACAAGCTCTTCTTGTAGGAAGAAGGCAAGCCATGAAGACAAGACAGTTTGCTCAGTCTCGGGGGTCTTCAGCAAGTAGTGAGGATTAATTTAGCAAGAGCATTCACCCTTCTCTATGCCTGCAGAAGGCTGTACAGTGCACCAAGATCTCAGCATGGTGATAGGTACACCCCAAGAACTAGGGACTGGTTCTGACTGTACCCTGGCTGAGTCTGCACACCCTTGCCCCTTGCATTTACTCTTTGTTCCCATTTCTACACTAGGAAGAGACAGTGGGAAAAGAAAAGCAATCCAGGACTCAGCAGGTTAAGTTCTAGCTCAGGTCTGCTAACAAATTCTCCTGTTTCTCCTACTATTGATGGATGAATAGTGTCAGTAACAACAAACCTCCTCGGTAAGATTCACTCCATGAAGAATGTACCGCTTTTGTGTCCAAGGAGAAAACGTGAGCTATGGGCGAGCTATCCGGGTAACCTCGGAGCTGGTAAATGGTAGGAACAGACTGCCCTCGGACTCATTCATGCCTCACTCCAAAGCAAAGTCATCTCTCTACTGCTTCACAGATGCTACATAATTGGAGACAAGTCACTTAAAAGGCCCAGGCCTCCATAAAACGAGGCTGATTCACAATGACCTCACCCACGTCCACAAAGTGGCTGGGATTCTCGAAGCAGATACTACAAGTGAAAATGTTTTGAAAACTCTTAAGACTCTCTCACTTTATATGGTATTATTTCCACTTCTGCTTCTCGCAGGCGCTGTCTCGTTCCCGAGACTCTCCATGTGGAGCTGGGCTCCTATTTTTGGCCCGCCAAGCTGTTTGGATTTTTCACCAGAATGCATGCTCCATTTGGGTAATGGTAACAGATGTGACAATGGGAACAAAACTCCTACCAGCCATGCTCTAACCCAAACATCCCAAGAGCGGCTTCCAGCATTCATCTCCTAGCTGCTGCTGCAGACAGGGACATGGGAGACACAGCCCTGCATCACGGTCTTTGCCCAGCCTCGATGGCTTCCAATAACTGTTGCAGTCCTCCTCCCTTCAGTTTTGAGTTCTGGCGTGTTGTCCACATTATGTTAATAAAGCTCCACAGGGAAAGAGTGCTTTAAAGAAGGTTAAAAAAACAATTGTAAGAAAATGTTTTGACATTATGTTAATGCTTGTCCGTGTATTATCCCCAATTGAAAGTTAATCACCAAAAATGATACTGCAGTTCTTAACACTTAATGGAATAAGATCTGTTGAGGTGTGAGTAACAAGACTAATGGGGAGTTGAGACCTACAAAGGGATAAACTTTCTGATTGAATTTCTACTTTCTGGCCAAGGGGGATGGGGGGGGGCTGGGAGGAAGCAAGGAAGAGAGGGGAGGAAGGGGGAAGGAGTGAGGAAGGGAGGAAGGGAGGGAGGGAGGGAGGGAGGAGGGAGGGAGGTGATTTGGATCATGAGAATCTTGGAAAATAAAACGTAAACACAAATTAAATATTGAAATGAAAATTGGGCATTTAAATGCACATCCAAAGGACTGCAAGAATCCGGATGTTTGTAGTTATACAGACAAGATATTTAGATGTTGGAGAAATTTCTCAGTTTTCCTTGAGACCTACAGTGGCTGCCTGGAGACCTCACCTTACACTTCTAATGGCCTCTAATTTTTCTGCCTCATTGTTTGACCAAATCAAAGAAAGCTGGCCATGAGTTCTTTGGAAGCCAGAACCTAACCAAGTTCGGCTGTGACACTCTTAACTCTGGAGTCACCTTTACCCTTTCAGCTTCTGCTACCCACTTACATCCACGACTTAAGATTCTTTCAAGATTACATCTGTAATCCCAGAGCTCGGGAATCGAAGCACAAGGACTGTATACAGGTTCAAGTCCAATCTGAGCTCCATAAAGAGACTTTATCTCAAAAATGCAACCACATTAATTAATTGATTAGATAATTAAACAATAAGAAAGGCATCCCTTTCATACAGACTTTCCACAATGCAGTCTCCTGTTCTTTTATGCTTTCCACACATTATTTTAACCCTCAATTTTATGTGATGAATGACCTAACCATTCAATAGATAAAAGTGCTGACATTTGGGGCATCAGTCCTCCTCGTCACTAGTAACTGCATTAATTAACTGGGTCTGTATTCAAGGTCAGGTGTGGTTAATCCGGAATCAGATGGTGCCTCATATGACTAAGATAAACAATGAGAGTGACCAGAGGAGGACCCAGCAGCGCACAGTGAGTCCTCTGGTTGATCTTTCCTCATGTCCCACCCTTTCCAGCCTTCCTGGGTCCACATTCTACCGTCCTTCTCCTGCTCCTCAGAATGCCTCTCCTTTACAACGGCTGACCAGGCTTGTTGGCATCTCCGGGCTCATTCTCTTCACCTCCATTTCCGCTGCCTCAGGAATCTCCTCAGACATACTTGGGAAGGAAGTACTACCCTGCTCAAGCCAACCAGCCTTGAGTGACAAGGTTCAGATTGAGTCTTCCTTTCAAACCCCAATAGAATATGCCATTTGCCTCCCCATCGCCACTGCCCTCCTGGATCACTAGACTCCAAATGGTGAATATCTTTCCAGCGTGCATGCTGCTCTTGGAGAGTTGCTTTAAAGAGAATATTTTAACTGCCCATGTTTAGGGGGCATGGTTTATATACACAGTTATAAAATGAATAATATCTTACTGCTTGCCACAAAACGGATCACAGAGGAGGACCTTGCATTGAGTAAAGTAAGTCAGACACTAGTAGATAAACACCATATATCTTCTCAGAGTTTTGTTTTGTCGTGGCCTCCTGACAGGAATGTCCCTCTGTCCTCCACGTCCATCTTCCTCCTCATTACATCAAATGATTTATCCTCCCAGAAGTGTCCCAGGGTCAGCCATGCCCGTTCTCGTTAAGCTGTCCCTCTGACCCCTCATGATATTTCTTAGCTGCCTCAAACCAAACACATGGTCTTCATCAAAGCCTGCCTCAGACCGTGATCAGCTTCTGGCCTCAGCTGAAAACACTGTGGTCTCACAGGGAAAGCACGTGTTTCTTATGATGGTAGATTGGCATCTGGATTCGGAATTGTCCACTAATTGCTAGTATGGTTTGTCAAATTGCTTATCGGGCTTTTTTTCCCAATCTTTTCGATAATCGCTCTAATCGTGAATCTCACTTACTACCCACTGCCTGGGTGGCTCAGTGTTCACCGTGAGTTTAAAAGGCAGAGAATCTGTCACCCCTACCTTCACGGAAAAGGGGCTCGGGTTCATGGAAACAGAAATAGTTTGGTAATTCAGCTAACTCAGAAAGTTAAGAAGAGGACAGACAAGATGGTTCAGTGTGTGAAGGGACTTGCGATACAAATCTGGCAACCTGAGTTCGATTCCCCTTTAACTCACACAAAGGAGGAACCGAAAGGAGGGAACTGACTATACAATACCATCACATGAATTTTGTGGCACACTTGGGCATGTACGCACACACACACACACACATACACACATACACACACTATGTAATGATGATGATGATGATGATAAATATTTCAAGCTAGGAACCATCAGCTAAGGTTTTCTTTGGGATCCACAGAAAGATTCAAACAGTTAGAGGAAACTGTGATTCCCACCTTAAAGAGTTCAGACCCACGAGCACCCTAAGCTCCTACAGAGGAATGCAATGAAGACCCCAGGAAGCCCTGAGCTCCTGCCATCCAGTTTTTAGGGTACCTGTTCTCCTTCCCCAGGAGGGGAAGGGAATGGGGGAAGGGAATCAAACAGGGCACCCTTCTTGGACTTCTCTTAATTTACAGCAGGGGAATGCAGAGACTGAAAGACCCTCAGAGCTAAATGGCCTTTGTGGGTATCCCACCCCTACAAGCTCTAGATGCAGAAGCCAGGGTGGAGAGTTGAGAGGTCAGCAGACGAGACAGTCACAGCTAACGATAAACGGTGCCTCTTCAGTCACAGCCGAAAGTTCCCAGCAGGCTCCTCAGTATGCCAGACAGCCTCCCACATGAACCATGAAAAACCAGGCACCTAAGGTAGCCAGGGAGATGTCTTTTCATCCATTTCAAATCTGTTGCCATTTAATTTCATGAGGCAGGACAAATAAGAACACCCACTTTGTCCTTGGGGAGCCATTCATTACTTCAGTTACCTCTACCCAGCCACTCACTGCAGGAGACTCCATAATACAAATCTCTAATCATCCACATTCTCGTTGTCGGGCCAGACCTACCCTCTCACCTCTCGCGCGCCCTCCTCATCCCCAATGCCTCTGATCAGCTCCACTGCCCCTCACTGGCCTTTCGCCCTTCCATTTATATTCTCAGGGAGATCTGACAGCTCGCCCTGGCAGCTGGATTCAAAGCGAGGATGTGCTGCTGATTTACAGAAGGGCATAGTAATATTTCCACATCTCATTCTCCGACCCCTCCGCCGTCACCGGTCTCAGCTGCAGCTCTGACTGCCAGTGGGCATGGAGCTGATGTCTTCATTGGGTCCCCCACTATGACACCGACTGTAGATCTCTCCTCTTCTTTCCTCTTCTTTCCCTTTAACACAGACATGGTAGTTAATTCACAGGCCATTGGTGTGTGCATAGAGTTTAAATCGCTGCCTTCTGGTGATCATTGCTGAGCCTTCGCATGCAGGGCAGATAATTGCCTCTCAGAGACCTTCCTTAAAGTGGCTCCGGTCCCACAGCACTTGAGCTCCAGTTTAAGGGAGAGGATTTGGGGGGAGGGAGAGCCCACTCTGCTGCTTGGGAAGCTCCTGTGTTCCTAGGGCAATCAATCAGCTTTCCAAGGTGAGCATGCATTGATTTGCTGAGTAATGAGGATTAGGGCGTGGGAAAATATGTTCTTTTCTTTCAAGGGTGTAATTGATGCTACTAAGATCAGGTCAAGTTGGTGGCAGCGTTTGGTCCTCTCTGAATATCTGTAAAGGAATCCTACATGCAGGTGGTATCAGTCCCTGGTGTCTTAGCAAAGAACTCAAGTGTGTTATTGCAATGGTAATTTGTACACGCCCCATGTGCCTGTCATGGAGTGTGTCAGACAGGGTTCTACCGAGGCGTCGAGCCAGTGGGAGGTAGATAGATGCATGGATATTTCAAGGAATCGGGTCATAAAGTTGCATAGACTTGTAAATCTGAAATTCATAGGACATCCTGGCACACTGGGAAATCGAAGGCATGAGCTGATGTTGCAGTTTCTCATTCGTTCGTTAGAGAAATCTGTTCCATTTGTAAGAGCCGGCCACTGATGGGATCTGGCTATATGTATTACCAAGGATGATTTCTGTTCTGTAAAGTCAACTGAGCCGAGATGTTCGTAAGTTCTATGTAACAGCTTCCCAGAAATATTTGGATTAAGTTTGAATTCGAGAGCCTAGCTAGACTGACACCTATATCTAACAACACAAAATCAACAGCGCTGTGATGGAGCTTGAAAAATCTTCCTTTTAAAATCTCTCCCAATTCAGGTAAGATCCTGGGCAATTCAACAAATGGTAATTACATCCCCAAGTTGGCCAGATCCAGAGCCATGTATTTCCTGGTTGATCACCATTGATCGGGGTGATACTTCTGAGCTCATTCCAAAGCCCATTTGGAATCAGCACAAGCGTCCATCCTCTCCTGGGTGTTGAGTCCGGGAATCTGCATCTGAGGTCACAACCTGAGATAAGTCCATTCAAATTATCCTTTTTCTCCTTTTGGAACTTGTGTCTTAGTATGCTCAGAACCATGTGTACCCCATATTGTAGAGCCTCCTTCACTTTATTCCCCGTTCTTTTCCACCAGCTACAACTATGTACAGAAGAAGATACAGAAAAATAATGTATTAATGTATGAGGAAGACTATGGACTGGGGCAGCACCCTTGCAATTTTGCTGCTTGCTACTCAGATGAATGAAGGTTACCTCAAAATAATATGGGGAGCAATGGTGAAGATGCTAAAAATCTCGAGTCGATATGTAGACCCTTCTAAAATTTTCTGTGACCTTTGGCCCATGACTCAGGCTTTGCAAACCTTAGTTCCTTGAACCGTTCAGAACAGACGCAAATGCCCTGTAATTGTGAGAAGCTGGGAGCATAGGATCAGAAGATCTTGGTTCCCTTCTCTGTAAGCATCGTTATCCTGCATTTCCTAGCCTCCTTTCAATTAGAGCAACAAACAACAGTTTCCTGCCTGTGAAGATTGAATGTTCCAGGTAGCTATTGCTGTGTAACTACCCCCGAATTTAGCAAGTTAAAGCAGTAACCGCCGTTTGCTCTGTTCACGGATCTGCAATTTGCTTGGGATTTTAAAGGGACAGCTTGTCTCTTTTCCATGCAGCATCTGCTGAGCCAGCTTGACTCGGGCTAGATGATTCTCTTCCAGGATCACTCATTCGCATAGCTGATAAGGTGGTGCTGCCTGTCAGCTAGAATTTAGCCGGAGCTGTCAGTGGGAGTCTCTGTTTCTCTCTTGTACAACTCTCTATGGGGTGATGGGCTTCCTAGTGCCATGATGGTGAGGGTCTAAGAAAAAAAAATGTCTCAGAGACTGGAAATGGAAGCTCCCAATATCTTAAAATCTGAACCCAGAAGCTCAGATAATGCTACTACTACTGTTCGATGGGCTGAAGCAGCCATGTAGCTTGCCTGAATTCAAGGGGGGAGATAAAGAAATAAACAACCAGAAAAAAAAAAAACATGCTTTTCCCTGTAAAGAGGGCCCTGATCACTCAGTTTATCTCATATTATACTCAAAATGGAAAAATAAATGAGCAGATTAGCCTTTCCTCTAAAAACATTTAGAGTCTAATAAAAGTCATGGACTGACATCATTGAAGCCATTGGACATCGGGCTTGGGGGCCAGTAAGCCTTAAGAGATATGCAGCAAATAGCGAACCTGCAATGAATAGGGTTACTATGTGGGAGAAATTGCTGTCTTTTCTCTTTGCGGAGACACAGCTACACATCTGCAAACGCTAAAGAGCCTAGGGATGGCAGGGAGAAGGCTGGAAGAGAAAGTTACCCAGAGAGAAATCTCCAGTCGGAGACAGACAGTACCTACTACATGTCTGGTTGGCATTTCTGCAAAAACAATGACTCGGAAAAGAATGGATTGCTTGAAAGAATTGAGACGACTTGAGCCTCTGAAACACAGAAGACCAGAAATAGTGCCTGTTCCCAAGAGTAAAAGAGAAAAGTCCTTGATGCAAGGACATCAGAATACACAGACATACCTTTTTCTTAATGATGGGGTAAAGTTATCCCTGAACTGAGCACAGCTTTGCTCCTACACAGCAAAATTTAAAGGAAGGGTGGAGAAAGGATAGCGGAGCTTCCAAGTAACAGCTCCACATCTAGCATCCAATAAGGCATAGAATTCACCAGAAGGAATCTGATACGGCAAAATGCAGGAAAATATAATGCATAATGAGGTGTACCTCAAAATATAATGAACAGAAATTACAGAGCTATGGCAAGATATAGAGCTAGCAGTCAAGGACTTTAGAACAAACACAATGACTATTGCCTGTGTTCAAGAAGCCGTAGGAAAGAATGAACATGTTGAGTAGAAGAGACAAAGCCTTACAATGCTAAAATTGAACTTCTCCAGATGAAAAGTACAATGTCTGAGATGAAGCCTCTACTGAATAGGATTAATGGCAGGCTAAATGGCCTCTCAGAAGAAAACATTTAATGAAATTGAAGGCATCACAATCAAAACTATTCAAGATGAAGTACAGAAAGGAAAAGCAAGGCTGAAAATAAAAATAAACAGCCTCGTCGAACCGTGGGACAACTTCAAATAGCCAAATTGGGCGAAAACAATAAATGCACACATCCAAGAAGCTCAATGAACCCAAAACACAATAAAAATAAAGAAAATCGCCCCAAGGCACATCATAATCAAGTCGCTTAAGACCAACAATAAAAAGAAAATCTTAAAAGCATCTAGAGAAAATGCACATTATGTGCAGAAGCACAAAGGGAACATAGCTGTAGACATCTTATGGAAATGTATCGGGAGACCATTGCACAGCATCTTTAACATCTGAGAGAACTGATGGTAAGAACAGCACCCCATCCCTGGGGGCGGTGACTGTGGGAGGTGAGTGTGCGTGCGCATGCGTGTGTGTGTGTGTGTGTGTGTGTGTGTTACTTTCCTGGAGTCTCCACTAAAGAGTACCACAAACTAAGCAGTAGAACAGCATGCATTTTTTTTCTGAAGTTGGGAGAAGACTCTACACCCTCCTGCTTCTAAAACCTTTGATGTCTTCAAGTGATCCATATTATTCCTGCCTCCAATATCATGGATTACTCCCCGTGTTGTCCCTGTGTCTCCCTCTCATTATCCTCATAAGAATGCCAGCCACTGAATTTAGGGCCTACCCTAATCAAGTATGACTTCACTTCTTAATATATCCCAAATGACTCTACTTCCAAATAAAGCCATATTTGCAGGCACAGACTATTGGGACTCAGATATTTCTGCAGGAGGGAAGTACCTTGTCCCATATTTTTTTGCTGGTTTCCCAATGGGTGGAAAGGATATTGTGAAGCATTTCAGGGATATGAGGGAGAGGACAATATCTCTGAATAACTACCTGGATGGCCATCTTCAAAACGTATGCCTGAGGTATGATATTCCTTGTAGCTGATATTAATGTATCAACTACAGAGGGCATAGTTAGAACTATTTTGCAGCTCTGTTATGGAGACCAAGACCTAGTGTATAGAGGCCACTGGAGATAAATGTCTGGCAGTGTGATTGGATTCTTCATAAAGGGAAGTAGAAACAACATATCTGTGTTATGCCTAAAAATGTGCTATGTCTTAGACAAGATTTCATTATTGTTTCTAAGGCTTGGAAAATTTCAATCTGGTACTCTTTGGTTTTGGTCTTGATAAGGATATAGGCTCAGATAAAAAGAAATACCATTGCCTTTTGCTCCCTGCGTGGCATGGTGCCTCTTTCATTAAACTGAAAGTCACATCCTATTCCACCAAAGTAGAATTTTGCTTGATAGTTTACTCAAGCCATCATTAAGCAGAATAGAAAGATGGCTCACATCTATACACACAAAATAAGTTTGACCCAGTTAGCTGGCAAATTCCATCACAACAAATTCCCATATACAAAATTCTGACTCTGGCAGAGCCTAGGAGAAAATCTGATCTGCTGTTTCCAAGAAAAAAATCAGTTTACAAAATTATGTTTTGTTGCCCATACATCTTCTGAAACGACTCTACAGCAAATAACCAATTGATCCAGCACCATTTTTTACTCCTATCCCAAACACAGAGACATTTTTCATTCCTATCTAAAACGAAAAATGTTAAATCACATGTGAATTGCAGATATAAGCATTTAAAGACTTTTTTCCTGCTTTGTTTGTGAATAATTTTTCATTTTATGAAGGAGCCAAATATTTCAGTAGGTAAAATCAATAGAGACCCTAGTGTGGATGGAAAATTCTCCCAGCTTAGTATAGTTTCCTGTGTGGCTGTTGGAGATGAATATCTTATGGGAGCAAATAGTAAATTCTTGGGGTTAGAAGAGATGCATGATTAGGGCCTTTTGTTTTTTAAAAATGGGTCTGTTTTAAATGCTTCAATCATTCAACAAATATTTGTTAAGTATTTATATTGTGCTACGTACTACACCAAATCTTTGTAATATACAAAAATAAAATACAGGGCCTACCCCTGGGGGCAAGAGAGGCCAGTGAGATAGTAAGGGATGCTTTCAAATGTTTACTGCATTTTAGACATTTTTCTAAGTAGTTGGTGAGCATTAGTGTTCTCCTCTTGGCAACTCGGGGAACGCTGTTGACGTACCCATTTTACAGAAAAGGGAAACACGGTACCATAGAGTCAAGAGTGCTACAATTCATGCAGCCAGTTAGTTGTACAGCCAAAATGTGACTCCAGACAACATGACTCCAGAAACCACTCTCCTGTTATGCAGAGAATAAATGTCTGTGAGTACACAACCTTATTCATATGATCAGGAAACCTAGCTCTCCTTTCCTTTTTGTTTCTTCATGTCCTGATACGGTTCCCAGCAGGCAATCCTTTAAAAAAAAGTATCTGATGGAGCACTGAAGGTGAGCCATATAGAAGGCAATCTAGAATAGCAGAACAGACAGCTCCTACATCTACCTGGTGGGAAAATGATGGACAACCCACAGAGGAGGAGATTATAAACAGAGCATGAAAGATGTATTAGGTATTTGTTTGATAGGTCAACACAGGAAGAAGAAAGGCATTCTGGGAAGTGGGGGTGCCATGTCCAAATTAATAGAAACAAGTAAAGGAAGGCCAGTTTCAGGGGTTCTTATTTTCAAAGGTTAGATACAGGAGTAACTAAAAAGTCATAGAATAGTCTAGGGAAAAAAAGTCATAGAACTGAGCTAGCAATAGTACTCAGACGATTCCCTGAGGGCCCAGAAAAAAGGTTGCTTTTCTTCTTCATTCTTCATTCATTGTTGGGTATTGGGGGCAGGCAAGGCATAGCTTCCTGGGTAGGTTGCTCTTAAACTGATCCTTTAATGTTTCTGAACATGTGTTAGAAAACTAGCCCAGAAGCATCAAGCTCCCCTAGAACTGACAGGATAAACATTCATGTCCACAAAGTGCTTTGAGGCAGGGCTTCTCTGTGGGTAAGCTCTTTCTTCAGTGGAAAGACTTGTTCAAGCTTTGGCAAAACCTGGTGTTGAGTGTCACACTTTGAAAAGTCTGGAAAGAAATGCCGATGGGCGGGCTCTAGCTATATCCACACTCTCTCTAAAATAATATCTGACTTTGGGATGTATAGAGAAGAGCTAGGTGTCCATGAAGGAATCCCGGTCAAAAGCAGCAGGCAGAAGGAGAGGTTTGACAGAGTAGATAGAATTTAGCTGAGTACGCCATTCCAAAGCCCAGAGTACAGTAAAGAGAAGAGACCCATGCCAACCCAATAAATGCCTTAGTCTTTCCACAAAGTAATTTCTCTTTTTCTACCATCTTGGTTGACCATATTGGTGATTTATGGAGACTCGTTATTTGCTTCTGGACTCTGTGTACTGCTTAGGTGAGCCATGCTATGTTCAAACTGCTTTATGACTCCACTATTGGCTTCCATAACATAGAGTCTTTTTTCTGTGTCATTTAATTCACTTCTCCGCTGGTATCCACTATTACTGAACCTTCAGGAAAAAAAAATTAAAAATGAGCAAAGCACATACTGGAAGAAACATGAAACCCTGTAAGCACTAAAGGATATTAAAAGTATGTGTATATTTTGTCTCTATGATTCCCATAGAATGACACAGAGAAAACTATTTTACTAAGCTATTCAGGGTAAAGCACACCATAAATAGCAATTCTATATTAGACAAAAAAAAACTTTCTCAACTATGAAATCTGAAAGATAGTTCCAAAATAAATAACCAAGGAGCCATTGGCATTCCTAATGTCTGGTGTTTTAGTTCAAGAATGACTCAGATAAAGCAAATGTCCATTATCCAAGGAAATTCCCAGCCTTTCAATTAGAAAACAGTAATTGAATGCTCTAATTCACTAGATTTAGAGGCATACAGACTAAATGCTATGAAGCATTAAGATGCATCGTAATACTTTCCAAGGATTGCAATTTAACCTTGAAATGCTAGGTGGGAGGAAAGAAAAAAAACAGAAATAAGGGAGAGGAAAAAGAAAGGGAAGAGGGGGAAACAATAAAGCAGGATAGATGTTTCCCAATAGCCAAGGTGCAGCTGGCCTCAGGAGACCTAAATCATTTGGTACCTTAGCTCCTCCTAGAGTTTATCCTCAAGGGCCAAAATAAGAAATAGCATCCTTGACATAATTCTTCTAGTCCTATGTAGTCTTATTCCCAGATCAACATTGTCTCTTTCTCCCATAAGAGTCATTTTGCACTGTAGAAATGATTCTCACTTTTAAGAATTTACCTGTTGCTCAGGTAATCTCCCTGCTGTGCCTTCCATGACTACACCTGTACAGGGCATAGAATCCACCACTCCAAGACTTCAGGAAGAGTACACAGGAGCAGGACCTGGAGAGAACCAGCATCCCCTCAAATTACTCCTAAGAAGCTCATTTTGTCAGCATGTAAAGCCAGTTTCTGGACTGTTACACTCCCAGTAACCCTTCTCCATACAACCTATGAGAAGCCGTGTGTCCTAATCATGAGGTCACCAGGAAATGATGATTTTCTTTCCTTTGGTTTGGGGACAGGCATTCTCTCAGAGATAGCTTCTCATGTCTTACTGATACCCAGTTCTTTTACTTCCTCTCAGACACATCATGCCAAGGTTCCTGGTCATCAGTCTCTCTATTCTTCTCTTGGATATCAATATTACTTTTTGATAGATTTTGTTTACTTGTAGTCAAGGACAAAATGCTACCAATGGAAAGAAAGCTGAGAAGGATGACACCATCTGGTAAAAAGTATGCCAGTCAAATTGTCACTAAAGTGTGCAGGTTTTCAAATGAGTGAGTTCCTTGGGAAGGGCTAGAGGGTTCAATTGAGGACTTGATGGATCTCAGAGGATTAATAACCTTCAGGTGTTTAAGAGTGGAGAAGACTCTCCAAGCAGTGTAAATACAGCAAACAAAGTAGTAAACATGGAAAAGCAGAGAAAAAAACATGCACAAGCCAAGGTAGGACGGCTTCAGATGCTTTGGTGAACTGAGAAGCCTTGACTGTAGAGAACAGAGGAAGCCCTGAATGAGTGAAACCCTAAGGGACTGTGTGGTCCATGGCTATGTCAAGGATCCTGGAGTCTTAGACCCTTGCAGGAATGGTAAAACTTTCCCCTTGGTTTGGAGATCAGAGGGGCAATGCAAAGCCATCCTCATGGAACTAAATGGAAATGTTGACAGTGTTTCTCCCCCTGAATATTTATGGTCTAAGAGTTGCTGCCTTACGGGGACTGTTTCTACCAAGATTAGCTAAACCTGTTTCCTTGATCCAGCTCTAGATCATAAACCCTGCCTCCCTTATCTGTATGTAATAATCAAGGCTACTTATTGGGCTGTATGCAATAAACCTACCTTTATATTCAACTCCATATAATAAATATGCTGAGCTTTCTGAGTGCTGTGATTTCAACCAGATTGGAGATCTCAGGCTACCTGTTTCCACATTTCCATGTGTCCATCTGTCTGTCTTTCCTTCAGTCTCTCACCATCCCAGTCAAGCCCATTCCTGGAGGACAGGCATGGATGTGGCATGTGACTTTTGCAAGTATCATTCATTTATAATCTCTGTGACCCTTCTTCAAGGCTACATTCTTTCTCTATCCTTTCCTGGAGCCCACACATACACAAGGATGCTCTCATAATCAACTGCTTTTTCTTATCTACTGATGCGTCAACACATCTTAATTTGTGAGCTTTTTTCTTATCTCTCATTTCTCATCCCTCCCTGATAAACTTGATCAGATGACATCACATTTGGAACTTTCTAAAAACATTAATAACTTGAAGCCAATAATTCATGTATATCACTTAGCATACAACTTGGGTGGCTGTATAATTTATTCTCCAAACTAGGACACTGTGGGGGAAATAATGAATAACAACTCTAGGACAACGGACATTAACCAATATTACCCCAAGTTAACAGAGTAGCTAGTGTCTTAGTGTCTTTTCTCATGACTGTGATAAAGTACATTAACAAAAATAACGTACCGAGAAAGAGTGTATTTTATCCCACGATTTCAGGTTACAGTCCATCATCATAAGGAAGTCAAGGAAGCAAGATTCTAAAGCATCTAGACACAACCACAGTCAAGAGCACAGAAGAAGTTAATGCATGCATGCGGGTACTCCTCTCATTCCTCCATCATATGACTCAGAATCCCCTTCCTAAGGAATGTTGCCGCCAACAGCAGGTAATTCTTCCTACTTCAACTAACATAATCAATGTCATCACTTACAGACATGCCCACAAGTCAACCTGATCTGGTCAGGTTTTCATTGGAACTCTTTGCCCAGGTCATTTCAAACTGCGACAAGTTGAGAATAAAAACCAACCATCACACACAACTATGCTACTAAGAAAATCAATATCTGCTCATGGGGCCAAAAGTTTGTGATTAATTATGAGATGCCAAAAGGATCTTGTGTTGATAAGCCTGGATCCTCTCTAATGCGAGCCTCTATGTTGCCTCAGTATTTCTACTTAAGGTAATTTTTCTCTGCTGAATAGGTAAAACCTATTCTAAGGAATAAAGATGCACTCCTTGGATGGTGTTTATTCAATAAACAAAGCAGTAACTGAATTTTTCTTAAGTACTAGATACCACATTCAATGTAAGTACTGTATAAGAAAGCATGGCCCTCTGTTCTTGGAAAGTTCATAGTTTAGAAAATATCCATTTATTAGTGTGTTCCATCATTCATTCACTCATAGAATTATTCCACAAATATTTACTAAGAGTCAATTACACTTTGGGGCAGAAGTGAGGATGAAATTTCCCCAGTCTCTTCCCTAACGGAGCCCACAGATTGCAAGTTAAATAGCAAAGCAATAAAGGGTCATTAATAGAGTCATTAATGAGCTACAATGTTGAGCCAAAAGATGGAGTAGAAATTGTGTTTGGATGGGTTAATGAGATTTTACAATAGGAAAGAAATGATCATCAGGCAAAAGAAGAAAGAAAAGATGACTCTGGCTGAGAAAAAGCTCAAAATAAGGCTGGAAAGCAAAAACCCACCAAGGTCAGAGGTGAATGTGGAGAATATGATGACTGGACCACACTGGAGTTTAGAGACAAGGCGATGGACTTTCACATGCCCATTAGACCAGCAGGGGATATTGAAGATCAGTCCAAGAGTCAAGATGTGACTGTGTGTGTATTTTACATAGATGATTGTTTTGAGGGACTTACTGAATTGCTTTAAAACAAAGTTTGCAGACAGTCCATGTGAGCTGTAGCCCATGACCCATCTACCACCCCATGCCTATTCTGTCTATGGAGACTCGCTCTCTCCCTGGAGGTACATCATCACTTTCCAAGATGCCTGCCTGTAAGAATTGGAACAAGTTTTCAAAGAGAGCGACCTATTGTCATCGGGGCCCGATGATAGGATCTAAGGAGCTGAAGTTGCAAAAATTCTGACGGGGGTTATAGAGAGGCCTCTTCATGCAAACAAAGCTTCGCTGTGCTGCTGCCGTGTGGAAGAACTGTAGTCAACGTGTAGACTAGAGTCTCCTGAAAAGGGCATCATTACGAGACCAAGTATTTCCAAGCTCATTTCCCAATCATCTTCAATGATGATGATTTCTGTTTCATCAAGAATGGGCACGGATGCCCTGCCCGCTGCCACTGGTCAGGGCCCCTTATCCCAACCTCCTCCTCGCTGCCTCAGCAGACTGAGGCTCATTTCTTCTCTCTGGTGTGGCAGCCCACACTGCACAATCTGCTTATTCAACACAAACCAAGTTTTGATCTTGGACCTAAAGCTTTGAGTTCTTGAATATAAATGGGTTTCATTTAATTCACAAGGACCGTGCAAGAAATACGAATTAGACAGTTTCCCTGGTGTTCCAAAATGACCCATGTGTCTCATTCTGACACAAGATAATTCTGGACAGATCTCTCAGATACTGGGAATTAGTTTTTCAATATTTTCAAAAAGAATTAAAACTAATCGAGATTTTCGATTTATCTGCTCGAAAATATCTAGCCATCTCTTTTAATTCTCTCTGCCTTTCTCTGCCTCTTCTGTATCTCTGTGTGTAACTCTCTCTGTCTCCCTCTTCCTCTCTCTCTCTCTCTCTCTCTCTCTCTCTCTCTCTTTCTCTCTGCCACAATGGAGAAAAGGGTCTACTAGTGCACACTCGCGAAATTTCAAATTTTTTACTAGCTTAATGAAAATTTTAAAATGCCATTCTGCTTCTTGGGGAAAAATAATGCAATTTAGGTTATTTAGGGTAAATAGGTCCATTCAAAGTTTTCTTAGTCTGGCCATGGATAATTACCCCTCTAGTCTACATTCAGTGTGTTAAGACAAAATGAACATGGAGAACCGCTTGTTGAATAATCACTAAGACTTTTTAAAGGGCAATAACAGCCAAGCCCAAGGACTTTCAAAGCACAACATTCTGTAAATTCATAGAATGAAGCCCTTGGAGAAGGACTTTCATGGTCTCCTGATATATGAATGAAGGAAGGGTATCTGCCGTGTCCTGGCATCTTTTAATAAGGCCTTTGCTCCTTCAGAGCTCAGAACTGTGGTCCAAGCTAACATCTGAGAGATCATTCTGCTGATTACCAGGTGTATCAAGACTAAGCTGGTTTTACCTGCATATATGTATGAACATCATGCATGTTCAGTGCCCACAGAGAGCAGAAGAGGGCACTGGATTCTCTGGAACTGGAGAAAGTCATTAGTCACCATGTAGGTACTGGGAACCAAACCCACACCCTAAACAAGAGAAATATGTACTTTTGACTGGACTCTGTGGGTGTCTTCCATGTATTTTTCTTGGTTTATTTTTTCTTAAGCACACTAAGCATTGATCCCCACAACCAGCTGAGTTAGGATACACAAACTCTTTCATCTTAGCTCTCTATAGATTCTGCCAACACAGATCATCAATTTTTGGCCCATGTTCAGTTCAGGGGGCTAAAGAATAGAACGCCATCACACAGATCTTTGCACTACCAATTGGGAATCTTCTGTCTCTTTCTATTTCCTCTCTATATTGTTTTCAAATATTATTTTAATTTTAGATTTGATCTTGAACTCACTGTGCATCCAAGGATTATCTTGAACTTCCGATCCTCCTCTCTCTACTTCCCAAGTGTTGTGATTACTGGCTTGTACCACTCACTATACAAAGTTCATATAGGGCTGGACATCAAGTCCAAATGTTTGTAAACTCTAAACAAGCACTCAATCAACTGAGAGACATAGCCAGCCTTTGCATTGTTTTTAAGGGTTATGAGTCATGATAACAAATATTCTATGCTATGTTGGTAAATGAAACTTTGGGCTGGATAGTTCATCCTGATTTAGTTCTCTGAATGTTCTTGTAGTCTCTAGTTTCTGAGGTTATACATTCATTCATATGCCAATTTTTAAAATAATAAATTCATGAGGGGCTAGAGAGATTTTTCAGTGGTTCAGGTTACTAACCAATATTCCAGAGGTCCAGGGTCCAAAACTTAGCACTCAAATGATCGTTCATAAACATCCTTATCCAGTCCTAAGGAATCTAATGCCCTCTTTGAGCCTCCTTGGGCACAAGACATATACATGCATGCAATCAAAACGTCCAAACACATTACATGAATAAATACCTAAAAGAAGACAGGGGGAGAGGAAGGAACAGAGGAAGGAATGGATGGAGAGAAACAGAAAGGCAGGGAGAAAGGAAGGAAGGAAGGAATTTAAAGGAGAGAAGGAAGAAGGGAAGGAGAGAGGGAGGGAGGAGGGAGGGAGGGAGGGAGGGAGGGAGGGAGGGAGGGAGGGAGGGAGGAAGAGAGGGAGTGAGGGAAGGAGGGAGAAATCCTATCCTTGAAATGCTACAAGATGCTAAGTACTGAGGGTTGGCACTACCAAGGTAAGACTCCCCTCAGGAAATTAACATTCTAAGAAACACAAAGGTCATCAAAATATGGCCAGGAGCCTCTGCCTGCTTTTATAATCACATGTTTAGTGCTACACAGCCCCACTCACCATTTCCATGTTGTTAGAGCTATGATAACTACAGAATTGAGAACTGTAACAAAGATCCCACTGTCCAGAAAGCCTACAATAGTTAACAGAGAGATTAAAAAGGTGGGGAGCAAGGGGAGACTCAGTATGGAGAATCCTGAAAAACTTGAAAATAATGCGCTATATGACCCATTACTACTCTGGCATATGCCCAAGGACTGAACATCCTACTCCACGGATACCTGCTCAACCATGTTCACAACTGCTCTGTGCACAATAAGCAGAAACGGGAAACAAACTGAATGTCTTTCAACAGACTTGGATGGATAATGACATATACCTGTGAAATACTTTTCAGCTGTAACAAAAAAAAATGAAATTTGTAGGCAAATGGAGGGAACTACACAGGATTATGTAGAGTTAGGTAAACCAATACCCAGAAAGACTTATGTCACAGGGTCTCTCTCACCTTCAATCCTTGCTTCGAGTGTTCAAATATATGTGTCACCTCTTATTAAAGAAGCTTGTCTTCATAGTAAATGAAAACTGTTACAGAAAAATAATAAATGTGCACAACGCAGGAATCAATATATGGTAGGGAACCCAATCCCAGCGAAAATATCTATTAACCTCTTCTGTGGATGAGGCCCCTAGTTGGTTATCCAATTCAAAGTGAAAACATATACATACAAACAACAACAACAAAAAACCTTCAACAGGTTAAATTTATATAAGTGTGTGTGTGTGTGTGTATGTGTATGTGTGTGTGTGCTCATGCATGCACGTGTAACAATAATAATCACAGAAAAAGAGGCTATAATTTGAGAATGGGGGTGTGTGAGAGAGGTTGGAGGGTGGGAGCCTGGGAGAAACTGGAAGGAGGAAAGGCAAAGGAAGAAGTGATGTAATTGCATATTAGCTAAAACTGTACTTATAACCAAATAAATTGCTTTTCTTCACCACCTCCAAAATGAATCCTACAATCACTAAAACAAGTTTGGAGAACTGAGAATTACGGTGTTGCTGTCATGGGGAGAGCTGAGGCAGGCTCCATTGGAGATGACGCAAGGCCCACCAGTGAAAAGTAAGAGCCGAAGTCCCAGGAATCTCTGGGGAAACAGAAAAAGTGACGATCTCTAGAACTAGCTTATTCCCCTTAGAAATTCTACTTGGCGATGTCTAGTGGAAACGGTGGCAGCCAGGGAGCAAGAGGAAATATACATCAAAATTAAGCAATATGCTTCCCCTTTACCAAGCTTTGATGACGGTAAGCTCCAGAGAGGATAGAAAGAACCTCGAGAAACTGTTTATGATTTTTGAACACTTATGTCCTTTCTCTAGTTTCTGTTTATGGATAATTCTTTTCTCCATACCTATGGGTAAACAACGACAAAGGGAAATATGCTGACCTATAAAAGGAGGGTGTAACACCCCAGATCTCCTCCTTGTCATCACCATGGCTTAGCACACGACCCTTTGTAGTGACTGCAATGGAAAGAAGGTGGGTTTGGGGGTCACGCAGCTGCTTTCTTGAATGAAAAGTCATCTGCCTTCTCTGATTTGCTCTTTTCTAATCTGGAAAATGAGGTTATTAATACCCGTCTTTTAGTAGCCTCACAAACACAAATGGCATAATGCTTGTGGAAGTGTCTGGCGGCCTTCCTGGATGCTAACTGAATGTGCTTCCCCTCCGCGCAGCCTCTTCCATTCCTCATTCACCACTAGCGCGGTGAGGCTCCTGTTGATTCGTGACCTGACTGATCCTCCTGATCCGTTATCAGTCTGTCTAATGTCTCAGGAAGCCAAGCTGTCTTTCCTGGCCGGAAGGCAAGTGCTGACATGAGAGACTGGCTGGGGAGGCTCCCACCTCAGGCTGATGGCCTGTGGTAGGCAGTGAATCAGTCTTTGAGTACAAACATTGCAGTTTTGCCTCAAGAGCTTTTCGGAGTCTGCCCATCCTATCCTGAAACCAGGTTTTCATCTTTGGCCAATTTAGCTATACTGAGAAAATAATTTGTTGACTGAAACTGACGAGTTATTTGGATTACTTGAACCTTGGCAGGTCCCAGACCAGTAATGGCAGCATTACTTAGAAGCTCAGTAGATAGTGAGGCTGAGGAGACAGATCACTGAACAGAGTGCTTATTCAGAAACATGAGGACCAGGGTTTGAGCCCCAGACCCAACATTTAAAAACTGGACAAGCTGGCGCATGCCTTATAATCTCAATGGGGGAGACAGGAAACACCTGGAGTTTCTTGACCCGCCATCCTTGTCTACTTGGTGAACTCCAAGTCAAGGAGACACCTAGTCTTATACACACACATACACACACAGACACACAAACACACACACACATATATACACACATATATACACACACAGACACACATACACACATACATACATACACACACAGACACACACAGACATACACAGACACACATAAACACACACATACAGACATACACACACATACATGCACACACACACACACAAATAGGTGATTCTTGAGAAATAACATCTACACATTCACACACGGGCACTTATATGTGTGCACATACACATTCACAGAAAGGGAGAAATTCAAAACTGATAGTCACATTACAGACCAATAGGTTGATAGCATTAGTTTTAACAGTTCCTCCTGTAATCTAATGTATACTACAGCTTGAGGCCATGAAGCCAAACCAGAGGTTCTTAACTCAGTTCTGTGTTAAGGATCCAGCTGGAAATCCTACATCAAATCCCAACAGAGATGCTTAGAAGGGTAGCAGCCAAATGCCTGATCTTACATTCTGCATCCTATTGTCTCTTACTCAGCAAGTAGGAAACCTATGTTCTCTCATGTGATGACCTACAAATTAGTCATAACGCATATTATTAGGATTTACACTTTCAGTCTGTTAGATCTAATGCAATCACAATCAACATTTCACAAAAAAGTTCTGCAATATTTTTCCTCAAGTATATAACCAGAGTACAGGCATCTGTGAAATTTCTCTCAATGTGTTTTAGTGCCTACGTCTTCCTTGATTACAGTATTAAACTGATGTTCTCCTTCTAATACCCACTTATTTTTGCTTGTTTGGCATATCTTATGTAGCTTTTAAACTCCAAAAAATTGAAGTTTCTATAATTTCCCCAAAAGCTGATTTTGCCACTTCTAAACATTCACCTTGGTTCACGTGAACGTCTTTGAATAGACATGGCGGAGGACTGGAGACTGCACTAGATAAATAATATGCTTATACTTGGCAAGCTTGTCTGTATTTGGATTGGAGCTACGTAACCAGCCCATGACTACAGTCAATTGAAAAGATGTTTTCCAGGTCACTTCTTGGCTAATACTCAAGGGGTACACGGTGCCTCTTGTTCTCTCTTCCTTTAAGCAGCAAATGTGGGAGTCATATCTTATGGTAGTCTTTCAAAGTAAGGAGAAACTCATCCCTGATCTCAAACTCTACTACAGCGTTATGGTAATCAAAACAGCATGGTCTTGGCATAAAAACAAAAATAGAAAGGTGGATCAATGAAACAGAATTGAAGTCCCAGACATAGATCCAGACACCTGATTTTTTTTAACAAAAAGCCAAAATTATACAATGGAAAAAAGAAAGCATCTCCAACAAATGGTGCTGATAAAACTGGATGTCAGAATCATGTAGAAGAATACAAATAGATTTACATCTACCACTCATAGATTTTCATCTGAAATAATTTCCTCCTTTCTAAGTCATCTACAACCAGCAATAACATACATTGCCTACAAAATCAGTTATATTTCCATTTAACAAAGATCAGTCTAGAAATGAAGAGAAAATAATTCCATTTTGCTCTAAAACAGAAATAACAATAATTAATGAAACAAAGTACATGCATTCTAATAACCTAAGGAAAAAAATCCTTGAAAAACTGAAGATATCCATAAATGAGAGTAACTTACCGTGTTCATATATTAGAAGGATTAATATTGTTGGCATATAATTGCAACAAAATAAATCAACAAATCAATGCACTATATCAAATTCCTCACTTTTGTTTTGGTTTTTGTTTACTGAGTCAGGGTTTCTCTGTGTAATGCTAGCTGTCCTGTATCCAGTGTCCTGATGACTCTGTAGACCCACATGGGCTTCAAACTCATAAAGCTCCGCTTGCCTCTGCCTCCCAAAAGCTGGGATTAAAGACATGCACCACCACTGACCAGCCTCGTCTATTTTTTCTGAAAAATCAATGTGCTGGTTCTAAAATTAAATAAAGACTCTAGAATAACCAAAATAAATTTGTAAGGGAAAAATGAAGTTGGGAGATACATGTCACATTTTTCAAACATGATACACAGTTACAGTCTTAATTATTAGTTCTTAGGCAAACATAAGTCAGAATCACAATGAGTCCTACTTCATCTCTGCCAGGATGGCTATAATTAGAAGGACAAATGACAATAAGTTAGGGTGACTATGCTAAGACATTGGGACCCACCATACACACACACACATACATACACACTGCTAGAAAAAGTAAATACTGCAGGTTTTGTGGATATCAGTGTATCAGTTGTCCCTAAACTGATTTCCAATTATCATATTCTTTCAATTCTATTTCTAGGTACAGATTCAAGAGGATTACAAACAAGCTCCTGCACATGAGCCTGGACAGAAGTCTTCCTAGAGGCATCACTGATATGAAAGTAGAGAGAACCCAGTGTCTGTCATCAGATGCATGGCTAAGCAAAATAAAGTACACTTCTAGAAACAATATTCAGCCATACTACAGAAGGAGTAGACCTTGGAAACATCTAAATAAAAGAAATCAAACCCAATTGGTCCCATATTTTACATCTTGATTTGTGTGAAATTTCTCATGTCGACAAATCCCTGGGGAAATGTTAGATGTTGGGGAGGAGTGGATTCAGGGACTAGTGATGTATACAGAGTTTTTTAATGAGGTTATTAAAGTATTCGGCAATTAGAGTGGTGTGGTTTTACGATCTCGGAAATATGTCAAAAACCACGCTGAGAAAAGGAGATGTTTATGCTATGCAAATTATATTTCCATGAAATAAAATAACCAACAAGAAAGTCTTAGGCCAAAAGGCATAATAACAAAAACTCAGAACAAAACTAGTGAAGAAACAAATCGGAAGGAGTCTGGAGGGGAGGGGGACACAGAGCGATCGTTAGATGGGACCACCAGCTCGGCCACCTTTCCAGAGCTCCAAACAGGCCTCATTTTTCAGACTCTTTCCTCTTGAAAGTGTGTTTTATGTTTCACTCTGATCTCTTCTGGGCAAACACAACTCCCTAAAGCTCAAATCTGACTCCAATATGAAATATTCCCTGTCTGCCTCAGAGATTGGCACCTTCATCTTCATTTCTCATGTGCTGTAGTGTACAAGACTCCATGGTAAGATATATATGTGTGTGGTTTTATATATGCACATTCATGTTTACTTAATAATATACTCAATCTGCCTAAAGCAAACTAATAGGAAGCATATAGTTCTGCAATTCTTTATTTTACTTCTGCTTATGTCTATGTAACTATACTTAGATCAAGATTTGACCCGATGTTCAGACGTCTGTTTCAAGCCTTTCCCTGTTAGATAATCAATTAAAATCTCTCTTATGAATTGATCAGTTTTACCTGAAGCTGAACTTCATCTAAATGGAATCATGATCTAGATTAAGCTATATCATGCTAAATGATAAATATTGTCATGGGTCTGTCTAGACTCTCCATTTAACATTTTATCTGTGAGACTCATTGATGTACTGGGGTATTGAAAATACATTCCTTTTCATTGTGATATAGTATTCTACTGTATGAATACACCAGAGCAGATTTATTTCTTCAAGTGTTAATGCAGATATAGATTTTTTTCCAATTTGGAGGCTAGTATGAATAACATTTCTAATATTACTTCTATACATGCATTTTAGAATAGTTAAGGATATTTAAGCACTCTGTTTGAATGGATATAAAGTCTGCACTGTAATTGTTATGTTACAATACCTGAATATGCTTTAGTTTTATAGGTGATGGAAATTTTTTTTCCAGATAACTTGTCCTGTTCTGCAATCTCAGAAGAAGAAAAAAGCCTGAGAGCACAGAACTGTCTCGGCTGCCTATCTCTAAGTCTATCGCTCTACGATACTGCACAATTGGCACCATGAGGAGTTAAGCTCATCCACCTCACCATCTGCAGTATGCTGACAGGGAAGCAGTACGAAATGATGCCAGAGACGTCCTGTTCCAAGGCCCATCAAACATTTTCTATAAAAAAGGGCAGGTAGTATATATCTTAAGCTTGCAGGACTTTGTTCCTCAGTCTCTGTCATAATCACTGAACATGATGTTGTAGCTTTATAACCACCATAACGAATACAAAAACAAAGGAGCATTACCATATGCCAATAAAACTTTATTTACAAAACTACACAGCAACTCATATTTGACCCAGAGTCTAAGACTTACCAACCCATGTAATCTTCAGTCTGCCCTCATCCTTCTCTGTTCTATTTTCTCAGTAGTGCACCTTGGCTCACTTGGTTAGAGTCACACTGGCTTCTATAACAACCCAATCCCAGGCAGTCCATCCTTTTCATTTTTCTGCCTGGTTGCATTTTCATTAGGTTTTCCTCTTGGTGTAACCCTCATAGCTTCATCTCTGCAATCTAAGGTGACATTTACAATGATGCATCCCCATTTCCTTTTGCAGTTTTATTTTTCTGTGTATCATTTATTAGCATATAACATACTATGTGTTTTACTATTCTGTATCTTATCTATCCCCATCACATACATACTAATACATACACATGTGTATGTGTAGAGGAATTATATTTTTTTCTAATAATGGAGTTTTAGCATATGCAACAGTATCCAGCGCATGTATAGTTGATGTGCATTTATTGAATGCATGATGGCACAGATATTTTCTGACCCCAAAATCTATATAAGAAACTTATAGTTGGGTTGTTTATCATGTTGGTTTGGCTTCCGTAGGTTCCACAGATTTCCACCTCAACTACTGCAAGCCCCAAGACCTGATATCCTAGCAGCAATCTACAAAACCAAGAAGTGGTCCTTGTTGTGCAAGATGGGCTGGATGCAGGGGAGTGAGGAAACAAGTCAAACACCACAATTAAATGTAGAATTTTCCATTCTATTATGCAACAGCTCTGTACATAAATCCAAGTGCAATAGCCATGTGACTTGTCAGTCAAGACCTAAATAATTATGTCTTTATGCTATAATTATACAGACCACCAATTTATAAAAATTAAGGGTACAAAACAATAAAGACGATAATGAAAACTTGTTTTCAATTTGTGGTCTTCTTTCCACATGGGTCAAACAGTTTGAGAGTATTTCATAACAGCTGCTCTCCCAGAAAGAACAGAGGCTTGTGGGAGGGGGTGTGTGTGCAGAAGTGCACGGAAGAGTTTGAGTCTCACTTAGAAGACGGCGAAGCTGAAAGACAGCTTCTTCCAGATCACATTTTCCATTGACTGAACAAAGACGGGACTAAAACTGGAATCAATTACTCTCCCCACCTCAGCACTCCTTCCAGGGAAAACTGGTTGTCTTAACTCTCGGTGGCTTCTGGGAGATTAGGTTCTCGGCTTTGAAACCCACTCTACAGTGTCCACTCAATTACTCTTTTGGGGAAGAAGCAATACACTGAAAAAACTCTTAGTTTGCTTGTGTGATCTCTTTCATCAGTCCTGAGAGCATTCAGCATCAAACACAGCCCCCGGGGAGAAGGGCCAAGCAATGCCAACCCCTTCTTTACACATAACTATCTACACAGTCCACAAGAGATGCTGTCTGCCCTCTCCACGTGGAGGAGCTGAAGCTGTGTTTCAAACCAGGTGCTGAGAATAGCATGTACCAGATAGCTGATATTTGCAGCCTTCATACCAAACCTTCTCCATCTTTCTGCTGCTTAGCTCTGCTCACACAGTATTGTTGTCTTTGTGTGCAACAGGGAGCTTAGAGAGATCTGGAACATTTGCTCAGTATCCCATAGCTCCATAGCAGCAGCCTAGGGAGCTCAACTGTGCCCCCTTCATGTTAACACAACAAAATTAACATGCGTTCTCTGCGAGAAGCAAAAATGACTCCTCAGAATAGCACTCTAGTCTTAGAAAAAGATAGCTGTCACTTCAAATCCCAGATAATACCAGGACAAATTCTTAATTATGTTGAATTAATCATTATAATAGCCTTTTTGTGTGAGGTAGCTAATCTTAAATGTGGACTTAACTGGACTTTGAATCACCACAGAAACACACCACTGGACATTTCTGTAAGGGTGTTTCCAGAAGGTTTAACTGAGAATGGAAGGCCAACTTCCTAAACCAGGATGATGGGCCGAATTCAAAGAAAGGCATAGCTTGAAGACCTGTGTGCCCAGTGCCCACACAATGTGACCAGCTACGCTACCTTCCTGCCACCATACCTGCCCCACCATGGTGGACTGTAGCCCCTTGAACTGTGAGCCAAAATAAGCCCCTCCTCCCCAAAGTTGCTTTTCATCAGGTGTTTGAGCACAACAACCAGTGTAACTAATGCAGCGCGTCCGACTTTAAACTGTTCCTGTAATATACACTTCTCATGCCGTACAGCTAGCTCATTCATTTAAAAAGTGCAGGTCAGCACTTTGTAGAAGGCCATGGAGTTATGTAACCACATTTCCGTAACATATTTTATAAGCCAGAATCAACACAGAGCCCATTACCACTGTTCCTACTCTCACAAACTCTGACACCTAGGCAGTCACCCATCTCTCCTGCAATATGAGATATACCTCACCTTGCTATTTCATTTCAGCGCATTTCCACTATATGTGGTCTTTCCTTAACTCATCCTAATGCTTCCTCTGATCATCTACTCTGTAACATGTATCAGAACCTCAATAAAATTTACTGTCAAATATTTTTCTATAGTATGGATATACAACATTAAATCTATCTGTTTGTCAGTAAATGGACAACTGGGTTGTTATTCTTTTGGTCCACTGTGAATAATGTTACGATAAGCATTGATAGTGTTCACTTTTTGAAGAAATACCAAGGAAAAGCACCATATATTTTTGCCAGCAATTCCTGTATAGCATCAGCAACACTTGCTATGAGTAAGGCTCTTATTATGGATTTTGAATTGCATTTTAAAAGAGTACTGGTGCTAAGTGGTATTTTCTATGTGTTTACTGCTTATTTATAAGTTTTCTTTAGAGGCAAGTCTGTTCAGATCAACTGCCCATTTTTCACTAACATGCACTTTTGAAAATACATATATTTGATGTACATCCCTAATCATGTCTTAATTCACTTTCCATTGCTTTAAGATATTCTTAATCTTAAAAGAGAAAAGTGACAAGAAGGAGAAAGTATTTCTTTAGCTTAGAGTTCCTAGCAGGGACGGTCAACCCTGGGCGGGGCTGGTGACCTGGAGACAGAAGCAGGAAGCTTCCTGGACACACTTCATTTGCAACCAGAGAGCAGAGAATGAAGAGAAAGCGGAGCCAATCTATAAACCCTCAAGGCTCATCTCCAGTGTTCTACCTCCTCTAGGCATGTTTCATCTCCTAAAGGGTCCACAGCCAAAGCAGCATCACCAGCAGGCAGCCCAGTGCTCTAACACATTGTCTTACAAAGGATAGCTCAGATTCAAACCACACTGTCACTAGGGTGGTTTATAATGCATTATCCTGTTCTAATAATGAGCTGTCCTTTCACGTTTAATAAAGCCATTTTGACAACTTTATCTGTCGTCCTTCTGCTACCTCTACTTTTGCTGCTGTATCGAAACCCCTGAACCACCCCATCACTAATATTTTCTAAGATATGTTAGAGTACAGTTTTAGCTGCTGTGTTATACTGTAGCTACTTCTAGTTAATCTTTATGTATCATCTGAGACCTAAGCGCATTGATTTCATATGGTGCTGAGTTGTCTCGATGCCTTGTGTTGAGTGGCAGCTCTTGACCAACAGAAAAACAATGGCCACAGATTATTGAGTACATGTCTAAGCTCTACTTCTATTCCTTTGATTTCTATAAGTAACTTTGTGGTATCATGTGATTTGTGTTATTATCACGTGTTCTGAAATCAAGAAAGGTAAGGTCTCCAGTGATTTTGTTCATTTTAAAATTGTGGTGTGTGTGTGTGTGTGTGTGTGTGTGTGTGTGTGTGTGTCCCATACCATTCAAAATGGATTTTGAAATTCTATGATACACTTGTCAATACCTAAAAAGAGTAATATGTAGTTGTTATTTTGTAAGTATTATGTTAAAGTTTAGATCAATTTTGAGACTAGAATACCTAACAATATTAAATCATTTTATCCATGAGCATTAGACGCCCTCACATTTGTTTACATCCTTAATTTATTTTAGTCATGTTTTATATAATCATTACCTAAATTTTTCATTTATTCTCTTAAACTTATCCCTGTGTATTTATCCCTTTATAATGATTTTTTCTTAATTCTATTTTGAGACTAACTGCTAGAATATAAAGATGCATTTATCTATACCCTTCTACAGTGATCCCCATGCTGCAGCCTTACTAAACATTCTTATTATACCATGTATTTTCATATTGATTTTCATTTAAAAGCCACTCTAAACTACTTCATCTCACTTAAGGCAGGATCTGTGGGAACATCATGCCTCAACTTCGCAAAGTTCTTCTATTTCACATAAAGAATCTGATACCCAAGGAAGGGGAAAATCTAGCTCAAAGACATACACAAGTGAAGCAGGACCTAAGAAACTTAGCTAGAGAAGACATTCTAAGGACAAAGTCTAGGGAAAAAGACTACATCCAAGACAAGAAGACAGAGAAGTCACCATCATGGAAATAGGAAAGAAACTACAATAGAGTAATTTACATAAAGAACGCACGGGATGGGTGAGGTTTGAAAGAAAGGACCGGAGAGCTACATTGCTATCCAAAGTCCTGGCTCATTTATTCCTCCCCAGCACCCATTTTATTGTCAACAAATAAGGTCTGTCCCATTTACTCTAAAAAGAAAATCAAGAGGAATGCATGAGATAATGCACGCCTAATAAGCATCAATTTCAAATCATTATTATTTGAATGTCTTTAGAATATTAACCAGCAATTTGCCACCTGCAGAATAGCTATGGGATGCTTCTGACTGTGGCAGGCAGAGGTCTGGGGAGCACAAACTGAACAAGAGAGCAGTGTTGGCAGGGAAGCCTGGGCTCCTTACCTTTGAGGTGCCTGAGGATGAAGGAGGCAGGAGCCACTCTGAACTAACTCAGCTAGCTGCTGCCTTTCAGTCTATGTTTCCAAGCAAGTTTCTATAGTTTTTCTATAGTTTTTTCTCACTGAGTCTCTCCAGATATGACATAGACACACCCTGACTTTTCTTCCTCCTGACTACTCTGAAAAAAATTAAATAATGATTAATAATAATAATAATAATAACAATAATAATAATAAAACATTTCTATCAGGACAAAATTTCTGCATCACTACCACTCAATCATACTGTCATATTGGGGCAAAGCAATAAGAGACAATTATATGGACGTCTGAGAGCTAATGCATGAAGCAATTCCACACCAGTTTGGAATTGTTATTAAAAGAGTTATTTATTTGAAGGAAAAAAACTTACAGAATGCCATCCTACATGACCAGGAGAGGAGTCTAGTCGCCAGAACCGGAATCCGAAGCAAGAGAGGGAGAGGAGGGCTGCCTCTGCTTTTTAAAGAGAAAGAGACCACACCCCCAGTGGGCTGGTATCTCAACGGCTATTGGCTGAAGGAGCAGAAGGAGCTCCCACAGCAGAGAGCCTGCCTGGAATTGGTATTTAGTTCTTGTGTACAAAGTAAGCATCCTTGCTTGATGCTTGGGTTGCTTATAGTCCATCTCCCCATTTCCTGCTCTAATAACACTGCCACCCCTAGGGAGCCCTGCTTGGTTCTCTCTCTTTGGGTTTGACTGTGCTTTCTAAAATATCCATGGTGGATATGCTAACTTGGTTCTCTAGAGTAACCATTTCTCTCTCTATGGCTCTCATAATATCATATTGTCTCTTTAAAATACACATAAAAACATGGATTTCAGAAGCAAATATCCAGAGGACAATGGAGATGGCCGAGTCAGTGAAGCAGTTGTCATGAAAGTACAAGGACCTGGTGTCAGGAATTGTGTGACATCCCAGGAGTGGTAATGTACAACTTTTACCCCAGCCCTGGGGTATGAGAGACAGGAAGATGGCTGGACTTTCTTAGCCAGGCAGTCTGGCTAGACATGTAACCTCCAGATTCGGTCAGAGACTCACTCTCAAAATGAGTAAATAAATAAATAAATAAATGGGACGTGACTGAGGAACTGGGAATGTATACATGTGTGCACCCAAAACCAAGCACACTCACATGCACACCCACACGTGTACACCACACATGAAATTAAAGTACTCTTAGCACATAAATTTCAAACTCAAACAGTAGGTGACTTGAATGGAAAAAGAAAAACACACGTGGGGTTTGAGACACACCGTAGCCCTCACCCAGCCTACACCGAGAGCAGCCTTTCCTTAGCGCCAGCCGGTGATTAACAGAAGAAAATGTTGGGAAACCCACCCACAAAATTTGGAAGGTTTTTTTCAAACTTTCTCAAAACCCATGTATTTTCACTTTTTTTTTTAACTTTAAATTTACCTAATCATTAAGTGTAAGCATCTAATGTGAAGCATCTTGAATACTGTTTAAATCAAACACATGTTGAGGAAATAAAATTTGGATTTCTAGCATCAGTTTGTATTCTGTGCCCCTTTTCTCAAAGTCATACCATCCTCTAAGACCCAACTTTTATGAAAACTAGGTTCCTTTGTACTTTCCTGATAGATGCCAAATCCAAGCCATCATGCACTAAGAAACAGAATGGCCCCAGACCAGATCCAGTTTGTGGACAAAATGCAGCCTGTGGTCTGTTCTTATAAATAAAGTTTTATTCGAACACCAATATGCTTATCTCTGTCTCTACTGTGGCTGCTTTGTCATTGTAGTAGTAGAGCTGAACAGCTGTCACAAAGACAGATGGCCCACAAAGTCTCAAGTACTTCCCACCTACCCCTTTATGGGAAATTTGGCTGACATCTGTTCCAAGGCACAAGTTTATAAGAGACTGGCAAGATGCACAATGTTCTTCCGTGAGGAGGAGGCCTCCTGGTGTTATGGGAGCTGTGGTCCTGGTTAATAAGGATGCCTGCTGCTTTTCTCTCGTTTTCTGGAGCACTTCAACGTGAAAGAAAGGGGTCTGGGAAACAGCTCCATAGAGCAAAACAACAGGGGTTCAAAAATGGGAGGCTTTATTGGCAATCCCATGACCTTGAGAAAATCATTTAACCTCTTAAAATTCCCACACAGAAGTTTGAACAACCAGAAACAAATCCCAAGCTGCGGGGTTATTTTTAGGAATAAAATGAATCTGTATATAAAAGTGCTCGGTTTCAACCCTCAGTGTCTGTTGGATATGTGATTAATAAAGTCTTTTGCCATCCATCATCCACTGGGTCATAGATATGGGATGTGCCACACACTCCATGAGTGTGTTAGTCAACCAAGATGTTGGAGCAGATACGTGTCTCATCTGGATCAGCACTAAGAGTGAATTTTGCAAGGTAAGAAATCATAGGAGCTGGATAAACCCAGCAGTGAGTTAATTAAGGCCACCACCAGGCCAGCTCAGCTATCGAGAGCTTGCCTTAGGAAGCCTCCTGTGGCCTTGTTGTCTCTATGGCTGAGTCGCTGTCCTTGTATGCAAGGGTCTGCAGTATGTCTAGAAACAAGCTATGCTGAGACTAACTTAAGTTGTGATCAAAAATAATTGTGATCATTTTTCTATCAGTAAGGAACTTTTTGAACAAGAGAATTCTCTGAAAATGAAGTAACTGGTCGACCCCAAGCCTCTGCTAGGAGTCTCACTTCACTTTATCCTTCATGGATTTCTTCCTAACAGTTGGTAGCCCTGGTGTTATTTCCTCTTTCTTTATGTCTGATCTCATTCAAGAATTCACGTAGACTCTCTTTAAGTCTGATTTTACTCAAGAATTCAAGCAGAATCTCATTTGATTTAAAACCCAAAATTAATTATGCAGCTTCTCAGTGGGCCTTATTCTCAGGTCAGAACCCATCCATGTCACTCACGGTTTGCATTAGTGTGAAGCTACGGGATCTCTGCAGACCACAGAGGCACTGAGCTTCCTAATACTGGCCTTGGTCGCTTGAGTCTTCCATAAGTCAAGCTCAGAATGCCATTTCCTTAAACTGGCCATGAACATTAGCTTCCTTTTTCTATAGAACAGCCAACAATGACTCTCTCTCTCTCTCTCTCTCTCTCTCTCTCTCTCTCTCTCTCTCTCTCTCTCCATATCTGTCTTTCAATAGCTTCAACATAATCTTTATAATTGTCCCTTATCTAGTAAACTTTGTAAATTTTCCTCTCATTATCCATCATCCAATCAGAGATCGAGCCAGCATATCCCACCTGGGTACATTTACTTTCCAGGTTCTCTGCTCTCTGGGTTCTCCGTTCATTCCTTTCTATCAATTAGAACAGATTCATCTAAATCCCAAATCATCTCAATTAAAATATTTTTCACAAAAAAAAATATCTTCATAAAATTTGACCTCTAAATGAAAATGTCCTCTATCGTCCTGATCTGAGTTTGTCCAGGGCAATGTATCTTTCTTGGGGATCTACTTGCTCATAATAGGTCCTTTTCAGACTTGTTTGATAAGGTGTGAATCATGGTCTTCTTGGTGTTATCAAGAGCAATGATGGTGCCCAGCAATGGGGCAATGAGCATGAGTTTTGGAATACAAAGGATTTGCATTTGATGCTGATTTCCACTGCTTAGTTGTTCTGAAAATTTGAAGTGTACACTTGCCAGAACCTATTCCTTTTCTAACCAAATGAGGAAGTCTATGTCCAATTCATTTAGTAGTTGCTATCTTAAAAGTCCTCCCAAAAGTTGAAAACATATTTAATAACTGACATTTCCCATTGCTTCCCAACTAAGATGCCTCCCGCGTATTTTATGACTATTAGTTTTCTCTTCTGTTCTAATGGAATTGTCTACTTTTTATCCAGGCATTGAGGTTCCCTGAACATTAAAGGTAACATCCTCTGTTCTGAAGGCTTCCAGTCCCCCTGTGGCAGACCTTGGCTCTCTCTAACTTGGGGGTTTTCACAGAGCTGGCAAATTGTGTGTTTGAAAGACAGGAAAAGTATCCTTTGGCAGGAAATATTCATCTTAAAACTTGTTCCCCAGACCCGAGACAATAATCTTAAGTTTGAGTAAAAATATTAATGAATGACTGCAGAGATGGTTGAGTAGTTAAGAGCACGGGCTGTTCTTTCAGTGGTCCTGAGTTCAATTCCCAGCAGCCTCATGGTGGCTCACAGCCACCATCTGCAATGGGATCTTCTGCCCTCTTCTGGCCTGCAGGTGTACATGCAGATAGATGACCATATATACAAATATTTTTTTAAAAAATCTTAATGAGCATTATTAAGGATGAGACTTCAGAGTTTGCTTCCTTGCTCAACTTAGTCCTCACAGGTTTCCCTTCACTAGACTACGTGCAAGCCCTTGAATCTAACAAGCATGGTTCTCCTCATCAACCTTTCCATCAGAAACTCTACTGTCAATCCGGTGTACTTGAGCCAAAATAGTCTTGCAGTTTCAGTTGTTTGTGATCCGCTCGTCCAAAGCTTCTGGCATTTCAATAGCCTAAGGACCATAAGGCATAAAGACATGAGAAGACGTGGGCGTTGAGTGTTTACTTTCTGGCGTCTTAATTTTTCTTGTCAAGCACAAATGTCCCTTAGGCTAACAAAGTACATCCACATTATCTGAGAGGAGAAGAAACCAGAAGAACATGGTCATTCTTCTCTTCAGTAGACAGGTCGCACCTTATTATAAACCCTCTGCCGTACCCACACTGAGACATCCTGGAGAGAATGAATGACTATTTAGAACTTTAGGCCTGTTCTTAGAGTCTGTCCCTATATCCAACACAAAGGCTGGCCTGATTTAAAATGGAGGATGAAGCCTTGGAACCTCTTTTGCTGCTGTCTGGCAGCTGAGATTTTCCTGGTCCTCATACCTTAGCGTTTTTGTTTTTTTTTTTTCCGACTAAAGAGATTATCAACATCCATAGCTTCCTTTCCTGATCCACTCCAGGGATGCATATATTCTCTAGACCAGTGGTGCATGCTCTAGCACTATCAGAATCACCTGGGAACTTGTTACAAATGTAAACACTAGGACTGGTTCCAGACCTACTTACTCAGGCATTCCTGGCTCCCTTGCAATACTGCCCCCAGAAATATTGATTTCAGAAAACCCTTAAGATGATGGCAGTGGATTCTAGAAACTGAGAAGACAGCTTGAGAAAAATGGCCAACTCTCAGAACACCATGACTATCCCAAGACAAAAGCTACCTTTTATTTTCCTAATTTCTCTCTCTCTCCCTCGTGACTCACAGACACCCTGGCATTTCTGGTCATAGACATCACCCCACTATCTCCTCATCAGGAGAGTAAAATGTGATCTGGGATCTGGTACAATATTCTTAAGTTTGTTTTTCAATTATGTCTGTTTAACAGTGTGTGTGCGTGTGAGAGGCAGAGAGAAAGAGAGAGAGAGAGACAGAGACAGAGACATACAGCGAGAAAGATGGAGAGAGCATACCCGCATGCATTCAGGAAGGGTGTGCACATTCTGAGTGTGCAAATCCCGAGTGTGTACATTTTTCAAGGTGCTACGAAAGTGGTTTCCTTTTGCTCACAAGGAACATTCCAGCAAATTCTCAGACATGTCAAAGCTTAAACACAGGAGAACAACAGCACCGAGCCTTTCTTAAGTAAGAATTGCCAAGCCTGTGACATCCCACCATCTGTGAGCATGATAATGTGTCTGGAGCCCTCATTATCCCCCTGTGCACAGGAAGGGATCGGATTAGCCAGCTCTGAGAAGAAATCTGGAATCCATTTAGAGCCAAACAGGAGTGAGTGGGAGCAGTGATCCCTGCAGTCTCCTAGCATTAGCCTCAGCCTAACCTGCCGCAGATCCTGGCTAAAGAGAATTTATGTCAGAGCCGGTCACTTCCCACACAGTGAGGAGGACATTGGGAAGGTTTCACTGCTCCTGTAGCCGGCATGCTAGGCTTATGCGTGCATCAGTCTGATGCTTCTTAAAGGGAGCAGGGACCGAAGAGGTGCAAATGAGCTTGGAGTGAAACAGATTCCACCCTACCTTTTAGCAGTTCATAGGGAGGGAAAGAAAGATCATGTCAGCCACAAGCTGAGCCAGCAATCTGTTCTGTTCTGGTCCTGCTTGCTAAGACCAGGCGCAAATCAAACACAGACTCTTCTCTGCCTGGATATAGGGGCGTCTCCTCACTGCATGGGTGGTGGTGCAGAAGCCCAGGGCAGGAAACATATCCTGGAAAGATGAGAACAAGTCAATAAAAATGATGCTGTTGGTGATGGCCGTCGTGGTGATGGTGATGGGGGCTGTGTCTGCCATAAATCCAATGCTATGTGCCTGCCTGAACTCCACCATAAACATTAGCTCATTTAATTTTTACAAGAGGCTCCGGGAAAGGAAGCTACTATGTTTATTTCTATTTCACGAGCTAACTAAAGCGCACGGAGCTGGCGTGGTTCATCTAAACTTTGCACTGGAACTGAAACTTGAATTTACATAGTGTCTAGCTCCATAATAATAATAATACAGTCTGGATATGTGGATGCAGGGATGAATGAATGAATGTGCTCATGAATAAATTAGCTGCAACTGATGACCAGAATATGTTGCGACGATGTCACTGATGTGTGCTGTTGTTTTAAGCTCTGCCCTGTGTTTGCATCTGTAGTAATTCTGGCCTTGTCAACCCAAAAGCCCACTGCTAGATGTCAAGGACTGTGTGGGGAAGCCAACCTAGTTAAGGGACTGCTTGAAATTGTCATTGAACTGATGCAGGGAATTTTTGGGTGGATGGCAGAACATCCTTCCCGAGCGTACCATCTGTGTGAGGAAGCTGAGTAGAAAAGAGCCATTCTCCCTGATGTGAGTGGACTAAAATGCCAAAGAAACACACACTCGTATTCTCCTAAGGAACTGGAGATGCGCCAGTCTTCAGGTCCTAAGACCTACGCCAGCAACGCTGCCTGCACCTAGCTTTTTCTCCAGTCTTGGTACCTGCACTGAGCTACACTGGCTTTCCTGGTTCTCTGGCTTTCAGATAGACTCTTGATTCCCACAGTTGGGTAAGCAATCTCTCTAATAACTTGCCCTTATATATCCAGTTGGTTCTGATTTCCCAGAGAACCTAACAAAGATTCTGCCTTGGTCCATACTTTCCCATGACTGCTCCAGTTGGAAGGCACCACTCCTACATAAACATTCTCTAAAAACTCTGCTCAAAGTTGGCCGTAATGGAGAGGGCTCCCGAGCCCCCAGTGCTGAGCAATTATGCTCTTTTCATTTCTTGTCTGCTCGGCCATGTTGCATTACACTAGAATCTTTTAGGTATTTGCGGCTCCTTTTCTGGTCTCTCTGACAGCAGAGATCTTGATGTTATTTTAGTATTCTGGGAGTCTATTCTTATTCTTAGTACACATAACTTCCCACAAAGTGCCCGTGCCATTAATGCATGTAATCCAGGGAAATTTCATGGTCAGGACATCTTGCTGCAACAGAAAAATTCTACTTGGCATTTCACCTGAGGATGTTTGTTACTTCCTGGGCATTTACCCTGACTCAGTAAAACGGAAAGAATCAAGCCAGTTGACAGTAACAAATCACATGCACACTCATACACACAACATATGCACACTGGCATACACACACAACATATCCACACTGACATACACACACATTGAAATATACACACACACTGACACATATACACACACATGCACACACACACACACACACATGCACACACACACACACACACACACACACACACACACACACACACGAGTCCTTGGGCCAGAAGAAAGATTCTTTGTTATTGGGTCTATCTAGCTCTTTATAGGATCGTGCTATTGGAAATGGAGACCCTGGCCTGGTCTTAGTCCATGAGAGGCCAGTAGTGCGCTTGTTCGCTGGTTATGAAATCAAAGTATCAGCAAATACATCCGAATAAGTCCTGTGGGGTAAAATCAGCTCCAGATGATAACAATGGAAGCTACTTGAGGTTTTACATTTCTGTGTTAAATTCATGCAGGCCTCTTCCTTACGAGAGAGTCTGGTATGAAACACCAGGTAAATGTTAGGGACCCTGAGTGTTTCAGTCGTCCATCTGGTTGTTTGGAGAGCATCATCTTTAAGATTTAGCAAACTAAGCAGAAATGGTCACTGGCAAAGGATGGCATATAGATGATGGGTCAAAGAATTGAACAAGTGGTCCTTGAGGAACGATGGAAGCTTGGAAACTGAAGACTACCAGAAAGCAGGATCCAAGGAGATCAGATGGGATTTGAAAGCCCGAGAAAGACAGGAGCCCCAGGCAAGGATTCAGTTGGGGGAAGAGAAAGTAGGAACGCTGATTGGGGAAATGGGCATCAGGGTCTCCAACAACAACTGTTAATATGACAAACCTGGAACTCCAATTCCTCAGCTCAAAATACAGAGTTAGGGAAATAAATTTACCCCAGGAGTAAATAAATGGCCCCAGCTGGGAAAAGAATTGGACTCTTTTCAGTACATCACCAACCCACAAAGCATCCCCTCCTCCTCAACAACTCATTCTCAAACTTGGAACCCCGGCTTTCCCAGAAGTGAAAGCTGTTTTATTTTTGTGGTGCTTACGTGTACCCATGTGACACAGATCCTTCAACAACTGTACTGTCCCACCCTGGAAACCGGGATTTGTTTTATAATACAGTCTGGAGTCCACCCAACAACTTTCCACCCAAACCCATGATCCGATTTCTAGTGCTTTCCTCAGTAACTGGTCTGCACCACGAGGCTCAGTTTACAAGAGGAATGGCTAAGGCTGTGCCTGCATCCCTGCCAAGCTCAGGGATGAGAACCAGAAGGAAGGGAAGCGGTGCGGGGATCTGGAGTTCTGCTCACAAATCACAAGCCTGCAGATGTTTGGAACTTGAGCGTGGGATTGGCTAGATTGATGAGATCATACAGATGTGAACAACAGGTAGTGTCAGTCTGACTTGCCAAACACAATGCACTCTCATACACACACACACACATACACACACACACACACACACACATACACACACACACACACATACACACACACACACACACACACACACACACACACACACGGTGGGGGAGAAGAAGAGAGAACCTTCTAATAAGCACATACCTAGAATGAAAGCAAGTGATTTCAGAGATGCTTGGTTTAGCACATAGACAGCTTGTTTTCAAGTATTATACAATACTTATCTATGAAGAGTCAATGAAGATGTTTTTAAAATTTCTGGATGTCAAAGTTCCCTCAAGTCTGGGAAGGATGTATCTACCTCCTCTGCTTCTGACATGATGCTTTGCAAGGCACAGAAGGACAGAGTTGCTGAGAAACAAACCTTCAGTAGATTTTCTTTTTTAAGTCACACAAATGAAAACACAAAGCATATAGAAATGAAGCAAGGTAATTTTGGAAGCTAAAGCCTAAAGTATAGTGCTGATAACTGTGGTTTTGGACATTGACTCTCTTTGACCAATGCTGCCTGATTAAACGAATGACACAGGTATTTCAGCGGAGATGCTTCAAGCGCCTAGAAGGAGACACATGAGGGGAAGGGAGGGTAAAAAGTTAATTAGTTTTTCACACTCTCCTTTATCTTCTTCCCGCCGCTGCCTGTGTGCGTGTGTGTCTGTGTATGTGGGGTGTGTATGTGTATCTATGGTGTGTGTCTGTGTGTCTAGTGGAATGCAGTTATCCCACTTTGAGAGATAATGTACCCCCAAGAGTCACAGATTATCAAAAGCCTCAGCGCCCAGCAATGGGAACCCTCCCTTTGAGTCATTGGTCAGGGAAGTTGAAGATACTCTCAAAGTAAGATAGACTATTGCTTTTGTCCTTCGTTGCCTCCCAGAATTTGAAGGGGAGACCTTATTGCTGAAGATGCCACACACTACTGACACAGGAGAAGCCTCCTTTCTAAGAAATGGCTCTTGTAGGATCTGAAAGTGCTATGGACATTCCCAAAGAAGAAAAGTAATCAATAGTTCTACCCAGTTTTAAATCATATAGACTGAAACAATGACCAGCATGGCAAGATATTTCCAAGAGTCCAATCGCGGCTCTCATATCTTGGGGATAACCACCAGCTGTTGGTTTTTTTTTACTGGATTTAAGATCTTCTCGGTAAGAAAGAATTCATGCCCGGCATTGTAAAGCTTGTCAGATGTTAACAAGAAAGCCGTACCCACTAAAACTCAAAAATATTGATCACTTTTACAAGACCTGCACAACAAAAACACAACACAAGTGTGGATAGGAGAAACATCACAGGGCCCTATCCATACTTGAAGAGGTACAGACAATTAATGGCTGCCAAGACAGCAAGAATTGGTCTTCTCCAGGGACAATCTCTGTAATATATTAACCACTCTCAAGTGATCAGCATTAAACAATACACACGTGTGCAAGATAAAATGGGCTCAAAAGCCTGTATTCACACACACACACACACACACAGAGAGAGAGAGAGAGAGAGAGAGAGAGAGAGAGAGAGAGAGAGAGAGCAATCACTTAAAAGAAGAGGTCACAAAGACAATTATCACATGTACTCCTTCATAGGTGGTTTTTAAACATAAAGCAAAGAAACCCAGCCTACAAATAACAATCCCAGAGAACCTAGATAACAATGAGGACCCTAAGAGAGACATACATAGATCTAATCTACATGGGAAGTAGAAAAAGACAAGATCTCCTGAGTAAATTTGGAGCATGGGGACCTTGGGGAAGGCTTGAAGGGGAGGGAAGAGGCAGGGAGGGCAGCAAAGAAAAATGTAGAGCTCAATAAAAATCTATTAAAAAAATAAATAAATAATAGAAAAGAAGAGGCCATGAGATTGAGAACATGCGAGAGACGCTTAGAAATGATGCAAATACATACTCATGGGTGACGGTCTCAAAAACTAAAATTTAAAAATTGGAGTATTTCATTAATTCTGCGAGAATTTCCTCCATGTTTTCATATTGATCTGCTCCTTCTGTCCCTCCCATTTTTATCCTCTCTTCTCTTTCCCTAGCCACCTAATGCTGAGTTTTTCCTTTCCTTTTTTTTTTAAAACACATTGAGTGCAATTTATGTTGTCCATACCAAGAGGAGTGGAGCCTGCCCTGAAGTGTGGTCAACCTACCAGGTGCAACAGCATTCAAGGAAACTGAGGCTCCAACTCTCAGAAGCCATCAAATGCCAATAGATCCTCAGCTAGTGGGGAGAGCTTCATGCCCACCTCCAAGCGGGGATTTTGTCTGGGTTGAGTTTGCACAGGCCACAGCTGCTCTGAGTCCCTACTATAACTTCCCTGTTATGCCCATAAAACAGTCTCCTTGTAGAAACCCACCATGTTGGGCTTTTACAATCTTCCTGGCCCTCTCCTGTGAAGTCTCTGAGTCTTTCAGGGAAGGGCATGACATGTGTGTCCCATTTAAGACGAAGCATTCTATAATCTCCTTTCTTCTGCTTGTTGACCACATGGAGATCTGACTGCCCACCTGCTGAAAGGGTAAGCTTTTTTGAACAGGGGTTGATAGAGTCACTGATCTACCAGTCTAGCACTAAGTCACTAGTGGGTCTTTTTTTCCATGAGACAAGTTCTCCCTATGTAGCCTATGCTGGTTTTGAACTCACAGTGATTGCCTATCTCAGCCCCCAAAGTGCTGTGTTTATAGGATGACTTACTTAGTTAAATCACCTAAAAAAAAAAAATTAAAAGTCTAGTTGCACATTGTGGTTTAAGTCTATAATCCCAACACTCAGGAGGCTGAGGCAAGAACATTAGACCTTATCTCAGAAAAAAAAAATCAAAGAGAAATTAAAAGATATAATGTCTAAAGGTCAGAATCAAGCTCTCTCTACCTTTCAAAGGAAAAAAGAATGTGATTTAGTTCTTCATGAGACCTTAGCTCGGGTAATAAGGAAGGAAAACACACAGCAAGAAGGTCAGCAGCCATTGAGAGAGTGAGCTCAATTCCTAAACCTGTCTTCAACCAGGGGACATAAGGGAAAGAAATCGAAGCAATTAAGAAAAGTAATGAAATTTTTGTCCAAATTGCTATTGCGAAAACCTAGATAAGAGCAAGTATGGGTGTGGATGAATACAAAACAGGAGATCCTGACGACACAGCTCGGGGGTATTAAGGAAATGAACCAGGATACTGAACCACTTACAGAGATCTCAGTTACAAGTTAATTTTTGAAGAGAGAAACACCGTAAAGTCTTGCCAGAGGCGTGGCACTGGAAGTGGGGAGAGGCAGAGACTAGGTGTGGTCAGAGCTACTGAAATGGTAAAGGACTCATTGCTGAAATCACTTGCCAGTGTCACACGGCCATTTCTAGGTGTCATTTCATTATTTTGGGTAAAGATAATTCAGTCTAAAGTAGACAGGGAAATGAGACATAAATAGAACAATTAACTGAAGAAAATTACCTTTCCTTTCCAAATGCGTACCTTTCGGGACTTTAAAAATAGGCCAGTGAGACTTTCTCTGGGAACTTCCTGGGTAAATGTCTAAGATTACATTATTGACATGACCTCCAAAGAGGCAAGGATGGCAAAGACTTGGAAAAGACAGATCCGCCAGCGAAAGGGAAATGGCAAAACGGGGTCTTGAGGGCACAGCACCTCAAAGTGTTTTAGAATCTCGAGCTCAGCATCTGGTCACCTCGCTCCCTGACAGAGAGGGGTTTTATCGCAGTCACAACTCAAAAAAAGACAAGAGGAAGGAAGTTTGGCCAATATCCAGAGAGCTTAAAAGAGGTTCTCAGGTTTCACGGGAATCCAAAAAGCATTGCAAGGTCAGCCACGGAACAGTAGCCCAGGACCCCTGTGCACTTGCCAGAGAGGAGTGGTACCGACCCCCTGGGCACTTGGATGACAGCCTGCTGAAATGCTGTCTGTGTGTGGCTCAGTTTGCGCAGCTTCCGTGGTGACAGGACCACTGCCTCCTGCTGCCCCAGCGCTGCACACTGAGGAATTTCATCTCAGGCATTATGGAACACTCACAGAAATAAGATGACTAGAACTTTAGAACAGAATCCATTTCTGCTGAGATTTTAGTTAGCCTTGCTTTGCAACTTCTTTGAGCCTCAATGTTTTCATCTGCAGAATGCAATTATTAAAGTCTGTATTATAGGAGAGTTGTAATAAACAGAGATTATATGGTGAATATATTTAACTGGTATCCAATAAACCTGTATTTTCCTAGATTCCATTCCTGATACTTTAAGGGTCTGGTTTAGAAGTTGGCCAACGGCAGATGTCTTAGACGGGGCAACATTAATACAGAGTTTTAACATTAAACTATTGAGGAAATTGAAATGATCTTTGCCTAAGCATAGCTACTTAAAGCATGGAGCTACTGAAAGGGCCAAACATGAAACATTTTTGTTTCTTCAGGAAGGTACCCACCATTTCAAAGTTCCATCACTGTTTCACGGCTAAGGAAAAATGCTTTTCAATATCCCCAGGTGATAAATGGCTAGGTCTGGAGTCATTTTGATTCACCATAATTGGGAGTTGTTACTGGTATCTAGCACAAGGGGATAAGGAGAGATCATACAAGCACATACACGTCCTCCAGAGTAGGGGTGTCAGGGGCTTAACAGGTAACTGAACAAATGTTCAAATCTTTGATAGGAAAGAGAGTTGGAAGGTCTATGTCATGGTAATCGAGATTTTCAAAAGAATGGACCAGATCCAGCTCAGATCACTCGGGCACAGTGGGATAATCATAAGTCTTAAAAGCTATTAAAGTTGGCGGGGAAACACATTGGGAAGAGAAGGGGCAGTCATCTGGGCACTGGTCTGACATTGCTGACCTGGCTACTATCTTTCCCATCTGCCATTCTTCCTTCTACCTAAAGACACCTGACATCCAAAGTGTCCCATCTAGAAGTCTGACTCAGTCTTCTTTACACCTGTGCACGGACTACTTGTCTGCACAACCGGAAGTTGACATGATGTGCCAAGCAGAATCATCAGTGCTCCCATGACTGATACCAGCAGCAGCCGTGTCTTTAGGCCCTGAGAACAGAGTGTCTAGAATTGCGTCTCACTCACTGTTCTGACTGCTTCTCTACAACATAGCCATGGGCTATCTTGCTATTGGTGGCAGTCCAAAAATATGTAGATAGACATCCAGCTGTTTCTCCCTGCTCGGGTTTCACCACCAGGGAGATGCTACTACACCTTTGATGCCCATTCTGAGTTTTGTTACAGTGTTTCATTGAAGGGGAAAAGCTCCAAGCGCCATGAGAACCTGGTGTTAGCAATCTTGACCGACTCATAAGCCTTCCCACAGGGAAATGCTTCAAGAATTTACCATAATCCGTAACAATAAAAATAGTTCATAAACTCCGTGCCTACAAAAGACAATTCCTATACAAAATTTGTACCCACTAAAAGACCTAAATGCAGGAGAGTTCTCATTCAGGATATTGATTTCCAGGAATGGAGACACCAAGAAAGACAGCCACAAAAAAAGAGAATGTTTGGATGGCATCCGGAGACATTTGATAGGAACAATCAGTGGGTATTTACGTTTTCCTCCTTTACCCCTGACACTCTAAAATATGGAGAGACATAAACAAGGAATATATTCCTTATGCTTTGAACCCTTACACAATGATAACAATCAAAACAAGGTCACAAATCAAATACAAACAAAGCCAGTAATATTTAAATTAACAGCATTAATTTAATGTGATAAATATGATTATTTTGCTGAAACTAAATTTCAGCTTATAATACGAATGTGATACTGATGTCTGGTGAATAAATTATTTTGACTTTAACATGCTGATACTATTGTAGACTCTGTGATGATTTAATTTTTCCATTATTTGTTTTCTTTTCTTTGAAAACTACCGCAAACCCATTGCTAATGCACAGGGCAGTGACATCACTTGGAGGAGAAACATCCTTCATGCTTTAATCTTCTTCTGCTCTTTCTTCCTTTGCCCTGATAATTACTCATTGTCTTTGATGTGCTCATAAACCAACTGTAAACGAGGTCACTGCAATTGTGGCGGTCTTTCTGCAAATGTTGGTCTCAATAAAGGTCTTGAAAGCTCCTATGAGAATGTGTAATTCAGCACATAAGTAAAGTTGAAACTCAAAATAATCAACGTGGAAACTAACAGAGCTAATTTGTTGTGAGCCACTTCTCACACCAAGAACCTCAAATATCTGTTTGAGAAAAAACACAGACAACACAAGACTGAAAAGGACCATAGTGAGCTTGCAGCAAGACACCTACGAGATGTGTATATCAGTGGCTCCCATCTCAGATCCATGGCTTTAAAAAAGACCCAGGAAAAAAATACAAAAGACAGAATGGGTCAGAACAAGGCAGGTCTGCCATCTAGCAAGATAAAAGTGCCAATCAGAAAGCTCCAACTCGAAGCAGTTGAAGCCAGATGGCCATTTCAGTTATACAAAAGCAAATCAAGATTATTGATTCATTAGAGAATGAACAAATATAAGCTCCCTAGACAGATGATGAAACTTGGGTATATGTTTGTGGAATGGGAATGATTGATAAATATAACTTTCGCTTGTCCATGAGAGTGAATTGGGAATGACATGTGGCTTTTGAGACCTCAAAATTTGGCCCCACTGGTTTACTTCCTCCAGCAAGGCCATAACTCCTAAGCCTCCACAAACTGTGTCATCAACTGGGGACTAAGTACTTAAATGTCCAAGAATATGGGAGACATCTTGTTCAAATGACCACACCCAGGCAACATGGCCATGGTTCCAGAGAGGAATGAGCAGTTGGATACCTGGAGTCTAAGGCACAGGAGTGCCAAGTTTTGAGGCACAAGACAAAAGATGATTCCAGCCTTCATTTACTGGCAATCTGGTCTCTTGAGAGCAGGTACTTCCAACTTGGTGCTCACAGGATCAGAAACGACATGGCTGTCTCAGTGACCCCAGTATCCTTTTTACTGGGGGAGTTAGAAGCAAACCAAGATGATAATAAACTCTTAGCACACTCAGCTTTCATTTCTAGAACTGTTTCATACACTGGTGGGGTGATTTCTAATAGGAACTCCCTCGCATAAGGAACACTTGCACTGTACCCCATCATCCTAAGCACATCTAAAACCCCCGACTGGATCCAGCTCATAGAGAATGGAATCATCATCTCATGATGAGGTTATAATAAGTAGGTGCCCCTCAGTGTCACTTAATGACACCTACTGTATAAAACCCTTATGTTGAATTTCACTTGCTCTCTAGTCCCGATTTTGTGGCATCCTGTAGGGCAATCTTTCAGGATGCTAAACTGTGCCCAGTGAGCTTGAGTTGAGCAACTGACACTCCCGAGTGTTGTGCCATGAGCTAGCTCGTTCAGGAAGCCAGGGATATTCAATATACTATCTGCTGATGACATTGGGGTCAGGGTAATGGCTAAATTGATAAAGTAGTGCTTCACACATGGGATGACCTGAATTTAGATCTGCAGCACATGTAAAGTCCAGACTGGCACATTTCATCTGTGTCTGCAGAGTTGGGGAGACAGAAACAGTCAGGTCCCAGGGCCTCAGTGGCCAGCTAGTCTAGCAGAAACAGCAAGTTCCAGGTTCAGTGAAAGACCCTGTCTCAAGAAAGAAAAAATAAATAAATAAATAAATAAATAAATAAATAAATAAATAAATAAATAAATAATGTGGCGAATAACAGAAGAACATTCCTAACATCAGCCTCTGATTTCCACACATATGTGCATGGGCACTGGTACCTCCCAATGTACACAATTACCTCCCAACATACACACATGTTTCTCACACACACATTTACACACACACAAACACATGCACTGTATGCACTAATATTTATTAGTCTCTTTTCTCGTCATTCTGACAATACGCGGGACAGAAACAACTGAAGGATGGAGAGGTTCATTTTTGGCTAACCCTTTCAGAGGATTCAGACCATCCTGTCAGGAAAGGCATGGATAGATTGGCCAGATCCGTGTGGCAGAAGTGTACAGTGAGATTCATTCACATCTTGTAAGATCGGGAAGCTGATTGCATGGTCCAGATCCACAACTGGACATCACCTTCAAAATCTACCCACAGTGCCCCATTTCCAATAACTTGACCACAATCATAAAGGTTCCGCACCTCCCAAAACAGCATCACCGTCTGGAGAGCAAGTGTTCAAACATAGGATCCTGTGAGGAAAATGTTGCATTTGAACTATGACACTTCCTCTTAGCGTTTTGAGTGGCAGAATATATATCTCTTTATAGCTACATACAAGCCTGTCTTCAGGTTTCAAATACTGCTTCCCTTTATGCTCAAATGACTCCATGTATTGCTGGTCCACTGACGGTAAAGCCCGTGTCTATCGGTCATAGCTTAATCCTCTAACCCCTGCTTGTCTGCTCACACCCAGCTCTCAGGCTTGCCTCCCTTTGCATGATGGCAGCAGATAGTTGTGAGCCCCCATTGGCCGTCTACTCAAACACAACCTTCAGTCTGAAGACTGCATAGTTTATCATGACTTGACTCTTCCTGAATTAGCCTGGCGCTATCATATAGAAATATCAAGCCTGGGACGCTTGTGTTTATTACACTCCTAGGCCACTCAGAATATCAATTGTGCTAGAACAAAAAGCTTCACATAGGACGAGAGTGCCAATAAGTCAACCCCAGACCCAGACTCTAATTTTATCTAATTGCCTTGTCCTTATAATCAGTTGCTATTTAAAAGAGGAGACGGGATGATGAAAGTGACTGAAAATCCCACTTTCCTGACATTGAGCGATTTCAACGAGAGGAAAATGTATCAAGGAAGACATTATTTAGCCTGAGTGGAGCTTGGATTGGCTATGCTTCGAATAAGCCATTCAAAAGTATGTCTCCAAATCGAAGACCCTGCTAGGCCTAGAACAATGGAGAACATGCATTTGGTGCTCAGTCACTGCTCTTGTCTTACCGTGCATGAATACCACAAGTCATGTTTCCTCTTTTGTCGCAGCTTTCATCTAGATAATGAAGCCAATAATCTCTAGATGGCAGAGCTGCTGTGAGTATGGCAGTGTATGCTCGCAGTATCTGTGTGACAGACTCAGTGACCTGACATCAGCACCATGAGCAAACAGTAGCTGTGCCATGAGAACGAACTGGGATTTGAGACCGCACCAATAAAGTCCCGTAAAAACACAGTGTGCCTTTAAGACAAGTCCCCACCTGTTATTTTAAAACTTCTACTAGCCACAATATGGAGGCCTAAGGATGAAACTCAGCTGGTAGGCTGTTTGCTTAATGTGCTGGAAGCTCTGGAGCCAAACTCCAACACCGCAGAAAACTGGGCACCGGGGAACAAGCCTGTAATTCAGAAATAAAGTCAAGACGATCTGAAGTTCAGGATCATGCTTGACTATGTAGAGAATTTGAAGCAGGCTGGGCTGCAAAGAGAGACTGTGTCTCAAAAAAAATAAATAAAATAAAAGAGAGAGAAGGAAGGGAGAAAGAGAGAGTGGAGGGGGAGAAGGGAGTCAAGTGAATAATTGCAATATGATACCAATTCAATATACTCAAGGAGTTTTATTAATTTTTTATTGCTGATAATTTTACATTTACACATGGGTCATTCCACCTATACCCTTCTTTTGCCACCCCCATAGTGAGTCCATCCTCCCTGGCTCCTTCCCCATCTACTTTCATGTCTCTCTTGGAAAAAAGGCACTGCTGTCTGATTAACATAACAAAACTATGGAGGGATTTTGTAACTTTGACAGTGTTTTGAAATCCAGTGTACACTTTCTCCATACAGAGCTTCTGAATTCACACCAGACACATTTCAAGTCGCTGCCACACTGGCCAGTGTAGATCTACAAAGTGAATCATGGAGTCAGTGACTCATGGGAAGGGGTTTCTTGGGGTGTTTGTGTCTACATGCATCTCTGGGAGTTGGTCTTTGAAACCGGAGTGTAAAACAGACATTTCCAAATCGAGATCAAAATAGAGTGAGTCAGATTCAGGATCCCATGAGCAGATTCTTGTTGATAGTGACATCGCCCACACGTTTGTGTCAGTTGTCTAAGAGGAGAAATTATGGCAGGCCAGAGATAAACCTACAACTGTGGAGGAGTCTCCCTTCAGAGGCTCTGTTTGTTTAGCCAAGATGAAAACACAAAGCCCTGAAATCAGAACTCACCCTCTGGTATGCTAGTGAGAGCAGAAAGCCCCACATGGCAGCTGCAGGGAGATGCCATATCTGTTCCATAGCATTTCTCCTGCTCCTGAGATGGTTTCTAGCACTTCCTCCCGCCGAGCACTCACAGCTCACAGTCTCAGTCAGAAAGGAATGCTGGGGGCCCTTTAGCATCCTCCTCCTCATCCTTACTCCCAACAACCGCTAAGGAGTGCTGCCCTTAAGATGAACAACACTGCTAGAAAAGAACCTATACCTTCAGAGAAGAGAGACACAGAGAGGGACACCTTGGTGGAGAGCCATTTGGCAGAATATTAATTAGCGTAGCAGCTAGTTCTGGACAATTGATTTCAAACTCCAGATGTTCACATTCTAACTAAAAGTCATGTGGAAAAAAAAATCTACAAAGCTAATTGGGTAGTGTCTTGTTCATTTTTGGTGTCGTGCAGGGAAATAATCTGGGGCTGCTGAGCTGATGGATTTCACCGGGCTCCTCTGGACTTTCAATAATATTTTAATGCACTTTCCCATTCTATCCTTTGTATGCCCACAGGGTATGTTTTTCCTTCTGTGTCCTTCATACGCCACCATGCTCTATTGCTTTCCGACACAATGCCCGTTCTATGAAAGAAAAACATGACAAAAATGAAAAGACATCATGTTTGTGTGCCTCAAAGCAAGAAGAGGAGGGCTTGAATCTTTATATAAAGCACTAATGGAAGTTTTCCAATGTTGTTTTCCATAAAGAATAATGGACCATAGAGGGTGATAGCAGATACATGTGATATAAAAGGGAGACATTGAAAAACTGGGGAGAGGGTTTATAACTTGGGATGGGATGGGAGGTCAGGACAGAAGGACAGGGAGAGAAGAGGGGAAAAAACACTAAAGATGTTTGGGAAATATATATAATATATATTCTATAGATTACGTAATATAGATAGTATTTGATAGATATATATCTTAACTTGTGCCACTTGGACTGAAAACCCTTCCCCCAAGAGTCATAGACTACCTAACAAAAGACCCATTCCCAGGCACAAGAACCCCTCTTTCAAGTTGATCATCACGATAGTCCCAGAGACTTCGAAACAATATAGGTCATTGCTGTTGCCTTAAGTTGCCTTCTAGAGGAGGAAGGTAAGTCCTTATTGCTGAACACAACAAGCACTTCAAATACAAGACTCAGAGAACATGAGTTGGGCATGATCTGAGGACTTCCTCCCTGAGGACTAGCTTTCATAGGACCAGAAAGTGCTATGGAAGCTTTCAAAGAAGGCTAACAACCAATAGTCCTCCCCAGATATGGTGCCCATGATCCACAGCAATGACCATCACAGCAAGATATCTCTAAGGCTGCAATAGTGGCGTGTATGTCTTGCAATAACAAACAACTCCCTAATTAGACTTACAGCCCATTCAACAGGAAGGAAAGCTTGCCTGATACTAGAAACCTAGTCAAGTATCCAGCGCTAGTAAGGACATTGCTCTTAGGAGAGAGCTTGCTGCCACCATTTTACTAAACCAGCATAATTCCTAACTGCATTCTAAATACTTATATCCACAGATACAGCTCTTGTCCCTGGTCAGGGAAACCTCTCTTTGCAACAGGCAGAGACTGTATTAGTCACTTTTCTATTACCATGAGAAAACACCCTGACCAAGGCCAGTTTATCCCAGAAAGAATTTATGGGGGCGTATATGGGTCAAAAAGGGTAAGAATGTATCATGACAGAGAGTCATAGCAGCAGGTGGCAGCCATGATGGCTGGAACAACTGAAAGCTCAAATCTCAAGCAGGAAGCTGAGAATGCACTAGAAATGAAATCTCAAAGCCTGCCCCCAGTTACATAGTTCATCCAGCAAACCCACACTCCTAAACCATCCAAACAATGTCATCAACTGGGGACCAAGTGTTCGAATGCCTGAGATTTTTGGGAGGGGGCATCTCAATCAAACCACTATAGAGAATATTACAAAAACCCAGAACTGGTCAAAATGCACAGAACAGCTGACCTTGGGGTGCCAAGACCCAGTCGTTACATTTGCAATACAACTCCTGCATCGAAGGATCAGGAAACATCATGGAAGAGAAGATAGATTGTAAACGGCCAGGGGCCCAGGAAACCTGCTGTGATAGCCTGTCTCCTAGGAATAATGAGGACACTTTGCCCAGTTATCTCAACAATGGCTGCATAAACAAGACTGGAATTAGTACAACACCAATAGACATGCTAATATGGAAAAAAGAAATCTTACAGGCTCTGCCCCTAAACAATGAACTATTAGCAGCAACTAAGCAATGGTGAGAGCAGGAGCAATAGTCTTCTCCAGGATACATCCTGTAATTGGTTATCTAATACCAATTAGTCAACCCTAAAGTCATATAAATACAAGTAATGCTAAATGGATTGAGCGAGCTGTATTTATATATTTTGTAGTGTGTGTGTATGTGTGTGTGTATGTGTATACAACAATTAAAGAAATAGAGGATGTGAATTTGAGAGCAAGTAAGAGGAACATGGAATGAGTTTGAGGAAAGAAAGAGAAGGGGGAAATGATGTAATTGTGCTTTAATTTTTAAGAAAGATATAAAGCCCAGTGTCTATACAAAGTATAAGGAACTATACAAAGAGTTCCTTTGGGTGAAATTTAATATCATGTCTAGTTTTTGAAATTTTCTAAGGGCTTGACAGTCATTATCATTGATTCCGTCATGACAGCAAGCTCCAATTAGTCACAGACAAAGAGAAAAGGAGAGAGAACACAGAAGAAGTGGCCATAGGTCACCCAGAAAATGTCCCCATGCAATTCTGGCAGTAGTTTCAGAGGTGGAGCTTCAGAGAGTCCCTCAGTTTTTACCTGTCAAGCTGCAGCCTTAGAATGGGCAGCATTTTGACAACAAAGCTAGAAGGAACGAGATAGCTAAGCAGATTAATCCCAAGTCTCTAAAAGCTCTTGCATGTTGATTGGTCACACCTTGACAGGTCTTCATACCTTAAGAGCACACCCAGAAACCCACTGAACCCTAAGACACGGAAGACTGAGGGTTCAGGGGGAGTTGCATCACTAAGCACAAAAATAGAGTCGGGGTGGGGGAGTTGAGACTAACTGGTCAACAGGAGGTGCAGATATGCATTGAGGTGGCAGAGACGGCTGCAGAATGGGGAAGAGAAAGCACTGGGCAACTTGCTGTGAGCTTCCTGCAGCATAATGGCCATAGAGAGCCTTTATAGTGGAAAAAAATCAAAAGAGGAACAGATGACACAAGAGACAATGTGTTTTCATAAGAGGTCTGTCTTACATCACCACAAAAGAAAAGACATGATTTGTCACCAGAAAAGTCTAATGGGACAAACAGAGTCAAAATATTCTCTTCCTCCTTCCCATCCTCCTCCTCCTTAAGAGCTCTCCCAATCAGTCAATATCATCTCCATCCATCCTAAGGTAGATACAGAGACCTCCACTGACTGGCCCTAGAGTTCTGTCATCTTCCTTTCCGCATGCGTTTTCAGCTTTCTGTACCTTCACAATCAACAATATACACTAAGGCTCTGCCCCCGGATCAGAATATAACTCAGTGATGGAGACTTGGTCTGGCATGCAGAACAGCCAGTATCAACTTCATTAAACAAACAAGCAAAGGCCAAGAATGAACAAAAAACTTGAGGTTCTGCCAGGCAGGATGCAATGGTTTCCTCCCTTGCCTCCTCTTGGCCCTTGAACACTGCCATCCCAATGGCCCCCCAAGAAGAGGCAATCTGGTCATATCACTCACTGGAACAATAGTGGTTTCCAATTGTTCTTCAGCTAGGACATTGTCAGTTTTCTTTCACACTGGCCAAGAAGGTCTGCGTGCCTTTCCGATCTCAATCATCTGGGCATCCTTCAGACTCACACCTCCCTGCATCCCTGGGCTTATTATCAGTTCCGATATGTAGGAAGCTCCTGCCTCACACCATTCTCTCTCCTCCTCTGCTTCTATTCTGCTTCACAGTCCTGATCATCCTTTCATTCCTTGCTCCAGTGCTTCTCCCTGAACAAGGCTCTTCTCACCACGCCCTCTGACAAATACCGGAGAGTCTTCCTCCACTTTTGGGTAAAGAACAAAATACTGTATGAGTCTTATATTAAAATGTACAAGTCAATTATTAGATACACAAAGGTATGGCTGTCCTGTTCACAGACAGTAGGTTCCTTTAGCCTCATTGATTTGGCCCCATCTCCCTGCAGGACTGACCACGCAGTCAAGTAGAAGCTGTTGCCCCACAGCAAACTACAGGTCTAAGGGCAAGATTTCCTTGTGTAAACTGGTGTTCCTGTTAGTATTCAGGCATCTGTACTGGTCAGCACTTGGGGTCCTAACAGGATATGTCCTCAGCTGCAGCCGCTAAGAGCACCACCTGTGCATATTTGTCAGGCTCCCTTTTAAAAGGTAGGCCTTGCCCACCTCTTGTTTCATTCTCTCTCTCCCTCTCTTCTTCTCCCCTCTCTCGCTTTCTCTTTCTCTTTCGCTACACTTGTCCGCAAGGACCAGTTTCTGCCCCTTTCTATGTAAGCTTTGTTGTATGGCATGACGTCCCCTTAGCGGCGTTTTGTTTTGTTTTGTTTTTAATTAAAACACTTCCTCCACCCCAAGAGCTTGAGATAGAGTTCTTGCTAGTGATATGTGCCTTCTGGTTCTAGAAATAAGTTCATAACTTAAGAAGTAAAGATTAGGAAAATACAATTAAATGTGGAATTTTAGCTTTGGCATCCCCTGAAAAGATCTGGATTGTAATCAATCGAAGATAACACAGTCCTCCCTACACATGACCCAGATTTCTTTGGAGAGGATCAAAAAGGCTCTGTGGAAAGCTTATAATCCCTAATGATGAGCAAAGAGACTGGGACCAAAAACAAGAGTCACAGACAAGCCAAGGAAGGGTCTGCGTAGGATCTGGTGCTGGCCCTGTCCCCAGTCAATTTCCATGGAGTCTTGCTGCCACTGAGGCTGTGAGCAATCTTCTTGACAGCCCTTTGACTCTTTCTCATTTCTAGAGATTCATAATTGGCGAAGAGACAGTGATATTTTCTTCACTTGAAGAGCGTGCCAGGGCCTGAGCTGCAGGGTATGGGGCACAATCCTGCTGCCACAATGCAGAGAATGGCAGAGCTTGAAACCCTATATACTAGGTCACCAAAGAGTTATGATACAAGGTTTTCATATTCAGAAGTACAATGGTACCACGAAGTAGCATGTAGACACAGAAGCTTTCTTCTCCATCTCATACCCACAAATATGAAATTTTTTTCACATGGGCCATGCTGATCTCCAAAACATCCATCCAAAGCATAAACAAACAAACAAACAAAATGGCAGGAGACAGAAAAGGTACATGAGGGTGGATCTCCTATACATTCTGGCAAAGGCCTTCTTATGATAGGATCCTCCCTTTATGTGTCAGGAAACCCATTCTAAAAGACCTGAGCAGCTTCTTGAGGCCTCACTGTGGTTCAATGAACCAGAACTATAATCCAGTTTCCATAACAGCCAATTTTATGTTTTGTTTTCTCAAAGTACCATGCTGAGTCCAGGCCTCTATCCATGGGGAAATTTGATCAAAATGCCAGATTTGTTTTTAATGTATTTTCAAGCTTACCAAGGTCTATCTGGGAGGAAGTAGCTATATTCCCTGGGGAATTCCCTGCTTGCCGCCTGTTTCTGTAAGTTAAGTTGCATGGGTCCCAGCAATGCCCACTAGACTTGTCTTGACTATGGCTGCTTTTATTCTTCTACAGCAGAGCAGAGTGATAGCAACATAGACCTTCTGGCCTACGCAATTGAAAATATTTACCATCTTGACCTTCGCAGAAAGGCTGTGCTGGCTTCTGGCTTAGAGGCTCAGATAACTACACCCGTATGATCTTGAATATTTCAGTGACCTTCAATAGGAAGATCTGTGAATCTGAGGACGTTGAGTGGTCCCGTGACAATATGCTGTCCCATGCACTTACAGAATCCCAGCAGCCCTTCTGCCATGTTCGGTCATCACCCGTGGATAGAAGAAGCTTGACTTCATGTAACATAAGCCCAGATTTGTACTCAGGAGTCACAAACAAATGAAATGCTTAGGAAACTCGGGACAATGGTGCTATCAATCTCATAAATGGTCTATTTTCTTCCCATCCATTGCAACAGAAAATGGAGTTGCGTGCAGAAGTTTAAGTCACCCTGGGTTTACACGTGAAAATCAATATGACTATCCGATTTGATTACTTTTCACTGACAACAATCTGCATCTTTTCTCATCCTTGGGAGATTCCAATGTCACCATGCCAAGTCAATCCCTCCCTCTTCAAACCACTCCTACCATGCTAACCCCACACATATAGACAGCCAAAAGTAGGTACCATGGATGGAGGGGTTCCTCTAAATGTCGCTGACAAAAAGGGAAGAGGAATCCCAGAGTTGGGAATCAGGCATGGTTTCCTTGGTTACTTGGAACATGAAGGACCAAGGCAGAAGCTCATCCTCCATTTTCCAGCCACATTCACCCCTCCCAGTCGTTAAGCAGAAGCTATGTCATCCCTGTGCATCATCAGCTCAGCCAAGAATGCAAAGGCAAGTTCCTTTCCACTGGGGTATCTACAGAAGCTGGATTGCTGACTCAGTTTCTTTCCTGCTCCGGTTTTCTCTTTTAATGGAATCCAAGATTCAGCATCAGATTCCAGCTGTGGAGAAGTCGGAGGCTGAAATGAGCTACTCTTAGGTGGGAAGGAAGCGGAACACCTCTTTAGCCTGAAATAAAAATACACATACACACACACACACACACACACACACACACACTGTCAAGAACATGCATTTCTCCCCAGAATGAAAAACCAGCACAGAGCTAGAATGGTTGCTTGGGAAGCAAAAGTAGGAAGTATGACTTCTTCTGAGCACAGAAAAATGACCCTCCCTTTGTCCTTGGCAGACCCTGCATAATGAGATTATTGGGTAATCCTTGTTGCCTGTTCTAGTAGCTGCCTTATCGGAGGGATAGGAAGGCATTTTACATTTGGCTCTACTATATGCATTATCTTCTAGTGGCTCTTCTTAATTTCATTTTAAAGACAGGGTTTGTGGCTGTCTGGAGAGACTAAAAACCCAGGATTGGCTCCTCCCAGCCCCCATCAGCACTCTCCAACACCTTCTCATTAGCCTCCTTGCCAGACCCCCACTAACCTCAGAACTTCTGAGTGCCCACATTAATGCACACAACGTGCCAGGGGCAGAAATGTTCCCCTGAGTCCCACCCACTGCCACACGCTCTAAAGAGCTTTGAGGTCCCCTGAGAGCTAATGAGGACACAGAGGTCACCACCACTGCCATCTGCCATTCTCCTCCCAGCCTTCTCTGAGTCACTTGTGGTCATTTTTGGCATCAATTGCCGTACCTCTGGTGGCTGAGAGCTGGAAGGACACGGCCTGGGTTATCTATAATACAGGCTCTGTAGAGACAATACCATGTCATCTTTTCAGATCTCATGACCTCATCAGTGAGGATGTGAGACAGAGAGACAGAGCGCGTGGTCTTCTAGGCATCCTGCACCACAATAATTCACCTCCTATGACCATAGCTTGCACAAACCAGAGGACGTTATTTTATCAGGCACTTAAGAAGAGAGTTGCTTTGATTGTTTTGATTTCTGTAGCCCAGGCTGTCTTCCTCCTGTCTCAGTCTCCTGAGTAATAGGGTAGCAGGAATTGCCAAATAAATAGCAACCTTTTCTTACAGTAATATTTTTTTAAAAAATCAAGAAGAGAGAAAATAAAAACAGGTAATCAAAAAAGGAGTGGCTCTGTCGAGATACCTTAGGAGGTAGAAGCACTTACTGTTAGGGGTAAAGGAGATCAGGGGTGATATAAAAGGAATCCCACCACAAATTTACCCAGAGATGTCACAATGAAAAGCCCATCAGCACTGCCAAGCTGAGAGTCTATAAGGGAAATTGAACATCCAGGGAAGATGTCTTGTTTTTCAGATGTTGGTAGCATTCATTTAAAAAGTGGTATCTCTTTTTTTTCCAATAATTAGGCCTGATTTTATTTAGTTCTTCCTGTGTGCAAAGGAACTCACCCATGTTATCTCACCAAATTATGCAAAGAGCCCTGTGATGTGGGTACTATTGATATCCCCAGTTTGAAGCAGGGGACTGAGGCACAGGCGAATGGCAAACCACCCACAAAGCCATGGACCTTGAAAGTGGTAGAGCCAGTGTTTGAAGGCAGTTTGGTGCTGGGAGCCTTACCCACAGCCACTGTTCTCCAAGGGACAAAGGACCTTGAGTGCCCAGTCCTCAGGGACATGTAACATGCAGTGATGCATCTCAGATGTCTTGTCCAACTTCAATGTGATGGTTCTTATTTTATTTGATTATATTTTATTTTGTTGTGTTTTACTATCATCTCTTAAAAGAAGTCTGGTCTTGAGAAAGACAGAGTGAATCTGGACGGGAGATGAGGTAGGACAGAAATGGCAGGCATGAAAGGAGTGGGAACCATAACCAGGGTATATTATGTGAAAAAATAATCTATTTTCAAAAGAGTATCAAGAAAACAAGAAAAAAAGAAAAGAACAATTTTTAAAAGTGATATTTTAGTTAAGGTTTCTAGTGCTATAATAAACACTACAGCCAAGAGGAACTTGAGAGAGAAAGGGTTTGTTTTGATATTGTGGGTCCACATCATAGTCCATCACTGAAGGAAGTTAGGGCAGGAATTCAAACAGGATAGAAACCTAGAGGCAGGAACTGAAACAGGAGCTGTGGAGGAATGCTGCTTACTGGCTTGCTCAGTATTGTACAGCTCAGGGCTATCCACCCAGGGGTGACCCTACCCACAGTCCTCCCTATTCACCCAGAGGTGCCCCTACCCATAATCCTCCCAGCCCTCTTCTATCAATCATGGAGAAAATGCTCTACAGACTAGCCTAAAGGCTAATCCTGTGGAGTCACTTTCTCAATTAAAATACCTTTGGGATGTACTGCATGAGACATGAATAAATTATTAAAAGGAATATATATACATATATATGTATATATATATACATAAAATAAAAGAACACAAGTTTAAGAAGCATTCATGTAAGTAAAAGAAATAAGTTCCTGAAATTATGAATTGGATTTATGTCCTAGCCCAGAATAAAATTTAAAAAAACAATGATTCCTTCTTCCCAAATGACCCTAACTTATACCAATTTGATATAAAACCAGCCAGCACAAGTGACAAATCTGTGTGGGTGAAAACAATACGCATGGGTCAGACTCGTCAGAGCTGTGGCTTTACTGTCCAGAGGGATGATCACTAAGGAGCCCTTCTGGTCTAGCTGCCGGGATGCTTTATTCCGTTCTAAAGAATTCCTGAAAATGAAGACTCCTAAGCCCCCTGAGAATAAAATTTGGTTTGAGTCTAACAGGGTGCTGTATTAAAGAGCTTGGACCACCAAGGAGCAGGGTACCTGCAGGACAATACCATTCCCACCTCCTGAGTATGTTCCCAAGACAGACACTTGGTACCTGCCGGGCATTGTTAGCATTAGATAAAATGATGTCCAAGGTGTGCTTACAGGCTGGAAACGTCATGTTGAAAGTGAAGGATGAGTTCAGGGAGGAAGTGTAGAAATTGGTGTCCAGGTTTTTGTTAGAGCAGCACCCACCAAAAGAAGGCTCTTCTAGAACCATTTAGCAAAGGTTCTAGAGAGCTTGCTCCCGTCTTATGTCTTCCTTGCTGTCTTGTTGTTTGTCTGTCTGTCTTTTTGGTTGTTTGTTTGTTTTCTGGATGAACCTGTACTATGAATCTCAGGACTGTTCTGACTGCCCCAAGCTGAAAGGACATCAACATCTCTGGTCCACTAAAGTAACCCTGTTGCAGCTCCCACCCAACTGACACAAACACACACATCCTCAGCTACCAACTTTCTGACTTACCTGAAATATGGACAAGGGCTTGAGGTGAGCGCAGATGATTGGGGGACAGAGATTGAGAGTGGTGTAGCTACCACAAAGTGGGGAAAGAGGTGGAGGTAGTCAGATCAAAATGAAGGCTCACTCCTTATCTTGAAAGCTGTCTCAGGTCTAAGCGATGGAATCTTCTGGGACCAGCAATCATAGCCAAAGGTGCATGAATCCAGCCCAGGTCTGGATTTGCAGACAAGAATCTGGTCAAAGGTGAGCCAGTTTTTCTTCTAGATAATTACATGCAATAATTTTCAGGGAATTAGAGCAATCTCTTTGCTCATTGGTTCTTCCCATTCACTGAGCAGAGACTCCCAATGCCAGGCGTGTGCATCTGTTGAAGCTCTCCCACGTACTAGGAGCTGTCCTGAGTCCCTCCCTGATGCTGCAATCCTGAAGCCAAACACCCTCCTGACAGTCACCCCACTACTATGCAAACTGACTCTAGAGAGGGAAGGTAACTTTGAAAGTGGTCCAGCCATTACATGACAAAGCGGAGATGCAGACCTAGACTGTTCCCTGAGAACACAGTCTTAACTACAAGCCTGGAAATAATAAGGTGGTATGTGCCAAGTGCTTGCTATGTGCAGTACTGAGTTCTTCCATCTCAGTGTAGCATTTAACCTATAACACAATCTATGAGATTGACAGAACTATTACCCTTACTTTACAGATAGTCGAGACACTGCTTCCAGGGTTAAAATGATTTGCCCGGAGGCACAAATTTGGATGGAAGAAGGCAAAACCAGGGAGTAAAAAACAGCCAGTTTGATTTGTAACAGCCCCTTCATGGTAAGGAATGTTTTGCTTCGTTTAATTCGTAGGTGATACTCCCAAGGTCAGGTGAGTAAGAGGAGAGATAAAGGGGCAGAAAGGGAACATGCTAGGAGCCAAGGAGAGGGAGGACAGCATGGGGCAGGGTAAGAAAAGAGTCCAGTAAAACAGAGGTGCAAGAGGAGAATACTGTAACTGCATACAGGTCACAGGAATAGACAAAACAACTAAGTTAAAGTCTCCACAGGCTTATCCACTTGTCTTCCCATGACCCAGATTGAGACCCTCTAATCTGAAGGACAGAACCCTTTCTACCGTGGAGAGAGAAATTTGACGGAGACTCTATTTGCAGGGGCAGAAAGTTGTGCATTTGTGTGTGCCTACCCTGAACCTTTTTCTGCAGGCCTTCTGCATTTTGCAGTAAGATTCAGAACCATAAATTATGTACAGCAAGAAAGCTAAAAGGGCAGGGCCTTTCTGAAGTTCATTTTGTGTCTGAAGTTCAGAACACTTTTAATGACATAATTGCAAAATTCCGCCCAAGTGAAAACTTCTCTTTGAATAAGGAATGCATTCTCAGACAGTGGTACAGTGTTTCTCTGTGTGTAGCCACAGCTCCAGGAGCTGGGGGAGGAGGAGAAGGAAAGCCAGCCACATTGGCCTTGGAAAGAACAGATGTGCTAAGAGCCTGCAGCTGCCGCCATCCTAGGAGTGAGTCAGCAAGGTTTTGTTAGACAGTAGGAGCCAGCAGGTCCTGAAAACCTGCTGCTTGTCAGATACAATATTAAAATTTGGATGATCTGGTATTTCAGGCCTCTTCAAAAGGATCTGTTTGCAAGCACATGATTTCTGCGCACACCTAAATAAATCAACAGATGTTAAAGGGCATGCATTGAAAAGCAAATTGCCCTCCCTCTCTTGTTGTCGCTCTTTCAGGTCCCTCGCCAGGAACACCCGTTCCTGGAAGATTCTTGTGTTTCCTCCCAAAGACATCGTTTGCTGAGATAAGCTTCCCCATCTCTGTGCTGACATGAGTTAATAAGGCGGAGTTCTGAAGCCCAAAGCCTGTCTTTGGGTCCCTGTCCTAACATGCCCTGGCCATGTCACCTTAGCTGGGTCACTCAGGTGCTCTAGGGCTGATCTTGAATGATGAAATACGGTGACCTACCTTAATGGCGAGTTCTTATGAGGATCAATTGATATTCAACCAAAAGCTGTAAGCTATTGAATGGCATATTAACCTAAAGCATGTTAGCAGCTGCTCTACATGAATTTACCCTTTCCACATACAAATAACCATTTACATGCGCTCGCTATTGAACCTTGCATTTCCCACCTAAGGGTAATCTACAAGCTACCATGTAGTGGCAGGATACGAGTACATTATGTGATGCAGCCATACCCACTGAACACGCCGCGGGATAGGGTCAGGGTTAGAAGGCTAGATAGGGTTCAGGGTGTTTTCTTGCCTGGTTGTCACAATGCAATGGAGATTGGAGCCATTGCATATACCTCTCTGGTTGCAGGCTTGCAGTAGTAAGTAAATTCTAAAGGATTGGTAGCTTCCTAATTCAAAAGGCCGCTCTCTGATAATAATTCCCCATGTAATTCAGATCCTATCCAACTTCCTTGAGATCTCTCTTCCGAGCGTTGACTCCAGGATCCGCCTATCTCCATACTAAAACTCTAAATACAGGACTTCTTCTGTGCCTGCCTAGTGAATTGGGGATGGTGGCAGCGAGGAACACACATGTGACATCATTGCTTAGGCAAGAAAAAGTGCCTCTCATCTGCTCAGAGTCCACTGACGAGAACTTGCCCCCATGATCTCACCCTGACCACAAGTATGGCTAGGAAATATATTCTTGTAGCGTGTCCAGGAAGAGCAGACAGTGTGGTGAGACCGTGGTGTTCTTTAGGTCAAGGGTAAATACTAGACATTGACAAACACAGAAGAAAATAGTTTAAATCTAAAACATTTTATAGACTCCATACCCATCAAAGGTTTCATTTATTATAGATGGATAATTTACATAAAGGAGAGAGTAACACAAAGTTCCTCTAAATTTGTTAATACTTTAAAAAGAACATATTTTACAAACCATGACGATATTCATAACATAAAATAATACTTATATAAATAATGTGCTGTAAAATGGTATCTTCTTTATCAGTAGCAATTAGCACATATATAGAACCAAGTCTCGTTGGGATACTCCCATTGTCAACAAGAGCTCGCAAGCCAAAAGAAGAACAAATAGTCTGTCCAGGCGCTCAGGGGTTACTAGATTCCTTATAGTGATGCTTCATGAATAGGCATAGGCCTGGAATACTTGGGAGCTCCAGACTTGTCTTTCCCCTTGCAGGCTAGTCCCTTGGCTATCTGGTGTCATGGCGCCAAGCATGGGTGTTTTACACAGAGAGCACGGAACCCGCCACTCATGGCAGGAGTTCTCATTACTCTCGGCCTCCTCAGTACACGCCTTCCTTCCCCACTGCTCCGAATTCATTCATTGCACATGAAAGCCCCTTTGCTCGCTTTGATCAGATTGACCTATTTTCTGCACGTTTCACTTACCGTGACCTTTTGCTTTGAATCTTCCTTCCTCCACCTGAACTCATCCGCCCATCCTTCTTATATCTACCCTCCTGTCCTCAGTGACTAGACTCCCCTCAAAAGGTGGCTCTCCCCACCTCCTCACTACAGGGTCACCCCCATCTACTCCCCATGACCTCGTCCATCTCTCTCCTCCAGATATTTTTATCATTGTGTATGTCAAATGTATTCCTTGATTCTGGGTTTATTGTCTTGCCTCCCATAACCAGAAGGCAAATTCTAGGAAGATAAGGAATAACATCTGTCTTATTTACTAATACGTTCATGTTACCTAGAAACAAATCCTTCACCTTCAACAAGGGTCTCATGCTGAATAATCAGAGGTGTACATCTTAGTATGCTTTCTATTGCTGACTCAACATAACTTTTGTAGGAAAGGGTTTGTTTTATATTACACTTCCGGGTCAAAATCTATTATTGAGGGAACTCAGGGGAGGAACCCAAAGCAGGAACCATGGAGGAATGCCGTTTACTGGCTTGCTCACTGGGTCATATTCAGTCAGCCTTCTTATGAGGTCCACACCCACCTGCTTAGAGACAATGCTTTCCACAGTGGGTTAGGACCTCATACATCAATCAAGACAGTTCCTCACAGACATAACCAAGGGTCAATCTAATCGAGGTAATTCTTCATCTAAGTTCTCTCTTCCCAGGTGATTCCAGCCTGGATCAGGTTGACAATACAAGCTTACCAACATGGGGAAATGGACACTATCCATCATCTATACTAATAGGAAAAGAGAAATAAATGGCTTGCTGAAACCAGGGATGCCTAGTTAGAAATGGTTACCGTTGGCTGAAGTCATTACTTGCTATTTAACTAACCAGTCAAAGGAGCATATGTAGTATTATTCCACAACTTTCATTGGAAATATTTTGTTGAGAGAAGGTCCAGAGAGGGAAGAATGAAACTCTGCATGGAGATGAAGAACACATGAGAAAATGGCTACCTCTAAAAGGGAGAACTGCATAGCCGTGAGAGATTCTGAGAGCTTATTTTCTGAATGTGAGCAAGGCTACTGACAGGTGCAAAGCCCAGGAAGGGGCCTGAGCCGGACAGATGGGACGCATGCTCCCCGTGCTCAGGCTCCGCTCCTTCCTTAAGGCCTTACGCAGCAGCTGGAAGCAGAGGAAGCGAACGACTAAAATACGGACAATCCTGATGCATCATGGAGCGTGAACAACCACCTGTGGTCTCTGCTGACCGTGGCCAATTAAGATAGAACATATGGCAACAAAATGCCTACTTGGTTGGGGAGCCCAAAGAAAATGACCGCTGAAAGCTGAACACCATCAACAACCCGGCACCTTGAGGAAAGAGAGAATGAGTACCGAATTCAACTGAGGCGTGGGCCTGAAAAGGCTTCCTAGAAGGGGTACTGACCCTGAGTCTCGCAGAGTTTGAGTTGAGTAAATCTCACACCTTCATACCGTCTGTACCAGTCAAGGTTCTCTAAGGGACCAGAACCGCTGAACTGAATACATGCATTAAACGAGGATTTATTAGGGGGCTAACAGGATGGAGCCCAGGTTGTCCAAAAATGGCTGTCTCCCACTGCAGAGGCCAAGCATTCAAGTCAGTCCATAAGACTGGATGGCCCAGCAGTGCCAGTCTGAAGCTGAAGTTCTAGAGGGTTCCTGGGGGAACCCTGCTGGTCGTCCGTCTACGTGGAAAGGCTGACAAAGTCGGTTCTGCTATTGGGGAAGGATGTTGCAACAGGAAGACAGGTGGACTTGCCAATGACAGCAAAAGCAAGCAGCATGAAAGCAGCTTCCTTCTTCCATGCCCTTTGATCTTGCCTGGTCCCAGAAGTGCAGGCCATTTTTAAGGTGGGTCTCACTGCTTCAAATAAGAGGATCAAGAAAATCCCTCCCAGGGAAAGTCCAGCGGCTTGTGTTTTGGTTTCCTCTCCAGGCAGCCAAACTGACAACTAAGATTAGCACTGGCAACTCCCCACCAGGGGGTATGACCTCTGACCTCAAGAGGTGAAGCTGAATACCCACTTATGCAAGGGAATGGATACTCCAGGTTTCTGAATGTCACCCTTGGAGAGACGGCTCCCCGTGTGAATTCTGTAACATGATGGGGGCCAGCTTGTTGGGGTATTTGTCCCACCTAGTACTCCACAGCTGGCAAGTCCCAAAGAAAATCACGCACAAGACTCCATAAGATTATAAACTGATTGGTCCATTAGGTCAGGCTTCTTGTTAACTCTTATAACTTATATTAACCCATTATTCTCATCTATGTTAGCCATAATGGCTCCGTACCTTTCTCAGCTGGACATGTTACATGCTGCCTCTTCGGAGGTTTGCGCAGGAGTGACTGAGGAAGTTTCCTCCTCCCTAGCCTTCTCCTATTCTCATTGCCCTGCCTCCACTTCCTATCTCGTTGACCCACCTATACTTTCTACCTGGCCAATCAGCGTTTTATTAAAATACATGATTGACAGAATACAGACAATTTTCCCACACCGCTTTCACTCTCGGCGCATAGAGAAAACATTGCAGGCAGTCAAAACCTCAGAAAATGGGCGACAGTATCCATTGTGGGTTCAGCTGATGAGGACACTGACATACACACTGCTTTTGGATGTCTTTGAACATTGCTAAGCCACCATCAGCCTTGTTTTCCCATGCAGAGAGGAGAAAGGAGATGATTGGCACTCACTTATCACCTTGCCCTCTGGGTACCATGGCCTGAACTTTATTGACTTAACCCATCCCACAGGCATAGAAGACTGTAAGTAGAAATAAAACAATAACTTTTCCTTCTCGGCCAAATACCTGCTAGAGAAAATAAGAACGTCTTTCACCGTTCTTCTCATTGGTTTGAGAGAAAGGGGTCTCAAAGTGCAATGTGTACCAGTCTCAGATGAAAGGCTTAAGATGAAGTCAAAAGCTGGGCGTGGTGGCGCACGCCTTTCATCCCAGCACTCAGAAGGCAGAGGCAGGCAGATCTCTGTGAGTTCGAGGTCAGCCTGGAGAGCGAGTTCCAGGACACCCAAAGATACACAGAGAAACCCTGGCTTGTCTGATGTAGTACATCTGGGCTGTCTGACTCCCAGGAGAGTTCATGCCATTGGTTCAAGGACTCCACTCTGCGTAGACAGATGCTCTTATGCCAGGTAGAAAATTGTACTGTAAGCTACTGGCCTACAGAATTCTGCTTTTCCAGAACGAAAATTCATAGCTTAGAGCATATGATAGCTTAACCATAGCACCTGAGCCTCGCCAAAGACAAAGGTTGAGACCAAGTCAGCAAGTCATGACACAGGTTAACTCCTGAGAACATTCTCTCCTTAGACCTGCAAGCGGGTCTCTTCCAAACCACCTTCCAGAGGCTGTGACTATATAGCATGGGGCATAATGGAGGGGGCAGCTTCACCATTTACACACTGTTAGAGAGCAGCAGTTAGACACTGGGGTTCACAGAGCTCACACCAGCCCCCTCTATGAATCTCTCAGACTCAGAGGCAGCCCAGGGGAAGCAGTCACACTGCGTAAGTACTATATTTACATCTCTTTGAAATAAAGCTCACACTCATGAAGGCAGTGAAGAGGCCTTCACTGCATATTTAGGGGCACCAAGCATCAACGTACTCCGTGAAAATAGAGGGTGGCAAGACAAAGTCATATAGAGTCATCCACAAGAGCTTTGGTCCAACCCGCTGTGTATACCCATCTAGATTAAATCTTACTGCTTAAGAAGCTGTCTGCTCATTGGCTGTGGATGTACTGGGGGATACAGCATGTGGGTGCTGAGCTCCCCACACGGTCGACAGAAATTAAAAGAACCACGTCTATTGCATATGCAAAATAAACAGGCAGAGAACACAAGAGTATTCACTAAACTCCCAACGCTCGCTCGTGAGCTCGCTTCTCACCGGGGAGGTTCAAAGATCATTACTGCTAGAAAAATGAAATGGAGACGTGATTGGAAACGTTGTGCCTTGGGTGCATGAGCATTATTCCAATGATCAATCACCCGAATTGAATTGCTTATTTGTACATCTGATTGTCTTTGCATTATTTAGGAGCTACTTAATGGCACTCCTGCCTGACAGCGTGCATCTAGCACATGCCAGAGAGATTTAGGAGGCTCAGAAACATCTCTGTCTAATTGTTTGGACAGGTGTATTGATTGTAGTTTCCTCTTTGAATGTCGTTTGGAGTGCTTCATGTTCTTGGTATGCATCACACACATACACACACACACTCATACACACTCACAAAGTATGTGAGTGTATTGTGTAAAATAAGCCGTGTCTATCACAGTGGTAGACTCGACCCACTCTAAGCAAGACCTAATATTCAGAGCCAAGAAGCCACCTGGCCAGATTCTGATTTCAATGTGGCTGCTGGACCCACTTCCCGCATGGAGGGGGAAGGAGGCTTTTCAGGCTGAATAGTATATCTACAGTATTCCAGTACTCTGTCTCAGGCCTGAGAACACAGATCCTAGCCTGTGTTCCAGACTAAAGTGTGCTGAAGAACATTCCAGAGTAAAGTAAATAGTCAGATAGTTTGTGGGCTTTTTATCTCCCCCACCACCAAAACAGTAAACAGGAGCTGGAAAGACCCACCATTTGGTATACACTGTGATTAGGAGGTCTTGCTGTGGCGGAGATCACCACTCAGAATCCTGTCCCTTCAGGTCCTCACCTTACCCAGGTTGTAGGTTTGATTACACTACTGAGTTTCCTTGAGTACTAAATATAAAAAAAAAAACTAAAGACATTAATAGGTGATGGCTTTTTGAGCTTATAGCTGGCTCTATTTTTAAAAAATCAAAAAGGCTTTAATGCACCGTGTATCTTTTTCCATAAGAACTAGTCCGTTTTTTTTTTTTCTCTTTTCCCCTGTCAAAATTTATTTTCCTGTCCTCTTTTCTCTCCCTGCCTGCCCTTAAGGGAGATTTATATGACAAGCTAAGGCCTTGATAACAGTTCTACTCGATGTCTAGGCTTTTGTAGGAGAGAGCAGCCATGGCTTCTGGGAGTCTGAGCCCCAGTTCGGGCCCTTTCTCCCAGCATTCCTGCCAGCTTATGCCTGTCACTAGATCTCCTACTCAAAGCAAGGGAAGTTGGAGAGATTGGAGGCTAGCAAACAGCTTCTGCAGAATGACATTTTGATGACTAAATTAATCTGCAACACGCTAACTCTATTCTCTGGATGTTTCCAAGGTAAAGCTTAGCGAAGGGAAGTGACAGCCATTTTTCAGGCCAGGAAGTCCTTTGTCAATAGTTACTGACATTTTGATGAACTCACAGGTTTCCTGACTTCAGACCCACCCATGGCTGAACCAGCACGCAAACCCCATTTTCCACAGCTTCTCTCGTCCTGCAGGTACCATCTCTTGGCTGCTCTTCCCTGAGTCCAGCATTTGTCATCTTCCTAGGAGAGTGAAAAGAGGTACTGGAAACAGCAGGCTGAAGAGGGAGGTACCAGGGCCTCTGACAGATTACAGAGACCGTTGGGGGAGGGTGGCCAAGAAGATTCAGAAAGACCGGACTGAGTTAACTGTAAACACCAAGGATCAGAGAAGGACACTGTTCAGACATTTGTAAAAGAGGAATAGGTCCCTGGGCAAGGCCACAGGGTAGAAAACAACCAGCAAGCAAGGGACCCACGGGTCAGCTGGCACTCCCAGGCTCATCCTATTGCTCCAGATGTCATCTCTGTGAATATGTTTATGAAGGTGCCCAGTATGTGCTTTCTGGCTGATTCGAACCAGGGATAAAACAAGGGAGAGAGTGAACTGGCAGTCCCGGGATATATGGGGGGAAATGTGGCTAATAAAACATGGCCTGCAGCAGTGGCACATGCCTTTAATCCTAGCTCTTGGGAAGCAGAAGCAGGCGGATCTCTGTGAGTTCGAGGCCAACCAGATCTACAAGAACTAGTTCCAGGACAGGCTTCAAAGCTACACAGAAACCCTGTCTCAAGAAACCCAAGAAAAAATATCCAGACCCTCTATAACGGGCACTTACCCATTAGCCCTAGGCAGGAAACATTGGGTTGTAATTTATATTCCTCATAGATCCTTCGTCTGGCGAAGGACGGCTATGCAGTCGGAGGCCCACATTGGAGCAACGGATTGAGCCCCCCGAGGTCCGGAGGGGGAGCGGAAGGAGGAGGAACATGAAAGACGAAATCAGTACTGCGAGGGATACTATCACCCACTGATACAAGGGAACGGATCTGATGAGAATTTACCAGGGCCAGTCGGACTGGGACTGAACGAGGACGTGATCTAGCCAGATTCTTGGAATTTGGCCGGATTCTCTGACTGTGGCTGGCCCGGGGTCTTTCTGAAAAGCCATTGACTATGACACTGGGACCTGTTTCCTCTGCATATGCTGGATTTTGGGGATCCAGTCTGTTTGGACGCTCGCCTTCCTGGACCTGGAGGGAGGGGGAGCTGGAGCTTCCCACAGGGCAGGAAACCCTGACTGCCCTGGGGGATGGAGGGGAAGGAGGGGGGGAGTGGGGGGAGTGGGAGGGTGTTGGGAGGGGGGGCGGAAATGGAAACTTTTATAATTTAATAAAATTTACTAAAAAAAAAAAAAGAAGAGAATGGGAATACTAAATTGCTCAAGGGGGGAGCTGAAGACCTAAACTCTTCCATGACCAAAGAACTCCTCCTACAAGCTTTTGCATATACACCCTCCACGCCCCCCCCACACACAGATACCCATCTTTCAAATCAATGAGAGGTTTTGTTGTCATACAAACCTCCACACCCTCTCACGAGATGACAAACATTATTGGAACTCTTTTGTAACGGAAAGGACCCTTAAATACCAGCCCAGCATCCAAGGATGCAAAGCCTCAAGTCTCCCTTTGTTCCACCCACCTTCCACGCCTCTTCTCCATCCTATCTCCCCAGTCCTATTTATTTTTAGTGGCAGTAGAACCAGCTCCTAATCTAGGGCTTTGATCTTTTGAGCAAATTTAATTAACTTCATTTTTAACTACAGCCTCCTAGACTTTGGCAGGAGGGAGTCATTTGTCTTGCAGATGACTAGTCTGAGTCCTGTGGTGGTGAAGAGAAGAGAAAAAGATGATGCCTCTTCTCTCCTTCCTTCATCCAGAGCATCAGTTAAGGGTGCCATTATGGACCATGGAAACCACTGTAGGTAGATACCAGACTGGTGACCCAGAGAGGTGAGACTGTGTGGGAGAAAGAAATCCAAACCAGCTAATGAATGACATACAGATCCAGGAAGAGGCAAGTATGTGATTATTAGTGTGAATGTATGTCTACTCATGTGATTATGTACACACATGTGAAAGTGTGCATTTATGTATCTGTGTGTATGAAAATGTATACCTATGTTCATTTGCATATGTATTTGTGTGTACATATGTGCATGCATTGTGTGTGTGGATGTATTAAGCATGTGGATGTGTACATTCGTATATGTACATACACACCGTGTGCCTGCAAATATGAGCCTGTGTACAATGTCTGCATGTGACTATGTGACTGCATTATGCATGTGAGTGTTTGTGGGCATATCAATGTACACACATATTTATGTGTACTCATATTGTGTGAGTATGTACACATGGGTGCATGTGTGCGCTATGTGTGTACATGTGATTATGTGAGTCTACTGTGCATGTGTATGATTCCATGTATATGTGTTTGCATGCGAGTGTATGTGGCCATGTGTGTGTTCGCATGTGTATGTGTCTCTGGCAAGAGGCTGACAGCTCAGCTGTCACTGCTGGCTTGACCTGTGGCCTCCTGCAGGGTGATAAATGAGAAAGGGGGAAAGCAGTCTGTTTTCTCTGCCTGTATTTTTTCCCTTCTTTGTTTTCATTAAATGCTGATTATTAATATTAGAAGTGGAACACTGCCACAAGAAGCCATTTGCAGTTAATAAGGTTGTCGCCGCTGCCTGGGGAGTTAATAGAAGGCCAGGGAAGCCATGTGAGAACCACTTAAGTGTCGCATTCACCAAGTGGGTCAGAAAGAAGGGCAAAATGGGACACCCTGGAAGCTCGATTCTAGTCCCACACACTGGCCAGGGATCCCCATTCCCTGCAGGGATGGGAGTCACGTGTGGCTGTGCACAGCTGCCGGGGTACAGGCCAACTGTGTGCACCGCAGTTAGGGAGCAGCCCTCTCTGCCTGCAGCTGTAAAAATATTTTCCAAGCTTTCAGGCAGACTTGGTCAGTCTGTCCCAGGACCTGAGGACTGCAGTCCCCAGGCCTGGTCTTACAGCAGTTATGAGGACATTGGTGCCATGGCTCCACCTCACCCAGGGTAGTGTCAGCCTCTGACAGGAAGCTGATGGCAAACGAACTTACTGGTGACAGGTTTTTGAGATTTGGGGGCTGCTTGAAAGAGGAAAGACTGAAGAAAAGTCCTGCAGGTCCAGGCTGGTCCTTCAGAGAGGATAGCACTAGGCAGTAAGGTGAGCTCCTGCCTGCTAGGGATCCTGATCAAAGTGTTCTTTCCTAAGGGAAGAAAGACCCACCCTGGGTATGTCCCTAGGCTGGGGACAAATGAAACTGAGGAACATCACTTCCCTCTGTGAAATAAGAACAGTAGCACACACAGCAAAGTGACTAGCAGCCACTTCCTGGTGAATGGAAGGGGACTGTTTTTAAGTCACTGCCCTGAAGTTACAATGAGATGCCAGTCTTACAACTACTGGAGGATACAGTGACCTTGATGGTTGTGTGCAAACTGCACCCTGAAGAATTGCATGCATCAGATTGGTGGTAGGTGTAGTGCACACTCACGCCTGCTGAGCCTGCGAGGTCATTTCCATCGCTCTGTGTCTGCCGAGGCAGGGGTCCAGGTGTGTGTCAGGACACGTCAGGGTGTCTCTGTGCACATCAGTGGTCCAGAGCAGCAGTGACCTCCATCTGCCTTTCCTGCCCTGTGCATCACATCCTGCAATGAAAACATAGCCCTGCCTTTCTCTCTGTCGTGAGAATGTCAGTGTTGCAGAGTTCTTCAGGGCGAGCAGGAGAAAAGGAAAATCTGATTTGAGGAGTATGAATGAAATAACCACCATCTTGACAACAGCAGCTCTTCAAAGTTCCAGGGAAACCAGAAAGCCAAGGATTCCATCTCACGTGAGCCATGGCTGACCGTGCCTATGGAATACAGGTTGGTTTACCTTTATCTCAACGTGAGATAACATTCTGCCTGCTCCACGAATAACCCAGAGTCCATTAAATACCAAATATTCACACGTTTTCCAGATGCCAAAAGGAAGTGCTTGAATCACAGAGATCTTTCCCTATGAAGTACAGCTCACAGGCCGAGAAGTGTGCCGACACAATATATTGTCAACTCAATACACACTGGGTACCAGGATGAAGAGCTTGCATGAAGAAAGTAGTGTCTGCCCTTCCCTTCTATTTATGTTCAGTGAGACAATGGATACTTTCAATCCGTAGATGACCCCACCTCAAGAGCCCTCCCTATTATACCCTAAAATCTGTCGTCCTGCACACGGCCACCCAGTCAATCTGCTGTGAATTACTCATTTGGGAAACGGCTACAATCAGACATAGAAAACTGGGCACTCTAAAGAATGCAATGAAATCTTACGATTTAAAACAAAAGTCTTGAGAGAGAGGAGGATGTTTCAATTGCTTTAGGTTCTCTTCTGAAACGCACATTGTGCAGGTGAGTTCTCATGTCCCGGACGTCGGCATATCTGTTTCAAGTGTCTTTCAATACCCATTTTCTGTGCATGGGCTGGTTCTCTTAACTGTGTGTTAGGGAGAAAAAAAGAACAGGGAAACAGTCCAAGAGCAAACTCACTGTGTCCTTGAAAGCAGCTAGAAGGTAAACAGATGTTATAATAGTCTATCTCATGATTTAAAAATGCATGAAGTTGAAACAGGAAGTAGGAAATACAGCCATGGAAAGATTATGAATGGAAAAGACCTCTCACCAAAGACTCTCTCAATATGAGCAGATAGCCTCATCTTTCCCAGTTCTTTCCTGTTGGACTATTGCAAAAGCCTGGTCAGATGCTGTTTTGCTGTCTTTTGACAGCGTCTCTGTCAGTGAATCGCTATTAATTCTTTGACTTTGCTTGCTATATATTTAATAATATCACTCATTAAAAGCCAAGTTTACCCAAGGAAAGACCAACTTCTCTAGGAAGCCAAACCAAGAACGACTTGGAAGACAGAGCAAGCTCCCAATGGTAGTTGCCAGGACTGGCTCAAAAGTCCAAGGCTCGAATTATATCTCTCCTGCAATTAATCTCAGTAAATACTCAGACCCATCGCTCTGTAGCCCAGTTTCTTCATTCAGGGAACAAAAATTCTTCATAGGCCTGCAATGAGAATTATATAAAATATTACAAGTCACCAAGCCTAGAATATTCAAGGCCTGACAATAAGGAGCCTTGAATACTTCAGGCAGGCGGGGTGGATGAGTTGTCCTACGAAGCATCTATGTCTCATGCCGTGAGAAGGACAGGGCATCATGTATTTGATGCGGAAAATATGGTCTTCTATGCTCTGAAGACAGACTTTGGTGAAATAATAGCCCTGCTAATGTAGGGATCAGGTGCTCTAGATAGTTTCTGTGGTTCTCGACCTGGGAGATGCTCAAGTATTTCACGGCCCTTCCAGCCAGCACTGTCTTAGAACTACGGTGAGAAAGTCAAATCTTCAGCAGGGAAAGGAAATTGGCCATTGACCTCCAGAACGCCAAAGGCCTCTTGAAATGACACAATACTACAGGTAAAAACTGAATACTTGAGAGGGAGGGCCTTGGCCATTTAAGAATCTGAGAATTCATGTCAGCCTGAGGCTTCCAGGGAGTCCTAGCTGCGAACTCATTTAGCATCTGTAAGGTCTCAAGCATGGATCAAAACAAGCTACAGTGGCTAAGTACCACTTGTCTAGCTGGCTAGCTTGACTGCTGCACTTCTGGTTCCTTCTTAACTGCCTTAATTTTTGTCCTGCACACAGCGTGGACCTTTGGGGGACTATGTTAGTACTGTGTTTTCTGTCAGTAATGCCACTCTAGAGGGGTTTTGCAAAGGGTTAACTCTGGATTGGTTCTGGAGACAAAAACAAAAAAACTAGAGAACCGAGCAGTATCTCCCATGTGGAGAGGGAGCCCAGAATTCTGAGGTCATGTGAGCAGGCTATGATACTCTCAGAGCCAGCGAGAGCTTGTGGACAAGTCAATGGGTTCTGCCACCATACTTTCACTTTTAGGACTGTATTCTGTAAAACTGTGACCCCAAAATAGATATTTACTCCCTTAAGTTGTTTTCTAAGAGACAGACAACTAATACATTCCATGTGTGTTGGTGTCTGAAATTATTGATCTATAGACATCTACAACCTAGTTAAGTTTGGCAATAATCCTTCCGTGCTGACTGCCCTATCCTCTGTAACAACAGAAGCCGTTCTGCAGAATGGAACCTGACATTTCGCCTTCCTTGCCGCAGGAGCACCTTGTCCTCTCAACCTTAGTTCTAATCCAAAATGGCTGCCAGGCTGAGGAGAGCCTCGCCCTGGAGGAGAGGAGTGCTGTGAGGAATTGCTATGCTCTGTCCAGTTCAAAGCTCATTCAAGCGTGACCTTTGCTTTCTAAAAGCAGGCAATTCAGGCAAATGACTCTGAAACTCATTCCATTGCAAAGTACCCCGATGCACTTTGCGAACCGTCTTTAAACACTAATACATTAAACCTGCAATAACCCAATATTGGAGGGTAAATTAATTTATTACATTTTTTATACTAGCTCCTAGCTTAAATAGAAAGTAAAGAGGTCCAAAGTTTTACGAGAAAATGTGAGTCCTTCAGACTTCAAGAGTTCTCCTCACACTTCTCATTTTTTCCCTGTTAGTTGGAAGGTGCAAGGGGTTATTTGGTTTCTGCTGGAGAATGCCATAGCCTGCCTCTCAGCATCTCAATAAACACACAACCAGGATTAAAGGCTTAGGACCCTCCTAAGAGAGCTCACATTAATGCAGGATCAAAGTCATGAATAGGATCACCAGGGAAAGTAGAGGCCAAGGAAGGAAGTCAGGCACCCTTGGTCTCTGCTGTAGGGCTCTGGAGCTAGACCTCAGGAGTCAGCTCCCCTGAGGACACTGAAGGCGTTACCTGACACTAATAAGATATTATAAGAAAAGATATAAGTCAAATAATGCTGTAAAAATGGGAATTTACAGACCTAAACAATAGTATATAGAAAGATTGGAGGAGCTACCATGCTGATTCAGTCTTGAACTGGAGAACCACTTTTAACTTGCTTTGGTAGAGAATGCCCTGGCATTCTGTGGTGAAAACACCTGAGGCCTTTTGGGGCATGACAAAAGAATTAGGGAGTGGTCCTTGACTTCTTGGGCAAACACCAATTTGCTCCTGGCCTTACGTGGAGGGGGTAAAGGGATTGAACTCAATAAAGATCTCAGACCCTTTGAAGGTGGTCTTTGGGATCATCATTTACATTTTAGAGTTCATTTCAAGTCATACATTGTGCCTTTGACCTGGACTCCAGGCCTGCAAAGTCTCTTCAAGCCTCATGTCCAGCTCACAAATATCCTGCTTAGAAATTTCTTGGTGTTACAATAAATCTGACTGTTTTCCTATTGCTGTCACCTTTTTCAGTATAAACAGTGTAAACAGAGAGCGTGTCTAAAAGAAATCCCTTCAACTGTCTTGCCTGTGTGTGCTGATCTCTGCCAGAAATTCTGCTGTGATCCGTGTGGCTTCCTTAATCTGTGTTTATTATTTCTCTCACCCCACTGTTTGTCTGTACACTCTCCCCATTGAAGTGAAGTTGAAATTTTTTATAAGTTGAATTTATTTTTTTATTGTTTTTATTGAGCTATATATTTTTCTCTGCTCTCCTTCCTTCCTCCCCCTCCCCTTCAACCCTCTCCCATGGTCCCCATGCTCCTAATTTTCTCAGGAGATCTTGTCTTTTTCTACTTCCTATGGAGATTAAATCCATGTATGTCTCTCGTAGGGTCCTCATTGTTGTCTAGGTTCTCAAGGGTTGTGAATTGAAGGCTGGTTTTTCTTTGCTTTATATCTAAAAGCCACTTATGAGTGAGTACATATTTGGAAAAAGAATACGCCGAAGTTATCATCAAAGCTCCTATAGATGTCAAAAAGTCAAAAGCCTTTGCACTGGAGAAGTCAGTGTTTCTTGTGCTATGGTGGGGAGCTGTCTGAACTCTGATGAAATGGGAGACACCCATCTCCCCTAAACCTTTCCTCTGCAGAGCGGTCAAGGTCCTGATATTTTAGCAGCACCGACAGCTCTTGCATGGGCGTCTGGTAAGGCACCCTCAAAGCTCATGAAGAATCTAGGGAGACTGAACAGGCATTTCTCAGCAGCCCTTGCTGTCTTTCTGTTTCCCTTACCCTGGAAATAATATGCCTTGTTCAGAAAGTGTTGAGCTAGTAACCATTCTGACCCTTCCAGCACTCACTCACCACCTTCCTCTTAAAGCGAGATACATCCGTTTCTTCAGAAGTGGCTTCTTAGAGTGACCTGAACGGGGCTCTCTGACTGTGACTGAAGAGCCTCCACACAGGGAGGGTCTTCCTAGGGGTGGGTCAGATCCAGAATCTTCCTGGAGGTTACAGACATTTATACTTTTCCTGGGGCCTATTAGCCACCTCCCCATGACCACCAAGCTGAAGTTAGGTCAATGGGTGAACCAGAGGCTGAAGTAAGCTAAGGCAGAACTGCACTGGGAGCTACAAAGCCCCTCAGCATGGTGTTTTGTGCTTAAGGATGAGGGTATTCTCATGACACAGTGGCCCAGAACACTAAGTACTATAGGTCTCAATGCAAGGAAAATGTACATACTGCTGAAAATTACTTTATATTTATATTCAAATGTGCTCAGATTTCTCCAGTTCTTAAAGTAAACATGGAAGTTTCATATCTGAAAGGAATTCCGTGTTCTGTCTAGCCTATTCTTGACACACACATAATCAAAGCTCTAAAATATGAAGAGTATTATTATTTATAAAGTCTAAGATTTAGAGTCTCCAGTTAGAGCTCTTAGATGCTACAGGCTAGCTTTACTCAAAGGCTTTGACTACAACTTAAACAATGGACTACTTTACTTATATTTGCAGGAAATACAAACCCTTTAGGGATTTCTGAATCTCGTCTCTACCTTCTTTTGATTTTAAAAAAAATGGTTCTTTATTTTCATAGTAAGACATATATTTCTTTCGTTTTTCCTAACTTGTCTGCCTTTGCCCATTTCCCGCATGTTCTTTTATGGAGAATCAAGGCTGGAACTGCAGGCCTTATGGTTCATAAGAGGTAGTTTATTTATCAGTCCATACATGCCTACCCATTCTTGCATTGGTTTCATTTGTGCACAGAGAAGCCATGTGTAATTTTCTCAATAGGAAGTGCTCAGACCTAATGCTTTTCTATCTGCTTAGTGTCTACTAATTTCCATTAATAAAATGTTCCCTCCCCAACTGTGAATTCTCATTATGCAAACTTCCAGTATGTACGATTTTAATTCTGTGTACTTTTAACACATTAGTGAGAATTGTACTCTGAGCACACAAAATCACAAGCCATTCTGAATTATTAAGTAAAAGTTCCCTGAAATGTAAATGAAATCACATCCAGAGTCACAAAATCCTGCCATCGTGTATTACCGGATGGGGTTAAAACAGGAGATTACCAGTTGGCACATAAAACAAAGTCATGCTTTTATAGATGTGAAAACACGGAAAATGAAGTAAAAGAGCACAAATCAAAATGAATAATATTAAGTAGCTCAGAATGGTGGTAATAATTTTTCAGTGTTTCCAGTTTCTCTTCATCTGCATGGAGAGTATGTGCACTATCTACAAGATTAGCTGATGAGACCAACGGAAGTAGGGAAGCACTGGCTGTGTGATCATGTAATCCTAAAAGTGAGGTGTGGAGACATGCTTCTGTAACCTCAATGCTGGATGGGATATCTCACAAACACGCAACCTCTGTCTGCCAGCCTAGTGTAAAAATCCCTCCTCCCTATCAATATAGAAAAGACAGAGGCAAATCTGGAGTGTTTGGGCAAATAAAGTAGATATAGAGTCACTTTCTGCAGTGGCCTGTGCATTAATCCCAGCCCCCGTGTTCTTAGGGAAGGGGACCCTGGGAGCAGTGACTGAACCAACCCATGGTGCTCTTGAAACTTGGAGTAGAAGGAAAGAACCTATGCACTTTCAAGACACATGACAATGCTGTGTCCGGCACATCTTACCCCGTACACCTGTTTCTTTCCTCACAGTTTGTACCTCCAGGAAATGCAACATCTTATTTTCTTTCTTAAGGCATCTGCTTAGAGGACATGACATATTTTTGACAAATAAACAAAAGCAAAACAATACCAGTTGGGAAGCAATTATAAAAATTTAAAGTGTTAAAAATTCCTGGACCTGGAGGGAGGGGGGAGGAACTTGAACTTCCCACAGGGCAGGAAACCCTGACTGCTCTTAGGGATGGAGAGGGAGGAGGAGAGGGAGTGGGGGGAATGGGAGGGTGTTGGGAGGAGGGGCGGAAATGGAAACTTTTATAATTTAATAAACTTTGAAAAAAAATAAAAAAAGAAATCAATTAAAAAAAAGTAAAAATTATAAAAATTAAAAGTGTTTGGAATGGCTTCTTCTGAGGCCTTGGTATTTGACCTCATGATGAGTGGGAAACACTTCTACGTGTTGGTGGTGAATTATCCTTGGCAACCAGGTGGCAGTTAGCAATACCAGCAGGTGTGACTGACGAGGGAGGCCTCACCCTCATCTGGTGAGCTAGGAACTGGGACTGAATACGAAGGCAAGTGGAAGAAAAAGCCAGTTGGGTACCAGCATCCCTCTTTCTCTCCTTCTTGCTCTGCTGTGCTGTGAACCAGCAGCCCCATACCGCTGCTTCGGCTGCTGTGCCTCCTCCCCACCACACACCCTGCCCCGTGATGGAGTATGTCCTCAAACCACAAGCCAGAATAAACATCTCTTCCCTTCAGCTGACTCTGTTAGGCATTTTGTCACAGTAACGAATAAATACCTAATACCCAGTCCTCCATCTTGGTCCCATGTCTCATTAGATTTTTAGTGCCACGGTAACCTCGCCAGAAAGTCCTTCCATGACATCACTTACCTAAATAGTCCCCTAGGGACCTAGGTCCTATTTCAGCTCTGGCTGAAGCTAAATGTTGACTCATATAACTGTTTTCTTTCTCCTAAACTCATTTCTCCATCTTTGAAAAATCAGAGACTATGTTTTATGATCATCTAATCTTTGGGGCACAGAGGAGAGTCTAATACACAGTATATTTCCTTAAAGTAGTGGGCTGATTTAATACATAGTAAATATTAATTACTGCTCACTATAGTAAGAATGAGTAATAACCTATCTTTCTCCTGGTAGCTCAGGTCATGAATCTGGACTTTAGGAATGCCTTAGAGTGGAAGTTAAGAAGGGGAGACAGATAATATGCATTTTCTTTTAAATTATACTGGAAAAGACCAAACTGGCAGAAAAGCTGCAAGAACAGCATAATGCAAACGTATGTACCTTTAACCTAAATTTGCCAACTGGTAAAACAACCTCTTCCTAGCTCCATGGACATCTATGTACATTTATAAGCAGAACTAGAGGCACAGGGACACATACACAGATCCATATATATGTGATTATTTATATATATGCATACACATAACATATGTGCTTGTATACATATACCTACTTCATGCTAAGATATTGAGAAGTCATTATAGGCACCAGGGCACTAAACTTCTCAAGACTTGAACAGGTTTCTCCAAGGAATGAGACTATTCTTACAAAAACACAGTATAGCTAAAGCACTTGGAAAATACAACACTAACAATATTGTTGTCTCATAAATTGTTAGGATCCAAGTCTCCCTGATTGTCCCAATGCTGTCCTTATGCTAATTCTCTTAAACTAAGCTCAGTGCATAATCAACATGCAGCTGGCTGTTTCACCTCATCTGTCTCTTTTAATCCCAAGAGCTCCCCAGATCTTAGCCATTTAGAACATCTATTCTTTCAGAAATTCCATTCTAATCATTTTGTTGGGCATCCTCCAGCATGTCTGGTTCAGGTGACACTGTTTGCACCAGAATACTCAGGATGTCACTGTCATCTTTCTCAGTGAGCCGCATCAGGTGACCCAGAAGCAGAATAGACTCTTGGCTTTACCATCCTGTTCACCACGAACTTAGGGGATTGTGGTCACTCCGCAGAGCCTTGATTTCTGCATCTATAAATCAGGTTGATCATATTATCTTTCCTGTACAATATTTACATTTAAAAACTGAATTTTTCAGAGAGAAGAGGCAGGAGGATTGTCAGTTCAAATCCAGCTGCCTAGCAAGAATGTATCTCCGAAAAGGGCAATAGACAGACAGATGAGCAGATGGATGAATGAACAGATGAACAGACAGACAGACAGCTGGTTATTTTCAGCACAGGTCCTAAGTTCAGTCCTGTTTACTGTATCTGTAACCTTCCACTAGTTCCTCAACCTCCCCATACCTCAGTTTCTCTACCTGTAGAGCAGGCTGAGCATTGCGAAGCTTATATGTGCAAATTACTTAGATGAACCCATGGCAGCAAATCAGTGAAGCAAACAACAGCATCGCCTTGTCACTGGCAAAGTGCACGTGAAGTCACAGAGGAAAGCCATGGTGACTTTTGAAGTCTCCAGTTCCTTCTGCTCTTTGTCCCCGGGGTGCTGTGCATGCACAGGTGTCTTCCTCTTGCAGCTTCTCTACCTTTTCTCTTGACTGCCAGAGGAGCTGCGCATGCTTTGTTACAATTATGTGGCAGCTTGTTGTCCATCTTGATACTTGTGGTGGATAACGAGGCCTTGGTTCCAGAATCGAAATGCCATGCTCTAGAGAATCGAGTATAATCGGCAAGGCTCCTTCCATTTTCGTGTTTCTTTCAATTTTTCCCACTTAATTTACTGTTAGGCAGCTGAGTAAACATTCTCCTGAAGTACAGTGAGCTGAAGACCTTTATCATCTGGTCAGCTAATGCGATGCCCCATGGAGTTGTCCGAGAGGCCCATGTGATAGACTGTCTTCCTCAGGCCGTGTTGAAAGTGGAGAACATCTCCATCCATATTGTCAGGCTCCAAGGACTATCCCTATATCAATGTCCAACCTTGACCTCTGATCCCTAATGTCAACACCAGGTGATCAGGACTTGGGGCCCCAGCCTCAGCAGAAGTCCTGTGTCTCGCCGGTACTAGATTCCCTGCCTCACTGCATATCCGGCCTGAGTCTGGCTGGGGTCCCACAGCAGACGGGATTCACTGACTTAGCTAGTCTCCGCAGTGTGACTTCAGCCTTTGTCTGGTCCCATCTCTGTTTGGTTGTCCAAATTATTCTCAGTCCACCTAATCCACGGCCATCCCCTGAGCCAGCTGGTAACTGTTCCAGCCTTCCTTAAATTCCAGACAGGAAAACGAATGAATGTTTGAGGTGAGCCTAGTTCCTGAGAAAGAATTCACAGATGCCGTGGTCCAACAAATATCCAACTTCAGGGTTATTTGTCAAAACACACAGTGAATATGCAGTGTTGTGGGAACTCCTTTAGCCAACGACCTTTGAAGACACCGACCCGCTTTGGGCGTGGCCTCGTGTACTATAAGTACAGACAAAAAGTGTGTGTGGCCCATTTTTCTACTGTATTCGTTTCCCAGTTTCCAGCGCATGCAGAGGACTGAGGATCGCTATCCTTCCTGTGAGTTTATCCCCAAATAAACAAACCTTTGTTATACTCCATTCTGGGCTATTGGGGAACTCTTTGATACTAATATAATCCAGCTTTATTTATCTATTTCAAAGCAATCTACATCAGCTTGTTTATATCTACCAATAATGAAATGAACATCTTTAAAGAGAGTCAGGGAAGGTGGATTCTTCAGCTTTTCAGTTTCTCTATGTGCACCTGAGCCTGAGTATGCAAATGTAGTCTTTATGGAGAAGTCTTTCTTACTAAAGCCATCCTCAGTAAAATAGCTCTCCCCGGCCATCCTGGGCCTTCCCTCCACAGGACTGGTCACATTGACTGTGATGGGCATTTCCCTTGATTCTCCTCTGACTTTCCCTTCCTCCTGTTTCTAATAAAAACTGATAAAAAATATTTCTTACTTCTTTTTCTTTGTGAGACTAGAATACATAGTTAGTTCAGAAGCCAACCTCTGGAAAGCCATTGGCAATGCTGGGGAAAAGAAAGAGTACAAAAAGGGAGGTGTCAACTGAGGTGAGCAGAATGGTGGCGAGAAATGGGTCTGAGCGTAATGTATACAATGAGAAAATCTCTCATAAATGTAAAAGCTCCAATTCAATTAAAGTTTGCCTTTTATGTGTCAGATGCTGGCTGGCTGACACAAGATAGAAAGATAAGAGGTGATTTTTTTGTGACCTGGCGAGGAAGGGAGACAAACATGCTATATTTATTCTTGAAAATGCTATGACTGTTTATTTCTTTGTCGGCATTGGAGGCCTGAAAAACTCTCCTGCCAGCAACTGAGAGAGGAAGCGAAGTTCGCAGCACTGGGTTGAGCAGCGGAGAAGGGGGGGACTAGCAAAAAGCATGGCTGCCGCTCAGCTATGTGACAAGATGCTGCAGGGGACACACTGTGGGCTTCGGATGAGACTTACACAGGCTCTACTGATCAACTCTGTCCCCACTCAGGTGCTGTTCCTGTCACTGAATGTTCTTCCCCCCACACACAGACACACGAACACAGCAATGGACTCAGGCTGCCCAGTAAACCTCGCTTTAGGTATGTTTCTAGCCTCCTCATGAACAAGGACGTCACAGACAACCATCCCTCAGCCTCCGCCCCTCCTTGCAGCATGGTGCGTGGAAGAGATGCATGCACACAGTCAGGAGCAATTAATAAAATTCAGCAAGCGCAATGAAAGCCAGGTTTGAAATCTAATTATGTCCCAGAAAACACCAGTGGATCCATTTAAAAGCTCTTATAATTTATTAGCGTTTACTGAGTGGCCATATGTAATGTAAAAATGCGAAAAATATGAAAAAAATCAGATTTCCTATATGCCAGAAAGACTCATTTAAAAGACATAATGGAAACAAAATTACATTTACAAAAGTACAAAGAAGGGGGTTGGGAAAACTACAATAATGACCCTAAAAAGATAGGCAAAGGGTCTTTATAAAAGAAACTACGTAGTCAGAAATGGATAAAGGTTCGAAGTGATGGTGGTGGGTAAGAAGCCTGAACCTTCCTGACAGGTGGGAACTTCATATGGCTGGGGCACAATAGTAACATAACATAACACAAAATTGAAATCTGCTTAGATATTTTGAATCATTGTCATAATGATTCTAAACATCTTCTAGAAATAAGCATACCAGAGGAGCCTTTATTTGGAGAAAATAATAGTTAGTGTGAATGAACTTTGCCATATAAAAATTATCTTACAAAACTGTGATAATTTTATAAGCACGAAAGAGACCAAAGAACCAATAGCCTCTCCATACTACGGGGATCATCCAGAAATAAATACCGTGTAACTGGTTGTTCTAGAAAACACTGTAAGGCAGTGATGGGAAGGACTGTCAGCCAGTGGAAGGTGCTATACAATATCCAAACCACATGCAAAACGACGGATAGTCTCAGTTATGTGTACATCCAGATAAATGCTCATTGTATTAAAGATTTAAATGTAAAAATGGATGAGAAGAAAATGTTACCTTAAAATCATGTAACTGGGAAGACGTAATAGAAAAAAAACAAGCAATATAAAAGACACTATAAAAAATGAATAGCGATAGCTATATTAAAATGTAATCTTTTCTAAACCAAAAATAACAAGCAAAATAAACATGCACATGGAAGACTGGGAACAAATCAGGCTGAGGCCTGATGATATTTGGTACATGAGCAGCCCTTTGAACCGCGTGAAAGTATTGAGGATGAGGAAAATTTAAAAATCATACGCACAAGACAGAAAACTTCACAAAAGAAGAAAAATAAAAGATGCACTTCTGTATGGGAGTCTTGGAAGCTGAGTCAGATATGATAACCAGGAACTCCAGAGAGACGGACTCACTGAGAGCAAGGCCGAAGTCTCTGCAAATTCTAAGAACTGTATCTAGTCACCTGCAATCGCAGTGACTCAGGAGGTGGAGGCTGGAGGCTTATAATTCCTGGATAGCTTGGAGTAAATGCAAGACTGCTCTTACAATTTATTGAAAACCTATTTCAAAATTAAAGGTTAAAAGGGCTGGAGATATATCTCAGTGGTAGAGCGCATGCCTAGCATGTGAGAGGACATGGGTTCAATTCCCTGCATTTAAGAGGAGTGGAAAGAGAAGGAGAAGGGGGAGGGGAAGAAGGGGAAGGGGAAGGGGAAGAAGGGGAAAGGGTAGGGGAAAGTGAAGAAGAAGAAGGGGGGGAGAAGGAGGAGGGGGAGGGAGAGAAGGATAAGGGGAGGGGGAATGGGAGAAGGGAGCAAAGGGAAACATGAAAAAAGTTGCATTTTGAAATATTTATGTCATCTCACAAGTAATACAAGAAACAAAAAGAGTCTATCAAAGTAAATTAGTCAACATTCCAAACTATAGTGATACTTAATGGATGCATCAATAGATAAGACGGAGTGTGTAGACTTGCAGCTACTTTCGGTGAGCATAGACTCAGCCTTGGTAGAAAGCTGTATCTCAAGAAATTAAAAATATAACAAACCATTAACTTCCAAGGAGAACACAAGGCTTTGGGAAGGGGTCTGGAAAAATATTCACAAAATGTGAAAAGATAAAACAGAACCACAGAGGTGTTTCCTGCAGACAGGATTCTAGGCTTTCATTTTCCTGTCCCATCATCTTCAGAGTAGGAATTCAATCTTCAGGTTATTTCATGGTCCCTGAGATGACAATTTAGATTCCAGTTGTTGGTCAGGAAGGAGAAAAGAGGGCAGGTCACATCTACACTTAGATGCCAAATGAGTCATGCCCTTTGATTGAACCCCATGTTTAAAACATCACCCCACCCCATACGTCTTAAATAGTTCAGTCACCTGATACACAGAAGATAGCTGCTAGGCAAGAAAATCTTACTGGCTTTGCCTCAGAAGTTATTAGATAATACGGTAAAATAATGAGCAATGGTGAGTGTTCAGCTAGTAAATGATTGCCCCGGAAGCATGAGGGCCTGTGTTCAAACTTCAGGATCCATGTTATCAAAAAAATTGCAAGTAGTGACAATTTAGGGACAAAAAGAGTCCATAAATTTGAAAGAGAGCAAGGTATATGAAAAGGTTTGGAGGGAAGAATGGGAAAGGCTAAATGATGCAATTATGTGAGAATCTCAAAAAAAAGAACAATAGAAATAAATTAATTAAATACGTTTTAAAAGATGTGCATGTTGGAGACAGGCGCTTGTGATCCGAATACTCGGGAACAGAAGATCTCTGAGGCTTAGTGATCAGCCAGGCTGCTACACTTTGCAAATCTCCTACCCATGAAGGACCCTGTCTCAGGTAACCAAAGTGGCATCTGGGGAAAGATGTCCAAAGTTGTTCTCTGGCATTCACCCTCACACACAGGTGCACCTGCACACGTGAACACACTCATATGCAAAACATGGACCAAAAGGCCAACCATGTGCAAATAGCGTCCCGACACCAGAGAGGCAAAACCTGTCAGGACGTGGAAGGTTTTGTCTTTGGAGAGGAAGACAGAAAATAAATATAAATAAATACATACATACATACATACATACATACATACATACATAAAAAATATATAAATAAGGGAAGCAGAGGGCTCACACTGTTGCAGTTGCTGCTGTCATTGCAAGGCTTTGGGCCTGACTATAGACCCACACTCATTCCCTATGAAAATTACAACTTATAAACAAACAAAAAAAAAAAAGGACCCAATATGTGAGAAAATACTCAGGACCAGGAGCCACAGAAACATAGTCAAAACCAAGCAAGGGGTCTCAACACCTCAGGAAGAATAGCTGTAACTCAAAAGGTTGAAGAGGAGCAAGGGCTGGTGAGGACTTAGAGTCCTACATACCATAGGCAGTATTGGTAATGAGTTTAGCCACATGGAAGACAGTGTTGTAGGGGCTGGCTTGTTGGGGTTTCTATTCTGTCCAGTTCCCACAGATGGTAACCCCCAAAGAAAATCACACAGAGGTCTACATAATTTATAAACTGATTGGCCTTCTTATTAGCTCTTATAACTTATATTAACACATTATTCTTATCTATGTTAGCCACATGGGTCTGTACCTTTTTTCAGCAGGGCAGGTCACATCCTGCTTCTTCTGTGATCTGGGCAGGACTGGGAGGAATGGGCTTTCCCCTTCCTAGAATTCTCCTGTTCTCATTGCCCTGCCTCTGTCTGATTGACCTGCCTATACTTCCTGCCTGGCCAATCAGCATTTATTTAAGACATGATTGACAGAATACAGACAATTCTCCCAAACCAAGACAGTATGGAACTTTTAAAAATAAATGTTAAAATTTCAAAAATAAAATAAATAATTTTAAAAATACACAAACTACCATATAACCTAGCAAGCACCACCCTAAGGGGATAAAATTCATCTATTAAAGAGAGGCCTGCTCTTCCCTGATAATCAGAATCCATTCAGTAAGGACAGGATGAAGAAAAGGTGGTATATACACACCACGAAATACTACCCAGCTGAGAAAGTTGCAATAACATAGAGATAACTAGAGACCACTGTGTTAACTGAAATAAGCCAGTCATGAGAGACAAGGACCATATGATCACAGGCATGACTAGATCTCTAAAAGGCTGGGCTGACAGAACTTTGCTGTCATATAGGTATATATAGTGGCATATATGTGTCATATATGTTATATGTAGGTAGATAGATAGATAGATAGATAGATAGATAGATAGATAGATAGATAGATAGATAGATAGATAGATGACCAACATTATGTGATATATGTGTGTGTCTTAGGGTTTCTATTGTTGTGAAGTGATACCATGATTATGGCAATTGTTATAAAGGAAAACATTTACTGGGGCTTGCTTACAGTTCAGAGGTTTAATCCATTATTGTAATGACAGAAAGCATGGTGGCACACAGGCAGCCCTGGTGCTGGAGGAGAAGCTGAGAGTTCTACATCTGGGTCAGCAAGTACCAGGGAGAAAGGGATTGGGCCTGGTTTGAGCATTTGAAACCTCAAAGCCCACCGCCAGTGACATGCTTCCTCCAAAATGGCTACACCTTCCACTAGTGCCACTCCCTATGAGCTTATGAGGGTTATTTTCATTCAATTCACCACATTCTACTTCTTGGCCCCCAAAGGCTTGCAGTTATAACATAATGCAAAAAAATTGCATTTGATCCAAATTCAAAAGTTCCCATAGTCTATCAGAATCTCAGTACTGTTTAAAGGTCCATAATTCAAAGTCTCTTCTGAGACTCATGGCAATCTCTTAAAATCTCAATCTAAAAGCAGATCACATACCTCCAACATACAATGGCACAGGATATCCATTATCATTCTAAAACGGAGGAAAGGGAAGATAGTAAAGAAATGATGGACCAAAAGAAAAAAAAAAAACTAAAACCTAGCTGGGCAAACTCCAAACTCTGCATCTCCATGTCGAATGTCAAATTATCTTCAGAGCTCCAAATCCTTTCAGCTTTACTGACTGGACAGACTTCTCTCTCTGGGCTTGGTTCCACTCCCTGTTAACAGTTCTTCTCAGCAAGTATTCTCAGATCTCCAACATCTTGGGGTCTCCAGGGTAATCCAGGTTTCACCTTCACAGCTTCACATAATGGCTTCTCTAGAATTCCATTCAGGAACAGCCCTGACACATGCCTGGCCTCAGTGGCTTACCGTCGCTATGGAAGAAGATTCTTTAATCCCTTTCTTGTATCCTTGACTCTAAAGACAGAACCACCTGACTGAAGTTGCCAAGTTCTACTGCTTGCTGAGGCTAGAACATGGTCTCCTCATTCAAACACATTTTCAACAGATTTCTGTTGTCTGTGCTTTCCTTTACTTACTAAGACTAGCTGTTCAGGAACTTGCTCTTTAGAGCATGCTGGCCTCAAACTGAGAAAACAGCTAGCCTCTGCCTCCTGAGCACTCAGATTAACAGTCTGCACATGATATCAGATCCTAGGCCTTTCTTTAATGCCTTGTCCTGAGTTGGAAGCCTAAGTGGGTGGGGTCTGGCTCTGAGGTCACCACATTCTTTATTCTACCTAACACCATAATTCCCTTTAATCTGTTTATTTCCTTGAACACAGGACTTAGCTCCTTTACACTCCCTGGTGCCCCTTTGCTCTTCAAACTGTATGTTTTGCATTTTTCCTTGCCCAACTTGCTCCTTTTCATTATAGATCTGCATAAATGTGACCACTAATAACCAAGCAAACACAGTCAACACTAGGCTGTCTGGAAATCTCCTCTGACAAAGCTGTTAATCCATAACTCTTGAATTGAGCCTTAGGCAGATTTTTTTTTGAACAAGGACAGAGAGCAGCTACATTCTTCACCAAAATATCAAAAGCATGATATTTAGGTCACATATTAATATTTTTCTTCTCTAAACATCTTGAGCCAGGTTCCCACAGCTCAAGTCACCCTCAGCACTGCTGTCTTCCATGCTCCTGACAGTAAGGCCCATTAAGCCCCACTTAAGGCATTCAGCTGCTTGCCTAATTCAAAGTCCCAAAGTCCCCATCCCTCAAAACAAAAGCATGGTCAGGCCTATCACAGCAATACCCTTGTCCTGGTACAAGTTTCTGTTTTAGTTAGGGTTTCTTTTGCTCTGAGAGAGACCATAACCATGGTAACTCTTTAAAAGAAAAACACTGGGGCCTCCTTATAGTTTAGTGGTTCAACCCATTAATATCTTGACGGGAAGTATGGCATCAGATGGGCAGACATGGTGCTGAAGGAAAAGATGAGAACTTTACATCTAGATCGACAGACAGCAAGAACAGAGAGACAGACTGGGCATGGCTTGAGCATTTGAAACTTCAAAGTCCACCCCCAGTGACATGCTTCCTTCAAAAAGACCACACCTACTCCAACAAGGCCACACATCCTAATAGTGCCACTTCCTATGAGCCTGTGGGGACCATTATTAGTCAAACATATCCCATGTGTGCCAAGGTTGGAAGTGCAGGCCTGTAATCCAGCATTGAGGAGGCTGAGGCAGAAAGATCACAAGTTCCATGTCTGCCAGCCTAGGCTACACACAGTGAGACCTCCCTTCAGAAATAAAAGCAGCAGTAAAAGCACAATATCTAATCAATATGCTTATATATATTTATAATAAAATGATTTAATTTAAAAATTTTTAACCTTTTCAGAGAAATTATTATGGCAAATATAGAATTGCTGAGTTTTGCTAGAGACACAAACAAGAAGCAAATTAAAAAACAAAGTGGTTCCTTTTTAAGTTCTCAGTTTATAAAGAAGCGATGTAGTCCCAGTAACTACCTCTGTCTCAGGTGCATGGAAACTGGTCCTTAAACCCTCCTGATGGGGGTACAAATTGGTCCCAGATTCACAGAGGTAAGTTTGATAGTGTCTATTAAAATGGAAGTGAAAGTAGCATTTTTCATAAGAGGTAAGACTTAAAAGCATTTTTTCATGTATTGTATGTCTACACTTACACAATAATGGCGCTACATAAAATGAAAGGTAAGATTCAAAACGCATGCAGATGAACACACACGACAGGGTCAGCAAGATGGCTAAGCAGAAAAAGGCTCCTGCTAAGGCTGACACCCTGAGTTTCATCCACAGGGCAAAAGGAGAAAACAGACTCACACAGCTTGTCCTCAGACCACTGTGTGTGCTCTGTGACATGGCTCCCCTTACACACAAAATGAAAGAATAAAAATATAAAAAACATCCATGACACATTTAATATTTATATGCCCATCAGAAAGTCTAAAGAGGGCTGGAAGATGGCTCAGTGGATAAAGAGTTTGTTGAGCAAACTTGAAGGCCTAAGTTTAGATTTGCAGCATGCATATAAAAGGCAGGCACGGGAGCATGCATCCATAAACCCCGTACGAGGGCAGGCTGACAGGAGACTCTCCAGGACTCAGAGGTCAGTCAGTCTAGGCAATAGAGTGGAAACCAGGTTGTGTGAGCAAACCTGTCTCAAAAAATAAGTTGGAGAGTGCTGAAGAAAGACGCATAATATCAACCTCATACTCACAGGAAGAAAAACTTGCCTGCATACTTATGTATAAAATAAAGGCATATAACACAATGCCTGCGGCACACACACAGGCATGCATGCACACACACACAGACACACAGACACACACGTGTAAGCATACATGTACATAAATGGATAGTCTTTTGTGGGGGTAGAGAATTATGCAACTAGGGATTGACCTCAGGGTATTGCCTATGGTAACCAAGCTTTTCAACACTGAATTACATTCCCAGTCCTCCGTTTTACATGTAAGTTTGTGATAGGATCTCATTGAGTTGCCTAGGCTGGCTTTGAAGTCACTGTAGTCCAGGAAGGCCCTAAACTTGTGATCCTCCTGCCTCAGTCTTCCAAGTAGTTGGGATTATAGACCTGCACCACTGGCCCCTGCTTGAGTGGTTTTTTTTTTAATTGAATTTAGTGGTTACCTTGATATTGAAGAAGATATATATGGGATAGAAACAAGTTAAAATAGAGGCTCAGTCAACTGAGAACTTGGTTCTCAAAGTATCACTGGCTTCTGAATCTAGTAAAAACTTAAGAGCCGGGTCATGGAGACAGTCTCCTGAGAAACAAAGGCCAGTTGCTGTTAATAAATGTCCATCCACCAGGCACAGGTGGAGCACAGCTTGCCTTTCTCTGCTTCTGAGGAATGCGTTTCTCTTAAGAAGGTCACATTATTCATGAAACAGTCTGCAGTGGTGTAATGAAAACAACCTATTTTTCACTTTATCTATTTTTGAAATGTTTGTTTTAATTGGGTGATTAGCCAGTTTTGTTAAGGATGTGCTGACAGACATAAATTAGCTTTTGAAAGCACTACTTGAAAAAAAATACAAATGTAAACAAAACCAAACATAAAAAACAGTTTGCATCCAACTGATGTGGTTATTTTAAGAATACATTGTAGTTGTCTCTCTGGTGTGAGCCCTGCTGAGGGCTGAACTGCTCTTCATCCGATGTCTGCTTCTCTCGCTCTCTTTTTCCAGCCCAGGTGGTATCTGACTTGAGAAATCACAATGGTTACATCTGGACATGTGCCCTGTTGGCACCTACACTGGGGTTCTGAGTGCCAGCCTGTGTTCCGGGCATGCAAGACTGCACTGACAAAAGCTGTTGATTTGCAGGATTCTGATTTGTTCTGTTCAAGAGCACACCTAGCAGTGGATGCAACAGATGCGGCAGATGGCCTGAATCCACACCCTTCCAGAGACCGAAACTAGTGCAGAAACAAGCTGCCCTGGCTGTGCTAAATAAATAAATGAAAAGTCTCCTCCGGTCCAGCTGGAGGTCTTTCCAGTCGGGAGAGATCATAGCATCCCCAGGCCATGCGAAGGGAAGGGCAGGTTTCGGGTTAGAATGTGATCATCTGACTCATAATGTCCTTCTTCCCAGTCACGAGGGAAGAATACACCCTGCTCATAGCACATCCCACCAAATACTTGAAAGATGTTGGATGGGTACCAGGATCCTGCTTGGTATCCTCTCTCCCGTTAGGCAATTTCACAAGGCACGCTGGGTGTGGGTGGCAGTGTAGAGCGAGGGATCTGTAGTATTTCCACGTTGGCCTGGAGTCACTTCCTGCCACCTAAGTAGGGTTTGCAGATGAGGCAGTAGAGCAGGCCCTTTTTTATTAATACAATGTTCACCATTGTAAATTGCCCCAAAAACATCACAAGAGAAAAGAAGGAAGAGAAGGGAGAGGAAGAGAAGGAGGGGCAGGAGGAAGCAGAGCTATCTTACATTCCTATTGTCCACAGCAAGTTCATTAACCCAGAATTAATTTTGCAAAGAATTGCAGCTTATAAAGGGTTTCTATGTAAACCAGGAGGCATACCCTCCAGCATGCGGTGAAGAGAACTCAAAGACAGAGAGCAATGGTGATCACTCCTGCTGCCTTGTTGATGTAGCAGGGCCCAGCTTTGCTCCTGGAGCAGTGTGGTCTATGCCCCTTCCGCGGTCTCGTCTTTGATCTCAATGAAACCACAAAAAAAAAACTATTGTTTTCATTTCCTCCCAGGACATCATTAAAGAATACAAGAACCTGCGAAAGTGAGCGGACCAGTATGCACAAAATTGTAAGTGTGTGTGGCCCTGCTTTGTTTGCCTGATCCCTTCTAGCAAATGTTACCATCTCCATGTGACGGGAAGGGAAACTGATTCATGAGGCACCAAACGTTTAAGAGGCAGAAACAGAACATACCAACTGGCCGACCTTGGGGAGTCCGCAAGAATTTCATTCGCAAATCGGCCACTTGGCACCCTAGATTTCTCCAGGGTAAGAAGGCTGGGGAGAAGACACCAGCTGTAAAAGGGAGAGCTACCAAAATGATGCTTCTCTCCGCCCAGCAGCCCGGAGAACACCAGGATCAGAATCCTGGTTCCTGATGCTCTCTCTCACGCCTGATCTCCGTCGCTTGCTCTTACCCTTTCTGCTATCAGGAATTCTTGCCAGCCTCAAGGCCAGCACTGTTCGGGAGCTGCCAAAGCCAATTCAGGTAAAACTCTGTCCACGTGACATTTCTTTTTTCTGCGGTGGGCATGCTGTGCCTCCTCTAGTCTCCTGATACTGTTGTTCTATGGGCCCAACCTGCTCAGTGTGGGATTAGCTTGAAGCTCTTAGCCCCTTCTCCTTAAATATTAAGCCCATTAAGGGAAGCTCTTTAACAGACAGGTTCCACAGAAGACAGTTCGAGAATTTCTATAATGGATCTGTAATTAATGTTGAAACTCACCCAAATGAATTGCATTCAATTGGTAGAAAGAAACTTGATAACACAGTTTATATGTTTTATACTTACAATTGCCATCTCAGAAACATTTTTCGCATCCTATGCCATTTAACCCTTAATATAGAGAGTGAAACGTTCAGTTATCTTTACCGTGTAGACGAACAAATCAGGATTCAGTGGAATCCCCCAAGTGCTCAGGGAGTTAGTGCCGGACCCCGGTCCACTCCCAGATCTCAAAATTTCTTTCCAAGATTCTTCTGTTTCATGTGCACATAGCATCTTGAGGGAAACAGATATGTCTCCAGCATTCTTCCTGACCTGGCCATGTGCCCTGCATTTTCCCAGACCTGCCCCTGTGTGCCATCTTCTGTGTGTGCAATCAGCAAAAGCAAGCCAGAAGCTCACTGTTTTTGCTGTTCCGCGCTTTTTCTATGCACTTCCTTGGGATATCAACAGGATGATCAACTGTTCACGGGAACCTAGTTATCCTGCTATGGTGTTTACTCATTCTAGGAAGGAAAATAGCAGGTGTTTGGCTAATAATGCTTTCTCTCATACTCCAATCTCAAGTTGTAATAACCATCATGTTCTTTGTTACATGTGTATTTTGGAAGGAGGTTGAGTCTGGCTTTATTATTACTTTATATTATTTATATTATTACTTTATATATTACTGGCATCTGCCATCCTTTCTTCAACCTCCCTGTTTTTTTTTCTGATTCATAACATTTCCATTCTCTTCCCTTTCCTTCTCCTTCTTCATTTTTCCTCCTCCCTTCTCCCCATCACAGCAGGAAGCTGACATTTCTGGAAATGTCAGTAGGGTGAACTCTTTGCCCAGTCTCTCTGGCCAGAGTCCAGCTTGCACTAGCACATCAGAACACCAGTGGTAGCAGCAGCAGGAATCCTGGCATGTTCCGCCAGCGAGCCTGGTGTTTTGGCGGGAGGTGTCTCTTGTGCTCCAGTTCTCTTGGTAAATAAAAAACTTGTCCCAGTATAACTATGGTGACGACGTTGTGGAGAATGATGAGTCATCCAGATCCTGCGGCTGATGCACCTGCTGCTGCTGCTGCACCTGCTGCTGCACCTGCTGCTGCACCTGCTGATGCACCTGCTGCTGCTGCTAGGTCAGACGGGAGCTTCCACCATTGCTCTGAGCAGACTGCAGGCAGGAAAGCCTAATAGGCAGTTGCTCCACCCATGACACATGGAGCACAGGCCCTTGCAGCAGTCACAAGGGGTTAGGAAAGACGCCTCTGCTGTTCAGGGCCTCAGTGTTCCCAGTCTCCCAAATGGGAACCTTGGGGTGACTAACCACAGTCCCACCCACATCCATGGGTAATTTACATTCAGACCGCATTCTGTCTCCTACTCTCGGCACTTGCCCTATGGGAATATCCCAGCCTTTCTTTAATCCTTAATGAAGGTTTGTGAAAGGATAATCTATCGAAGATATGAAGGTCATTTAGGGAAAAATCTTGTACCCCAAACAAAATAAGCCTTTACCATGACCACAGGCAGACACCCATGAAAGCCCTAGGCTGAATTTGGAGGGTGAGCTAGTCCTTTTTGGGATCCCCATGCCTCTTTTTCCAGGGTCACTCTTTAACCAGAAGTAAGTCCTTTCTAGAATCTTTAAAGTAACTCCTCATGGTAGGCGTGGTGATTTGAAGAAAACTGGCCCTCATAGGCTGGCTCCTATCTTTGAATGCTTAGTCACCAGGGAGTGGCATCATTTGAGAAGAAGTAGGAGGTGTGGCCTTGTTGGACAAAGGGTGTCACTGATGCAGGCCTTTGAGGTTTCAAATGCTCAAGTCAGGCCCAGTCTCTCTTTCTGCTGCCTGCAAATCCAGAAGTAGAACTCTCAGCTGCTTCTTCAGCACCTTGTCTGCCTGCCACCAGGCTCCCAATCATGAGGATAATGGACTAAACCTCAGAAACTCTAAGCAAGCCCCAATTAAATGCTTTCTTTTATAAGACTTGCTGTGGTCATGGTGTCTCTTCATAGCAATAAAAATACATGACGAAGGCAGACGTTGTTACCAGGGAGCAGGAAACTGCTATGGCAGGCCTGACCATGCTGTCAGAATTCTGGTGAACTTTGGGTCTTTGGACTAGAAAAGCAGTTGGATGCTTCAAGGGGGACTTAATAGGCCACACTGTTAGGGTCCTGGAAGACAATCATGCTCAGATCAATGCACACTCTAATGGCCTGGCTGAAGAGGTTTCAGAGAAGGAGGAAATGATTAGTAAATGGCCTAGAGATTGTTTTTGTAGTATTTCGGCAAAGAAAAGTGGCAGCTCCAGAGTCTTCGAGGTCCTGGCAGCCAAGAAGATATCCTTGGCCCCACCCGGTGCCTTGCAGCATCGGGCAGGTGAGACTTACTATGATGAGCAAATCTGTGGTGGGGAGATGGGAGAGAAAGAGAAGCAACATAGTGTGTGCTCCGTGGAAAGAGGCAGAGAGGAAGAAATGAAGATGGGGAGGAGTGGGTTGATACTGGAGGCCTGTTTGCCTGGAACCATGGCAAAAGCAGTGAGTTATAGACTGATGGGGGAGGTCTGTTTGCCACCCAGGGCCAAGACAATGTCCAAACTGGGCTGCTTTGAAGGACCTGTGTTTGTCTGTGTTGATATCCGTGGCTCCTGTTGCCATCAAGAGCTAGAATGAGTCCAGTGGTCCGTAGTCCAGCTGCAGCTGGAGTCTGTGTTCATGTCTGTGGCCCATGTCACCACAGGGACCCTTAGGAACCTCAGGCAAGATGACATCAGAGGGTCATGCTGAGTTTGCCCTACCCTCTGCTGGCCCTGGGGAAAGCTTCCCTTGCCTCTCATAGGACATGAGAGCCAGAGGGAGGACCCTGACCCTCATAGGAGAGCTGATTCCTGCCAGCAGGAGAGACAGTCCCACCACTCACTACAGGCAAAGATGAACCAACCCTGAGGGCATGGACTGAGCAGTTATAATCCAGGCCTGCAGCTGGGCCTTGGGTTGGCCCACCCTAACACCAACCCTATCTAGGACCTACTGGAACTGCTGAAGGCACTGGTCCCGTGGATCTGCAATGAAAGGGAGCAAGCTGAGTAAGGAAAAACACAAAATGTACAGTTTGAGGAGAAAAGGAGCACCAAGAAGTGTAATGGAACCAAGCCCATCGCTCAAGAAGACACAAAGTTTAAAGAAGATCCTGAGTAAATAAAACAAAGGGAATGATGCTCAGGGCCTGGACAGTTGCTACAGACTCTAACCTAGATTACTATATCCATAAAAACTTTCATTTAGTATAGATAGAGAAAAGAAGATATTCCTTAATAAAACCAAGTTTAAATAATATTTATCTACAAATTTAGGTTAGAGTTTACTAGAAGGTAAACTCTAATCTAAAGAAATTAACTACATCCAAGAAAACAGGAAATAAACTATCTGAGACCAGCAAAGCCAAAAGAAAGGAAACACACACACACTACCAGCACCACCACCACCACTACCGCTACCACCACCACCAACACCACCACCACCACCACCAACAACAACAACAAAGTAATAGGATTCAACAGTCATCGGTCATTGATATTTCTCAACATCGTTGGACTCAATTCTCCAGTAAAAAGACACAGAGTAAAAGACTGGATGGGAAAACATGATCCATTCTTCTGCTGCAACTCACAAGAATCAGGCACCTGCTTAGCTACACATGACAGACTGAGAAAGAAATCAGGAAAACAAACCCTTTCACAATATCCTCAAATAATATAAAATATACATGGGGTAGCTTTAGCCAAGCAAATGAAAGACTTGTATGATACAAACTTTAAGGCATTGAAGAAAGAAACTGAAGAAGATATGAGAAGAAGGAAAGCTCTTCAATGCTCAGGGATCGGTAACATTAATAGAGCAAAAAATTTCATCCTACCAAAAGCAGTCTACAGATTCATTTTAGTCCTCATTAAAATGTCAACACAATTATTTGCATATCTTCAAAAGACAGTTTAAAGCTACATATATAAACACAAGCACATAAAACAAAACAAGAACAAATGAATGAACAAAAAACAATAGATAAACAAAAATAGCCTGAAATGACTTGAGATATCATCATCCCCAACCTGACATTGTACTACAGACCTATAGTAATAAAAACCACATGGTACTGGCATAGAAACAAGATCTTAATCAATGAAATAAAATTAAAGACCTAGACATAAATCAACACATCTATAGATACCTGATTTTTGATAGAGAAGCCAGCGATACACTCTGGGGCTGGGGAATCAGCATCTTCAAGAAATGGTGCTAATCAAACTAACTGTGTGCAAATATGGCTGTACGTAAATGAATTCAAATAAATCCATAGGTGTCACTCTGCACAAAATTCAAGTCTAAATGGATCAAAGACCTCAACACAGGACCAGATACACTAAATCTGGCTGAAAAGATAGTGAAGAAGAGCCTTGAACTCATGGGCACAGGAAAAGACTTTCTTAACAGAGTACTATTCGTGCTGGCACTAAGATCACAGTTAATAAATGGATATCATGAAACTGAGAAGCCTTTCCACGGCAAAGGACACCCTCATTTGGATAGCAAGCAGCCTACAGAATAGGAAATAGTTGGTTTTGTCCTATTTCAATTTGTTTGTTTTTGATTTCTCTTTTTGTTTCTGCAACCTTCCTTTTGTAGATTAGTAAGATTTGGTTCGACCCTAGGTCCTTGGGCTATCTAGTCTCAGGTCACCCAAGCACTGTCAGGTCTGGGTTCCACCTTGAGGTGTGAATCTTAAATGAATCCAGTGTTGGTCGGTGACGTCTGAGCTTTGTACCACCATTGCACTCGTGTTTCTTGCTGGCAGCACATTACTGGGGAAAGATGGCTGTAGCTGGACTGGTGTTTGTGTTTGTGTTTCTCCTTGGGTAGCCTGCAGAGTACCTTCTGGTACCAAGAACACTAGCCAAGAGGGGTGAGGGCTATAGGTAAGCGTTAGAAATATTTCCTAGCAACCTCCCTGACAACGCAAAAATTCCCAATCAAGCCAAATCAAAACAAGCCAAATTAAGAAATATCCAGGTTTAATGGGAGATCTGTGCTCTCGGGTGGCCCCTAGGGGGAAACCCGGAAGCCACAGAAATGCGATCCCAGGGAGAAAGAAAGGAAGACCACGTGTTCTCCTTTTGGGGTGTGGGGTCAGGACCTTGCCTGCTGGGATTTGAAGTCCAGACCAGGCCTGGGGGCTGGGATAGATGCGAGGGACTGGAACCTACGTTCCCAACTTAACAGCAAGCACAAGCTCAACTCCACCATCTCTAGTGAATTGTGAGGTGTTATTTTCAGAAATAGGATCTTGTGTCAATATGTGGAGAGAAACTGATAGTCTTTGTAACTGCCTGTTTTGGAGGTATTCCCTTGGGATCCCTTTGACCAACACTCTAATTATATGTAAACCATTCCCAGTACTGAAGCTTCATTTGGTGATGAGATTTGTCCAACTGAAACTGTCTCGCCATTATTTGAAGATCTTGAGGCCCTGGTCTAGGTCTAGGAACTGAAGCCCAATGAATAAAGAGGGACCAGAAGGTCAAAGTGTGGCTCTCCCAAATGGAAATCAAGAGAGGAGAAACGCACTTCAAAATCCAAAAAGAAACCCAAAAACCAAATATACAGAAGATACATACAGAAGAACTGATCAGCCACTGAGACAGGAAGCCTGTGTGGTGCGGGAGAATTATCTGTATTCTGTCAATCATGTATTTTAATAAAACGCTGATTGGCCAGGCAGGAAGTATAGACGGGTCAACCAGACAGGAAGTAGAGGCGGGGCAATGAGAATAGGATAAGGCTAGGGAGGAGGAAACTTCCTCAGCCACTCCTGCGCAGACCACCAAAGAGGCAGCATGTAACTTGCCCAGCTGAGAAAGGTACGGAGCCATTATGGCTAACATAGATAAGAATAATGGGTTAATATAAGTTATAAGAGTTAACAAGAAGCCTGACCTAATGGGCCAATCAGTTTATAATCTTATGGAGTCTTGTGCGTGATTTTCCTTGGGACTTGCTGACTTATTGGGGTACTGGGCCAGACAGAAACCCCAACAAGCCGGCCCTACATGTTACATATGGCGCCCACGTGGACAACTGAATCCACAGAAAGCTTAGGAAAGCTTGGGAAAGAGTAAAGCATGTTTTCTTGGTAGCAGCAATTTCTCGGGTCTGCTCTGCTTGCTAGAGGCAAGCAAGGCTTTCATCTAAGAGAGGCTTCCTGATTCAGCTTCAGCTGCAAAACCCTGCAGCTCTTTTAAGAGGTCCTGCCGCAAAACACTTAAATGGTGTTGATGAAAAGCTGAACACATGCTTTTCAGTTTTCAGCAGTAGCAGGAAAAAAGCTGTGCTGTTTTAAAATGCCGTCTTTCTGGGCTGTCCTGCCAGGGCAAACTCTGACTCTTTCAGGCAGGCAGTCCGACTGAGTGTGGTCTGTGAGCAGAATGCTGCAGCTTGCTGGCAAGGACCTTGAAATGCCATAGAGTTGTGTCAGTAAAAGGCTCCAGTGGTACCTCTACCATGAGTCTGGTCGTCAAAGCCATGGTTTTAGGCTCATGTGGTCAGAAAAAGAGAGATATACAGTAAAAAGAGATTCAAAGAGGAAGAAAACCTCTAAATGGTTTACTATGAGTTAAAAATATATGCAGGCTAAAAGTTAAAGTTCTTAATGTAAAAAAAAAAGGAAGAAAGAGAGTAGTTGGGTATGGTGGTACACACCTTAAATCCCAATGCCTGGGAGGCAGAGGCATATTGACCTCTGTGACTTCAAGGGACAGAGGTAGAGATTGACCTCTGTGACTTCAAGGTGTGGTAGCACACACCTTTAATCCCATTGCCTGGGAGGAAGAGACAGACAGATCTCTGAGTTCAAGGTGTGGTAGCACATACCTTTAATCCTAGCACTGGGGAAGCAGAGACACATAGGGGTGTGGTAGCAAACACCTTTGAGCCCAGTACTGGGGAGGCAGAGACAGGAGAATCTCTGTGAGTTCAAGAATAGCCTGGTCTACAAAGTTATTCCAGGACCAAGATATATACAGAGAACCTGTCTCAAAAAGCCAAAAATTAAAAGTAAAATTAAAAGAAATAGAGGTTGAAATAAAGCTGCATAAAGATGAAAAATACACAGAGAATCTTGATACTGTATGTTCTTATGCTCTCTTTGAATTGTTTGAATGCTGAGGAAGGAGAAACAGTTGCTAAAAGACTTTTGTTTATAAATGCTGCTGAATTAATCCAGTATAGACATTTTAAAAATACCCTGGCTTCAAAATTGAAGTCAAAAGGTATGCTACTTTGGAGAAGAGATTTTGCTTTTGTTTCCACAGAAAATGAGAGGTTGTGGATTCATTCTGAGTTAAGAAAAATCCAGTATGATCAAGGAAGGCCACCTGAAAAATCTCCAACAGGAATAGATGGCCTGGATGTCTGAGTTCTACATCCAGAACAGATTCAAGACTGCTGCCTGAGATGATCAAGACTCACAGGATATTCCAGTCAGGAATTGATGATAATTCTAAATTTTCTTTAGGTCCCCATAAGATCATCAGTGCCCCCAACCAGCAGGAAGTAGCCTGAAATACTACGCCCACATTCCCAACAAATGGACTATGGGTATTTTCCTTTGTTTAAAAAAAAAAGAAGAGGGAAATGGTGCGGGAGAATTATCTGTATTCTGTCAATCATGTATTTTAATAAAACGCTGATTGGCCAGGCAGGAAGTATAGGCGGGTCAACCAGACAGGAAGTAGAGGCGGGGCAATGAGAATAGGATAAGGCTAGGGAGGAGGAAACTTCCTCAGCCACTCCTGCGCAGACCACCAAAGAGGCAGCATGTAACTTGCCCAGCTGAGAAAGGTACAGAGCCATTATGGCTAACATAGATAAGAACAATGGGTTAATATAAGTTATAAGAGTTAACAAGAAGCCTGACCTAATGGGCCAATCAGTTTATAATCTTATGGAGTCTTGTGCGTGATTTTCTTTGGGGCCTGCCTGCTGTGGGGTACTGGGCAGGACAGATACCCCAACAAGCCGGCCCTCATGTTACACCTGTGTAAATAAAGAGGCAAATGTGGTTTCCATCCATATCAGAGCCATGTGTCACTCATTTTTATGACCCAGGTTGAGGCCATAGGTACGTTCTATAGTTAGACCCTAACTGTCTAAACATACAGCCAAACATGGCCTCACAGATGCCAAGCAATGCCATCCACTTGGAAACAGAAACAAGCTACATTCCAAACTGGGACAGCAGGTAACTAAATATCCTTCCTAGGTCAGGAAGGCTAGTTAAAAAAACATAACAAGTCTGAGTCGGTTTTATATCAACAGTGACCAGAGAGTGCCATGAGCACAGGTCCCAATGACAAATATGTCTCCAGGAAGTTTTTTAGTTTTTAAGGACTGTGTTTCTGCCCAGGATGTTCAGTAAATATTTGCTAGTTTTAATTTGTTCACGCTGCATTTGTTTAAATAACACAAACGTGCCTAGCTTTACCTACTTAAGGTACCTGATTGGTCTAATAAAAAGCAGAATGGCCAATAACTAGGCGGTAGAGGCATAGGCAGGGCTGAGAAGGAATCTAGGCTCCAGAGAAGAGAACAAGAGAGAAAGAAAAGGAGACACCTCAGGCCAGCCAACCAGACATTGGAGAAGCATTAAAAATAGGACACACAGAATGAAAAAAAAAATGTAAAAGTCCCTAAGGCAAAACATAGATGAAGAGAAACAGGTTAAATTAAGTTATAAGAGCTAGTGGGACAAACGTAAACAAAGAGCATTCATTACTAATAACAAGCTTCCATGTCATGATTCGGGGGCTGGCGGTCCAAAGAAACCCGCTACAATCCCTTTATCTCTGAGTCAGCATCGGAGATGCTTTTCTGGCATTACATCTAAGTTGCCATGAGTTTGGTTGTTAGCTCCACGAAAAGAAGGTGGGGAAGTGATTCCCCCAAAGACATAAGGAGCAGTAAAGTTTGATTTCTGTGGGCCATGATTTCTTGGAGTTTTCCTTTCTTTATCATTCCATGTGCTCAGCTCCCCGGGTCACTGGAGGAAGCTACTGTAGTCCTAGTCTGGAGCATGTCTGGAGGAAGCTCTGTCCGCTGGAGAGTGGCTTGGTATGTGGGTCTAATTAGGCTGGGCATGAGTAGTGTCCCCTGAGCAAGGTGCCGCTGCCAAGCCTCAGGGTACCTAAAGAGCATCTCCAGAGCAAGGCATCTGCTAAGGGCCTCAATCCTGCACTGCATTCAAAGAGGCATTCTAACCGACACATGCGGAAACTGATTCAGATCTTGAAATGAGGGCTTCAGGAATGGCATGCTCTGTAAGTGGCAAAATCAAACACGAACACAACAGCAACAAGCCCCATCCTCACAGGGACCGGTCAGACTGCTCCCTCACTAAAAGCAAACCTTCCATTGAGAATGTGCACTGATGGAGGACCACACACAATGAGCCAGGATGCCTGAAGTCATCTCTTCAGAGATGATACAAAGTGTTTGAACACATACTCATTGAGTCATCGCAAATGGATGAAAACAGTGTCTTGTTAAAATTGCATTCAATTAGGGAGACAAAGAGGCTCTTTTCTGTTTGAATGCTCTGTCTAACTTTGATCAAAAAAAAAAAAACCAAACTTGTTTTGATCTTCAATCAAAATCTTTATGTATCTGGTAAGATAGGATCTGCTAACTTAGAGTTTTGTATAGCCAGGAATGGGGACTTGTGCTAGTAATCTTGGGATCTGGGATGCTAAAGCAAGGAGATTGCCATAAATTCAGAGCCAACCTGGGCTACTGAGTTTGAGGTCAGCCTAAGCTACAAAGTGAAACTCCTCTCTCTCTCTCTCTCTCTCACCTGCTCTTCCTCTCTCATATGTGTGTATGCATGTATACATATCTCTAAATGTACATTTGTTTTTATGTACAACAGACTATTTCTCATTCACTATTGCTTGGGTCCGTACATTCAAGTTTGTCTTGAGAGGTGAAACATACAATGAACACAGTTTGTACAGTCAAAGACACTATAAACTAGAAATATTAGTGGCTTAGGGAGTGAAAAAAAACACAGGAAATCTGTTTTCTGTCTTCCCCTTCCTGTGTTTTCTTTGAGCATACATTATGATGCAGAGCCGAAAAGCTGCCTGATTCCCTTTAGCACAGCCTGTAATCCTATTAAAAAGGATTATTCCATTGTCCTGAGCTATCAGATCTTGGTAAGAACTCCTTTAGGTCAACCTTTAAAGGAAATTTACACACACATTTAAAAAAAAAGTTAAGTCATTTGCTATGTTTCTCAAAGAAAGCTAAGCCTGGGGTCTGAGCTGACGGTGTCTTGCCCTGTCTCTTTTATTTTCCATGAAAGCCTCATGCAAATTATGACCGTATGGCCCCTTTGGTTTCTCAGTTTTTGCAGCAAATTTGGGGCACTGGAACATAAGTCAGAGTCTTATAATTCCCACTGCAAAGTTTAAAATGTTAGATCCATCTCAGTCACCTCTGCTTGCTAGGAAGCCCATTCTGAATAGCTTTAGCACATGAGATAGGTAAGCTAGAAAGATGAGGAAAAGAATGGAAAATGCCCATGGGGTCTAGGCACCCAATGCAGCACAAGCAGACCCCTTCCTGGGGGGGATTTAAATAGTTAAGAGCCCTAATTGACCAGTGCCCAGGTTGACAGCCAGTATCTCAAGCTGGAACTCTCTTCCTTTGTCTCTTTGTTGTGCCATGCGCAATTCAAATAATGACATAGTCATCATCCTTTTCTAAGCTAAAGCCCTAACTGGTACCTACACCTCTATCCCCACAAACCCCACCCCATCTAGATTAGTTCCTTTTCTTGCTACTGTGACCAAATAGCTGAGAAGAACCTATTTGAGAGAGGAAGAGTTTAGTTGTACAGTTTGAGGGGATAATTCTATCATGCCAGGGAAGCTATGGAAACATGCATGGAAGGGGCAGCTGTGGGAGCAGGAGGCTGCCTGGCCACCTTGCATGAGCAGTCAGAAAGGAGAGAAAGAACCAACAGGGCAGCCATGTAAAACCTCGGGTCTCACTTCTAGGGAACCATCTCTTCCAGCCAGGCTCCACCCCATGATGGTTCCTTCATCTTCTCAAACAGCTCCACCAGCTGGAGACCTCAGCAAATGTGTGAGCTTACTGGGTGATACAGGAGGGTCATCTGTCTGTGTGTTACTTTCATTGGTTAATAAAGAAAATGCCTTGGCCCTTTGATAGGACAGAAAATTAGGTAGGTGGAGTAAACAGAACAGAATGCTGGGAGAAAGAAGGCAGTGAGGCAGTCGCCATGACTCTCCTCTCTGAGACACAGGCAGGTTAGGATCTTTCCTGGTAAGCCACCACCTCATAGTGCTACACAGATTACTAAATATGGGTTAAAGCAAGATGTGAGAATTAGCCAATAAGAGACTGAAACTAATGGGCCAGGTAGTGTTTAAAAGAATACAGTTTCCGTGTAATTATTTCGGGGGTAAGCTAGCCAGGATCCGGGCGGGAATGCAGCCCACTCCTTCCTTTTACATCTGGGACCCGCCTTTCCCATTCAAACCCCAACACCGTTTGTTCCTTAAATATAAGTTCAGGACTGCCAGTCTTTTCCTACCCCATCAATCAGTACCTTCCCACTCAATCAGCAATATTTCGCCTCTTGGGACCCACAGCTGTGTGTGATGCTCCTAAGGAAGCCCTTGAACATGGACTCCCAAATATGGTGAAGTTCAAGATCAACCTTAATTTTGAGACTGTAAGATTCTTATCCCACTCATTCCCCCAAGACCATGAACCACTGTCTGGTAGTAATGGAAAAACTATAGAGTTGAAGGGTAGCTAGGCTCTGGGGACCCCAAATTCTAGGCCCCCTCCAGACAACATCTGGCTGTATGATTCTGGACAAGCTGATGTCCCCCTTTGACTTTGGTGTTATACAAAATAGTGAAGTTCTATTAAATAGCCTTGACTTTCTTGCCGTCTTTGATTTCATGGCATGTGACTTGGGGAGGTTTCTTACAATGGAGGAATTCTCATGGGCTCGTTGAATAGAGTTAGAGTCAATCACACAGCAGCTGGCCAGTAGATATATTTACGATAGTTCCTTGTAAGTTCACATAGGCGCTATTGCGAGAGTAACAAAATGCAAAGCATCTGCAAAGCTGTAGGGAATCCAGAGAGTCACTGGGGATCTTCTCAATCAACAAGATAAAAACTACCACTCCTGTGAGGTTAGAAGGAGATAGAAGCAGGCACTCTAAATGGACATTCCTAGTCCAACAGTTTGAGAACCACTGAGATGTGATAAGCAAGCAATAACAGCGAAGAACGTTGCAACTTTTGCAGATTGTCTTTTTCGAGGGAAAGGCATCTGGATACTCACTAGACACCCAGACTCATCTGTGACCCAGAAAAGATTCAGAACTATCATTCCAGAAAGTTCGTGACTTTCAGACCTCTTTTTTTGCCCAATCTCCACTTTTGAAATAGTGGCGACATTAGTTTCTATTCACTTTGTTCCTACTGTGCTGCCAACAGCGTGCTAAATGTTCTTCATAGCTATCACATTACCCAAAGTGACAATGTGAGAAGTGCAGACAGAGGGGGATGCTTCACAGGCTTGCCCACAGGCCAAGCTGACAGAGCCATCCTCGCCATTCACATTTGCTCTTTCTAAGTGATTCTAAATTTGTATGAAGTTGACAAGAGCTAACTAGTGTAAATAATGAAGGACATCTCTTTAATTCCCATTTAACTGAGAAAAAAATGGAGAAAGAACTTAACACAATTTGTCCAATATGCCTGGTTTCCTCTAGGCAAGGTATTCCATATATATATATATATTATATATATATATATATAATATATATATATATATTTCAGTTTTATAAGTGCTCAGAAATAGGTCCTAGGTAGATAGATGTGATCTTCCAGAGGGACGACCGCACGTCCGAAACTCTTTCACACTAAGTTCACTGTGGGGCAGAACAGGGTTCACACTGAGGGACAAGTGGCTGGTGTCTGTGTTCCTCCTATAAGGCCAAGTTGCCTGCTAAGCCCACAAACAACCGAGGCGGGAACCATGGGATAGAAATCCAGCATGGAGCGAGGGAACCGTGAACCAAAACAAGTCTTAAGAAGGACAGCATCTGAGCGTCAAAGGGAAAAACGACAATGCTTCTGCATTCAAGAAACATGTGCAGCTGCTTTAGGGCACGAGCCCATTTCTTCCTTAGAGCTCAGAGGAAGACTAAATCAATAAGAGAAATTCTTCATTTGCATTTTGAAAATATTCAGCAACAAAATTAGCTGCTGGGCTAAATCATCCCTGCCCCCACCCCCCGCTTTGCAGTTCACTGGAATTTAATTCACTGGAATTAAAGGGAGGTGCCTCATTATTTGTGCTAGTTGCCTTTTTGTTGGCTTGGCACAAACTGGAATCATTTGGGGGAGACTAAATCACAACTGAGAAGACGCTCCCATCAGATCAGCCTGCGAGCGGGTATATAACACATTTTCTTGATGAATGACTTAGTAGGAAAACCCAGCCCACCATAGGGGATGTCACCCCTCCTCAAGTGATACTGCACTGAATAAAAATCAGGTTGAAGAAAATCCTTGAGAGCAAGACAGTAAGCAGCATTCCTCTGGGTTCCTACTTCAGTTCCTGACTCTGGGTTCCTGCCTCCGGCTTCCTGCTTCCAGGTTCCTGCCTTGGTTTCCCTTGATGATCGTCTATAACCTGTAAACTAAAATAGGTTCTTTCCTCTCCAAGTTACTTTGAGTCACAGCGTTAAATACAGAAACAGGAAATCAAAGAGGACATCATCTTTCAGTCTTATTCCCTGTGACAGAAATCACAAAATAAGGTGCTCATAAAAAAAAAACCTCGGTGAAGGCATTGGGAACAGCTGTGGTCTCGGATTCTTTTTCCCAGCTTTTGGAAACCTTATCCTCATACTGGGTTGCCTTGTCAGCGTTCAACTTGATATGCCGTTGTTGGTTGATACCCATGGGAGGCTCGCCCTCCTCTAAGTTGAAGTGGAGGAGGAGTGGATGTGGAGGGGCAGAGGAGAGATACGGAGAGGACTGGGAGGACAGGAAGAAGGAGAAACAGCAGTCGGGTTGTAAAAATGAATACAGTATATTCTTAAACCAAAACCAAAACAAACAAACAAAATCTTCAGAAAAGGAAACTGCCCTTACTTCTGCATCCCTGTGATACTTACTGTACAGGAAAGTCAGAGAGGCTGATCCCTGATCTCGGGATAACCTTCAAGTCTAAACCGTGTTTGAAATGAGAAGATGCTAAAAGAAGTTACGGCACTTAGGAATCTAAGTGTGATTCTTTAAGCTTCTATCATGATGTCTTTCTGTTCTTGGCCTCCAGCTGGGAAATATTCTTCTAGGAGTACCACCTGTTCTGAGGCCTCAGCAAGGTTGTCTGTCTTAGACTGCAAACCATGAAGCTTCCCTACTACAAAGCCATGGTTTCTGCAGTCTCCGCCTCCCCCAGAGCAATCTGTCCCGGGTCCCTGCCTGCCACATAGTTCCCCCCTCCTCTCTGACTTGAAGTTTTGACAGCTACCTGGTGACTCTAGACACATTGTTTTGGGCCGGTGGAAGCAGACAGAAAATTTCACTAGAAAAAGAAACTATCTCTTGCAGCATGCCAATCTCAGCTTTGTTGGTTTGGAGACTATACGGGATTGAACTTTATCTATCCTTGGGGCAACAAAAAGTGTGGCAGGGTGCATCAGTGGCTACCTGTGAATTCAAACAAGATAATGTCTTTCATCTTGCATATTGCTTGACTCTGGAAATTCAGGAGGCCTTAAAATATTTATGTTGAGAGCCCCTCTCATCACATGAGAACTCTAGCATCTTACAGCAGTTTCTCGGGTTCTTTTCCCCCTATCTTCTAAGGAATAACACATGACAAAGAGAGGTAGCACTCACCAAATAGTCGCGCATTTCTGTGTTCCCGGTGCACAAATGACGTGGGACATGTGGGGACTCTTCTGTGTGCTCCTCACATCTTCCTGCAACATCAACTTTACCTCCCACACATTCCAGATGTCATGTCCACCTGATGGAAACCACCAGAACCTTTGAGTTGTATTTGAAGAAAGTCAGTTGTACGCCAGTGCTATGCAATCATTCTGCACCGGCTAAGCAAGCAAACTTACTGTGTCAGCCTCTGAGGTGAATGCAACACAATGCATTCTGAAACGGCATCAAAGTGGGCAGTGTGGCAGGAATGCTGTTCTCTGTGCCAGCCTAGCCTGGCAGGCGCAGGAACCCACAGCTGCAGCAGCTGCTACAGGAACAAGAGTTTATGATGAACCCTTTTCTGCCCAGCACTGTCAGCAGGGTCTGTTCAGCTCTACTCTCCACTCCCCCTTCCAAGTCTTATGGTCCCAAGACAGAGGATAATCTGATTGTTCCCATTAGAACAATCAGCCGTAGCATGAGACACAGTCACAGAGCATGATCGCAGCCATGAGGGGCTGATCCCTAAATGCCGGGGCTTTCCAATAGTCAGGCAGACAAGCGTGAGAGGTAGGCGTTGTTAATGGGTCTGAGGACTAGGGGGCCTGCTGCTCAGGAAAGCACAAAGAAGACTAGAATGGAAGAAAAATCATTCTAAGAGGTAGAAGGAAGTAAGAAGTGGCTGGTGACAGAAGACAAGCCACTTCAAAATCAAGAATGTGTGAAATATAAGAAAGCCAAAGAAGAGCACAACACCGACTTGGTTCAGAGTGTTTAAGAATAAATCAGCCTGTGCTGAGCAGAGTGGCGCATGCCTTTAATCCCAGCATTTGGGAGGCAGAGGCAGGTGGATCTCTGTGAGTCTGAGGCCAGCCTGGTCTACAAGAGCTAGTTCCAGGATAGCTAGTACTATCACACAGAGAAATCCTGTCTCGAAAAATATAAATAAATAAATAAATAAATAAATAAATAAATAAATACATCTGTCTACATCATAACAGATATGTACAGGCATGTTGTTTGCCTATGTTCACAGGAATAGTCTCTCTTTCTCTCTCTCTCTCTCTCTCTCTCTCTCTCACACACACACACACACACACACACACACACAGAGAGAGAGAGAGAGAGAGAGAGTAATAACAATACAAAACGGAAAAACTGAGATTCTGCAGGCAGACAGCAACCTGACCAGAAAGGCGTCAACCCAGGAAATCCAATGTCATTAACCTTACGAGGCACTATTCAAAGGTCCAAAGTAACAGACATAGAACTTGACCTCCGTTGGCTCCCATACCCATTCCTCTATTGAATAATGATGGAGTACGTAGATAGTACAGGGCACTATTTAAAGAGCAAATATTTCAAATGATGAAATTAATAAAGATCCTTCTCATTAAGAATCTTCAATCTAGTGATGACAAGAAGAGAAATCACTGACTGCTACCACCTCCAATGGAGGCCTTGCCAGACATTTGAATTATTTCACATACTCGTACAGAATCCACTCCAGGTGTGTGTTTAGATTACTTTCTCAAATGAAAAAGGTAAAAAATAAGAAAAACTAGAAACTGGGAAGAGCACATAACTCAGTGAGGGAGCACTTGCCTTGCTTTGCGTGGGTGTAAGGCCCTGCACACAATCTCCCAGCATTCCAGAAAAAGAAATGAAGGGAAGGAGACATATCATGATTTGAGATCAAACTCTGAGGTGTTACAGTCCAAAACCTGGGCCCAGAAACAGATACTGCACTCTCTCCGTTAAGAGAAGGAATCTAGAGATATAGAGACTGAAGGAAAAATATAACTGGGGAAGAAGATGTCATGCTGTATTCAGAATAGAACATGTGTTATGAGACCGGACAAACCATGGGATTTCTCAGTAAGAAGGGAGATTGATTTGGAAATAATAGCTCCATTCAGAAAAATGGCAAAGAGTGAGACAAACAGTCCACAAACATTCCGTAACGAGAAGAAAACTGAGCGTTGATGCTGCTTCACGGAGCCAAGTAGGGAAAGACAAGAAGGGAAACGGCCTGGGGCTGTGCAGGCATGGTTGGTCATGGCCAAGGACCAAGTTCAATTTCTTTTCTACACCAATCATTCTAAACAGTTGCCCAACAGATTCGCTTTAAGAGATTCCCTAAACGCACAACTGCCTGTTCATGCTTGTCTGAGATGGGGCTGAGGTAGAGACATGCTAAAGTCACTCTCTCAAGTCTGCCCTGACTGCAGAGAACAAGATTCAAGAGAAGCCTGTGAAGGGGTGATAGGACAGTTCCTGATGTTGTTTCCCAAAACATGTTCTAGGAACACACAGTTGCAAAGTTTCAGGATGTTCCTATGACAAAGATGGGATCCATCTTTGAAGCATATCAGTCATACTGCAGGATGCCTGGTGACTGCAGTCATCTTGGGGACTTTGGGCGGGGGCTGCATAATAAAGAACATGGTGCATCTTTAGGCTAGGAGAGTTGCAGTAACTCCATAACAGCCCTTCCCCCAGCAGCTGCACGTTCTTCTGAATACACTTTCATGTTGAATCATCAGAAATCAGAAAGGGGCTTGAATTGAAAGTAATAATTATGATGTCTGGCTTTCTTCACCTCCTCCTTCCTGACACCACCCAAGATGTTCAGCATGTTTCCACACATGCACACACACACACACATACACACATGTACACATACATGCACACACACATACACACACATATGCCAGCCAGTAAGGAGAAAGGATACCTGGCCTCTCTATGACTCCCACTCCCTGAAGTTCTATCCTGGACCACAGACTGCCTCCCGGAGGTTTATTTCTAGGTAGAAACACCATCTACTTTACCTCAAGGACTGAATTCCATAACTTATGTTTCCACCCATGAATCAGAAGTCCCAAAACCTTGGAGCATAATGGAACAGAAACTAGGCCAGAATGAATAAAGGCATAAGCACCTCTGCAGAGAAGTGAGTGAGTCCATGCAGAAGAGGCATCAGATCAGTGAGAGGAGGAAGCAACATGGCAGTCCTCGTGTTTATAACCCCAGCCTCTGTATATCAGTAATAATAACGATATGTACTTTGAAGGAATCTTTGTTGGACTGACCATCTTTGGAGAAATCTATTTTTAGTCTTTCTTTCCATCCTGCTTTGGATGCCTGAAACAACCCACGGGAAAAGTGTTTGGGCTTGGGAAGGATGCGCTGCTTGACTCTTCCAGGAAAACAAGCCCTGTTTCCGGCTGCCCAACCACAGCGACCATCTAACTACTTGATTAAAAACTTTCTTTCCTAGATTCTTAGAAACTTTGGATCCAAGGACATAGGTTTATAACTGCCCTGGTTATGCTTAGCATCAGATGGAGCTTGGAAAACACACGGATAAACTAGTCCGAGGGATCTTAAACCTGGCTTATGCTAAAAGTCCCCAGGAGAGTGTAAAACTCTGCCAGAGCCCAACAACACTAAGCCACACAGGAATGAAGTTCTGAGACCAGTCCTTTGCAAAAAATCCCAACGTGGTTCAAAAGAGCTACTGGTTCCTACTATAGGGTTGGAGAGAGGTTTTAAATGAAATCATAGAGACAAAAAATTAGCATATTACCAGACTCATATCAAACATCTGACATATACGATCATTGCATCATGGAGCCAAAACAAAATCAAATGGCCATAAATGGAGCTTCAGGAAAGGTGGTTGATTAGACATTACATAGATGATACTGGGCAGAAAGAAGTGGAGATTATAAAAACCAACAGAGAAATAAGAGAAAAATATAAATAAAATAGAAATAAGCCCTGGTGGGATTATTTTTTCCTGTGGAGAAGCCCAGTTGGCACACAGAGGCAGTAAGCTGCTCACGCTGAGCTGGAACCAGCAGTACCTGCTTAGAGGTGCATTCACAGGCCCCTGGATACTGGGAGAACAGAAATGTCTATGAGCGTCCCATAATGGAACCGATTACTCGTATACTAATTTACCAAAGGGACATTAGGGATGGAGAGATAGCTCACGTAGTAATGTGATTAGCTTGCAATACGAGGTCTGTGTTTAATCCCCAGATACCACGTGAAGAAAGCAGGAAGAGCTGACTAGCATAGTCTGGCACTGGGGAGGCTGAGACAACGAGCTCTGAGGCTCATGGGCTTGTCAACTGGCCTACACGGCAATTTTCAAGTCAGTAAGTGGCCATTCTAAAAAAAAAAAAATGTAGCTAGTAAGTGAGGGACAACATCTAAGAGGAGACTATCCTGAGCCATAGGAGAAAGGAGACCGAGAAAGCCATGGAGAGCAAGTCAGGAAACGGCATTGCTCCACGGTCTCTGCTCCCGTTGCTGCCTCCAGGTTCTTGTCCTGGCTTCAGTTGGTAATGGTCTTTAAGATGAAAGCAATTCTTTATTCTCCAAGTTGCTTTTGGTCATGGTGTTTATTACAGAAGCATCAAGTAAGCTGGAAATTGTGACCAGAGGATGAAGTATTTCTCTGACAGACCTGGATGTGTTGATTTGGGAAGGATTGTGGGAGAGTTTGGAACTTTGGACTGGGAAATGCAGTCAATGCTCAGGCTTAAGGGACTGTTCTGAGGGAGCCTGGAAGGTAAGAGCATTGGGAGATGCACAGACCTGGACTGTAAAGGTCTGGCTTGTAAAGTTTCAGAAGGAAGCAAAGGCTATCCGGGAAATCTATGACTGCCCATGCCCTGTATTTGAATTAAGAATGTGTGCGTTCTGATCAGTTGGAACTAAAGCATCAACTATGATCCCATTGAAAGATACTCTGCTTTCCTGGGACCATTGATGAGACTGGGGCCGTTGATGCTGGTTACCTGTGGCTGGAGATTCAGCTGTAGGAATAGACAAGCACCACCGAGGTTAAATGTATCTCATCAGGGTCAACACGTTGGAACTGTTGCCCAGAGAGGGCCAAATATGCATCTGAGGTTCACCATCAAACTCAGTCATATGCAGCCGTCTCCCATGTGATACTGATCCTGATAGAGTGAAGGCCACAGGACTGAAGGGACCATAGAGAGAGCTGAGACTTGGCACTGTGAGAGACCAGGAGAGGTTGTTGTTGAAGGGGCATCCCTTGGTTGCAGTGGAGAATCCAGTGTACTGGAAATGCCAGGGAAAGCCATGGGAATGCCACCGCAGTGGAGATCTTGATATATATCTGCCTGCACAATTGAGAGAGGATGTCTTTCCAGTATGTTCCCAGAGTCTTTGAATACAGGAATCTTCCTCCCACATACATTGACAGGCTCCAGTGACATGTCTAACAAGTTCCCAGCCTACCTCTCCAGACAGGTGCCATTTTCTTACACGCTTGGCAACGTTTGGGATTATTAGACATCATAGTGAACAAAAGTATTCCTAGGGCTGGAAGGATGGATCAGTAGGTAAAATGCCTGACAGTAATATGATTTCCAAATTTCACACATGCACTCATGCACACACACAAGCACATGCATGCACATACATGCACATGCATACCCACACACATACACAAGCAATGCATGCATGCATGTATGTACACACATACACACATACATGCATGCACACATACACACATATGCACATGCATGCATACACACACATGCATGCTTACACATGCACAATTGTTTTAATTTTTTTTTAAAAAAGGAAACTTCTAATTGCTCAAACTATTAGAAACCATACAGAGAACTTTGGATGATTTACAGAACCATCCACCATGAGAACTGAGAAACTGAATTCAGTGTTGGCTTATTAAATACAGCATCTAAGCTCCAGTCTTCAGAGAATATTATTACTAGGTATCATCAACATCAAGGACTGTAGACTGTGTCTATACCAACGAGCACTTCTAACACTGCCTACATCATCATGCCTTTGCTATCATAGGTGCGTTCTCACCTCCGTTGCTACCTCTCGAAAGAGTTACTTTGAACAGGATCTGACTGGTAGATTTCAGGTCCTTTGTTCATGGTATAGCAGTAAAATAACCTCAGAGAGGACTCACCTGACATTTGGGAGTACTTATTATTCTTAATTTTATATTCATTTATGTGTGTATTTATGTCTGTGTTTGAGTGTGTGTGTATACCATGGTGAATGTGTGGAAGCCAGAGGACAGCCTTGGGTGTTGTGCCCCACCTTCTATTCTTGTTAATAGAGAGGGTTTCTTCTGCAGTTCACCACTGTGCATGCCAGGATAGTTAAACCATCAATTCCCGGGGATTCTCCTATCTGTACCTCCCATTTTACTTTTGGAGCACTGAGATTGTAGATGCATGTGAACTGAACATGGCTTTATATAGGTTATGGGGATTTGCAATCGGGTCTTTATGCTTGTGTGCAAGTACCCTCTCCCCACACACATTTGATTTTCAGAGGAGTCTAGGACTATACCTCAGAGGTGGGGATTCCTTCATCATAGAAAACAGATAAGGATAATAGATAGATAAATAGATAGATAGATAGATAGATAGATAGATAGATAGATAGATAGATAGATAGATGATAGGTAGGTAGGTAGATAGATAGATAATAGATAGACAGAGGTAGATAGATAGATAGATAGACAGATAGATAGATAGATGATAGATAGATAGTTGATGATAGATAGATAAATGAACAAGACCGATAAACATCCAGCAAATGAACACTATATTGAATATGGAAAAGATATTGCTGCTGAGCAGGTTTAAATTTCCTTATTACTATGAAAGTCAAAAAATCTTTCTTATATTTACATTGCTCATCTGGGTTTTCTCTTATGCAACACATTGATCATTCATTTTGTCCATATTTTTCACAGAGTCGTTTGCTATTTCCCATTGATTTATATTTGTATATTCTGGATAATTATCTCTTGTCAGTTATATACATGAAAAATATATCCTGTTGTGTTACATGCATTTTTTACTATCTTTGTTGTACAGATGTTCTAAATTTTAATACTCTTGGATTTACTGGTAAATTTGCTTATGATTTGTATCTTGATTTTGGGAGAATTCTGCTTAAAAAACCTTTTTTGTAAGACAAGATCACCTAAAGTTAGGTGATATTTTTCCCTAAAAGTTGTACAAAACTTGATTTTAAGATTTACATCTCTAATTCATCTGGAATTTATTTGTGCATGTGGGAACAGCAAGGATTTAAATTAGTGTAAGTATATATTCTTCCTATGTACAGCCAACTTCTATTCCCCGCTGACGTAGTATAGCGCCTCACTGTGATCCTCTGATACTATATTCATTCTGTCTGTGCATTAGGCCGCTAGGACCCATCTGTGTCACCAAATACGGTAGCCATGAATCATAAGTGATGACTTGAACTTAAATTGATTAAAGTCAGACTGGGGAGGCAGCTCAGTGGTAAAACATTGGCCTAAATTAAGATCGTCAGCAAAGCAGCATGCCAAGTGTTCAGAGTCCACACACGGCCAGTTGTTTTCATGCTAAAAGGCGTAAGACGGAACATTCCCATCACCAGAGGACTTTCTCTTGGGGTAGGCTATAGTATTGGTCACTGCAGTCAACTCTGGTCCTACAATTCACTTAGAAAATTTATCATGGCCTCATAAATATGGGGACTGTCAAACCAAAATCCCCTTAAAACTGCTGCTGCTTTTTGTACGTCATGATTGGATTGCCAAATGTCAGATTTAATGTGGTTCAAAACGAACTCCAAATCAGTGTTAGTTGTTTCTGTGTACATTCCCATGTGAATCTTGTTTAGGATTTAGCAGAATTCATGGACTGTAATCTGAAGAATTCATGTCTCTAGAAACTTGTGTCTTCCCATTCATGACCATGTTATACCTCAGAGCTTATGTGGGTTTATAAAGCCCTTTATTAATGGTTTATAATTTTCTATAATTTTCTTTTTACTTCCTTGTGTGTGCTTATTAAATTTATTTTATCCCTTATTACTTTACAATTGTGGTAGTTATTTTGAGATGCATCATCATATTGATGTAGAATCATTTATTGTCTATTGGTCTCATAGCTTTAGTTCAATACCCCTCATGAGTTTCACTGTATTCTAATATTTTAATGAATAAGCATTCATACATCTGCAAATAATAATATATCACTTTTTCCTAGTCACAATAGCCATCTTTTGGTATTAACTGAGCCTTCAGTATACATGATATACTACTAATAAGGAATGGTCTTCTGGACTTGTCTCTGAGGTTCATCAGCTCATTTATAAGCTCCAAAAGCTTCAATATCAAAAATAGTTTAGATTTCAATTAAAATACCCCCTGCAGTGTTAAAAATCTGCTTTCTCGGCTTTCTATATTTTAGTCACTAATACATGTAAAATTCTCTCCTCTTCACCTCTCTCTCTCTCTCTCTCTCTCTCTCTCTCTCTCTCTCTCTCTCTCTCTGTGTGTGTGTGTGTGTGTGTGTGTGTGTGTATGAGTTTGTGATACAGGAGTATAAGCTTTGAGTTTGTTTGGGGTCTATAGGTATGTATGGTTATGTGCATACATATTAGGAGAATGACATCAACCTCAGCCATTGCTCTTCCTCAAAAGCTGACCTTCTTAGATTTGTGGGGGTTGTTTGTTTTTGTTTGCTTGTTTTTGTTTTATTTTTTGAGAAATGTCTTTCGCTGTGTCTTGGGGCTCGCTAGCAGTCTGCTGGGGCTCCCTGGTAGGCTGCTGGACAGTCACTGTACATCAGGATTCCCCTGTCTCTACTGAGATCAGAAACAAATGCCCATTCTCTGACTTTTACAAGGCTTCTGGTGCTAGAATTCCGGTTCTTACCTTGCACAGTAAGCACTTGCCACGATGAAAAGGAACTTTAACTATGGCATTTCTCCTTTCCATTTCCTTCCTCCCATCACCCCCATGCCCTTCCCTGCTCTCCTTCCAATCTATGACCTCTTTTTTTGTTTTTAAATCATTTTTTAAGCATACCAACTGGTTGAACAGTGCCAAAGGGCCTGCCCTGAAAATATATAAACAACATTCTATAAATTGAAGAGGTTATGTTTAGGAATGTGTCTATATAACTCACATATACTAAAAACAACTTTTTAAGAAATTTCAGATCTTAGAGGCAAATGCTCGCCCTGTGCGCAGGGGCCTCGGTCTCTTCTCTCCTCTCCGGAGCCACAGTGAATCCCCTGTGATCCTTCTGGAACTCTTCACCCTGACCTGGGAATTTTGACATTGAGGTAGAAAGTATCCTAGAGTCTCGCTCAACATTTCCCTTACTCCAGCGACAAGGGATCTCTTCTGCTCTAAGGGTTCTTTTTGTTGCTGTTGTTACTTTCCAGATAACTTACAATAGAAAACAAAGTATGGCAAGAAATAAGGCACTAAAAGTCTTCTCAAGCTGGTGTGAATATGGACCTCTCATCAAAGGTGGTAGCTAACCAGTGGTCCCATTCCCATACCAAGAGCCACTTTAATTCTGGGGGAGAAAAGGCATGCAACCTCTCTGGCTGTCATTCATAAAGTCACCTTCCTGATTGATACATAGAAAAAGGCTATTGGGATCCAGGAGAGCAGGATGAGGAGTTAGGAATGCGCCTCTTGGGTCCTCCAACTTGGATCACCAGTTGTCTCTGACCCTCTACACATTTGTACATTTTTATATATGTCTGGCACTTTAGATTCCTTCTTGCCAGCTCTCTCATGGAAGAATAGCAAGCCAACCCTATATAATGATGCCCAAAAATAATGCAGGGTTGAAATAAGGGGCGGGAGACTAAAGGAAGGACTGTGCCTGCTCTGGTCTAGAAGCTACGCGGCTCCACCCTGCTGCTCCAAGCATTAGGGTTAGAGGGTGCAGGGGAAAGTCTCTCATGGAAACCCAAAGCAGCCACCAGGTTTTGAACCTTGCTCAGCCATATCTGCAAATAATTAGACACTGCGTTTTTGCGCCAAATTTTCTTCTTGACAAGAAAGTGTTGGAATCTCCAGTGCTGAAGTGTCAGCTCTGGGGCTTTGTTACCGTGAGACTGTGACTGTCTGGCTGGAACGTGGGATCCCACCAAAGTGCCTTCCCAGAGAAGTGCAAATTAGAGCCAGACATGAGTCTCAGGCTCTTTGCATTTCCAAAGATGGTTTGAGTTTGTCCTTGGACTCCAAATGGCTTTTTGGTTTCAAACTAAACTTATTTTAGGTCTTCAATGTCTACTCCTCTCGACTAACACTGTTTCCTAGATCATTTTGGTCTGACCTACTAAAGGTCAGGAATGTCTGTCTTTTGACATATCTGCTTGGACAGTGCTCTCATGGGCACAGGCTATACACAAACTAAGTCTTTCTTGTGAAGTGGGTGGGAAACAACTGTACATTTTCCTGGGTGAAAAGTTTGCTCCCTCCAGGGTTAATTTTGAAGGATGCGTAAATCACTCAGCTTTGCAGGAAATGTGCTATGGTTCTAAAAATTCCTAGCTGGTCCTATTATTTTAACACTAAAAACAACCTCAACTGCCCCTTGGGAGACGTAGAGACTTGACTAAATGTCAACGAACGAAGCGGCCCTTGTGTATCTGGTGTCTGGTGAGCTTATCTAGGGAGAGATGGTGCTCCATTTGGAAAACACCCATCCGCAATGGAGGGAGAAATAAAAATAAAAGGCCTCTTATAAAATTATTACCTTGTCATTTAAGTCAACAGCAGTGATGCCATGATAGAAGCCAGCAGTTGGCCCACGTTGTTTTATCGCTCTAATTACATCAGGAACTGTCTGGCAGAGATAAGATTAAAGGAGGCAGAGCCCTTCTGAAATTTCCAATAGACAGCACCTGGATTTATGGACTGGATTTGTGTTTGGACATTAAGTTCAATTACTTTGCTTCAGCCCCGAAGAGTTCTGTCGCCAGAGAAATATCACGTAGTTGATCCCTCATCATGGCAGGCCTGCCCCACCTCCCACCCTGTAGGCATTGATCTGTCCACACCAGACAGGTCTCAGTTTCTAGAGCAGGAGCTGTTTTCTTTCCTCCTCTACCTACTCTTCTTCTTTTTTTTTTTCTTTTTTTTTCCGCAGAGTCTGGGAGACACAAACCTCTTAGCTGGCTGAGCGGTGTGGGATTAGCCAGTAACACAGGCACAGAATGTCGGTAGTAAAGGGGTCATTTCAAGTCTTCCAATGTAGTTCTTTCTCTCTACAGTGGCAGCAACTGAGACTGAGTGAATGGTTGTCCAAGGGTTTAACCATTGGAACATCAAGCAGAGCCAAGAGTTCCAGCCCCCCTGGGGAAATACAAAGCTCACTTCCATCTCAAGCTAACCCTGTGTCTCCCTTTTCGTAGCCAACCACATACCAGGAGGTGTTTGTTTTTAACCAACAGGTGCATTTAAAAAAGTATGAGATTTTAACTTCCTTCTCCTCTCCTCTCACCGCTTCTGAACAGCTTTCTCTATTCCCTCTGTTTGTTTTTTTTTTCCTTTCACTTTCTTAAGGTAGAGAATGGATGGATAATAGATAAGGGCTGCCATTGTTGCATTCTCTCCCTCCCCCCACTAAAATTGGAAAGAACAAAATCAGTTTGGGGACTGTGCACATGACCCTCTGTAGGGCCTCCCCAACCATCCATACAACGGAATTATCTCAAGAATTTTTTGTTGTTGCTGAGATAATTCAGTTGCATCTTAAGAATTTTTAAGAACACAGATTCTTGCTGTGTTCCAACATAATAATCACAATCCAGAGAACCTGAGTTACTATTTAACTTGATTCTAGTAGAAACATTACTGGCCAAGTCAACACTGGGTAACAGACAATGTTCTGGAAACTGGAGTCTGAGATAGATAAGCCAGAGAAAATAGTTTTTTTGATGGTTTGTTTGTTTTGTTTTGTTTTGTTTAAATATCCCAAGGCTGGGAAAAATAGTTGGTAACATATTGGATTTGCAAGCTTGAGTCCCTGGGTTTGGTCCTCAGAATCCACATATAGAAACCAGGCACCATGGCAGGTGCTTACAGTCCCAGTTCTGACTAGCAATAGGGAGGTAGCTCGCTGGGGCTCAATGGCTCTAGCCTAGGGCTCAATGGCTACAGCTTAGCCGCTGTGTCCCAAGTCAGTGAGAGAAGCAATCCCAGGAACTAATGTGAAGAGTACCTGAGGTTGCCTTCTGGGCCCCCAAACATATGGGCACACATAGGCACATGGTTCCTCTTCCATAATAAGTGCCTTAATACACAAGAACATGCTTACATACATACATGTTCATAAATATACTCACATGCTCACACATACACACTTGCACCTATAAAAAAATGTTCCGATCTGGCTCAAGCACCTCACTGCATTTCTGGAAAGTTACTTAGCCTCTCTTAGACCTGGTGGCTCTGCACAAAGCTAGTCTTCTGATGTATTTCAGCTATTACATAAAGGGTATATACTTCATATCTGCGCAAAACTTACATGTAACGCATGCTCAACATCTGGCAGCAGTATGTACCCAAGACCTTTAGCCTCATACCACACAGCTGTTCCCCCGATTTCCTCCTGGATCCTCACACCCCGCTCACCTTTGTGTGGGCACTGAGCTGTAGGAGCCCATCTCTCTAGAAGTGTTTGTGGTTAGTGAAAACGGAAAGCAAGTCTGACCTCAAGAAAGTGGGATGGTTGTGAATCACCTGGGAGGTATCGGTAATTTCCTCTTCTGTTCACCAAGCCCTTAAGCTACTGTCAACAGACAGGATCCTCTGGACCTTGGCTGGACTCTGCAGCGGCCTGGCCTTACAGCAGGGGTAGCTCAGCTGGGATTTTGTTTATTTGGCAGGTTGGGAAAACAGAGAAGGAAACTGAAAGTGAGAAGAGATTTTTGGTTCTGGTGGGAGACTCTCCACAGGAGCCTTTTGGTCCTCTTGGCAATTTACATCTTCTCCCCCTCCCTGCCCAGTGAGTCCTTCCCCCACCCACCCTTCATGAAGAATGTGTGAAAGGGGCCTTTAATCACTCACAATTCTGTCCCTAATTCATTACAGTTTATTGCTTGCAGTCATTAAGGTCACCAACAACCTTCTAATCGCAAATCGAACTGCTTTGCTATGATTTCCTCAACATAAGTGTGCCTGCTTCCTAACCCTTGCAAAAAAACGGTGCTTTCCTTTTGCAAATCAATTTAGATTTAGAAATCATAAACAAACCATTATATAAGGTTTATAACATGTCAGGCAATATCGTAAGTGGTTTTCAAACGTTAACTTGCTTTTTTCCACATCACAGCCCTCTGAGGCAATCCCACTTAATGAGGATACAAAGGATCAGAGAGAGAGATTAAATAACTTTCTCATGGTTCCATGCCTTGTGGAAGTGGCAGAGTTGAAAGTCAACTCTAGATATTAAATACCGTTGTACTGAACAGAATGGTTGTGCCAACTTGTAACTCACGTCAGGCAGGGTCAGGGAGAGGAGCTGGCTGGCTGCCTATTGAACTGTTGTATCCCTTTTCCTCTTGCACTGGATCATGAAAGAATTCTTGAACTGTGTATCTAAAGGATGAGAATGACGTCAAGCACTTACTTCATAGCTTTGACTGACATTTGTTTGCTTTGTTGATATACAACGCAATTATCAATGTGTTGATCCAACATCAAGAGAATACGGGAAACTGCTGTGTTGTGCCTGTATCAAAGGTGCTCTTCAAAACTCTCTGCCGGCTTCAAGGTTGTAGCCCTGTCATGGAGTCTTCACAGCCCTCTAGGAATACATCTCGTCTCTAGTGCTACAGATAACCAGGATCCATCAGGTCACTACCCATTCCCCAGCTGTTCTTCTCTGTCCTTGCAACTGCAACACATCCCAGACCTCTAAACAGGAAGATCACCTTGTCCCACCTTTCCTGATTTTCAGCACTGGTGCGGGAGAATTGTCTGTATTCTGTCAATCTGTTTATTTTGAATAAACACTGATTGGCCAGGCAGGAAGTATAGGTGGGTCAGCCAGACAGGAAGTAGAGGTGGAGCGATGAGAACAGGAGGATACTAGGAAGGAGGTAGCCCATTCCTCCCAGTTCAGCCCAGATCCCCGAAGAAGCACATGTGATCTGTCCTGCTGTGAAAGGTACCGAGCCATGTTGCTAACATAGATAAGAACAATGGGTTAATATAAGCAACAAGAGCTAATAAGAAGACTGAGCTAATGGGCCAATCAGTTTATAACCTAATGTAGACTCTGTGTGATTTTCTTTGGGGCTTGCCGACTGTGGGGAACTGGGCAGGGCATAAACCCCAACAAGCTGGCCCTCATGTAACACACCACAGAAGTCCCACCATTGAGAAACCTTTTTGTTCCCCTAAAGCTGGGAAAATTAGTCACCAAACACTAAGCATCAACCTGAGACTTGATTCTCCTTCCAGAAATACAGGTGTTCTCGCTATAACACAGGGACACTTCCTGCTTGGAGAAGCATGTCTCTGAAGATGACACCAGACAGATGGAGCCACATGAAAGTAAGACCTTTATTCCGGTGTCATTACATGCTATCTCTGTCACCAAGTTCTTCCACTTTAATTCTTGTCCACTTACTATTCAAATACCAGATCCTCTCCTCTCCCCCAGGCCCCCTGCATGTGGATCTTTCCCTGAACGCTCAATTTAAACACATATACATGCACGCACATATACATGAATGACATACGTTCTCACTATGTAACCAGACTGGCCCTGGGTACACAGTCCCTTTACCTCGGCTTCCTGAGTGCTGGGATTAGAGATATGCACTATCATGCCTACCTCAATGTGTCTAGATGGCACTATCACGTTCAAGCTTCAATGTGTCTAGATGGCAAGATTAAGAGAACCAATTAATCATGAGAACCAATAAGTGTAAAGGATACGATGATTTTATGGCAAAAATCTTGGATCGTTGTTTTTAATGAATTGAAAAACAAACCAGAGAGAGGGGTAAAGAGAAGAAAACAATGGCTAAAAGACTTGTGTGGGGCAGCTGGGCATATATATCACCCTTCTCAGTTTGGGTAATGAACAATAGGTCCCTTCTGTCTGCTGTGGGTCCTCACACAAGGATTGCTGACTGGCTGCTGTACTCCTTCAGTCAATCGATAATTGAATTGATGAATACTTGATCTGAAATTCCATCATTCTATTTCAGGCTGTATCCTGAGTAAGCAAATCTAGGCTACTCTTGATCTCCACAGCCCTTGCCTTTCATTGTTTGTTGATCTTTTGACCTTACTCCACGAAACCTGAAGACTCGAGATTTCCAGCGTTCTCCCTTGAGGCCTGCAAGAGAGCTTTGCTGTGTGGCCCTTTGAGTAAGTGGCGCTGGTGTCTGTCACTGCCAAGCGATCAGGATTCTGTACACAACAATCTTCAGTTCCAAGGTTCAAAGTCACTCCAGTGTCATATGACAGAGTACAAATATTCAGGGGAAAACCATACATCTGACTAAGGTCTCAATGAACAACTCATGAAGGAGGGCATAGTCCGTGCTTGTGAGGCTTAAGAAATAAATGTGAAGATAGAGGTGGCCATATTCTGTGCATACACGAACAAAAAGAGTGATCTCTGCCCAACATGCAGGCCCCTAGTGTCTTCCCTTCCACCTTCGAATCCCTGTGTATGTACTGGGTCCTCAATCTCCCGTAGTGACAAATAAAATTGTCCCTAGCTGTTTCTATAGCACCAAACCGTGACCACCACTCAGTCTCCGGCCTCAGTACCAGGCTGCTTGCCCCACTTCATGTCCTTTAAAATATTTTTCTTTCGAATAACAAAAATTTTCCCCCAAATTAATATAGATAATTTACGTAGAGGCTTGACGTGAAATCTCCAAATTTTAATTTGTATTAATTTGTCTGGCCCACACATATTCTAAAGCAGTTTAACCTGAGGAAATAAGGTGTATCTAAATTCATCTCTGTATGTGTGTCATGAAAGCAAGAACATTTTTCATCTATAACTTCAGTGTGATCCTCAAAACAGCAAATGAGCGTTAATGGCGTGTTATTATCTAAGCGGCAGGCTTGAGTCAGAACCTAACCATTGTTCTACTTCCACCTTTGGAAGCTAAAAGAAAAAACAGAGAATCTAATACTCTTTAGAGTCTCGTCCTCCATATTGCTTCCATTGTTATGTGTCCCTTTTAAATCTGCTTTGATCTGAAATTATCCCTCAAGATACTTTCCTTTAACATTTCCTTGTGCTTCTGTTGAAGCCCTACATTTCCGGCGGTATAACTCAGATGCCCTGCTCTGTTCTCAGCCAACTGTATCTGGACACGACCGAAAACTGTTTATTCTCAATCTGTGATAGTAATTTGAATTGTTCAGCTAAAACCAGCGTCTGTTGGCTTTCACTGCTCCGAAGTAATTTATAAGTACTTTGTGAGTTCTGTAATTTATAATTGCTTTCTGAAGAGGCACTCTGTGACGATGTGGGTATCCTAATTTCTCATCAAAGTTCCCCTCATTAAATTTAGCATCCATTAATGCCCAAAACTAAGACTGCAACAGTTGCCAAATAATAATTTTCTATTTTAATCTTTATCTCTTTATTTAAGTAGGAAACTCTAGCATAAGAAAAGAGGACATGTCTTTGTAGTGTGCGTGTGTGTATGGGATGGAATTGTGAGGGCATGTATATGTATTTATATTCACCTGCGTGGGTTGTCTATCACTTTTATAACAAATTACTATGAATTTGGTGACTTAACACAATATTTATTTGTGATCTGAAAGTTATGAAGGTCAGAAGGATGTAACATGTCTTAGGGAACTTAGATCCAAAGTCAGCACACTGTTGTTCCTTCTGGGGATAATGAGGACAGAAGCCATTCTTTGTAATTTGGGGGGTTTTCGTGTTGGGGGGGTTGTTGTTGTTGTTGTTGTTTCTGTTGTTGTTGTTTCCCGAGACAAGGTTTCTCTGCAGCTTTGAAGCCTGTCCTGGAACTCGCTCTGTAGACCAGGCTGCCCTCACACTCACAGAGATCCACCAAAAGCTGAGATTAAAGGCGTGTGCCACCATTGCCTGGCTCAGTCCTTGTATTTTTTAACTCCCAGAGGCTATCAATACGCCTTGACTGATAGTCCCTTCTCATGGATTCATTGTTCCAGCCTCTGCTTTCTCTGGCTCTCTTTATTCAACTCTCTGTTCCCCTTTTCACTTATAAGAGGCCCGTGATAAGACTGTGCCCCTGCAGACCAACCCAGAAAAGCTCAGCTTAACCACATTGGCAAGGCCCCTTTGTTTTGGTAACCTAGTCACAGATGCTAAGAACTATGACATTGTAGAGAACCATTATTTTTCCTCTAGCAATGAGCATGAATTTATGAATTCTTTTATTCTATGGATTATAATCTGTTTCACAAAATGTTTCACCTTTCAAATTTTATAAAATATATCTAGTAGGAAACGTCCTGGATTTGGTTTCTACTACTGTGTCCTTTTGGTCTCTCCTAGAATAATACATTTCCTTTGAATCACTGGTTGGTAGTTTTGTTTGTTTGCTTGCTTGCTTGTTTTTCTTTCTTTCTTCCTTTTGAGGTAGAGTCTCAACTTGTAAGCCAAGATGGCCTCAAAATTGAAGTGTGGATCCTCTTGCTTCCAAGTTCTAGAATGAAAGGCTTGAACCACACTATCAAGTTATACTTGATTGAAGAATATTGCTTAGAAGCTAAATTTAGGTGCTTTATTTTTTTCACTGATACACTACTGGCCTAGAAAAAGCTAATATATATTATATACATACATTATATATTATATATATATTATTTATATATGTATATATATAATCTCTGTTGATATATGTATTAAACTCCACTAAACTGCATGCCTATCATTTGTCTACTATCTATCTCGGTGTGTACCTACTTAAGATAGAAGCTATGATATTCTATAATCTAACAGGTTAGAGTGCATTCTAGCCTTCTTTGTTTCCATATAGGTAGCTTGTTTCTTTAACACTGAGAGCTCTAGTTCTCAGTGTGATTAATATGTTTTACATATTTCTAAGTTCCTCCAGCACATTTACAGTAGTTTTTGGAATTGTGAGGTCTGTGTCAACAAATCAAGTAACCTTATTGTCTGTTTATACTTCTTTCTGTTTTTAGGCTGGTGGGACATCTAGTCAAAATCCATCATCAAAAGTTACCTGGGTTAATTTCCCATCTTTGCGTTCCATGTCATCTTTCCCCCACTCCATCCAAGTCTTGTTTATCCCAATAGGAGTGACCCTTTCACTTCTCCGGGAAAATGTTGACTGAACACCGTGGATCAGATGGGAACACTTCTATTGGAGTCTGTCTGTATGATAGCTTGCAATGTCCATGTTGCCTGCAATTGTTGTCTTTTCTCTGGCTTCCCCCAGCAGAATGAGAGTGTGTGTGTGTGGGGGGGTGGAGGTGAAGGTGAGTTCTCACCATTCTGATCTCCCATAGAGTCTAGACAAAGAATATAAATTTTTGTGAAATGAATGAAAACAGTCCTCTGGTTAGGAAAAAAAGGCCACAGATGATTAAAGGGACTAGAAAAAAGAAGCTGAAGCAATACAGCCGTATTCCTTACAATACTACCTTTTTTTGTTTTCAATAACAGGGATATTTGATTTATGTGACTATAATGTCTAGGTTTCGTATTTGATCTTCACAACATCCATTGAACAGAGAGAGGTAGGTATTACTCCTCTTATCTTTAAGAGAGAGAGAGAGAGAGAGAGAGAGAGAGAGAGAGAGGAGAGATTAAATAGTAGGCAGAAGTACCCTGCTTACCGTGATAGCAGAGTAAGAATCTCTTAGTAGGAAAAATCCCCTCTAGTTCAAAACATACTTATTATAAAAAACTTAATGATCCAGGGATCTACAATCAAAAGTTAATCATATTCCTCTTCCCTTTACACATGCAAACAACGTAAACAATTCAGTGTCCACTTCTACATCTTTATCTCTCCAAAACATGCAAAGTCTTACAAGCCTAAGTATCTAAGTGTAAAAGGTATTTGGTCCATGCTAAAAAGAACAAATGAAGCAAAGACATCACAAAGCCAGTCTGTCGTCTAAAAGGACCATGATCTCCTGGGTCTCTGGGAGGTTTCAGAACACCATGACTGCAGAGAGGAGGGTTTTACCCTTCTAAGTCCCCAAGATCCCTGGGGAACTGGGATAGATTATAAGCCAAACTCAGAGGGCCATGGGAGTCCCTAATGTATCCATTGGGCTACTGAGTCAGTGGAGGCATCAAAGCAGGTTTCTCTCTTTGGTAGGAATGGGTATCATTCAGTCTACTGAGGGTCTGAATAGAACAAAGAAAAACCTGGAAGGAGTCTCAGTTACTCTTGCCTCTCTAATTCAGATGACACATCCCATCCTGTCTTCTCCAGCCCTCAGACTGTATTTTGCACTGTTCGCTGTTCTGATTCTAAAGTTTTAGAGTTAGGTTGAATTGCAGTGGCTTTCTTGAGACTCCAGTGTGACTTCTCTGAATTCATAATTATTTGAAACCCCCTCATAACTTCTCTCTCCCCACTCCCTCTCCCCACCTAACACAAAACCATTAATAATAGCTTCTCAACTACCTCTAAGTCTGATTTTCCCTATCGGTAAAATGGAAATCATAGCCCTATCACACTGTAAATCCTGCTAGCTGGATAAATTGGTGATAAATCACCTGCTTTCTTTTCTTATCCTTCTCAAGCAATATTTGCATGCTCAGTCTATCCTGATGCAGGAGGTGCGCCCAAGTGATGGATGCAAGAGAATGCAAAAGTATTTTTCATCCTTTCTTTTGGGGAACCTTACCTTTGTTTGGAGAGGTGAACACCATTGCCAACAGCGTGTGATTAATAACTTGTCACAGAGCCCTTGAGGCCCCACCTTCTCCCAGGGAATCTTGGCTGTTAATATTTCCGGGAGGAGAGGGAATCATTTTCTTCAGTGGTGTGGCCACTGATAAGTTGTCTTTGCTCCAGTAAATAATCTCCCACCCATGCAAGCAACTGTAATTAAACTCAGTGGGACACAGCACAAAAAGAATTCATGAAAATAAGAAAGAGACTTGCTGAGAGGAAGGGTGTCAGTAAGGGGAGGGCCAGGGAGAGGAATGGGACCCAAAAAGGACTAAAATACATTATATGAATATATGAAATCATCAAACAATAAAAAATCAAATGAAGACATGGAAATGACCCAAATATCCATTGACAGATTAATAAAGACGAAGTATACACAGACGCACAATGAGAAGAATTCTTTTTTTGTTTTCTGATGATTCTAGCAGCCAGAAACTCACAGGAACTGATCACATATAGTTCTGGTGCAAGATGCGTGCTGGGTAGCCAGGCTGGACTATTCCATCTCTAAATAAAGTCCAGGTCCAGATCTTAAAGTACTACCTGCTTTGCCTTTGGACTCCTGGATTTAACATCTATAACTTGAAGTAAATTACTATCATCACTTCCGTTCAGTTTGTGTGCAAACTCCAGGGTTCCAAGCTCAGCCCCCAGTTTCTTCCTCAGTAGCAGAGATAGCCAAGCCTCTAACCATTTTACTGTGCTTCCAGGATATATGAGAACTTGTACTTAAAACAGGACAGTATACACAGACAGAGCAACCTAGTGGACCTTGGTAGATAAATTCCAATTAACTGAAAAAAAAATGTTAAACTTAATAGGAAAAATTCGGTACAGATTTCTCAGCCGGCTCAATTACCTCCCAGAAGTCGAATGCAATCTAAAATTAATCCTGTCTTTTTAGTCTCTGTTATTTCTATTCCTGTTTGACATGGCTGCTGACACTGGGAAGATGGTCAAAGGTGTAGTTCAGCAGGTCCCCAACCTGGGGCCTTCGGTACTGTCGGGATCCACAGAGTGAATCACGGAGGACTTTGAGTTATTTTCACTCTTGCCAAAGGCTTGACAGAAATTGCGTGCTCTCTGAGATAAGGCTCATAGGCTAGCTAGGGTGTCAAGGTGCTGGTCTTCTTAGTGTGTCCTAGCGGCTCATCATGTAGCTTTGTTCTCGTGCGTTGCTGTAAAAGGGAGTTGGAGGGTCACAAGTACCTTTGATGAAGAAAGGACCAAAACACGATTAGTCTTACAGGCTGGTTACTCATTAGATAACACATGTTCAGGCGTGAGGTCTCTATGGAAAAAAAATTAATAATAATTTTTACTGCCCTTGGCAGTAAATGTACCGGGAATCCAGGTCTAGTCCTTGGCAGTAAAGCTTTTGGAATCTGTGGGCTTAACCCACAAATCCCCTTCACATTGCCATTTTGACTTCATGTTAGGAGGATGCATAAATGGAGTTGTCAACAGCAATAATTCCTTTTCTCTGGCGTTTATGAATCTTTTGTGTGGGAAAGCCAGGCATCTCAGGCATCTGTGTAGACAAACACATTCCAGTTCCCAGAACCTTTAAAGGAATTCAGAGGGAGTGCGGAATAAGAAATAAGAGTTCTGAAGAGGAGAAATGGTGGGTTCCTAAAAACAGCTACTACGCCAGGCTTATATCCATGTGTTTCTGGGTAGATGCGAATGTCTTGATGAACAAGTGCATGTGGAGTGTGCGGCAAGTAAGGTAGACAGAATCTAAGTGTGTGTGTGTTTGTGTGTGTGCATGTGTGCTGTGTGTTGCATTTTCATGGATAGAGGTGTGGGTATGGATTGGATGAAGGACTAATTAGGATATTCAGGAAGATAATGAAAGGCTAAACAGTCTTCTGTATTCTTCTTGTGAGCATCACTATAAAAGAAAGAGATTGTAAAGATTCTAAACAAATAGAGGGTTAATTGAAGTTCAACTGAAACAGAACAGCTCGGTGTAACAGGCTCTGGTAGAGGCTGCTGACCTTATCTTCAACAACCTTGTTGCAAAAATGGGTTGCTTTTCCGGGTCAAAGATCAGGAAACATAGGTTCCTGGGTAAGTACTGGCCAGAAGGAAGGAAGGAATTCTGAGCGATGACCTAGACAATGGCCCACAGCAAGAATGCACAGAGGTATACATAGAATACAGGGACCTACCTCATGGGAATGTGCAGTCAGTAGACAGGCGATCTCCCTTCCAACTGGTCTCCATTAAGACAACATGGGGTTCCTTGGTACTTTATAAAATATAATGTGACCAGAAACTTGAGACTATGTATGTCTGTGAATGTGTGCATACAAAGACGGAAACACCATGCCCTCTTTTCTGTTTGAAGCTGGAATATCTCTCAGTCTGTTACACTGTAGATTTCCATGATTCTTCAACCCACCCCCACCACTTAACAATATGGGTTCTCTTTTCCTGGGGTCGCTTCACAACAGGGTCTCAGTTATTACCCCAGGAAGGTTTGAAGTCTCTGGATGGCTTCTTTGCTTTATTTTCCTCATACCTGATTAGATCCATCCTACATGGAAGGGTTTCTGTCACTGCCTCTTCACCCAATCAGAAATCTCTCAACGCTTATTCCATGAGCTCAGAATACTGGGCTGAAACAGGACTGTCCAACGATAGACAATCTGAGTGGTTTAGAAACACTGATGTGGAACTCTTCCATCCTTTTGAATCCAACAGGCCACGCTTCAACTCCTGGCGATCAGATGCCTCCTTCGGTTCTCCATTTTCTGTTCCTCACCTGCACCGAGTCATGTTGTGAACTAACAGGTACTCTTTGCTTCCAGACCCTGGTCCTTCTAATCTTACCCCTCAAAATTACCAGACGAATGTGCTTTAAAACCTGGATATGATCATGATGTTTTTTAAAGAAAAAAAATACATTGTCTGCAGCAAAAGTTTGAACATGCCAGCTTTCCCGGACATGCCAACTCTTACTTTTTTGCCTTTCAACTTCTATTTTTCTCCTTGCTGATGTTGTTGATTCTAATTGCATTTATAATAGCTCTTTTTGTACTGTCAAAGCCAGTTTATCCCTAAGGTTGTTAAGGATAAATCAAGGAAAGAGAAACTATGCAACAGAAAATTTTGTTAGCTACATTTCCTGCTAATGCTTTAATTGTGCTGCTTAATTTACATCACTCTGAAATTTACCTTTATGGGGAGTATGAAGAGTTACTCTACAAAAATAGTACACTATCTCTATCCTGTTAAAGACTTTGCCCTTTTCCTACTGATCGAAAAATGCTAAACCTATCACTAAAATAATCTATATAGTCTTTTGTGGGTCTTACTACATCATTTGATATAAACGTATCTATTATAATGACAGGTAAATTATAGCTACTATGCGAATCTGCCCCAACACCTGTTTTTTGAATAGCCCATAAGATAAATTTAATTTTTTTCTTTAAAAATCAAAAGAAACTTATTTTTGATACATAAAAATATCTGAAATTAAAATTTTGTATTTATAAATAAAGTTTCCTGGAACACAGCCACCTTCATTGGTTGTGTATTATGTATGACAGCTTTCCTCTGGCAGAATGGAATAGATGAAACAGAAACCAGATGACCCACAAAGCTGAAAATATTTGCTGTCTTTTCAGAAAACAAAAGTGCTGTTCCTTTTCTATCCCCAAACCAACATAGTAGTGCTTACAGCAATCTGGTTTTGTAAATTTCCTGATACCTACTAAGTAGGGAAGATTATAGCTTTGTGAGAGCTATACCTGATATAAATGGGAAGGCATTTTTTAAAATATACTTCTTAATCCTTTAAGAATTTCATACATGCCTACAATGTGTTTTTATTATATTTAGTTAGCTTCAATCCTCTACCAACTACCCCAGAACTGTGTCCCAATCTTCACCATTTCCTGAGATCATAACCTTATATCTTCCAAACATATGATACTGAGTCCAATTAGTTATGTTCACACACACACACACACGCACACACGCACACACACAGCATTCCACTGGAGCATGAAGAACCCACCAGGGACCTAATCCTCAAAGCAAACTAACTCTCCCTTTCCTATAAGCCATTAGCTATCAGAAGCACTTCATACACCACTGGAAGCTTGTGAGTCACTCCCCACTCCATGCTAGAATCTTGACTGGCTTAATCTTATGCAGGTCTTACGTAGTCAATCACAGTTGCTGTCAGTTCGTAAGTGTCATCAGTCCTGTGGTCTTTTCTTGTCCAGAAGACACTGTTATGATAGGGTCCTCTTTAACTTCTGCCTCTGGTTATTTTTCTTCCCTTTCTTCTGTGATGGTCCTTGAGACTTATAGAGAAGAGATCTACAAGGTTCAGTGTGGCTGGCTTTATGGTGAGGTCTTTGATCCATTTGGAGAAGTGATCTAATATAGATGCACCTTTTGTGGCTGAGCACTCCACAGATACTTCTTCTCTGCACTTTGGCCAGTTGTGAGTTTCTTCATTAGCCACCATCTGCTGAAAAAGAAGCTTCTCAGATGAGGACTAAGAACTATGCTATCTAATAGGTAGAGAAATACATATTCAGAGGTCAGATTAACACTCTGTCCATTTAGCAAATTAATAGTAGTTGGTTCACTTGTGGGGACTATAAAGTTCCCTAACCATTAATTCTTGGTTAGATTGACTGCACTAGGTATGTATTTTCTCCTGTGATGCAGGCCTGAAACCCACTGAGAAAGCAGTTGGTTACCCCCATAGCATTCATACCATTATTGCATATATTATTATTAATGTAGTTTACAGGAATCAGAACTGCACAGGACTGTAGATAACCTCTTCCCCCAGTGACCTATATGGCACCTTCTAATATCATGAAAGCTATCTAACTTAGCAGAATTTTCCAGTTCTATACCTGATTGATCTTTTCCATGATAAAAGTATATGGTATCTTCATCATTCTTGATATGGGATTTCCCTCTGTATGCTGTGAATACCATTGTTATATAGTTATAGTTTTCCTTAGTTATGATAAAAGATAAAGTAAATATATTGTAACTGTAATTCTTGCTTGATAACTCTTTTGTTATATGTAATTACTATGTTAAAGTTAAAACCTTTTTAAAACTTTCTTTTATTTAAACAGAAAAGAGAAGGTGATGTGGGATTCCCCTCTGTATGTTGTGAATACCATTGGTTAATAAAGGAACTGTCTTGGGCCTGTGCAGGGCAGAATAGTGGTAGGTGGGGAAAACTAAACTGAATGTTGGGAGAAAGAAGGCAGAATCAAGAGATGCCATGTAGCCACTACTGGGAACAGACATGCCAGAACCTTGCCAGTAAGCCACAGTCATGTGGCAATACACAGATTAATAAAACTGGGTTAAATTAAGATATAAGAGTTACCCAATAAGAAGCTAGACCTAGTGGGCCAAACAGTGATTTAATTAATACAGTTTCTGTGTGGTTATTTTAGTGCTGAGCAACTGGAAACAAACCAACTGCTTTTCTACTACATATTTTTACATTCAAATTCTGGTGGGCAACCAAGATTCATGTCAACAGCCTATATTGTTTATAGAATCCCTGGGTTACCCCTGACCTACAACTAAAGTAATGGTATCCCATACCTGGTCCTGGGCTTTTGATTTGGCAAACATAGCTTCTGGAATGAGCGTAATCCTCTTTGTACAGTAACTTCAGTTAAGCTCATTAAACTCCTGCCCATCCTCTGCCCTATTCTTTTATGCCCTTCCCTACTTAAACCTTCCTCCCCATTGCTTCCCTTTCAAATTTCATGCAACCCATGAAAACCCATTTCTATTACCCCTGCTCCCTTAAGATCTTTCTCCATCCCTCCCAAGGTCCTCTTTTCTTTTTTTTAAAAAGAGGGAGGGGCTAGAAAATAATAAAACATGTATCAAAGTGGAGGTTTACTGTGGATGAGGAAATAGCACAACAAATTACACATTTGAAAGACTTTGCTAATACTATAAGCATCACAAAATCCAGAGAAAATAAGACCCATCCATATAAATTAACTGACACACTTCTGTGGATTTTTGCCTCCACCTCAGTATCAAACACACACTTATCGCTGTCTTCACTTGACAGCACATTAGTAATATTTTCTTCAGGGATAATAAAAAGTTGTTCAGACTTTCCTGCAGCACAGATAATTAAAATTTAGATTTTTCTTATTGATAGCTTTACCAAGTAGCTTTCACCAGCGCTGTACCTCATTACTGGAAATGTCAAGCAAAGGTCTGAGATCTGGAAAATCCTCCCACCAAGTTCACTCATCCCTGAGCAGTGAGGTTGCAGAACATTTCATGTTTTCTCATGTCATTGTGACTCTGTGAACTTTTGAACTGACAGAACCTGTCAATCAGTTCATACCAATATTCTCATTGTATTGACAGATGTGGGGGTTGTCTTTTTGTTGATATCCATATAGTATTAAATGTTAATAGTTATAAATATTTTCTAGAATGTTTCTTTGAATTTCTGACCCTCATCATTTGGATTATCAATCTATTATGAAATTATTCATAACTTCTGTTTAAAATATATCACTTCTTTTTGATAATATACTTGATCTTTAAAAGTTTAGTAATTTTTATAACTAATTTTAAATTTTGTTTTTCATTTTCTTTTCAAGGATTACATAAACTGAATCAATTTTATAGTCCTTTATTATATTGGTTTTATATATTTTTGTTTTTTCTCTATTAATTCCTGCTATGTATTTTAATAAATACCTGTTAATAAATAAATCACAGTATTTGATAGTCAGAGGCAGAAGGATCCTAACAAGTTCAAGAACAACTTTGGCTACATAAAGAGTACAAGGACAATCTGGATTGTCTCAAAAAAATTAAGATAGACAGAGCAATTGCATATATATATATGATAGATAGAGATAGATAGATAGATGATACATAGAAAGAAAGAAAGAAAGAAAGAAAGAAAGAAAGAAAGAAAGAAAGAAAGAAAGATCAAAGTTGATAAAACAAAATATCTTTTGGAGCCATTCAGATCAAGATCCTATAGCTAACTTTTATTAAATGATCCCCAAGATTTTTCCAAATTGTGGCTTTAAAAATGGCTCCAAGTTTTATCAACTTAACAAATGAATTTTGCATCTCATTAACTTAAGTGAGTCTAAGTTGAACTGGGATTATGAAGTAGGCTCAGAGAGTGAGGTGTCTGCTGTTCAGTCACTCAAATGTGAGGCCTGAGTTCATATCCCTTCCATCCCACCCTCACATCCAAAAGCAAATGCCAGGGTACGGGATATGTCTCTGTAAGACCAGCATCATATAGACTGGGTAGGATGAGAAGGATATTCTGAATTTCAAACAGATGAGCTCCAGGTTCAATGAGAGACCTTAAAAAAAATACAGTTGGAAAGTCACCAAGAAAAGAGACCTTTGGCATCTACACACAGGCAGGTGCACAAGGTGCACATATATTGCACATCCATATACACATGTACTCTACACACAGCACAAGAGAGAGGGAGAGGGGATGAGAGGCAAGAGAGAATACATTATCTTGGAGATATCAGAAATTTCAACACTGTGCCTTTGTGTTCTAGTTAGGAAAGCAGTGGGACAAGATGAATGGGCTCACAAACACTTCTTTATAGGATTGCAGGGTCACTTGGTCCCAAACATTAAACATTGAACCCTCTCGCCCACTCTGAGATTCTCTGTGATCTCTCTCCCAACCCGGAACAAAAGTCAATGTTAGAATAGTAAGGAACAAGCAGTTTGGAATGCCTACTTAGGCCATTTTCACAAAACTATATAGCCATTTCTGTACAGAGTTCGATCACCTCGGAGTCTGGGGAATGGAGTCCCAAGATTCAGACTTCTTTGGCCTCATAAGAAAGGCTCTGAATCTGCTCATAGCCCACATTTACCCTTGACATCAGATTTTATAAAGTGGCTTTGGATCTGTGTTTCCCCTTGTCTATGTCCTTGAGAATCAGTTTGTCCTGCATGAAAAGCTGAGCTTCCTTTAGAACCTTCAGTAACACCCTGCACTTCTCACAAGGGATTCATTCTTTACTCAGTTACCTGCTTGTGGCTGTTGATATTGAATCATTTTACTAACTGTTCTTATTTAGTTTGTTCATCTGTCAATAGTTTAGGTAAATCATAAGGTCTGCAATGGAAAGGATATTCCTGCCTCTGCTTTTCCTGCATTGAGCCCACCCTTTATTTTCACCGTCTTAAATCACAGTGTTGGTGTTTCCAGATGGTACCGTCATCTCATAAGGGGATAGCTCTGTGTTCTTGGTTATCTAAGAGGGTTCTGTAGATTAGAAGGATTTTTATTTTCTTGGAATGAATGAGGAATAGAGTAAGCACTATAATTGGTTTGAATTGAGGTTAGCAAATACCTTTTCCTTTTGCCTATCTGTGTAGTGATTTCCATAGATAATTTCGTTACATTTTCATTCCCTTATCAGTAAATGTAGACTACCCCTTAATAAAGGCTGGAATATATTTGGTAATATATTGTTGAATATGTTTATGCCGTTTTCTCAAGTGATACCAGACTGCCTTCTTCTCTGTACTTTTTTGCCTTGTTTTTTATAGCTATCCTTATGATGTTTGGGTATTAAAATGAAACACGCTCTTAAATGAGCTGTCTGTCTTTCTACATCTTCTGATGACTCCAAGATAATGTATACAGAAATTACCTTTCCTTTTAATGATTTCAATATAATATCTGCATGATGTGTATACCCTACATTGTTATTGATAAGTCTTTGTCTTTCGTCTTCTCCCTATCTTTACTGGACTATTTGTGTTTCCTATCTCATAAAACAATTGAGGTGATGTATGTTTTCTTGAAAAGTCACATATAAGTGTATCTGTATCTACAACACAATTTGTGCTCGTTTGAAAGTTTTCGGTTTCATCACAGCTGTGATCTCCTTTTAACTCAACTGACTATTTATGCCACAACTAGCTCTCATTAAGTAAACTTGCCAAGAATTTGTTTACTTGATTGGTAGTATTTTGAAATAGTTTGGGGTTTTATTGAATCAAATTACTTTCTCTGTTACTTGTATTTCTTTTCGTTCACTAGTGACACCATGGTGGGAAAAGTTTGGACTATCAGAAAGGAAGTCCTAGAAAAGAGAGTATAAGAAAGGAATAGTCCCAATCTTGGTACAAGGAATATTCACCTTCCATTCACATCACGCCCCATAGAAAAATATAAAAGAAATCCCATGGTTTTCTAAAGGTTTTCTACAAATCAACCAACAGCATCATGTTTATTAATGAAATAATGAATATTCTTCTCTAAAATTAGAAGTATATTATGTTGGATATAGTCATTGCACTAGAACAAAAAAAGAAAAAAACTAAGAACAAATATGAGCTAAAGACAGATTGTATGATTGTTTACATTGAGAATCCAAAGGAATCTACAAACCATGTAGTCAAATTGTGCTTATTACCATCATATAATAAGAATAATTTAACACCATCATATAATAAAAGATATATGCAAAAGTCTGTTGTCTATTCTATTCTGACTACAAATAGATGACAAAATATAGAATTCTAGTATAAATATTACAAGGTTTATCTTTATAATAATTTTTAATAATCATAAAGAAGCTGAATATTATTAAAGAAGACTGGAGGACATTGAGAGAGTTCATTTATCCGAAGATCAAAATTATTAAGATGCCATTACTCCTCAAATTGAACTGTAAGTGTAATTCTCAATCAGATACTTAACAGACAACTTCTGAAGAAGTGAGCAAGCTGTATCTAAAACTTAAAGGAAAAAAACCTTAAAGAAGTGGAATACTCAAAACAATCCGGACACAAAGACGGAAATATTTAATTCTACCTGATTTCAAAACTTACCATAAAATTTCCAGAACTGTGTTGTGTGGCACAAGTAATCGATGCTCCTACAGCCCAAGGATCAAAATATAAAGTACAAAAATTGTATCACACATGCATGGTTAGTTGGTTTATGACATATATACCATAGTAACTCACTGCTAAAAAATCATTTTAATAAAAAGTGCTAGAGTATCAATGCAGGTATATGAAAAAAATGAATGAACCTTCATATACTTTGCAAACAGAATAGAATAAAGAACCCAGAATCTATTAACATTTTGCTCAATGATTACTTGATAGTTGACAAAGCTATCAAAATAATTTAATGAGAGAGAGTGTTTTTTAATAAATGGTGGCAGAACAACTATATGTGTTGTTCTGCAAAAAACACTGAACCACAATTCTTGACCCATACAAAATACAAACATTTATTCAAGACTCATCATAAGCACAAGTGGAAAGATAAAATTATTGCCTTTTTGAAGGAAACTCTAAAGGAAAAGACATACAGTAGATAAGATTTCTTAGCAGAAAGCAATTGTCATTCACAAAAAATGAGTAGAATTTTATCAAAATTAAAACTTTTACCTGCCATAAGATGTCATTTTGGAATTTTCTAGACAAGCTACAGCTTTTGAGAAAATGTTCCTAAATCACATATGAGTTCATATACTGTCATTCTGAAAATAAGGTACTTTGCAACAAATAATGAGATAAATAACATGGGAAATGGATTTGAATGGATGCTTTACAAGACATGATGTATGTATGAGCCAAAAATCAGGTTGAAAGATCATTGGCCATTAGAGAAAATGCAAATTAAAACTACAATTAGATTTATAAAAACTGAAAAAAAGAATCACAATTAAAATGAGGGATGGCCAAACAGGATTGCAAATCTGGCAAGATTGCAGCATAATTGGATGTCTCCTTCCATCTTTGTGGGAATAAAAAGTGAGTCAACTTTAGTGACATCTACCAGTGTCTTATGAGAATATATGACTCAGTGTATTATATTACTAGGTATTTACCTAAGACTTATGGAAATATTTGTACATTACAAACTTGTATAGTGATAGATATGTGTCTTTATTATAACTCCCAAGTAGAAGTAGCCTAAGGGTCCAACAATACAAAAGTGGATGAGCACATGAAGATATATTCACACAATGGAGCAATACTCTGCAATGAAAAGGAACTCCATAGCATCATGAGTGAAACTCAAAGGCGTGATTCTAAATGATAAAAAATCTTATTCAAGTGTCCTTCTTATGAGGTGTTATTTGTTTTTATTCTAATAATGAACGAAATTAATCCACAGTGCGAAAATACCTAAAGCCACCTCCATAGAAATGCCAATAAAATTGCTACCTGTAGAGGGTAGGACTGTGACAGCCTGGCATGAGAGTTTTCTAAGTGACAGCCAAGTTCAGTATCTTCGGAGGAAGCTGTGCTTCAGAAAGTCTTGCACTTGTCAAAATCCATGTAGTCTCAATATTGGTGCATTTCATTGTACGCAAATTTGATTTCAGAGGAAAAAAATACTGTAAACAAATATTGAACTAGAGATCATGACATAAATGCTGAAATATTTATGAGTGTGTGTACTAATATTGCACTTGACTTTGCAATGAACCACAAATGAAACGGGCTCATAGACGGATAGAGGCATGGATAAGTAGAAATTTGATAGTGTAAATATCAATTGTTAATGGAATAAATTTAATGCGGTGTATAAGGATGTTCTTTCAAAACTGAAATTTAATCAACGTTGCTACATGACTGAAACCTTTCATAATAAAATGCTACGAAAAAGAAAATCCCCAGATCCACAAACTCCCTATGTTTGAATCTTGTAGAGTCCTAGCTGCAATTGTTAGTCCCAGCTAGAACCTTCTTTACAAATAGGGCACAGATTCCTGCTGGCTTCCAAAACATAATAAATTCAAACACACTGGTCTCCTCCCTTCCAGGTCCTTTGCCTTTGGAAAGTGAATCAGATATACTTGTTTGTTCTATGTTTAAGCATTAGCTGATACCTCCAAATTTGCAAGAAAATTGATAGAGGAAAACCAAGAATCAGACATATTTGGAACTTGAGGAATTTCTTTCTGTCAACAACAAAAGGAGAAGGTAGAGCTTGGGATACTTTATACTTTGACAGAACCAGTCAATTATAGTTCTCAGAAGTCATAAACTATAGTCAGTTTGAAAAAATCAGCTGCATGCGGAGAGCCAGGGTTTACCTCCAATCCATCTGTTAGCGCTTCCCAGCCGAGCAATCCGCTTCAGGGGGATAAAAGTCTTTGTGAAAGGGAGTCTCTACAATTTAGGATCCAGAGATGCTGACAGGGGGCTGCAGGGAGAAGCAGGAGCTAGAGGAACACTGAACTGAGTGAGGTGTTGCGAGCCAATGAGATTTAGGTCACCGCAAGGCTGACTTCAAAGCTTCTCCTTCACAATCTTTTGTTGCTATTGCTTTGAGCCCACGTGTCCCAGATTTCCCTGATCAGTGCCCAGGGTCAGGCACATGGGTCATTTGATAGAAAGCAGCCTGCTAAGCGGACAATTAAACTAGTGTTCCTCCAAATTTCATATTAATAAATTTACAGGTCAGAATAAAACAGTATCTTGAGCAAACCCTATCATTTTTCTTGTTCAAAACAATCAGTGAAGTCACCACAATGGCCTGAGAGATTTCTATTTATAAAGTCCCTACTATACAGTGCACACTGTGTCGCCTGCTGCCAGGGCTAGTCTCGACTGGATTGAGAGACACCTCAGGGATTAGGGCAGCTCACTGCTGGGTGGATCTGTGAGAACATTTCCAGAGATAGTTGGCAGGAGAAGTGGAAGACCTCCCTTGACTGCAGCAGGCCCAGATGGAAGAAACTTCAAGGGAGAGCACAAGCAATTTGTATAAACCTGATCCCTCTTGAGTATGTGAGAATATTGCTACTGCCTGGGACTGGGGCTACATCATTCATTGGTCCTTCTTATTCTCTGTAATCCTGCTCATGGATTGAACAGCTACTGGATCCTCTCCCTCTCTAATACACAGAGAATCCCTGTTGGTGATCCAGCCCCCAATTGTATTAGCCAGGGTAATGAAACCCTTTTGAGATTATTTATGTATATACGCACATGTTACATACATCTTTACGTAAGTGTTATTGGTTCGATTCTTCGAACAACCCTCACTAATGCACTTACTATGTCTGCAATATACCTAAGCCTCAAAACACCACACAAGAGGCCACATCACAAACCAGAAGCTACTATTCACAGAAGATTAATGACTCACCTTACCCACCTGGTAAGTAACGGGGCTAATACTTTCATTGCCTCTGCCTGCCTCCTAAATCCCGTATTCTTTTTCTTCCTCCTCTTTACACACTCTGTAGGATGCTATAATTTTCAATTCCATTTTAAAACATGTTTTTATAAGAATAATTCAAATCGACTGCTTTAGCTAATTCTTTCAAAGTCACATGCTCTTCACAGGAGCTTCATCTTGCTCAGTCTTGGAGACAAAGAAGGCAGCAGGCAACTCATTCAATCAAATGAATCCAGTTCTAATGCAGCATTCTCATTCTCTCTCTCTCTCTCTCTCTCTCTCTCTCTCTCTCTCTCTCTCTCTCTCCCCACATCAGACACAGAGACCCAGGGCCTGATCTTAACCTGTATAATTTTCTTTAAGCTTCATGGCAGACCCACAAAGCCAGTGAGGGTAGTTGGAACCCAGAGAATTTAACTTGTCTAATTAATACATGGAGTTCAAATCAAGCTCCAGCTTCACTCCAAGTGCCGGATGCTTTCCAACATACCATGATGCTTTGATTTAGACCTGAGAACTCTAGAAATCTGAAGCTTTTGTTTAAAGCATTTAGGTCTCCTGACTTAAATTCAGCACAATATAATGATGGCAGGGGTCCATTTCTTAGAGTCTATTTGTTTTTCAGAGAATGTTTGGCCATGTATTGAAAAAATTTTGGTAACGGGGAAGATGCTATAAATATATAGGGAGTTTATAGCAAGCATGCGACAAGCATCCCACAGTGCAAGGAAATCTATGACAACAAAAAATATATCAACAATGTCAAAGGTCGGAAATCTTGAAATACAGCATAGAAAGATAGACGATGAGAGGAGGAGGAGGTGGTGGAGGAGGAGGAGCGTCAGATTACTGTAACCTGAGCAATGTACTCTTTTCTTTTAATGATGTTTCTTACCCAAATTCAGAAGACTCAAGGTTTGAGAACAACCATATAGCATTGGTTATGTGATTATTTGCAACACAGATAAGCCGTTTGACTTGTAGATCCTACAACCCAAATTCAGCTTACAGAAGAGAGAAGCGCGAAAATTTCTAAGCTGACATCTACGAGAGTCTCTGAAGGTATTCTCAACCTGCAGTCCCAGTGTGAACGAGGACGAAAGATGGCCCAACAAAACTCACTAACAGGGATGTGTGCCACAGTCTTGCCAATGTTCGCTGTTGGCGTTGCGATGTGTGAAAGAAAATTGCACCTCGAAACACCGAGAAAGCGCTGGCATGTTTTTAATCTTTATAATCAACAAATTGAAGAATTGAACTGTTGTAGAAGATGGAGATAGAGTATTACTGACCTAAGAGTGTTTTGTAGATATACATAACCAAAACAGAACCTAGAGATTTCACACAACCCTATATAGAAGACATTATTAGCCTCAAAAAATTGTTAGCTATATCAGTTCCATGAGAGAAAGCACAAAGTTGGCTTCGGTTGTTTGGGCAATTCCTGTTTGTTTCCACAATAAACTTAGACTTTGGCATCATGCATGGGTCTGGCATTCTCAATGGTGCTCCTTCCAGATTCCCAATAAGAATCCTGCATGCACGCCCAGGCGACTAGGATCAACCACTGACTTCTACCAACCCACACAATTTCCCTCCACCACCCCATAGGAAACATAACTCTCCTATCTGTTTCTTGGCAGAGGCTGTCATTTCGTCGAAATTAAACACCTTTGCCTCCTAACTGTAGGAAGCTGAGAATTTAATCAACAGAATGAAAAAAAGAAGGGAACCGGACATAGAAATAATTCTTTCACCTAAACTTCATAGCAAGATTAATGTGATTTTCCCATAAACATCTGCAACTTAATTACCTCATTTAAAGTGCTTGTGACGTCCTAACAGCCTGCCAACCATGTAAACGGTTTGGAGCCTCACCACCATGTTTAAGCTGGCATCCAGATGATCGCTCAAAATTAATGTCTGCCTGGAGCCCCATTTGTGGGCACAGAAATGCTTCCCCAGTGCCTGAAGAACCTTGTGCGGTAGTGGACAACTCTGGCAAGGGCAGAAAAAATTCCCAGCTCCGACTCAACTTTCTCTGTAATGTCTAACCCTCAGTAATGCTGTAAACCTCAGGGTGTTACTTATGCGGGATTCCTCTCTGTGTGCTGTGACTACCATTAATGATTAAATAAACTTCTTTGAACCTATAGCAAGGCAGAACTTAGCTAGATAGAGAAGACTAAACTGAATGCTGGGAGGAAGAAGGCAGAGTCAGAAAGAAGTCATGTAGACCTGCCAGAGACAGACGCCAGATGGAACTTTACTTGGAAAGCCACAGACTTATGGTGATACACAGATTACTAGAAATGGGTTAAGTTAATATGTAAGAGTTAGTTAATAAGAAGCTAAAGCTAATAGACCAAGCAGTGTTTTAAATAATATAGTTTCTGCTTGATTATATCAGGGCTGTGCAGCTGGAACAAAACAAGCAGATTTCCTGCGACAGGGACCCTTGTGAAACGGGGCTAGTAGACCTGTCAGAAGATTTAAAAAGATAGAACAGTGTCCTTAAGTTGGTCAACATTCAAAAGCCTCTGCTCTTATACCACACACAAAGCCTATCCACCCCACAGGGAAAGAGAAGTATAGTGTAATTGCATGGCCCTGAACATTCTAGGAGCCAAAGAGACCACCTACATTTCACAGTCTCCTCTTACGCTATGTCCACATTTCTGCCTTCTCTGTCCTTTGGCTGTGTGGACAGTCATAGCTCAAGCTGAAGCTATTCTCCTCCCTTCACATAGTTTTGCCTTTTGTGAGGTGGCCCTGTCTTCCTCCTTTTTTCTCTTCTTTTTGAGATTATAATATAATTACATCTGGTCTTCCTTCCTTTCCCTCACTCCAAAGATTCTCATATACCTTTCCTTGCTCTCTTTCAAAATCATTAATTATTGTTACACATATACATACATGTTTCATATGTATACATATATATTGTATATATATTTACTAAGTATGTTTATTTCCTATATATAACCTACTGGGTCTTATAATGTTATTTTTGGTCATGTTTTCAGGGCTGACCATTTTGGATTAGATAACCACCTAGTGTGTTCTTCTCTGGGGAAGACTATTTCTCCCACTTTTAGCATTTCTGATCTGTCTATGGTTTTGTAGGTTTAAAGCTTTGTGGGGTTTCTTCTACTCACCTTGGCTTATCTATCATGGTCTTTGTTCAGCTTATGTTAAAGCAGCCATGTTGGTGTGATATTATGGGTGTAGCTTACGACGTTACTAAAAGACACAGCCTCACATTGAATTTCTTGATGGATCGTACAACCTTGGCTCGCCCCTCTCTTACAGTGTACCTGATCCTCAGATGTGGGAGCTGTTTTGTGGATGTATCCACTGGGACGGAACTCCTCAACTCTGAGTTTTGATTGGTTCTGGTTCTCTATAATGGTCTCCATATTCTGCAAAGAGAAATGTCCTTGATGAGGGTTGAGGAGTACAGTTATCTGTGGGGGATAATAACAAATATTAACAAATATTTAGAATCTAGTTAGGAATTATGCTGTTAAGTAAAGGATGGATGGTTGCAGAGTCTCCTTCAAGATCCGGGATTTTACTAGCCTTTGGTAGTTGACTATGTTTCCAGTACTAGGTATGACTTCCTTCTTGCTGGTTAAGTCTTAAATCCAGAGAGCTGTTGGCTACTGCCAAGGTATGTGTACCAGTATTGTACCCTCATAGGGTTATCATTCCATGCTGACGTTGTTGTGATTTATAGATATTCAGCTTCCCTAAGGTTTATTATGATGTTGGAAAATGATTGTTCAAGTATTGCATTGCTTGCACTAGGGACCTAATATTTCTTTCTGTGGAAGCTGTTCTGTACAACATATGGTTTCATCACACTACTCAGAGATTCAGTAGCACCCCTCCTAACCCTGGTTATAACAGCCATAGATGTCTCCAGACGCAGCTAGAAGATGACCTATGCAGAACAAGATACATCACCACTTCCCCCTGAAAGCCACTGGAGTAGAAGCAACTTTCAGGAAGAAGACAGTGGCACTAAGAACAGCATGGCCAGACATCACAAGGTCTTCCCAACTCTTCCCTATCCTTCCTCTGTGATGGACCCAATGCTTCATGCCAGGCTCCTATCCCTGCTACTTTATTATGCAGAGTGGCAACTATCTTAACCTCAGCCTACTCTTATTTGGTTAAACCTATATTTCATGGCCACCACCCCTAGCAAAAGAAAACCCTCAAAGAATCCAAAACAAAACAACAGCAACAAAGGGATCTTTTTCTCCTAAGAAACTCTTGTGGTGTTGAGAAGTTTAGATACAGCACCTGGCACTCCCATCAACACATGTGCTCCACCAAGGAACTTTCCTGGCACAAAGTCATAAGAGGAGAGACTTCACAAGTGAGGCATGTTGATATCCAAATTACTGTCACTGTCCCCAGCACCGGGAGGGGGAGGTTCTTTAACTTTCTCAGTATCCTACCAGCTGTATCTAGAAAAGGAGCTTAGTTCTTCCTGATTGCGGAATCAGTAAGTTCAATGTAGATCTCCTGTTACCCATGTGCTGTGGAACACCATTGGAAAGGACGATTCCCAGCACTGCCAACACTAAACATCATCCTTTACATAATACAGGAACTTAGAAATTCGAAATCTCTCTCTCTCTCTCTCTCTCTCTCTCTCTCTCTCTCTCTGTGTGTGTGTGTGTGTGTGTGTGTGTGTGTGTGTGTGTGTGTGTGTGTGTGTGGAGAATGGAGAGAGAGAGAGAGAGAGAGAGAGAGAGAGAGAGAGAGAGAGAGAGAGAGAGAGAGCTGTAGATTGAGAGGCCAGGAGGTAGATGGAAACTCCATCTCTTTGGTTCAAGTTCAACAAAGCCAGCTGTGGCATCATTTTAGGGCCTCGTGGCCCTTGCCTTAGAGTATCCAGTTTCACGTGTTTAAGTGTCTCCCTTTATCTATGACATTTCCCCCTGACACTTATGTCTTTTTCTACCTGACATTTAGTTGTTGCTTTCCAAGTTCTAAGGCTGGAAAAAGCCATGATGCCTATGTCCCCAGCAACCTCAACATCAGTCATAGGTAAGCATGACCCACATGGGCCAAGCTTCAGCCACAGGGAAGGGATTCCACATGCATGAAGACCTCTGACCTCACATGTGTCTGGTCACAGATCAGACAACCTCCTAGTTGGGAGGAGATAAAGGAAATATTACATTCAATCTACTGACTTAAAGGTGGGGGATAATTATTTGCCTAATGCCATCCAGAGAGGTGAAGACTCAAACTCGTGGGTTTTCCTTCTTTCTTTTCTTTTTTTTTTTTCCATTCCACACTGGAAGTTAAAAATCTATCCTTACTCTGGAACAATCTTATCTGGGAATGCCATACATAGGACCTGTAGACTCCTTGAGCGGTAGGTAATTAGGTGTCCAGAGGTGATCAAATGATGTTCGGGGTTCTGAAAGTAGCTCTAATACATAATCAATTCCAGCCAAGACCTTTAGGCAACACACAGACCAGAGTTGAGACGCTAGAGATTTGACATCCTGCCTCACTTACCCAAATGGTGAGTTTCTGAATAACAGAATATGTCATTGTATATGGCGTAGCCTCCTGCTCAGATCTCCATGAGCAAATTTTCTCCGAGGGGTAACTATGGCAGCAACTTTGGAGGAAGAAAAGTTGATGGCCAGCACAGACAAGGTTTTGTTTTCCTTCTTTTAATTAAAATCACATATTCTCATTTACTTCTGCTTTAATTCCCATGAAGCATTAATATTCTTTACTTTTCACTAGTCCTTAATTGATGGTAGCTTTTAAATGCTTTGGCTTTATGGTTTCACTCTCTTTCCCTAAAATAAGCAACTCTGATCTATCAAAGCACATTTAAGTAGCCAAGAAAGAAGGCTGTTGTAGTGGAGGCTGTTACTAGATGATTGCTATTTGAACTCAGTGCTGTGCAGATCTCTGGTTAAGCCAAAGACTGGTGGTTATGTTATAAAAAAATAATAATTGCCTTTTAATTGGTCTGTGTGGTACTGGAGATTCTTTCCTTCCACCATCAGGTTTTCTGGAAGGAAGGGTTGTAAAATACTAACAACTATATACATACACATACACACACACACACACACACACACACACACATATATATATATATGTGTGTGTGTGTATACACATATATGTGTGTGTATGTGTGTGTGTTTGCATATATGTATATGTATGTATGTGTGTGTGTATACACATATATGTGTGTGTATGTGTGTGTGTTTGCATATATATTTCAGTAATCAAAATTTGATAATATAGGATTATTTGATTGACCATTTACAGAAAACTTTGGAAACTGTTCTCACCTAAATATCCTCAGCTCTGACAACCAAATGACCATTTTCCCTTGTAGCTGCTTGTCTTTTATTCTATGGGGTTAATAGACCAGGCCGATTGAGTAAAAGGCAATCATTAAGGACAGGATGCTTCTAGGACATTTATCCATGTCCACAGTTCAAGCTGTTGGCACCACCATGTGAACTATCATTTGCTTTTAGAGCCAGTCACTCTGTCCTCTGGCATGTGAATGTGTTTTGTACCCCAACTCTAGCATCGGTGCCAAAGAACCAACTGAACCTCTGAGCATCAGGGACAGTTCACTCATAGGTGGTTTATCAACATAAAGCAAAGAAAGCTAGCCTACAAACCACAATCTCAGAGAACTCAGACAACAATAAGGACACTAAGAGAGACTTGCATGGATCTAATCTACATGGGAAGTAGAAAAAGACAAGATCTCCTGAGTAAATAGGGAGCATGGGGACCTTGGGGGAGAATTGAAGAGGGGAGGGGAGAGGCAGGGAAAGGAGCAGGAAAAAAAATGTAGAGCTCAATAAAAATCAATAGAAAAAAAGAGAGACAGTTTGAAAAGCTCAGCACCTATATACACCCCCATCATGTAGAATACCTCCACCCCTTGACCTAGCATGTAAACCCCTCTAATGGTTTCTTCAAGGCTGATGTAACATAATCATTACCTACTTATTTCATTGCTCTCCTAAAATACCTGGCTAGAACAACATAAGAGAGGGGAATCTCATTTCATTCTTTTAGGGGATGCAGATCATCGTGATGCTGAAGGCATGGTGATAGGGCCAGCTCACAACTGTGGCACTGGGAACTTGTTCAAATCTGAGTGGATCAGGAAGCAGAGGCTGGACAAGTGAGGCTGGATTATAAACCTGAAAACATCCACCCAGATGGTCCCTTCCTCCGGCTAAGTCCCACCTTCTGAAGATTCTACAGTCTCCCAAATCAATGCCCAGCTAGGGACCAAGTGTTCCAATATAGATGCCTCAGATAATTGTACATTGATATTATAGTATCTCTTCTGTTTAAACTTTGCCATAACCAATGTTCACTCACGGCAGAATTAGTCCCTTCCTCCCAGACAGTGTAAAGCCCAATGCGATGTCTATAAGCCTCTACTGAGATTTCTTGTGGATAAATCTGTCTCTTCAATTACTTGGTGGGTTTTTCTAAAGGACTTTGACTCATTTAATATTTACCCTCACTTAAACAGACAATCAATGTGTTGACCAGGGTGTAGAGGTACATGCCTATGATTCCTGGATTCAGTAATATGTGGTAGGAGAATCATGACATTTAGGTCAGCCCAGACTATATAGCATGACCTTGTCCTTCACCCAAATATAAAACTTTTTAGAGAATAGAAAAAAAATGAGTGAGTTTTGTTACACGGGGATAATGATTCCCTGATTATACTGGGCTGGGTTATAGTCATTCAACTTCCCTAGAAGTGTACCTAGAGCCCATAACTGTGATCTTTCTAGAAATAGGACCTTTAAAAGGATAGCTAAATTAAAATGAGATCAAATGAATTGAAGTATTCCCTACTCCAATGACCACTGTATTAGAATTAGAAGGAAATCACCATGGAGTGCTGGTTGGCTCACAAAACCCACTCTTCCCTAAGGATCTAGAGGTGATTGATGTTGCTGGGGGTGAAGTTTTCAGCAGTGGTGATGACCACGGACAAGTTGCTGATGTTCCTGAAAACAACACTGTGAGTTAATTAAATTAAGGTAACCAATCAAAGATGTGGAAGTAAAAGGAAGACTAGTTGGGAAGAGGAATGGAATTAGCAGCAGTGGGAGGGCACAAGAGAGAGTAATAGAGACAGAGATGACCAAATTATGTTACAGGCACATACAAAGGGAGAAGACAATGAAACTCCTCTGCATATTTAATTAATCTATACTAATAAGCAAACTGGGCAAAAGAAGAAGAGACAAATTCGAACATAGACCCACACAGAAGGATGAGGCCAAGTGAAACACCAGGACAGAAAGTTCAGTTAATCTACCATGAGCCAAGAAATGGCAAGAATTACCAGCGACAACCAAAAGGAGGCAGAGAGCACAGAGGATTCTTCCCTAGGGACTGCAGAGGGAGCATGGCCGGCTGACACCTTGAGCTCAGACGTTTATCCTCCGTAAGGATCACTAGAAAATCCTGTTCTTTTAAGCCACCTAGTTTCCTCTCATTTGTTAGTGCAGCCCTGAGAACTCAAACAAGAAAAATGATGTGTCTGGTCTGCTCCAGCAATGAGTACCAGGCAATGGCCAACAGGTTCCCTGAATTAATTGGCCGTTAGCCACATCTTTTTACCCCTCCCCCCACCCCTACCTTTTTAACATCTATTTCCCAATTTTCCCCCTTTAGTGAGGACACCACCTTCCGTGTTCCCCATGCCATCCTGCCTTCTGCATTCTACTGACAGCTCAAGTCTTTCAGCACACATTTATGGAGCACAAATAAATAGTAGGGGATTTTTCTCTAAGATTCTTTTTTCTTTTATATTTTTAAATTTACATGTCTGGGTGAATATACACCGCTTGTCTGAAGATGCTCATGGGGGCCAGAAGAAGGTATCAGGTCCCTGGAGTTGAAGGTGCAGACAGTTTTGAGCTGCCCAAAATGGGTACTGGGAATCGAACTTGGATTCTCTGGAAGAACAGCAAGCTATTTTACCCACTAAGCGATCTCTCCAGCCCCCATAGTAGGGCCATAACAAAGACCATGGGTACATAAATAAGTTCAATTCCTCGAAAAGAGTACCTAACATAGGGCTTGTCTCAACATCCTCCTTAGGCATATCTGTGTAGCCCCATTTTTTTTTTAAATTTATGTTCTTCATTTGCTTTTGAAAAATGGGCAAAAACCACTAGTGTGGGTTGATTTCATTTCCTTAGGTCACGCAGTCAAAGGCAAGGCTGGTATCTAAACCCAAGTCTACCTAGTGTGGAAGCAGCTATTCTAGGCAGCGTGGACTTTTATACTAGCCCAGATGGGAAAGAGACAGGGAGAAGGGAAAAGACTCAAGAACAAGCCTCCTAGAGTTCCTCCTCTATGCAAAAATACAAGAGGCAGTGCAGCCACTGGGACAAACTGTCTGAGTCAAATTCTAGCATTCCCACAGATAATCTCGGGCTTGTCTTCAACTCCCCCACACCCTGAGGTTCCCATTTAGACAATGAATACCTCCTGGGGTTGCCATAGAAAGCACAGCGGGCAAAGATCACAAGCAAGTGTTGTAGGATGGGATACAGCAGGGATTCGGTATATGTTACCGCTAGTACACTGGGTACCAGTTCTATATCACGGTCCTGGTTAATTATCCGAAGTTCAGTTCGACTCCCAGTGTGTGTCCCCACAGCCTCGCCATCCTTCTTGCCTGTGCATCACGCTACATCCTGAGAACATCCAGCCTAATGCCCGGCTCCAGACAGATGTATTGCTTTGAACTATGTGACACTGCCCATATAAAACTCGTTTCTGGCCTACAAAACCGAAACTTTCATATAGTTTGATCTAATAGATGTCAACTCTTTCTCTCTTTAAAATGAAGAGACATAAACAAAGGTGTCAAGCCAGTCCTCTGGGAGGGAAATTTAGAGATAATTTTAAAACAATTGCAATCCAGCTGGGAAGGGCTGCGAAATGCATGCCTTTGCCAGTTTCCCTAGCAAAGAAGGAATGAGATCCCAGAAAACATGGTGCCTCTGGGAAAAAAATTGGCCCCAAATCTACCAGTGTGCTATTAGGGTCGGGGGAGGGGGAGGGGGAAGGACAAGGTACGAGGCAAAGACTCAGATGGTCCAGAACATAATAGTTTCCACTTTGGCTTCTAAAGAATAATGAGGGGTGTTATTTTAAAATTCCTGAGATAAAATAAGAGGGTGTCTTCTCTGAACCTGCATGCTGCCTGTCAGCTGTCTCAAGAGAGACTGACTTAGGGCAGGTGGGCAAGGTCAGATCCAATCTTTTTCTCAGAGAGTCCCTCCTGCCTCGCCTCCCCCCCACCCCACCCCCGCCCCACGTTTATACCTCATTATCACCCTGCCAGCAAGGAAATCTATTTAAACAGCTTTTGCTGACACAACAAGACTCCTCCCTTCCAATAAGGATTCTTCTTCTGTTCTCTTTCCATGGCACAAGTAGAAGGGACCTAGATTGGCTTAAGCCCTGGCTGCCCCACGGTTTCCTGGGTCTGTTCTATCCTGAGAAGGTGAGCAGAGGTTCTCTCAAAACCAGATTGCATGGGATCTGGCAACCCTCCTTACTGTCTTGGCTTTGGCATTGCATTTTGCCTGTTCATGCTGAAGGGCTGCCTCCTCCTGCTTCTCCTCCTCCTCCTTCATGTGCTCCTAAAGAACTATCAGCAAAGATGGCTCAGTCAGTAAAGTGCCAGGGGTCAAGCATGGTGATATGAGTTTAGACCTGTGCCTATAACCCCAGCCTTGGAGTTAGGGAGTGGGGTGTCTTACAGAGACAGGTAGATCCCTGAAGCTCAGCTCATTGTCCAGCAAGCCTGGATATATAGATGAGCTTTTGACTCAGTGATGTATCTTGTCTCAAACAAACAAACAAACAAACAAAAGCATAGCTATTGATCAAAGAAAGACACTAACATCAACCTTGGGTCTCCACATTTCACCTGCATATGTGCTTATAACACACAGGCATACATAACTCTCTCTCTCTCTCTCTCGTTTGTTTAAGTATATGAGTTATGTATGTGCATACATGTTTGCCTGTCCCCAAACAGATCAGAAGAAAGGGTTGGATCCTGTGGAACTAGTTAGAGACAGTTGTGAACCACCTTGTGGTTGCTGGGAGCTGAGACAGGGTCTTCTACAATAGGAATAAGTGCTCTTAACCACTGAGCCATCTCTCCAACACGCGCTCATCACTTTAAGTGACTCCATTTGTAGGAATGTGGAAACAAAGTAAACACTTTCTGGTGGAAGTATTATCCACTGGCTCTTGGACTTTCTTTGATGTATTTTTACAAAATTTACACAAAAAACTTTAAATGTCTTCAACAAAGATGTATGAACACCTGCTAGTACAGAGAAAGCAAGTTTAGATTTGCTGTGGTCTAGGTGACAGAGGTTTTGGTCCCACCTGGTCCCACAGCCATTCAGTCAAAGAAACACACAGAAGCCTACATTAATTATAAACTGGCTGGTCTATTAGCTCAGGCTTCTTGTTAACTTTTATATCTTACATTAACCCACAATTCTTATTTGCGTTAGCCACATGGCTCGGTACCTTTTATCAGCGAGGTATTCTCATCTTGCTTCCACTGTGTCTGGGTGACCAACGGCGGACTGAGTCTTTCCTCTTCCCAGAATTTTCCTGTTCTGGTTGCCCCTCCTATACTTGCTGCCTGGCTACTGGCCAATCAGCATTTTATTAAACCAATACAAGTGATAAATCTTTACAGGGTACAAGACCCTTGTCTCACAGCATGGTCTCACTTTTGTTCATCTTAAGAGACATAGGAACAGTAGGTTGGGATAGGAACTGATAAGTGTACCCAGGGAGCATCTGTAGTGAGTCTTGGAGGCCCTGGCTCCCACTGAAGATCACAAGCAGCTGGAAGGCCTAGAGTTTTACGTATGCATCTGCAAGAGTTTGACAAATTAAATGTATGCAAACAGATGGACTGCTGCTTTCTAAAATGCTTCCGATTTCTGATCCCATTTGGCATCTCTTCATGGTGACTCTGGTAGATGGTTGGAACCTGCCCAGTCAAAGCTGCTTCTGAGAAAAACATCGGAGCTTGCTCAAGGTTCAAACACAGGCAGCCTTGATTTTCCTCATATGATCTGTCATCTGACACAGCTGATTGGTTTCAGGCTGAGGATCTAATGCCACCATGGGGCTTCCTCAGGCTCAACTTGAAACGTCCGGCTGCAAACAAGTTGTCTCAATTTGTTCACTTGGACCACACAGAGAGCCATGCTGAAATCAAGAAAGGGTCTATGATTATATGTTCATGAGCCAAATCCATGAGCAGAGAAGCCCATCGGAAGAAAGGAACTGGAGAGGGAAGAAAGAGAAAAAGAACTGAGAGGGAAGGGAAGAGAGAAAGGGGAGGGGAGGAGGGCAGAGAGCTGCCCCATAGGCGGGAAAAGAAAACAGAATAAAGCTTCGTCCATCCGTGGTTTCTTTCTTTATCCAGTCCTCACGAGCATCTACTTTGACATCAAATCTCCTCTTCTGAAGTTGATTGAGCATCTTCTGTTCCTTATTGCAGGAAACCAGCAGCTAAAGCAGGCTGCTGGAAGGTCTGCTGCTGGCTCGCTGAGGGAAGAACTGTAGGGTCACTTTCTGCTCTAAAGTCCTACTCTATAAAATCCCTGGGTCCGGCAGTGTTGCAGAAGGCAGAGCTTTGTAGATCCAGGAAGAAAATGTATGCATATACTAAACCTCCCTCACCCCTCTAACCCCCCCCTCCCAGCCAGGACTCAGCAGTACCTGTAATCAAACAGGTAAGCATCCCGGCAGCAAAACACATGAATATTCCCATTTACCTAGGTAACCTTGCACCAGATAAGGTCAAGTTTTGCAGTCAAATAAGTTCACATCAGGTCAGGCTTTGCTCCCAATTAACTTAAGCAAGAAGTTTCCGTTCTCAGAGCTTGATGGATTTTGGAAGTGCAGATAAGGCAGGGAAAGCATGTTCTGCATGCCAGGAAACTATCAAAAAAATCACTGTCTGTGGCTTTCTTTCAAACCCAAACAAGGAAGCTCCAGTGGTATTTGTGCAGCGAGGTGATGCCCACACAGGAAGCAGCCCCTGAGCGGCCTTGGAGTGTGACTAACTCCCCTGCTGGCCCCACAGGATTGGCCTAGAGACCTGGAGCCACCTTTAACAGGCTGCCCGTTGGTATGGACTCACCCACCTTGGCCTTCTTAAAGAGCATTGATTCCTTTCACAAGACTCAGCAGATCCAGGCCCCAAGGCAGCTGGCCATTGGCCTGGTGCCGAAGGATCTCATTAGCTAACTCCTGCCGGACCTGGGCCCTCCTGGTTCTGCTTCGCCCTCCCTGTCCTTCAAGACAGTTACTACTAGGATTTTCAGCACCTGCACCTCCTAAGGCGAAGGTCCGTATGGCATGTAGTCCCTGCCTGACTCGTTCTAGGGTTCTGGACCTCAAGGGAAGACACTTGAGATCCTGGAGTCACCCTCTGAGGTGAGCTTCTCAGTGAGGTCTTTGAATTTATCCTCAATTCATTTAAAGTTGGTGAATGCTTCTACTCATATAGCCTTGGTCTAGACAGCTTAGAGAGCCCTGGCACGTAAGGCAGAACTGCAGTTCTGAAGGTGGGGAGAGGAAGCAATGCCACTTCCCGGTGACTTGCTAAGCCCTGGGTGACAAATAGCATCAGTGGCAACTCGACATTCAAAGAAGCTCCGTGAACTCAAATGATCTCAAGTGGGTGACAGGGTCAATGGACTTTCTCCCCTTCAAGCGCTGAGAATCTGTGGGATTGGGTATACAATCCTAAACCCAGAAGCCTCCCTGCCACGGTAGTATTGTTACACTATTGCCTTCCATTTCTGATCGCCTGCAACTAAGATCTGGACCATGACACTCCGAAATTAAAAAGTTCTGGCAAAGGCCCCTGCCATGGCTGTTGACAATGTAACCAAGACACAAGCAACAACAAATGAAAACAAATGGGGGAAAAAGAAGCCAATGATTGAGGGAAAGGCTTGCAAGTTGTGTATCTAAGGAGGAGTTGGTGTCAAAAATATTCAGGGAATCCAGGTGATACAAAGAAAAGATTAGGAACTTCTTTTCTTTAAAATAGGGTGCAGTGTATCTCAGTGGTCCATTTGCCTGGCTTGCTAAAGTTTGATCCCCAAAACTGACCAGAAAAATAGAAGTTCTTCAATACCAAGTCTGTAAGTGTGTAGGCAAATTGTTCATATAGCTCTCACATGAGAGAGATTGCAAGGAAAAAAATCTCATAGGTGTTGGGAAGGCTATCCAGGATTGGGAAGAATGGAGAGAAAGCAATCCTTGTACGCTATTGGTGGAAAGGGCGCAAGTCAACATGACAGCCAGGACAGGCAGTATGGCAGCTCCGAAAAGATCTGAAGAAGTAGAACTGCTGTATGACTCAGCTCTTCCGCTTCTGAAATTACTCAAAGAAATTGAGAACTCACGCCTTAAGCACATCTTCCCCCCTGTGTTTATCACATCATAACTAACAGTAGCCAGGATGCAAGAACAACGGGAGGCTCTATCCGCAGACGGGTGGGTAAACCCATCACGGCGCAAATGCAACGGAATATTCTTTAGGTTTTAGCAAAGAACCCCTGCCCTTTGAAACAACATAGCTGATCTCAGAGGACATGGTGCTTTCCAAAAGCCAGATATAAAAATGAAAATACTGTCTGGCCTCACTTCTATGCAGCGTCTGAAAGAGAGATAGAGAACAGAGGTTACCGAAAGAGCCTCCACATCCCACACAGGGGCTGCAGCTCACGACATCTCATCGCATATTGGGAATTTCCCTGAAGGTAGATTTTAGGTGTTCTTACCAAAAGGTGATAAAAAGGAGAAAAGATAACCTTGTGAAATGGAGGATGAGTCAGTTTACTAGATTGTAGTAACCATTTCTCTGTTTGTCAAAATATCGTATCATTGAGTATCTTAAATAAATATAATTTTTAAATAAAATCTAATAAAATTTCCCATACCTATATTTTTTATATTTCTTCTTGGCCTTATGAGGAAGTTAGGACCAGAATATATATGTATATTATACTACAAATAAATAATATATAAACATAATATGATATGTATGTAAACATTGGTATTATAAAATATTATATATTATATTATATATTATATATCATGCATTGTATATGTGAAAATACTGGTTGAAAATTGGATTAAAGCTGATCAGAGTGAGACTGTGATGAAAGGGATTTGAATTAAACACGCTGTTTAATTCCAGCAAATGCTCACTGACCCTCTTGTGAGCCCAGTGGTCAGAAATACAATTACAATTAACACTCGACTGTGCTCTCCAGATACCCGATGTAGAACAAAGCAAGGATTGTAGCCTGACCCCTGTAGAATGAAGATGTGGTCTTGCCTTACACTGATCCTAGTGACTACATGAAGTCACAAGAAAACAGCTCAAACCTAACACAGAGGAAAGGTACCCAGGAAGGTCTGGGGAATGAAAGATGATCCACCCACTGAGATGGTGGGACTGTTCTAATGGGAGCTCACCAAGGCCAACTGGACTGGGACTGATGGAGCATGTGATCAGACTGGACACTCTGAATGTGGCTGGCAATGAAGGCTGACTGAGAAGCCAAGGACAATGGCACTGGGTTTTGATTCTATTGCATGGACTGACTTTGTGGGAGCCTGGTTTGTTTGGATGCACACCTTCCTAGACCTGGACAGAGGGGGAAGGACTTTGAACTTCCCACGAGACAGGGAACCCTGACTGCTCTTAGGACTAGAGAGGGAGGGGGAGGTGGAGGGGGAGGGAAAAGGGAGGTGGGAGGAGATGGAAAATTTTTAATAAATAAATAAATGAAAAAAAAGATGATGGATAGATGAGTGGATGGATGGATGTTTGGATGGATGGATGGATGGATGGATGGATGGACGGATGGATGGGTGGATAGATAAATGGATAACAAAAGTTGAATTGAATTTTCCCAGTTCTTAGCAAGTTCTGCATCATTCCCAACTCCTTGAGTTTGTGCCATCCTCAACAGATGATATTTTGAGATATACTCAGTCTCGGCACCACCCTGGGTGTTGATTTCAACTTGATTCCCTTAGCTAGCTTTCTCTATTGCTATAAAGACCATGACCAGTAGGGAGTAAGTCAGAAAGCAGCATCCCTCTGATTTCTGCTTCAGATCTTGTCTTCATGTGCCTGCCTTGAGTTCCTACCCTGAGTTCCCTCAGTAATGGATAGTTACCTGATCTGAAAGCATATAATGAAATAAACCCTTTTTCTCCCCAAGTTCCACATGTTGTCGTGACCGCCCCCAACCACAAAATTATCGTTTTTGCTACTTCATAACTGCAATTTTGCTACCGTTATGAATTGCAATGTAAATACTTGTATTTGCTGATGGTCTTAGGTGACCCCTGTGAAAGGGCCTTGCACCCCCAAAGGGGTCACCACCTACAGACAGTGACCTACTGCTCCAGACATAAGCATACATTGCACTCCCATTTAATACAATAGAAAGACTAAAGATATTATGAAAAGCCAAATGGAAAAGATGTGTAGAGCAAAGACATGGGTCTGGGCCCCAGAGATGTATGCCTCCAGGTACCCATTGAGCTGTCTGGAAGATCTCCAGAACTTTGTCTTAGAGGATTTTTGATAGCTACTTCCATTGCAGAGACATGATTGATTACATCAGTAGCCAGTAGTAATAAACTCACCCTTCATTCCTTTCAGGTTAGGGTCTGTTACTCAAAGTTCTGCCTAACCATGGTTGGTTCCTATGCAGAGACCAGTCACAAGTCTGGGCCTCCAGAACTGCTGGCTACCCAGCTTTAAGTTGGTGTTCCCATGATTCCCTCTTTGGGTTCCATTCATTTGTTACAGTGGCTCAGTGAACTCGAGAAAACCTTAACGTCTACTCATTCATTTGCTATAATAGAAATCCTCCCCTGCAGTCAGCGTTTCCTTTCTTCTTAACCTCAGTCAAGCCCAGGTGTGTATGGGGCCCTGGACTCAGGGAGAGTTTGGGTTGCGGAGTAAATGGATTATTTAGAATTCCAAGAGAGAAGGAAAATCAGTCAGACAGGCAGACAGACTAACTGTGACTAGATTAATCAGGGGAATTGGATCACAGGGCTGTGGAGAGTGTGAAGTCTCTGGTCATTTGCAAGTTAAAGTGTGGGGGACATGGGTAGGGTGGCTCAGTGTAAGCTGTGATGCCTCAGAACTGGGCAAGCCCATGATGCAATGCAAAGTCCAAGGTCAAAGGGCACTGGTACACATCCTGGAGCCTGAAGGCCAGAGAACACGGCTTCTCATGTAAAATGCCCAGAAAACAAAGGGATCTAAGATCCAGAAGGAAAAAAAGAGAATACATTTTCCTTTTCCCTTCATTTGGCTCTTTTAGCAGCTGCACCTGCTTGTATGCTGTTGCCCAAAGGATGTAAGGGTGGGTTTTCTTTTAAAATAAGCCTTTTTGGTTCAAATGAAGACCTTTTCCATAACCACCCTACAGACATATCCAGGAACAAGGCTTTCTTCTTCACTGCGCCTTGTCCTGTTCTGCTGGGTCAGCTAGTTGCTGAAAGTGCTCCTTGTACTTTGTACTCTCTTCGTCAGTTGACCCCCAAGATAGCTCTGCCTGGTGAGCTGCCTCTTCTCCCAATACCTGGAGTCACAACAGTCCTTCCTTATAGCTCATCCTTCTTCTGGCTCTCCGTGTAGCTGAGGGACATATCTCTTCACAACTCTCCGAGTTACTAGAAATAACAACCAGCCCTCCCTTCACTGGGAAGTAGCCTGGGCTTCAGGTGCCTTTGAGGGAGGTAATCTCAGAAAGGCACAATAGTTTGCAGTTGGCCAAAGAAGTTTCAATAAGCCACAGCAAGAGAACCTAGAAGTCAACCATTGTGAAAAGACCAGAGCAGAAGAGGCGGGGTCAGCTGTTGGTCAGCAGAGTCTAGCCAATCCTGGTCAGTCATTCAGTGTAGCACAGGTCTGGAAGTAACACTCTTCCTGAGGTATGCTATGGACTGGAATAGGGAAGGATGAAAGCCAAAGGATGCTGGACCATCACACAGGCAGGAGTAACTGCCTTCTGGTTGGTCCGAAGGATTTGATCCCTGGAATGATTTAAGGTATAGAAATAAGAGATAGGTCTCTCTGTGGAAGCGCACACTGCCTACTGTGGCCAAGTCTAAGCTGGCATTGCTAGTCCCCAGCCAGACAGCATCCCACATCACAGTATCTGGTGAGGGATTCGGGAAGCTGCAGTTATCAGTATACAGAAGGGACAAGGTAGATTTAGGAATGACGAAGCAACTTGTGGAGAATGGGAAATGGACCTGGGACCAGCATGATTGCCTTAGCCAATATCTTCGTGTGTGTGTGTGTGTGTGTGGTGTGTGTGTGTGTGTGTGTGTGTGTGTGTGTGTGTGTGTTTACATATGCCAAAGATTTGAAGAGACTTGATCAGATGCTCAGGATTGGTAGGCCTCTGAGACACTGTGACTGAGCCGAGATGTATGATTCAGTGTCTACACCATATTGTGGTCCCTGTGGATGCTGATGAGATTGAAAACTAAACACACAATACACAAAAGTCCTTCCAGTATTATAAAACATAACAAAAAAAAATGAAGTGGTGCTTCATGTAACAAAACCGATGAACATTGAAAACACTGTGTTAATTAAGTCTCACAAAAGACTCCATTTTTCTAATTTCACTTATGGGGAAATGTCCAGAATGGCAAATTTACAGAGACAAAGAGATCAGTGGGTAAAAGGGCTGAATCAGGAAGTGGAAATGAATGATAATGAGCGTGGGGTTTCTGTCTGGGGTGATAAGAAAGTTCTGGAAATGGATAGTGGTGATATTCCCATAACATTGTGGGTGTGTTTAATGTTGTCAAATTACCAAATTTTACACTTGAAAATGGTAACAATAGTATATATGTATTTAATCACAAAAACTACAAAAATAAATGTTGTAATTATTGCTTGCTCGTGAGGCTCACTCTGTTGTAAGGAGATGGAGTTGACTGTTCCAGGCATCCACTGCATCTTCACTGTTATGATTCCTGCAAGCCTTCCTCAAAATCCTCCACCAAGCCTAGAATAACTCAATCCCAGTTAGAAGACAGTGTTAAAAGATGTTTAACTCTGAAACCCCAAGCACCTCTGCTTGTACACACAAATGGAGGCTAGGAATGTAGCTTGGTGGTAAACCACTCGGCTAGCAAGCACTGGGTCCTGCATTGGATTCTTAGCCCTACAAACTAACTAAACAAAAGCTAATATACACAGAGAAATGTGTAGTTTGCATGTTAGTCACTTGAATTAATGAAAGCATATTGGCGTGTGTGTGTGTGTGTGTGTGTGTGTGTGTGTGTGTATGTGTGTGTGTGTGTGTGTGTGTCCTTTCCTCCCAAGTTCACAGAGAGGTGCGAGGACACTAGGGATAGCATTACCTCTATGCTGTTTGTAATGGACTTCTTTCCACCTGATGTTTCCTCTCTTCCTTTTCAGCCTCTTATTACAGAACACATTATACCTAACCCCACCATCACCTCCCATTTTGACACTCAGAATCTTATGCTAGAAGTTAAATAAACCCACTCTGCTCTCTGACTCCCACTTACATCATCCCAACTCATAAACAATGAAGATCCTTCCAACTCAAGTCCCCAAGGGGGATGCAAGAGAACTCATTTGAGTTTCGAAGGCACCAAAATAGTAATATGTCTTTTTCCAGAATAAATATACAGATTTCTTTTCATCAGCCTTGAATAGAGATCTCTAGTAGTGGTAGTGTGTGTGTTGTAAGCAAACACACATGTATCTGTTAGACCTAGTGTGCACTGCAAGACAATTTAGAAACTCCTATTCTTGGTCATTGTGAAGAAAGTCTGCAGTAAAATGTGGACAAGTCACAGGTAATTATTTCAAGGTTCTCTCTGCTTCACTTTTTATACACATCTCCAGTAAAGACTGAGCATCCTCATATAGCCAAAATAAAGAGCTGTAACTTAAGAATCCAAGAAGCTACTGAGACATGTTTGAAATGTCAGGACATACAATGCAGTGGGTTTTATTGGGCTTTGGGAGAGTATAAAAGTAAAGTAGAAATTATATATAAAATTCCTCATCTGAATGCTTTGCTCCCTCTCTTTCTCTTCCTCCCTCCCCTCTCCATCCTCCTCCTTCCCCGCTCTCTAGAACCCCCCTCTTGATTTTTAAGCACATCTAAATCCCCCTTTCCTTCCTTTGATGTGAAAGCAATCTCAGGCTTGTAGCTACGAATGCACATAAACCATTGAAACCCAATGTATAGCATAAGGAAAAAAGGCATACACCTTACCAGGAGGGCATTCTTATATAATTTATAGAATAATGCTAAGTATTATACCAGGGGTTGCTGGGCCTCTGGGCACTGGTAATTGCTGAGAAGAACTGAGTGATCTGCATAATCTCAGCATGAACCTTGACCTCTGATGTGAGTGTGAGGTTCAGGAGTTGCCTTCCTCTCTTCACCTCAGTACTCCCCCCCGCCCCGGCTCACGTTAAGGCCTGGGGACCTGTCATCTGTTTGAAAAGGATGCAATTTCCTTATTGGACAAACTATTTCGTCCCCAGCTGTGGCTTTAAATTTATTCTGTTCTGGAGTGCCTTCTGTGTGTATAAATCATTCAAGTTTATATGTTTTCGTTGCTGTGGCAACTGTGTGGTTAATTGAATTCCAAAGTGTCTCTCTTGATTTCAAAGCCATGATAAAGAGCTGGAGCACTTAAGGGTGGGAGTCGGAACAGAGGCAGGAGAGGAGGGAATTAATATTCCACATTCTTCAACTGATTCCTAAGATCTCAGAGAAATCCTGTCACACTGACAGGCCAACCAAGAACTGAGGAGTCAGGCAGCAAGCAAGAAATTTCCTCTAAAATGAGCAGCTCATAAATGATTGTGTGGGCTTCTTTGCAGAGATGTATGCTTCCCTTGTTCTGAAACTTCATTGCCTCCCTTTCTCGGTCTACTCCATCTACCAAGTAGGGTCTGTATCCTTTTACACTAACGTGTTACTAACAGTTAGGAAACACTTGTCCAGGAAAAACATCTTGGATAAATGGACAGATGGATAGGTGCGTGGATGTATGGATTCTACTGGATGGATGGATGGATGGATGGATGGATGGATGGATGGATGGATGGATGGATGGAATGAGGAATGGATGGAATGAGAGATGGATTGGATGGATGGATGGATGGATGGATGGATGGATGGATGGATGGATGGATGGATGGATGGAAGGGTAGGTGGATGGATGGGTGGATAGATGGGCAGGCAAGGATAATCAGTAGTAATATAGTAAAGGAATCTGGAACAGGTTGATGCTGTCCAACGTATATCATCACAAGCTCAAGTCAACCTGCTGATAGGTTTGTTCTCTTTTCTATATGAAGAAAGCACAGATTAACTTTAGGGAACTTGTCTACTGAACGTTCAGTTAAGGGGAAGGTGTAATGCATTCCCAAGTCTGTAAGGCACCAAAGCCTGTACACATCCCAAACTTTTAACTGTATCCTATTACCTTTCCAAGTCAGAGTGCAATGATGTTCAAAATGGAATGATGAGTGTATGAATGGATAGATGGATATTTTCTTGTTTCTGATTGCTCCACCATCCTTATTTCAAAATGTTATATAATGCCTGAGGCAGAAAAAGTCATCCTGTTTCTTAAAAAATAGTTTAATCTTTCACCATATAAATTAATATCTTCCTAAATATAAGAATAATTTTTTTATTGCATCTTCAAATATTTCTACTACATTGTTGCTTTCTTTTCTTAGGAGTCATCAATTCACCCGAAACAAATTACCTTTGATCCCTATCTTGTGCCTAGTTAAATATATACACAATGGTTCCTATATATATGATAGTTTCTTTGAGAACTTCTTCTATATCAGTAATTTAACTGTCAACTATGCTCCTTATGTCCCCTATTATCATTAACTTACTATTCCTGAAGGGACATGGCTCTGCCCTTTGTATCCTTACCTCCTAGATATAATGTTTTTTTCTCCTTCAGTCTACTATATTACTATTCTATTAAATTCTATTATCACTGTGTTCTGTGAATTCATTCATATCCAAGGAAATATCTGCTCTGTCTTCTAGACTTGGTTCTTTGAATGTAGCATAATTAGGGTATTTCTTCCTTTTATTTATCTATATACCCAACATCTATCCATTTGTCTTTTTTCATAATATAATATATATTCCATATATAATAACGTATTGTGTTTATCATATTCTTTTACATATTATTATTGATGGAGGACTCATGGTTGCATTAATGGATTTCTAAGAAGAGCAATAGATACTCACATTGGTAAGTTTTCTCTGTAACCACTTTGAGAGCTCCCTGAAACTCTTCAGAGAGTTTCCACCAAGACAAAAGATTTTATCTTATCTTATTCCTGATCCTGAATAACAACCTAAGGAACTATGAGAAGAACAAACTTTTACTCTTTATAAATTATCCAGTCTGTACTATTCAGCTATAACAACTGTAAATAAATTAAGATGTATATTCATCTTTGCATTGTTTCGTGACCTCATTCTTGACATTAACAATTAAATCATGATCTTTGCTATGTTCTCATACAGAGTAAATGACTGACTGCTCTGATGCTTTTCCCAGACTATCTGAAACTTGTGTTTCCCAGCAGAAATTTGTTGGTTAAGTGTTGGAGTAGGCCGCTTGTTTGTTTCCGGGCCTTCCAGAAGTTTAGACCCAAAATAATCACATAGAAACTATATTATTTAAATTACTGCTTGGCCCATTAGCTCTAGCTTCTTATTTACTAGCTCTTACATCTTAATTTAACACATCTCCATTAATTTGTGCATCACCACGAGGTCGTGGCCTACCAGCAAAGTTTCAGCATGTCTGTCTCCAGTAGGGGCTCTATGGCTTCTCCTTGACTCTGCCTCCTTTCTCCCAGCATTCAGTTTAGTTTTCCCTGCCTAGCTCTGTTCCCTTATAGCTCTACTATAGAGCCAAAGCAGTTCTTTTATGAACCAATGATGTTCACAGTATACAGAGGGGAATCCCACAACAGTTGAGTTTTTGTGCCATCCATTTTCCTGTAGTCTGAGAAAAAGAGGAAGCAAAAGATGACTGCCCGAGGGTTTGGCTGGGTGCCAACATCCTCTGATGGACTATTTGGCCAATATCCTAGCCATGAACTAGATACATTTGAAGTGTGTTCGGATCCATCTCCAGCCAGAAAGGAGCCTGGAGACCGACAAAGCCACATGAGCTTTCCTGCCTTTGAGAACTCCACTAACGAGCAGGGTCTCAGCTTTGTGGTGATTCCCCAAGTCACTCATCTGCAGAGCCCAGCATTTTCCTCAGCTGACAGTTTTGCTAGCATCAGTTGATTACACGGAGAAGAAGACTAAAATCCACACCAACTCCCCAGGCTTCATAGTTAATAACAAGCGCTCTTTGGAGTCCCTAGCATATGGTAATGCCCCAGATGCCTGTTTGTTTCTTGGTAGCAAATTCTTTTCAACATCTTTTAAGGGAGATGTTGTGTTTCAGCTTAATCTTACTATCGTATACAGAATCCACATCTTGATTTATGACTCTTCGAAGCAGCATGGTGCCCTTGGACTTCTAATGCCTGGAGGCCTGGGTGGAAAATCCAACTCCATCCTTCACCTCAGTAATTCTCGATAGGGACAGGTGCTGACAGTCTCCAAGGGCATTTTTTAGCATCCTAACCAGGGAACATTGCCCACACCTGGTGTGTTAAAGCCAAAAATCTTTGTGCATCTTATAACGGCACACTCCAGTACCAGATCACGTGTACACAGGACAACTCCCATGACAAAGAGTTATATTTTCCGTGGTACCAACAATGCAAAGGTTTGGAATTTCTGCCTTAGTAACTGGTCCTGGCAATTTAAAACAAATAAAATCCCCAACTTTCCAAGCTTAACAATTTATCTTCAAAATGAGCACCCTAATACCTGTCAAAGACAGACACCACGCAGTAGAACATTAATAACAAAAATGTTAAACTACATTTTTGTATATATACTAATACACACAATATATACAATATGTATATATACTAATATTAATAACAATAATGTTAATGTGTATTACAAAATCATAGCTTTCATTATCATCATCAACGTTGTTATTACTAGTGAAATTGTAAGTTTTTTGAATGGCTATGTATATAAGCAATTATTTCATCTACTCTCACCATATTGCTACTGCAGCCAAAATTAAATTCAATTTGGGGGCAGCACTTTTGCTGGCTTCTGTGGTTTCATTTGTCTTCGCTCGCTGCTTGTTGCTCTACCTTGCTTACCTTGCATGCTTCCCTTTGCTTTGTTTTGTTTGCTGTTTTATCTTAATGGATCCTGGATCCTTTATGGGAACACTCCCTTATTTTGCTTTGTTTTCTCTGGACTGAAAGTGTGCATTTTACTTGCCCCTTTTTATATAAATGCCCCATAGGAGGGACATCCTTCTAAATACCTGGAGGAAAGTGAGGGAGAATATCAGTTTTCATCATGGCTGTCAGAGGATTGGACCCAGGCTTTTGAATCAGAGCCCCCCAGGGATGATTCTTGTCTTGATGCAAAAAATAAATAAATGAATAAAAATTTAAAGAATAAAATAAGAGGGGAGAGAGAGAGAGAGAGAGAGAGAGAGAGAGAGAGAGAGAGAGAAGGAGGAGGAGGAGGAGGAGGAAGAAGAAGAAGAAGAAGAAGAAGAAGAAGAAGAAGAAGAAGAAGAAGAAGAAGAAGAAGAAGAAGAAGAAGAAGAAGAAAGAGAGAAGAGAGAGAGAGAGAGCAGAGAGAGGAGAGAGAAAAAGATATTTCCCTTGTCTTATTAGTAGAGAGTGAGCTCTATTCAGGTATTCTAATTGTTGCCTATCTGCTCTCTTTTCAGTCTAATAGGGTAGACAACCTGCTGCCATGCTCCCAACTTTAGACCAGCAAACTTGTTGACATAAGACACTTGTCCATGGGATAAGATGACCGGCCACCAAGTCAATTCTACTTTCTAGACTCTTGTGTTTGTTCTCAGTGTTTCACGGTGATACCACAGTTCACGACTGAAAAGCCCATAAAGACATCACGTGGGAAGGAAGCTGTAGCTCTGACTAAGGATTTCTGACAGCATCCAGCGGGATGAAACAATTACAAAGAAAATTAATGAGTCATTTCTTCCCCAGTGATGTTCTGGAGTCCCCCGCTGTGAAAATCTGTCTATCCAGCCCATACCTCTCTGTCCAGGATAAACCCCAGCAAACTGCACTGTATATTTGATCATGGTAAAGGTGTGTTCTTCTAAGTCTTTGTCAGTTTATAAACACAGCAAAACAACCTGGGAACAGAATGGGCTTCAGAGGCAGATGAACGTAGGTTCGTTTTTCACCTCTGCCGTTTACCACTTGGGTGCCATTTGGCAAGTTCATTAACCTCCCTAAGATTCAAGGTTCTCATTTGTAAAACAGGAGGAAGACAGTTCGCCTAAACACCAGCAAATGAACCTAAAATGGTAGCTTCTACCTTTTCTGCGTCTCTTTCAACTGCTCAGATTCTGGCAGCACGACAACATTTTACTATGATAAAACTCAGCCTACTATGCAAGTTCTGGCATGGGTCATTATAAGTGACTGCTGGTGACCTTTTCCTTGTGTGCTAGTCAGAGATAATTAGCAGTGACCAGGCTGGGGGAAACTGCAAGAGATACAATCTGACCAATGCTTGCAAAAGTATGGAAGCTAGGGTTTTCTTTTGTGTTCTTTTGTGCTCTACTTAATGAATCTCAAAAGGACTTGGTCTTTGAGGCACAAATCAGTAATACAATATCAGTACTGTCATTGTCCTGAGTGTCTAACTCTGCTCAGAAAACCTCCCAGAAAGTAGCCGAGCCCAGACACAGAACATTACATTCTTCTCAGAAGAGTAGGTCATCAAGACCACTTTAGAGATTATGATGATGATGGTGATGATGATTTTATGACAGTGATGGAGATAATGATGATGATAAGGAGAACAGCCAAGGATAATAACTGAGTCTTACCATTCATTGTAAGACCTTGCACTAGACATTTGAGACAGATCTTCATATCACCCTATATTCCTAACAATAGCTATGACTAAGCACTTTCGCCACGCAAGGAAAACTGAGATGCAGAGGAGTTAACTTCTCGAAGGCCCCCTTGGTTAATGGATAAGGAAGACGTGGAGAGAAAGAGAGCTATTTTTTTTTCCTGTTTCGGGAACAGGGCACTATGGCATAATCTATTTTCTTTAAAAAAAAAATCTCACAGGAATCCGAAGTGAAAATAAAACTTGCTCTGGCGTTAGGCTGGTCTATGCTTGCATTTTTCCCCCATCTCAAATTATTTTGTGTCCTCTGATAAAGAAATTAATGAGGCCATACCCAGCAAAGCATCAACCTCCTGGCACGGAAAGGCAGACACAGAGGCAGCTCTCCCAACAAGGGGTTACAGTGACACAATGAGGGTCTGCTGAGGTGCCTGATGAATGCACCAAACTGGACCAGGAAAGAGTTTTATTCTTAGGGACCGGGTTGAGGGGCCTCAATGGGTCCTCTTTGGCTTTGCCACACGTGCACTACACGAGTCCAATCAGACAGTGAGTGCTCAGGAGTGCACCTGGGCAGGGCCTGAGCAGTAACTGCAGCGCTAGAAACAACAGTGTAAGGGGAAGCAGCCTCATGGCTCTGAGGAAAACGAGAAATGATGGGAGAGACACTGAGCCATGGAAAACATTGCAATTTCTTTCAGAATATTTTTTTTCTGAGCAGACATGTCTAAGTGGAGGATTACATTTATAAGATAAGGGAAAACACCACGCTGCCTTTCCCAGAGTCTGTTTGCCAATCCTTGACCTCTCTTGACTTCATGTGGAAAAGACTCTGGGACATTCCAGAGTTGCTTTCTCACACTCACTCCTCTGTTTGTGCTTGAATGAGGGAAAGTTAAACATAGCAGTGGTTTCATCTGAAGAAGACCGAGTCAACTCTCTTCTCCTTGCAAAAGCTACCTTAAGGGAAGACTAGTGATTGGGTGTAAGACTGAAAAAGAAGGAAGAATGTTGGAGACCTGGCTGTCATGATCCAGTTGGAGCTGCCATGTCAGCCTGTAACATTTCCAGATCAGTTTTCAGTGCTCGAATGAAAATCTATTTCAAATTTTTTGTTCTTGTTTTTCAATGTTTCTTGTGTGCATGTGTGTGGTACATGCTTGTGTGAGGGCACCCAGGTGTTTGCATATGTGTACCAAATGCCTGAGGAGGACAGAGACAACCTCAGGTGACATAATTCCAGAACTTTCTAACTTCTGTTTTGAGACAGGCTGTCTCTGTGGGCTAGGGAGTACTTTAGGCTAGGTGTTCTGGCCGGAGCTCCAGGGCTTTGCCTATCTCTGCCTCCTCAACACTGGAATATGAGTATGTGCCACCATACCTGGCTTTTAAGTAGTTTCGGGGGGTCAAAGTCAGCTATTTTTGCTAGTTAAATCATGGAAAGTGTCAACCCTAAGTCACCATATTTATAAAACAGAGACGCGTCCACCATGGGGCATGAGAGGTAACAGCAACATCCCCTCACAATGGGGCTGTCAGGACCTGACCCTCACCATTACAGACACAACCAAGGGCTCAGAGCCCAGCTTGTTCTCCAAAATGGCAGAGTCCCCGATGAACAGGCCATCAATAAATACCAGAGCAGGTGCCATGAAATTCCAATCGGAAGAATTTATAATGTGAAGTCAGATAGTATATAGAGAGAAATAAATAAACAGAAATTGTCAGTCAAATTCTTGGCAGCTGGGGCTAGCATCGGAGGCAGTAAATGAACTAACTTCATCAATCATGTTTATGATCAGCCCCATTGCACTAACTGCCGGTGGGGTTTTCCATTATGTTGCAGGAGACTGTGGTTTGCTGCGTGTTACAGAGGTAGGAAATGAGCAGTTCCAGCGTGTCCCTGTGGCGGTGACTGGAGGGTATCAGGCCTGGATTGAGGCATACCTTTCTCTCTAGGTCAATGTGTGCATGAAGGCTTAAGAGAAGGGTTCTGGCTTCTCTCCTGGAATAAAATTCAAGAGAAAGCCAAGGCTTCCAGTGAATTCTCATAAGGTATATTCCAAAACTCTAGTACTTATTGTGCGCAGCTCAAGGACATAATGAGTGGGAAGGTGGCTCTGTTCCAGGACAAGCCTAGGGGAACCTCCTTATCAAACACTGTTTGCTCGCTCGTCCTTCACATTGTAGACAGACATCCCGTTTTCCTTTACCCTCTCTGTACATCAGATGCTCTTGCTCCTAGCAACTCACATTGTCTTCTGTTTACTGAAGGAAACACTGTGTGGATCAGGGATGGGGAATAGGATATTCTAGCTTCAGTACCAGCACACCCCTCTGCATTCATATCTAAATCAATTACATGAATTGGATGGATGGATGGATGGATGGATGGATGGATGGATGGATGGGTGGGTGGATGGATGGATGGATGGATGGATGGATGGATGGATGGATAAATGGATTGGTGGGTGGATGGGTGGAGGGATGGATGAATGGAGAGGTGATGGGTAGATGGGTGGGTGGATGGGTGGAGGGATGGGTGGGCGGGTGGATGGGTGGGTGGATATTTTAAAAGAGATTCATATCCCCACTGCAAGTTCTTTTCATCATTTTTTTTCTTCCAGGCTGAGTTCTCCATTGTGGTTTTGGACAGGAGGTACTGAGTGCTGATTAAGGACATGTGTGTTAAACCCAAGTGCTGGCTTCAAACTCTGATTCAGCTTTAGCTGAGTGTTAGGACATGGTATCAACATCCCTGATTAATACATTTATATAATGAAAATGTTGTCAGCATCTGACCCCATTAGAAGGAATAACTCACACGGAACACTTAGTGGAGAGCTTGGTAAATACTGACATTTAACTTAAATATGAGCAATCCTTTATTATGTCTGGGCATCTTGCTTTTTCCGCACCATCCATCTATTATGCCATAGTGCCCACAAAGACTGTTTGAACAGGAATGTGCAAAGGAAGATGTGAATGCTTTCAAGCTTTTCAGGAAAAGGTGGCTATGACCAAGGCCGTCATACAAAAGAGCTGGACTCATCCAAGGACTGCTTTCTCCTGAATCCTAGTATCTTCCCATGGTAGAAAGTCAGAAGATGGTCTCATTCTGCAAATGCCCGTTCAACAGCTACAACATCTGACTTTCCCTAATGAGACTGAGACTCCTAGACAACTTGGCAGAGATGCTGTCTTTCCCCCACTAAGCTGTTTTAAAAATCATTCCATGGTTCTTGAAGATCTGCAGCAAGCAGCAAGCAGGGCAGTAATTAGACCCTCTGCTGAGCCCTGGGCTGGTGATGTGAATAATTCAGAACATTGGTGGTGGAAGGGAAGAGGCTAAAATAGGACATCCACCTGGCTAATAGCCAGATAACCTTGAGTATCCCAACAGGACCAAAGGACATCACAGGGCCCTGGGTAAAGAGCTAATACGGTTTGGTGAAATACGAAAAAATTGCCCTAAATATTCATACTCTAATCATTTCAAGATCTCAGTTACTCCATGACCTTAACCACTCAGCCACAACTACAGCCAAACACTGGGCAGACCTCAGGGAATCCTGAAGAAGGGGAGGAGCCAAAGGAGCCAAGGGCACCACAAGAAAATCCATAGAGTCAGCTAACCTGGGCTCACAGGGACTCACAGAGACTGAACCAACAACCAGGGAGCCTGCATAAGACTCACCTAAGCTTTCTGCATGTATTTTACAGTTGTGTAACTTGGTCTTCTTGTGGGTCTCATAACAGCATGAACAGGGGCTGTCTGATTCTTTTGCCAGCTTTTGGGTCTCTATTCCTCATACCAGACTACCTTGTCCAGGCTTCAACTTGATATGCCCTATCTGGTTGATATTCATGGGAGACCTGCCCTCCTCCGAATAGAAACAGAGGAGGAGATGTGGATAAGGTCAGGGGCAGAGGGGATACGGGAGGAGGGACAGGGAGGAGAGGTAAGAGGCGGAAACAGTAGTAGGATTGTAAAATTAATGAATTGATTAATTAAAAAGATCTCACAAGTTTGGATATCAGCTCTTGTGTGGCTCATGAACCCCTTCCAGGCCTATGTGCTGTCCTCATTCTCATAGGGCCCAGGTGAGTCTTGCTATTTCTGAAGTATCTTTGTTAGACTATTATATCTCTGTGTTGTTACTGGGATACTGATGCTTTAGTACTATGTTGTCTTAATGAAATGGCTTTATCAGGCAAGTTCTGGGGCATTGGAAAATGTTTGCATTCAGTGGGCTGTCTCTGACTTTGCTTCCTTGAGAGTCTTACCAATAGGAAAGTAATTAAATACTATTGATCAAGGCCCTTCCAGACATAGAAGATCTAGACTTCTTTGACTTTATCAGGCCCTTGGATTGTGATTCCAAAGTAGAGGTCATGGAGGCATTCACACAGAAGAAGGACCCAGTAAGGAGTTGTGGGGTTGGAAATAGCCATCTCTCACTGCACATCAGTCACCTTTCAGGTTAATACGTGTTGCCCTCCTAACTCCCGTGCCATCAGATTGTTCAGGATTTTGTACACTGAGTATTTCCATGAATAATGTTCAAAGGCAACTTAACAGTAACCCTTTAAATGTATTCCAGACAATGTAGAATGTGGAATCCAATTCAGATCAATACAAGTAACTCAAATGCACACTCTGCTCCCATCCTTGTATGTCAAAATTAGTCTTTTCCTGAACAAATTGATTCCAAGTGTCAGTTACTCACTGAAAGGAACTTATTTGCCTACAAAGTATGTCCTAAGCAAACAAAGGGGTCTGTTTATGACCCTACAATTTCTGTGTGATGTGTCAAGAGCCAGGTGAAACTTGAAAGAACAGTTAAAAACAATACATTCTATCCCTCTGGTGTGACAGCATCCTTCCCTGAGACACACGCTTGAAAAGGAATTTGCCTGTCTTCTGGTGCTAGCCCTAGGGTATTAACCATATACTAATTACATTTTTAAGTGGTATGGACAGATATTTTAGGATTAAGTACATTTGATACATGGAGATGAGGCAGATAGTTTTATTGCTCGTATGAGCACACAACTGCACTCTTGGTGATGATCTTTGAAGGGGATTTTATTTAAAGCAAAGAAACAAGTTTACCCAGATGTATAGGCAAACTATTATCCAGAAGGGCTTAACAGAGCCCACATATTCCCTGGTTTAATTCCTTGATTATTAAATAACTAATGAATAGTAAAGATCTAACAGTTAAACCAGCGACTCTCATTTGGGTCAATCCTCATCCCTGGGGAACATTTAGAAATGTTTGGAGACATTTTTGTCAGGACACCCTTAGCAAGAAAAAGGAAAGTTACTAATGCTTTTAATAAAAATGCATTTGTGACAATATTATGTGATGAACAGAACAGCCCTCCACAAAAACAGAATTATCACTACTCCAAATGTGAGCAGTATCAATGAGGAGGGATGTTTCCTTCCAATTTTCTTTATCTCATTGAACTCTGGCCAGTGGAATTACTTTCTGTGTGCTCAGTGTCTCTCCCTCACACCCTTTTCCCACAACCCATCAATACCTTCTTGAGAAGTTACTGAAAATGGGTAGAGAGAAACGACTGAGTCATTGTGTAAAAGAGTTGTAAAGTCTCTGGGGTAAAGGAGAGCAAAGAGAACACAGTTTATCTCACATTTGTGACCTCAGTGACAGCAAAGAAGGTGTTGGATATGCTTTGCAGGGAAGCAAAAACAGATCCCCCTCACGACCTAGAGCCACTGGGAATTCAGTCTTTTCCTTGGGCCCTGCCTCAACTCATAAGCATACGTATGAGGCTTTGACAAACTCACCTCAACCCACTGTTCACATTGTATCAACAAACAGGGTGGTAGCTTTCACCACAATGCTTGTCGTTCTAATGTTTCCTCATATTCAGGTCTACCCGAATTTCAACTGACCGTTAAATTCAACACAATAAATCCAAATGAACCAAGGGCATCTTTGTTTTATACTTTATTTGAGAAGAGACCCTACATAAACTATGTCAGGAGGATACAGGTCTACACATGATCTCATCAATCAATAAATGGAGTCGTTAACATAACATTGAAGATATGATACTATGAGTAGGACAGATGCATGACCAAGGAGTATTTACAACTCTCACATATGATCTATTTATATTGAGATGGATATATACATATATACATGTACATGTGCATATACATACATATGTCCATACATACACACACATATATACATATATATGTATAAAATGATTTTGCACAAAAACCAGGAAAAGAGTTTTCTTTGTTGTAATAATGGTCACTTGGAAGTGAAGAATGGTTGGGTTTTGTTAGTGTCAGGTATTAAATCTCTAACCCCACATGTAACTCCAACACCCATAGGTTTGGATGAAGACACACGGTTGCCTTGGGACGGAAGTGACGGTGAAGAATGGGATGAGTGTACGGGGTTGAGAGTGAAGGACATGCACAATGAGAGAAATGACCTTTGGTGATACCATTAAATCATCCTTTTGTATTAAACATAAATTATTAATACAGTTTAAAAAAATAAGTTTCTGTTTTCTTCTGAGGTTCAGGAGGAAGGGAGGCAGGGCGGGGCTAGAAGGATGCGTACTTGCCTTTCCAACACAACTCTGCATGTCAACTGAGAACACCTCTTTCTACCCTGGGGCCATCTCGCCATCTTATCAAGTTACTCTTGGTTTTGTTCTGTTTTGATTTTGCTCTGTTTCACAAGAGGTAAGTTCCTGGCAGAAGTTTACTCAAGACTGTCAACCTGTTCTCCAACGGCAAACACAGTCATCATTGTAACTAGATCGATTCCCCAATACTTACACACATCTGAATCACGTTAGCATAGACAATGGAATCAATCTGGGAGAAAGGAAAATAATGGAAGGAATGACTTCTCTAGGAAGGGGCATTATGACTTTATCCTAGCATTTAACACCACAGTCTGCTATATTAACAGCTTGGGAATCCAATCATGGGAAGCAAGTGTGAGCAGCACTTCCCAAGAGCTCGTGGAAAGAATAGTTCTGCTAAAAATAAAAGCTGAAGACTGGTCAGTTTGGGATTTACATGAGCAACCTAAGACCTGGGTGAGCACATCTTAACTTTGCTTCATCAAGGTCTTCAGCAACTAACGATAACCTGCCAGCACTCTACCCCAATTGCTGAACATCCCCCAAGTCAAGCCATGCTGCTCACCCCACTTCCCAAACTCGGTGAGTACATTTGCTTGGCCCCAAAACTGCTGTGTACATACGTCACATGTGTCCCCTATGCCACATCCATTGTTCAGCAGTTTCCACAAAGACAAATAACCCTTCAGATCGCCACTATAGTCTTACAAACAGTGGGAAATACACACAAACACATGGGGTCAGACAAGATATAATCACTTTACAGATATTTAGTACAGAAAGCTTAGGGATGGGGGATGAAAATCAGTTGCATCAGCACCCCAACTTCATTTGCAAAATTCCTCGCTGGGAACACAATGTCCTGGTAGTGTGCTGAAGTGAGAGGAGCCAGCTGATTTTCCAGATACTGAAAGTTTGCTGCACAACGTCAGCCTAAAGATAAAGGGGCATGTAATGTCCAGTAGGAAAGAAATCAGTGTCTATCATTTACACGGCAATAAATCCTTCATTTCCCTTGAAATAAGATATGTAAAGTAGCACTTAGTTTAATACAAGTTTTGTTCTGCTTTAGACCTAGCTGTAAAAAGCCATTCATGCAAAAAATTACCTCCAGTTTTAGCTGGATGATTATAAAGGACACTTCTCCTAAAAACAGGGTCCCTTTCACGGAAGGAAGGGAAAAACATTCCACCCGGTACAGCCAGGGCTGGCGGAGAGTGGAAAATACAAGACTTTGGTGTTTACAGGGCACTTTCCTTAAGAACCCAGAAGTAGCACTGAGCAGGCCTCTGAAGAGGCAGAACTAGATGTGCCCTTGACATTTTTAAGAATTTTTTTCCAGAAAAAGTACAAGAACCTTGCTGGGGTTTAGTTCTGGCCTGTTCCTCCTGAGGCGTCAAAGGTGCCTGTTCGTTAGCCCATCTCAGACCACCTTTCTGCCTGCCAGAGAGTCAGGGATGCCATGAATGATGAGTTTGTAGCTCTTTTGTCATTTTATAGAAAATGTTCTTTTATGAAGTCTTCCTATAGCTGGTTTTTTCTGCACAATGATCATTTCTTGATTAATACAAAAAACAAAGCTCTCCTGTTTAAACAGATTCTAATAATTGATTGCCCACTCTGTCTTCATGAAAGCCACCCAAAGAAATGCATCCTGTGATCCCCTTCATGTGACAAGTGTGGGCGTGAATGGGCCTGTTTAAGAAGGCAAGGACTGAGGAGGGATGTGTTCCTCCCCAGACTTATCCCAAGGTTAAAATCATCAGAGTTCGCTTGAACTTGTTCCTCTGAGGCCTGACTCTTGCCTGCTTCTACTATTTCTCTGTCCTTAAAAGGAATCTGCATGGTCTCTCTTCATGTAACAACGAAGGGAAAAGAAGTGTGTATAAGAGACAGAGAGGAGAAAGGGGGGCTAGAAAGAATGATAGCTTGGTCAGGCCTTAGATAATTCTGAGGCACCTAAAATGGATTTTGTATAACACTTTTGAAGGAGAAGGAAGGAGGAGGGGGGAGGAAGGAGAAGGAGGAAGCAGCTGAGATTCAGTTACCATCGTGGAGGGGCCCCAAGGAGGATGCCAAGTAAACAACAGAAGACCACACTGCTTCCGTGGTGACACCTAAGCATGTTTTGTGCTATAGGAAAACTGGGCAATCACAAAGCATAGTGACAACATGTGCTTCTGTTACTCTCAACGCCCCCAGTGTCCCCTTTGGACAGGGTTGGGGAAAGGCACGGGGAGCTAGTTCCAACCTTACCATGATTGTTTAAGGCAGAAACAGCTGTGGAAGAGCCCTCAAGGTCACAAGCTGGATGCCAAGATTGAAAGTAGCATCTTTCCACAAGTTCCTAAAACGCCTGATGACAGTACTGCTAGACCCTTCTTTGTTCTCAGAGGCTATAACTTCGGCCCCACCATTGTGAATACTGCTTCCGGGTGCACACCAATCAACCATGGCCTTGTATATTGTAAGCACTATGCTCACGTTTTTAAAAAGAGGCTGTCAATGAGTGGCATTCCTTGTAGGAGTTTGCAAGTCCAGGGTGTCTAATAAGAAAGGGATGCGTGCCTCGACGCATTCCCACCACCACCGATGCCTCAGTCTTTCCCATCTCTGTGCTGAGAAACCTGGCTGTGACAGTTGACACTTGGTTAGCAGGTCGGAGACATGACAGAAACAGCTATCTCAGGTTTAGCGACAAATAAAAGCAATTCCTGGATGCTGATGTTGGAACATGGTCCATGAATGCAGCTGTCTGAGGAGGATTTTGAGAGCTTGTGAGATAGCCCCAAGGAAACATGGCAAACGTCTTGTAAGCTGTGTTTCTCCACAACAAGGACTGTTCTTGGAATGTGCTTTTGTGTCCCTTTCAGGTGTAGTAAATAGGAGGAGATTTGCGCCAGACTGATTTCACATTACTCCTCATTTTTGTTATTCAGAGACGTTTCCAAGCACCATTTGTCCTTGTGACTGAATACAGTCTAAACCCTTGTGAACTTTATTTATGGCTGACATAACCCTCAGGATATAAACTGTCTGATGCTCTGAATAAAGTTGGCTATTGCATTAGACTTTAATCCGTCTCATTTCTCATTTCCTCTCTCCCAGGTTCACACCTCCAACTAGATAAGTAATGGCTGGATTGCAAAAATAAAAATAAAAAAATAAATAATAAATGTATAAGCACTAAAACTTAAGACTAAAATCTTCCATGTTCAATGGGTAGGATGTGATGGAAAAATCTGTCCCTTCCTGTCTGAAAATCCAATCACCAGAGTAGAGCTAACATGAAGGAAATAATTGCTGTCCCTGGTGCTGAAAACAGACAGCCTGATCGGAGCAGAATTTACACTTCTGGGATGGGCAAAGTCAAAAACTATCTGTGAAACTAAATTCTCCTTTCACAGATGCTGATATTAGGTGAAAGGTCTCAAATGTTATTCCAAAAATCTCTTCTTTAAATATCATTTGAAGCAAAAAATAGCTCTGAAACAACTTCAATACCCGTGAAAAAAGAATTAACGCCTTGCCAAAAATCTACATGGGGTGGCTTACTCTAAATTGTTTCATTGTTTTAGTCCTGTTGGCCAAGTCCCAGGCATGAATAGGGGATTCCATGCCTTCAGAAGGAGGAGCACAGACAGGCAGAGCCCTGAGGTCTGCAGATATTGTGCGTTGCTAGGACTGGAGGTTTCAGAAAGGAATATTTAGAGGCTATTTCACATTGTTCAGATACATGGGCCTTTATTTCCTCTGTAACCCTAATTTTACTGTCATGTTTCAAGAAACTGAACAGAGCTTTTACTGTGATCGGAGAGAACATCTAAATGTGTAAACAACAGCTTCCTACCTGTTTCCCACCTCTGTAACCACACGCACACACACACACACACACACACACACACACACACACACATCTCAAAATGCAAAACTCATCTTGAAAAGAGAATATATTTTTTCACTGAATAAATAGTACAGCAGTGTCTGTTGGCAGAATAACACTGACTTTTTTTTTTTTGTCTTTCACATTTAGTCAGAATTTTCTTGCCCAGACTTGCTTTCTTTTCTTTTTAATTTGACAAATCTCTTGTGCCAAACCACCAGGGTCCAAATGCATAATCAAGAAGGCTCCTGTTGCTGTGGTGCTGGTATAGAAAAAATAACATGGGCCATTTGGGGTTACCTCCAACCCCAATGGGCTCAAGAGAGCCTTTGCTTTTAGGCATGAACTATAATCAATCTTCGCTAGCCTTGGAAAAGAAATATCCCAATGGCCCCCCAAAAGACTAAACTTTCAGGAGAAGGGAATGAAAACCATCATTAAAGTAAGTTCCTGTTCCTGTTACTATATAGCTCAAACTTTCCATGTTCATCAGTTTACTTCTCAAATGATACCTCTGAGATCTTTAATTTATCAGTCGTGTCTATAGGAAGTCAACACTGTGAAACTACTTGTTCCAAGCAGGCCCAGGCAAAGCTCAGAAGAGCCCATGTCCTCAAGATCATCTGAGAGAATTAAGAAACCCCACTATGGATCAGTGGTCCTCCTTCAATTTCACACCACAATTTACAAGCATATCCCAATTTGGATTCTCATTTCAAAGAAAGTTGGAATGCTTTCTTCCAGACAGACAATGGCAGAAAAAAAAAACTAATCAGATCACTCAGACAGAAGTCTAGAGGAGAGGTGCTGCTTTCCTGCATCCAGAAAAGCAAACACCGAGCCCAAGGTCAAAAGAAAAGAGAAGTTGTGATTATCTTGAGCTTCCGTGAAACACTTATGAGTTTCTCAGGATGCTTGGTACTCGGCTTCATTCTGTTTTTTCTCATGAGTGGTCAGCATCCTTTCACAACACACAGGCAACATTTTGTCAGACATATCACACCTGATGGCTACTTGGAAATTGAAGGGAAATAACATTTGAGAGATTTCACTTTCCAAGGAGTCTTTGTGGCAAGGGACTTAAAATAGCGCTTGGCGTCGCAGACACCGGGGACAGTGTTTTTAGAGACTGTAAATGACTCCACTGTTGTAACCTTGGCAATCTGGCCCCGTGGTTTGTTGTCTAGGGTTTCATTTTCAGCCAGACACGTCCCTCAGCAGGAGTCCCTGTGGAACAGCTCTGTTGTGTTCTGGGACACTGAAAATGAGGCCTGGAATTTGGTCTTCACCAGGATCACTTTCTCCATCTTCTGATTATCCCTGCCTTTCCCTTGTGGGGACCACAGTCCCTAGCAAGGTTCAAAATCATTATCCCTTTCAATCTCCCTGCAAGATCAGTTATAGTATTCAGTTTAAATCATGCAACCTTACTTTCTCAGGCATTATTCTGAAATCTATAGCATCTCTTCAAATCAGCAAGGAGTTGGTAAGGAGTTAAAGCAGAGGAGATGCTATTTTGGCTTCAAGATGTTCAGGGTTCCATGCCAGAAAATGAAATCTACAACTCACTCCTAAGTGAGTGGGTAAAAAAAAAAGTCCCTTTCTTCTGGTAGAATTACGAGATATTTTTCCATTACTGTGTAAGCACTGGCGATTCAAAGTCAGAAAAAGGTTAATGACTAACTCTCTAGAAACCAACCTCAGAAGGGAAAAAGGAAGGTGGACCTCAAACACAGTACAAGTCAAATGTTTCAACACCATGAGCAGCACCTGCTATCCAAACAGTGGGCTTTCCCAGCCATGGGGCCTTGGGGACACCACTGAGGGCTGACTACTGCTCATGGCAACCCTCGGTGAATGGCAGGGGGCTGTTAGCAGAACTTTTACAGAGTAAGAGGCTGATCAGAAAGAAAGAAAGAGTCTCAAGACCTCTACCTTTCAGTTCCATTGCTCCCTCCCTTTCCATCTGCCTTGACATTTCTTCATAGAGAGAACTTAAAAGAGACCAACTCTTTCCTAAGGAAATGCAGATAAAGCAATTAAAAACCTGGGGATCACAATGAAGATTTTAGTAGAAAACCAAGAAAAGACATGCATAAACGACCTAGAGTTATGAGAGGAAAATGATTGTTTTTAATATGTGTGCGTGTTTTGCCTGTGTGTGTGCCCCATGGCTGCGGAGGCCAGAAGAGGGTGTCAGATCCCCTGGAACCGGATTTACAGATGGCGGTGAGCGCCCATGCGGGTGCTGGGAATCTACTCCAGCTCATCCGGAACTGTAGCCAGTGCTCTTAGAATCTCTCCAGCTCATGGAGAAAATAACTAACTAAATAAGTGGTTGGGTCAGACACGGCGGCTTTATTGTGACTAGTGAATGTGGCTGTTTGTGACAACAGCTGCGGGTACAGTCATAGCATCTGCTGATGTGAAATGACTGTGGAATAGAAGGGCTGGCCTCTCAGACCCTCAGCGGACCTCCTCTCGATCACCATCCCACAGTTTGTCGACTCAGTTTGTTGAAGGTACAACCCTGTTTAGAGCCATCACAACACAGGTCACTTCCACCAAATCTGGGAGTCACTCTTTGAAACGTTCCAAGGACGGATAAACCTTGTCTGACACACGGAGCTCTGGTCCATGGAGAGGCATGCCCCCTGCTCACAGTAGACTAGAGAGAGAGAGAGAGAAAAAAAAAAAGGAAAACTGTGCATTGCCATTTACCAGCATGTTCAGCAGCCAGGAAACAAGAGAGATATGTGAAGGAAAACGTGTTTGTAGGAAGGTTCGCCTTTCTTAACCAACCCAGAAGGATGAGATGACTTCAAAAAGACAGACTGGGGCCTTATCAGAGGCCTGTTGTACTGGAGTCTCCTGCGCAAAGGCAGCTGATGAGGCGCTAATGAGCACTAATGATTTGGTCTATGGAGCTGGAAAGAGACTGACGGCTGGCAGCCGGCTGGGAGAGCAGCTTGCTTCTTTCCGCAGAAACCCAGACTAAATCACAGCATGTTCGGGCTAAGAAGATGAGACACCTAGAATTTCCTCAGATGCCTAGAGCTCCTAAAGTCTGGAAGAGGTCAGTGAGGTGGGGAACTGGGGACAGAGAAGATCTGGAATTCAGAGAAAGGTGTGAATGAGAAACTGAGCCTATGGTGCAAAGGGCTCTGGCCCTTTGGAGAGGGGTGTCTGCAAACAACGTGCTCCCGGGAAATACCTGCTATGACATACTCCATCGGGAACTAATCTGAACAACAGATTAGAACAGAGTAGCTTTTCCCATCACCGCTGCTTGAGAGAGAGCACAACCTGCGGCCTGTTTGCCTACTGCTAGTCAGGAGCTGATATTCACTCAGCCGCCAAGCCAAGCGCCCTACAATCCGGCTTTTAACTCAGCTCTCTTCTGGGTCCAGAGGACTTCAAGCCACCTGGTTCAATTAGAACACATGAGTTTTACATCCAGTGGTTGAGTCTGTCATTGCTTAAACTAGTTCACATTAACCTTTACACATAATATTTATGATGAATCTGATATCCCTTTCCCCAGAAAATTAATTATAAAAAAATCAGAATCAAGGCTCAGTTTGGTTGTTTTTTGTTTTAATCTTGGAAAAAATGATAGGGAGGAGGCCTACCTTTATATATGAAAAATTTGAGAACTCGGATGCTTTCTTTTGCCATCAAAGGAGCCTCAAGTTTGAAAAAAAAAAAAACCCAAACTCATCGTATGGAAAATCATAGGCTTTGTGCTGCTAATACAAACAATGATGAGCTACAGCGAGCGTTGCATTCATCTGTGCACACACGCTGAGATCAATGAAAGCAACACAAATGGGGTCTCTATGCAATAGAATTATGCAGGCATTTGCATGCATGCATTTGCTTATATGTGGAAGTGAATAAACGTCATAAATAACATAAAGATGAATATGATTTGTTCTCTATCAGTTTGAGACGGCAGAAAAAACCCACAACTCTGATAATTGCTTTTAAATAAAGTCATCAAGATTCCCTCTGTGTAGCTGTTGCATTACTCAGTCCAGAAATCTATTTTCTTAGTCAATAAACACAATGTCCTTGACTAAAAACTTTCAATTCTCCTAAAGAAATAGCTAAGAATATACAAAGAGACTCCCACTACTAAAGAAGCAAAGAAGGAAAAATAATTTGAAGGAGACTCAGATCCAACAACTCTGCAGAGAAATATGTCCTTCAGATTTGGGCAAGGTATTTGAAAATCCTGATCTCTGTTTGCAGAAATGCCTGGGATTATGTTGAGTAGCTTTGCAGAATCTGGACGCAGCTGAGGCCAAGATGAGGGTCCCTTTTCAGAAGTTTTGATGCATGAGATGCATGTATGTGCCTTTGGTGTGGGCCATCTTACACAAAAGGTTTCATCTGACTATGGGATCTCAGTATGGCATCATACCATGAGCTTGAAGGGCTCAGAGCTTTCTAACAAAGCACTATACCAGCCTCGTGAGTAGAAGCCTGGGCTGCCTTTATTAAAAGGTCCAGAGGAAACACCTGTATAGAGGACAAGCCCTTCCAGCCATCAGATCCCACCCACCTCATCTGCAGTCATGAGCTTGTTGTGTCTGGTGTTTTCTTAAAAGCTGAAAAACTGGAGGTATAGTTAGGGACCAACTCTGGGCCCTTGACTCCTCCGCAGACCATTTTACTTTGAGATTGGCCATAAAACTGTTCATCATCAGTGGAATGGCTTCCATCCCTTGATTTGCAGTCTGCTCTGGGGAAAAACCAATCACTGTCACTCTGACCAAGCAGCAAACACGACTCAGAAAGGTCAAAACTCCCTCTCTGAGGGTCAGACCCCAGCATCAGTGCCTTTGCTCCCATAAGCTAAAAGTTCATGGACTGTGAGATCAGAAGGCAGAGACAGGAAAGGGGGTTGCTGTGGGTGGGCCACCGAGGGTTTCAGATGGGATTTACAGGGACACGCCACATGCATCTCAATGAGCTGTGCAGTCAAATCCACTGCACAGAGGTTAATCTAGATGTCAACATTGTCTGACAGCACTGAAATTACTCCAGGGCAGGGCTCCTTCAGAAGTTTTAATATAACAGTCAATTCCATCCTGCCTGCAGGAAATGAAAGTTTTCTGCTTTGTGTGCCGAATCATTCAGCGCCAATTTTCTCACTGTTTGAAGTCCAAACTGTTTGTGGTCCTGGGATTCACCTCTTATTAAGACTTTCACAGAGTTTCCGAAGACAGATCCTCTGTCCCATGGAAGCCAGAGAATGTGAACCAAGAAAAAAAGGGGGAAATGAAAAAGCAGAAAGAAGAAAATCTGGACTGAAATGTACTCCTCTCCTGTGGGTTGCAGAAATCAAGCTACCTGGTCTAGGCTTTCTCTCCCTGTCCAGAAGTAGCTTCAAGGGTACCAGGTAAGCGTCAGGCAGCTTTGAAATAGAGACAGAACATGAGCTAATCTCCAAGGGGAGGAACTGAGTAGGTCCTGCTACTCCAGATCATATAAAAACTTAGTTTCTTTTTAAAAGAACACTCCCATGAATGCTTCTTAAATGAAATGATAGATACCAAATTTGGATTTGAGCGTGTGATTTCTCACTCGTTTGAGGGGATCCTAGACTACTATATCCTAGGAATGCTAGACTACATAGTGCGGAGCTGGGTGACCACACAACTCTTGCAGGAAAGAGGTCTGAATCCCCAACTGCCTAAAATGAGAAAAAACTGACTCCTCTCATAGATATTAAATGAAAGCAATACCTAAATGCCTGGGAGCTCTTCAGAAGTAGGAGTTCTATAGGCTCCTTGTCTTCTGTGTTATCACAATCTACCTTCTATATGAAACATCTACTTTGAGGACTATAAATTTCTCTTGAGAACTCTGTGCATGGAGATCCAATAAATTCCTGGATGATTTAGGGAAAAATCGTTAATAGAATTTATGCTCTTATCAAAAAGGGAACTTTGCTTGCTGGTTTAAGACATAATTCTTATGGCAAATATCAAATTGGGCCTGGTTTAAAAGTTGGAACCTAGTTGCCCACAGGAAGGACAATCTGAATTCTATGCCTATGGAGAGGAATCCAGGTACTCACATATTGAAAGTGTCATAAGGAAACCCACGGCTTGATGCAATTTAATAATGCTAACAAGAAGGAAAAGAAAAGGAAAGGAAACACACAGTGTTTGGAGAGAATGCACCAAACAGAAGTCCTGTTCAGAAGCCAAGATGCAAGTCCCTGTGCACTGACGCAAATAGTCACTACCTCCACCACCATCACCCGTGCCTATCAGAGAGCATGACAGACTGCCATCCTCTCAGGTCCTCTCTTGTCTGGCCCTCCTAGGAGAGGCTTCATCTGCCTTGCTGGCATCTCCAATACTAAATCCCAAACAACACATAGGTGGAAAGGGTTTAGGCATGATGAACTATCAGAAAACCAGGAGGGTTGATATTTGAGATGCTCGGATGTTAATGGTTAACATAATTTGGTGTGGGGAGAAGCAGATGATCAAACTTGGGGATAACCAACTTCCCTTTGGGGCCTTTCTGAATATCTCTGCGGGTCCCTTCCAGAAGAAACACACAGTGCAAAAGAGAATCCCAACCTGCAACTGGTTTGCTGATTCCAGGGAGACTTCTCTGACTCTATCACCATCAGATGGGTAGTTAGGGTGTATGACACACACGTGACTAAATCTGGAAAGGAATGCTTTCCTGGTAATATTCGAACAATGCCAAAAAAGGTTCTGAAGTCTACACTGATGTTTTAATAATGGTACCCAATCTTGGAATTCCCCTTCCAGCCCTGGTAAGTACTAGTTGAAACATTACTTGGTATCAAATAATGTGGATCTCAAAGAAATAAAATCATATTGAGTGACTACAACTCATAAGGTCTCAGCTCAAGGTGACTTTTTTTTGTTTGGCTCTGAGGTAAACACCTTGTGCACTTTAGCAGGTTGGTGCCCAACCAAAGCAGACACCAGACACTGTGGAGATGTTTGAGGGGGGCTCCTAGGACTGCTGGAATCTGATTTCACTGACCCATCATCCACAAATATTTCTATGCTCCCCTCGAAGCAAATAATTCCAAAGATTGGAAAAGCTCTCAGGTAAGTGTAAAGATTTTACTGCCGCTTTTGGTTCAGAAAAGAGGAACAAGTATCCCACCAGCCTTATTCTTGGATATAAAAGAACGGGAAGAAAGTATGTACATGCAAAAAAATCTCTTGGTTTCTGACCCAGAGTCCAGATTACTACTTGCTTTTCATGGGAGGTGGATGGGACTGTCTCCATATTTCAGACTTAATTAAGCCAGTGTGGGCACATGAAATCAGGAAGATGGCTGGAAGAGAAGCGCAGCTTCTCCTGAAGAACACAAACTTCAACTTCCTGACTTGTGTGCCTAGATCCTGCACCAGCGTCCCTCAAACACACCAGGCACAAAATATTCTCTGCTTTCCTTTTGCGGTCACTTTTTGTCAACAGCAACTTTTCTTCCTTTCCCTCCTCGCCTTTCATTTACTCTCTCCTAGCAAACAACCTTAGAATAAAGCGTAGATGGGACTCAAAATAGCCTTTCAAACTGAAGTAGACTCTAAGAGTCCATCTGTTCTAACTCCGTATATCTCGGGGAGGGGGGGAGGAAGGAGACTGATAATTAAAGAAATGTTGACTTAGCCACAATCACATGGGTTAGCCAAGCACAAAGACAGGGTTCTCAGTGGTCTTTCCGCTGTCTGATGCTCTTCCGGCAGGGCTCACTCATCCTCACTGCTGCTGTACAGCTCTTCCCTTGGTACTGATTTCCATAGTGTTTAGCACCAGAAGTACTTGCACTAGTGTGTTCCACAAGGTAAGCATCACCAGAGGTGAGCAACACTGTTCACCTCAAGCCCAGGAAAACGGAGGATCTTCGCCTCCGGCGAAAAGTTGTCTCTGGGAATAATGTGTGCATGATCCGCTGAGTGGAGGAAGGGCCAAAGTCCTTTGCCTATTGGCTAGTGAAGGCTGAGTGACCCTTGGCAACCGCTCCTCGTGCAGAGATGAAATCAGAAAGGAGCATCAGGCTCCTGGCCAGAGCACATAACTAAAAGGACCCTTGGCCATGACTCCTAGCTCTACGATGGACAGCCACGTCACTCTTTGTCAGTTCAGGAGGGGTCCAGGTGACAGTGACAGGACACAGAGGTAAGCATGGCTTCCCCAGACCATTCATGAGCATCCACAGTGGAGTTGACTTCAAGCTAAGTACTAAATCAATGTGGCATGGTGTAGGCGCATTTACGTAGGAAGCAGGATGGAGCAGGTGGCAGCAGGTACATGGGCTTATGGGATGTCCATTCTAGACTCATCGGACCACATTAGACTCTTTAAAAATAAATAATAAATAAATAAATAAATAAACCACCAATAACAATTTTCTGGTATAGGGGAAGACTGGGGTAGGGAATGAGAGAGAATGTCCCCTCCACCCCGAGCTAAAGTAGTCTCAGACACTTTAGGCTCGTGCATGTTTTGACAAGGTAGGAAGAGGAAGATCAGACTGACTTGCTGGAACCAACCCCAACCCAAGTACAGTGTGTCCTCAGAGACAACCGCCTTCTGCTCGCACTAGGCCAAAGGAGGATTTTCTAGGCATTTCAGGGCGATGCGAAGAGCAAAAGGGGCACAGTGATTCCGTGCTGTTAGGTGCTAAAGACTGAGAGCTAGAATAGGATGAGGGCATGACCAGGGCCCCCCTTACTCTGTACAGAAGGAAAACACGGCACAGTGAAGTGAGTCGTATGCATCCCGTGCCAGCACAGAGGAGTTAGACACTCTGCACACCCCAGAGCCCTAGGATACACATCACTATCCAAAGCCTGTTCTGCGTGTCCTTACCCTCGGAAGCAGCCGCAAGCCCTTTCTCCACCGTCCAAGGTTCACAGGGAACATCTCCTGTATACAGGGAGGCTGCCGGGAGAGGAAGAAGGCTGACCCCGTTCTGCACTCCTCCTAACTCCACTGCTCCCTCTCACTTACTGATACACAGGCGGCTGATACAATGGAGGATATAGAGAGGAGGTAGCCCGGCTGCCAGTGTGGAAGTTCAGGGAAGTAGCGCAAGGACCCTCGAACAAGTTCAGCCTTGTCATTTCTCCCAGCTCTCCCACTCAGGCTCGAAACTCCAGACCTCCCCTTCTTCCCGCACCCCTGCCCACCTTGGAGCATCACCTCTAACTAGGAACCCCTTTCTCCTCAGCCCCCACCCCCAGTCATCCCTTCCCTTGGGATGTCTCCTCCTTGGCTATCCAGATAAAAACCAGGATGGAAAACTACCACCCAGCGCTCACATCCCCAGCAGAGACCAAAGCCTCAGGTGGACCGATTCAAAGCGTAATAAGAGAAGTAATTGCCACAGGACAGCAAAGGGTTCTTTTTTGAAGGGATCAATCCAAAGAGCCTCTCCCTGACAACTTCAGGGCTGGGTACCCAGTGGAGTAAGAATTCCTAGTTGACCCAGCTCTCTCCCCAGTCCAGCTGAGCAGGCTTGCTCATCCCTGAATCCCAACCCCAGCTACAATCTGAGCACAGCTCTTTTCTAGTCGAATAAAAACATTTGTTGGTATTTAAAAAAAGAAAAGTAAAGTAAAATCACAAACGCGTAATCCAGTCCTAAACCTGCCACGGAGTTGCCCATACTTCAGCTGCCTTTGACTGGCCGGGATATCTAGGCTGCAGACAGTATTTTGGCTGGCAAGGAACGGGATGTCGGCGGTTCCTGGGAGTTTCTGGTAAGAAAATGTCTGTTAGGTAGTTCTGTGCTTGCGATGAGGTGGAGAGACAGGTACCCTAGGAAGGGCACATCCCCTCCTCCCCAGCAAGATGGCTCGGTGCGGCTTTAGACTCCTGGGGGCGTTTCATTGTTGTGTGTGAGAGCTGTCCAGAGATGCCTCTTTTGTCATCCTCAGCAACACAGTTGGGAAGGCAGCGATTCTCCCTGGAGCTGGGGGCTTAGCGAACGGCCCCTGACCAGATGCTTCATTCTCACTCCCTGGTCAGCACTTGGTCCTCATTAGGATGACAAAATTGTGGCACTGGTCACTCATTCATTGGACAACTTCCAGAGAAGCTTCAGTGACCGCCCCAACTTTCCCCCACCCCCCACACGCACCCAGCCCACAGAGCGATTTCTCAGTCCCTGCCTTTTTTCACAACAGCTCAAAGGAAGATGCATCAATCCTTCCAAGGGCTTAAAACGTGAGGAGAATGCCAAGGGCCCAACGCAGGTGCCAAGTAGATTCTCTGCTGGCTTTTGCCAATGCCAGTGTCTGGCTCCTCGAAACACACATGCCTCAGGCTCTTGGCTGGATTCCTTCCCTGGCAATGGGGTTTACCCAGGACTCGAGAGAACCTCAGGATGTGGGGCAAATGAGATAAGAAAATAAGATCCAAGGGGACGCCTAATTATGATCTACAAGCAAATAAGCAAATCCCGAAGCCCCGAAGCCTCTGTGTCCACATTAAGAGACGACCCCAGAGAATATGGACTCGAAACCTCCCAACTCCCCAAGGGCATGAAGAGGCAAGGACAGGCCAAAGAGTCTTCCCAGTGATGGAAAGGTGAGTGGTAATGCCTTGATAGGATTCTCAACTGTTTTTACTTCCGCCGTTCGAGTCTTTAAATCCACCAATTCCAGTTCTTCAGGTTCAGAGGATCAAATCGCTTCAAACCCAGTAAGGAACTTGAGCGTGATTTACATCCAGAAGGTTGGGGTTTGCTCTTCCCAGAGTCCCCCGCCCTGACATGCTCGGTGTTTAACCGGGCCGTGGATGGCTTTGCTCTTGTGGGATCTGGTGTTGGCTTTTGTTCAGTATTTACTCGTAGGTAGGTGTCATCGCTGATTCCCAAAATCATCAGGACTATATATTTGTAGAATGGAAAAAAATTAGAAAACTGCCCCCCAAAGAAGAAGAAAGGGGGAGGAGAGTGGAGGCGAAGGTCCAGGCAGGCCAGAGATATTTCCAAAGGGCCTGGACTTCAGAATTGTTTCCTTGCCAAGCACCGCCAATGGGTCACGCATGCGCATGGATGATTGTGCGTCACCATGCCTTCCTCCCATCCTCCCTCTCTGCCTGTCAAGACGAAGAGCTCTGGAAAGCCAGGGCTGAAGAAGTATGGCCACAGCTTAAGTCAAGGGAATTTCATTTGTGTTAATAATAATATTTAAAATGTTTCTCAGTTGTTAATGTCTTATGGTTTTTCTGTATCAGCAGCGTCTCTATGTATTAGAGAAGGTAATTCTCTGTAGATATAGATAGATAGATAGATAGTTTTTTATATATATATAAATATATATGTCAAACTGCCTTACAGGGTTTCTTTCTCTTGTTTTGTTTTTTAATTCAGTGTTGTATGTGTAGCAGGCACTTGAATTTATATGAAGATGTTCATTTCAGTCAAAGCTGGAAGAAAGGAGTTGAGATGAGGAAAAAGTGGATATGAGGCAGGGAGAGAGGAGGCAACAGAGTATAAATGCTTGGCCACCAGTCCTACTAGCCGAGGATGTCCAGGTAGATTGGGGTGGCCTTCCCCAAAGCATGGAGGATTTTGTAGATATCCTTAATATTCAGCCGCTGTTGAGGTTCCCTCTGCCAGCACCCCAGCATGACATCATATACCTCTTTTGGGCAGACTCGGGGTCTCTCCAAGACGCGGCCTTGGGTGATGCACTCAATGACCTGAGAAAGCAAGAATAGAGAGGTTATATCCAGAAATTCATGCAAAGCTCACCCTTGGTCCTGGGACTCCTACCTAACAACAGACACCAACTTAACTCATCATCGCCATATGCACAGGTTGATGTCTGGGTAGGAGGCAGGACTGCTTTTCTTCTAAGCCTGTGCCGACGTTTTGTAAAGTATTTCATTGATATTCATTTTAAAAATTATTTTTGAGATTCTACAATAATTATAGCATTTATTCCTTCCCTTTCCTCCCTCCAAAACTCCCATATACCTCTCCCCAATCTCATTCGAATTCATTGTCTCTTCTTTTATTGTTATTATATACATATAATACAAATGTATACACATATGCATATATATTCTTAAATATAACCTTCTCAGTCCATATACCATCACTTGAATGCATGTTTTCAGGGCAGACCATTTGGCAACCAATCAGGGCTCTTCCCTGCTCCCAGCTTTCCTTAGCTGCCCACAGTTTTTTGTGAGCTGCCAGAGTCACCACTCTTTGGGTGGCCCAGCCAGTTCAAGTCAGTTAACTTCCAGGGACCCCATCACCCTTGTCTGGAAGACTGGGGTCTGGATTTCTGGCAGGAGCAAATGCAACAAGAAAAACTGTGCTGTACCGAAGGGATGGCTTCAAGATGTAGGAGGCCCAGGTATGTTCTTTACACTTCAATTCCAATTACTCAAAGACATTTCCTTCTAAATGCTGGGAATTGAACCCAGAGCCTCAGGAGCAGGCAATTTTTATACTACTTATCAACCCTCTCAGTCCAGGTACATTTAAAAAGAATTATTTACTTTCTCATTGGTTTGTATCCATGCTACACAGTACTGCATTACCTAAGGACATTTTAACACAAGTATCTTGTACTCCGGAGTGTATTCCCACTCTAAGACCCTATTTCCCCATCTTTTCCTTAACTTTAACACTAGACTTTGCTTTTCTAATTAGAAAACGCAGTATCAATCTTTCTTCTGGCATTTTTGGTTTTATTTGATTGCATTTATTCTCTTCCCGTCATTTTCCGTCACTCCCCTTGGTACCACTTTTTATCCTTCCCCCACCTCCATAGCATCCTTTCTGCTCTCACATCTCATGTGTCCTATTGTCCCTCCCGTAGGTGTCTGCCAGGGCCTCTTCTTCTCTTGTCATCGCCTACCTTCTGGTTTCATAACCCAATCCCATGCTCGCTCTTAATGTATACACAAACCTACAAACATTGGAAGCCAGGCTAGAAATCTCAGCATGCACGTTTCTCAAGAAGTTAGAAGCAATACTGTCATATGACCCAGCCGCTCTGCTCCTGGGTAGATATACCTAAGGAGCTTACATCCTACCACAGACACTCGCATGCTTGTGTTTATGGCTGCATTATTCACAACAGCAAGAAAATAAACTCTGTTTTTAAAAACGTCGTGTTTAAAGAAAAGTCGAGGAAAGTATATATGGTTCCTATTACGATCTGCCATCTGCCTGCTATTAGCATATTACACACTGCATTTTGCTAATCCATTATTATCCAAATGCTATTGTTTACCCACACTGTCTTAGTTTTTAACCTCTTTCCTTTTTGCTATTCCAGGATTCCATCCAGAACGTTACATTGTATCAACTCATGGCACCCCTTTCGGCTCTTCTAGGAGGTTAGACATTTCTTTACTGAAACTAAAATATCTGCATTTTCCAAAAAGGGAACAAAGCACTTTCTGAACTCTGGTATATGAGCAAATGCTTGCCTTGTCTTCCCCATTAGCATGCATTTTATTGGGTAAGAATATCCCTGTCTCCCATTCTTCCTCGGTTCTTCTCTTCTGCTGGTCCTCTCCCCTCCCCCCCCATCTATCTCAGCATCCTGCAGAACAGGGCTTTATCCTGGATTTCTGGGTATCTCACATCGCTGACCAGGAATGACCTTCACTGTGCCAGCTCCTACTATTCACATGCACCATGGAGACTGGGATGGCACTTTGCAATTATTTCTTTGCCAGCCTGGTAAGTCTCCAGGTGCTGTGTTTACCATGGCATCAGATCTCTCCCAGATTTCACCTCTATTCTCTCCACCTTCATGAAGAAGGATCTATGTCAAGCTGCAATAGCTGCTGCTTATGCTTAGACCAAAGACACCCACTGGCATCTTCTCTAAATTAGAACCAGCCAGGTTGTAAACATCCACTGTGTCGCCCATTACCAGTGACTGCCTATACCCAGCTGCTGCTGTAGATGGAGCAAGGGAAGGAGTTGAGGGAAGAAAGCCTGCCTTCAAGGGTAGGGCCCTACAGCATCATCTTCGAAGAGGCTATAAGCACCCCATTAGCCGCTCCACCCATCTTAGGGATCCATGACAAGGTTCTGCTAACACCAACATCACCCCCATCCAAGGATTCTTCTTTCTTTGGTTACCAAATACCATGGAGGTTGAGCCCAGGTGCAGGCATGTGTGTATTTGCATGCATATAAGTTCACATACATGTATCTATATGTGCAAATGCGTGTATATACCATACCCCCAGGGAAAGAGTACCAATTTAAATAAAATCCACAACAAAGAACTTCTATATACACTCTTTCCTTATTCTCTAAGACCACTAAAATGTTTGTTCTACTTTGGAAATTGAGGCCAGGTCCCATTGAGTACCTGTATCATAAGATATCACGGATATGAAGAAATGCCTTGTTTGGTTTTCAGGCAAACAAAGGATGACCTTGGGCTCATGATCTTGCCACCTACGTCTCCTGTGTGCAGGGATTACAGGCAGGGGTCGCCATGCCTGAATATGCAGCACAGAAGATCAAGGGCTTCTTGCATGTTAGGCAAACGGTCTACCAACTGAACCACATCCCCAGCCTTACATTTTGGTCGTTGAAATGTGCTTAAATGGTCAGGGACACTGAAGATTGGAAATGAACATAGCTTTTAAGAAAAGAATGCTTTCTTGAATATTAAAATGATATCTTAATACAAAAATCCTTAGTGGTGGCGATTTCAAAAAATAAAAAGAGTGCAAAATGCTGACATTTTCTGTAAGTCGGCTGCCACAGGAGTCCCACCCATACTGTCTGCGGACTGTGCTGAATTCCTGGGTCAACACGGCTCTGTTCTGCACATAGATAAGGTGTGTCATTTAAAAATAGAAAACTCCTAAAAGCACAAGCCAAGCCGTCTTCTTGTCTAGTACTCTCTGACAGACAGCTTCTTCCAAGATGCCAAGTAACCCCCTTTCTTTGTGTTTTTGTGAAGATTCTCAAGTTACTGCCCCAGAGATGCATAGAGAAGTACCCATTGACAATCATTATTTACTGTCAAAATGCATCATCTACTGGCATAACTCATTACAAACTGAAATTACACAAATATGATAACATATATTATTGTACTGTAGTTGGACACCTGCACCCAACTCTATTAACCATGTGAATTTGGCCTTTTCTAACACATTGGGACCCGTGCCTCCCTGTGCCTGGGGTAGCTCGGAACGTTGGGGACCTCCTTCTGTAGACACGCTAAGTAGTAGGTGTTGCCACAAGATGGCACGATAGAAAGCTCACAGCTGCTCTTTGTTTTGATTTTCTCCCCTTGGTGAAATGCTTTATTTTTGTAGTGACAGTTGTTTATGTGTAGTAGAACAGACAGAAGCCTGACTCATGCCTCAGTGTAGACTTCTGACTATAAGCTCAGATGGCAGTCATCTTCATTTTCTGTAGTTACAAACTTTCCTCCACTAGGATTTCCCCTTGATATTGCTTGCATCCACTCTGCTCCCGCAATAGCCCACTGTCTGTACACTGGATGCACTCTCTGTTCTGTGATATCTGTCATCAACCTTCTCCCAGACCAGATCCTGACCTGTCCCTTTGTTACCTCTGTGTTGGAGAGCTGGAACCATGGTTGCTTCCCATAGGTAAAGATCTCCCACAGGATAACCCCAAAGCTCCACACATCACTCTCTGTGGTGAACTTCCGGTACATGATGCTTTCAGGAGGCATCCAGCGGATGGGGAGCATGGTGTGTCCTCCTACCTAAAAAGGGTAAAGACAGAGGCACAAAGAGTTATCAAACAGACCAAATCAACCAGAAGTCTCTACCTTTCTTATATAAATGCACCCTCCATGCATTGTATCCTAACGTGGTCATGCTTTAGGTAATCTGAACTCATAGGTGAATAGAGATGCTCACATCAGTGAACAGCATATTGAAAACACCTATAGGTCAGACCTGAGGGGAGAAGGTAGATTTCTTAACAATGAGCATGAAAACTAAAAGGTGATCTGAAGTGAGAGAGACCTAAGAGCCTGGTGCTAGAATAAAATCTTAAAATCTCCCTTAAAGGAAACTGAGCCAGGAGAATCATGGTGTGAGCTCCAGGCATCAAAGTGGCCACAGGCATTGAGATAGACCCCTTGACAACGGTAATCAAAGCACAAATATACACTACGGACAGCTAATCTGTAGATTATTAATTTCTTCTCTCGCTTAAATTTTTCATCACAATGTAGGATCTACGTTTCATGTGAACAGGATAGAGACTTCAAGATGCCCCTGATGCTCATGTGTTACTAAGAGATCGAGTGGAGACAAAGAAGAGTCTTCAAAATGCTTGGTAAGATCCATCACGGAGGATATGGTCTTTAAAATCAGCCTCAAGAGACACTCTTAGTGTTTACCCAAGAGAGTCAAGGGTAAGAGAAAGTGACCGAGAGGGTCAGACATTTGGGTTATGACTGAGGGCGAAGCTCTGCATAAATATTCACTAGCCAGTGGGTTAGAGAGACTAGCCCACATGAAAGAAAGTGCACAGCATGTTCCAAGACTCAGGCATGGACTGCATTATTACCAAGCAGAATGTCAGAAGTTGGATTAGTAGGTGAAATTTGTTACGAAAGTGCTTGCTGTTGGCATGAAAAGGAAGGAGCTCTGGGTTGTGTGGCCCAGTAAACTGCTAACATGAACATCTTTCCCTGATGGACCAGTTGGATGGATGTCAACAATGAGCACTGGGAAGTGGATGGCTAAGGAGGTGGAAACCTCCTATCTGAAAGGACAGATAGTGAGTGTCTTATCCATTGGAAGTGCCTCAGGAGAAACCGATCGTCAGGAGTTGTAGAAAAGTCACCTGTCACCTGGGATTTCTGAAATCAGTCTACTCTCGCATTGACTGTAAAGACAAAGCAAGGTATCCCCGCCTGAGAAAGAAAGACCAGGACTCTTCACTACACACAGCCATCCAAAGAAAACGAAGCACAAACAAAATCACCAGGAATTGATAAAGGATGGTTTGAGAAGAACAGAGGAAGAGGTGTGCACGAAATGCAATGACTTGAATTCCACAACAATAGAGCAAACAGACCACAACAATGTGCAACGTAAATCTGAATAATGCTTGCTAAACTGGTGACTAAAGGTAATACAGTAACTAATAAGGACTTCCTATAAAATAGAAACACGGAGTAAGTAATATCACCAATAATGTTAACAGTACCACTGCTGCTGCTGCTCAGCTAATTATGGGGCATGAAATTTCCACACGATTTTAACTGTAAGTGCAGAGAAGAGTAGATACGGAAATAATTAAAAGCCCAATAAAGACTTTATCATTAAGAGAGAAGAAAGAACACTTATAGATACCAATCAATTATTGATCATAACAATTTACACTTAACTGCGCTTGTGAAAAACTTAGAGCAGCTTCCGGAAGAATAAAAAGTACTACATACAGCTTCCCAGTCTGTTTCAGGCAGCAGCACCAAAATCTTCCATCTTACAAATGGGGAGAGCCGCAATAATGAGCAAAAATTACAAAATGGAAGAGAAGTCTAAAACTCTGTAGATAGTATAAGCGGGTTATTACTGCCTCTAACTCGGGAGGAAATTTTAGATTAAAAATCAAGGTTTACCTTATTTAGAAAAGCTGTACTTAAAACAAAATTACAAAATACTGAAAATAAAACAATGAGAATACAGGCAATCAAAGTGAAATATAATCAGCCATATATGAACATATGCACACACACAAGCATGAACTTCATATAGATGAATATGCAGATGTGTATGGCCAATTAAATTTCCTTTATTAAGGAACCTTGAATGTCAGCAATTTAATATTAAGAAAAGCTTATGTCATGTTTACTTCAATTGACTATTATATACAAAGTTGAAAAAATTCAACATTATGATAATCTTGAACTTGTGTTCTCAGGTACGACAATAGTATTACGTGAAATATACGGAGATCTTTACATTTGTAAAGAGCAAAATATTATAAGACTTAAAAACCGATGAAGCAACCACAATGGAAAACTAATACACACTAAAATTATTTTTAATTACAAACTCCAACCACATATTAAACCTCAAACACATCTGAAATTTCAAAGGAAAAATAAGTCCATTATAAGAACAAGAAACATCTCCCTTACCAAATAAAGCTGGAAATGACAACAAAGGATCAATCTATTAAAAGGTTCACTGGGAGCATCTAAAATGCTATTTGGTGAAAACAATATTTAAAACTATTTTTAGAGCAAGAACTTACCATTGAACCCTATGAAAAAAATTGGGGTAATCTTAAGAAAAATATATAGAATTTGAGTAGTTTTATATAACTACACTAAGAAAAGATTCAGTTTTAAAAGGAAGTAGGCCCTATAAAATATATAAAGAGAATAAAAAGAAATAAACAATAAAAACAAAATGTAAAAATGAAACTGATTTGGTATAAATCAAAACAGTGCCTAAACAAACAGAGATGAAAAAGACAAAACTCTCACTCGATCTATGTAATAAATTGCTTGCTTTCCAAAGTCATAAAAATCTTTGTCCAGGTTAATAAACAATGTAGAAGAGAAAACTGTAAAATACTAAAATTAAAAAATCAGTAATTCCTAAAATACAAGTTCAGTGACTGGTTTACTGGAAAATATTAGTGAAAATCTGAAAATATAGAAAATTTGAGAACAAAATATTAAATTTATAGCAAATGAAATACACATGTGATGAAAACAAAAAGATGGTCTTGTGAGTCCTACTAAGGTTTCTTGATCTGTATTTTTCCAATGTGAAAAGCACAGACACTTTCTCAAACCATTCTCTATGGCTTAAGTTTCTCTAAAGGCAGAATTGGTCTAACAACATAGAATCTCAAATATATAAATACAGATAAAGAGATTGTATCTATATGCACTAATAGAGCTATCTCTGTTCCAAACATAAATGCCAAATCTGAATAACTTATTGTATTATATTCCAAATATACCACAAGAAAAACAACTTTAGGAAATCTACTATTTCATTTGCCTAATTAAAAAGCAAATAAAGAAAAAGAATTCTTTCAAAAGATATTAAAGTTATTGTTTTCTGGTTGCAATCCCTAATCTATGAATAAGGAAGAAAACTTCTTTTAATTAACAGGTTCAATATCACAATGCCTGAAAAACCTTAGAACAGAAAGGTCATTCTTTCCTTGATTTTGCAAAGCTGTCCAGGAAATCCTAGGCAATGTAGCAAAGTAATTATTTTGTTAAATGGACACAGTATCCAAACTGACTTCTAAATACATTATCTTTCTATGCCTAGATTAGTGCAACTCTCAGGCCCCAGCAGGAAAGTATCCTTCTGCAGCCCATGGTGCTTAACATAGAAACTAACAACTGGTCAACCTCCAGAGAGTAAGTGCTTGTGAAAGTTCAGCCACAAATGGGACATCTGTATCACACTCCTTCTTCAAGGCTCAGGGAAAACAAACAAGAGGGGAGGAGAGCCAGAGGTCAGAGAGGACCAGAGCAAAAACAGTGTCTTCTGGACATCACAGGAACCATGCGGTCCTGAACTCACAGCTGCTGCGGTTCCCTGCACATGCGTCAGCAACCTAGCACGGAGGGGAGAGTAGGTCATGAGACCAAACCCCTGACTGAGGCGTTAGGGAGATTTTATGGTTTCTGAGGGAAGAACAGTCTTCTAGGATAGGTCAACCATACTTCAGTGGATGGACACACAACCAGAACAAAGTCAAGTCTATGAGTTACTATATTTTGAAAAGGAGGTCCCAAAGTTTGTGGATTGTGGAGCTAAGATATATCCGGAAGGAGTTACAGAGAGGAGTCGGGCATAAATATGATCATACAGATGGTATGAAGAGTTCTCAAAGAATTAACAAAATATTTATGTCTAAAAATAAATATATAATAAAATGTTAAAACAAGAATCAAAATTGCTGTCTGGAAATAGCATATTATTCAAAACAACTAACTAAAAAGAAATTGAAACTATTATAACTCAGTAAGATATCCAAATAGAAACACAATAGACAAACTGCACCTAACAATACCATAGTAACTCAAAACGAAATTGAAAAATAAAACTGTATAATATCAAGAAAGTGTTTAAAACTCTGAGACATAACTCGGCTTTAGATGTATATGTCTGTTCAGGCAAAAGAATACAAAAGAGGACCCACTTAGATGCAGTTATATCATTTTCTTCAATTAAAAGGTTTGGTGGGATAAGCCTCTCATTTATTCTTCAAATATAATTTCAAACTTCAGTGCAATATAAATTTAAAAAGCCCCAATGGAATGTGTTATGGGAACTGACAAAAGGAATCCAAACTTTATCCAGAGTACTGATTGCTTAATTAAAGACTTGTTGAACTAGAACAATGATGGGGATTTGTTTCATCAGATAAGTAAAATATTTTATTGCACTATGTAATGAACACTCTGAGTTTAGCATAAGGATAGACAATATATTAGTGTAACAAAATAGAAAGCCTGGAAGCAGAACCATGTATAAATACTAGCGTTTAATATATGAAATGATGGGTTAGTAATTAAAGTGTTGGGACAATGAACTATTCATTTAAAAAATACACTTAGATACCTACCTCACACCATATACAAAAATCATTTCCAGATGGATTAAAGAGCTAAACATAAAAAACAAAACAATAAGAATATTAGAAGAAAACTTATAAAGGTATTTGTATAACCTCAGGAGTAGAAGACCTTCCTACATGACATACACTTAAAAAGTCATAAAGGATATAATTTATAGACACAATTTTGTAAAATTAAATAGCAAAGACAAAATTCATAATCAAAAGACAAATGACAGAAATATCTGCAACATATGTAACATACAAATTATTATAATCATTACTACTAATAATAATTTTTGTAAAATAGTCTTGCTATGTAGCCCCAGGCTGGCCTGGAAGTTTCTGTGTAAACCAGGCTTGCCTCAAGCTGGAGGAAGTCCTTCTGCCTCTGCCTCCCCAGTGCTGGGACAGACAAGGAATTAAAATCCATGGGATTCACGGCAGTCCTTTACATTGGTTAGACAAGCAAACTGACAGACAGATGAGGAAAGACTAAGAGCAGACAAACCACAAAATAGCTACAAATGGCCACAAACAAATGAAGAGATGCCAGGTAAAAGAGCATAGACATGTATTTAAAAGACATTTGATAGAAAGGGAAAAGAAAGGTTGCTATCTGATGCTGGCGAAGGTGTGAGGCCTGATGTTCTGATGCCAGTGGTGAGACTGGAATCGGCTTCTGAAGGTACAGTTTTTGTTTTATCTGACCCACACTGATGTTGCAAGAGTCTGGAAATCCATCAGTTTCACTGCAGAAATAGTAGAAAACTATTTCCTTGTGTGTAGGCAAAATTATTTGGTTCAAGGGCTTCCTTTGTTGCTTCTAAAAGCACGGATATGCTCATTTTCAAAGGTATATATGAAAGTTAAAACAGAATGCAAAAATGCTACTTGTACTGATATCTAATTATGTCCAAGACAATAACTGTAGTAGAAGAAAACATAATTTATTGATAAATATACTTCGTCATTCTCATTCATGTAAAATGGAAATACGTAGACATAATAAAATACACAGTAATCGTGTGTGATGTTGTGGATGACATGAAGGAGCCCAGAAATATACTAAGCCATAATTTTCTCTAGAGATGCAAGTAAGAAAGTCCCAGTTTTTGTTATATGTATCTCTATAGTGTTTGAAATTTTACAATGATCACATAACGCATTTTAAAATTCCAAGATAAAATCGAACACAAACATTTGAATATACAGACAGAAACCAGCAGATATAAGTACACATAAAAATATCAGTTTTGTAAAAGAAGTGTGTTTGTGATATAATATGCGAGAATGGTTGTCTCATCGGAGCTTTTGACTGAAAAGGAACAGAAATCTGTGATGTACCAACACATCACCCTGGGTGTATAATTTTAAATAATGGAACCCTTCACTTGATGCTAGTATGTGTCTCGTTGGTGGTTTTTTATATACATTACAGAGAACATTTTAAATTCAAGTCTCTGTATTCAAGAGTGTGGGGTGCGAACCATGACGGGTCTAAGTGTTGGAGCAGACAAGTGTCAGAGGAACACTAGCTGGTCACAGGGGCCCCCTTTAGAAGACTCTTGAGTAGCACCACCGTTGTGGGTGAAATTTATGCTCCATTCTTCAAGGAGTAAGGTCCCTATAATTACAAAACCAGTCCCAAATTTTAGTATGATCTTTGATGAGTACTCAGCCTTTAGGAACGTAAGTTTCGTCACCTTCAAAATATGAATTAAGCAACAAAGCTGCCTCAGAATCATGGCTACAAAACCGTACTGGGTATCACTGGTGCAGAGATGTGCACACACATCTCACTGTATACATCTTCACATAGTCCTGGACAGCATAGCAAATCTAACTTCCTTTATTGTTCTTAAGAACTCAAATTGATTTCCTTCCAGCGGAACTAGAAGACTAAGTCTGGGAAAGGTAGTGGTCTAGTAATTCATAATGATAAAACGCTCACGACAAATATCTCCACCCTAAAACCTACCCAGACAAAAGCTATCAGGACGCCATAGTCTCAGAGATAAGAACAGTACTAATTAATGAATAATGATGCCATATAGTCTCTTATTTCATCCTGTCCCTGTTCCTGGGCAGCAGGTGCCTCTATCGTGCCCACTTCTCAGAAGAAAATAGGATGAGTTGTCCAAGCCTTGCATGAATAATATCAGCTTGTGTCAGAGCTGTCGAAGGGACAGCTTCAAAGATCTTCAAGCTAATCCTGCAAAAGGGCAACATAAACTATTAAGATCCAGGAAATATGCCGAATAATAATTCTTAAAAAAAAAAGTCTAGGAAATGAAACTTGGAACTCTTGGGAACAATGCCCTGTCTGCTTTGGGACACCTTCCATTGTCCATCACGGCTTTCCTCTGTTCTCTCTTAGACACTCTCACGACCAACAAAGGTGGGAACTAGGAAACCTAAAAGGAGGAACTGCTTAGGAGAGGCTTTGTTCATTGGGTTTAGATGCCAGTCTATAGAAATTAGGTGGTCACGGGATCCCAAGACCTGTTCTTTTGTTTCTCTCACTGAACCTGTGCAGGATTCACCAGGGTCTTTGCTTCTAGACCATCATGTATGTCGGGTTAAGACTATGACCCTTCTCTAATTATTAAGTCCGCTTCCCATGAAAACCATCATTCCAGACAGAGGGGCATCAGCATGAAACAGCATGAGTCACACTATCTCCATAAAATTCTCCTTAAAACCAGAGACCATGAAGATTTTGAAGGAATCCAGACCCCTAGTAAGGATACCAGGTAGGTGACCAACTCCAGTTTCAGATACCCATTCCAAAGGCATTTGTTAGCTACGGAGCTATAAGAGTAATCAACTGTTCCCAAACCTACACGAAGCAGGGAAACCGCTTCTGGACCTTCTGTCCAAGCAGCTTCCTGGTGACCCTGTTCCCTTGCAGTGGATAGAACTTGACCCATTACCCACTAAAACCGTGCTAACGGCGCTCACAATATGACTCCCATATCAGTAAGGCTTTGGATAAAACAACAAGATGCCCAGATAAATTTCAATCTAAAACAACTAAGTTATATCCATGAATACTACACAGGACACACGGATAACTAAGAACATGGGCTTTGTCTGAAGTTCCACTCCAACAAGGTATCTTGTGTTTTGTTTTGTTTTGTTGTTTGGTTTTTTTTTCCCCGATAGCAGACAACTCTAGTTTCCAGACCCATGTGGGAATAGCAGGTGTACCCCACAGCCCCCTTTTCTTTTCCTCCTCGTCTTGTCTGGTCTCACCCTTACTCTAAAAGATATAGATGAGCTCACTGTCCCATGTACCACAAAGCTCCTGCTCTCTCCTCCAATGCTTTCCCGGTACGTTCTACCTGTTTTCTCGCTGGCCGTGAGTGCGGCCCAGACCAGAAAGACATGGTAGCTGTGGGTTTCCTCCATGAACAGAGCTCTTCTCTCTCCTACCTACAGATCCTTGGGCAAATCATTTGTCTTAATCTGAGATTCAATCCTCTTACTAAAAAACAGGCCTCCTGAGTCCAATCACCTCTCATGAGTGTATGCCAGACTTGTTAAAATGCAGAAACCTGGGATTTTCCCCAAATTCAGTGAACTAAACAAGGCTCATTGAGCTATGCCTTTTTTCCCATAATAGTCAGTAAAGACTTATAGCACACATGATATATATCATATACATATATATCAATCATCATATAAGTAGCACATGCTAATGGGTCGCACCCCTGGCATTCCTCTTTCCCTATGATCTATAGCGGCTTCCACACTGCAGGGGCCAAGAGAGGAATCGCTGCAAAATAAAACCCCTTAATGCTGTGAAAGAGTTGCTACTTGTAAAACCTAAAATATTTTCTATGTCATCGTTTACAGATAAACGCTGAGACGCACTGAATCAGACTCAAAGGAGTAGGCACAGTGGAAGCTACAGTTGAGGATAAGATGTTGAAGCATTATCAAACTACCATTAATCACTTAGCATCAAATACCACTCAGTGATTTGTGTATGTGTGTGTGTGTGTGTGTGTGTGTGTGTGTGTAGTTGCATACATGTGCTCATGCATGTATGCCAAAGAGGGTGCTCTTGTAAAGTTGGATCAATTTAGCAGTGTTTCTTGGGGTCTCAACCTTTGCTCTCATCTTCTTGGGTCATTTGGGCCACTGCGTTTCTCATGTTCTGGATTAGTTCATTATATTCCTTAGAGTTTAGATTTTCTTTATTCCTAACACCCGATTGGTGTAGGAGGTCCTTCTGTATTTTTGTTGCTTTTATTGGTGAATAAAGAAACTGCTTTGGGCCTGGTGATAGGGCAGAACTTATGTAGGCAGGGAGACAGAACTGAATGCTGGGAGGAAGAAAGCAGAGTCAGAGAGAGCCGCCATGGAGCTGCCAGGTCAGACATGCTGAATCTTTCCTGGTAAGCCACAACCTCATGGTGACATACAGATTATTAAAAATGGGTTGAATCAAAATGTGAGAGTTACCCAATAAGAGGCTAGAGCTTATAGGCCAAGCAGTAATTTAATTAATACAATTTCTATGTGGTTATTTCCGGGGCTAAGCTAGTCAGGCGGCGGGACGCAGCCTGCTCCTCCTATTACGCCTGATTGTACCTGACTAAGTATTTACAGTCAGGATCAGAGCCAAGTTCATAAATGCTGCTATGTGCTTCCTCTGAAACACAAAGTGAGATGAAGTATATCTCTCTTTTATTTATCAGTGAATAAAGTCTGATCATTCACTATAAAATCCCCTTTTACCTAGTGATGTTAGCAGCCACTGAGGATTAGTGCCCCAATCCATATTTTATTAGTGGTTCAAAAGGATGACATCCTAATTATACCATTCCTTCTACTTCTATTAGCAGGAAATCTATAAACAAAAACTTCCCTTCATCTGCCATGTGACTACCGATTACAACTTATATGAGTTAGGCAAGATGGCTGCTTGACTGTTTCCCTTTATTGGCTAGATGTTAGAACAGCGAATTCATCCCCCTAGCATTATAGTTTGAAGGCAATTTGAACGCAGAGGCTTGTGTATTTGAACGCTTGGTCCCCAGCTTAGGGTACACTACTGAAAGGTTAAAAAGAAGCATTACTGAAGGAAATAGATCCCCGGAGGTGGGTCTTGAGGTTTTATCCCCATCTTATTTCCCATACAGGCTCTGCTTCCTGACTGCCAACAAAATGCAATCAGCTGCAATACACTCTCCTGCCAACACCACGCCTTTCCCTCCATGATGGGCTCTACTCCCTCAAACTCTGAGTCAAATAAATGCTTCCTCTCTTAAGTCGCTGCCTGCTGGTTATCCGTCATAGCAATAAGACAAGCGGACCCAGCTTTCTCCAAGGGTCAGCTGGGAGAGCTTTGTTTTGCTTCTGAAAAGCGTTTCCAGGACTTGCTCCTTTTCAAAACACACACTTGAAGTGCTTCGGTCTGCGGCAGGGACTATTTTTGATGCCTCATTTCCTTCCATCTTTGGCCAATGGAAACCTCTGAAAGCTGTGCCTCTCTCTTCTCATATAACCCCAGTAGTCTTTGATTGCACCTTCACTTTCTGACATGAAAGAATATTCTAGGCTTCTCTTGTACATTTCATGTCCGAGCCTTTGAAGCTCTTTCTCCAAGGATTTCCGCATCTTTTTGATGCACAATGGAATTTTGGGGCCATAGTATGGATTCTCCTGAGTGCTCAGGGCTACTAGGGTGGTCATCACTTCTAAGTCTTTATAGTGGGAAATTCAGAGCTAGGAAATCATTTTGTTGAAAGAGAAAAAACCTCACAATTTTGCTTTATCCACACTCAAATTTAGGATGGCTTGGCTTCCTTTGACGTTGTATTTTAATTTTCTTCTTATGCTAAAATTTGTGATTTCTAGAACTTAATAAGTTATTTAATTTTTCTTAACATATTAGCTTCACTTCTTAATTATGCTAAAAAGGTGTGCATAGTTTCAACATCAAGCCACCTACACTGCTTTCAATTCTTTCTGTCCTTAAATTACACACTGATTAGAGAAGAACAGAAGGTCTGGCTTTATCTTTGCCCCTTCAAAGTTACTATACCAATAGACTTCCTATTTTATTTCTTTTCGAGTTTTAGAAATTTTTTTGGCTTTTCATTTTCCAATTTATTTAATGCCACTTGTTGTTCTTGCAAAACTGCTAAAATATGGAAATATCTTATCAATCTCAAGAGCACAAAGCAAGATCCTTTTATATAAATTACAGTTCTACTATTGCCCATACCACTAGGTCACCTTACTCTCAACCTCATATATAGCACAATTCTTGTTTGTTCTAGCTTATTTTCTGCCCCCCCCCACACTTTTTTTAACACAGGTACTTTGCTTTCTTAACAGGGGTTCACTCTTTCCTTGTACAGCTGTACAGGACTCCACTGTGTACGCCAGTTGGTAAGACTATCCAGTCAACCCCCACTGGGGGAAGAGCTTTCCCACGGAAAGGCAGACTTCTTCGCTCAGAAAAGATACAAGGAACCCTGCCTTCCGAATTGATTGCACTCCTGAGTCTTCAAAGCTTGAAGATGCATCAAAACCTCAGAGTGTGTCCTCTGTGTGCATAGTTTTGAGGTATTTTGCAGATCCTCAACCTTTTTTATAATTTTTATGGAGAAAATTTATATTGTTTTATTGAGCTGTATATTTTTCTCCGCTCCCCTCTCTTCCTTCCCCATCCCTTTCTACCCTCTCTCATAATCCCCACACTCCCCACTTTCTCAGAAGTTCTTGTCCTTTCTTCCCATATAGATTAGATCCATGTGTGTCTCTCTTTGTTGTCTAGGTTCTCTGTGGTTGTGGACTGTAGGCTGGTTTTTCTTTCCTTTATGTCTAAAAGCCACTGAGGAGTGAGTCCATATTATATTTGTCTTTCTAGGTCTGGGTTACATCACTCAGTCTGTTTTCTTTTTCTAGATCCATCCATTTGCCTGCAAATTTTAAGATGCCATTACTTTTTCACACTGTGTAGTACTCCATTGTGTAAATGTACCACATTTTTGTTATCCATTCTTCGGTCAAGGGGCATTTAGGTTGTTTCCAGGTTCTGGCTATGACAGATGCTGCTCTGTCTGGTGCTTTGCTTTCTTAACAAGAGTCCACTCTTTCCTTATATAGCTATATAGGACTTCTTTGTGTATGCCAGCTGCTTAGTCTGTCCAGTCAAACCCCACTGACAGAAAAGCCTTTCCACGGAAAGACAGACTTCTTCCCATGGAAAAGACACAGTGAACCATACCTGCCGGAGTGACTGCACTCCTGAGTCTGCAGAGCTTGCAGATGCATGAAAACCTCAGAGCGTGACCTCAGTCGACATAGTTTTCAGGTAGTTTGCAGATCCTCAGACCTAATAGTCGTATTTTCTAAACTTAAATTTAGAATTGCCAGTAGCCTAGCAATGTCTTGGGTAAACAGAACACAATTCATGTACTCAGAGCCTCCAATTCCAAAGTATAAATAAATAAATACATAAATAAACAAACTGGGAAGGGAAATAAACCTAAAAGGCTATCATGTGAGAAAAAAAGCAAAATAATCCTTGATAGGAGACTAATACACAGCCTAGGCAAATAGTTTAAAAACTTGAGTCATATGTCAATAGAAAAAAATCCCTTTCCTTCACATATATTGCTTTGCTTTGATCCTGGCTTTTGGATCAAAAAAAAAGGTGGGGGGATGGAATTTATCCTGAATCACCCTCTGTATTAACAATAAATAAGTTCATTAATAATACATGTGGTATTTGGTAAATAGAGGAGATAAATTTCCATTCATAGTTTACTTTTCTCTTCTATAGCCATCAAAAACTTGTATAAAGAGATATTATTTTGATCTACTGCCTATTTCTTCACATTGTTAATAATTGCACAGATACTCATTCCAAAAAAATCTCTTAACATTTAGAAACTTATGGTCACTGGACATTAAAAATTAAATCTAAATCTCCATACACACTTTTTGTCACAGGAAACTATGATAGAGTAGCCAATAAAGGGCTTTCAAGCATAAAAATAAATTATATAAAGATAAAATTCAGTGTGGTAACTGGAATGAAAATATAAATTCAGGAAGAAAAAGGAGCCATGTAAAAATGGCTGTTTAAGAACTTGTTCATGTGTTAAATAGATGATGTACCAAATTGCTCTGGTATTTAAACTTCATTAGATGCACTAAGGGAATGATGTATTTTTTAATGTCAATGTTTACAATATTCTGGGAATGATGGCTGCACTTGCAACTGTTTAAAAGGTTGCAGCCAACCATATAGAAGTTTTCCCAGTGACAACTTTACATGGGTAAGGGGCATGCAGAGTTTTCCAAAATTACAATGGGATCATAAAAATACGGAGTGCTCAGGCCTGAAACCTTTCCTTTCCATGCAGACACTAAGGTTCTGTGTCTCTCTTGTCTTTCCATGGGTCTCTGTCTCACCAATTCCCAAAGGGAGGCAATAAGAGATGACGGGGGGGAGAGGGGGAAGAACAGCCTGCTGATCAGTGTAGGTGTCTGTTTGCTTAGGACCCAAGTTTCCTGCCTTCATCCTAGCCCTTAGTTCTTAGTCCCATCTGCATCCTTGAAAGCCCAAAGCACACAGTGCTGAAGATGCCAGGTGTGGAATGACTTCAGGTGACCCAGTTCCAGGTCTTGTTGGGTGTAGATGCATCGCAACGAATTCTCAGACCTGCTAAAGACTTAGGAGCTTTCCCCTGTCATCTTGAACAGGGGATTTGTGGAAGGGCTCCCACTTTGCTGTAGTCCAATAGAACCCATTGTTTTAAGTCAAAGAGAAACTCAGCTAGGCTTTAGAAGGTGCCTCTCTGTCTATTACAGTAACAATCGGGGCACCAAAGCATGTGAATACCTTCTTCTCACCCAGACATTGAAAACATCTCACATAATATCTATACTAGACAGAAGGAGACGTAGTTACCCATATTCCAAATACTCAGAACAAGACCCAGCAAAGAAAAGTATGTATGTCTACCTAAGTGCATACCTACAGGGCAGAGTGTTTCTGGAAACAACCCAAATTTCCCTGTTTGGGAGGAATATGGGCCAAGCCAGACTTTTGGAATAAGATAATAAGGCAACCTATCTTCTTTAAGGAATCAGCTACAAAGAATTGCTACAACTTTGAAGTGGATGTTTATGACAAAATGATCTAATCATCGAGAGACTGCTATTCACGGCAGGTGCCATTTTTTTTTAAAAAAAATCAATTTTAGTGTTTCTTAATTGCACGTCTTAGCACAGAGAAAAATACCCATGCTCACTGAAGAAACAAATAAAACTTCAACCTACATATTCTTCATCTTCTGAGAAGGCTGCTTAACATTTAATGCATGCCCCGGTGGGTTTTGCCTCTTGCATTCTGCTCTGCCGTGTCCCAGGGGTACATCAGTGAGGGGCGGCTATCACATGGAACATGACACTAACTGATATCCTAGTCGCCACCACTTTAGTCATTAAAATTAGTTCATCCTTGCTCTGAAATCTGGGGGTTTCGTCAAACATAGAGTATGCACACTAGTTTTGGTTACACAGAGAATACCATGTGCACACACACATACTAACATCTCAGGAGGAGGGATGTCTAGGCAAATGCATATATGGAACAGGGTGTGTGCTTTGTGAAAATAGTAGCAAATGCTGGCACAGACACAGGCCTTTTGGACATGCTCTGGTCATGTAAGGTTGAGGACTATTCCCCCTGGGCATTTTAAATGACTATATATATATATATATATATATATATATATATATATATATACACATATATATATATGATCCAAAGTTTTCTTCCATTTTTTTTTCTCCCTCAAGACAACAGAAATAAATGCTTTTGTTCTAAGCCATTTGATTAGGTTTGTTGATAGCTTCAAAACTTTTCAGGCCACTAGAATCCTATTCAGGAAAGAATGCCGCTCATTGCTGGGACCGTTTCTTATTCTAGCTCTTGGGCTCCTTAGTAGTTTTCTCCTTATGAACATGGGAGCTCTTCAGAGCCTGCGTAATCTTCGTTTGCCGTTCTGAAACTGTCCTGGCTCCGACCTTTTCTCCTTCATCTACCCCTCTCTCTTCTCAGGCGTCTACCCAAGTGTTGTGGTTCTTTTAACCAGCCATTTGGCTTTCTTGCAAGTCCATTCATTCATCTGCTCACTCCCTAATTCGTTAATTCATTCGCTGGCATGAGCCTGAAGTGGCACAGGGCAGTGGGGCACGGAGTGATCTGGAATACAGGGATGGTACCCTTTAAAAAGAGCTATTCCTTGCTCCCACAAATGCATCCCTTCCAAGAGATGTGTGTGCAATCGAGGAATACCCAGGGCATGGCCAAAGATGGTGGTTATTTTTGGTCTTTTACTCTCTGCGGAGCTTCTGTAGTTCAAAGTTCATCTGTAACTTACGTCCCCCTCTATGGGAGCCCTCAGAATCTGTGACTGTTACTTTGTATGCAGACCTCAGGACCTTGGCATTCTTTATTCTTGGTCCAAGCCCTTGCTTTCAAGTTCCCCAGCTCAGGTTTCTAGCTGCCAGGCTCTTATCAGTGACTCCTCTCTTTCTCGAACCGTCATTTCCCTTTCCTGTCTGAGTGGGTCTTCTTTCCCACTGCCACTGAGCTGGACAACCACCCTTGCCTAAACAAGCCTACACTCTCTCCAGGTGTCCTTTGGAGTATCAATCCTGTCCTGCCTCCCAAATTTAAGGTCCTCAGAATCTAAGGTTTGAAAGAAATGACACTGGAGGTATAATTCCTGGGCACACATGGGGAAAAAAATCATCAGAAATCTCCCTACACATCTCCAGGCAAGGGTGGAGAAATCCAAAGAAATTCCTCTACACATCTCCAGATGTGGAAATCTTGCTCAGAAGAAGGCAGTGACAATCTTATTCTGGTTGCTATTTAACTATATTGTTTAGCTATAACATACACACACACACACACACACACACACATATATGTATGTATATATACACACACACCTCAAAGTATATCCCTGAAAAGTCCTCGCTTTAAGTCACTTTCAGTCAGATTAATATTAATGTTTGGTCGTATAGCACAGTGGTCAGTCTTCACTTTCAATTTGGCTGGGTCTAGAAGACACACCTCTAGATGTGAAAACGTTTGAACTAAGGGAAGACCACCCTGCATATGGATGCGGCAGTCCACGGACTGGGACTCTAGGCTGAGAGGAAGAAGCCAGCAGAAAAGCAGAATTCACCTCCCTCTGCTTCCCAGCTGTGGACACAAAGTTTCAAGTCACCTCACACTCCCGTAGCCATGACTTCAGCCATCTTGGATGGCATCCTCTCAGACTGTGAGCAAAAATAAGCCTTTCCTTCCTCCCTTCCTTACTTCCTTCAGTCGCTTTCATCATGGAGTTTTGTAGCCTTTCTTAGGGTTTCTGTTGCTGTGAAGAGACACCATGACCATGGCAACTCTTATAAAGAAAAACATTTAATTGGCACTGGCTTACAGTTCAGGGTGTTAGTCCATTACCATCATGGTGGGAAGCATGATGGCATGCAGGTAGACATGGTGCTGGAGAGACCGCTGAGAGTTCTACATCTGGATCAGCAGACAGTGGGAAGAGAGAGTATCACTGGGTGTGGCTTGAGCTTCTGTAACATCAAAGGCCATCTCTAGGGACACGCTTCTTCCAACAAGGCCATACCTCTGAATAGTGCCACTCCCTGTGGGCCTATGGGAGCCAACTGATTCAAACTACCACAACACCATGACAAGAAAGGTAGCTAATCCATGCATTTACTTATTTTTTTTTCTGTTGCCTTATAACTGAACTTCAAGTCCCTAAGCAAAACCATTTCTTCAGTTTGTGTGGATTAAGATATATTAGTCTGAATGGTATTTTGATTTTAAAACCACGATACGTAAATGTACACTTTAAAATTCCATGTCTTTCTGTGAATTCACACTGAATATAGAAACTCCCTGGCTCCCATGCCGGGGAGACTCAGCATTAGAGAGAGAGAGCCTTCTCTACAGTGACACCAGACCTGAGAATTATAAAGTCAGAATTGCTTTGGCCTCTCTCCCTCTTCCCAAGAGCAGGGCTGCAAGCTATCACCTCACATTTGTGTTGATAAATTGAAGATCTTGGCCCCAAATATAGTAGGTACTTGGAATTTTTCCGAGAAAAAAATAGAGAGAAAATTTACGTAGACATTAGAGCGGGTTTCCCGCAAAGCAGGGTTCTGTGACCGTTTATGCGGTCGGCATTGAGCACAGCCTTGGCAGAAAGGCTGCCTGCTTCTGAGCCTCTAGACCCTGGATTAGGACAAAATCCTCAGAGTTTTGCAAAACTACAAGAAGTTAAGAGCAAGCTGTTTAGCAATGTGAGCCTAGAGGATAAATAAGTCCATTGTGAGTTTTCCCAACTCTCTTACCTAACGCTGAATGCACCAGGATCAAAGTTCTTATGTGGGTACACACCTTTTAAAGCGCCTTATTCCCCCTGCCCTTCCTAAACCGAGACTAAATGCTGGCACTCACTCAGAGTCCTCCCTGTCCTTAGTATGCCCAAACAATATGTGTATTTATATATTAGAGAGAGCAAACTGCAATGAAAAGAAAAATGGCTTGGCCCTGATTTTCCTTTCCAGATGCCTAAACTCCCGCCTCTTGGCTGCACTGAAATCTTCTCATGGAAACAAACTTAAAGCTGTTAAAAGAACGCAGCTCACAGAACAAAACTGGAGGTCTCAGCTCAGCTCAAATTCAAAGATCAAACCGGAGTCCAAAGAAGCCACCCAGACCTCAGATGTGCACAGAAACACTATAAATAAAGGAAGGCAAATCATTCCACAGACTGATCCTAGATCTTTTTTTTTTTTTAATTACCCTGCAATTCTCAAGTGCCAGCAGTTAGCCTCCAGCTTACAGTCACACTGAGTTAGGCCAAATTAGAAATCACCTCTTTGAACTAAAGTTTTACTTGGCTAAAGAGTTTGCTGCCCTTCATGTGTTACGATAAGAGAGACTCAAAACATGTGTGATAGATCGAGGAAGCAGAGGATCCAAAGCAACCAGAGGAATATTGTATAACCAGGCAGGGCTAGGGACCAGTTGTGTCGCCTTAGCAGGTTTATCCTCTAGAAGACGCTCTTCCTTGAGTGTGGAATGGGGATAATAATGCACCTACTCACAACATGTACCAAAATGGAAAAGGTAATAAATGAAAAAAGACATACACATGCACAGGAATTTGAATCTAAATCTTCCTTGCAAGCATCTCCCCAAGTTTCCAGAGACTTAAGACGTTCTGCTTCGTGAGCGCTTAGAACAGGGAGGCGACCACAGTGGGTGAGAACCCAGATCAGGGATGGAACATCAATCCATCAGTCACCGGAAGAGCATCAGCTAGAAGGACTGCACGCCTATACTCCAAGCCCTTCCTTCTGTGTAAGACAGTGCCACCAAGTGTGTTCAAGACAGTGTAGAGGGGCAGCCAGAAACTGTATGACTGCCAGTCTTGATCCCTGCATCTGGGCTGTCTGAAAACAAACAAACAAACAAACATACAAAGCGCAGCTATGGTACTTAGGAAGGGCAGCTAAAGGGAATCCCAGAGAAGGCAAGACTGGCGCTAGCTAGAATACACCATTGTCCTGTAGGCTGCGCCCTGTGACACTGGGCTCTGAGTGGGAAGCTCTAGAGTAGGAGATAAAAGAAAAGCAATAGGGGTGGCTTCATGCAAATGAAGTAGGAGGAGCTGTAGAGATGGCTCAGTGGTTAAGCGTGCTTGCTACATCTGCGGAAGACCAGGCTTCCGTTCTCAGCATCCCCATGGTGACTTAACACCATCCTAGTTTATATTCTAGTGGGTCCAGTGCCCTCTTCTGGCCTCCATGGGGACCAGGCACGCATGTAGTGCAAATACATACACGCAGGCAAAATATTCGTACATATAAAGTAGTAGTTACTAAAACTTTAAAAAGAAAAAGGAACTAAACTATGAAACTTATTCAAAAGAAAAAGGAACTAAACTATGAAACTTATTCAAAAGGCAAGCTTATTCAAGAATTGGCTCCATTATTTGTTTTCTCCACATTATTAACAAAATTAACAACAAAAATAACTCCTGTTATTGGCTACCACACCTACCTTCAAACAAAGGAATCAGATATTCTAAGTCTGATTTCTATTACCCAAGGGCATGAACCCAGGGTCTTGTACACACTATATACATGTTCTGCCCTGAGCTAGAACCCCAGACCTATGGTGTTTGTTTCTGGTTGCTCACTTATTTTTATTTTAAGGCAGGGTCATACCAAATTGCCCAAGTTTGTCTTGACCTCACTCTATAGCATAGGCACAATCCTCCTGCCTCTGCATCCCAAATGCTGAGATGACAACTCTGTACACTATACTGATTGAGTACTGATCTTACTCTAGAGAAATCTGAAATTACAGCAGACAGACACCTCCAGTGCCATTAGGGAAAGGGACTGTTTATCAACCCATGGACTATCATTCCTCATGACCCAGAGAGACTCCATTTCCGGGAAAACTCAGGATGAGAACCTGCCTTGCCTCCTCAGATTTGGCTGAGACACGCAGGCCAGGTGACCTTCCTAACTAATGTTCCTTCCTAACTCCAGGGTCCCAATTCTGGAGCCCTCCTGAGTCACCATTTGTGAGGTCTGGATGTTAGGGGAGGTCTGTACATCGACTGTCGGGCCCTGTGTTGATGCCTTAGAAGCAGACAGCATCAAACAACTTCTGCCTGATTCCCAATCCCAGTCATCTTGGGGCTGGAGGACTAATTAAGGAACAATCCTAAGGACAGCCACCAGCAGACAGCGACCCTGACAAGAGCTAAGGAACAGTATTTCCTAGAACAAAAGCATCTCCAGTAGTAGCATGATGCCTGCATCATTGCTGGCGACTTGGAAACCATCTACAAGGAGGTTCTGGCCATGGTGTTCTTCCTTCATCCCTTGTGAAAACTCTCTGCATACAGTGTATAGATATCTATTTCTCGAGACTAGGAACTTCTGAAAGCTGCCTGGGGCGAGGAGAGACAAGTAACCAACCATGTGTTTGGACCCAGAGGAAAGAAACCAAGGTCAGACCTGACACTTTGGGAAACCTCAGAACCCTGCATACTTTATTCAGCGCCCCTGGATAGGGGTAAGGTCTCCCGTTAGAAGAATCAGTGGATGCAGAAACAGGACCCGAGGATGGATGAAAGGGTTGCCGTGCTCCTAAGTGACCCTCAAGGCAGGAGGGCATACACTATCATGAAGCAGACGCCTCACGTCAAGTCACCTCGAGAAATCTCACCTTGTCCACAGGTTAAATATTAATGAGGTTGGCCATGAGGATTCAATGAGAACAATCCCTGGAAATTTGGGCAGGGTGCCTGGAACTTGGTAGCTCTCCAAGCACGTCAGCAAGGAACAGGCACGGTGGTGGTTACAGTGTCCTATGCTGCTGCACTTTCAATGTAAAAGCCCCCTGAGGAAAGATGAGACGCCTTTTCTGGTTTTGTGTTGCTGCCAAAAGCAAGCCAGGCATGTGCTTCCCCTTTTCCTCTGGACACTGACTTTCCCTTCCCAGTAAGGTCATGTAGTACAGCTTCAGCAGATCAACCAGAAAGGCACAGTCATAGGCAGGGGTAACAACTTTGACTTCCAGATCTCTCCAAATTAGTCATCTTAGCTGGAGGGAGGCCAGAGCCTCCGGGCCCCCTTGTGCTTTATTAACTGCCATCTGAAAAGGCCAGAAGCAGCTAGGCAAGGGCAAAGGGGGGGGGAGACAGGAAGCACTTTGCATATTTTAATTACTTCAGTAAACAGTACATATCACCGCAGAGACCTGTCATCCATGGCTGTATCCCCAGGCTAAGGAAAGTTGGAAGCACATCACGGGAGACACATGAGTAGCAAGCAAAGCCTTGGCAAACTCCTGGCTGCCCCATCCAGCCTCACTGATGTCTGTGGGAGTAGCTCAGATCTGAGAGTCAGGACATGGGGGCTTTGGACACCCCAGAGCTTTCTTGGGAACTAGATGCACCTGTTTGCCCAGTGGAACATGGGATGCTTCTTGGAGTCAGGAAACAAAACCCTTTCATCCTAGAAGACAGATACTCGCAGCCCAAGAGGAAAGAGTTCACTTGCAGGACCACACACACTCAGCAGTAGACACCGGTTCTTCATCTTCACGGAAAGGAGGGAATTCAACCTTGGGGGCGGGGGGGGGGTAGCAGAGTGACATTCTTCGGGAAGCCTGAGGATGGCTGATAATGGCAGTTAGAGTGCTCTGTGAACTGCAGAGCGATTCATCAACACAAGCTGCTACATGACGATTTTATTCAGCACAAGCTCCTAGTTAGGCATCCCCTGAGAAATTCTAGGAGAGGGGTATTGATTGACCCAGCCACATTACCCTAACAGAGGCCAGCGACATCTCCAGCATTCTAAAAGGAGGCAGAACGGGGACCCAGCATCAGCAGAGCCCTGGAATCCAACTGAAAGGCACTGGGTTAGGACTCAAATACCCAAGATCTTGTCACAGTCCTGACAAGGTGTGACCCTAGGTCTCTGAAATCCTAGGGTCAGCGTTCACATCTGTAGTAATGATGAATTAGGCTGTGGGTTGTGAAAATTCTTCTCTGCTCAGAAACTACATGAATTTGCCCAAAGGGTAATTATTTATCTGAATCAGTATGCGAAGAGCATTGAACAAAGATTCTTTATAGTACTTGCAGCCTTGGTAGCCTGATTTTGTAGAGATGTGTGTGTGTGTGTGTGTGTGTGTGTGTGTGTGTATTTGCACACACATGTATATGTGGACAAAGCAAGAACCAGACCTCAGGAGGCCCTCCTCTCCAACATTACATCATACCGGTAGCCTTCCTCATCCACAGGCTCCTATGCCCCTATTTGTAAGACTGGTAGACTTCACCAAAGGACTTCTAGGTACCATCTGGGTCAACACATAAAGTTTCCGTGAAGCAGAGAGTGGATAACCTCAGAATGCTCCCCCTGTCTTGGGAGAAGCTCAGAGCCCTGGGGCCGGTCTGCTGTTCTGCATCAGGATCCCAGGAGCCCTCTCTGCATAGAAGGGAGGGTGCAGGAGGTGGACTCAGATGAAAGGGAGGGAGGCTCAGAGCCTCCAGGCAGCTTGTGGCTTCCAGGCCAGTGGTGGAGGCCTGCAGCTGTGGATCACACCTTCTCCCTTTGTAAACAAGCTGTGCCTCTTGGCTTCTACTTCAAGATCATAAGGCCGGTTGGGTGGGGCAGGGGTTCCCACAGGATCAACACTGGAGAAAGTCTTAAACACTGAGCCAGTAATCACAGTTGGATGGTTTTTAGCTCTCCCGTCTCCCAAACACAAGGCCCCTCTTTCATATGTGTTCCTGTTTCCAAAAGCTTCCCCAGCCTACTGAAACTGAAGTCTTTCCCTAGGTCACCTAGTGGGTCACCCTCAACATGAGCTAGGCCAAGTGCTAGAGTGGGCAGATTGTCTCCAGATAACTTTAGATAACTTGAGTTATCTAAACTTCTGACCCCACACCATAACAGGGTTGAAAAAGATGCTTTCAACATTTCAACTTTGAAGCCAGAGGTAGCGCTCTTGTCTCAATGAACAGGGCCATAGAATAGCAACGTCAGGGAGCCATCATACAGCTTTATGATACATGGTGAATGAATTAATATATATGGCTTTTTTTTCACCCTTCTGAGACATACTGGTCTCTAAAAATAATTATTACCAACCACTTGCAGGGAGGAAAGGAGAGAGGTAGGAAGAAAAGGGGGGAAGAAATTGGGTAGTTTATTAAAAGAAGAGAAGAGAGAGAGAGAGAGAGAGAGAGAGAGAGAGAGAGACTTAAGCTTAAAATATTCTGACTCCAATAATCAACATCTTTGCATACACTACCAAGTTGAAATTCTTGTGCACTTACAAGTTGAAGGAAGACTGACCAGTAAAAAATTTTTTGGTTATTGCTGTTTGTTTGTTTTCAGTAAAGATGCTATAAAGCCCACAAACCGATAAGCAGGAGTAGTGATTTAGGGAAATGTGTTCAATAGCTTACAATTTGATTTCTGTAAACACCCCCATAACATTTGAAGAGCAGCTTTCATTCTGAACTATCTATATCGGCAGGTGTGATGAAGTCAGATGACAGCTGCCATCAGCCCAGGCGGCACTCATAAAGATGACACCAGATTGTAACCTATGTTTCCCATAGAGAGGCTAGAAACGGCTGTCGGGTACGGGTTCCGCCTCCATCGTCTGCCCATGGTGACTTTTCTCCACATAACGCCCAGCTTAGCTGCAGAGGCAAGACTGATGATGTCTCAGCTGAGCTCCTATACCAAACCATTGCTGGGAAAGGCACGGCTTCCTTACTGCACAACTTGGTCTCCAGGAACCCGCTCGACCACAGCACCATCAATCACTGCACATTTCAAACCACGTTACCTTTGATTGTCCGGGCATCTATTTCCCATCACCGTCTCTTTCTGTAATATCAGTGTCAGAGGGAAAACAAACAGAGGAATGAGGACCAAAAGCCTCCATAGGGGTGTGAGGAAAGCGGACAGAGAAAACAGTATATGGTGGATCTGGCGCCATTACGAGGGTCTTGGTCTAGCACTGAGAATTATAGCTAAAAGAATCCCAGGAAAACACTGGAAAATTCAACTCAAGTTTGTCTTTATTTCTGGGATCAAAGGCCTCATTCTTAGAAATGAACCCAAGAAGAGAGATCGAGGTAGGAGCTGGAGGGCCACATAGAAACTGGCTTCCCCAATGAAAGCAGAACAGCAATTACCTCATCTCACCCACCTTGTGCCCTGCATGCCAAGAGCCATACACTGGGTACTTTACCACCCATAAGCCACCATGTGATAGGTTCATGGCATGTGACCATGATGCTAGCATCTGAAAACTCCACCAGGATGACAACTTCCTCAGCCAGGTGCATGTTAATGCATTGGGCTGGAGGTCTTGATGGATTTCTGTTTTCCATCAGGGTTAACCACAAGCGGCTGGGGGGAGAAGGCAGCAATAATTATGAGCAGAATTTACTACCAACGGTTAAGAGACAGGCACCAGCCTAGAGACAGCGGAACTCCCCACCAGTGTCTACCCACTTCTGCCCCAGTTCTTCCAGACATATGGATTTCTTCAGACCCATTTGTCTCTAGAAATAGTCAGAGGAGCAAATGCACTCGCCCAGCTTTTTTCTTTAAAGGTCCAATCAAAGAAAGAGAGACAAGGATGGGGGCAACTCCCCTTGGGAGCAGTTCTGAATGGTATAGCCAAAAAGTGTCCTGCCATTTTCTGAGGGGCTCTTACACATCTTTTGCCTGAATGCCTGAGCCACACCCATCCCAAGGACCTCTTACCATCCTGTTTTAAGGACTTGTTTGGCTCTGAGAAACTTTATACACATCACCACAATGCAAAATTCTAAGGGAACCGGGAGTTCAAAGATTACTTGCCATTTGAGGGGGTGACCACCTATCCAGAAAAGAACCCAGGGAACTAATCCTTCTGTCTGCAGAGGTAGTAGCCCTTCTACCTGTGACTAACCCCTCCTTAGATTTAAGACATTCCCTGCATGTCTGAGTGGTCAAATAAGTCATAGATAGCCAGCCCAAAGAAGGATCAGAAGTAGATATTTCTCAGCTTCACCTCCATTCCCTTTGGGACTTCACAGAGCTTCACAGCTACAGAACTGAGAAGTCACTTGAGACAGGTTAATGTTTGAGAAGACAAGGTAAGTAGCTTGCATTATATCAAGGAAGGGATTCAGACTCCTGAGTCAGAGAGAAGTATCCTAGGAAGGAGACTGAACAAAGCTTCTCTCTTTAGCTCTGGAGTGAAGAACAAAATCATGTAGCAGCCTAGAAGCTGTGAAGCACCAGGGTGTGATTGGGACACCCTAGTTTAATAATTAGATGAGAATGGTAAGCAGGGTTCAAGAGCCTGGAATGTACTCATGTGGTGCTGCCATTGGGGTGGTCAGTAAAAGGAATGGAAAGGCAAGGAGTAACTTCTCCCTATCCAAAAGGAACTTCTCGTGAAACTTGGGACATGCTTTGTCATACACTGAGACCCCTCTATTCAGGACATCACACTGCAAAACGCTAAGGAGTTCAAAGATTAATTACCATTGCATGGACAGAACCCTTATCCTGAGATGAATAGGCTTTAGAAGTCCAGGTAACAATATCATTATAGGTAAAGTACAGCAACCTTTAAGAAAACCGAGTTTTCTTTAAGGATAGTGACATCCTAAAATACATATTTTCTTCATTATGTCAGATCTGACTTATGTATGTAAAGAGTGACTTTTGGGGAGAACCCATGGAACTCGAGAGTCCATCTTATACATAAAGCAAGACATATTTTCTTGAAGATATATGAAAGCCCATTGCAAACAGATCCAAATGTGCACAGTTGATACCACACATCTGAGGTGTGGTTCAAATACACCTGCTTCTCACAGGTAACATCCCCAAATTAGATGAGTTGAGTCTATGGATTCCATTCAGAAAGGCAGTATGGAATCAGAAACTAACTTTGACTCAACTTTCCACCCAACCCCCATCAAAGCACCCTTGAGTAGTTCCAGAGCTCTGCATGCATTCTCCCTCTGCATTAACTATACCAAAGCACCATGCACTTGCCCTCCTTCGAATGCACATGAGAACCAGGATCCCTGTGACACTAAGGTTCCTTTTTTGTAATCTCTACTTAATATGGACACCACATAGGAAGACTTGCTCACATGCTTCCAACAGAAATTTCCCAAGCCCATTCCCATTCCTCAGAAGAACATGACATGGAGAAGCCGAAGAGATTGCTCTGCCTTCATGCACAACCAGCCACAACATGAACATCACCCCAACACATCTACTAATAGCTCCTGACCCAGCCATGCAAATTAGAACAGACCCAGGACCACAGGATAGCCTAGGGGGTCCATCTGTTCTTTCCCTTCCCTACTGCATGCTAACTGGTACCCAAAGATAGCCACTGAGATCAACTGATAAAGATAGAGGTTTCAGACTTCAGTCAACCTGGATTTCCACGCTGGCTCGACTCTTCTTTATTTTTGTGTTTCAATGTCTGTGTGCGCTTCCTTAAAGTGGGACTTCTTTGTGGGAACAGCGTAAACTAAAAAATTAAGTTAACTCAAAGTTCCTAGCAAAATGTCAGCCCACAGCAGATGTTCTCCAAATGCAAGTTACCTTTCCCACTGCCACCAGAACGAAGAAAGAAAGGCCTTGGGATATCCTAAATGGCCAGTGTAAATCACAAATTAAGGGACTTTATACAAAGATGCTTCTAAAATGAATGAATCAGCTTTTTCCCTTTATTGTCGATGTTTCTAGCACATGAAAGCTGTGCCAACCACCAAGCAAAGCCTGCTTTGTCAATGCATGGCTGCCAAGTATGTGTTTCTTATTGTCTCAAGTGTATGTCTTCATCTGAATCAGACTTTTCAGCTCTGACTTATCTCAGGACATTTAACCAAGTCGTGAGAATTCTGCTTGGAGAACTTAAATAAGTTCTCCATTCCCATTAAATAAATATTAATCCCATTAAATAAGATGTGCACTGTCATTTTTAAACACCTCAATTGCTTTGACCGCCTACCTAAATCTGTACATACATGCACACATGTCTGCATACGTGCATATAACTGTATACGCACACGCACACCTCTCTAACTATCACCACCACTATCAACATCAGATCACACTTATCTATCTCCCCTCTTCCTTATTCTTCTTCTAAGGACCTGCCACTCCTTAATTTTCTCTGTACCTTACACTCGATCTTTGATTTTCCTAATTAAAGGCAGAGATTTTTCCCTACCCAATCCATGACTGTCCCAACATACTTGAGAAGGTTGAGACGTATGCTGCTCTTTCTTGCTTAATTATTAAGAGCTTGCCTTTTTACTCTAGCGGTGAGCAAGTTGAGATAATCAAGTACACACGATTGATTTATAATAAATAACTACTCAAATGAGCTGATACGTCTGATCAATATGGCACTTTAGCAAACCTTGTCAACTCCTGAAAGCAATAGCTTGACCCTAATGTACCTGAAAACATGTGACTTTTTTTTTTTAAGAGAAGAGCCTGAGTTCTTGTAGCCATTCTGCCTGCAAGTGTCACACAAGGCTGGCAAGAAAGAAAAAAAAATTCTGAACCTTAATTCCTCTCTAAGTAGCAGTGTCAATGAGAAACCTGTGCAACTGAGGCCCTGGGAGAACCTGGGAGGCTATGCTTAATTTACCTCGCTAACCAAATCAGGCGGGAAATGAATGAAATCGTCAGAGTGCCCCCGTGCACCTGCCCATGAGAGCGGCGGCACCGGCAGATGACTGCACATTAGGACTAAAAAGTCCCCCGTTCAATAGCGCGCTCAGTCGGTGTTTAAACACAGCATCTGGCCCGGAGAGACAGTTTCTCAGGGTTGCACAGAAGGCTTCTGCTTGATTTCTAAGGGCTGATAAGTTTTGTGATTCTGTGACCTGTTCTAGAAACAGAATGGGAAAGAAAGCAGAGGAAATGTGGAAAGGAGCTGTTTGATACAGTTCTATAACCAAGTCAGGATGGGTGGACTTTCTACTGGAACTGAAGTGTGCCCATCTCCTCCCCAAAAATGCCATAGGCATTAAAATGAGGAGACAGAAATCTATCCCAAATACACACAGATGACTTAGTAACTGCGGTCTTTTAATAACTGTCATGAGCATCAGTATCTTTTTAGAAGACGATTCAGGTGAGACCAAGTGCATACCTCCTGCTGGATAAGCCATCAGCCTATTTGTTTAGGGTATTCTCAGATCCCTCAAGGGAACCTCTTAGGCAGCATTAGACAACCACAGTATATGCAAGACTCAAGGCCGCACCTCCTGCAGTGCGAGAAAGCAGCCAAACCGCCATCCATGCAGAGCCTCTAGCTTCCACCAACACACAGGCCTACACAGAATTGCTGGCAGCCACCTCAATCAGGATGTGCACCTGATTTTAGCAGATCATGGCCCCACACCCCCACCATGCCGTGTCCCCGTGAGACATCACAAGCAGACCAACAGCTTTGGCAGGGAACCTCCATGTATGTTAACCGATGTCCCCATGAGAGGAGGCGGTCAAAACAAAGTTGGCCGCAGCCTCCTGCACATGGAAGTTCCTCTCCAAAGCCAGCAAGCTGTCTGTTGTACGGACAGCCCTGTTCAGCCCTTGGCCCCTCCAAACAAACTCCGGACTCACTGTGGAAGCTGCTGGCGCTGCTAGCCTCTGCTGCTGCCACGACACGCTGAATGGGCCCTTCTGGCAAAGCCCTTCCTGACAGCGAATGAGGGAGAGAGTGGGGAGGGAGAGAGAAGAAAAGGGATGGAGGAAGAGGGAGGAAAGAAAGGAAAGACCGAAGGGGGAGGAGGTAAGGAGGGAGGGGAGGGAGAGAAGGGAAGCAGGCCTGTCTTTAGTGGAATAGAGGTCTCTGCTGAGAACAGCCTCCAAAACCCTCCCCTATACTCCTAGACAGAAAAGCTGACAGTCTACAAGACCTCATGTGGAGTACACTCAGGAAGGATTCACGCCCAGCCCAAAGGACACACCCCCATAACTCTACTCCTAGCCCATACCACTCAACTGTCTGCCTCCGAGGGCCACCAAAACTCAACAGGATTTCCTCCAATGGGTCGGTTCTCCTTTCCACAGGATTAGCACTCAACTGCTACCACTCTGGAAGGAAGTGCATTTTATCTAGTATCTTCAACCCATTAGGTCAAAGAAAAGGAACATTTGCTCTTTTTGAATTAGCAGAAAACTCATGAATTTACTACTATTCCTAGGGGAAATTCCCCATTCTTGTTTTCCTGTTTGGAAAGTAGATGAGGTAGCCGTAGAGCATTTGCCTTGGTGTCTTTTGCACGGTCATCGCCACCCTCCTCCCCCAGCTGCCAACAGAATCGGTGTTTGCCTACTCCACTGACACCTGGCAAAACTCCTCTGTCCTTGATAGCCCTCGCTAAAAGTTAGGGGATGGAGCTAAGCTAAGCTGTCTCTGAGGAAGGATTCGTTGTAAGGTAGCCCTGATATTTCTTAAGCACCTCTGGGGTCAAGAGCTGGGTGCAAAGGGCAAGAGACGCACACAGCCTGTCTCTCTGTGGAGCCAGAGGCAAAGGGAACCCCTAAGGATGAGGCCGCTTGGTGAAGGGTGTTTATGAAGCAGCAAGTCCATGTGTGCTAACCCAGAGGGTGAGGCTGAGAAATCCACTCTGGGGAGACAATGACATGAGCTTGGTGGCTGTTGATGGACCTGAGGGATAGACAAGAAGTAGTAACACGGAGGGTGAAGAGGAAAAAGATGAATGGACAGAGGAGCCATTGGACAGTTGGGCAGGGAAAGTATTGTGGGCTGAATTTAATACATTGGAATTCTAACTCCCAGCTCCCTAGCTTGCGTTCATAGTGGATAGAAGGGATTTACAGGTCGTTATGTTGAACACTAACCTCACACGACTGGCGTCTTCACAGGGAGAGGAAATCTGGACACATACAGAGTGGAGATCTTGTGAGGACAAAGGAGACAGGCCTGAGAAAAAGTCAAAGCTGTGTGTGCCTAGACTTGGAATTCTGGCCTCCAGCCTGGGAGAAAATAAAGTGTGGCTGTTGTATCCCTGTGAGATGTGGCACTTCGTTAGTGCAGGCTTCACCAGCAACTACAGAGAACACTGGGCATCTGTGGAAAGGAGTGTACTGTTTTGGGAGCCAGGAGTCAGTCTTGCAGAGCTGCATGGAACTACAGGGCTTCTATGGCAGGGTCAGGGAGGAAAGCACAGACTGCGGTTTTGGAAATGAGTAATGGGGATGCCCTCGAGGATCCTACGTGAGCAAGGGGTGGGGTGAAGAAGGATGGGAAGCAAAAGGTTTTGACTTTGAAGGAGTATGCATGGATCCAATTGTTGAGCTAACCTGGGTGATTTCTGCCTCCTGCAAAGTACAAGGGACACTAAGATGCTGTGAGGTTAGACATAGCAGGAAGGTGGCACACATATGTTCACATAGGATTCCACTTAGAGAGCCTGCCAAGAGAGTGTTCATGCATGCTAACAGTCTAGTCTACAGTACTGTGGGTAGAGGTGGTAGTGGCTGTTGTGAATTTATTTCCGATAAGCAAAGTTTCAATCGCCAGTGATCCCTCCAGAGAAGGCGTATATATGTAGTAATCATGGAGAAAAGATATGGCGGCATAAAAGCAACATGGCATTCTAACCATGAAAACCTGTGGGCTTTCAACTAATTAGCCCAGAACTTTGAATAAAGAGAAACACATAAATCCATGAAAGAGTCAAAGGGTGACCAGAAAGGAGGAAACATTGGCCAGTAAGACATCACTCAGGCATTATGTGGGACTATGATGCTGAGTTGATGGGGGAGGTAGGGAAGGAGCAAGAAATGGCATTCAGGAGTTCAGAAAGGATCACCCTTTAGGAAAGACATTTACATATGGGCACAATGAGATAAGTATTGACTCTCAAAAGTCATATTGAATGATGTGGTAAGATCAGGAGCTCCCCAATGAAAAAACTAACGACAAAATTCTCTACTTCAGTACTAGAGGACACAAATGGAAATTGGAAGGGATAGAAAGGTTAAATAAAGACTTTAATTTACTAACAAAGAGTTAGCAAATTCTTAGGGTAGACTGAGAGACAAAGGTTTGGAACAGAGTAGGCACAGTTCCAGAGAGGGTTGAGCTAGATATAGGTCAAGGGATCGATGGTGTGGGAAAGAAGGCCATGACTGTGAAGATATGGATAGGGTAGATTTTTCTCTAATATTTCTCAGCTTCACAGAAATACATACTTGACAGCTCTTTGCTCATGCATAATGAGTCCTTAAATGACAGCGTCACACCTCAGCAATCCCTATTATAGAGTGGTGCTTGACATCTCAGACTCAGAAGAAGGCAAAACTCTACAGCCACCAACTGCAACCTCACATCCCATGCCTGTGGCTCCTTGTCACACATCCACAGCAAGTGTGTGGATTTTCTAGAAACACTATCAAGGGAAAGAATCCATTTCCCTAGAACCCAGAATCATCTGTTTTCACATAAGGCCTTCATCTTCCTCAAGGCTCAGATATCACTGGAGTTGATAATCCTTCCATCGCTGCTGGTTAAGAAAAATGAGGCAGAAAACATTCATCACACCAAAATAAGAGCGGACCACCCCCTCAGAGCATCTCTTTACTAGAGTCTGGTCTTGTGCTCATTTATTGCCTCCAGCACCAAAGTCGCAGAGCATCCTGGAGATCATGCACTAAGTAGTGTGTCTATCTCCTGCTATATTTCATGAAAGAAACATTTATAAAATGCCTAGCACATACTAATATATATGCAAATATATACCAATATATACATATATATATATGCTATTATATACACTAATACATATAATATTGGTATTAATGAGTATAAATTTGATGAAATATGCCATTGCTGTTGAAGACACCTCAACCAAACATGTTATCAGACACTCTTGGGTATGTATTTTTGCAATAAACATACACTAAACTAAGCACCTCCAACAAACCATTTATTGATATCAAGACAACATTGCTTGTATATGACCATCACCTACCTTACTTTTAGTATCTTTTACTTGCCACTGAGTATGATTCAATCTGTGTTACCATCCTGGGACCCCACTCGGATCAATTCTCTTGCTATTGCTTATTCAATTAGTACCCCGGAGAGCCCAAGCTCCCTAAATTAAGGTCTCCTTGTTTGTTACTGTAGTCAGCACTGTCACCCTAATTATTCATCCCCTTTATTCAAAATACCTTTGCCACAAAACTCTTTTAGACAGAAAGCACATGGGATTGGGTTTATATAGACTCACACTTCCACCTCAGAATTCCAACTCATCTCATGGTGCTCATACTGTACTGATATGTTCTTTAAAAGTTGGGTTGATAGCTAACCTCCCATCTCTTTAAAGCATATTTTAATTATGAAACAGAACAACCAACTTTACTCCACCCTCCATTTATTGTGCAACCTGAAGATTGCCGACTGACATCTGAACCTCAGTTTACATGTCTGTAAAGTGGAACACTCATACCAACCAGTGAACATAGCACACTACAGTGGTAATCAGAGATGAACACATGACCATCGCTCTTCAGAAAGATGACCAATGCTCTTGTGACGAGTCTACTACTAAGAAGGACATGCAAGCAGCTGACAAGTCCTTCCCCGTCTTCCGGTCCCTCCCCTTCTCCTTTCTTCCCGTGTCCTGGTCTGACAACTCCTCTGTCAAATCAGTTTAGCAAGGTGGTTTCTAGCTTAATTCCATGTCAGGATTCCACGTGTTTGTCACGGCGGATCACTTGCCGTGATTTCAGCAAGGATTTCTCAAAGGTTCATGTAAAACAGTGAGGTGAAAAGTGGCTCGTTTTGCAGGACCCAGCTCAGCTGAATAGGTAATGTGGCAATGCAAGGACAATACCCAAACAGTGTTGGCAAATCTCTCTGTCTGGGAGGAGAATCCTAGTTCAAAATTCAAGTCTTGGATCTCTAAAACAAATTAAAGAACAAAGAACAAGTAAAAATATGCCTAAGACAGCTCTCGTACCCTGATATAGATTGGCACAGAATCGGTGTCACTAAGCTGGCAGAAAGACACGTGACTTCTACTGAAAGCCTTGGCAGAATGACATGAACCATGGTATCAAATCTACCCAGAAGCAAACTACTTTTGCTGTACATATGCCCTAAAATATAAACAGCCGCTTGATGGAAGATAATTTAGGACACCAGGATATTAGTTCCACCGACAGATCCGGACAGATAAACTGATGCCCCCAGTTGTGCAAGTTGCTCTGGTGACCCCCACACTCTGTACATGTTCCTACAATGAAGGGGCATTCAACAAGTTCACACCCATGTTGAACTGGAGTCCCTGCACTTGTGAGAAGCCATGACCAGAGAATGCCTTACAGAGTCGAGAATAATCCCTAAGTTAAAAGCCCAGACTGGAATAATGAATGCCAAGCCTGAGAACAAGAGGACACAGACGCTACCAATTGCTATTCCGAATCCATGCTGGATATCAATGTATGCTTTTTTCTCCACCCTGGATATAGCTCATCACTCTACGTAGGACAATCACCACCAGTCATTGAGAGCTGTTACCTGATATAGACTTGCCATACTACTTAGTCTTGAAAGAATTAAATTTACAAGCAACCGAGAGGTTCATATATATGAAATATGAAGGTTTCTCATCGACACAGGAAAACATTGGAGAGTGTATACATAAAACAACTCCCAATTATTGGAAACTAGATGAAATACAGTTTGCCTCTTTAAGTTAACATAGATGAAAATATTTGATTCATCTGTCTCCCTTTCTCTAAGCTCTCTATCACAATATAATCTGACTTCTCGTGTAGACTGCCTTACTAAATGTGAGTGCTTTGGTCATAGAGCCTTTGAAAGCTGGTCATACAGTAATAACAAATGCATTACCCCTTTAGTTAAATCTATTCTCCTGCACATTTTAATCATTGTGATATATTCATTTAGCATATGCACTCATTAGTAAATATTTGAGCCACTGGTGGGGAATAAGAAACAGCTGGGTTTGCATGAAGACATCAGTGTCCCTTTCAAATACAGCTTCCCAGAGATTCCATATACTGACCATTGGCATCTGTCAAGCAGAAGCCCATGAAGACTGATTTAATAATATTTAAGGCAGTAGAAACATTATTGCTTATCCATTAAGACATCTCATGTGGTATTATATATTATTAACATTAAGCATTATATTAAGCACTTTTGTGAAAATCTCTGCTAAGAATGGCATAAATTCCCTTGTCTTCAAAGGAAATTAGTTCCCAGAGAGATATATACACTAGGATGACTCAAGAATATGAAAATAAATATATAAAGATGAGAAAACTGAGGACTGAACCACCAGAAAGAAAATGACCAAGTGCAAAGCACCGACATCCACGCTACCTAGGGTTGAAGCTTGCGAATCAGGGGAGAAGATTCAGGCAAAGGTGATTGACAGAGGGAAAGAAACGGAGCCCTGCTCATTCCAGCTCAGCTCAGCCACTGATCCCGTGCCGCTGTTGATCAGCGTATCAGCACTGCAGAGCCACCAGAGCAGAAGAGCCAGCTGCACCCAAACAGCATGGCACAAAGAACTTGTATAAATATGACGCCAAGCTGTGCATGGAAATGAACAGATCGCCAAACTACAAATGGTAAGAGAAAAGGAAGGTGCGATCTCAGTTGGCCTTGGTTCTTTTCCCAGGGCCCCAGAGCACACAACCTTGAAATAGTCAAGAAAGAGACAGCCAGTCAGCGTGTGCAGCCTGGAGAATGGCATTCTGTATCTGACAAGTTGGTGGTTCAACTTATAAAAGTCACTTCTTGGTGGAAGCCAGCAATTTCACAATAAGGAAGCCCCTCACAACCTGATACTGTTCCTCCCTCTCTCTCTCTCTCTCTCTCTCTCTCTCTCTCTCTCTCTTTCTCTCTCTTTCTCTCTCTCTCTCTCCTTCCAACAGACAAACTTAAACAATCAAAAACCTAGAGTACTGAGGGGCTTTGTTTGCTGTCTCTCCGAGTTCTCGCCAGTGGATTCTTCTCCCCTTTAATTTCAGGATCCAGCACCAAAGACTTATCATTGGCAATACTTTGGCATGTAACTTATTTAAAATTTCTTATATATAATTTCTCCCTTATTCACTTACATGGAATGATAATAACTATCTATTGAGTGCCTAATAGGTACCAGGCAATTTGCATACATTATCTTATTTAATCCACACAAAGGAAGAAATTGTTCTCCCTCAGTCTCCTTTTTATCTTCCTTTTTCGTATGAGGGATCTGAGGCTTGGAGAATTTAAGTACATTTTCTGAGGTCGCATAGCTCCAAGCAGAAGCCCGAAGATTCAAATGAACACAGCCTCACAGCCTGACTTAGGATGTCGTGGGTGTTGGGCTCACCTTAAGCTTCAAATCTCCCTACCTCCAGCTTTGACTAATAGACTGATAGGCTAAGTCTGGGAATGTCGGGAAGGGGGCAGGCAGGGCAAAGTTGCTGTATTAACCAGATTACCTGCTCTCCTTCTCTTGCTCCTCCTCCCCTTCCTGCTTTGCCAGACAACTCACATATTCTTGAGCTATGTGGGGTTAGGAGAGAAACAAAATCCCCTAGCAAGAAGAAGTCAGGGGAATACAATGTTTTTTTTTTTTTTCCCCATGCAAATATCTTAATTACAGCTGGTAGGGAAGATATTTGTATGGAAATTTATGTGTTTTTGTATATGTGATATATTCAGTTTGTCTCGGTAAACAACAGGCCTTTTGCACTTCAGAAGGAAAATGGTGGCTCTTAAACTGCATCCGTCACCACCCTCAGCAGACATGGGGAGAGCAACCAGAGGTTCAGCACCACCCTCCACTGTCTCCCGCAGCCTGCTTCCCCTCATCAGAATAGGCTTCAATAAAATATGTTTCCTGTTCTTGGAATTTTCTGCTGGAGCATCTTCCCTGTCGTGTCCCTATGGAGACAGGCAAGCAATAATAATGTCTATCCCACTCACGTACCACCTTCCTTGATGGGAGGGAACAGACAGATTTCGACCTTTCAGAGAGACAAGACTGTGTCAGACCCCTGGGAAACTGCTCTAGAATGTCACTTCAGCAGGGCAAGCAGGGGCAGAGTTTTCACTACCCTGGTTCTCTTGTCAATCAAGATGAACAAAACCTAACCAGTTACCTATGAAAAGTACAGGGCCGTTTGGATCACCCCAATTTTCTTGCTTTTTTTTTCTGAGTAGTCATAATGTCATTTTATACCATAAATCAGTGTTCTCCACTGAGGACAGAGGCTAGACTTACCTTGAAACGTGTAGGGTTCTGGGTAGAGATGACCGAGACTACCACATTTCTAAAGAGTGCTACGAATTAGAAAAACAGATTGCTCACTGGTCATCACATCTGTTTGTCACAGCTGGAAAGGGTAAAGGAGAAAACCTGAGGAAGGAATCCCAGGAGCCCTGAAAAAAAAACGCCAGCAGGCCATCTTCCTGGGATGATGCTGATGCCTGTCTGCCTGGGGCCATCGGGGTGAGAGAGATGACATTTAAGGCTCCCTCTGGCTGTTTGTTTCTTAAAAAGTCGAAGGAGCTGACATTTTCTCATTTGTTTTGAACATTCTTGGGGCACAGAAGGGACTGGGTGGCCTAAAAGCTGCACTTTTAAAAACATATCCTAACTGACAACTACAGTTGCTCATTTACAAGGTTATTGTACAACACGGCAATGGCTTTGAGCCCTCAGCTGTAAACTGCGAAGCTGCATCTGGCACCTTTCTGAGTCCCAGTGATTTTCCGGTGGCACCTTCTATCCTGTTCTGTTCTCCGTGGCACAGAGTCTCATGGTCCCTTGCCTGGACCAGTATGTCCTAACTAAATATGGCTACTTAGGACTGTCTGTCAACTACTCAAGTCAAAGAAGATGGTTCCTAATGTCCTGTATGTCTTTCTGTCCGCATATCTGGGTTCTATTTAGAGAAAGAGTTTTGCTGCTATGAAAAAGTACAGAAAAACAAAGCACCAACTTCAACCCTATGAGCTGACAGTCAAGGATGCCGATGGAAAAACGGATGTCACCAAAGTGACTTAATGAATGGGTCCCAGTCCTTAACTCCTGCTCCAGGAGAAGTGATGAAGCCTCTGATGCATTGGTGGAAAATCCTTCCATAAACCCACGAAGTCTGAACCAAGTATCCATGCAAGGCAGACATTTTTTCCTGTTTGTATTTGTATGAATCATACTTCTGAGATGAGAAAGTCAAGGTGACGAAGAGAAATAGGAAACTCCTACTTTACAACAGATGAACTTTGAACATAGGCAAGAAGGAGATTCGTTCTGCGTCAGTTAGTCAACGCAACAACTAAACCTGGGCTTCTGGCCATCACTGTAGTATACAACATGCCTGCAATCAGAGATGGAAGGGTTCTCCCTAGGACAGTATTCCTTAGGCCACTGAGAAGCAAAAGTCCCAACGTTCTCACATTTAGAAGTCCAATTGTTTTTAGTTCAAATTTCTGGTCAGCATGCATCTTCATACCACAGTAACCCCAGGCATGAAGAATCAAAGCCATCCCTACGTTCACTTCTGCCTTTTCTAGAAAGCTTGGGCTGCGGCAGGTATCCTTGCTATTGCCACAGGATTCAAATGAAGTATTGAATTGTCTAGGAAGGAAGATGGTGTGAGGATGCATAGACAAGGAAGATTCAGGTACTCACAATTCCTGGAAACTGTAAAGAATCCTTCTCATGTGCCTTAGCCTACTAGCTGACTCTCTTAGGTATCCCAAGAGCAAAGCACACTCAAAACTAAACCTCAGGCACTAAGCCACATCGAGCTAGTTCTAGTTATGTAAACAAAGGCCTGTTTCCAAAATTAATTAGTTTACTAGTTTCATCAGGAAGAGGGAAAGAGGCTGAGAAAATGAACATGTCTGACTTGAGGTCAAGGCAATAGCAGAGAATGAACTAACTGGCTTTTTCTTCTCTTTTTGGCTACACCTCCCTCAAAATGAACAGAAACTCAGCTTCCTCTCTCTTACTGTTATATGAAGAATTTATCCCCACAGAAGACAAAAGACCAAAAGGAAATATAGAAACCCAGAGAGAACTCCAGATTACACAGACAGATGAGCCATCGCAATAGACACACCACAGACATCAATACCAGTGTCCTAAATAACACTCCTCGCCCTCAGTAGATGTCTATATCCCGAAATGTCTGTTATTTTGTAGATAATGAGTGTGCAGATACCCTGGCTTTAATCAAGGGAGTAAGGTTGTAATACCTCCTATAATTAGCTACCGATCCTTCCTTTGTGTTCCTTTCTCTTGGCAGCTTTGTGCAGATTAATAGGCATTAACATTTCAGTTGCCTCTCTAAATTCACTTGAAGTAAGTATATTATGGCACCTGTCTGCAGAGATGTCCACTCATTGCCTTTTCTTCTTCTTTTTACTTGCTATTGAGATAGAATTTGCCTCCCTATTCCCCGGGGAGGTGTTCTTGGTCAGGTATATGATTTGTAACCAGTCTTTCCCCTTAGCTGGTCATCGCTTCTTGTCAGAGACCTGTAAAGGGAAGATTTCCTTTCCTTCCTTTCTGCTTTTCCTTTCTACTCAGGGGAGGGCACAAACGTGGTCCTCCATTGCCACTAATTGTACCATCGTGCTTCCCATTGTTGGGAAAATCACAGGGTCAGTGCCTCCCAGCCTCACCCTGAGAAAACCCCTTTGCGATCCTGGTGTATCCCCTGCCAGGTTAGTATGCTTTTCACTTTGGCAAAGCCCAGTCTTTCTTTCTTGTGGCTTCTTGGTGTTTTGCCTTGTCTTCTAATGAGCACCATAGACCCAATACAAGAGCTGAAGAAATGAACAGATGCTGGGATAGGATAAACCAGGCCCTGGGAGTCTACCGAGATTCCCCCGCTTTCCTCTAGCCTTCTATTCCAAACCTTGCCAGAGAAAATTAACTCTGGCCTTGTACACATGTAGCCTTTGGGATGGCCAAAAAGGAACAGTTCCAAAGGACAGCTTTCTGAACCTGGAGTCACAACATACTTACTCGCAACATACAGTTTCTCAGCTACTCTGCACCTTGGGGTTACAAAAGAGCATCTCATAACCTGTTTTATAAACCCTCAGGTCCCAAAAAGGCACATCAACAGTACCACTGCTGTTAAGTAAGCCCCAGTGGCATGAAATGTGGTATCTTGAACCCCTGAGACTATGATAATAATAGTAGTTGAAAACAGAGGAAACTCAGTCAGAAGTTTAATAAACAATGTATGCCACTGTTAATTCTTATTTTGGCAAAGGTGCCATGGCCCTGCAGCTCATCAACACTGGGTAAACTGGACGAAGGGCAAATGAGAATGTTACCACCTCTGTGACTTTTCTCTGGGTCTAAAATTACTCCTAATAAAATGGTGCAGAATGGGACACAAGTTTGTTTTATTCTATATACATAGGAACAGAACAGACTCAAAGTGGTCAAGGAACAATCTGGCTCAGTAACAGGCATTGATCACTAGAAAGACTCATGGGTGGGAAGGCTCTTTTTCTTTCCTTGGTTTCCTGAGTCTACTCAGAAAACCCAGTGCCACAGTGACAGGTCCCTTCAAATGAGTCCAGGATCCCTCAAGCACTTGTCAGCCCAGCTGCAAATATTTTCCCTGCTGTCTAGACGTCAGGTGTCCTTACTCCCACTCGATACGCCAGGTGAGGAAGAGTGATTCCCTCATTCTTCGATAGGTTCCCAGCTAAAGTGGCATGGATTGAGTAGTGGTCCAACCCCAGCAGCTCCCGGCCTTATTTCTACCCCGACAGGAACAATTTGGTTAAGACTGAGCGTGTGTCTGCTTATTCCGGTGAGGACCAGCTCCCGTCAGAAGGCAACAGGGAAGCAAAATGTCTGTCTCTGATGAGCAGTTCTCAGTCTTCCTAGGTGGCTGAGTGGAGCTGAAATACCTAATCTGAAAATCCACATGAGGAAGCCCATTGGAGTGCACAGTGAGACCGTCAACAACATCTTGTGATTCAAGCACACATTAAAGGGTCCTCGTCCAGGCTCCTCTTCCTCGGTGGCCTCAGAATGCATGATCTGTGCAGAAGAAAAGGGTGTCTGCTCCTAAAGTATCCAAATTGAGCAAGGAACCTGGTGACATGTTGTGATTTTGAAAGTCAGTCGACTTTCCGTGCCGTCACTACGCTTTAAAGACATAATCAAAGGACAAGCCCTCCCATAGACTGCCAACTCTCTTTGGGACCCTGTTGACTTTCGTCAAAGGGTCTCTCCAGTTGAGGGTAAGACAAGGTAGTCAAAGCATGAAGAACCCCTGGGCTTTAACCTTGGGTGGCTCCCTAGTTCACCATCATTCTCACTGCTTATAAAACTGGAAAGCATACCCTGGTTCAGCCAGATCCTGCTCAGATCGCAGGTCCTAATTGCAATAATGTCTAAGCTACCCTCCTCAGCCTTTAAGCTGGAGTCGTACTGGACCCCCGTTTTTTCTCCAGAAACTCGTGACAGTAGTCAGTGGGACATACACTCCTGTAGGGCTCTCTGGAAGACTCTGAGCCTTAGAAAGATGGAAATCAAATAGAACAAGCCATGAGAGTGACTCTTACCGTTTCAGCATGTTGTAGAATCTCTCAAGCCCATGTGTGAGCCCTCCAGCAGTGAGTCTCTCTGGGTTTTGTGTAGGACCTACACCCATGCTAGGCAGCGCTTGGTGGTTGGGGAGTGAAGATCAGTTAGACTTGGAATCACATTCTGGCTTCTTCCTTAACTGCCATAGATGTGTAAAGCAAGCTTTCTGTAGTCAGATTCTCTTCCCCGTTTCCCTCCTACATGTGTTTTAAAACATTATTTCCATTTTATTTAATACTGTAGAGTGGTTTGCCTGCATGTATGTCTGTGCGTCACTTGTGTGCATGGTGCTGGTGAAAGTCAGGGGAAGGCATCAGATCCCTGAAAACTGGGGTTATCAACCATATGGGCAGTCATATGGGTGCTGGAAATGAACCTAGGTCCTCTGAAAGAAAACCCAGTGCTCTCAACTGCTGAGCCATCTCTCCAGCCTTTAGATGGACTCTTTAAAACTGAAGGTCCTATTGATGACAAACATTCTTCCCTTTCCTGCTTGTTCCACAGGATGAGGTTCATTGTAGGTTTATCCCTCTGCTCTCCAGGGTAGTGACTCAACATACCTCTGTGGCAGGTGGAATAAGCTCCACCACACCTTAAAAATTCCAAAAGGCATGAAGAGTTTGCATTCAGAGGAAGGAAATCAATAGAAATAAGGAGGTCTTCTCTCTTTCCTTGTATGTCATCAGACATGAGATGTGTTGTTGAAATAGACTATTAGAAGAGATATTGACTTTTACTCCCCCTTGAGATAGTCAGTTTCCCACCAGACACTTCTTTTCCACATGACACACTGTTATACTCTATTTCTCAGCTTGCCTAAATCATGGAGCCACATGACTTGCTGCTATTGAGAAGGGAAGTGATGACCCCAGAACTAGACCATGTTCGTTAACCACATTACTCTATGTCCCTCTTCCATTCCAGCTGGCTACAAAGGGCACAAGTGTTAGAGTATCTAAGGCAAAGTGCGGAATCTCCATTGGCCTGCATGACAGACAGTGTGGTAGAGTGAAAATTCACCTGTTAATACTACTCTGTGACCTGAAAATAAGCTTCTCTTTGTGTTAGACTGATGTGTGTTTCCCACACACATCACACAGCTTGCTACAGTGATCAGCCTGTGTTAGCTAAGACCATTGCAAATTCTTTGTTCAGAAGAAAGAAGTTACTCGTATTTAGTTCTAATAATAGTAATTACAATTAATATTTATTTAGCTGTGTTGTCATCCTAAGATCTTTATATGTATTAACTTGTAATCTCTATAGCAAATGCAGGTGTTAGGAACTATTGGCCCCAATTTATAGTTGGAGACACAAAAAGGATGAATAACTTATCCAAGGTCAAAGTTAGGAATTTTAAGAACAGAGACAAGAAACAAAAAGCCCATTATTTTCATCATTGTAAGAAAACTGTGATTCCCATAAATGAAATATTCTAGGTAGATAGGGTCAATATAATAAAAATGGCAATCCTACCAAGTGCAATCCATAGATTCAATGCAACCCCTATCAAAATCCCAAAACAATTCTTCACAGACCTTGAAAGAACAATACTCAACTTCATATGGAAAAACAAAAACCCTGACCAGTACTGTACAATAAAGGAACTTCCAGAGGCATCGCCAGCCCTTACATCTAGCTCTATTATAGAGCTACAGTAATGAATAAAGCTTGGTACTGGCATAAAAACAGAGAGGTTAACCAATGGAATTGAATTGAAGGCCCAGATATTAATCCACACACCTATGAAATCTGATTTTTGACCAAGAAGCTAAAATTATACAATGGAACAAAGAAAGTATCTTTAACAAATGGTGTTGGCATAAATGGATGTCAATATGTAAAATAATGAAAATAGATCCATATCTGTCCCCATGCACAAAACTCATGTCCAAATGGATTAAAGACTTCAATATAAATTTGACCACATTGAGCCTGATGGAAGAGAAAGTGGAAGTAGCCTTCAATGCACGGGCACAGAAAAACACTTTCTAAATATAACACCAGTAGCACAGACATTGAGAGCAACAATAAATAAATGGGACCTCCTGAAACTGAGAAGCTTCTGTAAGTAAACGGCACAGTCAATAAGACAAAAAGGCAGCCCACTGAATGGGAAAAGATCTTCACCAGCCCCACATCAGACAGAGGACTGATCTCCAATATATATAAAGAACTCAAGAAATTAGACATCAAAATTCCAAATTTTATTCCTAATTTATTCCCATTTTTAAAAAAATGGGTATAGAACTAAACAGAGAATTCTCAACAGAAGAATCTCAAATAGTCAAAAGACACTTAAGGAAATGTTCAACATCCTTAGCCATAAAAACAATGCAAATCAAACAACTCTGAGACATCATCTTACACCAGTAAGAATGATTAAGATCAAAAACACCAATGATAACTTATTTTGGAGAGGATGTGGGGTAAGGGGAACATTCCTGCACTGCTGGTAGGAATGCAAACTTGTACAACCACTTTTGAAATCAGTATGGCAGTTTCTCACAAAATTGGGAATCAACCTATTTCAGGACCCAGCAATACCACTCTTGCCATTGTTCAACTATGTTCATAGCAGCATTATTTGTAATAGCCATAACCTGGAAACAACCTAGATGCCCCTCAACCAAAATGTGGTTAAAGAAAATATGGCACATTTACACATTAGAGTACTACTCAGTGGTAAAAAGCAACGACATCTTGAAATTTGCATGCAAACGAATGAAACTAGAAAAAAAACATCCTGAGTGAGGTAACCCAGACCCAGAAAGATGAACATGGTATGTACTCACTCATAAGTGGATACTAGTTGTAAAGCAAAGGACATATAGTCTATAGTTTATGATCCATGAGAAGCTAAGTAACAAGGTGAACCCTAAGAAATATATACATAGATCCTCCTGGAAAGGGGAAATAGACAAGATGGCCTGACAAAATTGGGAGCATGGGGATAGGGGGAGTAGGGAGGGTGGAAGGGGAGGACAAGGAAAGAAGGGGAGGGTTGAGGAGAACTTGAGGAACGGGATAGTCAAGATGGAGGAAGGACAGCGATGAGAACAAGGAAAGAGCTATTTTGATTGAGGGAGCCATTATGGGGCTAGCAAGAAACCTGGCACTAGAGAAATTCCCAGGAATCCACAAGGATGACCCCAGCTAAGACCCTAAACAATAGAGGAAAGGGTGTTCCTCTATTATAGGAAATTGACCTATAGTGAGACTGATGAATATCTTAAATATCACTATAGAACCTTCATCTAGCAAGTGATGGAAACAGAGGCAGAGACCTGCATCAAAACACTGGGCTGAGCTCCCAAAGTCCAGTTGAAGAGTGGAAGGAGTGAGAATATGAGCAAAGAGGTCAAGACCATGATGGGGACATCCACTGAAACAGTTTACCTGAGCTATGGGAGCTCACCAACTCCAGCCGGACAGGGAAGAAAACAGTATAGGTCCAAATTAGTCCCTTTGAATGTGGGTGACAGTTGTATGGCTGGGGTAGACTGAGGGGCCACTGGCAGTGGCACCAGGATTTATCCCTACTGCTTTACTGGCTTTGGGGGGGACCTATTTTCTTTGAATGAATAACTTGCTCAGCCTAGATGTAGTAGGGAGGGCCTTGGACCTTCCCCAAAGCAATGTTCCTTACCCTCTCTGAGGAGTAAATAGGGAAAGGGGTTGGGGGGGTTGGATGAAGGAATGGGTGGAGGGGAGGGAATGGGAACTGGGATTGTCATGTAAAATTTAAGATAGTTTGTTTTTTAAATAAATTATATATATTTGTATGTATTAAATATTCTACCTCTAGATCATCTTTCCCTCAATTATTCCCATGTTCTGTGGATTACTATTCTTAGCATTTCTAGGAGTTGCTGAGAACTAGGTCCCAGAACTCTCAGCTTGGAATCTAGTGTCATATTAGCAGCTATCAGACCGGTCTACTTTATGGTTAGAACCCCACTTCTATCCTAAAGTACACACCCCATACTCAGACTATCCAGGTCACTCCTCGCCTGCCTCCTAGGGCATTCTTCCCAGATGCCGTATCCACTTGTTTAGAAAAGGCTTGATCTGGATTGCCAAAGGATGGCATCACAGTGCTGGGTGTCTGACTGCCTGTGGGCTCCTCTCTGGTCTGATCCATTTCCTGCTTAACCTTGAACACACATGTTTTCCTTCACCCATAATTCCATTAATTCTGCAGAGTGCCAGGCATGAAGCTAAGCGCAGGGGCAGCAGAGTGACCCCACTTTGGGCTCTCCGAATCATAGCATCTGTCCCCCCACTCCACTCCTGTCCCTTCCAGATCTTCACTGACCGCCCACATGTTTAATAAACACACCTGAAAGTATGCCAGCTCTGGAGTCTCAACCTGCTCCTTTTCAGGATGTCTGCAATTTTATTTAACTCTACATCTGATCACCAATGTCTCCGAGTTCTCTGAAGATCTAAGAAGGGAAGTGTGGTATCTGCAAATGAACCTTTGTCAAAGCCCGTTTACAGGCCCTCGTGGAAGCATCAGTGAGCCACAGGAGAAAAAGGTGGCTGCCATCCAGCCTGTTGTAAGAAGAGAAGAAATTGCTCCACTGACTTGATGCGGGCATGTTTGTTTTTTCAATCTAAATGTGTAACAGGAAATTTGGCAGTTCACCTTTGTAAATCATTTGCATACCATTTATGTATGAGCCAGATGGCGCCTCTTTGTTTTAAGAAATTTAAAATGAAAAGGGAAACCTATAAGAAGGACCTTATCTTTGCCTCTCCTCCTGACCTCCTGTGTACACTCTAGAGTCTTCACAAAGTGAGTAAACCCAAGCTGACCACGCATACATTCACATAGGCATGCTCATGGATGCACATGTGCGCACGCACGCGCGCGCGCACACACACACACACACACACACACACTTAAATTTTCTGTGTTTATCTACATTAGTTAGCAACTTGAGTAGTCAGCAAGTTCTCAGTTCTAGTAATCAAGCATAGTAGAGTAACAGAAATTAGACCCGGGTTACAGAGAGCATCCTTATAGTGTTCTGTCTATCTGATAAATCACCACATTCCTTGGGGCCTTAGCCAGTGTATACCGAACAAGAACGTCTTATATAAATCTCTCGAACATAGGCAAAGCTCTATGATTTGGAAACAAGAGCATATAAATGCTGGCCAGAAGGGCAATGCTGATGACCCCCTCACTATTTCTATGGAAGTTGAAACTCCAGGAAGGAATTTTCCTTGAGGTGATCATCTTAACCCCATTCCTTTGGGGCCGCTCTATGAGCCTAGTTTATTTTCCAGTGGTCAGGAGTTCCACTTTCTGATCCAAGAATCCCATCTGGGAATGAGACTTTATCTCCAGTGTTCTTTTTTTGGGTGTGAGGGGTGCTGAGGAAGCAGTAAAAGCAATAGCTTGTCCAATAAGTATTGCATTACAGGCACTTTGCACAAACTAACTTGCTTAACATAAACATACCTCCACTGGGTAAATATTTTTCTCCTAATTTTCAAAATAAGAAAATTGAACAGAGGCAGGGAGCACATGGTGCTGATGGCAGTTGAACATTAGAGAGTAAACATAGCTGACATTAGCTCCAAATCCAAGAATTCTTTAGAAACACCAAAGTCTTCCAAAAGGGATAACACTTTAGGGACATTTTTGTGACCTCAGGCATACGTACTTTTGTCTTTCATTTTTCAGAAAATTTGGGGTAGGAGGAGGGCTGTAAGCATACATCAAGGCATTGTCAGTAAACAAGTAGAGAGAGATGATCCAATCTGATCTTTGAGAGTGGCCACTTTCACACAAATAACTATCCTCCTTCCTTTCATACTTCCCTGGAACCAAAGACATACATTTTTAAGTCATCTAGTCTCAGCTAACAGGTTGACCTGGAGCTTATGAAGAGAGAATTCAAGATACCTGGACTGTGGACAATTCCCCTTGACCTCACATCCTTGAGTTATGTCCTGACACCCAAAGAAATGCGGTAGGTTTACACCTCGATGCTTTGCCATGAGTTAGAGTGTAGCTCATAGTTGCTAAAGCAATGGTGAAGGTGTACCATTTAAATAGTGTTCTTTTTATGGCTTTTTTTAACCTTTATATACCAAAGGAGAAATATTAAATGCAACCCAAGAAGCCAGTTTCAAAGCTCAGCATGTATATTTTGGTCTGATATGGTCTCCTAAGACCTGATAGAGTCCACAGAGATCAAGAAATTATCATTAAACATTACCCCTGCACAGAAAGAGACAAACAAAAACCAGCAAGCCATTCCTTACTATCATCAGCACCACTATAGATCTGAATTTAGCCAGACAAGACAGGAAACCCCACTCTATAGAATAGAAGACAAACAAATGACCTCAGCTAGGCTCTATGACCCATAAATGGCCTTAGTAACCACACCCAAGCTTTGGATATGCCAGGTGGGGAGAAGTGTCTAGATTCTGAAGGCTATGCTTTTGTACATCCAGATAGGTCTTCTCTGACCATCAACCTGTGGGTGTGCCACACCATGCTCCCTTTCCTGTATCTGGGGATACTTGGTAGGATGAGTGACTAAAGCCAGCCTCTTTGCTGGGGACAGGCTTTTTCCAGCTTTGGTTTATTTTGCCTCCTGTGTATTCATGATAGCACATGGTTTGCCATCCTTTGGTTGAACCATGAACAAGACACTCTGAAGTCATCACAAAGGGCATATCTAAAACATCCCACTTCCTTCTGCACTGTTTCTCAACTGAAGCTCCTTGAGTAATCAGTATCCATACCTGAGCAATCAATCACGCATCACAATGTTACCAGGAGCACCCAATAAATCTAACAAGAACGTATGTACTTGCTAGCCCCAAATTCTAGCCTCCTGGCTTACCAAGTTCAGGCAACAGGATCATACGTCACAATACAATCATTTGTTTCCTACCATGACAATTGACTTCCGTTCTCCTGCTATGAACTGACTGTTATGTTTCCTTAGTGCCCAAGCTAAAACAAACATTTTGTTCTTAGCAGAAGAATGGCAGGTAGTGATATTAGGAGAAGGACTGGAAGCAGAACTTTTTACAAGGTCATTAGATCATTAGATTTAGTGATCTCACAGAGGAGCCTTAAGGAGACACTTTGCCTTTTCTATCATAGGAGAACACAACAAAAAGACCATTTAGAAACCACAGAGTCAGCCTTTACCAGACATGAAAGCTGCCTGAGCCTTTGGAACTTTGAGAAGTATTCTTGTATCATCATAAGTAAGGTCCAGGGTTGGTGGTAATTTTGTTCACGTGTCACAGAAGAAGACATTCTCTACTGCACAATATTGTCCCTCTGTCTCCTATACCACAAATCTAAACTCCTCCTTTAGTCAAAGTTCCCAAAGTAAGGCTTCCCTATTTTAACTTTTTTTCCTTCTTATTTTTTTCTGAGGCAAGGTGTCTCTCTGCCGACTGACTTAAACCTCTAGATCCACCTGCTTCAACCTTTCAAGAATAGAGATTACAGGTAAGTGCCACTATAGGCAACATCCATCTTCCTTATGGCAGAAGGAGGTGTCTCCCAATCAGTTTGCAGACATGACCCCATATGTAGGCATCAAGTTGTACCCATGGTTTTCTTTCTGGGACAAATGCCATTCATGGTCATTCACCTTTAGCCTGGCCATAATAACATACAAAATCTCAATGTTGTATGATAAGGAGATTCCCCGTAAATGAGAGTCAAGGTCTTGCAGTGGGAAATAGATAAGTGTATGCAAATAAAGCTTCCTTACAGTCAGCCTTTCTCCAGGGCCAGATATTGACAAGATGCTTCAGTTTCTTTTCTCCCAAGGCCAGTAGGATTATGTTTAGCAATGTACTGACCCCTTCTAGTTTACTTGGGGTTTCATTGTCCAGAAAGATCGGCCTTTGGAAACGAGACCACTCTCACATAATCATGACGTAATTTCAGATTATAAAACATGTTGTGAGTAAGGCTAGGTCAGGGGATGGGTTGGAATACTGGCAAAGCACCAAGTTAGACTGTCTGGGTGTTCACTTGAACATGGAGCTGGAGGTTATAGGTATCCAACTCTGTTTGCACAGATTCAGTACGATCATAATGTGCAGGTAATTGCAATGTATAGACAGAGTCCAGCCTAATGTCAAAGAGGAAGGAGAAATGGCCTGCCATGATATGCCAAGATGCAGGAGTGGCTGAAAGATAACTGTTGAGTGCATATGTGAGCATGCGTGTGCATACACGTGCACCATAGTGACAGGGTTAATGGACAATGACAGACATGTAAGCAAGGCACTAGCTTGGAAACGGAGTCCTGCAGCTGGGAAGGTCTCCTTACCCTGTAGTAATCAGTACTGTAAACATCCCTGGACATGCCAAAATCACCAATCTTCACCAGTAGGTTAGCTCCAACCAGGCAATTCCTAGTGGCCAGGTCCCGGTGCACGAAGTGCTGCGAGGCCAGGTACACCATGCCCGAGGCGATCTGACTGGCGATGTGGAGCATCTGCGAGAGCCCCAGCTCCCCCTTGGTCTGGCGTGGCTGCCCATCCACGAGGATCATCGCATCTGGCCCATGGGCCCTGCAAGGAGGGGGAAGAGAGATGGAGCAGAGAGAACGCGATAGATCAAAGGCAAAGACTTGGTGGTTTTCAGTGCGCTTGAAAGTCCTGCTGAAATGAAGGCAATCTCCTTTCCAGGCTACCGGTGCCTATTTCTAGTGAGTGTGGCTCTGGGTGAAACTATAAGATCCCCACTAAGATAACAGAGATGTACTCAGCTGGGGGAGGGAACAAACCTCATTCACTAACTACCACCTAATTCTTCTCAGATACTAGGTGCTTATTCTAGAATAATTAATAAGGAAACCACTAACTCTTACGGCATGTATATGTCAAATGCTATTCTCATAGTTTTAAATACATTCATTTAATCTTCATACCCTGATTTTTCTTTTTAAGTTGAGGCACAAAATGATTAGAAAGCGCAACCAAAGTCCTAGATATTTCAGAATAGCTATATGATAGCCAAGAGACACACTGTGAATTTTATCTATGACTTTAAATAAGCTTTTACCTGTAAAAGCTGCCAAAAGGGGTATAAGAAGGATTTTTAAGAGATCTTAAGGTCTTGCCCATTGGAGTTTTGATTGGCTGTGCAGTGCTCCTTCATTTGCATTTCTGACAAGCTCCCATGCTGATAGTGCTGATATTGCTGATGGGCAATTCACAGCCCCCAGCTGTAAGTGATATAAGGCTTGTTCCGCACTTCTAACCACTCCACAATACCCAAAGCAAGGCAAATCAATCCTGTCTGTGTTATGATAACACCCTGCCCTGTCAGCTCGGTCACTTTCAGTGTTCACTCTTTCCTGCAGAAAGTCCAATGAGCCACAACCACACCGGGGCCCTTATTTACGGAGTGGAGGACCAACGAGCCCTGGCGCACAGCAAAGCCCCGGCCTGCTTTACTGTTTCTCCAATTTCCACTGAGAAGTGCCATTAAATAGGAACACACTCTGTTTATTATCTTTGGTGGGCTTTGCCCCCCCTCCCTCCACAGGAAAGCCACTGAATCAGCGAGCCAGGGATGTGGCAGGAGGCCAATTCCCACTCCAGTATACCAGGATGCACTCCTGCCGGCCCCAAACTCCACTAACCAGGAGACATGTTAGCAGGTAGAACTGACCCCGGGGATCAAGCAGGGGGCACTTTGGAAAGAAGACTGCAAGCCCACTCCTAGCAAGGGTTGATGTGACCCAGGCTTTCAGTTTTTAGCTTTGGAGAAGCTTGGCCTTGACTAACGGAGCCTAGAAAGGCAGGTGAGAATCTGGACCAACTCTGGAATTCTGCACAGCGGTTGCCACAGAATACCTGGAGCAACTGTTGGCCTTAATTTGAATTGATCCCCTTGCTCTCTTCGGGAAGAGACTTCAAAGACAGACAGAGAAGTATAACTACGTTCTTCTTACGTTCCTGCTTTGGAGAATGAAGGGGTGAGGAATTCTTTGCAGACACAAATTTTTGCCACATGTACCTGCTACAGCTCAAATGTAAAATGCTTTCAAGAGACGGTCAGAATATTTGGTCTCGAGTGAGGGAACTTTTTTAGGAAGTGAGGGACCCTTGAGAAGCAAACCCTTTATAGAGGAAGTAGGTCACTGGCATGAGGGTATCATTCAGCTTATACCCCAAACTCTTCTTGGTCCAAACTCTCTTACTCCTGATTTTAGATATGATACAACCCCATGTGCCAGCACTGTGTCTTCCGCTGTGATGAACTGCATCCCTTCAGACTGTGAGTCAAAATCAATCCCCCGTGCCCTTAAGGGGCCTCTTGTTAAATAGTCAGTCACAATGGTAAGAAATTATTTCTTTGGCCTTGTGGTTTTTTTCCCTTAAACTTTGTGTTTCTCCTGCCCTGGTCTTACTCTTGCTTCTCCCCCTTCCTCTCCCCTCTCTTTTGTATTCCTCATCTATCCTTGGAATAAAGAAACACACAGGATCTGGGAGGTTTTGAGCCCTTCTGGTTGTACGTGGGACTGGAGAATCAGCTATATCTCCGGAGAATGTGTTGTGATGTACAATAGGGCAGAGGGGTGGAAGTACAGGATGAGGGAGATTATGCATACAAAGACAGGGAATCATCTGGAAGCTCTCGACTCATATAATGTAATAATAATAGAAGTGACTTTTACAATAGCCACCATTTGTTCAGTACCTTGCTGCATACAAAATGCACCCAGGCATTATATACACATTGCCACACAAGGTTTCTAGCAACGGCTCTATGAAGTGGTCATAACTTGATCCATTTATAATTAAGATAAGCCTCCATCCCTCTTACGCTAAGGACTGAGTTCTCCAGGAATCAATTTTATTCTGAATTCAAGTTCCAGAGATATAGAGAATCTAGTGGGTTTTCTCAGTATCTCCGGGGCAGTTATTTGCAACCCTGACTCATAAGGAAAGATCTGAAGACTCTTTCCAAGTCTGACTCTACCCCTTCCTTTCTCAAAGTCTGAATGCTGACAAGTAGAATTTACCTGAGTACAGAATGTCCTTTCTTTATCAATTACCTATGCTTTCTGTTGAGTTTATAGTTTGATACCTTCACATTCATCATCAAAAAAGTCTCTGGTCAGGGGAGGAGAGCAGGTTAAAGATATAACATACTAATCTCATTTGACAAGTGAGACACTTAAGACATTTCCCACATTAGGGTAAGAGAGCAGATAGCCCTAAAACCAGGGCTGTGAGTCTCAACCTGGCATTCACACAGGATATACCCCAGGTCTTACTCTTCTTCTCTGTCTATCTGAAAGCCAAGAAGAAAGGTGTCTCACTGTGAATACAAAAATCTAAGTCCAGCTGGAAAGGAAGCAATGCATAAGAATTAAAGGGTTAGGTCTGGGGGTATAGTAAAGTGCTTGCCTAGCATACATAAAACCCTCAGCTCCATCCTCAGAACCACATAAACCGGACACAGAAGTGCACACTTGAAATCACAGAACATAAAAGACAGAGATAGAGACAGATGGATAGATAGATAGATAGATAGATAGATAGACAGACAGATGATAGATACATAGATAGATATGATAGATAGGTAGATAGAGATAGATGATAAACAAAGACAGAAAGATAGATATGATAGACAAATATAGATAGATATAATAGATGATAGATAAATAGATATGATAGATAGATAGATGATTGATCGATAGATATGATAGATAGGTAGATAGAGATAGATGATAGAAAGATATAGATGAGATAGATAGATAGATAGATAGATAGATAGATAGATAGATAGATAGATAGAGACAGAATAGAGAGAAGAAGGAAAATAAAGGCAGTGCTTTTGATTTGTTATCCTCAGACTCGAGTGACTTGATTTCATAGTGGCAAGTATGAATTCTGGTCACAGAGAAAACCCCAAAGGCTCACTGGGACAGGGTGGGGCACGTTGTCCATTCTTGCTTACCTGAGGAACTTGTTAAGGTCTCCATGCTTCATGTATTCAAAGACCATGATGAGTGGGTCCCCATCACCACACACCCCATAGAACTTGACAATATGTTCATGCTGCAGGTTCGTGAGCAGCTCAGCCTCCCTCTGGAAATCCTTCCTGGCAGCCAAGGTAGGATCCTTCAGGGCCTGAGAACCACACAACATCATCAGTATTTAGCAACCAGAGGACAAAGAGCTGTCTTCTCCAGCTGGTGAAACTGTTACCACATCCTTCTGGACCAATGGTGAATATGATCTATTTTAAAACATAAAGGCAAAGCACACCGCTGAAGCCCTTTTCCATTCAGCATTTTGATTCCTGACAAAGGGAAGCCCCACATCCCAGGCCCCACCAGTGACTTCAACCTACATTTATTGTCCATCTAGAAGCTTCTCTCAGCATGAGTGACAGGGAACAAAGCTATGACACAAAAGGTCTGGAAGATCCCTGATCATAAAGCTCCCCTTACAGAACAAGTCTCTCTGATACCGTAAACTGAACAGCACCACACAAATTGCTCTATCTCTGCAAATCACTAGACACTCCAGAAGTCAGGCAATGTCATAATGCCATCCTTGGGAGTCCTTGGGTCTTAATGGTGAAAGAAGCTGTATCGACAGAGAAGAGTTAGTGCTTGGCTAGTCACTGTGTTCTCCAACCAAAGGTCTAGCAGAAGTTCTAGGGGGAAAAGTAGGGTTGAAATTGGCAGATGGAAGCCTTATATGCATGCAAGACAGGGTAGACAGCCACTGAGTCTCAGTGCAGGAGGAGGTGATTAGCCAATGGGGGCCACTCTACCAAGATGCTATGACTCTTCCCTATAGGGATTGCAAGCCCAAGTGTAACCAAGAGAGAAGTACAGATCTGATTATTTCTTATTCTATGAAGATGAATGCAGCACAAAGAGCATACACCACCAAGGTGGGGCTTTCAGCATCAGAAGGGGAGTGTGATACCACAACTAAACATACCAGTGTGTACAACAGACAGTGAACAAGCACTACTTTGATAGCTCGTCTTGATTGTCCACTTGACACACCCAGGAAGAGGGGGACCTCAGCTGAGGAGTCGCTTCCATCAGATTGGCCCGTGGGTGTGTCTGTGTGACGTTTTCTTAATTATCGATTGATGACAGAGGGTCCAGCCCACTGTGGGTGGTGCCATCCCTGGGCAGCCGGGTGTAAGGAAAATAGATGCATGTGAGCCTAGGAGCAAGCCAGTGAGCAGCACCCTCCACGGTCTCTGCTTCAAGCCCCTGTCTTGAAGTTGAGCTTCTGCTCTGACTTCCATCATTGACTGTCATCGGTAAAATGAATTAAAGCCGTTCCTCTACACATAGCTTCCGGTTATGGCACTTATTAGCACAGCCACACACAAAAAGAAACAATCCAGAACAGCCATCCTGAGGATGGGAAATGTTGTCCAAGATGAAGGATAGTCTGTTCAAGCAACAGACCTATGATAAGGGAGAAGCCTATGCAGGTAGGCCCACACATTTCCAAGTCCTGTAACTGCCTTAAGATCATCAGACAAATGCACCAAGTCATGTCCACTCATTATTCAAGAAATAAGGATAAAACCAGCCAGTTGATCTTAGGTCATCACGAATCTAAAGTGACGAGAGACTGGTTTACACTCTCTTTGCTTGATAGTTGGCCTTTTGTGGTGTGGTAATTCAGACAAAATGGCCTGCCATGCAAGTGTGGCAAGGCCTCCCTAGCCAGAGATCGTTCTCCATCCACTGCAGCCTCAGGTGCTGAAATCTGCCAATTGGTTTGGAGTCTCATACTGCAGTGGCATGAACCTGCAAAGAATGCATCAAGTACGCCTCTCCAGCTTCTCAGTGACCACTGCACATCAGGGGTGCGGGCTGCTAAGCATGAAAAGGCATGAAAAGGCTATCCACCGCTTTGGTTCCCCATTGCACATTTCTGTAGCTGGAGAAACTGGGACTGAACCTGTTTGAGAACCAGTCCGTGTTCACACAGTCTAAGTGATGGGAACCATTGTGGACCTGAGCAATCCTTTGCTGAGACTCAGAGGAGTACCTCAGAGTCAGGCAGGCACGTCTCCAGGGCCAGCAAAACAAGCGTGGCTTCCTCATCTCAAACCCCACCCCAACTTCAATCCGCATCACCTTCTCTTCTTTAAAAAATTGAAAATATTTCACCAGGAAAAAATGTTCAACTAAATGGCCTATTAACAAAAATACTGAAAGTTACTTTTGCCAGACCTAATTATAATTTACCAGACCTAATTTTTTTTGACAGAATTTTATGCTATACAGCTGAGTTTCTGCTTCCACCTCAGAAGTCCTAAGATTGCACCATGCTCTACTATGCTTGGTCTTATGGACTGCTGAGGGTTGAACCCAAGGTGTTGTGGATACCAGGCAAGAATTCTGCCCACTTAGCCACAGCTCCTGCTCCCAAAACCTGTAAATTTGGTGTAATGATTGTTTCAGCTCTGGTGGATACCTATGAATAAAGAAATATCTGTAATGGCCACCCTATACCAGAACAAAGAGTTGCCAGCCCAAGAGTCATGGGGGAAATACCCTTTTCTAGTGAGCCACCTCCCTGCCACAGCCCTGGGCTACAAGGCATAAAACATGGGCACAAGATGACCGAGTGTGACTCATTTATTTTCATGAGGAAGAGGTAGGGGGAAAAACAGAGGAACTGAACACGGGTGGGATCGGAGAGAGCAAGGATTTATGTGAACGCTGGATTTATGGGAGAGAAAAGTAGATCAGATTCGGGGGCAGCCAAATGGCCTCTCTCCATCTCTTTAAATCATTCTCTCCCACAGCCTTGACATCAGGGGCAGCCACGGGATATTTCTGATCTCAGCCCTTGGGCAGTAGCCGCCAGGGTCTGTACCTCAAGTCGGCACCCTGAACTGCAAGGCGGACAGAGTTCCTCCTGAGAGATGGAGCACAAGGCAGGCGCTGTCTCCAGGGCTTCCACACCCTTCCCCTCTCCCTTCACACTGGGGTTTCCAGCTGGTGGGTCAAACCTGAAGTCCTTCTGTAACTGTCAGAAATGAGGAGTGTAGCAAGTCGGGGCCAGAGCTGTCAGTGACCACAGTACCCGGGGATTAATGCAACTGGGACGGAGATGACAGGAGAATAATGGGGAGGGAAACTGGGCCAGAAGCTCTCTGGCCCCGCTCATGGGATTCTATATCCAATACTTCCTTGGTTGCTGGGCAACTGCAAAATGGGTCACCACGAAGTGGTATGGGACGGAGTTGATGCTTATCATAGCCAGCAACTGTTGGCACAGGAAAGAGGGTCTTGCCACAGAGCCTGAAGTTGGGGGCATTCCTCCTGGCCGGCTGCTTCATATAGCAAGCACAGGCAATGAGAAGTGGAAACTAATTCCTTGTCTTCTTTTCCCTTCAAAATGTAGGGGACATGTCCCTTCTGGTCCTGGCCTCCAGACGCGCCAGCTCCTGAGATCTCCAGCCCTGAGCAAGGATTTCAGCTGGAATGTTCACTAGGACAGGGTGAGGCAGAACAGATGTGCCCAGCAGCCCCAATCTTTCCCAGACAGCTGACATCTTCATGTTGGTCAACAGCTGCCTTGCATTTGCCTTTTCTGTGGTGGGGAGAAGATACTTCAAGGAATGTTATCTTTGAGAATTCATTAATACTCTGAAACTCATTTTTATCATGCATGCGTGAATAGACACACTCCTGGGTGTTCAAGCATGGACTCATGTGCGTGCACATACAGCCAACCTGTTTGGTTGTGCAAATCATTTTATTTCTAAACCTGTTGTCACGTCCCCAACAATTGTTGAGATTCACAGAATGACAGGGGACAAAGAGGGGGTGGTTACGGCATGGACAGATGCCCGTTTCTCATATGTTATCATTTCCCATTGTCTGCAGCATGAAACCCCAACTTCTTAAGAGTCCTAGACTGAAGAGGTCAGCCAGACCCATCTCCTTCCACTTCGACTCTCCAACTCCATGTTCCCCTTCTTCATTATGATTCAATCTCACTGGTCTTTCTGTACCCGTGAGACTTTATCTGCCTCAGGACCTTTTGACTTGATGTTCTCTTGGTCATAAAGACTCCCACAGAGCTGGAGAAATACAACTGGACTGTTGACTTGGTACTGCCCTGAAGAAGGATGCTTAAAAGAAATTCCACAGTAGCTCAGAATTGAGAAATAGATGGTTATTTATTTAAGGGCAGACTCACAAATCAGAATCCTCTGCTGGAATGGAGATCAGAAACCAAATCCTGCAGCTGGAAAAGAGACCTGATGCATGCTCTACATCAGCATAAATAGTATAAGAGGCCATGCCCCAGTGGGTGGGTAACTACTGACTCTACAACTCCCTCCAGCACTGTCCACCAACTCTTCAGAGCATGCTGACTGGGGTCATGGAGCCCAGAACCCTCCATGGTGCTGGAGAATTATCTGTATTCTGTCAATTATATTTTAATAAAATGCTGATTGGCCAGGCAGGCAGTATAGGCAGGAAAGCCAGACAGGAAGTAGAGGTGGAGCAAAGAGACTGGGAGTATTCTGGGAAACAGGAAGCTCCCTTCGCCATTCCTGCCCAGACCACAGGAGAGGAAAGATGTAAGCTGCCCCACTGGAAGAGGTACTGAGCCGTGTGACTAACGTAGATAAGGATAATGGGGTAACATAAGTTATAAGAGCTGATAAGTAGCCTGACCTAATGGGCCAATCAGCTTTATAACTTATAGAGATCTCTGTGTGATTGATTTTCTCTGGGACTTGCCGGCTGTGAGGTACCGGGGCGGGAACAGATACCCCAACAAGCCGGCCCTCATGTTACACCTCCACAACTCTTGTCACCTACAGACACACTGATATCTCCAAGAGAAGTGTACTCTGGGAATTGACTGTGATTATCCACAAATGTATTCTTGAGAGTCAAACTTGATCATATGATCACTCCATGTAATGAGGCATCATAAGAAACAATTAAATATGAGTGGGAAGCCATCAGTTTCCATAGACCCCAGGATGAAGACTTTGCAAAGACATATTGAAGGTAAATGATTGAAAACAGCTAGCGGTGGAAGAAAGATCATCTGGAAAATTGAGAAAACAGTAAAAAGCTGAGATTTTTAAAAACCAAGTATGAAAGGAAGACCATGAGGAATTAAGATCTAGCTTCCCAATAATTTCCCATGTGTCTTGTGGCCACCTGGTAAAACCAAGACTCTTGCATGTATTATCTAAAATGGAATGCAAGTCAATTGTAAACAAAATTATTAAATATTAGTGGCGTGTTTTGCAAACACTGCTACAGATTTTAAGATCACTGTTTTTGGTAGGATTTGTGTGGTTTTCCTCTTGGATTTTTTGAGACAGGATTTTTCTGTGTAAGAACCATGGCTGTACTAGAACTTGCTTTGTAACCCACAATGGCCTTGAACTCATAGAGCTCTGCCTGCTTTTGCCTCCCAATTGCTGGGATTAAAGGCATGCACCACCACCACCCAGCCTCTCTTCTTTATGTTTAAGATTATATTATATACCCCTCTATACTCTCCTTTAAATCCTGGCCTCTTTTTTCATCAACTGTTATTGTAAGGGTGTGTGTGTGTGTGTGTGTGTGTGTGCATATGTGTGTGTGCATATGTGTGTGTATTCTTGTGTACACCCATATTCTCAAATATAACCTGTTGAGCAATGATACTTGTCTGTATGAGTTTAGGGCTGGCCCTTTGGCACTAGATGACCAATGGACATACTCTTCTCTGAGGAAGTCCTCTCCCGCCCCATCTTTCCTCGGTTGTCTGTAATTCTATGAGATCGCTACTCTCTGCTGACAGTGTGTTGACTAAAGCAAAGCGTGGTCTCCATGCTCGACTGGGCAATGTCAGGGGCATTTTTGTCTGTTCCAATGAGAGCTGGCACCTACTGGACAGAGACCAAAATAGTCTGCTAAACACTATCCAAGGAAGTCAAGAGCTCTTACCAACACTGAATCACCCCACTCTGCCAATAGTCCTGAAGTTGAGACATCCTGTGTCAAACTTCGTAAATGACAAATAAAAATACATTAACCCCCCCTCCAAAAACCCCCCAAGATTCTGTCCTAAGAATGTTTCACAAATGCTTTCAGTTCTGGCTCCAATTTAAATCACTATAACTGGAAGTCATGAGCATGCCACACAGATCAAAACAACCCTCCAATCCCAGAGAAATCCAAATGCTGAGGCTCAGATGTATTCAAAGAAATATGCTAAATCCAAGTTGCGAAAAATGTCACAACAAGAACTTGGATTTCTGCATACCAGGCCCATATTTACTTTGAAATAAGGACATTCTCCAAGAAAATGAAGAAATAATTGCTTCGTATGAAAACAACAATATATAAGCCAACAGGATAGCTCAGAGAGAAAAGGCACCTGTCACCAAGCCTGAAGATATGGGTTGAGTCCCCTGTACGCCTGTGGTAGAAGAAGAGAATCAATTCCTAAAAGTTGTCTTTGGACTTCCACACATTCAGACACTGTGCGTATACACCTGGCACAAAGACACGCAAATAAACAATGTGTATGATCAGTATACATGTATGTCAGGCATGGCGATGCATGCCTATAATCCTAGCACTCCGGAAGCAGAGGCAGGAGGATCACCACAAGCCTGAGATTAGGAGAGGCTACACAGAAGATTCCAGGTCAGCCAGGGCTGCATAGTAGGAACCCACCTCAAAAAAATGGAAGAAAAAGAAAGAAAACCACCAAGACAGACAATAAAAACAAAGATAAGTAAGACTCCACAGACAGAAAAATTCAGAGTGAAGTATAAGAATGCATTGTGTACTGGAAGAGCATTGGCGATCACTTGGGCACAGAATGACAGGGAAAATAGAAGGGAAAATTATATATATATATATATATATACATATTTGTGTGTGTGTGTGTGTGTGTGTGTGTGTGTGTGTGTGTATACCTGGACATATGTACAAAATAAGAAAATATCTCCCATGTGCCACCCAAGAAGTTCGCTTGGGTGCCAATGTTGTGTAAGTGGACTGGGTATTAAATGACTAATTGATGTTATCAATTTGAAGCTATGAATAGTATTCCATATAATCCCTGACAACTGATGGTTAGAAAAAAAAATAGTTAGTAGAAGTCTGACTTGAAGCTTAGAATTTGAATCTTTCCCTAGGCTACTGAGTGTGATTCTCTCTTAAGATGGAGGGTAACCTCAGTGAGCTATAGCTCCCTGCCAACTATGAGATAACCAAGAAGACAGTCATGGCTCTTTAACATATTGCATGGCTAGGAAATGATGAACAACCATTTGCTTGTTTGTGTGTTTATTTATTTATTTCCAGGCAGATTCTCACTATGTAGCTATGTAGCCCAGGCTAGACTCAAACTCCTGATCCTTCTCTATCAGCCTCTTAAGTACTGGAATGATGCAGGAGAATTGTCTGTATTCTGTCAATCATATTTTAATAAAACGCTGATTGGCCAGGCAGGCAGTATAGGTGGGAAAACCAGACAGGAAGTAGAGGTGATGCAATGAGAACAGGAGTATCCTGGAAAGCAGGAAGGCACTCCTGCGCAGACCACCGAAGAGGCAGCATGTAACTTGCCCAGCTGAGAAAGGTACGGAGCCATGTAAGGCTAACGTAGATTAGAATAATGGGTTAAGATAAGTTATAAGAGCTAATAAGTAGCCTGACCTAATGGGCCAATCAGTTTATAACCTTATGGAGTCCTGTGTGTAATTTCTCTTTGGGATTTGCCGGCTGTTGGGGTACCGGGCGGGACGGAAACCCCAACAAGCCGGCCCTCATGTTACAAATGGCGCCAACGTGTGGACAACTGTAGCCACATAAAGCCTGAGACAGCTTGGGAAGTAATTCTAGAACAAAATAACAGCATTATGCATGGTTTGTTGGTAGCAGCAATTTCTCGGGTCTGCTCTGTTTGCTAGAGGCAAGCAAATGCTCTCATCTAAGAGACGCTTCCTGACTCAGCTTTAGCTGCAAAACCTTGCAGCTCTTTTAAGAGGTCCTGCCGCGAAGCACTTAAACGGTGTTGATGAAAAGCTGAACGCATGCTTTTCGGTTTTAAGCTGTAGCAGGAAAAAAGCTGTGCTGTTTTAAAATGTCGGCTTTCTGGACTGTCCTGCCAAGGCAATCTCTGACACTTTCAGGCAGGCAGTCCTACTGAGTGTGGTCTGTGAACGAAATGTTGCAGTTTGCTTGCTAGCAAGGACCTTGAAACACCATAGAGTTGTGGCAGTGAACACAGCTCTGGCTGGTATCTCAGTCGTGAGGCTGGAAAGTTAAAAAATGAGCTGGATCTAGCCGTCAAAGCCACGGCTCTCCATATTGCTTAGTAAATTAAAGGCTTATGTAGTCAGAAAAAGAGAGATTCAAAGAGAAAGAAAACCTCTAACTGGTTTACACTGTGTTAAAAATATATGCAGGCTTAAGGTTAAAGTCATTAAAAATAAAAAAGAAAGAAAGGGAGAAATAGGGTGTGGTGGTACACACCTTTAATCCCAATGCCTGGGAGGCAGAGACATATTGACCTCTGTGACTTCAAGGGGCAGAGGTAGATTGACCTCTGTGACCTCAAGGTGTGGTGGTACACACCTTTAATCCCAACACTGGGGAGGCAGAGACAGGAGGATCTCTGTGAGTTCAAGGACAGCCTGGTCTACAGAGTTATTCCAGGACAAAGATATACAGAGAACCTGTCTCAAAAAGTAAAAGTAAAAATAAAAGAAATAGAGGTTGAAATAAAGCTGCATAAAGATGGAAAATAAACAGAGAATCTTGATACTGTATGCTATTATTTTCTCTTTGAATTGTTTGAATGCTGAGGAAGGAGCAACAGCTGCTAAAAGACTTTTGTTTATAAATACTGCTGAACTAACCCAAGATAGGCATTTTGAAAATACCTTGGCTTCAAAACTGAAGTCAAAAGGTATGTTACTTTGGAGAAGAGATTTTGCTTTTGTTTCCACAGAAAATGAGAGGCTATGGATTCATTCTGAGTTAAGAAAAATCAGCTTTGATCAAGGGAGGCCACCTGAGAAATCTCCGGTAGGAACAGATGGCCCAGATGTCTGAGTTCTACATACAGAACGGATTCAAGGCGCTGCCTGAGATGATCAGGTCTCACAGGATACTTCAGTCAGGACTTGATTATAACTCTAAATTTTCTTTAGGTCCCCATAAGATCATCAGCGCCCCCAACCAGCAGGAAGTAGCCTGAAATACTACGCCCACATTCCCAACAAATGGACTATGGGTACTTTCCTTTGTTTAAAAAAAAAAAAGAGGGAAATGATGCAGGAGAATTGTCTGTATTCTGTCAATCATATTTTAATAAAACGCTGATTGGCCAGGCAGGCAGTATAGGTGGGAAAACCAGACAGGAAGTAGAGGTGATGCAATGAGAACAGGAGTATCCTGGAAAGCAGGAAGGCACTCCTGCGCAGACCACCGAAGAGGCAGCATGTAACTTGCCCAGCTGAGAAAGGTACGGAGCCATGTAAGGCTAACGTAGATTAGAATAATGGGTTAAGATAAGTTATAAGAGCTAATAAGTAGCCTGACCTAATGGGCCAATCAGTTTATAATCTTATGGAGTCCTGTATGTGATTTTCTTTGTTGCTTGCCGGCTGTTGGGGTACTGGGAGGGACAGAAACCCCAACAAGCCGGCCCCTCATGTTACACTGGAATTCCAGGTCAGTGCTACCTCAAATGGCTTTGTCTTAAGATATTTGCAATTCAGAATGGGTATTGAGAAGTTGTGCCCCTGCGTGCCTAGGAGCATCTGGAGTTTAATGTCTTGCTCACACACAAACTATGCTCTGTCTTATCCGGTCTTCCATTTGTTTTACAGGTGTTTGTCTTGGCTCCCCAGCAGGCTGCAAGCGCCTTAAAAACGGGCTGTGTTTTCCACGCCCTTGTTTATATATACATATTAACTGCTGGACGGAAAAAAAAAAACCCACTCACCAACAGATTGTAAACCCACACCCAATTTTGAGGAAACCTAATCTTGGTCTGTGTCTGCTAGTGTCCCCCAGCAGTACAGAACTGCCCTCCATCAACATGAGAACAGAGTCAAGAGAAAGGCTTACAAAAGGATGAGAATCCAGACAGGACAGAGAGCAGAGAACTCACATCCCTGGGTGGTCTTGGAGCACATGAGACTCTTCCGAGGGCCACGGACTGGGCTAGGCAGCAAGCTCCATTGCTTGACAAATGGTGTCAAATTCCAGAGCACTCGTGAATTTCCCAGACCCATGGGGAGGAGGAGACCAGTTGGAAAGGATGCAACCAGAGACACAGTGTGTTTCTGCATCACACATTCTGGCAAGCGCCTCTCTGTGCCAGACTCTCCGCAAACCTGACCGAGACCCGTGCTTCTCTGTCACTCTTTTACCTCCTGTTGAAAGCTCTCAAGCTGGCTCCTGTGCCACTTCCCAGACAGACACTGGGACAGCCAGTAGACAAGTGTCCTTCTACTCATTACACATAACACACCAGGGCAGACACGAAGGTCAAGGACAAAATTCGAAACATTTCTGTAAGCCTTGCTCCAGACACTCAAGTTCATTCCAAGAATGTACAGTATCAATAATCATTAGCCCTTTGTGGGGCAATATTCTAGGTACTTATTTTCAAAACACAGATCAGCTGTCTGTGCCTGTTTTTGTAAAATCTCTGTCCTGGGAAACAGCCATTCGTGTAGTGCATGGGATATCTGTGCTGCTTTCCCATTGAACGGGCAGGGTTGAGAGACACAGCAGTGCACAGCCTTCGGCGCTTAAATATCTAGTCTCTGGTCCCTTAAAGGAAAAAAAACTGGCAGGCTTCATAGTAAATAAAAGCTCAGTGGATCATGTATGATGTGCCTAAATATATCAGTGTTGTCAGCATCAGGAATAAATACAGTTGTTAAAAACAGTTGTTGCTCCTTGTTGAGCATTTACTTAGTCATCAACATTGTGAGGAAACATTATTATCCCCTCCTTCAGAGTGGAAAACTAAAGCCCACCTTAAGTTCCGCCCCAGGTCATGGAGGTGATCAGTGAAGGACTGGGGATTTGTATCCAGGCTCTCCCTCTGACTCATGGCAGATGGTGCCCTGCACTACCCTGTCTGTATCTATCAGATGGTTCACCTTCTATGGGCAGAGACAACCTACAGATAGATTGACTGGAGATACAAAGACCCAAAAGTCAAAGAAACATAAATTGCCTTCACAATGGGGTTTCCACCAGGCTATTTGGTACTAAAGATGGGGTTGTTCTGAGGTCCTAATGAGCGTCCTCCTCTGTGGTTATGTCTCTCATTTCCACCTCTATTGTCACCTGTCATTCTGGGATGTCATGCAAACTCCACAATGCCTTCAGAACATGCTGGATGCATTAAAAGAGGCCCCTCCATTCTCCTGACCCTATAGTGTGGTTCCAGACCAGTGAGTCTATGTGACACTTGGCTGGCGAATATGTCAAGACCTGTCCAGCACTAATCTGGAGCGAGAAGGCCTTCTGTTGATTCGGGCTGGCAGAGGGTAAATCGGTAGGAGCAAAGCTCTTTCCTTACTTCCCAGCAATCCATCCCCATTTGCAAACCTGCCTGGAGCCTCAGGGGCACGCAGTCCTGTGGCTAAACATCCTTCTGCAACTGCAGTTACCTTCCTGCTTGCATTCCTGGGAGACTAAGCTCAGATGTCATAGCGAGAATTTAAGAATGTATCCCAACTTCGTCCACCAGTTCCAGGTGCTAATTCTGTGGCCATTCCAACCTTTTCTCCTCTGTTCCTCATGTGATGTCTAGTACTTTCGACATGAGGCTTCCCTGACCCATCAGACAGCTCTTTTCATCCTCTTCTTCTCCTAAGATGTGGCCAAACGCCTACTTAGGCAAAGAGCATTCACTGAATGCTGAGTGACCTAAAGCTCCCCATTCAGTCAGAGCCTCTCAGACAGAAGTTCCCAGGCATAGCCCCTTACACATTGCTGTTCTTGACTTCTAAAACCAAAATCAGGTTTGTTCTATTAGAACCTTCGCCGACTCTAGACCAAGGGTCTTAACAGAATCTGAGACCAGTTTAACACCACCTTCTCAATGGTTCTCCACCTCACATGACCACCATCAGCCCTGCCCTGGTTGCCCGTGCGCCCCAAGATTTACCTTCACTGCCACGAGCATCTTGTCTTTGGTGGGGCTTAAATTGTAACACTCAGCCAGGAAGACCTTTCCAAAGGCTCCCTCGCCCAGTTCTCTCTTCAACACGATGTCTCTCCTCTTGATGTGCTGGACATCTGTAGGAGCATGACAAAGGGGACAGTCAGGTTCTGTCATCCATCAGAACAACATGAATCCAGGGCGCTTCTGAGCTCACAGTGAGAAAAGGCAAATGTCCACATCCCAGTTTGGGCACAGAGACTGTCATTTCGTCATGGGTGACATCTGTGCCAGACCGGCTGCCGAGTACTCTACACCTCAGCTTTCTGAGATGAAGACCAGTGCTGATGGTAGCTTGCAATCCAGACAGACCAGGAATCAGTGATGTTACTGAATGTAGGGCTGCTTCCGTCTCCCGTGGTACTGCACGTGAACTGGGGCACCTTGGCAAGATGCAGATTCTGATTCAGGGGGCCTGAGACTCTGCATCCCTAGCAAGACCCCAGGGGATATCAATGAGTTATTGGCAACTCTTTAAACACTAAGGTTGCCAGGATGGGGTTGAGAATCAGGCTTGAATCCTGACTCTATGCCCCTCCTGGCTTCTCTCTCTCTCTCTCTCTCTCTCTATCTCTCTCTCTCTCTCTCTCTTTAGTTTGGGAAAGTTATTTAATTCTAGAGCCTCAATATCCTCATTTGTAAAATGTGTTGACAGCAGCACCTATCTCACGAAAGCCTTTTGATGAAGTAGATCATCCAGGCTAAGAGGCTGACTTAGTGCCTGAAAGAAACGTAGAAACATGTGTTCAGCACACACATACACACACACACACACACATACACACAAAAACAGACACACCCACACATACGAACTCATGCACATACACATAGCCACATATACATACAGGTACATGCGCATATGCACACGCACATATACATATATACACACACACACATGTACACATGCGTACCAACACACACATACACACACACACACACACACACACACATACACACACACACACACAGCCCAACAGCACCTTGTTCACGATAGAAAACACTCACAGGTAGCTAAAATTATTTCAGGAAAATCTCTAGTTGTCCAGTACAGCTCCTCCGAGAGAAAGCAAACCGATGAGATCACAAACGGCAAATTCAAAGACAAGCCTTAGAACTGAGGTCTGTGCAAAGAGTTGCCAGTGCCTCTGCTAATTTAGCAACCTAATTAAAGTGTGTCGGCCAGGAGGGAGCAGAGCCGCGACCTCAGCCCTCCCACCTCTTTGGAAAGAATGCTACCAAGGAATTGTCGAAGCAGGGGGCTGGCGATGAAAGGGAGTGAGGGGGGATTACTCACCGACCTTCACATGAATTGCTCAATAGGCAAAAGCCCATTAAATGCCTGTATCGATAGTAGGAAGCATGTCGCCGAGCCAGCAAAGAAGATCCTCTCAAGTGACCTTGCTGAACAGTGAAAGCTGAAGGTGGTGAAGGTGGAAGAGCCGTGGCAGACTGTTTCCACAGTGAGGAACCACGTGGTGACAGTGACAGAGGGGGCATGACTCGGAGGCTGGGCCTACTGACTTGGGAGGCTTGGGTACTGCTTGTTCCTCTCCGAGTTCAAATCCCACAGAGTCTAGCATGACCTACCCCATTTCTTTCTCCCTTACAGGCAGTCTTCAGCAACAGGTAGATGACAACAGTCTCCTTGGCTGGAGAAATGGCTCAGATTCTCCAAGTTCTTCCCTGCTCTGCATCCCTATCTCTGTCTGGTAGCCTTTGAAGAGTGGTATATTTTTGACCTGGCAGGGGGTAAGGCTAAAAAGTATGACTGGCAAAAAATTAGTTTCTGTTGGGAAGTCATCTTCTTGCCATGGCCTAGTCATTCCCAGGTGTCTAGCGATGACACATGGAACCACGCAGGCAGAGTGACCTGGCAAGGCCAGGGAGTGAAGATGTGGCCTGGTAAGACAGCTCTCCAGCCCGGGGCCAGGTCTCCCATTCCTCATCTATAAAATGGGTATATCCCTGCACTTGGGTATATTGATAAGTCTATCAATACTTTTATTGTGGAATTCTGTCCTCCGTGGACCACATGACCATTATGATCTTGAAGTCACAGTGACTCTAACTCACACCACCAGCCAATGGGGCTAGGGAGATGTCTCGGTGAATAAAGCACGTGCTGTGTAAGGGCAAGAACCTGAATTCGGATCCCCAGGCCAGGCCGGCTGTAGTAGCTGTGTGTGTAATCTTAAGATTTCATGATGAGACTGGAGGCAGAGAGAGAATACCTGTAAGCCTGTGGGCAAATCACCTGCTGTATACAGTAGCAAAAGAAAAGAGGAGGCCTATTCTCAAGCAAAGAAGGCAGAGACCAACACAAAGGCTGTCGTCTGACCTCTACACACACCGTGGCATGAGCATGCATCCCACATACACACTCATAATATGTGCACATGTATATGTGTACACACACACACACACACACACACACACACAGAGAGAGAGAGAGAGAGAGAGAGAGAGAGAGAGAGAGAGAGAGAGAGAGCAGTCTTATTATTGTGCCCTTATAGAGGGGCTGGGGACATCATCAGACTCTCTGCTGAGATGTCAGCCATTCTCTCCTCCCTGTTTCCACTCCAGCCACATGGCATCCTTCCAACTGCATGTTGTCTTGGAAGGTGCTAACATGTATAGCATGCAGTAGGCTGAGAGAGGACTCCGCTGACACAGTTTTGGACTCTTGCTGAGGTAGGAGGTTTCGGTGATGCAGCTATTTTTGGTCATTCATAATCCTGTAACTCTAATAAACATTTGCTTGCCAAGCTGGCCTCGGTCTGCTCTCTACCTTAGGTGAACAGATTTTTGTTGGTCCAGCTCTCCCTAGAAAAATATACTACCAATGTATTCCAAATTGTAAATATGGTAAATATCATTTTTGTCATGGATGATATTTTATTTTAAAAGAAGGTGAAATGAAAGCCTAGCCAAGTCTCCCCCAGATGCTGAGATCAGCGTGACATCCAGATGCAGCAAAGATGTGCCAGAGTAGCCAATTGCTTGAGGAAAAGCTGCGTTTGCAGTCAGATCCCCTTCTAACCTCCTCCTCACTTACCAATGGGCAGTCCCCTCAGAATCATGCAGAGAGTGTTTTGAGACCAGAGCGCCGGGCTTCTACCCCACAGATTACCATCCAGGGCATCCATCTTGAGGCTTGAGGACAGGCATCCCTAAGTTCCCAGATGATGCTGACATTGCTGATCCGGGAATCACACTTTGAGGGCCACTGAAACTTGATGGGTTTTGGGCAGTGAGGGGTTAACTGAGAGAGCCGCAACCTGGCAGCCTGCATCATGTCTCCCAACAGGTACATCACACTTCATTTCCAGAAGACAATGAGAAGGTCATGGGGCTTGGATCTACTTCCAAGCCCCTCTAGCCCTTGCAAGCTCTATGGCTTAGGTTGAGTCAAGTGTTTGAAGAGACTGAGCTGCCTATCTGTGCTCTGGAGAAGAAGCCTCTCTGGCTTTCTTGTCTTCAGAAACCCCTCCACAAAGGCAGGGCAACATTATAAAATGTCACTGGTCCCTAAGTCCAGCTCTGAGCTGGGTTGCCTCAGAACTTCCCACTCTCAGCAATACTGGGTACAAAATGAGAACTGGGGAGCTTTAGAAAGAGTCGGCCTGCCCCTTCAGCTGCTATGCCTGGGTCGTGTCTGAAAGCCCTTATTTCCCGTCTCCCTCCCTAGGCAGTAGGAATCCAGGGTTTTGAAAGACTCAGAGGCTCCATGTGGGAGTATCATACAGGTCTTTCCAGAGACCTGTCAGGTTGGGAGCCTGGTATCTTTTGCAGACTTTCTGCTGCTGGTGGTGAGCATAGCAGCTGTGGGCTTTGAGCCAGGCAGGGGGCAGGTGAGCATGTTGTGAGAAACCCACCCTCCTACTCGCCACAGGAACATGAACAGGGTAGGCTAGAGCCTACCATGAGCCAAAGCATTTTGCTCCAACATGCAAATGAATTGTTTTAGGGACAGGGGCATGTCCAGTGACTCAGAATAAAGGCTCCTTGTTTGATTCTCTTGTCTTTACAGTAAAGGGAGTTTAAGATCAAAACATGTGTTTATCCCTGGTCAAGTGGTAAGAGCTAGGATGGGGAGAAAGAGCCAGAAATGAAAGTAGATTTCATTCTACCCCAAATCCTTTTCCAATAAAGAATGAATTTCTGGCTGTGGGGACAAGAAGCCCCACAAGGTGAATGGAAAACTTTGGCAGAGAAACACTGACGAGAAGCCAAATGCATGGCATCAATCCCTTGCATGCGGATGCTCCCATGTACCAAGGAGGCTGAACTCCAAAAATGCAGTCTCAGCCGTTCTTCCCCCAAAATCACAAGCGAAGAAGGATAAAGCAAAGGGGAATGTGAATGTGGCCGGTCCTACAAAATGTTCAGGGCTCATTCTCATAAGGACCCCAGAGTCACTGCGCTCCTTTCACAGATAAAATGAAGGTTTGTGACACCCTCCAGAATTCAGAGATAAATCGCGGCCAAGAAAAGCCTTTCCTTTCGGGGATTCCTGAGCTTCTGTTCTTTCCTCTCCATCCTTACTCGGTCCTCAGTCTATAGTCATCGAAATGGTCCTGTCCAAAGGTTAACCCTCAATTATCCACCTTAGTCTCCCATACTGCTCCATTTTTTACAACATTGTTCCAATGACAGGATCAGGAGCCTCCCGCTGGATGCCGTTCAGAATCCACCAAGTTCTTGGAAGTGTAGGGATGAGGGAGAGTGTGGGACTGAGGGGCGCTGAGGACAGGCTTGGAGTGAACTGCTTCATCTTTCACATCCACATGATTGGGCCCATTCTCTGCTTGTCTCTAGTTCCCATCACGCTGTGGCTGATGAAGCCATCTGACCCACAAGTCAAAAGGGGATGGCTTCTCCTAAGAAAAGAAGGTATCAATCAGTCTACTTACTGCCTGGCTGTCTGACTGTCTGGACTGGCAGAATCTGGGTCATGAAGTTCAGGCTTTGGGAGACTGGAAGGGGCGGAGGGGAGAGGGGAAATGCAGAGATGGTATGTGAAGGTAAAGTCCTATTTCCATTAAGAAAAGGGCTGGTAAGAGAGTAGGGGCTGGGATATGATGGAGAGGGCTCTCAGGAAGTGTAAAAGATGAGTAGGACCTTCTTCCAAAGCTCATCTCGAACTCCTCTTCACCAGAGATCCCCTGATTGGGATCCCACCAAAAGAGTCCTCTGAATCCTACGTGGCGAGTGATTTATCTGATGCCAACATGGAGCACGCATTTCCGTTGCTGCTTCCAGAATCCTCCCTCTGCAGGAAGGACCCGAGTCGCCCTCCCATGGGTGAGAACTCACCTCAGGGGGAGTCTTCTAGAACTACAGCAAACTTGGCCATAAGCACTGAGGTCCCTGAGAGGCTAGTTGGTAGGCTGTCTTTGTGGGTGGTCTGTTTGCCTAGGCTGCCTCACCCGAGACTGGGGGCTGACAATATTGAGAGAGACTTCTCTGAAACCCCTGTGGTGACACACGCAGCTACTGACTCTGGATGATCTGGTGTGGCTGAATTCCCACACACTGATAAGTGACAATGTCACATCCCTGTTCGCAAAGAAAGGGGAGCCAGAAATGGCGTAGCCTCACAGCCCAGGGATGAACAAAGATCAGATCCCGCTACAATTATCACACTACTCTATAAACGAATTTTATTTTGTTGGGGAGGTTTTGGGGGGAACACTTTCTCTATAGAATCCTGGCACTACGATTTCCTAGTTGTGGTCTCCCTCCAAGCCTCCAGCTGCTGGTCTGTAGATCAGCCACATGCATGGTAACTTCACAGAACAATTAAGAAAACCGACTTAAACTCTCAGAAAATTTGCCTGGGGAGATGGCTCAGTCATGAAAGTGCTTCCGTCACAAACATGGAGGCCTGAGCTCCGTCCCCGGAACCTACTCGAAGAAAGCTGGCTGTGGCGGTACACGTGTGTGCTCCCAGTGTTGGGGAGGGTGAGGCAGGCGGATCCATCTAGCCAACCTAGCCTGACCAGGAAGCCCCAGGCCAATGAGAAACCCTGTCTCAGAAAGTGACTGGCACCTGAAGAGTGATGCCCAATGTTGACCTCCAGCCTCCACATACATACACACTTATAAAGTTTCCTTCGATAATAGAATTAGTAGGCAATATATAAACTATGATCGGCATTTAACACGTGTGTGGTTCTGTCTCTTTCTGTAAGTCCTGCATCTTCTAAAAGCCCTTGCCTATGTGCAAATAAAGCAGAGGCTTGGAAAAATATTGAAGGAAGGATGATAATTATCATCCTCTGGGAAGCAAATGGCTTGAGGTTGCTCAGAGGTGGCAGGCATTGACTCAGGGTCCCCGCCAGTCTGCCCCAGCCTGCCACCACAACATTTAGCCCTCTCTCCATCAGAGTCAAAAATAGTTTGCGGGAGGAGGTTGGCCAGACAATGGAATAAAGACATCAAGAGGCAGAGGCAGCTGCCTCCTCAAGAGGGGCGTTTATCAGTGGAGATATACCAGATCCCCAGGATCAGGGACTCCAAATTACAGCGTGTGTTGCGTGTGCTGTGTGTATGGCATGTGCTGAATGCGGCGTGTGGCGCTGTAAACTCAGAGCCCTGAAACAAGCATGATCCTTAATTCACACACAGAATACCTTCAGCTCATTATTGTTCTCAGGGGCATATGCATGATCCATCCCTGAAACCTGAAGCAGAAGGGACTCAGAAACAGTCCCCAGCCCCAGCGAAGCCCCAAGGGTTGGTCCCTTGCAACTCTCAGTTATCAATTGGTTCCTGGCATTATTGCTAAGTCCTCTTGGCTCTTTCTCTCATGGCCCCTATTCTACACTGCGTTTGCTGCTTTTAACTTGGTGGTATCCCTTATTCCCTTACTGATAATAAACATAGCTTCCATCAGTTGAGTGCCTATCCATGCAAGACTGAGGAAGCACTTGCCTGTACTTCCCATCCATCTTTATAGGGCTCTAAAGTGAAATAAAGCCTGTTGCTCTTCTGGTACTCCAGAAGAGGGAGCTGAGGCTTGCCCAAGACCCCTCAGCTACCAGAGGTGGTCTGTCGGACTGCAAAATCTGGTACAGTGATGCCCCCTGTCCACGAAGGATAAATTGCAGGAACTCAATTTATTGTGGAAATGTGAAACTAGCTTTTTCCTGTACATGCACAGCAATGGTAAAGTCTAATCTAGAATATGTAGAGTATCTATTTAACAATATATGATATGCATGATATATAATTATACTAACATAGGTGATAGTCAAGACAAATATTAATAGTTTTAGACTGCCATTGACGATGTATGGCTGAAACCATAGGCAACAAAGCTGTGGAAAAGGGGGGAGAACGAGTGAGCAGACAGCGGCCATTCTTCAGCCACCTCAGGCCCCTTCGTCTCTACAGAGAAATGCCCTGTGCTCCGAGCTGGAATCACTACACAGAGAAGAACAATGGCATCCATAAAGACAGACGCCATATCTCTGCCCGCTAGGTGCCCACCACCTGAGCTCATATCTCAAGAGAACTGCACTGAAAGGTCCAGAATTTAGGCCCCCACTGAGGATCAGAGGATGGCCAGACCCTAGGGTTGCTGTGTGCTTGAAGGACCGGGGAGATTCTCGACCGCATAGAGTGGGCAAGGGACTAGGGAGGGATAGGAAGGGAGAATCTCTGAGAAGTGTGTGATTTCTTTGCCCTAAGCAGACCACCTTGGGTCTTAGGCTGCCGAAAAGGCCCCAAAGAAAACATGAATTCAATACCACACATTTAATTACACATGAAATGGGAAGCTTTAAGCAAGAAGGAATAACGTTCGCAGAACTTCAACTGTGGGTTGTAGAAGTGGCAGAAGAAAGAGGGCCAGCTCCAAATTGTGGACGGTCAGCCCTCTACCAGGAGGGCAGGACCCCTGCCTTTACCATAGCAGGCACTTCTATTACCAGCCCAGGTCTGCCCCCACCTTTCTTCTGGTCCTCTGGCTGTGTCTCTCTGGGGGCTTGTAGACATTCCTTGTGGTCTTATATATGAGTATCTCCTTGGTTAATGGCAGACTTTATGATATGGTCTGCAGCTACCCCAACTACCTCCTCATGGACAGACACGAGGACATACCATGGTAAAACTGTTCAAATAACCATTTTTATAAGGTAGTCCCTGGATGGTTTCTACTCTCTGAGTAAGATCTCTTGAAGGAATGACAAGAACCTCAGTAGAACATACTTCTAAGGTTGGAAAGCTAAGAGGAGACCTCTGCAGGATCTTTAAAATGACCAAGCAAATGAGCTGACAGTTCTATGGGAACGGAGATGGTTCCACTGAACACCAACACTATCCATTGAGTTGCTGCCCCAAGGTAACGTTGATTCCGTATTGTTGATCTAAGAACTCGAACCCTCTTGTCGTCAGTCTCCAGCCCATCCTAGCCTCTCCTCTCCAGAGGCCTGGGCTTCCTTCACAGCTTCAAAGCATCCCTAAAGCATGCAAGTCCAAAGGCCACTGTCATGCATTACTGGAGACCATCAGTTAAGCCCAGCACAGTGCCCAATATACACAAGGAACTCGCTAAATGTTTGATGAGTAGATGAATAAATTAAAGTCCCATCTGAAGCATGACTGTAAGCAGGGAGAACCCTACAAAGAGAAACGGAGAAGAAAAGTTGGGGAAGTAGTTCAAAGGAATGAATGAGGATGGGAAGGGATCCAACCAGTCCCAAAGAGCAGACTTATTTATGTCCTGAGGCCAAGGCTTGCCTGAAGACTAAAGATTCTGTTGTACCAGGACAGATGTGAGAATCCCTTCTGAACCCTTCATCTCTGACACCTCAGACTTCCAAACAATGAGCCTCTGTGGGCTGGTCTGCTGGGGAACAGGGAGCATGGGTTATGTCCCGGGGGCACGAGTATCCCCTGAAACCAGCGGCAGGAATATAGGACACAGAGACAATGTGTTCCCACCAAGATGAATAAATACATAAGACACCCTGCTGCTTCTGGACTCAGCGAAGAGAGAGGAGCAGAGGAGGACTATCTGTTCTGGGGAAATTTCCAGCTCACGTCTCCTGACGCCAGTTCAGCAAGGGGAGCTGAAGTTCAGATGTGCCCGTTCCTAGGTGCTGGCCTCTGAGCTCCACCTGTGTGACTACAGACATCCACGGACACTGTGGCTTCTGCCTAACCACCCATACCTGCCCTCTCATACCCACGCCATGGCCTGCTTGGTATGTTGGCCCTTCTTGGGGGCAAGAATGCTTCTGGCTCTCATTAAGCCCTGGCTGCTGGAGCCAAGAGCAGAGAGCAAAGGAAGTCCCCAAGGAAAGCCATCTGGAATTGGGAAGCTAGGTGCTGAAAGATGAATCTCAGACTCTAGCTAGGAATCTGTCCCTCCGACAACTTGCCCAGCTCCTGACATCCTCCCTCTCCTAGCCTGGCTAGCTCCTTCCCCATGAGATGACGATAAACCCTCATTCAAGGGCTATGTGCTACACTGTCACCTCCCCAGAGACTCCTCTGCTCCGGCAGCTGCCCAGAGATGCTACCTCAGTCTCACCCACTCCCCTTTAAGGGAGCAATCTCCACCCTAAATGTCTTTCTTGTGAGATCTTGTTCCCACAAGCAATCACGGGCCAAAATTATTTGCTAGTCATTTCTTCTTGCTCTAGAGTTTTGGGTCATGATCTAGACTTCTGGGCACCTGGAGTCTTGATTTTCAAACAAGAAGTCGTTGGCTCAGGACAAACTGACAAAGGCAGACTAGAGGAAGACAAGAATCCATCTGTGGGATCCACCGCTGCCTTTTTTATAGCTATGCACTTCCTTGGATCTGGGAGCAAATGGAATCCCTTCACGGGAAGGAGAGGAAATAGTGTTAAGAGACTTATCTAAATATGTAGCGATGTATCCCAATACAAAATACCACACACAGAAACGAAGAAGAGACGGGAATGACATCATGTTAGAGGAAGGGAAGTGGCAAAGAACACGTCTTCAGGAAGAGGCAGCATTGGGTAGAACTGCGCCAAACAGGGCAACCACTGTATAGTGCAGTCTTAGCCTGGGTTGTTCATCTCAAGGGACAGCCCATGAGAAGTCAATGAGATTATGTGTGCACGGAGATGCATCTGAAATGCATTGAGTGAGCAAAAGGACCAGTTTATTCTTCCCTCTTCCACCCCACTTAGTCTCAGTGGTCCTCCCTGATGATGGGATGATGCCCTGTCTCAGGCTCAGTTTTCTCTCCTAGAAGACAGAAGTAATAATAACAACACTAATGCTTCCACTACGCAAAGTCGTGGAATCTTTAAAGGAGATAAGAAAAGTAGGAGCAAAGGCAGCCGACAGATCTTAGTCTAAAGCATCAACTACTTTGAGCTAATACTTGTTTTGAATTTAAAATTTAAGATTATTTTGGCATTTTGGAATACAGTCCCCTTTGTAATTCAGGCTGCCATGGAAGCAAAGCTCCTTCTGTTTCCATTTTCCGAGCTCTACAATGACAGGTGAGCGATGCCGTGCCCCAAACAGCATCATTTTTAATACCCAATTTCACACTCTGATAATGTGGACCAGAATCCTTAGACTGTTTCCTTACAGCTCCCTACACAATGCTGGAATAGGCCCACAGATACCAGCACTAGTCATTCCTAGTGACTGGTGGCCCACACACTTCTCCATCTGGGGAGCCCACCCCCACTTCCAGGAGCAATCATCCACCCATTCCCCTAGGGTGACATTTTCCTCCTGACACATTCTCTTGATTGTCTTTGTTCTTGAAGAGATCCCTCTGCCAGCTCCAGAATGTCTATCTCTAATACAAAATGGGGTTACATGGACCTCTGTCTAGTTAGTCTGCCTTCCCTTGTGTAAGATCAGAACAGGGCAGCTGGGGAAAGGAGCTCCAAATACCCCCGCTGTGGAACTAGAGGAGCAATGACATCACTCAAGACGAGCCTCAATTCTGATGTGATTCCATTGAGTTCTTTGGGAGGGACGGGAATCTGGGCCACTTATGGGCACAGGCCTGGTCTTCATAACATCCATTACCCCTTTCCAGAAGAAAATAGCAAGGCTAAAGAAATCCACCCACGGGAGCTGGAGGGATGGCACAGTGGTTAAGGTCACAGACTGCTCTTGCCAAGGTTCCAAGTTCAGGTCCCGTATCTGGAAGTTCACAACAGTTTTTAACCCCAGATCCAAGAGTATTCAACATCTCTACACTCTGTGAGCAACTGCACTCATGTGCACATACCCATACACACAATTAAAGATAAAATTAAAAAAAATAATAAATCCACCCACTTTTGCTCTTCCCTTAAGCTATGAACTTAATGACAGGGAACACCTTATATACAGCACTAGGAAGCAAAACAGGTCACCCAGTGAGGACCAGGAGACCCCATCTAAGAGACTTTGGTGGCTTTTCTTTGGGAAGAATTTATACTGGTTCTGTTCACAAGAGGGGAGCTCTGAGGCCACTGGAAAGGGGAAAGGGACAAATGGGAAAGGAGGATTTCCATACAAATTAGCATGTCTACCTGGGAATCCCTAATGCTCAGAGTCTTTCTCGAACAAAGAGCCATCTTTACTCTCCTGGAAGAAGGGTTTAAAAGTCTGCAGGCGGCTGCCACCTCTTAGGGCAGAGGCAAGTTGGCTAGAAAGAGTTCTTGCCCTCTGGGTGAGCAGAGCTACAGTCCGGTAGTTTGAGGCATCCAGACCTGAGCTTCCTGTCTTCCCCCAAGTGCATGAAGGGGTAGTGGTCACGTGTCTCACCTGCTAATCCCCACATCCTCTCTCTGCCCCAGAGACTGACAGCGACCTCTCTTTCCAGCTCGGCTCAGCCCCAGCAGAGTCTCCTCTAGTTCATCAGAACAAAGTGCTCTTTGCCTCTGCAGGCTAACCCTTCATTTCCAGCCAGGACTCCTTCAAATAACTTCAAGGTTTGGCCATCCCTTCTATCAGGCCCTGTTGGAAGCCCCAAGGCCGAGATCCAGACTGTACAGGCTGTGAGGGAGCCCAGGGAGTCTACGCTGGGACCTTTCCAAAGAAGATGCTGCTTCTGTTTCCTACCCCACACCACCATCCTACACTTGGGCTAAGCTCCTCTTATTTCCTTACTCCCCCTGCCCCACTACCCTCTCTGAGCTTCCTGATTGAGCCCTCAACCTCTTCATGGTTGCTAGACGTATGACAGGAACAAGGGCAGTGAACAGAGCCTGTGGGTCTGCCTGCACAGACTCTGGGCGTAAGCAGCCTGAACTTGGAGCGGCCAGCAGATTCGTTCCGCACGGCCTCCCGGTCCTGGAACCCTGCTTCTCCCTGTTGAAGCCCACTTACTTGGCCAGGTGTTTTCCCACCACAGCCTCTGAGCTGATTTCCAAAAGTTCCCCTGCACCAGATGTTAAACACGCTGGTCAGTAGAGTTTCTGGACTATCTCCTGAACATCCCCACCCCACCTCCCATAATTCTACCAAACACACACGCCGCCACCACCAAAGGAATGCATGAAATTCGGGCACTCCCACCTGATCTATGAAATCTTTCTCTCTACTCTTACGTTAAATCTATTCAAGTTCACCAAGCTCTCAGCTTGCAACCTCTGTGGCACCGGCTGAGGTCACTAGCAAACACTTTTATGTGAATGATGCCTCGGACCAGAAAACATTCTTTTATAGCTTTCTTGGTACCAAAAGAAATTGAGTGGCATATAGAAATCTATGCTCTGAAAAAAATGGCCATATCGTATATTTTTAAAATCCTTTAGAAAGTTCTAGAAATTAAAGGTTAAGAGGCTACTGGGACTGGCAGTCAGTGGAATGTGGAGAAGCATCCATTGGACACCCCGGACATGTGCTGCTAACAGACGGCTGGCTACCTCTCACTGATGATTCCGGACACGCTTTGACCAATCTCCAAAGAATTAAGGTTGCGTTGCTGAGACATCAGCCTCAGCAACTCTAACAAATCCCTGCTCTCAGACTCTGCAGGTGGCCCCCATGCCCCTTCAAAGTAGCCGTGGGGGTGTTCCTGCTTTCGCTCCTCAGATGCACCGTGGCTACCTTCAACCGTAGACCGGTTCGCTTTCTCTACTCTGCCAAAGGACAAGGTCTTCCTTGCATCCTTGCCCACTTCCATGTGGATTATCAGTCCATGAATGGCTTTGTTTACTGCTTTGCTCCAGTGAGACCCTGTGTATGTGTGTGTGTGTGTGTGTGTGTGTGTGTGTGTGTGTTTATGCTGCTTTCCCTCTACTGTCAATCTTTATTGCCATTAGAGGAAAGATTTGAAGAGTTTCTTAAACTTATACCAGGATTCAGGCAGGACCCAAGGCCTGAACTGTTGTTCTGATCTTCTCATGCCAACACACTAAGGGACCAATCCTCAGCCACGCCATCCTCTGCACAGTCCTCTCAGTCCCACTAACCGGAATGAAAGAACATGTCAGATAAGTCACCTCTTACACCAGCTTGTTACTCTAGAGGACAACCCTTACCCATTTCCCCATGTTCAGCACAGAGAATATAGCAGCTGGCATATCTGGCCACCCCTGAAAATATACCACATGTTAACTCCAATGGATTAACTTTTCCATGTCTGAGTTTACTCCAGGTCCTGATTTAAGCGAAAGGGTTTAGGAAACACAATGAATAAAAGAAGGAAGGATTTAAATATTTGAACTGAAGACCTGTTTTGTTTTATTTTAAAAAAACAAAGTAGCTGCAACAGAGCAAAAGTCACTTGACCGAGGTGCCAAAATGAGGTGGTCTTCCTTACTGCCTAAAAGAAAGTGCTCAACAGGGCAGTGTTTGGGAAACAGAGCTTGTGCCGTTCCTATTGTTACTAACTTAAGATGTATGAAAGGCCGTGTCCTTTGGTGTGCTGTGTGCAGCACTTCAGCTTAACGACTGGTAGAAACATGTGAGCCAATATAATAATGCTATCTCGAAGTAAACGAGCAATCATAGCGAGCTTATGAGATCTGATTTTTTTTCCCTCCTTTTTGAAAGTTCTTTCATTTATCACTCACCATTCTTTGGCTAGAGTGTGGCAGGGAGAAACATGAATTGTCAGACCAGTGTGGCTTTCTATGTTACAGCACTGGTTGGAGCTGGAGAAACAGTAGTTATGTTATGAATGGCAAAGGCCCCAGCTCTAGCCTTAACATGCACAGGTCTGCCACTAACTAGCTTCATGAGTTGGTGGATTTTGCTTCTCTGAGATGACTTGTTTGAGAAGTGCAAAGTACTGCTGATATTTGTAGGGAAATGATTTGTTATTAGCCAGCAACTTAGCACCGTGCAGGCGCTACGTGAATGCTTAGACTACGATGCTCGCCCACCTTTGTACCTGGGCACAGACACAGCACAGGTCCGAAGATCGTAGCTCCTCTGAGAACACATCTGCACCACATGTGCCCACTTGAACCAGGAAGCCACTTTCAGCAGTAAATAATTAGGATTGCCTAGACCCCACCGCTAAACAGAGTCCTTTGTTTGGATGTGCGTTATCAGCTACACACCATAGAGAATCAGAGTTTCCAGGGATGAGGAAGGATTGAGGAGGCTGGCAGGCTACATGCAATGGATGATATGCTTCCAGCAGGTGGAAGCCACATTGGGTGACCTTGGTGAATGCCTTTATGTGGGCATACTGAGTCACAGGCAGGGCCAAATAGCATGATGGCAAATGCGAGGCTCCATGTCTGAGACCCAGTTAAGAAAGGCAGATAGAATGCTGGAACACATCCAAACACACAAAGGGACCCTTGTTCTAAGCATGTCTGATAAGCAATGCTGACGACTCCAGCCAAGTCCCCATAGTGGCCAAACTAGACAAAAGGAAACCAGCCCAAAATAGTTGTCATTTTTGATACCAAAGAACATGAGGGTATCAATCTGGGCTCTGTCATGTGGCCAAGGGACTGCATACTCATTAAATCCATGATTACATGATTAAGTGTGTGCCAGAGACTGACCATTGTGTGGGGGCACAGGGAATTCAACCCTCCTCATCTAGTCTTCCTGTGGGTCTAGAGAAAACAGACCAGTTGCCGGGAACATTCGGTGTGTTTCCCGTTGCTTCAGTCAAATACCTGGTGAGGAGTAACTTAAAGGCGTTTATTGTGATTTCATGGTTTGGAGGGATACAGTCTGTCTGGGTAGACAGGGTGCATCAGAGGACAAGACAGTGGAAGCTGCTTGCGTTCCAGAAGATGGTGAAGCTGACAAACTGTGGCCAGAGCCAGGATTAAGCTATAATCCATAGTCCCAGCCAGTGACCTAACTCTCCCAGTGAGACCCTTCCTCCTAAAGCCTCCACAGGCCCCTAAGACAGCCATCATCAGGGGACCAAGTGGTCAAATACCTAAGCCTAGGGTATCTTTCACACTTAAACTATAGCACCTAGAAATTCCAATACCATGTGATAAATTCCATGATCAACACCCTCAGGGTACCTGTCTGGTACCTTATCCGCCTTTCTTAAGCCCCAAATGCTTTGTGTGCAGAGGTCAGAAAAAGTCTTTGTGACATTTTTATGGGAAACAACCAGATGAAAAGTTTCTGGTTTTGCCATCCTTCAACAGCAGCAATAAAAACTGTCTGGCTGGGAATGTGTCTCAATTGGTACAATTTTTGTTTAACATGCATGAGACCCAGCACCCCATAAACTAGATATGGGGGTACACACCTGTAATCCAAACACTGGGGAGGCATAGGGAATAGTATCAGAAGTTCAAGGTCATGTTTGCCTGCATAGGAAATTTGAGGCTAGCATGGAATACAGGAGATACTGTTTCAAAGATAAATGATCAAGAGACTTATCAAATGTTCATTGTTATTTATGCTGCCATGCTATTCTTTGGCCTCTTTTTTTTCTGTTTGTTTTTAAAGTACAGGGGATAGAAACTAGGGCCTCCTATCACCAAGCTAGACCCTTAGCCTCGTCAGCACCTTTTAATAGAAAAGAGAATCTTCCCAGTTAAGTTCCTACTGGGTCTGAGAGCTCCTGCAGGCTCCACTGGGTAGCAGAGCACATTAATTAGTTTGTGTAAATGCAAAAGCAAGCACAAGGCCGGGTAAGGAAAGTACTGAGCTGCTTTGGGCACTGAAGTGTGGTAACCGGATTTCCCCAGGGAGAAATGAGTGAAGGGAACGCGGGAGACTTGGAAGAGAAAAGGGGAGCAAGGCAATCCGGAAGGTCTGTCGCTGAGGTAGCTGGAGAACTCTGAAGAGGAACAGCTACAATTCACCATTGGGTTAGTATACGCGGCTGCGACAGAAATCATCCATGCGGCACCATGCTAGAGAAGAAGCCTGCGCTGCAGATGAATGGCATTTTGAGCACGGAAGAGATCACAAAAGGCAAGTTTCAAGTAGTGGGATGAAAACTCACAAAACCAGGAGTGTGCATAGGTGTTGAGACAATCTGCACACTGAAGCCCCTTAAGGAAGGCAATCTCTGCAGCTATGTCATGAGCAGCAGGGCTGCCTCAGCCTCCCCAGACTTGAGCATCCTTAGAAGGCTGTGAGCAATGTCGATACAGGGAAGAGCTCTCGGGTTCTCGGCGGCCACCCGGCTTATGCAGTCATTATCCCATTCCCTACCAGACCAATTTAGTATCTAATGGATTTTCCTGTGTAACCTAGGCCAAAGGACTCATGGTCTTTACCCATGAGCCTGACCTTCCCCTGTGTGGCAGGTGAAGGGGGCAGCCTATTTCCTCAGTAACATTAAGTCCACGAGGCTTGCTTGATGGCTCCTTCCACAGAACTCCCACTCTCAGTAACAAACCCATCAAATTTCATCTCAGACGGACCTCCAGGCTGTCCTGATCCTGCTATGGATCAGCTGACCCCATCTTGTCACTTCCTTCCCAACCCAAGGTGTGAGGGTTTCCCTCCTGGCCCACGGTCTCCAAGCTGAATGTCCTTTCTCCCACTCTTTATCTCCCATCTTGGATCATGGTCAGCAAACCAATATTTTTTTTAAAAAAAAAAATTTAAGGTAAGAACCTAATTCCTTCTTCTGAGTTTAGAATAAAAAACTAACGCCATTAAAAACACTGCGTACTGGGTTTGACGAGACCTGGTCCTCCAACCTCATTGCCTACCTCGCTCTGGCTTTTGTGTGTCTCTTCCTTGTCTCTGCCTCCATTTCTTCTTTCCTTCTTCCCTCCCTCCTTCATGGTCTATCTTCCAGTGCTGGGGGTAGATTCTAGAGCCTCGCAAAGCTACACAATCAATCACTTTATCACTGAGCTGTACTCCCCGCCCACCACCCCTCCATTCTATACCCCTATTCTTTCTTCTCTACTCAAATACCCTAACCTTAATGCCACTACAGAGCCAGATAGTAGCCACGTGCTGTCCCTATTACTCGCTGTCTAATCATCCACTCAAAAGAAGTCACTTCTTACTCAGAGCCGTGTCCATCATTAATGTTAGCCCTACTGCTATCAGACAACTATCTTGCTGGCTTATTTATCTACTTGTCTGTCATTTGTCGTCAAGTTTTCTCAATGGACCATGTCCACAAATTGTGGTTTGTTTGTGGTCTCCATGGGTGCCACATCCCAGCACCTCCACCAGCACTTGGGACACAACAGGTACCCACACTGAACCAGCTGAACTAACGAGTGACGGCTTCGTGCGTGGCCTTGTTATCATGACACACCAGCTGGGAAACGTGACGTGAGGGCTGGAGATCCAGCACCAGCCCAGATGGTGGCATCTTCAGCAGATCTAAATTCTGAAACTAAAACAGATGTGCTAGTTAGTAAATCGGGGCAGGGCCCAGCAGGAGAGCAATCACAACCCTGAGTTAACACTGAACTTAAGACCACAGCCTTCAGAGCACAGAGTCTATGAGCAAACACATAAATGCTGCTAAAGACACTGGGAAGTAAAACCCAAGGCTCTCCCTCTGCCCTGCGCATCTGCCGGTTCCTTCACGTCAAGGCTCTATCCGTGAGCTCGATCTTGAGCACACTTTGCAGTTGAAGCATCAGCGCCAGCAAATAAAGATTCATTGCATCAGTCCAAAGGTCTCCAAGCATGTTGTAATTACAGGTAACAACTTCTCCCAGCTAACAGCTAAAAGGGGCCGAGCATGGAGGCATACTCAGCTTCATACTCACTTCACACAGTGAGTATTCTTGTATGGGACCAGCATATTCTTCCAAAATCACCAGGGTTCTCAGTCTGTGAGTTGTGACCCCCAAAACCATTAAAAAAAGCACAGATAATTATATTCTAATTCATAACTAGCAAAATTGCAGCTATGAAGTAGCAACGAAAATATTTTGTGATAGGGGAGGCACAACAACATGAAGAATTGAGTTAAAGTGTTACAGCAGTAGGAAGGTTGAGAACCGCTGCTCTCCAGGATAAGAAACTTGGGGTACAGAACACTGTCTTTTACGTTTCCCCAAATGTCCCTTATGCAAAAATGTAGTCTCAAACCTTGACTGTAAAATCAGCCAGAATTAAATGTAGCCAGCAGGTGAGTTCAGTCAGGCTTCATGATGGCAGAAAATGGATGCTGTGGCTTTTTAGGAAAGAATGCCTGTTCATCGAATTGTTTGGTTCTCTTCCTTAAATGAGACTAATTCAGGATCCCCTTCCAAGGGGACCACAGCAAAACTCTCCCAGACAGTCTGACTCACACTTAGTGAGCTGGGGAAATGGGAAGAAACCTTCTCCGTTATCTCACTTTTCTGTTCTATATGTCATCTTCATTGTCTCGGCTTTGTTGAGATCAAGCAATGGCGTTTCTCCTCCATTCTTCCAATATTCAAGGTTACAATGTTTTCTAAACTTTGGTCTCCAATTTTATCTCGCTACCTGACTGACCCAGTACACACAAGTCTTCAAAACTACAGTTTCTTCTTTCATACTAGTTTCTCACCTGTGGGGTAAAAGTGTTGCATCCTTTAAGCCCCATGTCCCCTTGAAATCACACCATGGTCCTGTCTGTTTCCACTCATTATGCATACTCCATAGACCTGACTATCTTCGGTCCCCACTCGGTCCTAAGCCCTTAAACCACATCTTCATGGATTCATTCCACTGAAACAGTAGTCCGTCTGACACTAAATGTAGAAACTGGGGCAGTGGGGGGGGGCTAGGCAGGGTCTCTCTATATGGTCATGCATAGCCCAAAATTAATTCTGTAGTTATGAATAATCTCAGACTTGTGGCAACCTACCTCTGCCTCATGAGAGCTGAGATCACAGGTCTGCATTACTACATCTAACTAGTTATTCCTGATGCTCAACCTAGATTAATTTCCCTTAGATTTCATTCAACACAAGTTTCTTTCAAGTACTTCACAAAGCTAGCCTGGCCAATCCCACCATTAACAACTTGTGCATAATTAGAGATGGTTTTATCTTAAGAGATATAGTTATTGCCAAAATTCTGAAATTCCAGGCATCCTAGAACCCACAAGGACCTACCACAGCCTGCTGTGTGACTTTATTGCAAGTGTTGATTTTAACTTCAATGCCCCCCTAAGCCCAGCTGTTCTTACTTTTCTCTGTTGCTACCAGATCTAGATCCTTAATGACACTTCCTTATGCTGTCTGTGTCTCCACCTGTTTAGGATCTTTCTGTATCACCTGCTTTGATGTCCAGGGACTTTTCCTCTTCCTAAGACTGCATCTCCAGGTGACAAGAGTCCAAGAGTCAGAAGAAGGAAGTCTACATTCCTCCTGGTTACCTTCTGGTTTCTCCATGCCCACCCCCGGAGAGACATAAGAACCTTGTTAGAAGAAGGGAGTGGCACGTTAGAAACAGACCAATGCTGTTGTCACCACGGAGCTGCTAGAAACAAAACATGACTATCACCTGACCTCAAAGGCTTGTAGATAACTTCCTGATTGATATCTTGACCAAAAGGAGAATTCTCCTGTTGTTTTCCTGAATTTTCTCCCGCTGGTTGACTTCTTTTCAGGTTGAACCCTCCCCTGCCTCCATCTCAGATCAGAGGGTTGGCTGGAAGCACTGAATCTCTCTATGCTCTTTCCAGAGCTTCTTTCCATCTCTACTGCCACGTCCCACCCAATGCACTCCCAGGAGGCTCATTTCTGAAAGGTCAGGCCAGGAGGTCAGAATTCAGGGAGACTGACTCTTAATGTCATTCTGACCTTGGAAAAGTCAAAGCATCATGCTTAGCCAACCCTCTGCCAGCATATGAGATGAGAGACTCCACTCAGGATCTCATTAACATTTCTGGGTGGTGGAGCTCAGAACTTGCAGCCCTGAAATGTGGTTAAGTCTCCGGCCCTCAGAGCTACTGGAGGACAATATCAGTCACATTATGTGATTGTTGGTAACACATGAAAGCCACCAGAGAAAGGGAAATGACAGCTGCGGTCACCAATGCTGCTTCCTAGGTCTCAAAGCCTCCATGCTTCAGAAAGTTTTTCCTAAGGCAGCTTTCTGTTAAAACCTAGCTAAGTGCCCATGAAAAGAACAAGCCTGTTCTCCTGTAGAGACTTGTAATCCCGGCTGCTTGGGAAATAGAGGCAGGAAAACCCAATTTAAAAACCAGCCCAGGCAATTTAGTGAGAACCTGTGATAAGAAAGTGAAATTAGGTGGGCAATGTAGCTTAGTGGTGAAGAACACTTCTAGCATGTGCCAGGCCCTAGGTTCACTTTTAAGGACTGCCACCATAAAGAAGAATAAGCAGACCCACTGGATACCTGCCCACTTGAGGAACGTAAACATGCAGAGTTGTCTGCAATGCAGCCATGCAATGACACACATCCCCTCTCTCGGAGCTGCCAACAACTCCCCACCCTCATTCTGCTTAGCATCCAAATACCTGTTACTCAGAAAATTGACCATTTAAATAAAACAGCCTAACTTTCCAGACATAGGGGACTAATGTGATAGATATGCTTCATACAGAGGGACATTATCCAGATGTGGACTGAAGCAGGCCCAGTGGTACAGATTTGTAATCCCAGTGCTGAGGAGGCTGAGGGAAAGGGATTAGGAATTTGAGGTCACCTGGGTCTACAGAGAAAGACACAAGAAAGAGGGAAGAAAGGAAGGGGTTATGGGGAAGAGAGATCTCCTATTGGCCGAGATGGTGGGGGATCGTATTCTCAAGCATTGTTGTTAGATAATTCATTACTGTACTCACAGGGGTAGTCATTATATGAGTCAGGTATATAAAATAGATAAACTAATATATTATGGGGTGCCATTCAATCTGCTTGGCTAGTATATTCAGGTGTAGTCATACTTATTGAGGATCAATAAGATTCTAGAGAAATTAGATTCTAAAACCTCAAGATGATGGATTAAATACATGCTACAAACATGAAGAAGTAAGTACAGTGTCGTGGCACACGTCTGTAATCCTGGGACTTGGGACTCTGGGGAAGAGACTGAGGATCATGAGTTCAAGAGCAGCCTGGGATACAGAGGAAGAACTTTTCTTTTTAAAAAAAGAAAAATAAAATAGGAAGTTCAAGAGCTTCAAGAAATAAAGGGAAAGATGTGCTAAAAAGTAAACAGCGGTGTGGGTGATAGAACTGCCTTTGTGCCGATTACAGGGAAAATTAAGGACATGTGTTCTTCCTTGTCTAGGTTTAAGCTGCCTGTGTTTAATTCCTAGGGACACACAAGAACATTAGTTGGGACAGGTGGCAATAGAAAAGGATCTGCAGGTGAGGAGCAAGCATAGGACAGTGCTTACAGTTTATGCATAAAAATACTGCAAAAAAGAAGACGGAGGCAAATACAGTATCTTAATAAAGCTTATATAGACTTTACAGAAGCTTTATAGTATATGTCATAGGCATAAACTTTATTAAGTTCATATATATCCTTTATTTCACATATATATTATTTAAACTTAATTGAGGCATTAGGTACGTACCATAACATCAACCCACTTTAATGTACAATTCAGTGACTTTTAGTAAATCTCCCAAATGGAATAATCATCAGTACCATCCAGTCGTAGAGCATTTCATCAACCTGGTGAGGTCTTTTGGTCCATTTGCACTTCATCTTTACCCCTACCCCAGGTCTTGGTGACTGCTAAACTCATGTCTGTCTGTCTCTATACCTCTGAGTCTGCCTGACATTTGATACAGACCCTTTTTATTTTTATAGCCTGACCTTTTTGCTTATGTTCATTTATGCTGCAGCATGCACCAGTTCTCCATTGTCTTGTTGTTAGTGGTTTCCCACAATAGGGATATGCTGTATTTTGATCAACTTATTAGCTCATAGGCACTCTACTTCTTGCTGGTTAAAAAGGTGATGCTATAAAGAGTCATGCCCAAGTCTTTGGCAGGTGTACTGTTTTTGAGCCACAGGTAAATATATTACCTATACACAAACTTTTAATGTTGCCAAAGATAAATCGCACAGCCCACACAAACAGTCTTCTAAAAGAAAAAAGTCAGAGGCGACGTGCGTGCATGCTCACACAGAATGATTTTATTCTGTTAAATAATTAAATAAGTACATAAAAAGGATTAGAAGGCAGAAAGCTAAAATGTTATCATTGTTGTCTCTGGGTGATGAGATGGTGGATAATTTATGTGTTTATGTGCTTTTCTGTATTTCACTGAATTTTTCCCTCTGAATATAAATTACTTTTGTAATCAGAAAAAGCACACTGTTATTAAGAGTATAAAAAAAAATCTTTCCCATCCAATTTCTCCGGTGTCTTTGCCACTCTGTTACAGACAGATTCCATCACAATAGTGTGCAAAAGGAGCCAATAATGCATGGATACCCCCCGCCTCTGTGATGTTGGTCACGGCATACTGAAAACCACAGAGCTCCCCAAAATATCAATCAATTGTAAAGACCCTTAGACCAGTTTCCATAGCAACCCGACAGGGGCATGGCTCTGTACCAGCGATTCCAGAGCATGGGGATGGCAGAAGGGCCGCCACAGACAGTCCAGGGTTACCAAAGGACCACGGCGGTTAGCTGCACGGCAATGGGGTCAGGCTTCCCAAGGTCTGAGGAGACCAGTGGCTCTTTAAGTGTCGAAACATTAAAATCTTAACTGATTATTTGATTGTGGGAGCCTGTGAACTGCAATTTCTACGCATACAGCTGCAAACAGATGTCATGATTAAGTATTTTTAAGAATATGATTGAGAGGTCAGTGAGGTGGCCCAGGGAGTAAGGGTACTCGCTGCCAAGCCTGGTAATAGGAGCTTTAATTCCAGGCCCTACACACAAGTTGTCTTCTAATCTCAACATGCATACAATAGTAGCGTGGTGTGCACACACACACATAAATAAATATGCATAATTAAAAATAATTTTAAAAAGTTTTCAATGTTGTTTGAGAGCTAGTTGTTATTCATTGGTCCTTACATCTCACACAGCTTCATCATACTGCTTCCCAATCGCCCATTTCTTCACCTAAGATCCACCCATTAGCAATTAGAAGCAAATATCTCAGATCTTCAAAGATTAGGAAGGCATAACCACTCTTCAGTATGATAGACCCCTGTTAAACATATCTTCAGTGTAATTTTAAGTTATATCCACAGGACTCTGGCCCTCTGGCACCATGAGACACATGATGCTGGAGTTTTGAATCCATCTCAAAGGCTCCATCTCCAGCCTGCATCAAAACAGGCCTCATACGCACACGTGCTCACATTCAGTCTGTATCTGTACTGCCTTAGTCATACCACCCCACATCCCACTGCCCAACAGACAGTGGACCCTCTGCTAACCCTAGCATGCCCATCTGAAGTAGAGCATTCTCATCGGAGAATGCCTCAGGGAAGAGTCTGAGGGGATCCTGGAAGGACACCAAGAAGAGATTTGATGAGGAAGGAAAGGCAGCTAAAGTGCTATCAATAAAAGGTGTAGCTTACAGTGGTCACTTCCTGCGGCTCCTGGACTCTGGCAGCTAGAGGGGGTTCCCAGTATTATGAAAGTCTCTCTTGCTCAAGTCTAAGAAACACTTGTCCACATTCTTATTAAATTTAAGCTTCCCAGTCTTGGTACTGCTAATGCTTTGGGTTGGCTAATTCTTTATGTAGTAGAGGATGGAGCATACCACCCAGCCTTAGTTATAACAATGAAAAATGTCTCTGCACACATTTTCCTGGGGGATGAAATCATTCCTCGCTTGACAATCACTATAGTAGACTATGCACTCCTTAACTTAGTAACAGTGTACATCTTAGAGAAGGTGCCCCCAAATGGTTAAAGCATGAATTAGTGAACCACTGTCTACCTGAGACCCCCCCCACACACAAAAAAATGACTTTTTAAATTCTGTTGTTAGGGACAGAAGCTAGTACCTTGCACACGCCAGGTATGTATTGTATCACTGAGCTCCCAACGTCATTCTTAGAGACACTATTCCCCTAGTGAATCTGTGAAATATTAGCAACAAAGACTTTATCACAGCCATCTCAACATAGTTCTCACCTCCAGAACGAAAATGCTGTATCATAGGAGGAAGGGGCACTGTCACCCCTCACAAACCAGGATGAGACCAGTATCCACAAAGAGGTGTGTTGGATGCTGTACAGAGAGTCCAGCCTCTCTAGTGAATCCACCCAGGCTAGAGAAATCAGGGAGATGTTAGCATCCTTAAACTGACACTTGCTTACCCAGGAGCTGGCTAGAACACTGTCTATTTTCATGTCCCTTAAACAAATCCAAACACGATTTGTAATGAAAACCTACAATAACAATGTCTTCTCTCTCTTCCCTTCCATTGTTTCATTGTCCCTGTGCTTCCAATGTGATTTTGCAAGCTGACAGCGCTGCTCGGTTTTCTCCGTAATACTTGAAATCCTTCTTGTACATTCCCACGTTTCTGGTGGTGACATCATCACCCTGAAAGCTTTGCGTCTGTCCTTGGCTATGAACACTTCCCTCAGCTCTAATTTCGGATACAGTGAGCAAACATGGACTGATCACACATAAACAAAAGTTATATTTGGACTTCAGCCATTTTTAAGAGCATAAAAGGCACTATGTCAAGGGAGGCTGGGGGTAAATTTCCATGTCACAGAAAGCACAGAGTGGAGGAAAATTATTTGAAAGACCTTTCTGGAGACTCCAGTAAGTTACTGGCTGTAAAAATCAGTGCAATTCGGTTTCTAACAGAAGTGTCATTGTGACATTTTAACTGAAAAATGTTCTCTGGGTTCATCAAGGTGGATTAAAAACAAAGCTAAGGGGTAAAGCAGAAGCATTGCTATTTTCAACAAAAGCCAAGCATCCTAAACACGGTGTTGCTTGTTTGGAGGCCCACTGACGATCTGATCTGTACTACCGCGGCTCCGCTTCACCAACCCCAAAGTGTTCAAACTTTGTGTCTGTGTCTATCTCTGAATGCCAAGGCCACACAGAAAGAGTTATTAGGAGGGTGGCAAAGGACATGCTGGTAAAAAGTGGAGAGTGAGCTTCGGAAGCTTGCCATTTTTACTTTAACTGAACTCTTCGATGGATGAAGTGACCCATGTTAGAGAATCAAGGTACAATTTTTACCAAGAAACATCTCTTTGCATCACTAACTAACAAAACAAGCAGAGACCCCGGTCCCTCCAATTGACCAGCAACACCTCTATCACCTTGGATTTCTCCTTTTAAATTTTCTTCACACCATCTTCACCTCACACAATACAGAGACGAACCTATGCGCCTGTCCTTGCCACAACGTCCAAAGGTATTTTGAACACATGGCATCCTCGATATTCCCAGAAGGAGCACAGGATAGCGGTCTCCAACATCTTTCAGATGAAAGAATTGAAAGGTGAAATTCATCTTCCTTCATCTACACTGACAACTGGTACCCAGGCCAAGACCAAGATGGTTCCTGCACACACTGGGGCAGGGCTCTTCTGAATCCCCGCTGTGAGAGGCACAGGCTGGAAGCTGGGAGAAGAGAAGGGGTTACCCAACCAAGTGCTTCAACTCTTGGAAGGAAAGACACCTATGCTTTTTGAAATCCTTGTTTCGAGAAACTGCCTCCTCCAACTCCAATATTAGATGATGTGGGTGTTCTACCGAGTAATAATAATTCCAGTAGGCAGCTCGAGAAATGGCCAATCGGATGTCACAGACAAAAGAAGCTTTATCAGGCAAACACTGGCTTGTGAGCTCCCATCCCCAGCCCAGTCATTCCTCTATAGCCTGTTTCCATCTTCCATGTTATAAATAATTCAGTTTTCTTTTCTCTTAAATATCACAAAACCAAGTTGGAATCTTTATGTGGAGGATTCTGCTGTGTCCTTCTCTCCCCGCCTCCCTTCCCCTCCCTCACCAGGCCAGGCAACTCCCTGAAGAACGACCTCTCAAGCTTTAACATTTATTCTTTGACATTTCAGACTACTTGTTAGGCAGCTCTGCCTCTTGAAATCAAAGTTGGAAAATCTTGCTGAGAAGTCCCGCTTGGCCCTGTCCAAAAGGTGACAGGAAGGGTCTGTTAAAACCCAAACACTGGCCTCTTTCCTCACCATGAGAAACAGGTTGATTCCTACCCACAAATACAACTCCCCCTGCCTCATCTGCCAGTACGTTCACCAGAAAGCACCCAAAAATCAAAAGATGGCCCCTGTATTAACAGTCAGCAGTGGCTCACTGGGACATGCCATTCAGCGCACCTGTTGAACAGGTTATTTTTTCTACGTGAGTGTCAGTAAGTCTTTTGGTAACTACTGAGACAAATACAGAACAAACAAGGATAATTAACTTACTTACCCCAAGTCACTTGCTTAGTGACACTGCTGAGGCTGGGACGCCCATCTTCATTTCTGTGTGCTACCACTAGGTGACATCCATCTGTGAGAGGGGCTCACATGGGAGCAGAAGTCTCAGGCTCCTATGTGAAGGGTCTTACCATAGGGAGGACTGAGCCTCCTGGGGGTTGAGACGGGAGATGCGGTTCTTCGTCGATACCTTTGACATCAATGGGTCGCGGATGAAGCATCCCGCTTAGTTCTCTCTTAAAAACTACTGACCACATACCTAATAACCAGTGTTCCCTGAAATATGCGTGTGGGATGTACTAGAAGGTGTTCAGTAAAGAATGCTCCAAGTTCAATTATGTTGGGAAACTTGCAGAATGGAAAAGTTTATTTACACCAGGGGTTCTCAGAGCCTTTAATGTTCTAATGTACACCATGAACCCGTCGGAGCCTGAGAAGCCATATAATGATCTCTGAAGTGATCTGATGAAATCGTTAGCATCTGACAGACTTAAGGGGAGCATTGCTAAAGCCAGCGATGACGGGGGCACATGACCTTCAAATCATGTATCTAATAACTGAAATGAGAAAATTATTTTTCTGCAAGTTGGGAATTCCAAATTAAGGGAGAACCATATTGTAGTTGCTGAAGCCTTGCCCAGAAAACTGACCCGTTCATGTGGAGTTTGTCAAGCAGCTGACCTGATAAAATGGTTAAGGTGGCCATTTTGGTCTTCTTCATAACCAAGGTGGCCATTTGACATCAGGGGTGTTAGGCAGCAAATGCCCGTGAGGGTCACAAGGAATGCTAAATTGTCTGCCGTCAAGATTAAGCCATCCCGTAGATCATTTAGACACAGATTCAGAATTTAAAGTCGCCTAGCCATGGCATTCCGAACTACGATCTACAGTGATGATACTTTCCGTGGCGCCCACTGACTAGGCAAGACCAGACTCCAGGGCTCCCCGGTCAACTCTCTCAGGCTCTTCTCAAGTAAAGGACTTGAGCAAAGCTGTGGCCCTCTGGTGGGAACATGCAGAGAGCACCACAGGTCTTGGTTGCGCCTTCTTAGCCAGACTGATCTTTCGGAGACGAACACTCCCAAGAGTTGTAGACTTAATCCTTCCCCCTTAGCAGCAGGAAGGTAAGGTGACAATACTGATGCGCTCACAATGCACAGGCTGGATTCAGTTAGCATCTAGCCTGGGTTATGGGGTTTTCCAGCTTCCGAGGATTGTTTGGGAAAGAACCCTGGAAGAGATACTTTAGTTGGCCTATGGGACATAGGCTTCTGGTCACCCCTTGATCTTGAGAGCAGGTGGGCAGATCTTGGAGACTGCTCCTCCAAGAAAGCTGCTGTGGGCATAGGGCCTCCTCTCCTAGAGGCTAAACCCTGTTACCATCAAACTCGAGGGCATTTTAAGTACCTGAGTGTGTGAGACTAAGTCATACATACACATGGCCCCTCTCTCCCGCCATCCACTTTATCTTTCTTTGAGAAATCCACTTGGGCGGGGGAACGAGGAATCATGAATTTTCATCAGCTGCGATTGCAAGCCTTACAAAGGGAGAAACACCAAACGCGTCACAAGGACACACACAGAGCAAAGCTAACATGTGCTCAGAGTACGAAGGTTGGTGTCTCTTCAGCAGTCTGCAAAAGGAAGCTTGCCAGGCCATATCTGACAGTATAGAAGTCACTTTATGTATTACCAGCCTAGATCCTTGTCCTTCTCACTGGAGAATGAACTGTGCAATCAAGAGAGGGAAGAAAGTGTCTCTTTAAGGGAAATAGGCCACTTGCTCCAACGCGGTTCCCAAAGGCAGAACCAAGCTTCATTTTGCTGCCATGGTAACAGCATAAAACTGGCAGAAACAGAGGGAAAGACCTGTAAGGCAAGCTGGCCCTGTAGGTCCCCACCAAGGCCTTCTCTGGTGTTACTTACCAAAGTCTGCCCTGGTGGTGTGTGCTGAGCTGCTATGACCCTCTTGAAGTCAGTCCTGGCGGCCACCATTCTGGAATGCGTACCTGTTGGCAGCCTCATTCCTTGCTACTCAAACTCTCCCCATGGCCAAGTGGGGAATCTTCACCACTCCGTCCTCTGAACCCATGGGTGTCATTTGACTTTTCTTTTAGTCAAGGGGTGAAGTTAGAGCTCAGTGGTTTGGAATCTCGGACTGTCCAGGGTTCGTTGTTGCTGACTACGCCACACACCCATCTCTGTATCCTTGACCTCATCAAAGTTGAGCTCATTCGCACTAAAAAGGCATTGAGGGACTGTGATTTTCGCAGAGTCATGAGCTAACACGGTGGTTGTGCAAAGCCCAGGGGAGGCTCTGATCATGTGTTGTAAATTCATGTGTCTCCTAATACCGTCGGCCCGGAAGTCCCACCAGAGCGGCCAGTTATGGCTTTTTCTGCAGTTCTGGCTGCTTTCCGTGAGTTTTGCTCCAAGAAGCCCCTAGTCCACCCTGGGCCTGGGTGGGAGGTTTTCCACACGGGTGCCGTCAGCATTCTTTACGGCCTGGCAGGGTCGATGCTCCACAGAGCTCACCCTCTACATCTTACTTCTATTTGTCAGAGGAGCCAAGCCTGTCCCCATCAATGACGTAACCCTAAGATGACCCTTCTTATTCCCACCCTCGGTTTCCTACAGCCTGGAGCATGCAGTAAACTTGAGCAGAGCTTCAAAAAAGTTCATATCCCCTACAGGGAGAAGGGAGTGGGGAAGGAGGACCGAGCTCCGGGAAGCACACTCAGAGATCTTCTATGTTAGGGGGAACCATTCTCCAGATGGAGTGGGATCACAAGGCAGAGAGGTCACAGGTCTTCTACCACCCATGCAGAAATAGCTTTCCTGGTGGGGCTGTGCTTTAAGGAGAAAACGAGGCCAGGTCACTCTACAGAGACTTCACTCATTGTGGACAAAGAAACAGGACCCATATCCTACCCGAGCAGGCTTCTGAATTCTGACGTCATTTCAGAAGCACGCCCATTGCTAACGCCTCTCCTCCAAGTCACTTGTGAGTTCAAGTAGGGTTGAAGGAGGAATCTGATTGAGCTCCGAAAATACACTGTCAGAGCCAGGCTGAGGTTCTCCCGGGAAGTGGGAAGCAGAGGGGGCGGTAACCACAGGATGGCTAGAGGCAAAAAAAGGCAGAACCAGAGCTTTCCAAGGAAACCTGAGGCTGCAAGTAGCTTCACCAGCATCAACCAGGATTAAAGAGCAGAGGTGGAGTGGGCAGGGATAACAGGCAGAGGATAGCCGTGGAATCCAAGACCAGCACTGGACATGGCAGATGCATCGCCAAGCTCCGGTAGTTTCTAGTCTGCCTCTCTCCCTCCCCTGTCAAGCTCAAGAATTTTCTTCTGGTCTTCCAGGGAAGCCTCAGGGGAGATAGGCCTACTCTTCAATGTCTCATTTCTTCTTTATTTTTCCTTTCTGCCACCTTAACTTCACATTTGGCATCAGAGTCACATTAAACAACTTGTGCGCAAGTCTGGCTCCAGTGCAGGGGTCAGCGAGCACGGAAGAAGGGAGGCTCCACTCTGCCTAACCCATGACTAGTTAAACTTGCAAAGCTACGCACCAATGAACTCATTCTGCATAGATCGGCCCTCTTCTGTGCTTGCTCTGGGGGACCAAACCTTCCCTGGCTGCCTTCAGCTTGTAACCGAGACTCTTGATTTTTGCTCCATTCTGGCTTTGGCCTGAAGGAACTGGGACATATTAAAGTGAGAGGTGTCACACCTTAGTGTTCTGCGGCAACTGTTGTACCTGGAGGTAGAGCGAGCTGGAGGTGAGGATGGAGGTGTGGGGAACTTGGGTGCAGGGAGGAAATCCCGTACAAGAGAGGAAGCCCAGAGGCCGGCTTCTTAGCTTCCCAACTGAAGCTACCTAGCATCTCTTCTTTGCTTGGATGAGAAGCACATGGCAGAGCTGCGACTTCTCAGGAGACCTCTGAATGTGGTTCCAGAAGGAAGCTAGGGCTGGTGTCTGAAGGACCATATCTTGAGGTGGACGGTAGGACGCTATCGTGGTGAAGCCTCCAGGAGCAGAAAAGACGCTGCTTTGGAGGACAAAAGAGTGACCAAGAGCTACTGTGAGCTCAGGCATACCCTGAGGTGCCGCTGTTCATAAACTCTGGAAACCCCAAGTAGTTGCTGAATTATTTTGAACCTCGGTTTCTTGTGGTTAGAAAGTTCTGGTTCTGCGTAGGTGTTTCCTACGATAAACAAAGTGATGACTGTGAATGCTCCATTGTGAGCCTAATTTGGGGGTGTGTAGCCCTCAGTCCCATGACCTGGCCATACAATCTCATGATGCACAACCTCTATATGCTGTGCCACTTAATGGTACCCAGTAGAGGAAAGATATAGTTCAGTTCCACAGCCTCTAGTACACAAAATTGTCACCTCTCAAATATCCAGCGAGAATAAAGACCAGAAAGTAACTGGCAAGCACGCTGGACTCATTGGTTATCCAGGTATGAAGGTCTATGGCAAACTCTCATAGGGCCAGACTATATGCTTAAGTCCAAGAAAGCCACTATGAACATCTGCCAGTGAGATCTGAACCCCAAAAGTTGGGAAACTGCAGTTCCGGCTGGTGATACTCCTTAGGTCCCCAATCTGGCAACCTTTCTGGACTGAGCCTTGCTCTGGGGGTACCTTGTGGAAGCTCTGCCTTACCCCAAGGTCTAATAGGGAGAATTTCATTGCACTTTAATACCTAGAAGGAAACCAAAGAAATGACAGGCCTTGAGACCAGATTCCGTTTTCCAAATCCAATCAGGTCCTTCCTCTGCCCAGCCAGTTTCCTGCATGTTCCTGGCATTCACCAAAGCCTCTGCCAACGACACTGCGCATCATCTCAACTCTTACTAGATTGTCTCACTCGTGGTACAGGATCTCATACTTCACAGGCACATTAGAAGCTACCGCACAAAGACTCCCTTATTTCCTTGCCCCTGAACCCCTACACAACCCCATATCTCTATCCTTTCCTCTTGCTTCCTAATACATAAGAAGAGCTCTCACTCCACTGGCTAACACTAACAAACCCCTGTGCCCTCCAACTTTCCCAGGGGATAATCCCACCCACTATCTATGCTGTGCACTGGCAGGTTCTGTGCATGGGATAACACAGAGCTTAAATGTCTCTCATGGAAAACCAAAGTTCTTGCTTGGATTCTCACCCTCTTCCTTGGTCACAAGGATAGTCCCAAACACCAGACATCCTTGCCCTAACCCTTATATTCTAGAATATATAAACTATACATGATCTCCACTGGGAATATACAAAAGTGAGGAGTTACTGTAACCTCTATTGTACACCAGGCCATTCCTACAGACGAAGACTTACATTGAGGGCAGGAAGGATTCAAGCAGACTTGTGTAGGAAATACAGTAGGTGAGGTCGTATTGAAAAGCACTAATCTCTTCTCAACAACCCTGTCACACATCCCACCTACCTTGGCTTGCTTCTCCTTTGCTTCCTATGAGATGGAGCTCCAACAAGCCCAGAGAAAGGTCCACAATCTACCTAGTTTTCTTTCTCCGGCCCTTGCTCTCTGTGTCTCTTACATATTGCTTGCTTTCCTCTTAAAGAAAGCAAATATAAAGTTCAGAAGGCATTTTGACCTTTGTACTTGTGATGGCAACCAGGATCCAAGCTTGGTCAGTGAGAAATGCCAACTCACCTTGGCTTCTGACTTTCAGTAGGATCCAGGGACTGCTATTTCGCCACTTTCTGGAAGTCCATGTGAGCCCTGTCAAGACAGCTGAATCAAGATGGATGTGGTGTGTGTGTGTGTGCATGACTGTGTATATGTGTGTACAGTGTCTCTCAGTGCTAAGAGATTGGCCTAGAATCTCGGAGATTAACCTTTTTCTAAGTAAGTTCACAGAAAAGATAGAAAACTACTTTCTCCTAGGGAAAACCCTACAGGCTTGCCTTTACATCAAACAGAAAGGTTCCCCCATTCCCACTCCCAGATCCCTTGCACAACAGCTCAGAAGAAAATACCTCTACAAGTCTTAGCTTCTCAAACAGCAGAAAACTCCCCAGGTACCAAAGATATCAGTAGCCTTAGGAGTGACTGCAGGAATCGAGTTTGAATCTTGCGTCTGCCTATGCCTATGCTGTGTGATCCTGGATGAACCCCTGAACCTCTCCGAGTACCTAATAAGATGAAGAAGCACTTCCTTGTAGAAATCTGAGGTACCTGGAGGAGTCTCCATGAACCCATCCAATGGGACACATTGTAAAACCCTCTTGCTAGCCGAAGTGTACGAGAAACTTCCATGGGAAAGTAGTATCAAGGTGGGAAACAAAGTGTGGGCAGCTCTGGAATGGCTACCTCTTGAATGTTCTCTGCGAAGCTTCCAAATAAGAGGTCTGATGCAGTCGTTTCATTAGAAAATAAAGAGTTTATTAAGAAACTATACACTGAACACTCCTATAAGTCTCTGTGGAAACACAACGCCCCATTGTCATAGCACAAGTGAAGAGATGGCAGAATAAAAGATGCTGTGATGGATGGAGCCGGGGAGGCTGGAAATGAGGTCATGATTTACAACAAGGAAAAACATCATCCTCAAGCTTACTCCTTAAAGCCACACCCAGGAGGAGATCTGAACCCAAGGGATCATCTGAGCGTGACGGGGAAGAGTCCGACACGGAACTGTGGGGAGCTGGGGGAGCGGGGCTGGAAGGTACTGAACAACTACATACTCGGGGCCCTTGAGCAACCGTGAACCTAAAGTGACACAGGGAAGCCACTCAGGTCCTGGAAAAGAATTGGAAAACTTCGTGCTTATGTACCCCATAGAGGTATCTATAGCATCAGTCTCGGAACCTGACATGATAAACCATTACCGGCAGGCCCTAGAGAATGTAACCCTTAAGTAAGATCTTTGCACTCAGGTAAACTTGCTAAATTTCCCAAATGCATATGCTCTGTCTTCTGAAACTGTGGTGAAACCCTGCACCAGAACATACTGGGTTTTACTAAACACCATGCTATCTCAAGAACTGAGCTTGGGGTACTCATATTCTTTCCCATAACAGGGACACCCATGGAACTGGGGGAGCTGGGCCAAGCCAAAAGTCACTCAGCCAACCTGCGAAAGCTTCACAGGCTCTGCAAATTTGTTTTTCCTATTACGTAAAGGACTATCAACCCCTTCCCTCTCCCCAGAGGGTCAAGGTGAAAATGGGGGAGCAATCCCTCTTTGGGAGAGGATGACGATGGCCATGGAGTAAGATATGAGAGAAAGCAAGCAAAGTAAACGCACATATCGACCAGAGACCAGGATGACAGCCCATCGGAGCCACGAGAGGGGCTGGAGGAGGCCAGGTTTTACTTCTCTTCCCCTTCAGTTCATCTTGACCTTGGCATGATGATTCCACTGGGTTCCAAAAGTTCTCAGAGTCAAGAATAAGTGGAAGCAGGGGGAGAGAACCAATCCCAAGATCACAGGCTAGGAGGAAGGGTCTTGGTCCCTGATTCCCTTGGTCCCTTGTGGTCCTAGTAGGATGGCCAATTCACAGGCAAGACCTCCTGTAGACAATGCTTGTTGGAACTGCAGCTCTAGGGACCCAGGTAGAGCCAGCAAAAACTCTTCCCAAAGAACTTTCTAACATTGCACTCAGTGTGAGCCATTCCAAAGAGAAGAAGGAGGGGCCAAGTGTGTCCACAAAAATGTATGATTTTTTTTCTCCACACACACACATACACACAAAAAATAAAAATAAAAATAAACCAACAAAATGACTGTCTTCCATTCTTCCCTCCGAGACCTAATCTGTCGCCAATACTTGGGCCTGGCTCCCCTTCCTCTTACCGCGCCGTCTCCACCTCTGCTCAAGAGCCCTCTGTGACTCTTCCCCACTGGAGGTTGCTCAGGGCGACGAGGTCACTGAGAGGAGAGCATGGTGATCCCACGCTTCCAAGCAGGAAAGTGAGACCGGAAAGCGGCTGGGCTTCATCAAGCTTTCTTGTGATGGTTGGGTCAAGAGAGTGGCTAGGGTGTTTAAAAGGTAGCTCCTGGGTGCTTGACTTTGTATTTTCCTTATTGGCTCTAGAGATGCTGGCACGAGCTGCCTCGGAGGCCCGGAGAAAAAGGAGCACAGTGATGACTGGAGGGGAGGGGCAACCTGCCAGTGGTCCATGGGAGCCACACCCATCTCAGTGGTGGCAAAGGATGCTGCAGCACTGGTGGCTTGTGCAGTTTCTACTTAGCATCCCTGGATCCAAAAAGAACAATGCCTAGAGCTTCCAACCTCTCAGAGGGCCCATCCTACCAAGGTGACATCAGAAACAAGGAGGTTTAAAAGGAGTTTTTAAAAGCCATGACGTCCTTTGCTGAAATAAACATTGACATCCTCAACATAGATGCCATGGTTAAGAGGCTTGGAATGTCCGGAAAGGCTTATTGGATTCAACATAATTTCTCTGAAACCTATAAAAAAAACAAAAAGAAAAAAAACAGAAAAACAGAAAAAAGCAAAATAAAGTAAAAACCAAAACCCCCAAAGAAGATCAAAACTAAGAGGGGAAACAGAGAGGGAACTTGAAAGGGGGGGGGGATCTAGAGCTATAACTACAGATATGTGCCGGGAATAGCCAAAATGAATTGCCAGCAAAAGGCAAGGACGGGGTTTGCAGGTAACTTAAAACACGTGTGCTCACAGAAACACTCCATTTTGCTGGGACCTTCACTGAGCCGAGAAAGGGAAGTGAGCGTCTACATTACATTGGGAGTTTGGCCTAGGACTGTCATGAAAGAGGTAGAGACTAAGGGAGTCTTGGTCTATAGCCATGATTCTGTGAGGAAGGAACCCTGGCAACGAGCTACTGGGGAGGCAGGAAAAGGGGTGTGGGTGCACACTGGTATTCCCAGAGGAGGTGGGGAAGAAGATTCACTTTAGCAGAACTCAACATCCTTAGGGGTCTAGTTCAAGGAACTAAATTTCTTATCACTCTCAACTACACAAGGAGTAGGAAATGCTATACTCCCAAGTCTGTGCTTGCTTTCTCCTCGGCTTCTCACCCTCTATTGCCAGGGCTATGAAAAACTTAGAAAATGGCAGCTCAACCTTCCCATAATTCCATGTCTTACAAGGGCTAGCGACACTCTGAAAGAGTATGTGACACAGTTGACCGCAAAGTCATGAGCTGCCTCAAGAAGTGAAAACTTCCTTGACCCCTTGGTTCTTTTCTGGCCATATATCCAGGGACAGAATAGGCTGTCCAGAGACATGGATATTCCTACTCAAACTCCAGGAAAAGGTTACTCAATCAACCCCAAATTGTAAAATTGCCTATTTATATATATGGGGGTGGGGAACAGAGAAACCCCATCTTTCTGTGAAAACCATACACAGGAACGGAGAGGGCACATAGTCCCCTGCGTATTGGGCATACATGATGGGGAAAGACTAAAACAGAGTTCCATCATACTGAGACTTCCCCAACCCTCCCTGCACAGGACACAGTATGATCAAAAGCAGGGATGAGTCATTTTGGCTGTTTGGTTACCTCTGTCTGCAGGGAGTGAGATGAGTTTATAAAAATAGAGGATGTTCCCCCTTGTTCATGATATAATGTTAAAAGCAATGTCAGTTTTCCATGAGCTGTAAAAGTTGTTCTGTGTTGAACCCCAAGTAGGGGACCTCACACGTAATAGGGTAGGACCAGATGTCCAGAGGTCTAAGCAGGCTTCTGAGATGGTGTATGATACTACTGTTTCTCTCTAGATCAGGGTCCCTCTCTTTGCTTTCCTACATCCTTCACCTTAGCCTAAAGAAGCATCCTCCTCTGAAAGAGAGTCTTCTTACTCAAAGGACCTGAGTATCAATCCCATCCGGGACACCTAGCAATAGCCTAGTCTTCGGGGACACATGGAGGTGTATGGGTCTTTGGGTCTTAAAAGGCAAAACTGGTCGGGGAGGGTCTTCACTTCATACAAAGATGTCAAAGGAGGCAACTCACCATGTGACCTTGGGTAGGACACATCCCCACTCTGGACCTCAGGTTCCTCATATATATAGTGAGTTGATGGGACTAGATGATCTCTATTGTCCTTCAAGTTTAATATCCCATGATTGTCTATGTTTGAAAAGACCCCTGGCAGAAGAGGCAGATACAGGGGTTAAAGGTCAGTATTAAACCCCAAGTGCAAAACCCGGGGGAAGTCTTCTTAAATGCACAATGCCAGGAACAGAAACCAACGGCTCCCAGCGCCTGTATCCACACTGCTTTGCCTGATTCATTTTATGTATAAAATCTAATCATCTTCCTGAGTATCACATAGTGGCACTATCAAATTTGTCAAATTCATCAAATTGGAGTCAGGGAAGAAAGATTTGCCATCACCATAAATTTTGTCCAATCGTTTTCCTAACCTGTCTGCCCATCACTCACTCCCTTTATTAGGTTTAACACCCACCCCTAAATATTCCCACTGTAAATATCCTGGGTGCCACTTCTGAGCTGGAGGGGAAGAGTTTACGACTTGGGAGATGATGCTACTGGACCCAAGATCCCCTTTCTGGCTTTGGATCCCACAGAAGAAAAGTCCAAGAGAGAGGCAATACGATAGTAGTGGGGATGAGTTAGAGGGGGTGGCTCCTTAGGGTCTCTCTTGTCCTTGTCAGGGCAGAAACCTTTGGAACAGCAGAAGTGACAGTTTCCATGGAGACTCTAAGGCAACAGGCCTCACGAAAGGTCATAGCACTGCCGCTCCCGAGACATCTCTCCTCTAGAGACCATGCAACATCCATGGGCTCAGGAAGGTTCCATAGCAGATCCTATAGAGACCAAGGCCAAATCTGCCTCAGTCCCAGCCAAGGTCCCTAAAAGCTGCCTCTGTAAACACGAACATTTTCCCATATGAGCCAGGATCTGGAGTTTGTTTTCTCTGGAACTCTGTCCTGGGTGGAGCCTTTCCAAGATTCTAAAAGCCGAAGTATGAGAGGCACCATTCCAAACCCCTGCGCCCCACACCACTCTCCTCAGAACAACCCAGAAAAGGAAGGGCAAACATAAGCTCAGAGGAGGGCAGGAAAGTCCTGGACCACAGGAGATGTAAGCCAAAGGCTAGGTGGGCAAAGAGAGGGCTAGAGAGAGACAAACACACGCCCTGAGAAGGCCTTGTCCACAGGTGGCCCAACAAAAACCTTCAATCGTCAGCGGCTCTCCCCAGAGTCATATAGCATGAAGGAACCATGGACCCTCTGTAATTCAGAACAGAGCCTGGACAACAGGGATTGTCAAAGTCTGAGAAGCCAGCCAGACATTCCAGGATTGCTCCAGGAGAGGAAAAGGGAGTTGTAAGGATGTGGGGAGGAGGAAAAGGAAGTGAAGCACCCGAAGGATTGAGCGAGGGGTTTTGGAACCCACCCCCAAGGAGCCAAGAACCAATTAAACCTGCATGGCCAAGTCCTCCGTATCCTTGGCAGTAAGGCAAGGCTAGTTCACCACTCTAGCTGTGCTAAGTGCAAAATAAAGACCAGAATCTCCAACCTTTCTGTTGCCCAACACTTGCCTGAACCCCAAGCATCTCTTCCTGCAGACGGACAAACAGCTACCTGCTCGCTAGCATCTGTAGTGGCGAGCATCTTTCCCGTGTCTCCTGCTTACATTTTCTCCTTCTAACTCTGGAAGCTCAAGGGCCTCTCCTTCTGTTCCCCTTTGTTATCTAGCCTACTCATCAAGGGTTTATTTTAGGCACCACTGCATAACGTTCCTGTCCTCTCTCTTCGAATGTATTTGTCACCCTGGAGTTGTTATATCACAAGAATGAACCGAAATACATAGGGATCTGGTGTTAAGGTCCTGGGTAGCTTATTAAAAGGGACACAGAGGCCAAGGCGAGTCTGGAAGGAGGCCTACCCTACCCTAGTCAGCGCATTAGTCTTGCGGCAGTTTCCCCTCCTTTCTCCAGTGGTGAGAAGCAATAACTGCTACTGAACCAGGATTCCAGCAGACCTAGGATAAAGAAAGAGCCTGGGGCGAAGCCCCTGTCAACAGACATATCACTGATCACCAAGGAATCCAAGGAATCATCATCACACCAGCCACTGGGTACAGTTATTTGATGATCCTCCAATATCCTAAAAACTGTATAGCATTAACTCAATCAAATTTTCAGAAATTTCTATTGTTATTTTTATAGCAATTTGAACTTGAATCCAGATATTTCTAAAATACCTGAAGTGGCCTACTTGGGAAAAAAGGTTCCTTGCCAAAAACCAGTTCTTAAGACGAGGTGTTAGAGAGAAAGCCAAGCTAGGATATTCTCCAGTGAGAAGAACCTCTCCCTTCCAACGATCCCTGGGCAGAGGACTGGTTTCTTTTCTCACAGATTGCTTGTATAGAGAGCCATGTAGTCCCATGCCATGTCACTTCTCCCATGGAACACATCACAGACCAACTCTTCCCTGGATCTCCATCACTCTGGAAGGAACATGTTGCTTGGATTAGGGCCTTCGAGTAAGGACCCCCAAACTCCATCTCGACGTTAACCATACTTGGTATCATTTCCTGGAGTTCAGGCTAGGAAAGGTAGAAACTAGCTAGGAGGAAGAGGCAGGAGGAGTTTGGAGAGAGGAGCAATTTGCAGGACAGTCATGGTTACAGAAAGCATAGGAAAGCCAACATAAGATCCACTCAGTGCCCTGGCCTAGCCACTCTTGGGGCTCCCCTACACTATCACGTAGGAACAGTCTTCCCACCGAGTCTGAGATTTAGCAATCATTAAGTCATGACTGTATGTTAAAGACTGCCATGGAGGGAATGGCATTCAGCACTCACTGAGTGTTCCTTTAACACAAAACCATTCCTTTCTCTGGTCACGACTGACATTTACAAAGAAAGTCCTTCTATAGGAGATCAAGCTTGTCATCTCAAAGATGAGAGACCATTCATGAAGACAGTTGTATGCATAGGAGGAGTACTGGGTGGAGCAATGAGGTTCTCAATAAGAAAATATATTTAGGCTGGCAAGAAGACACAGCAGGTAAGGGTGCTTGCACCCAAGCCTGAGGACCCGAGTTTAATCCTTGGAACCATGATGGCAGAAGGAGAACAATAATTCATACAATTTGGCCTCTTTATCTACATACGTGCCCTGGCAAACACACATACACACACACACACACACACACACACACACACACACACACACCCTTAAATAAATGTAACTAATTCTTAGACAAAAGAAAACATATTGGGGGCCACCAAAACCTCACTCTAGAAGTGAATGTGGCAATTGTATCCTCCAAAGGACCCGATATGAATAAGGTGTGTGGAAACAGTCTTTTGTCTTTTAAATACAGCTGTTATATTTTCTGGGGCATAGACAATATCATAATAAATATGCTGCAAAGTTTTCTATAGGACACCAAAATTTACTTGAGGCTGTAAGATTGTTGCCATATGCTTCATGGCAGAATACTGAACACAGTCCCCTGGCTTCAATATAGGGTGCCCTCTTCTGTAAAGTATCCCAGTACTGCTGGGAAAGTGTGGAATGAGATGTCCTTGACCTGGGGATTTGCAAGGCCAAATCTGGTTCTAGTTGTATGGATCTGGCGCCAAAGGAAGGGGCTGAGGCTAAGGCATCCCTTTATACAGTCATGCTTATGGACGTCAGACAGGAAAGCAACCAAGTTTGGGTGAGATGAAGTATACAGAAAACACTGGGATTCTCAGATTTAAGCAGACATCCTGGGAGAATCTTGGAGCTCTCGACTCATTCCAGGGAGTACTTGCTTTTATTGCTGCTTTATTTTCCTATGACTCCAGGAATGGAACCAAGGGCTATTTGTGTGGTAGACAAATATTCAACCACTGAGCTATATCCCCACTTTTTATTTATTTATTTACTTATTTATTTATTTATTATGATTATCCCTAATCCTTTACTGATTTTGAATTGATGGCATTCCTTGTGTTAGGGTTGCAAATTATTTTCTAGTTCTATCAACTGTTAGTTGTTTTCATAAAGTCACAATAATTGTCATGATAAAAGTCTACACACATGTGAGAGCACCACTCTGGAACAACAGCTAGCAATATTCCTGCCAAGGGCCGGATAGAAAATATTTGAGGCTTATATGGAACTTATACAGTTCTTTTTGCATCTACCAAATTCTGCCACTGTGGCCAGGAAGCAGCTACAGACAAAAAGTAAACAAAACAACCTCCCCCACCTCCAAGAATCTTCATTTGCAAAAACAGGCAGGGTCAGGCTGGCAGGATTTCCTCCCTCTGCTCCAGAGCCTTGTTGCTCAGATCCAGCAGGGTCACCTGAACCAGCAGCTTTAGCAACAGCTGGGAGTTTGGTAGAAGCAAAGGTGCTTCCAGATCACTGAATCAACATCTGTGTTTTAACAAGCTCTTCGTGTGATCCCTGCGCACGGGAACATTGGAGAAGCACATCTTTTGAGAATGTTCCTTTGGAGTGTATACATCCTGAGCTCCATTCTACGGCCGAGTATTTTCCCCAAGTTCATAAAAACTCACATTCCCGCGATCACTAAGCGGATGAACATCTTGCCCTGAAATTCCAAACCTGATATTATTGGACAGTTGTCCTTCCTAACTGAAGAATAGTAGCTATTACTTTGTAATCATACTTTGTAAAAATCATATGTAAAACATAAATTTCGGAGATAAACACACAAGTGTTATCCTTTTCTCGTTGCTGACAACTCTTATTTACGCTGTATGCTAATTCTCTGGTGGCCGCACTCACTGGAATGTGTTCTCTTGGTCTAGCGTTTGTCTTTTAACTTTGTACAAAGGTCAACGGTTTGAAGGAGGTAAACTAATGTAGTCAGATGCTGGGTGTGTTGGTCCCTGCTTGCAATACCAGCACTTTAGTGTCTGAGGCAGAGGCATTGCAACAAGTTACAGACAAGACTGGGCTACAAAAAATAATCATGTGCTCAAATGTATTAATCTTTCATTTTGTGTTAGTTCTAATCTATTTCAAGGACTATTTCCCTTCTCAGAGTCAAATCATTTTCTCTTATTAAATGCCTATACTCCATACAAAAGAATTCTAAAGACTTTATGCGGGGGCTCTTCCTTCAAGGATGTGGAACATACTGTTCTTGATGAATATCTCAAGTGTGAGGAAAAGGGGAGTTGTGCAACTTTCCAGTAAAAGTCCTAGCATCCATCCTAGCAGAAGGTCGGGGCTAGCATCCGCATGGTCACTCAAATGTTGTAAGTATATATTTTGACAGGTTGTGGTAAGAATAATATTGCCTCTCTATGTTATTCCTCCCTCAACGTCAGCACCCCTGTTGACAAGTCTACGGTGTTAGACACTCTTCATTTAACCTGACCAGAGAGGTTAAAGAGACCTGGTCACTAAATGCAGTGTGGTCAGAAAAAAAGGTGCTGGGGCAGGGGATCATGAAATCAGAATAGCATTGCCTTTGCTTAATGTGACTGGACCAGCACTGGCTTCTTGGTGCTTATGAGTGTGCACTGGTAATAGAGAACAACTCCAATGGGAGAGGCTGAATGACGGAAGAACACAAGACAATTCACTGACTATTGAAACTTTCCCAACTAATGAAAACTACTTTAAAATAAGAAGCTTGCTGAAAACAAACGTTTTTCTTTTAAACCTCATGTCATTCGTTATTTTGTGGCTGACAAGAGATAAGTTACATTAGTTTTTTAATTGTCTCTCTTTTGCATGCTAATTTACAACGGCATACACAAAAATCCAAATTGCCATACCTCTCTGCTGTGCCTCCAACTATCCAGTTACTGTAGCCATGTAGTAAGCATGACCTTGAATTCCCGAGCCTCATGTGCTAACTTCTCAAGAGCTGGGCCTACAAGTGTGTACTCCTATCCTATGTTCAGCAAAACAGGATACTTTCTTATGTTGTTGACTGTAGCTTTCATTTGTTAACGTTATTCTATGTTTGCTGTCTCATTTAATGCTGGAAATGAAACTTACAGCCTATACACACATTATATGTCCATGCCTGTGTTTTCAGAATGCCCCACATACTCATTTTATACTCATTACTCTCTTATATTTATCCCATAATAATATTGGAGTTGGCACATCTCTTGTTGTGTTTATACCTCTTAATGTATATGTTTTATTTCATTTTGCCAGATGTTATTTGTTGTAAGTTAAAGTTTTCTGATTGTGTTTAGGTAATGTGCTTTTTGCTGTTCTTAAAACATCTGCTTGTTTTGTGGGGGAAAGGGCATGTGCCAGGGGACTTAATGTGGAGGTCAGAAGGTAGCCTATGAAACTAAATACTCCCCTTCTACCATGTGGGTTCCTAGGATTGAACTCAGGTCACCAAACTTGCCACCAACTCCTTACTTAACCTGCTGTGTCATCTCATTGGCCACTGTTTTGTTTTTTGGATAGTCTTACTATGTGACCCAGGCTGACTTGGAATTTAGTATGAAGCACAGGCTGGCTTTGAACTTGTGGCCCTTTGCTTTCACACTCCTGGGTGTTGGCATTACTGAAGTGTATAGGTAGAAATGTACTTATGTTCGTTCATCTATTGTGTTTTATCAATTTTGTAGAACACCTTAGTAAGTTGAAAAAGTCCATTTACAAATAACCCTTTGATATTCTATATAGGCTGAATGTACAGTATTCACAGTGAGGACTGTCAGCTCTCGCTTTCCAAGGCTTCTTTTTCTTATCATACTATATTAGCTAAGATTTATAGATTATTTTTGTATGAAAGTCAAGTCAGTAACCATCCTTATCATTGGATATTTTATATATTTTATAATTTTATATTACAGTTTACCTTGAGAATGGGAAAAATTTTCTCATTTTCTTCTACATTTTCTCCCTTACCAGTCTCCTGCATTTTCTAATTTGTTGCTAATGTTGTTTCCAGGTAGCCTTTTGGAGCTTTTGAAGAAAATCCCATATTAGCTTGGCGCCCCTAGAGGATGATATTGGGAATACAGCACAACATCTTGAACAAGAGTGCCTTACCTAAAGGCAGAATCTCTGTGCTTCCAGAAAGGCAAACATTACTTTCTGGGGGAAGGCGGCGGAGGGGGCACGGTTATTCCATATAATAGTCTGTGTCTCTAGCGCATAGTTTTGAGAAGAGGCTCCTATTCTGATATCTGGGCAATCTGAAGTATGTGCATTTCTGGAGACCTTTCCAGAGATAAATACACATATTTGTCCTTACGTTTGCTTCTAGACTTTGGCCACATCACAAGAACAAATGGCCCTCTGTTCATCATCTTTTATTTTCCATGCCACGTCTGGTCGCAAGGTTATTTGCTTGTCTTGCTGGCCAGCCATGTCTCCTGTTTTCTGTTATTGCTGTATATTTGCTACAGAGGAGGTACACTAAGCATGAACTTACTGTACCATCTGGATCAAAGCCCAGTCACTCTGTTTTCCTTCTGCATTCAAGGGAAAAATGTATTTCCTTGGTAACAAAATTAACTGTTTTCACCGATACGTTCCATCCAATCTCCTCTCCCGTTAAAAACGCACTCAGGCCAACAGCTGAAACTTGGCACGTTTCACCAAGCTTCTGTTTTCTCACTACTCACCTCCTTTAGGGTCACTGCTTGGGGACATATAAACATGTTCCCTAGACTCCATCCCCGTTCCTTAGCTATCTGCATCTCCAGTATTTTATCTCACTCCTATTCTGTTTCTTCTTTTTTCAGAAATCTACTTAGGGTCACCTCTACCTTTTGGCATGCCCATGCAACAAGTTTCTAACCTAATAAGAGATAAGGCAATGTCCTACCCGTCACTATTCCATTCTGAGACATCCTACTTTCTTAATTCATTTACGTACCAAGATTTCTCACAATTTCCTTCCAACCCTAATATCAACCATAACTGGACAGTCACATTTTCTCTTACTTAATGCAAACTCTAGTTATTCATAGAAAAGACACAAAAAAAATTAAAGATTACCAATGTTGACGCCATGACCAAATTTCTCCACTCCTCTTCAACTTGATCCTGTCACACAATGTGACTTTCTGACCCCCCCCCCCCCCGCAATGCCTAACAGTGCACAGCTTCAGTCAATTTCTGTGTTTCTTTCTATTGGCTTTTCTACTTCACCCATCCTCTGTGGTGCCTTCTCAAAGATCCTCTTACCCTTGGAGACTCAAAGTTTTGTTGGGAAACCACCAATACCCCCACCAGCATCAGCATTGATAGCAGCAGAACTAGAAGAGTTCAGGAAGTGCTGAATCGCGGGCTCTACCCAATCAAAACCAATCTCCGTATGGGTCTGAAGAGTCACATACTTAAAGTCACCACCACCCTTATAATTACCCAGACTCAAACACTTGGGACCACCCTTACTTCTTGTCAATGTCTTCCTTATCTCCTATATTTAATTAAATGTGAGGTTTCCCACGTTTATTTTGTAATATTTCATGTACACATTCCAATCCCCACTTTGTAAAAAAAAAAAAAACAACACAGAGATCTGGAGACAGACTGACCTGGCTTTCAAATCCCTGTTCCCTACTGCTTATCGACTGTATGTGACAGCAAAGTCCTGAGTAAATGATTTAACTTCTCTGAGCCTTAATTTCCCTTCTGTTACACGAGGATATTATCACCTTTGCCACAGATGCTCCTATAAAAAGAAACAAAAGCACTCACATCCACAGCTGGAACACGGCACATTTTACCAAGTGCCGTCGCATGCTTTCTCACCGCCCACTATTACTCTGAGGTCACAATTTGGGATCTTCTGAACACGTTTCCCAGATTCCACTCATCACATGAATTCATCTCATATATCGCTATCTAACTGCATCAGAAAGACAACTCATTTAACATCCATCACCCCATTCTGAAGCTGTCTGTGAGAAAGTGCCCTGTATCTCCCCCACCAACACACATAAGAACACGCTGTCACCACATTCTCACCGTACCCTGTTTTCAGCGGCTGCCCACCCTTCTCCTCTCTTCCCCCATTCACACCCAGGTAAACTTTCACTGACCACACCCTGCACGCTTCCACTTCCATGCCCACTCCGATGGAATGCCAACATCCTCGCTACTTATTTTCGAGCGTATTCTTCTTACCCAGTTCCTACACAACTTTTAAATCATCTGGGGTCACTTTCTTTAGATCATCTGGCAGTGACTTTTGAATGTCTACCTTATTTGCTCCATTGTCTGAAACCATTTGAAATACATACCTAGCAGTGAAACTTTTCATATGTTTCCTTCTCACTTCTCAATCGGTTTTTTAATAAATAAAACTTTACAATCAGTATCTATAATCATTGACACCTGCCCAGGCAACAAGCTCAATGCCATCCACAGAATTCCTCACACACTTTCTCTAGCGTCCTTATGTTATGGGGAGGGTTATGGCACCCAGTGTGTAGATGGGAAAACTAAAGTTAGAAGGACTCAATAGTTCAAGGCAAGTCTCCCTTTAATAAAATGCAGAAGCAGGATTCGAGGCCAGCCTTTCTCATCTTAGTTCCTCTGCTCTTAAACCCTCTGCATATTATACAGCAGAAAAATTAAACCTCTCTATTTCCTATAAGATAAGCCATATTTTTAAAGAATAGACTTGCTTTGTAGAACTATGTAACACATTATCCTGAAATCCTACTTTACTATCTTGACATTTGAAAACAATTTTAGGGATCATAAATGATTACTATGCTAGCCTCAAAATGACTCTGTGAGGTATGTAAAAAATGTTACCTTACTATCAACACATTCTATATCCAACTTGATTTTATGACCCTAGAACCAGAATCTTCAAGTCCCGCCTGATACCCCAGGATGCCTGACTTTTCTTGAGGTCATGGCCATATTGTTCAGAATGTGGTCAGCAAGAGGCCAAGGCCAGAGTCTAGCAGGAAATGTAATCAATAAAGTCCAAATCCTAGCCGGTATCAATTTTAAGCAGATTATCTTAGAACAGGGCCTGGGATAATAGAATCAGAGTGCTGGCACATTCCAAATTGACAGTGCTAAAAATTAAATAGCATAAACTTATACATTGCTTTACTGGTTCCAGAGTCCCTTGATTAGAGGGAACAATGAAATTAATGAAGATGACCAAGAAGGGGAAGAAGTGGGGAAGAAAGATCTACAGATACATGTCAGGAACAACATCTATTGGGAGCTTTTCTTTTGACCTTCATTAAAAAAAAATAATGAGAGCACACACAGACAGAAACAATATCCATGGTGGGGGGGGTGCAAAGACCCAGATTAAACTCAAAATATTAGGGCTAGGCTTGCAGTTAAGTGGTGGATCACTTTCCCAGCATGTTCAAGGCCCTGGGTTTGATCATCAGAAACATAAAATAAAAGTAACCATAAATGGTCCCTTCATTATGCCCACCCGCTTGCAGAGGACCTGTGTGACCCATGCTGTGAGGGGCACAGAACCTGAGTTCCTGTGGTCCCTACAGAGCTTGAAACAGACACTTTCGCAGGCCCTCAAAGCCCTGCTTTCACCGAGCCCCAAACCTCCACGTAACTGACACATGCAGGGGGCCTCCGATGCCCATAAACATATAGTTGGGGAAAGGGAGACAGAATAATCAAATAAGGAAGAAAAGCTTGTTAGCAAAATAGTCTTCTAAAATTCAGGGCCAAGAGTGTGAGAGCCACCCCTCTCTAAGCTTCCTGGAGGAACATCCACAAACAACCAAGAATCAGGCTTCCTGGAGCCAGGGGAAAGAAAAGAAAAAAAATGGAAATTTCATAGCTCACTTGGGCTCAATGACAAATAATTGTGATTGAAGAAATCTGTATGTGGCTTCTAGAAAGGTGCCCACCCACCGTTAAGGGAATTTAGTAAGAGGAAACAACAATCACGTGATCACAAGTGGGAGAAAGATGAGGTGGGAAATATGGAAAGGTATGGGGATACAATCCCAAAGCTAGGTAGGGGTTCAGCATGGAAAAGCATAGCAAGTTGAGGGTGGTTACTATTACAACTGCAATGACCCCCAAGACCTCAGAATTGGACTTATTTTGAAACAAGGTGGGAATAATCAGTATTGAACAGAATTCAACATAGACTGTTTCCTTGTTAAAACATAATAAGCCAGGGGAGATTTTGAACATCCAAGTATATACACACCCGCAGAGAGAGAGAGAGAGAGAGAGAGAGAGAGAGAGAGAGAGGAGAGAGAGAGAGAGAAACACACAGAGAGAAACAGAGAGAGAGAGAGACAGACAGACAGACAGACAGACAGACACAGACAGAGAGGCACAGACAGAAACAGAGACATAGGAAGAATACTATATAAGCATGAAGGCAGAGATCTAGGTAAGACATTTCTGAGTTGAGAGATGCCCAAGATTGCCAGTAAAGCATCATGAGTTGGGGATAACTGGCGTGGAGTTGCTATTCCAAACCTGAATGGAAACGTGACTCTGCTACCACACTGAGTTTGCTTCTCCTTCCTGAAACTATGAGGTCTGAAATTACTTCTGCTGTAAAATATGGTGCTTTGCTACGGCATTTCTAGAAAACCAAAAGAGGGATGACATTCCCAGAAAAGCAAGGTGTATAATTTCCCTGGAACATAAAGCAGGAGTTGAGTGAGAAGTAGGAAGAGGTGAAAGTAGGTGAAATCAGGACCACTGTGTAGGGAACGGGCTGTGAGTCACCTCCTAGATCACGGGACTACACTGCAGCTACACTGTGCAGAGATGTTAGAAGCCGGAAGTGGTACAAATCAATAAACAGAGAGAGGAAGACTGACAGACTGATAGGCTGGTAGAAAAATGAAGACAGATACATGAAAGGTCAACAGATAGAGACATGACCGTGACAGATGCGGATGAAATAATGCATCTTCAACTGACGGCAATGGTTTGTCTGCTGCACGTGATAAAACGAGTCCCAGCTGCTGAAATATGTTACCTGCTTTTAAAAACAAACAATGCTGTGTAAGTTTGTGTGAACAAAAGTCGCATAAATTCTTGCACCATACCCAGAGCGACCCAAGATGATCCTGCGGAGGCAAGTTTACCAACTGCCCTTACACACCATGCACCTCATCCTGCTACAGGGGAGGTGGAAACGGCCAGAAAACCACAGAAAAGGGCTTGCGTTCTAAATATAGTGCAGAATGAGTGGTGGAACATTCCTGGGAGCTAAGTGCAGTAGCGAACCAAGCCTCCTTCAAGGGACCAACATGCATAGGATGTGAGACCACAGAATTGATTAACTTGGAGCAGACAGTGAAGACAGTCAAGAGTCTGGGCAATAGATGAGTCTTGAAGGATTTAGAAGACAGTGTGGCTGGAGAGCATGGACCGAATGGAAGGGGGAAAAGGAAAGATTAGCAGAGCCTAGGCTGGGCTGGGCTGCGGAGAGTGGGGATCAGCCACCAGATCATAAATATCTTAGGCTTTGCTGAGCCATACGGTCTCCATTGCAACTGCTCAGCTCTGCCATGGCAGTGTGAAAGCAAATCTTCAGGCAACGGGGAGTGAATGAGAATGGCTGGATTCCAGTTGACTTTATTTATGGACGCTGAAATTTGAATTTCATGTAATTTTCACTTGTTAAAAAAGACGATTCTTCTTTTGAATCTGTCCAACCATTTAAAAAATTTGAAGACCATTCTTAGCTTAGCTTGAGAGCTATATAAAATCAGACAGTAGGCACTATTGGACCTGGGCACTGCAGCTGCTGACACTTGGTTTTAAAGGTGGCTGTACCAGAACGGACAAGCAATAAAGCAGTGATGAGATTACCGGAGAGCCCAGAGAGAGGATAGGAGAGCAAGCCAAAGGCAGGATTTATGCAAATCTAAAACCCGACAATTGATTAAATGTAGAAGGGGGAAGAGGAAATAGGGTCTGGGACTCTTTTCCAAAATTCTCCAGTGTGAATAGCAGTAGGATCATTAATAACATTGCAGGACTCAAATAGGAGCCAGTCTTAAGTCAGCATGGACTGCAGAGTACATGCCTGTGACCCTAAGTCTATCAGTACTTAGCATAGGTATTGGAAACCTTAAACCAGGGCTTTAAGACCCTGGTAGCTCCCAGTTTGGAACACTATAGTCCAGAGCCTGCTCTCTCTACTTGATAACACCCAGTGGAAGAACCAAGGCTGGTCCTGGTTTATGCTAGGAACTTTGATGTTTTGTATGAATTCTTTGTATTTTCTAACATCCTTAACATGCGTACTACTTCGAGCAGCAGACGATGCAGACAGTCCAACACGTTCAATGCTCAGTGGCCCATTTCCTCTTCTGTATACGGGGATGCAAACAGCTGTCTTGACTGAGGAGCTTAGAGCAAGATGTCATTCCTGTGACTGATGGGGCAGCAGATAAAGGGGCAAACTCTCGGTTACACTTGGAGGTGGTGGTCACACACAACTCACACCGTAGTGAACTCAGCCTTTCCATCTGCATTATAGGAGTGGCTATACTTCCCCTGGAGGCCGGAGAAGCTGCAGAGATGTGTAATATGGGCACATCAGTTTTAGAGTGGCAAGGGCTTTGTGCAGTCACTTGCACTTCAGGGCCTAGGGGGGTCAAGAAGTGTATGTCAGTTCCTGGCCACATTCAACATGAACTGCACTCAACTGAATCTAGAAGTGACCTGTTGGCAGTGTGTAACCACATGATCATGCATGATCTGAGGGAAGAAACTAAGGAGTGAGAAGACACAAAAACAGTAAGTTCAGCTCCACAGACTCTCTCCCATCTAGTCTACAGTTCCTTCCAAGTTCCCAGGCAATGATGATGTGAACGCAGGGACAAGGAATTAATGGCGCTGTGCGGCCCTCTCTGACTTGGTATCCCAGTGCATCGAGAGGTCATGGAAAATACAGGCCTTGAATACCTGCGCAAACAGGACACGTGGGTATTGAAGGGCAAGATGATTGCTTGTAACAGGAATGTTGACTGACTGATCATGTGTTTTCATTCCAAATCCCATATCCCCTCCCTATTTCACACACAAAACACATGCCACACGTTGTGTAAATACCACGGCCCCAAAGAATTTGAATGTTTGAGCTGGTTACAGAGTATAAAGGTAGTCATATTCTTTCCCACGGTAAAGGCCTTACATTTTTCCAAATATTAAATATCAACAAGCCTTACCATGGCACTCTGGGGGTGTTTCTTGGTGCCTAGGAGGAAGATACATAATTAATTGCACTACTTTTCCTACTTACAAAGTCTGAAAAAGCTGTAGCCTGGGCATTTGGATAAGACATGCAGGCCTTCTAGGGAGCTTGTAGAGGTCCCAAAGCTCACATCATACCGTAATGTGATTTGTGCAAATAATGGTAAATTGATAAACCATTGATCAGGGGATGTGGCCCCATTACCACATCCCAAAGTTTTAGCTTTTCAACTGGCAAAATGCAAATAGAACCATCCTGCCTTCTCTCTCACAAATATGTTACACATTTTTTTTTTGTCACAAAACACAAAAGTCATCTTTGACCGAGAAGCATTTCTCAATGTCAGCACAATTGACCTCATGGACTGGGTAATTAGTGGCCATTGGAGAGCGATCTGGGTCTTGTAGGATGTTTGACAATAGGTCTAGCTTCTGTTCACTGGACAGTAATAGTTTCCCGCACCCCACTGTAACTATGAATAATGCCCCTAGACATTGTCACATGTCCCCTGATGCAGAATCACCCCCATTAGGAAGTATTGCTATAACGTGTGTAAGGGGAGCCTTACACTGCTACCTGCACTTCACCGACACTTGTACTTTGGGAGCTGATGTAGGAACGTGGGTGCTAACCACTCTTGCATTTCTGACCATAGCATATTTAAATTCTATTCAAAGCCCCTGGACCATAAAGAACTGCAGGGACTTTTACATCTGTCTACTGTGACTTGGAGAACAAAGCTGTGATTAACATGACCATGGACATGTTGGCTTACTTGTGCTATGGGGCACTGACTATGTCAGCTGTGAGCGCCCGTACAGAGACTCTGTGTGCCATGGTTTTGTGTGCCAAGGCTGTGGGAGCCATGGTGGAAAACAATCTCTATAATACTCTGAGGAGTAAGATATTTTAGAACCATATGAATGCATATTCTAATGCAGTTTTTAAATTCATGTAAACTCACTACTAACAGTCCCTTATTATACCCCATTAAAGAGTTTAATTACTTTTAATCAGAGACTTTCCTAGATGACCAGAAATAGTAACTAGAGAAACTTCAATAGCCATTATGCCAACTCTGAGCAACACAGAGTCCATTGGAGCAATCGCTGGCACAGCAATCATGCTAATTAAAGGCCCCCAGAAGAGTCAAGATAAAAATGTCAAGCGAGATTTGTTCTGGACTTCAATGATTTACTGCCTCACATAATCAGGTTCCAATAAGTCTGGGAAGAAAAGCCTTGCTAGGGAGGAGGGGGAGCAACCCTGGCCTCAGACGCCAAGCCACAGAGCCTCAGACGTGGCGCACGACAGTAGAAGAAGGCTATTTCTACCACCCTCAAAACTCCCCCAGGGTTCTCTACATCCAGACAGTGTATGTCAAGCACCCTTGACAGCTTTTCTCCTCCATCCTCAACCTACCGTTTCACAAAATGAGTTTGGTCATAAAGCTGTTGACTTGCATCCAAGAATGTTTCAGTGAACACCCTTCAAATGATGGTCTGATAAATTGTTATCAGGGTGCTGGCAAGCTACACCATCCTCACCCTGACCTTTTTGCAAAGTGCTAGGGGAAAGAGTTATTTTGGGGACACCTAGAAAAGATAGTCTTGCTTTACCATCAAGCCTGTAGCTTGGGATGCTTACCACTGTGCCTGTCTGTCATCATGCACAGTCAAATCTGTAGGCCTTCTCTTGTTACTGGTACTCTAGAGTCTAACCTGGCACCAGTTTTATTTCCTGTTATTATTTTGTTATTCTCCCCATATTTTCAAAGAGTTCCATTCACCTTGCTGCACTACCATGTTTGTTCATGTAAAACCCCTCAAACGCTTTTTGCAGAGACAGCACATCATGCAATAAATGATGCAAAGAGCTTTTTCTTTTCTCTTGTAGAGTCCACTTCCCGTGCGCTGAACCATGTAGGTATTTATCAAGGAAGGCTATGCAAGCCTTATCACACAATGTTGATTTGGAGCAGCTATGACTGAAGAGTACACTTCACTTGGGACCTGTGATCTACCAAGACCTGCATTCATGGAATTCCAAACTCAGACTGAAAGATAAAGAGACTTAGTAGATAATAAAAATGTCCCTTGTCATAAAAAAAGAGAGATGGGAATTTTGAACAGTGCACTTTATGATTTCATAGAACTTTACACTTCACCTAAAGTTTGACACTATGTTCTTTGAGACCACACCCAAGAATGTTGATTGAAATTCTGATTTAACAATCAGCTCCTGACACACAGATTTAGGTCACCTTTTTTCCCCATTGAAAAAATGCCTTTGTACAGAGTTGTAAAGATACTTATTGCTTTCAGTCTTCTTGGTGTTAAATGGCACAGTGTGGGGTGTCTATCTATGCTTCTGCTTGTTCCCAGTGGGGTGCTACAGGGACAGATTTGAAGACACTGGATTCAGAAGAAGAAAATGGCAGCTAATAACCAGTGGACAAAGACTGAAATATTCATACTCATTGTTCAAGTGTGGACACTTGGGGGCAAGGAGATGGCTTAATCATAAGATATGGGTCTGAGTTGAGATCCCTAACACTTGCAAAAAGCCTGTGCACATTTGTAATTAATCCTAGGCAGAGACAGTAAGACTCCTGGGGCTTGTTGGGACATGACTCTGGTCAAATAGGCAAGCTCCAGGGCAAGTGAGAGATCCTGCCTCAAAAAAATAAGGAGGAAGAGTAATTGAAGAAGATACTCAACACAGACGTCTGGCCTCCAAACTTATGTGCACTTACGCACGAATGTGCGTGCATACACACACACACACACACACACACACACACACACACACACACACACACACACGTCAACATGTGTCCACAGCTTAGAAATACCCAGTGCCCTGTATACTCAGCCCTGCATTGCTATCAAGCTGGACACTCACTTGTCATCTTGCTCAGAACTGAGCAAGGGGATTCATGCAAGCTCCACTGTAGGCATCTCTCCAAGGTGACCAGTGACTAGGAGAGGTTTTGTCCTAGTGGTGCAATTTACATTTTATAAATTTCACTCTTGAAAACTGAGCAATTCGTGGTTTTTAGTATATTCACAGTCATTCCACCAAAACCATCATGAAAATCCCTAAGGTTTTCATCTATTCTCTCTCCTTCTGTCTCTTTCTGCCTATCTCTCTCTCTGTCTCCCTCTCTGTGCCTCTCTCTTTGTCTCTCTTTCTCTTTCACACACACATACACTCACTCACAAGTAAACGATTCCCACTAATAGTCGCCATCCACCGTCCTCTCCTTCAGTCTCTGATAATAAGATCTCTTCTACTTTCTTGCGTTATGCTCGCACTTATTCTGGACAAATCATAAGAGTGGCTTTTACATCTAGCTTCTTTCTCTTATCATGCTTTCAAGACAATCAAACTTTAGTTCTCTTTATGGGTCAGAAATATTCCAGTGTGTATATATATATACACACGCACATACACATCTAAGTACACATGATCTGTTGATCTGTAAAATGTGTTTCAGTTGATACATTGACTCCACTTCTAAACCCTTCTTAATAACTGCCATGCACATTCACACACAGCACTTTTCATAAAGCACTGTTTTCAACTCTTTCAAAACAGACTTGGTTGATTTAAAGTTAATGCTCAATGTTTTGAAGAAATGCCAGACTATCTAGTATAAGCAATACTGAAGGCTTCAATTTCCTTACCTCCTTGTCAACACTTTTATTATCTCCCCCTGTTTAAGTCATTCTAGAGCGAGCTGATAGATCAATGTTGATTTGTACTCTCAGTAACTAGCTGTACTTTGGATCATAGGCTTATTTCCTATTTGTAGCTTTTCAGAGAAATGTCTGTGGAAATTAGTTGCCTATATTTTCCTATTAGATGTCATTTTACCTAGTTTTGAGTGTTCCTTAGGTACCCTGGATTCTGTTCCCTTATCATATATGTGGTATATGGACATTTTCTCCCACTTATAGGTTGCTCTTTCTTTTTCATATGTGATGTCCTTTGAAGTACAAAAGCCCCTTCTAAAATGTATTTTTACTTTTCATTTATTTTCATGTGTGTGTATTAATGTGTGTATGTATATAAACTATGTGGAGTATGTATGTATATAAAAATGTGTGGAGTGAGTAGTGTGTGTGTGTGTGTGTGTGTGTGTAGAGATGCACAAATTCATGTGTGTGTGCATATATCTGCATGTGTGTGCATGTAGGAAAGAGGTTGATATGAATTATCTTCAGCAATTGTTCTCCACCTTAGTGTTCGGAGACAAGGTCCTCTCGCTGAACCTAAATCTCACTAACTGGCTGAACAGGCTAACCAGTGAGTCCTAAGAAATTCTTTAGCTTCTGCTTTCCCAGCACTGGGATTACAGGTGCTCACTGTCATGCCTAGCTTCTGGCATGGGTTTTGAAGATCTAAATTCATATCTTCGTACTAGTACAGAAAAAGAAGTTTCCAGTGAACACATTTTTCTCTTGCTCATGTTTTCACTGCGACTTCTTAGAAGCTATCGCCTATTCAAAATCTACAGAGATGGGCTACACAATTTTCTTCCAATCATTTGAATTCTTATATTTAGATCTTGAGTCAACAGTAAGTTCATTTTTGTACATTGTATGTGACAGGGAATGTAACATCCTTTATATGTGACTATCTGGTTATCCCAGCAACTCTTGCTGAAAAGACTATTTGATTTCTGTTAGGTTGTCTTGGGACCTTTATTGTAAATCAGTAGACCACAAATGTACACATTTTCTATTTCTAGACGTTCAATTCTGTTCCATTGATCCCCATGCCTATCCTTATGGCAATACTGCATTGGCTCAGTTACCATAGTTTTGTGATAAGTTTTAAAACTGAGGAGTTAAACCATCCAATATCTTCCTCAATTATGAAGATTGTAAGACTATTGAGTTTCTTTGATTTCGATACAAATTCCAGAGCTGGTGTGTAGACCTCTGTTTAAAAAAGGCACACTACATTTTCATAGAGACTGTGTTAAATGTTAGATCAATTTTTGGGGTGTTTTCATCTTAACAATACTAAGTTCTTGTCCATATACATACGTACCACTTATTAAATAAAAATACTTTTTGATAAAAAATAAAAGCATAAATATTCATAAACTGATATAATAATGAACCAGCAAAGGTTGTGAATTCATTATTGGAAGTATCCATAGAGATAGTAATATAGAGGGAATCCTTCTCTATGAAAGACTGTGTACCCATAAAATCAAAATCTTGAAGTTAGGCATTTTGGAGTTTTTTCTATTTGGGGGGCAATGACGAGCTTGGGATCACATGGAAAATGTTTACTACTTTAAAATGTCAAAGGACAGTCTTCAGTTCATTTAAGGATGAATAACGGAAGATCTTGTTCAAGACAGGACCCAGGCACACTGACTCTTTAGGAAACAGTGACTCTGAGATTGATCACGTTTCTGCACCCCACTCTCACCCCAATGGCTGAGAGGTCAGGAAGGACACAGAAAACAGTAAGCCTCACTCTAAGCAACATATCAACATCCCCAACTGCCCTGAACCAGGACCTGCCATTTTGGAGGCCTTTGAGGTCTCTGCATTCATGCTTCATGGAGACTTTTGATTCCAGAGAAGGAAAGCAAAGAAATGGACAAATGGGAGCCAAGTTTCACTGTCCATCTCAAAATGCAAAAGATATCATTGTAAAGATGGGCTCAATCCCCAAACCTGGCAAGCTGGATTTTAAAAACCTAGATAACTCAGATCCCTTTGAATCTTGCTGACTTCCTACAAATCATAGCATCTTGGTTCTTAAAATCCAATACCCAATGAGCAAGTATAGTCAAAGTATGTGAAACCCCAGCTAAGCCAGAACCAGGGCGAACTAACAAAGAAAAGCAAAAGGCAGGCTCTGTGCCAGGGGAAGGAGAAGCAGAGCCAGGCAAATAAGCTCAAAAAGACCTTCAGCGAACCCCAACCTCTCATGCAGCATTCTGCCAAACCTTCAGAGGCCAGAGACTTCAAAGACCAAAGGCAGCGCCTGAGCACATGACTCCTGGATTCTACCTAACATTCACAAGAGCTACAAAGGGAGAGGGGGAAAAGACAAAAAAAAAATCTTGTATTATTTAACTAATTCTCCCCTGAGTCAGTTCCACACGAACTACTGACTAGTTTTTGAAGCAGATACGGGCGAGCACACACAGAATGTTCCGGACTTAACTTAGAACTAGACACCGGCAAATGGAGAGGCAATACTCTAAACTTGTTAACTAAAGAGTTCCCATGCAGAGCCTAAGTCCCAAAGGTAAACTCTATCCACAGGCTTTGGAAAACCAAGAAGAAAACCATCCAAATTGGCATTGGCTGAGGGCTAGCGATACAAGGGGCACTATTCTGAGTTTTGGTCACGTCTATTTTCCTTAAGCCATAAAAGCATAGTTGCCTAATTTCTTCAGGGAGAAGGCATGAGACAAAGAGGTTTAGTAACTTCCCCAATGCTCCACAGTGGCTAATAAGCAGAACAGAGATATGAACCCAAGGGAAGTGCTTCTGGCATGCACATTCTTAACTACCACAAACCCTGCTTCTCCGAGAAACTAGAGGATGCTGTACCGACTCTCAACCAGGAATTCATTCTTTGCTGAGCCAGTGTGACATATGGAGGAATAAACACTTTCTGATGAAAATCCTCAAGGAGTAAATAGGCTCAAAGGTGTGGGCAACCAACTGCTGCCATGATATATTTGGATTTTTCACCAGTGTTCTGCCCAGTGGCTATTTTTAATAGGGAAGTCTCTATGGTAATTGAGAAGACATAGCGTCACTGGCAGAGCATAGTCAAAGTTCTCTCTCAATCAAGAGGAGCATCTCTTGCTTTGGGGCCTGCATCTCAAAAGAAAAAAGAGGGGGCTCTAAGTCCTATTTTGTCCCCTTGTCTCCCAAGATTGGTGTCAGTCACTCCTGGCCTGGTCACAGTCTTACACCTCACCCTTAAAGATGCCCTGATACATTCATCTTCCACATACTTCCTGGCAGCCTTGACCTCCCAGAAGGGCAGTACCAGAATAGCTTTAGTTTTTGATCTTAAGCTTGCATGGGCAACAGAATATAAACACAAAAGGCATAAAGGACAGGAAGAACAAGGTCTTTTAAAATTATTCCTGTGTTTTGAACAGGAGAAGAATAGCTAGGAAAATGAACTGAGAAAGCCTTAATTCAAGAAAAGAAAATCACAATTCATCCATGGAAAATCCAAACCATGTATCTAGAAAGGAGCCTTGGGATATCCCGGAAAGGACTCACTAAGGATATGGTCTCAGTGTGGGACACTCCGGCTCAAAATACAAACACATTGCCAGCAGTGTCCAAACGCACTGCCAAACTGCTGAGAAAAGAATATATGGCCGATTTTTCAAATTCAAGGCTCATTTGTGACTAAGCAAGTGGCTACACTATTACCTTCCAGAGCACAAAAGAGAGGGAAAGATCTAGAGAAGGCCGAGGGAAGAGAAAAGAATTAGAAAAACTTAACAGGTGTGAGGAGCAGACATTAGAGCTGGGTAAGAATTCGCTTTACAAAACAAGGTGACTATCATAAACACGGCTAAGGTAATAGAACTAAGGGTGGGGCTGGCCCATGCAATGAGAGTCTCACAGCCACTCGATGCCTCCAGATCTGAGCCAGCAGAGGTGGTCAAGCACAGGATTCATCACCACGTTACATCTTTCCCACAAGCAAAACCTTCAATCCTCCCAACTGTAGCAAGGTAGCATTATTATCCTCTTAGAGCTGGGACAAACACACCCTAAAGACCCTAAATAATCTGTGCACAAATAGATGCATGCTTGGAATGTGAAGCTATATTTGGGTAACTGCAGAGGTTTCCACCTGACCCATTTTCCCTCCATCGGCCTGAGGTTCCTAGAACACTGAGACAACCTCTTTGGTGGTCTCGCTGCTATGCTTCGGTTGGTGTTCCAGGCATTATGGTGCTACCGGAGAAGGCTTCATACAACTTAGTATGTTTCCCCATCAAAGAACCAGGCATTTTACCAGCTTGCCCCTGAGGTTATTAAAGGCTTCTGATCATCCTAGAGGGACTACCTACCACTTCGGATGCCTGTCCTAAGACACAAGCTTTATAGGGGCAGGATTTCTTGATGATTGCTCCAAACAGTCACCAGTGACTCCATTAAGTAGTAGGTGTGACAACGACAGTGTCCCTAAAACCTAAGGTCTGTCTACCTTATTTTTGTATATCATGGCTTGACTATATGATAATCCCCTTTATCTGCAAGAAAGTTTAGAATCCAAAAGTAGAGAAGGTTACCTCAAACCTAGCTCTAGACAATGGTTCAACTCTGAGATGAACTCTTCGATATTGTTCAAATTCTAGGATGCCTGGTGTCTCATTATCCAATAACCTAATGACCCAACAGAGTCCCAGAGAATGATGCTAGGAGTACACATTCCCCTGTTTGGTGACTTGAGGCTGGGACCCCCATTCTCTACCACAGTCACCATCAGGACCTCTCTCTCCATGATGCCCCATTTCCCTTCAGCTCAGATTCCCCACCCTGAAAAATTATTAGTAACCCACCAGACGGGGGTGGGGTGGGGGTGGGGATAAGTGAAAGGACCCATCCTCAATTAAATACAGATGGTCAAGGTTAAGGAGTGTACAGCCGGTTTCTATAGAAACACCCCCCCATCCTATAACATGCTGATAAGCAAGAGGGCCCACTAGGAGGCAGAAACTATGACCATTTTCCCCCTAACTTATGTACAGAGGACCCTTTGTATATGGGTTTCTCACAGGACCAGGATTCTTCAGAATGTACCTAATTCACAGCATCCAAAGTTGCCAAAACGGTCTGTGACTTTAAGGAAGAAAATAAAAGTCCTCATTACCAAATCCAGGAGGCACTAGGGTGGGTGGTAAACCAGGAATATTTCAGTCAGCCAAAAAAATATTTTTCCACAGCCTCTCATAATTATCCTAGGCTCTTTCTCTCCTTCTCTCTCGCCCCCTCCGTAAAATAAAACTCAGGGAAGGGATTTAAATTGCACAGGGACGAACTTCAGCAGCTATTAATATCTTACATGTCTCAGGTGTCTTTCTAGGCAAAGTGCTTTTCAGATTAGTGATGGAGGCAGCTTTCCTGCTGAAGCACCTGCTGCAATGCTATGCCCTACCAGGAGCCCATGGAGAGGGGAGCGATAGAGATCGTCACACATACCCACAGGTCATATGAAAAGGGGATTGCTGGTGTCTGGTGGTGGCTCCAGCAGAGAGGCTGCCCTATCTGGGGACAGCAGCCCTCTGTAGACACACAACACATACTGTTTCGGGTGGGAACAAGGGGGGGTGAATGAAGAAGCTTTGTTCAAAGTGACAGCCTCATTCTGCAACTTGGAAAAAAAAAACATCCCCTTAGTGTGACAGCTGATTTAGCGTCTGGAACCTTGGCGTTGAGACTTCCAGGAAAACAGAAGTGAACACAGACACAGACACACACACACACGGAGAACAAGGAACAGCTGAACACAAGGACATACATGGTTTCAAACAATGACAACCCATGATAGCCTTCAACCTGTGGATTTCAGAATTCTGCATGACTTCAGGTGAATGGTCAGTGCTTCACATTTTAAATCCTAGGACTCCAGCCCAGCTTATTTCCCATTGTTCTTTCCAATCTTGGAAGCCAAAGATTGGAAAAATCTTTGAATTAGCCAAAATTCTAGGTGGCCATAGAGTTACAGTGACAAATAGCCAGGGCTCACCCCTAGAACATCTTCATATTAAACAGATGCTATGATTCCTTTGATCCTTGCTCCATTATTCATAAAGTCATATCAGTTACTGAAACAGTATCTTGACCACTACCGGGAAATGGGATGAGATGATCCACCTCCATGGGCATTACCCCCAGCCTTTTCCCTGCTGGAAGGTTCTTTTTCCATTAGCAGCATCTCAGATGTCCCAGACTCCACAGATTAGCCCCCTCCTGGGTCCAAAGGTTGTCAACTCTCGGCTGAAGAACAGACTTTTAGTTTTGTTTCCTGTCTGCTTCTCTTGAGACAGAAGAGGTTCTTTCGAGTGAGAATAAATTGCCCATTGCCCACTTTTTATTAAAACCACCAGCTAAGAGGTCTGGGAGAAACCACAGCATCAGCAACATATCCAAGTACTTTAATTCTACACTTGGTTAAAAATTTGAGAATGCATTGGCTGATGCTCATGACAGTGATGACATTGCTGACATCTGCTGGCATTCAGTCAATGGAGGGCTATCTGGATTTGAAAACTTCCCCCTCCTCCTGTATTCAACTGAAAAGAGTTAATTAACAGTGGCAAGGTTGGGCCAGGCAAGCGGTGTGAATGAATAAGAGAGATCAGGTGTAACACAGTGAGGAAAGGAAGAGGCTTCCACAAAGGGCAGAAATCAACTCTGTCAGGGGAAGGTTCCAAATGATGTTGTGAAGTACAGTACAGTGTCGCCAGGTCCTTCTGATTTAAGGGAAACGAAATGCAGAGGCTTAATGTGAACATGCCCAAATTTCACTTTTTCTAAGAATGGCATGCTCTGTATTACTCAAAAAACACCCTCCTTGGCCTATGACGTTTTTCTTCCAGCACCAGCAAGATGGATTTGAACATGAGAAGCTAAATCAATCCCTCACAGCCCAAGTGCTAGAACTGGGTTGAGAACTCAAGTCCAGATCTCCTTACATGGAGGTCCATGGTTCTAGGGTTATATGAGGCCCTTCTATGTCATGGGCCCATGGTTTAGAAAGAAGTCTTCCAAACAACCAGGCATAGACCTTGGCCCCCAATTTCCTTCAGATATAGGAGCCAAAGATAGTGTGGCCTTCTTGTCTGCTTTTTCTTATCCACGGTCTGGTTCCCTGGACCGGGTCCCTCTCAATCCTGTCAGTTTGAAGTCATCTTTACTCACCTGGTCCAGACATTTAAGGCAGAACTCTTCATTAAACCTGCTGCCCAGTCTCTGTCTAGTGTTCCTGCCTCCAACATCTACGCCTCTCCTTTTGCAATGCATCTACCTTTGGATGTGTTCTAACCCTTCCCAGCAGCTCTCCCATCTACCTTTTCTTTTCCCCTTAATACCAAGCCCAAACCCAGGGTCCTAGCTGGAAACTTCTATTGTCTCTACACTTTCTTACTCCATGTTTTGAAAACTCATCCACCATCTCAGCAATGCTTTGAAGCCAGGTATGGTGGGGCATGCCCACAATGACAGCACAGGACACAAGAAGGTTGTGAGTTCAAGGCCACCCTGGACTTCATAAAGAGAGGCTATCTTAAAACAACAACAGGAGTATAGATTTAAGATACAAATACTCTGGAGAAAAGAGAGAGAAACGAGCAATTAAGCTGACAGTTCTTTCTCTAAGGTATTGTAGTACCTTTTTTTTCCTGGCAGAAAAAAAAAATGATGAGACGAATAAAACCATGCCTGTTTTCGCACACAATGAAAAATATACTGGAGCTATTCTCCTATTACTCACAGGTTTTGTTCCTATACACCATATAATAAACAATGTGACAAATGTTTTATTTCTAAAAACACACATTATTTTTGTCCGCCTAAGGTCCCATAGCAGAACTAAAAATTGTAAGAACAAAATATATATTTTACTGCCTATGCTATGAAATTTACACCTACCCTACACACACACGCACACACACACATACACACACACACACACACACATGCACACACACACACTTGTACATACACACAATATCAAAGAACTTCCATCCTAGAAATAACCTGGGAAGCCTGCGGGTCTAATTGCACTCTACGGAGAAGACACAAGGCAGTGTTTATGGAGAGCTTGCCTTGATCAGACGTGGTGGGTTAATAGGAGCTACCTGAATCTGTCTCAAGCTTTTTAGCTCAGAGTTCTTACCATCATACGCATGGTGGGCTCCACATTGCTCACGAAGGGAAAAACACTCCCTCGTGTTTACCAAATGTTCTGATTTCTGCTCTTTCCTAATCTGAAGCTGATTTGAAGGGCACATTCCTAGTCTTTGATTTGGACTGAAAATGGCTGCGAATCTCTAAACACGGCAAGCAGTCCATTCCCCTGCCTCATGCCCACCAACTTTACCTCACTACATACTCACCCAGAACTACGGAGTCTCCCCCAAAATGCACCTTCACATCTTTCCTTACACTGCCCCCTCTGCTCCACCTGGGCTGTCTCATCCCTTGTCGCCTTTAATTCCTATTCATTAAGAAGCATTCACCAAAAGATAGCTCAGCCTCCAGCTTGCTTTACAAAACTTCAAACAGAGAAGAATTGAAACAGTTCAGCAGGGAAACTATTAAAATGTGCCTCTATTCATAACTCTACGAAGGAATTACAAAATATGCATATTTCATTTTGAACAGGAAGAGGTTAGATGTATCTAAATTCAATATATTAAGGAAAATTTGCTGTGTGCATGTACTTTCAGAACATTTGGGAATCATGATTATATTCTTACTAATCTGGTATTTTCTGACAAAAATCACCTCCTTGACCTTGACAGTGGAGTGAAATTTCAGGCCTGAATCTTAGTTGGTGCTCACCCCATAGACGTCATAATTAAAGGTTCATATGCCCAGCAGCTGCAACACAGTCAGGCAGTCACAAAGTCAAATCAGTGTGACAGAGGGAGGCATTTCCTCCTCTGCACTGCTCCATGGAGAGGAAAGAGTGATTTACTGGTGACGTCATCACAGATGTCACGCACCCACTGGGACAATCTGTAAGGCAGAGGACCATCACACCGCACTCATAGCTAGAAGTGATGGGCCGCGTCCTCAGGGCAGACAGCTGTTCCAAGCATCTCTCACCGGTCTTTCATTTAATACACTCAAAGATTCAAAGATACAGGGCTTCCATTAATCCTAAGAGACTCAAAGAGATGACTTAGTAGCTGTTCGAAGCTCTGATGTTCAACCCTACACTACTTGAGTACCATTTCTCTCCTTTACAGGACTCTGATCCCAAGCCTAACAAACCTCTCCATATAGAGGTACCCAGTAACCACACAGAAGTCACAGATTGAACCAAGACAAGAGGGAGAAATAGAGTTAGGGTTCTCGCTTATATGACTATAACAACAACAAAATCCCTGTTCATATCAAAGCAGCTACATTAAGATGATCATTGCGTACTTGTGTTCCCAGCACAAGTAATAGAATCTGGAACTTAAATCTCCAGTAAACGTCTACAAGACAAATAATATTTAAGATATACTATCAATAATTGAACTCAAACACCTCGACCTCATCAACTATCTTAGACCAAGGGAATTTCCTAAACTAGCACACGTAGTTTAGAAAGAGCCTCTCATCCGTTGACACACACAAATCCCAAGGTGGGGTGGCTCATTAGAACACATTGTACAGCCCAGTGTCCAGGGGTTTAGATTCAGCAATCGGAAGCAAATTTTGAGACCCTGCATTCTTAACAAGATCCAATATTCCGGTCTGGGGACCAGACTTCAAGAAGCATTGTCTCGGAGTCTTCACAATTCCATAGTGGATTGCTTAAAGTCACTGACAGTGTCAGGCCTGATTAGACTGCCAAGGTGTAGAATGAAACCCTTTTCCAGCATAGGGACCTGCATGGAATGGACCGCCCACCCAGGAGAGTTGATTAGTAAGCCCTGAGTAGAAGCCATATTCTTGGTTATACACTGTCAATCAATTTTCAAAAAAAAACAGTGCAATGAAGGAAGAGTCCCCAAGTGCTGTCCACCAACTATAAATCTTGTGATGTCATTTAGAAGTGGAGGAGTAGGAACGAATCCCCTTTGTGATCTGCCTAAATAGCCCGAAAGCCACACAGCATCAAGCAGATGCTAAGCTACAAGCTTGCTTCCTTTCGAAGGCTATTAAGAAATAAGACACTACTCAAAGATCCATCGAGCATAGCTGACTTGAGATCATGTTCAAAGACTCCAACAGTAGCAGGATCTGGTGTCACCAAGCCAGAAGAGACACTGGTAGTAATGCCATGTCTTCCGGAAGCTGGTGGGGCTGAGAGGCAGTGTCCCTTCCAACTTACTAAAATAACCAAGAAGAGCTCCAAACAGAAAGAGTTATTTGAGGACCTTAAAATTTGTAGGAGTGTTGGAACAAGCTGTACTCGGCCAGGTTCAACTGCAGAATTCCCCAAAGACTCTAAAACCAATTCTTGCAGCAATTACTTCACCTGAGCCAGACAGTTCACTTTCGTCAGACATTGCTTATTAAATGGCCCAGACAAAAATTAGCTTCTTTGGGGGGTAGAAATGAAAAGATTGCATTTCCACTTACAGGTTCGGGAGACACGAGAAATGTCGGGAGACAAGAGCTTCCAAGACTACCTTTGTCTATTCCTCCAAACATGTATGTGGGTTAAAGTCATTAAGCTATGTGCCTGCTCCTCTGTTTCCTCGTCTATGGACATCTCATGTTTGCTTTTTCTAGTTTAAGAAAACTTCTGTGTTAATACAAGGAACTTCAGTGGAAGACCATGGCATGGAAAAGCTGGAATAAAAATGTCTCTTAGCTAAATCCTATTGCTAGAAGAATTTTTGGTCCAAGGTTTGAAAGCAAAAAAAAAAAAATACAAGTGAGGATCATATTTCCAATATAAGTGACTGGTTATATTACTGAGACCAGATAGGACCTGATCTTTCCCGGTGACTTCTCAACACCAGGACAGTACAGACTCCTCAAGAGTTGGAAGAGTTGTAGCTTCTGGGACTCCGCCTTGCTTCCTGCTCCTGCGATTTGAGGGCAGGCTTTGTGCTGCGGCCGTGGTCCTTGAGCCTTTGCTTTCCCAGCTCAGAGGTTTTTTCTTTTCCGATTTTCAAAAGCCCAATGCACTGATCTCTCTGTGTTTAGAGCTGCGCACAACAAATGAAGGAATAAATTTCGATGTGAACAGACAGGGATGCTAGTTTCAAAATCTAGGCAAACTTCCATTTTTATAAGGCTCCGAAGGCAATATAAATAAATCAGGAGTCGGACCTGCTAGCAGAGATTGCTAAGCCTCATTTTCTAAGTTCTATCTCTGTGATGAAAGGTATATCCAGAGGGGATTTCATCTCATTCCTCCTTGGAGCTGGGGTCTTCCTTCTCTGCTTCAAAGCCTCTGAATAACCTACTTAGCTTGATCTTTGTATTTTTTTTTAATTTTTCCTTTCTGAGATAGGTTTTTGATATGGGCCCAGGATAGTCTTGAACTCACAACCCTTCTTTCTCAGCCTTCTGATTGTTGGAAGTATAGCTGTTCTATATAGGTCTTAAGAAATGCTCCTTTTTTTTCTCTTCTCCGGTCATAACCTACTTTTAAGAGACCACTAACAGGCACTATGGCAGATACAGGTCTGAGCTCTTTAAGTTCTCCTAATTATTTAATAATATGCTTCCATACATCTCCAGACTCCATCTATACCGGAGGATGCCCTGGAGTCACCCTGACCTCCCAGCCTCCATCTCCAAAGTGCTGACACCACCCACTGCTCTGCCTCCAGGCATTGCCTGGCGGGTGCCTCCTGGGCAGCCTGTTCAAATCTCCCATAGTCTTCTAACTCCGATCCCTCCTCCCCCATGAAGCCTTCACCCACACCTCCGTTCCTCCAACTTAAACAAGCTCTTGCTCTGTAAGCCCACTCAGCCCTTCAGTTGTGGGTCTCTGTGACACACACTGCATTACGCGTGTGGCTTCGGGAACTATTTATGGTCTCTCCAGCTGGAGTGTGGACTCCATCACTTGGGGCAGAGCCGACTCTGTTTATCTCTCCGCCTCCTGCACTGACTCCACGGCGTAGTAGCTGCTCCATAATTAGATGCTCTGCAGAGAAATCATCCTTGGCCCTCATTTTTTCATATATGCTATGTTTGAGCTGGCATTGTCATGGAGCACAAAAGGGCGTGTCTTCAATGGCTTGCCGCCAGCCCCACAAAGACTCCAATGTGGATCCTGCCCAGCCACATGCAGATAGCCGTTGAGAATGGTCACATCGTTTGTGGGTTTGTGTATGTGTGTATGTACATGTGTGGGGGTATACACGAATGCTTACACACGCCTACATGTGGAAGCCAGGGGGTAAGCCTGAGAGTTGCTCCTTAGGTACTATCCAACACTGTTTGGTTTTGAGTCTTTTTCTCCTTCTCTTTCTTCTTGTGGGGGTGGGGGAAATTGGGGAAATCACAATTTCTCACTGGCCTAGAACTCACCAAATAAGGTAGACTGGCTGGCCAGGGAGCCCCAGGGATATACCTGTCTCTACCTCCTTGGTATAAACATTAAGCACCAGGTACTCTCCTGTACAAGGCCAGCAAGCGCTTTAGCAACGACCTCCCCAGGCCAGAAGTCTTGCTTTCAATGGCTGGAAATAAAGGTCTGTGAAATGCTGTTAAATGACAAATTTAGACTTTGAAAACATATGCAGAAGAGGGTCTCATCTTTGCATAGGAAACACGGTTCTTGTCTGACTTGTGCTATTTGCTTACATGTATGTATGTGTGAAGAAAACAGGGCTGGAACACAACACACCATTCATCCCTGGATGCACTGTCTGGTGTAACTCACATTTTCTTCCTTTGCTTACTTGATGCCCCTCCAATATTTACAATGAGTATATAGCCTTTCAAAACCAAACACAAACATTGAGTGTTGTTTGATTATTTATTTTCTCGCAAACCCCCAGAGAGGAAAATCACAGTTGGGGGTTACAGATTACTGTCAACAAAGGATAAATTGCTGAAGAAGTTGCCCCAGCCACATTTGAGGAACCTGATGAGGAACCCCTAAGGACTCTTGGTCGAGTTGTGTGAGAACAACCCATAGACAGTTTTGTTTAACATCTGGGAATTCACACTTGCACAATGAATCTTTGCTAAATGGTTCATCACCCCATTGTGCAAACTTTCTCCTGGACCCACACAAGGAAGGAGGTATATCTGGGTCACTCTGCTGCAACCAAGAGGAAAGAATGCATTCCATTTAGTTGCTGAGGTCAAGCTGCAAGGTAGAGCCTTCTCCAGCTGGGTGCAGCAGGGCACCACCCCTCCCTGGGGTCTCTCCTTCACTGCCTCTCACCATTTACATTCCAAAGATGTAAAATGACGGATACATTTAATACAAGAGATCTGTCATTTATTTATTAGCTAGGGACAGGCTCTGTAGCTGGGAAGGATGCATTATAAATCAACTCCTTTCTCAGCCATTAAAAATTAATACATTTCATAATGCAGAACGTCAGTAATTTCTTTATTAAAGCAGAGGGCTGGGTTTTGGATTATTTTTCTTTTTTCAGTTCTCTATTTGTTTGTTTGTTTTGCATTTCTTCCAGATTTTGCTTTTACCCCCTCTCTACCCTAACAATGTTGCTTTTTCTAAGGGCTGGCTGAGAATAAATTACCCTTGGGGAGGGTACTGCAGTCTCTCAGACAGAGGTTAACAAGGAGGAGTGTAAGCTCCCTTTAGAAATGCGCTATCATGCCAACTTCCCCTTTTCCTCATAAGACTCATGTGTGACAGTCCCCATTTGTTTCAAATCCACCCTGTACCCGAAGGGGAAGGCATGTAAGCTCCATTTAGACACAGAGGGCAGAAACAGAGGTCTCGGGGTGTGGCACATTGATGATTGTCCCCTCACAGAAGGGCTTCTAGCCACTTTTCAGTCACCTCCAAATGACCCTGACATTGACAAAAAAAAAGAAAAAAAAAACATAGAGCAAAGTCTACCTGCTGAGCAGGAGTTCTTGAGGTGTGGTTCCCCCAACAGGCAGCCTGGATCAAGGGACTCTGCTAAGTGGGGTGTTGTTTGACTGTTCCAGAGGCTAACAGGCTACGCCTCACCGAAGCCTTCCCTATATTTCTCCCAGTGATTGGCAGCTTCAGACAGGTGAGAGAGCTTGGAACTTGGAAAAGGGCAACTTCTGCTGTCCTTAACTTGGGAAGGAATGAAAGGGAAATTTCAGTATGTACTATGTTTTCATTTCCACCTTAAAAAAACGGTAAGGGGAAGGGGCTGGGTAGAATGCTTGCTACTCAATCCGGATTAGCAATTTTCGGATCTCCAGAGCCACATAAACAGTGGACACACCAGCACAACTTTCTATAGCCCCTCTGCAGCCCTACTTAGTAATCAGAGTCAAACAGAATTGCCGAAAGCTCCTGGGCAGCTAGTTGGGCATTTAAAAGAGTGAATAAGAGAGACCCTGTCTCAAACAAGGTATAGACCAATGTGTGAGGCCTTCTGACTTCCACACTCACATGCACATCCATACCCATACTAACACACACACACACACACACACACCAAGGGGTTTGAGTGGTTAGCAATGTGAAACTTCTCAATATCATTGTCAAGAGGTGTACACAAGGGGAAGGAACCATTCTACACTGGACCCCACACACCCACTTCTGACCCCTGTAGGGGTCTTGGGGAAGGGACTCACTGGGATAAGCATTGTGGTCCAAGAATAAGCTCTCACTCGGTGTTGATGTCTTTGTCAAATCAGTCACGACTGAGTTAAACCTCCTTGGTAACAAATCCCCACAAATCCCCAAGCACATATTTAAAATCTATTTTCAGAATTACACTGAGCATAATTCAACCAATCAATGAGCCATTAGGAGTTCAGTCCCAACACTTCTTCACGACTAGTGGCATTCGGGCCTCCCGACTCAGCACAATCCCATAGGAAGAGTTACTGTAACACCAGCATTTCTAGGTCTGGGGACAGAAGCTGTGCCTAGGGAGAGGCCTGGTCACAGTCTGGGTAACAAATTAGCCTACACGGCCACCAGAGACTGGATGTGAGGAGACTCGGGCAGGAAAGAAGAGAATGTGTCTCTGGGAACTCTTGAGTACTTCTCCGACCTCCTGACTGTCCATCTGTAACTGGGCTCACCTTTCAGAAGCCGGCCTCCCTCACAGTCATCTGTAAACCCAGACTGCTATTGGCAGTGAATGCGGTGGTTGGGCCCCACAAGAGCCCAGGAACAGTAAAAGGGAACTAACTTCTGCTGCTTGCAAGTGGGCACAACATTACCCAAACAGCAGTGATCTGTACTTCTCTAAGAACATACTTAGTCTCCCAAAGATGAGGTACAAGTGAACTGGAGGTCAGCCATTAGGCCTGAGCTAGAAGAAGCAAGCTTAAACACTCCTGAGGCTAGCTTTGGATCTGACCACCGAGTTTCCTTGAAGAAGTCTCTCAACACTCTTGAGTTCCTAGAGAATCCCTCCCTGTCAAGGTAGGGGTCACAGTGTTTTATTACCGGCTAATTTAATGCAGAAGGCAAGACGGAAACAAATAGGGTGCATGCCACAGTTCTGCCATGTTCTACCTGTGAGACTACAGCATGTCACTTCCTGTGCCTCAGTTACCTCATCTGGGAAATGGGGACAGTCAGAGTACTTACTTACCTCATAACATTTTCTAAGGATTAAACTGTGGCTAATTCATTACATGAGATTATCATTCCCCAGCCAACAGGATGCACTGTTTGTGGTAATCCATACTGTGGAGGCAATGAACTTCCAAGTTCGGAGCCAGTCCCTCAGTTGGATTTCAGTTTATTGAATTTACTTCCCTGCTCTTCGTCCCTTCCTTTCTGACCCACTCTGCCCTGGCCCCTCGCTCCCACCTACTGTTCAGAAATTGAACCCAAAATTGTTCCCAGAAAAAAAATCACAAACTGATCCAATTGACAAACTGGTCAAACTCAAGTATAGACATTCTTCCTAGCCTAAGTACATAAGCATGCCCTAAAAGGAACACAGCCTACCAGTCCCACACAGTGACAACAGCAACCACAACTGAGCAGTTTGAGCTCCCCAAAAGGACAACTACACAGAATAAGGTTTACATAGGGTCAGTGTTCCCATCTCTCCGCCACCTGTCCCTCAGAGGGTTCCAGCTTGCTCCGAGAAGCAAAGGGGCAGTATCAGCGTGGTTTGCATGTGGGCAAGCACACGCTTTACTCATTGAGGCCGCTGAGGAGCTACAGTCATCTCTAACAGTTGCTTTCATTTTCTCCTGGCAGAGTCTTGATTTTGTGTGGGTGTTAACTTCCCTTCACAGGGGCATACACCTCAGGGGAAATGACTTCCACTCCCAGACTCAGAGAGACTCTGAAGGACCCGAAAGTGCTTGCAGTAATTCCATTCTGCTTAGGAATGATTGGCTTTAGAATCATATGTGACATAATTCTTCCCAAAGACAGGCAAGAAAAAGCACCCCAGTCGCAAACCGTGAGGGGCATTGGCATCAAAACAGAGGCACAGGAAAAAGAATCCCAATAAAGCAGAGCTAGAGTCCAACTTGGAATATTTCTTAACTATTTAATTGATCTAAATAATTATCAGAATCTTGATATCTATGCCCAGTGGTATAGTACTTAGATATAAAGATCTTAACCAACATAATATGATGTTCAAAACATGAGGCATGTGCACAATATGAACAAAACTTGGGCTACATACATCTGAACATGGAGTCATGGGCATTAAACCTTTATCTAGAAGCTCCTGGCACAGGTCCAGGAGACCTCAATTCAGTGCACAGAGGCAGTATCACACATGCGTATGGGAGAGGTGAGCTTCCAGGAAGTGACACCAAAGGGAAGAATAAAATGAAGACTTACGAGAACAGAAGAATCCTTCCTGAAACTCCCCGGGCTCTCCAGTGAAGCCCACAGCTTTCAGGTTCCAATTAACCTGAAGACCAACTGGCCAGAGCTATATGCTCACCTATACCAATCATGCCCCGACGACTGACATCTTTTAACCGTAAAGACTGATGTCTTTTAGACCTGACTCCTGAGTCTTCTCTCCGTGGCTATGGATCTGGGTGGCAGAACACTGTTTCTTAGATTTGCTGCAAGTGGACAGAGGGGAGAGCAAGCAAGGATTCTTAACTTTTCGAAAATAACTATAAACTCTGAAGCCAGGTTGGGGAAGCATCAACCTGGGGAAAAGAAGGCATTGCTAGCAAAACTTGCAACGATGGCTGTAAGCAAGGCTAACCACATATGCAGTGACAATATGAAGTTGACAGAGGATTATCCAGTTCTCAGAGCAGGCTATCTCACATGGTACTGACCACAGGGACCATACTTTCTTCCCTAAAACTTACAATAGGTCTATACCGTGGCCACACTCAAGTAATGGTTGCCTAGGCAGCGTAGGGCAGCCCACATTCACATCACTTTCTATTCTGATGGATAGAGGCCCACTGTGGCCAGTGGTATAGTCTACTCTTTCAACTGCAAGAGCTGGACCTGGCCACTCAATGCCAAGACTATCATCATATTCTTCCAGAAAGGAACATGTGTTTCTACCTTTCACATAGTGGTCTGGAAAAAGTGGTCCTGAATGCACCTGCACTTTGGGGTTGCCCTTCTCCTTGGGGATTCCCACTTGAAATGTCAGATCTGTCCAGAAATGAGGAACACAGTGAAAATCTTGCTATGACCCATGTTTCCTGCTCTGGGGGTCAGGCTGTGTCAGGAGTGTCTGTAGAAGCTCCTGATCACAGAACAGGAAATGACTCCTGATCCCACTCTTAGAGAGTGCTGCATCCTGACTCTGGTCAGTCTCACTGAATGTAGCCTCTTCCTGGCCCCCCCCCCAGAAGCTTAAGAAGAAATGTGAGACTATCTGGACCAAAGGGGTCAGGCCCATCTAGACACTTTCAGAGGGTGTCACATGGTCCACCGAAGGCAACAGTGAGACACTGAGTCCCAGGATGGTCAGAATCCAGCTCATCGCACGCTATTTTTCACTGGATCAGTGACAGGAAAAGCTCCCTCCCACTCAACATCTATGGGGTCATAGGTTTAGGAAGACTAAAGACCCAAGGTTATTTTTGTTTGTTTTCTGAGTCAAGATGTCATCAAATCTCTATACCTTTGCCTCAACTTCCCAAGTGCTAGATTACAGGTGTGTATCATTTCGCCCAGGCCAGTGTCCTTCTTGTAATGTTCAAATAATTGTAGTGCTCAGAACCAAAGAATCGCATAATAGAAATTGTATGTATATATATATATGTGTGTGTGTGTATGTATGCATGTATGTATACATACACACATACACACATACTTATTAACTTATTAGAGCATGGAATTTAGGGAGCCACAGAGGAATATCTGTTAGCATCCCTCTCTACCTTCTCTACATAATTTGGGGATACTGAACTAAAGGAAGTTGGAAAAAGACACGAGGACAGCAGGACTCATGGCTTCCCGGCCAAGGAGAGAATAGATCTTTACTTCACAGCTGCTGAGCACCAGGAATAGAGGGTGAGGTGACCAAGAGTATCCTGGCCTGCCTGGCCCATTTCCCATCCTCCCATTTAGATGATGTGTGTTCCCTCACAGGTAGTAGAAATAGTGGAAATCATAATCATTTTCCACAGGTCTTAAGGAAAGAGAATCCTGATAATGACCACAATTAAAGATGGAGGCCCTGCTGCCCTCGAGGTTGAGTGCAACTTCTTTTGCTTTTCCAGCTTTTTAAAAGTAAAAATATTTCTTAAAAAAACAAAAACTGATGAACACACTTGAGCACGTGTTTCCTCTTCTACATAATCTGGCCCTGTGAGATGGACATTTTGATGATGACTACAATAAAGCTGAACGCCATGAACATCATCACTGCTCATCATAACCAGGAGCTCAGACTTCCCCACTCATCCGGGATGAAATCATAAAATTTTCAGGTAAAGAGATGGAGCTAGAAACGATCATACTGATCACTGTATCCCAGACCCATAAACACAAACATCACCATCTCTCTTGTCTGAGACTCCTAGTTCCAAACCCTTAGGTGTAAGTATTTATCCTGTAACAACTACAGAAGCCAGGAAGGCAAACAGAGATGCTTCCCGCTCTTTAAAGAGCAGATTAACTTTGCTTTTTATTATCTCCGTTGCTTTGAAAAATGTTTCATCTTTTTTTCCTCTTGTGTTTGGGAGGGAGTATGCACACACGTGTGTGCGCACATGCAGAGGTCAGAGGAGGAGACACATGTGTCTTACTCCACTGTTCTATGCCTTATTCATTTAAGACACTGTCCCTCATTGAAACAAAATCTCAGCATGCACCCAGGATCCTCCTGTCTCCATCCACAAGGCTGGGATCACAGGCATACAAGGTCGGGTCTGGCTAGGGATTTGAACTTGGGTCCTTATGCTGGCACAGCAAGCTCTCCTCTCTAGAGGGATTCCTCCCTCAGTCCCATAGACACTTTTTCTTGGTTTTCAAACTCTGCTCCTAAAGTGAGTGTTTCTGCCTTTTTGGAGACAAAGGAGGTGACTCCCACATCCTTCCCTTTGTATCTATGGTACTTACTGAGAAAGGCAAAGAATGTTTCTTGGGGACAAGGCAGAGATCATCACATTTCTTATCTATGCAAGATGCAAGATTCATAAAGAACTCCCTGTGTGTGAGGTCTTCCTGAGCAGTTTCTAGACTCTGAATTGCAAAAAAAAAAAAAAAAAGACAGTCTCTGGCCCTTACTACAACTGGGTGAGGGCTCAGCAGTCTCAATACCAGCCTGTGTATCCCAAGTTCAAGGCTTGGGAGAGGCCTCAAAAAGCTCATGTTGGCTTGAAGTCCAAACAAGCATCTTCAGCTCAGTAATAAGGCCCATCTTTGGAATGCTGCCGTTTGTTGTCTGCGTGTCTCACCCTTTAAAGTTCCAAATCAGGGGCTGAAGAGATGGCTCCGTCAGTAAAGCACCAGCTGCATAAGCACAAGGATCCAAGTTTGGAGCATCAGCCCCACATGAAGTGCCAGGCATGGCCAGACCCATCTGGGACCCTGGAGTAGAGCTGGAGACTCAGCTGGGTCTCTAGTCACCTGTATCCATCCAGCCTAGCTGATGCTGGGGTCAGTGAGAGACCCTGCCCCCAAAGACAAGGTGAAGCATGAGAGAGGAAAAGGTCAATAGCCACCTCTGACGTCTACATGCGTATTTGCATACAAGAGTAATTAATTATAGTAATAATAATTATTATTATTATTACAGTACAGACTCTGTATCTGAAATTAGTTAAGAAGAGCTAAGTTCCCGCTCCCTGAAGACAAGGCCTAGGCCAAAACACACGAGGAAGACAGGTAGTCCTTCTGCAGCTAGGCATCTAGAAAGGAAAGGGAAGACCCACTTCACAGCCGACTCACTTGCCCCTGCTGGGGACAGTTCCCTGAAGGCTCATGTTGCACCATGAGATGACATCTCTCCAGAATGGCTAGGGACCTTACCATTCTTCATCTGCAACCCTGAAGTACATCCTCATCCCCCAAGTACATTTTTTTATCCAATTACTGTGTATTTACAGTGAGGATAATTGCACCTAATTACTTAATTAGCATGACTGCATGCCGTTTCTAACTTTAAGTATGTGATTATGATCGTGAAGTACAGGACAGACGAGGTCATGGTTATCAAGAGGAAAGCAGGTTGCCTTGACCCAAGGAGACGCGCGCAAGTCAGTCTCTTTGTGCCCGATGGTTAAAATTTTGAAGGGCATCCTCAGGTATGTTTACGGTTTTCAAATCCTTTGGGGAAAGTGAAGTTATTTAATTTCACATCTTGGGGCTGGGGGTTATGATAAAATAGCATGGTTGAGTTATACCATGCCTGGGAGATGAAGGAGTTTGTGTCCAGCTACAGTTTTTCCCTAGGGCTTGAGAGCCTCAGGACAAATGTGTGCATGTATGTGAATGTGAGCTTGTGGACACAGGATTTAACTCCCCTGACTCCCAAGTTTTCCCATCCTAGCACTTTCCAGATCTTCCAAAAAAAAAAAAAAAAAAAAAAAAAAAAAAGGAAAAAAGGAAAAAACCTGGATTGACCAAACCTAGCATCACAGGATTTACAGAGATCTACTGAGTATCTTAACTGAAAATATAATGAAAGAAAATCAGAGGTGAACAATCCTAGCTTATGTTCTTTTTAAATGTTCCACGAACCACTGCCTGGAAAGCCAGGCCTAGGAATGTCCAACCAATGACAGAATCTAACAGCTAAATGTCACTGTTGCCTTCATCGAGATCCAACTCGTGGATCCCATAAGAGTGGTTGTTAAGATAAACCAGCATAAGAGTGAAGGAGAACATCAGAACCCCACACCTCCACATCTGTCTCTCCCTCAGCCATGTCACCTCTTTGCCAGTGTCACCTCCCCCATCAACCACAGGCAGCAACTCCTGTGTGGTAACCTTCCTTTCTCATCCGCATACGTCAGGGAGCTCCCAGATCAGCCCTGTAACTAGATCTTCTCCTTGCCATTAGTAAGGCCAGCATGAGGTTCTGCAGAAGAGAAGAGGCTAGAAAGGTATGCTCGGCCTCGGGAGCAGCAGCCGCTGCTGTGGCCTCTGAGGCTGGCTCTAAGAGGGGCCTGCTCCTCCCAGGAAAAAAAAAGAAGCCCATTTTCCATATTTCATGTGCAAGTCCATGATGCTGAGCTAAGTGGCTGGGGAATAAACACCCATCATTACCCTGGGCTAAGCGATGTTTGTTAGTACAGAGGTTGACAGAAATCTATATCATGCAGATGCGCTATTAATACTGCATTGCACACACAGGCTCTGCGCTGCTCTCCGCAGCTGGGAAACCAGCCTCGGCAGTTCCTCTTCCAGAAAAGGCAAGCTCTGTGACTAATCATCCCAGAAGCAAAGGAGGAGACAAGCCACTTACTCACCCCCATAGAGGCTGCAGGCTGAGCCTCTTTGGCCCTATGGGCTTGTGTGGAAAGTCCACAGGTGAGAGTGTGTATTGAAGCTCACCTGGGGAAAATGGGGAGGGCTTAGGCCCTCAAACAAGTGCATGCGCACACACACACACACACACACACACACACACATTTAGCAGAAGAGAAATGAAGAAGGGTAGGATTTAGATTGTAGCACCAACTTCTGCACTTTATGTGAGACCAGTCTGGAGGCTGAGCAGGGAAACTAAAGGAAAAAGGACTTTGTGGGAAACCAACAGACAAAGGGATTTGGGCAATCTCATGACAGGGTGGGGCTATGGAGACCTCAGGTCGAGAGCTTGCAGCTCGCCTGTGACGGATACAGGGAACAAATGTGAGAACGGTCGGCCAGCAGGGGCTCACCGTCAACTGCGTGCCTGTCCTTCAGCGCGGAGAGACAAGGCAAACCGGAATTGGGATGGGGGCCAGTTTGAAAGTGACACACAGAGAAAATGAAGACATTGACAAGGCGGCAGAAGCAAAGGAGGAAAGAAAGTGGGCACCCAAAAGAGAAGGGCTCGTCAGGAGCTTGAGACTGGCCCACGATTAAGGACCCAGCAAACTCTGTTGACGTTCACTGGAAGCATGAACACACTGGGTTCTGACATGAGCCCACCCAACTAGCCATTGACCAATGGCCAGATGGAAGTGTCATGCATTAGTCTGTGTAAACATCCACAAGAACTAGGTTAGCATCTACTGCTGGGATAATTCAGAGTAGAGCACACTTCAGGAAGCAGGCAAAGAAGAGGTGTGCACATGCACAAAGGATCTGAGACAGGAGATGATCAGCAGGGGCAAATCTAATGGGAACCTAAAACTACCTACCTAGCTGCCTCGGCTTTGTAAAACAGTCTGACTGCAATTTAGGAGGCCACATATTCTTAGCATTTGATCCAGAAATTACTCCTAGCTATTTATACACATAAGTTCAAAACCTATGTCCAGACATAAACCTGTACCTGAAGGTTTATATGGCTTTATTGTCCCGAATAGGAAGCCACAAACAATGAAGCTGTCTATCGTTTACTTCAGAATAAGTTATCCGAAAGCCTTAATTCCTGGTACCTTAGAATGTGAGCTCATTTGAAAATAGGGATGCAGATATAATTATTTTAAATGATCACACTGGGGTAGAGTGGGCCCCTAATTTAATATGCCTGTTGTCTTTGTTAGAAGTCACATGAAGAAAAATAGCTTGATTCACCTGCAATCTGAGAAACAATCAAGGAGCTGGCTGTCCCACCAGATACCAAGAGGCACCAAAGGGTCAACACAGGTTTCAGAAAAAGCAACACCCTACCAGCATCTTGATTTCAGACTGTGGCAACACACTCATGCTGTGTGAAGTGATATTGTCTGGGGTGCTTTGCTACAGAGCTCTAACAAAACAATACAGCGCCCCTTCAGTCCATGAGTGAGTGACAAAACCTAACACAACCAGAAGATGCAAAGTTCCTCGACAATGAAAGAAGTACGCTATCACGCCATTGAGGGGCACGGTAGAACTTTTGGGGATCACTGCTAAGTGAACGAAGCCAAGCTGGAAGACTAGCTTCACTGTGACTCAAACTATAGGGCAAGCAGAAAAGGCAATGCCACAAACAAGGGGAACAATAAAGAAATCAGTGGCTGCTTGGGGTAGGAGTGTGAACGATAGAGGATTTTAGAGCAGAACACAGAACTGCCAAACACAGAGTCAACCCTCCTGAAAACGGTGGACTTTAGCTAACAATAATCCCTCGATACTATCATAGTGCTATTGCTGATTGCAAATAAACCACATTTGTGCCAACTTTAATAATACAGCACACTGCTGGGAGGATGGGGAGCAAATGGGGTGCGGGAGGAACTCTACTTTCAGCTCAAGTTTTATGTAAACCTAAACCTACTCTATGAAGAACAAAATAGTTTATAGCCAGGAGTAGCTACTACCTTACCTGAAGACAACCATGGTCCCTTGGGATCTTGAGGTTATAAGTGTCAGACAGATGCAGGCACAGCCTTCTGACTACACGGACGTTGGTCAACCTTGAACACCCACACAGAAACCGACCTTATTCCTCAATAAGCTAGCTCCCTAAGTTCAAGAGGTATGGGTACTGGAGGGTACCTAGAATCCGAGGTATCAATTTCAAGGAAAAAGCTAGATGATGGGTTCCATGGTTCTTGTCTGTTGTGGTTGTTGATTGTACTTATCTCAGACTCAATTTGGGGAACTGTGTGTGATCTAGAGCAAACAATCAAAGCCTATAGCATCAGTTGCTTTATCTGTAAAATGGGATATCACGCTTTCCTTGGAAAGCTAGGTACTGATCCCTTCAGATAACACACACCAAACACCAGCTCAGTGCTTGATCCAAAAATGCCAAGGTTACAGATCAGCAACCTTGCCAAAGAGCTTAGATCATGAGCTTTCTGTGTTAATCAATTTCCCATGGGTACAAAAAACACCTAAGATCATCAAGTTTTGTAAGGAAAAGAACCTAGTTTGGGACAAGTTGGACCTATTGAATTTTGGGGTTCTGGCCAGGCTTTGGGTGACAACAGTAGAGAGCATAAGTTGGAGCCAAAACTCACTCACCTCATGCCCAGGGAGGATAAGAAAGTGAGGGAGGACTGCTACTCAATACTTTTTGAGAGCACATCCCCAATATCCTAGAAGTTCCACTAAAATCTGATTCTTAATGTTTCTCCCGCCTCCAAAGAGTACCTCCTGAGCACCAAGTCTCCAACACATGAGCCTTGGGGAACATTCAGGATCCCAACTATAGCAATATCTGACAAATGTTATTTAGTGTCTTCCTTGACCTCAGTGTTATGTTGGGTATTTGCTAGAAACTAAAGAATTAAATGCAGTGCTGAGGAGATGGAGCTAAGTTGGTACCCAGGACCCACTGGACAGTCAACTTAGCTGTACTTGGCCCATGTCAGGTCACAGAGAGACCCTGTCTCAATAAACATGAATGGAGTCTGAAAAGTCATTCCTAAAGTTGTCCCCTACACACATGCATGCACACGAACACATGTGTGCACACACATAGTATGAGCTCAGACATGGGGTGGGACAATTGGGGGGGCTCCCACTGGGAAGAATGTAAATCCATGATTGGGAAACAGTACATTTATTTGAGAGGTAAGAGGGTAACTTAGAAACTGAATTAAAATCTTTCAAGACCGGTACGTGGTGTTGCCTGCAAGCCGGGGGTTAGAAAAAAGCAAGGAAGGAAGAGTCAATTTAGGACAGTGTGAATCTGGGAGGGATTCACAAGAGACAGGAACTGAAGTGTCATTATAGCATTGTATATTAAGGAAGACAACGGCATGGGGAAATGCTGCACAGAGAGGGAGGTGTGTGTTATTTCCAAACAGGTATGACACTATGGTAGCAGTTAGGAGACAATGATGGTCAGTCTGGAAAGGAAGGATAACGGCTCGAAAGCAACAGCAAGGCCGAATGTACAAGGCACAGAGCCGGGAAGGGGTCTATGAAGCAGGGAGGGATCTTAGGAATTAGCTATGGTTGGCAGTCAATCTGAGAGGGTAACAGCAATAAATGTCTTCTCCCTCCATTTTTCAGGAGTCTAGAAGAAGGCCTGGCACAAACCCTTCCTGCATGTGTGTTTGATGGAGAAGCTAACATCTTCCCAGCATGGTGCACAGATGCTAAGAAGAGAGGCGCTGAAGCCTGGTCAAGCCATGCAAAGATATCCAAGAAGGAAAGCGGGGAATATCCTGAGGATGCAGCTTAAGAAGTGGACATTCAGCTCCATCATGGCCCAACAAGAGGTCACGGTGAGAAGAAGAAACAGACAAACACAGTCTTGGAGGAGGAAGTAGAAGGAGACTCCAAGCAAGAAAACACATCCCTGCTTGCGGGATGTGAGGTGCTGACCCTGGGAAAGAGGGAACACTACTTGGGAACAAGGGTAGACACAGACACCTGAAGACCAAAGGGATGAAGAAGACAAGAGCAGTTTTTCTTCCCAAAGAACCTATTCCCTCAACAGAAGTCAGGTTCTAAGAAAAGGGATGAACAGAGAGCCCAAGCCTTCAGAGACAACCAGAATGCCTTCTCTCCAGCCTCTGGGACAGATCAGAAGCCTGACTCGGAAGATGACAGCAAGCCCAGATCTTCCAAGGAATGAGCTTACTACAGCCCACAAGGGTCACAAAGGTCACCCAGGGCCCAGTGTTGCTATGCACAAGTCACCATCTCCCTGGTGATCCATTTGGACAGGATCGATTCTGTCTCAGTCTGTAAGATATAGCCCAAGACCCTCAGCTGTGTGACAAGGAGGGCTATATCCATTTTCTAGTGCTTTTGAGAATCAGGGAATGTTTACACAAATAACAGAGCGCTTATTAGGCTCAGGCTGGGTACACAGGACCAGGTCGGTGCATCTTTATTCAGGTCTTTCGAAATCCCTGAAAGGCTGAATCAATTCCGAATGAAGACAATGTCAAATGCAGAGCATCTGCTGGAACAGAAGCGAGGGGATGCAAGCATCTGATAAGGGGTGGGTACCAGGTGATCTTTAAATATCCTTGCTGGCTGACATGTGATGAAAAATGCTGTGGACCAGATTAGAGACAGATAGGAAGTGAGAAGCAAGGAGCCAACCAGCATCCTAATTATTCTGGTCAGAAAGGTCCCATGTCTCATGGTAAACACAAGAATAAAGGGAGAAAAAAAAACACTCCACGCTTAACCCATTGCTGGGGAGACTGGGGAGTAATGCCTGCAACTTTAGGAAGCTCTTAAGTCCCTATAACCTCTTCTCAAGTGACACATGCTAAAATGGGACAAGGGAGGGACTTGGTGGGAGGAAGTCCGGGGATCCTCCTTATGAATAATTTGCTCTCTTAATTCCCTGCTTCCCACCTTTGAAAGGTGTGACCCCAATCTTACATACAGCACTGTAGACGTTCCTGTCTACTGATGTGTCAAAGCACATGTGGCTTTAACTGTTAGGGTAGCCTCTCACTGTATGTAGGGTTGTGTCATAGAGTTAGTTCCCTTGAAACCTTGGGAACGAGAGACCCTACTGTCTCTCAGCCGTCCTGTCCCTGCTTGTGCGAGCCACAGGAGAGTTGGCCAAATACAGTTGCAGTCCCTGCAAAACCACTTAATGTGTCGCACATGTTTTCTGAAACTAACTAGTTACCCACTGTCTATTGATAGGTCAAAATGAACTGCTGCATGAAAAAGATGCTTTTCCTACTGGCAAAGAGCTTGGACCATTGGAGTCAACCTGTGATTTTCCTCTGGTAAGGCTTTGTTTGTCCCCTCCAAATTCTAGTCTCTGCCAATAAGCCCAGAATCCCCACAAACCTCTGCTTGCTAACACAGAAGCAGCATGACTCCCTAGATGGCTGTGTTGGCTCATACACCAGACCAGTCTCCAGAAGGAAGGCTTTGCATGCTCCAGATCTCCTGGTGTGGTGGCTCCTTGGCTGCAGGATATGCAAGTGCATGCGTCTAGTCCCAGGACTTTCTCCACAGCTCTTGAGTTCCCATGGGACTAAGATCCTGATGTCTCAAAAGAAACCTGCCTTTCTTCCACATGACATATTCATATCCCTGTAGTGTGCAGATGGCATGGCACCCAAAGTTCCAAAGGACACATATGACCCTAGGATCAAAGACTCTGTACCAAGAGCCCAGAGCATCCGCTAAGAGCATGCAGTGATGTGCATCTGCCAAGATGTTGTACTTGAGAGTTTGCCTGGTCATTAAAGCTTGTTCACACTTCGGAAACCAGTGCCTCTGCATGAACATTTCCAGTGGAGGCTGAAGATGGCAATATTTGTGTGTGTCTATACATAGATGTGTATGTCCACTTTTAATTGGCATATGAAATTGCTTAGATTTATTAATGCAACATATTTTAAAATTATTGTTCCAATTTCCATACCATAAACAAGTGTACTCTTTTGAGTGGTCCATTCCAGACCACCTTATTTTTTTAAATTTGGTGCTTTTTGTGGATAACGTTGACCTAAAATGACTTCCAATCATAGCTCTGAAATACCATCCCATGATCCCAAACACAAGATAGTGGTCATAAGTCTTATAGAGAAGTATGTGTACAAGATGGGTGTTGATCAGTTGTTGAGTCATGTGTGAATGAGTCAGTCATACATGGTAACTATGGTTTGTTTTAACAGAATCACACATACCACATGAAAGGTTATGTACCGGTTAGTTGATAAAATATTGATTTCAAGCAGAGGCTCATAGAAACCTACCACTGTATTTTCTCTACGAGCAAGGCTTTGGGGTTTTCTAACTTACCATCCACAGGGACTTTATGGAAAAGAACTACCTCAAACACCAAGAAAAACATATATGTTCAAAACAGCAATGGCCAAAGAACACTGCAGAAGAGTGTCCTTCCTGGCTATACTGGCAGGGTGACAAGTCTAACCACAAACACTTAGCAGTTGGGCTGTTCTCTGCACAGTTTCACAGCGTAGATCTAAAATCTTATCTTTTCCCTCTGGTCAGCCTTGATCTAGAACCCAGGTATTCCTTAGATGACACTCACAGGAAGCCTCTGAAAGCCACTGGTGCAGATTCTACGTACGGAGGCAAATGATGGCCTGAGCTGGCACTAAACCAACCCTTAACACTGTGGTGACGCTTAGTGAAAAATATCTCAAAGCCAGAGAAGTGGAAGCAAAGGCTGATGGGATGACCCAAGACCTACTCTGCTGCTGGAAGCCCCAGCAGGAGCGGCAAGAGTTAGGAACTTTGAAGAGTGTGACCCAAGTATAGAGTGTTCACACCAGGGGAGGAGCAAGATCAGAACACACCTTTTCCTAGGCCTCTCCCAGATTGATTGAGCCATGAAAAGAACCCACTGCTGGGAATCCTGCGGACTGGAATGGGGCTCTCACAGCCTTTGGGATTCTGTCTGGATGGTGTGGCCTTTCCCTAACAGGTTACTCTGATCCCTTGCTGGTGTCCCTGCTCCCTACGGGCATCTCTGCACTCCCCTGAGAAGTAACTCATTCCCTAGGAGGCAGCAGCAGTGTGAAGGCGACGCTGTGCATTTATATTTCTGGACCCATTGAACCTGGGGGTGCAGTAAGGGGAACACTGTTGGCTGGAGGGACAGGACACCCCAGATTTCAGGAACTGAGAGGGAACCTAAGAGGGCTCAGGAGAAATACAAAGAGAGTGTCTGCAATCAACAGGAAGTGCCAGACGGGGAGGGGGGGGGGCGGGGTGGGATAGGTGCCCTATGTGGGGGGAAGCTGAGAAGTTCCTAGAGCTTGAGCTGGGATGTTTCCAGGGAGTATACATTTTGGAGCTGGGCTGGGGAGCTAGAGAGACATTTCTATTCAAATGTACTCACTGCCCTTCCTTCCCTTCCCCTCCTATGGAGGCCTGGGTGGAGTTTCTGATGACCTCAAAAGCTGTGCAGACAGAGCCAAGTCCTATGTTCTAGCAGCGAGGCGGGGTCTGCAGAGGAGACAAGCTCTTCTGTGAGCCCCACCTTACAGGAGCACCTCTTCCTACTCAGGGCTATGCTGAGCTGGGTGAGTGAAAGAGGGAATGAGACTTAGACCTGTGGCCCTTCCTTCCTCGGGGACTCTGTCCACTGGTATCTCCTTGTCCAGGCTATTCTCTGTGCTTAGAGACAAAGAGTGGGGGGGGGGGGTCTCCTAGAAAGTGGGAGGTTACCCTAGAAGGTTCCAGAACCCCAGCAACCTGGTTTGCTTCCATACCACCACCCCCTAAAAAAAAGGGACAGCATCCAATCCTATTACTTACATGTATCTGGCTTGTGGCAATTGTGTCCCTGACGGAAGTACTGGGGGTTCTCAATGACTGGGATGCGGGTCATACCAATGACCACTGTGTCCGGCCCAGCGTCCAGCGACGAAGGTGTGGTGATGCCATGGTTGATGTGGTGCAGTGGGCTGGCTGAGTCCTCCTCACCACTGATGACGGCCACGGGACCTGCACAAACCATGAGAGACAAAGGACCTGGTGAGGTCGCATCCACTCAAAACCAGCCCTGCCCACGGAACATTCACTGCTTTGCCCCGATCTGCTCCAGAAGAATCCAGTCCATTCGATCAGTGTCGCCCAAATTCCCTGACCTCTGACCTTAGACAACTCCAGCTGAATTCTCCTCCTTGAAAAGAGCTGACTCTCAACCATAGGAACAGTTCCAAAATAGAAAAGAATTGGAATAACTACTACATAAATCATTTTTGATTTCTCCCCAAGCCCAAATTAGCTGAAAATAATAAATCTCGTGTTTCTTTGTTTATGCAGCAGTAATAAGACTTAAAAGCAGAACCTAGAAACAGTCGTTGCCCTTCACCCTCCTCTATTTGGGGCATGAAAATCGCTGCCATTGAAGAGCCGGGGAGAGCCTCAGCTGGCAAAGTCCTTGCCTCTCAAGCACGAGGATCTGAGTAATGTCCCCCGTTGCCACCTAAAACACCAGATATGGTGGCACGCACTTCAGGACTGGGTAGTCAGAACAAAGAAGATGCTTAGCACTTATTGGCCGTCTGTAGAGCTCCAGCTATAGTGAGAAACCATGTCTAAAGAAAATAAGGTAGAAAGTAATTGAAGAAGAGCCCAATGTCAACCTCTCTCCTACACACACATACACACACAGATATACACATGTGCGCACGCATACAAACACACACACACACACACACACACATATATGTATATATATATATATATATATATATATATATATATATATATATAGAGAGAGAGAGAGAGAGAGAGAGAGAGAGAGAGAGAATGGGGTACACCTGGGCATTAATATTATCAATGTTCTCCATGTGTTTTGGTATACAGCCATGACCCAGCACCTATGATTATGAAAATCCAGGTCCCATGACCTTTAGCGTTGCCACCAAATTTCCAGCGTGGTATGACATGTCTTCCACTGGACTCTGCCATAGCCTTCCTCACTCCCAGTGTGGCCCTGAGCCTCACCTAAGCCATGTTTTACAAGGGACAGTAATTAGACTAGATCCCTGGTGGTAGCTGGACTGGCTGTCCTATTCGTGAAATATCCGCATTGTCCCAACATCTACGAAGCACAGTAATGACATTTGCAGCAGTTCCATTCTCCCCATTTTCTAATCCTCAGACAAAACCCGGTGAGTAAGGTGACTCAAAGGCACAAATGACAGCAGTAATTAATGCTGCCGTCTTAGCAGAACAATGATTGTGTTTTGTGGTATATTTCTCCCATGCATACAAATAAAACTCCTGTAAAGGGAATTAGCTGTGACTGTCTGCGGCTTCCTCCGGCTGGTGTTTTAAATGGCTGCTTTGCGAGACACAGGGTCCCCAGACAAAGTGCCTGCTGTGATTTGGTTTTGCAGCTTGAACAATATTTCCACCGCAGAAATCCATTACAACTTACTGAAGTTTATGGAGAGAATATTTCCCATCAAACAGTGAGGTGAAGCGCCAATGAGGCAGAACTAAATGGAAGGCTGGTAAATGCAAACGGCGGACCCTGGATTCCACTCCGTCAGCACAGGCAGGCTTATTCCAACCCGTGACAAATGGCTGATGGTGTCTAGGGACCGTGTGCAAAAGTGGCAATAAGTGGTGGCCCAAATGCCCAGAGTAATCACCTGTCTTGCGAAAAGGAGCGCAGGAAAACGCTTTCCTCAGAAACTCATTGGGAAAACTTCCGTAGGTACTTGCAGTGAAATGAGAAACACTAAACCCTGGTATTAGCCACCACCCAAACCCTTGCCAAAATACAAGAGAATTGAAGAAATATTAGTGCACTAAGAGAAAGAGAAGAGAATAAACAAGACCTTTCAACATTTGGGAAGTTGAAAAACACATCAAAGGAGGTTAGTGACTCAGAGCAAAACCAAAGAGCCCCAGTGGCATGTGACCTGTTGGGACCATGCATACAGAGCATAGGGTGTCCAGAAGAGCTCATGGTATGATGGATATGGTGCACAGGAAGATGGCAGGGTGGCCCATGCTTCAACAAGACAGCTGGGTCCACAGCCTTGTCCCAAGCCCACAAGAGGAGCAACTTATTCCTATAGAAGTTGACTCAAAAGACAGAGGAGAAGGTTTGGATGAAGCATAAAGCTGAGCCCTTTCTTCCCGTTTCTAGGACCATCACATTTGTGCACAACCTGCCCACCCCTTCCCAAGAGCTGCTCACCCCAGGACTACTGTATGTGAGAAGATGCTTCCAAAGAGAAAGCCAGAAAATAGGCTTCCAGATGTTGACATTTTTACTCTTCCTGCTGAGAAGCCACCCTGCAATCAGTTCACAGCAAAGCTGACAGTGTTCATGACAACCTCCTGCACACAATGTGGGATCCTTTCAGCTTCCCTGAGCTCAGTTCCTAACTATAAAGAGACAGTGCTGTGTGCAAGACCACCAGACATCTCCGAAGAGTTTCGGCACCAAAGAAAGCAACAAGCACTCAGAGCCTGCAGGAAATAAGGGGCAAGATACGAAGACTCAGAAAACCAATACAAAACCCAATAGTCTCAGGGAGGTAAATATGACATGAAAATATTAAAAGGGCAGAACTTAAAAGGTGAACAATTCGAAGGTGAGAAAGGGTCTCTGAGAACATAGGTCATCAACATTTTAAGGTCAAGAATTTGAGAAGTCAAGAAAATCTTCCAAAACTCAAACTGAAAGGAAGGAGTTAAAACTAAGCAAGAAGAAGTAAATTTTCATACCAAGATGAAACAACAGATTAAAAGAAGCTCCAGGAAGGAGCAGGAGAGAATAAATGAAAAATGTATGGAAATTTTCTCTACGATCTCTCCAGTTACCTACTGAGATCCTAATATAATTAACACATGCACAAATGAAACTTCCTGCTTTGCCCCACCACACACACACACACACACACACACACACACACACACACACACACACAGAGGGGGTGGGGTTATGCTAATATGTAAAAATTGACCTCACAGTTCCCTTTTCCAGGACAGTCAGAAGGAAGGACTATCAATCCAGGGAGTAGGTAAGGAAAAAAGCAGAGCAACCATCTCAGGCCACAGGAACGTGGGATGAAGGTCCAGACGGAGGAAACACTGGTGGATGTGGGGTTTACAGCCAACAGCCCCACTCACTCCAGAGCTCGTGGCTTAATTACAACAAGACGCCACTTCCTTTACCATAATTACCAAACACAGACCCCAAGAAGGAGCTCAGCACCCAGCATCTCCTCCCCATCTCTTTCTTTTTGAGCATTATGGGATATGGGCTATTAAGGTGGCATGGGAGAATAGGTGGCGTTGGGGGAAGGTGTAACATGAAGACTTCAACCTTTGGGCAAAGCTCTTTCTTCAGCCTGTCTCTTAAAAGTTCCCAGGGGATGCACAGTCAATAAAATTTCCAAGAATCTGTGACCCAAAGCAGTTAAAAAAAAAAACTATGTTTCTTTGCATTGTTGTTGATTTTGAAAGGGTTGAAGAAATAGTAGTGGGGGGGGGGAGACTCCCGATGAATGGGAAGGAAGAGTTCACCTAAGAAAGCTTCATATAAATAAACAATAAACCAGTCTATAGAGCCCTGAAAGACCTAGACACTTGAACATGGGCCTTGTAAAGGAACCAGGGAAGGAAGCAGAAAAAAATGGTCAGAAAGTAGAAAAGAACCAGAAAAAGATATGGTCTTAGAAGCCAAAAAGGACCATCTAGGAGTGCAAGAGAATCTATCCTGAGGTCAAATAGGATAAACAATGAAAGGGGAGATGGAGAGATGGCTTAGTGGTTAAGAGCACCAGCTATTCTTCCAGAGGACCCAGGTTCAATTCCCACACCCACATGTTGGCTCACAATCTCTAACTCCAGTTGCAGAGGATTCAGTATCCTCGTCTGGCCTCTGAGTACACCAGTCACAAACACAGTACAGACAGACACGAGGGCAAAACACCCATGCATATAAAATAAAATACAGCAATTAAAAAGATACAAATGTAGACTGAAAACTGGCATTTGAAAATGAGGATGTTGGCCTTCCAGAGATGAGTTTCACAGATTGACAGAGGAAAGTGCCAAAGTTCTGGAGAGTTGGAGAAGTTTCTGTGACTTTTATCCAGTTCTTCCTAAGTATCAAGTTATATCATTGTAGCTCCTTTAATCTTGGACCCCCTCTGTGAGGTTGCTGGCATTATTGTCCCCACTTTAAAGATGGAGGTGTGAAGGTAATAACCTGTTCCAAGGCATAAAACCCACAAAGAAGCAGTGAGAGAATTCACACCCGTAGCTTGGCCCCAAGGCCAGCACTCAGAACCATCACCTGGCACTGCCCCCTGCAAGAGAAGATTGTGGGGATGTACTTGCTCAAAGGGATACATGCTGAATTCTGGCTCACCATCCTCCCCATGAGCAGCTGCCTTTGTTGGCAAGAGCCTAAGACACTTAAGAAAGGGATTGTTCTTAACCCTGAGAATTGGGGAGCAGCAAATCACCTCATTAGACTCACCCAGGGAGATTACAGATAATTCATCTCCGTGTCTTACCAGCACTGAAATAGTCTTTCTAAACTATGTCCACAACCAGAATCGAGCATGGCAGCATCAGGACCATTGTCCACTACCCCATCTCCGTGTCTTACCAGCACTGAAATAGTCTTTCTAAACTATGTCCACAACCAGAATCGAGCATGGCAGCATCAGGACCATTGTCCACTACCCCAAGTCCTCTTAGCCACCCTCGCTCTAAAATAAAGGCCAATAAACTTGGCATATACCCATCACTGCTAAAGACGTGAAAGAAGACTCTCGTTATCCCTGCCTGTCTGTGCCTGAGATCAGCAATCTCTCATGGGAGCTGCATAAGGCCCACTTGGAGATGATTGTTGTGAGTCCAATGCACCCCTGGTCTGAATGAGAGTCTCAGGTTCATCATGGTATAACTGTTGGTTGTGTTCATCACGAAGATAGAATGCATGTATGAGGACAGGGCTTACGGGAAGCCTGTGTGCCTTCCATTCAATGTTGTGTACCCAAAGCTATTCTAAAGGGTGAGGCGGGGAGATATGCTTTAAAAAAAATTAAAATTTTTAAGTCAATCTTTATTCTGAGTGTATGGAGTTCAGTGTAGCACACTTGCTTACTATGTACAAGCCCCTGGGTTTGGTCCTCAGCACGGCAAACGAAACAAAGTGTCTCTCAACCTGGCACCATGGTGCGTCCTTGTAATCCCAGCACTGAAGAGGCAAATGCAGGAGAACTGAGAGGTCTAGACAGTCCAGGCTACGTAATGAGACCGTGTCTCAAAATAAAGATTGAAGAGGCCAGGGCCGTATCTCAATGGTAGAGTCCTTGCCTCACACATGAGACTCTTCAATCCCTAGCACCGCGGAAACGAGGGTCTCCCTTCCGCACGCAAACATATGTATAATCACTCTTCTGGTAATAAGTTAGGACTCATGGGTGGAGGCACCAGCATTTCCCTCTAGCAGCCAATTTCTATTTCAACCCTGGAGGCCCTCATGCCCTTCGGGGAAAACCTACAGACTTGTGGGCCATCTGGGCGGCAAGTATTTCTTCTCACCCTCATATCTGAAGTAAAGAATTTGTTAACGTGTCCTAAAGGGATCAATAAGAAGAAGAGCGGGAAAATGTCTTTGCTTTGTGGGGAACTTGCCACTGTTTTCTTGAAGCGGCATGTATGGAAAGTAGGTAAGGGAAGGAGCCAAATTGACTCCTTCTAAGCATGCTGCAAACACACATATGTACGCACATTGCACATGCAAAGTGGGTATAGCTGTGAGCTATTAACAGAGACGCTATTGTCACTAATCCATTCCTGACTGCACAGCACAGCCCTGATATGAAACGTGAAAGAGAAACATTCTCAGAGCCATTATGGTGGCTTTACGCTTCTAGGTAACCTGAGGAATACCTGTCTGCTCAGACACTCACACCCCATTTCTCCTCCCATACTGCTGCCACGTCCTGCTTTCAGAGCTTTGGTGGGTCTCATTCTGTGGATAGTAGGACTATTAGGTTGCTTGGGAAACCTGGAAGATCACAGGTATCCCGCCCAACAGGCTATTCCAAACTCTTTCCAGAGCTACTCTCTTCCTCTCCCATGTCATTTCTGCAACATAAATAATTATGGTGCAGAACTGTGTGGGGACGAATTAGACATATATATATATATATATATGTCTATATATATATATATGTGTGTGTGTGTGTGTGTATAATACATATTATATAATACATATTATACACACACACACACACACACACACACACACATACATGGCTGATTCCACAGTGAGATCTTGGTTCTCAGAGATGTAATCCCTGGTCCCTGGGAAGGGCACAGTGTGTGTGTGTGTGTGTGAGAGAGAGAGAGAGAGAGAGACAGACAGACAGACAGACAGACAGACAGACTGATTCTGATTCCACAGTGAGATCTCGGTTCTCAGAGATGTAACCCCTGGGAAGGGCACAGTATTACAGCATAGTCCTATCCAGGCAGGCAGAATCCCAATCACAGAGGAAAGATCCAGGGCTTCTGGTCACTAGGAGAACCTACAGGTGCAGGGCTCTTCCACAGAAGTCTCTGATGACTCCAGAGAAACTCTTCAGGGTCAATGGCGCAAAGAAAGAAAGGCGGATAGAATGGCTTACACGCAGTGGAGAAAGAAAATCAAATTGATACCTTCACAGTCTTTGGAGTGTTTTGACACAGAGATAGAGCATGGTGTGAATGTATGAGCCCTCATAGAGAGTGTCAGACACCTGACCCAAGGCAGCGAAGCTAAGTATCTACAAGCTTGGGCCCACCTGTGAAAGACAGCTCTGTTCAGTCAAGTTAGAGCTGAACTATAAAGTAGAAGGTCCATAATCTGTTGGGACCAATTGGGTTCCTGGCCTTCAGCTGCTCTTCCCTACTAGAGCCTTCTAATTGAAGTTACTAAAAGCTGTGCTTTGCCTAGAGGATCAGAGGATGGGATTTCCACCTGTTGGCTATTGACTGCAGGGTATTTAAGACTCCACGGTGCTATTAAAGAAGGGTCTTTGTACCAGTGATTGGTAGTCCGTGTGTTGGTCTGTCTCTGCGTGTGTTTCCCCAACCTCTAGTCCCTTGCCCGAAGCTCGCAAACTGGATTCTAGCGCATAGAGCGCAGACAGGGGGCGTGGTACGCGGCAATAATCCACTTATTTCTATGCTCTTTCCAAAGAGGGAAAGGACGCTCACTTCATCTCCCGACTCTGAAAGCTCTCTTGGGAGTTTGCGGTCATGGTGAGAGCCGTTTGCCCAGTATTTCCAGACACCGGAGGTACCGCAGTTTTCGGCACATCTGGAAGGCATGCAACTCCTCCGCTGCTTCTTTAGAAGGCAGTGAGCAATAGTGAGGGTACAGCTCTCCCATAAGGACACATTCCCTTCTCCCAGCGCTCGGGAAAGCAGAGGCCGAACTCCCATCTCATGGAGTCCCCGAGTGGAGTCAGTGCAGAGCACAGATCCGGGAGTTATGAATTTGTTGTTTTAGGCTGTTGAGCTCTTGGGGGGGGCTCTCCCCACTCTCCACAATTAGCATGTTCTTTGAGTCGTTTCATTTAGATCACCTGCATGCTCCACGCCATCTTGAAGGCACTTCTACAAGGGCCAGGGAGATGGTCTAAGGATGTAAAGCGCTCGCTGTGCAAGCATGAGGTCTAAATTTGGATCCCCAACACCTACATAAAAAGACCCCGTGTGTGCCCGTCTGTGATCGCAGCTCTGGGAGACGGAAAGAGGAGGGTCCTGGGGGCTTGCCGCACAGTCAGTCTAGCCAACCTGTGAACTCCCGATTCAGAGGATGACCTTGTCTCAAAATGAAGTTAAAAATTGATAGCAGAGTCAGCAGTGGTGGTGCATGCCTTTAATCCCAGCACTCGGGAGGCAGAGGCAGGCGAATCTCTGTGAGTTCGAGGCCAGCCTGGTCTACAAGAGCTAGTTCCAGGACAGGTGCCAAAGCTACAGAGAAACCCTGTTTCAAGAAACCAAAAAAAAAAAAAATGATAGCAGAGACAGCTAAGGTCAAATTCTAGCCTACACACACACACACACACACACACACACAACACACACACACACACACACACACCAACCACTACAAAAGTAATCCTTCATTCAACTGTTAAGTATGCTTTTCTCAATGATGCAGTTCATCTTTCAATGCCTCCTCTCCACTCTTTACTCCAAAGGTGAGCTTTTATTTCCAGCCATACCTGGAGTGAGACGGTGCCCACCTAGACAGGATGTGAGATGTGAAAGAGGCCTGGATGGCTCTCGGGCTTTTTCAGCGTGCCAGAATGGAGCACATGAGCCAATCTTTGGATTAAGAAAATGAGTTTTTAAAAAACCTCAACCCTTTTCCTACTGATAAAAATCAAACAGTGACATGTCCCTGGTGCGCGAGAGTTCCACATCAACAAATCTGGGAGCGGGAACTCATAAAGGGGAGTAAGTGAAAACACAGCAAACCCAATTAAAAATCCAGCCATGCTCAGAGAGGGATTCCATTTACGATCTCATAAAAAGGAGCCTGGTCCTCAGAGGCAAACAAAAGAAAATCAATTTCTTAATTTTTATTGGCAGATGTGGGACAGAGGCCAAGTGAACAGAGGCTGTGCCCAAGAGCATTCTTGGGGACAAGTCACCGCCTTCAATTCCTGGCCAGATCTACTGGGCCCTCCCCTCTACTTCCTTCAATATCTGGGCAGACATTGCCCAGGGTGACCTCTAGGGCACAGGGGATTTTGCGGGCTGCCCAAGGAGGCATGCCCTCGTCACTACTCGGCTCTTTTCCCAGAAGCGTTTCCCAAAAGATGAGGTTTATTCTCTGCCTCCGATTCTCTCCTAGCTCTTACAGGAACCAAAGGCGTTGTTCATGCTTCACGGCGTTTGGAGCCTGGAGACATCCTGGTGTTTGAAAATGATGCCTCTGATCAACCAGTCTGCGAACACGCTTAAGGAAAGGAAAAGAGACCCAGCGTTCTAGACGTTTAGTTTCCTTATCTCACTCAGTCATCGCAACCAACCCTGGAGGTTTAGCCTCTTATCCCCTGTGACACCGCTGAGAATCTGAAGCTCAAGGATTGATAATTTGCCCAAGGTCACCCAGTTAATAAGCAGTAGATGTGGCCAGGTCTATCTGCTATCCAAATCTGAGTTTATCCCACTGTGCTGGTGTAACTGCTGTCCCTCAGCAGTTATGGTGGGTCAGCCACTGTGTCTCAGGTACAGTGTGTGTGTGTGTGTGTGTGTGTGTGTGTGTGTGTGTGTGTGTGATGCTGGAGATGAGGTGAGGCCTTGCACATACTAGATGAGTGACTGCCACCAAACCATATCTTCAGTTTCCAGCTCCAGTCTTTACCCAGGCCAGATTGATCCATAAGGGAACTAGCCTTGTGCAGGAAAGAATCTTACATTCCACCCAGGCAACTTTAGACCAGAAACTGTGACACAGAGTTGTAGCCATCAGAAGCAATAGGAAATTCAAAGGCAGGAGAATGGCCAGCAGCAGGGGTCCAGAGAGCGGAGAGATGCTTTTGGCCTAGAGGAAAGGTGAAGCCAGCCTCCTCCAAACACTCAGTGTGCAGATGCTGCATCAATGGGAAGGAAATAATTACCATACAATTGCATATATAAGATGATGAGATTCCAAAATGCTGGTGTTCTTTGTCCAAGGCCCCCCCACGTAAAGAGTTTCTAGAACAAGCCTGAACCTTTCTTAATTCAGCGTTACCCACTGTTCTGTAGCGACTATGCACAATCCAGCAAGGAGGCTTCAGAGACGGCTCAGTCATTAAAGAGCTTGATCTGCAAGGCATGGAGTTTGGATCCCTATGACTCTCATAAATGCTGATTGGGCGTGGCAGCCACTTTTAATCCCAGCACTCAAAAGGCAGAGATGGGAATTCTCAGGACAATTTGGTTAGCTGGGCTAGTCATATAGGCAAGCTCTGGATCCAATTGGGAGGCCCTGTAATTAAGTAGAGAGCAATTAAGGAAGGCTCTCAACAGCAGCTTTGGGCCTCCACGGGAACTCGGATACCTATGCAAACACACATGCACACCACGCACACATACATGCGAAAAAGCATTCAGCAAACCAATATTATGCCAAAATAGAGTACTTATTTTCCATAAGGATTTGTTCATAGCTCCCCTGCCCCTGCAAGCTGGGGACTTTTGGGAGTGGTGGCAAACATCATCCGAGTTTACAGAGCAGGGGGCACAGCCGGGGCTGAATCACCATTGTCTCCATGCCCCTCACCCCCTCTCTCAGGCTGCTTTTTGCACTAACTGAACTGTATGCCATCATCAAAGAGAACGAGAGCCTCGGTGCCCGCAAGCTGAGCCCAGATGTCTCTGATTTTCCTCATTCGCAAGTGGAAGGGCTAACACTGCAGAACCCTGCGGGTTGACCCTGGATGGTTTCAGCAGGAACTTCTTTTAAGTTACAGCGAGATCTGATGAGTGAGAAAGAAGAGACGCGGAGAAGAGAACCCTTTTCAGGAGAAACCCGGAGCCTTGTAGGCATGGCTGCTATGCGGGTCATCACACGCCATCAAAACGTATCCAGGCAGTATTCCTGAACACACGTGGAGCAATGCCCTGACATATGGTCACCTGTAGAAAATCCAATTTCTTTCCCCAGAGTGATGGCCTTGAGATACTCTTGTCACAAATCAAAGTAACAAAAGTAAGGGCTTGCTGAACACTTAGTGACTCGAGGCGCGATGCTGGGCTTTCTGTGTGTACACTCTCACGCAGTGTTCACAGTGACTCAGTAATGTGGGCCCTGTAAATAGAATCCGAGGAATTAAGTCAACTGCCCAAGGTCATACAGTTAGTAAGTGGCTGTTTCATGCTTCAGATCAGAACCATAAGACTCCACGGTCTATTTTCTTCATCTCTCCTCTACCTGCCTCGAGGTACGCTCTCACACACCTTCAGTGTGAGGTCCAGGATGAAAACGTTCCCAAACGACATGGCCTCTAAATCTCAGATACTGAAAACAAGACTGGATTTATTGATGGAGGGAAATCATGAAAGCCCACGGCTTTCTGCAGTCTATTCAGAGATGGTAAACTCACTTCGAAACCCTTAGGATCCTAAGCATTCCCAGTCAGCTTGTGCTGTGCACAGGCCATAACACCTCGTGACAGACAAAATGACATCTTCCCCTAGGAGAAAACACATTCTCACTAGGCAGATGTACACGAGAGTCCTTAGGAATCTCAAGTGTGGGCCGGGCGCTAAAAGTTCAACATCACAAGCCTTTTAAAACAGAAGATCCTTTGATTTGCTGCATTTAATCTGAAGTAGGTAAGCATAGAGAAGACCCTACCAACTTGAAACTCCACTTGGTTTGAGTTACGCACACACCTGTTCTAACTATGCATTTTGGCAACCTAGGACCCTTACCTACATATACTGGGCAGACACACTGGCAATGTATATAGAAGCTATTGACAACCTGGGATCGCCATATGCATCTGACTATGTATACACCTGCTTTGGAAAATGGAAATAAGTTACTCCCTTTAGCAACTCCTTGATATCACCCCGTTATAAATATGTCCCAGAACATGTCTCAAAACCAAGGGAGATGTGCTGATCTGGCCTGAACTGGTTTGGGGGTATGTATGCAAGGGACAACTATAACTTCTGGGTGAACTTTTAGGATGAACTCATGATTGGCCTATGTATCATGTGCATATGTGTGTGCACATGATTACAATGACCTAGCTACCTACCAAGGCTCTGTGTTGCCTCCCAACCACCCTGTACATGCCTCAAGGCTCACGTTGCAATTCTCCACCCTGTAATCATGGCCAGGATGTCCCTGTGGATATGTCTCAGAACAATTCCATGACATTTCACTTTAAGAAGCTATGCCATTCGCTAGAGCTATGATTTTCACCAGAAGCCCACTGAAAGAAAACAAGGAAGAAAATCTGCATTTGAACTCATCCTATGAGATGAACCTGGGATTAGCAGTGCCTTTTCTCTTTGCCTATCCCACTTCAAGCTCCTTACTAAGGTTTAGAAATCTCTAGATCATAAATCATACACAGTCATGGACTCTATCCTGTATATCCTCGTCAGATCCTTTTAACAGGGAATTTGAAAATACACCTTACCTAAGCCTTATGCAGGACATTGATAAGCACTGTCTCTGTAAGTGTGTTCTTTCCCAAGGGTTGCTGTAAGCAAACACCACAAAATGGGTAGCTTTGAAACAACACAAATGTGTTTTCTCACATTCTTGGAGAGTGGGCATCTGAAATAGCAGCGTTGATGGAGCCATGCTCCCTGGGACACAGGTCAGAATCTTCCTTTGTCTTCTTCTAGCTGGCTAGTAAACCTCAGCACACATATTAGCTTGAAGGTGCTACACTCCACTCTATGGAATCACATGGCTTTCTACGCTCATTACATGGAATTTTCCAATGTGTCTGTCTCTGTCTACTCTATTTTTAGAAGGCCAGCAATCAACTGAGATTAAGGGCCCAGGCTTCTTCACTACCACTTTATCTCAATTTACATCTTAATTCCATCCGCAGAGATTATTTCCAAATAAGGAACCAGAGGTTAAGACCTCGACTTATCTTTTTACAGGACACAGTCCAACCATGTCTTCCATCTACCTGTCTCTAAGCACCTGGATCTAAGTGGCAGTGACAGATACAGGTGTAAGAAGATTACAGGAAGGGTCATAAAGGAAGAGGAGTCTCAGGCTCTGGAGTAAACTGGAAATTCAGTCTATGGCCATTCAGCTCCCACTGACAACTTCCCAGAGATTGCAGTACCATGCCCATATCATATGCTAGCAAGTGACTCCCAACATGTATGGTCAAACATACATGCCAATCTTGTATATAAACACTTCCTGTTCTTATGTTCAACAATTGCTATGCCTTGTGCTAAACCCTGAACTAGAGACTAAAGGAATAGAGTCAGAAGAGCCAGATTCAGCTCTGGGAAAGATCTTGATGAAGATGCAGGCCATACACAAGGGAAGAGAAAAAGTATACGTGATAGTGTTCATGTTACAGGTGTTCCAGATGCAATGAGGCACACAGATGGGAAGGAAACACGTGCAAACAGCTTGGGGGTTGATCCAAAGCCCAGTTACGCTCTAGCCTTTAAGTCCATCTGCCCACACCTTCCTCCTCCAGCAGAGCCCCGTTCCAGGGCCCCTCCCTCGCCTGGACACACAGATTCCATCTCCCCGTCTTGAGCGGCCGTCCCTTTCAAAGCACCTTGAACCTTGGTTGCCGTCTCCTCTCTCACACATGTGGACAGCACTTGGGAAAGAGCCTTGGCAGCATCTATTAATCCCTTGGCTTGCTCATCCCTTTCATAGACATGCCATAAAAATGATATACTCATTTCATTCAAACAGCACTGCGGCAGGAGTGGTGGAGGCACAGAAGGCCATTGATCGCCAGTGTGTGAAGGGACGAACACAATGCAGAAATCAATTGAAATAACATCCTATCAGTTCTGGAATCTCATCCCTTATAAGCCATACTCTATATGTTGAATGAAGTACCCGCTCCTGTTTACATAGATGCCCCAGTTCCCTCCCCCCAGGGGCTCCACTGTCAAGCCAATATGGCCACTGTATTGAGCCCCAGGAAGCCTCTTTAGTCGTACAGGGCAAGACAATGATGCCACGTGCACATCCGCCATCAAACTTTCACAGCCAAACTGGAAACCCAGGTATGTATGCTCACAAATAATGTGTCACTGAACAAGCAACTATACAAATTCATGCACGAACAAACACAAGCTCTTTAACCAGGTGTGTACATATGGCTTGTGCTTCCTTATGATCTCATCATTGCTTCTACCAAAAAACAAAAAACAAACAAAAAAACCTTCCATAGGGACTGTGTATTTTGCAGTGTGGTATATTCAAGGATGTTGGAAACTTGTCCTCCTTATAATGGGAAGGGCATTTCAAGACCTCAGTGCGCATGTCAAACTGCAGAGAGTATCAAACCATAGTCCATCTGCTCACAGAGATGGTTACTGGTAACTAAGATGTGGGTAACGTATAAAGTACAGATACCCTGAACAAAGAAATGCTCATGTCCTAGGTGAGAGAAAGTGGGGGAATGTTATTCCATCTCAGTCCTGAGAAGAACAGGCAATTTGGCATCTGTAAATATCCTGGAGTGCTGGTGTATGTCTGTAATCCCAGCATTCAACAGGTGGAGGTTGGAGGTCAGTGTAGGCTACATAATAAGAAGTTCACAAAAAGAAAAAAGAAAAACTAAATTAAAAAACAAAATCTCCAAACTGCTTATTCCTAGAATTTTCTGCGTAGAGATTTTCCAACTGAGACCTGAAAGCACAGTAAGGAAAATCCTAGATTAGATACGGGAGAACTACTATACCTCAGTGGAGAAGGTTAAGGCGTCTGAGGGAGATTCTGTAATAGGTAAAACTTCAAAGATCCAGCCATCTAATATCAAAACTCATATTCTTCAATTTCCTGGCTTCCTGCAATCATTTTTATAGCATTATTCTTGCACCGACTTCCAGATCAGGTAATAGTATTAAATCAGCCAATCCATAAAAATCTCTCACCCTGATGGTATCACCTCATCAAAAGCCTCTTTCCTCACACATCCACTGAGCTAAAGGGCATCCAGGTGAGAAAGTAACCCTGCCTAACAGGGATTGCTCATCCAGTCCCAATAGGCCCCGTTTTACTCAGAAGAGGGTGGCCCTGTACCCCGACTTGCTCGGCACTTGCTATTCCAGCCTACTTGTCCATGGGGCGCCTTTGGTTTGATGACACTATCATCATCAAAGCAGAAAGCGAGAGAAGATTGTCGGGGATTAACTCAATCGCTATTTTATTTTAGACTCCAGACACAAGAGAGCAACATCAGCAGTAACCCAGTGGGCCTCTCTAGGCAACATGCTTCCGTCCTAATCTTCTAATACTCTTTGGAAAACTGACCATGGTGAAGCCACGCGTGTATCTTCAGAATAGTATATAGGACGTTGTCCTTCTCGAGCTGCCAATGAACGTCACTTGATGATGATGAAGCAGGCATTGATTTTCCCATTCCCTCTTCTTCCTATGTTCTCTTCTCCCTCCCTCCTTCCTCGGGGTACAGGTCAATCAATCTTAGGCCATCTTGATCTACTTGGAAAGCTTAACTACCATGAAGCTAAAACCACTTGTCCTCTGGCTCCAATCTCTTAGAGAAATTAGTGCCAATGGAAGTGTCAGTATCAATTTCATAATGTTATTGGATGAAGGTAAGACTGGGCCAAGTCCCATATTCCTAACAGGCTATCAAAGTGATGAGGATTATGGGTAAGGAGACAGACAGCTCTGACAGCAGAGGCAATGGCTCAAGATCAATTAGACTGACAAGACTATCTCCAAGTCACATCGCTTAATGCTGACACAGGTATGATCTTCTCAGAGATTTGGGATATGGGATGTAGGTTTTCCTAGTGTCTCTAGGGGTAACTAGAGATTCTGGAGGCTTGCAAAAATCAGCCCTTGGTCCTGCATATGTCCCAAGAGGATCTGAACAAAAACTTCCACAGAACAGGAGTTGGCCCTCATGATGAAAAAGCTGACTATCTCCCTCCCTCTTTCCCCCCTTCTTGTTCTTGCCTTCTAAAGAAAATGTCAAGATAAAATGTAGACTACGTATTTAAATTTAATTCCTTTGCAGAGTCAAGGGAAGTCTTGAGATTATTAAAATGGAAATCAAGATCTTGTAAAAGTCAAACCATCCTAGCAGGAACAGGGATTTATTATGGAAGGCAAAAGCAACAGATGGATGCCACAAGGGTCCTGAGTTCTAATCCAGGGCCTTACTCTAGCATTGCTCTAAGTACAACAACATGCACTCGGGATCCAGTCACTTTTATCTGCCTGGGGCTTCAAATGCCTCCGGTAAGGTCAACCACAACCTCGTACGAACCTACTGCACCGAGGAAATGAAATGTCACTGGTGTCAGGAGCAACAGAGGGATTGGCAGAGGATGTTTTATGAGACCTGGTAAGGTGGAAATTGCTTTTATGTCTGTGTTTGGTAGAAGAAGCACACAAACAGAGTCGGAGCTGGCAATTCAGGGCATAGCGTGGCTGAAAAGCAAACAAGAAAGTCGTGTCTTCTACTTATGTGAACTTCATGCAAAGGGCATGCTAGCTGTTGCATACCTGGTATGTTTAAAACCCCGAGACTCACAATTTATCTTCTCTACTTCTCAGGCACTTATGTTCCCAGGGCAGCAGACACAATTTTGAGCCTGTGAGGTTATAGCCAGTTAAGCAAGTTTGCTTTATTATTTTTTAATTGCTTAACAATATTGTTTGTTGGTGCTCTATTTAAAACCCTCACCATGTCTCATAATGGAGTTGAAAATTCCTGCGATTTTTAAGGATCTTCCACAGAATCCAAGAGTATATTTATGGGGCCAGATAACTCCAATATTAACTGGTTAATCTTGACTTTGACCTAAGCAGTTGAGCTAAGCAAAAATGATATATGGAAAAATATCAGGATATAGCAAGCCTTAGCTGGATAATGTCAACTGTGGTGAAGAGGCTGTTTTCAGGATTATTTGGAACTGCTGACTCCCCAAACACACTCTGAATACTGGCCTAATATGCAAATGTGTGAGTCAGGGGATTCCTCCCAAGATGCCTTTAAATAGCAGCCCTATAAAAACAATACAGTACAGCATGGGGCAGGCTAAGGTGGCTAACCATTTGAAAGACCAGTTGGGGGCAAAGAAACTAGAAGCAGTGAAAGTTTCCACTCCTCACAGAGGAGCCAAAATCCATGACTAAACATGTTTAGAACTACTGGAGAATGCCACAGAAGCAATGGAGAGTAAACGAAGTTTGGTGAACACTTTCCGGTAGTGGAGACTTTTGCCAACTTGACACAACCTAGACTCACGTGGCCAGAGAGCCTCAAGGAGGAAATGTGTAGACGAGGTAAGCCTGTGGGCATGCATGTTAGGAAGTCTCTTGTGATGGTTGAGGTGCACAGTTCTACCCTCTGTAGTCAACAGTACCACGAGCTACAAAAGGTATTCTTACACATGTAAAGGTGGAGAGAGCTCAGGAGAATGGATCCTGTACCAAACAACACAGCAGAGTTGACCCTGTCAGCTGGGGCCCTACAAGTAGGCCCTGAAGGTATGAGAGCAGGAGAGCTGCTCCTGACCCTAGACTGGTCTATCACGTGCCGGCATGGATGAAGGAACGATTACCCCCTCTCCCTCCCCTTACCTGGGCAAAACAGCAGAGCTGGCCCTGGGGGTGTGGGTGCAAGTGAGCTGGCCCCTAGGGCTCAAGAACAGGACAACTGGCCCCACTCCTTGACGCCTGCCTCAGTGGGTGAGTTCGTTCACTGGAGTGATGCGGGAAAGCTTGTTTCGGTGGTGTCAATGAGGGAAAGCTGGAAGGCTGAGCAACCTAGCTATCACCCAGGCCCATCAAACCAAAGAACCAGGGCTATAAGTTGGCCCGCTCCAACATCCATGACATCTATATGAAGGGCTGGAGCATGTGAGGGGACTAGACTTTCAGATCCATAGCTGTAGGATCTCCATGACACAAGGCAACAACAGGATAATCCAAAAGGAGTCGCAGTGAGGACCCAGTATCAGTGCTGTACCAGAAGCCAGAGGCCTCCAACCAGACCAATGACTCGTGGCAATGAACACTGACAAGTAAAGATGTACGGACTAAAGGATAAACTGTGACCCACTGGGCCACACTACAGCTTCCATGACAAGACTATTTTTTGTATGTGAGCTTGTTTTGGTGCTTTCTGTTGAATTTTGTGCTATGGGAAGGTTGCAAGGGCAGAGGGCAGATGTGAAGGGATAAGGATGCATGATGTGAAACTCACAAAAAAAAAATCAATAAAAAATGTGAAGAAAGCAGTCTAAGCAATGAAATGCAATATCTCTCTCTCTCTCTCTCTCTCTCTCTCTCTCTCTCAACTGTGGAAGTGATGTGACTAGCTGCTCCAAGTCCCTGTCACCTTGACAAGTGAAAAAACCACTGGGTCACTAAGATAACATTTCCGAAAGCCGGCACACTGCAATACTTGAGCTAAGAACTGCCATATCGTAAAACAAGGCTGACGTTTGGTAAGCCATTTCCACAGTACTCTGAGGTCATAAGCTGTACAAGGAAGACTTTTCCAGTTCAGGTCTGAAACATGCATCTTTTCAATGTCTAGTCAAATAGATCAAGTGATCAATGACACAACATGTGTTTGCACACAAATAGACTGGATTTTCTTTCTGGAAAACCCTCTAGTCCCCGGGCATCGGGTATGCCTTCTTATACTTTCTCAGCATATAAAGCTGTCATTAGTTGACTATGAAGGTGTTCTTAAAAGCCCACCAGCATCAAGCGGTCTAATCAATCACATCTCCCACTATTGATGGGGTGAAAGGACCTGTGTGTTATTTGCCATAACGTGGTGCACAGGGCTGTCTCTGCCTCAGCTGGACAGCAGTCTGATTCTCACAACAACTGTTATAACGCATCCCTCAAGTGGACATTCCTTGGGAGTACGTGTACTTCCTCCACTCACTGCGACCCCCTCAAGCCTCCTCCCCACAGCCCCACTCACTGTCTTCTAGAGCTTTCGAGGACCAAGCATCTCTTGTCACCTTTATTGTCTCTTTCTCCCAATTCTCATCCTCCGTGAGTCACGAAGAAGAGCCTGTTTGGGCGCTTTCTCTCCCTCTTAACCAAGAAACATCAGCTGTGCTTATCACGGGGGAAAGTGAAGTCACAGTGCATTTCCACTGTTCTATTAATGACAATGATCTTAGCCAAGTCACTTAACCCCTTTAAGTACCCCTTTCCTCATCTATAAATAGGCTGGATAATAGTAACTGCTTCGTCGGGCTATGGTTGGGGTTAAATAAAATATTTATGGAAAGCGCTTGGCATGGTGTAAGTGCTCAGTAAATGTGAACTAATAATAATTCTAATAAAAAGGAAACAGCAATTAGATAATTCAAGGTTTTTGCCATTGGCCCTTTAACCCACACACAAATTCCTGATCTAAGGGCCAGCTTCTTTTTTACTGTATTGACAATCATTAATGATGGCGTCCTAAAGTCTTTCATTCCATGCTAGGGCATGAGAACTAGGCAACGGGTCCCATCTCTGATGAAAGACAGAGAATTCAGTATCACAAATGAGAAACAAGCTCCATCCTATCTCTAAGCATGAGTCTTCACTAAAACGTTGGCCAGTTCTTCTTAGCTGCCACAGACTTCTTACACAGTCCCCTACCTACTCGTGTATTTTAAAAGACTGTGTCTGACTCTGCTAGTGAACCTAGTTCCCTGATTTCCTTGCTCAAAGGATAACTGCCCAATAAATTATATGACATATTTCCACCTCCAAAAATGGAACAGGAAGTACAGAGCTGTACAGGAAGTAGAGAATACAGCAGGAAATGGAGAGCAGGGACAGGAAGTACCAAGCATGATACAAGTACACAGTGTTTGAACAAGGGCCCCTCACTTCCTATCATATCCTAGAGAGAGGCAAGGAGACAAGACTCTCTGGAATTGCAACACTCGGTCTTTTCATAAAAACAGGGAAAACAGGACACTACGGCTCAGGTGAGAACAACCATGCAAAGCTATAAAGTAGAAAGATGCATCAAAACCCTCATCTTAAGAGTCAATTTTCTAGTCTTTGGGCAAGTACACCACGGCTGTAACCCCAACAGAGGAAAGCCCAGTGTATCCTTTAAAGAGGCATTCAGACTTCCCCTGCCAGAGCGGTCGGGGGTGGAGGGGTGTCACAGCCCAAGTGATCTCCTCTGTGAGCCTTGTATTGTGTGATACTGTAAGGTTAAATGTGATTAATGCTGATTGTAATCACTAGGAATTAATAGATTTATTATAATAGTGAGCTAAAAATGGCTTATGCTAATAAATCAATGAGGAATAAGACAAAAAAAGTTAAAAAAAAAACTTTGGGTAATGAGACCAAGGTTTGGGTAGGAAAACTATGTGTGCAGAGATTTGCCGGAAGACATGACAGGCCATGGAGTCGCAGCAAGGAAAACACTCACCCATCCAACTGCTTGTCAGGCTCCCGAGTATTTTAAGAACAAGGAGCTGCAAATGAAAAGAATTCTGGGACCTGAGAGGGTGTCTATCCTAAGTGCAGGAGCCTTGCTAGTTGAATAACTTGAAGTGAAGTTACTCAACTTTTCCAGGTCTTAGCTTCCTTATCTATAAAGCTGGGACAATAAGCCTGACCCTTAAAGTATCCAATCGCCCAAATGTCCACTTGCCTGAGCCTGCAAACATTGGTTCAGAGCCTGCTGTGTATTAGGGATGGCTTGAGGAACTGGGGAGACTGCAGGCACAGAGACCTCTGGTCCTGTGAGACAAGAGAGGCAACAGATGATGGATAACTGAATTGGTAAACTGATGTCAGGGGGTACCAGCACAAAGAACGGTTGCGCAGCATAAGGGGACAGAAAGCGAAGGGGGCTGATTTCAAGCAGGATGGCTCATAAGAGCAAAATGTATGGCCCACAGTCAGCATATGGTACCACACTTAAGAGACAGGCAGGAGGCCTGGTACCTACTAAAAAGAAGTGTGGAGCTGCATGGGGTATCAGCGCATTCCTAGGACTGATAGCTGGACCTCAGGAAAAATTATCGTCAGGAACAGACCTTGACATCTGTGGCCAGTGATGCCTACAGCACACCCTGACTTAGACAAGCAAGGCTGCCATGGACCCAACTTATAACATGTAGTAAGGCCAGAAGGTACATTGCTTAGGAATAAGACTACAGTACAGACTTACCGAGTTCAAATCCAAGGTTCTTTGTGCCCTCAGATGGTCAGACTACTTTTCCCTATGTATCTTGTTTCTCTATCTGAATAATAGGGAAGGGGTGTCACAGAACCTACTTGGTAAGATTCTAAGTTTTTGTATGTGTGAGATTTAACATACTCAGTACGATGCCTGAAAAGCAGTAGGACCTAAATAACCACAGTCATTCTTGGAGTTATTGAGTATATATATGGATAGTTAATCAAGGTGAGATATTATGATTCCTTCAACTGATAAGAATTCCATTTCCTAGCCTTTGTAAACTGACCATGAGCTCTCTTCCCTGCAACCGTGGTTTCTTTATGAAAAGTCTCCTTCCCTACAGGAAGCTGGGGGGGGGGGGGGGGCAGGCTTGCTCTCTTCAGTGCTGTGCCGCCTGTCAGGAAGGAAATATTAGACTGATAATTCACATGTAGTGGGTACTGCCCTGTCTCCATGACAGACAGAGCGCTGAGCCCTGTTCAGCACCAGCATGGTGCCCTACAGGGTAAAACGAAATGGTAATAACAAAACACTACTCATTTGTTTATCCTGCCAGTTAGGCAGTCAGCCAATCCAAATAATAATATATTGAATCCCTGTTGTCTGCAAAGCATTAAATAAGAACATTACGAGCTACCATTTGTGGGAACTTAATACAAGCTGGATGGGGCATTCTGCTTATCTACCAACCCTGCTCATAACCACTTCCTCTATGAACTCTGGCGCACTGCCTTCACCCAACCTGGGGCCCAGTCAGAAGCTCCTCCTCTTCTTCCTTGGCTCCAAACCCTGCTGCAGCAGGTATACAGACAACCATGTCTTACAACTGGTCATGAACTTAGGTGACTGATAAGCTGGACTCTCTTGAGAGAAGGGACATGCCATGCAACATGAACAGGACGTCAGAGGCATCCAATAGGATGGGAACAAATGAAACGGCTGGAAACACTGACGTGGACAACACCCCACATGCCAGGCCTGGAGCTTTGGTAGCTGACATCATGGTGGCAAATCCCAGCCCACCCCCAACTACACGCATGGATTCAGGCCCCAGTGTTTCTGGAAATCAACTTTCTCCAGAGGCATTGGATATACAGAACTAGTCTCACTTTTGGAAGGTATGGATGGAAAGAATTACAGCAGCAAACATTTAGGAGACGCCTGCTACATCTCAGGCATTGTTCTCTTTGCATGCACTCTGGTGCATTTGACTTTTAGAATTCTATGAAGTAGGTACTTTCGACCGCACAATTTTATAGAAAGAGAAGCTGAGGGTTGGAGAGTTGCACCCCTTTGCCCAGAATGAAAAACTTAACACAGCTGAGCTTTTGGTCCCTCTTTGTCTAACCTTAGAGCCCAGTGCTTTGCAAACCATTGAACTGGAAGAGGAGCCTGGGAAGATGTTCTGTTCAAGAGTGGGGAACACCAGTGAGCTTAGAGGGTGGTTTTGAGTGCAAATCCCAGACCCTGTGGTAGAGACCTAGTACTTGGCCTTCTATGGAGGAGTGCAAAGCCATTTGCCAACAATCCCCTTGCAGCCCGCCCATCTCTCCATGGGGAAGAGATTAGAGGAGATTTTTGCCGCTTAAAAATATTAAAGGAGGTGGAGTAGACAGATGGGGACATGTCGCGTCTTCGTGACCACCTCCAACCAGTGCCACTGGCGAATCAGTGGCAGTTCTGTCTAGCAGAAAAAGCAATTCCTAATTTTCAAAACTGGGCTTACGTTCAAATTCTAATAACAATTTGGTGAGGACAACTTAATAACAGGCTTCCTGGAAATCGGAAACATAATCAATCTAATGACCTTGAAAACACCACCGTCATCACCTTCCTAGGGCCTCCTTATATTTGCCCAGCATTTAGCAATTCTCAGGACATTGAGATTTGTCCCCTCATTCTCCTCTCTCTTCCAGCTACTCCTCCGACATTGTTGAGGCACTACCATACTTACGCACAGTGATGAGACCAAGAGTCGGTGGAATTTCTCAGGACAATCCAATCAGTCAAGATCAGAATTCGGGATCTCTGAGCAGCCATCCAATGCTGAGGCATGCCTGATTCTAATTCTCCAGGGCTGTGAAAACCCAGGTCAGGAGCGGAAGGCATTTAAACAGGGCAGTCACGAGGACTGCTGACTCCAAAGCCAATACTTTCCCCTCCCTGACAGGTGGGACAGGCTTAGGATTCAGGTCGCCTTGATAAGGCGAGGAGCATGGGGTGGAAAGGGACTATCTAACCCAGCGCAGCTAACTGAGCCAATCAAAGTTCGGGAAACCTACAGTTGGCGAATGTGCCCTGGCAGCGGAATGATGGCTGAATATAGGTTAAGTAAGACATAATTTGTAGTCAAGCTGGAGAAAAGGCTGGCAGTAGTGAAAAAAAAATAAACAACAAAAATAAGAGTGACAGGCCCTGGGTTATATGGCAACTGAACAAATGAGTTATGACAGGGGCCGGGAGAAACTGCAGGCACAGACTCTTGACATATATATAAATGTATGTATTGTTAATGTGCAACCTGATTGCACAGCAGAGAGTGGAAGAAATGTGTGTCTGAAATGGAAAGAGCAAAAAAAAAATTTATGTCTTTTTATAGCCAATGATTCATACAGAGTGATGGGTTTTAAATATTAATAATAAGTAAATTTTTAGGGCATAGGGCTGTAGATGAAGGGAGATGATAAAAATTCTGTATTTTTTTTGATAAGGGACCAAATTTAGGGAATTAAAACAGTAAATACTCTACCTATGGTTGGCAATTCATATGTAGTTTTGTTTTTTGTTTTCTTATCTGCCCGGGAGTCTTCATTCTACTTCAGAACCAATACACTGCCTCAGCTTGACACTGATCATAATTTGGAGCCGGGAAGAACTCAATTACTGCATGAACTAAAATTGTCTCCCACAAATATCGAGAAGGGCAGAGACTATGTGTTTCCAGCCACAAGTCTCGCATGCATTCTCTCCTTCCCTCAGACCTCATCACATCTGTGCGTGATTTGAAAATCTCCATGTTGAAAGAGTCTGTGAGAAAGCCCTCCCCTCCCGTAGCTGCTGTTTTCCTGTTGTGGTGACTCCACACAAGGTAGGGAAATCCCTTCCTCACTAGCATAGGGTAGCTGGAAAGCCCCTTATGATGTCATCCCCAAAGAAGTAATGACATGTGTCACATGGCTTCCGAGGGAGAAAGAAATGTGACTAAAATGGGATACCTTGGGGGAGGAGGGCTTCTCAGTACCTCAGAAGGAAGGGGAAAGACTGTCCTGTTGGCTGTCAGGGAAAGGTGAGTGTTTGGGTTCGCTGTCAAGTTCAGCTTCAAGGAGCATCTTAGGCATTAGGCCTGTCCGTCTCAGCACTTCACTTTGCCCTTAAAACTGCAACCAACTTCCAGCTCCAGGTGGTCAAAGCTGTACCAGACCTGCTCACACAGCAACTGCTGGGTGACTTCCTGTACATCCTCAGGGCACATCAGAATGTCTCCACATCTCTCTGGGGGAGAGAGATTGGCCTCTTCTGTCTTATTCTTCCTTGGCCTCTGAAACAGTGAAGCATAGATACCTCTGCCACTGCGGGGGACTGACCCGCGATTGATACTGCCAATCGTTGCCCAAGGAAAAGAAGGGACAGAGACAGGCCATCAATCGGATGCCCAGACCCCAGAAACCCTAGGGTGGCAAATCTCACTCATCCTGGGTACAATCTCACAGTCTCTCCAAGCCCCCTCCACTGCCTGGCAATTGCAAGGTGACAGCAGATGGCAGGAAGCACGGCCAGGGGCTGTGGACTTTGATGAGGTCTGGAGAGAGTTCAGGGACCACGATTGCGAGGGAGAGTTTTCTGCATGGCCCCGTGGGAAAACACAAGAGCTAACAGAAGATGACAATTGCACCCCAACCAGTTTCTCCCTCTGCTGGCCTAGTGGCCTTTGGTGTGTACGGAGACAGGAGGGTGTGCTTAAATTTCCTACTTCCTTTATCTATCAAAGGGTAAGCAGATGACGGCCAAACTGGGAGAGTTACTGTGAGGGTTAAATGAATGAATCTTTGGCAAGTATTGGGAATTTATTAGGTTATAAGTACCAGAGGTACTGACTGAATGGTGCCCCTCCAAACATAAAAGGACAGGACAGAACTTAGGTGAAGCCACCATAACTGTGCCTTTGAGCCTCTCTCCTTTCCCAACAGACTCCTAAACTGCCACTGCTCTTTCCAAAGTGCTGGCCCAAAGGAGCTCAACCTCCATCCCGCCCACTGGGTTCACTGCTGAGAACAGAGTTCCACTGCTGATCCAGCACCTTTCCTGCATTGGCAGACATGGCCGTCTCTAGCTCCTCCATTCTCCTTCCAATGTGACCGAAAGTCACAGGGCAGGAAAAGATCAAGGCAGGGTCCTGTTTGAGAGGGCAAGCTAAGAGATATGTCTGCTTCCAGAAATCCCAAGGCTGGTGTAGGAGATTCTTCTGTCTATGTGCTGCTTTCATTGGTTGAATAAAGAAACTGCCTTGGCCTTTTGATAGGGCAGAACTTAGGTAGGCGGAGTAGACAGAACTGAATGCTGGGAAGAAGGGCAGACAGAGAACCGCCATGGAGCTGCCAGGTCAGACATGCTGAATCTTTCCAGGTAAGCCACGACCTTGTGGTGATAGACAGATTATTAGAAATGGGTTGAATCAAGATATGAGAGTTAGCCAATAAGAGGCTAGAGCTAATGGCCAAGCAGTGATTTAAATGAATACAGTTTCTGTGTGGTTATTTTGGGTTTAAGCTAACCGGGCAAGACAAACAAAGGGGCCCCGCGCTTCTACAACACAAGGCCATTGTGCATGGCATGATGGGAATGATGGGGATGATGATGGGGAGGATCCAGTTGCCTGGGAAGATTTCTATCACTTTCCTCTGTGCCTACAGGGGGAGATGGAGGACTCTGGTTGCCTCCTGTGATATGGACATTAATCATGAGCAGTAAGCTAATTGCTAAGCTACAAGACACTGCAGCCCACAGGATGGGTATGGCCTCTATTACAAACACACACGTAGGCACACACACACACACACACACACACACACACACACACAAACACATCCCTCCAATTCAGGCCTTTTATTCAGATGCTGAAAAAAAAAGAGCACATTCTAACAGCAGCTGGGTCAGAAAACAGAAAGGAGACTCACACTCCTCCAAGAGTTTGATGAACACCAGATATTGACAGAATAAGCAGGACATCTAATAAATTAGAAAGCTATTCTTTCAAATGGATTCTTCATTCCTTTGGTGCCAGTTACTCTGCCATTTGGAGAGATTAGGGGTATCTCTGCTGGGAGACAAAGTCCAGGATGCAAAATGATTTCACACACACACACACATACACACACACACACCCCGCCGAGCTGGGAATGTCACTTGGCAAGCTTCACACGATCCTATGTGCTCATTCATGGCCATTCTTTTCTGTCATCTACAAGCCCCATTACAGACACAAGCCTGGGTCAGCACATACTGTCCTGGAGAAATATAGGCTTTCCTCCTGCACACTTGCCTCTGCACCTGGCTCACACATTCCATTCTGTGTACGACTTCCACACATGCACGTGTATCCGGGAAAGGACCCCAAGCTACCTCAACTAGCACTGACAGAAGGGCATGCCAGTAGGAGCTTGTCAAATTTCCCAAAGCATCACCGTATTTGCAAGAAATGTGTCCTACTCTGAGCTGTCAGGGATGGAGAAGGGGGCCACCAAGTCTAACAGACTAAACTGCGTAATTCATAGTCAACGCTGTGTTCCAGTAAGACTGAAAGAGATGAGTCATTAAAGCAATCATTAAGCTAAAGTGAGGTCACCTGGGTAGAAACTAACCAATGAGATTAGCATCTTTATAGAAGGATATTAGAACGCAGACACACATCAAAGGAAAAGGTGGCCAGCTATGCCAAGCAGAGAGGCATCATTAGAGACCAATCCTGCCAACCTTGACCTCAGAGATGCAGTTCTTAGAACTCTGAAGTACCTCTCTATTGTTTGGCCTCCCTGTCTGTGATATCTTCTTGGCAGCCTTGGCACATGACTGCACTAAGCCAGGAGGGAGTTGTTTCGCTGCATGTTGTATAGTCCCATAAAGGAGGCTCAGCATGTACCAGGGAAGGCAAGCCAGCTTCTGCACAAAGACACCACACCCACCTGCAGGAGCCCTGCTAGCTTAGCTAGAATGGTGCCATGATGGATATTTAAGAGGTTTATAGATTAGAGAGTGATGGTATATGAATATAACTCAGCAGTTGGGAGATGGGAAGACTACATTTGAAGCTAGCCTGGGCTATATAGCAAGCACCAAGCTAGTCTGGGCTATGTGATGAGAGCTTTTCTCAAGGGAGGGCAGTGTAGAAGCTACTCTGTATCATCAAAGATTCCTGCTGATGCTTCTAATCCTCTATCTACCATGGTGTATGTTAGTTCAATTTAGCATCCAGAGACCAGTACTCCCAGGGTGTCTAAAATTCATGCACAAATGATCATAAGCAGAGCAGCACAGAACACCGACTGTTCTGAAAAATGAATTGCTTCATTCCTGTGCTAAGACCTTCCAGTCTGTTGTTCCATTCATACCCCCAGGAATCCTGTTGATATGACGCTGTCCACAACAAGGATGTTAACCTTGGAATTGAGGAGCCTGAAGCACAGAGACAGCTGAGGGACTTGGGGCAATACCTGCGACACAAGCCCCTGTCATCATCATTGCCTGAGCTGAAGTTCTCTTCAGTGGCACAAGTGTTAGCATGTTTGTTTCCTTCTACATATACCGTCGTAGGAGATGCTGAGAAGTACCAAGTCCTTCCTGGCTGGTACTCACCTGGTCAAGGGCAGAGCCTCTAAACTCTTTCTAAGCTCTCCTTAGCCACTGCTACAAACTTATCAGAAAGTTCAGGGCCCAGGGGTGACCGTGAAGCACAGGATAAAGAACAAGAACCTTCCTGAGAGTCAGAGAGAGCCTCAGACCTGCACACTCACCCTCGGTGTTATCATCAGAGCGAGGACACAAACATCAGCCCTGGCCGTCATCTTCCAGGGTTATACTCGAGTCTAAAGGAGATGATGAGTGAGGACGAGCCAATCAGCAGAATGCAACACCAGGCACTGTTGTTGGGAACTGAAGAGCCAGAGAGAGGTCTGATGGTAACAGTCCCTATCTTCCCCGGATGGGTGTTCCAGGGGGCAAGGGTAGGGGAGCGGGGCAATGCTGTGTGTAGAATAGAAGGCAGGTTGAGGAGAATCAGAAGCAAAATGCTCCATTCAAAAGCTAGTTTGGGCAACAAGCAAGGGAGGACAAAGACATACCCAAGAAGAAGAACTTCTTTTTGCTCAATAATATTTACTTCTATCTATTGGTGTTCTCTCCAAATTTATTATTCACATCACCAAATCACCAAAGTAGGTGATTTGTGCAGTGATATCAGACAAAAGGTCACAATGTACCTTTCACGTTCTTTGTAAAATTGCCTTGTTTTTAACTTTAAAGTGATGATCATTAAATAAGAATGAAAAGAAAGTTTTTTAATTTGCTTATTCATTTCCATTATTCGTGTACCTTTATTTATTTTTGCCTTAATGTATTTATTTTAATATTTCAAAAACCAACCTCCTTCTTGTGGAGCTTTTCAATCTGGCATCAGGTAATCCCCTTGCTTGCCAAGAAAGGGAGCCTTTTTCTTTCCTCCTCTAATAAAAAAAAATCAATAAGTCATTAGAGATGCTTTTAATAAAGATTAACTCAATGAAGAAATTTAACTTTTACTTGAAATAAGGAGACTGTGGTTAAGTTTGGACACTTGACTGTCCTATTGAGTTCCTGCCAGGCCTGTTTCTCTCCCACTGCTGAAGGGCTTGATCCCTGTAAGTGAAGAGACCCAGATCACCACTTCACCCGCCAGGCATTGAGGGATCAGCCTGCAGGGCTCAGAGCACAGCACACACAGCTGCTAAAAATAGCGCCACCATCTGGTGATAAAGAGAAGCCCCAGGGCCAGACCCAAAGTCCAAATTCATCCTGACAAAGTCCTAGTTGGAGAAGACAGGCCAAGGATCTCTCTCTCTCTCTCTCTCTCTCTCTCTCTCTCTCTCTCTCTCTCTCTCTCTCTCTCTGTCTCTCTCTCTCTCCCCCACAGGGTCAGGGCTCACTGAACCAGTTCTTCTCATTTCCTGTTTCTTCATCTGGTGCCCGGCAGGGAGGTGAAACCTAGCCAGAGCGGACATCAGAAAGGTTGGGCTGCATCCAAGGCCTCAAGGCCATGTTCTGGAATTCTCTCTTGGAAAGGCTGTGAAGCCTGGGGATAACAGAGCAGTAAACTGCAAATGCAATGCATGGAGTTCCATAGCGTGCTCAGCAGGTTCTCCATCCTGCAGCAGCAGTGATGGCAATGAAGACAAGGATGAAGGGCAGACAGACCCGCTTACACAGTCTCGTCCTGGTCTGCTTCCCACCCACTCCCACACACACCATGGCCAGACAGAGCTGCTGACTCTCTTAAGAAGTCTGTTTCCACAAGCCTCCTGCTTTCAGAGCTTCTCAAGGTCTGGAGAGAGTTTCTCTAACTAATTGACTCTGTGTGTCCCTGAAGACTCAGCCCAGGTACCATTTCTCTCAGGAGGCCTGAAAGGCAGCTTCATCTCACCGAGAGTTTCTCCACTAGGCTCCTAGATGCCTGGCTGGAAGCTATGGAAGGTATTTAGAGTTCTCAACTCATGGGCCACCCACCTTTCCTCTAGAAAGGGGGGTCCTCTCAGCACAGCAAGCACGACCACTAAAGCCCCTTAACTTTGGCAGAATATTTCTATTTTCTCTCATGGCCCTACGCCTGGCACAGCCTTGGTCTCACATGTGGCTCTGTTCAACAAGTCCACACTGGCTGGCTGGGTGGATGGACAAGCTTCTCATTGTTAGGAAAGTCCAAATAACTTGCAGACTAGAAGAAACAAATGCCTTTGTTAAGAAGAAAAACAACCCCCTTGCTTCTGTCTTGATAGAATAATGTCGCTGACCCCAAAAGGATATAGCCATCTGAAACTTTGGAATTTGGTCTTGGTTAGAAATGGTAACTTTGTAGTTATACTAGGGATCAGAATGAGATCCACCTGGATTAGGTTGAGATTGAAATTCAACAAGAGACATCCTTATAAGAGAATAAAAAGATGCAGACACAGAGAAGAGCATGTGAAGACAGTTTGGACCTCAGTAGCTACAGCCCACAAACGCATGGAGTCACAAGCAAGCTGGAAACCAGAAGAGATCAGGGAAGACTTTAACCAAGAGCTGTTTGGAGAAAGGGGAGCTCTGCTGTCATTTGCTTTGGAATTCTGGACCCCATACCTCTGAGAGCATGTTTCCATTACTGTGAGCCACCAGGTTGTGGGGGCGTGTTGCCACCCAAGGTGTGGGGGTTTCCCTGGAAACCCAACGCAGTGAGTGCAGTCACCATGAGACACTTGAGATGGATTAAGTGGCCTCTGAGCTCGATTTCACATCTATCATCTCTAAAACTTCTGCTCTTGATTTTTTTTCTTCCAAATGCTAGAAAAGCACATTCATGGCTCCATTTCAACACCCCGACAGTGCCCGTAGAGCTATCTCCATTTTACAGATGAGGACATCGAGGCTTACAGAGGTTGAGTAATTTTTCCCATGATCCACAGTTGAAACTCCATCCAGCTTCTGTGCCCACAGCTCCTAGGTTGTCACAGACCCCAGCAGAGTTCTATGTCCAAATCGAAAGGCAGGAGATGACAGAACCCACGGGCCGTAAAGACCCTAAACACAGTTCTAAATGAGTTCTGGGAGCTCAGCTATTAAGGCCAGTGTCTCGTTCCTGATCTGTGCCATGGCGCCATTTGGAACTCGGTGTCCCTTCACTATGTGTACATGCATGGGCTACACTGACCGTCGCTCCCTTACTTCTCAAGAGTTTAGAGGTAAGAACAATAAATGACAGTGATCATTTTAATAATCTCCTTAAACATAAGGACGTCATTTTGCCTTTCTTCATGTCAACAAAGCTAGACCCACTCTCAATTTCATGGCGCGCGCTTTATATCAGGCTTCAGGGAGTTATGAAAACCAAGTGTTTATGTCCGCCTTGCTAGGGGTCAACAGTGTCCCTTTGACAGGCACGACACAAGCTACACCACCATATCCCTCTATGACGGCAAAGGAAGAGATCATACTAGCTCCTCGCCACTTGTAAATAGACAAGCTTGCCCTGCAGCTGGTGCTTCCCAGTTTGGAAGCTGCCCTGTGTCCAGTGGATCAGTGCCCTGTGCATCAGTGTGGCCATCCACACTAATCATAGCTGCTGGCTCTCTAGCTGAAAACTTTCTTTTCAGTCCTGTTTCCAGTTCAGGGAACTTTAAAATTAAAGTCCAGAGTAAGCAGGGTGGAAGCCGGAGAAGACCATATGGCCCCTGTCCCCGAATCAGGTGGTTTGAGGCTCTGCCTGGTAACCAGATGGTGGCTTGCGGCTGCCTGTTCACTGGGCCACCCTCCCTCGTGCCTGGAGTTCCAGACAGCCAGGACTGGGCAGACACCCCAGAATATCACTGCAGCAGAGCCTATACTCCTACCAGATGCCATCTGGACTCCTGTCCCCTTGACTTTTATTCCCGTGAATCCTGTGGGGACAAGTCCAGCTAAAGATTTGATTAGCCAAATTCCTATTGGAAGTGTTCTTGGAACTGTCTGCCATCTTATTTATGGAAATCTCTCTTGCCTACAAACAGGTCAGTAATTTTAACTCACTAGGGGACCTGTGCTTCTAACTCTCTGTTGGATCTCACCTGATAGCCTCTAATGATTGGTGAGCTTCTCCAGCGTACCCCTTGCCTGGTCCCTCTCATGCCTCATGAATCACATCACCATCATATTTGTCAAAGAGAGAGAGAGAGAGACCCTGATTTACAGAGGGAAGCCAACTCTGCCAAGAGAACCTACCGTCAAGGCTAAGTAAGCCCTGGAACGCACATCTGGGCCTTGTGACATTTGGATAAGACCACAGCAACTACATCATGTGTAGAAGGCAAAAGCTAGTGGCGTAAAAGCAACCGCTACCTGGGCTTTTGCTCCCTGGGGAGAAAGAACTGCAGCTTGGCCTTTTAGCAGAAACGATTCTAAGATCAAAGTCACAGAAGGGGAACACTAGATTGTTCTTACACTCCGCCGTTTCGAGCCCAACCCAAAGCAAGACAAGACAATCAGGAGGAGTCTCAGACAGGTAAGAGAATGATAAGCAATCATCGCCATAGACAAGAGGCCCCACCTCTGGGGTGGCAGACACCCTGCCCACCAAGCTTGATAAATTACTGTTGGGGATAAAAGGCCAAAGATGCCAAACCCTGCCCTCATCTGTCGCTTCAAAAAGCAACTGAAGGCACCAAAACAGATGGACACAGCTCTGTTACGCTCACTCCCAGCCCACTTCTGACCGTTTTGAGTGCCCTTGAAGGATAATTCTATAGCAGTGGTTCTCGATCTTTCTAACGCTGTGATCCTTTAATACAGTTCCTGATGTGGTGACCCCCAACCGTAAGACTATTTTTGTTGCTACTTCACAACCATAATTTTGCCACTCTGTTGAATCATAATGTAAATATCTCATATGAAGGACATCTGATACGCAACTCCTACGAAAGGGTGGTTCATCCCTCAGAAGGGTTGCGACCCACAGGTTGAGAACCACTATTCTAAAGCCATATAGCGCCATCAGGAAGATATGACTGGCGGAGTTACAGTGTCCTTCAAGTGACTTCCTAGCTATACAGGGAAAACAAAGGCAACCCACTGAGAAGAGAAGCACAAGTGAGCAACTGCCTCTCCTGAGTTCTCCCTCCCGGGCTATGGAGGCAGCGTTGACTAATCCTCTATCACAATAGGTTACCATGGTAAAATCAATGATGAGAACAGCAGCACCTTGGGACGACTTCTCTGTGCCCTATGGAGCTGCCATCACCCAACATATGTCCCCACGGTAGTGTAGACAGCCTGCTCAGTTGGTTCACCCGCTAGGTTAGTGATCCTGGCGCGCATGTCTCTGAGTGCTCACAGAACTCGAGCCTTGATCTTCTTCAGCAAAGACGATCCATATCCTTGCCCCCCTTCTCAGTGAACTTCTCTCTTCCTGGACTCCACTCATCCTTCCATATGCACGTCAGTTTACAGGCCTCAGCCCTGCCACGTCTCCCAGGTCAGTCTTCACGGCCTCTGCCCCACCCTCAGCTTAACTCTTAAGCCTCATTTAACCTCCTCACATGTCCCTCCCAGTGAGCGTCTTGGTGCCTTCTGGGAGTTTGCAGTCTGCCTACGTATTCAGACCTTCACTTGGATCAACTCCATGGAATGAACATCACTGAAGGACTCAGTCCCATTCAGCACAGCCCCTCGAAGTAACAGAGCCTCCCACGCTTCGTTTTCCTCTCACGCCATCCGTGTTATTCTACTATCCACAGAGTCGATATATTTATCCTGAGAACCTCCCATGGAGCACACCTCCCTACAATAATTATCTATGGTTTCCATGTATTTATCTCTGCTCTCTATTTAGATAGGGTCCCTACCATCCCTCCAGGATCTATTTGCATGTCTCTCTGTGTCTATGGTATTTATCTCTATTTTAACACGACTGCCTCTTTTTTTTTATACCCTTAAAACTGGGACAGTTCCCAGGGGGGGATGGGTTTTGCCTGCGGTTTAAAGACAGCATGATTCTACACGTGCTCAGCAGCTCAATGCGTGAAGGGTCAGCCCAGCCATGCTTGTTCAGCAGAAAAGCACAGGCTCGAAAAAGTGCTAGGGCAGAGATGATACGGGGGGGTGTAGGCTCAAGGGACCCTCTCTCAGTGAGGGGTAAACACGTGAAAGAAGAAGACAAAGTTGGAGGACTCTAGGGCACATTGGGGATTCAAGCCCCATATCTCCCTTATTGAAGTTGTCTTACTCACTTTGCTTCCCAATCAGATAAAAAAAAATGTTGTGAGTCCCTGTGCACCCAAGATTACATGAAGAGTGCTTGGTGCAGGACTTGTCACGGAGTACATGCTCACCAGTGACAACTCCTGCTGCCGTCATCACTGTTCTACTCTTGATACAGGCTGTCTCTACAGTCAATAGCCTGTCAGCTGTAGCCATCTTAGCATAAACACTTCCCAATATGCACGTTTCTAACTCCCAAGTAGAATAAATAGTGCGTGTGTTTAACTCACAAAGAACCCTGTCTCTATTCTTCTTTGAAGAGATGTAGGAGATGAGAGATGAGAATACAACAATGATGATGTTTGCAGGGTTAGACGGAAGAACACTGAGTACCAGAATTTCGTAGATCAGCCTTAAGCATGTATGCAAAGTATACATAAAGTAGGGAGAGTGGGGAAGCATGTATTGATGTATATATCAATATATACAGAGCATGTATTGATGTCCCAAGTTCGATGCCCAGTCTTAAAGATAAAAATAAAAGGTATTTAAGTAGAAGTTAAAATACCGAGGTTTAGGGCTTAAGGGAAATTGGAAAAGCTACTGAGCTGTTAACAGGAGCTGAATCAAAGAGTTCCTACAACCCAGCAGGAATTCTGGGAGTCTAAGTGTTGAATCCACAAAGGGGACACTGAACCTGAATACGGGGTTCGGGGTTGTTCTTACTCAGTAGCTTAGGACTGAAAAGGAAAAGGAACTCATTACGGCGGATTAGCAGGTCAGAGGCTATCAAAGCAGGTAGAGCAATAACAGCAGGTCTAGGGCTCTAGTAAGAGACCTCTAAAGAGATGATGATTGGGTGGAGGAAATGGAAAAAGCAGCGGGAACCAAGAGACTGAAGGTCAAGAAAGGGTATCAAAGGTAACAGCAGGAAGGAATAAAAGAGAGAAGTAGAAAAATCTGGTTCATAGAGGAAACCAGAGCCACGGGACCAGCCAAGACATGGCTATTATGTGGCTAAAATGGTGGGACATGAAGATGGCCGGTAAAGAAAGAAAAGGTCAGTAGTTAAGGGAGATGGGGATTTCCCAGGGTTGTCAGCACTGCTTCACATGTCAGGACTTCGGGCCAGTTTTCAAGATTTGCGGCAGACTCATGACACACTCTAATACGACCATGTAGAAAGAGATCTACCACAATAACCTCCGGGCAAGTTCTGCTGGCCATCTCAAACCCAGGGGGCATCAGAATGCAGGAGTATCAGCAAGGAGACTATCTGAGCTCAGGGTGGAGAACTCTGAAGACTTGGGATTCTTCCCCCAAGTCTCAGTGTTACCTCAACTTTTTTGAGTTATATTCAACAAGCTTCCCCGGAAGGGAAAGCCTTAAAAGATTCTAACCAAGCTTACTGGCCTCAGCAGAGAACAGGAGTGCATACAAATCCTGTAGATTTTGCAGATAATGCATTGGTGTTGGGGGGACTGAGGGATGTGTGGGGCACTCTGGAGAAGGCTGATGGTACAGATGAGAAGGAACAAGAGGCAGGGTGGTGCCACTCAAGATGGAAGGATGGCCAGGCCTATGCTAACAGGACTAGAGACAGATGGGGCCACAACATGAAGGAAGTTGGCATAGGACAGGCAGGGCTTTGCTTCCAAGCTGCCAGATGCCTGCTATAGCTTTCCATCTGCCTCTCCTCATCCTCTCCTTCGCCGCTCCACCATGTGCATGGGATGCATCCAAATGCTGCTGCTGACCTCACAGGAGGAGGCTGGCTGGGTGCAAAGGCCAGGGATCTTGCCTCTCAAGCAGCATGTAAACCCACGGTGCCGCTCATTGGCATGCTCTGTACCCAGGAAGTCAGGATTCACAGGTCACAATTTGGAAGCTTAAGAAACCAGCATGCCATGGAAAAACTGTATTCACTAACCAGACCAGAGAATATGTCACAGCCTTGGCTGCCGCCAGCCCAGTTTGCAGCCTCCTCGGCCTGCGTTCTTCTTCTTTCCTCCAGTCAGGTTTTGCTGTTATTCTGTAGAATGGGCCATCAACAGGCACATGAGACTCTCTGGATGGACTCAATGGAGAACTGACCTGGGTGGGCAATGACGCTCCATGAACAAGTGGAAGAGTTAGGAGGAGATCTGTGGAGTGCCTGGTGCTCTGGGGTCTGAAACCTGGCCCTCCTCCTTGGGATCAGCTGAGGAAGAAACACAGTAAGGGCTCCCTCCTGTCCATTTGAGCCCCCAGTTTGAGTCACAGGGTATGCAAACAGGGATATGAAGCCCAGAAAGGTACACTCTGCAGCAGCTGTGGAGAGTGGCTGGTCGTCAAGAAACATGTGGGATGAGAGCCAGCAGTGATGAGACAGGCAGAGACATGGGACAAGAAACAGAGGTGTTACATGACCTTTGCACCTCTCAACTGGAGAATCTCCAGGCTAGAGGCGTCTTGATTGCAGGTGGCTCAAATCAGCACTAATCCAGTCTTGCTGTGACTGTCTGCTCTAGCTATCATAACTCCACTCTCTATCCTTCCCTTTCTTGACCACTGAAAGCCTCTCTCTCATCCCTACCTCTTCCTGAACCCACTGACGTACAAGCCAGCTCACTTGCACAATCCGATGTCCACTTGGGGTCAGAAGCGCTGCTCAGAACAAACACCCTGGCTAAGGTCACAGCAAAATGTCTCTTCTTGCCCTGAACGGAAAGTGAGTAAATAACACGTCTTTTAACCTAGGTACCACTTTTAATTAGCACCTAAGAGGAAAATGCATAACCAGATAGCAAGGAAGCCAGGAATGATTCCTAAACTTGTAGAAAAAAAGTTACATAAAATACAGTCAAGAAATAGATAAAAGATACAAAAAGACATCAACTTCAAGGCCGTAATTATCCCTTCTTGCCCCAAGAGCAATCTGACTAGGGTGCGATCCCACTGTATTCTTTGAGTCCTAACTCATCCTCCCTGGTCCCCAGCTGACTCCAGAAGACAGACGACAGTCTTGCAACAGGTGACACTGAGGAAGTCACAGTCTAGATGAGCTAGAAACTGAGGATTCCTCCCTGCACCTAAGGTCCTGGGGCCTCACATGAGGTCTACCCGGAGCCAGGGACAGGTGCCTCTTTCCTCCCCACTAACAACTCAGCAGCATGGTCTTCTCTGCCTAGCTCCCTTCCTGCTTGCACACAGGATATAGACAGAAACCGAGGAGCCTTGTGGCCCTACTGCTTAAAGGATTTCAGCCTGTCCCTTCTGTTTGTGATTCCCTTCCATCGAGTCTGCCCAGGAGGGCCAAGGTCGGAAGGTCAGAGAAGTAAGTGTTCAGGTTGGTGCACAGCATTTTCCCTAAGAGCATCACCTCTGTCTCAGAACATCTGCATCAGTGCTTCTGATCAGCAGAGATGAAAAGGCAACGTAATGACAGTGCACCTGTGACAAAGTCTGGGCTGGCGAATCCCATGCATGCAGTCTTACTTAATTTGAACGGCACACCGATGAAGCTAGGTGCTCCAAGCCTCATTTGACAATTACGCAAATAGGAAATACGAAGCTGGGAGGGCCTAAAGATCACAAGCCATATAGTCCAGAAAGGGCTGGCGCTGCTGAGATTAATGGCACAGAGCAGTATCTCTGTGCTCCAAGGAGGAATAGGCAGGTAGGTCACTCTCTGTGTTCATCCTGATCACTCCATCTAGCTTCAGAGTCCTGCTTCTAGTGGTCTGGCTCTTCACTACCCTTGCCCTCACAGAGCTGCTCCATCCCTGAAGAGTCCTGGAAAGCTTCCTCACAGGCCCTGGACAATTCAGCCCTTCTCACCCATCCACCAAGTGACACAGCTTGGAAGCAAACATTGTCCCCACTCTTGTCTTTCTGCTGGAAAGAGCCAAATGACCTCTGATGCAGCTCCCATTACCATATCTGTGATGAAGAAAGGGTTTGGTACTGTCTGATACAGCAGCTACCAGATGCACACTGTGAGTAAGCCCTTGAAACAGGGGTAGTATGACTGAGAAGCTGGGTTTTAAGTTTTAGTTGTTGTAAATCAAGTTAAGTAACCACACAGGACTGATAGTCCTTGTAACTGGGAAACGCATGTTGAAACTAGGGCTGTGTCTCTGTCACCATTTTCAAGGTGGCCACTGTTCTCTAGGGGACTCAAGCTACTAGAGATGTGAGACAGACTCTGAGCCCAAGCCCTGGCCACAGAAGAGAGCAGTGAACACCCATTTCCTGGGTCCTCCTTACCAGCATTCCTCGCTAGTACAGGATGACATCAATGACTCTCCTGGGGCTTGACCAAAGGAAATTTGATTTACCTGGTCACCCCATTCAGCCATCAAATTAAAGAAATGAATCTTGATAATAATGATTCCCAGGGTTAGAACTTGTACATGGAGATTGGAAGATAATCCTCCTTTTAAAAAAAATGGGTATTTGGAGACAGAATCTTATTAAATCCATGGTTGCCCAGAACTCACTGGGTAGTCAAGGCTGATCTTGAACTCACGGCCCTCCGACTTTGGCTACTCAACTGTGATGATGATAAGTGCGTGCCACATCCGTCCAGAAAACATGCCTTTTCAAAAGAGTTGTATGATCGTAGGCAAGATCCATAATCTTAGCACCCACTTTAAATTGCATTTAAAATGAAAAAAAAAAAGCTACCAGAAGTGGTTACTGGAGTTAAATGAGCTGATGAAGACTCTGGGCATCTCCACCATCTCCTGACACCTTTCCTTCTCGTTTGGGCTCCCCTGCACGATTCCTTTAAGATGAAAAGCTTCCTCACCTTTCAGGGGCATCTTCTAACTCCCCATTGCTTAGGAAGCACCTCATTCTTCTTTGAACAGCATCCCCCCCAAACTTTTCCTAGAGCTCATGTCCGAAACCCGCAAGCAAACAGCACAGTCACCCGCAGGAGTCACAAGACTCCTGTTGTCCACATCCCTCACCGAAGTCACCCAGGTGTCCTGGCCATCGCTCTGCCAAGCCCGGCTTCATGCTTGGCCTAAAGGAGGCCACCTGAGAGTTTGCGCTGCCATCCATGGTATCAACAACTCTATTCATACAGTTCTGGCCCCTGTCCAAGTCACTCCGTGGCTAGGATGTCTAAAATCAAATTAATTTTTGCCTTCACCAGTATGATTGTCAATAAAAAGTTATTATTCAGTCCGTGGATGTTTTAATTACCCAAATGTCGAGCCCTGTCACTTCCATTAGCAGCATAATGGTCCTAATAGAAAGTGCCCTGGAGGAGCCCCTGGAGACTCTGGAGCCCTGCTCTCTCCCCAGGGAGGAACCCACCAGAGCCACTTCACACTACACTAACCAGTTCACATGTCCTCCTGACTACCGCCCCGAAGGGGAATCTCCTATCTTAGAGAACATTCTGTAGACCTCCCCTCAATTTCCTCTATTCGGCCGGAATGTCTCATTGATTTTCAAGAACTGTGGCAATTATTGCCGATGATGAAGTGAAACGCTAGGCACAGTCTTGAGGGGCCAGCCGAGCTCCGATCCTGCTAGCTGCCGGCCCAAACGTCCTGCTTCCTTGGGCCTCAGCTTCCTCACTTCAGGTAAGAATGCCTTTCGTACTTTATTACAGAGCAACGAATAAATCTTAAGCTCAGGCAGGCACAGGCTCGTCTTCCAGTGTGTGATGGCGTTCAGTTGGTTGTTGACTGTTGCTCTTATTTAGGACCCTCAGAGAGCAGCTCTGCCAGTTCTCCTGACTATACACTATGCTGTTTATGCCTCTAAAGCATTCTATGTGGCCTCTTTATTTGTGGCCTAATTGATTTAACTGACATTTGTTTGCTGAATGCCTATCACATGCCAGCAACTACCCCGTGGCTGGGCTAGGGCATGCATGAAGAAAACAGACCAGGCTCCACCTCCAGACAAGAGAGGGAGGGGTGCTGAGTAGTTATCAAATTATCATACAAGCATTCAAACTGGTGATGAGGACCTGAGCACATGGCTCCATGGGTCAGGGAGCTTCCTGCAAAAGAATGAGAACCTGACTTTGGATCTCTAGCATCCACGTAAGAAAAGCGAGGCATGGTCATGGGTGTTTGGAAGTCCAGTGCTACGGACAGGGGGGCAGAGAGCAGGATTGCCAGCCTGGCTAAAAGGCTCCATGACAAACCCTCCTCAAAGGAGTCAGGCAACAAACTGAAGAGGAGGACACTCTGACCTTCAGACACACATGCCGAGTCATGTTCACCTGATTATACAAACGTACACACACACACACACACACACATGCATGCACGCACATGTGCGAGCATGTTATATCTTTTCACATGGACTCTGAGCCTCCAATGAGCACACCTGAAACAATTTTCTAAAATCTAGCAAAGACTCCATCGAAGACTGGGTATTAACTGATGGTTTTTAAATTCATGAAGTTGAGTGCATATAAATATTTCTGCAATACCTCCCCCCCCCCCCCGTTGCTAAACTTGGCCTTGGCTTTGGCCCACTTATCCTGTACTTGCCTCTATTCATTGGGCCTTTGCCTCCTAATTTCTGCTTCTCAGCATTGTCTTGGCTCCACAGCAACATCAGATCTGGAGTCACGAACCACGCGCTTGGAGCTGCCTCCCGTAACGCCATCTCCCCTCCAAAGCCCTTTCTTAGCCAACATCCTCCGCTACACCGCCCAGCCCTCTGCTTCCCACACCCTCACCCTCACCACCAAGTTGTCTCCAACGCCTACCAAGAGGAGTTTAAAAATGGAAAGCCACATGCAACTCAAAACCCCGAGAAAGCTGAGGCCTTGGAGAGGTAAGCGTCTCCTCTCGGGAAGGTGGTTCATGTCTGAGTCGTTTGTCTGGCTCCATCAGACTGCAAAGCTTCTGGCTTGTGTCCCTCGGTGTGCTGAACACAGTAGGGGCACTCAACAGCTTTCACGTGGTGGTGGGGAGGAGGCAGCAAACGAGAAGACAGAACCCTCTTCCTGTACAAAGAGTAAGGCTGGGACCCAGCCCTGTTTCCAGCATATTCTCCGCTCCATCATGTTCTCCCCACATTCCTGGAATCAACAACCTCACTGGGCTGTCACTGGGTCAAGAAGCTTTCCTCTTGGTAGATCTGCATCACAAGCATACAGCACTGAGTAACGCTGGCTCTAATGAGCACAGAGAAAGTTGACAGCTTCGATACAGTGAGTGCATAGACACGGCCTCTTGAAGAATCTTAATGGTATCTAATGGAGCACCACCCAGGGCCTCCAGGGTTCCAGAGAACCAATCATATTCCCATTGCTTTGCGAAACATAGTAACAATGGGTACTCAGCCTGGAGCTATGCTCCTTAGAATAAACAGATTCAGTTCAGTTGAGCAAAATCTCCGACCTTCCACATCCAGGTTCTCAACACAGAAGTACAGGAATATTTATATTTTATTATATGTTCTCAGGAAGATGACATACTAACACAGAAAGGCCCTGTAGTCATTAGAGGACATTAATTGGAAAAATAAACGTGTATCTTCTCTGGTGGGTCACAGCAGGGGCTCAGATGATAAAGCAAGTTTGGGATATCAAGGGCAAAGAAGGCCTTCCCCATTATGGTCAGCCCACAGCTAGCAGATCCTCTGTGTACTGTTGAGCCTTTCTCCTGACCCTCCCTCTGCCAGCGACCAGCGCCAGTGCTGAAGCAAGATGAGGCTCCCAGGATGCCTCCTACCCTCAAGCTATACAAAGTTCACCTCTTACGTCACTCACAAACCCTGTCTCTAAGCCAGCGACTGTCATGCTCTCTCAGATATCAGACCAACTGATGGGATTGAATCAGGGAAAGAAAAAAAACAAACCTGTAGTGAAGTCCTCAGATGACTCCATGTTGTTTTTAATTAAATAAGAAACACATTTATTTATTAAATAAGCCATTTGACCCTGACGTTGCACACATATCAATAAAAACAGAATGTCTTTTAGAAAACTGGCAAAAGATACTCATCAGGGCATAGTCAATAATGAATGACTAGGAACAGCTGGTCACAGTGGCTAAGGCCTATAAATCCCTGCACTCACTAGACTGGGATAGGAGAACCACCACAAGTTTGTGCTCAGTCTAGGACATGAAGGAAGCCCTAGGTCAGTATGGGTTACACAGTGAGGCCTTGTCTCAAAATGCAACGGTGGGGTGTACTGGGGAGATATCTCAGTTAATAAAGTGTCTGCAGCCTAAGTATGGGGATATGAAATCAAATCTCCAGAACACACATAAAAAGTCGGGTGCAGGTGACATTCATTTGTAATCGTATCACAGAAGAGGAGACAAGATGCTCCCTAGAGATTGCTGGCCACCCAACCAACCCAAACCAGTAAACTCCAGGTTCAGTGAGAGACCCTCCCTCAAGTTAAAGGAAAGAACTAATAGTTTGAAGACACCCAACATTGACTTCTAGCACACGTACACACATGTGCGCACATGTGTGTGTGTGTGTGTGCGCGCGCACATACACACACACACACACACACAGACACACGCAGCAGCCTGGAAACAATCTAAAGTTCAAGCAGTTAAGTTTGCAAATGGCAAAATGAAGGAAATAAAAGCCACGCACAACTTCCATACCTAGAAATCACCATATTAAATAGCTAGCGTGTTCTTTCCAGTGTTTTTGCCCAAGCACCCACATGAATGTCTTTACATCAATGTAAAATGGGATCATATTGAATATACTGACTTACAGATGGACTTTTTCTATGTATCAAATATTGTAAATATTTTACATGCCATTAAATATTGTTCTTTGGCATGTTGTAATGATTTCATGGTGTTTCATTACGCGAATGAATCATGATTTATATAACAGATTCCTTACTGCTGGGCATTTCAATCACTTCCAGTTTTCCATCATTACACCACACGACCCCGTATGTGAACTTATGAGGGTCTCTGATGATTTCCGTAAGGTAGAAGAAATGTCGCAGTGTGGGATGATGGAGTCAAAGAGGGTATCTGTTTGAAAGGGTTTGGGAAATACTGTCAGGCAGTCCTCTGGAGAAGTTGTACCAATATTTTCCCATCTTACGGGGACTGAGAGCCCCCGTTTCCCTACATCAAAACCATCGTTCATTATTATTTTTTCCAATTCAATATGGGGAACAGAATCTTGTAACTGATTTGATTATTGTTTCTTTGATCCCTACTTAAGCTGAACAAATTTCCATATGCTTATTAGCCATTTTACCCTTTTTTGCTTTTGTTTGAATACTGGGAATTGTGTGTGTTCCTGCCTTTTCGTTTATCTTTGTCACGCTAACTTTTTGAGGATTTGTTCGACCCCAAAGGCAATTTAGCAGAAAAAGTTACTTCAGGAGCCACCATAGGAGGCCTGAGGAACAGACATCTCTGACAGAAAGTCCCAGTAGAGGTGGCTAAATCCCACAGTGACTTGGCTCTTCCAAGCGTGGGGCCTGGGGAGACCAAACTTGGGAGGGGAGCAGCTGAGGTCAAACCCCAGAATGATGGAAGCCAGGCTCCAGACTAGTTCTCATCGGCAATGAATGGTGGTGGCAAGCATGACACTGGTGGTCTCGGTGTGGCAGAACTTTGGCTTCTCCTTTGAATAAGGAAGGAAAGTGGGCATAAGCAACTGGGAGCATTTGTGCAGACAATCAAATCCAAAAATATAAAGGACTGCTTTCTCTCTGGAACAGAAGGGGAGCATGTGGCACCTGAGGTTTCGGACTGTCACGTTGATTTGATCCGTTGCCAGAATACTACTACAAGGGGTGATGGGATGGATCAGCCAGAAAGGGATTTGAAAGGCGGGGCCGCACAGAACTCACCGCTGGCCCTGATTGGCAATGGGCAGCTGCTCGGGTTTGTTCGGGAAGCTACTTTCCAAGAGATTGCTGAACTGTGACCCCTGCACAGGTGTGCCTGACCTGACTGAGAACCTATCTCTACCTGTGGACCCTAGAAAGGAGACAGTGTCAGTGCTAGTGCCCAGGCTTAGGAGTAGGCGGAGAAAGGAAGACCAGGGTGAAAGGGTTGCACACCCGCCAGATGAGCAGCCCAGGGTGCATTCTTCTACCCCTCAGTGTCATGGGACAACGAGAACTGTTATACATTGTCCAGGGCCACACACTTTAGTCCCACTGACTGTGTTTCCCAATCACAGCAGGGCCGGTTCTATCTCGTCGAGTGATCTGCGGCTGCTCCTTACACACTCAACGTGTTTCCGGAAACCTGGAGGCTGGTCATAGGCGCTGGACCTCATGTGTGTCTCCAGCATTCCAAGACCCTCTGAATCGCAAAGGGTGGGGAGGTGAGGGAGGTCCAATTCCTCTCTCCTATCCTTTTATAAAAACGGTGGAAATAGGAGCTGTGGTAGAAGAGCCTCCGTGATAAAATGGCAAGAAGTCCCTCGGGCAAGGCAGGCTCACATTACCCCCTCCACGCTACTCTGCATTCTATGCTCCCAATGAGATAGGACCTATTCAGTCCCAACCCACCCGGCTTTCCCACGTCCATCACATCACCAAGGCTTGGCTTTGATGAAGTGCACTTTCCCAGAGTGGCCTTTTCCAGGTGAGGTATTGCCATATTCTCAACTAACCTCACCCTGTCAGCAACAATTTCGGCCCCCAGCCTCTCAGTCACTGCTCAGGCTCCTGCCCAACAGTGGTATCCTAGACTTTGGGGAGGGTGGGATTAGGGGGGATGAAGACTTTTGGGCTTTTCAATGAAAATAATTACAAGAAAACCAAGAGGTTTGGTCTTAAGTAACATCTCAGAAGAAATTGCATATGTAAAATGAACATTTCCGTCCCTTCAGCTGGCTAAAATGAGACAGCACATGCAAAGCGCTTGTCTGTGGTCACTGCAGCCTGGCTAAAACATGGCGTTCCAGGTGTTCAGGAAAACTCTCCCGTGCTCCTTCCCCAGCCATTCCCACAGTGCCCACTACTCAACCTCTATCGACATTTATTGCTTCTGCTCTGTTTTGAACATCACTGAGATGGACGCCCATCTCATGTATCTGGCTTCTCTCTGTCAACGTAATGTCCATAAGACACTGATTAAGTTTTCTGCTGGCAGAAACACCCAGGAATTTAGTGAGCCCCACTCTGGAGTACGTTCCTAAAAGACCTACAGTGCCCGTGGTATGGAGTGAACTGGGAAAGGATTCTTTGGGGCGAAGAGCCATCCATCGCCTGTTTCATCTGATGAAGATTTTTGGTCTGTTTTCTGCTGGGGCTTATCTGCAAATGACTGTAGGCCAAAGTATTGTAAGACAAAACCACAACAGCAGAGTTCTAGAAGATCCATGGGGTCTCTCTGGCCATGCTTCTTCTTTGTTGGTCAAAAATTGAGAAGAAAGAATAAAACCACCAAGGCAAATGGCTTTGGACTGTCTGGAGAATTCACAGAGGGAAAAGTGAATCCTCCTCCTGCAAATGGTGAGCCCAACAGCTCTTCTAGTTCTGTCCCCCACTCCGGGGGATCCAAGAGGGAGGTGGCTGACTTTCCATTCCACCCCCACAGTCCCACCCTCCAGGCTACCAGCAAGTGGCATGTCTCAGGGCCTCATTAGAAGAGCCACAAATCTGTTGGCTAGAAGGGTTAAGACATGTGGAGTCTAGATGAGATGGTATTCACAGTCAAGGAGTGGACAGCAATAGCCCCCATGTTAATTAATGAAGCTCATATAAACTTTTCCACGTCCAGCAGGTTCAAGACTTTAGCAGGAGTCAGAATTTAAGCTACATCCCCTTTGGAAGCCATGGGAAATATCTGAGGGGAACAATTCAACTAAGAACAGAAAGATGGGAGGCTAAAGGGGTAGACATCAATCCTGGGACTTGAAATTCCATCCTTGGCTCTATGCCTTACCTCTGGGAGGGGGAGGGGAGGTGGGCAAGGCTTCCTTGGCCTTGCCACAGCCTCTGATTCCACTCTGGACCCTGGCAGAGACAGACACGTTCTGACAAGCTCTCTTCCCCTTCATTCCGAAGCCCCTGTGGACTGCGAGGGAAATTTAATCCATATGTCTCTGATTCATTTATACTTAACTCATCAACATGTTGTTTTGTAAGAGCTGTTTCGTGTCCAAGTGCCTTTTTTAAAGCTCTTAAAACCACGAGTTTTTTCTTCGAAACAGGAAACGATACCGTGCCAAGAGAAAAGGAACTTGAGCCCTCAGAGGTTCAAACTAGGTTCAAGCCTCCTCTTCCCAAAAGACCCCAACCAATGTGAAAGAAGACCCATGCCCCTGACCCCTAGACACCAGGCTGGGGATCAAGGTCCTACAAGTAGCCAAAGCTGACCAGCCAAGGTCTGGAGGAAGTATAGAATTGGGCTGTTTCAAGGCAAAACTCAGCTATTTGCAGTCAGGGACCAGAGAGGGCGGCAGGCTAGAGGAGAGAAGGGAACCAGGCCAGGAGTTCTGTTCTGCTCCAGTAGATGCCACATCTTTCCTCAAACAGAATGGCTCCAAGCAGGTTCCTCTGGAAATGACCCGGGGCCCTGAGTCTGAGCTCCATAGCAGGCCCTGGCAAGGTCTCCGGAACAGCAAGGAACCAAGACGGCCCAGATGAGAGGGAGGAGGAGCACTGGGCAGATTCGATTTGATCCCCAACTCACCCACCACCTGCAACTCGCCGAGCCTGTTCTGCAGCTGCAGTATACCAAGATGACCTTCTACCCTCTGACCTCTGGCCCAGGGGAACTGAGACCACAGATGAGCGGGTGTCTATGCTCAAACAGCTGTCCATGCAGACAACCCAACAACAGGTGCACAGCTAAAGAGGATATCCGACGAGTACAACAGGGGCTGCCAAAGCCAAATTCTCTCTGAGATAAGAAAGTGTAGATCCACTCACGAGGCACGGTCATATGTGAGTCTAGACACTGCCCTTATATGTCAGAGACTTAGGGTTCCAGATTGTACCCCTAGAGAGCAAGAAGAGCTGAACGGGAATTGATTTGGCCTGAACAATTCCAACGGGGGTCAAGCAAAACAGCCACGGTCAAATGCAGTGGAAATCACATCAGTGCAGCAAAGCTGCTGGCTAACAAAACCCCTATCCAGTTCTCTTCCTACCTAGAGACAGACTTGAGATCCAGCACCACTTGCCATGGGCTTGGAAAGGCAAGGAGTGGGTTTTCAGAGATGGGAATATCATCACTCATGGCTGGAGAAGCACATTGCACTGCAAAGGGTAAGTAAATAACTCAGTGAGTGTCTATACCTCCCCCCCCCCCCGCTCGCTCCCAGCCTCACTCCGGGCTGAGCTACATTGACTGACATCAGGCAATGAGACATGAGAGAGATGACAGAGAAAGCTACCAGTGAAAGCAGTCGGGGGAGGGACAACAGGCTCCCATGCATCCTTTCACACCAGGATCATCTGCCAAAAGAAAAGTAGGCCCCTTCAGCTGGGACCAAAGACTAACAAAAAAAAAAAATTCGTAGAGAATTATCTGAGCCAAACCCAGCAGAACCTGGCTGCTGTGATCCGCGCCTGTCAGATCAACAAACAGCCCTCAGAACAAGGAACAAGTGCTTCTCAGAAGCAACTGAATCATGGAAGGTTGTTGTTACCAAGCATTTTGTAGCAGTAGCTGACTAAGACATGCTAATAGGTAGACCATAAAAATGCAGTTAGGCCAGCTCTCCTATTCAAAACTTGCCCTGGCTGTTTCCGCTCCCACAAACCAGTCTCTAAGCAGCTAAGTCTTAGACTTGTCTTACCACGCCACTTTATGTTATTGTAATACACAACCGTCTGGTACATAAGTACTGTGCTAGACTACAGGGGTACAGAGATTAATGGGGATGTGATTGCAGCCTAAAGATGTGTGCAGGTTACAGGGGAGACAGATGGGTAAACAGAATGGCAGTCGGTTGTCACATCGATGATGACAATGGCAGAATGAGCCGAGGGCACAAAGAAGACCTTGCTAACAAGAACAGAGCAAATACAAGAGTGGGACAGCTGGGCCGCGAAGGCTTCAGGGATGGAGCTGGTTGAAGATCCCTGAGTCTTAAGCAAGATTGCTATGTGCAGAGAATTGCTAGCAACACACACTGCTCTAATACCTGAAGCCCCTGCTCAGCATCACAGGCACAGGTACAAACCCTTTTATTGAGCAACTGCTATATGCCAGCCCTTGGCTCTTCAGGTTTTGCAGCCGTAAGTTATGTGTGACCGTTGAGTACCTCAGAGGTCGTCAGTTCAAACTACTTTGAACTGTCGTTGTGAAAGCACACTGGATTCCACAAACAGTGTGAGGGAAAAGAGGACTTAAATAATCACATTGATTTTTTTTAAGATTTTTAAATTTGATAACATGAAGTGGTAATACTTTTGACTCCCTGAGTTAAACAAATCACACAATTACCATTCATTTCTGCTGTTTCTTTTGTTTATTTTTTTTTAATATACAGCTACTGTAAAGGTTGATCGTGCATATGTGACTGTCGTTGCAATCCTATCAGACAGAACTGCATTGTGCTCTCTGCCCTAAGGGGGCTTCGTGTGAGAATGTTCTGGAGCTTCTGTAGAGATTCTAAATCCTGGTATACACTCTGAAGAACAGTGAAGTCAGTATCTCCAAGAGTAGGGTCCACATATCAGTATTCCTCTAGAGTTCCCTATGTGGCTCCCATGTGCAATAAAGATACTCAAACCCTTCCTCTAGCAAGGCTAGCAGAAGCACAGGCTCTTCACAGTCAGGGGAGCCAGACTGCTGTTTGGTCACCTTGGACCAGCGGAGAAAACACAAAGGTACTGGGGACATTCAGGCTAGCCTCCCATTGCCCTGCTCTCTCCTGCGGGGAGAAGTCAGACAACAAGCCATCTTCTCCTTGCCAAACTCAGCCCTCATCTATGATCCCCATGCCTCTCACTGCCTGGTGCACCAGGAGAACAGCTTTTCCAGAGGCCATGGCCTCCTTCCAGGTTCTGCCCTCCCAACCAGTTCCAACATTCTACATGTGCCATTGAGCATCTTCATCTTTGTTTAAAGGGACCTGAATGGAAACAAACATCCCTGTGCTAGACCTCAGAGGGTTTCACACAATATAACACACACACACACACCACGCATCCAAGTTTACATGATAGGAGAATACATGTAATAATTAGTAACGCACAGTAAGCGACCCAAAGACCAGGTGATCACTCCAAGGAGTCAGGAAATGCATACGTGATGTGAGAGTTGATTCCCTCTCACTGAGTAAAGAGGGTTCTGAAGCTGAAAGCAGGGTGGTGCCAGGGCTCAGCCACTCAACTAGATCTTCCCCCTCACTGCCGTTGGAAAGGCTGCTGAGGGCACAGCAGCGATCCAAGAATGGCTCCATCTAGGCTTCAGCCTCCTTCCATGTCACCCACACTGAGTCCCTCTGGCTCAAGGCACCATCAAGATATAAGATGAGGTTGACATTTGGCTTCGGAAATTACGATATTGGCCACAGAACGCATGCCCTTCCGAGTGAGGTCCAAAGGACCCCAGTGGGAACAGAAACATGGCGGGTAAAATGCCAGGCTATACAGAGGCTACCTGGGGCATAATAGGACCGTGAGTGAGAGCTAGAAGCACCATGCATTGACCATCAGAGTTTCTCTGGAGGGCACAGTCACCTCATTCAGAAAGGTAGGAGATGTTCTCCATTGAGATTATAGACCTGGCATCATATGTATCTATAAGGTCAAACCCTCGGATCCTAAGTTTTCAGTGTTCCCAGGTTACAGTGGATAAATTGGTAACACCTATAAATTAGGCTGTCTCTATTGTAGGGTGACAGGAAGAAGATGGGTCTGAAGACCAATGTTTCTGTTCCATCTCTCACCACCCACTTCCCGGCTGCACTCTTGGGGAGTGGGCAATCATGCTCCCTTCCTGAGCCCCCGTACTGTGGTCTACAGGATAATTTAATAGCCAAGAGTCATAAAAATGCATGCTATTCAACCCAGCCATGCCATTTCTAGTATCCGAGCCCAAGGACATCGTGTGAGATGTGTGTGGAGATTTATATGTGGTGGCGTCCGCCGGCACATTTTCTAAACAGGGCATCACTGAAATGTCTAACAGGAAATTAATCACATTACAGCGCATCCAGATGATGTAATACTGTCCAAACATTTAAAAGCCCATTGTCAGAAACTCTTTAAAGACTTGAGGGGATGTTCATGACATATTACTAAGAAGAAAAGAATGGTTTACAAAACCAGCTGGGTCACCAGGAGCCTGAGGGCACTGGGATTGCTTTCATTTGAGAAAGATGCACTCCTCCGGTGGAAATGGTTTCTTGATTCCACTGACTTGAAACAGGCAACGGTCTGCATCCCTGGACCATGCAGGCCTCCCTGTGCTGTCCTGGCCCTTTGTGGTTGACACCTCTTGCAGAGGCCAGCGTTGCCATTTCTAGAACAAGTCAGCTCCTCCTTCCCCTGGGTTATGCTCTTCACAGGCCCCGATTTCTCCAAAATCAATGACTGCCAGATGTTACTACGGCCTCAGAGGGCCTGTGTGACCTGACCCCATATAAACTTTCTGTTTCATCTTCTAGAATTCTCTCATGTTCTTCACCCCAACTGTATGTTCTCACTGTTCTCTGAAAATCCAACCACATGGCCTTTGCACCAGCAGGTCCCATTCCTAGGGATGCTTTTTCCAGATGTTTACATGATTCCCTTGTCTCACCTTTCTCAAAATTTCCTCAGATGATACTTTTTCCATTAGGATTTGTATTGGACAATGGCAGTCTACCTGCCCCAATTCTGTTTCTCCTTTAGCATACGCACCACGTAACATCTGATGCATTTTATTTAGTTGCTGGGTTTACCATTTCTTCCTGCCTTGATGTCAGCTCTCCCAGAGGGCAAACTTCTTTGTTTGGTTCACTGCTGTGTCCCCTCTGTGTGGAAAACAGTTGCTGGTACAACATAGATGCTCAATAAAATTCTATTTTAAAAACAGGGTTGACATAGCAGAAGCCTGGTTACACTTACATAAAGTAATTCTTGGCAGAGAAGAGAGTGACTATTATTTCTTCTTGTGATTTTCAGTATTTCCTGAAATGTCAACAGGATTATATATCTCTTTGGTCTTCAGTACCAAAAGTGGGAGCTCTCAGTAGTCATAACAACAGACCTGATTAGATGGTGATGCTCATTGGCCACCTTCCTGCATCAAACAAAACACTTTAGAGTCACTTTGGGGGGTCACAAAAGAATAACAATATCCATCCATGAGTTTGGAAAAAACAAAAGCCAATTCCAGGTGCAGCCTCCAGTTACTTCAGCCCAACAACTCTATTTTCCCACGCTAGGCCTGAGCTTGTACCCCTCCAAAAACCAGGACTTGTCCAGTCACCAGAGCTACCCAACATGGGCCTCCAGGTCCTTCATCTTCTGCCTTACTGACTGGATCCACCTTAGGCTTCTGCACCCGTGCTCCTCCTGCCAGAAACACTCTCCTACACAAGCTTACAAGGACAACCTAAATGGTGCAAAGTGTGTGGTTTTTGAAACAGAAGTAACCCAAGTCCTCTTCCTGCGCCTTGGGTGGAGAAGCCTGCTGCTCTGCAATGCACATCCAAGGCCTTTCAGCAAGAGTCACACCTTTAGAAACAAGCAGTCAGCATCTGTCTCAGAAGAGCTGCTGATTTCACAACTTAATCCCTGTATCTCCTCTGAGAGACCTGTGACCCAGAGAAAAATCAGAGGCCAGAGGTGTGAAGAATCAGACTTCTCCTTGGATGTTGGTCACAGTTCTGCAGTTGGGAATGGGAGCCATGGTGAATTTGGAGCTAGTTTTGCTACCCACAGCTTATCTTTTTCAGGAAAGAACAGGTACAGTAAGAGTACTTGTTATCTGAAAGCCTCAGTTGACACTTTGGAAAGACCAACACATGAGCTGAGAATTAACACAGATTTGGGCCTTCAAGGCTGAGAAAAGAATTAGCAGAAAGGGCACATGATAAGTCTTGATATATTGGTGTTGGATAATTAAATCACTAAGAGGATATTGCCTCCCAAGGTTAACGATGCTGTGATCGATTAGTAATGCCTGCATGGACACAAGCGTGAGGAACTTTGTGAGCATTTTATCTCTATCTTTGCCTTGAGGATGGTATAGGTGATTCTTGGTCATGGTTTCCAGATTCTTTTTTTTTTCTTCTTTCTTTGCTGAACTAGTGATTGAATGCAGGACCTTCCATACATGGAACAAGTATTTAACACTGAGCTACATTTCTGGCTCTTTTCTCACTTTTCTTACTTTGAAATAAGGTTTCCCTAAGTTATGCACACTACATAGAAATCATTGTATAGCCCAGGCAGGCCCTGAACTTACAGTCCTCCTGCCTTTACCTCCTAAGAAGCTGGGTTGACAAACTTGTGTCACCACACCCAGCTTGGACTCTTTATTGTCACACCACACGCTAAACAAGTGTTCCCATATTAGGATCAGTTCTCAGTGTGCTAAGTAAAACTCAGCCCATCCCTGTCCTACTCACCAAGACACATCAGAATGGAAGTTAGTGAAAACATTTTGCACCCACACTAATTTATTAGTGGGAAATCTGCAAAAGTTGGCACTGAATATTGACAACAAATTACTTTCATCCTGTCTCGTAATGGATCTTCCATCAAGACAAGGCAAATGAGAATCGGCTCAAAATCCCCCCTCTCCATTCCATACTTGAGTGCCCTGCAATACTCAAGTACAGCAGCCTAGGCCACCAGGTTATGCTCTACCCATAGCCTAGATCCAGCTTCAGTGACCATTCATACAAACCAACCAACCACCAAAGTGGGTGTGCCAGCTGAAGTACTAACCCTGCACCCTAGTGTCTTCCTTTGAGGGTTGGTCCAGGACTCCAGTTACCATAGCCTCTGAGTTCATAATGCCACCAAGGCACTGACTTCACAGACACAGAGAAAAGCAGATTTCTTTGTCATCAACTATAAAATGTCCCAGCAACACTTGCACTAGCATCAAGTCTTAGTCATTAAGTGGGTGGGACCTTGGCTAAACTGCTATTGGTGGGGGTGGGGGTTCAATTTTCCTCTGCTCCCGGGGTTCACATATGACCAGGTATAACCTACTGAAGGGAAGGGGGTGCAGAGCATGACTGACCAAAGCTTTACCAGAACAAAAGAAAGGCAAATCCCATCCCCGTGGTTACCATAGCATCGCCCTACCACTACGGCAGGACTTTCCTTTTCCACAGTGCCAGAGGATTGGAAACCAGAAGGCACAGGCAGGTTTGCACTCCCACTGGGGAGGCTGTAAGGAACCTGGAACTTGTCTCTCAGCTTTCTAGTGGCTTGGCGTCCTTGGTCTGTCATGCTAGCTATCACTCCATCCCTCGAAGCCAGCTCTGTCTAATCTCTGCCCTCGCATACCTCCTCCTCTATGCACGGTCAACTCACCACCCACTGGCTCCCTGACAAGGGAGTGCATGATTGCACTAGGGCTCCACACAGATAATCCGAGATAATCTCCCATTGCAAGAGCCTAAATTCGATCACAACTGCAAAGACTCTTTTCCTTGGGAGGGAGTGATGATAGCTTCCTGGAATTTGGATTAGATTGCTTTTTTCGGTGATTTGTTTTAACGCATTGTTCTGGCTACTCCAGAAAATATGTTTTTACCTCTGTGGGAACATTCTCTCCCTCATAAGGAATTTCCAACAGAAGGAGAAGAATTCTGTGGCATGGAGGAAACTCGGTTTGCATCATGAAGTCAAATATATTTTTCTTGTAGAAAAAAAAAATGAGTTCTTCAGCAAGGGTGAGGAGGGAATAGAAGTAAAGGAAGGCCATAGAGGGTAGGTTCTCACATCACCACCAGTCCCAAGTCCAAGTCCCCGTCTAAGCATCAGTGTGCACAGCATGCCAGGAGAGCAGGGAAAGAAAGCATTGACGGAATGCTTGAAGAAGGCCTACTGTGTGCCAGGCAGCCTGCTAAACTCCCTCCTCAACAGGTGCACTTCCTCCCGTCTCTATGGGTACCTGTGTTTTTCTCCACCAAAGAGATGAGGAAACCCAACTTGCTACAAAGGCAGAAGGCTTTCCCAGATCACACAACTCACAGATAAAAGTCACCATTAAAATTATCCCTATGTCTAAAAGTCATGCGAAGCTGCCCTAGAACACCTCTTGGGTGACAGCCTGGTTGCACTAATGGCAAAAGTGACATCTAATCCCAGCGTTTACAAAAGTGTGGGAATAATCCCTGCAGGCATCCCTGACTAAAACTAGAAGGCAGGGGATCTCATTCCTAACCCAGGGGAGATCCCTTCAACGCTCGCCTCAGACCTTTGTGGGGGTTGCTATGAAATTATTATTTCTCCATTCATCTTGTACTTACGGCACTGTTGCTTATTGAAAGAGCACAGTCCTTGGTGGGATTGAAGCTCCAGAGGGTGAATAGTGTGAGTGGGTCTCTGTTAACAAATCAGACTTTCATCTGAATGTCCCCTGACTCCATATGCCATGGTCCTCCTCAAGGACACTGTAGTTCTTTGGAAAAGCCTCAGAAACGCTAGTGGTGTGTGTTTGTATGTGTGTGTGTGTGTGCGCGCGCGCACACGCGCATGCGTGTGTTTTCATGTTCAATTGTGAATGTATACAGGGGTTTGGATATGAAGGCTACTGGCCAATGCTCGATTTCTTCTATTACTCTCAACCGTGCTTTTTGAGAAAGAGTCTCCCATTGAATCCAGAGCAGACTGACTGATTCAGCTGTGCTGGCTGGCCAGGAAGCCCTGAAGATCTTCCTGTCTGCCCAGCACTGGGATCACAGGCATGCACCACCATACACCTGTGGGTCCTGAGGGATCAAGTTCAGGCCCTGCACTCTTTCTCCAGCCTCAAGCGGGCTCCTCTTCTCACAAACTTTGAAAGAAAATGGGCACTGTTAGATGTCACGAGACAAAGAAGAATCACCTAACAGTATATGTGGATAACTGCCTCCCAACCTTCAGTGAGCGGCAGAGGAAGAACAGGACCGTGCTAATAAAGTATTCTGCCTTCTTAGCGATAGCGGCATGTGTCCATTGTGAACCCGGGTTCCCCACGTCTGGGCTGGGCCCAGATTTACAGGCAGGGCCTTAGGGAACTGAGGAACCAGCACTCCATTGAAGTGAGCTTACTCCGAGGGCAAATCGTAGGTACGGGGAGAATGTGGCTTGATGTTCTCCAACACTGTGAATGGTTATTGCTTAGAGGATGGATGGAGAATGGCTATTGACATCTGATCGGACAAGTGTTCATTACAGAACCATGCATAGAAACACAGCTAAATGGGGGTGGACATTTTATAGATCTTGTTTACACATGTGGTGGCTCCCCAGTATCCATTACCTGGAAGCGGTGGCTGTATACAAAGCGATGGCACTCAGTGGCTGATACTCAGCTGCTGTCGAAAGTAATGAGAGCATCTCATAGTCCCTAGGGCCTTCACTGGCTTCCTGACAGCAGTCGCACTGAAGAACTTGGGCCTTGGTTGGAAAACCACACAAAGAAATGATGACTCTTTGCGGGGAAAGTCTCAAGAAACGTGGTCGGGCTCACCTCCTCCCTACCAGCAGCAGCGGTTAGCTGAGTACACTCAGGGATTGGAGGGCTGGGCCACAGCCTGCCATCAGTGAACTGGGTGCCTCCCTTGAGCCTGAGGACCACCTCTGGCTGGGAGCTCATGCCATCAAACCGCCACTGACCCTGATGTACAGAGTAGTGAAATATATCCGAAGTCAGTGGGAGAGGAGCAGGGTTTGAAACTCTCAGACTTGTTTTCTGTCCAACTCACTATTAACAGACCTCTTAATATAAACAGACCATACCTTTCCATATAAGTTTCAAACAATAAAACAATCAGTCAGAGCAAGAACACAAATAAATGGGTGTTTCACTGTCTCAGTTTTGTAGTTGGTTGGGTATATCTGAAGATTACGACTTGGTGACCAAGACCTTTGAGGCTCATCCCCAAAGTAAGTATGAAGGGAAATTTTAAATATTCCAATTTCTCCAAATTCATTTCCAAATGAATATGCATTACCAAGCCCTTGTCTTATTCTTGTCTCCTTTTCTTAGCCTTTTTACTGAAATGGTATAGAAATTATTATAGACCCACAAGAAATTGCAAAAATAACAGAGAGAGGTCCCACCCACACACCCATCACCCTGCTTCCTCCCATGGTGGATAATGATTGCATTATCAAAATCAGGCCATCAACTGGCACAGTCTTACACACATCTCCTTCTAGAGAGGGTATCTGTCCTTTCTCAGCTGCCTGGCATTCATTCTCTAAGATTTCTTACCACGAAATCATCTTTCCTCCCTTGTGTAGCAAAAACAGGACTATAATTTAAGTGGTGACCTTCCAAAGGGGAGCCATGTTGACTGCTTCCCGTGCTCTGCCCCAGAACAGAGGACCTTAGACCATTATTCATAAATGATAGTCATCATTCATACATGATGTTAATTAGCCATACAGCTTATCAAGTCATGGAACAAAACTGCTTGCCTCTGGTCCCAAGCCTAACCAGCAGGTTTATATCCTAAAAATCTTCAACAGAATTTTCAGTTGCTTGTCACTCAAGATATCTAGAATCAGTTTCTGTTGCTAAAATTACAGTCACAGACAGAATCACCTGCAATGGATTGAGAATGACCTGGGTTGGGACAGTGCCCATTCAAGATGACTCCCACTCCCACTCTATCACAAGACAAACCCTCCCTGGCCTTTCTGAGTTCACAAGGGATTATGTAGGCAGCCCCGAGCCCCCTGGCCTGCAACACCTAAAAGACCTGCATCTTTTTCTTTTGCTCAGTGGATATCTCCACCACCTTAAGAGTGCTTAGTTCCTCAGCAGTACAACCCAGAAGTATGAGGAAGTTGATATTGCCAGAACAGCCCATAATTAACAGAGAAGGAACAACACAGATTTCCAGTCCCTGCACTTTCACAGGGGAGCAATTTGAGATCTGTCTCACTCAGTGTCTCAGTTGTCCCCAACAAGGTTAGGTTCCCATTTCCCTCAGGAGAAAGCTATTCTTTGTTGTACCCTTTCCTGGTTCCCTTCTGAGATCGCCTTCCAAACAATTACCTGCACAATCAAGGCCCTTTCGCAGAGATTGCTTTTGCATAAACCAACATGGAGACAGAAAGAATTAGTTAAGTATATTAGCAATGTAATTAGCAGAGTGATTAGAACCTTAGCCTACTGCTCATAATCTGTGTTATCCAACCCCACAGCTACCAATGACCCAGGCTACTGGGCACCCAAGATGTGGCATGTTCCAGAAACTTAAATATTAATAACTTGGATACATTTAGTTAAACACCTTAATTTCACCTCTTTCTTTTATCTATATTAATACATGTACTAGAAAATTTAACATTACACATGCAAAGTAAATGTATTTCTATTATACAGTGCTGGCCACAGGACTATGTATTACTACCGTTGACATAATAAAGAACATAGGAGAAGAGTATGTAGAGCGCCTGTGATCCCTTCTAGATCTGTCTGAGCTACTGACAAGAAAATAGGAACTGAGTGGAGAGTTATTTTACCCCAGTGAAAGGGGGAGGAAGAGGCACATTCATAGGCTAAGAATAGTTTTGTTACTCAGTCAAACCCTATAAATCATTTTAGCCATATCTTCATCCATACCCTTAAAGTACTATCCCCACCACCAGGAATCTAAGGCAATTGTTTGCAGGCTGAAGATGTGACTCGGTGATAAGCTGAGTGCAGGGTTTAATCCTGAGCACTGCAAAACTTAGCTAGATACACAAATCAAAAGGTATTTTCTTTAGGTTGCCTAAAGAAAATGGTATGTGCAAAGACATTTACCTCATGGTTATTTATAAGTGTATTTGTCATTAAAAGGACTAATAAAATCATAATGATTAAACTACTTGGACTGGATGCCACGAAATCATTTAAAATTGTGATTATCGTGATTATGCAATGATACAGAGACAATGACACAATTACATGGAAAAGCAAAGATGTAAATATGCACATAGTGCTGTCAGGAAATACTTCAAGATGTGAACCATGGTGACTTGGGTTCTAGGTCCAGGATAATTTCCCGGTTATCTCCACTTCTCAAGTTCTCTTTCTGAGCAGTTTATCACTGATATGAGAGGACAAAGCAAATGGCCATCCTCTTTAAGATGTGAGCTTGCTACAGGGAGCACTTGTTTGGAGAAATGCCTCAGTCTACCCTGCCTTTCCACCAAATTCTCCTTCTCCATGACAATAATGAACCAAAGGTAAATCTAGTGCAAGCTGCTTCTGAAATGGGGTAATGTGAGAAGTATGGCTTAAGGATGGGCAGTGGATTCTAGGCACAGAATAACAACTGGGGTTTAGAAGGAGCAAATAACACCCAACCACAGAAGGGACTGCTCTTCCTGATGGACTACAATGAACAAGTGGCCGAGGAGACTGAAGGTAAGATGAGAGAGTGAGACTTCAGACAGGCGAATGATGCGACACCTTCCAAAATCTCCCTGGAAAAATTAATCCAAATTGGCTAGACTCCACAGGATGCCAGCTCTCAACATGACAAGATCATAGGCTTTATTTACAGGGTCTTATCTTTCAAACCATTCATGAATCTGCCACAAGCCTCACATGAGAGCCATGAAGGATGACAGAAACCTGGGTGGGAAGCTCTGCTGAATGACAAAAGTTAGAATAAAACACAGTCTGTTTTCCTGAGCAGAGGCCTTCACTAGCGGCCATACTATGGCAATGTTGGAAGGAAGACTAGAGCATGTTAATATCTTTATTGATAATATGAAAGAACGTGTAAAGAGAACATTAATCCCTGGAGGATAAATCTGTAAGGACCAGCATCTATAGAAATGACAAAATAAAGGCAAAGGAAATAAATGTAGGAATAGATAGAATTAGAAACAATAAGGATTTAGATACAAAATCTAAGTGGTGATAAAAAGCTGAGGATTAAAGGAGGTAATACTGCCATGTTCACTGAGCCAGGGAGATGGCTAGGTTCGTAAAGTACCATTTAAGTATGAGGACCTAGGTTCCAATCCCTAGCACCTACTTAAAAATCCAGCTCCATGTGATCTGAGGTACTTAGCAGGACTGCAGCCATGGATGCACATATGCATGCAGACAAAACACCCAGACACATAAAACTAAAGAAAATGCATCACCATTTTTCTTAAGTACATATATAAACAGAGATTAGTAGACAATAGATTAGATTAGATTAGATTAAATAGCAAAGTAGATAGATAGATAGATAGACAAATAGATAGATAGATAGATAGATAGATAGATAGATAGATAGATAGATAGATAGATAGATAGATAGATAATACATATATACATTTATACACATTCTTCTCCTCAAGATGCAGGGAAGCAGAAGGCAGAGCAGGGCACTCACTGTTCCCAGACAACTCCCCAAGAATATTCTACCGCAGTTAGATTTCAAATTGATATAACCAGTTAGCTGGTAGATGGCCCAACTCTACACAGAGGATTACCTTCTGGAATCCCATAGCCTTTCAAAACACAAAAGCTTGTTGCCAAAAAATATATAACTGCCCTCTAATTGCGGTTGATAGAGTGTTTCAATAGCCTTTGCCAGTTAGACGAAAGCCAACACTACCTATTAGTAAGTACACACCAGGCACAGACCGAAAACTACAAGGATGTTAACACATTTAATCTTCACAATAACTCCCTGTTAACAGATACTGTGTGCTTGACTTGCCAGACAAGGTGTACAATAGAGACAAGATTGTTTATGTGGGTGATCAACCAGTCTCTTGATTGGATTTGAAGTCAACTACCCTGAAGGGAATTCATTTCTGACTCTGTAAACATGGTCAAAACCTATAGATAAGGAAGTCATAGATTGTAAGACAGAACCTATTCATGCTATTTGTTAATGTTCCTGCTGTCGAGATCCCTTCAATATGTGATTATATCCATAGCTGCCATCAACCTTGATCAGTGGATCTTTTGGCTTTGGAGGGTAGTAGTTAATGCAGAGATGCATAAACATTCAAGTACCAGAGAATAAACTAAAATGAATGTTCAACCAAAGAAGGAATATCTATATAAACCACACCATTTGAGGCTTAGGCTACACTTTGGAAGAGGGGGTGAAAAATGTAAGAGCCAGAGGCTGGAGACAAGTACTGTGAAATGTTCACTTTTGGAAACGACATGGTTGTTTCCCATGTGAACTCAAAGCCACTGCGGCTACCTACATGAGATCAAGCCAGTGAAAATCACTAACATGGTGTGGGAGTGGCCTCCGCTAGCCAAATATAAAAGAATATTCTGGACATAATTCAGAGGTACTGTCTGGGGCAGTGTGAACTCTACAAGACATCAATGGACAATTCAACACAGAGATATTCTTTCGTGTGTGCTTGATCACACCTCAGGTTTGCCATGTTTCTGATTTGGCTTGAGGCTTGAGTCTAACATTCCTTCTGTCATGGGACCCATCCTCACCCAGTTAGCCACAGATATGGAGAGGCACATTTTTTGCCCTCTCACAGCTGAGCTGATCCTGAAGCAGGCAGAGTACCAATTGACAGAAAGTCTTAACTACAAACATTAGTTAAGATTGCCGTCTTCAATATAATAAGATGGGGCAGGCAGACACCGACATTTAACATGGAAAGATGGCAACGTGTTGTTACATGTTGATGCGTCCCGAAAATCTGAAGCATGGTATTCTGCCAGCTCTGACCTGGTTAGGTCGAGATGTTAACATAAAAGGTATTTCTCAACCATTCTGCTGTTTTTAACGAAGGTGTCCCTTACATTAGAGCAAACATGGTCTTTCCAATCACAGTCCAAGATAATGGCTTCATGTTTGGCCACTGTCTCCTTGCTGTGTGGGCTGCTTTCACAGTCTTTCACAAGAATGAAGATCACAGCTGCTGGCTTCTCACTTTGTCATCAGCTCAGTATTTTGACTTGCAGTGGGTTGCCCTTGGCAGCCTCACGCTGGTACCACTCTCCAACCAACAGCACTGAAGTTCATTGGCTTCACAGTGTGTGTGTGAGTGTGTGTGTGTGTGTGTGTGTGTGTGTGTGAATGTCCATTTTCTGAATGTCTTCGCTCTCCCAGTGCATTCTGCAGTCTGAGCAGCAGTACTGCCACGCCATCTCCCCTTTCCCTGGCTAGTTCTACCCAGCAGAGCTCTAGGAGCAGGGCAGAGAAGGTAATCCCTGTCTTCCCAGCACAGGCAGAGACAGCAAGGAGAGCCACGGGGCCAAACCATCTCCCTCGGAGGGCTAAGAGACCACATCAAGAGGTCAACTCTCACCTGTCCTGCATTTAGAAGATGGAGCACCCTCACCTCACTCTGCTCCTCCAAGCCAACTAACTGCCAGTTAGCCTGATGGGGCTCTGCTGTCTCTCACTTGGTGGCTAGTCCTGAAATCTCGAGTCCTGGTGCTCTCAGCAAATTGACATCTCAAGAGACTTTCGCTGGGAGAAGGATGCACAAGCTGCTATTACTAAGACTCCACTTACTTCCCAAATAACTGCAAAGGATCGTCATAAATAAAACTGAGATCATAATACTCTTAGAGACACTTCTAGAGAGAAAGCTCATTCTAGGGAGACCATTGACATGGCTGTCATCCTGGATCCCCCAGTCAGTTATCAATAATGTCATGTCCAGGGCACTGCTGCCTCTCCTGAAGACCATGAATGTTAGCCCAACTGTGAGCATTTGACATCCCAGAAATATCTTCCCTGAGCAAAGGGACCACTAAGCCAACTGCTATTGTCCTGGAGGCATGGAAGAGACTCTGACAGTGAGGTATCACAAAAGCTATTTGTTCTCAGTCACGGGACTCATAGAAGACAAATGACTGAGCCAGTCACAAATTTTCATCTCAGATGCGGAAGGTGAACTACATCGCCCTGCTACCAGCTGGACACTCCTTCACCCAGTCCCTAGCACATGCTTATCTTGGTAATCTACATTTTTGAGCAGGGCTGTGTCTTTTCCCATGTACTTCACACAGACAGCGGGCCAAGAAATTCCATAAGGCATTTTAATTTATTTTTTATAGTTCTTTTCAGTTCCATCAGATATTTTTAATTCATTAAAAGAAAGGAATCTCGTGACTATAAATCACTGGTAAAAGAATGGCCATGCATACACACACACACACACACACACACACACACACAAATGCATGCATGCATGCACACACACAAAGTGTTATGCTTCTCTCATGTACAAGGTCCTTAAAAATATGCTAGTGATAGCCACATTTAAGCGTGGAAAATGTGGGAGTCGCTGTGACTCCACTTAATTCTCTCCTTGTCCTATTCAATGGGTTACAGGCACATTTCTAGATGAGGCAACAGATCAGAGAGCTGTCTCCATTACTATAGCTTGGATTCTCAGAGCCCCCTAAGGTTCACATGGAAAAGAGCTGGTCCCCAGTGTGGTGCCATTAGGACATGGTAGGGAACCTTTAAGAGGTGGAGCCTGGTGGGAAATCTTTTAGCCATTATAGCCACGCCCCCAAAGCGAACTGAGAGTTCCCAGTCCACCCCTCTTTCTCTTTCTCACTTCCTGGCCAAGTGATCAGTTTGCTCTGGCCAACTCCCCCAGCATGATACACTGCCATAGGCTCAAACCAAGAGAGCCAGTCAATCAAGGACTTTCCAGAACTTCTAAAATCATGAATATAAATAAAGCCTTTATTAAAAGCTGACTACCTCCAGCATCTGTTACAGTAACAGAAAGCTGATTAACATATTAATCTAATCACAAAAAAAAAACCCAACTCAACTCTAAAGATCCAGTCACGGGTCTGGAGTCTACAACCATGATTTCAATGCATCCAACCTTTCTCTGCTGGATCTTCCTGGTAAGTAGATACATGGGTTCAAGGACTCTGTTGTCAAGACTACGCAACTTCTCCAGTGGTACCTGCTCATAGTGGTGCAATGCCCATCACGACTTCTGAAATCCTCCCAAGAAAATGAACCATGGTAGCTGATTGCTATAGCGGTTACCACTGCTGAGCAAGGTTGGCTTCATTTCTGCCAAGACTCTCCCACGTTATGCTCTCTGGACAAAGCCACACTAAAATACTCTCAGAGGGAGTTCAGCAGGCAAGACCTATGTCTTTCTTATGCTTCTTCTCATTTTGTAAATGTGTACTTTGCCCCTTTGCCACGGAGCCTCGGGGAGAATGGATTCAGCTCTGAATTAACCAGATGAAATGGTACAATGTACAGGCAGCATGAAAAGAAGGAAGCAAGCAAGCAAGAAAAATGGGCCTTTACAAAGCAATGAAAAAGCTAAAGAGATGGGCCTATGAATAGCAGAGAAAGATGTTTAAGAAATATTAAATTAAAAAAAATAGGTCAGAAAGTTGTATGTGTCTCAAAACCATTTTCATTTAAATGTTCGTATAAAATACGTACGTGAATAGAGATACTTAGCTACAGAGCCATAGTAGTGTAGGCATGAGAATGTATAGAAATATTTGCCTAGATATACTCATACACAGTATGCTACCCAGTGGTAATCTCTGAAAATTAGATTACTATTGATGCTTTCTTAGCTATTTTCCAGATATTTCTATAATGAAGTTTATTGAGCTTAGATCTATAAAACACAAAATAAAAACCAAAGCCATGAGCCCTCCTGGGACTATCATCTGACCTGGAATATTAAAAACCTCTATTTATTGCTTTGGAAGAGTTGTAGAGGTAACACACACACACACACACACACACACATACATACACATGCACACACGCACACACACACAGATACACACATGCACATACTCACACATACTCATATATACACACACTCACACAGACATATATGCACACATACACTTACACATGCACTCACATATATACACACTCACACATATACACACGCACTCACACACACATATACATACATACACTCACACACTCACACATACACACATGCATACACATACATACACTCACACATATACATATACTCACAGATATGTACACACTCACACATACACATACTTGCACACATGCACTTACACACTCACACGTACACGCATTCACATACACATGTGCATACACATTCATACATATACACACTCACACACATGCACACACACTCAGACATACACACATACTCACATACAAACACACTCATACACACATATGTACACACACACTCACACACACACACACACACACACACACACGCGCGCGCGCGCACACACACCAGGACTGAGGCTCTTAAGAGAAAGCCACGCAGAGACACATCCAGCACTGAAAGCCACCCCTGTCCTCTCTGTTCAAATCATGGTCCTTTTATATTCTACCAAGAATAGTCACAGACAGGAGTACAGTGCCTAGTCACTCATAGACAGAGGTTTCTCCCCGGGGAGGGTGGAGAAAGCCTGCCTACATACAAGTAACATTCACAGGGATGGTGAAATCAAAATACTTCATAATCTCAGACCTACACTCACCAAATACAGTTTGGTGGCATCATCACCAACTTCCACTTGGCTATAGGAAAGGAAAGGCTAGACAGGAAATATCCAGAACCTGGAAATCCAAAGAGCACGATGTGGAGAGGGGCAAGCAACCGGGGAACTCCCCAGAAGACAAATGTAAGACCCCAAGACAGAAAGTAGTGTCAGATGGATAAGCAGACATGTGATCACAACATCAGGAGATCATAATTAGCAACCCATAGACAGAAACCCACATTGCCAGACACACCGTGGCATGTAGAGAGAATCCAATCTAAAAGGAGGAGGCAGGACTCTCTGAAAGAGATGCCATCTTTTAAAATCTGTGCTACAAGGACAAAGCTGTAATTTACGTGTCTGAGTTTCCCAGGGCGCTGTACCCTACAAGGAAGACCCTCCAGGGAGCCTGAAGAAATCTCAAGTTCCCAAATGCACTGCTGCCATCAGAAAGGCCACGGTTTGAGTTAGAGCCACCTCCTTTACCTGTCAGGAATTTGTAGTCTACCCAAAGAAGAAACTCACTCCTTACTTCCCTGGAGACCAAGACCTGGCTCTCCTAGTGTTTATGCAAAGGATACTCTAACACGGTGGTTCTCAACCTTCCGGATGCTGCCACCCTCAACACAGTTTCTCATGTTGTGGTGATCCTCCCCCCAACCATAAAATGATTTTTGCTGCTACCTCATAACTGTAATTTTGCTACTGTTATGAATCATAATGTAAACCTTTTTAGAGATAGAAGTTATGACACGCAGGTTGAGAACCCACGCTCTGACGTCTTCCGCAGCCCACCATTTCCATCCTGCTCAGTGTGCTGTCTCCAAGCTGGACTTTCCAACTAGAAATCCTAGAGTTGACCTTGGTAGCCACTTACTCAAAACCCTTCCAATTTTGGAAAAGTAAGGTGAAGTTCAAAAGATATCTAAGTGTGAACTGAGAAAACTATATTACACCACACCTGTAACACTATCCCTAGGTCTTCTTGTTTGTTTGTTTTTGTTTATTCAAGACAAGGTTTCTCTGTAGCTTTGGAGCCTGTCCTGGAACTAGCTCCTGTAGACCAGGCTGGGCTCAAACTTACAGAGTTTCGCCTGCCTCTGCCACCCGAGTGCTGGGATAAAAGGCGTGTGCCACCACCACCCGGCTTATCCTAGAGTCTTAACCACTACAGCCTTTCTAAGGCAAGTGTGTTGGGCAGACCAACAGCACCAGTCATATCTGGAGGCTGGTAAGAAATGCTGAATTCCAGGTAGGTCCTATTCCCAGACCTATGGACTTAGAATCATCCTGCTAACAAGATCTCTTGCAGCTGCATAATCACAGTGAAGTTGGCAAAGCTCTCTGCTATACATTGCGCACACTAATCCCTGCCTCCTCCTATTGTCAGGCAAAATTAATGTTCCCTTCCCTGTGCCCCCATGCTGTACTTCTTCCCGCCCCTACAAAATACCTAGAAATTGATGACAATAACAACAACGGCCTTCTCCCTACTCAGGAAACGCTGGTCCCGCAGCCATGGGGAGCCTTTGCAGAGTACTAAAGTGTCTCCGTTAAGCAAACAGTGCAATCTAGAGCGCAGGAACAGGTGGCAGATGGCTGGCAAGGGCCCCATGAGCAGCAAGTGGGCTGGGTCATTAAACACTGCAGGTGGACAGGCGTGACAGCCAGCCCTTACTCAGAAGGTGTGATAGCCGGGTGGGCGCGCCGTCACCTCACCAAGAGACGTGCTGCCAGAGACAGAGAAGCCGCCAAGATGGAGGGAAAGAGGCCCCTGATCCAACTTTACCACTTGGCCCTTCGTGGTTAACAACCTGTTACCTGATGTTAGGTATAAAGAAGTAACTCAGAGTACTAAGTTCACGGTGAAAATCAAACAAGAACACGGATGTGTGAAGCAAATGCCAGACACAGGGAGAGGTTTCCTCACCATGTTTTTTTCCATCGCTCCTTCCTTCCTGCCTTTTTGAAGTTCCAAGAGGTTTGGACTCTGTCAAAAAGAGGCAGCAGGGACCACAGTGAAGGGTGACAACCTTGTGTGTCTGTCCAAGCCCCTTCCACAACTCCAGAGCTGCGGATGTTTTGCCTCCTGCCCACTGATGTCCTGATTTAACTGGCTGTAAGCTTGACCCATTCATTCTAATCTTTAAATTATTTCCTAGTTATTCATGGCCAATGTTGTGGACAGTGGCCAGAATGGAATGTGTGAATTACTCATAGTTTTTGTGACTCTAACAAAAAGCCACATCGCCCCCCAACTACGTTAACTGGGTAATTACTACATGACTGGAGACATAATTTATTGATTTCTATGGGCGATTTCACTGAATTCTCAAAGCTCAATGTGTTAAGGACGATCTCCCTCATTTGTCTGCCGAGGGAGCAGAGGCTCAGAGGGCTAATTTGTCACCACAAATCCCAGAGCTCTCGAGAAACACAACTGTGATCGGAACCTTAGGGACATTTGAGGCCAGGCTGTCATGACAACAGCAGCATGCCAAGAAAGGAATCTTAACCTCAGTGGTGTGGCATGGAAGTCACAGGACTTCCCAGATCCTACAGAGTGCTGGGTAAAGAAAGGGACATTGAGTGAAGACCCGTTAAACATGGCAGGGTCTCAGAGGAAGGCAAGGCTATCTTGGTGCCTTCCTATCCATGAGGCACCTCACCATGTACGAGGGGAAAGCCATGAAGAGTGCTGGATAAGAGCCCTGCTTTCTGATGGAAGCATTCACAAATACCAACAAGACAATATACGAGATCCCACACCCTTGCAGCAGTAAGGAAACCGGGTCCAACAAAGAAATCCAGATTTCAGGACTTGGAGTATAAAGACGGCATTCCGAGGTGTGTGCGCTGTGTCTTGGGTGTTCACTGGACAGTCGGACCATACAGTGGGGCCAGTGGATGGTTAATCAGAGCACTGTGGAGCAAAGCTGTGTATGTCAACCTCCGGAGGAGAGCAAGAAGCACTGAAGAAGATGACATGCAGGGCATGGTTAGGGTAGGAATGCATCAGGGTCAGATCACTCCAGGCCTGGATGGCTATGTCAGGGGGTCATCATTTCTCCTAAGAGCAGAGGGAGGACTGGGGTGGCTAAAACATAACCATTTTATCTTTCTTCTCCTTCCTTCCTTTCTTCCTTTCTTTCTCTTTCTTTCCTTCCTTCTTTTTGCTGCTTTGAGAAAGGTTCTCACTTGGCAATCCACTTATAGCCTGGTAGTCACTATGTAGACTAAACAGGAATCATCAAACTTGCAGCTCCCCCTGCTACTGTCAGCCAAGTGCTGGGATTGCGCTGGAGAGCTGCACCACAGACATGCCTGATTCCACTTACAAAAGCATGCTAGGTCCTAAGCCTGAAAACTAGAGAACACACATATGCAGCCGGGATGAGAGGAATTAGCTGGAAAACTGCGGGGAGGGGTAGGGTTCTTGGGAGGATGCAGAAGTGGAGATGTCCCAAGAAGAGAAGAAGTTTAGGAGGTTGCATGCAGGAGGGCCATCACACTGTAGATGATGTAGAAGAGCAAGGGTCCCAGCAGGGGGTTTGGAGAGAAAGAGGCATCAGAATGATCCCTAAACCTAAGGCTTACTGAACACACGCTAACGTGCAGAAGGTAGGTGGGGGTCTCACAGGCATCTTTGGAATACTTTAGCCAGGGCATCTCTCCAAGTGGCTGCTTCACACCTGCTTCAGCTGCCCTTTGCAGGGGTCAAGGCCTCCCAAGGCAGACGGCTGGAGTCACAGCCTCTGCTCGAAGATGGAAATGTGGCCCCGGCCGGGGTGGTCTCTGTCATAACTGAAGCGTTAGAACTGCTTGTGGGCCGCAGGAGAGGAGGATGGGGTGAGGCATGGATTAAAGGGCCAGGGCCAAGACCACAGAAGTCTCCATTAACTTGCCATGAAGTGTCCGCCTGAGGCTGGCTAAGCAGCTTATTAACTGATAAGAGGAAATCAGGCAGCTGTCAGCTTGGGGAGTCTGCTTGCCAGCAGGCAGGGGGTGTTCAGCTGATAGAGGGGAATGAAGGACAATCTGCCAGGGAATTTCTAAGGGTTCCTGGATGGGGACCGGCCAAGGATCCCAGGAGCCCTTGGCCTTCTTACAGTCTGTCTTTAAAATGCATAATACATGACAAGCAGCTAAGAGCACAGGGCTTGGGAGCCAGAGAGATCAGCTGACCTTTCTTTCAGTGTGTCTCACTTGTGAAAGCCAGGACGAAGATACTGACCTTAGAGGCTCGTTATAACAATACCTGGTTGTTCCACTAAAGGTAATCATTGTATAATTAGCCACAACACAGTTGAGCGGCCATACTGACCTAGGTCCTAGGTTCCAGATTCTGTCTTGTAACTATTGTCTCAGTCAATCCAAGTCTTTAAGATTTTATGAAATAAATCAGTTATCTTCAGGCATACCAAGCTTTCTGTTTTTATAGGATAAAATCACTCATATAGCTGCCTGGACACCCATCAAGGGGAGTCATCTGTCCCAAGGGTGAATCCAGCTGAAGGGATATCGCCATGCCTTCTCCTCGGCTCCTGACATGACGGAGGCTTAAGCAGGTTAAGATGGGAAAAAGCAAAGTGATGATCCAGGCAACTAAAGGCTGCCTGCTGTCTGCCACTGTCAATCACTCTGTTCCAGGATCGTCTGAATACAGCTTAGCTATCTTCCTATCTCCATGGGTTCTGAGCAGATTAATGTTTAGCGCAGGTCATGTGGAAACTGGCCTGGCCAGTATACAAAGTCTTCTGTTGGAAACAGATTTTAGAGACTAGCATGCTAGTGCTTGCCTCAATCCCCAAGCAGAAGGACTCACTCAGAACTGTCCAGTAGATCGTCAGAGCCTTTTCTGAGGCAACAGTACTTCCTTGAAGAAGGAAAGAGCCTTTCAAGAGAAAGAATTAAGCCCCTTCACAAGTCCACTGCCTACAGCATCTGGAAGACCCCAGGACTTCCCAGAACCCATCAGCTCAGCCTGACTATCCCAGGACATGTGCCACCACCAATCCCACAAACATGTGTTCTTCTTTAGCTTGAGGAATTGGAGGGACTTGTGGATGCCTAAAGGCCTGGGAGCAGATTTTAAAATTATCTTTCCCTAAAGACCAGTGGCAAACAGGACTGAAATAGTACAACTTCCCTCCCTAAGTCTTCATGCAAACCAACTGCTGTGCCATTGCTGATTATGCAAGCTCACCACAGTTACTGACCACAGAAACACAACCGCTAATGGCCATAAACGCAGGTCAACGTTACCAACCATGCAAGCCAGCCACTGTTACTGGCCATGCAAAGTAACCACCACAAAATACAATATAACTCCCCTCCATTACTGACCATGCAAGCTGACTGTTATTATTGGTCATACAAGCCAATCCCCATCACTGGCCATGTAAGCCAACCACCAGTACTGGTCATGTACACCCATCACTGTTACTGACCACACAAGCCAACAACTGTCACCAGTCATAGCAACTGATCACCATAATTAGTCATACAAACATTAACAATTTACAAACTCAAGATAAACACATGATTTGGCTTATTCACTTCACTGGACTAGATCAATATTAGTTACTGTGCAGAACTTCTTTATAGTTTAAACTATGTGTAAAAAGTACCAGATATATGGATTAATTAATGAAAGTTATTTATAACAGGGCCCTTCTTGTCAAATATGGGTGCTTTTGATGGTTCCTCTACCTGATGGATAACTTGAAAAAGAGTTCGCTCAATCTATAACAGGGCCTGTAGGAGTGGTATGTAGGCTAACTCTGACCTGGCACTTGTTTTTTAAATAAAGTTTTATTGGAACAGTCATTCATTTGTATGTTGTCTACAACTCTTTCTATGATAGCCAGGGCACCGAATAGATGTAGCTAAAACCAGAGGGTCAGCAATGTCTAAACCATCTGGCTTTTCATGACAAAGCATGTCAGTCTGTGATCTACATCGAAGTTTCTCTAACATCAGCGAGCATCAAGCCACCCTGGATGTTTCTAAAAGAGAGTACATTCACAGAGCCTACATGGGAGTCTCAGGTTCCAGATATGGCAGCCTAGGAACCCATATTTGAGTCATTCTTCCACTACTACTGGTGATTGAGGACAGAGGATGAGATGCCTGTATCAGCTCCATGATCCTCAGTGATACCCCATCAAGGATCAGGGTGCTCTGGATGAGAAGTGGGTCAGTGTCCTGAACTAATCAGGAAACACAGCTGTCATTGAGGACTGTGATGTCCTCGTGAGATGCAGATCTGTTTTTGTTACTGCTGTTGTTTGTTTGTTTGATGTTGTTTGACTTTTTTTAAGGCTCAATATAGAAAACTTGGAAGGAAAAAAAAACCAGATGACATTTTAAAAATATATATTCACAATGATGCTACCTAAAGGTAAGTATTATTTACACTCTGAGCTATAATCCCAGACACTTCCTGTATTTTTCTAAGGTGTACATACAAAAATACTTCCTCTTTATTTTACGATTCCAGTGACGAAACGGGATTCGAGAAACGGCTTGCAGTCTTTCCTAATAGGGAAACGCACTGTAAACATTTTCACATGTCAATAAATATTACTCAACAGTATCATTCCTGGCAAGCAGCTGCAAAAATAGAAGGCGGAGGATCTCGACATGCTGAAATGAAATCGTCTCCCAGACTGATTGTTAGCAAAGATAACGTGACACAGAGCAATGTGAACACAAGCTTGAATTTGTGTAAAGCAGTGGGGAATCACTTGTGTCTGCATTGATCACCTCTAAAAACATCCTCACGATGGTGAAGACCTCCACGGCAAGAAGTTAGGAAGACACTTGAGCTGCTTTCCGCTACATTTCCTTTCACACGAAGGAAGAATTTCTTGCTACATACATGTGTACTATTTCAGAAAAAGGACCAAAAAAAAAAATCACTTTAAAAATTGATGTCTCAAGCATGGGAGATGGCTCTACAAATAATTGGTCAAGGAGGCCCAGAGGCCCCTAAATAGAAAGCAGTTGGCTTCCTATCACAACTAGATGATAGGACTCTATTGCTGGAGACATCACACACTTTGGTCGCAAGATACAACTTTCTCCCTACTGGCTTGTGCCCGTAAGTGCCAGAAGGCATAATGAAGGGAGCCAGAAGAGAAATGATATCAATGGTTGTACCCAGCACTTGACTGCTTGCTATAACACTAATCTTCAAGGTATGAAGTTATTTGTGTAACAGTGGCATAGCCGTTATGGGAGCAACCATTTTCTGAGTAGATCCAAGAACTCATCTACAGAATTTATGCTTGGTACTGAAAAATGTCCTTAAAGTTCATGGATTTTTTTTCAGAGTCATAGGAGAACCTATTATTGTGTTCTAATGGCCATGGCATCAAACTTTCTTCTTAATAGTTAAACTTTTAACCATGTATTTATGTTGCTCTATGCCTTGGACAGAGAAGCATCTTTTTCTGTGGGCAATGGTTAATACAGGGATTCCTAACTGACTGAACTGCTCAGAATAAGTGACTGCCATGCTCAGCCCTAAATGAGACATCTATTCTCATACCCTAGGCTCAGGAAGACTTCAGGAGCCAGAAGACAGATAGGGACACGGTGAGACGCTGTCTTCTGAACATGACATGGCTGTTGCACTCACGACCTCACAGCAGCTGTGTGTGCCTGTGCAAGACCTGCACAAGATCACAACAGTCAAAATTCTACCATGGAGAGGGGCGGGGCCCATGAGGTCCCAGCTTTAGCTGAAGCGCTATTGGCAGCAGATGGCTGCTAGAGGAAGGAGCTCTCCTTCTCTTCAGCGTGGCCATTGGTGGTTCACCCATGTTCCAAGTGATGACCTCATATCCATGTGCAGAGAGGCAGCACTAACTCGATTCAGTGAATTATTTTTTGTTTTTGTTATGTTTTTGGTTTTATTTTGTTTTGTTTTTTGAGATAGGGTTTCTCTGTAGCTTTGGAGCCTGTCCTGGTACTAACTTTCATAGACCAGGCTGGCCTCAAACTCACAGAGATCTACCTGCCTCTGCCTCCCAAGTGTTGAGATTAAAGGCATGCGCCACCACCGCCCAGCTCAGTGAATTATTCTTAAAGTAAAGAAGTTTCCATGAACTAGAGAGGAATATGTGTTGTGCAAGTTTTGTGGTGGGGTCTGAGGAAGTGATGAGGATAATGAATACAAATATATATGTAACCATGTAAAGTTCCCAAAGAATAAATTTAAAGCAATTTATAAAAATATCTGATGTCTGGAGGCTGGGAGAGGCTTCAGTGTGTAAAGTGCTCTCTATTTGAGCATGGGGACTGAGCACAGTCTCTCTCTCTCTCTCTCTCTCTCTCTCTCTCTCTCTCTCTCACACACACACACACACACACACACACACACACACCAGGCACAGGCACAGCTGAATGTATGTGCCTGTAACCCCAACTTTAGGGAGCAGAGACAGGAGGCTCCCTGAGACCCACTGGTAAACCAACCTAGCCAAATTGACATATTACAGGCTCAGTGATAGACCTGTCTCAAAAGTAATTAATTAGTTAATTAATTAGTGAGGTAAGTCATAGAGGAAGATACCACCAACTCTTGATTTCTGGCACACACACATACATGACTACATTGTATTATTTGTGTAAACAGTAATATACTAAGGCATTCGTTTCTCATTAGCTATCTAAGGAACTGTTAGCAAGGTTGTGCCATTATTCACAGTGCGGTAAACCTCTGTACATGTGATTATGGTCACCTATTTGTGAACATTACCTTGGGTGAAATTCTCAGAAGTCCAACCCCGGAACTCAGCTTTCATGATGTTTTTCAATAAAAATTGCCAAGTTCCCTTCAAGAAACATTCCCAGTCACACACTCAGCAACAGCGAGCTAAGCATCCCTTGAATGGCCCCTGCTTTCTGGCAGCCAGGTACACATCCCAGCAAGGCAAACATTTCCTCCTGGGCAGCAAACATGGATGCAGAGCAGGTACCGTTGGATCCGTTTCTACACAGCCTGGCTAATCATAGCGCTCAAACCCTTCCCACATCGCCTAGAGGCCAGGTCAATGCCAGGGCACCCCTCCCTACAACCCTCAAGTAATCCAAAGCTACCTCGCTGAACTAGATTTATTTGGAAAGATTCACTTTAAAAGGCAGTTTCTGGAACCTCCCAGGAACCCTCCTCGGGGCTGCATGTCAAGACCGGCTGGCAGGTAGACAGACTTTGACATTCTCTCCCTGCCTGGGAACAGGTTTGCACAGCCAGCCACAATGCACAGAGGCCCCTTTGAACTCAAGATGCCTGTCAGGTAGAGAGGTTTGGCAGGAGGGATTGATAAGGAAACAATTCCATTCTTTGGCCAGCTATGCAGCTCTTATCCCACAGTATATTAGAGGGCAGGCAGGCTTCCAGGGCAAATACCTTCCACCGGAGCAAGAGGACCAAGAAGAGTGAGATCCCTGCCATTACCAAGAACAGCATCTCTGAAGCTGGCAGGATGCCTGGGAAGTCCACCATGGGGCCTCCTCTGCCTGTAAAGCCCTGCCTTGATCCTCTCCGGGCCATGCTTCAGTTCCCAGTAGCCTCCTGTTATGGTTTGGGGGTTCAATGTCCCCCTACAGGTTCTTGTGTTTGGACACCTGGTTCCCAGATGGTGAGGCTGCTTTGAAAGGCTGGGTCACTGGGGGAGGGAAAGGTCTTAGAGCTTGGCCTCTCTCTCTCTCTCTCTCTCTCTCTCTCTCTCTCTCTTTCTCTCTCTTCCCCATATGTACCCATATGTATATACGTCTCTCTGTCTCATCTCTCTAAGTCTCTCTATGCATGACTTATTTCTCTGTCTCCCTCTCTTTCTCTCTTTTTCCATCTCTCATCTCTCTCTGTCTGTCTCTGTGTCTCTCCTCTCTGTGTCCCTCCTTCCCTAGTCTATCAACATAAAATGCTTCCGCCACTCTGCCTTCCCTGCCCTAACACACTGCCCCTTCAACCTGGGAACTAAAGCAAACCCTCCCTCCCTTAAGCTGCTTTCCTGGGAGATTCTGACACAGTGACTAACTAACACGCCCCAACGTCACCTTCACAAACAGTTGCAGTAGAGAGAACAGACAGAACAGAAAGCTTCCCAGAAGAGCCAGTGAATGACCAGCAGCACCAGGGACTCTGTGGTGGGAATGCCAAACTGTCACCTGTCCGCTGGCCTCCTCAAGGTTCTGCTCCCAGCTCCCTCTTCAGGGGGAATGTCAGTGTTGACTGACTGATCTCAAAGTGGTCACGAAGGTCAGCAGATACGTTCTCATGGGAGTGGAGGAGGAAGTTTTGAGACTAGAAAGCCACTGTGGGTGTTGATTTAGACAATGACTGAAGTATATTTACTTAAAGAACGTGGGGGCTGTAGACGTGACTTTTTTTATACTCCCACAGCCAGTAAATCTTTGAGGAAGTTTCGCTTTTTAAAAAGTGACACACAGAAAGAAAAATGTAAAGCAGAGAAAGGGACCTTAATTCCCAGGTCCCAGGCCTGGTGCATTCATTCACCACTGTTTCAGCCCCTGTGACTAGGAGTATGTATGGTCCACAGAAGAGTCTTCTGGAAGCTTACAGAAGCCTGCTCCTCACCCTGATCTGCACCGGATTATAAAATCCCCAACTGTATTTAAAACGAAATGCTCATGCCTGATTTAAATAACCTAGGGATTGACCTAGGTTCTAGTATTTACGCTGTTTCACCAAGGTTGTACAAATGTGTTGCCAAGCCCGAGAACTAATGAGTGAAGGTGGGTTCACTTAAATCCTTGCTCTGAAACTTATCAGGTATACAGCTGAGCATAAGAGCCTCTCTAACGATCTTTGAGATGGAACTCATAGTTAACGATAAAGATCCATTTTTATAAGATATATTTGGCTGGGGAGACTACTCAGAGCTCCAGCTATGCAAGAAGGAAAACCTGTGTTGGCTCATCAGACCCACGTGTAAAGGCTGAGCCAGGTGGTGTGTGCTTATCATCCGGAAGACTGAGACAAGCAAATCTCTGGGGCTTGCTGGTCACCCAGCCTAGCCTAAATGAAAGAGTCTGTCTCACCAAGTTAAGAGAACAGGTTCTCGAGAACATCTGAGGCTAACCTCTGGGCTCCACATACACACAGATGCACATGCACACACATAATCACAAACTTAATGATACTTTTGGCATCCACCACATAGTGGGTCATTAATAAATGCTCAATGCCCCCGCCATACCCTACTATAATTAGAAGTGAAAATTCAGCTGATGTTCCTGCTTCTGCCTTTATAAAGAAGCATGGAAATATAAGTTCCTTCATAATGATTCAGGAAAGAATAAAGAAGTCTGGGCACCAAGCCGTGCTGGAATTTGTATGTAGAGGCGCATCGTTGGCCTCACACGCTGTCTCCACACTCAAAAAGCCCTGCACTTGGGCTTAATATTCTGCTACAGCTGCTTAGAATTTTAATACTTTTTGAACATTTCCCATTGTGCCCCACAAATTAGGTAATTGGTGCTTTGGGGAGAGGAAGCCAGTGAATGGATCCCTCTCTGGTTTGTGGGCGCACCATTTATCTGCGGAACGAAATAAAGTGGTAGGCACAAGGGAAACTCGGATCGGTTGCTCGCTAAGCATGCTGGGTAGTGAGGGATGGAGAGGGTGTCATTAAGCCTTCTGAGAGCAAGAGGCGCTGGAACATATCAACTTGGGCCCTCGCTTATGTCCTTTGGAAGACCTGGGCCTGAACAGGTAGCAGACACTCCTGGATGGTGGAGGTAGAGCCAGATGAAGGAGATCCCTCCTCTTCACTTATCCACCTCACCATCTTGCTCATCACCGTGATGGGTGTGCAGCATGAGGGCTGGGGACCAGAAGGAGCTTGAAGGAGCATTTGCAGTGCTTGGTTCTGTGGCAGGTTTTATTAGCATGTGGTTTTGTTGTTGTTGTTGTTTTCTTAATTCCCTATTCCCAAATTGTGCTTTCCAACCTGGTTTTGCTCTATGTATTTTGTTGCCTGTGGCTTCTTTGGACGTCCTGAAGCTGAGTTCACAGGAGACCAGGCTGCATAAACACAGACTTGGACACTGCGGCCACATGACAGTGTTTCATTAGCCAAAGCCAAACACCCCCTCTGGGCAAACTAAACTCGCAAGGTCGACAAGAGTAGATGCACACAGAGAAAGAATGCATGATGAGAACAGAGGTGGGGCTCTCCTGGAGCAGATTCTGTCACTTGACTGTGCAGGGCCAAAGGCCATCTTGGATAAAGAACACCATAAGAAAGTCAAGATTGGCAGCCCCAACCTTTTTGGCTTTCCATTTTGGTACCGTGGCCCGATACATTAGTAGGATGGACTTGTCTGATGAGTTTATCACTCGTGAATTTGATAGCTAACAAAATACAAAATTTTGTGGATATTTTAAAAGTAAAAATTACCATGAGGTTGCTTTCATTCCTAGTTCTAAAAATCCCACTTGTTAACACATCTTCTGATGTATTTTTCTTGGGTGTAAAATTATTGTGAGCCCAAGACTTCTGGGAGAGCCAGGTTACACCCACAGACTGAAGGCATGTGACCATCATCTGCTACAGGGCTTGCTGGAGACAAAAGGTTGAGAACTTCTAAACTAAGCTAGCAAAAGCCTGTTAACCCTATGGGGGCCAGTGACAATGCCACAGATTAGTAAGCACTGCACTGTGGTGCCAACATTAAATGAATCTGAGAGGCAATAGCTTCTGAGTGTAGAGCCAAGCATACTGGCTATCCTTGGCACAGCCGAACAGGATATAGTGGCCTGCCAAGAGCAGGTATCCCTGGAGGAAAACACTTTGTATCACACACTCCACATCCAGGGATTTCTCTTCATGCACAAAAGGCGGTACCAGAGAACATTTGGCTCCCAAGTCCCAGAGAGTTAGGCGAGGGAGGAGGGGAGCAGCTAGGCCTCAGTACAACCAGGGATGATGAGGAAGGGACCTCTGGGATGATTCACTGCATACCTGAAAAGGCCCCACAAAGGTCAGGTCAGCAAAGGCATGCCAGAAAACAGCACATGCCACCCTCCCAACTGTCTTGAAGATCCAGAACATCACTTTCTGAATCCTCAAGCAGAGTAAGGTTTTTGTCTGCCATCTTCTCAGTGATGTCCAGGCAGGAGAAGGGATGGGACTTGCTACGGACCTAACCTATTTAACTAAGGCAGGTTCACATGCCAAGAGTTATTGAGAGAGTCTCCAAAAGTATCAGAAAACAAGAAAAGAGAATGCAGGTATTCCTCAGGACAACGTAGGGGCCGTAAGAAGACAACTTACGCAGGAAGGAAAGCAGACAGGCACTCTCAAACTCATGTCCAAAGAGTCCCTAATGTAAAGAGTCCTAGGCCCAGAACCCTAAGCAGGGGCCAAGGTCACCTTCCTCCACTGCACGTGTCAATTTGGAAGAAGATGCAGGCCCAGAAGAAAAAAAAAAAACATTAGAAAGGACTGGACATGTCACATCACAGCAAGTCAGGAAAGCCAACTCTTTCCTTGCTTTCATTTCTTATATGTGAGGCTCTTAGTTTCTGATCCCCTGTTAAACAGACTTCACAGTAATTTATGTCTTATGGAAAAGGAAGCAACTGTGAATCCAGGCCATCAGTGACATGTCCACTCAGTGTCCAGGCCCCCTCTAAAAGCCTTCAGTGCCTCCTGTGTACAGTAAATCCCCACACTCTCTCCTTACTTCTTATTCCCCTGTTCTGTGTGAATGACAGTAGACACATGGCCATGGTATCCCATGAGGAATAACGTCAAGAGAGCATCAAGCTTAATATTCTAAGACTGCCCCTGCCTGATCCCCACTTGCATCCACCTGGAGAAAACCCTTCCCAGTCCAATACCTCAAGGCCAGGAGAAAAATCAGAAATGACTCCTCCCGAGTCTAATTCCTCCTTGCCTGAGTGGTTAAATCGGAGGAATGGCAGCAACACTCTGTGTAACAGCAGCTCCCAAGACTTCTGGCAGCGATGAGTCCTTCCAAATCAAGACTCTGGCATGATCCTGCCATCCGCTCAGAAGATAGCTACCATCTGCTTATGGGGGAAATGTTAATACTTCCCAATCACAATCAAATAGGCAACCACTTTACTATAAGTACCTATTAACCAACCCTAATTGACAATCGAACAGCCCTGTACAGCTCTTGTTCACCCACGGACCCATCAGGGGCCTAAGCACACATCTCACTGCTAGGATGAAAAGCAAACTAGCTGATGGAGCACTTAAGAAATTATTGGAAGTCCAAGCTCCGTTTCTTGACTCCCCTCTGCCTTCCCTCCTAGCTCCCTTCAGTCCCATAGGCTTCAACGTGTCCAGAAGGAAATAAAGGGAAGGTTTCCGATCTGGGGAGCAAAATTAAGACTCTTTCCATTCCTACCTGTGCCCCAAACCAGGGGTGTCCCAGGTTGACAAAACAGAGTTACCAGCAGGTGGTTTTGAAAGCCATGTTCAAGGGGAATGGCATTCAGTGACCACTAGCTGAGGCACCAAAAGAAGCAGGCTGATCTGCTCACCATCTGGTTGCATTTCCCAGATTGCCCTAGCTCCCTTGCCCTCACCTGGTCCGTGAGGAAGTAGAACCAGGTACTCTAGGCAGCTCTGGGCTCTGAGTTCTTACTGCATGACTCCCGCCTCTGTTTCCTCATCTGCACAATGGGAGCATCACCCTAACAAGCCCAAGATCAAATTCCAGTTCTGCGAAACCATTCAACAGCTTTCTCTGAGGATGTATTAGGAAGCCAGGAAGTATAAAGTTGACCTCCCCCCCACCTAGTCATTTCTGATCTTCAAGTAGTCATGAAGCAAAGGCGCCAAAGACCACACAGTTCCTTCCCTTCAAAATGATGTCACCCTATGTGAAAATTCAAGGGCTGTTTTATTATTTCTCAGAGATGTTGGTACCTTATCTGACTTTTGTTCTAAGGAGGATGTGGCATGCCGATGCCAGGTGTACTGAGAATGCTCACTTGGGGCAGCTGACACAAAGGAGTTAGGTCATTTGTCCTGCCTTGAGAGGTGGGGAGGCTGTAGGTAGGGTCTTCTCAGCCCAGCTTGCTCTTGCCCAACAACCAGAACAAGTCAGTCCCTTTCCTGAGCTGCAGTTTCTTCAGATGTGGGAACCCAGGCCAGATAATAGTCCCAGTCTTCTAAGACCTAATTTTAAATTATTTCATGAGGATGAGCTTGCCAGAAATTCTAAACTCTCTCTCCCAGGCCAGCAAGGACCTAGCAGAACATAATTACTGTTAAAACTCCAAAATAATTTTGGACATTTCTGTGCTTCCAATAAACAGACCCAGGCATGAGCCTCACAGTACTCAACCCTCACCCAGCCAGGCCACCCCGGGATTTGGCAATCAAAGAGTGAAGGCCTAGCACAGTGGGGAGAAAGTTCCTGCAGGGCCATGCTCCAGCAGGAGGTCTGTCTGATTGGTCCCATCCCAGGCCATACAGATACTTCACAGATCAGCCCTGTCAGGCTGAGGCACTATGCTTCATCAGTAGCAGAGAGAAACCCCTGCCGTATGCTCAGCATCATTTAGAAACCTTTAAGATTCCAAGAGAAGATGAGCTCACATTCCCAGGCCAAGACTTTGATGGATGGGTTAGTTGGAAGTTGCTAAAGAGGGTCCTGAGACATTACACTTTCAGTTCCTGTCTATGCGATCTGGCTAAGATGCTCACCTTCCATAAAGTGGGTGTCCACCCAAATCTATGGCCAGTTCTAAGACACCAGGCGAGTCAGTCGGCAAAAGGCAGGTGAGCTAGAGGAAGAACATGCATTTATACTAAAATAGTAAGAGAAGAGTAGTGCATTTTTTGTGAACATACTCAAATATACAGCATGTATAAGTATGCATATGGGTATTTATAGGGATGTGTGTGCATGTGTGTATATGTATATCTGTATACGTATACATACACATGCATATATATGTGTGTATATGTACATATGCATATACGTACATATATATGTATATGTGTGTGTGTGTGTGAACTAGCTACCAACCACTAACTCAGTGTTATCATTTAGGGGAAGCGGCTGTCAATTATGTATGGGATCCGAATTTGTTGGGGAAGGGCTGGTATTCAGAAACAGCAGAGATGTGAAAAAGAAAAGATACGGAGGAAGACTAAGACAGGAGAATTGGCAGGTGCGCGCTGGGCCAAGGCTAATAGCTACCTCCGAGAACAGGGCCGGAGGTGGTAGTTACAGGGTTTTCATTGTATCCGCCGTGTGTAATCTGTCCTAAGAATAAAGCATTCAATGAGAATATATAATAAAATGCTAATAGTTTAAATAGTAGGAACGCGAGGGTTCGTCTATTCAGTCAGCTTTGGTATTCGTCTGTACATCTTATTTCTCAGGAGGTAATGGAGATCATTTCAATTGCATCTCAACAGCCACATGCTATATGGCCAGGCTGCCCGCAGGGCTAGAGAGCAAGAAGTGTTGTGAGCATCTTCCAATCCTTCCCAACTCCAAAAGAGCTCAGATTCCTAAATTAGCCCAGACTAACCCTTTGCAGATTCATAAACTCAGTTTTTTCATGATCAAAACTAATATAAACAAGGCAGGTTAGATCACAGAACTTGGAAGGCTAAGGCAAGAAGATTATGAATTCATAAGACTACCTGGGCTACATAACAAATATAGAGTTCAGCCTGGGCTACACAACAAATATAGAGTCCAGCCTGGGCTACACAACAAGCCCTTCAAGAAAAGAAGCAAATGAAATGCATAAAATGGATGCTGTTCATTTCTAAGTTCAAGCACCCGTCCAATGCAGCATGAAGCTTCCGGCATGCTGGACTGAGTGATGAATGGGTTCTGCTGTAAGCTGCTCCCGGCCTGGGAGGACAGACAGATGATATGTGAGGGAAAACATGAGAACGCACTGTGGGCAGTGTGTAATAAGGACATTTTTACTACTGCACACTGTCTGTAACAGAAAGGTTCATGCTGGAGTCTGGGGGGCTATAATTTCACAAAAGGACATTAAAAGGGGTCTAGAAAGACTAAGGCATCAAGAAAAGAAATAAGAGGGAAATGAAAGACATGGAAACCCATTTTATATGCCAGTGTTAGGATACAGATTCCAATGTCCTTAAAGACAGTGTGCTACAGGCCCGGACACCAGCGTGGGGCACTAATGGGCAGTGGTGGAGCACTGACTGGGTAGAGCCAAGGAAGTTAGGTCATTAGCGATATGACTTGAAATAGACACTGGGATCCCAGCCTCCTCCCGTCTTTCTCTTGGCTTCTATGCCACTAGGAGGTGAGTAGGGGCCCTCTTCCATGCACAACCACAATGACAGACTGAGTGTCAGTGAACTCAGATTCCCCAAAACCATGATCCAAAAGCAACCTTCCCTCTGATATGCCGATTTCCTTAAGGATTTTGCTACAGCGATGGGATGCTAATGAACACGGCCAATTACCTATACATTACAGCATGCAGCAACCCCACAGTTAAGTAGTAGTGGTCCTAATTTAAGGAAATAGAGGCTCTGAGGAAGTAAACAAGTGTACAGAACCCAAAGAGTCAAATGTGGATTCTCATTCAGATCTGAAATTTCAGGCTGGAAAGAAAGTATATGTAAAGAGATGGGGTTCCCCTAAGGCAGAATTGGGAGCCTTCCGGTACACATGCTGCTACTTCCCTCGCCCCCCAAATTTGGACACTCAGTGTGTTAACTTCAACTCAGCTAGCTTTATACTCACCTAGGAGATTGAGGCACACCTTTGAAGTGTCAGTAAATATATTTCAGAGAGAACTGAGGAAGAATAACCCACTTAGAATATGAGTGGCCTCATCCCAGGGATTGAAGATTTGAAAGAGAAAACTGATCTCTCCATCATGGTGAGCTGAGAGGTGAGTAGCCCCAAGCCATGTGTTCCCACCACCATGAACTCTATCAGGCCCTCCAACCATGATGAACTTCAAAACATGAAGGATAAAAAAAAAATCTTGTTAGTGATCTGGTCATAGCAGTTAAAATTGACAGTAGCTAATATGTCCATTGACAACCAAAGATCAAAATTATTGTGGCAAATGGTGTTTATTAATTCTAAAGTGAGATGAAACCTAAATAAAATGGGATATGATTAAGATCAGAGAGATGCAAGATTAATTCTAATAGTCAGTCTTGTGTGCACCATCTCTCTCCATTTGCCCCTAGCTTCAAGTTTCTTGACTTTAGAAAAGGAGATGTTTTGCTTCTACCTATGGGAACGCATCCTCCTTGACATGCCGGGACTAAATAAGGCAGCTCAGCCCAGAAACAGAGATCAGGGGACAGGAGATGCCGAGAACGAGGCACCGCCCTGGATGCTGCCTAATTCATCCAACATGGGACACACTGTTCCAGAAACAGGATGACAATTAATAGGAAAAATCTGCTCTCACATCACTGCCAAGAGTGTTTCAGGGTCTCAGCTGCTGATGTGCCTCCTCAGGGGAAGAACAATAATGCCCCATTCTTCCTTTTGGTCCATATCCTGATGTTTTCTTGTGGGGAATAAGGAAAAGATCACGCGCGCGCGCGCACACACACACACACACACACACACACACACACACACACACACATCAATACCCATAGCCAAGGACCCAAGGATTACCCAAGATAGAAGGCTTTGAGATGCTCAGTAGCCATCCCATCTAAACCTGTGGAGCTCTGCTTGACAAATGGTAAGAGTTGGAAGAAAAAGTGTCTTCAATCAAAGTGCCTAAGAGTAGTCTGGACCTGTTTGAGCCATTAAAAACCGATTTCCTCTTTGGAAATTACCAGCATATATATTTCTCTTGGTCAAACTATTTCAAATTATCCACAAACACTGGAGATATCACTCAAAGGTAGAGCAATTAGCTACCCTGTGTGAGGCCCCTAGGCTCAGCCCTGACTCCCACAAAACTGGGGGAGGAAGGAAGAAGAGCAGGAAGGAAGGGAAGAAGGAAGAGGAGGAGAAGAGGAATGAAATGGGGTGGGAGGTGGGAAAACAGGAAGGATGAAGAGAGGAAGACCCAGAAGCAAAAGGAAACTTGGCTTGCTTCGATCCATTCATCAAAAGTCAAGAGTTCAGAAGCAGAAGACTCCAGGAAGGCGGGTCTACCTGGCCCCACATTTCAACCCTTTGGCCACCTCTGAGTAGTTCTATATGCTAGTACCCTTAATTTTTAAGAGAGGCCCAGAATCTTGAGAATATAAACCAAATTTGGCTCCTTTTACGTACAAATACTTGACCCTTGACCATGTAGCCATTCAAACATGTATTTTTGCATATGAATCTATAGACTGCTGCTCCTGTGAACATCATTCATGTTTTCTGTTTTAATTCCTGAGCCCCAGAGTCAGGACTTCCACCACAAAAACCAGCTTCTAGTACCAAAGCCTTAGAAGTTCATCCTTCTGGGTTTCATGATGTCACCAGCAAACATCAGCATGGATGTTGCTTAAGTAACCTTTAACTCTCCCTCCCCACCCACCTCTGCCAACATCAGCCATGCATAACAGCCCCAGCTGGGAAGACATTTTGAAAATCAGGTTTCAATTCTAGAACCGGTAGCACCCAGTTTCTTTCACATCATTGGTCTATATCCATCTCTGAGACCAGGCAGGTAAATGCTAATTCAATATGTTAACCCCTTTTGTGCCAGATGCCTCACAGGAGCTTGGGCAGAACACCACATCCCAGCACTCCACTCTTGCCCTAATGGGGCCGAGTACTCTGACGTGGAAGTTGGCCAGCAGATTTAGAAACCGTGTTGTTCTTGGCATCCAATCTAGGATTCTGTGTAGAACTACGTGCTGAGCTACAGCAAGCAGCACAGACAGCTTTTCAATACCAGAATTCACCACCCTCCATCTCACGGGCTAAATCACACAATGAGATTTCAAAGACAAGTACAGACAAGAGAAAAAAGAATCACTCAAATATGGCGTCCCTTCGACCACCACTAATGAAAAGGATTGTCATTTGCCTCATAGCCAACTTTCTGCTCAAACCTCATCACACAAGTCCATCTGAGCAACCAGTAGTTTCTCATTTCCAGCATCCATATTTGGTTCCCATAGATCCCAACACAGTCTTCGGTCCATAATTACCCAGAACAGGGTACAGACAGGGGTCTCCACCGGGACTATGGAGATCCAACCAGCAGAGGCTTCTTCAGAGAGTACATGGAAGCGAAACCAGTATCTTGTGATGAAAAGGAGCTAGGCTTCCGTTACGGAACTCTTGGAACCAAAAAGCGCCACCTTACCCTTCATTCCAAATTTGGACCGGCGACCATACTTGTTGATCATGATGAAGAGAACCACCAGAAGGACGCAGGCAAAGGCAGCGAGTCCGACCGCTATGGATACCTAGTAGGCGCCAAACGGAGAGACGGTCAGGAGCCGCCGTGATGGGGAAGCCTCCTCCGAGCCTCGGAAGTAATGGGTGTGCCCGCTGAGAACAAACAAGTTTCAGCAGAACGGGACCCTCGAACACCTCTGCTACTGAGGTGTGTGTAACCTGACACCTGCGTGCCCAGCGCAGCCGGTGACACCTCTGTATGTGGCAAGGCCATGTCACGATGTCAAACTATCGGGCAACCCTGGAGTTACGTCTTTAAGAGTGGTTTGTGAGACTCAAAAAGAACTTTCAAATTCTTATTTAAAAAAGTATAAATTAATAAGCTTGATGAAGGGGAGGTTCCCAGATTCAATACTCTGAGCCCTCTTACCTGGGAGCCATTCAATTGCAACAGCAAGCTGAGAGAAACCTCTGTGTAGTGTTTCGGCTAGCAAGTAAATTCTCTATCTTTCCACTGAAATCTTTACACCGCATTTCTACTCAGAGAAGGCTAGGAGTTCTGGATTAACAGACTCCTTTCTATGTCTCCCCAGGAAAGCCTCAGACTCTGAAGCAGGCACGGGAAAACCTATCCAAGGAGAGGCTCTGAGTAATTTGGGGTTTTATAGAAGGTTTGTCCAGTCAGCAGGCCTTGCACGCCTGCTGGGCCTGGCTCATAGCAGTCTGGGAATTTCAAACTGTTCTCTTCCTAGCCCTGGGTCTTGGAGCTGACTCTCAAAGGCTTCTTCAAACAATGAGGCGCTCTCATCAAACATGGATGGTTTAAACCATCTCAAAGGGAAGCTCTCCCCATTGCTTCTTTTTTTTCTACCATTGGTACTGCTTCAAGTAAGAGACTATGTGGGGAAGTTAGCACCTGAAATGAAGTCCGAAAATGACTCTACCCTTCAGTATTCTCCTCTAGATCAGAAAGAAACTCACCCCAAAAGTGTCTTCCTCTGGTTTGTGGGTCACAGTGACAGGGGGTGTGGGGCTCACATCAGAATCTGAAAAGAAGACAGGGGAGAGAAGGGCAGTTAGCTTACTAACCAGGAATCCCGGCTCATGCCTGCTCTGTCCCTAGAGTCACCCTCCTAGCTGAGCAGACACCCCCAGGGACTGAGTGAGCCCCAACAGAGCTACCTGTCTCACAATTCAGTGGTATAAAAAAACAAAAAACTCAAAAGAATGCAGACCTCTATCCCACCTCCAGCCCTAGCGCAGAGAACACACCACAGTCTGGGCAACATTCACCCTGAAGCGCAGGACAGGGACAATGAAAACGGCTTGGAATCCTGGCTAGCATGGCGAGTAGGGAGATTTCAACAGTGACAGGAGCTGTCACTGACATTGCCATCCCATGCTTAGGGAGCCACTTTCGCTCTCCCTTCCTGTCTCATTCCTTCCCACCTTCACTCGAAGGCCTCAGTGAAATCCAGGCTCACGTCTTAATGAATAGCCCTCTAGCTATGCCCCTAAGACTGATTTCAGAACACAGTGGCAGTTGGAACAACATTTAACGGATCAGGAAACACCACCGAGGGGCATCCTCTGACTACAATCACCTCCTGGCAAGAAACATTCCCAGCTCTGAATTCTCTTAAGGGACAGCTGTGGGGTTATACGAGATTTTTATGACCAAGAACAAGGGAAGGAGTCACATTTGGAACTTATACTTGTGCCAAAGGGCTGGAATATTCCTAAGTAGGGTTGTTCTACTATCCCTGACCTGAAACTGGGCAGAAAGGGCAATGCTTGCTGCTGCTCCCACCATGGAGGAGTAAACAAAAAAGAGAGCGAAACCCCAACTCCGTCAAGGACTATCCAGCCCTGCCCTCAACTCTATTACTAACTGAACTTCAGTGACGCAATTCAAGGATATGTGAGCCCCTGAGAAATCACAACTCCACCCTCGGTAGGTTCTGGCCAAAGGCAGGTGAGATGCACTGGCAAGTTCCCAGGCCCCACATTTTCTCTCTAAGAACAACTGAGATGATCAGTGAGGGTCCTGAGAGCTGTTCTTCACCTGCTGCAGACTTTTTTCAGTCGGGAAGAGAGGTTTGCAATATGGCCATACCTCAAAAAACACCGAGTGGGGCCAAGTTGCTCAGTTCTGCAACTACCCAACCCTGTATTTAATACCATTACAGAACAAGACGGTTGCTAGTTGTCTAGGAGAAATTTTGGTCCAGGGCAACTGTCCAAGTGGGCATAGGATTTCGTCCTTTTCATAATGTACTAACACCCTCAACTGCCAAGGGACCGGGAACATGGACTAGGCAAGAGGGAAGTCTGTATTTAACAGTTACCAAACTATCAGGACACAAGTGTTTCAAACCCAAAGCCAAGCACACTTACCAAAGTCAAAGAAATCTGTGCTCTCTGGGGGGAAGAAAAGAACAAAGATGCAATTAACAAATATAATAACAGCAAAAGATCAGAAGGTTGTATAGGATAGCAACCTACTAGCTGGGACCTCTTTCTCTTACCACAATCCCCCATTCCCACAGCAAGGGACACCTAGGAAACCTTCCTAAGTCACGCCCTCCAACCAGTGTACGCCCTCTCCAGATATTTCCCCCAACGGAGGCTCAAAAGATGCAGCTCCTCGTCTCAGAGAAGGAAGCCCACCTCCGAGCTAGCAATCAAGCTAGTTTTACTGCAAGGCAGAGGACTGAGGCCCTAGCCGCCTCCTGTCCACAGCTGTTCCTTTTTCAAGAACACTGGAGCCGGTGCTTTACAGCAGCTCCAGCCATGACCCTAGAATTAACTTCTTTCCCTCAGTACGTGTGGGCAAGGCTGGCAGGTCACTGAGAAGCCTGGGAGATGCCCCGCCCCCTAGGATCTTCATATCATCCTATGGACATGTGTTACCTGAACGCTGACCTATAGAAATGGCTCTCCCCAATAATGAAAGAAAATCCTTAAAGGGGCCTTAATTATGAGCCAGGAGCTGTGCTCAGTGCTTCAGGTACTATGTCCTTCAGGCCTTTATAATCTCCTAGAAGATGAATAGCAGTTATAGAGATGAACTAATTGAATACCATTCATCTAGGAATCAATTGGAGCGGATTCAAATCTAAGATTGGGCTCTTCACCACTCTCCAGCACTGCTCAAACTTGAGCAGGTGATAGAACGAGTCATCGGAAGGTGAGTGGCACCCTCCTCCACCAAAAGGAAAGATAACTTCTTCAAAGAATGGACTACTTCATATCTGAGACAGGAAAATTAAAAATGTGCTTTGGGTAGCTTGCGGCACCAGAAAACGAGAAGGTACTTAAAGATATATGGTCCTGGAAAGAGAAAGCAGGCAAGGATGCCCAGCTGAAATGTAAATAATCTGAGGAAAAAAAAAGTCAGAGTCATGGGGTGTTCTAGATTGCACTGTGTTGCTTCACAATCCATAGAACTAAGGTGTAACCCCAGTACTTCAGAATGTCACTATATTTGGAGATAAGGGGCATAAGTGAAAATGAAGCCTTTGGGGACCAGATAAGAAGAGATTAGAACATTGATGCACTCAGAGGCAAGGCCAAGTAAAGATGCAGCAAGGACAGCACCGACAAGCCAAGGAGAGAGGCCTTGGAGGAAAGCTAGCCTGGCAACAGCTGGTCTCAGATTCCTAATCTCCAGCACTGTGATAATATGGATTTTTTTCTACTTAAGATACCCAGTCTACGCCACTTTATCATGGAAAACCTAGACAACAAATACATGAATTGCAAAAAAAAAAAAAACCACACCCACAAGTCCTTTATATACACAAATGTATAGCTGAGCAAATGGGTGGGAGACGCCCTCCTTCACAGTGATTCCAACTAATAAAGGGAAGGCTGGAAACAAAAACCATCCTCCTTTGGTAAATGCTATAGTTATAATTGCTCAGGCAAGAATCATTCATAAATGCTGAAATTGCTGTATGGAAATGCTGGAGGAATTCCTACCGCCAGTAGCCTTTAAGTTACCACCCACTCGGGCATGTCCTCTTATACTATTTATGCTGATGTAAAGCATGTGTCCGGCCTCTTTTCCGGCTGCGGGATTCGGTTGCTGTTCTCCATTCAAGCAGAGGATTGTGATTTGTGAGTCTACCCCTAAATAAATAACCCTCTAGTATTCTCAATTCTGAGCTAGTGTGGGATTTCTTTTAAGCGTCCTTCTTCTTGGAAAGATGGTGAGAAACAAGCTATTGGTGACCTTTCAGATCCTTATTCTTATTAACTAAGGGTGAAATAAGTCACTGTGCAGTGGAGGACTCCGGCGAACAGCATCTTGACCAAATGCTAAAGTTGGCCTCACCTCGGATAAGCCATGTTAACATCCTGCATTCTTCAACACGAGGGACCAAAAAGGGAGAAAAATACTCAGTGGCATCCGTGCAGGCCAAGGGAAAGGTAGAAGAAAGTTTTTTTTTTTTGCAATGTTTTATAATTTTGACCTTTTTTAGAGCTCAAGTTATTTCAAAGTGGAGTGAAATCGAATCAGGACTGGTAGTTCTCAACTCAGCATTTCTGGTTCATAAGGTCTTCCTGCATCTTAAGGGGCTGTGTTGCTCAATATGGAATCCAGGGCCCCACACAGGCAAGTGTTCCAACACCAAACCATGTCACCAGGCCCTGGTGCATTCCAAGCAAACCCTCCACCACTGAGTCACACCTCCAGCTCCATGCTGATGCATTCTGAACAGGTGCTCTACTGCTGAGCAGTGGTCCCAGCTCTGAGAATTTGCCTGACTTCTCAGGCAATAAGGATGTTGGTAATGCCTCTGGAAGCCATGCCCCACAACACCAACCCCCTGTCACAAGCCTGCCAGGCCCTGAAATGTAAGAACAAATCCTTCACTGGCTGGCTCATCAGCTATTTCATTCATTCATCACTGTGGTCCTCCACTTACCAGACCCTTGGTCAAGTCCTCTTAGGAATTTTAGTCACCAGGCCACTTAATATGAACTAGTAGGATATGATTGACTGTTTGCAGGGAATAGGGTGGCTTCTGCGAAGTCCATCAAAAAAGGCCCATTTTCAGTAACTGTTGCCTGGCTGGATTTTTGTTTCCTGTTCTGTGTAATTGTGGGGAAGCTCTGGCTTGGGGGATAATGGGGGAAATGGGGCTTTAGCATAGGCTTTGGAGCATGAAAAGAGAGCCGAGCCAGATTAATCCACAGTATCCATTTATTTTATATTTCTCAGAAGGCTCCCATTTATTAAAAAATATTTTTCCAGCAGGCCAAATATTTTGGCCAAGTGTCTGAACCCTGTAATCTCAAAATCAGTCTATGATTTTGAGCATACATCACCAAGTCCTTTGCTGGAGCCAGGCCTCATGCATACATGCAGGCAGCATGTGAGCTCCAGAACAGAAGACATGGTGGCTGCTCTCTACCCTTAGCAGGAATTCACATGTTTATTCGGGGTGGAGGGGCACAAACAAACAAACAAAACAATACTAGTAATTGTCCTTCTTCTGACTCCTACCACAGCGCGGGGAGAAGGATAGAACCAACAGGATGAGGCCTGGGCAATAGATGGATGCATATGCTTCCTAAAGCCCCAGGTAGTAACTCTCTAAGAACTTGTCACACAATTGTGTGTGTGTGTGTGTGTGTGTGTGCGTGCGTGTGCGTGTGTGTGTGCTTGAGAGAGAGAGAGAGAGAGAGAGAGAGAGAGAGAGAGAATACATGTGCATCTGTAAATGATTTGTCTATGTGCACAGCCTTGTGTGTGTATGCAGAAGCTAGATAACTCACCAATCAGGATCAGTCTGTCATGTCCCCGGCCCTCTGGTGCTGGGGTTACAGCCATGCACAGAGTTCTAGGGATTCAAGCACAGGCCTTTGTGCTTTTAGAGCAAGAGCTGTTACCTGCAGAGCAATTTCTCCAGTCCCTTGCCAAAACAGTTTTTTGGGGAAAAAAAAAAACAAGATCTATTTTTATCAGGCTTATGTATGTGTACCTAGGTGGTCATGGAGGCTGTGAAAGGTCATGAGATCCCGCCCAAGTGGCTTTGAGACATGTGATGTGAGAGCTGGGCACTGGCCAGGTCCTCTGAGAGAGCAGCAAGAGACCTGAATCACCAAGTTCTCTCCAGATACCCCCATCACAACTTTTGAGGGAGAAGCAAGTTAAGCAGTTTGTCTGAGGTCACAGCTTACACGCAATTGTGTCAACACTTGAACTCCGGTGTCGCTGGTCCACGGTCACAACCCTAACCTGCCCTGGGACTACGGACTAGAATTTCCTACCTGGACCAAGAATGGCTACTGGTCTGGAACTCCTGAATTCTCATCATCTCTGCACCCCCGAAACCAGAACAAGTGTCAATAGCAATGAAGTGTTTTCTATGTTCAAGTGCACTGCTGAGCACTTGGTGGACAGAATGAACGTCATTTGCTCGTCAATGCAACCTAGGCAAGTTGATCATTTCCATTCACGGGCAAAGAAGTGAAGACATGGAGCAGTTGCCACTTTTCACAAGGCCCAGAGTTCTGTCCATGTGCTAAGCCCCGGCCTAGCAACCTGGGCTCCCTATCTGGAAGAATCGCAGATGGAGCTCGTACCTCAGTCTGTCCAGCTTCAGAGATCTGGCTCTTCACCGCAGCACTTGGCTGCACACATCTGAGTGTGATAAATAAGACGCCTTAACGCTCTGAGGCCAAAAAGAAGAGTGGGATCCACAGACTGCCTTTGCGGCCAGCATCGAGCCGGCGCAAGGTTGAGCAGGGGGGGCTGTAGGTTATCCCTGCCTGCTCCTCCGAATAATTTACTCCTCCGAACATTGGTATCTTGTCGCTTGACATGGCTGGCCCATTGTTTCTACCACTGCCCTTTCATAATCCATCAATTTCTTGAACACAACGGTTCATAAAACAAGCAAACTTCCCCACAGTGTGGCCCATCCTGAAACACGGACAAGTCTGAGGAAGACTCTCAGGTGTGCCGCTTTGTTTTTGCAGCTTCTCGGGAAGTGGGGGTTCCATCCCCGCTCCTTCCCTCCTCCTGGGCTGAGTTGCCACCAATTGCTAAGGGTAACTGATTGCAAAGGAGGGATTGTCAAAGTCACCCGAGGAAGTGAAAAATCCATCTCTCCAGAGCTCACCCCAGAGCCTCTGATTCAAAAGAACTAAAGGAGCTTGGAAATTTGAATTTTAACTCATTCCCAGGTGATACTGACTCTGCTTGTCTAGGAACCTTGAAAACCAAGCCTGAGGTGCATCAGCAGCCAACTATGGTGTGTATACCTGTAAGTACAGAGGCCATGTCTACATGGCTGAAGGATACTGAGTTACTGTTTTCTCCTGGAAGAAGAGGGGGCAAGAGAAAGGCTACACCCACAACATCACCCTTTGCCCCTGCTGCCCTGTAACATTTAGAATAATCCCTGCGGGAAGGAGCTCAGAATGGCTCACCTCCCTTTTTAATAGTCCAGAGCTCTCTCCATGTCCCAAGAGCTTCCCTTTGGAAACAGAAATGCTGCTGCACTCAATCCATCATGGAGAAAGGATGCAGATGAGTTCTGGGGGCCAAACTAGCTCTTTATGTCAACTTTGTGGGCCATGAGAGCAAATTGTCTTCCTATTCAAAACCCACTGACGCCACATTACAGGCCAGGACTCTTCTTCTAACCAAAGGAGAGCCCACTGTGGTCCATGATGGGAAACATCTTGGGGCTTCTTTGAGAGTACACTTGGATGGTATTGGGAGGGTCAGGGCCTAGGTACTGCTAGGGTCTCAACTACCCGCAGATTCTCAGCCTTTTCTGAGAAATGGCTCCATCATTCCCTGGATCTCAGTGACAAACATTTAGGACAACATGCAGCCTCATGTCTCCAGTGGTACTTGTGGGGCCGCAGCTCTCCATCCCTTACATTGAGACAAATGCCCTGTAGTTGTTTGTAACTCTGAATTTCCATTCCTCCAGACAGATGTTGCATGGTGCTAGATTTTGGTGCTTCCCCTTTTTGAAAGTGTGTGATATCAGCCCCTATACTACCCTTTGTCCCTATAGAACCTCTCATTTCTGAGAACTGAAGATCACGAAGTCACCTAGCCTGACCCTGCACAAGTCAGCGAAGAAACACAGAAATGTATCAGTTGTATAGCCCACCAAGAAATGTTACAACCAGCCACTTTCTTTAGGCCCTTTTGGATTTTTCTTCCTCTCCAACTTCAGGAAAGAGTTTGAACAGACTGAAAGGGGCAGAATCACCTCCCCAGGCTCAGAGATCTTCCATTACTACAACTCTTAGCTCTAGCCGGTGTGACATGTGCACCGTCCGCATCTGACAGCATCAGCTACTTCCCCACCAAGTTACCACAGAACAAGAGCAGAAAAGAACCCAGGCCTGGAGGCCAGTTCCAAGGCAAGCCTTACTGCTGAATAGCTGGCTGAGGTTTGAGACAGCAGTCTGTTAAACATGAGGTTGACTTGGACCAACTCTGAAGTTCACTGCAGTGGAGAGTCACTGAGTTATCATATACCAGGCTTGCATCTTAACTCATTCAAAAATCAGGAAACTCCCAGCGGAGCCATGTGCTCACATTTGTGTCTGCTTCACAGGTGAGGAAGCTGAAGCTTCGTAGAAGCACAGTGGAGAGTCCAGCATACCACACTCAGGTAAGTATTCTGCAATCTGGGTCAGGATTCTGTACTGCATCATCATCTCTAATGTATCCCTGATTTAACTACTGTAATACAGGACATCTTTATATGAACAGCAGGTTTTTGAAGGGAATCCTGGAGGTTGTTGTGGTAGCCATGGGAGGCTATTCTGGCTAGTACAAGGTCAGTCCCTGTCCCAATGTGAGCTCAGTTATGTAGGTGACTGTGATTATCAGTGCTATTCTTTTTTCAAACTACACACCCCCAGTTCCCAGAAGAAATGTGCACAGGCCTCACCTGGAAAGGGCTCCTTCAGGAAGTGGCCATTGATGGTCTGGTTGGCTGTGCCCAGGGCATTCTTAGCAATGAGGGTGTAGTTGCCATTGTTGTAGTGGGTGGGCTTGTTGAAGAGCAGGCAGCCCTCGGAGACCTCACCCTCCTGGTAGTAGTCCATGTGAATGATCTTGGACTCCCTCAGGGGCTGCCCATTGTACAGCCAGTGCAGCGTGGGGGTTGGGTTGCCACGCACCACAAACTCAATGCAATGCTCCAGACGTACCTCGGGCTCCACCAGGCTCACCACGCGTGGAGGGTCTGTGGGGAAAAGCAAGCTGATCTCGAGGACACGGAGTCTCCTAACGGACCGAAGAGACCTAGGAAGCAGGATGGGGATCCCACTTCTCACCCTGCCCTGAGACGGTTGGGTGAAGCTGAGCTCCCACCACCAGCGAATAGAAGGGAAGAGCCACCTGTCTTTAGCTCCTGGGATCTATCTTAGCTGGAGCTTCCCTTCTGAGTCCTTTCAGGGATGCCAAAGTTGAATGGACCAACTTAAGAGATTCTGGAAAATGGGACTGAATTGCAGAGGTATACCATCCACTGAGGGACAAGGACATTCTTTCTTGGGTTTTTTTGGGGGGGTGTTGCTTTGGTTTTTGTTTTTGTTTTTGTTTTGTTTTGTTTTGTTTTGTTTTTGCCCAAGAGCTTATTTTTCAGTTTTGTCTTAGAACGACCTTTCTGCCCTTGTTGAAAGGCCAGGGTCGGAGCCTCTAGATGAGTTCTAGCCATGGACCTGCCCCATTCCCAGCCTCCTCCTGGTACCTCTCTGGCGTCCATGATGGCATCCACTTACAGTAGACAGTGAGAGCAACGCTGGCATTGCTCATGCCCACCACGTTCTCCGCAATGCACGTCAGGGTGAAGCCGTTGTCCTCGCTTGTCACGTTTACCAGGGTCAAGTTGATGGCGTGTACGTTAGTCCAGTTCAGATTGGTCTGAAAACCCCAATCAGAAGATAACTGTCAAACCATTTATACAAAGATGGCCTCCTTTCCTAACCCCTAATACCTTCGGAAACCGAGTAAAAGGTGAATGAAGTCTATCTAGTGAAAGCACACAGACCATGCTCCAGATTCTGTGTGATTCAGTTGATCCTCGTATGAATACTGGGTGGTAAATGGCGAAGTTGGGTCTTTTTTTCAAAAGAAGAAACCAAAGCACAGAGAGTTGAGCACCGCAGAAGCAATCGAAATGACAAGAAATCGTGCCATCTAGATAGAATCTGAGTCTGTGTGCTTCTTCCCAGGGGGACAGGATCCCAGTTTACCCCTCTTCTTTATAACTAAGGGATACTAGGTCCCTAACTCTTAATGTGTCTGGTCAGAGGATACCTACCTGGTGGGTGTTGATGGACTGCAGCCCAGTGACTATCCAGTCCACGTCAGGCAAGGGGGAACCAGAGCCATTGCAAGTGATCACAGCATTGTCTCCTTCTCGGACGGTCAGGTTGACGTGGCTCACGCTGATCTCAGGGAGATCTGGGAGGTCAGAGAGGAGAGGGAGGTAAAATGCCAGAGAATGGCACACAGAGGAGCTCTGCCTCTGGGCGCTTCTGGCCTTGCCCCGTGGCAACTCGAGTGTAACTTGCTTGAACTCGTGTGATGGCTGTAACTGTGTGATGGCGACTACCAATTCAACAAGCTCGAAGATCACTTAGAGATGCTTCTGAGCATGCCTGAGGGAATATCTCAGCTAGGTTAACTGAGGCGGGAAGATGCCATGCTATGGGCTGGGGCCTGAACTGAATAAAAAGGCAAAAGTGAGCTAAGTGCCACCATTCATCTCTCTCTCTCTCTCTCTCTCTCTCTCTCTCTCTCTCTCTCTCTCTCCTTCCTGACTATGGACACAAAGTGGTCAACTGCCTCAAATTCCCCTTACACAGTCATGACTTCTTCATCATGGCGGGTTGTACCCTGAAACTGCGGGCCAAAATAAACTCCTCCCTCTTTAAACTGCTTTCGCTGAATCGACGTAAAAAAAAGTAATGACTGTCAGCTCCAGCTGATTCGCAGCCCCTCCTCTGCAGACCTCAGAACCGAGACACACTCAGTGGGATGCTCTGACATCGTGGGTGTGAGTGGAGCACCTGTTCATGGAATGACGTTCTAGCAACCAAGCCTACAGCTCCAATGTTTGGGGTACTGAGTCTCAGCAGCTGGTGTGTGACAGGTTCCCACGGGCACTAGAGATTCCATCCTTTAGAGTCTGGCTGGGCATAGAAGCTGATCCTTTAGAAAACAGCCTGGAAGCTCCTGGTACAGGAATGCCAGCGCCTGGACATTAAGACATGCTCCTTCATGTTTGATTGACAGGCGACTCAGAGAGAAAGGTAATCTTATCTGCTGCGAATGGCATATGGCTCTTTTCGGCCTTCCTCCCTAAGACTAGCCTTCCCACGGCTGGCTCAAGACAGGATGACCAAGAAGGGGAAAGATCGGTCTGATCTGCGCCCACTGCTGAGGACAAGACTGGAGAGGGCTGGGAAGGAGACCCTGACAGGACAGCCCCTTCTCTGGGGTGTGTGGAATGCGGGCCAGATGAGGCAGGGCTGCAGCTCACTCACCGCACTGACTGATGTTCATGCGGAAGAGAGGGAGTTGGGAGCCATCGGCACTGATGCAGTAAAGACTCTGGCTGTCCAGCCGGGCCTCCCCCTGCTCCTGCCACAGCTGCATCCAGCGGATGTCGCAGCTGCAGTTGAAGAAGTTCTGCTCCAGTCTCCTGTGGGTAAGAAGAGAGGGGAAGGAATCCCTGAACGGTGGATGACCCAGCTCCCTCCCAAGGCTGAGGCCAGCGGGGCCCCCCCCCCCCGCTGCTCCTCCATGAAATGAGCCAGACTCGGATAGACAATACCATGTTTCCTCTCATCCATTGATCATAGACTGCATTTAGATGCATAAAACCATGAGAGAGACAGTCAGAGACAAGACAGAGGTAAACTTGAAGGTAGAAGAGGAACAGGAGGGAGGGAAAGAAGGAAGGAGGGAGGAAAGGAAGGGAGGGAAAGAAAGGGAAGGGAAGGGGAGGGAAGGGGAGGGAAGGGAAGGGGGGAAGGGAAGAAGGGAAGGGAGGGAAGGGAAGGGGAGGGAAGGGAAGGGGAGGGAAGGGAAGGGGAGGGAAGGGAAGGGAAGGGAAGGGGAGGGAAGGGAAGGGGAGGGGAGGGAAGGGAAGGGGAGGGAAGGGGAGGGGGAAGGGAAGGGGAGGGAAGGGAAGGGGAGGGGAGGGGAGGGGGAAGGGAAGAAGGGAAGGGAGGGGAGAAATGGGAGGGAAGGGAAGGGAAGGGAAGAAGGGAAGGGAGGGAAGGAAGGGCAAGGGAGAGGGGGAAGGAGGGGAATAAGGAACTAGATGGGGGAACAAGGAGAAAGAGGACAACTGGGAATAAATATGGCCACTCACATGTTACACTTGAAATAAATTATCTCCATGGAACCCATCACTATGTACAATGAATATATACCAATAAAATAACTTAAAAAGTAATAAAGGAAAGGGGCTGGGGGTATCTTAGCTGATAAAGTGCTCGGCATTCAAGCATAAGAATGGAATTGTGACCCCCCCAGCACCTATAAAAATGCTGTAAATGCCAAGAGGGCATCGTGGCCAAACTGCAATTCCAGCACTCGGGAGGTAGAGACACCAGATTCCTAGAAGAAAATCACTAGTCAGAAGAGCTGGCATTGGTGAGCTCCAGCTTCAACCAAGGAAAACAGGCAACAGCAGTCTCTGTACTCCACATGAGGGTGCCCACACTTCCTCATACACACTGATGCCCACATATATACACATACTCATGTCTCTCTCTCTTTCTCTCTCTCTCTCTCTCTCTCTCTCTCTCTCTCTCTCTCTCTCTCTCTCACACACACACACACACACACACACACACACCACACAAATAAAAGAAAATATAAATAACAATAGTAAAGGAAAAGAGGTTAAGTGAGGTCGCAAAAGATGCAACAAATAATGAATAAATAGCATTAAGTCCATGCACTGAGTTTCAAAAGTAATAATTTCACAGAGAATACAATTTTTACCCACGTAAATCACTGGACAAAGGGACCCTTTTACATGTGTTAAGCGGAGATGCTCATCTTCCTAAAGCCTCCCCACGGCTTCCCATTTTGTTGCAATTAAAAGCCCTTTGAAATCTGGGTTTCTCCATCACCTTCCCGATGTCACCTGCTCCTCATGGTCAGCAAAGCCATACTCTACCTATATTTCTCCATCATCCTGGGATGTCACCTCCGCCTCACCCCTACCCCTATTCAGCCATGCCACCTCCTGCCCAACACCTGTCCCTGTCCAGCCACACTGATCTTGATACGCACAAGCTCACTGATGTGAGCAGTTTGGACCCGCTTCGGGGCTTCTATCCTTGCTGTCTTGCCTGCCAGCCAAGCTCTCTTCCAACATATCTGCAAGACTGGTTCCCCTCACTTCATTAAGAAACTGTAGGGCGTTCCCTGACCACCATCATATCAAAGCTACCACAGCCCTGTCCTAATAATGTCCAGCCCCTCGCCGGCCGCATTTACCTGTTTACGATTTATTACTATTTCATAGCACTTTAAATATTCATATTAGTTTGTTTCTCTGTCTTCAAAGATAAAAAAAAAATTAAGTTCCACAGAGGCCAGAGATATAATCCATTTTGTGCACCGCTGCAATCACGGTACCTAAGATGGATCCCCAGACACATTTTCACTGGGGGAGTAGGTAGTTAGCTACTTCCAAGACGTATCCCGAGCCTATCTTGGGACCAGCTTTATCCCTTCATGAATTCAATGATTCCTTAATGAGCACCTGTTCTGTATCTGGCTGTGGTTGAATGCTGTTAATAGAGAGATGAATAAGGCAGACCTTGTCCTCTGGGAGCATTCAGCCCAGGGAAGAAGAATGGCTGAGAGGGAAAGAGTCAAGTCCCGAGTCCTTGTTCTCCGCAGAGTCTCCTTGCGCCTTAGAAAAGGCAGATGCCTCCTCTATTGGGTTATTAGGAGAGTGATGGACAGGGCTAATCAATCCCCCAAACTCTCAAAGCACACAGGCTGAATCTGAATGCCGGAGCCATTAGGGGAACATGATTCTCTCTCTGGGCTATTGAGGGGATCGATCCGTTGGCACCTGGAGAAAAGGCACTTGGGTCACTGAATATTTTTTAAGCACGGGGTATTTTTGACAACTGGCAAATTCTAAAATAGCTAAGCACGTGTCAGCATTTGTCAGCTCACAGGAAACGGGTGGCGGGTGGAGGGGGCAGAGAGAGGAACTCTGTTCCTGGTGACTACGACAGCACAGGTAGTATGTACAGTCACACGGCTAATCATCCTCTTAGCCTGTGAGCATCCATGACTTCTCATTCTTCAGGGTCTTTTGAAAAAGGAAAGGGAAAAGGCCCAACCTTTACCAGGAATCTGCTTCTCACAGCAACCTTAAGAGGCAGACAGTCCCCACACAAACAAAAAAGTCCATCTAATAATGTGGACTGAAGGGTGGAATGGCTAATCCTCTCTGTCAACTTGATGGCGGGATTTATAAACACCACGGAGACACTGGATGTAGAGGAGCAGAAATGAAGAGGGGATACCTGCCCTGAATGTGGATGGACTGAGAGGACCCAAACTGAGTTAAAATGGGAACGTAAGGTGAGCTCTATCACTTGTCTCGTTTTCTAACTGTGGACACAACGTGACCGGCCATCTTGTGCTTCTATCATGGTAACGCCCCATCATGATGGAATTTACCCTCAAACTACCATGAGCCCACATAAACTCCTCTTTAAAGTGCTCTTGTGGTTATTCCCCACATCAATGGGAAAAATAATTAACAGGAGGAGTTAGGATACACACTCCACACTCCAGCCATCACACAAACCTGTCTGTTTACTTCCCATCGCTTCTTCCCTGGGCCAATGCTGCAGAGCCCAGGGGCCACCCACGGGACTCCCCTGACTTCCAGGGCTCTTGCCGAGAAGACTAAGAGGAGAGGTAGAGGGAAGCAATCAGGGAAAGCAAAGATCAGCAGAGCACAGAGGTCATGTCCAGGGAGCACCTGAAGTGGGAAAAGAAGTCAATGGTAGAGGAGCTTTACCAGCCCGTTGCAGAGTATGGAGTTTGTCCGCCGAGATATGAAGAAACCACTAGGCCACCAGTTAACGATGTTTTATAAGCACGGAGTCACCATGGACAGCTGTGTAGTTTGTGCATTTCTCGGAGAATCCAGCCAGCAATGCTAGAATTCAGACCCAGTGCTCTGGAGTGGGGCTACACCACTCCTGAGGGACTATCTTCTCTAACTCACGAACATGGGCATCAGCTAGACTGGCTGCTAGAGCCCGTGTTCCTCAACTTCTGTTCACCTGACAGAACACATTTAAACATTTCCTGTGTGTCTCCGATAGCATTTGTGCATGTGGGTTTTATCTCTCATTACTTACAATATTAGAAATTGAAACAGCCATTTTGACAAGTGAGATGAAATCTCAATGTCGTTTTAATTTTTATTTCCCTGATTGCTAAGGATGAAAAATGCCTTCTGAGATATTTATTAGCCATTATTTTCTTCTGTTGAAAACTCTGTTCAGCCCATTTTTAATTGGGTTATTTATCTTCTTGACTGTGTTGTTTTTAAATTGTGTTCTTTGTATATGGTAGATACAAATCCTCTGACGGATATATAGACAGATATATAGCTGGCAAAGGCTATCTCACACTCTATGGGTTCCTTCCTTGCTTGACTGATTCTTTCTTGGTCTACACAGAAAGTTTGGGAGGGGTGTTATGAGAGCCTATTGTTAATTGTTGGCCTTAATTCCAAGACTAACTAATGGAGTCCAAAAAAAAGGGAAGAGAGAAAGAGAGAGAGAGAGAGAAGGGAGGAAGGAAGGAAGGAAGGAAGGAAGGAAGGAAGGAAGGAAGGAAAGAAAGAAAGAAGAAAGGAAAGAAGGAAGAAGGAGGGAAGGAACAAAGAAAACCTCTATCTTGTAGGGTTCTGCCTAATTTTTTTCTACCAGCTTTAACATTTCAGGTTTCAAATCTCATGTCCCTGATTCTCTTGGAGATGGTATTTCTGCAGGGTAGTAGATATGGGTATGAATTCATTTCACTGCATTGGATTGGATGTTTTCCCAGTACCATTTGTTAAAGATGTTGTCTTTTCTCCACTGTATGTTTTGGGGCTCTTTGTCAAATATCAGATGGATATAGCTATGATTATTCATATCTGAGTCATCTATTTTCCTTTATTAACCTACATGTCTATTTTAATTGTAGCACCATGTTGTTTTTATTACTATAGCTCTATAATATCCTTGTAATTTGCAACAGCCATCCCTTCAGTATTGTTCATTTTGTTTAGAATAGCTTTGCCTATCCAGGATCTTTTCTGAGTTCATGTAAATTTTAGAGATTTTTTTCTATTCTTGTGAAGAATGCTATTGGTATTGGCTTGGGATTGCACAGAGACTGTACACTGCTTTTGGTCAGAGGCTTATTTCCATAATAATAACTTTACTGAGTCATGATCATGGGATATTTTTCCAATTTCTAGTATCTTTCTCATCTCTTTGGAAACTGGAAGTTTTTTCACCTTCTTGGTTGGGTTAAGTTCAAGATATTTTGCTGTCTGAGAATATTGTAAATTTTAATGTGTTATGACCTTTATCTCAGCATATATGTTGTTGGTATATAGAGAGGCTACTGATTTTTATAAGTTGATTTTGCATATTGTCACTTCGCTGAAATTATTTTTGCTGCAAATTGAAGTTTCCTGGTGGAATTTTGGGGACCTCTTATATACATCATATCATCTGCAAACAGGGATCATTTTTCTTTTCCTATTTGTATCCCTTTAATTTCTTCCTCTTGCCTTATTACTCCAGCTAGTTCTCTGAGTACTCTATTGGAAGGGAGTGGGGAGAGTGGGCGGTCCTCTTATTCTTGATTTAGATGGGACTGTTCTGTGTTTTTCTTCATTTAGGAAAATGCTAACTGTGCACTTCTCGTGTATACCGTTTATTGTGCTGAGGAACATTCTCTCCAGTTCTACTCTCTCTAGGACTTTATCATGAAATCATATTAAATTTTGTCAAAGGCTTTTTTTGCATCTATTAACATGACCATGTGATATATATATCACATGGTCATGTTAATAGATGCAAATATATATATATATATATATATATATATATATATATATTGGTCTCAATGTGGTGAGAAAGTCAGAATGGCTAAAGTCAACGAAACAATTACCAACAAATACTAATGGGAATAGGGAAAAGGGAATTCTCATTCACTGTTGGTGGGATGAAAGCTGATAACATTGCTTCAAAAATCAGTATAGAGAATCATCAGAAAGCTAAAAAAAATAATTCACCTTATGACCCAACTATACTGCCCTTGGCTTATGCCCAAAGGACTTGACATCCTACTCAACAGATACTTGCTCAGTCATGTTCAAAGCTGCTCTATTAACAATAGCTAAAAAATGGAAATAGCCTAAATGTCTTTTAAATTAGAGATGGATAATGAAAATATGGTATATAAACACAATCAGGATAGTATTCAGCTGCAAAGATAAATGAAAATAGCAAGCAAACTGATAAATCTACAAAAGAACAATATTGAATGAAGTGACCTAGATCCAGAAAGACAAAAGCCACATGGTCTTCCTAGCACTAAATCTTCAGATATGAGGATACAACATGGAGTAATTTAAGAAATCAGGAAAGCATAGAAAGACAGGTAGCAGGAGGGGAAGAGTTTAAGGAGGAATAAAAGCATAGGTGGGATATGAAAAGGGACCGGGAAAATGGAGAGGAAGCTGTAATTGCAAATCTGTGGCAGAGTCAATGCCAGAGGAAAAAGGATGGGAGGGACAATGAACACTCAAGCGAGGAATCATATCATTTTACATCTACCTAAAATAATGTATGTATATGAAGTGAAGTTATGCGACCTGTGCTGACAATGCTCCCTACAAAAGCTACAGACTGTGTGGCAAAAACCCCAGTAACAGGCATGAGAAATTCCATTAGAATTGTTGGTCAGGGAATCCCAAAATAATATAGACTCTTCCTGTTGCCCTTGGTTGCCCCTCAGAGGTTGAAGTTAAGCCCCTTCTGGGGAAGACATCACACAGTTAAGACCCAGGACTTGGATTAAAAGAGACAGAGCTAGCCCTGTAACTCTCAACCTGTGGGCCATGACCCCTTTGGGGGCCGCATATCAAATATCTTGCAATCAGATATTTACATTGTAACTCATAACAGCAACAAAATTACAGTTACGGACTACAGTGAAATAATTTTATGGTTGGGGGTCACCACAACATGAGGAACTGTATAAAAGGGTCACAGCATCAAGAAGGTTGAGAACCATAACTCTAGCCTGAATGCCTTCTTCATGCAATCCATCTTGCGTAATACCAAAAAATTCTATGCCAGTTTCCAGAGGAGAAAATCAATCAATAATCCTATGCAGCCTATCAATCACAACAATGATCAGCATGGCAAGGTATCCCTACAGGTGCAAGCAATAGCGGCACCTGCCTAATTGAACTTAAGACCCACCATAAAGAGGAATCCTGCCTAGTACAAGAAACCTAGCCAACTCCCTGGGTCTAGAGCGGCCATAGGTCACAGAAGGAAACCTACTACCCTTATGTTACTAGACCAGTCTAATTTCTGACTACATTCTAAAGCTTATCCTTATACCAACAGATAAGTAGGGCTCTCATTCCTCATTAAAAGAGCTGTTCTTTACAGCAAACGAAGACCATTACAGAAAACCACAGCTAGGCACAGTGCAGAAGCCAATGGATCCAGAAGAGCCAAACCCAACACACACATATACAACATGACTCGTACACCTAAGGCCCATTGAAGAAGAGGTGGCAGAACTATTGTAATAACCAGAGGACCAGGAAGTGTGCAATGAGGTTATGTCTCCTATAAATGGCTGATTAAACAAGACCTGAACAGTGACAATAACAATATATATGCTAAAGCAAAAAGGGAGAAATCACATCAGGTCTAATTCCAAGAACAAGAATGGCAGGCAATTAATGACGATTAAGAGAATTAGCCTCTCCTAGGGATGAGCCTCCTCCATAATTGTTTATCTAATATAGGGTGCTTGGTCCTAAAATAATATACATGTAACAAAAATAGACTCGGCAGGTTATATCTATATATTTGTACATACATAAGTATATGTAACAATAATAATAAATGAATAAAAGGCCATCCACTTAAGAGGGAGTGAAGAGCAACCATAGAGAGGTTGGGAAAAGGAAGGAGAGGAGGAAAGTGGTGTGGTTATATCTTAATTTTAAAATATTTTAAAATGAATGAATGAAAAATTGAAGCTGAGGAATATGTACAGCACCACAATACATTATCGCAAATTCAATCGGTCATCAAAACAGTGTTGCTTTCAAGGCGTGCAGTCTCTGGAAGGTTCCACTGCTCTTCTGAAGGCAAGAAGAATGGAAAGGACGAACAACGTCTGAGGGCTGTTATGAAAGTAGATATTGCCTCACCTTCTACCTTCACCTGAGAGGATCCTGGGGACTCTGCCCCAGGTCTTCCTGGCCTACCATGTACATGTGAGGCCTTGGAACACAGTGACAAAATCTGGGGAGAGAGACAGCAAGCATGCAGACAACACAAGGGCAGCAAGGCATGCTTTGATGGTTTGCTGGAGAAGAAGGAAAGGAAAGAGTAGAAGGCAGAGGAGAGGAAACGTGAAGAGGAAAGAAAGGCAGTACAAAAGACGGGCTGTTGGTCTCCAGAGGGCGGGAAAGAACCAGCAGAGGGAAGGCTAGGCTGGAAGCAGAAGAGGAAGCAAGAGTAGACAGGGGAAGATGGAAGGAGCCCATTGGGCACAAAAGTCAGGGCAGGGAAGGGAGAGACCAAGGTCCTGGAGAAAGAAAGGGAAGAGTCAGACAGGAAGCCTTGGAAGACACAGACGCGGAGCTATGTCAGATGCCTATCTAGCTGGGAGATGAGACAGAGGAGAGAAAACTGTAAAGGAGAAATAAATGGATGAAAGTGTAGTGTGGGTGTGTGAACACGGATCAGCTGGGGAAGGACGTCTTGCGCAATCATGAGGACCTCTGTTTGGGCCCTAGGTCCCTGTGAAAAGGTCAGGTACAGTGGTGAGCACTCAGAATCATAGCGCTGGGGTGGCTAAACCGGAATCTTTGGAGCTTGATTAGTGATTGGTGAGTCCCAGACAAATGAGAGACCCTAGCCCACAAATCAAGGTGAATTACCCGACCTCTGGGCTCCACATTCACATTCAATTCACGTGTGCTTGCATCCACACGCATGCACACATGAAGAGAATGAAGTGCCATAGCATTTGTACTATTCTTGCCATAGCGTCCTACACAGATGACTTTGTTTGACCTTCTCAGGGAAGCAGGGTAAGGAAGGCAGGGACCTCTAATGACATCCTTAGGAAAGCAGATAATCGAGACCAATGTTGATTCTATGTAAAAGAGGGAACAGTCTATGCTCCCCTTGCAGAGACCTGCGGAGAGGCCTGGTAACCCCGTTGAATGGCACTGAGAATCCAGATGTTTCAAGATGGGCAAACTGAAGCCAGTCAGCCTGGATTTCCCCAGCTGCTCGCTTGACAAGATGCAGCCATTCATTATTAAATGGATATAAAACTACAAATTATTTGCCTGCGTTGAAAAGGCTAGACTAGTGGGGAGCTTTCACAGTGTCGCCTCGAGCCACATAGAGCATAATACAGTCCATCCTCTTGTTGGATTCCTTGTGCGGGCACAAACCAGCATCTCCGAGGCCCAAAAGGCAGATGGTGCCAAAGTGTCCTGAGGCTAGCAGAAGAGACAGCTGAGCTGTCTGGGATGGGCTACAGATGTTGTCAGGCACTGGCTCAGTAACAGCTCATGTCCTTCCATCCTTTCCGTCCCAGGCTTTGCTTATACAGTCTGGTCCAGCAGAAGGGATGTACCTGAGAGCTAGTGCCTTACTGTTCACAAGAGTCTGCTAGGAACTGCACAGCAACCGGGGGCGGGGGCGGGAGGGGGGACTCCTCCTCTTAAGAAGACACACCTAGCAAAATGCTTTGATGTTCCAAAGTTCCAAACAGCAGCATCCTGCATGTCCCATGGATTCAATCCACAATCGCCTTTATGTCCAGACAAAAATATGTTGGCAAAACACAGAGACACGAAAGTCCCGGTTCTGAGCTGGACACTGTAGTTCTCTCGTGCAATCAGTGCTCAACAGAAGAGTCTCTACCATAGCTGCAGGGGCAGACTAGCCACGCTTAGAGTCCTGCTCTGTTCCCCATCAATAATGCAAGAGGCCCCATGAATAATACAGCAGCAACTGCTTCAGGGCACAGTTTACTGCTGCCCAGCCCTGGCCTCAAGATGGCCCAAGGCCTAATCGCAGGGCCCTAGGGAGTTCCCACAGATTAACTCAGCCCCATTCAGATACAGCCTCCCCCCTCCCCAAAAAAACCCACCACTTTGCAGGATCAGCCAAAGTTATGACTCTGTGTTCAGAAAACATTGATTGCCCTCCAGACATCATTTAGGGGGGTATCCTTCTCCCCTCTGTACCCTCAGCACTGCCAGGTACAATCCTGGGGTCCAGGCTGGGCAAAAGAGGGAAAAGATTCATGTGAGCAGAGGCAAGGCCACTGCTACCAGACCAAAGGCACAGACTAGGCCTTCTCGCAACAATAGACTGTGTTAATATTCCATAAATAAAAGATGTAAGTTGAGCTAACGCAGTTATCCTGAGCAATGGGTTGAACTCTGCCTTCCAAAGAACTATGTCCAAGTTCCAACCCCAGGACTCGTGAAGATGGCCTTCTTGTTGACAGAATCAAGGTAAGATAGGGGTTGAGATCATTTTGATTTGGGGTGGGGCTCTCTAGAGAGGATATGAAGGAGGCTAAAGGAAAAGGAGGCATGGATACTGGTCATGGGGCACGTGGCAGAGGCTACAAGGAAGGCTGCCACAGGTTCAAAAGCACAAGGAGCAGCTGGCACCTGGCCATGTCAAGAAATCTTAATCCTCAGAGCCTCACAAAGTAGAGGGGCTCTGATAATCCCAACTCAGACCGCTGATGTCAGAATGGTGAGCAAAAACATTCCTGTTGTTTTGAAGTGGTCCGGTTTGCAGTGACTTGAGAAGGCAGCTATCAGAAATGGGACTGCCAGAGAATCCACCCCCAAAAGACTCAACTTTAAAATCTGTAAGATGGGAATGAGTGCCTTCCGCCTTATTTCTCTACTTTAGTGCTAATACGTGACTCCATGCTTTATGGATTAAAAGGGAGTCGTAAAGAGGCCGGAAATGACCACAGCAGCAACAGCACTAGTGATGGAACGGCTTGGTGTCTGGTCTGATAGCTTTCAAAGTCATCACAACCAAGACTGGGAGGAAGGACAGTGCCAGGAGCAGCGCAACCTCCTTCAACACTGAGTTAGTATTTATCAAGTCGATAAAATCTGCAAATTATAACAGAGGTAATTATCACTTTGCTTTAAGAAAAGGAAATATTCCAATCTATTTCAATTGTACCTGTTTTATGCCTGCGGGGTATTAAGAGAAGCCTGCTCATTGTGTATTCACGATCCTCAGAGTGTTTCTGAAGGGTTCTACGGTGTGGGCTGATATACTTCTGGTGCCTCTTCCCATTACTGAAGGAGTACCATGGGATTCAAAATTCAAGCAACTTTTCTTCCTAATTCATCCTTTATCTCTAAGACAGTCTCTCAGAATCTTGCTGATTTTAGGACAGACCGTTCTAATTTCGGGGGGGGGGGGGGAAATAGTAGCATCTGCCTTAACCGGAAACTCCTAAGTACAGTACAATGCCAAGCCAGACTCGGTTAAATCTACCATTGAATTTCTGCCGGCTACTCCACAACAAAGCTCAGAAGATACTCTCAGCTCGCTCAGTAGGAAGGGCACTTCCTAAGCTGGAGGGAGCCTGAGTCAGGTGCTTGCCAAAAGTCCTCCCTCCAATCTCACAAAATTAAAAGTACAAGAAGGGGCTTGGCACACAGCGAGAGCTCCGAGATGATTTCGGCTTTCCTATGGCTCCAATCAGGGGAGACAGCCATCTTAGCTTCTGGAAGGACATACTAAACATTCAAATTACGGCACTAGGTTAGGAGCTGAAAGAGAATGGATTTTGGAAACAGTGCCTTCAGGTGGTGGTCATCCTAAACACGATAACATTAGTCTCCAAATTACCAATTCACCAGCTATGTGATCCTGGTCCAGTTACTTGACTTGGCTCAGCCTTGAATCCCTCATTTGCAAAACGGGTTATAATAGCAACTCCCTTGTAGGGTAGCTTCAAGGATGAGCCAGAGTCCTGTATATATTCATTGCTCAGTGAGAGTCTTTCTTCTCCTTCCCTGATGGAATGCTACACATACTTAGCCCTTCTAACGAGGGCCTCAGCTATTGCATCAACAATCACAGATTGTGCTGTAGCAGAGAGGTTGGTTGGAGCATGGCAAAGACCCTCCAAAGGGCCTTCATGAAAGAAGGAAATGTGCCAAGAAATGGCTAACTATCCCATTTACCCTGTCTGTTTCTGCAGACACTCACCGGAAATCTCACTCGCCTGGCCTGTGACTCTCCTGGCTATCACTGCACACAGAGTCCCTCTCCTGCAAGGCCAAATCTCCTCCCGACCACACCGGACACATCCCCGAGCCCCATCCCACCGGCTCCATTAAGCAGACCCTGGCAGTCTAGATGGCTCATGGGCAGATGGTGCCATGCGGACTAATCAAGGAGTCCGACAAGAAAATCCTACCCCCTCTTCCATTTGCCAGGAAAAGCGATTGTTTGGATTTTAATCATAGCCACAGCTGAGAGCCAGTGCACAGCCCCCTCCAGCCCAAAGATAAATTTTCCACTCTCAACATTCAATTCTTCCTCAAAAACTAGACCCCCTACCAGCGTGATTGCTCCTTAGAGAGGGGCTTCTTCATCTGCCAATATGACTTTTTCCTGATTTAAGACGATGGACAGAAACAAAATGCTGTCTGGGTATGGTGGCACTCCCACACTGCCTCACTCTGCAAGGAATGTCTTCATTCCTCCATAAGCTACATCCAGCTCACCAGTGTATTGATCCCAGGCAAAGAAGAATGCAGAGTCTCATGATCCTCTGGGAGAAATGTGACATTTCCTTTAAATATATATCCACAGAACAACTGTTTCTAAATCTCCATGAAGCAGGGCGGCAGGGCGGCACACCACTGATTTCACAACCTGTGATTTCTTAGAAAGAACACTGGACATTTTCTCAATGATTCAGCCTCTAGCAGACCCTGACATCTTTTGGGGGGATACTGGCTCTGGCCTCCCCTAGGTTGAGTGGCAGAGATTCTAGGAGAACTAGATGCAAAAAGACAGACTTTCTACCCCCAATCAGTTTAAGGTCATTATGCTTTGTGGTGCTTTTAATGAGATTCCCCCCCAAAGTCTCAGGCATTTAAAAACTTGGTCCCCAATTGGTGGCTGTTTGGGAAGAGTTAGAAGGGATGGCCTTGCAGAACGAGGTGTATCATTGGGGTAGGGTTATGTTTCCAAAACCCACAATCATCCCCAGTGTGTTCTCTTGGCTTCCTGTTGTTCCTCTAGTGTCATGACTGACTGCCAGCTGTAATCCTGTGCTCCATTTTGGTGATGGACTCCTATCCCTCAGAAGCGCTAAGACCCAGATAAATCTTTCCTTTTATGAGCTACATGGCTCATATTGTTTTGTTCCCAGAAAACTAACTAGTACCTGCTTCATCTTCATGTTTATTTTGACTGGATTCAGAATCACCTAAGAGTCATGCTTCTGGATCTATCTATGAAGGAGTTCATAGATTGGGTTAACTGAGGAGATAAGACATACCCAAAAATGTGTACGGCACCATTACATGGGTTGGGGTACTGGGCTGAGTAAAAGGGAAACAGTTAAGTGGGGCATAGCACTCATCTCTCTCTGCTTCCTCACCGCACACCTGCCGCCATGACTTCCTCACCATGGCGGACAACATCCTCTCGAGCTATAAGCTAACCCAGACCCTTCTTCTCTATTGTGTATCTTGTCAGTCTCACTTCCACCCACTGGTCTGGAAAAGCAAAGTCATAATTTATCTACGCAATGGAAAATATGTAATGATACAGCAATAAAAATGTAACTGACACAGAGAGACACCTAGCAAAGACTGTAGCCACATGCCTTTTGTAGGATATATTAACTGGTTGAAAAATGATTGAGGACAGTGAAGCGCAGTGGTCCAGGATTGGAGCCTACACACTACTGCTCATCTCATGGGTGGCCTAAAATCAGAGTCTTCCCTTGCTAAGTAACCCAATGTCCACCAATGTGGCATGGTGAGAATGTCAATATTACAAAATTGTCCTAAGGATTACATTAAATAGCATACAAGATTCAGTAGATTGCTGTCACAGTGCCTGGCACAAAGGACGAGTTCGGAAATCGGTGATAGCGATCATTGTCGTGGCCATGACAACTTACCCCTAAGGTCCTCCATGAAGTTACATCTAATTCAGAGTGGGAATGAGTAGAATACAAGGATGGTATCTCTGACATTAGAGATCAGAGACAGAGTCTATTAGGGAGAACGCTTTATAAACACAAATTTGTTTACCTTCCTTTAGCTATTAAAAGAGCTTATTGGTGCCCATCTAGATCTCAACCAAATGGGACTAAGAACTCTGGCTATAAGAGCTACTCTGCCTGCTCCAGAATATCAGACTCAGAGCTAGCAGGGAGGGACACAATTCTAAAAGGGAAAGCAATATAAGGTAATAGTGTTCATTGTTTCTGGACTAGGTCTCACAGTGTGCAGCCCAGCCTGACTAGCCTGCAACTCATGTAGCTCAGGCTAAGCCCTAACTGTTGATCCTTCTGCTTTTACCTTCCAGGTACTGAGACTACCAGGAATTTCAGTTAGCAATACCTTCAAAATGATCATCTCTCTCTATCCATCCCTGAGATGGTTCAGGAACGGATCGTGTGAACAGTCAGGACACAAGACCAAGAATAATATGCAAAGCTGTCAAAGGTAATGAGTCTCGTTTCTATCCACTGATTTGAAAATTCAAGGTTATAACTTATCTATGAACATAGGTCTGGCCAGGTGGGGAAAGAAGGTAAAACGTCCATAGCCAAGGCAGAGGTCCAAGGTCTTTGCTTCCTGGTAAATGCTGTGATTACAGACAGGGAATTTGGATCTGAGTCACCAAGTAAAAAGGAACACATGAGCAGTCTCTCTTAAACCCAGACTCCCTAACTCCATCCATGCCTCAATTCCTTTTCAATTTGTTCCTTGATTTACTCCCTCCACATAATACACTGTCCTTCATGCACAGAGAGGACCCTGATGACTCACACAGCAACATGAGTTATTTTCTCCTGTCTCCAGCAGTGGTCACGAATTTGCACTCATCCAGCCAACATCTGTTTGCACAAAATGGCTGGCTGGGGTAAGAGTGCACGGATCAACCTTGGAACGTAGCAAAGCTAAGCAATCCACACACAGATAAAATAAATATATGCCCTCTTCCATGCTCACAATGCCCAGAGACCAAGCCAAATGAGTTGATATAAGCTCATGAGCACTGTAAAGGCCATACGGTCTGAAGCTGGAAGGCCATGCTCAAGTACCAATCATACAAGTCCTTAGCAGTACAACTGTAGCTGATTCTTGAGTGGGTTCCTAAGACTTAGTCCACAAAATGCAGAAAATAATAGCTATCTTCCCTGACTCTTATTATGGTAAATCTTAGATCCTATAAACAAAGGCATACCTGATAAAGTTACAAAGTTATGTATAGAAAATATTATTTATCAGAAATTTATTGAGATCTTTATTGTGGATATTAAAATTGTCACTGCTAATTACTTGCAGTTCACAAAATCAAAGGCTGATAAAAGATGAGCTTCTGTCTTTTGAAACAGAGTATGCTTATTAAAACCATCGAAAGTCAAGTCCACGGATGGGGGTGGATCACTGTCACTGAACATGGTATGCTCAATGCTACCCAACCCAAACAGCCCAGCCACCAGGCACTCCAATGCCTGACACTCCCCCCCACCCCGACCATTACCAGCACTCCGCCACCTGGACAGAGTCTCCAATTCCGAACTTACAATTCCCGAAGACTCAGCGTCTGGAAGAGCTGCCAGGAGAGCGTGGTGAGCCGGTTACTTGACAAGTTTCTGCAAAAATTGACAAACAAAGGGGTTGTTAAAGGACGGAGTCAGCAACAGGAATGCCCTCCATGGAGGACTTGGTCACCTGGAGGCAGGCTTGGGTGCACTTCTTTTTCTTCACCCAATTTTGCCTGCTAAGAGTTGAGACCGTTGGGCAGCTGTAAAGGGGATGCTGAAGCCTTTCTCAAGGGTAAGGGTTAACACATCCAAGAAACAATATTGTTCTCTTGCTTACTCCTCATGCTGCCCTCTAATAAAACCTCAGGGAGCCTGTTGGAAGTAGCCTTCTCTAAACAATAGTTCTGGAGGTAACCAAGCCCACAGCATCCTTGACATCCACAGAGGCAGGGTATATTCAGGTTCCTTGAAACTTCTCAGCCACCCCTCCCCAAGAACACATGCCCATTCCAGAGATCAAGACATCAGCCTTTTGTTCACACATCTCTTCTCCTAATGGCTATTTAATTGTTCTCATTAGGATGTACAGGGGAAGGGAGTGGCCATTAGTCTTCTGAATAAAAGAAGCAACACGCCCACAGTTATTACTTTGCCCGGCTCAACAAACAACTTTGGACATGATAACAGCCCTTAAAGGCAGTAGTTAGGCACTGCAAGAAACGAAGTAGCAACCCAGGAACAATGTCCTCATTTGCTGATGGGAATGGATGGCAGTGCAGGTTCCATTTAGAAAACTATCCATCCACACACAAACATGTGTATATTTGAATCTATTAAACACACAGGTAACAATGCAAACACATACTCTTTTTCACACACACACACACACACACACACACACACACACACTTCCATGTGCACTTATATTTAGGTGACTTCTGCAGCAAGTAGAAGAGCCAGATATAGGCTATGCTGAGGTCTGGGTGGTAGACCATTGACAAAAAAAGATGGAACTTTATCTTCAAATTACAAATGAATGAGCATAAAGAACAGTATAAGCAAAATGACAAGAGTAATTGGGAGTTGGCTACTTCACTTGGGTGCTTGAGTCGTTAACAAGAGACCTTGAAAAAGAAAGAATGCTAATGAGCTGAGAAACAGTTGCAGATACGGACTGGGGTAAGCAGGAAAGGAACTGCTGCCATATTTGCAGACCTTGGGAGAAGACTACAGAAAGCAATGGGGGGAGCTCTTAGTATCCTAAACTAAACATCACTTTTTAAAATGGAAGGCCAAGACTGGAAGTTGGCAAACTAGTCAGGAGACCTTACCTAGATTCCACACAAAAAAAGAAAAGAAAAAGAGGAGAAATTTAAAAAAAGAAAAAGAAAAGAAAAAAACGAGGAGAGATTGGTTGAAGGTAAGTTCTTGGGGTAATGCCATCAGAACCTGCAGCTAGCTCTGGGGAAAGAGGAGAGCAAAATGAGTGGTGAGTATTATGGTTGAAATTTGAAATGGCCTCCACAGATATGTGTCTTAAATGTTTCTTCTCTAGCTGGTGGCACTAGTTTGTGAAGTCACGAAAACTAGAGGTAGATCACCAAGGATATGTCCTTAGTAATGTATTACTGATGATCCTTTCTTGTAGAACTGTCTGCCTTCCGTCTATTAAGAAGTGAACAGCCTTCCGCACACCACCATGTTGTGATGCTTAAGAACATGAGACCAAGAGACCATGGACTCTCTGAAGTCATCAGCCAAAATCTTCTTCCCTAAGTTCTTATGTGAAGCCTTTTGTCACACAACCAAGAAAGTCACTAATATATTGTTGACTACTGGGGCATTTAGTAAGATGAAGAAGCCTACTAAGAGATCACATTTGGGCAGTGGGACCAAAATGATCCTCTGGGATCAGATAACAGAGGAAAGGCAAGAGAAGGTAATGGCAGATGGATATAACAAATGCATATGCTATAAGCAGGTTTGAAAACATCACTATAAACCCATCATTTACACAAGTAACGCCTACCTATTAGTAAAAGTTAATTATTAACAGAAGGGCTCCCCACTTCTTATGAACATTAAGCTTGAGACACCTGTTAGATAACTAGAGAGTGAAACCCACTAGTCTATTGAAGAGATGTGTTTGTACTGAGACCTACAGAATTCAGAATGTGCTCAATATGAAACAAGAACAGATACTCAAACCTAAGAACAGGAAGAAATAAGACATCCCATTTTCCCTTAGATGCAGATTATCTATGATAATATGACTGGATCCTACACTATCTTAAACCAGCTAACTTTCTAAGACAGTTTATGATGGTGTTGGTAAAGCAACCCATCTCTAAGGTTACAGGGGACAGCTGTAGAAAGGAAAGAAACCACACATATGTATCTCATAAGTCTGCTGCTCTATTCTCTTCCCTGTGTTTATTGCTGTCTCTGTCCAAAGGCCTTGAATTCACAAAGAATTCTCTGGGATGACCCCATAAACCCAGCTTTCCCACACCTCCCTGCAGGGTTGAGAGTTCTGGTGTGATATCCCATGTTCAGTAAGAACCATCTTGAGCCATTCATCAGGTTATGTTTCACAAAGCCCCTGTGACTTATTCCTACAAACATCTACCATTACTCACCCACCTGTGAGAAGAACTGGGGTTACACAAGAACTGTAGCAAGACCATTTCAGGTAACCCCCAGGCCAAGCTCCCCAAAGCAAATGCTCCTGTTCAGAGGAACAGAACAACAATGGGGCTAGCAAATTCCCACAGTCACTACTGGTTAGTAGCCTTGAAGCTCAGAAATTGGGATCAAAGGCCATGGGCTTCAGTACCAGTCTGGGTCTTGATTGACGTTAGCCTGTGTGATGCTGTAGCAAATGTGAGTGCTTGGATTAGCCAGGCAGAAGTCTTTTTACCATCTCTGTTTTTTCTGCTTGTTGTCTCTGCACAACAGCATTCTTGGGAGTAACACTTGAACAATGGGAGCTGAGGAGAAAGTTCCATCAGTGAAATGCTTGCCATGTAAGCTTAGGGACCTGAGATGGAGTCTCAGAACACAAGTAAAAAGCCAGGTATGGCAGAACAAACTTGTAACCCAAGCACTGGGAAGGTAGAAATAGATGGATTCTTGGAAATGGCCAGCCAGTTTGCCTCTTCTCATCACAGAACTCAAGATTCCAATAAGAGATTGTATCCCCTCCAAAGAGAGTGCATATGGTTCCTAAGACAAGAGACCCAAGACTGACCTCTGACATTCACCTATATATGTAAATATGTACACACACACACACACACACACACACACACACACACACACACACACAAAACAATTCCTAAACTTCAAAATCACGAGAGAATCCTGGCAGACATTTGGAAAGATTCCCAGCCTGATCCTTTAGTTTCCTAGTTTTCTTCAGTGTTCCACTGAACAAAACCTACGCTTCAAAACTCTGGGCCCTGGCAGCCTGCGGGGACCTCATGCTTGCTGAGCCTGGAGAAGCATGCCGCTGATGAAGCACACCTCTGGTGAGAGAGGCTTCTGTTAGGAACAAGACATCCTAGAGGCAGAACTGGCCCAGGTACGCTGGGCAGCCTGGCTCCTTTCCGAGAAAGAAACAGGCAGAGAGCCTTCCAGGAGTTCTGGGGAGCCCCGGGCAGAAAACAGGCTGCCAGCCACGTCCTCTTACAAAGGTCATGCTTCGCTACATCAGGCAGAAATGTCAAGAGAAAATTGGATTCTGAAAGAAAGAAAATCATAGGCACTCTGGGCAAATAAAGAAGAAGGAATAGCATTGTTCCCTCCTTATTACAAGGGAAAGGCGGCTGGGGGCCTGGGACACCTAGTAAGGAGGAGTGAGTTTTTGTTCCTCCACAGGGGTGCAGCTTCATCTCCAGCCCACCCACCCCTCCTTCACACACAGAGCCCCGCCTGGAGGAGAAAGGTTCTTCAGATTTCTCAAGCACATTAGGAAGTGCCACTGCAGTACACATTCACTCTGTCCACATACATATACATATACGTGTTGTTTATGTATGTGGACAGAGTGAATGTGTGTGTGTACACTCAATTACATTTCCAGACACAAGGACACGGTTTCAGAAGTCCCAGGGACTGTGCAGTGTGCAAGCTGTGTGTCTTGTACCCAGCGTACTGTCCTCGACACACAGAGAAGTACCCAGGTCAAACACACACTCCACAAACACAAACAGGGTGTGCCACTGGCGGTCCTGTCCTGTTGGGCGTTTATACATTCCCATGAAAGAGGAGAGATGGGGAAAGTGAGGTCTGGGGTTTTGGTGGGCATTAGCATCCACATGGGCAGAACTCACCGCCCCTGTTTTCCTTCCTGCTGACCCCTCACCTGGATCCATCTGTCAGCAGTTATTGACGGTCTGGTTAGGCTGCTTATCAGACAAGAGTTTAATTAAGAGTCACCCTGCCTCGGAGCTCACACAGCCTCCTCCTGGTGTCTCCCCACTAGCAGATCCATTGTCACCTGCCTTTGACTTTTGTTTGGGTCAATGGCCAGTATCCAAGTCACCTGACCATCAAATTAGTTTGGTGAGTGAGATTTTATGAGATGAGGCATAGCTTTCCCGAGTCCAATCTCTCTCTCTCTCTCTCTCTCTCTCTCTCTCTCTCTCTCTCTCTCTCTCTCTCTCTCATCCTAGACTTGCAAACAAAGCCATTCATTTTGTCCTGCACAACTGTCTCCCTCCCAGACTCTTGGGTCCAGAGGTAATAAACAGAAACAATAGGAGCTTTGAAAGCAAAGTGATAGACACACATATGGCCACACTCGGGGCCCAGTGGAGAGACGGGGCTGAGGTGGCCTCCCTGCATTAACTAAGCAGGAATCAGGGATGCTCTGAGGCAGTCTGCCACTCTGTCAGATAGACGGGTCCCCTGGGAAAGCAGCCTATGGGCCTTGCTAAGAGCAGCACCCATATTTAGCAGGAGTGGAGCCCTCTATCTCCCTCTAGCCTAAGTCGGTTATGCTATGGAAGGGTCAGTAAGATGGACCCGGCTGCCGGAAGAATCCGAGCAGAGGAGCCCTTCTGTGGCCCTCAATACTTGGGCACTGAGACTTGAAAGGGAGACAGGAAGACAGAGGCCGGCAGACTTCCAGCACCAAGGGCGGGACTAACTTTTAGAAGCAGCGCTTCTACTGGCAGAAGCAGACTCAGTGTGTCTTACTATTCCTTCGTGTCGAGGACAGCTGAGGAACCCACCTGACTTCCCTGTGCTATTACACCATTCTGCTCCACTCACACGCCGCTCAGCCACTCACTTACACATTCCTATCAACATCACAGACCTCTCTGTCAGCTGCCTCCCGTGCCGCCTCTTAGGTGGCTGCCGCACCTCGGCATCGTCTCAGCCCCTCCAGCTTACATTTGGACTTCTGTGAACATGGGCCGAAATGGCGCCTTCCCCACACAGTTCCATGTTGGAACCCTAAGGATGTTAACACTCTTAGAGATTGGGGCACGTAAAGAGGTGATTAAGATTACAGGGGATCATTAGAGCTGGTGGTAATTCAACTTGACTGATGTCTTTATAAGAAGAGGTGAAGTGGGCACCGACACACTCAGGCGCAAGGCCATGCAGAGATGATACAGGGGGATCATAGCCACCAAGAAACTAAAAACAGAGGCCTCAAAAGGAATCAAACCTTCCAAGACCCTTAATCTTGGACCCTGAGCCTCCAGAACTGAAGAAATAAATGTCCATTGTTGAAGCCACTCGAGCTATAATGTTGTGCCATAGTAGACCTAGAAAAAGAACGCACCCGTCTTCAGCCCTTTCATTTGCCCCGAGGCCCTGAAAACCAAGTTGAACGCCCCACTATAGCCTGGGAAGGACTCCAAGCCATGGTTTTCTGCCATCCCTCACGCTCCTCTCTATGCATGATCACACTGAGGAACCAGTCTCCAAGACAAGCCCCAGCTGCTAATACCCAATCTTCTATCGGTCCATTTGTTAACCCCCTAGGTACTCCCCCGCTTCCCCCTGCAAAAGATTAGTGAGATAGAAAAAAAAAAAAACAAAAAAAAAAACAAAAAAAAAAAAAAACGGGGAACCGGAACGATGTTCAGCTCACATCCCAAAGACAAATTCCACTGGCGCTCGATTTTCCTGGAGGATTCGTTCTGCAGCTACCGAAGGGCATTTCCTCCGCGCATCACGTGTTTTCCGTGCGTGCACTCAGCGCGCTGCTACCCAGAAACCCCTCCCAATCCCACGGCTCCTAGGCTGCAGCTTGCCAGTTGGAAACATCACAAGGCAAACCTTAGTTATTTCTCGCACAGAGGCAGCTTTGGAAAGGGGCGTCTCTCCCTTCCTTACAATCCATCACCTTCTCTACTATCTGTCTGCCCTTCTCTCTCGTTTTTTTTTTTTTTTCACCACATGAAAGAGAGCTACTTGGTCTTAGGCTCAATCCATGTGAGTGTCTATAATAAAATACCATAGACTAGGGACCAGGGGGATGGCTCAGTCAATAAAATGGTTGCTGTGGAAGCATGGGGACCTGAGGTCGGTCCCCAGAATCATGTAAAAGAGCTGGAAATGAAAAGAATGAAAAGACGCACTTTAATACTAGGAGCGGGGAAGAAGACCCAAGTGGATCCCTGGAGCCCTCTGACCAGCAAGGCCAATGTAAAATCTGTCTCAAAGAAAAGCAAAATGGATGGCTCCTGAGATTGTCCTCTAGCTTCCACATGCATGTATGCATGCACACATGCACACATATAAACATGAGCCATACATACAAATACCCACACACAAACCATAGACTGGGGGCTTACAAACAAGAGAAATCTATCTGTCATACTTCTGTGCATTCTTGGGATATGGAGGAACCATGGGCAAGCAGATGAGAGGCAGCCTATGGTGGCTGCTTCACCATAGGCTCTTCTAACCTCCCATGCTATAAAGGATAAAGAGTCTCAGTAAGGCTTCCTTTATGAGGGCATTTGTCTCCTTCCTGGAGATGTCCCTCTTCATACCATCATGCTGGAGGCGACGGGCTCAACAAAGCACACCAGCATTCAGAGCCCAGCATCCACCTCCCCTGACACACCACCCTGGATTTCCTTTAAAATTCCTGAAAGCACAGGAGGAAAAGTCAAATAAGGAGAATCCCCTACTGCAGCATCAAACCATATATGGTGCTTACTGAGAAGAAGGGGAAAAAATCATGGGAGAAAGATGGGGTTGACGGTCTACTGACCACTTGCTCAAGAACCAGGAGTTCCCACCCCATGGCCTTGACTCTGTGACTTTTCTGTGCTGAGAGTGATGGGGGGAGGGGAGTGTCTTGTCACCAGGATCTCATGGCAGCACTGACGGAACCCCACAATCCATCCCTTTAAAATTCAGAGCTCTAACGAGAAAACAGGTGCTGGTGCCCAAGCTTCTTCTTGAAGGCCAAGAGGCATTTTTCTCCGTTGCTGATATATTTGCTTTTCCCTCAATTAAATTGTTGTAAAAAGGGGTGGGGGTTAAAGTCATCTAAGCCATTTTTATTCGGCTAAATTACACTGGCTGGCTCATTTAATGAACTTTACTGAAGCCAAAATGCTTTCTCTAATCAAATCTCAAGTGACGTGCCTGGAGTCCTGACCTTACATCAGGAGACTGGAGGCAGCTTTCTCAAAAATGCCCTCTGCTGGACTAGGTCAGGGTTTCCAAGGGTGGGTTCCTGGGAATCTAAGTTTGTAACATATTCCATAGTATTATGGGAAAGTGGGATCATACTACTTGACAAAACATTCCTCTACAGAAAATCAAAATGGCTTACTTACTATGGAACTTCTCAGGATCTTAACCAGGAGAAGGATCTGGCTTACTTGGTCTCTCAAACTTATTGGACTACAGATCCTTCTCTACAGCATACCCACAAAAAAAAAAAAACCCTCCCTCTTTATATACTTAGAGATGGCAGTCCTAGACCGAGACTCAGCCAGCCCCAGCCAGCAGTCTGGTGGTCTATTTTTGCAGTGTTATTGGAAAGGAGCCATTCCTGCTTGTCTTTGTGTTGCCTATGGCCATATTCTAAGCAGGATAATAGCCTTCCAAAGATACCCACATGCAGAATCTGGAATACACACTGTTCACTCCCAAACAAAGGGGGCGGAGTGGGAGCGGTGAAGGTAACACTGGGAAATTTCCCTACGTTACTTTGTTGCTCAAATGTAACCACAATAGCCTTTAAAAACATAAGCAAGACCTGGGCCAGCTCAAGTCACACAAATTCCAGACTAGAGACAGAAAGCAGTCACTGAGTTCTAGCCCTAGGTGACCGTTGGTCACTGGTAGTTGCTAGGGGAAGAGCATTAGTTTTGTTAAAGGGTGGAAGACATTTCAGTGGATTGCCATACGCCTAAGAATATCTACCCAGCTATTGGACTGAATGAGTTTTGAAAAGAAGAGCACAAAGTTGGATGGGAATGGAAGGAGGGTTGTATCTGGGAGGAGTCTGGAGAGGTGGTGAATGTGACCAAAAAACAATGTCTGAAAATCTCGAAGAATTAATAAAAATATCTATTTTTAGTGGAAGCAGAAAGCAGAGAATGTAGCCAAGAACACAAAGCACAGGAGGATAGGAAGATGAAGGATGCACTGAGGCCATTAGAAACATCCATGTTTGCATCAAGAAACAGATTCTCCCAAGGGTGTCCAGGAGGAAGCATGGACCTACCAACACGTTAATTCTAGACTAGGGAGACCCAATGCAGACTTCTAAATCACAGAAGGGGAAGACACTCAATTTACATTGCCTTACATCACCAGTTGTTTTCATTTGTTATAGCAGCAATGGCTAACTGATACAGGTTACACATGCATCTTAGCACAGAGGAGTCAAATAGATGCAACAAAAGCCTGTAAGTCCAAAATACTAGGTGGTCCTTCACAGGAAAATCATAACAACTTTTATCCTGGGCTGGAATTTTCTTTTTGCTTTTTCTTTCATTCCTTTCCTGCTTACCTTTTGTGGATGTGTGTGTGTGTGTATGTGTGTGTGTACATATGTGTGTATATATGTGTAAGTGTTTGTGGTGATAACCTAAAGTGTTCCTTATCACGGGCTATTTAGGGTTGATCATTTCCATTTGAGACATGGTCTCTCTGGCCTGGAACTGGACAAGTAGGGTAGGCTGCCTGTCCAAAAATTCCAAGAGATCCTCCTGCCTTGGCCTCCTCCCCAGGACTGGGATTACAACCACAAATAACCTGGCTGGTTTTATTGGGGTTCTGGGAATTGATATTAGATTTTTGTACTTACAAGGCAGGCACTTTAGTAACTGAGCTATCTCTGCAACTCTTGGTTGGTTGGTTGGTTGGTTTGTTGGTTGGTTTGGAGTCAAGTGTCTCACTATATATACATACATACATACATACATATACACTGGCCTTGAACTCTCAGTCTTCCTGACTTAGGCTCTCAAGTACTGATATTAAAGGTATACGCTCCCACATTAATCTAGACTGGCGCTTTTCAACAGAAAATAAACACAAGACCCATATGCCATTAGAAATTTCCTATTAATGTGATTTTAAATGGCAGAAAGAATTATGAACATATTGAAAACACCATGAATTCGACCTGTAATCAGCATCGCAAACAACCACTGAGATATATTTTCCTTCTTAGGCTGTTATGTTTGTGTAGTAAGCCTTTGAAATCCGTGTGTATTTGACATTCAAAGCACATCACAATTTGGACTGGCCCCCCTTCAAGTGCTCAGCAGTCACAGATGTCCAAGGCGGAACTCTACACCATCTGTGAAACTCAGTTGGTGACTGAAGTCCTCGGTGAAGAGAAGCTGTCAACAGCTGGAAAAGTGTAATTATAAGCTCACAAAGTCAAGCCGGGACAACACTGTCCCCAAATCCAGCTGTCAAGAAGTCTGTGCTATGGAGAGGAAAGCTCCTCTATTGTCCAGCGCCGCCTCGCTGAGCGGTGTCCCGCAGCCCCACAGGCTGAAGAAGCTCAAGGTAGGAATCAGGGGATCAGGACTTTCACCTGGTGAGTAGTGCAGGGTAGGACCCTGGCTGCATACCCAGGAGACCAGCTGGGAACAAAAAGTTGGACTCTTCCAGAAGGCGTGGCCTTTTTGGTTAAGTGTGAAGTCTACCTTGTAATTCACACACAAGCGTGTGTATGAAAGGACCCCAACCTCCTGCTTCTCCTCACGGACCATCTCCTGTCACCCTTTGTCCGCACTTCATCCCTAGCCCTGAAAACTCACCATGCACAGACCAGTACCCTCATGCTCTCTGTTCCTGACAGCACCCTGGCCTTCTCCAGCACAGAGCTGCACCATGTGTTTCCTGCACCCTTCACGCCTTCGCTCCTCATTCTCCAGGCCAATGTGCACGGTCTTCCCCCAAGACAGCTTGTGTTTGCCATTCTGACATCCTCTCTGCCTCCTCGTTCACCCCCCCCCAAACTGGATTCTGAACGAGCACTGTCCACTGCCCACATCTCCGACTGTCGGCTTTGAGCGCCAGCTGTGTGTATACTGCCACCCCCATCGCGCTGTTTGCATTGGAAGCAGAGAACCATTTCTCTTCATCGTACGCCCTTTATAGCACCAGAACCCAGGAAGTCTTCAATAGATGCACAGCAAATTTAACTGAAGTCTCTCAGTATTCATTTGAAGAGACAGACTTCCAAGGACACTGGAGGGGAGGAAGATCTTCCCTCTAGGCAGCCATGGTGTAAGAACAAAGAGGACACAGCAAAGAGACAGCCAAGGACCAAGGGCAATCCCAGCTGCGGCGCATGTGGGCCCTGCTTCTCCCCATGTCTCTCTCTCACCTACATACTGGTCCTGAGACTTCGACCTCAGTCTCCACCACTGGCAATTTTTACAGCAGCTCAGACTCTCCTGGAGGGTGAGGAGGAGTCCTTGCCCTCCCTTTGACACACACACACATACACGAGTATAGCACATAAACACGCTGAACACACTCAAATATCACACATATGTACCATGTCACAAACACAAACAAAGCTACATTCACAATGGATTTGTGAATTCAATTCACATGGATTCCAATTCACATGGATTTGCACACTCCCCCTCACTCACTACATTAGAAGAATCAAGAAAGTAGGAATCAAGTGCAAGTAGGAGCAGGTCTTGCACCTGTTGAGTAGTGTGGGGTAGGACCCTGGCTGCATACCCAGGAGACCAGCTGAGAACAAAACATAGAAGAATCTATGGGTTCATCTGAGGATGAAGGAGCTCTTCCTCTTGACCCTTCCCTGCCTCTGGGAACCTTCCATTCCAAGTCACCTGCCTAACATCAGCCTGGCCAGAATATCAAGGGGATAGCACAGCAGGACCAGGGTGAGCCCATTGGCCAGGATGTTCTCTTGGGGTAAGAATCCTTTCCTGTGTCAGCACAGTCTCAGGGTGGAAGGGTACACTCAGAAGGCCAGGACTCAGCCTGAGAGAATCTCTTTTCCCTATGACTGCACACACCGGCGCTGGAGCCTGGACACAAGAGAGGGAAATGAAGGGCCTAGTAGTGAAGAAGATGTCCCAAGGTAATCCAGCACACGGGAACTAAAGTGAGGGTCAGGAAGCGCCCCATCTCTTGATACCCACATCAAGGCAGTTGAGGCATCCATCAAGGTAGTTGAAGAGTCCTCCGTTCTCGAGTCCTCCTCTCTTGGCTGGGTTCAGCGTGTAATGGAAAGGGGTAGGTCGAGCACAGTCTTTGGCCCCACAAGGAATCGCGTACGCTAGTCCTTACTCTGTAGTTCCCATTCCCTGGAACCTTGACTAATTTATGGACTCTCTCGATCTCTTGGTACCTCAGTCTGCTCCCGCATAAATGGGAATGGTAACAGCAGGCCTGTCCCCATAGGAGTTCTGAGATGTGACTGGGGTATGGGAAACAGGGAGTGAAAAGCAGCTGTCACAAGGCTTATCCTATGTTCCTTCTTTCATGGCCCGTCTTTCCCCTTAATTAGAAGACCCATCTTTAGTCATCAGGCCCAAGGCGGATAAACAAATAACATGGCCTAGGCCATGATCCACTGCATTCCCACAACACTTAATGTAATAAAACATGTAAGTTCACAAAAGCACTTTGATAAGGCAGCAGCAGGTGGCTTGCCCTCTTCTCCAGAAGGTGCCTGGCAGCATTTCTATACCATAGATCCCTCATCCTGTGGGCGGAGTCTGGACGCCCCTAGCCTGCATCCCTTGCTTGTGAAAAGCAGAGGAAGGGTAGTCCATACAGTCTTACCTCCTTATACTGTCTACCTCACACCAGACAAGAGTGTTGCTGAAGCTATTCTGGGAAATTCGGCTCCTTCGGAATTTCTTTTCAAATTAACCAAAAGCTAATTGACCCAAAGCACGTGGACTCTCTAGAACCCCAGAGGGGCACGGCGGGAGGGAGGGGCACCACCAACACTCCTCCCCCCTCTCCCCCCCCCCCGGCACCGCACTGGACTCAGGTTCTCAGCCAGGGCCACCCACGTGGCGCATGAGCTGGGCAGTCATGGCCATGGCCCTAAATGGGCTCTGTGTGATAGATGACGTGTGCGTTCATTTTCTTTTCTTTCTTTTTTTTTTTTTTAACTCAAAAGCTGTCGTGACCAGAACAAAACAAAGATACAATACAATACAACACGGTCTGCAGAGCCTGATCATGAAGAAACCCTACATATCCAAAGGAGGGGACAAAGGAGGGAGAGGGAGGGCAGGATGAAGGGAGTCAAGGTCCTGTGGGCCACGCCCAAGGCTGAGAGGAGCTGCCTGCAAAAGAAAACTTGCCCTTGGAAACCTGAGCCCTGGGAAGGACTGCTTGGGACCAACCTGGCTGCTGCAAGCTGCACTTCAAGTGAAGAAGCTATTCCTTTAAAGGGGGCAAGCCGCATCCCCTCTTTCTAGCAACCACCTTTGAGTTTAAAGGAAATGTGAGAGCAAAGCTCTGGGGCTTCCATCTTAGGGTCTGACTCTCCAGCGTTGAAGACAAGTTCTCCTTCAAGAGGAGAGTCTGGAGAGAACACAGGATGAGGGGGTGTGGGTTTAGAGAAATTCCCTAGAAGGTTTCTCTCACAGAGGCGAACAGAAGGACCCAGAGGCTAGTAAAAACTGCATCACCCTCAGGGAGTTTCTGGATAGGTAGGGTGGGAGGAGGAAATTTGCATTTCTAAGAGGTGGCTGGGGTGTTGTTGATGTCCCCCGTTTTAGAAGCACACTGAGAGAACCAATGATCTGGTGATTTTTTTTTTCTTTTCCAAGAAGAGTGGACTAGGACTCCAATCAAATCCACATCCTCAAAAGCTGGTCGTTCAAACACACTAGGGTGCTGAAGAATATGCCCCCTGGGACATGTGTCCAGATATAAAGAGACACCTGTTGGGAACCAAAGACTTCCTGCACAGGCTCCTAGGAGCAAATGCCATCATTAATACCTGGGAAGGCGGTTTGGAATACTCCATCTGAAAGCTGGAGGAGGATGCCCTATTGGATGGAGCCACAAGTCAGTTGGGGAAAGGGCTATCATTGCACTGAGAACTAACAAAATGAGCAAGAAAAGGCCTTGCTGTCCAGAGGATTTGCAGACAGGACCTGCTTGTTCCCTGTTTGCATGTGCACAAGTGCAGACAGGCAGGCAGACAGAGAGACAGACAGACACACACAGAGAGAGATCAACAGACAGACACACATACACACAGGAAGGGGCAATTCATTTCCACGGAGGTTTTGCTTTGTTTTGATTTTTGGTTTTGGTTTTGGTGCTCCAAATTCAGTCTCTGAGTTTTCCAGAATCTGGAGACCTTTATGAAAGCTTGTGGGGGCTCGCCCCCCCCCGAAAAAGATGCTTGTGTGAACTCCATGCATTGGGAACCTAAAAGATAAAAGCAGGGGTTATAAACTAGAGAGCACGAGAGGGGCCACCAGACATCAGAGAAGGCGTCGAGGAGGAAAGAAAGAGTGGGCGTAACTGATTGAGCCCAATGAGCAACTGCAAAAGAGGGGCATGATACCCCAGCTGTCTGGCTTCAGAGTCTGTGATCTTGCTTCCTCCTAGCAGCAGAAGGAGGAGGCGCTGTGCTACTGGACTTCTTGTTTCTGCTCTTCCCGTGACCCTCAGGTGTCACCACCTCCGGGATAAGATCACACTGTTCCTATCCAGCAAGCACAGATATCTGCTTCAGCTCTGTAGTATACACAGCGTTTTGGAGACAGCGAGGGGGGGGGGGGGGGAAGAAGCCCAATAAAGAAGGCCTGCTGCCATGTCTTGTCAAATGGAGCGGAGCCCAGGACTGGGATTGTAAATGAGATCTGTTCAAGTCTCCTCCCCTAGGACTCAGAAGGAAGCACCAGCATTGTAGCAAACATGGAAATAGGACTCTCTGCGGAAACCATTGCTGCTTGGTTTCTAGCTCTATGATGCTTGGACAGCTCCATTGGCCATGCTAAATCTGAGGCCTCTCTTCTGAACTGGATGGAGGGAGTAACTCTACCACATTAGAGAGCAAGCATCCAACAAAGCAGTGCTTATGGGCATCCCACATAGTCCTTGTCATCTGACAGGCACTCTCAGGTAAGGGACCATCACCAGTAGGGATGAACAAAGGGGAAAATCTGATGTGATAACACCTCATAAGACAGCTGTGAATGAAGAGGAAGCAGCCAGCAGAGAGGGTGGGAAGAAGCAGGGAGGGGGCGGGGAATCCATGCTCTAGCTTCCAAATCCTTGGAAGAAACAGGCACATGGAGGGAGCCATCGTCACAGGAGCAAGCAAACAAGAAAACTCGCACCACGCAAACTCACTCAGCAGACGCGGCTAAATGGTTTCCAATTAATTAACTGATTACATGATAGAACAGAAGGGGATTCGAAAGAGCGCTGTTGACCTTTAAGAATAATTAATATCATCAGGATAGCAAACTCATCCAAGGAAAATAATGAGGAACATTTTCATATTGCATCCGAAAGCCCGGGATAGTGAGGCAGATGGGCTTTATCTAAACAAAGCCTAGCTTCCTCTTAGGGCTTCCTCTCTCCTTTCTCTCATTACCCATCTCCCACTTCCGGGAAAACCCTGGAGACCTGTGTCCTTGCTACCCCTACACATGGTTCTTCTGTCAGCCTAGGCAGAGAGGTTAGCCAAGGATACTAGGCACTGTGTCACTGAATGGTGGAAGGAACACCGAAAGCATCACAGCCAATCTCTTCTTGGTTCTTGGTGTCTGGAAACTTCTTTCTCCTCTGGTGCCTCTGCCAGAATCGACACCTCAAATGCAAAGCCCTATGTTTGCAGCAGAGGCCCCTCCTCCAGACTTTCACCTCACACTGTCATCTTTCATAACAGCTCTGATGGATGACATGCTATTACATCCGATACAACCAGTCTCCGGCGTTGGGGGTCAAGCATTTATCCATTCTGATCACTACTCTATCCTTTATATTATGGAAACGCAGTATGGAGGGGATCATAGCTTGACACTCTAGCTCCTCCAAGAATGCCTGCCGAGTTCTCTGTCCTCTTCTGTGACTTCCTGACGCAGCAACCTTCCTCTGGGAAGTCTTTCCTGGCCAGCACCTCTGGGATTACTAGTTTCCCCACCTACAGTTCCCCGAGCACTTTATCCATCCCTGTAAGTTAACACTTGCCACACAAGAAAGTATCTAGCTTCCATTAGAGAAAGGGGACCCTAAGAGTCTAAAGACAGGTCTTTTCTCTACCTACATGGATACCTATCAGTGTACCTGGAACACAGGTCTTCAGTAAATGTCTGTTGAGTGGGGTCAAGCATAAATGAAAGTGATGTTTTATATATATATATATATATATATATATATATATATATATATATATATATCAGAAATAACTCCAGGCACAGTAGTGGATGCCTGCAAACCCTGCACTCAGGAGCTGGAGGCAGGGTATTCACAAATTCCAGGTCAGCTTAGGCTACACAGTGAGTTCCAGGTTAATCTGAAATACACTGCAAAACGCAGACTCAAAACGGAAAAATAAAGAGAGATTAAGACCTTGCTTGTTCTCTGTGTAGCCCCAAGGACACAAGAGTAATGTATCCAGTTAAGTAACTGATGACAGCAGACCACGTATGCTGATATGCCCAAACAGCTCAGTTCACAGCTGCTGTCCCAGAATCCCACTGTGTTAGCTTCCTTTCAGCTACCATGTCCTACTTTGGATTTCATACTGCAAGATCGTCCCGTTTATTGAGCGCCTACTCCGTGCCACACACCCTGCTAAATGCCGGCTCCTATTTATGAACAAGGAAGGAACATGGATTCTCTAGAACAGCAAGCTTCAGTATCAGCCTGCTTTCTCCGTACACGAAGGCTTTCTCTCCACTATTCAACACATTCTCATTTGGCGGCTGTTCCAGGTTCGGAAACGCCAGTCACTGGGTGTACAGGGTCAGTGAGCCATGGTTCCCTGCAACAATCTGTTCGTTCTAAACCGTGCTTCTAAAACAACCCACAGAAGGGACAATTTTTAGACAATTGTTGTCCAAAACAGACAAGAATTTACATTTTCCCCATGGTCTCCACCCCTTGTTGGCCCTATGGTTTGACAACCTGGCCGCAGCACCCATATACACAGGCATCTTCACCCTGAAATGATTATGTTTGAATCATTAGAATAGGAAAGTCACAGAGCCTTCTCAAGAAAGGCCAACAGAAAATACAAGCAGCCCTGGAAAACTATTCCCAGGACTGGACAACTCCAAAGAATCCCGGCTCCACCTTGGCCTCATCCTCACACCCCAGATTCCCATCTGTCCTTAGCAGAGTTCTATCTAAGCTTATTCCCAGCTATTGCAGAGTTGGAGACCTGACAACGCTCCTTCCTCCTAAAGTCCACATGGATGAATGTTCACTAGAGCTCCCTTCCCTTCACTGTCTCCCGAGGGTGAGGAGCACTAGCCTCCTCCTTCAGCCTCCCTGACTGTAAGGAACAGCCATGGCCTCTCCTCTAAGCTGCAGCTGAGGGGAAGGACCTGCTGCCCTCCCCACCAGCCCTGCCTAGTCCCTAGCGTCAGCTGATAGTCCCTTTTTTTTCTCCTTTAATTATACTTCTCTGCTCTCTCTGTTAGTGGCCTCATGACTCAAGGCTTTAATTTATTCACCAAACAATGTCATTACACCACTGTTCTCTGTAATTTATACCAAGCATAGGCTTTTGGCCTCTGTTGCCCAATTCTGCAAAAATGTTTGGGAAAAGCAATGTCCATTTTTTTTCCTGATGCCGGCTCCAGGGAGAAGTGCAAAGGAGAAACAAGATAACACATTTCCATCTCCCGCCGAGCATCTGGAACATAGTACCCACCCCGGCCCCACTTAGTTGCATTACCAAAGAGCTGCTGCTTCACTTCAGGCTGAGAAATGAATAAAGACCGAGTTTGGGACGAGCTTTTGTTTTTATTTCTGTTTTTGCCTTTTAGACAGGGTCTCACAGTATCTCGGACTGACTTCAAACTTTCTATGTAGCCAATAACACTATGGTACCTCTGATCCTCCTACCTCCCCACCTCCCAAGTGCTGAGATTACAGGCATGCACCACCTTGCCAGCTTTCTGTGGGACTGGGAATTGAACCCAAGACTAAGCAAGCACTGTATCATCCGAGCTGCATGCCCAGCTCCACCCTGCTTTTTGGTTGTTTGTTTTGTTTGGGTTGGGGGGGGGTATTGTTGTTGTTGCTGTTGTTGCTGCTGCTGCTCGGTTGCTGTTATTATTTTTGTTAAGAGAATATCCAAAAAGGAACTCTAGTCTGATCTTGTGCGTGTGATTCTCCTGCCTCTGCCCGAAGTTCTGGGATTAGAGATATGTTGACACCACACTCAGCTCTGGACATAAGGCTCTTTGAATTGAACTTAGAGGAATGAGGAAGGAAAGAGAACAAGACACGGGATTTCATGGGCTGGCCATTGCGGTGTGACCATAAACGCCGAGATTTATGTGGACTAGCATTCTGTCATGACGTTCTTGACACAGAGAGAGACATCGGCATGCTGGCCAAGATTGCTGCTGAAGGAAAGTGTGGACTCGGGATCTTCACTGATCAAGACAGCAAATTGGGATAATTTTTCTTCCTGCTCCTCGGTGGCTGACCTCAACTTCATTTAAAACCTTGAACTTTGTACCGGAGTGCAAACAATTAATGAACTTGCTAATCATTTCCCTGCTATGAGGACTTTCCTGTATTAGTAACAATAATCATGTGAGCAAACTGAAGAGAACTGGGATACAGAAATCGTTTTCAGCGAAATCGAAATAACAAGAGACATTTATTGAGGGCTAGTTAGGCACTAACTACCACGTGCTTTAAACATATTTCTTCATTGACCCTTCCTGACAAGATTTTATGGCCCATGTTATTATAATTATTGGTTCTCATCTGACAGGTAAAGAATCCATGGCTTAGAGGTGAGGTAGCTGGTTCAAGGTCACAGAGCTGGTAATATTAAAATTTGGCCTGAGTCCACTGTGTTTAATTCCAAACCCCACACGTTATGCGGGTGTTTGGGTGTGTGTGTGTGTGTGTGTGTGTGTGTGTGTGTGCATATGTCCACATGTTGGAAGACGTCTAAATTTCCAAACTGGGACTCTGTTTTGTAGTACATAGATGAAAGCCTTCCAAGAAGGAAGAAAGTTTATTACTATAGACAACATAACTCTACAAGTTCTGCTGGGATGCTCCCAAAGTTTGGCATCCTCTGCCCTGGCCTGAGGGAAAATCTATGCCAAGTTCACCTGCTCCATGTCCCACTTAACAGGAGGAACATGGAACATGGAAGGCTCACCCTAGAGCTTGCCCTGAAAGAACAAAAATCATGACGGCTCACAACCTTTCAGGATCCAAGAGTCCTCGGTTCAAGTCTCTCCAGATCCTACATCACAGCCTTGACCCAGTCTGGGTTATCCTTGGGTAGGTGATAGGAAGAACTCTTCCCCTGCTTCCTGCAGGTCTGCATCCCACCCAAGTTATTGGCAAACAGAACAAAGCCCTTATCTACTATATGTAAATGGCTCTTGAACATACATGCTGGGAGTATTGACTACAGGACTCAAATCAGCCACCAGCATCTGGGAGGATGCCATAAGGTCGATAAAGATCAGGCTGGAGCCTGGATGCCTGTATCACGAAGGTGTGCACTGGTGCCCTGGAGGTAAAGGAGGGCATGGGCTTGAGCCCTGGCCATGGTGCTGAATCTGTGGGGCGGGCACAAAAATAGTGATTTTTGCCAAAAGGAATAAAACATCATAATATCCCTGTGCTTGAAGATGCTGAATTCCTGGCCATGCTTAGAGAAGTCAACTGTTCTTTTCAACAGTTACAACAGAAAGAACATGAGATCTGGAGCGGACACTAAAACATATAAATCCATCTTTACTAGCTATGTGACCATGGACAAATTAATGTTTCTGAGATCAGGAGTCCTCCCTTACCCCCTCCTCCACCCAGTGTTCCTTTGTAAAATAGGAATAGTGCCAGTTATACTGTTATTGTTGGGAAAGTGTCTAGCCTGGAGCTTGACACAGTCTCTCCCCCACTCCCTGGCTTCCCACCCTGATTGCTTGTGGATATGTGCACACACACACACACACACACACACACACACACTACATTCATTCTCTCCCTTTTGCTATACATTACTACAAATGTTATTCTATGAACAAGCCCAGACCTTCCTGAATTCTTGCCCAGAATCTCTGGAGTACAAGAATCTCTGCCTGCAACGGTCAGCACCATCCAACAGATGGTAATATGTTGACGTCACTAGCTTAAGAAAGCTAATTTTGTCTTCTCAACTAAATTGAATACCCCAACTCTGCCTGGGCCAAATCTTACCTCAGTGTCCTCAATTCCCCCCCTCCACGCCAAGGGGTTACCATGGGGAGTCATTTCCTAAGCACCTGTCACCTGCCTTTTGTAGCTGCCATTGCTGTACTACTGCCTGATGGAAACTATAGATTAGTCTTCAGTGTTTTCAAACTACTTCCCAGCAATTGCTCAACTGTCATAATATCACTATTGCAAACTGCTATGTGATTCCTATGCCATGGGATCGGAACAGAGAGGAAGAGCAGGGTGGCAACTGCCCCGTGGTAAGTCTTGAATCAACACCAAGGTGCTCAAGTCTAGAAAGCAGGTAACTGTCCTCCTTCCTCCTAGGTGGTCTTTGTGGCTGAAGTACCCGCCCAGTGCACGGAAAAGACACAAGACTCAGAGTCAGAGGCCCGGGTCCCTAAACACACTGCACTAATTCCAGCTGTGTGGCTTTCAGCCACTCACTCACTCAGATGCCTCCCTGATGAAACAGGGATGGTAGTAATTGCTACTTCATCTTAGTACTGCATACGTAATGAGATGGTCCCTGGGACATGTGTTTATAGAGCACCACAGCCTGTTGATTAATGCAGCGTGTTACTCAAGTAATTAACCATTGGACACTAAAGACAGTGTGCCAAGGAGACCCTCCGAATCCAAACAGTACATGGACTAGAACCGCACAGCACCACGGATGATGCCTGCTCTTTGCCCTTTTGAGCCCCACCCCACAAAGATGCACCAATTCTTCACAGTTTCTTCACCATAGCTAACAGGAGTCTGGAATAGTTGAGGTCCACCAGTGAAAAGTGTGAATCCTGAGCAGAGGGAACAAGACACTTCCCTAGAATTGTGGTACAAGGCTTCACCCAGAGGCATGGAAAAGAAATGAGTATATTATACACTGGGAATTCAAATGTATTCCCTCTCCAAGAGCCCTACAAAAGCCTCAGAGGGACAGACACAACGTTACCAGGAACTTAAAGAGTTTAGGTGACTTGACCAAGGTCTCCCAGCTAGTCAGCAGTCAGCTGGAAACAGAAGCCAGCTCTCCTCTGCTCCAGTATTCAGGGCATCAAACCGAAATGAGAGAGGTGATAACAGAACAAGAAAATTCTAGCACAGCCCCACATCCATGGAATTCTTAAAATGCATCAAATCCAGAGTGGCCATTGCATGCTGCCGGACCGGACAACCCGGTTTTCTCAAGATGGCCAGGGGTTATGAGGAGGTCTGCACCAAAGAGGAAGACAAAGTAAAGAAGGAACAGACATGGCTGGGATGAGCCAGAAAAAGAGAGAGAGATGCTGGAGCTTAGGAACACAGTTATTAATATCCTAAATGGAGTTCTGACTGGTTAAGCTTTATTTAAGAACACGCCTGACTGTATAATTACAAGGGCTTAATTTGTTTTCTTTTCTGCACAATAAATAAGGAGTACACGGTTGCTCTTAGCAAACACCACCCTTCCTTGTGGCAGGAGGAGTTTCTGAGCTGTGGAGATGGGGGTGCTTGGTACCTAGAATTTGAGGAGCAGGGACAGTCCCACTACCACCCAGAGAGGTGAGCTGCCCAGAGTACAGATGGACTCACCATAGACTGGAGAGGACAGGAAAAAAAAATAACTAGGTGTTCCTTCTTCACTCTGGGAGAATATTTGTGTGAGGGGGGATGGCTGAGGTCACTTTAATTCCCCTATGGGATGGGCACTGCTGACGACCTGCTCTGAGGGGGACTGACACCATCTTCAGTCGGGTTCAGTGGGCCCAGGACACACCAAACATTCCATTCCATTGCCCTGGAGCTTAGCTCAGATCCTTTGCTTTCTGGGCCTACTCAATTGCCCTGGAGAGGAAACCTGATGAAGAGAGTACGGAGGCAAGCTGGGGCTGACTGAGAAATCCCAAAGCGGAAGTACAACCCAGGTAAAGGCTGTTCTTTAAGATAGGGGGCACATAGTACAGAGGAATCTAGGAAGCCTGAGAGCACCAGAGAAGACAGGGGCAGGTATCAGGGTGGTCCCAAAACCAACTTCTAAGGTGTCTTTGTAAGGAGCTGTCCCACCCAGGTCTCTGCATGGACCAGGCAATCACCTTGTAGACTAAGACAAAACCTTGTAGACTGAGACAGAGGTTTTGGATCATATCGTAAAAACATCAGAGTCACATTTAGGAGGAGGATGTTAAAATGTTCAGACTGTGCGGGCTGAGGTAGAGAGAGAGACAGCTTTAGGAACAGCCCAGGATGCTGTGACACTTAAGCACTGGAATGTGCGAGAGTCTGGGTCCCTGCTGTGGAAACACCAAGACACCCTTGTGGGAGGAGGCACAGAGGCACCACACTATGGCGGCCATAAAGAAAGAGGCTCTGTTCTCCCGCAGCCCTGGGTCCTCTTTGTGCTCAAAAGTGAACAGTTCCCCTGCTTCAGTGAGTGGGGATCAGGTCACAGGGCCCACCTGAGTACGGGGATCCTTAGAAGCAAAGTGTTATGGTTTGAATATGAAATGTCCCCTGTAGGCTTCCGTGTTTGATCTCTTGGTCCCCAGCTGAGGGTGCTATTTTGGGAGGTTGTGAAACCTTTGAGAGACAAGGTCTAGCTGAAGGAGTGAGTCGTTGAGGGTGGAGTCTTGATGTTTTAGCTGACACTAGCTTTTTCTCTCCCTCTCTCAACCCTCTCTGTTTTCTCTCTCTCTCTCTCTCTCTCTCTCTCTCTCTCTCTCTCTCTCTCTCTCTCTCTGTGTGTGTGTGTGTGTGTGTGTGTGTGTGTGTGTGTGTGTCTCAGCTTCCTGGTACTTCCAGATGGAACAAGTCAAGCCACAGGCCCCTGACATTATAGCTGGAGCGACTTCCTGCTGTGTTTTAATCCTCATGATAGATGATAGAGCACAGCCCCTCCACCATGAGCAGGTATAAATCTCCCTGCCTTAAGTTGCTGCTTTCAGGTATTTTATCACATTAATGAGAAAAGTAACTGATACCCAAAGATTCTAATTCTTTTGCAGGACTGTCCTTGGGCCTGTGGCAGTTAGATGAGAATGCCCCCCCCATAGGCCCATGATTTTAATAGTTGATCACCAGAGAGAGGCACTATTTGAAAGGATCAGTGGGTGTGGCCCTGTTGGAGCAAGTGTGTCCGTGGGGGCAGGCTTCGGGGTTTCAGAAAACCCACTCCAAGCCCAGAGTCACCCTCTTCTTGTTGCCTGAGGATTCAGATGTTGAACTCTTAGCTCCCTCTCCAGCACCATGTCTACCTGCAAATCTCCATGTTTTCTGCCCTGATGACAATGGACTAACTTCTGAAACTGTAAGCCAGCCCCAATTAGATGTTTTCCTTTACAAGAGTTGCCATAGTCATGGTGTCTCTTCACAGCAATGGAACGCTGATGAAGATAGGATCACATTGAAGAATGGCTGTGAGCTGTATTGCCGGCCCCCAAAGGCATGTGGCCCTACAAACACATGGTGTCTCTAGACATACAGCATCCAGTGTCCTCTACCTACAGCTGTTCTCCTTACTCCCTGCATCAGCTCTTAGGCAGATGCCAAGTCCCAGACACTGATGGACTCAAGGATACCTGTTATCACCCCAGGAGCTGTCTGTCATAACCCCTCCCTTCCCAACAGACACATCATGTGCCTCTGCTAAATGACACGGGGGACCCCAGTTCTCATCTCATTGTAACTCAACTGTCTCTACACTGTCCCCTCCCGCCCCAAACTCTCTCCATGAAGTCGATGACCTAAACACAAAGTTACTGGCATCTCTGTCTGAGGCAGGGCAGAACATCAATAGATGTCCTTGGGAGGATTTAATGCATTCATATTTCAAAAAGAGTGCCCCATGACTCCAAGGACTATTCTAAGTGGGCTTTGTAGTATTCTAAACCACAAAAGCACCGAGTGCTAAATGTCAGGTTCCAGGGAAGGGAGACGTTTGTCCCTGGGAATGAGGTTGATGTCATTTTCATCAGCCAAACTCTTTTCAAAATCTTGAAACCCTGAAGACGGAGACCGTGACACACACGCATCAACATCTTTAGCCAAGTACAAGAGGCCAAGGTATTTCAGTCAAATTTCCCTAGAGTTCTGTGCTCTGACAAGAAGGGGACGTCTCACCCAGCAATAACCTCTCCACTTAAGCACTGAGCTCACAGGAAGACGGGAAAGCTCAGGAAGATGGGCACCTCCCTGGCTCGACATTGCTTATTCTCCCAGAGTGAACACAGGCTACAGCATGCCCCAAGGTGCCCCAGGGTGCTTGTCAAAGTCCCTCGTCATCACTGTCCACTCCATCTTCACAATGACCTTGGGGACTGGAGAGTGACAGTTATCAGATTAGACCCAATTTATAGATGAGGTACAAAGAGGAAGAGCCACCTGTTCACTCTTGGCAGAGCATGCCTATACTCCTTCTTCCTTGCCCGTGACAACATGGCAACCATCAACCAGGGCATGAGAGGCATCAGAAGGACCAATGTCTACATCTCCGAACTTGGATTCTGGATTCCAGCTCCCAAGAGGCCCACTGTAAAAATTCCCACTGTAAAATGCCCACATCACCCTGGAATTCTTGACACACAAGAAGTGACTCCCCCAGCTGACTTCACCATTCAGTAAAGTTCCCAGCACAAGCAAGGCAGATGCACTCTACCAGCACACAGGTGACCTTAAATGGTTCTCTGAATCCCAGACCCTCTGAGGAATTCAGCCTCCTTGGTCTGCATAGGCTGGAAAACTCTGATGAGTGCTGTCCTGGGAAGAGAGAAAAAAATCACAGAAAAAGAGCACACAAAAGACACGGGGCTGTAAACCTGGAGGTGGCGTGGATGCCCAGAGTCAGGAGAAACATCTGTATGAGAAAAAGGAAATACAGCAGGCAGGAGTGGATGCCTAGCGACCAACCACATTCTCTACATCCAGTTCTGGGTCACTACCTCCCACTCTTCTGTCTCGAGTCCCTCATTCAGAATGACAATAACACATTGGCGCAACTTCTCCACAACAATAACTGCACCAACACCTCTTAAGAACTGCCAAGGATGTATGTGCTAGAAAATGACCAGAAGACTTGGACAGCACCGACCTGGCTCCAGTCAGCTCCCCACTATAACTCTCTACTTTCCTCACCCACTAACTGCACACACACGCGCGCGCACACACACACACACACTGGAGAATCCCAGAGGAGCCTCCAGGTCCTTGTAGAGATTAAGAAGGACTGACCTTCTGACACAGATTTGGATACAGGAAATACCACTGACTAGGTACCGACTCTGTGCAGTTGTAGGAGAGGTTGTCCTGGGACTGATACTAATCCATAGTGTTTCTGGAAGAATCCTAGGGCACGCTTTTTCAGCCGAGGTGATAACAGGAAAGGGATGACATGGCTAAGTCACAGCTTACGACCTCATTCATTTTCACATTTTCCAGTCACTCTTACTCATTTTTCAGAGACGCTCTTAATGCTGAGGAAGCTTGATTTAAGAAGACCCAGTCTTTGGCACTGGGGATGTTTGTCACTGTTGCACAAACAGGCCCTTCTACAGGTCTGTTTCAGGGTCTGGGTTGGGCTTCTCATGTTGGCTTCAGAGCGTGTTGCAGGAGACGGCATCTAGAAACCAGAGACGATGTCAGCCGGGGCTAGTGCAAGGCTAACCCCTCTGGAAGACCAGGACCCTTCCAGCACAGGGCAGTCTCAGTAGCTGACTCACCTAAAAGATCAGCCAGGAAAGGCAGAAGCTCTGCGGAACCAAGGCAAACCCTCAGAGACAGAGGGGTTAACCTGGGAGGAAGGGAGGCTTTTGCAGATTCATCAGAAAGAAACAAGGGAGGAGACACGAGGCGCCAGCATGCTAAGGGATGAAGTGGAACTGAGATTAATGATGACTCCAAAACAGCCAAGGCACTAAACTCATTTTCTAAATCTGTCCTTAACAAGAGAAATGGACAAAAGAGATGTGGACAAATGGGAAGTAATGAAGCCTTAGGGGAGGGGGGAAAAAAACGAACGAAAATCTATCGAGAATAATCAAGACCAGAAAATACAAACACACTGCGTAACTCCCAAGGCTTGGAACCATGCAGGCCAGAGGCCAAAATGTTTACCCCTTTGTGGACTGAGTAGCTCAACATTAAAAGTTGACAAGGTCATAAGAAAAACCTTAATAGTTTGGTTCGGGGGATCCTGAGACCCAAGATGTCTGGAATTGGGAAGAACCGTGTCTATCAGGTGACTTTGGGACTTTTCGCTAAAAGGGTTATGTGAAAAGCTGTAGAGAGCATGCAGCGGGCCAGCGAGAGCAGCCCATGGCCGCCTTATCTAGGTCACAGTGGTCCTGCCCCAAGCAGATCAGAATGCTGACTATCAAAACAGTGAACAAAGAGAAATTGCCAGGGAGGACACGGGTACCCGGGACCACAGGAGACTGGAGGAGAGACACAAATGGACGAGAAAGGAGAAAATCAATTGAGGAAGCTTGCCACCTGCCTCGCTAGGGAACAAGGAATAATTTCTACATGAGGCCCCGGGAGAGGCAATGGCCCAGTCGACTAATGGTGTCAGTGGACTGGGAATTGGCTGTCTTCGTGGGCAGCAGATAAATGGGTAGCCGCTGAGAAAGTCCAGTTAGGAATCTGCAGCTTGGTGAATTCTGCGGCACAAATTCATCAGGGGCTCTACAAGATGATCTGTGTGAAAGGAACAGGAAAAGATGCACTCTGCGTCATCGAATGTCCAAGGAGCTGGACTGTGGAAGAACGAAGGGACTCCCCCCACCCATCTCCAGGGGGCACTTAACTACCCAAGCTGCACCTGAAGGCTTGAAGCCACCGGACGCTGGAACGGCATCATCTGCGCACGTGATAGGGGGGTGAGCACACACAGAACGGGAAGAGAAATCGGCCCTTGGAATGGGTGGCTGAAAGTCCGGGGTTCCCACAACAGCGTGGCACAGAACATCACTGCTCATTGAGCATCTTTGTCTTTGCAGAGTGTCCGCCCAGTGTAAATAACTGACAATGAACAAATAACAGAACACCAGCTAGCAAGCTAAGGGGCACTGCCTGCCCACCCACACTCTGTCCATGGCCAGGTATTTGCCACAGGTGCTCATTTGATGGTCTCTCGTGGACCTCCCCTCCTCAGAGCCCATTCTAGGAAAGGCCTTCCTTTATCGTCTTCCTTTTCTTGATCCTGGTTCCTGAGAACTGACCACAGTCAGGGCTGAACAGAGGGCGGGATGGGGCTGTTATGGTAATGCACACTAGAGGCCAAGAAGCAGGTTACCTGTAGTTGGCTCCTGGCTTTGCCATTGGTGGCTGTGGAATTAGGCAACCTGCCTAAACCTCTCTCTGCTTCAAACGGCCATGAGGAAAACAGGGAAGGTGATGGCATGTACTTACTATTATGAGCACAGAAAGGCATATAGAGTGCTTGGGAAAAGCTCAGCCCACAGCAGTGGTTCCCAGAAGCCACATCCTCGAAGTCATTGGATTGGAACGCCTGGCCCTCCAGAGAGACCAGATAGGTGGGCAGAAGGCAGCGGGCAGGACCAAAACAAACTGACAAGAACGTTCCTCGGGCCTTGGCGCCCTGGGTGCCCTGGGGTTCCAGCTGTGTCCTAGCTCAGACCTACCTTCCAGGAAGAATTTCCCAAACTGCTGTAAGGTCGACACTGGGTCATCCAAAGAGTGCCTCATTTTGTGAGGTGTGGAAACAGGTTTAATGGGCTAAGCAGCTTAGCCAGGATCACTGCACGGTAGAGAAGCAAGGGGACGGGAGACACGGTTGCCCAGAACCACTACATCTAAGCAGTACCTCTCACACACACCGACAGCCGTCCTCACGAGCCCCCTTCCCACCCTTGGCTCCCCTCCAGGCCGCCAGTCAAATACACCACTGCATGTGGTCCTGACTCAACCTTCGCAAATCAGTGGATCTGTGGAAATCCTATCCCATGGGCAAATGGCTCCATTTTCAGGTCCTGTTCCATTGGCAGTTCTCTCTGTTTACCTGATGGCCAGACACAACAGCCTAGAAACAGAAACCCGTGTCTAAACAGCCTAGAAGGAAGTCTATGTGGATATGGTCGTACCTATCTATAGTGATATTTCATTTGTATTTTAGTACATAAAGCTTGCCTGGAGTTCAGAGACTAAAACAGCCACACTGGCCAGCCTTATAGACCAGGCCACAATAACACACTCCTTTAATCCCAGGAGCCACACTGGCTTGCCATAGAAACCAGGTGGTGCATGCCTTTAATCCCAGTGATGTACTACTTTAATTCCAGAACGAGAGGAGACAGTTCTCAGTCTCAGTCTCATTCTGAGATTCCTGGAGGCAGGATCGTCATTTCAGACTGAGGTTGAGGTAAAAGCCGTTCTGCTTTTCTGTTCTTCAGGTTGAACCCCAATTTCTCTGAGTTTTTATTAACCATGCATCATGTATTCATGACGGCAGCAACTGTGCCCTGAGCAATGATCTGGGTCTCACTAACCCAGACCTATAGCCCTTTCAGATCCCAGCTCCACAGTCACCTCCTCTACTGCAGACAATCCCTGACCAATAACCCCCTGAGGTTTCCAGCGTGCCCCAGCACCTCAGGTGGGAAGACACGGAAAATGGCAGCTGTCTGTGCAGCATGTCAAAATTTACAGAACTATAACCAGCTCATTATCTGCTGGTTTGTATATTTAAATAACGGAAGGCTCAAAGCTAGCCCCATGAGAGCAGCCCCCTCCCTGCACAGTGGAGGAAGGACTGTAGTAACAGTCAAGGCACCAAGCATGTGGTAGGTTCCTGGTGGCCCATCTACTTCATGTACAGGGTAGAGATGTTGTCATTTGTGGGTTCTCTTTTTCATCTTCTACTGACCACAGCAAAAGTTTATTTCTCTCTCACTCTACATGACCAGGGAAGGTCAGCTGTGGTGTGGCCCCATCATCTTCCCCATAAGACTCAGGATAATGAAGCGGCCTCCATCTGTAGCATCACTGTATCCTGCTCCATAACAGTGAAAAGAGATACAGTGGATGATGTGGGAGGTCCTTCTGTATATGTGATGCTTTCATTGGTTAATAAATAAAGCTGCTTGGGCCAATGGCTTAGCAGAGTAAAGCCATGCAGGAAATAGAGAGTAGGCAGATCCAGGGAGACACCATGGAGCTGCCTAAGAAGCAAGATGTAACAAACCACAAGCCTCATGGTAAGATACAAAATATTAGAAGTGGGTTAATTTAAGATGGAAGAATTAGCTAATAAGAAACTTGAGCTAATAGGCCAAACAGTGTTATAATTAATATAGTTTCTGTGTGATTATTTGGCTCTGAGCAGCCTAGAAATGAACAAGCAGTCTCTGCTTACAAGTGGTCTCATGAGAACCAGGAAAATTATTGAAGCTTCTGCCAAGAAAGAAAACAAGATGTGTGTGTGTGTGTGTGTGTGTGTGTGTGTGTGTGTGTGTGTGTTCATATGTGTGCAGGCATACATGTGTGTGTTGGTATACATGTATGTATATATAAGTGCATGCATGTAGAGGCCTGAGACTGATGTCGGAATATTCCTCAACCACTCTTGCACCTTATTCTTTGAGACAGGCTCTCTCAGTTACACCCAGAGCTCACCGAAATGCAAGTCTCACTCACTTGCTCAGGGTTTCCCTTGGCTTCACCTCCCGAGGCTGGAGTTACAGGCTAGCCCTTGTGCCCACCAGGCATCCACATGGATTCTGAAGAGCTGAACTCTACTCCTCTTGCTTGACAAACGCTTTTCCTCTTGATCCTCCCGCCTCCACTTCCCAAGTACTGAGATGACAGAGGTGAGCCACCACATCTACCAGGAATGTGATTTTTTAAATGGCTCAACTGTGCCCCTCTCTGGAACACCCTCCAAAGGCTGGGGGATTTCTCTGGGTCAGATGGATCAGCAGATACAGAAACTCACAAGGTGGGGGATGAGCCTGGCATGTCCAGGAAGTGAGAGAAGGCTTGAGACTACATCAGAGAAAGCAAGGAGAACGCACAAGCGAATTAGGCAGAGACAGGAGCCACGACTTGAATCCTGACGCCAATAGTGAGGGCTTGGGCTTTTACGTAAATAAAGCAAGAAGTAATTGGAAGGTTTTGGGCAGAGAAGTGATGCTGTTGAATCTATGTGCTTAAAATATCACTCTGAGCCAGGCCTGAGGGCACACACTTGCATTCCTTCTCTTGGGAGTTAGGGGGATCGGGAGTTCAAACCAACCTCAGCTACACAGTGAGTGCAAGGCCGGCTTGGGCTACAACACACCTTGTCTCAAAATAGAAAGAAAGGAAGGAAGAAAGAAAGAAGGAAGGAAGGAAGGAAGGAAGGAAGGAAGGAAGGAAGGAAGGAAGGAAGGAAGGAAGGAAATCATGCTTACAGTTTTGTTGAGAGTGAACCGTAGCTGTAACTAGTGGAACCAGGCTGGTTGTGACGGGCTTGTAGAAAGTTGAGGCTGGAGAACTTTTGAGTTTGAGGCCAACCTGAGTGGTATGGTGAGATCCTGTCTCGAAACCAAACCAAACAAAGGAAGACTCACACTTTGGCCAAGCTAAGCATGAATTAGCCACCCACATAGGGGTATGGAACAGAGAGCCAAGAGGCAAGTCTGGGAGCAGGGATAAGAATCTGAATTTGAGAATTACTTCTAGCAGCTCTTCTAGGTTAATTATCTGCCATCTCTGAAACCGGATACAAGAGGGAGGGGTGAGGTGGGGGGGTGCTGAGCCTTTCATAATGTGCTGAATTAAGCTCTTTCCATGCTTGTCTTATTGAAGGTTCCGAACAGTCCTAAGTAGGAGAGGATCTTATACTTCCTTCCAAACTCTCAGTATTTCCCTAGCTTCCCTAAGGTCAACAACAGTGAGTAACAAAGTCTCAGGTGTGACTCTCCGAAGCCCTTGGTCCGTGACCATCAGTAATACGGAGTATTCAGAGGCCAAATCCACCACACAGGACAGAGAAGGAAGGCCACTTGCATGGAGGCAGTAAGGGGACAAGCATGTCAGTCACCAACCCCACTGAGACTCAGGGGAAAAAAATCTCAGTGCAGAGGCAAGGGGCAGGCATGGCGTTTATTATTAAAATATCAGCCTATCAGACTGGAATCCAAAACCAGGCTATTTCAACCTCTAGTGGTTTGTAATACATAATAAATCAGCCTCTCCATGTTTTCATGTCTGTTCCCTCAGGAGAAATGGATTGCATACTGTCCAGCTAGTGATCAAAAGGGTGGGGCCTCCAGCCGTTTCCTTTATTCCTATCCACCTAAACACTGCTGACCTTCTCTCCTTGGAAACCTAACATCGTTGCCACAGTCATGTCCAAATGGAGGCATTCCCGCCTTATCCCACCCTCATGCCCCGCATCCAGGAGCCGGGGTTCCCAGCTGAACGGACCCAGCAAATTTCTGATCACAGCAACTGAACATGAGCGAGATCCCACTACCACCAACTCCAAGGGATTAGAGAAATTCCTTTGGCTTGCTGGAATCTTGTGTTAAATATTCTTGGAAATAAGTAGGCCATAGGCTAACACTAAGAAATCGTTCACAATAAAGATATTCAGCTAGTAACACAACCGTTGGTACAGGATCCAGCCTGAATAGGGAAAGAAATGAAACGGCTTGCTCGGCCAAGCTCTCTTTGAGGCTGGATGGCGCTAAATCTCCAGGGAGAAATTGCAGCTCTCTAATAAAACTTTAAAGACCCCACGTTCCTCATCCTCCCCCCCCCCCCCATTAGAAGCACTTGCTAAGAAAACCAGAGGAAAGAAACACTTGGGGATGTAAGAAACTGTACAGACTTCAGAGTTAGAGGGATTGAGTCCTCAGCCTGACTACTGCACTAGCTTATGGTATGACCTTAGAAGAAATCAATTGTGACTTATAGGACTCTGTGCTCATCCACAGAATGGGGACAAAGAAGCTCTCAGGGAGACACCATGCCGAGTGATGTGAGCCCAAATCTGCAAAGGCACTAGGTCCATTCCTTGGCTCATAATAAATTCTTAATGAATAGTAATTAGCCATTCTCTCTTCTTTTTTGAGACATGTGCATTGTGTGTGCACATGTATGTGTGCACGAGTGTATGTTTGTATGCATGTGTGCATGTGTGCATGAGCATGTGTTTGTATGGGCATGAACATGCGTGTGCACATGAGTGTGGCGCATGAGTACGTATTTGTGTGTACATATACTTGTGTGCATGTGAGGGTCAGAAGCCAACTCCAGATGTCATTCCTCGGGAGTCGGTTCTGTTGTTTTTGTGAGATGGACTCTCTCAAAGGCCTGGGGTGGCTGATCCAGCTGCACTGGAGGGCCAGAAAGCCTGGCTCTGCCTCCTCGGTGATGGGATTCAAAACCATGTCTGGATTTTTTTAGATGGACTCCAGAGAGAAAATGCAGCAAGTACTTTACTAGCCAAGCAATCTCTCCCCTAGAGACTTGTAGTTTTAGTGCAATTTGTAAAACTCTTAGGGGTTTTTGTTTGTTTGGTTGGTTGGTTGTTGGTTGGTTGGTTGGTTTTTGTTTTTGCTTTTTACCTACTTCAACAAAGCCACAGGGTTGGTTGGATTGATTGGCTTGTTTTGTTGTTGGTGGCCTTCTCATTTATAGTTATAATAGAAAGATTCCTGGAAAGAGGATGTAAGAACCTAGGCAGGTTTCTACTTCTGCTGCTTACCAATAAGACTCTCTCTGTGCCTTGGAAATCAAGCTTCCTACAGCAGTCACCAAGATGGCTATGGGAACTTGGTGAGATGAAGTATGCGTATGCGCAAGTTCCCCAGAAATCAGGCAGGGTTTTAAGGTGAAGGAAACACCATCACTGGGGCACAGACCACAGACAGCATCTACATTATTCTACTTATGAGGAACGCCCCCCAAGGAGACCCAGTCTTACGTGAACCATGCTACAGACACAACTTTCTTAAAGGGGAAAAAGAACCAGCCACAGAAGTGGGTCTCGGAAGACTCAGGAGATAATCCATATTCAGTCATGTTAGTGGATGTGGCCTCGAGATATTTACAAGTAAGGAAGCTACAGACTTGTCCATTGCTGAGGTCATACCTAGCAGCACCTAGAAAGCTCTATACACAGTCTAAAGCAAGAGAGATGGAGCAGACAGAAGAAAGAAAGGTATCCAGGTTAATGCATCCATAGTCAAGGAGAGCAGACGGCAGATACTGAAAACAGGTATACTGCAGGCATGAGGGAACTGGAATGTGTGGGACAGCAACCCAGCTGCTCCAGGATAAAGACAGGTCAGGGAAGTCACTGAGAACATCTTGTCTCTCCCATTGGGTTCTGTGATCAGCAACAGCAGAGCACATTATCATTACCAGTAAGCATAATTTCCGAACTCCACTTGCTAGGCTACAAGTCACACAGGACATTAGCTGTGTAGTCTTTGCCTAGAAGAGGCACTGCCCTTTTGCTCAATTAGCAAGCCGGTGTTTCCATTATCAAGTTGAAAAGTCATTAGGCTTGAGGCTCCCTGATCTACATAAGAGAGTTAAAAAAAAAATCCAGTCCCCCAGAAAGGTCTTTCTGAATATCTCAGTTTTGCACGTCCAGCAAAAGAGAGAAGAGAGCTGAAGCAGCCAATAGGAGACGGTCACTTAAAGACCTTAAGGTGACCTAGGGATGCTTGCTGTCAAAACTTGACCTTGACATCACAGGCTCATTTTCTGATGCGGAGAGTAATTATACTGGTCACAGGGACAGTTTCGGAGCTGAAGGACAGTTGTGTTACCCCCATCAGATGACTGAGATGACTTGGGCAAGAATATCACTTACTGCTTCTTATTCTGTACAGAGGGGAGAAGAAACATCTTCTCAGACATTTCCCTTTAAAAAAAATAGTGGGGGGAGAAATAGCAGCCAAGCCAGGGCTTGGCAATTAGTGTTGGAGTAAGTGATCGCCTTGTGATTGCTCAGCTGGGGCCCGAAGACTTGTAAATGCATTTAGAAGACAGAAATAGAAGATGTTGTGAGAGAGGAGCGAAACCTGGACCATTTGCCAGGAGAAAATGTCCCAAAGCTGCCGGGAAATTCACTCAGTAGGGATTTGGGGTGTGCCTTCATAAATGGCCGGAGTTCACTCATAAAACCCATGGATGTGCCAGACTGTATGCCTTGCCCTGAGGATCTGTAACCTTCAGCCTCCTCTGGAGCGCCCACCGTGTCTAACAGAGCCCTTTGAGTGGGTGCTGATGCTTCAGCTCATCTTGAATAAGTCTGGTGACATTGGGCTGCACTTCATATAACAGTAGTCAGCTGGAACTGTCAAGTGGCTCCACAGCCCCAACTGTCCCCACCTGATCGACCATGAACATGTGATTTCACGACCTCTGAATGTTGTGAAAAGGGGGAGCTCTCAGATGTCAAAATGCTCTTTCCCTTGGGAAGTTTTACAGTGAAACTCAAATCCCCAATAAAATAAACACCTGGAACATCTGGTCCAAGGCCCTTCTCTGGTTGCAGTGCTATACCAATAGCTGTGAAGAACACACACATCAGGAGAATCGTGCCATGGGATGTAAACCATAGCAAGGGAGCAAGAGCTGAGCTAGACAGTTAAAAGGGAGGTCTCAGTCCCCCATTGTTAATACAAATGGCCCCAAACAATGGCCAGGGAGCTTGCTATTTCCCGAGGGAAGAAAGAAAATTCGACACAAAACAGAAGTGACTGAAAGAAAGAAATAACTATTCACCCTGTGCTTGGGAAAACACACAAACCTAAGAGTATAGCCGGGACCTTTGTAAAAAAAAAAAAAACACTCCTCAACCATAATTGTTCAGAATCTCTTCTGACCTCTACATCCCCTGCTTGCCACTTATTTACAGCATCCCTTAGAAGCTCTGCTTCTTTGTAAGAGATCTTTACCTAGCAAATTGACTTCCAACTACAGTGGCCAAATAAAGACCAGTCAATCTGCCAGTAGGCCCTCTGCTTCTGTTCCACAGTGTATCCCAATGCCATCCAGCTCATGCATATTCCCTGTTCTTTGGGTCATACGCACTGAAGATCCACAAGGCGATTCTTCTTGAGCAAGAGAGCTGACCGAGACAACTGGTATACCCCTGCAGAGGTGTCAGTTGTCTTGCCCTTGACCACTTACTGGAGGCTTTCTTTCATGTTCCCTTGATGTACAAGAAATAACTGCCCTCCCTCCAAATCTCATAGTCTGCCTACCCAGACCTAGACTTGGAGAAGAAGCATGCATGTGGATGATTCCACTCTTGCAAGGTCTAGCCTGAGTCACTGCCTAAAGAATCTATTCCACTAGTCAATCATGGCAAAGAGGGGACACAAAGTGAGGGAGGCACAAATAGGCACAGATACCTATCCTCATGTGTCCACTGTCCCATCCCAAACCACGACCTCTGATCTACGTAGATGCTTCTATTTCTCGAAGCTCTTCTGTATTGAATCTAGACTCTTCTCATACTTGGTCTGGTCTTGCTTTCCTTCTTCCTGTAATCCCCAACATCAACACAAACACACCCCTACAACCTATGCATACTCTCAGAAGAGTCAACTCCATATTAAGTCCCTGTCATTTACATTCCCATAAAACGGAAAATTTCATTATAAAACAGGTACAAACTCGCAAGCCAGGAGACTCTCCCACTCAGTCCTGGATTCCTTTTACTTAAAACCTTTGAGATTACTGAATCCCACGTGCTTATGCTAAGGAGTTAAAACTGGAGACCTAAGAAAGGTAAAGGATTTGGCCAAGGTCAACAAATAAAAAAGCCAGCTTCACGGTCCAAGATGATCTCCACGCATGCACCCCCCATCTCCCAAAATCCAGTTCTACTCACATATAACGCAAGTGGGGATTCTTGGCGAAGGCTCTGGGCTGAATGTTCCGGAGTCCAGAGTTCTTGATGGTCCTAAGCAGAGAGAAAAGGAGGTCAACAGAATTCCAGGGGTTACAACCAGAAGAAAAGCAAGCCCTGTGGGTGGGCTGTGGCTCTCTTCATCGCTAGTCACCCTAGATGGCCAACAGCGGCTCAGTGAGAGACACAAGCCCAATTCCTTTGGAGAACTGGGTGGATGTTGGGACATGAGCAATCACTGATGGCAGCTAGTCACTACCCATCCTGAGCAGCAGTTGAGAATCAGGGCTCCTGGTGCTCCAAAGACGAGGAGATTTCAGTCTCGTGCGCCTTCTCCTCCTCACACCTGGTCCTCCCTGCCTAAAGCACTGACGTTCCCTGCAGTTGTGACTGAGATTGGAGCACTGGGTGGGGGTGGGGGGTGGGGCTGTGCCAAGCATAGGACTGGAGAAAAACGCAATCCCAGCAAGATGGGGACAAGGTTGCCTTGAAATGCTACACTCAGATAACCCCCAGGCCTATTCAGATTAAGGTGACCCCTGACAACCCCTAAATGGGTGTTGTCAACCGTCCCCAAAGAAGATTCCTGAGTGGGGGGAGCACGGAGACAGAAGACTTCCCATTCCTGCTGCTGCACCCCCAGCAGCATCCCAGCTGTTGCTCCGCAAGCCACCCCAGTGCACTCACAGCTTCTGAAGTCCCGTGTAGAGCTCCATGTCCACAGCGTTGAGCGTGTGCAGGCCTCGCCAGTTCTCTATGTGTCTGCAGGGAGAGAGAAGAGGTCAGGACACTGCGGCCAGGGGCAGGATGCCAGCTTTATAGTCAGCTATGAGCTTGAAGCCTGGAGCGTGAGCCATGACTTCTGACAAATCACCAATTAACTCTGAGTTCAGCTTCTCCCTCTGAACGGACAGAAGCAAAGGACTCACAGCTCCTCAGTGTGTAGCCTGAGGGTGGAGTGCTCAGCATCCACTCCCAGCTTCTGGACACTTCAAACCCATCCCCCCAAATTTTGATTCTATTTACATCCTTCTTGTTCCTCTTCAGGACTTTCTAAGGTCAGGCTCTTTGTAGACTCTTTTTATTTTTATTTTTTTATTTTCTTTATGCCTGCACAGCAAGACAATATAAATGACATGGTTTTAGGAGGGGAGGGGTGGCTTGTCTGAGAGCATGGCTTCTGAACAGACAAGATGAGGAGAAAGGCATACATGACGTATGTGCCCACCAGGGCACAGAAGACCACGCCATCTACACGCCCACAGTTCACTCCGTTTGGAGCTCAAGGAAACCAATGAATTGGGATGACAGAAAAGTGACTCCAGAGTTGGGGCCCCTAATGACTCAGGGGTGCCACAGAGCAGCCTAGGAAGAGTGCAACATGGAAATCCTGGGAAGCAGGCTCAGTTTCACCTCTGAGACTCTGTTGCAGATGAGGCAAGCGCTTTAACCAATGTGAGTCTCTTGTTTCTTTGTGAAGGAGACAGACCCTATCACAGCGGTTCCTCCTCCCTCTACCACGAGGACCCTTTCTAGAGCTTTCCCTCCAGAGAGATCTTGATTTTAAAGAGGGATGTGCCCAGCAAAACTACATTTATTAAGTAATAAGTAATTTGTAATCTAAGATCAATCAAAGATAAAAAATTGCTGTGAATTGAAGCTCTTTATCAACAGACACAGCCAGTGTTAACTGACCCAGTACATCAACTCCAGCTCAAAGTTAGGAAACTCAAGGCTATTGCTATGATGTAAGGCGCTTGTCATGAGTACCGATCTAGTTTTTGTTAGTTCCTCGGCACTGACAAGGGACCAACATTTCTTCACTGCTGCTTTAGGAGTTTCCAAGTGAAAAACCATTGCACTGCTAACTACCAAGACCTTTCTGTTACTCTGATATTGTATGAAAAATGACCTTCCATGGAGTGCAGAAGATCCTAAAAAATGATCCACCCCAGCCCTCCTAGAACTTGCTTCTCTCTTCAGTACCCAAAGGTTGCAAAAGACAAAAGGTCTAAGTACCATTGCAGTAAAGAATACCGTTACCTAAGGCACAACTCTTGCCAGAAATGTGACCACCACTTTTCCCCCAGACAGCTCCTCCATTGCCCGACCACACCAGTGGTTCCGCCATCTGCCGCCCAGTCCAACTGGAGCCAAGAAGGCAACAGGGCTGTGCCTGCCAGGACTTCTGGCAGCATGTCAGAACCGCACAGTGGCAAGGTATGCCAAGAGCCCATTTTGAAACACATTCTCCCAGAGCTCCTATGGAGCAGCCAGAGACACTGGCACTTGTTGGGGACATTGACCAGGTGGCCAGGTTGGCATTGGCCTCTAACTCGGATGCCTTCTCTCAGGAAGCCTCATGGTTTCAAGGCAGTTTTCATGCCCCAGTCTCACCAAGGTAGGGACACTGACAACATTTCAGATGCAAAGGGAAGCCAAGAGGAATAGGACCACCTGGGCCACTAAGCCTCTCCAGTCTATGTTCCCGGGCCATGAGCCATGTCAAATACCAAGTAGATCACAGTGTTTATCCAGCATGTTCTCCATCCATGGGAGCGCAGCTTCCTCTGTGGATCTGCTTCCAACAAGTAGCTATCAATCAAATTGTTTAAATAAATGAAATCACTTTCTTGGCCCCTATTAGCATTCCATAAGTGTGCTTTGATGATTGTAGAGATGACTGTCGTTGCATTCTGAGACTTTACTCATTCCAGTCTTTATGATTTATGCTTACAAACGGATCCTTCCCGGACTTGCCACACACTAAGAAGCAGCAAAGGAGTGGAGCTTCAATGTGGAGTCCACCGGCAAATTAAATAACAGCCCCAGCATCCTCTTTGGTGTCTGAGTGCTTCTCAGACAGGGAGCAGCAGTGTGGCAGCCACATTGCAGAGGGGTGAGAGGTCGGGGCTCTGGAACAGTCATTGATAAACTCTGGGTTGGGGCCAAATTCAGCCCCAGTGTTTTCTTACATATAGCTTCAAAACGAAAGTTCATTTTCATATTTTGTTTTTTAAAAAAAAATCAAAGGAAAAACGTATTTTGTGACATATAAGAATTAGATAAAAATCTACATTTCTGTGCTCATCTCTGCTCACTGCCACCTATAGTTACTTCCATGTTATAAAGTTGAGCCATCACTGCAGAGACCATATGGCCTGCAAGGGCTGGATTTACTCTCTGCCTCTTTATAGATAAGAAGGTTGCCAACCCCCGCCTAGAGCAAAGCTGCCAGGACGCTAATCCTAGCCCCAGGAGCACTCTACCAAAGACACTCTGTGCGTGCCGCTTCACCTGTCTCTGCCCCCCTTTTCTCAGCTGTCAAATGGGGGCGATAAAATGTCTGCCTCCTAACGATGAAGTGAACATTGAAGGAGTGTGTTAAAAAGCTCTTAAGGGACTGGGAGTATAGCTCCGTACTCACCTGGATTACCTGAGACCCTGACTTCAGTCCCAGCACCACACAATACTAAAAATAACAACCCCACCCAAGAGCCCTTGTAGGATTGGATACAGAGGAGGCCTTGGAAGACACTAACCATAGGGGTTTTATGAGAAGTCTTTTCTTGGTTTTCGAGTACAGATGCCATCATGCTTCTGCTAGAACTTGTCATTTCTTGGCCATAGTTGATTTAAAAAAAAAAAAGAAGAGTAGGTCCATCATTGGTTTTAATGCCCTATTATGGCAGAAGGGTAGAAGGACAGGAAACCTATCATTCATGACTTCTAAGAAAACTTCAGGAAAGCACTCATGAGTCATCAGGAAAAGGACACTTGCCACTGGGTCTAACAACTTGAATATAATATTTAGAAATATATGAGATGAAAATGGGGCACTAGCTCTGATTGGTTGTCTTCACAGGCGCACGCACACACACACACACACACACACACACACACACACACACATACCACTATCAACAGCAGCAGCAGCAGCAACACATACACATACAGATCTTTAAAAGAGAAAACACCATGGTGGGTAATAGCAGGACAGAGGAGAAGCATGCCGGCTGAGGTACAGCCTTGCCATTTGCAAATGACATTGGCCATGGCCTGCCAAGTCTTCATGACTCACTGCTTGGTACCAAACAAGGGAGGTCACTTATGGTAACTCTGCTGGCTGCTGTTAGAAGGCCACAAGTTTCAGTGGGAAAAGGCTGGATCTACAAAGTATAATAAATGAATAGGATGAGGTAAGCGGGTACAATTGGCATGGTTTCATTAACGCCAAATAGGGAAGGCAGAACCTGGTGCCAGTACATAGGGTTCTTCACGTCTGGCGCTTTTTCTGGGTACTCCAGTTCAACGAGGATGAATCTTTAAAGGAAGGTCAGGGCTTAAATAAAGGATTCGTGACAAGAACCCGACTGGTTCTACCCACAGATGTCTCACAAAGGCTGCTGTGGGGTTTGGAGGGAAGCAAGCACTCAGAGAGATGGTGGGACGATGGTAACACGCGTGACAAGTAGGTCCCCTCCAGTGACCCACAGCCATTCATCCACCCAGCATCACCTGTGCCCATCAAGGACAAGGAGGAGAGGGTAGACAGAGACCAAAATGCTGAACTTGGGTTCTCTCCCTTACCTTATATCTCCACATTATAATGCTAACAGCAAAATTCTCAAGAGGAGGTATTTTTGTCTCCCAGGGGAAAGTTGACCCTGTCTGCACACAGTTTGATCCTCACAACTGGGGAAAGAATAACACTAACATCTGGTGGGTAGGGACAGAGACATACAGGACAGACTGTAGCAAAGTGTCTGCCCCAGAGGTCCCCAGCTCTGACTTGAAGACCTTTGCCTTATCACATAAAGCACCTGCCAAAGTTGTCATTGAAGATAGAGTCCCATGGCTTAAAATATCACTTTTGAAAATGACAGCTTTGCATCAAACACTAGGAGTCTGTGATCCCCCCCCAAAAAAAAAACAACCCTGCTCCTGCTCCAGTGAGTCTAGAAGAGAAGTTCAAAAGCCACGGCTCTCAGGACTCTGTCAAGCCAGGAGTGTGAACGAGTTATAGATGATATCCACCTGCCACGAGCCTATTCCCACACTCCTCTCAATGCCCTGCCCCCACACTCTCACATGGACTCTTCTCGAAACTACAAAGTCCACTCTGCTTGGACCTTGTGTGCACCCCCCCTTTCCCAGAGAGTGTGACAAAGTGGGATGGTCCATGACAACAGAGACTTCTGGGGCCACACCGGGCTTACAGGTGAAGCTCAGAAATTCCATGGGAGTCAAGATGGACCTCACAGAACAGGGCTTAGATGGGGTACAGTCAAGGACTGCCTAGATAGTCTCCCCCACAGCAAGAGAAACGCAACCCCTCTCCAGAATGCACAATAGCATCTCTGAGTCCTAGAGACCCAGGACCAGGGTTCCTGACTCAGATCCTATTTTGGAATATGACAAAGCACAAATTAAGTATTAATTGTGGCTACAAAGCCCTTTTGTGCGAGAATAAATTAGATGATACTCTGTCCCACAGCTTTCTCTTCCTCTTGCTGTTTCTCTTGAGCCAATATGGAAATGACCTGGCAACATCCAAGAATCTGAAAATCAGTTGGTGCAGACTGTGTGCTCCATATTTTAATTAAAAACATGTCATGTGTCGTTTATGACCCCAGTATTTGATGTTTAGATTCCTCTATCCAGAAAATTCTAGAACACAGAGACATCTGCTGCCATATAACTTGAGAAAACGAAGGTGTAAGAAGCCCACAAGAGGGTCAGGGTACCATCTCCCAGCCAAATTTCCTGGTCACTTGGGCACTTGGCAAGGCAGGAAGTTGGTGGATGGGACTTGGTATTATTGCCATTTCTGCAGACACAGTGTGTCCGGCATTGCCTCTTCTCCAACCTTTTCCCTCTCCTCCCTTCCGGTCACATTGCCGTTCTTTTCAGTGTGACTTCACACAGCTATTAATGAGCTGCTCTCCATAACCAAATTTGCCAGACAACTAAATTTAAAATAAAACCTTTGCATCGTCGAGCCCCTTGCTACATCTCTTTTCCTCTCCTTACAACGCAGTCCACGTCGCCCTGACTCCTCAAATCCAGCACACAGAGCTCAAGTCACGCTAACCCCACAGCACTGTAACAATGTCCGCTGGACTCGGACACCCTGACGCCTTCAGAGGCTTCCCCAGGGGGACAGAACTCACTCCCCTGCCTCAGACGGACCCTCCCCGATGTGGTTTCTGATTTGAAGGGCATGTCCATGTCATCGCTTTTCTAGTTCATTCTTTGCTATCACAATGGGGTCAGGGACAGAGCTGGAGCAGCCTCCTTCCTTCTGGTGTGCTGTGGCCAGCCTCCTCTGCAGCCTCTAGAACATGGTAGCTAGAGGCTGACGGACAGAGGGAATCTGGCCTGGTTGGGCAACAGTCTTAGAGCTGGGAGCAGGATGCCCTTGGGCCAGACACTCAAGCCTCCACAGTCTTTATGGAAAGCTGGTAGTGTGAGGGTCAGAGGGGCAGTGTGATTATACTCAACAGCAAATGCGCATTGCTAGAGCATGACCAGTAGTCCCATTACTAATGGTGGGAAAGCGTATGCTAAGTAAGAGTAAATACCATCTGGGAAGGGTCTCAAAGAATTAAAAAAGTTCACACACACACACACCACCCTACACACACATGCACACAAGCGCACGCACACACAGTAAACACTTGTTTTTGCTTCATCCCTCTTTCTAGACGATCGAAGTTTCCACATAAATGGCATTGCTCGGGTGAAGTCATAATCCATGTTTACCTGGTAACACCTACGTGTTCACATCATTATGTCCATTGTATCTACTCTGGACTCTGCCTCCTGGCAACGGGTAGCAGAAATTGCTTCTTGGAGAGACGTGTGTGTGCACATGTGTGTGGTCTCACTCCTCTAACACAGAACTAAACAACTTCAAAAACAAAGTTTATATATACAGGTATCTCCACTCTCCAGTATCCCCTGATAAGCCTTGGGCTCCCATCAACTTGCCTGAGTCTTGTTCTAAGAGGAAGACCTGACCTGAAATATAAGTTGGCTGTTGGGGAAATGAACCTGCAAGTCCACTTCCTAATGAGCTAGCATTAGAATCCACATGCGTGTGTGTCTCTGTGTGTGTGTGTACACAGTCTACGCAGACACAATTTGCCATGCATTTATTTGACTTCGGAGTCTTATAGAGCAATGAGGAAATTGATTTGTTACCTAGGCATATTTATGCATAGTGATCCAGACAGCAACATTAGCTTTCAATGATCTGATATGTTTAGTATTATAAACAAATCTTCGAGACCAACAGCTCCATGGAGTTCTGGCCCCGAGGGGGCTGGAGAGGAGCTGTCTGGGATCATGCTAGCCGAGTTACCAACTCTCCTTTCCTTAACAGCTGCTATTGGAGAATCAGATGCGTGGAGAACCAGACCTGAGCGCCAGAGTCATGAGGGGCACGGGTAGAGAGGGGATAGTGGTTTGAGATGGCAACTCCAGCATGCCAAGACATTAGGACAGCAGCCTACAAGTGTATGTATGCCAGCCCCACATCTGGGACCCACATTCAGACACCAAAAAGAGCATTCGGATCTTACGGAGAACAGATGGGAGAGAAGGCATCTGTGCAAGCTTCCTGATCAGTTCCAAAGCCTGTGCCAGGAATAAGGAATGTATGTGTGCACACCTGTGTTCTTCGGGTGCTGAGATGCCGTGTCCTAACAAGAAAAGATCAAGGGCACAATCTCTCTGCCACCCTCACTAAGAAAGATCTAACTCCACAGAGTGAGGTTTTACCTGCAAGTCGACCTGTTCCCTTTAGAGTCCAGAGTTTTCTGTCCTAAGCCCTGACCAGACTGGCCTCCCTACCCCAGCCTATATGCCTCTCTATTCTCATTGCTGTCATTTGGGCCATAATAGAATATTGAGCCCAGCTTGCCCACTATCAGCAATGCCAAATAACCACCACCTCCAGCCTCTTCCTGTCTTCATTCTTTCCTTTCCTCGGTCTACATGCCAGAGGAATGGAAGTCTCCATGGCTTCCTCTTACAATCACAACCATCCCAAGCATCATGCCATGGCACACAAGGCCCTGGATAATGGGCCTGCCAACAAGGCCCTTCCTCTAGACACATCCCCCCTTGTTAGATTGGCTCCAGCCACACTGGCCTGGCTTCTGTCCCTTCTATGAACCAGGTGTATTCCCAACTGGACCTTCTACAGGGAACACTTCCCTGCCTCCGTTAACCCTCCAGGCCTCCAATGAAGTCTGCCATGCTCAGAGAAGCCCGCCCTCTGTGTCTCTGGACTCACAGCCCTCCCCCATCTCCCCTCCAGTTCTCTATCACAAATTCTGTCTATGTTCTTTGTGGCCTTAATAGCCACGTGCTGTATAGTCTTATTTGATTATTTTATTACATTTTTGTCGTAAAGGCATCTACATGAGAACCATAATGCATGGAAACACCAATTGGATCTGTCTTGTTTACCGCTTACTTCCAGAATCTCAAAATGGGGCAGCAGCCTCAGGGTCAGTACATAACTGAGCAGCCTGCAGGAGGGCACCCTACCTCCATACGAGATGGTCTCCATGCTGGTTACCTGAATGGCCCTGATTCCTGACCCCTTGAATAGCCCAGAGCTCGGGTCTGACCCCACAGTACCCTGATGATCCCCATATGGATGTCTCTTAGAGTAGAGGCTGAATGTCTTAGCTATGGCAGGAATCTGGGTAATCAATATGGAACTAAAAGCTAAAAGACCCTTATACACAGCTCCCTCTCAGGGCCACGTCTGATGCCCAGGGTCAATGTTGAGAATTTAACGGACTTCCTTAAAAATTAAAGAATAGATGGCCCTTGGCACCTGCGTCTATGTAGTCCGTTGACCCCTCTATGTGACTATGACTGCTACCAACTCATAAGTTTTCCAAGGACAGTGGCCAGGAACTCGCATTTCCAATATTGTGCTGAGGGCTCAAAGAGAGACATCTGAGAGAGTGAATGAGAAACAATAAATCCCACAGAGACCCACCAGAACTTAAGTGTTTAGCTGTCTAGATCCCCTAGATCTCCCTCGCCATCCACCTCCTACCTCTCCAAAACAACTCCTCCGCCGCCACCTCCTCCTCCTCCTCCTTCCTCTCTCTGTCTCTCCCTGCATACTTTTCCATCAGCATAAAAACATTATCTATCACAACCCATCTAAAAATAAAATTTTGATCCCTTATCCTGCTCCAGCTTCCCATCCATGCCCACAGCCCTCACTGTGGCAATGATTTTCAAGAGACTGAATCCATACTCACAGACCCTGCTTCCTCACTTCCCTTCAGTGTTTCAACTTGATTTGTGTCTGTCTGCTCTATAGGAAGCACATTGGAAAGGCTGCCAGTCTTTCCCGGAGGGATGACTCCAGCAGACTCTCCCCATTGTGCAGCTGCCCAGTCTCTTCTCAGCAAGTCACCAAGTCGATCACCCTCTTTTTCTTGAAACAAACTCTATCTCCATCCTTGGTTACACAATCTCCTGGTTGCTGACTAGTCTTGGATATTCCTTCTTAGCCTCCTTTGTTGATCCTATAGACTTTGTCTCATCCCTAAATGCCAGTGTCTGCTGGGTCTCATCCTGAATTTCCCCCTTTCACTTATTCCCTTCAGGGCCACGATGATCTCAGCCAGGCGTTTGGCTGTAAGCCCTATCTATATGATGTCATGGCCTCAATGGCTGCCTCTAGCCAGACTTCCTTCCTAATTTAGGTTTTCAAGTTGTAGCCTATCCTAGCCAATAACAGCCCTTGCTTTCTACTCCTGAACTTTATCTTAGTAAGTTGCATCAGCACCGCTCAGTTGTGCAAACAGAACTCCACCACCTCTCCCCTCTCGGTATCTAAACTGCCAGTAAGCCAGCGTCAAAAGCAAACACCACTAACTCTGACAAAGACCATTCCCTCCGAAACATGGCCACTGCTTCCACCCAGCCTGAGTAAATCTGTCTTCCACACGGAAGCCTGCATGAGCATTTTGAAACTCATGATAGATTTGAACATAAACAAATAAGTACACAAACCTCCAGCGATTTTATTTCCTGAACTTGGCAGTTGCAATAAAATTCAGACTTCATGGAGGCCAACAGTGTGCTATGCCGTGTGGCTCATATCCCTTCAACTCCTCTCAAACAAAGCTTCCTTTTTGTTCACTTGCTTTTTTCCTCAGTGATGTCTGCCTTTTTCTAAGACCACAAGCTCCCTCCCTCCAGCAGGGCCTTTGCATCTCCTGTTCCTTTTAGCTAAGATGCCACTAAAGCGTCTTCTAAACTGTCACTGCCGCTGTGGCCTTTCCTAATCAGCCTAGCCACAATCACTTTCTATAACCTTCCACTAGATGTATAGTCATCCAGCCAGGGTGGCTGTGTCCCCCCTGAGGACATATGGCAATGCCTAGTGACATTTTTGCCTTTCCTGGGGAGGTGGAACTAGAATCTGGTGGGTAGAGGCCAACAATGCACAGGACAGACCCCCCACAGCAAAGAGTTTTCCAACCCAAATGCCAAGAGCACCAAGGCTTGACAATGTTGCTCTAGATATTTCCTTTACCTAATAGTCATAGTCCCTTACTTGTGTGATTTCCTGTGTATAGTGCCTCTCTTGTGGTGGAGTGCAAGCTCCAGGACAGCAGTTGAATTGTCTGATAGGATATAAGGGTAGATTAAACAGAATATCACCATAACTATCAGTCTTGTTCATTATCAAACCTACAACAACCCAGATCCTGGCAGGTATCAAACAAATAAAGTAATAAATGATTTTTACTCCTCAGAACATGACTCTGCATCAAATTGTAAAAAGGTTATGGCTACCAAAGGTCTTCATGGGAACCAGCATCTTTTCCAGCCATCTGAAGAGACTAAGACATAGAGAAAATTATGTCTATGCTTGGGGATGAGAGCCTGGAACTTATGTGGCCCTGAGAAACTGACTCCTGTGTACAGATGAGAGTTAACTATGTCATTAAACTCCAAACCCTGCTAGACACCCTAGCTCTGAAACAGGACAGAAAAGGAATGGAAGGAGCCTGTGGCAGGGCACAGACATTGACTCTGACCCTGAAGGAGAACCTGGACAAGAAGATGAGCCTCATTCTGGCCCAAGCAGCTCGTTGAGAAGAGATGTGACCATCTGAGCGCTGAGCCTAAGATCAGCTGGCCTCGGGGGTTGAGAACACTGGCTTTCAGGTGCTCCATTTCTTTAGAAAAACATGAAACGGCCAGGCCACCCTTTACCGAATTATAAAGCACTTATCACTTCTTTAATAACTACCCGCATGGAGGACTTAATTCACTCAATATGGAAGTTATAAAGGCGAATTGGTAAGTGAGCATTAAGCTCAAGTGCGCTGCATAAAGACTTATGAGGGCGATATTTCCCCCCATTAACAGGGTAGATTTTCTCACTGCAACTGTGTCTCTGAGCTAATGTGGAGAAGCCGCTCTAGAGCTCAGGGCATTTTCATTCTTAGAGGGCAATTCCAGGTCACTGAGAGGAAGGGGGGACCTTGACTTTGCAAGAATAATTATCCCAGAGCCTGAAAGTGTCAGAGTGATTAGTCAAGGTAGCCATCAGAAAGACACGATGCCATTCACGGCTCTTGGCTCCCTGCTCTGCACACGCGACGTGGAAATGGGAACAGGCCAAAGAGAAGAAAAGTCAACGTGTGGGATGGACTAGGGTAAAAGGGGGGTACCCAGGGCCTGAAAGAGGAGGGCGGTCCCAAAAGCCACTAATTTTCATTCATAATCCAAAGGGAAGAAAGCAACATAAGCTTTTATAGTCTATCAGAGAAGTTCTGGGATTTCTGCAGGTTCCAAAGGGTTCCAGGTAGGGCGCTGGTAAGATGGACTTCATTCCTCAGCGAGTGAAGGAAAGGCTCTTTGACCTTTATCCTCCCCAGCTCCAGCATCGTAACCGCTTTTCTTTTCTCCAGCAATAAACCATCTGTTCCTTTCCCCAGATGCTCACTCTTTTGGAAACAGAATCTCTGTTCACGACTTCAATTACTATCTAATTAAAGACTAATTCCATGTCGGATTCTACCCCCTCTCTGCCTAACCTGTCCCGTCCTGTAGTTCTTGCTATCACAGAAGAGTCCTCTTGACCCTGGAAAGCAACAATGAACCAAACAGCTTGTTCTTCACCTTCTGAACTCTCCAAATACTTCTACCGAGTCCTCTGACTTACACAGAACAGCGGGAACCGTGAGAGGACTTCACATATGCATAAGACCAGTGAGTTAGCAAGACTGCTGTATTCAGGAACCGATGAATCTATGGTGGGAGTTATGATCAGTTAGTGATGTCTGCCATGGTCACAGTAGATGGAGGAACAATGAGAGTTACCATCTATAAAGCATCACTATCCAAGAGGCTCTCTGACATCCTTTCTCTCAGACTCGAGTCCTGTCAGCATCTCCTTCCTTGAACTTCTGATTTACCTTGTATTTGTGTCCAAGAGACTCTTCTGCTCACAAGCAGTGATATTTTAGCAGACCCTTCCATTTCCAGTCTTCATGTTCTCATCTGGTCTAGGCTCCACTTTCTCAAAATGGCATTACACATGTTCCTGGCAGGCTCAAGGCCTCCCTGATGGCAAACAAATAGCTCTCGCTAAACCAGAATTTCTATTGAGAAGCTTTAAGCCTGTTGGAAAATCTGTAATGGAAAAAGGCGGAGGTAGATAAAGACCTATAGAGCTTTAGAGGGTAGCGACAACTCTTCCAGCTCCCTGGGTACCACCTCCCTACTGAGGAGAATCCTAAAGTGCGGCAGACTTAGAGTGAAGCTGAGAGAAAGTGGCAGGGCGGGGGTGACTAATGGGACCTGTGGGGTGGCATCTGTGACTCCTATCCCATTCCTTCTTACATCTTCTCATTCTTTCACCACAGAAGAATCAAGCCACTCGGGAGGTGTGCTCATGTCAACCGAGACATCAGCCTGGCTGAAGCCTACTTCTCCCTCGACTTCTGAGGAAGTTTGGTAGAGTGAAAATTTGATGGACTTCGGCTCCAGCAGTAGACTTGGCTCCCCAGCTTGCCACTGATTAGCCAGGTTCTCTCCTGCAGCCTTGGTTTCTCTTCAGTGTAATAGGAACAGTGGTGACAGCCCATGCAGACATTATAAAGCTGGATTTAAGTGACCCTGGCAAGAGTCTCAGCATGTCACCTTAAACATGCTACAGCACAAAGAACGTTTGCTTTCTCTTCCAAAAAGAAAACGGGTCCATGGGATTATGTAAGAATTGAACTCAACCACTGGGGCCACCACGGCAGGGAGAATGGCTGTATTTGTTATTTTTGATCACTTCACTGCACCAACACCAAGAGAAACAACTGAAATGGGAAGGGATTATTATGGACCACGGTTTCAGAGGGTTCAGTCCATGGGGCCTGGGTCTTTACACTTGAGCAAAACATCATTGCTGCGGTAGCTTGTGGCAGGAAGGTTTCTTCATGGTAAGCAAGAAGTAGGGAAAGGGATGCTGGTACTCACCTGACCTCATTCTCCCCCCTTTCATTCCCATCTAGGCACACACCATCCACACTCAGAGCAGGTCTCCCTTCTCAGTTAACCTTCTCTGGAAAGAGGTGTGCCTCCCCCTCTCCTGGTTGATTCTAAATTCATTTAAGTTGATTCTAAATTCATTTATAAAGATAAACCATTCTGGTGACTCTGTGTGTAACTGCAGTGGCTGAGGTTATGATGTGAATGCCACAGCACCTCCTTGTCCACTTCTACCAACTCTCCTTCCCTATTGCAACCCAGCCTCCATTTTACACGTTAGCCAAACAAGCACCGGCTGCCCAGATTTGCCTTGTGTACGGTCCCTCTGGACTATGCTCCTCATCCTGCCAGCCCTTGGGTTCTCAGGGAATCTCTGCACAGCCGAACATCCTCTGGGCTTTTGCTATGTGCATCTTCCCCTCTCCACGAAGCTTTTATCAAACCACCCATCACCACCCAGACACAGTCACTCAGTGATCCCAGCCTCACCCTCCAATTACTGGGGGAATTATTTCTGTGCGGCTGCCGATGTACGGATGTGATCCTGTCACCTGTGAGGCTCAGCATTATTTGCCTGGCTTCCCTTGTGAGAGCAAAAATTCCCTGACAACAAAGACGGATGCATTCTATTTATTTTGTTTGCCCTCTTGTCTCTGCACTTCTGTGCTCAGCTCAGCTAGTGTTCAGACCACACAGGGAGCCCCAGCCTGGAAATGAGAGGAAGTGAGCTCCATCCTGAGGCAGAGAAGAGCTGTCCAAGGTCTGGGAATGGGCTGAAGTTCAATGTGGGGGGACAGAAAAAGACAAAACAAAGGACAGAAGAAAACAGGCTGACTGGCGTACACACTCCTTGGGTCCATGTCCTTCAAAACGCATCCCAGATGTCCCAACCTTATAGCCTTTCTTGGGATCCCTTTTCCATGTCACAAAACCCTCTGTTATAGAGACAGTACTGATATTTAAGATAGGTATTATCTGGAAAAGGCAGTACTGGAGAGAGATGAATAAGCACAAACTCTAGTGACACATAGGTATAAAAATGACATAATGAAGCCTTTATGTCATACTTTGTATACATGCTACTTTAAAAGAGAGAGAAAAATATTAGGACTGGCAAGGTGGCCTGACAGGTAAGGTGCTTGCCTTCCAAGTCTGATGACCTGAGTTCAATCCCCAGAACCCATTTGACAGAAGGAAAGAACGGAGTCACGCAAGCTGTCCTCTGACCTCAACACATGTGTCACGGCACACACAATAGATAGACAGATATATAGATATATAGATAGACATATAGATAGATAGATAGATAGATAGATAGATAGATAGATAGATAGATGATAGGTAGACAGGTAGGTAGATAGATAGACAGATAGATAGATGATAGGTAGATAAGTAGATAGATAGATAGATAGATAGATAGATAGATAGATAGATAGATAGAGATAGAGAGATAGATAGATACATAGATACATAGACCAATCAATAACTAAATAAATAAATGAAATTTCTAGATGCCTGAAAGTTATTTTAGGAGCTAGAGATTTGGCTCTGTGTGTAAAATGTTTACCACACAAGCATGAGAATCTGAGTTCAGATCCACAGAACCCACATAAAGGCCAGGCAACTCTATAACCCCAGGACTTCAGGAAGAGGCAAGGCAGAGACAGACTCATTCATGGAGCTCATTGACCAACTGGTCTAGATGAATTGATGAGATCTAGGTTCAGTAAGAGATTTTGCTTCAAAGAATGAGGTAGAGCAGACTAAAGGACAAATCTCAAGGTTAACCTCTGGCCTCCACACAGTCGTGCAGACGCATGTAAACACAGCCACATACACATGCATATACTGCCCACATGAACACATACACCACACACAAAGTGTCTGCCTGTGTCTGTTTCTGTGTCTTTGTGAAACAGAAACAGACACAGAAATACACACACACACACACACACACACACACACACACACGCTTTAAAAAAATGGGTGCTCTCTGGCAGAGCACCAACACAGAGTAAAACAGACTGCCTAACATATTGGATCAGAGCCCCCAAGGTTTCCTCCGAAGGTTTGTTCCTAAATCAAGGAACAGAATGAGGGGGAGGTGGGGAGGCAGCAAGGAGGAGTCAAGGGCCAAAGTTTGGCGTACAGTCAGCTGCAGGGCTTTATCCACTACTGTGATGGTAGCTTGCTGTGTAAACATCACAGCCTTGACTAGCGTGCCACCAAATGCCAACTCCACACAGACCACCAAGCGTCTCGTGGGACACGCACAATGCCTTCTTGTGCTTGTTCCTGTTGGGGCCATCTTCCCTGTACAACTACAGATCCTTAGAGCAGGGGGCTCTATCTTTTATCTCTGTATCTCCAATGTCAATCAGGGCTCCTGACTCAATGTCCTTGCTAAATGTGACAGGGATGACAGGGACTCTGCGTTGTCTCTCCTTCCCTGAGCTGCTAGCTTCACCCTTGGATCCTTAAAGGAATCATTCAAATTGGCCAAGGTGGGGAGGGGGGCAGAGGCGCCCCTTGGAAATCCAGTGGTTCTGGAAAAGTGAACCCGGTAAGGATGATGAACAGCTGTAGTCAGAAGCTTGCTGAAGCAGCTCAAGCCCTGGAGGCTGAGCTGGCCCTCTGTCTACAGAATAGAAACTTCAAGGACAAGGCGGTGGCACTTCCTACAACTCCAACATCTGGGAAACTGGGGAAAGCCAGCCTTGAGTTCTACCCTTGAAGGTAGCCCTCACCTCAAGATCTACAACAGTGAGGATCACGAGAGAAACCCAGGGGAGAGGCAAAGCAGCTAGGCACAACTGGCTTCAAAACTGAACTCCAGTTCCCTCAGAAGTGGTGAGTCCCCCTCTGAGTACAAGAAAAGGAAAACCTATAATTGGGGTGGAGGGAAGTCTCAAACCAGACCATCCCTGAGAAGGTCAGGTCTCACCACAAACAGCTCTCCTGCCCTACTATGTGTCTGAAGGAAGCAACACAGAGGCTGGCTGGCTAAGAGTAGGTGGAAGCAATTCCCATGAGCCTCTGCCAGCTGAGCTTACCCACAGCCAGCCGATCTGGCCATGACGTCCTTCCAGGCCAGGTTCCTTCCTTTAATTCCCTCCTGCCTAGCCCCAGTTAGCATCTTAGGGCATCTTTCTGCTATGGTTTATGGTTTCACCTCCAAAGCCTCGGAAGGGCTGGCTGAGACAGGCTGGCTTCAGCAGCAGTGCTGAGAACTCTCCTTGCCCCTCAGAAAACACCAATGGTGTGTCAGCTGTACTTCATCTGGTCACTTGAAAGCACACCTGTGTGTCACCTGTCTGGTACTCCTGGAGGAATTTCTCTTGCTTTTACCCACAAGCCAGAGCACTCCCCCCACGCTCACTTTTAACACATCACTGGTACGACGGGGAGGGGGGGCATAGGGGGGACACTAACTGCCACTGCTGTGACAAGCGAAGACATCTAGGCCAAATCCTAGCTTCTCAGCAGGGGCCTTTGCAGCCCAGTTAGCACATAGTATCCTTTTCCTGTTTAATAGATATACGTCAAGTATATATGTCTTCACCTCCAACTTGCTAATGGCTAACAGGCCTGCCGTTGGAATCACGCATTATTCATTTTGAGTTTAACAACATCAGAGCCCATATGCTGGCTCCTGCAGTCAGTCAGACCAGCTCTGATCCAACCCACACTTTGATACCTTGACTGACTATGGTCTATCACCTTGGCATGGGAATGTGGCTACCCCAGGCACGTGTCCAACGGCAGAGGCCAGCTGTGCCTATCTCTCCCCTCTTCCTTACCAGCAGGGGATACAGAGTGCCTAGTAGCTATACTTGTAGGTATGAGGATACGTACCATCCAAGGGTCCCCAGGGCCCAGTTTCTGGGTACATGAGGGCACAGCAGGGCTAGGTAGTCACCCTACTATATGTAACTCATTATTAGGAAGCACACTAGCCCAGAACTTGTTGGATTCTCTGAAGGTAAAGACAAAAACAGTAATAATAACCTTCCTTCTTGTGGAGACCGCGGTAGCAACCTGCTGGCTCTTAGGCACCTTTAGATGTCATGGCCGTAAATAAATGGACCTTAAAGAACACAGTCCTCATCCATCCCCTATAGACTCAGGGTAGCTTTCGCCTTCCTGCTCAGCACATAAGATGCTGGATCTGTGCCTCACTGGATTCGGGCTGGTGAGAGATTAGCCATGACCACTGGGGATATCTTGGAGGTCCCAACACTTCAAGACACCAGGCCAGGAGCACCACCATGTCGAGTTTTACCTTAATGGAAGCAGCCCATGTGCTATCTGTACCCAGTCCTTTGGGTCTGTCCCCAGTGGATTTCATTTTTAGGCTCCTGGGATAAACCCTGGCATATAGCACAAAAGGTTCATGGCACGGATGGACATGCTGCGTTAAATCACTCTCTACTCTGCCCCATTCCTTTGTAAGAGGTAGCACACTTCCAGGAGGATTCCTCAAGAGGGCAAAGCAATGCTTGCCTTTGCACGGTGAAAGAGTCAGGATTGCACAGACCGCATTGCCAAGCACTCCTTAATGGGTTTCCCAGCTGCCCCCAAGCAGCCAGTCCCTTCCTCCAGCCTCGGGTACTTGCCACCCGGGTGCTTTGTGATGACTGTCACCTCAACAAGGAGGCAGGACAGACATTCTTCCCCACCAGTCTGCAACTTGGAAGCCTTGCTCAGTGTCTTCTGACCTCACCCGCCATTGGCATCTCTCATCACTGAGTCTCTCTGCCTTTCCCGGTAGTCATGTCTCTCCAACTTTTGGCTAAATGGCTCCTCTCCCAGCTGGGGAACTTGAAGAGCCTGAAATGATAGTTGGCAGCCCCAACAGAGTGCCCGTTATCTAAAGAAGGATCCTCAAAAGACCTAAAGATTGAGTCAGTATTTTCTGATACCCAACCTGTGCTCAGCGCGCTCCTCTGGACAGTTCTGTATGGGAGTGACGAGGCATCCCTGTTCATCTTCAGAGTCCAACCAGTGAGGAGGCGCAGGATATTTAATCACACTGTGACACTCCTAGACTGTGTTAATAAAGTTAACCTTAAAACCGGGGTCAGAGCCAGCAACTAGATGACTGGAATTAGCCATAGAATAACTAGGAATATGGATAGGGAAGATGGACAGGAAGGAGAAGGGAGGGACTTGGAATTGGCACGCTCTCTTCCATCTGGGACGTATGGAAAGAAGAGGCACTGGCTGGGTCTCCGGTAAGAAAGAGAAAGCCAAATCCTCTGCTTCTTTGATCTATAAGGTTTACCCCAATATCTGACTCTCAAGGTTTTATCGGTAATAGAACAATTTAGCGAACACAACAATGAGGCCTGTTCCTGCCTAGGGACTCTTCCAAGGCTGCCTCACACCCTCTGGTTCAGCCAACTTCCTCACAGCAGCCTGTGTGACTGCGTGCAGGGTTATCCTGGAGAGGAGGTTACTGAGGGGTGCCCCCATACTCAGGTCTCCAAGCAGCTGAGCCTCATCACCCAGGTGTAAAAGTAAAGTCCAGAACTACCATGGTCCAATCCCACAAAGGCAAAGAGGAAGTCTAACACTGACTAGGTAATAAGCTTGCAAATGCCTATCAGGAATGTCTGGGCAGCTAGAAGCTTTATAAACAACACCATGAGGTCTTCCTAGCATAGATGCTATGTGGACCTCACTGCTGCCCCTCAGAACCTCCTATTTTATGATGCTAGGTGACTGACAGTATCCAGGATCTGCATCTCTTGACCTGAAAGGCCCCTATGGGGATCGCAGGACAAACATCCAAGAGCCTTTGCGATAGTTTCACTTGGTGGGACACCCCTGAAGTCATGGCTACTCACCTCTTCACAGAGCTCCTTCCTGGAGAAACCCGAGCTGGCTCGCCATAGCTGCCATTGTGGTGCACACCCCTATGACTTCCTCTCTATGCTAGCTAAACAGGGTCTCCCAGACTGGTCACAGTGACATGGTGCTGAGCTATCAATTCTGAATTCTGAGAAGTTGCCTGACACTCCCAGTGTTTAATGGGGAAGATAGACATGCAAAAATTTGGTGACTCTGACACGTTTTCATGGGTTAGGGAGTGGATGCAGGTATGTGAATATGCATTACGTGTGTATGGAGGTCAGAGGTCAACCTTAGTTGTTTCTCTCAATCAAACTCCACCTTGTTCAATGAAGTATGGGGCCCCATGTTTATCCAGAATGCTCCATTTTACTATAGCTGGCTGTCCAGCAAACTATAGAGATCCCTCTGTCCGCTGCTACCTCACACTGGGATTACAAGTGCAAGCGACTTATTGAAAGGTGGGTTTGGGGATTCAAACTGAGGTCCTCTTGCTTGCATGGCCAGCTCTTTATCTACTAGGTCATCTTCTCAGACCCCAGTTCACATTTTCTGTCACTGGTTGAAATCACAGCAAAACTGTGAGCCTTATCAGAGTCCTCTCAGGAAAACAGAGAGCTTGCTACCTGGAGGTAATCTGATGGTAAACTAGCGGCATGCTAGACTTGCTGAAAAGCCAGGTGTAACCAGAGATAGCAACGACAAGGAGCCCACCCGCTAAAACGACAAAAGGTGGACCACCTGTCAGGAACCAGAAACAACAGAGGCTGCCTGGCACAAGCTGAAACTAAGATGTGCAGGAATTACTCAGATACAAGATACCACAGCGAGGCCACTAGGCTTCTTCCTCCTTCCCATAATTCTCCATCAGCGCTTTGCGTGGGGACAGACCCTCCCGCGGGCATGGAAGCCTGGGAAGTGTAGTTTCTACATGTCAATCTTTGAGTAGCCGTACTGGATCTGAGGGATCACAGACAAGTTACAGGTTCACTGGGGGCTTCTGGGAGAAGCTGCTGGGCATGCGTTTCATCTGATTCCCTGACCTAAAACCATCTTAGCCTACAGCAAAGCTCACCACTTCAGACGCTATCCACTCAGAACCTGAGAAGGCTTCCAAACAGGTACTTTTATCAGCAAATACCCTTTCAACCTTCCTGTGGTGCCCCTCTGCACAGGGAGGTACCAATATTCAGGGCACACTGCTTCATGGAAAAAAATGGGGGGAGTAATCAGAGGGAGCCCATGCTGAGAAAGAGGCTCCTCTGGGTTAGAAAGGCCCAGGGTGAGGCAGACCACACTGCACCAGCAGCCTAGGAGCGCCAGGAGGGAAGAGAGTCAAAAGAAGTTGATTCCAAAGCAGAATCCTGAGGATGAGAGAAACTAGGGTAAAATAAAACCCCAAACCATCCCAGCCTCAAGTTTTGGGGGGGGGGGGGGGAAAGAAAGAAAAAAGAAAGAAAGAAACCAACATGAAAAGACTGCAATACTGTATTCTGATCTCAAGCAGCTCCTGAAGTCCTTTCTTGATTTTCACTGTGTGACCAGGAACTGAGCAGACTAGCCAGAGGGAGTTCATCTGGGCAGTGCCCTGGGAGACCCCCTGCCAGGTACTCCTGGGAAAAGCTAAGTCACTTAGGAATTCTTGGAAGTTCACTTGTGTGGGAGCCACAGGCAAAGCTAAAGCTTGCTCTCACACACCCGGCGTCAGCAAGCTCTTCTAACACAGCCTTTTATTCACACAAGGCCCATGATGGGGGCACCTGAGACAGGAGCCCAGCACAGCCACTACCACACTGTGGCCTCTGATGACCCTGGAGTTCTGGCCATCTTCAATGGAGGGAAGCTGGGAGACAAACACCTAGCAATGAGAGATGGGCGTTGCCCCTTCTGCCCAAGCTAGTGAGAGTCCCAACACAGATTTTCAGGGGTTTGTTATGGATGCTCTATAGTTTTTTATATTACATTCACTTAAAAAAATGTAATTTAAAAATTATTTTACGTGCATGAACATTTTGCCTGCATGTATGTCTGCGCACCACATGCATGTATGTCTGTGCACCACATGCATGCCTGGTGCCTGTTAAGCCCAAAAGAGGGAGTTGAGTTGCTGGAACTGGAGTTATAGGCAGTTGTGAACTGCATGTGGACACTGGAAATCGAACACAGGTCCTCTGGATGAGCAGTCGGTGCTCTTACCCAATGAGCCACATCTCATCTACAGCCTCATTGGTTTTGTTTTATATATATATATATATATATATATATATATATATATATATATATATATATATATATATATTGGCATGGTATATTTCCTTTTTGATTGCAGCAACATTCATGCAATGTAAAATGAGCCTTTATGGTGTTTAAAATTTTAGTGGTATGTAAATACATTCACAATGCCATTCAAAAACATCTGTTTAGTTTCAAGTAAGTTTTAAGTCCACTAACTGTTCAGTCTCTCCTCTCCTCTGCCCTCGAAGTAATAGAATCGCCTGTCCCGGGTATTTCACATGCGTGGAATCTGCCTATCTGGTCTATGCCACTGAAGAGGACATTTTTGTGGTTCATCTGCCTTGCAGCAGGAATCAGACTTTTTCCCCTTGTACAGCTGAATAGTATTCCATCGTAAAAAATACACCTTACTCATCTATTCATTAGATGATGAATGCTTTGATTGTGATTTAAAATAATGTTGTTATAAACATTCCGCCTGAGCTGTGGTTTAAATGCGTGTTTTTAATTATTCGGAGTACATACATAGAGCTCTGCTTATATTTAAAGGGTTGAGAGAACATATAACACACACATAAAACAGCAAAAGTGGGCGGGGTTGAAGTGAAGTAGATCGTTAAAGTGGAACAAAAGAGTCCACATTCACTGCAGTATATAATGAACTAGTCCCTACCATCAAGCACCAAGAACACACTCGTAGGTTTCCTGGCAATTAAAGTGAAAAGAGAAACAAATTGAGTTACACAAAGTCACTGGTAGAAATAAACATGTTTTTTGTCATTAAATCCAGAAGGGCATCTAAATAACATGGATCCTTATAAGAAGATTGTGTGTGACATTGTGGAAAATGTATTTTTTTTTATATTCCTCTGAGAGAAAGAAATGTGCTCCAAATGAGTGGTTTCGGTCTTTTTTCTTAATCAACTCTATATGGATCATGAACACACTTAAACTGTAATTCAATAAAGTCAATTTTGTAGAATAAGGCTAAGAAAATACAGCCCGGATGCATTGCTTTCTAAATACCCAAAATAACACATGGATCAAAAGTGAAGAGTTCCCAAAAAACAGCCATGGAGAACCCACCAAAGGTCTCAAAAGGTCCTATCTTCCCAGGTCCCTGAATGCTGGGGCCCCTGCCCCTTTGACAAGTGCAAAGACATCACACACTGATTGAGAGCCTTCGCTTTAGACACGAGACAGGTGAAAGGTCACCCTCTTATCATTGCAGGTATGGATGAGGCTCGTTGCCACCCACGCTGCCTCACTGGCACTATGCCTGGTTGCCTCCAGCCTGCCTTCTCTCGGTGTATCCCATCTCCCATGCTGATGCCACTTTCGCGGAAGCTGTTTCAGTTGCTGCACCTGACCCTGGCTGCCTGTCCTGCTGTGCCCCACCCCCACAGCTGTCTTGGGCTAAGCAGGACACCAACAAACCTCCAGAGGCTTCCATTGCAAGCCAATCTGAGTGGGGAAAAAAATCCATGCCCTGCAGGCGGTGAGGCGCAACCCTAACCTCACCCTATGCTAAATCAGAGACCCCTCGAGCAACCCATCATGATACACGCACCCACCAGCAAGCAAGGCAGGGTGAGGGCAGACCCTGTCCAAGGCACCTGACATCACAACAGTGCTGCTTGGCTCTGAGCATCTAAGTTCGGGTCACAGGAAAAATATTTCTGTTTCCGACACAGATCCACACAGCTGTCTTTCCAATCTGGACCCTTTCTAATCCCAGGATAAGGTAAAGAACAGGGAGACATTATTACCCGTCAGTTACCTGGAGTCTTATCAGACTATACAGCATGTCCACACAGGCCTCTGATGTTAGCATCATCATTCCTGTTTTACCTCAAGTCTGAATCGCTCAAAACCCTACAGTCCTTTCCTGGGTATTGCTTAGGTGGTAGAGTGCTTGCCTAATATGCATGAAGTCCTGGGTTTGGTGCCCAGAATATGACATCAACCAGATGTGACAGCTCACATTGTAATATCAGCACTCAGGGGTGAAGGCATAGGTCAAGAAATGCAAAGACTCGAAGGTAGTCTGGGCTACACTGGTGCGGCGGGGGGGGGGGGGCGAGCAGGCCTGTTTTTAAAAATATCCAACTTCCCTCACCTCTTATCCTTGTAATCTGAACTGAATGAAAAGAGACACAGGGACAAATGCAAGAAAATGAGGACAAGCTGCCTAGACACCCAACAGTCCATTGCCGTCTCTCTCGGGACAGTAGGCTGCAAAGCCCAGATCCAGAACTTGGCAACTTAAGCATCGCTGGTGTGAGGAGAGCTCTGAGTTCAGAGGCATGTATGTAAGCAGACTCGCAATAATAATTCCAAAGGCACAGCGCTTACTGTGTGCCAGGCACTATAAATGCTATGATTCACTGAGTGACTCCAAACATCTTCTGTCTACTGACAGAGAAGAAAACGGGATGTGGAGGAATAGTGTACATTCCCTAAGGTCACTCAGCTTCATAGGGATTGAAGTGAGGCTGTGCGGTCAAGCATGCATGCCCATAGAACCCTACACGGGCCCCTGAGGTTGCGACACGTTGTGTCGCAAGTTGGTCACCAGAATGTATCTCTGGAATTGAAGTGTGACCAGGGTCTTGTTCCCTCAGAGAGTTCCCGAGCATCATCCCTTGCCTCTACCATCTCCCCATGGCTTCTGTCCATCCTTCCTGTACCTCAGCTTGTATCTCTTCACTGCACTCTGCTTGGGTAGCCTATGTACATGCCTCAGTCTTCAAATGGTCTCATGAGGACTCGAGTCATAGGGTTGACACTTGCCCCAGTACTATACAACCTCATCTTAACTACCTACAGCTGCAAAGGCACTACTTACAAAGAAACCTGTTGACTGAGGTTTCTGTCCCACCAGGTCCCACATCTGTTTAGTCCCAAAGAAACACACAGAGGTCTCCATTAATCATAAACTGATTGGCCCATTAGCTCAGGCTTCTTATTAACTAATTCTTTTTTAATATTTATTTATTTTGTATACAATATTCTGTCTGTGCGTATGTCTGTACCTCATTACAGTGGTTGTGAGCCACCATGTGGTTGCCGGGAATTGAACTCAGGACCTTTGGAAGAGCAGGCAGTGCTCTTAACCACTGAGCCATCTCTCCAGCCCCATAACTAATTCTTATAACTGACATTAGCCCATAATTCTTGACTGAGTTAGCCACGTGACTTGGTACCTTTTTCAGCATGGCAGCTACATTTGCTTCCTCTGCAGCTGGATCACAACTCCAGACTGAGACTTCCTTTTTCCCCAAATTCTTGTTGCCCCACCTCTACTTCCTACGCTGCACCTATACTTCCTGCTTGGCTACTGACCAATTAGCGTTAATTTAAAATATAATTGACAGGGTACAGAGCATTGTCCCACAGCAGAAATCCACATGAACACGCACTGTGGGGGGACACTACTTGATCACTGCAGTCATTGGGCCATACTGCCTCTTCCAGGGGACAGGGCCACTGGGAGGAACTCTTTGTTCCAGGAAAAGATAGAGGAGTCGGCCAAGTTAGGGGGACACAGGAGCAAAACTATGCCCGCAAGTGGCAAGTGGGCACTTTCTCTCTTTCCCAGGTGAGAGACACTCCCCCACTAAGCCAGCTCTTAGGAGGAAAACTGAGTCTGCCACCAGGGCATCATGAGCAGTGGATGGGGGTCTGCTTTCCACTGGCAGCGCCTGAAGGGGCACCCATGCGCAGTGTCAAGCAAATTCAGGGATAACAGGAAGGCAAGGCGGGACCAAGGTAGCATTTGGAAGAATTTCCCACTCCCCTGACTCCTGTGCCGGGCTGCTCCACACCTGAGGATTAAGAACCTCACTCACAGACCCACAGATTCATCTAGAAGTCTTCTTGGGCAGCAGAAACTGCCACTCTGTCAAGGTATCTGGGTTACCTCGCCTTCTGTCCCACACTGCCTGACACCCAAGAAGCGGTGTGCATGCTGTCTAGCATTACAGCTCGGGAAGTCATTCTGAGATTTGGCAATGGGAGCTCATCAGAGGGAAAACATCCCAATTTGTTCACAGCTTCCCTGACAAATCCAAATTCAAACAGAGTATCACCCTTGGGTGTTGAGAAAAGAGAGCAGCTGGCACCAGGAATGAACCAAAGCGAGATGTCCTGCCCCAGTGCAAGCACAGCCCCAGCCACCTGTTCCCTGTCTGCATCTCCCGCTCCCTGTTCAGTCACTCGCAAAGCGCAGGCAAACGCACGTTCATTCCCGTACTACACTACTGCTGATGCTGCGGGCCCCACCACCAACTGCGCATGTCCATCCGCCCCCACCACCAACTGCGCATGACCATCTGCCATGGTCAGGAAGAACGATAGGTCTGGTGAGGACTCCAAAGACTCCCGAGAATGAGACAACCTCGGCATCTGAGAGTTTGAAGTCGATGTGTGTTCAAAGTGTCACTCTGGTGGCCTGCAAGCCCATGGAACTACCTGGCTTCAGCTTAAAGGGCAGTACCATGAGAAGCCATTTCTCCCTGCTTTCTCTAGAAACCTCCCAAAGGAAAAATACCCAGCAATGGTCCCATGGGGAAGATCGAAGGTGTGAAGGCTGACAAACGTGGACTTCAGCCATATCTGTCACATACTAGCTTAGGGGGGCTGCACCACTCACTGGGGGTCTTCCTAGGCTATAGATCCCCCTTTGTGAAACCTGGGCTGTTCCAAGGCTTAAAGAGAATGCTTGCTCAGGACCAGGCCAGAGTAGGGACTCAGTAAGTGCGACAGGGAAGAGGAGGAGGCAGAAGTTTTAACCATCGTGTGGATGGAACTCATGCCTCTGGCCCAGGATCACAGTCTAGGGCTGGGCCTAGGATCCCCTACAAGGTATTAGACTTAGTTACAGGTAGGTGACCATGCTGACTGTGCCTCACACACCTCTCCCAAGGTGTCCAAGAGCTCAGTATTACCACCAGCCCCAGAACCTGCATCCACTGCCCCCCTACAATATCGGCCCCCACTAAGCTTTTGTGTGCTCGGGGACTGTAGAATGCCAGGCCTCCCTAGTCAGCTAATTCTTCATTTGCATTTAAGCCCACCTGTTTGTAACCCAGTCTATGTGCCCAGTGAGGGCCTCCCCCTTCCCAGTGGGTAAGACCATCTGTACCAAAAAGGACATGAGATCACCCACCTGGTCTCTCTCATATCACAGCCTGCGTGACAGATGCCATAGCAACGGCCCTAGCAACGATAGCAGACAACCGCTTTACCACAGACTGATGGAAGATTTACAAACAACAGGAAGTCCTGAATGGAAGCAGGGCTGTAAAGGGCTTGGGTACACTCACCTAGGTGGGCTGGCACCTGCTCAGGCACAGACGGAAGTGCACTAACTGAGGTGGACCCTCTCCTTCCACATCACAGAAAAACCTTCAGTGGAAACAGACAGAAGAGGCCCGAAACCCCTCTGACCTACAGCCAATTGAGCTTCCTTCTCTCCAGCCAGCTGTGTGGCAGCCCCCAATGTGCCGATATTCTGTGACTGACAATCTCTACTACTCAGAGACAGAGGCAGGCAGAGAAACTTCTGGCGGCAGCTAGAACGCTGCCGCTTCTGGTGGGTTCCCTGGCCTAGCTTCCCTGGTCATCCACGGTGGAGCCGAGAACACAGGACCACCTGGTTCCCTACCACTGTGCCGGGTTCTGGATGCTACTGGCATTCTCCCTGAGCAAAACTGGCCAAGCCCAGACCATATTGGCTCAGCTCTGGAGGGCATTGGCAGCGCAATGCGTCCCAGGGAGGAAACTGAAGCTCTTGGAGTAGGTGACTTCCCCAGGCTTCTGGGAAAGTTAAGGCGACAAGACTAGAAATGGACTGAAATGTAGCCCTTGGTTATAACATGCATAAGACGCTAGGTTTACTAACCAGCACTGAAAAGAAAGGAATAAGAGGAGGTGGTATAGAACCCACCCTGAGGCCCTCTGAGAGCCAGCCAGGCAGTAGGTGTACCACATCAGTTTGGGACATGGTCTTAGCACTTGTGACACCGTGATGTCAAATCCAAGGTCATGCAACCCCGACTGTCCAACTCACATGCCAACCCAGGGAGACCTTCCTCTACCTATGCCTTGCTCCCACCAATCTGGCTGCAGAGGTATTTACCACCCAGAGGGGAGCGCTTCAAATGCCTGCCGAGATGCCCTAAGTAAATCAGAATACAGTTAAATCTGATTTGCTCTAAAGGAAGATGTAATCAGAAGGCCAAGAGAAAAGAAAGGAAAGGAAAAGGCATATGCCGCTTGTCAGGATGACAGAGAGGGCCACGACTCCAGGCCACATGTGGGCGGCTCCAGGAACTGTACCAGCAAAGGGACAATGTCTGGGGCTGGCACAGTAGGACCCTGGGGGGAGGGGGGCGTCCTACTGGAGACAAGGAGAAATGACTCCTTAGTAGAGAAACAAAGGAGACCTGGCTCCCTCTACCTAGAAGGGCACCAGGCACTTCAAAGGCTACCAGCCTGGCGAGGAAATACCATGGTGTGCACACAGAGGAGGCATCAAACCTAGGCTCCACCACCTCTCTGCGTGACATTGGGCAGCCGCCAGATCCAATCTAGACCAAGAATGCCATCTTATCCCTGAGCTAGGGTGTGTTTAGCCAGCTCTCCTCTGGATACCAAAACAGTTGGAGGTCGGAAGTTAGACCAGCCATTTCATTTTCCAAATAAGGAAACTATCAGCCGTAGTTGGTGAAGGCCAGGTGGGTGATTTCAATTACACCTTTGCCAGTTTAAAATCAGACAGATTCACTGCAAAAAGTTTACGGGAAATGTGTGTGTGTGTGTGTGTGTGTGTGTGTGTGTATGTGTATGTGTGTGCATGCGTGTCTATCAAAGTCACTAGCAAGTGAATTGTCTTTCCCAGGTTAACCACACTGAGGCTAAGCACTGGGGATATACCGGTCTTTGTCTTCATTGTTGCTGGAGAAGATGTGGGCAGGCAGGCAACTGGAACCCTAGATTGTCTTCCCTTATTATTTTATCTTAAATATTTCCTGATGTCACTAGAGTTTTATTATTTTAAAATGAATTAAAAAATAAAATAAGCCATAAGAGATTGAAAACCTGCTAGAAAGACAGAAAGTAAGAACGAACGCCAAAGGCCTGGCCCAGGTGAGGCGCTTGCCTTTTCAAAGAAGAGCTCACCACATGGAAGCCACAATCTTAATGCTGGGGAACACTGAGTCTCAACCCAAGTGATGGGGGATGGAGAAGTCAGGGAGCATCTTCTTCCGTGGCTCCCTGGGCTCTGACTGGATTACAACAAACTCAAGCTAATGACACAGCTGTAGAGACCAATTAAGCTGAACAATAGAAAAATTGCAGGGTTGTTTGGTCCCAACAATATGAGATTAAATTATCAATATGGCTTATGTGGTATTGAAGAGATAACATCCCTCTTGGGAAGGAGGGTTTCTTATACACCTTATTTACATCTGAATCTCTTTTCTCCAGGAGTCCCAGAAAGCAACTTTTTACCCCTTGGGGGATGGAGTACTGCCAGGGCTGACTACTAACCAAACAGAACACAGATCCAAACTCAGAGACTGTAATCCAGGAGTCAGTCGAGATCCTGCCCCCAACTCTGACATGTGATAACACTACATGCTCCTCCTGGCTTTGCCTGCCATGAAACCTGTACCCAAGCCTCATAGAAAGCCTTCAAGGTAGGCGCCCTCATTGTCCCCATTTTACAGATCAGGAAACAGGAGTCGAAAATCACAGACAGAGAAAGCAAACAAAAGCAGACTCCACAGGCTCTATACGCAAACCTGAAACCCATCTTCAACATGACAACTATAATGCTTTTTTAAACAATGTCCCCATTTTACCTGTCACTTTCAGTCTACAAAGCACATCCCTGACCTGCTTGGTATCGACTCCATGTAACCTGTGAACTATCCTTTGGATAGGTAAGAAAACCAATCCACAGAGAGCCCAAAGACTTGCAGGAGACGTTTATGTTGTTTAAGATGAACAGCTGTCAGGCTAAACTGTGTAAAGCTGCGACTACTGCTATCCAAAGGTAGCAGCATATAGGCTCCTGGGTATAGTTCACTGCTCCTGGAAAGAGTAATTCTAAACAGTGGCCAGAGCTCCCACATCCAAAGGCTGGGATGCCAGATGCCTACGCGGCTGCCCTGTGCGCTAAGTACCGCTGTTGACAGCTGTCCTCCTCGCTCGGCATTGCTGTGACTGAAGATCACAGTTGGGTAATTTAGGAAAAGCACGGATGTCCCATTGCCCTGGAATCTGCAAAGTCCAATCCCCAGGTACCAGCACCTGGGAAGCGTCACTTGCTGCATCATCCCACGACAGAAGGCAGAAGGGCAAAAAGGGAAGTGATGAGAGGGCAGAAAGGGCCAAACCCATGCTTTTGTAAGGCACCCGCTCCAAAGATGACTAACCCACCTCCTTGATAACAGTATTAATCCATTCATGAGCGCGAGATCCTTGGTGACATTATCACCTCCTAAATGGCCTGCCTCCAACACTGCTCCATACGGCGTTAACTTCACCACCCATGAACACTGGGGTTCACACTCAAGCCATAGCAAAAACAGCAGCTAATCATATTGAGGACGAAAGAGGCTTCATGGCTCAGCAGGCACCCTGCCATCAGGTAGCAGTTGCATGAGACCACAGGGCTGCAGGGAGACACACAGGGTCCTTTGAGGATGCTGGGATCTCTCACTGGATGTCTGCTGAGCTCACATCCAGTGGGACACCAGCAGGGTGCAGAGAAATGGGGAACAAGGCTGGGAAGAAGAGGTGGAGAGGGGGTGGAAGCCGGCAGGAGGGCAGGTAGCTGCAGAGAGAAATCACTTGCCTCCCTTAATTCCCACATCTTTCCCTGTCCACCCCCCTCCCCGGCGCGCAGCCAGAGCTGCAGGTCAGGAGGGCTTGGGGCTCAGCCCAAAGCAGATGTCAGCAGCTGCATCAGACCCCAGCACATGGGCCCAGGGCCTCTAATGACCTTCCCCCATGTTCAACCCAGTAGAACGTCCTTGGCCGGCTTGTCAGGGCAAAGCATCAGACCGAAGCCACCAGGGAGGGCTCGGGGGCCTGAGTGGCCGAGCAGGAACGCTGGTCACAGCTGTGCCCCCTCCTGCCTCATTGCTCTGTTCTTTCCCAGTGCTCATCTCTACCCATGTGTTAGGAGTTTGAAGGATCAGCTGGCGGACAAAGACCGCACCAGGGACAGGATGGTAAAAGCCATGGAAACGAGGCCTGACGTACGGCATGTTCCCAAAGCAGGGCCTGGGTACACCCTGGTGCCTTGAGGCAGGACTGAGGTAGACTTGTACAAGAGCAACTATGACAAGGACAGCGTCACCACCCTGTATCCACAGTCTTGGACAGGGGAGCCAGTCTTCCCCACAGACTCATGTGTTTCAACATGTGGCCTTCAGAAATAGACTCGCGCCCAAGGAAGTGAGTTGCTGGAGGGACAGGGACCGATGTGTCTTGAAGCTTACAGTCTAGTCTTCCTGCCTGTCCCGTCTATGCTCCTGGTCCTCCAAGGTGAGAAGATGTAAGGAGTCCCAGCTACACGCTTCTCCTACCGCGGAGTGCTCTCCTGCTATGCCTTCTTGGCCGTGATGGACTGCCTCTCTTCAGACTGTGAGCTAAAATCAGCCTTCCTCCCTTAAGCTGATTCTTGTTAGGAATCTGACCACAGTGAGAAGAAGAGACAGTACACATTTATTGGGTAATAGAATAGGAAGAGGAGATGAGCAAAACTGTTCAAGCAAAACTCTTAGTACAACTAACTTGTTGAGCAGAAGGTGGCATTGGCATTGTCAAAGTAAGAGTTAAGACTCAGGGTGGGGACCAGAGACAAAAGCAGTGCCTGCAAAGACAGAGAACACCGAGGGAGCCTAGGCAAGAGGTCACGATGTGAAACTGCAAACCAAGCAGTCATAGCCAGGGGGCACGCATCCCCCACTCCTTGGAGATGCGGACTTAACAGGACACAAAGCTGACCACCAGGCAATGCTCACACGAGCCAGGAGGCTCACACGGCACCTTGAGGTGGAGAGAGCTGTGGCCTGACCCAGGGTGATCGAGGATGCTACTGCAGAGCTGGTGCAGGAACTGCAGGTAAAGCATCATCTTGGACACTCAGCCTAAAGTGGGACAGAGGGAAGGACTCTGTGAGCACTGGGCCTGAGATAAGAAGAACCCAAGTGCAGAGTGTGACCCACACTGCAAAGTGTGGGTGATCCCTGCAATCCCAGCGCCCAGACCTTCACCTAGAAGGAAAGTTGGTCAGCAGACCCTGAGGCTGGATGCCAAATACTGAGAAATCTTGAAGGTTCTGCTTCCCATACAGGATAACACGCCAGTGCACGCAGACAAGCCTACTGTAGGGGCCGGGACAAGCTGGGTCCAAATACCCTATTACCACCCAACTGGAAGACTAACAAACCTCTGTGCCTCGATTTCCTTATCAGCCCATTGAAGTTGATAGTGAGGCTAAACTCTGACATGCGTAATGACTCCTGAAGATCATGTCCATACAGCCAGTCCTCAGCACGGCCTGGAGCATCCTAAGACTCCAGTAATCAGAACCCACCACAAACACCACCATGACATTCAGCCTGCGGTCCAACCTGCCGTCCTTGTCCAGAAGCTCCCAGCACAGATGCCCACCAGAAGTGACGCGGAGCTAAAAAGGGAAGCCTGATAAGCCCAGCTTGCTGTTGACCTCGAGGCGCCCCAGTCTCTTTAAAGAGGCCGCTCCATAAATTATCCCAGCACCGTGGAGGTAGGCAGGGCAGAAGAGGTGTGCGCAGCCCCCATCTCAGGAGCAAAGAGAGACTGGGGCTCTGCAGGGTGAGCTGAAGAATTACGCATCCTCTAAGAAACAGGGCATCAACAGCACAAGGGCTCTGAGAAGCTGACTATTTTGATCGTATTTGCTTTTGTATTTTCCTGTAATTATCTCCGTCACATTCCCCCCTTTGCAGTTGGGGAATTCTTGTCTTTTAAATGCCAGAGCACCAAAAAGATGCAAAAAAGATAGCGCAGGGCAATGGTTAACAGACCATACCCTTGGGGCAGGGAGCAATGCCAGCAGTGATCAAGAGAAATAACTCTAGATGAAACTGAAGGGGCTCCATCAAGACACCCTACTAGCTGGGTGGAGGTGGCGCACACCTTTAATCCCAGCACTCGGGAGGCAGAGGCAGGTGGATCTCTGTGAGTTCGAGGACAGCCTAGTCCACAAAACAAGTTCCAGGACAGCCAGAACGATCCTACAGAGAAACCCTATCTTGAAAAATGAAAACAAGACACCCTACTGTCCTATTAAATCTCTATCCCTGAGCCCACAGCCTTGTCTTTCAATATGAATCAGGCTTTTGCCTAAGAGACACCATCTTCATATAGACACGCACAAAACATGAACAAAAACAAACCTTGGCTGGGAGATGGCTCTGTTGATAGCTTGCTCTCTTTGCAAGCATGAAAGTCAGAGTTTGACCCTCCAGCATCAACATTAAAAGCAAGGGAAGTGTCTGAATCCCAGCAGTGGGGGCTTGGAGACTGCTGGATCCCTGGGGCTTGCCAGGATGCCCTAGTGGTAAGCTCCAGGTTGGGCAGAAGAATCTGTCTCAAACAGTAAGATAAAGAGCAACCCAGGAAGACATACACAGACCTCTAGACACCATATGCACACATATAGCCCATAGTAAATACAGGACTCAAGCAGAGGGGCCACAACCAAGGGAGTATTACTTAGGTAGGACCTCAGAGGTCCCACTAGATAATGTGGCTTTACAAGAGCAGGCCACCAGCAGGCTACAAGGCAGCCCCCTGATGCTCAGCAGTAGTGGCTGGGCGGAGGTGCAGAACAGCCCACAAATTGGGCTGACCCTCACTCACAACCTCCCCTTCTCGGAAAGCCATCTGACACTCGTGGCTTAGGACACAGAGTGATCCAGGGCTGAAGGCTATATTCATGTTCAGAAATCCTTCTCTGTTGTGTGCCTACCTGGTTCTGCCTGCCACACTCTAGAACACTGAGCCAGCTCTGGGTTGTGTCGCACCTGCAGCCGATGCAAACCTCCAGGGAAGCCCATGCCTGCCCTGGACCACACTCATGTCAGTAGCTGGCCCTCTTCTCCACGTCACGATTATCCTGCCTCACCTGGGGAGATCTCCCATCCACATCACTGTGAGAGGCCTCTTCTCTCTGAAGTACAAACACGTAACTTCCCCACTTTCCTCCCTTCTACAGAGACAACAGCTGCCTCGTTCATTCATTCCAAACTTACCATCAAGCTAGACCCACAGCCTCCCAGCTCCACAGCCTGGCCTAGCCTTCCAGCAAATACCAGATTCAGTGTGTGAGTCTCACCCTCTCTTCCAGCTCCTTTATAACACATTGCCCCCCTAGCCAGTCACTCCTGCTCCTTCTGGCTCTCACCTCCAATGCCTTCTTCCCTCAACCACAAGCACATCTAGGTCTCCCCCAATACTTAAAAAAATGCATTTCCTATTGGGATGATGACACTCACCTAAGAAACTGAAGCAGGAGGGTTGAAAGATTGAGGACAGGTTAGACTACAAGGTGAGACTGCGTCACAACAACCAACACAAAAACCAAGTAAACAAAAAACCACACGACTTCCCTATCAACCTCTCTCTCACGGCCTTCTCGTGTGGAACTCCAAACTCCAGAAGCTCAGCTTATAAGTTCATTTGGAAATGGTCATGAACTAAAATTAAATCATTAGGCTGGACCCTTACTCCGTATGACTTCCACAAAGTCATCAAAAGAAACACCTGCGTGCCAGCCACGAAGCCCTCCATCCACACTCTGCAGTACCTGCACAAAGCCCTCTCACCTCGCCTTTTCCAGCCTCACTACTGACATTAAAAACAATGCGGACATACAGTCAGCCTTTCAGAAAGCTAGAGGTAACCGAGTATGGACCCCAAGGCCCATGCAGACATCCAGGGGGGAGATGGCCTTGGGTCACCTCCAGGAGCTGGGTACCTTCCAAGTCCTTGCTCCTCCCCCTTCTAGCCTGCTTGTTACCAGGCTACAATAGCTGCAGACACTTCGCAACGATGGGAGAAAAGTCAAGAAAATCATTGACCCAGCTCTGGACGTGGTTGAGCTGCCGGAACAACACCAGTCGAACCCATATTGTCTGATTTTTATCATACACACACACAAAAAAAAATAATAATAATAAGCCCTTACACATTTCAATCATCAGAGTCAGTTTTTAGTTACTTGCAGCCGAACACAAGCCTATCTGTACACACAGTGTTACGTTCCACTCTAACTACATCCCATTGCTTCTCAGCTAAGAAACTCACGTTTAGTGAGATTATAGCCTTACCCAACATTGCAAAGTCTACCAATGGGAAAAAAAAATACTTGACTGAATACATGTAAACACACACACCCCAGAATCTGCCTGATCTCAAGCTGGTCTCCCCTTGTTATGTTTCCTGTATTTTATTATGATGTTACTGAGTGGTTTGGTAAGCAGAAAGCCATCCATTTTATTGTAACATTTCCCATGTGGCCTTGCAGCAATGTTTGGAAGGACTATAGCCTTCTCCACTGAGATGCCCTGGGCACTCTCCAGCCAAAGGAGGGCACGCTGGTCCGTGGCTAACACAAACCGTAACCAGAGCTGTCCAAAGGAACCCCAGAGGGGTCAGTCAGTGGCTAGTCAGGGTCAGACCTGCAAATAACAGGCAATACCCTGGTGGCCCTGGCAGCTCTGCGTTCCTGTCCTAGCTGGGCTCCACACACCTGCTTGTGGCACTTACTCGCTCCCATCTCCCATCTGCACAAAATAAAGCAATCAATGGTACAAATATTTTATCTAGTTCACCACATGGTTATTCTATTCGAGGTGAATAAATCAATGTAGCCCAGGGAGCATGGAGCAGAATTTCTCATTGAACTGACATCGGGAACATTTGTTCCAGCTTAGAAAATCTAACCACATTATAACGCAGCTGGGGTGCAGAACTGGGTAGCACGCGCTGGTTCCTCCACCTCCACTGGATGAGGCAGACGGGGAGAGCCGGGACTGGCGGTGTGCCATGTGCAGGTGGAAACATGGATTCTGGATACAGACCGCCTCAGCTCCCTTTCTCCTATTGATGCTGGCTGTGGGGCTTTGGGTACGCAAAACTACAAAATGGGAAAAATCGTAGATACTGCATTCAGTTGTGATTTCATTAAATTCACAGGGCCACTAAATGGAAAATGCCCAGCATAGTTCTTAGCACATAGCACAAGTGCTGCGACTGTTAGCATTGTCCTCTGCACCATCACAGTCACCATTATCATCAACACACGATAAGCCATTCCTCACTGAGGAGGATCGCCATAGTTGACACTATATTTTCCAAGATAACTCAAAGTCTACTGATAGAACCCTGATCCTTCCAAAGTATTGTCACCTCTCCAAAATATGTAGCCTTTTGGATTCAGAGAACATGACCATGGAAGATTGCCTAATCTGGAAACAACCCTGTGAACTCACTAATAGGCAGCCAGATCTTGCCTTCTTCATACAAGGAACCAACCAAATTTTGCCAGCCTTCCTCCTAAGGTGATAAACAGCCACCTTGAAAGTCATGCACTCGGGTATAGGTAAATAACTATCCTTTTAATTTTATTAACTATGTGATCCCTAGTCTTCTTTGTTGAGATCAATTTTTGTTATTTTTAATCATGTGTATGTTTTAAGTCTGTGTGTGGGTGTGTACATAAGAGTGCAGGTTCTTTTAAAGTCCAGAGGAGAGCATCAAAGCCCCTGGAGCGGGAGTTGTGGGTAGTTATGAGTCATCCAATGTGTCACCCAATCTTCTTCCCACTGTACCTAGCACAAATACCTTGGTTCTTCATACTACCTGGCAATGCAACTGTACTGAGATAGGCCTGAAGCAAGGGACAGGCGAGATTTGCCTGTAGGGCAGACCAGAAGGAGAGTGGAAAGAAAAGGGACACAGAAGCAGAAGGTGCTCGTGAATATAGATGAAGATGAAACGTGTTTGTCGCTGATGCTAATGCAGCTCTCACAAGAGAAGGCCATTGCCTGAAGGAACACTAGTTGGTTGGACAGCCACGGAGAAAGTTACCAGTGGACACGGCCCAAGGAGCTCCCAGAACGGGGCCAAATCTTTCGCCTCTTCTCAAACAAGCTGGCCCTGCTGGTCCCCCATGGTGGCCCACTTCACTATGGTCTCCGGTCAGAAACAAGACATCTTGCTCAAGCCATGCCTAGACTTCATGCGATTCCTCTCCCACAAGCACCAGCAACTCCGTGTCCCAAGCAGAAGGAGCAGTTCTCTCCACACGGTCTAGGCCTGACGGTTCCTCTTTTCCTTCATGGATTACAGCCTGCCCTAGCATTGCCATTTCTTACACTCAACATAGAATAAGCATTGCTTTGAATTTGTTTGTTTGTTTGTTTGTTTCCCTATTTATGTATGTATGTATGTATGTATGTGTTTGTTACTCCGTTCACCCTGGTCTCCATCCACATCCCCCAGCCCTGGGGTTTTTAATGACCTCCATCTTTCTCCCACTGGTACCTACACCTCCCCTCCTCAGTCCATGATCTGCTACAGATTATCTATAGAATGCAAACTAAAAATACCTGCCTGGATGCATGGAAACATGTGCACATACACACACACACACACACACACACACACACACGCACATCGCATATACACATATACAACATACATACATAGTCTTGTCTGGTTCACATATTGAATTTATGCAGATTTAGTTCTGTGTACCCAGGAAGACTGAGAAGGGAAAAAGTGGCTACTTTTTAAACACTGTTGCTACAGCCCTCTCATTCCCTGTGGTGTAACTGCCCCAGCTCCCTCGGCTGAGGGCCTCTCAGAGTGGGCACAACTTGCAGGGCTCAACCAGGAATTAAAATTTTCAAAGACCATTTTGTCTTTTTGCCTTGTGAACTAATTCTAGAACCCACTTTACTATGAAACTTAATGGAAAACGTGTGTGCGTGTGTGTGTGTTTGGATATATGAGTGATTTCCTATTTTCTACTTTTCACCTTTGGGTTTGTTTTATTTTTATTCAAAAGCCAGTAATTAAAAAAAAACTGCTTGAACTTTAAGATTTACCAGTCAGCCCTCTGAAGACTCTGACCACGAAGCTAATGGTGGTACAGACGCTAAGCCTGGTGTTCTCGGCCATCCTCAAGTGAGTCTCGGGGCTCCTTGTCAGCTCTCTCAGTTCTTCAAGGTCCCCTACTCTCAGGTAAATGGGGACCTTGCATTTCTTCAGTTTTACCCATGACTTTTGCTGTGTACTACCCCCAAAACAGCTTCCTTCACCTCCCTCCCTATCCAGACCCCACCTATGCTCCGAGGTTCACAGCTACATTGCCTCCTACCTCAGTTTCCCAAGCTGTCACCTCACCCCCACTGCATCCTCCTCTATGACAATCTCTTTCCTTGCGAATGTGTTTGCCTCATCAGCCTGGACCTAATTCACCCCACCGTTGTATCCTCAGCAGGTCGCTTTGCACCATACAGATGCACAAAGACAGAGGAAGTTGAGCGTAGTGAACTGGATTGAACTGGATTGTCCAGCTGTGAGTTGGGCTAGTTTGACTTGACCTTCATTCAATAATTATATTCTTTGAACCAAAGTTCTGGGGAAATTGGCAAACCATGCGGTACCCGGGACTTTAGTCTATTGTGGTTTTGCTTGTTTTTTGCTGCTCGGTTGGTTGGTTGACTGGCTGGCCCTTTTCTCACTGGAAAGTTGGGAAGTTGGCCTTGGGTTGCTTCATTTGAAAGGAGCTGTCTGCTGACAGACTAAGTCCCTCCACGAGTGACTTCTGAGGAGTCGATTTTCTAGACACTGACCATCAGCAGATGGTGGCCCGGAGCTATGAGAAGAGTTATGGAACATCCCAAGAAATGGACCGGACTCCTGCTGAGGACCAGAAGACACTTCGCTCCAAGTCCTGCAGAGCCACTTCAGAGAAATCCATGGCCACCCTGCCCTTAGAGAGTTTGTGGAAGTTAAGGCCATAAACCCTTATGAAGCCCAGAGTCATGGTCCACTTCCACAGCACCAGGGCAGAGGGTACCAGGCTGCCTGAACCCCTTGCTCTCCCCCGGCCCACAATCAAAGTTTGACTAAAGCTCAGGCTTTGCTTTATAAATCTCTGCCTCTTAATGATGGCTTCAAGGCTGAGGGGAGAAAGGACCATTAAACTCACTGAATAAGTTAATGGGGCAGAGAGAATCTATTTCGGAGCCACCCCGGGCTATTTTCCTCTGGAGCTAAAGCCTGAATAAGCAAAAAGAAAAAATTAAAACCATAGAGTACATTGCCAATAAATAACCCCGGGTGTAATCTCTCAGCAGCTAGGGCTTCATCTGTGCTGATATTATAATGCAGATCGGTCACAAAGCCTCTCCTTTTCAGAGTTCTACCTGCAGCTTGGGCTGGGGCCCTTCCTTCCCTGTGTCTGCAAAGGATGATGCAAGGCTACTTACTCCCCAGGCCTCAGCCAGCTAGCCACTGTCCAGCCGGCAGGCCTCTTAGGGATCATGGGCAGAAGATCTCCCCAAATCCACACAGAGAAATTCAAGTTGGCATCTCGTCAGATTATCTCAAGACCCTCCAATGTTCCTGCTGTAGAGATTCCCCCAACTGAGAAAGCCCAGCTGTCTCCAGTTCTTTAGAATTTGCTCACCTTCGACTAGATCTGGAGACCACAAAGCTGGCTCTCTTCTTTAGAGCAAGTGAACACAGAATGTTGGTTTCTTCAGTTTTGGTGCCTCCACTTCTTGAGAAAATTTCGCTTTCCTTCTTCTTCTCCCTCCCCAAACCCCTGACAATTTCCCACTCCCTAGGCTCACCTCCCTATCCTGTCCTGGGAGAGACCCACAACTCCCCACTGCCCCCCTAGAACAAAGCCAGAAACCTGAGACTTAGGGCAGGGAAAACACAAATAATTAAATAAGCCAGAACTCCTGTTGGTAAATGTTGAGTCCCACTAGACACACGGTGTTTACTCTTTAATATTTAAACATGTTAATTAAATCTCTGAATAAACAAATATATTTTAGCAAGTAGTGCTCCTGAGCTGGAATTCTGTCACCATGCCCCTAGGTACCTTTCAGATGGGGATAAGTCTTCTAATCTACTTCCATGTGTTGACAAACCAGATAGGGACTGCCGACTATCCCAAAAGAAAATAGATAATAGCACATCACCCCTAGGGATTCCAGGATGTTCCTCGGCCTCCCTGGCCTTCCAAAGGCTCTCAGGCCTCCTCTTCCCAGTAGGTGCTCTGGTCACTCATGGATTATCCCACTGTTTACTTAGCCAGGCACACCTAAGTGCTAGTGGGCTAGAGACAGACAAAACAAAACCTATCCCATTCATCAAATGTCTCCCAATCATTTCCTTTGCTTTTTGTTTAGAAATTGCATATAGCTCCGGTTGGTGCCAAATCCTTTATGTAGCCGAGGCTAGCCTTCAACTGTTGGGTTACAGCATGTGCCACCAAACCTGGCTCTCACACCATCACTATGAGAAGCCCGTATTCACCAGGCTTTCTATGATGTCCGCTCCCTTCTTCTCCAGCCAGGGTGGACTGCCTTCAGCTCCTCGGGGTTCCCTTTCTCCCTGTCCTTCCTGTTGCCTGAAATAACACCCATCTCACCCGACCTCTCTGTGTGGCTAATGTCTGTTCCTTCTCCAGCTTTCGGTTTAGCTATCTCTTTACCCAGAAACATTTTCCACGTACCCTGCCCCTGGATGAAGGACCTTCCTAAGGTAGCCCTTCACCCATGCCTTCCTCTCCTCGGCCCATCTCCTAAGGTAAAGAGGAATCACCTCCTGTTTAACAGGGGAAGCCCCATGAGACTTCCCAACCCTTCCCACAGGACTCCCAGCTAAATCACTGGAAGAATGAGACACTAGCCCAGGGGAGTTGTCTGGCTTCCCTCTGGGAGGCATAAGGGATACAGCTTTGGTCCGCTGGGTGGCGGTGTGCCATTGCAGGCTAGAACACATCTCCCCAGGGGGAGCAGCTCTCAAGGAGCCCCCACTGTCGGCCTGGCCCTGGCTTCCCAGTGGCAGAGTGGACCAGGGAACTCCAAGAACACCGGTATGCCTTGGGCTGGGAGTCTCACGGAAGCTTCCAACTACTTTCAGAATTCTGACAGACTGGATCCCCAGGTCTGCCACCCTACAGATGGACCAACTTGAGCAGAGAAGCCTTCCTCTGTTCATCTGCAATGCAAAGACTCAGTGGAAGTCCCATGAACAGTTTCGCCTAACCCAGGTCAACCACCAGCCGTCCTGGATGTCAGCTGGTAGGACTCCTGTGGAAAGAGGCCAAGCCAGGCTGTGTCTTCGAAAGTGAAACACATTCATCATACATCCCGGAGATTCCCATTCCTGGGAAATGACCTGGGAGAAACAAAAACCATATGTTCGCCAAAAGGCTCGCGCGAGAGCCTTCACAGCGGCTCTAGCCACGAGTCCAAAACTAGAAGCTGCCCACGACTTCCAAAAACAGAACAGATAAACTCAGGTTGGCCACACAGTATAATACTACATAGCCATAAAAAGGAGCTCAATGCTGTTATCTCCAGCACGTGGGTGAATCTCAGTACCACATCATTCTTGCTAAATGTAAAGTACATGATTCTACCTGTATGAAGCCGTGGGTCACATATAAGCAATCTATTGCTGAGAAGCTCAAAACAGTAGTCACCTATGAGGAGCTGGTGGCAGAGACAGACTTGGAAGGGACATGAAGGAATTTTGGGTGGGGTTAGCAATGTCCTTGATCTCGATGAATGGATGTGGGGTCCACCAATACTACTATTAAATGACATACATACTCAAATAGGCAGCATTCACTAACATCTACCATTCTCTGAAATACATCAGGGCAGCAGGATGAAGCCAGATATGGGAGGCTGAGGCAAGATGATTATTGAGATCCAGAACAAAACTCTATCATATATCTTAGGCAGATCCCAAACTCCTTATGTAGCCAAAACTAGCCTTAAATGCCTAATCATCCTGCTTCTGTCGCCTAAGTGCTGGATTATAGGTATATTCCACCAAAGTTGGCAACCAGATCATCAACTCCATGAGAAGCCCAAGTTCACCGGGTTTTATATGATCTGCCTGTCCCCCCCTTCTCTGGCCACAGACATACATCAAGAGAAAACCATGCACTGGGCCAACATGAAGGCACACACCTTTAATCCCAGCACTTGGGAGGCAGAAGCAGAAGGATCTATGATTCAAGGACAGCCTGGTCTACAGAGCAAGTTCCAGGACAGCCAGGGCTACACAAAGAAACCTTATCTGTTTCAAAGAAACTAGGAGAGAAAGAGAGAGAGAGAGAGAGAGAGAGGTGACCATATGAAAGTGACTGTCTACAAGCCAAGCCAAGGACAGAGAGAGACACCTGGGTAGGAAATGACCCTGCTGATACCTCGGTCTTGGATGTCTGGCCCCCAGCACCATGGGAAAACACATTTTTTTTCATTTAACCTACTTAGGTGGTGGAATTTTATGACATCAGCATTAACTGATTTCCGTTTTATTACTTGTGTTTTAAATTTCAAATGTAATAAGATGCAATATTTTTGTTGCTTGAGGTTCTAGAGTTTTATTTTAATAGATATGCAAAAAGAAGGATTATACATCAAAAGCATTATCTACCTATCATCTAAAACATTGACATTTGTTCGGGGCTAGGAAAAAAATAAGATAAAATAAACACAATGAAAAGTTGGGCTTTCTAACATAAAAATAATCTCTATTACTTAGGAGGCTAAACAAGAAGATTCCAGGTTCAAGGCCAGCCTGGGATACAGTGTGAGCCACAGGCCAGCAGGGACAACTGGTTTCAAAATAAAAGGTGAAGGGTGAGCGTGAGGGTGCAGGGTGTTTGCCTAGGACTACAAAATTAAAGGAAACCATTACAAAATAAACTTAAGACCCTGCATACACCCTGTTTCCTCTCTTTCCCTGGAGACCAAGGCAGTTGGGAAACTGGCTTAGGCTGAGTTAGTGTGTCCTCTTACCATGTAACTGTGATCAGAAGCACTAGTACGTTGTAGCTATTAGTCGTGATATTTTACACATTGTCTTTGTTAGGGTTACTATCACTTGGATGAAACACTATGACCAAAAGCAAGTTGAGAAGAAAAGTGTTTCTTTGGCTTACACTTCTGCATCAAGCCTCATCACTGGAGGAAGTCAGGATAGGAACTCAAACAGGACAGGAACCTGGGGGCAGGAGTTGCTTCAGAGGCCATGGATGGGTGCTGCTTACTGGCTTGCTCCTCATGGTTTGCTCAGACTACTCTCTTGAAGAACTCAGGACCACCAGCCCAGGGGTGTCCCCACCCACAAATGCGCTAGACCTGCCCCTCAGTCACTAATTAAGAAAACGCCCTACAGGCTTTGTCTACTTTCTCAATTGAGGTTCCTTCCTCTCCAATGACTCTAGCTTGGGTCAAGCTGACATAAAACTAGCCAGCACACATATAAGGCAGGCAGTGATTTTTAATCAGCGTTGTTTGCGAAGCAGTGCCGTGTTACTCTATGGACAGCGAAGTTTTCTCTTTACCACAGAAGTCCATCATTTCCCTGTGACATGACTCACTCCTGGATTGAAATGTCACATGGTGACATCTCAGCTTATTTCCTACCACTTTGCGTTGACATATGCTGCTACAGTACATGTGGGAACCCAGGTCCTACAGTGAGCCTGGGTCTGAACCTCCACAGCCACCCACACCCGTACCCGTCCAGCAGCGTGTGTCTCTCCTGGCCCCTACTTCCTCAGTCGCAAAATGAGAGCAATCGTCACACATGTAATCACTGCGTTGATTAAGTGAACTACTGTGTGTCCCGTGCCAGGTGCACAGGAAACAGTTGGCGCACAGCGGCTGCTCTGACTCTATACACAGGGGACCGGAGCAGAAGAATAATGCACAGACAGGGTCTGGAGAACAAAGAGATTCTTGAAGGTAAGGCGACAGTGATGGGAAGGTCCCAGATGAGCCAAAGGACGACCAGAGACCCGATTAGTCAAGAGAAGCATCCAGACCCAAAGACTCTGGGTGGGAAATGTTGTTTAGGAATGGAGAAGGAAAGGTCAGGTTGGCCAAGGGCTCCAGGATTCCTGAGGAAGGATCATGGGAGAGATGTGCTGAAACCCGAAAGGGTCCAAATGCAGACACAACTCTAGCCTTTACCTTGGGGACAATTTGGAGCCAATGAAGCCTTTTGAACTGCAGTTCCACAGTGACGTCCCTTGCTTCTCATTGTGCAAAATAGTTATTCTTTTATCCCTCGCCTATATACATCGGTCCACATAAGTCTGAAAGGGTTCAAGTCAAGTGCAGCCCGGTGGGGAAAGATGAGTGAATGTAGGCCAAGGTCAAGACGGAGCCAGGTGCAATGTTTAGGGTGCAAAGCAGAGAAGGAAGCAGAAGGAACCTGGCATTGTGTTAAGCCCTGTCAGGACGTGTTTGGAAGCAGGCTGGTGTTCTTTGAGGAGGGAAGCATTCTGCAAAATGGGAAGGCACCATTGAGCCTCTCCAGACTATGCAGCGTGAGAGCCCACAGGAGTGAACAGTCACACTCCAAGTGCGGCCATGGCCCAGCAGCCTGTGCTCTCTCCCGCACCGCGATGTCTCAGGCCAGCAGCTAATGTTTGGAATCAGAAAGCCTTCAGGTGTATGTACAGGAATGTGCATGGGTATATGCGTGCACGTGCACACGCACACGCATGCACACACACACACACACACTCAAACCTAATCTAAAAATGTAAAGTATAAAATCTTAAACTTTTTGAGCACTAACCCGACACCAGCTGTGGAAAATTCTGCAAGATGAAACTTTGGGTCGTGAACAAAATTATTAAAAAAATGTCGTATAAATAACCTTCGGGCTATGTGTAGTAGGCATATATGAAACATAAATGTATTTCATGTTCAGACTTGAGTCTCGGCCCCAGGGTATCTTGTTATATAAATGCAAATGTTTCGAAATCAGAAAGCAGTCTGAAATCCAAAGCACTTGTGATCTTAAGCTATTCAGAGGAGGGGTGTATGGCTGTCATAACACCTGTCTCAGGAGGTTCTGTGGGTTGTGCAAAGGACCTTCGGATTGCTCATGGAACACGGTCACTCTTGCTATCCATGAATTCAAGTTTCCCAAGAAGATCTTTCCAGTAAGAGGAAACCAGAGCTCAAGACCCATGAAAGGATGAAAAGTATGGAAAGATGGAAAGCACACCCAACATCCAACGAGAGGCGCATGCACCATCAGCAACCCGAGAAGTCTTCTGGAGAGCTTGGAGACACGAAATGAGCCCGCTCTAGTCGATCGGTCTTTACTCCACAAAGTCCACTACAGGGACAGAGCAGAAGGAGCCATGCCAGCGTCATCTGTCCCATGATAGGCCCTGGGGAGGCAAGGATGCTAGAGGGGAGCCTGACAGAGTGTCCTAGACTGTGCAGAGGTCAGGAACTGGATTGGTGGGTCAGCAGTCACTGCCCTGGCATGGGTCTCAAGGAACAGGAAAGACTAGGCAGTATTTCTATGAGGGTGGAAGATTAGTCCACAAATAATCTCAGATAGAGATCTTTTCCCCTGTGACTGAGATTCGGAGGAGGGTGAGGACTGTTGAAGTTCACTCAAGCTACAGAGTATACCTGGGTGCTGCGGCAGAAAGATGAAGTCCTCTTCTTCAACAGCACACAAGACCCATTTCTTCCTCCATCCTTCATCCTTATACCCCCTCCCTCCCTAAGCCTCTCTCACCCAGGCTCACCTCTACCCATCTGGTTTTCGGACTCCACAACCCTCGGGTAGAATTTCCCTTAGGAACTTGGCCCTGAGGTCTGAGAGGATCTGCTCTGCCACCTCTGGCCATCTCCTATCCTCTAAGGTAGATCCCAAGTGGCAGGGGCCAGGGCTAAATGTAAAAGACCCAGAGAGTTGATGCTCAACCTTGCGCATCCTAAAATGGCCGGGACAGCTCAGACTATGTCTGCTCAGTCCTGGCATCACTTTCTCGTGGCTTCCACAGAAGCAGCTGGCCCATCACAGGCCCCCAAATAGCCCCACGCTGAGTAAATATCCAGAGAGACAAGTGAAGGAAGAGGAACCAGGGATGTCTGTCTATCGGAGAGCACACAGGACACACAGGTCTCCAGCGTCCTCATGCCCCCTCTCTACTTCTAGAGTCCTGGGATTTGCCTTCTAAGCAACCCGCTTGTCTCTAGAGCTTTGCTTCACATACACAGAGTGGCACAGTAGGAATGGAACTCCCCTTCCTTGTCTTCCTAAAATGTCATGAAGCTTCTGTGGGTAACAACAGGGCCAGGGGGCGAACTTCACAGCCAAGAGGCCCCAGCCTGGCATCTCACAACACTAATAACCAACATCCAAAGGACCTGGGGCAAGTAAGTCTAGAATGTCTAAATCTCCATTTAGGAACATTATAACCTCTCTATCTCAGGGAATCCACACACACACACACACACACACACACACACACACCTTTCATTTGAACGTTTCATTAGATGAGATCCTCTTTCTGGAGGGCCACCACAGATCATGTGTCTAATTTTAAGATGCGAGAGGGAAAAGCAATGCTTATTTTCTCAAAGTTGGACCCCAAGGCATTGCATCCTATCAAGCCTGTGACTGCTGCCAGGGACCGAGGTGACAAACAAGGGTCTCCCTTTCTTCTGTTTCCTACCACTGGAAGGGCAGAGCTGGCCCTGCTAGCACAGCTGTCCCGTCTTCCTCCATAGCCTAGTTGCTAGGAGACTCTAGACAACGAGGTCAGTGTCAGACACCTGGGTACCACACAGTCTACGCCCAGCCCTAGCTCAGTGTTCACAGTGGGCTGAAGTGTCAGCATCAGGCGCAACCAGCTCTTTGTCTGCTGTGGACTTTAAAAACTGTCCTTGGGGAAATGATCCCTGCCCCTCAACATCTACCCCAAGGACAGAAGCCAGAAGCCTCCATAGAGCACAGAGCACAGCGCTCCCTCCTTGAAAGCGGGAGAGCTGGAACCGATGACCCTAGATCCTAAAACTAAGATACCCGGACTCTTCCATGTAGTCCTCTGTTTACTGCTAGGAACTATGAGGGACCCTCACTTCTCTTCCCTGCTACTCCCTCCTGGGTGCAGTTGAGACAATGTGTCTGCCAAGGGACTGTAACTCCCTCTCCCCCAGAGCCTTGCCCCTTCCCCCTCCCCTCATGTTATTTCCCACTCGGTGTCTTCTCGCCCCATTTGTTAAAATGACTGCCACTTAAGAGGTGGCAGGGAGTCAGAAATACAATCTGGAGCAAAGCTGATATTAAATAACTTCCTGAGCCTGCACGCCTGCCAGTGTTCCCTCCTGGGTCTCAGGTGCATACATGAAGAGGTGAAGAGGGGTAAGGATCCAGAGAGACCCCGGTTCTAGCCTCAGGGCCACTCCTTCACTAAGAGAAGCCCCCTGCCTTCTCCAGGCTGCATGCATCACCTGCAGAAGCTGAGGTTTAGCTGTGATCAGTACACAGGTTTTACTTGACCACCCCCACATCACCCCATACACACACAAAGCAAAGGATATTTAGCCAGCCTGGAAACACCTGCTAGCCAACCAGGCCAGCCCCTGTTTTCCAGATAGATACACAGACCACAGGACCTTCAATCTCTTAGCCAAGACCAAGCAGACATATTAAAGCTCCTTAAAAATATGAACACCTACCATCAAGGGTGGGGAAGAGGGAGGAAGAGAGAGAGACGCCCTAGGAAGCCCCAAGAAAGGTCTGAACATTAGATGCCAGGATTGATCGGGGACAATAAAGTTAGTCCATTTGTGACTTCCTCCTACAGGTCCAGGCAAGAAACACTACTAACGGCTCTTGCCATGCTAACATCCTCAGCAAATCACCCACAGCCCCCAGAAATTAAAGCAGCGCAAATACCAACCATGGAGCCTCTGAACCCGGGATCACCACAATATCCAACACCTACCCAAGACTTGCAGTTCTTCATTTCAGCCACTAGGTAGCGCTGCTTCCCCTAGTGAATTGGAACCACAGAGTATTTGTGAAAGAAGGGGAAACAGGGTTATGACCTAGCTTCATCCTTCTTCCAGAAAAAGGCCAGCCACTGAGAATCCACCATGTTCCAGACTTTCCACACATCATGCAATTTAATTCCTGCGGCAATTTCTCCCAACCACACCCCCTGTAACATCTCACCTTTCACGTGGATTTAAGAAAAAAAAATGGTACACAGGTACACAGAGAAACTAAATAACTTGACTCATCATTTAAACAAGCAAGAAGAGCACAAATTGGAACCCTTAGGATGACACCAAATTCAATGACCTTTTTGCACTGCACAAATAGACCTCCCTTGAGACCTCAGTCAGTGCAGTGACCTGTGGTTAAATCAAGCTGGTTGGCCGTGACCTCAGAGTTACTGGTATCTGGGAAGGGACCAGGTGCAGAGTCGACTTTTCTCAAAGGAGCAATCACAATAGGCTACATAGCACCTACACAGCAGAAATCGTGGTCTAGTGCCCTCTTGTGGCTAAACATGGAACTGGAGCAATATACTTGATGGATAGGCTTGGACAGGAGGGATTTTAGGTTGCTCCTGCCACATTAAATACCTAAACTCTTCCTTCCAGGGCAAGTCCTGGAGCCCCCTCTGTAGCTGGTTTAATTACAGTAACCAAAAGGAAATCTGTAAGTGAATGGCAAATGATATAGAGCAAGATTAGCAGCAGAGCCATGGGGATTATGTCTGCAGGAGGCTAGGTACTCCTAATTTAACCTGGTCAAAGATTTCTATCATCCAAACCCCTGGGGCTAGAGATTTGGAAGGTAGGCAGGGAAAGGCTTTGCCTGGAGCCCTCTGACCCTTGATAGGCCAGACAGGTGCTCCCTGGCCTGGAGACAGACACACACTTGGCTGCTTGTCCCCTTCCTAAACTGTACACTGTGGTGGCGTTTCCGATGCCTCCTGCAGCTATCTATGTATAGGTGCTGACTACCCTCAACATCCCTTCATCCGTATCTCCCAGAGCCCCCAAAATGTCACTGTTCCCCACCTCCTCCAAGTTCCCATTTACCACTCAGCCTCTGTAACCCCAGACTATGAAAGGCGCCTCATAATGCAACCGACGCAATTTTCAGCTAGGGAAACAGATTCCTGAGTGACTTGCCTGGGTCCAAAGGAGGAAAGGACTCTGAGCCAAAGTTCCAAATCTCCTGGGGCTGCACTGAGCTTCCTCTCGGGGAGAAAAGAACAACTGAAAAGCTGGGGGCATGGGAACCCTTCTAACTGAACCCCTAAGAGAAGATGAATCTGTTAGGGAATGCAAAATGAACAGGATGCGGGAAATATCAGAAGTAGGAAGAACAGATGAAGGGCTTGAAAATACCCTTGCTTGTGAAGATGCCGGTCTGGAATGCTGTGTTGGGGAGCAGGAGGAGGGAGGCAGGGAAGCAGCATCGGGAGCCGCCCCACATCCCACACCCACACCATACACATCCTCATGGTGATCTTACGGCAACTCTGGACCCTTTTATTATCACCATTTTCATATGAGGAAACCAAGAGTCAAAGAAAAATGAATAGCCAGTCTGGGTCACCACTGAGAAGTGGCAGGGTCATAATCAGGAACATTTATTTGTAACCTCCATCCATACACGGCTCTTCGTGCAAAGGACCCCAGCTAGGATAGAGTACTATAGATGTTCGCCCCATTCCTGCTTCCCAGTGGCTCTGCCTTGAAAAGAGTCAAGAAGATGTTGGTGGGCAGGGATGGCTCACAAGAAAGAGTGTCTCATCTATATGCGTAAGTCAGTCAGTTAGGGGCTGGCTTTTGGGACAGAGACAGGCCCTGGGCCCATGAACTCAGCACAGAGAAGACAAGCAGCTTCTAGAGGTGGGGGCAAGGTCCGCTGATGGGCCAGTGAGCACAGGAAACCAAGCGTCCCACTCAAATCCAGGACTGCCTGGAAGAGAGGGGGACCACTGGGTATCACTCACAGCAGGCAAACACTAACAAAGGGGGCATTTTCGTACCCCCTACTATATCCAGGAAAAGCACACTCGGGGTCCCCAGGGGTTAACAGACAACTCTGAGCTCCCACCCCTGGAAAATACCGGGGTATCATGTTTACTGAACACTGACTCGGCATTCGGTAATTGCCCAATTCGGTGGAGAGCAGCGAAGGGTGAAAGCTACACTCACACTCTCAGACCAGCACATCAAGCAGCCTGAGGGAAGAGGTGTATGAGGCTCACTTCTTCCAAGACACTGACTCCAGGGTCACTGCCAGCTTTCGGTGTCCCCATCAAGCCTGAGATTTTCCTGAGCAGGAACATATGCCCCTCTAGTTCATTTCCATTGCCCAAGCCAGAGCTCTGCTCCCTCCTGCTGCTTCTGACACTAGACAAGGTGAGGAGAGGCTGTTCCTTCTAGCCTAGGCTCCCTACAGCCTCCTCTCACGGAGCTAGAGACTCCTAAGACAATATAGCCAGACTGGTATTTTGGTATCACATCTTTGGACCACACGGATACAGCGAGAATAAAGCCTGCTATACAGAGACTCCCTCCCAGCCAGAAACTCAGCCCTGACTCCTGGCAGGCTCCAAAAATCCAAGCTGGCAATCCACTTGCCGCTATCCCAGCTCCAGCTCTCTCCTGGTGAAACCACCAGCCAAGGATCGCCGCGTGCATCATACTGCCCTCTGGTGGCCATCAGGAGTCTACACAGAGACAATCTCGGCAAAGCTGGAAGCTGGCGGCTTTAACGTTTGTTTACAGAAACCTCAGACGTGATGCGCAGGGAACACTGAGAAGAGGCACTTGTGCGTGTACAAAGACGCCCCCAGATGCGCACGCACGGCACAATGTACTGCTGCAGGCAGCCCCGGTATTAAGACTTTGAGTCTCAAACAGCTCCCTTCGTTTCTCCCTCTCCAGGGAAACTCGGGAATCTTTCCTGCCTCTGCAATCCCTGAGCCTCTGGTGCAGACATCAACGGAGGTGGGGGTAGGAACTCTAGGGCTGCAAGGCCCAGCATCCTCGTCTGCTCGGTGCTCCTAGCTTACTAGGCTGCAGCATATCAATTCATCTGTCTGCCAAGTTCTTCCTCTGAAAAATTGGATTTGGCCCAAATTATTCCCCACCTCCTTTTCCTGATTTATGGTTCAAAGTCTTGATCGTCTCCCTAATTCAAATCCTCCCAGTCATCCAGAAATGGAAAGAACAGGGCACTCGTCTGACCACACAGCCTGTGAAGGAGGTCAGACAAACCATCCATGTAATGGTGCCCAGTGACCTTGCGGGAAAGAGAGAGTCAGATGACCCCACTGCAAGGGTGGATACTGAGGCCACAGAGGTTCCGTGACATGGCAAACTCTTGCCGTGAAGAGGCAGCAGCAACAGGGTTTGCCCAGCAACGTTTTTGCAGGACCCTCCAGCTGTCTCCATGGGGACGTGGGTAGTCACCACTCACCATCATGGCTTATCCCTATGGGAGACAGAAGCCTCATCTGTGAACAAGAACGGTGGAGAGTCCAGCAAGAGGAGGGGGCTGGAGGGAATGAATACTACTAACTCAGAGAAGCAGCAAGATGAAGGCTCAGAAGCATCCTGAATCCCACCTTCAGGAATAACAATCCCAACATCAGCTTCCAAGGCTAGCTGACCAGCCCTTCAGACTTCTCACTACATACCTTCTGCTTGTCTCCAACGACAGCTTTGGTAACCCCAAAGTTCTGACTAAGAGAAGTTAGCCAGCCCTCTCCTCCCCTAGCTAGGCTCTCTCTGGCCACAAGTATCATGAACACTGTCCTGATGACCCGGCCTCAACTCAGAGAGGGGAAGACTACTACCCAGCAAGCAGCTTCCTGCAGCCCTGCCAGCCTCAGCTTGTGCCTGGGCTACTGTGGCATCGGGTAGACCTCGGAGGTCAGGACAATGTAGGGGAGCCAATGATGCCTGGAAGAAGGCTGATGGGCAGTACTTTGGGAACAGACCAGGAAGAACCAAAGCCTCTGTTTCCATTCGAAGCCTGGGGCTTTGTTGTTCAAACACTATGCCTTGCCTTATCCCATTGGTCTTCCCGACAATACCAGCCAGGGCAGTTCTCACAGTTTCAGGGAACTGGAAAGATAGGAAATAAAGCCTCGAGGCCCTCCTTGGCCTCTGTGTCCATTCTCTTATTTTATTATTAATTTGGCACAATAGTAATATTTTATAATTATATTTATTAATTTACTATTAATAGTAATATGTTACTATATTCACATGTGTGTCTGCATGTCTATGATGCAATCACATACACACACACACATGCACACACATATATAGCATACAAAATAATATAAACAATAAACTTAATATTTAAATGCCAGACCACTTCAACATTTCCTGGCTGTATGAAACTGAGTTCCTTCTTTAGACTTGGCTTCCCCATCTCTAAACAGGACTGATGTACATTTAATTGACAGGATTGGGACGGTGTCTGAGATGCAGTAAGTGTTGAATAAATGGTGACTATAGCCGGTTATCAGGTACTCGACTCTGTGGTCAGTTACTGAGCGCTCAGTAAGAACTGGCTCTTGTTAGTGAACATATATTGACGGCTTCCTCGCATCAGGCTGTGACAGAGGACACTTGAACCTTAACAGCGCTATCCTATATCAGTTTTTATTATCTTCATCTTGCAGATAAGAAAATTGAGGCCCAGGGGAGCAAAGGCATTCGGGCACAGCTCGAGAGAAGCCAGGCTGGGAAGAGCAATGGGATAGAGAAGTTGCCCAAGTCTCCATGTCTGATGACGCCTGCTTAGAGTTAGAATCCTGACTCTTCAACCACCCGAAACTGGACCCTTTGTGGTGGAGCAAGCCAGACAAGGGCACCAGAGACAGAAGTTGAAGCCAAGGGAAAAGTCCCCCAAAACTTCTGAGTTCCCCTTTCCCCAGTCATCTGTGTAAATAGCTCAGCAGAGTCTTCGTTGAGTTTATCTCTAGTTGGCGGGGGTTGCAGGCTGCAAGGAAGGAGCCCTGGGGCTGCCAGCTTCGCATAGTTGCTGCCTCTGGGGACCCTGAATTTGGAAACATTGCCCCCGAGGGATACACAGGCATGGAGGAAGCTATGGCTTTGACAGAGTCCCCCCCCCCCCAAACAGGACACAAGGTAGTACAAGAGGCCATATCAGCACCTGGGGGTGCCACTGGGAACAGAGGTCCCCTAACATTCTGGGCAACTCAGCTGAATCCCTTCTTCTCAAGCCCCTGAGGCCCAGGAAACATGAGAAAGGCCTGTTTACAACCTTGTAGGCCTTTCAGTTCTGACTTCCACAGAACTTTACCTTACACTCAAGAGAAGCAGAAGCTCTGGGGCTTCCCCAGAGGGAACTCCAGAGAACTCTCGCTGAAGGGGATCACTTGAGTTCTCCCTCTTGACAACCGTCAGAGAGAAACCTGCCCACGCCGAGCCACCAGAAAGTGGTTATTTTTTTTTTCAAAGCAGAGGCCAGGCATGACGCAGAAAATGACCTTGGACTCTAGTTGGGTCATCCCAGCGGATCCCCAACAGATCCGGGTGACACAATCCTCATCAGCCAGAGGTATGGCCCTCAGCCACCCTCTCCAAGTCCCTCAGAGCGCAGTGGTTCTGTAATGCTGCTCTTTGGTCAAAAGAGCTTTCTGGAGGAAAATCCTCCTCATTTCCCTTTAGCAAAATAGGCCATAGGATACCCAGCTAAAGGTTCAGCCCAAGGGCAACAGAGCCGTGGGAACCAGACCAGCAGTGGGGGTGCACTGAGGAACAGCTGCAGGCTCTTCCAGCACCTCTGGTTCTTTCCATTGGAACCTCCATGGTAACTGAATCACCTAAGACTCTGGTTCCGCTCTTGTTGCTGTTCGATGAATCTGTAAAATGGGAATAATCTGCCCTGCTTATATAACTTAAATGGCTCTTACAAAAACAAGGTGAGCCACAGCAAACTGAGGCTTGGGATAGAATTGACTAGCGGAACTCTGTGTAGACATGACTCCGCTGCAGAGGGTGTCATTTGCACGACGGCCTGGCCCTATGAAGGGTATTTCCAGCATTGGGAACAGATAGGGAGCTGAATACACCTGTGCCCACTGAGCCAGGTCCCATCTTACATTCCCCCTCTCCGTAGCAGTTAACAAACCACTTCATCAGAGCACTGCGTGCAACAGCCAAAGACCCCCAAATCACCTCTCCTGTCCCATCCCCTCTCGAACTCAAGAGTCTTCCACTCACACCAAGGGCACCATGTTGTTCTGATTATGCATGATTTAGCAATAAAATATTTATCTCACAGCCCCCAAACACTCATATTTATTAAGTTATTATATGCTTAGATATCACCAATCCGTACATTAAATATTAACTATCTCCCGTTATCGGCAAGAATAATTTGAGATGGATGTTCTAATATTTTCTGACACACCGTGGAGACCTCTCTCCAGCACAAGGATAACATCTCCACAAGGACATCTCTTCTAGGCCTGAGCCCAGGGATGGGAAGGCGAGTCATGGAGTCAGTTGCTCAACCACTAAGGAAAGGCCAGGGACCCTCAAACAGTCTGAAGTGTGGCGTTTGGTCTCGGTAGTTCATGACAAACCGTGTCCTGTGTCACAAATCCTGGCAGGTTCTGGGTGACCTGACTTTTCCAGAAGTGGGAAAGCAGATGGGGAAAAGGCAGTGGCTCACAGCCAGGGTGAACTCGCCTATGCCCTCCTCCTGGTGGTATCACAGAGTCACTACAATTGTCCAAGAGGGACCCTTAAATGAGGCCTCCTGGGGGATGTTTCCAGGCACTGAGATGGCAGATGTCCCAGTTGGAAGGGACACTCTGACCCAAGGCCTGGATTCATAGTTAGATGTGCAGGTTGTGGGTGCCTGGAGCCCTCCAGGACATCCCAAGGCAGATGGAGAAAAGCTAAGTTATAATTCACTGTATTCTGTTCTTTTCTTATTCCTAGACTGCCACTGTCCTCCCCCCCAAAAGGCAGGTGATCGCTGCAAGAGCCACTCAATGGGGCGCTAAAGTGGGAACCCCAGATCACAGTAGAAATGTCATGACACAGGAAGGGCCATACACAGGAAGGGCCACAGATACGTACCACATACCCAAGACACATCTGGAGAGGAGCCATCATCCTTCCCAAACATGAAGGGTCAGCTGGCTAGTCAGCCAGGGCAAGGATTGGGGTTTCAAGGCAAAGAGAGCAGCTAGAACCCTGCAGGACCCTAAAGAATCTTCCAGACCTCAGCTCAGCCCTCCTGGTCCCACCATCCAAGCACTCACTCTCAAAGCTGCAGCCAAGGTTCCACGAGATGTGTCCAAACTATCATGTTCTCAGCTTTCAGGTAGCTGATATTCTTGGCTCCAGGGGTACTATCAGAGTTTACTTGATACCTGGGCATACTTGAACTTGATTCTAGGTCACGGGAGATGCTGACACCCACCAACAACCTGACCGCAGTATGAAATTCTGCCACCAAAGAAGTCCAGGGCTCCGGCTACCTTCCTGGCGATCACTCTATCAAGGGTATAACCTCATCCCTTTCAGTTCACACCTCCAAGTCCCGCTTCAACTCGGCCTATCTCTCTCAGGCTTAACCCCAATCCTGGGGCTCTGAACACTTTGTCTAACTACCGGGGCCTTGGAGCCTTTAGGGCCTGGTTCATACTTTAACTAGGATTCCAGTTCTGACCGGCTTTTGTCAAGACTGGGTCACCCACCTCAGTTCCTTAGAACCGAGGAACCTAGAGAACAGAGGCCCCAGATGACCCTTCGGTCAACAGAGAGTTTCCCAAGGAAAAGGGAAATGCAGAACTTAAGAACCTGCCAAACACCTGGAACCCTGTGGCAGTTCAGGCGAATATACAAATGGCGGCTCAGTGCCCCAGCCACCAGTACATGGTCTTTGCAAGTCCAGGCAACCCATCTCAAGAGCATCTGCCCCAGCGATGGCACTCTCTCTACCTCCATCTTCATCCGACCACTCAAAGGACACACTGTCCCAGACCAACGCAACCCCATAGGCCTGGCCTAAGAAGGCAGTCTCAAGCAGCCACCATCTTGGCCACTACCCTCCGGCCTTTGTGTCGTCAGAGCCTGGTAGGGTGTGGCTGCCCGTGGACCATTCTGGATGAGTCTATGGTGTACTGAGAGCTACAGTAGCACAAAGGCTGCCCTTTGGAACAGAAATGGAACCGAAGGGAGGAAGGGATCTGGAGGGAGGGGGTCCTTTGGAGCAGCTGGACTATGAACGGAAGCAAGACCCACACTTCTTCCCTGAAGTCTAGCGGCTCGTTTCCCCCTCATATTAACAGGGCGGTCAAGAGGGTAGGGTTTCTTCCACTCAAAGCTCTGGATGGATACAGTCCCCACAACTGACACCTCAAAAGAATTGGGGCTATGAGGAAACAAACCTTGTCCGTCTAAAAACTCCACACAGAGTTCGCTATCTGAGGAAGAATACCTTAGAACAGCCAGAGAAACTGTCTGTCCATGTGCAGAATCTGTCCGACTGCATGCCATCACCCAGAGCTCCAGGCTGACAGGCCATGCCCCTCCTCACCCTATATCTCTAGAAACATAGCTGAAGGACACCTTCCCAGGCCACACGGAGGTTGGACCCTCCCTTGCCCTATGTTCCTCTCTGTCTTCAAGCACCCACCCCTTCCAGTAGGCCTTGGGTGGGAGCCTGGGATGTTATGCAGACCAGTATTCAATGCTAGAATCAGATGCTAGGCCTGGGAAAGGCTCCCTTGTCCCTTAATCTTCCATCTCTAAAGGGGTAAGCTGGGAATGAGAGCATGTTCATCCCTAGATGAGAAGGACTCCCCTCCCATCTTGAGATTCTCTTTCTCCGGACTGGGAGTCTGGGCCCTTGAGTTTTAGTCAATACTAGACACACACGTAATAGGACACTGGGGGAAAGATGGGGTGAGAAGGGGTCATCCAAGCCCTGACCTCTGACTTCCCCCACCACTTACTCGGTGGTGTCAGGCGGATTTAGGAGAGTCCAGCACACGCCAAGGGGCTCCCGATCCACTCCCTGCTCATATTGCCACTGGTACTGTCCTGGGATCCTCTAATGCCCAAAGGGAGCAAGAGGCCACCTGTGTCCCCTTCTTCCAACAATGTCTCCAGGAAAGACCAATCCTACTCTCCCCTGCAGAACCGCTTCCCCAAGCCTCCTTTTTAGAGGTGTGACATCTCTGTGTGACCAAAAAGAGCCTGTGTGATTGTGATCAACCCTGCCTCCCTGAGGGTTCCAAGGGATCTGCACATCCATGGAGCAGAGAACAAGCAGACACAGCTCACCGACACCCAAACTCTCCAACCCTTGGCACAACCAATCACCTGAAATTCTCCAAGCCCAGCTCCAGAGCAAAAGCCACTAAACTTGCTCCATCCATCCCTCCACCCAGGGGCCCCCAGAGGGTGCACTTCCAGGTACCAGCTTCCCTGACAAGCCCCCTCCAGACCTTGCCCCAGGCATCCTCGGATTTACTGGATGGGCATTCTGGCCTGGAAGGGAGAAGAGGCTTTTCCCTTCTCCTCCTCTCCCTTCCCCTTCCCCCTTGGCTGTCTAGCTGGTCATCCTCGGCCAGGCTGAAGGTGGTAAGGAGTGAGTAGTAGAGCTAAGATATGGGTCAGGCTTGTCCCCTGGACCAGGAGTCAGGGACATCTCCTAGGGTTGTCCATTCCCTCAAAGTGTAAGCTGCAAGAACCAAGAAGGCTGGTGGGCTCTAGAGAGAGCAAAGACTGCAATTCCTTCCGGCTTTGTAGCCCCGAGGCAGTGGCCGGAGCAAAGAGAAGGTGGACACCGAGCGGGCAGTGTCCATAGTACACTGAGTCCCTTCTTGCTCCAGTCTGTACCTAAGGAAAAGATCGGCCCTAAATGCCTCCCCCAGAGCCTGGCCACTTTCTACCCATCCTTTAGAAGCCCTGGGACAAAAAGCAATGAGGTGTCCTCTGAACATCCCAGGGGCATTCACACCCTTGGGGGTGTGGGGGGGGCGGCAGCAGGGTAGGAGGGGTGGTCGTCACCTGGCTGAGGGATGAAAGAAAGGCTATGCCGGCTCAGGGTGCCTGAGCTCTTCCTTGCTCTCCCTCCCAGGCCTCTGGTCCCTATCCCTACCAAAGAAACACAACAACAAGAGCAGGCCACCACTGCCACCGCAGGTCCTACTCAGACGGGGCAAACCAGGCAAACGCCAAGCAGAGTTCAATTTTTGAAATAAACAGAATCGCAGAATTGAAGAAGGAATCTCCTTCCCCAAACACGGGTTCTCCTCTCTTCTCCCTCTAGCAGCCTGACTCAGAATTATCCTGGGCAGTTAGAGAAGCCCAAGCCAGGAAAGGGTCTGTAGGCGCCCAGATGCAGATGAGGGTGGGAAAGGGGGGGATACCTCGGAAATGCCCAAAATGGGATTGGAGAGGGCGGCGGGGGAAAAGGAAAAGCAAAGAGGTAGGCGTCCATGACGGCCTGAACACGTCCGAAGTCTCCTCGGCTCCTCGGGAGCAGCCAGCTCCCAACTTGTTTACTTATTGGCATGTTTTTGCTGTCTCCAAAAGGAAAGAGTTAAAAAAAAATCTCAACTGGTTCCCAAGCAGTCCCTATCTGTCACCTTCCCTTCTCAGCTAAGCATTGCCTCTGCCGCCGCTATCCGCCACCGCCTGTCAGGAAACCGAGCCGCCTCTACTTTATACCACTTGAGCATGGCCAAACTGTTGCTATTTAGTGGGGGGCAAAGAACCCAATTCGCACCCTCGAAACGAGCCGGCAAAAGGGTGGAGACAGAAACTGGAGCTGGGCCCCGGGTGCCCTCCGCCCGGAAGGGTCCTCTCTAGGGAGAGGTACCCACCAGCATCATCCGATCACGCCTGGCTAGGGCAGGAGTCACCTGGAACACGCAGCCCTACAGCATCTCCCGAGCCAGGGCGAGCCTGACGCGCGCCCGGCAGGCTGCGAGCAGAGGCGAGCTGGGGAGCGCAGGGCCGGTTCCCGGGCCGCGGGCGGGCAAGAGGGAGACGCGGAGCTGGGGCGTGGAGTGGAGGGGGGGCGGGTTGGGCAGCGGCCGCCTGACTTACATGGAAGTGATATTCCTTGAGATGTCCGTGATGTTAATGCTGGCGTTCCCATTGCTGTTCCCTGAATCCTGCCCTTCCAGGAGGGGGAAGAGGTTCCCATCGTCCGGCCGCCGGCAATTGATCTCAGTCTTGCTGCAGACACAATTTGCAGGGCAAGCCAGCACCGAGCCCACATAGTCCAGCCAGACGCTTCCCAGCAAGAAAATCCGCCAGAAACTACACTTGGCTGGGCAAAGAGAGACATCCATCTCCGATCGCTGCTTCTAAAAAAGAGGAGGAGGAGGAGAGGAGAGGGGGGTGGGGTGGGGGGAGTGGGGAGAGCAGGGGGGGAAGGAAACAAAGACGGCAAGGGAGGGGGAAGGGGGAGGGGGGCCTCTGCCTTTGAAACGCCGAGCGATCAGATGCAAAATCCTTCAGCGTCGGAAACCATCGCGGCCGTCGCCGCCGCCGGGTGGGAGCCGCGGGGAGCGCCTAGTGGCGCGGTCTGCCGGGCATGGTGGCCGGCTCGGCGCTCGCCGGCTTGCGGGGTCCAGGAGCTCTGGAAACGAGGCGCACACTCCGACTCCGAGACTTTGCAGGGTTGCAACAACAGTCGATGGGAAGGCAAAATAATAATAATAATAATAAAAGGGAAAAAATGGTGCTAAAGTCACCAAGTCCCACCTCCTGGGCAGAATTAAAACGGGCACACCTGCAAAACACACTCGCACACACTCACATACACACGCGCGGAGCTGGAGGAAGGAGGAGGAGGAAGATGCAGTCAGAGCTGCAGCAGCCGCCGCGAATGGCTCGCTACGCGCCTGCAGAAATGTACAAGTGCTCCGAGCCTTACGAAACGCACGGGTTATCGGAGCGTCTTCCTCGGCTCCCTCCCTCCCTCTTCCCCTCCCTCCTCCCCTCCCTCGTCGTGGCCTCCTCCCCCCGCCCCCCGCCCGGGCTGGGAGAGGCAGGAGAGCGGAATCTCTCCCTCCCTCCCCTCCCCACACCCCTTTCTCTCCCCGCCCGTCCTCTCCCTCCTGCTTCCCCACCCACCCACCCACTCGCCGGCTCTCGGCTCTCGCCGGTATCTCCACCCGTAGCCGCACCGCTGCCCGCCCGCCCCACGCCTAGCGGCCCCGCGACCGCTCGCCGCAGCCGAGGGGAAACCAAGACGGAAGGGAAAAAGTTGCAGTTGGGATTCCGAGGGTCGGCGCTGGGGAGGGAGAGTTGGCAAGCTGGATGCGCGACACGAAAGGCGTTCTCCCTTCCACTTTTTGGCCCTTGTGCTGCCCGGTTTTGCTGCAATCTCCTCCGCGGGAGGAAGCGAAATGAGCGCGGCCGAGGTGACCCGGGGTGCTCCCCAGCCTGGGTGAGGGGCGCAGGCTCGCGGACAGTGACGGGGAACAGGAGCGCACAGGAACCCGAGAGAGGCAGCCAGGGACGCCGGCCACAGATGTGCCTAGACCTGAATGACACTCATTTGGGTAATCGAGAGTCCCGGGAGCTGGGCTTGGCTTGGGAGGGGACTGCGGGACCTGTCACGCTGGGTGCCCCCATGCCCACTGCTTCTTCTCGGCGGTGCCTTTTGGATTCCGCCTTGGTCAAGCAGGGAGCGGAGAAGGAAGGAATGGGGGGGGGGGGTGCCTGCAAGACTGCGCTGGAGAACCGAGGTGGCCCTGGGCTAGCGGTGCAAGCTAAAGAAACGGTTGGGAAATTGAGATGCAAAGGGCATTTTTTGGCAAGCACCACGCCAGCGCCGTCAGAGGTCGGCTTCTTAGGCTCAACCCTCGGGTGCGCTGAGCTGGCAGCCGGGTGAGGGGGCGGGAGGGCTGCTTTCTCCGGATTTGGGGGGCGCAGAACCTCCCTCTTTCCCTCCCCCTCAAACACCCCTTCCTGGTAGGGGCGCAAAACAGGTGCAGCCTTCGAGGCAAGTTTAGACCCGGTTGGGAGAGAAGTATATTCCCCGTTTTTAGTCTTGATAGGTTTTTTTAAAAAAATAAAAATATAATATAAATATGTCAAACGGTAACTGTTTCCTGAGAAAGTCTGAGATTTGGCTGTGGGAAAGGAGAAGAAAGGGTTAGGAGAGTCCGAGCAGGCAGACACACTACAGCATTCACACGCAGAAGAAAGCAGCGCTCTCCTCCCCAAGCTTGGGTGAGGGCAGGCGAGGAAGCAAAATGCATTGAATTCAAGGGCATCCAGGATCTGAAAGGATTCTCCCCCGCCCCCCTGTGGATTCCGATGCAGGTCATGCAACTTGCAGGCAAGATGGGGGAAGGGGTATTGCGGTGCCACCACCCTGCCCCTGGTGCCCCCCGGCCTACAGACCCGATGTCTTGCCGTGGCACTTTTTGCAGGGAGTAAACTTGGATGAAAGGGGGGGGGAGAGAAAAGAACATGCCTATAAAAGGCAGTTTCCCTACTTCCCATCGTATTCTGCCTTCCTCTGGCCTCAAAGAGACTTTTACACCCTGTCGCCATGATGGCCTTGTCCCCAGAATGGCATTTTGCCCTCCCGCCAGCAGGAGGGGACAGAGTGGAGACAGCCTTAGACTCTCAAACCAATTCCTACTGGCCCCAGGCCAGTCCTTGGTGTCCTTGTCCACTGGGAATCTCCCTAACACTTCAAGTGCCATTCTGAATGACTTTGGGGTTCTCTGGGAAGCACAGAGACTAAGGGGTAGCCAGCACACTGGAGTGTGGCCACTATCTCAAGCAACCTAGCGGAAGAGGAAGATGGGGAACATTTCTCAGAATATCCAAGGCGCGACAGAGTAGCAACTGCCAAGTGGGTTTAACAGTTTAACATGTGGAGCAAAACATGGTTGTGTGCCCTTCCCGTTTTTGTTGTGTTTTTTTTTTCTTAAGACAGAGATGATATTTTAACACTTCCTAAAAAGAATAAGTCAGGATTAAAAACAAAACTTTAGAAACTTCATCAGAAACGGAAGATTGGGGCTGTGAAGTAAGGGACCCTGATGGGACCAGTGGTCTTTCCTTCTTGGCAGTGGGTGAGATTGAGGTAGTGTGCGAGAGTCTTGCAAGAGCTTTGAGTCTGCTAGGGAAGTAATACTTAAATGAAGAAGGCTCTTTTCATGTAGATGGACTGCACGTGGGAAGAACAGGGGTCTACTTACGACCCTGGACAAACGTACTTACACTCTGGACCTCGGCTTTCACATCCATGAAATAACCACGTTGAACCAAATCTCTGTTCTCCTCTAACTGGTGGTACCCACAGTCCTTGAAAGCTTGTGACAATACGTCTCCTTAGGCCACACCAGAGACTCTGTAAAGGAAACATTTTAAGAAGTTTCCCCCGTGATTGACAGGCATGGGAAGGGTAGCTTCAGAGCCCCTCCAGCTTGAATCATCTCTGCTTCTACATGTTACCTTGGGTGAAGGGGCACTGGAAAGGAAGAGGGATTGCTTGGGGGCTCACAGTAGCATCCAGTCAGAATAAAATGAGCTGAAAGTATCTCGGTTGCTTGCAAAAACAGATCTTTGGGGCTGGCGAGAAGGCTCTCATCAATAAAGTACTGACCACCCAAGCATGAAGACTCAGCATCTATGGTTTTTTTTTTCTTAAAAAAAATGGATTTAGCACCACTGGGGAGGGTAGAGACAAGAGGATCTCTGGCAAATGATAGTCAGCAAGATTCAGAGAGACCCTGTCTCAAAAAATAAGGTAGGGAGTAATCAAGGAAAGAATGAGACATCAATTTCTGGACCCCACATGCACCTACACACTTGTACATGCACCGAAATATGTACACACAGAGACCTTTGAACTTTCACTGCCATTGCAGCCCCGACAGCCCACAGAAAACCACGCAAAGAAAGCCAGAGTTGGGCAAGGCAATAGGATGTCAGGCATAGACCCCGCCTCTCAGCCAACAGGTACCCAGAGCATTTGGAGTATCTTATCATCTTGCTAAAAATGTCCCGGTTGACAAGGAAGGATGACTTGTCATATCAAACTGAATTCCCAGTGTGTGGCCTCTGTGTCTTGGAGATATGACTCATCTCAGCATCCAGACAATCAGGCTAATCGGTCCCCATCTTCTCAGCTGCCAGATGGAGTTTCCTAAATGAGGAAGCTCACCAGTGCACTCCCCCCGCCCACTGACCAAGAAGAGACAAGGAGGAACAAGGTTTGTTTGTTTGTTTCCCTGTGCAGAATTCAAAGCTCTAGAAAGGTTTGACATCGAGGCAGGTGCAAGGGCTTAAAGGAGATGCCAAGGGCTCCCAACAGCTCCGAGGAAGCCTTCAAACACACAGGCCAGACAGGACTGCCTAGCGGGACACAGTGGTTCTGCTTTCCTTGTGGATGCAGAATTCAAACACATGGCTCTGTCTTGGAGGAAACTACCTCAGATGTGTGAATGCCTGAAACTTCTGCTTGATGGCCAAGGAGGGATTCACGGTGTCTCAAAATCCCTGCAACCTGGGAAGGGAATAGCCATCTGGGAAGCCAAAGAGATGGCATGCTGACCCCAGCAACCACTGCTCTCCAGGACGTCCACCCACTCACTGCAGACACCTATGCCCTCCTGGTCATCCTTTTTCACCTTTTCCGATGAGCCCATACTTCTGGGTCAGCGGCCCTGTTTCTGGGATGCAGCTCAGACCCTAAGCACTGTGAATCCACTCACCACATCTCACTCCTACCATATGGGTCGGCATCGGGGAGCGTTGCTGCGTAACTTTCTAGCTTAAGCAGATTTAGGACCTCGTTTCTAAGTGGGAGCTGGGAAAGGAGCTGCGGTCCTGAGTGGCAACTGTGAGCTGGCTAGCGTCCCTTCGAGAGCAGCACCTGGGAAGACAGTGGGAGGCAGGACTCTGAAGAATTTGCTGTTCCTCCAAGCTGTGGGGAAGTAACTGAGCTCATCTTGTGTTAGAAGAAGAGGGCAGCTTGAGATGCCAGCGCAAGAGGCCTGAGTGGAGGTTAAGAACGTGCCATGCCATGCATAGGGTCAGAGGCCAAGGAAAGAATTTCAGTGTGCCAGGATGCTAAAGACAAACCCGCGAAAGTGGATAAATCGAGCATCCGAGTCACCTCCACAAAGCCAAAAACATTAAGCACAGGACACTGCTTCAAGTTCCAAGATCTTGGACAAACATTTACTGTGAGGTTGGAGATACCTGCCAATCAGGTGGGGAGTGCCCTTGTCTCTTGCTCCTCTCCATTACAGAAGATGCCACAATAGGTTTCATGATTCTCCTACCGAAGTCTGGGTGAGCCTGCACTACTAATCTACCCACCCTGAAGATCAGACCAACAGCCTATCTTGGATGAAACAGACTTCCCACATCACCCTAAGCCGTTCCACTTGGCGCAGGAATTTCCTCAGCAGCATACTCCCGATCCGAGACCACCCCGCTTGACTCTGGACATCCTCAAGGACAGGAAGTTCAATATCACCGAATATCTCACATCCCACTTGGTTTCAAGCAGCCGTGTTCCTTGGATGGTCTTCGTTTTAAAATGAAGCCAGCCTCTCTATAGCTTCCGTTCAGGTACTGATGCTGAACCCACCATCTTTTCTACAAGACACAGGGCTGACTGCCTCCCTGTTACCTCTCATCTGAGCAGAGCACCTCAGTTTTCCCTCTACTTCAAAATCACAGTTTCTAGGGCTTCCCCACAGCTCTCTAGATCTCTGAATGTGGCAAGGCATCCAAGCCCTTCAATGACTTTCAGTCCCACAGGCTTCAAGAGATCCAACTCTGGGGACCTAATTAGTGAAAATCTATAGAGGGTGAATATAGCATCATGTCACTGAATGAGAAATGAACGTACCTCCCAGAAGTGCCTGGGCCATAGGCTCTATGCCTCAATTTCCACTTCCGTAACAGTCTTTAACTCACAAGGTGGTCATGAGATAATGCAGTAAGGATCCTTGAACAGCGCCTGCCCTACAGCATCCTGTGCTGGATTTGGCATGGCCCTTTGAGAGTTCCGACGAACTTTACTCCACCAGTCCAGAAGCTTTGGTAGCTGTGACCCATAGATGGTGGCACCCATCGCCTCCCCAGAGCTCATCTCACTTATAGTGGCACAGAATGTCCTGGCAAGCCTGAGAAACTCCACTGCCCATCCTGTAGGATTCTGGCAACACCCAGGATGGTCTTGCAACCCTCCTCCTAAACTATAAAATTATATGCCACCAGAGGGCATCTGGCAAGTCCTGGGTCCCTAGGGAAGAAGACTCAGTACAAAGGGGTCACATCTCCCCCTGAACAACAACGCCTTCATCCTGTCCCATGCCAGCTGTCACCTCTTCAGAGCTCTATCTGAGTAAGGGAGGGGGCTTCCATCCCTTGCTGAGTCACTAGAAGCTGGGAACAGCTGGGTGAGACTGAGAATTCAATGCAGCAGAGTGACGAGGGGCTGCCCATGAGAGTCGCTGCCGCCAGTGGGGGTGTCATCATGGCAGGGCTAGATCCTGCCCCAGCAGAAAAGGAAATGCTTACGTAGCAACAGGTGGACACGAAGCTGGTGGGTGGGGCAGGAAAGAAGCCACACTCACTTCATGTTCTGCTTCTCAAGAAGTAAAATCAAAAGCCAAGGGAGTGAGATTCCCAGAAGAGGCTATGGCATGTCCCTGAAAGGAAATGGTGGGAATAAAGAGGCTCAGGGGACTACACCCAGCCTCCAGGGTGCACCCACACCCATTATCTACCATAGACTTGCTGCTCCCCTTGGAACAGCCAGCAATTTACCCCTTCATTGATCCAATTCAAGGGCATCCAGTGGTATAAAACCTTCACTCTTCAGAGGAGGGAGCCAAGACTGGCAAGGAACAAAAATAAAAGTCTGGGTGCCCTCCTGATCCCTGAAGGAATAATCCTTCTATCCTAAACTTTAAAATGTAAGTTTCCTGGGGTTCACAATCTTGCCAAAGTCTCTGTACTGACTGGCCAACTGTCTCAAAGCAGTGCCGAGGACAGCTAAGGAATTCTGCGGAAGTAGATAAGTGGACAATTGCTCGGCACCCCTACACTTCTCTGTCCCTCCACACACCTATGAGGAGTTTGGGTCTAAGGTCTCTGGACATTAAGTATCAGGAGTGGCCAGACCTGTGGCTCCCTATGTCTTCCTGAGGCCTACGTTGATATTATCCCCAGAAAGGGCATTTGGGAAGTGGGCGATGGAATGAAAACTTCAATTTCCTGAGCCTCGTGTTGGTCTACGGGAGAAGTTAGGAACTGAGAAAAAGTAGAATGCCTTGACCTCACCTCTTTCCCATCCTAGAATGATGGACTTCACCATGGCTAAATGAAGGGACTTTGGGAATCAGACAGCTCAGTGGCTGGCAAGAGAAGCTTCCAGAACAGTACCCTTGGTCACTTCCTGGCTGGTCCTTGGTCACAGCGTCCCTACCACAGTGACCTCATCCCTGCAAGCAGCCAAAGCTATCTTCTGAGCCATGCCACCAAACTGAACGCTCCCCACTGTACCCTGCTATGCTTCTCTGCCAACCCTACCCCCTGCTGCCTAGCTCCCAGGCTCCTGCTCTGCCATCACCACCTCCCACAACTGACCTTCTCTGCACCTGCTCCCCACTGAGAAGTCTGGATCACACCTTCCCCCTGACCTGGCCCCGAGCCTTTGGCTCAGCCTATAGAGCACTGGCTTTCGGGCCCAGCTCTGTACTAATCCGCTGATTTAGCATTGAGAACATATTGGGCCTTGTCACCCTGAGCAGGCAGCTTTGCTTCTCTGATCTGACACTTCCCTCTCTGTAACATGGGGGAAACCAATGATCAGAACGATCAATATGTTAACACAGGAAAATAACCTGGAAACAATCAGCACCTACCCACATTACAATCATTACTCCCAGCTTACAGCCCCTGGACAACTAAGACCTCTGCCCATTCCCTTAGCATGTTGCTCCTTAACCACTTCCCGTCTATTCGTTTGCCAGATGATTGTTCCAGCACGGAAAGTCAAGGAAAAGACTTCCATTCACACCAAGCATCACCCCCTCTTCCTTCCTAGGAGCCTATGTGCAGCCATAGGCAAATCCAGTTCAGACGCCAGCTCTTGAACCTGTTGACTGATGATCTGGCCCCTTCCCATCTGATGAATAGGCCCTGGCTGCCATTCACAAATACTTTCTTGCAATGTAGTATGGCATGGGTTGACAAGGGCACGCAATCAGCCCAACTCAGAATCCCACACATCAAAGTCCTTTTGCCCCTTCTTTCTCCTACCTTTTGTGGCCCCCATACCAGGGTATTCCCAAAGAGCCCTTTCTCCTACTGTAAGCCATCCTGGCTTCCGTCTCTACCTCAGAAAAGGAATCCACGCACTCTGAAGACTGTAGAGATGACACCCAAGACCAGATATTTGCCCACAGATCTGAAACTCAGAAATATGAACACACCAAATCTGCTCTAATTTTCTCTCAGCTCTGACAATTACTAGGAGCCGCATACACACATTTAAGCAGCTATCATGAGCAAATGGGGGGAGAAATCACCCTTATTTGCTAAGACACCAGTGTGGGAATTAGGGGAAACTTCATATTGGGAGGAGGGGGCAGCTCTAGTCATGCTTGCCTTTGGAACTAAGAGACAGCTCCCTCCCACAGACTTTCTGCTGCGTCCTCCACCCCCTCCCCAGCCTACAGCACCAGCTGCACTGCCTGGGAACCAGGGAACAAAAAGCCCAGCCCAGGGAGTTCCGGAATGGGGGTGGGGAAGGGAGAGAAGGTGGCCTTTGGAGAAGGTGTGAACTGGCCCTGCTGAGCTCTGGCTGGAGCCTGGTCAGTTCGCAGGGTCGCTGGTGGATGGTGTAGTTGGAGGAGGAGGTCATAGATACCCAGCCTGGAAACGTCCTCTACAGGCACCATGGATTCGTCCAACAAGTGGAAGCCAGGTGACACTCCAGAGCTGGGAATACTGCATGCTCCTCTTGGATACCCTCTCCCAGGTCTCAAGAACAAGAATCAGTCTCAGGACTCAAGAAAGATGGGCCAGGAGTATTTCCCCAGTGTCCAGGTGCCCTCTGGCAGACATTTTTCTCTGTTCCCCTTGACAAAAGCTACCTTTCCCCTGTCCAGTCTCTGCTGGAGGAACAGGGAGGCGCATGTTCAAACAGCCCTGCCTGCAGAGAGCTACTTGGAGAGTTCCTAGTTTTCCTGGGGCTCACTGCTCTGCTGTGTTGTATAGAGCAGGGTCATCCAGGGGTGACTTGGGCCATAGCAAGTCAATTCCTATGATCCTGAGGCCTCAGGTATGGAGACGTTGGTGACAAAGAACTTGATGGCAATTGTGACCACAAAGAAGTGACGGGCTTCTGTACCCAACACTTCCTTTTACTCCTTATGTGCACGACATCACTGAATCCACATAGATGCTTGGCTTTATGGATAATAAAGCAGATTCAGAGAGGTCCAGTCACTTGTCCACAGTCACACAGCTGGTGTGCCATCCGAGGAGTCTGTAGCCTTGGCCTTTCTAGACAGTAGAATCACTTCCTATATTAAACTGCCCCCTAGTGAGGTAGAAAGGAAACGGGACACGGTCTGGCTTTTAAGGGGTGCTGTCCCTGTACCCCCACAGCGAGTATATTGCTAGAGGGAAGAAAAGGCAGCAGGGGAGATGGGGAGATGTGGCTGTGATCTCTAGATAGACCCAGAGCCAGTGTAGGCTTCAGCCAGGGAACACAAGCTAGCCAGTTCAAAGATTTTCCATGGGCGGGTCTTCCTTAGTGCCTCAGCAAGTCCTTCCCAAGATTCCAGTGGTCCAGCTTGCTCTCAGCAAAGGGCAAGGATTGTTGAAGTGGCCCTGGCATGGCAGCCACATCGAATATCCTACCCGAGCCTCTGTAATAAACAAATCAATAATGAAGAGAGGAGGCGCATTAGCCTTTGAACAGGTTCCAGAGAGAGCTTATTTTTGATCTTACTCGAGGTGAACAAGTGTGTGCTTGAAGCTCGGCGGGGGTGGAGGGAGGCTATGGGCAGTGACAGAGAGATGGGCAAGTATAGGGGTGGGAGGGCGCGTTTGCAACACCTGTGGCCCCGTGGGGCATGTCCTGAGGGTGCTGGGAGCCTCCAGTCATAGGGCGGTCTGAAGAGCGGGATGGGACAGGTGAACACAGGAGAACAGGTATGGAGCAGGCTGTGGACAGGGCAGGGGTGCCCACAGGGGGCTGGGTGCACATTGGTAGGTGCAGGTTAGGGGGGAAGATGCAGGCAGAAAGGTGTGCAAGAGGCGTGCGCAGGGTGAAGACCGTGACCATCAAGGTGCGAGCGTCTTCATTGTCAGCTTGTCTGGGTTGGGAATCTTCCAGACGGCACGCCTCTGGGCATGTCTGCAGAAGCTTTTCTAGAGAGATTAACTGAGGAGGAAAGAGCCACCCTGAACTGGGGCAGTGCCATCCCATGGGCCGGAAGTCCGGGATTAACAAGAATCAAAACAGGGGGAGGTCAGCAGAACACTCGTCATATTCCACTTCTTGGTTATGGACCCAGTGTGAGCAGCCACCTCATGCCCACTGCCATGTCTTCCCCACCATTGGGGACAATATCGGCCCACTCCACCAAAATAAATCATTAGTTCCTTCCTAAATTGCTTTTTTTTTTCAAGCATTTTATCACAGCAGAAAGACGATTAACCAATTCAAGGGGCAAGAACGTGCTTTGGAAAGGCTGTCGGGGTCAGGGGAAATTCATTTCCCTGAGCCAGACTGAATTAGAAGCCGTGATTTTAACCCATTAACTGGCACAAGGATCACCGAACAGAACATTTAAATACCAACCCCACTTCCTTGGCACCCACTTTTCTCGTCCCCATCTCCACCCTCCACTTTCAACTTCATAGCGCTAGCATTCCCAGTCCCGAGATTCCAAGACGAGCCAAGAAAGGATTAAACCTTTCTAAAAGGTCAGTTTATTACAAGCCCCGCCTGCCCACACACATATCAAAAATAATGGGAATAATAATATTACAGCTCTCATAATTATACAACAGTAATAATTCAGAGGCCTTAGAAATTATTCAAACCCTATGGTTCTCAGACTATTCCAACCAGAAGCCTCCATGGATTGGAAAGGACATGGGGTTAGGGAGGGGCTGCAGAAGGCATGTAACGTCTTTAAAGCTTCAGGTTTTGTTTTTTAGGTGTATAGAAGTGTTTCCTTCCATTGCACAATATGGTCATCTATGTTTTGACGTAACTTAACGCTTTGAAACCTCTTCATGGGACCAAACGGGATCCCCTGAAATTGTAAGCCACGTTAAGGATTCTGACACCTTAAAGATTTGAAGAACTCTGGGGAGCCGCCACAAATTCCTCTGTGGAAACTGACCAATTTCAGAGTGTGTTTAGTTCAAACTGCTCCTTCTCCATCCCTGTCATGTTTATAGGTGAACAATTAGGCCCAAGACGACTAAGTGATATCCTGAAGGCCAGCGAGGGAGAACCCGAGCTGAAGCCTTCTACCTAATAAAAGAGAGAAGTAACAGAACCTAGCTAGAGTCTTTAGAACCTCGTGTCCCCAGCCCTCCCAGCTCCTCCGAGACCACATAACCTCCCTCCTCAAATGGAAAGTCACCTTTGATATTTTAAAAAAAAAAGCCTCATTACATGACAGATTTCTATGACATCATCTCACTAAGTATCTCTTTTCAAGGAACACAAAATTCTCCACCACGACCTCACCCAAGCCTTACAAGAATTTGCCCAGAATTCAGCAGAGTTCAGCACTTTTGACTGTTGATTGAATTTCTATTTAGCCTGCTTCTCTTCGAAATGGACCTGCAGGTGTGACTGATCCACTGCACAGCTGGGAATAATGGGGGGGGGGGGGATTTCTCAGGGCCAGGTGATAAGCTGAGCCGGGAACTAGATGGGATCGTGGGTCATATGGTACTGTCTAAAGCAGGCCAGGTTTTGCCCTCCTGGCCTCTCTGGACTGTGCATCCCCTCTGACACAGCTGGCTTCACCAGCTTGCCTGAACTGTGAGATAGTGTGTCTGGGCTGAACCGGGCAGGGTCAGGCTGATCTGGGTTGAGGCGGGGCAGGGTTGGATGGGCAAAGGTTCGGAGTGTGCCCTGCTGAGCTCAGGAGTTTGAAAGGCTTCTAAAAATACCAAGCATGTTTTTGGGGGGAAGGGAGGGGCTGATTCAGCTGACCTTTCCTAAGGATGGCCAATTTGCTGACTGCGTGCTGAGGACCAATGGGCAGAAAAACCTTACGTTTCCCTCCAGCTGACTCCGGAGCTGCACTGAGGCAGGATGGGACCATTCTTTCAGTTTCAGCATCTTCCCTCTCAGAAGGATCCAGTGAAGGTAGAAAGGGAGCATCCTTTCCTGTAACAGCCCAGGCAACTACAAGGGCCAAGCAAAAATGAGACCAAAGAGCTGGGAATACGCCTCAGTCGGTATAGTACCTGCCTGGCATGCATGAGACCCGAGGTTCAAACCTGCACTGCACAGATCAGGAGTGGTGGCACTTCCCTGTAATCCCTGCAATCCCTGCACTTGGGCGACAGAGGCTGGAGGATCAACCTCAAGATCTTCCTCGACCACATAGTGAGTTCCTGTTCAAAAATCTGGTTGGGTCTACTGACTCAGCATGGGAGACCAGAAGGCCAGCGCCTTTGATGTGGAAAGGAGAGACTTATTGTCACTGGGCACAGCCAAGAGGGTTGTAGCCTTCTTCGTTCATTCATTGCTTTCTTTCATTAATTCCTTCATCCGCTAGGCTCCTCATCCTGTGCCATCCACCTCTGGTTAAGGCCCTGGTAACTAAATCTGCTCACATGTGGATGGCATTTTTCTTAACTGTAACATAACCAGCTTCAGCTGGAAGTGTTAGCTCACTCCAGTAAATCACTTGGAGAACTAGGGAAGCTGAGGCTAACCTGGGCTACATAGTGAGCTCTGGGCTGGCCTAAGCTAAAGTGTAAGAGCCTGTCTATAACAAATTAAATATTCAGGATTAAGCTGGGGGACTTTGAAGGTTACTCCCTTCTGCGATACTCAAGTTTGCCAGGCAATGGCTACAATGAAGGACTATGTTGCCTTCCTCCTGACTTGGTTTCCCTGCTGACTCTCTTACTGCCAGCTTTGTTTCCTGTAAGCCCACAGAAAGAAGACAAGGAGAAGCCCCCATTGTGTGTAGTCCATCCTGGAAGACTACCATCATAGGAAGAAAACACTGGGACCCACCTATCTGCTAGTCTCCATTTCAAACCCATGGCCAAGTTGACCAGGGAGGACAAAGATGGCCACATATAGGCGCCATAGCAAATGCTGGCCCATTCTCACACAGCTCTGCAGGTCCCATCAGTCCAATCCATCAACCACCTTGGCTTTACAGAGCCTGTCTTCTGTAGACAGGCATGAAGCCTGGCTGGGGCGGGACGGCTGCCCAGAGAGGATAGAAATGAGGGCTGACAGTTCCTGATTTATGCCCTTCTTGTTCTGGAAGGAAGACACGGGAGCAATATGAAAAGCTAGCGGCATTCAAGGAGGCACAACAAGGAGCATCACACCACTTAGCCACCCACCACTTCCTAGGCAAAGCTCTCGGCCTCCTCAGAAGTCCCAGAGACCTTCCTTTCACCCACAACTGAGAGGGAGCGAAAGCACGGACAGCTCAGAACAAGGACAACTCAGTCCTTGCTGATGGGGGTAGAGTGCTAAGAGACTCCAGTTCCTGTGTGGTGAGGCCTCTATTGTCATCCTTCTTTCTTAGATGGAGATCAAGACACTTGGAGAGGTTTAGCTGCTTGTTTGAGGTTACACAGCAAGAAGATCCGTTGGATCTCAAAGTTCCACCTCAAAAATGGCCTTGGAGTAACGGGATCCACCAGAGGCTGGTGTAGGATGTTCTTTCTTCTAGGTGTTGCTTTCATTGGTCAAATAAAGAATCTGCCTTGGCCTTTTGGTAGGGCAGAACTTAGGTGGGGAAGACAGGACAGAATTCTGGGAGGAAGAAGGCAGTGTGGCAGACGCCATGAATCTTCTGCCTGAGACGGATGTAGGTTAGGATCCTTGCTGGTAAGCCACAGTCACATGGTGATACACAGATTTAATATAAACAGGTTAATTAAGATGTGAGGGTTAGCCAAGAAGAGGCTGGAGATAATGGACCAGGCAGTGTTTTAAATGAGTACAGTTTCTGTGTAATTATTTTGTGTGTAAGCTAGCCAGGTGGCAGGATACAGCCCGCTGCTCCACATTACAGGAGGCAAGGGGAGGAGAGAACCTCTGGTGTCAAGTTTAAAAAGCAAGTAGAGGGATGGGGAGATGGTCCAGAAGGCAGAGTGTTTGCCATATGCGATGAAGGCCTAAGTTTGATCCCCAGAACCCATATTTTAAAAAGCTAGACATGATAAAACAAGCTTGTAATCTCAGATACCTAGGGCTCATTGTCCAGGCAGTCAACCTAGAACCTAGTGCCAGGCTAATGGACGATTCTGAAAAAAAAAAAAAAAAAGGAATGACTCCTGAGAAACAGCACCTAAATTTGACCTTGGTATCTACAGACATGTGCACACAAATGTACACTTAGCCCCCACACACACATACACATATACATGCATTCACGTACACATATGTAAACACATGCACACACACACACACACACACACAGAGAGAGAGAGAGAGAGAGAGAACAGTGAGGATGAGAAAGAGAGATGAGAAACAGAAAGAATGATGGGTAATGCCAAGGAGGAGTAGAGAGGAGAGACAGGCAGGGAGGAGCATGAGGAAGAAAGACCCAACCAAGCGGAGAGGAGGATGGAGGAGGACCTGGGAGATGCTCCTCCTGGGCCAAGATGCCAGAATGAACTTTCTGCTGTATGGCTATGGAGAAGCAGACTCTTTCCCAAAACAGAACAGAACAGCCAACTCCAGCCTTGGCCCTGGCCTGGGGCTCAGCTGCTCCCAGCCTGGAAGTGGAGGGGAGCCAATGGCTAGAGCCTCTCTTGGGCCAAGCCAGGGCTGCCTCCTCCAGGTGTGGAAAGGACAAGGCTGTTCTGAAGGGGGAAGAAGAAAAGAAATGACAGCAAGAGGTAGAAGTCCTGGGGACTGACATTTTGTCAAAACGTGGCTGGAATCCCTGACTCTCTCCTGCTTTAAAACCACTCTGACTTCCATCCTGAGCCCAAGCGCCCATGCCAGAACTTTCCAGGATCCAGATTTACTCCCTTTAACAGCCTTCCCTGCCAACAGACTAATCCTTGTGCAAGACACCTGGGGCCTAGCCTCTCGTGTCCCCTCTGTCCTCACCTTCATACGTCTTTGCACTATGTACTAGGGTCCCACAGCTGCCACTTCTCAGAGTCCCACCTCTGGAAGAGCACAGGCTCTCTCATGTCCTTGGCAAGTACTCGCTCATCCCGAGTTCTCCTGACAGTCTCTCTTCCTTCTACAGTCTAGACCTTCCAGAACTAGAGTCTGTAGTGTATGTTTCTGCCTCTTACCCTTCGAGAAATGTTAGTTTCCTGACGCTGCATTTCCACAGAGCCCAGAACCCAGCACTCTCTCCGTGAGATAGGTGTGTCTGACTCATAGGCATTGCATAAAACCAGGAAATTAAACCAGAAAAGACCATTTCCTATCCTTTCCCTTCCCACCCCTGACTTCCTTCCCAGAGAAGTCTTTCTTTGGGTCCCAGGGATAGAACTTGCAAAACAAGCAGGGTGGTCGTTGGATCAAATCTTCAGATGAAGGCCTGTGTGGCAGAGCATTTCTTGTCTCGGGATGTCATTGACAAAGGGAATCTACTAAGCTCAATGTTAATGCTATCCTCGAGGAAAGAATGTGGCTTAGGTACCTAGCGACCACAAGAGTGTCTATAGAGAATGCAGGCTCATCCTGAGCACGTGACAGCTTCCTCCTCCTCCTCCTCCTCCTCCTCCTCCTCCTCCTCCTCCTCCTCCTCCTCCTCCTCCTCCTCCTCTGTCCTTCTGTGGACAATCCTGGGTCCTGGATTTCACTGTAGAATAAACAAACAGGAAGTGCCAGATTAATTTAGAGATTGGTAAGACATTCCAGAGGAAATGAACAGTTGCCAGATGAGAAAGGGAGAGCAAAGTCATCCCAAAGAGATGACGAAGACCCTTAGTGTTGGCCTCTGGGAGGGCATTTCACCCAGTGCTGAGATAGCGCACAGAGTATTAGTCTTCAGCATGTGTCTCCAGATGCCTTTATCTTAGGGTCAACCGCAAGACCGGCCAGGAGCAAGGGGAGAGAAAGAAGGGACCCTAGATAAAGTAAAGAACTTGTCCTGGTTTGCCCATCACTTTCCATATTTTAGTATTGAAGGTCCCATATCCAGAGACCTTCTCCACCCAGAGGAAGGTTGTGGACCAATGATAGCCCAAATCTCTGTACCCTCTGGTTGTCGGGGCCTCGGACTGCAATAGGAGAGGATGATTTCCACCACCAGCCTATGAAGCGACCTGCCGCCTGTCTGCAGGTATCTATCCATGCTGACTGAGTCTTGAAGAGGTTGTTTGACTGTTCAAGGTAACCTAGCTACACAGAAAGCCTGCGTTCTTCCTGGGAAAGGATTAGGAGGGAATAGAGCCGGATCCTTCTGCGGGCGAGCCCTGGAGTTCTGCCGCCGGCCTTGCTCCTAATCAGAGGCCTGAGGGAATCCAGCTTCATTAGCAGTCGGAGCTCAGCGAAGGCTCTCCCACAGGGCCAGTGGGAGAGGCAGGGCTAGAAGGCCGCTGACCCTAACAGCTGTGTGAGTCTGCAGCGAAGTGGCCCCGAGGAAGCTCCAGTGCACAGAAGATGGAGAGACCCTTGCTCTTGGTCTGTGAGGCTGGGAAGGAAACGTGGGAACTGCAAATCCACCTTCTACCCCCATCCTGGACTTGGAGATCTCCGGGGAGCTCACCCTCTCCCGACACATGGCGTCTGCTCGGCGCTCATCTTGTCGTGAGTGGAGTTGCTCCGGGTCTTGTTTTCTCCGCGATAACGAGCTTGCTCTCTTCAGAGGCTTCTCATGTGAGCTGGTCGTGAATCTCCTGGTCCCATTTGCTCCCCTTGGTGTTGATTTTAGCATGGCATGTCGTTTGAAGGACAGCTCGGAAGCTGGGAGGTAGCAGTAGTAGAGATTGGAGATAAACAGAGGCAGAAGGAAGCAAGAGAAGGCTTCAGTGTGTGCAACTACTCATAAATCCCAAAGAAGTTCTCTAGAACATTCCAAGAGTGGGTGACCAGAGCAGCCCAGATCTCGGCTCCTACCCTGAGCTCCCCATCACTCATTTATATGTGTGATGCTCTGCTCTCACGGTTGAAGCCCTAGGGTCTTTGCATGGAGAGCTCTGAAGGTCACCTCCCCCACCACAGCTGGCTGTTTGCAGAACTTTGTGCTAGCCCCAGCTACACTGTGCTTCGCTGATTCATCTCTCCACTCTATTGGACTCCAGATGTTTGGGGATCACACACATTACCTGGCTCTTTCCCGCTTCGGTCAGCCACAGTTATTCTTGCCCTACCTCCTCCAAGCCCACAGTAAAATGACGCACTCGGCAGAGTTTGAGTCTTGGCCCAAGGAAAACATCAGCAAAGCCATGTTAACCCTTGTTCGTGTGCCTGCTTAGATCATAGTCCCTTCGTTCTACAGTGGCTATGTGCACTGAGACCCAACAGCCCAGACTGTTCCTGCCAGACAGAACTGTTTTTCCATTTTCTCACTGACCAAACCCAAAAGTCCACCCGATTTTCCCAAGTCCTGCAGGCCTGCGGAGCTAAGCCAACACCCCAGAGCTCCACCGCCAGACACTACACCTCTTTTGTGTGGCCAGAGGAGGCGTCTTTGTAGACAGGAGATTTGGGGGGTCTAGAGAGATGTTCTGAGTACATGGTGGGCATTCAATAGATGCTCAGGAAGTGAAGGAAAAAGAAGCACCTTCAACACACAGGAGAGAAGGTCAGAGCTCCAGCTATGACTGGTCTCTGAGGCTCATCTTCTCATTAGGCCACTCCTAGAATTCCTAGGCAGAGGGACTGGTTGCCTTCCTAAATATCCAGAGGGTAAATCCAGGAGGAGAAATCTGAATCTGTCCACACACGGACTCATTTGTCCCATCATTCATTCATTTAGCGAGCACACACTGTGCCAGACCTTCAGAAGGCACGCAGGGGTCACAAGCAGACTGTAGAATGACCTTAAGAGCCCACTCACTACATCAATAAGGGCGGCCCCGAAAACAATCGCCTGTTTGCATTTCGCGCCTTCCTAACTGCCCAAATGGGTTGAAGCAAATCTTGCTTTGAGCTCCCATGGGAAGCAATCTTTATTTCTCCTTGGAAGGGCTAACGTCTCAGCAAGGATAGGGGCAAACGTCTGTTACCCAATTGTTCCACTCTCCACCTCATTTCCTGTCCCTAAAGGGACATCAGCCTCTAAAGGCTGCAAGGCTTGGTGACAAGAAGTCACTGAGTACTGGTAGCATCTCCAGTGTCCTGAATCAGTTACAGAGTCCATACAGTCAGAGCTTCTTCATGCCTGGCAGTGTATTTTCCTGTAAACCAGAATAGCAGTTAGCATCTCCAAGGCCCCAGCTGGGCCTGGGCTAGCATCTAGCACCACCTACCGGCCACAGCAGGAAGAGCAGAAGCCAAGCTGCAGCCTTTTCCCTAGGACTCCTTAGGGCCTTTTGTCAGGCAGGCCTGGTTGTTACTTACTCTTCGGCTACAGGGCCTTCATTTCTGTCACCAAAAGACAGAAGGAAAACTCCAAAAGTGACAAGAGTGTCCTGGTAGGAGCAAGAGACATACACCTAACAAGAACATAAGGTCCAGACCAGAACCTGTGTGCAAGAGAAAGCAAGAAGGCGGAGAAGGAGACAGAGAGAGCAGGCAATGAGCACAGGTCAGTGGACGAAGGTCACAACCAACCACAGTGGAGATACGAGGATGCTGCAGCTTGCACTGAGTCTTACTAGAGAAGCATTCAAGGTCCCAGGAAGCCGTCACATGCAGACCAAGGCTGAGACCACCTTCATTCCAGCCCAGGTCCCAACTCTATACCCAGTCACTTCTGGGCAGTGGCCAGCATTCCTCTGGTCCCAGGGAGCTTGAATTTGCCCAGAAATCACAGCTGGAATCAGGAAATGCCTTTCTTGGTGCTTAGCTTGGTGCTGTCTCCTTCTTGTTGAGGATGGCAATGAAGACAGATTGGAAAGAGACCAAGAGAGAAGGAACGGGGGTGAGGGCTTCAACAGGAGGTGATATTAAATGAGTCTCCTGCCAGCTCCGCATATGTCAGACTAAACTTTGATTAAACATCCTTCAGTCTTGAGTCACTGGCCCACGAATGTCTACTCAATGACAGGTTCCTGGGCTCTAGCAGAAGTTGACAGCCCTGCTGGTCCATTCTCCTTTATTTCCTCCAAAAGCATCCCAAAGGCACCCATCCCTCCTGCTAACCAGAGAAAGGATGGAGCTTCTGGGAAAAGTCTGGGTTTTAACATCAAACAGATCAGCTGCTGGCTTGGAAAAAGTCTCTTGGATTTTCTGAACTGTGGGCTTCCCCTTTAAAACCCAGGCCTGCTATCGCCACCCTAGGATTAACGGAGAATAAGCACATATGCCCCTTAGCACAGCACCTGAAAGAGAAGTTCAATAAATATTGGCTAGAAAACACGAAAAGAAAGACCTTAGCCGCTGTCGCTGTGACTCCTTGCTCGGAATTCCAAGGCATGGCTCTGCAGCCTCCCCCACCCAGTTCTCAGCCTCCTGTAGGTGAGGGAAGAAAGGCGGGGGTGGGGGGGCTGTTCTCACCCAGGGAAGATTGCTCTTGGAGTGGGTGATGACTGTGTGCCTCACCCACTGGGGAAGGCGTTCAGCACCGAGTGAATGGAAAAAGCCAGCACCCCTCTTGGCTGCATTCATTATTCAAAACTTCCCACAGCCTGGTGCCTGCACTGGTGGAGGGGGGGGGGTGGGGGTGAGGAGCCTTCATTGGGGGGTGTGAGGAGCTCCAGTCAAGCATCCAGCAGGTTCCCTGTCTGAGATGCAAGTACAGATACAGACCTGAAGGGAAGGTTGGGCCATGAAGAACACTGGTTCTCATGAAGTCCAGGTCATAGAGGAGGCCAGGTATCTAAAGAGGGGCTGGGGCTTTCCCAAGACCTGGCCCAGGAGCAGTACTTCTCAGTTCTCATTCTCCCTCTAAACCAGCCTAGGGCTTGTTCTAGTGTGGATCCTCAGACCTTACCCCTCTAGCTTGTTCCCAGCAGTGACTGCTCTTGCTGCTGCTGCAGATGATGATGATGATGATGATGATGATGATGATGATGTTGATGATGATGATGATGCTTGGAGGCTAAGCTTCAGTCTACCGCAATCGACTTCAACTACAACTGAAATACAAACCAGGTTTGGAGAGCTCGGTAGGCACCGTGGTTGGTGACTACGACATTGTACCCTGCAGATGGAAGTGACTTCTTCGGGTCTGCCCAGAGTGCCGTCCATAACAAGAGATGCATGGGTGGGGAGGAAGGGGATGGGGCAGGTAAGAGGGGCAAAGCCAAAGCTTTAGAAAACTTTAGAATTTATAAGAACTTAAAAATGTATGAGGGGAAAGATTTCTGTACAACCCCACCCCACGCCAGGCTCCAGAAGGCCCAGGGTATGCTGTGAGGTAGCAAGTGGTTGTCTCAGGTCCTCCCTGGTAATGAGACAGAACAGGAGGCTCCATGGCTCTCAGAAGAGGGTATTTTTGAAAGCCAGTCTTGGGGGAGGCGTTGGAGTTGAAGCATAAGCTGGAATCCATAGTGAGCAAGAGGACCAAACCGAACCTCCAGTGTTTTTTTTTTTCTCGGCCATGATCTGCTCGCCCACGAACACCCCTCCCACCCCTCCCCAAGTATCCATGTCACTCAGGATGTGGGCAAGTGGTTTGGCTTTGGTTGTGTGGGGCGGGGGCAGCTGGGAGGAGAGCAGTGTCTGCGCCAGGGAAGGAGCCTGAATAATTTGATGGCTCCTCCGAGGAGAAGCATACATCAGAGTGGTGAACAGATGGCCCAGCAAAAGGGGTTAAGTAAAGAGATTGCTGCGAGAAGCCTTGTCACTCTCATCAGAGCGGAGATCCATGAGAAACAGACTTTTAGTAGGTCCGAAATAGCAAGCGCCGTGCAGGAGCGAGAGCCACCTTCCCGTTTTCTCCAGCCCCCTCCCGATCCATGCACAGGCTCTCAGTCCTGCTAGAGGACCAACAGAACCTCTGGGTCTCTTTCCAAGGGAGGCAAGGGTGGCGTTTGGGCCTCTGTCATGCGTATCTGTCACACGCAGAAACAGCGATAACCTTGAACACAGAAAGGTTATTTGGTGGGGTGCTCTTGCACTCTGCCTAATGGACTCAGCTTACTGGGGGCTAGGAGCCCTTCTCCATGTTGCCTCTAAGTCTTGACCTCATGACTTTGCTCTTAGCCTGCACTTCCTTCCATGTTCTGTCTTTGAGGGAACCTAACAGACACACCTACCTCCCTATGCCAGCCAGTCTGGGGTCCAAAGCTACTTGATTAGATAAGTGCAGAGGACTGTAACCAAATAAACGAAAGCCCAGAATCTTCTGTACGGCCAAGTTCTCCCAAGCCATCAGTAATTCATTTTTCCTCCCGTCTGTCTGCAGTGACTCTCTCTTACCTGCCTACCTCTGCCTCTCTCCTCACATCCTTCCCGAGACTTCTTTGTCTTTCTTCACAGCTCCTAAGATCCACAGGAAAACCAGGTCAACTCCCAAGCTATGGGTCTAAGCTGAACAGCACAAAGCCACCTGCCATTCACCTCCCACCTCTTGGCCTCCAGTTCTAATGGGGACCGGTCCTCTCTTCCAGCTCCCATTGTGGGCATAACCCAAGAACAGCCCTGGTTACCCGCACCCCGCCACTCACGCCAGTATCTTGTTTCCTTGACTGCAGCTTCTGCCCACTCTTCACCTTTGACCTCTTCCAAAACTCCATTCTGAGTCAGCATTCATGGCTCATTTCTAGAACTTGCCTTTTCAGGTTCTCCAAAGACATTATCAGGACAGGTAAGCAACCTGGCTGAGTCTCACCGTCCTTTGGTCTGTTAAGAAGCCACAGCCTTCCAATACATGAGGCTCACCTTTCTTCTAGAGACGCTTTCAGTCTATAAATCACAGATTTTTATGGTACCATATACGTACATATATATGTACGTAATGATATAGATCATTATATCGCACAGGCTTGCAGAAAGCAAAAACTGACACCCTCTTCCTTTTTTGTCTGGCCAGACTTGCCTCCAGAACATAGTGAAAAACTGTCACTGCCCCAATGTGAGGAGAGGGATACCATTCTGTCAGAGAAAGTAAAAGTGGACACTTATTTCCAGAATTACCTCTGTATGTCTGCTGTTGTTGGTAACATTTGGCCAGGAGCATGGCAGCCTTGGTACTATTGACATTTGGAGCAGGATGAATCTCCGTGGTCAGCTGCCCTGTACATCAGAGGAACTTCAACAGCATCCAGGGATCTTACCTGCTAAATGCTAGTAGTTCCTCCTCTGTCTGAAGTGACCATGAAAAATGTCACCAGATCCTGCCACATGCCTCCTCCAAATGACACTTCATTGCGCACACTGATGTGAACACAGATTGTCTTTATGCACCGAGGAACAGATCGGCAACTCGAGACAACCTTGAAAGCTCTGGGCATGGAAGACCACTCTCTTGGACTTGCCTGGGCCTTTTTCCAGGTCCGGACCCAGGATTTTGTCACTTGGTCTCAACAGCAAGGATGATGACTTGTGTGCATCGGGCTTCAGCATTTTCCAGGCACAGAGCCACAGTGTGCACCCCCTGTGCACACAGAGGAAGAAAGTGACTGCCCTTCATCCTACCCCCGCATTTAGGTGTTTATCTCTTGGCTTCCCCTTTGCAGACATGAATGAATGCAGAATGAGCATAAAGGCCCTGGAGTCCTAGTGTGCAAGACACTTGCAGACACAAAGCTCTCCAATCTTGAGTTCCCCTCGGCCCAGTTGGCAGAAATATAAACTTAGCCCTTCTGGGGGCTTTCCTGACCGCCATTCTCCATACGATCCTGGGTCTTAAGTTAAGTCAAGACACGATGCCGGGACAGACAGTGCGGGGTGCTGTCAGCCATCTGGCCACTTGGATTGCTACCAAAGCGTTCAGTGTTACTCTGTCTGGACCGTTTAGGTCTGATGGCTCACTACTTCTGCTCAGTGCTTAAGACAAAGCTACCTTTAGCCCCAGTAGTATTCTGCCTTTTCCAAAGAGGGCCACAGCAACCTCTTTCATCCCACATAGCCTTCATAACAAGCCTTTGGAATCCCTCCCTTCAAAAGATGAAGTCTTGTGTCCTTGGCAGAAGGGACATTATGTGACTCTACAACGGCACAGAGGCCAGCCTGTGTCTTGGTATGCTTGTTTCCTGATCCTAAGTCCCACAGTCTACGGAAGCCCAATAAATGACACAAGGAGTGCAGGTGTAGGTGCCCCAGCTGAGATCCGAGTGACAGACCATGGAAACAAGAGACTTGGGGGTAAGTCCAGTCTGTCAGTGGTCAGCTTGCCCCCTTCAGCCTCTGACTGCTCTTGGGTGTTATAGGTCAGACACAAAGCAGACTTAAGATGCTCTTTCTTTGGGGAGCACCAGATGTCATTGAAAAAGTACCCATTTCAGTGAAAGACGGTAAAAGCAAAAACTACCAATTGGCAAGGGAAGAAAAAGATGTGTAGATGATTTTTGACAGCTTTATTGAGATATAATTCACACACCGCCCAAGGCAGCGATTTAAAGTGTGTAATTTGGTGGATTTTAATATAATCACAGAGATGGGCCACCGTCAATGGTCAATTTAGAGCATGTTTATCACTCCAAAAAGAAATTTCACATTCCTTAGTCATTGCCTTTGAGAACACCCCTAAGTCCCTGCCCCCATGTCTGACAGCCACCTCTGCCTCTAAATTTGTGTCATCTAGTTATTTCTCACAGATGTAATTGTGTAACACATGGTCCTTGGTGACAGGTTTCTTTCACTGAACAATATACCCAAGGTTCATTGTATGATTAATCTTCATTGTCAACCTGACTGACTTTGAATTACCTAGGAGACACACCTTTGGGGATGCCTGGGAGGGTGTTTCCAGAGAGGTTTTGACTGAGAAAGGGAAGATCTGCCCTGAATGTAGGTAACATCATCTATACACTGGAGGCCTGGATTGAATACAAAAGGAAGAAAAAAAGGAAGAAGAAGAAGAAGGAGAAGAAGAAGAAGAAGAAGAAGAAGAAGAAGAAGAAGAAGAAGAAGAAGAAGAAGACGACGACGACGACAGCTGAGCATCAACATTTTTCTCTCTCTGCTTGCTGACTTCAGACAGTGTGTGGTCAGCTGACTCACTCTTGTTACCACGGTTAGACCAGCTCTTGCTGCTGTGCCTTCCCTGCCGTGGACTGTACTCTCAAACTCCAAAACCGGGCCACCTGTCCCCAAGTCGCCTTTGTCAGGTACTGTGTCACAACAACAGCAAAGGTGACCAATACATTTATCCATGCTGTGTCAAACATGCAGATGAGTATCTTAAGCCAAGCAATCCTTTCGGCTCCCTCCACGTTAATTTCAAATTGCAGAAAATATGGCCTCGTTTATAAAGGGACATAGCCATCCCGTGTTTCACTTTTGCAATGAGAACAGACACTGGACACCAAATATGTGAGTCACAAATTCAGAGTTAAATGACAATGAAGCTCCCAATGTCCCAGTGACACCCTCCCCCAAGTTTCCATGTATGTGTCTACTTTTCCTCTGTGATTAACCTCGTGTGTGTGTGTGTGTGTGTGTGTGTGTGAAATATAATTTTTCTTTGACCCCTACAAGTTCCCGTGTAGACATGCTCTACCCAGTTACCATGAACTACCTTGAAGTAAGCACCCTATCTTGAAGAGACGGTGTCTAGGGCAAGGACTCTTAATTCTCAACCTTGCTAGGGTTGGAGGGCTGTGAGCAGACAGGGTTTAGGACCCAGCAGCAAGGGAGGGCAGCCGCGGGAGCTGCCAGCCGAGAGTTTGTGGCTGGACTAAGAAGTGGATGAAGGATGGTCTGGAAAGGAGCATGACCATCAATGAACCACAAAGCCTTTTAGCATCCATTTGCGATGGCTGCTGAACAAACAATTGCAAACACACCAGTCACTAACTGGGGGCTTGTGTCTCCGGGGACAGCCTTGAACTCCAGCCAGGAGCCCCATCCCCAAACAAAGGAAAGATGAGGTGCCCTCAGCCCCACCTTAGTCTCTGCAGCTAATTCCAGACCTGGAACATGGCAGTTACCCATATCCCCAGGCTTTTTCCACTTGTGTCAGCAAGGAGCAGACCCTAACATCTTTAGCTCGGTGAGCCGTGGTCCAGCCAGCGTGGCACTGTGGTGGAGGAGGTATGGGTTTCCGAGCTCTCCTATCTTGATAGCAACTGTTTAGATAGCAGCTTACAGCATCAGACCCTGATTATCAAGCCAAACCGCCCTTGTTGGGGGAAGAACAATGGTCTGCTCCTCCAAACCATGCAACAGGTTCTGCTCCCCTAAAGGACACCAAAGGACAGGCTGCTTGCAGAGAACCCTTCCTTTGCAGAAGCTGTAGAACCATCCTTCCTCTAATGAATATTCTCTCTCTCTCTCTCTCTCTCTCTCTCTCTCTCTCTCTCTCTCTCTCTCTCTCTCTCTCACTTTCTCTCTCTCTCTCTCTCTCTCTTTCTCTCTCTCTCTACCTCTCCCTCATTCATTCACTTACTCATTCATTCATTAGGGTACCAGACCTGAGGGTAATTTAGCTAGCCTCCTTTTGATCTGAGAGTAGCAACTGTAACAGACAAAGTTCCATGTCATGTAAAGGAGGCATCACCTCGTTGGAAGGAACAGGAACAGCAATGGTAAAAGGCAAGCCACCTATCATCCCAAGCCTGCTTTCAGCCATGGTTCCCTCAGCACTTCTGGCTCACCTTCCAGATGCAGGGGTTGCAGTAAGGTGGGAGAGCCATGCAGTTTGGGAGGTTGTTAGGAAAAGTGCTGTTTTGTGGGTACCGAGCATCAATTCCCCCATTCCTGTAGCTGTTTCTAGTCCTCATCTGCAGAGGCAAGCAATCTTATTAAAAGTTTTTTTAGTTAGAAGCTAAGACATCGTAGATGGTCATCAAGATCTTGACTTCGAATGTGCCAACTCCCTAATGCAAGAGGACGAAAGGGACAGGGAATCAGGTGATGGAAGGGAGACAAAAGATACCTCTGCCTACACGCCAGGTACCCTCTGGATGCCATGAACCTGGCAGGGAGAACCACTGGCCTTGCTACAAAGCTGAGCTTCACTGGCTCCTCTCTCCACCGTGCTGATGGCCTCCCCTCCCCCACCGCAGTGGCGTCTGCCTGTTTATTTGCTGAGCCCTGGTTTAACAATGCCCTGTTTTTATGAGTTGTGTCGTAGTTCTTGGTAAAGCACTTTAATCTCCTTTAATGCCTCTACTCTGCTCCTCCGTGACAGCCCGGCGGTTACTCTAATGCACCTCTCTCACCTCAGGGTTACTAATGAGGTCAGAGGGAACGCAATATCCCAACTGAATAATTCACTAATCAGATGCTACAGACTCCAGTGGTAAAATTTATTTCTGACACCTAAACGGCAAATGGCTTTGTGGACACACTCCCTGCGTCTCTTTGCTCCAGAGCTATTTCTGCTAAATGGAGGGCTGCTGTGTTTGCTTAACAAAAGAGCTTTGGTCTACCCACAAACATGTCTCCTCATCTGGGGCCTTGCATGTCTTCAGGGGAGTTGGGAGGGGGGCAGAGGTTGGAGGGCTATGTGAATGGGGCTCACATCAGCTGCAGCGCCGCCTTTCCCACTCCGGCAGATGGTGATCCTGAACCCGCCTCCCCATCCTCATGCTGGGGCTAGCTGTACCCCGGACCTGTGAGATACTGCGAGATGGCAAATCCTCCAGCAAGTGCCTTGCTGGTGTGCACCCAGCCCCAACACCATTTCCCAAGAAAATGCACAATCGTTGAACCCCACACTCTGTTTTCATGCATCCCCGGGCCCCCTTAAAGCTTCATCATACTTAAGATGTCTGCATTCAGTTTGGCTAGCTCATGGCCCTGTGTTTCCACACTAAACATCCATAGTCCTCACTTAGAGACTAGAGGAGGAAAGCCAGGCATCTTCAAGCTCTCTGCCCACTCCGTGAGCCTAGCAAGTCTCTAAAGTCAAGCAAAGGCCTCTGAGGCCCAGTTCTCTATGTGTCAGTACAGCCCAGAGAGTAGGCAGACAGCTACCTCCAATGAGGGGACAAGCTGTTCAGCCTCTCACGGTCTTCCTTTAATAGCTGAAAGGTCACATGCCCATCTTTAGAATCTGTTCACATGTCGCCAGTCCTCTCCGCAGCTGAGGCCACAGTGTCCCCCTATATCAGACCAACCATCCTAGATCTGCAATGTCCCATACTCTGTAGGATTCTGGGCAAGTTTTGCTTGATCCCCTTCAAGTGACCAGTGTCTGGTCAACTACAGCTCCTGTGGTTGGAGATCAGACTGACAAGAGCTCTCTGTGTTTTGCCTGTCTTCCGTGGTCCAGCCTTCTACGACACCAGGGCACTTACCAGGGTCCTCTATTGTTTGGGTTCAATGACTTACAACACAGTAGGTACAAGAACAGGGATTCTGAATAACCTTCAAGGTTAGAAGCCAGAAGTCGAAATTACCTTCGCACTGTCAAATGGGCCCCATTAATCAGACATTTTTAGGGGTTAAATTAAAACTGCGGACGTCAAGCTCCTCCTCGGGTTGTGCTCTGGCCACACGAGCACATAAAGGAACAGTTTTGACAGTGAGAGGAACCCTAGGCCAAGACAGGATGCTCAGGAGAAGGCCCCGGAGGGGTCCTGGCTGTCTGAAACAGCCACCAAGGGGGAGCAGACACAGCTCTCCACGTGTTGTATTAAGCAGCTCCTGTACGACGTGAGGCTTCCTGTGCAATCTGCCTCTCCAGGCCACTCAGAGGTGCTGGAGCTGCCACAGCTCAGTAGCTAATGAAGGAAGGGACCTCTCTGCAGCAAGGACATGATATGCACCAGCGAGCCCAGCAGCTCAGGAGGCTTTAATTGCCTGTCCCCAGCCTCATCACTCCCTTCCCAGACTCATTCATTCACCCTGCCCCTCCCCCAAAAGATAAACGGGCCTTTGCTCCAAGCTCCAAAGACCCAGGGACGTGAGGTCCCTCGCTGAATCATGGGTCCCCTCCAGGTCACGGGTCTCCTGTCTGCTTTCTGTAAACAGAGGCAGAGGTGACAGCTTCCTGGCAACCCTAAGAGCCACCCTGTACGCCAACTGAAGCAGTTCCTTTCCTTGACTCCATTCCCCGAGGTGTGACCCCAGTTTTGCATTCCGAATCTAATTTAGGAACACCTCCTCGCCTAGATCCTGGGAGCCTTGCACAGCGTAAGGACATGGGTCTTGCATTGCTAGTTCCAACACATTTATAGCACAGCCCTAGCCCTGAGCCTGGCTGTTCAGGTATACTCTCTCGGGCAGCAACAGCATCCAGGAACTGGCAGTGACACTCCGGATACTGCTCTGGGCAGCGTTCTGAGCTGCCAGCCTTTCAAAAACCCACCTCGTCACTCTTCCTCCTCTTCAGGATCAGCCCTGAGCACGGGTGCTTTTGTCCCCTCGTAATAAAAGATGAGGCCATTCTGGTCCCAATACCCATGGCTCCAAGGCCCTGTCTCGCAAAAAAGCAAAGGGAAGTGAACACGTGCTGAATCCCTTCCATGATGGAACCAAGAATTGTGCCCAGGACTTTGGTTCTCAAGTCAAGCTATTGACATCATTCTAGAGGTCAGGCAATTGTGACGGTGATAGGTTCACTTAGGTCACCTGGGCTCCTGAAGATTTTGTAGCTACCTCAGTCAGTTCAGGCATAGTGAGCAACTGGGTGCTGAGAACTCAGAAGGCTGGAAGCACGGTCTAGAAAGAAGCAAGGTAAGACCGCACCTAGCACGTCCATAGAGGCCTGCAAAGGTTACATCAGGGTCTTCAGCTCCAGGATAAACACTCAGCCTGGGGAGAAACAGCCTCCAGGCAGAGTAGTCCTACAACACAGACTCTCAGGAGAGAAAGGGTAGAACCATGGACAGGGACATACGGGCCCTCAAGACATGAATGAGATCCTTATTCCTTACCTAAAAGGTCTTGGGGAGTCGTTTTTATCCTCTAACCCTTATCTACACTGTGGGAAGGATAGGACTAAGTGATCCTTCATGTGCCCCTTAAATTTCGTTGTTCTATATTGGAGACACAGACCCTCTGTATAAGAAGGTTATCATGAACACAACCGCGAATGACCAAGACATTAACGGCAGTAGCCGTAAGAAGAAAGAAAGGATTTTGCAGACATTACTCTGTCCATGTAGTGTGTACTGTCCTGCTCCACAGCTGCATCAACCCCTTAAGAACTAGTCTTATTCCCATTTCACAGATGAGGAAACTGAAGTCCAGGTGCTTCTATATTTTTCCCACCATCTAGATATTGTAGAATCAGAAATTCCAGAAAAAAACCTCCTGACCCTGAGGACTGAGCTCATGGCTACTGCAAGAAGCCTTTGTCTATGATGCTACACATAAGACATGGCCAGACCCTGGCCAGCTGTCTTGAAACCTAGCTTCAAAGGATTGATACATGTTTTTCCCAGGGAAACGTGTACAATATCCATTGATTTTGTTCTGCTCCATGGCTCAATTTCTATCCCTAAAATGGAACCAGAAACCAAATTTTAAAAATCTACAAGAGACTCTCTTAACCCAATGTAAGAAAAATCGTGTTAGCTATATTTTGTGACTATCACCAATACCCAATGGAAGTAACTTCAGGAAAGGGAGGTTGGTTTGAACACATGATTCAAGGTATACAGCTTGTCAAGGTGGTGAAGGCAAAGCCGAAGGCTTGTCTATGGAGGAGGAAGCACGTGGCAGTCGCTTGTCATGTGAAACCAACCAGGAAACAAATCACTCAGCCTGGAAACAGGGTTGGACGATAACCCACAAGGACCCCTCATCAGCCAACTTCCCACAGCAGCACATCCAACCAGGAACCAAGGACTCAAACACGTGGCCTGTGAGGGACATTTCAATCAGATCATAGCAGAGATATCAAGGAACAAATTATTCCCATAGAAGGATCATTTATAAGGGTGAGGGTGGAATTTCAGACTTCTCATAATTCCAGACCCTCAGAATGCCCATACACGCTGCCTCGGTTTCTCCCTCCAGGTTGTCCAAGTGAGGACACAAACTCAGGAAGAGGCACACTTTTCTCTCCTGGCTGTTGGCACATTATTTTATTCATTTCTAGTCTGTCTGCTCATTTATCTGTGCACAAACTCTTTTCACCCTTTGAGGCCATTAATTCATCCAGAAATCTACCCACCTAGACCTCCACTCGCCTACACACCCATCCATCTGCCCACTAATTTATTAATATAACAGATTCATCCATCTATCCATTCACTTCATTCACTATCTATCCTCCCATCCATTCATCAGACTACAAGTTCATCCATTTAGTCATCCGTTGACTCAGTCATAAATTTAATCCTTCCACCTGCCCATCTCTATATCCATACACTCAAAAGAACATGTATACATCTTCTACCTGTTCACCCATCCATCTACCCATCCAATTATTCATCCATGTACCTGTCTGCCCCATCCATTTATCCACCCATTCATTTCTACATTCACCCATTTACCTATCTCCCCTCCCACCCATCTGTCAAAACATGCAGCTATTCATTCCTCTATGTGTTAATTTATTCGTAAATTTTATCCATCCTGATATTCACCTTTCCTTGCAACTGCTCTCCCATCTGCCTACAGAGAAATGCACCTGTCAGCTTGCCTACCTGGTCTTTTACCCATGCAGTTTGCCATTCCTGCTCCATCACGTTGGGACCACCTACTGTGTTCCATGCTCCATACTGTGTCCTGAAGATAAAGAGGAGAATACTCTCTAGTTCTGACTTCGAAGAGGTCATATTATATAAGAGTAACACAGAGACAGGCAACAGCAATGCTGTCTGATGAGGAATGGGAGAATGGAATGGGCAGAGAGAGATGGGGTTGATCGGGAGAGCCCCGTGGAGATCAGACTATGGATGCCCGAGAAGGCTTCTCCAAGAAGCTAATGGCTGACCTGGGTTTCAATGGGTGGTGAGGATGTAGTAAGGTGAAAAGGGGGAATAGTTCCCAATCAGGTGTGAGTTCATCCTTCAGGATGCCCTTGGCGATATCTAAAGACTCTTTAGTGTCTCAACTGGGGGAGGGGAGACAAGTACCACTAGCAACCAGAGGGCAGAGCCCAGAGATGTGGCTAAATGTCTAACAGCATACAGCACTGCCTACGCCCAAGGCAAAGAATTACCCAGCCCAAAATGTCAGCAGTGGCGAGTGTGAGACCCTTCCCTAGAGGGACACCAAATATCTGGGGTAGATGCTACCAACAGAAGGGGAAGCAATGAGAAAAAAAAATCCCCTGGGAAGTAAGCAGGAGCTAGATCAAAGATTGCAAAGCCCACTTCTGATCATTAACCTGAAGGAAGTTCTAGGCTGGAACCCAGGGATCGGATGATAACTGGATGTGGTCACTACTCTCCAGACTTTTGCAGTCCCATTTGGGAGATGATGGACTTCAGTGAGCGTGAAAAAAAGAAACATCTAGGAACAAAGACGGTACTATATGCCTGTCACTGTACTGAAACCTCATGCATGTTACTTTATGTTCTTTTTTCCAGAGAGCGAATACTGAGGCTAAAAATAAGTTTGCTGATCTTTAGTGGTTTGTATGAACCTTAACAGAGTGCAGTTGATTGTCTGATTTTTTTTTTATTGGAACCAGGCTAACAAGCAAAGTAAGAACAAAATAAGACCCGACTCTAGATCACGTCATGAGTAAGAGCTAATACACCAGGTCCTTACCACCCAGCCTGATGACTTGAGATGGTAGACTCAAATTAGTAGTAGGGACTTTGATGGAGAGGATAGTGCACAGAGATCCTGGAGAAACTACCACTTGGCCTTGAAGGAAAAGTAACCAGACAAACAGGAAGGATAGGGGGAGCCAGGAAGGTACAAGCTGTGTCAGGTTCTGCAAAGGAGCTAGGTGGATGGGAGGGAAGTGGGAATGGATCCCATTGGGAGGTCAGTGTAGAAAACTGCAGACAAGGTGTGCAAGGCACAACAGAAAGGAAGCTAAGACACAGACGGATGCTGCATTCCTCTAGGATCGGCTAGCACAGAAACCCCCAGCCTGCCACGGTCAATGCACTAGCCGATCCTGGAGGGATGCAGGAGTTGTCTTTAAAGGCGATCACAGTTCTCTCTGTTAGGAGAGTGGTCTCCCCATCCCCGTGCCTTCGTTAGTCATGTACACCACACCCACACATACACACATGCACACATAGATCTCCGGGCTTAATGCACACAGCTCATCAGATGAGGGAGCCGGTTTGCTGGCCCCGTTCCTCTGAGCTGTATCACAGTGAGAGACTCACAGAGAACCAATTGTATCCAAGGAATCGGAAAGGAGACGGGAGGGGGTGGGCACGTTGGCAGCAGCCAGAAATGCAAGGCAAGAGAGCTCAGGCCAGGGGAAATCATTGCAAATTAAGTTTCTGGCTCTGGTAGAGAAAAGCCAAGGCTGTCGGTCGGAGAGACCTGACCATGGAAGAGGTTACTGATCCAGGGTCAAACGGGTCCCCTCCAGGGACACACAGGAAAAAAATTTATCCCACTAGAGCCATGCTCCTGCCCCTCATCGTTGTCTGGAGACATCTACTTCTCCTTCACCCCTTAGTATCTCAATTACTCTCCTTAAAGAAGGGAATTTAGAGAGTTTAACCCCCAGAGTGCAATCCTGGATGTGGGATCACCAGATAACACAGGTGAAAAGGAAACACCGGGCTGAAGTGGGCATGATCTTCTCCTATAGTGGACCCAAGGAGAAGGCGGTGGGGAGGGCAGGCCTTTCTTCACTGTGCTGGGTCAGAAGGAATCTTCAGTGACTTACAGTGACCTCGAGCTCACCTGGGTGGAACCTAATGCTGCCCCTCAGGTCAGGACCTCTGAGGTCTAGACACCACTCTTTGACTTGCTCCCTCAGACCTTTCTCACCTTCATTAGGCCCTAGCGGAGCGGCGGGGGCAGGGGGAGTTTCCAGCCCCTCCCTCAGCCCAAAGCAGCTCACACCACAGCAGAGGGTCAGGCTCCTTAGGCTACGGGGAGATCATTATTTTAGAATGTGCCAGCACCTCTGGGAAGTGTCAGGGCACAGAACAGGGTGAAAATAACAAACCAACACCATCCAACAAGCACCACACATCACCACAGGGACCTGACAAATGAAGGAAAGAACGTGGAAGGAAAGAAAAAGGTTATAAGGCTTTAAGTCTGGGCAGGGGGAAGGAAAGGCGATAGAAATCACCAAAGGGTGAGCTTTCCAAATTAGGGCACCCATCTCTGTTGCAGTCCTGTGGTTGGCCCTCCTCTCTGTCCAAGGGACTGGTGGACTGGGGCACACCAGTGGATTCCAACGGAAAGAGGTTGGAGGTCCTGTCTGCAGAGACAGCCAGTTGTAGGTCACACTAAATAATCTAAAATGGTTTCACGGTCTCCGGGGTACTGAGCCTGGGAGAAGGTACCCCAGCAGGGTCCTAAACCAGAGTAATTTCTCGTGCTTTCTCCCATCTCAAAGACACATCGTTAAGCATGCCTGCGAGGGCATTTCCAGAAAAGTCTGACCAAGGAGGGACGATCTATCTCAGATATTGGCAGCAGGATCCCAAGGTCTGGGTCCCAGGCTGAATACAAAGGGAACAAGCTGAGCAGCCGCCCTCAACTCTGCTTCCTGACTCCAGATTCACTGCAACCGGGCACCTCATTCTTTTACTGCCATGATGAACTATACTCTCCAACGGTAAGAAAAAATGGACCTTCTGTCTATAAGCTGCTTATACAACAGTGTGTTGGGCAACTTGTCTGCGCTTCCAGTCAGGTAACAGTACCCGCTTTCTCTCCCAGGACCAACTCCTCCAGCAACCTCAGCCCATGGTGGATCCCTGATGCTCAGAAGTGGACAACTCTTCCAGGGTATCCCGCCCCTTGGCATGTTGGTAATGCATGAATGGACTTGAAAACAAAGCCTGTTGAGAAAAAGAAACTTGGGGTTGATCTCTAGGCAGAAGGATGCTACGGCTGGATGGTGCCAGGGGCCACCATATGAAAAGGGCCTTCCACAAAGAGCAAGTGAATGGGAAGTCAATTGTGAAGGGAGAGAGCAGAGGAGAAAAGGGGACAGGTGCATGGTCTGAGCCACGGGAGCAAGCGAAACTCACGTTGCAGTCTATATAAGCTGGCATGTGTTATTTGGGTGTGAAGCATTTCAAGCTTGATTCCGGTCATGTAAAGCCAATAGGATCTTGATCACCTAGCTACTCTAGATCTACCCAACAAACAGGGGCTCATTTCCGGAACATTCCAACCACATTCTTTATATAGGAAGCAGAGAAGACAGTGGCCAGACAGAAAGTTCCCAAATGATTTAGGTCAGGGCTGAGCCAAGGGCCTCTTTCAGGAAACCAAGGGGGCCTGTAGACTAGGCATCATAGTCTTGCCTCCTAGGTGGCCAGAGAAATAGACTTATAAAGCCCATTCTGCAAGAGACACACATCTCATGGATGTCTGTCCCCAGGATGCTCTTGTGAGCATTCAGGTGTTCTGTTGGAGGGAGGGGCCGCTTGTTGGTTCCCAGTCGCTTAGCCCCAAAATTATCACATAGAAATTGTATTAATTAGATCACTACTTGGCCCATTAGCTCAAGCTTCTTATTGGCTAATTTAACCCATTATTGGCATATAATTTAATCCATCTCCATTACTCTGTGTATCGCCATGCAGCTGTGGCCTACCGGATGAAGTTCCCAGCATCTGTCTCTGGCTGGCTACATGGCTTCTCCCTGACCCCACCCTTCTTTTCCCCAGCATTCAGTTTAGTTTTCCCCGCTTAGATAAGTTCTGCCCTGCTCTAAGTCCAAAGCAGTTTGTTTATTCATTAATGGTAATCACAGCATACAGAGGGAAATCCCACATCAGTGTTCGGCTCACCTGACATTGGCACGCATCTGTAACTGTAGCAGAGACATGGGAGGCTATGCTTTGCCCATTTCACCTGTAAGTTGTGATCTTTCTGCTTTCTATTTTGCATCAGGGAACTGGGAGAACGTTTTGGGGTTTTGGGGTTTCCTTTTGGGTATAGAAAAAGAAAATATTTCATCAGCGCTTTTTAAATTTCAGTCAGCCTCCTAAAAAAATCACCATTAGCGGATGGTGAGGTTTATCTAGGACAGATTCCTCTGTGTGCCCACTCACTGAAGAAGGTCAGTCCAACAGGAGAATTTCTTGACCCACGCTTCTTCTCTAGACTATACAACTTCTTTTTTTTAAGTTCCGATTTTAATGGTATTTAAGTGTGCACTCTGTGGCGTTAAATATATTCACAATGCTATGCATCCGTCTCTACTTACCACTGAGTACGTTCTTCCCTTGCAAAGCTAGAACGTCACACCCGTGTACTGATTCCTTTTCCTTCCTCCTGTCCAGCCCCAGCAGCCACTGTCCTGCTGTCTGTGAGCCTGAGCAAAGCCAGTGCAGCTGCATCTTTGCGATTGGGGATTTGACCCCCATCTCAGTTTCAAACTTCATCTCCGCACCCCAGCCTTTGGGGCAGTTTCGTGGGCACGCCTACTCCCTCAAGTGCTTCATTTGTTCCCGAGACGGCCAGCTTGTCTGCTTTATTTCGCATGTGGGTGAAGATGACAGATGAGATCTGTGCTTTTAAGGAGAAGCCCAGCACCCTACTAACGGCCCTGAATTAATTAATACTCCTGGTCTAGGCCTGGGTGTGCAGCTCAGTTGATAGAGGGCTTGCCTAGCAAGCAGGGAGCCCTGAATTCAGTCCTCAACACTTCATGGGTCAGTCATAGTTGATTGGTACGCACCTGTAATCTCAGCACTCTGGAAGTGGAGGCAGGAGAATCAGAAGTTCAAGGTCATCCTCTGCTCCATAGTGAGTTAAAAGCCATCCTGAGTTACATGGGATCCTGTCAAAAACAAAAACAAAAACAAAACAAACAAACAAACAAAAAAACCTTTCCGGTTACTCATTCCTCATACACCCGGTAAGGGTTCCTCTTTAAAAATCCTCTGAAAGGCAACAAGAAATCAGATGCTAATCCTTTTTTTTTTCTGAGTCAGGGTTTCTCTGTAGCTTTGGAGCCTGTCCTGGAACTAGAGGTTTTGTAGACCAGGCTGGCCTCGAACTCACAGAGATCCACCTGCCTCTGCCTCCCGAGTGCTGGGATTAAAGGCATGTGCCACCACTCTCCAGCTATCAGATACTAATTCTACCCAGCAAAAAGAACCACAAGCAGACATATATGGTCTGTATTAGTTACTTTTTCGCTGCTGTGACAAACACCATGACCAAGGTAACTTAGGGAAGCAAGTGTGTTTTTGCACTAACAGTTCCAGGGGGCTAAGAGTCCGTCCTGATCAAGAAGAGTAAGCATGACAGCAAGAGCAGGAAGCTAAGAGATCAGATCCTCAGTGGCAAAGAAGAGAGAGGAGAGAGAGAGAGAGGGAGAGAGAGAGAGAGAGAGAGAGAGAGAGAGAGAGAGAGCAGGAAGTAGAGTGAGATTGTAAGCTCAAAGCCCACCGCTATTGATGTGCTTTCTCCAGCAAGGCTACACCTTTGAAACCCCTCCAAACAGCATCACCAACTGAGACAGAAGCCATTCAATGGCTACATGTCTTAAAGAACCCCAAAGTTAATATGGTTGCCATTCCTTACTTCACACTTGCAACTAACCTCTTAAATTCTTAGTTTGGAGTATGGTCATTTGGACCATTTCATCCTTCATGTTTATGTTGCCTCATCTTTGGCTCAAGAAAGAAAATCTTACTAGCATTAAATTGGCCTTGAAAATGAGCGTATTTTTCTGACTCTTGTACCAAAAAAACAAAAATAAAGAGCAAAGCAGATATAGCAAGGGGCACAGTCACAGCCTCTTCCTGAGGGACCAGTTCCCACTTCAGACACTGCCAGATCACCTAGTCTGACAAGGTACTTCTTGCTCTAGCCATCCCTAGGTTCTATGTGACTTACTTACCTGTGTGACTGTGTGACTGCCTAGCCTCTGCCTCAGAGGTGAGAACTTCACAGAAGCTTCTCCAACATCCAAGGCTCACCCTCTAGCTCTCCAGGCCTACCCCCCAGTCTAGCTTTAACCCAAGTTTCCAACCCTGACCTTGAAAACAAATAAACCATAGGAAGGAAGCAGGTATGCCTGCTTCCCACCATGCTCAATCCAAGCTTATCGAAAGACAAAGGGAAAACCTGGCGCAAACATCTGATATGAATGGACCAAGGTGATGCCTCCCTTCCTAGCACAGGCTGGAGATCACCACACCCTGTCACCTGTCCCCACAGTAACACCTCTTGGCTTATCCTGGAAGCTAAAGTCATGAACAGAGTATGTTTGTGCTTAATAAGTGATAAACAATGACATCTGGCATTCCTCTTTAATTTAGGTCATGTTCCCTGGGTCTCACATAAAGGACTCAGCTTGGATAGCAAGACTCCATGATCCTGGAGGCTCGTGTGCACGAATGGACAGGTCAATTGTCCCCCACTGGTGTGAAGAACAAGAACACGGGTTAGAACTGCATCAAGAGCCAGTCACTTCGCCGGGCAGTGGTGGCGCACGCCATTAATCCCAGCACTGGGGGGCAGAGGCAGGCAGAGCTCTGTGAGTTCGAGGCCAGCCTGGTCTACAGAGCAAGTTCCGGGACAGCTAGGCTGTTATACAGAGAAACCTTGTCTTGAACCCCGCCCCCCGTCCCACTGCTCCCACCCCAAAGAACCAGTTGCCTCATTATTCAACAAGCAAGCATGGCCCACCCAAAAGAACACCTGAAAAAATGTCAGGTAGAAAGAGAGTCAGAGGGACCTGGGTCCACATGCCGATTTGTGCTTTGTTTTGATTTGACATGGACCTAACATTTAATTCCTTGTTATGTGCCCAACCTGCTTGAAACTTTCAATTAGAGTCCAGAGTGGTCTTGACCTCATCATCCTCCTGCCTCAGCATCCTGAGGACTACCATTTCAGGTATGTCCCACCACACCAAGCGCATATACTGATTTTTAAAAGATTTTTTGTTCTAATTCCATAAAATAAATATATGTTTTGTGGTAAAGGTCTGAAGAATTGAGTGAAATAGCCTGTGTAAAGTGTTTGGCCTATTGGCCGACATCTATCGAATCTCTTTCTTCCTTTCTCTCTTCCCTCCTCCTCTTCCCTGCCCCATCCTTCTCCTCCTTTTTTGTTTTTCCTCCTCTACTATCTCTCCTCCCAGCATTCCTTGATTCTGGCCTGCCTCCACCTCGTTCCTCCCCACATTTCCTCAAACAAGCAGCTGTTTGCTGGGGGATTCTGTTCCTCCCGCCTTTTCCTTCCTGCTTGCCTCACCATCACAAATCTGACTGGTCCAGACATAGGGGATCAACAGAGCCATGCACACTGGGTTCCTGAATGTGTATGCTCAGTGCCCTTCCCTCCAGTCTAAGCAGAGGACCCTGCTAGGACCTGGCTGCCCTCTCTCAATTCCCTCTTCTGTTCAACTGGTCACAGTTAGTAAACACCGAAGATTTTCGCTCAGACCATGGGTCAGACTTGACCAATGGACTCTAGCATAAGCGCCGCCGTTAGTAACAAAGCAGTTCTCCATTCCATTTGGCTCTTCCCATTCAGTTTGTTGAAGCCCGAAGGTGCACAACTGTCAGATCAAGACAATGTGTGTCCTCGGATCTCTGACCGTCACCCCGCAATCATCTCTAGGCCACCTACATCAATGAGACCACTTCTGCCAGTACTGGCAGAGTACATATGCCTGGAAGAATTCCCTCAGCTCTGACCTTGCCCGAGCCCCAGAAGAGCTATTCACTTTCCACAAACAATCTCCCCTGGACAAGACACCCCTCAACTTCACTAGTTCCTTTCCCCCCTGCAGGGGGGAACTGAGGGAGCCCCAGAAGGAGCTACCCATCAGTCAGACCCCCAGCAGACATTGTCCAAAGCCACCTTTCACCCAGGAATACTTCTGAGGAGAAAACACTGCCTAACAGGCTGCGAACTTTAAAAAAAAAATGAAGGCAGAAAAAAGACTTGTGATAGAGACATAGAGATGAGGGGCCTCCACCTCCATTCCCCAGCCCAGCAGTCCAGTCCTCTCGCCATCTGTTTTAGGTAGGTCAGATTTTGTGGCTAAAAAAATTGATGCCGTCCCCATAAATATAGTCCATATTGCATTGCACGTATTTATAAATATAAGTGCTGTAGCACCAGCACATTGCCTGTGAAGAAGGCAGGCAGGTTGTGATTAGAGGTGAGCCAGTGCCTGATTGTGGGTTAATTAGCCCTGCTAATAAACTGCCTGTAGCTTTATTTAAGAAAAAAATAACATATTTCATCTTGGGTAGAACAATTATAGTGCATGCAAAATAGATGCGCTTGCCTCACGAGCATCTGAAATGCTTTCTTTAGGAAAACACACACGCACACACGCACCATTCTTTTCTTTGAAACAAAGACTCCGACCTCCAGGCTCCTCCTCTCTATTGGACTGCAGGGAGGATGAACTTCAAAGGGGGGGAGGGTTTAAACAGCTTCTAGCTCACGATCTGATGTTGGCTGCTGACCACTGGCCACAGAGCAAGCCAATGCTGAGAGCTAGATCCCAGCCGGGGGTTGCCGGATACAGGGATATGTGGGCTGCTAAATAGTAGAGCTCAGGAAAAACTGCTGGTTATCAGTAAGAGGGAAGCTTGGAATGTGCACAGGCCTTGGTGAAGATGCAAGAAGGAAGAGCCAATAAAAGATTCAGGAGTGGGAATAGGGGAGGTCCAAGACAACAGCAGAGAAACAGGAGCCAGATCCAGCGCCAGGGCACCTTTGGATCCAAGGTGTATGGGAACTTGTGATCAGCAAGGGATGGGGAAACACAAAGGCAGAGGAGACATAAAAACCCATCTCATTCTAAAAGGACAAGCACTCAACCCATGTCCTCCCTCCCTCCTCCAGCGCCCTTCAAAGTAGCATTTTCTCTGACGGATCCCAGGCAAGCACCAAAAATTAATTACAACTGGCAAACCTTCTTGACATTCCTGGGTCCAGTGCTGCCTTTTGGCTTCAAGATAAGAAAAGTGAGACCCAAGATCAAGTCGTGTCACTTTAGCTCTTTCAGTGACCCTCGAAGAGGTCTCGTGACTCTCCGCCACAAACCACGTCCCAGGACTTCCAGCTCTCTGTCGGGCTTGGCTTCATCTGTGGTCATCTTCAAAGGAGGCACCATGAACCCATCCCAGGGTATGGAAAAGACACTCTCCAGGAATGCAGGCAAAGAGAGAGGCATTTGAGTGTCAGCATCGCCCTTGAAAGGAGGAAAAGCTAAGCATACAGATCAGAGGAGAAGAAGATCTATTTGACCACATTTCACCATACTAACCAACTTTCCCCTCAGAGGGCGCTCTCCTGAACCAGGGGAGATGGTAATGGTCACTAACGTCAATGCTATTCCAATGTCTCAGTCACTGTGTCTTCACAGCCAGGGCCCCCATAACAAAATACCACTCACTGGGTGGCTTAAACGATGGAATTTATTTTCTCACGGTTTTAGTGGTCATGGTCTAAGACCAAGGCTTCAACAGCGTTGGTTCTTCCTAAGGTCTCTCAACCAATGTGGAAACATGTCTCCACCCCTTGGGTGTGTTATTTTATCCTTATCTCTTCTTGTAAGGGCCATAAATGAATTGCAGCCTACTTTAAAGATTCCCTTTAATGTCAGTTATCTCTTTCAACACCTCTCCAAATGTAGTCACACCAGAGGCTAAGCATCCAATGTACATAGACTGGGGTAGAGACTTGGAGTGAGGCTGACACTTTGGTCCACAACACAACACCATCAGCTGAGAGTCTTAAAGCCGAGAGGGATCTCAGAGGGCGGCAGCTCTCACCTCCTGCCCAGAACAGGGTTTCGCATCTTGGACATGCCCATGTCCTTCCAACTCTGCCCCAACAGAATCTCTGCATCCCAACAAATCCAAGTGTGTAGAGGAAGAACTCAGAACACATCCAAATGGTGGCTTTCAGCCCACTGTGGTGAAGAGAGTACAGGGGTGTGCTGTGATGCTATACTGCTGGCTTTAAAGGCAGAAGTGGGGAATGCCAAAAGGAGTATTCAAAATGAGGGACTCCAGGGCCTATGTCTCTTGGAAGAACTGTCCCTTCTGCCCCCACTAATAGAGTAGCTTCTAGAGGCTACCACTGTGTGGGACTGTCATTCATTCATGGATGCCAACACAGAGTAAAGTTGTGCACCAGCCCTCATGGCTTCATGGTCTTCACTAACCTTGTGGGACCTGTCACCCTACAGGATAACCTTGGCTAACATGGGTGCTCGGCAACACGAAGTCAGCCAGCCCTTCCAGCCAGAGATGTCAGCTTCTTGAAAGAATTACAAAATGGGTCTCACGGGCAAGCCTGCAATCAGGCTTGGTAGTGTACACCTGCCATCCCAGCCCTGGGAAGGTGGAAGCAAGAGGATTGGGGTTCAAGTTCATCCTCAATGATACAGAGAACTTGAGGACAGCCCGAGCTACTGGAGACTGGGCCTCCAAATAAACAATCCACTGAAAGCCGGCAACAAGAAAACAGTCCAGGTTTTCAACAACTTTCTGGAAGAAAAGTTGACCCAGAACCCCATGAGGACCCATGAGGCCCTTTAGAAAGTAGCACATACGAAAGGCCTGCTGGAAACATGTTCTTCCGGACACAATGCTTTTCTTGATAGCATTTTAACCCTTCTGATAATGACCTGTCCCCTCACACTATTTATTTGCTCTGTGGACTGCACCCCCACCCCATCCTAACATCACCACACACACACACACACACACACACACACACACACACACACACACGTCTCCAAGGCTCTTGGCAGACAAGTTAATCAGCCATGGAGATTCAGCTCTGCGAAGATCTAGTGGGGCAGAAAGCCAAAGAGACCATGGGGCCTCAAGAAGTCATGGTTTTCACCAGTCCTGGAAGCCCTAGAGAACCTGGCAGATGCTAACTGCACCCAGTTTTATCTTTCTCCCCCAGAGTCCGGAACCTGGGGACGCGTGCAAAGCACGTCTGGGCTTCAGTGTAAAAATAAACCCAAGGCTGTCAAGCCCCGGCATATTAATGACAATTAATGATTCGCTCTAATCCTCCCCAGCTCTCCGTGGGCATCTGTGACATGCTGGACATCCCCCTCATTTCCCCACCACCACCAACTCCTGCATATTCTATCTGCATGCCAATCTGCTCTGGAATGCAGATCTCAGGGGTGGGGGAAAATTAAGGGAAGGAGATAGCCACAGCAAAAGGTCTGTCTGAGGGTGGCTGGAGAGGCCCAGTCCATTAGCCCTGGCGAAGAAGCTCTCCCACCTGCTCTTCCCTGGAACCTGCAAGCCTCTTTGCTAAAAGCTGTAGCCAAGGAAACAGTTCTCAAATGTATGCTCCTGCCTCTCAGTTCAGCCTCCACTCCAAAGACAGCCTCATCTCACCCCAGTTGTCCAGCCTCCCTGCTCAGGGCCTTAAGTCCCACAGGTGATTGACAGCTACTTCCAGCCCCTGCAAAGAAGCCACCCTGCTCATCCCTTCTGGCCTAGGAGCTTCCCAGAGACAGCGAGCCCTCCCCTGGTGTGTGCCTCACCCTCCAAATGTGTAGCCCACTTCACAGGGCGTCTGGTCATCCCACCTCTTCCTCCTCCTCCACATTAGGACTTGGGCAGACTGAGACACCAAGTCCACCCTCTTCTCCGTTTGGTTCCAACTGCCTGGCCACAGGGGCACCCTAAATGTTGGCCGTCTGCCTAGCCAACTGGCCCACGTGCAAAGTGGGAGAACCCCGCCTCCCACGTTCAAAGTGCCCTGAGAGTGTTAGTTCTTGTTCTTGCACATCGACTGTCTCGTTCCTTCCTCCCACCACCCAGCGCCTTAGGTGCTATTCTTACCCCCATTATTTAGAGGCAGAAAGTGAAGTGCCTCCAGCCGAAATAACCTGCTCCGTGGCCCACAACTCCTAGGTGTTAAACCCGGCTCTATCCATCGCATTCTCTCAGACCAGAGAAGGGTCATTGCCTCACAGATGCACAGCTTCCAAAGCCATTTGCCCAGAGGAGAGAGACCCGTTGGTCTTTGAAGCAACTCTGGGAACTGAATCGCCATGAGGCTCCTATTTTACAGGCGAGTTACTGAAGCTGAGAGGAGCCGGGCAAGATTCTCGGAGAGGCAGGGCAGAGCTGGGGTTTGAGTAAACTGTCAAAACCCAATTTGCCTGGTTTTTATTGGGTCACATGGTGAGAAACAGACACAGAAAACAAGGTACTCGAACTAAGTCCTGGGTGACAACCAGCCTGAAGATCACTGTTTATTGTCATGACTGGAGGCAGAGGGGGTTGCTGCTGAGCCAGGAGGCCAAGTGTTCCCTGCTGATCTTGAAGTAGTCTATATCATCGGAAGTCCAGGGATTGGTACCTGGGTGACTGTAGTCCAGTGGGTCTCAACCTTCTTAATGTTGTGATCCTTTAATACAGTTCTTTGTGTTGCGGTGACCCCCGACCAAGTAAATTTGCTACCGTTATGAACTGTAACGTAAGTATCTGACATGCAGAATAATTGACATGTGACCCCTGTGAACGGGTCAATAATAGACCCTCAAAGGAGTCACAACCCCTGGGCTGAGAAAGCTGCTTTAGCCCAACCCCCACATTTGTAAACCCCTCACGCGATGGCAAGCAGGGGACACGTGCGGCTCTGTTTGCATCCCCCGTGTGTGTAACAATATAATGAGCAAGGAGGCGAACTCTTTGGAGATAGCACAGCCTTTTCCTGCCATCCTACACACACACATGTACACACACGCACACACACGCACACAAAGAATCAAGATTCTGAAAACGAAATACTTTGAAGACCCCCCCCCCCCCGCCATTGAAATTTCTCTAATTGGGCGATCTCTCTCTCTCTCTCTCTCTCTCTCTCTCTCTCTCTCTCTCTCTCTCTCTAATTGGGCTCATAGCTAGGGTGGGAATGAGAGATTTTTGTAACCAGTACAGAAAGAAACACACACAATGAGGAAATGTCAGCTCCTCAGGCCTACGTGGGGAATCTATTACTCTGTGCTGAAATTAGGCTGTTTGCAGATGGAAAGTCTTGGCTGAGAAAAAGAAATCTCCCTCCCCAAGCCCCCAGCTGGGAAGAGGAAAAAGAAGTAGGGTGCTGTCATAGACTCAAGTGGAACTACCATGTACCCCTTTAAAAGCACAACTACCCCAGATGGGGCTGTAATACAGCCTTAACACCAGCTCTACAGGGTTTGGGCTGCAGCTCGGGTATTCAGGCAGGCCTTGGCAGGAGCCTGCCCTGCTCCCCATTGTGTTCAGCAGGCTGGCACTGAGGCCTCTCCTCAACTCTGCAGGCCTGAGGGTGGCTTCCAAGGAGACCAACCTGAGATGCACCTTTTGTCCTGGTCCAAGAATCATACAACTTCCATCCCAGCTGCAGTCAGTCTCTCGGAAGGAGGCCGCTGTTTTAGAAGAAATCAATAACATCCTCCTCTGCCCCCAAGGCAGCAGCAGGCACCTTGAGTTTTCTGATAGAAGGAGATGGTGATAAGATTGCCCCTTCCTGACCCATCCACACAACTGAGAGCCAGGCATGTCTGAGCAGGCCCAGAGCAGGGCATAAACATATGTCTGCTGAGTTATTACATCAAATCCTGCACTATGGTTTTTTACGCCTAGTGCCTTTTCTACCTTGCCCTGTGTGTTCACACACACGCATACACGGGCACATGCAAAGACCCTTGCATACAAACACGTGCACACATGCCCATAACTGACATTGCTCACACATCTACATACAGAGAAACATGTGCTGGTACATGCATGCACATAAGTGCACACAGATACATACATACACTTAAGTGTACAAACGCACATGCAGATATACCACACGTATGTTTGTGTGCACATACACACAACTAGCCCTCTCCGTTCCCTTGACCAGTACGTTGGTCCAGATTGGCCAGGCTCTTGACAGGTTACTTGTTAACAACCCATCTTGTCTCACTCCCCTCAGCTCTCCACATCCCAGTAGCCTTTCACTCTCTTCCAAGCTGCAGAAGTTAGTGCCTTGCTTGAAACACCTCAGTGGGCAATCTTAGAGTGATTTCTCTCAGCAATCAAGACCTCCCCTAATCCGGCCTTAGTCAGCCCATCTAGCTGCAGCTTCTGCAGCGCCCACATGTTCCCTTGCCAGTTGGTCTCCTGTGACCACCCTAAGCACACCCCCACATATCTCCTCCATTCAAGCTTACTCATCCTGCCCCGGTTGTCCTCCCCTCCTGTCTCTACCTGTCAAATCTCACCTTGCCTTCAAAGCCCAGCTTAGGTGCCACCTCCTCCACAAAACTGCCCACACAGTGACGGGCACAAGCGGACATTTCAGGCAGCCACGTTGATACAGCCTCGGTGGCAAGACTGATTAGACTCGTCCCCCTCAACTCAGACAGAAAAAAAAAAAATCTCACATCCTACCTGATTTCAACTCCCATCCCGTCCCCGATTCTCACTGAGGGGCGAGACTTGTCCCCGGGATGGCTGGGCAGATGGGATGACGTGATCTTGGTTTATACACCTGTTAGCTTAAAAATAACCCAGAGTGAAGTGGCGTGGCTTTTCAGGGTGTCGGATTGTCTCACCATGGAACTGACTGCAACCAGATCTCCTGCTTCCTACCTGCCCAGTGGCTGCAGGTCCTGGGAATGCTGGGAATGCTCGCTGAGTCAGGGGTCAGACAAACGAATGGCCAGCCCTTCCACAGCTCATGATGGTTTCCATGCTGCTGGGCTCACTGTGCTGGTGTGTGTGTGGTGGGGTAATGCATGTGATGTCCTGCCATACCTCCTTTCGGGCTGCCCTCTGCCCTCTAAGTACCTCTCCATCTTGGGTCCCCGCAAAACAAAGGGACGTGTAAGGAGCCTGTGGTGACCCACCGCACCCATATGCAGCCACTCCCTGAGGGTTCTTTCTGTTCGGCTGGATCCTGAAACCCAGGCCTGGCCTTTCTTCAAGCTTCCAAGGACTCTGGATTCCCAGTTCAGCTCCTCCATACTTCAACTTCCTTTACCCAGAGCAAAGAGTCCTCTCTCAGAATCCCAGCAACAGGAGGAGGCCTCCACTGCCGGTAGTCCAGACCTGTCTTAGGCCATGGGCCTGTGTCCCTCTAGGTGGCTCATGACTAGAGACTGCTGTCAATCTCTCCTGCCAGACTCTCATCAAACCCCAAACCTCTGTCCTCTTAGTACTCACCCAGACTTATTTTGGGGAATATGGCAGAGCCATTGGCTGGATTCTGAGATAGCAGGAAACAAAAAAAAAGGAGTGTGGGAGAATGTCTGTACTTCACATCTAAGCTGTGTTCTCCTGGGAAGAGCTTTCCCCTCCCCTTCTCTCTTCTCCTCCTCTCCCCTCCTTTCCTCTCTCCTCCCCTCCCCCTCTCTCCGCCCTTCTCCTCCTTTCTCCTCCCCTCCCCTCCCCTCCCCTGTCCCCTCTCCTCCCCTTTCTTCTTTTCTTCTTCTCTCCTCTCCTCTCTCCTCCCCTCCTCTCCTCTCTTCTTCTCTCCTCTCCTCTCTTCTCCCCTTTCCTCCTCTCCCCTCCCCTTCTCTCATCTCCCTTCCCTCCCTTCTCCTCTCCCCTCTCCTCACTCCTCTCCTCTTTTCCCCTCTTCTCCCTTCCCCTCCCCTTCTCTCATCTCTCTTCCCTCCCCTCCCCTCTCCTCTCCCCTTTCCTCCCCTCCTCTCCTCTCCTCTCTTTTCCCCTCTTCTCCTCTCCCCTTCTCTCATCTCCCTTTCCTCCCCTCCCCTCCCCTCCCCTCTCTTCCTTTTTTCACCCTCTCACTCCTCTTCAATCTCCCACTCTCCTCTTCCTCCCCTCTTCCCTCCCCTCTTCTCTTCCCTCCCATGCCCATCCCTCTGTTTCCCTTCCCTCTTCCTCATCGCTAATGAGAATGGGGCTCTAGGCAGCTCTGTCTGTCTGATCGGGTAGCTACTGGCCACTGCAGTTACTTAAGTCTAAATTACTTAGGATAGACGAAAATTTAAACTACAGGGATAGTTGTACCAGCCACATTTTCAGAGCTTGATGACCACAGCCCAGATGTAGAGCCGGGCAGCCCCTCCCAGACCTTGGGGAACAAAATGTGAATGAACAAGAAATGACCGTTAATTGTGTTAAACTGCTGAGATTTTGAGGTCGTTAATGGAAGGGGTTAGGACATCCTGACACCAACCACTCAACTGTCCTGCTTGAGATACAGTGCTGGCCACTGTATCTTTCCCACTGTGCCCCCAGTTCTTAATATAGTAGAACTAAGGGTCATAGGTCTGTTTCTGTCTTTTTTCCCCTGGAGATCAAACTAGGGCACTGTGCCTACTAGGCAAGTGATGGAGGAGGGTTATCTGTCTATTGTGTTATTTTCATTGGTCAATAAAGAGACTGCCTTGGCCCCTTGATAGGACAGAAAATTAGGTAGGCGGAGTAAACAGAACAAAATGCTGGGAAGAGGGCTATGAGGCAGATGCCATGGAGCCAGCCACCAGGTCAGACATGCTAAATCTTTCCCGGTAAGCCACCACCTCGTGGTGCTACACAGATTATTAGAAATGGGTTAATCAAGATGTGAGAGTTAGCCAGTAACTAACTCTCTACAGATAATGGGCCAGGCAGTGTTTAAATGAATACAATTTGTGTGTTGTTATTTCCGGGGCTAAGCTAGCTGTGTAGGAGCCGGGCGGGACGAAAAGCAGGCCTGCCCGCAGCCCCTCACTACAGGCAAGCACTCTACTGCTGAACTGAACCTCTGACTCCCTGCCTTTCTTCTTGATGTCCTCACTGAACCTACTTCCTGGAACCTGTATATTTCCGAAGCCCATCTTGCCCAAATCATATACCACCTCTATGATCATGTACTGACTGTCTTTCCTTAAGGAGGCTCCTCTTTTTGTGACTCAATGTGATGAATAGATGGAATACTACATTATTTTAAACATCAGGGTTCTTCTGGGAAACAGAACCCAAATACGTACAATGCTTAAAATGTTTCTTCTAAGGAATCAGTTTCCACAGTTGTGGAGAGTGACAAGTGCCAGCAAGCTGCAGGAAATCTGATAGGACAGTACTCATCCAAGTTCAAATGCCTGGGATCCATAAGAGCCAATGGTGTAAAGGCCAGAAGGCTGGAGACTCAGTTAAAGGCAGAGGGCGGGATACACTCGCACCCCAGCTGGGTGTAGCTGCACAGGGATATCCTGTGCTCCTCAGAGGGTGAGCCTGCCTTTCTCCTCATGCCTCCAGATGACTAAGGCCCACACATGTGAGAAGGCCATCTGCTCTACTGGGTCCACTCAATGATTTCAACGTCGATACTAGAGCTGGGCAAAATAGTGTGTGCCTGTAATTCCAGCATTTGGAAGACTGAGGAAGGGAGATTGTGTTTGGGGTTAACCTAGGCCACAAAGAGAGTTCAAAGTTAGCCTAGGCAACTTAGCAAGATCCTGTCTCAAGTGAGTAAGTAAATAAACAACAAAAAAGTAAAATTGGTCTTCTACAGAAATATCACACACACACACAAAAAAAAAACCCACTCAGATTATTATTTGACCACAAGTCCAGGCACCTCATGATTAGCCAGGCTAAATTATAAAATTAACTATCACATTTGCCATAAAGAGAAGATAAATACAGTGAAAACGTTGACATATTAGTAAGTCCAAACTCAGTAGTCTGTGCCTGGTTCTGAGTGTGGGGTCTGCTATTATTCCTGTGCTTGGGAGGGAGATGAGCCATAGGGGAGGGTATTAAAAGTGAGTTGCTTCCGCATGGACACGCCCACTTTACGATAATCAGAAGAGAACCAGGCATGGTGTACAAACCTGTAGTTCTAGCACAGGGGAGGCTGAGACAGGGAGCTTACGGCCAGCTTGTACTACGTAGAAAGAGAGTGGAAATAAAAGAAAAAAACACAGAAGAGAATCCAAAGGAAATCCTTCCTACTGTGTTCCAGACCCTACCTCTATCTATTCTGGGGGTCACAGGTGAAATCCATGACCACTTGGTGAAGGGGGGTGCCACTACTCTAGATGATGGGAGGGTCTCTGAAGGCTGACCCAGTGACTAGTGTGAATCATATCGCCTATGATATTACCCAGGAGCCTCTTAATAAACGGCGAATGAGGAGAAAGCCTGGCTGGAGCCCTGCTCTGACCCAGTTGGGTTTTGGTCAGGAGCAGAGCATCATGACAAAGGGCGTGGAACCGAGACGCTAAACCACACTAAGACTTCCATCAGCCCAAACGCTGCTGTGGCACTGAAGGGCAGGACTATGTCTAAAGGAATTAAAACATTCAATAGCTCCAGGGCCAGAGCAGGACATTCTGAGGCTCTAAACTATTTTCCACGTCATCCACAACCCCAGAATGTATTCTCAAAGAGAGAACATTGGGCATTCGTGTCTAAACAGAAATCAAAGCTGACTGTAAACAAAACAGGGAGCATTGAAGTAAAATGGAAGAAAAGGGGGAGAAGGGAAGGGAGGAAGAAGGCAGAAGAGAGGTGGAAAGTGACAAAGAGAGAGAAGAGAGGAGAAAGAAGAAGAAAATGGCCTCTCTGGAACTGGATCATGGCCCTCCCTGCGGGACATTCACAGCGAATTTATCCTCATAATAGGAACACGCTCAACCTCTTTTTCAGACACATTAAATTTTGGGTTATTTATATCTAAATCTAGTCTCTGTAAGAATGCTCACCGTTTATGGGGTCCTGCAAGAAAAGCTAATGAGAGTCATTTTCTTACACAGGGATTATCCAGGGCTACCCTCAGCTGGGAGTCGCAAATGACACAGACGATTCTGTAGGCTGGAGAAGGAAGTTCGTCAAAGTGTGTTCAAGACTACAGAGACAGGGAGATAGCTCAGTCAGTGCCGTGCTGTCATAACCCACCTAGAAAAGAACAGGGTACAGAGCTACACACTTGTAACCCCAACACTGAAGATGCTGAGACAGGAGGATGCCGAGACTGATGGTCAGTTAGCCTAGGCTGCTTGCAGAGTCCTAGGGACAGTGAAAGACCCATTTTTGGGGAAAAAAAAGAATGGAGCCTAAGAAATGACATCATTTGAGAGGGACCTCTGGTCCCCACATGAACATGTTAAACACACATCTTGTATGGGGACACACACACACACACACACACACACACACACAAAGGGAAATCTAGGATTCCAGGTACTATATTCAATTAAAACATTCTTTTAAAAATCTAATGAGTATCATAATTTCCTGCAACGGATGTACTGACTGACCTGCCGCAGGACCCCACCTACCTCTAATGCTCCGTTGTTTCTCTGTCTCTCTTCTTCCAGGAACACAGGCTCCCTAAAACTGGGATCCATGGGTTTGCCTGCTATTCCTCCCCCCCCCCTTTTTTTGTTATTGTCCTCAAATCCTGGCAAGTCTTAAAAAGCTCTCTGACACATGAGTGAGCAACCGAACGCATGGAACACGAAATGGGCTACTCCACCGTCTTAATTGCCGGCTGTACTCTACAGAGTACGAAATCATTAGCTGTGTGTGAGTGCAGATCGTTTAGAAGGAAAACGTTACATCAAACCGACTGTGGGCAACCAGGATTCCTTGACAGGGCACAGTCTCATCTGTCCCTGTACAAAGCCTTAAACACTCAGCACCCTCAGGAAGTGCCTAAGACTCCAGTTTCTACTGTTATGTTCCCTTAAGTGAAGTCTGGAGGTCACTCCTGTAAGAACGTCCGGGGTATGTATTAAAATGCAGATTTCTGGGTCCTAGACCCTAGACCCAGGGAGTCAGCATCTGAGACTTGGATATATTTCTCAGAAGTTCTTTAGGCCGTTCATTCTTAGGCACATTCGACTCTCTTAACCTTAAAGGCTTCTGGGTAAATCCTGTTCTGGCCACCTGCTACCGAGCTGGGATGGGCTCAAAGCAGCTGCCTGCTCCCCACACTCCAGTTGTGAGCGCTCATCCCTCACCTGGGACCCATAAACACCGTGTTAGAAGATGGAGAGAGAGCCCGGAGTAAATCATGCCCTTCTACCCCACTTCCCACCCATGCCTTTCCTTAAGGAAGGCCCCAGCCCTAGGGACTGCTCACTGGCCATTTCAATAAACTCCAACTGGCCTTTTATCAGATGGTCCAGTCAATTAGAACTTCATCAGGAATCAATTTGTGAGACCCAGCTGAGATGTAACTATAGATCAGGGCAATGGCAACTGATTACCCCTCTAATGGAATATTCCATTGATTAATTGAGTATTTAAATCTTTCAGAACGGGTGGCTGTGCTGGCTGTCATTGCCGCTGCACGAAGCGGGTAGGGGAGTGTTCCAGGCTAATGAGAAGATCCTGGTTCTTTCTACAACCAGCAGCTTTTATCAAAATAGCAGGTCTGCCAAGAGTTCTCAAAAGCAGGGGCCTTGTAAGGTCCTCGGTGCTGAAGGGGCTGAGCAGATCGGGGGGGGGGGGGGGGAACGCCCCACAAGGCTGCCTGCTGAGCATCTCAAAGAAACACCAACACCAATGCTTCCCTCCTGAGGCCTTCGTCCTGAGTCCTCTTGAAGTAGAGCTCCCTTCAGCCTGCCCACCAGCCTGATTCTTCAGGCCTAGGGTAAGGCCTGAGGATTTACATTCCTAACACCTCCTGGGTGAATCTGTGCTGGGTTATAAAATTTTAAAACATACCTTATCAATGCCAAGACAGTATTAACAGTAACTGCAATCTATGCCTACGTGTTTGTGTTTGATCCGTGGAGAAAGGTGTTAGGTTGGAGGTAAGTCCCAGTCCCTTGCATCTATCCCAGCCCCCAGGCCTGGTCTGGACTTATCCCAGCAGGCCAGGTCCTGACCTCACCTAACAAAAGGGACCGATACCAAGATCCTTGATTAAGAGTGAGCTTTGTTTCCAGGGTCCATTCTGTCTCCCGCTCTCCTAATGTGTAACTGCGGAGGACTAAACCAGCTTCCTTGGACCTGACCCTTGGTCTTAAGAGGATTCTCTCTCCCACCTCCTAGATAGGCTTGAGGCAAGAATGATCGTAAAATGCTTAACTCAAGTTGGCACGTAGTAAAACTGGAAGCTATTACTATCATTACCCAATACCTAGAAAGGTCTCGGAAGGCAGGGTCCCTTTGGGGAAAAGACCAACATGATTGCGGTTGGCTAAGAAAGAGATGTGTCTGCTTAAGGGTTAAGCAGGGTGGTGAGGAAGCTCCCGGCTCCCTGCGTCTTTTTCATTTTTTAAATTACATTTTATTTGTGTGTGGAGGGGTGAGGGTCAAACAAAAATTTGCAGGAGACAGTTCTCTCATGCTACAGTGTGGGTCCCAGGGATGGGACTTAGGTCATCAGGCTTGGCGGCAAGCCTCTACCCCTGCGTTATTTCACCAGCTCACCCATATTTTCTGTGCTGAGCTTTCCCCGGAGGCTGACCATGGGAGTTCTAACCTGCTGACTATGGAAGCCAGAGCCAAATCTCCCCCAGTGGTTAGTAGGAGACACAGAGAAAGAAGCAAGGAAAGGGAGTGGGAGTCTGCGAAGGGGCTGTGATAGGCTACTTACTTCTCCCCGTGACCTCATTTAATATTTCACGAAAGTTAGATGGCCTGAGATATCCATCTTCATCTCTCAGGTTTGGAAACTGAGCCCCAGGATGGGAAAGCGTTAAGTTCTAGACCTTCAGCTGGGAGTTTCAAGCAGAGTCCGAGTTGGCCTAAATGCCCGGCCCATGCACCCTCCACCACGCTGACACCAGGGGATTTTGTGGCTAATACCACGCCATTGTAGAACATACTGTGCAGAGGTGCACACATTGCCCAGGGAGGTGAGGATCATCTGTGTGCAAAGTACACTGGAGGAAGCTATCACAGTGACACAGCATTCAGCCTGTCCCCTGAGGACTCTTTAAGGAGAGGGTCCATGGTATGGAGCCCACTCTTTCCCTGGCAAGCAAATTGCTTCACTGGCCCTTAAATTTTCATGTGAATGACCTACATAACACAGAGAAGGACAGTGGGTCTTGAATTATTTTAGCCTGTAAGCCACTCAAACAGGAGAAAAGATTCCACAAGCCCCCTGTGGTCTGGCTCTTGAAAAAGAAAATCACCCCAGAATTAATCAAACAGTTTTAGATGCACACCATCCACCAGGTCTGATTTTCCTAACATACAAGAGGTTAATTACTCTTCCATACCCCAAACTGGGCCCAGCATCATCTTATAAAAACTGGTCCTGAGAAAGGTAAACTCATCAAAATGTGAAGAACTCTCCCGACTCTGACTGAGAACCATCCAGCTCTCAAAGCTTTGTCCTAATGATGTCAGTCCAGATTTTGGGAGGTTAAAAAAAAAAAAAAAAGAACGAGAGTTGGTTGTGTCTGCCTTCAGCCCTTATTTTCATGAGCACAGTTCGAGTACCTCTGTGAAATCAATCCAAGGATTATTAAGTGTCAGATAAGGTGTACTAAATTGGGTGTTGATTCTAAGTAGACACTTGGGATAAGCAGTGACCTTGGGAAGTCATCTACCCCTATCTGGCCTCAGTGTCTTCAGTTCTCAGATTGCGATTCCAAGAGATGCGCTCTCCACTCAACACAGGTGCACTATGGGGACCTGTTTTGGCCAAGGATATTCCCACAATTTGAGCCCAGGCAGAGGAAGCACAGGGCAGGCAATTTTTCTTAGCCTGTTGTGGAGGGAAGTCATGGATAGCATAAAATATTCAAAAAGCAGAGATCAAAATTTAGCCAATGGTGTCCAGGCCACACCTCAGCTACGCCTTTGCAGACTTCCGCTGGGTCCGGTGTGGGTTCTGAACTCTGCCAATTGCAACTTCATCCTGGCTGGAACCTGAGCCAAAGACAGTCGCCACCCAGCTGATTCAGACCAAAGGAATTTTATAGGAGTTCTAAAGCTCTAAGGTAACCTTCTAGATGAGCATGGGATATTCTCTGGTTACTTTTTAAGAAAATACTCCTGTAACACCCCTACCACCACCACCACCACCACCAACACCAACACCAACACCACCATGGGGCCCAAGCACACCGGAAAAACGTTAGGTCCTTATACCTGGGTGTTTGAACTCATTTCACTTCTCTCTTCAAGAACTAAAGCTGAGCTAAACCCCCAGGCCTTTTCTTTGCGGGCCCCAATTCACTGCAAGGGCGTGGCACACGAGTGCAAAGGACTGCTCAGTAGCTTGCCTTTCCCATCAGCGCTCGGGGCTGCGCTTTTGATGGTAGATGGAAGACGAAGCAAGGCAGCGAAGATGTTTCTCATCTGCATGTAGTGGAGCAGCCGAGGAAAGATGAGCAAGAACAGCATTAACCACTGCTGTGATTTGAATGTCTTCCCCCCAAACTCAAGGTGAAATGTAATCATCACAGCAGGCATTAAAAGGGTGGGAGCTTAATCCAACCATGATACTGGGGGGGGGGGGGGTGGGCCCTTTGGCCAGTGATTAAGGCTAAAGGAGGCCAGGCTGTAATGGTAGAGCCCTCATCCAATGGGATTGTGGCTTTATATAAAGAGAGGAGAGCTGAACAAGGGCACCTGCCCCAGCACATGGCACCCAGCACCACCTTGCAATTCTTAAAAGTCCCCAGCATCCAGAAGGCTCTCTAAGATACAGATGATCTACTTTGGAACCTCCATAACTATTGCAAATAGCTCCTTTTCTTCATAATTAACTAGTTTGTAACATTCAGTCAGGGCAACAGCAAGATAGTCCAAGGAGATGACCCTATTAGGTCCCCATGTCCCCACACAATGGTCCAACAGTGTTACCAAGCAACCAGGCTCCTCTTTCCTCCTACTCCTCCCTCACCATCCTTTCCTTCGAGCCTGTCTCTTCATGGTCCCAAGATGACTGAAGTATCATATCTCTCGGAACTGCATTCATTCTAAGCCTAAGGCATTTTCTCCTTCAGTGTGACTTTTTTAATTGAAGAAGCAAACCTTGCTCACTCCCCCCCCCACACATATTTTCTTATCAGCAAAAGCTAGATCCTATTGTCTGCAAAAGACCCTGAGAAGACGGTTAAGTATCATCTTTAATGCTTAGAGTAAAAGGCCAGCAAGGAAATATTTGAGAAACAAAAATGGCTGTTCTATGGGCAACCATCAATGTCTATCATACCTGGTAACATGGACATTTACCCAGGTAAAATTGGGCCCAAAGGCCATTTTTAGACACATGAAATGCTCCTCGAATGAGTCTAAAGTTTTAGGATTATATAAAGATTAAAAGCAAATTCTCATATGGAGGGTGAAAGGCTAGCCCAGGCACAAAATTTAGCTCCGCAGCAGGCAGGCATGGCTGATGCACAGAGTGATGCAGACCATGACTGGAGCCCGAACAGTAATGAGTGTCATGGCCCAGGTCAGAGAACACCATCCACAATGATAGCTTCCGGGTCAGAGAACACCATCCACAATGATAGCTTCCAGGTCAGAGGACAACATCCACAATGATAGCTTCCGGGTCAGAGGACACCATCCACAATGATAGCTTCCAGGTCAGAGGACAGTATCCACATAAGTCACAAGGATAGCACCAGAGACGTTGCAATCCAGTGCACATGGGCAAAGCTTGTAAGAAGAGCTTGCTCCCCAGAGCAAATAGAGGCCTCTGTGGAGCATTCAATGCTATCCCAGGTCTCTGAGGTGTTCCAGCAGATCCTTGCCCCCACCCCACCCCCAGCACCTAATTCCTACCAGGTAGGAATGAAAATTGCCCCGAGTCCAGTGGCTCAAACCTCATGAATAATCTCTTGACAGCAAGAAGCAGCCGTTATTTTCACAGCATTCTTCCTTCGCTCCTCTCTTCTGTTTTTCATTCTCTTAAGACACGGGTCACAAATAAGATGACCATAAAAAGTGGCAGGAGACACGGGTCAGTTGGAGAAAACTGAGGTTCTCTGGTGAGAGCTCCTGACCATCACCAAGGACAGGTAGACAAATTACTCTCTCTACTCCTGTGCCAGTCCACATGAGCCAAAAGAGAAACCGCTGCACCAAGAATTTAGTCAGGGAGGATCTCTTAGGCCACTCTGTCCCTCCCACCAGGGGATGTTGGTGGACAGTGGTATCACTAGGGAAAAGGAACCAGCCAGTAACACATGGTGGACCCAGACCCCTGACCTTCATGCTTTTCCCCTGTAGATGGCTCAAGTTCCCACTCTGGAAGTGAGTTTTGAAAAGCAATGTAAGGTGGGGGCTGAGCACTAGTGTTTTGGGGTATGTGTTGTACTGTGTATGCCCGTTGTAACTTAGTAGAACCAATCATAGACACCTCAGAGCCAAGTCTGGACATCTTATGAATCCAAGTGCTGTCACGGAGGACTCCAGTCACCCGCGGCACCTGAAGAAGCATTTGGGAATCTGAACTGAGATCACAGCCCCTGTAGCACCTGAGATCTCTGGGGTTACCAGCCCTGCAACCTTAGCACCCCACATTTCCACCAGATGCACTGGGTGGAGCCTACGTGGAACTTTTGCAGTCACAAGCACCCACACAACCATGAACTATATCACCTTGATGTGTAGAGTTCCCGTGGGTCCTCCCACCTCTGAGCAATAGGTGCTGTACCTTCTTTTCTACATAAGAGACACCAGGTAACTAACTGAACTTGGATTTAATGTCTAACTTCTCTGACTTAAGACTCTTGTGTGGCAAGAGATTCCCCATTTTCCTTGGACTTGGGATGGATGCTCTCAGGGCACACAAGGGTAATGGAAGACAGCTGCTTTGCCCACATGTATCTGGTACATTTTTGCAGCATGAGAAGAGCTCCTCTTCCATAGCAACCACTTGGGGTTTTCAATTGCTAACCCTACCCTCCAGGACAATAGCAGTCTAGGCAAGGCAAGGCTGTTCCCACACCCTACCCCGAACTCTTTGTATTAATAAATCCCGGATCCCCACTTCTTTTCTCCCTGGCGTCTCGTTTTTGTTTTGTTTTGTTTTGTTTTGATTTGATTTTTTCACAAAGAGCACAATAAGAATAGCAGATTATAAAATGAAGGTCCCTGGCTTGTATACAGAAGCATTATCTAGAAAGGTTAAAGATGGCGAGGAAGCATTAGTCCTCAGTATGCTCGTTTTGTAACCTTGTATCTGAACACTCTTAAGACCACGGTAGCCTCCCTGACTGCATCATGGATGGGCAGCTATTTCAGGGGGGTGATGTGAATGGCAGTTCCTGAGTGCTTGTGACTCGTACCGCACACAATCCACAAAGGACAGACCCATATGTCCGCAGAGCTGGAAGATGCCTTTGTCTCTATGATGCACAGCGTCTTTCTTTGCTCTCTGAGGAACATGATGGTAAAAATCCTAAAAATGAAGGAAACCTCGAGAATTTGTGAGTCAACATAAACAGAAAGCTACAAAGAAGTCCAGGGAAAATTCAGTTAGAAAGTGCCTGTGGCTCCCTTTGGGACAAAGAACAACTTTTTTTTTTTTCTGGATCAAAATGCCCTGCTGGGAATTCAGCTCACACGTTTCCATTTCTAGTGAGTAAAGTAGTGGAAAGACTTCCTGGGAGAACCTAGAGAGTGAATCCTGGGATACAAAATGTGTCAATCAGCTTCCTGCTACTGTTACCCAGTCCTTGAGACAGTCAACTTTCAAAGGCAGGAAGTTTATTTGGGCTCATAGTGTGGTAGGAATTGGCCCCCATTGCTTTCCGCCTTGTGATGAGACCGTGCATCGAGGTTGGGAGCAGAAGGCGGAACAACACCTTACCTCGTGGCTGAGACAGGAATGAAAGAGAAAGATGTCAACCTCTTGCGACCTCCTGGGAATACACATTTCCCTGACCCCAAACCTCCCACTGAGCCCCGCCTCTTAAAGGCGCCACCACGTTTTAATATTGCCACACTGAGGACCAGGCCTTTAGCACACAGGCCTTGAGGAACATTCCAGATACAACCATAATAATTAACAAGCCCATAGTCCATAATGCAGAACCTCATAATACAAAATAATTTTTCCTTGGAGAATCTGGCCACAGATGGGCCTATTCCATTTTGAGAGCTCGAAGCCCTGCTTCTTAAGGGTGGGTCAGGACCCCATTCACATTACTGAATTTAGGGGTTGTGTAGAATTTGGCAACAGTACAAGGTTTCTGAGCATCCACAACCAAAAATAATAATTCAAAATTGAATACATAATGAATCTGAGATGTTTCCAGCAGCCATTACCCTTAGTGAATCTTGGGACTTCGCTACAGTCTTGGTTTTGAACACACACATGCATTCTTTGCATGATACAAGCTGCTGAGGAATTCAGCACCAATCAAAACTGCCTGAAGCACTCAGGCTCAGCTTTGAGATACTGAACGCTATGAATCACAGTGTTTTTACTGTACAGAGAAAATTTCTGATCTTAAAGAAGCACAATGATTTAATTGTGGAAAGCAATGCCTTTTAATATTTTCCTACCGCCATCTCTTAGTTTGTAAGTATCAAATTACTCTATCTTTGGGTTATATTGTGTTAGAATGTTTAATTATAAGAACCGCTGCTGACTGGAGTTTCTTTTTTTTTTTTTAATAAATCATCCAATGGATTTTGACTTGGAAATAAGATAGAACTTTCAACCATCTCCAAAATGGATCTAAATATACCATTTGTACATGTATTTATGTTGCATTCTCATCGTGGGTGACTATAAAATCAAACTATTGATCATTTCCAAAACAGCTGAAGGCACACTACAGTGAGCACCATAAAAAATTCAACCAGGACTTAATTCTTTACACACAAATTAACAAGTATATCATCTTGTTAATGTGCCAACTTGTTCCTATTTTCTTAAAATGATAAAAAAATACATGTTTATCAAAGAGTTTCTTAACAATTAGTAAATGTCCTATTTGTGTGCCTGTTTTACATGCCTACATGCCTGAGGTCACACAAGAACTTTGCAGGCATAAAGAGATCTCGTACTAAGAGTTTGAGAAATCCTGATCTAAAGGAACGAGGATACAGTTGGGTTCTAAAGTCCTATGAGCAGTACTTTCCTGACCCAGCCCCAGCCCAAGGTAGCAGGACAGGTGAAAAGACATGCCCAGAGGGCCCCTCCCAGGCTGCAGCAGGACAGGTGAAAAGACATGCCCAGAGGGGCCTTCCCAGGATACAGCAGGACAGGTGAAAAGACATGCCCAGAGGTGCCTTCCCAGGATGCAGCAGGACAGGTGGTGTGGGAGAATTATCTGTATTCTGTCAATCATGTATTTTAATAAAACGCTGATTGGCCAGGCAGGAAGTTTAGGCAGGTCAACCAGACAGGAAGTAGAGGCGGGGCGATGAGAATAGGAGTATTCCGGGAAGGAGGAAGTCCCTCCGCCATTCCTGTCCAGATCATCATCGAAGAGGCAACATGTGAGCTGCCACGCTGAAAAAGGTACCAAGCCATGTGGCTAACATAGATGAGAATAATGGGTTAAGATAAATCATAAGAACTAATAAGTAGCCTGACCTAATGGCCTAATCAGCTTTATAACTTATAGAGATCTCTGTGTGGTTGATTTTCTCTGGGACTTGCCTGTTGTGGGGTACCGGGCAGGAACAGATACCCCAACAAGCCGGCCCCTCATGTTACAGACAGGTGAAAAGATATGCCCAGAGGTGCCTTCCCAGGATGCAGCAGGACAGGGGAAAAGACCTGCCCAGAGGTGCCTTCCCAGGATGCAACTCCCTCAGATATGGACTGTGGGTGAAGGGCATGGACTGACAGGGCAGTGGATGTCAGATTACACTGCAAGCAGTGACTGTCACTCCCCGAAGACCTGTCTCCTCTGCTCTGGGCTGCCATTACACTGTCCATACTCAGGATGGTACATGCTGCACTCTGCCTTCTATCTGCTCACGCTGGCTTAGCCCTGTCTTGTCTACATCTTACAGGATGAATCCTTGACGGTAGAGTCTGTACCTATCTATCGGTGCTTCCTGACCTAGAAGCCATCTCCAAGGTCAGCAGGGAGCCAATGTTGTTTGCCCCAAGTGTTCCTTACTTACAATTTCTCATTGCTATGACAAGATATGACAAAATCAGCCCAAAGAAAAACAGGGTTTTTTTTAGCTCACAGTTTAAGAACACAGTCCATCGTGCATGGTATGGAAGGCATGGCACAGGGAGTGTGAACATGACAGCAGTTACCAGCAAGCAAAGAGAGATGAATGCCAGTGCTTAGTTGACTCTCTCATTCTTGTTCAATCCAGGACTTCAGTCCATGAGATGGTGTCACACACATTTAAGACTCATCTTCCCGGAACCTTGGTTAAACAAGGAATGACCTCACAGACTTGCCTGGAGGAGACCTTGCCAAATTAATAACTAGCTTTCATGGTGTGGATATTGTACGGTAATCTTAGTTGGCCTAAATTGAGAAGCTTAGATGATCCAATGGATGGAAGGTTGGAATATGGCCTGGGAGGGTTAACTGAAGGTCAGTGGGTATCCCAAGGAGCAGATAGATCAATGACTTCATCAGAGTCTAGAATCTGGTCCTCAGACTGAGAGACTTAGATGCTAAGACACTCAGAGTCAATCTTTCACTTAGGGACAATGTGCATCAATCGAGTTCTTCAAATGGATGTGCAGGCTGGACTCACTGATTTGGCTGAAGGCCTTGTAAACACAATGCCTGCAGAAACTAGATGCCTGGATCTGCCTATCTGGAGCAAGCTTGCTTGATGGGGATTCTTCCGCTTGCATTGAAACAAACTCAAGAATCTCCCTCAGCCACAAAAGGAACAAACATGGCGGAGACCCCCAGATGTGGTGCCCAGGTTCTGTCCTAGCTCTCTCTCCTGCTCTTGGAAGTCAGGCTCTACCGTGAATTGTTGCTTATTGATCATTGTCTTATCAGTCCTTACTTAACTCACTCCAAGATGGATTCCTCTCTAGCAATGACACTCAGTTGTCAACATGGCCTACAGACTAGGGAACCAACTGCTGAGTTGTGAGAGATTGCTAGAGTCCTTTGCTGACCGAAAGGTTGTCTTTGGCTATTGGGCCATTGAGAGGCCCTTGCGTGAGAACCGAGGAGGGAGGTCAATGGACAGGAAATGAGAGGCCTTCCATGAAGCTCGCTGTGGCAGCTCCTTACTAACCAGTGCTTCCAAATTTCAATCTTTTAATGCCCTAATGCCCACACGACTGTATTAATCCCTATGGTGGGGAATTCCAGCCTCACTGCCATTCAGTGTCCCCAGCTCTTGCTAAGGTCAGTGACGACTTCCGCATGGCTAAATCTGAGAAGGATATTCTTGTCCTCATCTCCCTGAGCTCCCAAGCCCGTCTGACACTCTTACCCATTCCCTTACCGAAATGTCCCCTCCGCCACCATCACCACCACACCCTTTCCTGGAGTCTCTCCTACAGTTTTGCCCACTGTCTCTTAAGCGCTTAGGACACCCTGCTCTGCCCGGCTTGTGTTTCCCATATGCCCAATCCTAAGCCATCTCCTTCTTTTACACAAGTGGTTTTCAGTTTTCAGTCTTCCTGGTTCTGTAATCCTTTAGTGCAGCGCCTCATGTTGTGGTGACCTCCAATCATAAAATCGTTTTGTTTTTTTTTTTTTGTGCTACTTCATGACTGTAATTTTGCTACCGTTATGAATGGTAATGTAAATAAATATCTGATATTTACATTACATGTGAGCCCTGTGAAAGGGTCATTTGGCACCAATTGGGGTCATGATCCACTGGCTGAGAATCATGGTTTTGTGGTATTCATTCTTCTTTCCTACTTGTACATAATGTCTATGTCTTCCATTTTAATTCATGTGCCAGTGAATACATCAGCTGCCTAGAACTTTCTCCTTTTGTCTTTAGCCACTCAAATGTCCCAAAAGTATGTGAGAGGCTGTGTATCATCTCAGTGGTGTAAAGTCTGTGTGGAGCCCACACATTATCTTCCCGTGTACTGCAAGCCATCTCTAGGTTACTTACAACATCTTACAGGACATCAATGCTACAGGGTTTTCTGATACCCTACAGTCAGGGGAAATGACAGGGAAAAACATTGGCACATGTTTAGCACAGATATAATTTCCCCAACGTTTTCAGTCCTAGATGAGTTGAATCTGCAGATCTGTGCAGGGCCTGGCTGTCTTTCGAAAACACGCACCTGATACAGACCAGAATAGACCTAGGATATATATTTTCAGACTGCCAACACTCAATAGTAAGACACCAAACACAACTTGTGCCTGGCAAAATATTTACCCTCACACTTTACCTAAGCAGATAGACAGATGGCAACGAAAGAGGCGAAAAGATCCCCGCCGCCATTAGTCATTAGGAAAACACAAAGCCAACCACAAGGAGATGCCGCCTCACACCTGTTGAAAGGTCTAAAATTAAAACGACTGAGCTCTGTGAAAGAGCACTGCCCCGAATGCGTACGATTCTAGGTTCAATCAGACAACCCCAGTGCCAGCAGAGTCTGGGGTCCATTGATATGCCTCTCTATTACCAGTGGAAACTCAGATTGGTGTGGACACTTTGGAAAGCGGTTCAGAAGTCTCTCATAAGATTCTAAACCTCTCTGTCTGTGTGTGTCTGTTACCCACCTTTGTGTATGTGTGTGTCCATGTCTGTCTCTCTGTCTCTCTCCCCACTCCGTGTGTGTGTGTGTGTGTGTGCATGTCTTCAGGGGAGATGTGCAGGTGTGTGTGTAGGTATATGTGTGTGGAGGGTAACGGCCAATCTTGGGGTCATTCCTCAGGAGAGATCCTATGACAAAGTTTAACATATAAACCAAGTAAAAGACAAATGGCACTAATTATAAAGGAGATAGATTCACTGAAATAAAAAGCACATGAACGTACTCTCCCTTCCACTCTGTGCGGAGTTCATGCCGCCTGTGATGGTGTCTCTGTGACGAGATGGAATAAGGTGAGTGACGTGAAGATCCGGCTATAACATTAGGTGACTGTGCTAATAGTCACTTGCGCGTGAGCTAAGATAACACAGTAGCCCAGACAGGAGAGCGACCAAGGGACTCACGGGCGGGTAGCATATACGGTGTGAACACACTGGACAGAGGGAGGATTTGTGTTCTGAGTGTGATGTTCGCACGACCGGACAAGATTTCATTATGCTACTTAAAATAGTGTACAAGTTAAAACTGATTAATTTATTTCTGGAATTTTCCATTCTATAGTTTTGGATCACAGTCAACTGAAAGTAGCCGAAAGACAAATGTCAGATGGAGGGAACTTCTGTAACTCCGTGAGTTGGCATCTAGGGGCAAGGTTGTCACTACAATGCCAGAGCAACACTAGGGACAAAGTGGAGGCCCTGGTCCTATGTTTGCACCTTTAACTTGGGGACAGGAGGCCATTGTACAGGGGAAGGCATCAGTAAAACCACACAGAGTGGTTCCAGCCCAAGAAGCCATTTTCCCCACATGCAAAAGCTACCCCCCTTCTTGGAAAATATGGGAGTCTGGCCCAAATTAATCCAATTTAGATAATTTGACTTTTCTCATCTGTGACACAGTCATAGATCCAGATTCACCTGGTTTGACTCGGGGAAGGTTTAACACAAAATCTATACAAAGTAGTTAGCAGTGTCTGGCATATAGAAGAAAAACATATTAAATATGAATCGATAATAATGATAAAAAATAAAAATTAATTTTTAGTCTGGGAAGAAGAGCGAATAATGAAAGATTCCCTCTCATTTGAGGGAAGGGAGGATTAAGTGTGGATTGGAGCCTCCAGATCCGTTACCAGGGCAGGAAGGAGACTAGAGGCTCTCGAGTCTCAAGTACTATGTTTATAATTTATTCCCCATGATCTTGCCAAGGAAATTAATTCACACTATCTCTGATTTCTCTCATTAATATCTCTTCTTTCCCTTAATCAGACACTCAGAGCAGGTTCGTGTGCTTTCCCAGTCTTTCCAGAGAATGGTCTTCAGGGCTCATTTCTACTCCCTAGTGTATGTTGGTTTTTAATCTCATTCATTACTTCTTTTATCTTTATTAATACTCCTCTACTTTTCTTTAGGTTGGTTTATTCTGTTCCTGTTCCAATTCCTTCAGATGAGCCTTTTGAGAAGTAGGGAGCTCTGACTTAAGGCATCCCCATCAGCAAAATGTCCTCATAAGCAGGTGCCACGGTTCTCACTGCATCTCACAGATTGGGGGACTTTCACGCCGTGTGAAGGAAGACTTTAGCACAAGCAAGCTTGAACTGCAGCCCTTAAAACCTAATCACAGACTGAAAACTAAGGGGACACATAGGGGACATGCTGATACAGGGCTACCTTTCCTAAGGCTGTAGCTTCTCCCATTAGCTCCCCTGGAGGCTTCAGGCTTGCGCCCTCTCTCTCAGACTAGTACATAACTCTTTCCCCAGCTCCTCTACCGTAAGTGACTCTTGCAATATCTCTGGTTTACAAATACAGTCTTCACAGTTCCTCTGCCTGAACTCCTTAGAACAGAATCTCTTTTACCACGACAGACCCAATCCTGAGTCTGAACTCCTGTCCACTCCTAACCTCAACCACCCTCACTTCCCACTCAACCCTCCCTCACCCTTTGTACCCCAGCAGAACCAAACAATGAATGATTCCCTGCATGCCTAATTCATCCTATAACTTCACCCCTTTTTTGCTACGTAAGTCACTCCTGCCCACTGTGCACAACAGAATCTTACCTCCTGGCCTTTGCCAAGAAACCCTCTTGTCTGACTTAACCTTCCTGGCACCCTCCCAAGCCTGGGCAGAGGCCCCTTGGTTAGCACCATTAGCCACCATGTTTCCATTCTCCTCACCACAGTGGCTTAAACTAAGCTATCTTCTCGCGAATCTATTTATGTACACCTTTACCATGGACCCTATACAAGGTTTTAATGCAGATTCCCAGCTCCTAGTTCGCATGTGGAACTTCAATCAGCTGACAAGCATCTGCGCTGTCGGCTTTAAGGGCCATCCAGCTCATGCTTTGAGGACATTATTAAGATGTGCATGGGCCCAGAGCTGAGGCAGGTTCCCTTCTTGACCTCATATGTTGTCTCCACAGCACTAACATCAAGCTCCACCCTTGGGTACCCAGAAAACACTGGGCCCACATCCAAAGCACATTCTGTCCTTCTACCTTTCTACAGACACATTGACTAAGGAGTCACTCTTGACCTGTCAAGCGCTTTTCATGGGCTGCATCATTTACTTCTCCAGCATTATTTCCATCTTCCCTAACATGGGTCTAAAGTAGTGCTTTCCAAGCTGTAGAGTGCACACATCACTCAGGGATCTTGTTCAATTGCAAACTCAGACTTGGTCGGTCTAGGTTAGAGCCTCAGCGTCTTTGTGCCTAAGATGCTCCCGGTGATACTGATGGTCACTCATTGAATGGCAAGGACCTCAAGACCTGGAAGTGGGTTTCCTTCCCCCTTTTCATACAACCCCTGGGGTAGAACTAACAAGACTCTGCAGACCTGGAAATGTTCTAGAGTCAAGGGTGGCTGTGTGCAACTAAGTGACCAAGGGTATACATTTTCAAATTCCTTTCATTTTCTTCCACTAGACTTTAAATACCACATGTGGCTATTTACTTCTGATGGAGATTGGTTGCTAGGATAGAGGGTTGTTATGGTATAAGTTGGATAAGGAGCCTAGTTAGGAAGCCTGAGCTGGCCCCCTTCCCCTTTCTCTTCTACTACACTAAGTCAGCTCTTAATCGGACTGGAGTGGATGGGAACCTGTCCACTCCAGCCTTTCATCTAACAGGTTCTGTGTTGCAGAGACGATCCCCAGGGGGAAAGGCAGCATGCCAGGTTAGGTGGCATCCAGGGGCAGAAGGTTCCTCCTCACTGTCCCAGGACAGACAAAAGGCAGAGGAAACGATCCTACCCTGGCCATTCTCTGGACAAACTTCAACAAGGCTCAAGCAGCTGCTGGCCCTTTAAATGGAGCCCGCTCCCACTGGGCACTCTTAACGCTCACTTCATTCATGAATTAAGTCCCTGACATCCCATATCTGTATGATCAATATGTTTGTTTATTAGCAGCATCTGCTGTGTTTTAGTGATGGCGATGGGTCCCAGCGAAAGGCCTGTTCTGTAACCACAGAGAAGGGCCTGAGACCTGAAAAGAAAGGCCTCCCTGCTGGCAGATGGGAGCTGGGGGCTGGATAGAGTTTCAGGGTAATGGCCCTTTAATTGAAATCACCTACTCGCTCGGTAGGGCGCTGTGCCGGGTCCCTACTTGAAAGGCTCCATTAACTGGTGGGTGTACGCCCAGCTGTTGGCCTCGGAGAACCCGAGCTGCAAAGGTGGTTTGTTGCAGAAGACAGCGGGATGGGAGGCTGGGCACACTCCAGATGAGGAGGTCTTGGCAATTTGGCCTCTAGCATCTATCTCAAGCCCAGCCCCCTTGACCCAAGCCTGAATGTCTTTTGCCTCCATGACTCAGGAGCCTTACTTCCCGGCTGGTTTGTTTCTTTCTGGAAGAAAGACCATCATTTTTCAGTTCCTTCTTCCATATTAAGGATTCATGGTCCATACCTTTTACCCATCTGTTAGACCAGAGGTCAAGAACTGGTTCAGAAACCACTGCTTCATCCTTGCATGTGTGCATGTGTGCATTCCAAGCAGCTTGTGCATGCCAGCAGCATTCTGGGTCTCGAGCACAAAGACGGGAGAATAACATCTGGACCTGAGCCATTTAAAGCCGCAGGCCTCTTCTGCTTGTCCCAGGTTCCCCCATTACAGTCTGGACCCATAGCATGCACTGTGCACCACGGTCCAACAGACTTTATTGTGGTTTGCAATTCGGGGTGATTTGCTCCTCAGAGATATTGATGATGCCTGGGGTTCTTGGCCATCACACCTAAGCGGTGAGGGGGCAAGTACACATGCCATCCAGTGGAGAGAGGCCAGGAACGCTCACAAACAGGGCAGCCCCACAAAGAGAATTATCTGGTCTAGCACATCCACAAGCCAAGCTGAGAAACTCCGGGCTATAGTCATGTCTTCACATTTGAAAGGACCGAGATGCAGACATAGACCTTCCCTTTTTCTTGCCTTCCTCCTCAACTATACTCCGTAATCAGCACACCGCTCCTGAATTCCACCATACAAACAACACCTACAGATATCTGGTCTACCTACCTGCTCTGTCATTTATATTGGTATCTTGGCCTTTGGGATTTGACGCTATACACCACTTTCTGTCTGTGACAGGACCTTGATGATTCACATGATATTGTACGAGTCTTCATATTTGGGGCCCGCTCTTATGAAGAATGTTCCAGATGCACTTGGCTGAGCTCTACAAACATACCTACCACAGCGCCTATCTTTGTTCTGCCACCATCCCATGTTCAGGTTGTTCTGTGGTCATATGGCTAATACTGCCGTTCTCCCACTCTCACCGGAATTCCGACCCCCCCCCCACACACACACCATCTTTCTTGACAATAAACACAGGTGGTCCAGGTATACAGGAGAAGGTCTGGTGAATCACTGTCATCAATGTATCACTGCACATTTTATATCACCTGGATTAGGGTGTACTTACACCCAGATAATCTGAGTTGCCTCCAGTATCTATCTCGTTACAATGTCAGGGTGGGTTTGGGGTAGCTAGGATGGAAGTCAAGGCCTCACCGATACTCGGCTCTACCCTCTGTGCTCTAGCACTGAACTACACCATCAGTTGTGATGTCAAAGACGGTGAGAAATCCCACTCCATTCAGTCTTTCTGAGCAGGGTACAGAGTAGAGATTCCCTGGCTACCAACAGCCTGCTTATGGGTCTTCAGTAAACTTCTAGAAGGTTATAAAAAATGTACACTGTTGCCCTTGAACTTTCTAAATCATCTAATAAACTAACTCCAACAAACTGATTGTGACCTGGAGCAATGTGTTGAGAAGAATGCTAGGTTATTGAGATACTGGGAAGGGAGGTAGGGTTCGGGTCTCGGCATTCTTAATTACTTCCTTCCATACTTTGAGATCACATTCAATCTTGTTCTAACTAAGCAGCTGACCCAGTGCCAACTACTATAAATAACCAGAAGCCTTACCTATTCGAGGCCAAGGTTCAGAAAGAACGATGGTCAAGATCAATTAGCAGTGTTCTCAGAGACACACAGGTGAGAGGAGTAGAGGCTGCTGGGCCAGATGTTCGTCATTGTTGTCTAAATGGAAAATGAATTATACATTCTCTGTGCTATTTCGTTAGTGGGACAGTGGCTGCAGCTGACAGTGAGTGTCTGGTCTCAGTGAGAGACCCAGGTGAGTACAGAGATGGATTGCATCCTAAGTGAAGTTGACAATGCCTTCTTGTTGGCTTTCACCTGTGGCTATATAGACACTATAGGCCTAGTGATGAAATTAGAAAGTAAAATTGTCCTCGGGTGTACAAATGTCAATGACCCAGTACTGGAAACATGCCAAATCTGGGGCTTTGTTTGCCTGAACGTCAATAGGCTCATAGCTTAGAATATTCCAATAAACCTGGATTTGAAAGTTCCTTACAAACTGAACCCACCACTCGTTGAACGAATATGAACACGCCCTCTGATGTTTCTGCCAAGTTGCCCTTGGATTGTTTAAACAAATCTGTGGGCAAAGACTCATAGCTTTCTACCCAATGCAGTCATTTCCACTAGGCTCACCCAGAAGCCCTGGCTGGTTAAACATCCTTTAAAGAGGACAACATAGGTAGATATAGATGCTGCATTCTTTATCCCTTCTCCTCCTCTTTCACATATTTTATTAATTCCTTTAACCATCATCTCTAGAAAGGACCCCACAAACCAGAGGTCAGCAACCCACAGCCCTGGGGACAAATCTGGCCCTCCAACCTGTTTTATAAATAATGTTTTTGATCAAAACACAAACACACCTACTTGCTCTTGGACACACTCATGCTGCAACAGTTAAGTAGTTACAGTGGAGACCTGCAAAGTCCAAATATTTACGTAGCTGACTGCACCAATAAGTTTGCCAATCCATGCTGTGCCAAACTTCTTCAAGCTATGCCAAACAAACCAGCTCTCACCGATGATCACCATGAGGAATAGCACGGAGGCACCGCCTTAGCCATTCTCATTTCTTTTTTTTTCTGGTGTGTGTGGTTGGGGGAGATTAATTTTGATTCATAGTTTGATGGAATATAGTCCATCCTGACAGGAGTGTGGGCTGGTTGGTCAAATTGTTTCTGTCGTCCGGAAGTGGAGACAGATGAATGCTGGGGCTCTCTTAGACTTCTTTGTTAAGAGTAGCTCCAAAATGACATTACTGCAAGACCTGGACCAGAATCTCCTCCTTACCTCTTCTTAATATTGAGCTACAGAGATGGATTCCACTCCTCTCCTCACGATCAGCAGGCTCTGCTGACCCACTGGCTAGTTCTTGTTGACAACAAAATCATATACCTCTACTTCCAACTAACATTCCCTGCTCACTTTCTCCAAGTCAGGCTCGCTCTAAGTACTGTGCGCCATTGCTTTGATTGTCTCCATCCCGCTGCCCTCTAAGGAAGACACTATCATTATCCCCATTTTCTAAATGAAGCAAGTGGAAGTTTAGATGAGCTGTAAATACCCAGGGTCATGTGGTTCATCAACAACAAAGCTAGATTTCAGTGGGAGTCTGTTCCCGCTGATTCCACCCCTGTTCTTGTAAGGAGAGCTGTTCCCTTCTGAGGTACCAGGATTCACTTGCTAGGCTTCCCAGGAAATGAGACAACTTGACAGCTCAGCTTTACTTCTTTTCTTCCACTCAACAAAGGGCTTCTGTGGCATCTCCATGCACCCAGGCCTTGTTCATAGTGCCATACAAAGTAGATGGAAAAAGAAAAAAATCTCTGCCCTCATGCTGCATGCCTCTAGTGTGTTAGAGAGCCACACCGACAAGAAAAAGAAAAGAAATAAATCAGGGAAGGAATTGCTTGTGGGGGTAGAAAAGAATTGTAATGTTAAGTGCAGTGGCCAGAATGACCTTGACTGGGAGGTCATTTGTAAGAAATAAACACTGGAGGAAGAGTCTGCCAAACAGAGGTAGAGAAAAGACCAGGACCCTGAGACAGGGATGCATCTGGCACAGGTGAAGCAATAGCAGGTAGACCAGTTGGCTGGAAACAGGCTAGAGGATGAATGGCAGAAAGTGAAGTCCCATTGGGCCTGAGGGTTCACCCTGTGAACCTGTGAACGGTTAGGTTTCACCCCGTGAGAACGGATGCTGCTGAAGGGGTCTGAGCACAAGAGGAACACCACCTGATTATGCTTCACATGACTCCCTCCCACTGCTGGGTTAAAATTGGACTTTCAGGAACAAACGCGGAAGCAAATGAATCTATGAAATGCAGCGTTCACAATGTATTGTTCTGATCAAGAACAAGCATATATTCTGTGGGTGTCCTAGAGCCTGAGAATGGCTCTGAATTATTCCTGCCACCTAATGATGTTGTAGCTGATTAATGTCACAGCCTGAAGTGAGACATGTCTGTGGTGACGCTGGTAGAAACATACCCACTACACTGTCATTCATGGCTATACAGTGATGTGAAGTCCATAAGGCACAACAGCAATGGTCATACATCACGGCTGCTGGTTTTTGTTTTTACTACCTCACACTCTTCGTATTATTCATTTAGTGTGGTCCTTGTATCCACATGGATGCATGCGTATGCAGAGTTTACTGTGGAAGAGTACTGGCCTGCATCACAGCCTCATCCATCTTGTGTCTAGCACATCTCTCGACTGCATCAAGATGCCATCCTGAGTGATTGATACACACTGTCTAGGATTGTTTAAATGAAGACCCATGACAAAATCTCCCAGTGATGCATCTCTCAGATTGTGTCCTTGTCACTCAGCCATGCCCGGCTGTGCCAGAGCAGAAAGATGATGGCCGCACCGTGCTAAGTAGGGTCCCAGCAGTACAGGAAAGGAAACTCCTGCTGGATTCTGGATGGATCTTGAATGTGGTACCAACCCGATGTCTTGTGGCTCGCGGGGGGTGGGGCAGCGTACAAGATGAAGACCAGAGAAGCATGCTAAGAAGACTTCTGAATGGAGATGGAAGAGGCTGTGTGACGGACAGGTCGTAAGTTGTGTTTGGGAGCATTAGATATGACACCAAGCTACCCACCTCACATCAGGTGGCAGTGCTGAGGAGCAAGGTGAGTGCAAATGACTGAAAGTTGACAAAGGATCCTTCTGTTCATTCAGCCTTCACAGCGGTTTGTTTAGAGGGCTCCCTTCACTTCAGCAACTAACCAAGGCATTAAAATATTTCTGGAGGGAAAAAAATAACGTGCATTTAGATCAATACTAAGTGGCATATCCCACTGTCTTAGACTATTAACAGCCTCCATCAGCAGCACAGCCAGTCTTACACACACACACACACACACACACACACACACTGGGACAAGAGAAAAAGAGAACAGGAAACTGCCTCATCCTAGAATAATACAGAACAAGATGCCTCTTCCATAATCTGCTTCTGCTCCGCTGTACCCTCTAAACGTGAAGCTTCAACCACACTGAAATATTCCCTACTCCCCTGAACATCTGTCTTGTAGCTCACTCTTACCAGACATGTTCTAACAAAAATATCAGCAGGCACCACTGCCTAGTAAAGGTGTGTGGTCCCTTTTGGAGGACTATAGCAGTGGACTACTGTCTTTAGTGATATACCCCCACATCAGATTAATTATGGCTTTTGACAATGAGGGCTCAGCTGGTATAGAAAACTGCACTATGAACTCACTGGCACAAAGGTCCCAGTCAGACAGACCTGAGGAGACTTTTCTCTTGGACTTGGGCTGGGAGATGGAGACTTTTTAATTAGAAGTTGTTATTAATGGGAAATGTGGCAAATTAAAACGAAGCCTCCTCCCTCTCTCGCCTGCCTTCCCCACTGTATTTATCTCTGATCTCAATTAGAGAGTTCAGGAACTCACGGCTGAATGGAATTTGTGGAGATGAAAGCTGGGACACAAGGAGCGGGGGAGGATGGGGAGGGAGAGCAGTGGGGGAGGGAATGTGATGGGTATCACCAAGGCTCAGCTGGACCTCCTAGGATGCACCCAAAGCTGAGAAGTGCGGGCTGGGACTCTCACAGCGAAGGCCTCGTCAGTCTTTGATATCTCTGACATGGCTGACAAATGTCCTTACTCCTTTGGTCACTGACACATATGTGAGACCTCAGAGAAGGCCACATTCTGAAGGGCCTTTCTTTGCGGAACATCAGCGAGACCTTCAGCATGGTTTGGTTTATACATCATCCAACGGAAGCCAACCTGAGTTTTCCCAATGGTAAAGATAATACAGACTTGTTATTTTAAAACCTCACACATCACAGTTAAGGTTAAAGCAACATTCACACTATCTGAAGAGTCAGTGTTAATAGTTTTGGTGATAATCTGATTCCTATCCACCTCTGTCACTCTCTTTCAAGATTTCATATATATGAAATATATCTTTCTCTATCAGGCAACATAAATCTATGCCACAAGGGCCACAATGTTTAATGGCTGTATGCCATTCTATTATATGGGTGTATCATAATTTATTTAACTAGACCCATTTTAGTGGTCATTTAGGTTGTTTCCAGGGTCCCTTTATATGAACACCGATGAGCCTTTCCATTCATTGGTCTGAACTTGAGACCTGCCAGCCAGGCTACCTCCATCATTAGCAGCTGGGTCCTGAAACTTCCTGGGGTCCAACAGCTCCACCTATGGGCTGGAAGACCACAGAGAAATAGCATTTGCTCAGCAGTCTCAACAGTGGGAACAGGGGCTGCTCTGACTCTTTCACTGACTTTCGGGACATTACTCCTCATACTGAGTCACATAGCCTAACCTCAATACGCCGGGAGGTGCTTAGCCTTACTGCAACTTGATATGTTATGTTTTATTGACACTCATTTCCTGCCCTTTCCTGGATGGGGATCAGAAAAGAGGAGGGGACGGGGCAGGGGATTGGGAATGGGGGAGCAGGAGAGTAGGGAATGGGGAAGAGGAGGGAAGGAGAGGATGGGTACTATGGTTGTGATGTAAAAATAAATAAATGAATAAAAAAATGAAGCAAAGAAATTTAAAAGAAAAATAAAGGAAAAGAAACCTTAAGCATAGATTCTCCAGCCCCCAGTGCTCTGCCAAGTGCCTTCAGTTGTGCAAAACTTGCATTCTAGAGTATTTATCAATCCTTTCCAAATGGTGGTAGCTTAAATATGCCTTTAATTCACATGTCTTTAATCCCTTTCATATGCCCTTGGGAGGCAGAGGCAGGCAGATCTTTGTGAGTTCCAGGCCAACCAGGGTTACACAAAGAAACTCTGTCTCAATAACAACAACAACAACAACAATGATAATAAATAAATAAAATTTTTCCTCATAGCTTGAATACTTACATGCTCAGGGGCCTTCAGATGGAAGAGTCTCCAAACTTAACACACTTAGTGCGGTTCGCTCTCATTACTCTTCCAACCACAAAATGACCATTTGAGAAGACAATCATGACAGCTCAATAGCTCTATTCCACCAGAAAGGAGAGAGAGAGAGAGAGAGAGAGAGAGAGAGAGAGAGAGAGAGAGAGAACAACTAGACAGAATATATTGAGCTACTCAGTGCATAGTGAGTTGGTAGCCTTGAAAGAATGGCTGTTAGCAAGCCAACAACAGCACACCGAGCATGAGGGAGATGTTAATAATTAATAACACAATACCCTCTAACATGCCTTCTGTTGGTCTTCTATGGAGTAGCCTCAAAGCAGCGACACATCTGTGCAGAGACAACTATCCTAGGAAGTCGGTCCTTGGAGAAGGACCAGGGGGCTGAGGAGGTGTGGGAAGACTTCCTGAAGAAAGTGGCACCAAGGGCAGAATGACAGGGGCATGCGGGACAGTGGAGGAAGTCACCCTGGAGACTCTACAGCTGTCCCCACTCCGAAGTCAAAACTGGAACCCTGTCCTCACTGCAGAGGTCCTGCCTGTCCGCCCCACTCCTGGGTGAGCATAGTCATTTCTAGATGTCAACTTCTCTTCTGCCAGCAACCAGAGGGAGGGAGCTGGAAGCTTCCGGGCAGCTTCTGCAGTGGAAAGGTGTTTAGCACAGAGCCCCAAGTTCACAGATGCAGTGAAACTGGCTGATTAACAAGCCTGTGGAATCCTCTACCACTCTGGCATTGCGAGGGCACACTGCTGCACCCGTCTTTTGTACATGGGTCCTGAGGATCAAAGCGAGGTCTTCATATTTGTGCGGCATGCCCTTCATCAACCGAGCCCTCTTCGGACACCAGGATGTTTATGTTTATACGCTCGTGGTACATGATCTGCTATTCCAACTCCAGCACAAGATTTACAGCTTACTGTGAGAGCCAGCCAGATGGTGCTCAGGACAGAGCAATGCACAGAGAGGGGGCCTCTTTCTCCCCATCTCATGGCTTGTGCCCTACAGCAAACTCTCCTGGCCTCTTCTCCAAAATGAGGACAGCAATTTCTTTCTGGCTCTACAGTCATCCCCTTTCTACTGCACGCCTCCTCGACCCCCACTGCGGCATGAATTACCTACAGTGTGTCTCCCTAGCTAGGAATCTAGGCACAGCTTCCCATCACCTACGCAAGATTAGACGCCACCACCCCAGCGTGTACAATGCTTCATTTCCCTAGCCCTAACCCTCCCCCAGCTCTGCCTCTTCTCCAGACACAGAACCAGCCCGTGCCCCCCCCCCGTACGTACATCGCTCTTGCTTTCCTCCCTCCCTCCCTTTGCTCAAGTAACAGTCCTCGATGTCCTCTCTCCAGGTGCTCCAGTTTGACCCATCTTCAAAGTGACATCTCTGCTATCATCCATCCAAAGGTGATCCCTCTCGTCTGGGTTTCTTTTGAATCGTCTGTATGGAAGTTAGCATTTTAAGTCTCTTATAGTTACGATTGTTGAAATCTTCCTAGAGACGGGGATGCTGTCGCTCACGGTTGTCTGCATGAGGACTCTTAGGGAGATGATTCTAGGTTCTCCCACTACTCATCCACCATATGCTCTCAGCTAAGTCCCAATTGAAAGCTTCAGTTTTCTCATCCATAAAATGGGCTAATAGCCTCCCAGGGTTGTGCGGGCATCAAAAAGTTCCCCTTCACAGTACCATTATGGCTGAGTGAAAGGAGACCCACATGCCTGCCCAGAGTGACCTGCCTGAGTGCGTGGCCCAGCTGCAGCCAAGATCTGGGCTCAAGTTCATGGCTACTGTGACCACCAAAAGCAGTAGCACATAGCTGGCCCAAATCCATCACTGGCTGCAACACTAGAGAGAACTGACCCTGCGGCTCACCAAGTTCAGCACTCAGGAGAGAGGGTCCTACACCTCACCTAGGCAACACAATAGAGCCGACCCTGTTTGTGGGGGTGGAGGTGAGATGGCCCTGAGGGTGGAAGAGTGGAAAAGTTTATGGTGCACCCCCCATCTGTCATGTGGTGGCATGGGTGGGGGAAAGATTCTCGCCCCTTGCCACCTGCAGCAGACAGGGGACCTGACCCAGCACCTCACCATCCGCAGCCCATGGGAGAACAGGCCCTGCACCTCACCCTTACAGCACAGTAGAACTGATCTTGTTGGCAACAGCGAGGATGAGCCAACCCCAAGGATGGGAAAATGGGCGAGCTGATCCCAACGCCATCATCTGCCATGCGGTGGTGAGGGTGAGGGAAGGATGCCCTCCTTCCTTCACCCCCCACCACCTGTGGCAAGTGAGGGAGCTGACCCTCCCCCTTACTGCAGCAGTACTCTGGAAAGAAGACCCTGCACCTCATCTGGGCGGCACACAGCACTGTAAAGTCAATCCTGTTGGGGTGGGGGACAGTGGGCCAGCCTCAAGAATGTGAATGTGGGAGACATGGTCCTTCCCCTCATCTGTTAAAGGTGGTGTGGGGGAGGGAGAGACGCCCCCATTCCACCCCTCACCGATTGTGGCAGGTAGGAGAGCTGGGACTCCAGCATTTGGGAGAGTGGTCCCTTCACCTCACCTGGGCAAACAGTAGAGTTGGCCCTGATGGTGTGGGTGTGGGTAAACTTGCCCCAAGGGTGTGAAAGCAGGAGAACCAGTCCCTCCCCTTGCTCCTTGCTGCATAGGATGAATTAGCTGGGGCAATGCCAGAGAGCTCACCCTGGTGGTAAGGATGGAGGACTGCGGTCAGGCTGACCAATCCTGCAACCACCCAGGCCCAGAACCAGGGCTAGGAGTTGACCCACCCCAAAACCCACTCCATCTGTGATCTGATGGAACAAGTGAAGGGACCAGTCCTGCAGATTCAAAGCATCAGGATTTCCATGACACAGGGCAACAACAGGATTTCTAAGAGGAGTCCCAGCAAGAGCCCAGTACAGATGGTGTAGCAAAAACCAGAGGCCTCAAACCAAACCAATGGCTCTTTGCAATGAACAATTGCAAGTAAAGATGTACGGATAAAGGGAACACTGTGACTCACTGTGTCAAACTACAGCTTCCACAATGAGATTTTTCTTTTTTTTCTCTCCCTCTCACACCCTTTCTTTTTCTTTTCTCTTAAGTCTTATTTTATTGTGTGTGTGGGGGGGGAGGGCTTACAAGGGAAGAGGACAGATACCATAGGATTGAGAAATGAATGGGATCGAGATGCATGATATGTAAGCCACAAAGAATAATAAAAAGTTTTTTAAAATAGAATATACACGCAAACTACTTGAGAAATAAAGAGGTCAATACAGGATATAAAGGGAAAAGGAAACAAATGAACAAACAAAAAACCTCTTTTCTGTTCATAGAAAGTCAGCATTTATTTTTGGCTCAAAATTTTTCTAGTGTTTACTGTGGAGGAAATAAAAATTAAATATAGATTTTTTTAAAAAAAACAAAAAAGTTCACCTTCAGGCTTGAAGTGGTGATGGAACTAAGAGCAGGGGAGACAGCTCAGTCAGGAAAGCTCCTGCTTGGCAAGTCTAAGAATGATCATCAGAACCCATGTGCACATCTGTAATCCCGGCACTGGGGAGGTAGAAGTAGGCAGCTCCCTGGGGCTCGCCAGCTAGCCAACCTAGCCTAAGGTGAGCACCAGGCCATGTGAGAGACCCTGCTTCAACAACGCTGGGCAGGCCAGTGAGAAGGCTCGGCGGATAAAGTTTGGCTTGTGATGGGAAACTGTGTCTGCTCTTTGGAGTGCCTGGGCTTCACTCACCTCCCACATCTGCCCCTGGGTAGTGTCTAGCCTAAACTGGGCCTTTTGCTGCCTCCTTCACCATTCGCATCCCCAGCCTGGCTGCTGCGGGCTGGGACCATATAGCCTGCCTGCTGCCTTTCTGGAGACCTGCTGCCTGAGTCCACCGCTACCTTTGAAAGTCCAGTCCTATTGTTGGCCCCCTGCACCCAGCCATCCTATTCCTCTGCCTCTCTCTGCAATTCTGGGCGGGGTCTTGGGATCTCCCAGAGCTTCACCAAGGTTCTTATGCTCCTGGCCAAGCAGCACAGACTCTGCTAATTGCTCATCGCTACCTCTTCCTCTCCATAGGAATATCATTGCCAGCAATTAGCGTGAAGATCCTCCCCACTCTAGTTAAGATCCCAGGCTGCCGTTAAATGCTCCCAGATCCCATTTAAATGATTTCAAACACAATTCATTCTGGCTCATTAAATAATTCCGTGGATGGTTTTCTTTGCCGTCATCACCTTAGAAACCTCTTTCCTCCTTTTTTTCTCTTTTAAATATATATATATATATATATATATATATATATATATATATATATATATATATTTTTTTTTAATGAGAGGGTTAAAAGTGAAGAGGGCAGCCTGGAACCTGGTCCAGGAGCAGGAAGATGTCTGCCCTGGCTTTAGTTAGCATTCCTTTTCCTTCCTCTGGCTTCCACCTGGCCCCCTACTCCCAGCTCTCTCCCTTCATTCTTTTCTCTTGGAAATGACTTCATCTGACAGCTATGGATTTAGAACTTTTTTTTTTTTGCCAATTACTTATGCCCAGTGAGAAAATAGGTTTTTAATGTCTGTCCTTGCTCCGTGCAGCCTGGCTACCTCCCAGTGAAGCAAAGCAGCAGTGTCCGCTCCATGAATAGCCCCAGCCCTCTGCCGATCAGCATGCAGGTCAAACTGGGAGACACAGAGTGGGTGAGGAAAGCAAGAAGGAACAGGAATGCCTCCAACCTTGGGGTTAGCCCCTGGCCACAGAGAGGACCCCAGCCTGTGAGCCCTGAGTCCCCTCGAAGCCCAGTTCAACACTCACTCCGCCTCTGTTAGTTTGAAGATGCCTGGACCGCTGCCCTGTGCCAGGCACCCTGTAAGCGTTTTGCATATATTAACATGCAAAACCTTAGACGTGGTCTAGTAAGAAAGATGCTGTTATCTTGTCATTTTGCAATAAGGAAAATAAAGGCTCCTGAGACGCTTAACATAGCACGCAAAGTCACCCATCTGGCCCATGTTTCCGTTGGGATGTCACTGCTTCAGAATTTCTAGACAATTCTAACACTCTGCCTGGACTTAGTCCCTGTATTAGTCGGGGTTCTCTAGACTAACAGAACTCAAAGAATAAAACTTCATATATATATATATATATATATATATATATATATATATATATATACACACACACACACACACACACACACAAAGGGGATTTATTAAAATGACATACAGACTGTGGTCCAGCTAGTCCAACAATGGCTGCCTGTGATTGACAGGTTCAAGAACCCAGTAGTGGTTCAGTCTACGAGGCTGGATGTCTCAGCTTGTTTTTGTTACGTCCTGGAATCCCAAAGAAGTAGGCTCTAATGCTAGTGAAAAATTGGACTCGCTAACCAAGTGAGGGCAAGCAAGCGAGGAGCGAAAGCTTCCCTCTTCCTTGTGCGGTTGGTATGGTCTACATTAAAGGTGTGTCTCTCCAGTTCAAGATCTGGATTAAAGGTCTGTCTTTCTCCATCAAAGATCCAGGACAGAAGTGGATCTTCCTACATCAAATTAAGGAAGAGTCCCTCACAGGTGTGGATTTTAGTCAGTTTTAATCGATGTAGTCAGGTGAGAAGTAAGAATAGTAAGAATGTTCCGGATCCTGGAACAGGGCTCGGACACCCCTGGGGAGACAAGGTTCCTACCCAGCTTCTACCTCAGAAGACAAGGGCTTCGGTCTTCTTTCTCTCAGGGCACACAGGCTGCAGAGGGCCTTAGTCAAGGGCAGTACAGAGCTACACAGAGTGGTCTATTTGTCTCAGGGAAAGGTTTGTCAGAGGCCGGTTGGAGCTGGCTCCAGAAAGAACCTGTACTACCCAGATCCTGTAGACTGAAACTGCGAGAAGCAAGCTGAGGGTAGGAGGGAGGGTCACAGAGCAGAAGGCATAGGGTGTAAAAGAAGGTCTGGGTGAATGAATGAACTGTGTGTTAGGATATAGTCGAGGGCATGCAAAATGCCTACAGGGTTCCTGGCCCAGGGTGGCGGTCCATGCAAGCTTGAACTGTGTCAGAGGAGTTGTTAGGCCAGTGTCCTTTAACCAGGGACAACTTTGCCTCCCAGCTGACTTTGGCTAACGTCTGCAAACCTTGACTGTTGTTCCAGGGAAGAGGAAAGGCGCTGAAGGCCTCTAGTGTATATAGAACTCGGAGATGCTGTTAAACCCAATAAGGAATTACTCCCTCCCCCCACCCCAAATCTCAACAAGGCTGATGGGGAGACACCACAGTGCACGGGAGCAATGGGGGAAAAGGAAATTGGCTCTAGATGAAGAAACTGGGGAAGGGTTCACAGAGAAGGGTACCCTGCGAGGCTCACAGAGACGGGTCTGGTGAGGACTTGTGGGGTAGAGGGAAAGAAACGCACGTACGCACGCACGCACGTACGAGAAAGGCGGGAGAATGAGGACTGGTTCTAGAAGGGAGCCAGGCAAGGAGTGCCGGGACCTGGCAGTTTGGCTGTGTTCAGGGTTCGTGGGAAGGGAGAAAATGAAAGCATTGTAAAAGTTCTTCCATGATACGGCTTCTTACCCTGACATCAATTAGGATGATTCAGGAAGGCAATAGGGAGCCACTGAAGGGCTTGGAACACCAAGAAATGGGATCGGAGATGCTTTAATTAATCAGGCTTTAATTAATTAATCAAGCAGTGGTGCATAGACTGGGGTAAGGGAGCCCCACTAGGAAGCCATTTCAGTGTTCCCAGCAGGAGCCATAGCCACCCCGAACTGGAGAGTACCAGCCACACTCCACCTGCAGTGTCCCCTGAGCCATGTTCAGGGGCTAAGCACAGGATACAAGCCAGAACCACTGCACCATAGGAGACACGCAAACCGAGTACTTGTCAATTAATTTAAATTTTAAATGCAATTTGATATTTTAATTTGTTAAAACAAGCATGCATTGCTTTTGTAATCAAAATATAAGAATTTCTTTTTTAAAAAAATGGAAACCAATATTTATGCACAAAGATCTCATTGCAGCAGTATCTAGGATAACCACCAGTTTATCATCAGACCAACAACTCCAGGCCCTGCCATGGGTGTTTCTGCAAGAAAATAATGATATTCTTTCCAAGAGAGAAGTTTGATCTTGAAGAACTAGAATATAATAATTCTATTAGTCTTTTTTCTATTACTATAATGGAATACCTGAGGCTGAAAACTTTACAAAGAAAAAAAATGTACTGCGTGTGGTGATACTGACCTTTAATCCCAGGACTCGGGAGCAGAGGTTAGCACATTTCGACAAGTTCAAGGCCAGTTTAGTCTGGTCTGCAGAGTGAGTTTCAGGCCAACCAGGGCTACATGGTGAGACCTCATATATATATATATATATATTCCAGAGATAGACATGGGCCACATACAGGAGCTACTCTAGCCCCCTCTGAAGACAGGCCTCCAATAACCTTATGACCTCCCATCTCACAAGGTCCCACTACCTGTTGAGGTCACTACACTGGAGAACAAGCTTCAACACATGACCCTTGGGGTCAGGGGGTGGTGACAGCTACACAAGCCATAGGTAAATACTGTCTAAACAAACAAGATGCGCAGACGATAGCTGAGGTCACAGCTCAGTGGGGAGACTGCTTGCCTAGCACACATGAAGTGCTGGGTCCACTCTCCGAGTACCAGGTAAAGTGGACGTGATGGTGCGGACCTGCACTCCCAGTGCTAGGAAGGCAGCGCGAGGGGATTCTTCTCTTCAAAGTGTCATGACTACGTAGGGATTTTGAAGTCAGCCTTGGATACATCAGATCCTGTTCTGAGAGCGTGGATGCGGAGGGAGAGCTTGCGGTGGATGATCTAATCCATGCAATTAGGATGGGAGCACTAATTAGGCCTGGGTATAGATACGATCAACCAGATACATATCTGGGTGCCGGGTTGCACAGAGTGGGGCTCCAAACGGACTTGGACTTTGGACTGCAAAGTGCAGCTGAAGCTGCCTCCCCTCCCTGCAGGACCATGTTAGGACCTGGAATTTGAGTCTTTGGCAGGGAACAATGGTTGAGCTGGCAGTTAGGAAGTGGGACACTGAGCTTTGTCCCGGAGCGACGGGGCAGAGGAAAGTGTTTGTGAAACCATAGTGTCTTTACTGAAAGACCATTTTACAACCCAATCACTCTGAAACAAAAGTCTGTTTTTGTTTCATATGTCTCAGCAGCAAACAGTACCAAGCTTTGCTTTCTTTCCCTGTGAGTCTGAAGGTCAGCTTGAGCTGGCTGTGCTTCACACATCCCTCATGGGACCAGTGAGCCAGCCAGGAGGATTTTCTCAAGGCGGTGACATAATCTCCAAAGGGCAAGACCAAGTGCATGAGGCATGGCCAGCCCGGCTTGCATCACCCAGCCAAAGCAGCCACGTGCCTTCGCGCCAAGTCAAGAGGCAGGAGCAGGCTCTGCTCGCCCTTCTGTGGGAGGGGTGAGAAAGTTGCCCGGCAAAGTGCATGCGCACATGTGGCATCCCTGCTGAGAGCAGCATCTGACCTGCACCTTTAGCCTGGCAGCTGCTGGCAAGTTCCTAGTCTGTACCCAGTGTGCTGAAAATGGGTCGTGTGGGACACAAGGAGTGGTTCCTTGAGATGGATACATGCTCTCCCCCCATCCTCTGAGATTCTGAGCGGAGTCAAAGAAGAAACGCGCGTTCATTAACTGAAACTGTAACTACCGTGTTCTTGATCTCAGTCTATGGGGCACCACTTTTCACTGGAAACCTCTATCCTGAACTTAAGCTTGTTGCCACCACCACTGGCCACCGATGTTTCTTCCCCGGGCCTTCTTGGCCTTCCTATCCCATTTCCGTTTTGTAGAGAGAAAGCGGAGGGGAGCCATGTAGCCCAGGCTAGCCTTGAACTCTTAACCCTCCGTCTGCCACCTTCCATGTGATGCAATTACAGAATTTCCTTGCTAGCTCTGTCTTCTTCTCCCCTCCAAGTATTCCTTTTCCATTTCCTCTTCCCACATTCTCCAAATCTATGACGTACTTCAGAGCTGTATTTTCAACTTCATTTTCTTCTTCATATCCTTAGGGGGTGACCCCTTCAGGGCACCGTTAAACCCCCAAGAAAAATTTTTAACGTAAAAGTTTAAATTATTTAAACTGAATAAAGGTCTCTCTGTTTGTTCAAGTCCGGATGGCAGTTGATGGTCTCTCAGGATTCATGAAAACAGTTCACGACTGGCCATAGTGGGCAGCACCACTCAGCACCTTAGGACCCATCTTCAGGCTGGCTTTGAGCATCACTTCCTCCCCCTACCCCCACCCCATGGCTCCTACGCTGCCTCTATTTAGATTCCTCACCTCTTTCTGGGCAGTACCTTTTCAGTCTCATAGGCCCCTCAAAACTCCAAGACAGAACTCAGGGCCCCCATCTTCATGGATGCCCAACCTCAGTGGTCATCACAAGACCCTGACCTGTATGGACTCCACAGACTCATGTCTGCTTTCTGTCTAATCTCTTGACAACATAGATCCATGCCTTCTGTCCCTCCCCACCTGCTCTGCGTCAGTCAGTGCAGGGCTCCAGCACTGCTTATCAGAATTCTGACCCAAATACTTTCCATAGATCCAGTCCTCTAGTCCATTCCACGTGACCATCAGGGTTCCCTCCTGCTGTGGCACAATGGGCTTGTACTCTGTAAAGATTTGTCACTTATACTGTTTTAATAAGTCATTGGTTGGCCAGTAGCCAGGCAGGAAGTATAGGCAGGGTGGCCAGAACAGAAGAATTCTGGAAAAAGGAAAGGCTCAGTCTGCAGTTGTCACCCAGACACAAAGGAAGCAAGATGAGAATGCCTCACTTCTAAAAGGTATCAAGCCACATAGCTAACACAGACATGAATTAGGGGTTAATGTAAGATATAACAGTTAATAAGAAGCCTGAGCTACTAGACCAATCAGTTTATAATTAATGTAGACCTCTGTGTGTTTCTTTGGGACTGAACAGCTGCAGGACCAGGCAGGACAGAAACCTCCACCAACACCTTCCAAAATACTAATGAGCTTTGTAAATATCTTGTCCACCCACTGCTTTTAAGGCCAAAACAGAAGCTAATTGGGGAGCTCATCACCACCCACAAACCAGAACTGTCTGCACTTCCAACTGCTAAAACGCTTTCTGTCTCCTTAACACTGGACCTTTCCCTGAGAGGCCTGCTCTAACCACCTCACTTCCCTACGCAACTCCACTCCTCTGGAAAGGCTGAGCATCACCATCACCTCCACCATGTTGTAGACCTCAGGCTGGCTAGGTAGCTCCCGTTTGGACTCCAGTGGCGCCAAAGCACTGTAAAAGCTTCCGCGAGATGACGCTATCCAGTGAGCTATAAACATCACATGAGCAGGAGGCAGGTGCTCGCCTCCCAGAGGCCTTGTGTTCTATAAATGTTTGATGATTAAATAACGGATGGATTGAATGAAGCGCTGGCTGCATTCATTACCTATCTCGTGATGTTGGGCAAGTCTGATAACCCCTATGAGCCTCAGTTTCCTCGCCTGCAAGATGGAAATCATAATGAAAATACCAAGGAATATTAGACACTGAGTGTTGGTCATCCACACAACTGAAAACTAGATGATCAAAAAATAATTAATTATGGAAACTATGCAGTTGCAAGGAAAATGTGAAGGGGGTATAGAGCAATTTAGACAGCTGTAATGGACAGCTATGGACAAATGCTCCCGCGCACATGCCTGCAAAGATAGGGAGGGTCAACATTTATCCTCGAGTGGTGGGACCATGGTGAGTCATACCCCTGTGCCTGCCATGTTTTCGTTAGTGAGCATGCAAAATACTTCATGATAAAAAAAACTAAACTTTATTACCAAAAAAGAAGAAGAAAGGTTTCTAAGAAAAGAACCCCGCATCCTCCTCATTTGGCAATGCATTGGATGCCACCCAGCAATCCTAGGGAGGGAATGGGTGGCTTTGTCCCTCCAGATCTTTTTGTTCTTCTCCAAAGGCAGGTCCACCCCACTCCATCGCTCCCTCCCACTGAGCTCGCAACACTGCTAGGCAGCCAGGGATGCACAGAGAACAAGCGCAAGCCTGGAACATCTTCATCTCTGCTCTCGTGATGAGAAGAGGAAAGCCATACTCCCACGGTGACTTTAGCCCCTGGGGAGATAAAAAAAAAATTGCACCCTTGCTATGTGGTAGCAGACTCACAGATCCAGCTTGGGGGGGGGGGATTTCCCATTTTCAAGGCTCAATCTGCCCGAGGTCTCAAATTTCAAGTCTCACTAAGAGCTAAAGAATTGCTGTATCTGAGCGATTTCAGATCCATAGTGCCGGGGCTTTCAGAAACTCGAATTCTCATCTGGTGCTGGTGGCAGCTGAAAGTGGTACAATCTTTCTGTTCTAAAATATATTCAACTTCAAGGTCACATCTAAGACTTTAATTAGGAAGGTGTATGCTAGTTAATTCTGGGTCAAATTAACCAAGCCAAGGAATGCTCTAAAACCTGGTAAAACAAGGTTTCTGAGATGGGCGTTTCCAGAAAAGCTACATGTTTGAATCAGAAGGAATAAAGCAGAGCCACACTTAGCAGTATGAACAGGCTTCATCTGATCCACTGAAGGCCTGAAGGAACAGAGGCGGAGGAAGAGTGGACGCTCTACCTCTCCTTGAACTTGGGCATCCACCTGCTTTGGCCCTTCAAAACTAGAGCTCCTGCCTCCTGAGTCCTAGCCCTTCAGGTTCCCGCATATATAACAGAAGCCCCCACCTTCCTATTCCCCAGATCTCAGACCTTAAGACTCAGAACAAACTATACCAATAGATGGGCAATAGCACTTGCCTTTAATCTCAGCCCTGGGGAGGCAGAGTCAGGTGGATCTCTGTAAGTTCAAGGCCAGACTGGTTTATAAAGCTAGTTCCAGAACAGCTAGGGCTAATACAGGGAGAAACCCTGTCTTGAGAAACAAAATAACAACAATAAAAAAATGTAACAATAACTTTCCTGGTTCTTCAACTTGCAAATGGCATCCCATGGAATTCTCAGCCTCTATAACCATATGTGCCAATTCCTGTAATAAATCTCTCTTCTGTATTTATCTATATCTGGTGTAGGAGGTCCTTCTGCCTGTGTGTTGCTTTTATTGGTTAATGAATAAAGTACTGGTTTGAGTTTGAGGCAGGGAAGAACAGAACTAGGCAGGGAAAAGCTAGGCTGTATGCTGGGAGAAAAAAGGGCAGGTCAGAGAGAAGCCATGGAGCCTCCACTGGAGATGGATGCCAGAACTTTAGTCTGTAAGCCACAGCCACGTGGCGATACACAGATTACTAGAAATGGGTTAAATTAATATGTAAGAGCTAGCCAATAAGCAGCAAGAGCTAATGAGCCAAGCAGTGATTTAATTAACACAGTTTCTGTGTGGTTATTTCGGGGCTAAGTGACCTTCTTGCAACATATATCTTGTAGGTTCTGTTTCTCTGGAGAATCTTTTTGTTGTTGTTATCTCTTTCATTGCTCTCCCCTTGGTCCCACCTCCAACTTGACCATCCTGATTCCTCATGTTCCCATGCCCCACTCCCGTCACTCTACCCCCTGCCACCAGTTTGCCAGGACATCTCATCTGTCTCCTCTTTCCAGGGTGATCCATGCATCATTCTCAGGGTCTCTCTGGAGAATCTTAATACATGTGGCAAACCAACATTCAAAAAAAAAAAAAAGTAAATCAGTTTTTCGCCAGGCCTGTAATCTCAGCTACCAGGGAGGTTGAAGCAGGATGACCACAAGATAAAAGTCAATCTGAGTAATTCAGCAAGACTCTGTCACAATATAAAAAACTGAAAGGGTGTGGTGGTTTGAATAGGAATGACTCCCATAGCCTCATAGATTTGAATGCTTGGTCACTGAGGAATGGCATGATTAAGAGGTATGGCCTTGTTGGAGGAAGTGTGCCACCAGGGATGGGTTTTGGGTTTCAAGCACTCAAGCCAAACCCAGTGTTAGGGTCTTCTCATTGCCTGTTGATCCAGATGTAGCAGCTCTCCAGCACAATGTCTGCCTGCATGGTGCCATACTTCCTACCATGATGATAATGGACTAAACCTTTGAAAAAATGTCAGCCCCAATTAAATGTGTTTCTTTATAAGAGTTGCTTTGGTCATGGTGTCTCTTCACAGCAATAGAAAATGGACTAAGACAAAGAGAGTGTTGGGTGAATGCTTGCCACCCAAGCATGAGAATCAGAGTTTGGGTCCCCAGTACCTACATAACTGTTGGGCAGGAATGATGGTCCACTTGTAATCCCAGCACTTGAGAAGCTGAGACAAGAGATCCCACCACCCCAGCAAGTTGGCTAGCCAGAATAACAGAACTGGCAAACTCCAGGGGTGGCTGAGAGATCCTGCCTCAAAGCATAAAGTGGAGAGTCACTGAAGAAGACACCTGACCCTAACCTCTGACCTGTATGTGCACATGCACACGTGTGCTCATATGCTATGCATATCTGTGTGCCCATCTTCATACATACACAAAAATAAACAAATAAAGTCACTAGGGATATAGCTCAATGGTGGAATACTTGCCTCATATGTATGAGACCCAAGGTTTTATTCCCTGTAACACACACACACACACACACACACACACACACACACACACTTCTTCAAACATCATGCATAACATTTTAATGGAAATAATGTAAAAATAAAGATTAAGTTATAATAGTATTATTAGATAAATTAACAAATTACCATACAACTGTCAAAATACCGAGGCGGAGGAGTACTCAATTACACAGACAATATTAACAGACTACTGTTACACTAAAATGTAAGTTACAAATAGTCACAGGTATAGATGTGTTCTAAATGTGCCCAAATGTGTAGCAAGCTTGGGACGGGACAGAGAACTCTGAGTAGTTATTCCTGAGTTGTCAAATTTCAAGTGACTTCTTTCTTCTTTGGGCTCACTTCTATTTTCTACGCTTTCCTGCAATTAGTTCAGATTGCTTTCATAACGGGAAAAAAAAACTTTAAAAAAAAAGAAAAAGAAAAACCATTTTAAGCGTCTCATTTGACAAACTTCCAGTTCTCTTGAATCATTTTATTTCTAAGTTCCACGGTGTAGATGGGCTGCCTTTCCTTTCCTGCTGAAGTCCAACTTCTCATGCCTGAGGAAACATACTTCATGGTGGTCAGCTTTTCCTTTAGCAAGAGCTTCCCACAGGCTCCGCAGACCCGTGCCTCCTTATTAGGACAGGTGATGCAGGAGAATTGTCTGTATTCTGTCAATCATATTTTAATAAAACGCTGATTGACCAGGCAGGTAGTATAGGTGGGAAAACCAGACAGGAAGTAGAGGTGATGCAATGAGAACAGGAGAATTCTGGGAAGCAGGGAGGTTCCTCTGCCATTCCTGCGCTGACCACTGAAGAGGCAACATGTAAGCTGACAGCTGAAAAAGGTACCAAGCCATATGGCTAACATAGATCAGAATAATGGGTTAATATAAGCTATAAGAGTTAACAAGAAGCCTGAGCTAATGGGCCAATCAATTTATAATCTTATGGAGTCTTGTTCATGATTTTCTTTGGGGTTTGCCGGTTGTGGGGTACCGGGCGGGACAGAAACCCCAATAAGCCGGCCCCCTCATGTTACAGACAGGGAGTGGAATGCTGGGCCATGTCTGCATTATCCACACACACTGGAGATGTACTGAGCAGTAAGTAAGGTGGGACAGCCCAGTGTCAGACGCTCAGCTCCTGGAATGGCTAGGTGTTCTGGCTTCCCTGTCTAACAACGTTGTCATTCTAAAGGTGTTCCGGCTTTCCTGTCTAACAACGCTGTCATTCTAAAGGTGTTTCGGCTTCCCTGTCTAACAATGCTGTCCTTCTATAGGTGTTCGGACTTCCTTGTCTAACAATGCTGTCCTTCTATAGGTGTTCTGGCTTCCCTGTCTAACAATGCTGTCCTACTATAGGTATTCCGACTTCCCTGTCTAACAATGCTGTCCTTCTATAGGTGTTCTGGCTTCCCTGTCTAACAATGCTGTCCTTCTATAGGTGTTCCGACTTCCCTGTCTAACAATGTTGTTGTTCTAATGCAGATTATTTGCTTATAAGAAACCATCTCAGGTGGGAAATGGAGACACAAATTCTTTGTTCTGTTCACTAAACTGTGCTCCTGGTGTGGGGCTCTCTCCTTCAAGGCAGGAGAGACTCTTTTCAAATTCACAACTAGGCGACCATCTTCTTGCCAGCCCAGACACTTACAGCCTCGAGTGGTCTTGCAAAAGACATTTTTCTAATTTGCCCAAGAGCTTTATGAGAGAGAGGTGGCCTTGTACACACTGCAGCTTGCATTAAGAAGCCAATATTGATTTCCCCATCCACCCACCCAGGTGGCTCCTATAAAGATATTGAAGGCAGCCCTGGCGGTTATTAATCTGCTCTGTCAACTTGCCTGGATTTAGGATCACCTAGGAGACACACCCGCTGGGTGTCTGTTCACAGGGAGGTAACTAGAGGAGATAAGCCCAAAAGTGGGTGTGGTCAGTCATTGATTAGACTCCAGGACTGAAGGAAGAGGTAAGAAAGGAGAAGCCAGCTGTCCTGCAGCTCTCTCCTCTGTGGAGGAAAGTTCCCTCCTGGAGAGAAGTAAGGAGCTCAGGACACCCAGGAAGTGCACAAAACTTCTGAACCCCAGGAAGACAGAAGATTGACATGCCTACCCATCAAAGTTCAAAGAGTAGCGATTGGTTGTTCCAGAGAGGAGACTCTAGATGACTGTGACATCTCCACACCAGAGCGGGAACTACAGGGATGCAACCTTCTCAAATCATTTCCTATGCCGGGGTGGGCTTTTTGGTGATGCTGTTGTCGATTTACCCATATTCTTCTCAGTGATCCCAACAAAATCATCGGCCCACAAAGTTAGACTTGGCCAAAAGCGCTTCCTCAGTTTGTGCCCTATCTAGGGTAAATCCTGATGGAGAATGCAGCGTGACCAGCCACCTCATACTCCTGCAACCATGAGGGACTGTCATCCATAAGACTGTAAGTCAAATAAACCCTTCCCTGCCCAGCTTTTATTAAGGCATTTGGTTAGAACAACGAGAAAGCGGTGAGTACCACCCAGAATCCTTAGGTCTTTCCTATAACCTCGTTTGCTTCAGTCTCACCCGTGAAACAGATAACGGTTTTGCGTATCACCCCACAGCTTAACAGTGGTCTATACGTTGGTGGTTTGTCAACCATATAGCAACCAACCATTGGTTCAGCAATCTCAGCCACACCTCAAACCAATTCTATCAAATCTCAAGAGCGGGACCCGGGCAAGGTTAAGAACAATTTACAAGAAATAACTCAAAGTTAAAGGCAATACTCAATGTCTGGGATTCATAGTCCATCTTTTGACAGCTGGGGAGATGGGTAAGAGCATTGTCTGTTCTTTCAAGAACCCAACACCACCATGCCAGTGAACAATCACCTGTCATTCAAGTCCCAGGGCATCTGACATGGTTTTCTGGTCTCCAAGAGCACAGTATGCACATGGCAAATAGACTTGCATGTAGGCAAAATACCCAATACACATAAGAAATAAAGATGCACATTAAAGGTTAAAAATATTTTAAAAAAAACTCAATCTTGCTGGTTATCAGCGTGAATTCTTGAACTTTACCCTTTGCCAGTCTGTTTCAAGTGTGAAACTCAAGGGTGCTAAGTCCTAATCAGGCTCAGTCTGAAAACCATTAAACCCTCCAAAGCATTTGCCACTGCACCCCAAAATGAGAACAAGAAAGAGACCCAGTCCCTGGGAGCAAGAAGACCTAGAGAGGGAGAGGAAACGGGCAAGGTGTGCTAAGAGTTTGGCTCCCTGGGCTGTGGACAGTGGTGGGATTTATGGGAACAGATGCTCCTGAGGCCCCTCTCACACCCAAAGCCTTGGTTCCGTAAAGTGTTTCCGTCATAGGAAGCTGGAGTTCTGAGTTTTGGTGCGGCTTCCCAGAAAGGACCGTGAATTGTCTCAATATGTGTCATTTACTCTTTCTAGATTTAGGCCATCAGGCTCGGGGACAGTGCTGTTACTGCCACTCACACTCCAGATCACTCTGAGTCCTCGTTCTTCATGTACTCATCACAACCATTGGGTTATCACCAGTATCACCAGGCATGGCCAAAGAGTTGAGAGGTCAAGTTATCAGCCGGAGAAGTAAAACCATTTGCGTGTAGGTACCCGTGTGTGTGTATCTCTGTGTGTGTGTGTGTGTGTGTCTGTGTCTGTGTCTGTGTGAGTGTGTCTGTGTGTCTGTGTGTGTGTGTATCTGTGTGTGTGTGTATCTATGTGTGTGTGTGTGTGTGTGTATGTGTGTGTGTGTGTAATCTGCCACTTTCTTACCCCCTTATAAAGACACCAGCTACCATTTTCTCCCTTGTTAATCCACCCTGGCAGATAATCCAATCTGTAGAATTGGGTGCTATCAAAGAACACTTGAGGTCCAGAGGGAACACCACTGCTTCCAAACTGTTTAGAGAAGACTGCTCTTCCTTGGTTTTCTCATTTGTACAGCGGGAGTGCCAGTGTCTCTCCTACTTTCCTCACGAAAGTTTTGTGTGGCTCCGTTGATAACATGTAGCCAAGAGCAATTAAGTAATGTTGGAGGTGAAATGTCTTACTACACATGCCGAAACTGCATCCTCTTCAGAATCTCTGCTTTGCTAATGACAGCTCCTTCTGCTTGGCCATGCTTCGGATGACCTATGCTTGCCAGAAAACAAAGGCTGATTCTACTGAATGAAAGTTTTCTTTCTGGTGGAAGCCACCTTGCCTCCACAGAGAAAAGTTAGTCCAGGTTATGAAAGTCAAAATGCAGTCAAAAAAATTAAGATAAATGACATCATTTGAGGTCCCATATTACTCCATTTAATTTTTAAGTTTCTCTTTTACCCCATGATTATTTCCAGATTTTTTTTCCCATCCAGATTCTTGGCATTTGGTGATAAACAAAAGGAAGACTCCTGCCCCCGAGTGCTTAGTTCTAGTGGTTTATAATAAACAAACACTAAATTTATACACATATCATGCAGATGGTGTTAAATCCTACAAAGAAAAACTTAGGGTGTTAAGTATTGGATCCCCGGTTGCTGGATTCCTCTGCTGCCGATACAATAAGCCAAATCAGACCGAATTAATAAGTCCAGGTTTAATAAGCAGGGCAATGCAAAGTGGCTCCCAGGTGACCCTCAGGAAGGCAGGGGACAGAACCCAAGGGCACGGGTGGCCAGGTGGCCCATCTATAGGCCTGGTAGGCGTGGTTTGAGCCTCCAGGAGAGGAGGGGCCGCCGAAGGCGGGCTTTCTCAGGGACAAAGTCTGGACCAAGGCAACTCCAGGGTAGGGGACCACCTCTTGGCACCCTGAGGGAGGAGTTTGGAATGCTCCCACCCCAGCAGGAGTGGCCAAACACAGGGTAGTTGGGAAACCAAAGTGGAGGTGTTTAGATGGGGTGTCTGGGTTCAGCTTTATCTTTATTTGTTTAGAAAGCCTCGTTGAATTCAGTCACTATCAGGTGCCACAGTAAGTCCTGGTGAAGGCAGCTGTATAAGTGAGAGTCAGCAAAGACACTGCCCCTGATGACTCTGACAACAACACAAAAGCCTCTTGAGAGAGAACTGGACCACATCCTTAGAAACCCATATCTAAGATACTTTATGCCAAAGACCAAGGTCAAGGGCAGGAAGTTGTCAATAATTTCCAAAAATAGTCTCCGTGGAATTGAGCACACCCAAAGGTCATCCCTCCCGATTCGCCCACAATTATCACTTCGCTCGTAAACTAGAAATCAACGTTTTCAAAAGAATGTGCTTAGAGGAGATCGAGAGCATCAAGTCAAACAAGTCATTCCGTGGCCAACTGGCAGTAGCGGTCCCATAAGGACTGGTACCAAACACGTCGGTGAATCTGGAGGATGCTCTGAAAGCCTTGGGAAGAATGACAATAAAGGGTTTCCACGGCTAGACACACATAGTCAGCTGACTTCCAGCCATGGCCCTGGGGTAGCTGGAGACTGAGAGTTTCAAACTCAGCCTGGGCTCAAGGTTGTTCACAGCTCCTGATCAAGGGTGAGCCTGCAAAGCTCACCATATGTTTCCCACAGAGGTTCTCTGAGTTTGGGTCCGTTGGCTCTACATTCTAAACAGTAGGGATTTTTTTTTTCTAACACCTCACAACTCATCAACCCCAGCCATCTCCCCACCTCCACCCACACTCCCAAACATACCCTGGAATGCTGATACCACCACTGGCGTTTAAGGAAGACCCAACCACAGAAGTCTCCCCAGCCTGATCTCCCAGAAAGCACACTGGGATGTCTTTCCTATTTGGATGCCTGAGATTAGCATCAAGTAAAGAAACAAAGAAACTTGTGCCCCCACCGTGTCCTCCCGAGCTGAGCTGCCACACCCACACGGTGAATAATCTCTTACTCATGTGAAGACTAGCAGAAGCCAAGATGAACCTACTCAAAAACCAAAACAAGTGTTTGGAGCCTCCCTGGAACTGCCAGAATCTTCCCGTGTGTCTCTTCCACAGAAATGCGATAATTACAGAGACGAAGCCTTACCTGCTGGGAAGAGGTATTCAACATCCCTGAACTAGACAGTGTGAGGGCGCTTTCCAGAAGTGAGGCAGATGCTGTCTTCCCGGGTTGCGCTGTTGAAAGTGCTGTGCTCCGGGGCCAGAATGACCTGTGCACAGCGTTCTGCTGGGAGAGCTACGGGGATGCTTTCACCCTCGTTTTGGGACCAAGTCTCGGGTCCAAGAAACATCTGTGGTCTACCAGATAAATAGGCATCTCAGCATTTGTATGGAAATATCGCAAACTTAGGTATTCTGCAATGTGGGAGATACACTGTCGAACAAGGTTAAGAAACCCTGGGCTAAAAAAGTTAAGTGGTAATGGTTTAAAAAGAACCTTTGAAATGAAGATGGTGTTCTGTGTGTAACAGAGGGGGGCCTGCAGGGCTCTTGAATTTCTCTTATCACAGATGTTCATCTAGGTGGGACACCTATTAATATTCTGCAGAGCACAGGGTGACACAGAGTGAGCTTAAACAACAGCCAGGTGGGCTTTGTTTTCCCATCACCAGGCCCTGAGAAAGCAGCACAGAGGGGTGAATACGAATTGTGAATTCCTACTACGAGAAGAAATTAAGAGATAACAGTCTGGACTTATGTGTATGATTAAATATATCATACACATAAGATTTTTTTTAAAAAAAACATAAGACTTTTCTACTTCGAAATTCCCAAGTTATAACTTTTAGAGATACAACAAAGTCACGCAATAAAAATCACACCAATTTGGCCTCCCACCGACAGATGGCAACAGATGAAGAATGGGCGGGGGAGGGTCCTGCTGGGCTGAACCATAGAGCCCTTGATAAGTCACTGAGTGGCCGTCTCGCAGGAGTTCTGCCTTCTTTTGCATCATGTTGCAAATATTATTAATCCCATTGTATCCACCAAGGAGGAAAGCCATGGCACAAGCGGATGCAGTTGTGTTGGAATTCAAAGCAGCGATAATGAAAGCGTAAGTATCCTGGGGGAATGTGAGCAGCGCGCTGTGTACTGTGATTCATCCCTCAAGGAGGCGTGCTGCAAAAGGTCAAAGTGCTCAGCAGCAGGTGGCTGCTCGCTCACTGCTCCCGACAATTCTCAAGAACGGGGGAAGAAGAGCAGCCACGGAAACATTAGAGCAAGGGGCGGCAGGATCAGCCCCCACACAGGCTGGCTACGAGCCATGCATGGTGATCAGGAGAAAGCAGGGTCTTTGCTCAAGGAGCTAAAGCAGCGTGCGGTGAAAGTGCTGCCGCCCCAACTTTAATTCGTCTGGCACCTAATTTACGGAGGTTTGACTCTGAGCCAAGCATCATGCTGGCTCCTGGGAACATTCGCTAAACTGTAACAGACAGAGGTAGGCCCCGCCCACCCGTGAGGAGCTGTCCATTTGTGCAGGGATGGGGTTGGGTTGCCGAGCCACAATAAGCAAGACAAAATGTGAAGTCTAAGATGTTGGTAAGATGCCCCGAAAGGAAACAACCCAGTCTATGACAGAATTAAAAGAGCAGGGTTAGAAGCCCTGTTCCTTCTTGGTACACATGTTGGAGGCGGGGGCTGGCGATGTGGCTGTCCTGGTGATGGGAAAGCACCACAGAGTTGGTGTGGAGAAAGATGGGACTTACCCTAAGATGAGCTGACCTCTGAAGGAAGGCGACTGCGTTAAGGAAAAGAAACGAACTTGCTGGTCTTGAGGTTCAAAGAGCTGATTGAGAGCAAAGACTCCCCGACCCCTCGAGGCTTACAAACCGACCAGCAAAGAATTTAACCTGCCCTTTTTCTTAAATCAAAATGTAAGGTTAGCCTACAACGCAGTGGGTTTCATCGTGGCCTCTTCATACATTACGTGTCTTTCCTTTTTGTCCTCGTTCATCCGTTCATCCGTCTAACCCACAGTCCACCTCCACTTCCTTTCTTGGTCCCAACCGACCCCCTTCCCCAGCTAGCATCTCCTTCTACTTTCTGATCACCTGTATCCATCCCACAGAACTGCTGTGGGACCCAGTAAGGCTCTGGCGTGGATTTTTAATTTCACATCACTAAAGAACTGGAGAAGTTTGGTTTGGTTCAGGTACGCGGGGCCTGGTCTGGATTTGATTTTCTCATCGCATGTACCTGAGAGTCTCCTGGACAGTTTCTACTCTTCCCAAACTGATCTTGTCACACTTTACCCTGCATGTCCTGCATCTCCCTAGTTCTCTGAAGACAGCCCCGTCTTTATTGACTAGGCTAAATCTTACTTCTGTGTTTACCCACGGCCTTGCCCTGCTTTCTAAGATGAGCTTTTAGATATGAGTAATACAAAAGTGCAAAATTCACAATGACTTAAGATAGAAATTTTTTATTTTTCTAAAATAAAAATGGAGAGATTAGGAGTCCAAGGATGTACAGCAGCTCCGCACCCCTAAATACTCTGTATGTCAGGTACCTTCTCCCTGCACCTCCACAGACGGCAATCTCTGGGTGCCTCATGAGACAATAGGGTTGCCTAAGCACTAGCCATCACATCTGTATTCAGAGAACAGCAGTAAAGAGAGAAGGGAAAAATAGTGCTTGCGAGGGAGTTTCTGGGAGCCAGCCTAATCAACACTTCTGCTTTTATGCTTTTTACTAGAACAAGTCAAACTCTTGGGCACACTCAAGACTTGCAGACAGTTTTAGCTCAGAGAGGTAGAGTGGTTACGCCTTCAGGGATTACAGCCTGGGTTTGTCCTCTCCTGGAGGTGCCAGGCAATGGAAATCCTCCATGAAGCATATCTCCTCAGGTAGGGTTAATAATGTCCTGACTGGCCCTGGAGCAATCGTTGCTGACCGACATTCACAATGGTGGTCACGGAACAGGGGCTGAAAGTGTGTGCCTGCACTCCCTCCCAAAATTCATATTTTGGACTCCTAACCACCCCCAACCTTCAGCGGACAGCAGCTAAAGATGGAGTCTTTGGAAGTAATCAGACCATGATGGCGGAGCCTAAAATGGAGGGTGAGTGCCTCTCTCTCTCTCTCTCTCTCTCTCTCTCTCTCTCTCTCTCTCTCTCTCTCATCGCCATCTAAGGATATGATGCAAAGATAGTGATCTAAGAATCAGGACAAGAACTCTTGCCAGACAACAGAATCGCAAGTCCAATTGAATTTGGACTTCCCGACCTCCAGAACAGTAAGAAACAAATTCCTGCTTTTGAGCCACCCTGGCTGTGGGTTTTTGCTACAACACACATATTGACAACAATGTCCTGAAAGAGCCTTGCCTGCAGACTTTCCAAGATGGTGGCATCATCCGTTTGTACAGGCATCTTTTATTGGTCAGTCACTACTATGCTTATTCTGCAAGAAAAAAAAAAGTCACCTCTGATTCTTCACTCCTTTGTGTGAAATCCTTTAAATGCACCCATAACTGTTCCGTGAAATGGGCTACGGGTGGGGTTCAGTTGGTAGAATGCTCGCCTAACATGCCCAGAGCTCTGGGTTCAGTCACCAGGACGACACAAAATGGGGTCTGATGGTTCACACCTGTAACCCAAGCAACTTGGGAGGTGGAGATAGGAGGATCAAGAGTTCAAAGTCGTCCTCAACTACAGAGTGGGTTCCAGGTCAACCTAGGCTACAGGAGACCTATCCCAAAGGGAGTGGACGGGGGAGAGGGATAAAGGGGAAAGATAGCAAAGAAAGAACGAATGCGAGGAGGAGGAGGAGCTGCTCCCTCTGTGTATAGAGCTTTAGCAGTCTCAGCTCCGCCATGAAAAGCGTCTCTCTTCTTGCCCAAACACCCACCCACCTGGCCAGCTGTTATCCCCCGGGAAGCTCTCCCCACTCTCCCTAGAAGTCCACATTCTCATTTGGGATCCTCCTGCCCCACACAAGTGTCTGAAGTGGAAGCTGTGGGCTCTCCCCTCAGCAGTGGCTCCTCGCACACTGACCTGCCATGGCTTCCCTCTCGTTTCCTCGACCACAGGTACTACTTGAGGCAGAGGCCGGTTTTTATTTATCTTTGTCCTTCAGTAGAACGTGACCGTTCTTGCCATAAAGAAAGACCTGGCGTGTGGCCTGTGCAGGCTATGAGGGATTTATTGCCCTGGTAGATGGGATTTCTTTTTCCTCTGTTATACCTTCTATTTAATTATTGCTGATATATTGGAAATTTTAGCTTTTATTTTTATCAATCTGTGTATACGATATAAATAACTATCTGGTTCAAAGATTTTTTTCCTAAAATAAGCATTAGCCTCCAACGAACCTCCTTCCCCTCAGCTCATTAACCTCATCCCCAAAGCAACAGCCTTTAGCTCTATAGGATGACACTTGGCTATTAGTCTTGGAGCCTCTGAATACTGTGCTTATCCCGTACTTCTTGGCTCCTAATTTATAGGAATGACTTGCCAACTTCCCACTATAGAAAACCAAGTGTAAGCCGGTTCTCCTCTCCAACCAACATGCATACACTTGTTCACCTGTAAAGACTCACTCAGAGTAATCACACTCACAGATGCTGGACCATAGGACAGGGGGACACACCTTCACCTGCAATGCCATCATTTCAACATCCTGCCTTTATTTTGCCACTCCAGTGAGATCAACATCCAGCATTTACATTATAATGAAACTATAGTTACTTAAAACTAAGCCCTGTAGTAAACCATGGTTCCATCTACATTCCTGGATATTTCTGGGACCTCTGGACCATCCATCACCCTGCTTGCTTCATTTTGGTATTGTGGGTGGAAGTTTTGGGTCCCCCCAAAAGCTTAGACCAGTTGTCTAAGTCCTTTTCCCTTCATAGTCATTCACACCAGCTGTCCATCAGTTCCATCTTGATGGAGTCTCCCCTCTCCCCTCATGTGGAACTCCCCCTTGTTTCCTGTTTCCAGGATGAAATGTCTTCACGTTGATTCGCTACTCCTCTGGCTTACGCAACGTAATCCCCAGTGGCTGTCTGAGAAAGAGTGTGGGGGTGGTAAATATTTGAGGCTTTTTATTTCCAGAGATGTGCGTATTCTATTTTCAAACGTGGTAGCTTATTTGAATAGGTATAAGACAGTAGGTAGGAAATCATTTCCTTTCAGAATGGTGATGATGTCACTTCGTTATCGGCTCGCTCCTGACATCGTCGTTGAGCCGTCTGAGCCATTCCACTTCTTATCATTCATATAAACCGAGTTATTTCGCTCTGGAAGCTTTTAAGAGTTTTCCTCCATAGTTGTAGTAAGCAGGATTCTAAGATAACACCTCTTGCCCCAGTTACTTCCAGTCCTATGTAATTAGAATGCATATAGAAACTGGGATATGCTTCTAGCCATTAATCAAGGAAGTAATCAGATTAAACTCCATGAGAAAGATAAGAGACATGTGCTCATGTAGCTACTTACAATTGTAAGACTCCGTCTTAATATTGTAAGTCTTAGACGGGCATGAGGGGATTCGAAGACCATGTCATACTGGAATAAGATCTGTAAAGCAGGCTTGTGGCAGAGGGAATTCTGGGAGCTAAAAGCTGCCCCAAGTAAAGAAATCACTGCAAGGAGGGCAACAGATCTCATTATAGATGGTTGTGAGCCGCCATGTGGTTGCTGGGACTTGAACTCAGGACCTCTGGAAGAAGAGTCAGTGCTCTTAACTGCTGAGCCATTTCTCCAGCCCCAATGAATTCTATTTTCTGAGTTGTGCAACCAATACACCAACTTGTGGTAGTTTGAATGCAATTGACCCCCATAAACTCATATGAGGCGGCACTATCAAGAGGTGTGACTTTGTTGTAATAGGTATGACCTTGCTGAAGAAAGTGTGTCTCTGTGGAGGTAGGCTTTGAGATCTCATTGATGCTTAAGCCACGCCCAGTGTCTCAGACCACTTCCTGTTTCTTACGGGCCAAGATGTAGGACTCTCAGCTCGTTCTCTAGCACCATGTCTGCCTGCACGCTGCCGTGTCCCACCATAGCGATAATGGACTGTAGCTCTGAAAATGCTAAGCCACCCAAATTAAATGTTCTTCCTTTATAAGAGTTGTCGTGGTCATGGTGTCTCTTCACAGCAATAGAAACCCTAAGACAAAACTGTCTATTTCCATTTTGTCATCCCAAACAGAAACTCTATACCCACTAAGCTGTGACCTCCATTCCTACCTGCTTCATAAGCGACCCTCCACTGGTCCTCTTTACTACCCTATCCACTACCAGTTCCAAAAGTTTCTGCCGTCAGTCCCTGAATTTGTGTAGATTTGACTAGTTCTCAGAGTTTTTTGCACTGTGGGCTTAGAATTCTTCCTCGGATCAGCTAAGCAAGTTGTCCTTTGTCATCCCCCTGGGAAGTACTCTTGTCCCTGCCTTTTCTTCCCATCCCAGCAGACTTGTGGCAGTAGTTAGAGAGGAGTTTTAGAACAGCATGAGATGCTTTTTATTAATTTTTAGAGATGCAAAGACTTTGGGGCACACAAAAAAATCACAAATACACAAAACAAAGTTACAGAAGTAGCCTGGTTGTGCTGAAATGGTTTATTTAATCATCTCCCATGTGCTTGTCTGTCGGAATGTGGGATCACATCCATCTCCACAAAATTCAATGTATGAGCAAAAAATTCCATTCTATTTCTGTAAACCCGGGAACCTAGTAACTATTGTCCATAACTGTGAATCAAACCGAGCCAAAGAAAAAAATAACAACTTGTTGACATGGGAACACCAGGAAGAAAAATAGTCTGCCTTTAGTCCCTTTGTCAAGCTCGGGGTTGTGGGTTTTGTGTTCTGTTTTGTTTTGTTCCTTACAGCATCAACTCAGATATAGAAATTTCCTTAAAAGGGGATCAGGAGACACAGTCCGTTGTCACAGGAGCTGCACACGAAGTGAACTTGGCATGACCTCATGACTTGGCTCTGTGTCTGTGACGTCATCATATTCCTGCTCCCTAGGTGCGTGCCGTCCTTCCCCCAGGTACGCTGGTTGGGTTTTTCATGCAGAGGGCCTTTTCCTCTTTGCATTTTCCACTCAGCCTGATGCAGAGTGTCAGGCTTGTGGTATTAACCGGCCTGTTCCCTTTTCTGTCCCAGTAAGCTACCACGAGCTGGTGTCGACTCATTCTTCAGCAAGCACCAGCTGACAGAGAACTGCTCAGTGTGAAAAGAAGAGGTGAGTTCAGTTCGTGTTCTGAGGAGAAGTTAGTTTCACTTCATTAAAAACTATTTACTATGAATCAGCTTAGGTGTCTAGTAACAGAGGCGTAGATAAAGAAAATGTGACTTTTATATACAAAGGATGTTTCTTTCTCATCCACGAAGTAGAGTGAAGTTCTGTTGTTTTCAGGAGGAGGGACACAACTAGGGAGGTTTCCTACTAAGTGAATTAAACTAGTCTGGAAAGACAGGTGTGAGCATGTGTGCATTTGCACAGGCGCACACACATGTGCTTTTGATGTGTTTTCCTCTCATGTGTGGTTCTTAGATTTCAGAGTCAGGCAAAACCATGCTTGTGTATATTTAAACAAGAGGAGATGTGAAATTGTCTAGGGCAGTGGTTCTCAACCTTCCTAACGTTGCGACCTTTTAATACAGTGCCTCATGTTGTGGTGACCCCCAGTTATAAAATCATTTCGCTGTTACTTCATAACCATAATTTTGCTACTGTTATAAATTGTAATGTAAATATTGTAATGTAATGTAAATATTGACTATTTGACCCTGTGGGGGTCGCAACCTACAGGTTGAGAACTGCTGGCCTAGAGGAAAAGGCAATTAAATGGAGTAGAAAGAAAAGGGAATTGGGAGGAAACAGCGTAGTAAGGAATGGGCTCAACGTACAGAATGTACGTGTAAGAAAATGACTAACAATTAAGTAAATAAAAATAATTCTTATTACTTCACATTGTCCTTGATGGAAAACCCTGAAGACAAATTGTAACTGGACTAGCAAGCCTGAACCACAGAGTGCTTTGGCTGGTAGAAATGCTACCCATCAGAAGCACAGAACTTTCCACCGTGAAGCAGACACGTTTGCCAAAGGTCACATTTAAGGAAGAAAGTAGATAGAAACAAGAAAGGTCAAGCAGACCTAATCTGGCAGAATTTTGGATCTTGTCTGTATTAAGGACACTGTGGGTTTAGGAAAGTTGCTCAATGCACTATTTTTCTCAAAAAGTCCATTGGGTTTATGAATCTAATATCTGACCACCCTGCCAACTGGTCTCATTTCCAAGTGCCTTTTAGCTGATTCTCTTGAGTTAAGTACACGATCATATTACCTATAAATAGTATTCTTCTTGCAACATGGCCTATTAAGTTGATGCAACTCTACCCTCCAGCGACAAACACACAGAAATGCTTCATAGTGTTTTAAAATGTGGCTGCATTTCAAAGGGAGAAGGGAACTACCATAATGCCGGAAGCCAAAAGACAAATTATAGCTGAAAAGATCCAGGATAGTCATGATGGCCTGTGAAGGTTTTGGGGTGAGGGAACTGTGTTCCTGATACCCACACGACACAGGACAGGCTGCCTGACGCCCAAAGTAGGGAAAATGAAGCTAAGCAGGAACAGGGGTTTGTTCGGTCCTATTAGCATCTTATTTCCAGCAGAAGATGCCAATGTCCCACTAAGGGCAGGGACCAGAACACATGGGCTGAGAAGTGGTGCGGGAGAATTGTCTGTATTCTGTCAATCTGTTTATTTTAAATAAATGCTGATTGGCCAGGCAGGAAGTATAGGCGGCTCAACCAGACAGGAAGTAGGGGCAGGGTAATGAGAACAGGAGAATGCTAGGAAGGAGAAAGCCCATTCATCCATTCCTGCCTAGACCACTGAGAAGCAAGATGTAACCTGCTGGCTGTGAAAGGTACCGAGCCCTGTGGCTAGCAAAGATAAGAACAATGGGCTAATGTAAACTACAAGAGCTAATAAGTAGCCTGAGCTGATGGGTCAATCAGTTTATAACTTATGGAGATCTCTATGTGATTTTCTTTGGGGTTTGCCGGCTGTGGGGTACCGGGCAGGACAGAAACCCCAACAAGCAAGCCCTACATGTTACAGAGAAGGTAATACACCTAGAGGGTTTTACATGTCAGAGTGATGCTATCATACTAGTGTTTTGTTTTTAAGAGATCCCAGTGGCTACTGTGTGAGGGTGGATAGTAACGGAATGAGGAGACAAACTGAGAGACTGTGGCAGTTGTCAGGGAGAGGGATCTATCATCTGCCTTTGCATGACACCCCACCTCCTATTCAGAAGCATTCAAACAATAGCAATTTTATTAATGGTCACAAATTTTGAGGGTCCAAAATTTAGCAAAGACACAGTGCATCTGCCTCATCTGATCTCATGATGTCTGGGACCTCAGCTGAGAAGTCTCCAATGGGTTGGGATAGCAAAAGCTAGCTTTAGCGGGAGCTGCCCTCTGGGACATACATACATGGCATTTGGGGGCTTCCTTTCAATAGAATGACTCAGGTCCAAGAGGAAGCATTGAGAAAATGTTCTAGAGAAAGCTTTTTATGCAACATAGCATCACTTCCACCCTGATGAAGAAGGTCAGAGAAGTCCCATAATCCTCTAGCTCTATGGAAAGGTTCAACCTCATTTCTTATTGCCAGGAACGTCAGAGCACTCTGGGCCAAGTTCAAAGACTGGAGGGAGAGGTGACTGTGACCACAACAGATGGCTGTGAAGGTGAAGGGAGAATGCAGATTCAAGACACATTCAGGAAATCAGCCATGGAACTTGCTATTGAATTATGTACTTGAAGAGAGACATGAAATAAAAAAAAAAATCAATCCATCATAAATGACTACTAGACTTACCGTAACATCGTGACCATTTATGAGTTGGGAATAAATTACTTAGAAGACACTTTATTTCATTCTAAATGAAGAGTTTCAAATGCTATTTTTGACCACCTCATATGTAGAGCTTACATCTGAAATGGTTTATCTTTTCATTTAATCTTTAAAAAAAAATCAAAGGAGGAGGTGTTTTGTGGGTTGTTTTTTTTTTTTTTTTTTTTGATAGAGAAACCAAAATCCACGGGTAAACTTCCCACCTAGAGTAAAGCAGGGAATAAATGGCAGAGACAAGATGTTCCAAGAGAGACTCCGCCCTTTGGCTCAGCATCCCTGCTTCTCCAGGGATCTGCAAAGCTCACAAAGATTGCACACCTTAACCAGGATAACTTAGAAGTTACAGGACTGGACTTTACACTCCAGCCCTAAAGTCTGCCCCTGCCAGTGGGGGCCCTGAGTGGTGACAACAGAGTGGGTGCCTCACAGGAGACAGGAGCCACGATGTCCCTCGGTCATTCATTCTATACAGCATTCTACGATTGCTAGAGGAGTCTCGATTCTAAAAAGAAAAACCTCACCACTAAAGGACTTTATCTGAAGTTACCCCCTAAAGATTGTCACCCACAGACCGTGCCATCATCAGGCACAGGGCTGCGGATGGCCCTGAAGACATGGAGCTGCGTGAGAGTTTGCCCTTTGGGGACCAGAGTGTCCTCGGATTTTGAAATGCAGCAACAAGCTGCTTGTTTGGTTTCAATCCTGAATCTTTGATCAGCCACACAGTCGCCTTTGATGCTGGCAGGAATCTGTAAGAGCTGATAATTAACACCACACAGGAAGTGGATAGAAACACCAGTGTGGATGGAAATTAGTGGGGGTTTTGGAAGTGAAAGCAGACAAGTTTTCTTCTAGCTCCTTCCATGCCCACCGGTTCTCTCTCTCTCTCTCTCTCTCTCTCTCTCTCTCTCTCTCTCTCTCTCTCTCTCTCTCTCCCTTTCTCTCCCACCACGAGTTAGGATGTTCAAGATCCTGAACGCGTCTGCCATGTTCAGCCCATCATTTCAGGGTTCACTTAGCCCCTTTCGAAGATGACAGCACTTGTCAAGTAAATTAATTACTAGCCTAGGATATTGGAGGCTCAAAGAAAATGAACTCCGTGGGTTATAGCTCAGTGTGCCCAGCTCACTGCAGCTGTCCCCATTCTTTCCGCCCACCACCTGGACCAGGGCAGTTTCAGCTCAGGAGCATCCCAGGGCTCTCCAAAGCCTAGCTGTGTGGTGGGAAGTTCTCCATCATTGAGCCACTAGGTGCCTTCATGTGGCCAGTGTCCCCAGGCCAGAGAGAGCCAGAGCCACCAGTCAGCCAGTGTCACAGCCAGGAGCAGCTGAGGCCAACTCTGCAATGGCCTATCTCCCTTCTGCTACACAAGTCAGCCAGCCTCAGCTTCCTTGCCCACTGTTGGCACCAGAGAAACGGCTGCCTGGGTCACCGCATTCAGCATGGGCTCTGACCCAGTAGATCTAATGCCCTAGAAAAACCATAAAAGTGAAAGAGAGAAAGGAGTGGTGATAGGGAAAGGAGAAAGAGCGCTGGGAGCTAGAAAAACAGGCATTTGCACAAAAGGGAAGGGAGAAGAAAACAGAAGTGAGAAACTCTTCTGTGTGTATATATGTTCAATGTGCATGCGTGTGTATGCATGTTGGCACGTACATGGCTGCATATGTGTGCTGGCTAATGTGTATGCGGGAAGTCTGATTTGATATCAGATACCTTCCTCAATTGCTCTTCACCAGATTCATCGCATCACAGTCTCTCAACTGGACACGGAGCTTGAAGATTCGGCTAATCTCTCCCCAGGGACCCCCATCTCCAGCTGCCACAGGCTGACTGCAGGTGGGCTGCCGCACCTGTGCAGATCTTACTTGGGTTCTAGGCAACTGAACTGCACCAAGCACACTTTGTTAGATGGTGCATACTTCACCCACTAAGCCATCTCCTCGATCCCAACCCATCCTTTCATGAATTTTTCCAAGACGTGTCAAATTCATTGCCAGAAACATAATTACGTGGTAACCTAGAGGTTCTCACGGTCTTCAAAGGCAGACTGACTTGGTTTGGGCCCCCAGCTCTGGCATTCCCATGCTGTGTGATCTCTGCAGCCTCTCTGACCCATTTCCTCCTCTGAGAGTATACCAGGAGAGACTAGGGATGCACACTGCCTTGTGCACCCAAGAGACACTCCAAAAAAGTATCAAGATCAATTCCTCCTCTCCTGCCAGCTTCACCCCTTCCTTTGGTTAAACTTTGTGGGTAGTGGCTGTGGATTTGACCATTTCCTCCGCATCCCAAAAGTGTCTGGCCCTGGATCGCAAGCTCAGCTGAGAAATCTATTTATGAGCTAGCTTTGTGATGCATGTGATAAATAAGTTATTAAACCCAAGCTAGCAGTCAGCTGAATCCATCCCAAGGAACACGCCTGTCTTCCATACTGCTGCTCATTCCAACAGTCTTGTGGTGAGATAACCCAGGAGAAGAACGCAGAGGTGGGGCTGCGGGCCTGAAGAAGAAAGCAGGCCCTGCTTCGGAGTATTCTGTTCCTAACGGAGAAAGGGGTCAGACCCACTGTATTTACGGACTGCTTGGGACAGTGTACCAGAGTAGTGAGGGTAGGAGACTGAGAAGATGACACCTATTAGCAAGTGCAGGACTCCAACCTGCTCCAGGGAACAGTGTGGTGGCAAAGAGGTCTTCTCCCCGGGGAAGTGAGTGAGACGGCCCTTGGCCCCATGCTAATGTTTCAAGGATCTTGTGGATGTGACCTCCTTGCTTTAAAGTAATGGAGTCAGAGAATGCAACCCAGATGCATCCTCTACTTTGAAAGTTGGATACGTAGAAACTCTTGCTGCCCAGGACCTCAAGCGTTCTACCAAAGTGGCAGTCTTGGAGCCAGATACAGTGGTCTGTGACTGTATTTACAGTAATTGAGAGATGGAGGTAGGAGGACCAGGAGCTACAAAGCAAGCTGCTGTCTCAATGAAAATAATATAATAAAATAATAATTATTATTATTATTAAAAATGTACCTTGGTATCAGAGTCTGACCTAGAAAAGCCGAAAGGCCAGGGTTGTCAGGATGCCCCAAACATAAGGCATTAGTTGACAGGAGAGTGACCGAGCCACTGCTGACAGCAGCAGATGCACAGCCATCAGGACCCTTGGGTACTTCCACACCTGTGCCAACTCTCCTGAACACCTCGTTTCCTTGGTCCCGGGCCCTGTTCTAGCCCAGAAACTTGCTATGGCTCACCTATGGTGTGAATGCGTCCCCCAGACCTTTCTGTGCTGGAAGTGTGCTTTTCCTAGTGATGCTATTGTGAGACAGAGTGGAGGTGACAGCCTGAGACTGGGTGGATGGGGTTCTCACAAGACCGCCTTAGTTCCCATAATACCAGGTCAGTTGCCATGAGAGAAATCCAGACTCTCTTCCGCACCCTGGCTTCTGTGTTCGCACAAGGAGGATCCTAGAGATGGGGGTCACAGTCTCCAGTCATTGGTTATGAGATACTCAAATTTCATCCTCTCCCCAGTACCCTTTTTTCAGTGAATAAAAAAACTGAAGGCCCAGGAAGGTTAAGAGGCTCATCCATGCTAATGAGTCAGCGGACAGATAAAAGAGATCCCAGGTACATCTATGGAAGCCATACTCACTCTTCTAGATGAAGTCTTCTTCAACATGGCACACCCTAAGAGAGATCCCAAGAGGCCAACTTAAGCATGCATGTCGTACGCAGGGACAGACAACAGACATTTCCAAGTGAGACAGAGAGCCTCCAGCAAGGCAGATAAGAAGGGAGACAAGACAGTCCATGGCATAGGCCACACCCTAGAGGATTCTGGGAACTGGGAAGGGAAAGAGATCAGCTCATCACTATCCCTGAAGTTTCATGCATGGGAGTTGTGCCCAGTGAGCTCTTTGATGCACACAATAAGACAGCTCTGGTTAGCACATCTCCCATAGAAAAGGCATGTTTGGGAAGGAGACTGGACCTAATGGAAATCTTAGAGATCTGGGCAGACGCCACCCCCATGTTGACTGCAGGAAGACGGTTGGTGGAGACACTGTTGATAGGACTCTCTGTCACCCTGATATCGGCTCTCTGCAGGTGATGCTGACACTCTCCTCCATCATCACTGCAGCAGTGATCCATCGTCAGGGTTCTGGCTTTATCACTATCTCTCCTCCACGTCCAGGGGTCTACGGAGCAGCCTCTGAGGAGCCCTGGCTAGGAGAACCTTTTGTGTGTGTACGCATATCTCTCTCTCTCTCTCTCTCCCTCTCTCCCTGTCTCTCACTCTGTGTGTGTGTGTCTTTTTTCCCTCTCTTCTCTCACTCCCCCTTTTCTTTCTGCGGTGTGTGTGTGCACGTGTGCGCGTTCATTCAGGGTTCGTCGAGTAGGAGGCATAGAAGCGCCAAGGGCCCAGGGAATTGGGCAGGCCTCCATTCTGCACAGCCTCTTCCACAACAAGTGCTGGCTAGCACACCCACCTTCAATTCGAGTCCTCCAGACTCCCTGACATACAGCATAGCGCCTCTAAGGGAATGATGAACAGCTACCGGGCAGACAGGCAAAAAAAAAAAAAAAAAGACAGCACAGCAAAGGGCAGAAAATTCTTCCTCTTCCCCAGAGTCCTTCAGACAAGCCCAACCCATCTCCCTGAGCCCTCCCTTGTCCCTCACTGTATTCTAGAGAATGACAAAGAAAGGGCATCCACTGAGGTCAGCAGGGGGAAGTCACTAACCACACCACTTCCTCAGCTTCTCCCACCGAGATCTGTAGCTCGTGCTAGGGGTCGGTGCCAAGCCACCACCCAAGATCAAATATCCATTCATCAGTTGCTGAGTGACCTTGCTGTATCACATAAGCCTCAGCCTTGGCTATGGCAACGGTGAAACAATCGCCGAGGGACTCTGATGGCATGAGAACTGCTTGCTGGGCAAATGTGTGGTGTGTCCAATGTCAGTTAGCAGCAGCCTTGGACAAACTCCTCTGATCACCAACTCCAACGTCGTTACCTTTGGCTTTATTCTCGACACTGATCTTACTTTGTCTATACCATATCAAGCAAGGACCGTGTACATCCCCTGGTTGTTTGCAGACCGTGCCAGCATCATATGTAATGAAAATCTAGAAAGTGTCTGATAGAAAAATCGCTGAATCTCCTTGTCTCTGGAGCTCCTCCCTCCCATGCCTGGATGCTGCATTGAGGAACAAGCACAATCAGGTTCTCACACTCCTCCCACCCTCTGCCTAGGAATAGAATAAAGGTCCGGGGACAGAGAGATTCCTAGAAGTGTGCAGTGACAGGCCTTTGGTGTCTCTGCCTTTGGTGGCCTCTGAGATGTTAAGTGTATTGAAAGATCTGCACTCTGCCTTGGTACTGGAAGGCAGCTCCGATAAGCTCCGTCTTTTAGATGCCTTTAGGTCAGCCCCAGCCCAGTACTCTGAAAGCCCTGGGGGACCTAAGTCCTCATCTCAGAATAGAACATTCGCTTCACCTCTTCCAATATCCTGGAGTCCACAGGATCCTTTTCCCCTGCAGGACAGAGATGAGCATCCCACATCTCATCTGATTAGCATGCCATTCCATCTTTATTAGAATGATCGCATAAGAAACCACCTAATAAAGCCGTCTTTGGAAGGAATGGAGGCTGATTCCCGCATGGCCAGGAAAACCATGAGGGAGTGGTCAGGTTCCAAGGAAATCTGTCCTCATCACTATCCTGCGCTGTCCAAGAGCAGCTCCTCAGCCAGAATTCAAGGATGTCCTGAGCAAAGCTGAGAGAGACAAACTGACTGTCTAATTTGGTCTGAGCTCCTCCTGGTTCCAGGATGTTCTGGGTTCAGGACAGGGACTTTGGGAGTCCGAAAGTTAGAAGCAATGTATATAGGAGGCTCAAGAAGTCGCCTCCACCCCACCCAACCTGCAGCACACTGGTGGTCCTCACAGAGGGGCCATTCTCAGAGACCTCAGCAGTATCTCCTTGTAGAGCAATGCAGTCGGTAGTGAGATGCTGAGAGATGAGTGGAGAAAATGACGACGATCCTATCAGTCACGTTTCTAATTGATGTAACAAAATGCCTGAGAAAGGCAACTTCATAAAGTGAGGTCTTATTTTGGCTTAGAGTTTGAGGGTATAGTCCCTAGTTGTGAGCAGGACAATGGAAACCTGGCCAGCTGTGTTTGCAGTTAGAAAGCACGGAGAGACCATCTCTGGTACCCAACCTGGCTTTCTCTTTTCTCATTCAGGCCAGGACCCCAGCCTATGTAATGATGTCACCCATGCGCAAGACTAGTCTTTCCTCCTGAGTTAAGCCTCTCTGGAAACGCCTTCACAGACATGCCTAGTGGTGTATCTTCTGAATGATCATAGATTCAGTCAAGATGACATTCAAGATTAACCATCACACTGATGATAAAGGCAGTCACATCCGAATTCCTCTGCACCTCTGCCTGCTGAGCTACCTCGCCAGTCTGATGGCAATCGTAATTTGCTCTATAGGTAGTCCCCAGTTAATTATGGTTTGACACACTGTGTTTCAGCTTTGCGATGGTGCAAAAGCTTTAAGCTCTCGGTAGAAAACAAACTTAACTTTGAATTTTGTCTTTCCCCAGGCTAGTGATATACGGTCTGATACTGCTCCTCCATTCATGGCAATGGCAGTGTATTAGCCACTTCCCCGTGAAAGTGGTAAAAATGGCAGTGTATTCACCACTTCCCTGCAGATGTGGTAAAACACCATGACCAAGGTGACTTATAGAAGGAGTTTATTTTCACTTGTGGGTCCAGCAGGATGAGTCCCTCATGGCAGAGAAGCGTGGCAACAAGCAGCCGGCATGATGGCAGAAACAACAAACAGAGAAAGCAGCTTCAACACTAACAGGAAACAAGGAGAATGAACAGGAAGAAGGGCCAGGTTCTGAACTCTCAAAGCCCGTGTCCGGTGACATACTTCCTCCAGCAAGTACACACCTCCCCCAAACAGCATCATGATGTGGGAGTCCCCTCTGTGTGCTGTGATTAATAAATAAAGAAACCATTAATAAATAAAGAAAGTGCTTTGGACCTATAGCAGGGCAGAAGTTAGGTAAGTGAGAAAAACTGGACTGAATGCTGGGAGGAAGAAGGGCAGAGTCAGAGAGAAGCCATGGAGCCACCAGAGATAGACACTGGGATCTTACCCAGTAAGTCACAGCCACGTGGCGATACACAGATTAATAGAAATGGGTTAAATTAATATAAGAGTTAGCCAATAAGAAGCTAGAGCTAATGGGCCAAGCAGTGATTTAATTAATACAGTTTCTGTGTGATTATTTTGGTTGTGGGCAGTCAGTACAAACAAGCAGCCCCCTCCAACAGCGTCACCACCTGGACACGGGGTTTTCTAAGTCTATCACGGAACCTTTCTCATGTGAACAACCACAAACACGAAGCCATAGCTCTCATTTGGGCCCACAAACTGAGGCACTACCATGTGCTCTACAGCTGAGCTGCTAAGGCTGGGAGGTTAGGCACATGCAGCATGTTTTTGATTTATGATGGTCTCATTGGAATAAACCTGATAAAGTAAATGAGGAGTTTCTACACTTTTGAGCAGCAAAGGTTACGTATATTGTCTCATTAATCTTTCCAACAAGACTCTGAGGAACCGTGGCAGGCAAGACAATGACCCCCAAATATGATTACAGCCTAATCCCTGGCATCTGTAAGTTTGTTTGGTGACATGGCAAAAAAATAAATTAAGATTGTCAATGGAGTCAATAGTAATTAAGTAATATTAACAAAATTTTCTGGGTTAGGTGGGCAGATTCAATGCTATTGGTGGGTACTTTAAAGAGGAAAAAAAGGACGAAGCATATTAGAATATGTAAAAAAGAGGAAATCGGCCCTTGTTGACTTTGAAGATGAAAGGAATTATGAGTTTAGAAATAAGAATAAGAAATAGACCCACCTCGACCTCCAGGAAGGGACACAGTCCTGCCAACACATGACTTGGATCAAATCTGATCCCTGTCAGACTTCTTAGATTCGATTAGTATCTATTTACTTTGTGTGTGTATGTGCATGCACACACTCAACTGTGTGTGTCTGAGTGCACACAAAGGCCAGAAGAGGGCATTAGGTTTCCTCACCTAGCTTTCTCCACTTGTTCCTCTGAGGAATGGCATCTTCCTGTACCTGCAGCTCCACCAGGTTAGAGGCCGGTTAGTCCCAGCAATCCTTCTGTCTCCATCCCCTTTAGACTTGGAGTACAGGCGCGTGTTGAGGAGACCCGCCAGCTTGCTCTGTGGGTGCTAGGATCTGAACTCTGGTATTCATGCATTCAGAGAAAGTGCTCTTAGCCCCTGAGCCATCTCTCCAGCCCCCGTGTTCAGGCTTCTGATCTCAAGAGCTGTAGGAGAACAGCTCCTTGCTGTTTTAAGCCACAAAGTCTGGCAATCCATCATAGCCGTGACGGGAAATGAATGTATGTGGATACCCTTTTAGCCTAGTTTTGGATGAGAAACTAAGGCTCCATACTGAAAAATTCCCCAAGGCCACGCTGCTGGGAAGGGGAGTAAGAAAATGGGAATTTGTACTTGTGATAACGATTCTTGGTTGCCAGCTTGACTGCATCTGAAACGTGCTCAAATGCAAGAGCCTGGTCTGGTACACCTGTGAGAGATTCTTTTCTTAATTAAATCACTTGAAGTGAGAAAACCCACATTTAATCCAGATCTTTGAGGTAGGAAGATACACCTTAAATCTGGGCCAAACCTTCTGCTGGCAGCCTATATAAAAGACATGGAAGAAGGAAGTGTTTGCTCTTTACCTGCTTGATCTTGCTGGCAAGTCGACTCCTTCACTGGCATTAGACCATACTTCTTTGGATTTCCAGCATGCAATGAAAACCAGCTGAGACATTTAGCCTCACGGACTGAACAACTACTGGATTCTTGACTCTTTTGTTGGTAAACAGCCATTGTTGGAGCTGGACCACAGCCTGTAAACCATTCTAATAAATCCCCTTTCTATTTCTAGGAAGGATAGATAGATAGATAGATAGACAGATACATACATACACACATACATACATACATACATAGATGATTGATAGATACATACATACATAGATGGATAGATAGATGATTGATAGATAGATAGATGATAGATAGATAGATAGATACATACATACATACATACATGGATAGATACATGGATGAATAGATAGATGATAGATAGATAGATAGATAGATAGATAGATAGATAGATAGATAGATAGATAGATAGTTCTGTTCCTCTAGAGTCCAGAGAGCCCAGACTAATACAGTACCTAGCAGTACCTAGGGCTCCCTGGCCCCCCACAAGGTCCAGCGCTCTTTTCACTGTACTGCGTTGCCTTTTGATGGGAGATATAGTGTGCCCTGCCTCAATGAGAAAACACACATACACACACACACTGCACACACTGCACACACTGCACACTGCACATTGCCATCCCACAGTGGATCCATGAAGTTGACATCGTTAACCACTTTGCATTTGTGAAAACTGGTGACTGATAGAGCTGAAGGGACTCCGTCACATCTTACATGGGACAGAGAGATCATTTCCACAAAACCAAGCCTATTTCATCCATCACCACGTCTTGTGGCTTGCGCTACTGCGGACGTGAAAGGTCTAAGACGAGGGAGTGAGATGTTACACAATACAGTCTTTCTGTAAAGCGAAGGGAACATCTGGTGACATTTCCCAGCCTCAGCCTCTGCCTCTCTCTCCAACACCTAGATTACAGCGTCCCAGAAGTCACGAAGCAGGGTCTCACTGCTCTATCCTTGCTCATGGTGACCCAGAGGGAAAAATATCTCAGCTGCAGCCTCTAGTCCGGTGGTACCTAGATGGGGTATGCTGGTTCGGTGATGCCGGTGATGGTCATTGACCTTCTCCTCAGCCCTGTGAAGAGCATTGGGGTGATGTGATGTCTCAAGTGGGGAAACTGAGCAGCCACCAGCATTGTCTCTACCGCACCCCATTTGTTGGCCTCTTCCACCTAAGCTGTGAGCACCATGTAGCAGAGTCTACCACGTTAGTAGGAGCTTAATAAACGCTTGATGGGCAGCGCTGTCAGCGATGAACTACCTCAAAGATCCAAACAGAGCAAAGATTCCTTTTAGACCAAAGCAGGTAGGAAAGTGAGGGCTGGGGGGTGGAAGCAACAGAGAGGCCCCAGGGTCAAGAATTTCCCACTTTAGCCTCTCATGTTCTCTCAGCCTCCTCCTTCCCTTAGTCAGAACTTGCAGGTGGTACCCCAGGCGCTTCTCCCCGACTCTAGACCTAAGAAACTGACTATGTTGGCAAAGATGGAGGAAGCCACCATGTGGGAAAGAGGCTCTGACCAGCAAGTGGAGGTGAAAAAAAAAAAAACAACAAAAAAAAACATCTCCTGGAGAGACAGAGGCTGTATTAGAGGAAACAAGGCAGAGCTTCTGAGGGAGGCTCCCCCAGGCCCCCCAGCCCTTCCCCACTCTCCAGTTCTGCCTCCCTCCCCCACTGCCCGCCTCCTACTTGGAACCGGTGACTAATTGCATTGCGTTTCTCTTTGACTTGCGTCACCCAGCAGCAGAGAATGTGTGGTTGTTTTTACAGCTTATTCTTCCAGGGATTCTAAGTGACATTTTTAAAGTGCTCTTCCCCGGCTTTGGAGCAGAGCAGCCTCCTCTGTTCTCTCCCCCTCAATCTCTGTTCCTCTCCCCCTCGCTCCTTTCCCTCTTCCGGGGGCTGCCAGGAAGAATGAGAAGAGCTCAGAAGACAGGGGAAAGTCCCCCCCCCCCCAAAAAAAACCCAACCAGAGGAGCTCCTTGGACTCTCTGGCTTTTGAGAAGTCAACATTCTTCACCACTGGCGGTACCTGCAAGAGACGGGCGGCGGGAGTGGTGAAGAACCACGCTAGGAAGCTCTCCTCCCCCCCTTCCTCCCTCCCTCTCCTCTTCTCTTCCTTCCATCCACAAACATTTCCTAATATCTATTAGTAGAGAACAGAAACTAAAACAAACTGTATTTCTCTCCTAATGGGTGGGAAGCACTAGCGATGCGTCAACCGACATTAGTAACAGCGTGCGGGACGCGGGTGGGGGAGGGGGGGACCATCCTGGAGGCTATAGGGGCCACTGTATCACAGCACCAAGCCTAGCCTGTGAGAGCTACTAGCATCGAGGTGGTGAGGCTACGGAGCAAGGATGAGATGCTACAGACAGCAGCCAGAGTGGTCAGAAATAAAGCAACAGCAGCAAAAAGTCACACCGGCTTGGATGCCTGGGGGGAAAAATGTGGGACTTTGAATAGCTTGCATGGAACTGGAGATGGCTCAGCCGTTAGTCACCGGTACTCCAGAGGCCTCTTTCACAGAGCGCGTTCAGTTCCCAGCATCCACGCTGTAAGGCTCACAGCTGCCCTTAAGCTCCAGATTGATTCAACGCCCTCTTCTGGCCTGTGTGGGCACCTACACTTATGTGCACATAATTAAAAGTAAAATCATCTAGGTGTGGTGGACACACCTTTAATTCCAGCACTGGGGAGGCAGAGGTAGGAAGATGTCTGTGAGCTCAAGGCCAACCTGGTATAAATATCAAACTTCATGACAGCCAGAACTACACGATGAGACTTGGTTTCAAGGAAAGAAAAAGAGAGGAGAGGGTGGTTAACAGCTCATGACCTGCTAAGCTGGTCACTCTTAACTGAGAATCTTGAGTTTGGTCCTCTTTAAAATCGGAGAGTTGGGCCAGATCACCCGCGGACACCCTTGCTGGTTCTGCAACTCCAACGTCCAAGACTCTCTCCCAGCACCGAGGACCTGGAACCGGCTCCACGATGGAAGCAGGGGTGAAGTGAAACGGGCTTGGAACACGAGGCCTGTGTGTGAATCCAGCCACTGACCATTTGAAGGGACCTTGGGCAAAGCAGAAAAACTACTGGAGCCACAGTCTTCTCAGCTGCCAAGCACAGCAGCGGAGAGGGTGTCACGGTGACCCGTCAGATCAGACTCTCCGCGCTATGACAGAGGAGCATGCTCTTACAGGTGAGCTTCAAGAGACCGCGACTTGAGCTCCTGCTGCCAGAGCCCCATCGCCAGCCACCAGAGAATGTTTGGGACGTGGGGCCGTCCCTCAATTTCAATTTCTTTCCGTCAAAAGAAAAGGAGAAGTTTAAAATCTCAAATGTTGGGTCTGGAAAGGAGGTAAGAGCACAGACTGCCTTGGCAGCGGACCTGCCTGTGCTTCCCTCTGGGGGTTCTCTGCAAGCATCATGACCGACACAAGAGCGAGCCACAGGAGGCAAGAAGGCAGCTTGGTTCAACGTGACTCAGTAGCCGATGTTGATTCAGACTCTGAGGGCCTGACCCTAGCAGTTTATTTTAGCACGGCATAATTTGGAATATAAGTTTTCTGGTGATAATTAATTCAATCCCGTGTGCACAACAAAGCCGAAGACAAGACTACATCAAAAACCCTTTGTAAAGTACATGTGACATTGTCCATCAAGATGGGCTCTGTAGATGAACTGAGAGAACAAGTTCAAGATAAGGGTATGGGGGAGAAGCCAGTGTGGCCACAGAAATAGCGCAAAGGTCACCAGGTCATTAACCACATCTGCTCCCAGGCTTCTGAGCAGAAAATAGGTTATACAGCTCTCCCTTTGGAGAGACAACCCTGTGTGTCTGACATTGCTGATTCCCTAGTGCTTACCTGTGAGCTTATGGCCCTACCTCTGTGCCTCCTACAGTTCCCAGCACCCGTGATAGGCAGCTCACAACCCCCTGTAAACTTCAATTCCAAAGGAGCTGAACCTGTCTTCTAGCCTCCATGGGAACCTGATTAAGTGCAAGTGCACATGCGTGTGCGCGCATGTGCACATGAGCACACACACACATACACACACAATTAAAAATAAAAATAAAACAAAATCTAAAATCCCAGACTATATGGATACAGTCTATACAGACTATACCAAAAGAATGAAGTTGTGGCTGAAGCAAGGGAGGCCCAAACCTACCCATGAATTGATCCTAGCTGCAGGCAAAGCTGTTAGGCAGGACTAGAGAGAATTCTTGGAATAATTGTCCACAGAGCTCAGTCATCAGTGACAAGAAGTGAATGATGCCTAAAAGGGACAGCCTCTTGTAGCCTAGACTGTCCCTCTACAGAGAATAGTCCCAGTTCTGTCACATGGAGGTAAAAGTATCTCCGAGTCATTGCTCTTGATTGGAGATGCTGCCCTGAACCCCTTGACGGAAGACTTGGGTACCGCACGGCCAACCTCACTCTGGCTCTGGCAGTGAAACAGTCTGCTGGGCAGCCTGTCAGGCTGTGGTTGCTGCACTGTGCCTTCCCCTGGCATCTCTGAGTTTGCTCAGCCTTTCCAGCAGTTCTGGGATACCAGCACAAATGGGTGGACCCTGCACCCTGGTGTCTCAGGTCTCCTGATGGAGTGCAGGGATGGGCAGAACCAGAAAAGGTGACGGAAATCAGGGACCTAACAGGTGCCACCCACCCTTGACTCTGAACACTTTACAGAGGTAAATCTTTTAGACCTTATAATCATCCCTCGAGTGGACGGATACTACTTTATTCTTTTTTAAAAAAATCTTTCATTAATTAGTATGTATTGATTGAATATCTGAATGCTGTCCAGTGTGGTATCTCAGTGCACACACGCTGCACACACTGATCAAATCACAGTCGTTAGTCTCCAAGAACCTCTCAACTCTGGCTTCATAAAATATAGAGCAGGTTGTCAAGAACTTCTGTCTTCCCTCTGAGCTGCGGAACACCAAAACGTATCCTATCTATTTAACTGCATCTTGGCACCCATTAGCCAACCCCCTATTGTCAATGTTTTCCCCGTTTTGCAGATGAAGAGGCCGAGGCTCTGGAGATAAGTAACTTAGCACCGCGCCTGCCAAACATTAAGTACTCACATAAACAATAACTCTCCGACTGTTGATGTCATCCTTGTCTTCACCGCCATCATCATCCTCATCGAGAAGACCTGGAAGTCAAGTTATCCCATGATGTCTCCAAGCCCCTTCGTTTCAATTTCAGCAAACCCGCTAGATCAGTTACTTGACGTCTGATACAGGTCAAAGCCACTGTTAGAGGTGAAAGGGCCCGAGTTCTAATCCAGCCCACCTAAATAGGAATGTGCAGGCTTGAAGACAAAGATGGGGATTTTATTGTGCTTTGCAGACAAATCTAATTTTAGTTTGAAAATTGCTAGCCTAGAATGAAGAAAGTTTTATCAACATCGTGATGGGCAGCATACAATGAAACGGAACAAACGGGCTAACCTGAGTCTCTTTCCATCTTAGGAAGTCACCGATGCCATCATAAAAACCCTATTCTTAAGACCTCATCTAATCTTAATTCGCACCTAAAGGCCCCACCTCTATGAACAAATGATATTTTGGGTTAAGTTTGCAACGTGTTAGCGTTTAAAGGGCACATTAAAACGATAGCACTGGTCTATGGATTTTTAAAAAAATATTTATTTAATTTATTATGTATACAATATTCTATCTGTGTGTATGTCTGAAGGCCAGAAGAGGGCACCAGACCTCATTACAGATGGTTGTGAGCCACCATGTGGTTGCTGGGAATTGAACTCAGGACCTTTGGAAGAGCAGGCAGTGCTCTTAACCGCTGAGCCATCTCTCCAGCCCCATGGTCTATGAATTTGATTCCTGTTTCTGGTCGTCCCACCCTGGGTAGCCCCATCATCCTGAACGCAGGCTAGATCCAGTGACTCGCTTCTAACAATCAGTATGGGAGGTGTGAGGCTACGTCTCTCCTAATACTGATTCATTGAAAGCCTTCAGCTTCCAACAGGGGGGCCCTGCTTCCCTTCACGCTTGTTCTCACAACGTGAGCTGCTGACGGAACTGCCTACGAGGCTAGAAATGAGCGTCTGCCGCGGTGGTTCTTTGAGTGAAAGAGTAACCCTAAAGTCATGTATTTCAGTACCTTGTCCCCAGTTGTCAGTGCCCTTTGAGGCAGTTCAGGGGGTGAGGCCTATTTGAGGAAGTCTGTTTCTGGTGGCAGGCTTTAAGCGTTTAAAGATGCATACCACTTCCAGTTTCTCTCTCTCTCTCTCTCTCTCTCTCTCTCTCTCTCTCTCTCTCTGTGTGTGTGTGTGTGTGTGTGTGTGTGTGTGCTTTACTGAAGACATGAGCTCTCAGCTTCCTGCTCTGCACCTGTTGTTTGTTGCCACGCCTCCCCACCACGGGGGTAATGAACTCGTATTCCTCTGAAACGGTGATCCCAGATAAACCTAACACAACCCATGTGGCTTGGATCCTGGATGGAACCCTGACCGGGGAGGGTGAGAGAGCGAAGATTGAAGGGATAGACACACAGACACACATACAAGACAGCCAGAATCAGGTGGGAACTGCTACTTCTACAACCCAGAACCTCAGCGTGTCTGTTAACAGAGCACAGGATGGGGGTGGGGTAGCTGGTCTCAGTAGAAGGTCTGTAGGTGAGCAGTCTCAGGCTGTGAACATCCGGAAGGAGGGAACTACACTTGCTTGTCTTTGGACACATTGGTCCAAAGACCAATTCATAAACCCTCATACTGGTACCTCAAAGGAGAGCTTTGCCACCTCGTTTTGAGCCTGGCCCATATAGGTAACAACTTGGCTAATTACCCAGGAATCTGACAGCTGGAGACCTGGTCATACCTGCATCAACAATATGCAATCTCTCGGACTTCACTAATGGAGTGCTTCATCGCTCCCTACAAAACCCTTCTTCTGTATCGGTTTTATCACAGCAATAGAAAAGTAACTAACACACTCACCAAGCAACCAACGATGCCCGAGGACTGCCAATGGCCCATGGACATGAACTTGGGAGAAAATCCTGTCTCAATAAGCCTTGTGACAGCTGTTCCAACTGACCTTGACTACAGCCTTGTCGGAGATCCTGAGTCAGGGTAATTTCAGATAATTTTTGAAATACTGTTTCTTGTTTAATCCACTAAATCTTGGAGCAATTTAAAAAGAGATCAGGATTACAGTTAGTCTTGAGTGTAGGGTGTTAGGACAAGCATAAAAAAGATCAGTGATGCCCATACCCCAATCCCTGGACCCTGTCAACATGTTACTTTACATGACAAAATGAACATTGAAGACATGTGTGTGTTAAGGATTTTGAGATGAGATTTTCCTGAATTATCCTAATAGGTGGAGTATAATGTCATGGGTCCCTGACTGATGGAAAAGGAATAGGAAAGTCAGAATCATGTCATACACCATAATAAAGACTCAACCCACCCTTTCTGGCTTTGTAAATGGTAACAAGAAGAGGAAGTTGTCCTATGCTAGAACCCCAGGGGGAAAGTGGGTTCTGATGAGATCTTGATGTTGCCCAACAAGATTCATTCAGACTTCTGATCTCTATACATTTAACATATTAAATATATTTCAAGCCACCAAGTCTATGGTGACTTGTAACGGCAGCGGTAGGACCCCAATGTCAGCAGGAACAGCACCAGGAAGAGGTTTGCCTACACAGATGCCTTAGTGTTAGCAACTCTGTAGGAAGCTGGGATTTGGGTAAGGTTATTTGGATAAAGGCATAGATAGGTCCATGAGACTAAGGATGAAACCGCTCGTTTTTGCCCCCTTCAGGAGGAACCAATTGGAGCTGAAGACCTTCCCAGTTCCGGATCATTAGCCAACACCTGCCAGCCATCCCACAAAACATGCTCAGTCTAACCCTTGGAGAGATACAGAGTGGGTGGGATCACACAGGGCTAACCCAACACCATCCCAGCATCATCCCCTGGCTCCAGCAAGTCAGAGAGCTGCCCCACAAGTCCCAGCAGCCTCTCAGCGTAGCCCAAGTCCTGTATCCTTCCTGCCACTGAATGTTCAGAGGTAAAGATGGGGTCAAAAGGAATGAGCAATGCTGGGGACCCCCTAATTTCCAAGACAGCTAAAATTTCCACATCCATATCCAACCTCTCTCTCTCTCTAGATATATATATCTAGAGAGAGAGAGAGAGAGAGAGAGAGTCCTCCCCCACCCACCCCACCCCACTCAGGTCTACCTACAAGATTTCTCTTATGATTTCTCACCCTATACAGACTCATTTTTTATGCCTAATTACACAACATAATAGCAACTGAGAAACTGAGGTTCTGGGAAGATTTCAGGTCTGGAATCCAGATTTTGTGAGTCCTCCCCGACTTTCTGTCCACCAAGCCACACTTTCTCCTCCTTTTAGCAACAAAAAGGCTCAAAATAGAATCTAATTCCCAGAGCCGTGAGACAGACAGATTATGGTGTTCCAAGACTCCGTCATAGAATCGCTAACAGCTCCCCGAGCCTCGACTTCCCCATCTCTGAAAGAAAGCTCTAACAGGGAAACAGTGTATGGTGGTGTCAGACTGGAAGGGAACACAGAAATCCCCCCAGATTCAGTAGCCACCTCCACTCCGATTTCCAGACCCAAAACTGAAAGCCAAATTCTCCAAAGTTTTTTTAAAAGAAAAAACAAACTTTAAAATTTGGAATGTGGGTGTGAGCGCTGCCTTAAGGGTTTATAAATTGACACGTGGATCACCTGTCAGGGAGCCAAGATTGGAATGCTGGTTTTAATTACACCGAATATTTCACTTTCTTATGCAGAGGCATAATCAATTATCTTATTTAAAGGCATTACGATAATGTGTGTGTAAAATGGAGCCATTCCCTGTATTGCATTAGATTCTGCTAATTATAGGCGAATGTTTGGAGCTAAAATGTCAGCTTGTCATCCGGATGGCTTGTAATTCAGGATTTGCATTCATAGACGGGAAGGGAACGCTGACAAAAATCGCATTCAGCTCCAGCTCGTCTGGCCTCCGCCTCACCGGCTCCAGCGGCAGAAAGGCCACTGATCTCTGCTCTGCCCCTGCTCCTGCCTGCCACCACAGCCCGCAGTCCTCTTCAGGACCCGGGAGGCCAAGCCAGAAGGGTGGTGGGAGCGGGGCTGAGATCAGAGGGCAGCAAGCTGCACCCGCTACAGAAATGGAAATTCTGAATCTCTCTGGAAAGCCAACCCACTCTCCTCTCTCGTTCTCTTCCTAGTAACAGAGATTCGAAATGTGTTTTTTAAAAGGGATCAAGTTCTGAAGATATTTTATTTTTAAATCGGTTGCATTCTATGTGGGGGAAAGCGTGTTCCAACGTGTGCGGGTACACATGAGTATACGTGCACCTACCTGTGCACATGTCTGTAGAGGCCAGAGGTCAACTTTGGGAGTCATTCCTCAAGAGCCATCTCATTTATTTATTTATTTATTTATTTATTTATTTATTTATATTTTTGAGATCATTGTAGAATTATGTTTCTCCCTTCCCTCTCTCCCTGCTCTCTTTTGAATTCTTGCCTTATGCTTGTGACAGGGTGTCTCAGGGAGACTCCCTGATTGGACTTGATTAGCTGCCAGGAACCCCAGGGATCCTCCTGTCTCCTCCCCTACAGCACTGTGACTATGCAAGTGCTAGGGATCCAACTCGGGGCCCTTAGGTTGCACTTTAGCATCTCCCCAGCCTGGGTTCCCAGGATATGTCTTAGGAATGTCAACGGGATGTGTGCCTACTAAGTGCAGCCTGCTGGGGATTTGATACAGATATCGTTGGTGCATCCTGCCATTCTTCCCGAACCCACTATGTGTGAAGCTAACTCTCCAGGCATGTCCTTCTTCTTCTGGGAAATAGGAACAGACCAATGATGACCGGAATGGGAAAGATGGTACCTCTGAAGTGTTGACAAGGAACTGGCTAGCCGTTAAGCATCAACAAATCTTGCCCATCGTTGTAGTCACAGTCACCCCTTATGGCAGGCCATCAGGGGACATGGCAGAGAAACAAAGTGGCATGCTGCTTTTCCAGGGGTGTACTGACCCCTCACCTGCATATCATAATGTGTTGTAGCAAGTTATTTCACCCCTTGATATAATTATCTTCCCATAACTCTGATGACATCCCCCCAAAATAACAAGGCCCTACTCAAGCAACAAGGTGAGCGGGTTTCCCACTTCCCAGGTGAGCGTTCTGACAGAGAGAAACAGGAGTGATATCCCTGCTGACTGAAGAGGGATCATAGGCAACAAACATATCCTTGTTCCTCATTAAACTTGCCTATCTGTCCAATTCTCCTTAGTCACCAGCACTAACAGCTCCAACCTGCCCTGAATATTCAGAGCAGGGCTAGGATATGTGTATCGGGGGCCCTTTCCACACAGCAACAGGAGGTAAACACTATCGGTGCCCTAATAAGCCCCAATGGCATGGTGAACTGGGCTAGGTACTCTTAGGAGGCCTAAGATTCTAAGATTCAGAATCTAAGATTCATCCTCCGTCTCTGAGTTCTAGGCCCTACTCCCAGAACGGTTCGTTTACCTAATTTCTAGGTCTCCTCACCAGCCATTCCTTCTCCCTGCTTGCTGCCCAGGACCTAGACCAGTCCCCTTGCATCTCAAACTATCATCTATAACGGGGCTGGAGATACCACTCAGTGACTACAGTGCTTTGCCCGCAAACACAAGAACCTGAGTTTGCTCCCCAGTACCCATGTGAAGAGCTGGGCATGGTGGCACACACACTTGCAAACTCAGCACTGGGTGTGTAGGGCCAGGTAAATTCCTGGGACTCACTGGCCAGCTAGCCCAGCCAACTTGGCAAAAGCTAGGCCAATGAGAGACTTTGTCTAAAGCAAATGGTGGAAAGACACTTGGAGTATACACATACATACACATGCACATGTCCCTCAGCAAAGCTTTGCATTTTCATGGGCTGCTTCAGAAGTCCTCCCCCAACTCAGACCCCATGCCTACAAGCCTGGCCACAATCAGGGACTTGATTGGTGACCACCATTTTCTCTGGCTGGAGATTGGGACCTGGCCTATTTGGACATGATCTGCTGTTGACCAGAGTTTTCAACATGGCCAGGCCAATTATAAGCAACTTCAAACTTAGTCCCTGGGCTGGGGATATCATTCACGTGTAGAAGGCTTGCCTAGCAAACACAGACCCTAAATTCAAGCTCCAGAAAGAAAAAAACACACTTACTGAGATACCAACCTTCCCCAAAAGTCTACCAAGAGAGTTTACCTTGATCTTCTGTCCCCGGCAGTCACAAACATACTTGCTCAGCTGCTCCGAGATTTCCAGAAGACCTCAGACATGGCATCCAAATCTACAGTCCCCATGGAGATTGGCCGTGCTCTTTCCCAGTGTCTGTCACCCCTTGGCTTTGCTCTGCTGTACTGACCTGGTGTCTGAGAACAGAAGCACCCTAAGAGCATCCCTTTGCCTGGGCCTTGAGCTCTTACTCTTGTTCTGGCTTGTTTTAACCTCTTTGTTTTTCTTCTTTTCAAGGTATTATATGCCAAAAACAAGAAGAAAAAAAAGTATTGAATTTTTCTCTTTTTTTCAAAGCATTAAATGCCAAAAAGAAAAAAAAAAGAATAAATATTGAATGTTCATTATAGAAAACTTGGAATGCACAAAAAAGAGACAAGAGGAAAACGCAAGTTTTAACCCTCAACCCAAAGGGCCCTGCAGTTAAAATCCCTGTGTTGAGAACTAGAGATGTGCTCACTATCTGTGTGTGTGTATGTGTGTGTGTGTGTGTGTGTGTGTGTGTGCGCGCGCGCGCGCACAGGTGGGGGGAGCAAATGACAACTGTAAGTGCCATTCCTCTGATGCCAGTCACTTTTTTTTGAGGCAGGGTTTCTCACTGGCCTCCGAGCCGACCCACAGATCTACCCATCTCATCTCTCTAGTGACGCTACAAGCCCAGATTTCTATGTGGATTCTGGGTATAAAACTCAACTGCTTACGCTTTCAAGACAAGTACTTTACCAACAAAGCTGTCTCCACAGCCCTAATTTGAGCCTTTTGACATTCAATTAAATCATGGGTTGTAATTTTAAATGACCTGAAGCTTTACACACGTGGAAGTGTGAAATCTGCTGGTTTATGGGGCCCACTTAATGCTCCACATTTTCCTCATGAAGGATGAATGTCCAACAGCCTGACCCCTTTGTAGAGCGGGTCTTCACAGAGCTACGCAAGGACAGTCACCTGATGCTCACCGTGCTATGTCCTCAGACACCAGGTGTCAGTGCCTCTGCTCAGGGAGTCTCACAGCAGCAGCCCTGGCCAGGCCTCATATGTCCTACAGTGTCCAGCGGCTCCTTCTCCCACCCAGAAGCCTCAAAGTCGGGCTGGTTCGTCCTCACCTTCAGGCTTGCTCCACACCATCTCGGCTGCATTGTCTACTCCCCTACCCAAGATGGCAACCTCCAAGTCATCTCTGACTCATCCTTCTTGCTCGTGGCAGTCATTCACCAAGCCCCGTTGTTGTGTCTCTGAAATGTCTTGCGCATCATCCCTCTCCTCGCCTTCCCCGCCCACCGCTGAATAACTTCGCATCTCACCGTGGCAGCTGAATCCCTTCCTAATGACCTCATCTCCTTCCCAGGCCTCTCACAGAGCTGACTTAGAGTATCCTAGGCATTCTCCCAGCCCCCTTTGTTGGTTCACCTCTCAGCCGAAAAGTCACCAACAGTAGTGCTGGACGCAAGAATCCCAGGCCCCAAGACATTGAGCATTTCCGTTACCTATTATGAATAAGTAACAAAGCACCCCAAAAGCCAGTCTTTTGAAGTAGTGATGTTTTGCGTCTCGTGATCTATAGGTTTATAGTCATGGGATTCTTCTGAAGTCCTTTCCTGTGCTCACTTCTATGTCTACGGTCATTTGAGACTTCAGCTGGCTCATCAAGAGCACGTCACACGCAGATGGGGTTTCATGTGAACGAAGACACCTGGCTTCTTTTCCACATGAGCTCTGACTTCTACAGGCCACCCAGGAACTCTTTCATGGTCTCAGTTTGTGATCTCAAGCAGTTGGAAAGAAATTCAGCAAGACTTACTAAGCCCTCTACTCTAGAACTTACTTAATGACTGTCCTGCCATATTGGGTGATCGAAGGCCAGCCATCCCAGTATCCAAAGACAGGAAAATACACCCTGCCTCTCAACCGGAGGAATGTCAACATCCTGTTTCAGCAGGTGATGATTCCTGCAGGTAGGGCTCACAGACAGTCACCATGATAGCAAGTTATCACACCAAGTTCACAGCCATCTCTTCAACTTGAATATTGCAGGATATGAACCGGGGTCTCCTGATCCCGGGATTCCCCCATATTCGCAGACTTAAGTTCCATCGAGAAGAAACTAACAGTGGACGGGTCACTAGGAAGGGTCATATCGGTAACACTGGCCACTTGAGCCGTGCTGCCCTTGGTCCTGGATGGAAGTGGTTGTTGACTGACTGCATTGTCCAAGCATCTTCCAGTAGCTCTGGCTGTGACAGCAGCCACCCACTTCACCTTCCTACTCACAGCATCCAGCTTGGCTCCAGCCAGCAGCATTATGTAGGACTTGAGAATTCCTCCAGGTCCCCAGACTCCATTAAGAGGCCGATTAAAATTTGATGCTCCCATTTAACACCTATTAGCAAACACAGTGCCCTCCTGCTAGGAGCGAGAACTTGGAAGCCTGGGTCTCCCCAGATCCCAGTAGCACCCTTCATGCCAGGGTGGCAATGATTATCTGGAAGAAAGATAAGCAGGAGCGGGTGAGGTGAGAAAGGAGGGAAACACAGGGGTGGGAAATAACTTACAAAGAACCTGTTCTTGACCCTTGAGACAGGAAAGCGCATTGTCCCCAAATGCAAGTGCCCCACAGTTGGTCAACAATAAGACAAGGTCCTGTTAAGAAATTGGCATCTGAGAATCAAATCCTGTTGTTCTGCAGGGACTGAGAAGCCAACATCCTTCCTTCTTGACAGAAGAAGCATAAATGTGTCCCAGCCATGAGAAGACGCAGCGTAGGAATGAATATAGTCGAGATACAGATGCTCCAAATGGAATGAATTGGATCTCTGTTCTCAAGGTCAGCTGTGGGGACTCTCCCCAAACACCCATAACAAGAAGAGGAGCCCAAAGAAACTTTGGAAATGCTTCATCTCCACCTCCCAACGTGTAAGGACTTAGGGGCAGACCAAGTTAAATATGGGGAAGGCAAATGCTGAGCACTTACTTTGTGCCAATGCCTGCCAGGCATCAGCTCCTTTTCATGCCAGGCTCTGGCACACAATAAGCAGAGCCTCTCCCCTCAGGGAGAACCTAACTTCACGAATAAACACACCTGAAGATACGTCATGGTAGAAGGCGTTGTCAGGCGGAGCACAGAACTATGGATCAGGTCCCCAGCCTAGGAGAAGCTGCACAAAAGGCATCTTGAAGTCACATGTTCCTTCCTAACATTTTACCAAACACAGGATTGCCCTCCTGGGAGGAGAAACAATCCCAGAGTTAGAATCCCCCACTGGAGGGTGGGTCTGGCCAATCAAATCACATCTGCTCTTGAACCCCAGCATCTCCATCCTCAAACTGAAGATACCCGGGAAGCAGGATTGTTGTGGGGGATTTGGTGATGCATTTAGGGATGTGTTTATAAATGGTTTATGACTGGAGATGCGCCTGTGAGTGGCCAGTGGCTTTCAGCCACAGCCTGGCAATTGCAGACAAGACTTACAGGAAGAAGCCACCTATCGAAGTTCCTTCTCTTGATGCTGTGAGTTAAAAATAAAGTACCCGACAGAAGCGACTTAAAGGAGAAAAGGGCTTGTTTTGGCTCATCATCGGAGGCAACCGTCCATCAAGGTAGAGAAGGTATGACAGCGGGAGCGTGAGACAACCAGATACATGTTATCTGAGGTCAAGAAGCAGGAAACAATGAATGCTTGTGCTCCATTTCATACCATCTATCAGATATCAGAACCCCCTTCTTTTCCCTCGTACCTGGAACAAATGCATGACAAGCCCTTGGCTCCAAATGACCTGAGCTTTCAGGAGCCTTGCATGCTCTCCACACTACCCAGGCATCAGAGTAGATCTATGTGATAGAAGGTGAGGCTCGACTGGGACTGAAGGAATGCATTCTCCTGGATGACTAGACATGTAGCCTCCCATCAAAAGGACCACTGTGTCTCACCAGGAATAGGGTGACAAAGATATTTTGTCAGGGATAGTTGTGATGGAGACCTGAAGGGGAGAACTGGGGTCCGGTACAGGCTAGGGCTCTCCTGCTAGCTGTGTGACCAAAGACAAGCGACACCACTGGGGTCCTTCTGAGCAGCACACAGAAGGGGAAGAACTAGAAGCGAGGGAAGGGGTCCTGGCAGTCAAACCAAGGAGGTAAATTTTCTGGCATCCCAATCTTATGCTGAAGAGACTAGAGCCATGCAGCTGGCCCTCCAAGACTTCCTCCCAAACAGGCAGCGGCCAATCCTCAGAAAGGAAACCCAAAGGGAAAATAGCACCTCTGAGTTTCAAGACCAGCTCAACCACAAACGCCATGACCTCCCTTGACTCCAGCTCTCCTCTCCCCCTCCCCACCTCCTCCCTTGGCCCCAGTTCTCCTCTCCCATTCCCCCCTCCTCTCCTCTCTTGTGCTCTCCTTTGAAACCTGCATTGTAACCAGAGGCCCATGAGAATGCCCTCTCGGACTCTGGGCTTTCTCAACTCAACCCTAACAAGCTATGCAGGTGAAAGAGAATGCTTACCTCAAGATTGAAGGTGCTCTCTGTCTCCTACCAGCTATGCGGCTTTCTGTCCCTGGATTTTTCTTCTGTGAGAGCCCTAAGCTCCTTTTGTAGGGTGTTATTGGGGCAAAACAAAGTAGTTTGTATAAAACTCCTGACCCAGTGTCTGGGTGATATTAGACCCCAATAAGCAGTAATTTCCGGTCATACTTCACTACATCATTGCATAGTCACTGGCAATCACAAAGCATGACATCGTAAGCTATGATGGTCCATAAATGGTACTCCACTAGGCACCTGTGGCCTTGGTGACGGCCTCCCTTCTTCTCCATCCTCATCTTCTTGCTTCATCACCACTGCTCTTGCCTCCATTCAGCCTCTCGCCAACTGTTCCTACATCCTTGGTCCCTCTGCAATGGGACCAATGCAAAAAAGGCGATGTTTCCTGAATGTCAAGAAACTACCATTAGAGCCACGTGGCGCTTGGGATGTAGGAGGGTTCCCCACTCCCACCTCCTTCTCTCCAGAGTCACGGTTCACAGTTCTGAACCTGTGTCACAGGCTGCAACCCCTGTATTTAGAAGACTGGTCTCTGCCTTACCTCCAGCACCTGATACCTTCACAGACTTAGAGACCATGCCACCCTCCTTGACAAAGCCTTCCCTCATTCCCCAAGTGGACACTTGTTTCTTCCTCTGTGTGGGTCTAAAATGTATGGATTGTTGACAAAATCCATCCCAAATATTTGGCCAATAACCCACAAGCTAAGGATGATTTGGGTACTATTTAGTGTGGCTTGGGGTTGGGTTAGGTTTGGTACTATTTAGGTTGGGTTGGGGTTTTTTTGGTTGGTGGTTGTAATGATTTTTTTTTGGTTTTTTTGTTTGTTTGTTTGTTTTGTCTTGTTGTTTCCTATGCTGGGTTTCAAGGGCTTCAAGCATGCTAGGCAAGCCCTCTCCCACCAAGTTATACATCTAGTCCTGGTTTTGACATTTTTAAGAGTTTAAAAATAATAATATAGGTAAATTGAGTCCATTGATATTAAGAGATATTAGTTACCAGTGATTGCTAATTCCTGTTATTTTATATATATATATATATATATATATATATATATATATATATATATATATACATTGGTAGTGGTAGTAGCTTGTGTATTTCCCTTCTTTGGGATTTGCTGGTGTGAGGTTATCTATTGCCTGTGTTTTTGAGTGTGCAGCTAACTTCCTTGGGTTGGAATTTTCCTTCTAGTACTTTCTGTAAGGCTAGATTTGTGGCTAGATATTGTTTAAATCTGGTTTTATCATGAAATGTCTTTTTTTCTCTGTCTGTGGTGATTGAAAGTCAATTGAAGAGAGGGAGGAGGGTCTGTATGAGCCAAAGGGGTCAAGATCATGATGGGAAACCCACGGAGACAGCTGATGTGAGCTTGTGGGAGCTCATGGACTCTACACTGACAGCTAGGAAGCATGAACAGAATCGACTTAGGCCCTTTGCAAGTTGGTGACAGTTGTGCAGCTTGGTCAGTTTGTGGAGCCCCTAGCAGTGGGACCAGGATCTATTTCTGGTGCATGAACTGGCTTTTTGGAACCTATTCCCTATGATTGGGTGTCTTGCTCAGCCTTGATGCAGGGTGGAAGAATTCAGCCTAGCCTCAACTTGATATGCCAAGATTTGTTGACTCCCATAGGAGGCCTTACCCTTTCTGAGGAGTGGATGGGAGGGGTAGAAAGGAGGTGGGGGGAGGGAACAAGAGGAAAGGAGGGATGGAAAACTGTAGTTGGTATGTAAAATAAATTTTAAAATTTAGTAAAACATAATACAAAGAATAAGTGCCTAGTATAATGGCTCATACCTATAACCCTAGAATTCAGGAGACAGCAGCAAAAGAATCAGTGTGGGTGGGTTCAGAGACAGCTTGGTCTACACAGTGAATTCCAAAACAGCCTGGCTGCAGAGTGAGATCCTGTCTCAAGTAATCCACGGGGCATCTGTAGTTTTATCCAAACATAACTGCACATACTCCCATAGTTGTTGTTCAAGGCTACTTTGTACAAGAGTGGCGGAGTCAAGTCATTGCCACAGAGATCACATGACTTGGGAGGTCTCAACACCTCCTCTGTGGTCCTCAGCATAACAGAAAACCTTGCTGCCCCTGCTCTATGCTATACTTCTGATTGTCTACTGAGAAACTCCTCTTTGATGGTCCCAGCTCCAGTAGACATGGATCAGGTAATTCCCATTTTTCTTTGCCCCCCACTCCAGCCCTATTAGTATTAGTCTCCTAGAGACCCTCCCCAAAACAAAGCACAGAGACAGAAACTGCTGCCTGCTGAACTAAGATGATTTGCTTACAATCTTGCAACTAGAAAGGAGCAGACTCAAGGGTCAATCCAGAAGCTTCCCCCTGCAAGCTTGACACTCCCTTCATGCTTTCTCATGTCGTCTGTACACGGTACCTGGAGAAGACCTTAGCTCTGGGGAGCTGGGATTCCTTCAGTGATGAAATCCCGAGACCAGTGATAACTCCCCAGGAATGTTTGTTGCATGGGGTTTATGAGCAGCATTTGTCTAATAAAGTGATTTCTGAACATCTTGCATCCTCTAATTACCTGTCACAATAATGGAAGGCGTCTCCCTACGTGCCTGTTTTTCCCTGTGCTGGCACACTTCAGGGAGCTCTCGAGCCTGGAGAGGCAGAGATAAATATAGCTGTTCTTTACTTACCAGTCGGGTTGCCTGAATGCCCAACAATATACATTGTCACCCGACACACGTCAAACCTGCACACACGCTCAGAGAAGCAACCCTGCTCGCATCCCAGACATTCCCCAGCCCTAACCTGGGAGACGGCACAGGCTTTCCTAATATGGCCCCAACTGGCGCTAGCTTGGAGCTTCTGGGGGTTACTGGGAGACAGGTTTGGGTTGTGTTAGAAGGCAGTGCTTTTCTAATGAGGATGTGCTTAATGGTGTTCCATCCTGGGCATTTTTTTCACTAGGTTAGGACAAAGCAGCCTCTGATGCTCCCATAGGGTTCGAGCCTAAGACACTCTGTATTTAACAAATGTTCCACCACTTTCCCCTCTACCCCAGTAGCTCGGATTGGGAGTGCAGGGGAGCTGAGTGTGGCTGGGGGTGTGGAGGCAAAACAGATCTCTTATACAACATTTTTACAGATGTCCCCACATCCAAGCATGGCTTTCCTCCTGCCTCTGTCCCTCAAGAGATCCATAGCAGAACCGTGAGATGGTGACAAACAGTCTCTATTCTTCCATCCTGGGCCCACATATCCTTCCTAATCAGTCTCTTCGGCTTATTCTCTGTGTCTTCTATGACTCCCTAACTCTCAGAAGCCCCTTTCAACCTATTCAGAGCCTTTATTTTTTTTATGTCATAGTCTGGAATTCAAGATAAGATCTTCCAACATGGGCATCTGTCTGTGTTCTCCCTCTTCTCATTGCATACACATCTCAGCATGTCCTGAAAATGCTTACCCCAGTTAGCCCCTCTCTTAGACAAATTCTTTCCTGCCATAACCTTGCTCGCAAGCTTCTTCTCTTTGATACAGAACAGAAATACCGAGCCAAGTGGTATTCCACCAATTCATTCCAGTTTGTGTAGACTTTGTTCCTGGTGTTCTAGGTGTACTCCATCCTGAAAGTGTTCTAGGAATCCCCAGGGCTTGTGTGTGCTCTCGGCACTAGCCTCTGAACTCTCTCTACTTAGGTACAAGACACCAGCGTTTATCAGACCTGAAGATTGACTCTAACAAGTTTTCTACAGTCAATGGTAACACTATTTGAAAGAAAGAGGGAGAACAGGCCTACTCACTGTAGGCCTCTCCCATAGCAATTTCTTGATTCCCAACACTTTTTACAGCCACCTGGCTCCATCTGGGATGCCCCATGCAGTGGTTTTTCCTTGCTGGCTACTTCAGAAAAGTCCTCATCTCTTACAATTTTTTCTCTGCTTTCTTCCACCCCTGACCAAGCTGAAGTTCATGCAACACTTTGGCAAGCCTAGAAATCAAAGTTGAATATAGAACGATCTTGACGTGGGCTGAAGTTGCATCTCTACTGAGTGGTAGTTATGTAATCTGGCGCATACCAAGCCCAGTTTGGGTGCAGACTCACTTGGAATGTAAGTATAATAACATCTACTTCTAGTAGACAACTATCATTTCTGCTGACTCAGTAACAACTCTCCCATCTTCTAGTGACAACATCGTATTTTCCTCTAAGGAACCCACACTATTCTCATTCCTAATGCACATATTGAAATGGGGATTATTATTTACTTTCTTCAGTGCTGTGATCAAATACAAAACAAGAAACCACCTAATGGAGGAGAGACCCAGCTCCTCTTTTCTACGCACCCACCTTTGTGTCCTCTTTAATTTCTGCATTCATTTATTGTTTTGCATCCATGAAGTCCACGTGTTCTGCCATGTGTGACCTTCCACTGGAGTGCAGTCAATTTATGAGGTACTATACTCAGAGCAAACTGACTCTCCGACGCCTAGCAGCTCTCAGTAGCTAATGGCTCTGTGGCGAGCAGCAAGATGTTGCGCCCATCTCTGATCTACATTTGGGGATTTGAGTTGGGCTGGTCTTGCATGGGTCTTGTGCAAGCTGTTGCACCTGCTGTGAGTTCACATGTGTAGATAGATGCCCTGCTATATTTAGAAGACAGTGTTTTCCATAATCATCCAACACCTTGGATCCTTATGCTCTTCCTGTCCACTCTTCTGTAATGATTCCCTGAGCCTCAGGGAATTCCCTGAGCCATGATATCAGTGACCCATTAGGGCTGAGCTTTTCTGATGAAGGTTGAGAGATGCGTTAATCCATGGATATAAGGATAAATTATTAGGACGTAGTCTAGTTATATGTCCGTTTAACAGAATACAGAATAATAGTAGTCTATTCTCCCTTAGAGACTGTTATCTGTCTAAATCACAGGTTCTTGACCTGGTGTGCTAGGGTGTGTGTATCATCTTATGGAACAGGACTTGAATTCAACCAGGAAGTGGTTGAATTTTCTTCTTTAGGAATTAGCGCAAAAGTGGAATTCAGGTCTAAGGCTGTTGATAGGCACCTCTGCCACCACACGTCAGTCTGAGAGAGAAGCCAATTCGGAGTTAAAGAGAACTGAAAACCTGAGAGGTTCCTGAGGACATCAGTTAAGGGCCCGGATCTAGCCATGTCTGAAGTTCATGGGTGAACTGCCCAGTAACAAAAGTCAATAAGTTTCCTCTTCAGTTTTCAACTAGTTTGAGCTGGATGTCTTTCAGAGGTAACGAAAAATACTGACTAATCCACTACCTCAGGGATGTTTTCAGAATAAAATGAATCAGCATATACAATCACCTAGCAGACTGATAATTAATAATAGGAACTCATTAACTATTAGCCGCCTTCCCAACAAGAGGAAATGGGGAAATGCCAGTGGACACAAGACTGGGAACACAAGAGAGACACATAATCAACAGAGCAAGAGCCTGGGGGAGCTGGCAAGGGAGGAGATCAGAGCACCGTGGGAGACTTGGGCTGAGCTGGGACAGTGACTTTCTTTCTTGAGGGAGTGTGAAGAAGCCATGGAAAAATTAATAAAGACCAAGAGGGCCTTGGAAGATGGGAGGGGCCAGGTAAGGCAGCATAGTGTCCTAGGGGCTAGAGTCGGGGTCTCCTGCACTGTGGGGAGCATGAGTACACTTGGAGGGTTAAGGAAAGTCAGGATTGGCTCATCAGTCCCAGCTGCTAAAAGGAGAGGAATTGAAGGTAGGCACAAAGGGCCCACCACCCATGGCTATGGGAACTCCAGAGGAAGAATTCGTGCCTTTCTGTTTTCCTCTAATGCTTCTTTGACCCTGATTTTTGACTACCTCTTAAGGTCATTTTTAAAAGGCACTTACTGTGTCTGGCTTCCCAGACAACTAGTCTCAACCTCAGGTATCTTCCTTCACCCACAAAACACAGGACCCTTGTCTGGGAAGGAAGTGCCGTGGGGTTATACCTACACCTCTCCTGCTTCCGTTAGAGAAGAAATCGATTCCCAGCTACTCTTCCACAGAAGCTCTGTCTGCAATCCTGGGGTCTGCTTTGCCTCCACTTTTTCCCTTGTTCCTAAGACTTGCCTTCTCACTACCCCAGGGCTCCACTTGAGGTCAGCCCTGTGATCTCAAGCAGCACCAAGACCAAATTCTAAGCAGACTGTTCTCAATGTCCCCTTTGGATTGCTCCTTCTTTTCTCAAAATCAGAGGTTAGCAAACTTTTTTTCCTAAAAAGGACCATACAGTAAATAGCTTTCTGGAACATACTGTCTACATAGCAGGCCCGACTAAGTAGTAAACTCCGCAGATGTAGAACAAAAGCATTCAGAGACAGCATGTGAGCAAAAGAATGTGGCTAAGTTCCAATAAAACTTAATTTATGGGCATTGAAATCTGAATTTCATGCAGTTTTGATGTATTAGGAAATATTGTTCCTTTTTTGGATTTTCATCAGAACATTGAAAGTTCTAATAAAATAAAATAAAATAAATAAAAAAACAAGAACTCATCTCATACGCCACGCAAAAATAGGCAGTGAAACAGATTTGACGCATGGGCCATAATTTGCCATCCCTTGTCCTAAACCACAGCTGCAGGGGCTGTCATTCATCCCATGTCATTCCTGCTCCATACAGGACCCACTTCTGGCTGCTTATTTAGTCGTCACCGAAGTCTTCGTAGGCGTGTAGGGTTATCCTTGTTTCAGAATGTAGAAAACTTGTATTTCGGGGAGCTTGGTCACTTGCCATGAACTCTACAGCCCCAAAGTAGGCAGTCAGGGTCCCATGTCGCTCAACTCCATCCCACTGCTCACCAAACCTCTCACAGCTTCCCAAGCCTCTTCTCTGAAGGACCCCCTACGGGTCTGAGCTGTATTCCTTGGTAAATTTGGCTTGGTTCCCTTACAAAGGACAAGCTGCCTCCCCAGTCCATCTTAGCCACTCTAAAGAGAAAACCAAACAGTGTGTTTCTCACTTTCCTTTCTGTTCAAGACTTCAAGTTTCAAAGGTCTTCAATGCTTCAATCCAGAAACCTCGACATGTTTTTCTAGAAATTTCTGTTTGTCTCTGAAATAACCACTGTATACCTCCTCTACTTTGTAACATCTTCCTCCATGCCCTTCCCAGTAATTTAACCTACCCAACACACTTGCTCTCAATTTCTGCTCTCCCTACTACAGTTCTGCAAGAAGAGACCATGGCTTACCTGCCATCCTTGTTTCATAAAGACCCTCAGGATCAGGTTCTGACTCCCCCAACCCATTTCCTTTTCCCACTTCCTCTTACACTCAACTGCCTATCCCAGCCTTGCCAAGCCTCTTGTTGTTCCTTGAACAGGCAAAGCACATCCCCCAACCTGGGGCTCCACCTCTTCCTTCCCTCCCTCCCTCAACTATCTGCTGCATTGCTTCCTTTCTGTAGCTTCATTGTCAAGTTCCCTTCCTAAGAAAACTCCCTGAGCTACCCTGACCATCAATTTTTCCCCCTGGTCTTCCATTTCAACTTTGCTTGCTACTTTCTTCCGAGGTCTTACTTTCTGACATGCACCATATAAACTTTTGTCTGTGTGCTTCATTTATGCCACTCAGAGATGGTGAGCGCTCAGCCAAGGCAAGGACTTGATCAGATGGATCCCCAGCACAGGTTCCATCCAGCAAACAGTTTTCACTGAGCTAAGAAGTCCCAGAATCCCCAAAGAACTTTAGGCAAACTATTTCCTTAAATGTCCTGTCCCTAAAACATCTTCTCCTTGTATCCCAGAGGGCCTCTTTTCCTGGCCCTAGAGGAGAGAAATTAGAAACTCATAAAGATGCTACATAAAGCATCTTTGTTCTTCCTTCTCCATCCTCCTCTGCTTTGGACAGCATCTCCAGAGCCTGCTGGCACTTGAGCTGTTTTTGAGGCCTCGTAAACTTTCTTTAACTTGGGAAGTCCAGAGTCCTGCTAGAAACCAACACTGCAATTATAGGGCTTTTAAACTGCCAGATTCCTTTGCTCTGCTCTCCCTGGGGGCCCCTCAAAAGGAAGATTGTGTTAGGCCAGGGAGGGAGGAAGTGAAAGCATGCTTCACTAGAGGATGATGTTTCAAGACAGTGCAGCAGAAGCTTGCAAGAAGAGCCTGGAGGACTACTCTAGGCTCTCACAATAATAGGAAGGGATTAAACTCCAAGTCAGAACCTTAAACCAATTGGTGTGATTGGAGGGCTCTGCCAGACCGGAACAGTTGGACACAGGGCATGGAGACAGAGTTGAGCTCATTTCCTTAGCAGAGAAGCTTGGAGTTGTCCCTTCCTGATCCTCCAACTGTATCCCCAAGAATGCCACCTGGGGCCCTGAACACGTCTGTCCAATTGGAACCTATTCTGTTACAAACATTTTATTGGTTTGTGTGACTCAGTGACTGGTTTTCAGATCCCTGGAGTGGGTACCTAACCAATATTTACTAGATAAGGAAATTTCAGAGAGGGAAGAGGTCTGCAATGACTAGAAAAAGGATTCCCAGCAAACCAACCTGATGAGGAATTCCCCTCAATGTAAATATCATTGGTTAATAAAGGAATTGCTTTGGGCCTATAGCAGAATTATAGGGGAACAGAGCTAGGCGGAGAAAACTAAACTGAATGCTGCTCCCAGGAGGCAGAGTCAGAGTCAGAGAGAAGACTTGTAGCCCCACTGGAGACAGATGCTGGAACTTTATCCGGTAAGCCACAGACATGTGGTGATACACAGATTACTAGAAATGGGTTAAACTAAGATGTAAGAGTTAGCCAAGAAGAAGTTAGAGCTAATGAGCCAAGCAGTGATTTAAATAATAAGGTTTCTGTGTGATTATTTCACGGCTGAGTGCCCGGGAACCAGCAAGCAGCCTCCTTATAACACCAACCTTGTATGAACTGATATGAAGAAAAGAGGCAAGGGAAGAGCTTACCTCATCTTAGTTCAAAGCTACCAATCACATTATAGAACCATAGGGCCAGTGGACCAATCTGATCTCTGTTCGCCACTTAGAATGGACACATTTTTACCATGAAATTTAACCGCCTGGGAACAGAGATGAGCAGCGGCTCCTCTCTGAAAGCAGAGGGCCCAAAAATCTGGAGAGAGCTTCATGCTCCTCTCATCCAGCCTCCAAAGTCACAAACACAAGAGGTGGCCATCCAGACCTCAGTGGTACAGGGTCCTTCACACTCCTGCAGGATGGTTGGAAGCAGAGCATTGTGACCCTGGTGTTGTGAGATGCTATTCCTGGGAAGACATCAACAAATGTCTATTCACCTCAGACAGGGAAATGATGACAGATCAAAGTATAGACAACATCCAAGTCCAACTTGGTGAACTAATGAGTTTCATTGGGGTTACTTACTTACAGGAACATGGGTGAGGGGTCACTTACAGTCGCACTAAGATTCAAAGACACCTGTATCACCAAAGCTCTCCCCAGCATAGGTGATATACCACAAAGCTGGAAACTCAGACCACACTGCACAGCCTGCAGCCAGCTCAATGGGTCAGAGACTGCCCTTCTGGAGAGTGTCCTTCCACCAGTTCAGCTGGTCATTGCTTCTTGCAGACTGCTAGGTTTGTTTGAGAGTGACTCTCAGCAGTATTTACTATTCATATACTTTCAGGGCAGGAGGGGCTAGTGAATCTGGTCAGTTTCAGGAACTTCCTGAAGTAATTTTGAGTTCCTTACTTCTTGTCTTAAGGAGATCCCCTGCAGTATTTCACCTCCCCTTAGAACATCCAGTTGTTTCAGCTCCCTGTAAATATATTCTGTCTTAAGAAGTTTCCCTCCAAATTCTCAGGAGAAGCAATAATAAGAGCAAAGTGGGGGGGGGGGGACACCCACAGAAACAAATAGCCTGAGCTAGTAAGAGCTCTCTGACTGACAGCTAGAGAGCCTACACAGGACCAAACTAGGCTCTCTGAATGTGAGACAGTTGCTTGGCTTGGGCAGTTTGTGGGGCCACTGGCAGTGGGACCAGGATTTATCCCTAGTACATGAACTGGCTTTTCAGAGCTCATTCCCTAATGTGGGATTCCCCTCTGTATACTGTGAATGTGATTGGTTAATTAATAAAGAAAACTGGCTTGGCCTGATAGGGTAGAGTAGAGCTAGGTAGGGAAAACTAAACTGAATGCTGGGAGAAAGAAGCGCAGAGTCAGAGAGAAGCTATGTAGCCCAGCCAGAGACAGATGCTGGTACTTTACCCAGTAAGCCACAGCCACGTGGCGATACACACATTAATAGAGATGGGCTAAATTAAGATGCAAAAGTTAGCCAATAAGAATCTAAACTAATGGACCAAGCAGTGATTTAAATAATTTAGTTTCTGTGTGATTATTTCAAAAGTCTGGGTGGCCGGGAAACGAGCAAGTGGCCTTCCTACAACAATTTCCTATGAAGGGATACCCTGCCTCAAGTGATGTGACAGACTTTGTTGACTCTCCGTGGAAGGCCTCATCCTCTCTGAGGAATACATGGGGAGTGGGATAGGGGAAAAATGGGGGGAGTTGGAGGAGGGGAGAGAGAACTGGGATTGGTATGTAAAATAAAATTTTTAAAAAAAAAATGAAGAAAAGAACTGTCCCTCCAAGGGGGAAGGCTTAAAGGAAACTGTTGCACAAGACTTGAGGAAAGAGATACGTCATCCCTCAGAGCTGGTCCTTCAGTCTTCAAAGGAATCCTGACCTTGGCAGGTACCAGGCACAGTGACTCTTGGGGCGTGAGAGACTGCATGGAAGTTCTTTTTGTGTCCCCTAACTGGGAAAATGACATCCTTTGAAGAATGGCCCAGAGTACCTCCAAAACTGCCATCCTCTGAGACGACTGAGTAGCCTGACTCCCACACTTGCAATGCAGGCTCCCTCCACAGTGAGGGTGGGCTAATCCAAGCCAAGGTTTTGCAGTACTAAAACCCTCAGGGAATCCTCACATTCATTCTATGCACTAGCTGTGACCCCAGATAACCACCCCCCAGGCCATCTGCCTAGTAGGTGGATGCCCAGAACCCAAAATTGGTCTGCTCAGCTTCCCCAGGATTGGAGATTCGGTGGCTATCTTGACTGTGGAGGATGGCTACGGACCAGATGCTGCCCTTTGTGGAATCTTCTAGTGACCAAGAGATGACCAAAGGAGGAGGAAGGTGGGCTGGGAGTCCAATCCCAGCAAACGGTGTTTTGATCAACCCCTCTGCCAAGTCCAGAGGAAGATTTTGCTGACGTGGTGCATCTCCCCACATCCGGCCGGGAACCAGAGGAGCAAAGAGAGCTCACCAACCTAAAGTGCTGTGTGAAAGCACATTAATAAACTTCCTGGCAAGGGCACTGAGTGTACCATTCATAAATCTGTGGCCTGCGGGGAAGGAGGCCTGAAACAGCCTATGGTAAGGCTTTAAAGGGGAATCTGAGGCTGCTGAGTGTCTGGACACTCTTGGAGGTCCTCTGCAATCTTGGGGATGTGGGTGGGTGTCTGCACCATTCAGAGTGGGGGACTGTTCCCAGCCTGGAGTCAGGAGCCTCAAACCCTGAGATGGACTTATCTCTTCTCACTTAGAATGTGGACCAGATGATGGTCTTACAAATCCATCCTCCCAGGATTTCCAGTGGAGTGTAACATGAACATCGGCCTCCCTGTTAGGTGGCTAAGAAACTAACACACATGGAATAAATGTGGAGAACCACGGGCCCTAAATGTTCTACTCCACTGACACCCCCCCAATACCTTGATAAATCCTATCATGGTCCTCATATTGTGAAAGTGGAACACTGAGCTTCATGAAAGTAAAATCGCTTCACACACAGCTCTAGTAAAGCCAGGATGGACTGCTGTTCCGTGCCTTCTGGAACATGGTAGGACACAATTAAATTTTTTAAAAGTAGAAGTACAATTCTAACTCAGTCTTACAGGCCTCCTGAACCTCGATGCTATTTCACGACTTCTTCCTCTGCACAAGTACTTCTCAACACAGGCCATTTTGCTTGCCAGAAGACATTTGACATTGTCATTTGTCACAGCTGGAGAGGAAGGAGCACTGCTGTCATCCCGTGGGCCCAGGCCGGCATCCTGCTAGCCATCCCACAAACACAGGGTGAGCCTATGACACAGTGTCATCTGGCTAAGACGCCAATGGGACTGAAGCTGGCCAGCTATGACCCCGAATCACCCAAGACGGAACCGACTTGCGTTCTGACCTCTTCCGGGGTCTCAGATAAAGGTAAGCCAGGAAGCGCAGGCCAGAAATCTCGTGAGTGCTGTGTGGGACACTGGTTCCCATGACTGCTCTGTTGTGGGGTTGTAAAATAGGAGGATGGCATTCACGCAACTTTAGGAGGCAAGAGAATCCACACGACCAAGGTCGCTGGTACAAGACTTCCGTGCCGTACCTGGTGTTGTGTTAGTCATCTCTGCATCACTGTGTCAAAACACCTAAGACACTCACCTTGCAAGAAGGAAAGGGCTGTTTCAATCCATGCATTCAGAGGTTTCAAGCCACAGTTGCTTAGTCCTCTTGCTTTAGGACGGTGGCAGCACAGGTCATCGGTACAGAGGCGGCCGTTCACATAGTGGCAGCCAGTAAACAGAGATGGCGAGAAATGGAATGGGATGCTAGCCACCCTTCCTAGGGCATATCCCGATGGACCCAACTCCTCTTGCTCCTAGGCTCAATCTCTTAAAGACATGATAGCACACATCTTTAATCCCACCACTCAGGAGGCAGAGGCAGGCAGGTCTCTGTGAGTTCAAAGCCAGCCTGGTCTATAGGGGTAGTTCCAAGATAGCCAAGGCTACAGAGAGAAACCCTGCTTTGAAAAACCAAAAGCAAACAAACAAGTAAATAAATAAATAAGGACTCCACTGTCTCCACAAAGCCTTCCAGCTGTATCCTTGGGCATATATTCAAGATCTAAACCATAACTGTAGTGGTCAGCTTTAGATGTTAACATCAAACGTTTGTCTGGGTATTACCATGAAGAATTTGGTAGATGTGTTTAAATCTAGAATAAGCTGGTTTTGAGTAAAGGATACCTGGGTTGACTGGACTCAGTGGGTCCAAAGGTCTTAACAGTGAAGTTGAAGTCTCCCTGCAAAGGTGGGAAGGAGGGTGTCCCCCATGCAGACAGCGCCTTCACTCCAAGCCAAGAGGTGCAGCCTGCCCTTGGGACTCCAGCCTTGCCTTGCCGGCCCCCACAACCCCAAAGCCAGTCCCTCCCATCTCTTCATAGGTGCCCCTCTGCCATGCCTGTCTGCTTAACCCTGCTTGCTATGGTTAAACTACTCTCTCCAAGAGACAAACAAAGCTTTGTGATAATTCCCAAAGTAAGCCGTCCAACAGAGCCTTGAATTTGAAGAGCATCCCTTGGGATCGTGGTCCCAAAGCCTCTTTCTGGCAGACACTGACAGGGGTAAAGTAGACAGTCCAGCCACAGAGTCTTCAGCCTGGCTTATAGGGATAGTACGAGGAACATGCCCATGTGTTCTGACTATGGGCAGAGGTTTCTCACTACATGCCACCCCCTCTCACCTCACCCCTGCCAGCTACCCCTCTCAGCCCACGTGTTCTGACTATGAGCAAAGGATCCTCACTGCGCACCACCCCTCTCACCTCTCCCCTGCCAGCTACTCCTCTCAGCCTACATGCTCTCACTATGGGCAGAGGTTCCTCACTACATGCCACCCCTCTCGCCTCACCCCTGCCAGCTACCCCTCTCAGCTACACGTGAGATCCTCTTGCATCCACCCTTGGAACAGATTCCACACACCCACGTGACTGAGACGTCTTAGGTCTAGACCTTTACTCTCAGTAAGCCGAGAGAATAAGCCCCGGCCCCTGGGTGTGCAGACAAAACGGCATAGTTTATGCAGAGTACCTGGCACACAGTGGGTGTGCACCCCTCCACGCCAAGGCCCTCCCCTCTGACGACAGGCTGTGCTAAAACGAGCCTGCAACTATATAAGGAATAAGCAGCGTTTTCAAAACTACTCAATATGGGCAGCAGTTGCCAAATGATGCTACGGAGCTCTCCTAGGCCCGGGGCCCACCCTAAATTTAACAGGCCTGTGTTTACAAACCCAAATCCATGCATCTCTGAGGCTCCCACACATATCCCAGCTGTCTGCCTCAAGAATTCCGCGTGAAGAGTCTCTGGCAGTGTCCCCAACCAGCTGGTACCTCTCAGAGTGTGCCTGACACTTGACCGGAGCCCTGGGCACACCCTTCACAGGTGGGAGAGGGGAGTCAGGAGACCACTAGGACTCTGAGCTGGAGGATTCCGACCAGGACTCTGAGGCTAAGCGGCACACAGAAGACTCTAGTAGCTAAGACACACCTCTCCGTGGAGCCTGGCTTTCTCTGTCTCTTTATCTCTTACTCATTCTCTGTGCACACCAGGCTCACACACACGCGCGCAATATCACACCTCCCTACGACTCAACTCTCCTGAAACCGTCGAATGGCTCTGAACCCAGCATAGAAGCCTCTGGATTGGACAGAGAACACAGACTGATGTTCTCACCACCTGCAGCTTGTGACGACACAGCCTTCCCTTGGACCTTATTTCCCCTTCCTTCTGGGCTGCTTCCTCTCTGGAAGGACATCTGAATCACTAGACAGCTTGTTAAATACAGATTGTTGGTCCCGCCCTACCCACCCCAGAGATTCTGATTAGGCAACTCTAGAGCAAGGCCCGGGGGAACTGGCAGCTCGAAGGTGTTCCCAGGTGAAGCTGATGTCAAGTTAAGCTTTCAAGTTAAGGAGTGGGGAGGGGAGGCGATGATTGCTTTGCAGATTGCACAAGGCAAGCCCATTGATTCTAAGCAGTCCTTAATCCGGCTGGAGTGTGTGTGTGTGTGTGTGTGTGTGTGTGTGTGTGTGTGTGTGTTGGGGGCAGGGCAGATGCTGATAGTGGTGCGCCCCAAGAAACAGAAAGCCAGGCTGACAGCTGCAGGAAGTGACAGTTGACAGCCTGAGAGCCCAGAAAGAGACAGCAAACTATAAAAAGCAGATATAAGAACTCCAAAAGCAAAACGGGCCGAAGCCATCTCGGTGGAACACAGCTACTATATTCTCCCGATACGTCCTGAGGAAAGACTCTCCTCCAAGCCCCATGTAGTCATGAGAGTCAGGGAGAAGACCCTACCATGCGAAGGAAGCTACACTCGGGCTGCTTCCAAGGACAGGGAAACATAAAATTAATATTCTAAAACTTGACATCTAACTCATTGTCAATAAAAACCATCAGGGGGCTTGATGGCTTATACATTTGGCAATATTGGAAAACTTCTCCAAGGACTACTTCATTAGCTCCGTTTCCTGGGCTCTTCCTGTGTGCGTGTGTGCACCTGCACATGTGTGTATCCCCGCACCTAGACACAGGTACACATTTGATACAGACCCATTCGGTAGGGTGTTGGGGGGTGTCATGAGTAACAGAGGCCATGCTTCGCACACACTGGGCCCTGGGTTCAATTCCCAGCATCAAATCACTAAGTGTAGCAATGTAATCAATATGATTCAGCACAGCCCAGACTGCAGCCGCTTCTTCATCATTTCTCCCTTGACCATCTAGACAAGGCTGGCCCCCACCTGAAGCTCCACGCGCATTCCTAACTCTGCATTTCCCACCCCACAGTGATGAAATAAAGTCCTAATTGCCCTGTTTCAAGTGTTTCCATTTCTAGTAGGGAAGAACCATGGTAGGTGCTCAGTGGATGGATGTTGTTTGAAAGCATACCCTTAAACTTGCAGCTTCTCGCCCCCCAAACACACACACTCACGCACACACACACACATGCACTCCTTTATGAAGCAAATATAGGTCAAGGAGTTTGAGTGCACGCCTGGAGCTAGCCCCACTTTCTGAAAGCGACTTTAGCTGTGCTGATTTCTGCTAGCGAGGGAGCGTGGTGGTCCTCCGGTCCTCAGCAGAGAGCACCATCTCTCGCAGTTCCCGGTTTTAATCAGAACTGCAAATTCTGAGTGAAGTGGCGACAAGCCGGCAAGTCAGAGGCTGCAGACTCAATTAGATCACACCTCTCCAAGTCCCCGCGACTGTTCCTAAAAAAGCCAGCTTCTATCCCTCTGCCCCCTTTACATCCCCCAATTCATATCTCATCCCAATCTCCTCTTTCCAAACTAAACATCCTGAGAAAGGCCCTGTTCACGGGACAGGGCTCAGTGCTCTCTGTCCAGCAGACAGAAATAAGAGAAAACCAAGTTTTCCATAATTCATAGCACACCCTGCCAGTAAACTAAGAGCATTAGCGGGAATTAGCCCAAACTTCTCTACTGAGGAGCCCCCATGGGCTAGTAAAGGAAGTGAGGGAAACAGGGAGGACAGGCTCTCGCTGACAAAACATTAACCATGGAGGATGTAAACACAGGGAGAGGCTACCTCTTTGCCTTCCTTACCTAACCTCATTCTCCTCTCTCTCTCTCTCTCTCTCTCTCTCTCTCTCTCTCTCTCTCTCTCTCTTCTCTCTCTCCCTCTTTCCCCCTCCTTCTCTTCCTCTCTCTCCCTCTCTCTCCCTCTCTCTCCCTCTCTCTCCCTCTCTCCCACTCTCTCTTCCTCCCTCTCTCTCCCTCTCTCTCTCTTCCTCCCTTCCTCCCTCCCCTCTCTGTCTATCTCTATCTCCCCTCCCTTCCCCTTCTTCCCTCCCTTCCTCCATTCCTCCTTCCCTTCTACTCTCACTCCCTCTGAAAGAGGGTCTCATTAAGTAGTCCTGGTGGTCCATCACCTCCCAGTCCTGTCCTCAGTCTCTGGAGTGCAGAATCTGCCTTGGTGAAGCAGCAGTCTCCCCTGCTGGTCACCTGTGTTCCAAGGGCACACTTCTCAGAGGTGGCTTTCTTTCACCTAAGACAGGAGGAGCCACTGGATTATTCCATGGCTAAATCTCACTGATCTTCAAGGATAAAGACGAAAAATCAAACTTTCATCCATGATTCACGTCTGCCGTGGGTTAACAAAGGCCTCTGCTCCAGGCCCAAGGCTGAAGGAGCACCCCCACCAAGGATGCAGCCATGCGAGCATGTGAAGGAAAGCAGCGATGATGCACATGTGTTATCCCCTACTGCCTTTTTTGCTGCATGAAAAGCAGTCATGGCCATGCTGAGTTTCCAGACGATGGGAATCTGGAATTGCCAAAGAGAAGTTCACAAAAATTGAACGGACATGACCCACTGTAATCTGGCTTCTAGATATCTTCCAATATCCTACCACACAGTCAACCATCACATAATGACAGGAAGGGCTTCTGAGAAGTGTGTCACTTGGCGGTTTCATCATTGGGACAAAGCAGTGTACTTAGAGAAATCTAGCTGGCCTTTTTCTGTGATCAAGATTCACGGTCAACGGGACGAATGAGATGCCTGCTGGTTTTCCACAGCAATTTCTTTTGAAGCAATTTCTTTTGAGCAGGAGGAAGGCACATCAATGGTAAAACTCAGTGCAATAGATACATGAACCAATAGCACAGCATCATTATCAGTTTTCATGCATTGTACATAATTCCATGTTACACTTTCTTTCTTTTTTAATATTTATTTAAGTATACAGTATTCTGCCTGCATGCATGTCTGCAGGCCAGAAGAGGGCACCAGATCTCATTACAGATGGTTGTGGGCTACCATGTGGTTGCTGGGAATTGAACTCAGGACCTTTGGGAGAGCAGGCAGTGTTCTTAACCACTGAGCCATCTCCCCAGCCCCGTGTTACACTCTCATAAGACTGGAGACATAACGGACTGTTCACCATCACCTCAGGTCCACCGTGTGGCATTAAGATGTCTACAGTGTCATTAAATGATAGGAATCCTTCAATGCCGCTATACTGGTGCTATGTAGCCATGTTACGTAACCACCATGATGTGTGGCCCATTGCTGACTAAAATGCCACACTGCCTGTCATGACTGTTCACTACCTGTCATCACCAACACCATCCATACCATCAGCACTCACAGTACCATCAGTCCCCATCACCACCACCGTATTCCCCGGCCTCATCTCAACCACATCGGCATCCTCCACGCCAGCAAACACGCCTTTGCCAAACCTCCTTGAGGAAGACAGCTTGTCTGGGGGAGAAGCCACCTGCTAACATTTCTCTGAGGGACACAATCTTAGGGGAGGAGAGACTGAGGCAAAGAAGGAAGAATGAAAAAGAAGGTGGTGTTTAACAGGAAGGGTGTGCTTCCTAATAAACGCAACCAATGGTTTAGCATTACAGGTCATCGTTAGATTTTTTTAGTAGTTAAGTACAGGGAGGAGTAGGAAGGACTTAGTACTGGGTCTTTCCTGATCCCTATGTCCCACTGTCAAAGCCAATTCTGTTTCTACCTTTGCTTTATTGCTCTTCTGAGATGTGTAACCTGGCCTCCCCACACAACCTCTAAAAACACTGCAGAATCTAGGTGTCCAAGGCATTGGTTGGCATGGCACCCAGTCTTCCTGGGTTATACGTACTACCTGCTAGAATCTTCCATCTGTAGTGGTGCCGACTGCAGCAACAGCAATCTGAATGTACTGCTGTGGGAATAACAGTGTGAGCTCTTGCTAAGGCTGCTCAACTGGAGAACAAGGGATGCGGCAAAGGCCCAGGAAGAGGAAGATATGGCCACACAGACTGAACTGACCCACAGTCTGGGTCCAGCATAAGCCACATGTATGTAAGGTCATCTGTAATATATGTATCTCATATTGAAACAAAACACACACAAAATGAAGACATGATCCAACTATCCATAGGGTGCTAAGTTTCATTCTCCTGCAAAGACTTTTAAAAAGGTTAGCAAAGGGAGTGTCTGCCATCAATACTACTGCTCCTTGCCAGGGCATCATCATCATCCTCACACACCATTATGGCTGGTGTGTGTTGCTTCTGTGGTAGTTGGACCTAGATCTTTGTCTACAAGAGTCTAAGCCCTTGACTTTCTGGACATGTTGAGCTATGGACACACGCACACCAAAACGCAGATCTGGAGTGATGGAGGAGGGTTATCTGTCTATGTGCTACTTTCATTGGTTAATAAAGAGACTGCCTTGGCCTTTTTGATAGGCCAGCCCTTGGGTGGGTAGAGTAGACAGAATAGAATTGTGGGAGAAAGAGAGCAGAGGCAGTCAGTCGCCATGACTCTCCTCTCCGAGACAGCCGCAGGTTAGAATTCTTCTGGTAAGCCACCATCTCGTGGTGCTACACAGATTATTAGAAATGGGTTAGATCAATATGTAAGAGTTAGCCAATAAGAGGCTACAGATAATGGACCAGGCAGTGTTTAAATGAATACAGTTTCCGTGTAATTATTTCTGGTAAAGCTAGCCGGGCGGGCAGCGAGAAGCGGCCCCCTTTTACACTGGAGCATCCTTTTGATTCCTAACGTTCTCTTCCCTGTCCCCATTATGGTGAGAAAATCTGGTTCCTTGTGGTATTCAGAGTCAGTTGAGTCCTACGTCGTAATCACTTCTTCTTCATCCTGGTTTCACTTGCCTCAGAATCCCAAAGTTTCCAAGTTATAGTTCATGGAGTCCCTGCTGCGCTACTTTTTATCAAAGGTCTCTGGGACTGGGAGCTGGCAGAATCCGGACAGTAGGTGAAGGTCCATAGTTTTCCATTCTTGAGGTGACATCCATTGCTCGCGTTGACAGCCCTTTTTCTGAAGCTACTGAGTTCATAGGGTTTTTTTTCCTACATTTTTCTATTCATGTCATGAATTTAATTGGAGGATTTTCAAGGTAATCCTAAATTCTTGAAATAATCCTCTTTTGGCTTTGATAGTCTTTATATATCAATAGACTTTACTTGCTACTATTTTAATCATGGTTTGATATGTTTTATTATTGTACTCTATTCTTGAGGGATACGGGTAATTTCTTTTAATGTCTTTCTTCTTATTGTTTATGAATAAATTGGCAAGAGTTCCTTCTTCCTCTCCTGTCTGAAAAACAATTTTAATTTGTCCCATTTTGGAAAACTCTCAGTAATAGTCTTGCTCAGGTAAAGACCCTGTGTCTTACACTACCAACCACCAGTGTGAACTGGTGCAAATCTGGTATGAAATAAACAACTACTTTCTGATCTGATTAAAGGAGTGCTCCTCGAGAGAGAATTAATGTCTGAAACTCTAAAGATTCTCAAAAGCCTGTGGCTGTGGAGTCCCGAGGCCCTATGGTCAAGCTACTTGTTCTGCTAACTGGAAATGAGATGCCCATCAAATGGCCTTCGAAATCATTATGTTTATGCCCATAGATCAAGTACTGTTTCTTTTTGAGGTGGGCGGCAGTAATGGCAGAGACTTATAACCGGTCAACAGAATGAGAATAAATGACTGTTGAGTGCTTGACCGTAAATGTCATCACTGTCACCACTCCTAGGCTCAGGAAACACGCTGGTGAAAGGGAAGAAAGACTGTAAAAGCCAGAGGAAGGAAGTGCGGATGCTGAGCTCTGGGCACGTTATGGCGGAGGTACTCTTGAACCCTTAGTTGTTGTGATCAATTGCACAAGTTTGGGCCCACCTTACCCTGTCATGCCCGCGCCTCTTCCTGAGCATTTAGATGTAGGAGACAGCTGATAGAGGTGGGGAGACATGTCTCCAGTAGTGCAACCATGGTAAGATATTCTCTCCTGTAAGTAACCATACTGAACTCATGGGCCACCAAAAGACCATGGAAGGGGGACTAACAGGGAAAGGAAAGAGGTCATTGGGGGTGGAAGAGAAGAGAGGGTAGGGATGAATATGATGAGAACACATTATATATGCATATGGACTATCCTGACGAAGCCTTTTATTATGTATAATTAATATGTTAATAAAATTTTTAAAGAAAAATTTGTCATGTTTGTTTCTTATCTACTTGTTAGAGATCATTGAGCCTGGCATGTGGCAGCTTCTGTATTTACACAGATATTTATCGTTTGTGGTGTTTTTCAGCTTCCCTAACGATTCGGTGTTTCCAGCTGAGTGTTGATTCCCTTCAGCTGACAGCAGTACCCAGAGCTTCCACACACAGCACCAGTTTTTACCAGTCATGAATCCTCTGTTCTCATGTGTGAACCAGTCTTTTGCCTTCATGCTTGAAGGGTGTGTTCACCGCATGTCAAGTTCTGGATTAACTCTCTCAGCACATCACAGATGTTTTCCCTCTGTCTTTTGGCCTCCATGGTAACTGAGAAGTCATCAGTAGTTTGAATCACTGTCACTATGGTGGGAATTTAGCATTTTCCTGTGGCTGCTGTCAAGATGTTCTCTTTATCTTTCGTTCTTCAAGTGTTCAACTATGAAGAGCCGACACTGTGTCTGTGTGTTTCTCTCTCTCTCTCTGTGTGTGTGTGTGTGTGTGTGTGTGTGTGTGTGTGCTTCCTCAGAGTCTGATTATCAGTCTTCTAAAATTTGTGCATTTCTATCCTCACAAAATAGCAATTTTCAGCTGCATACTTGGAACACCCTCTTTCTTGTGCTTTCTCCAGGGACGTGAGTTCTATAGGCTTGGGGCTGTTGGGTGTTGTCACAAATGTCCTGATACTCATTCTTTTTTAAAGTATCCAATCATTTCTCTCTACTTAACTATAGAATTTCTATCCATCCATCCGTCCTCCTCAAGTTCACAGATACTCTCTCCATCCTCTCTATTCTGCATTCCCTGTTTCGTTGGTCTCTCTTGATGTTACTATTTCCTCTGTGCCACTAATTTTAGGTTAAGTTTATCTCTGGGGTGGGGATCCTTACAATTTGAGTCCCTGGTTTTCAGCCCTTCTTGACTGAGCATTTTAGATCATAATGGCTCACCTTGAGCCTACCAATTTTTACATGCTATGTTGTCACTTTGGCTTTGATCAAAGTACTTTTTAATTTCCCTTATGATGTCTTCCGTGACCTATGAGTAATTTGGAGGTACATAGCTCCAATTCTAAAAATTTGGGGATTTTCCAAGAATCTCACTGCTATTGATTTCTAATTCAATTTCACCATGCTCTGAGACCAATCTCTGTAATTCCAGTCTCTTCAAGTTCATCAAGATGAATTTTGTGGCCAAGTATACATTCGAGGACACAGAGAAGATTGTCTAATGCTGAGGTTTTCCTTGCTGGTTCTGTGAGTTGCTGGGAGCTGGCATTGTTTTCTGCAGTGAAAGCAATCACCTTTTCTTCTCCTTCAGTAATTCCATCAGTTTTTGTTTGGGGTATGTCAGTTTGTTACTAGATGCACCTGCACTTGGGTAGTTATATTTATATTCTTGATGAATATAAATATATTATTTATTTTGTTATTATAAAAATGACCTCACCTCTTTTACCTCTGAAGTAGTCCTTAACTTTTTTCTACTAATACCCATTTCAACCTTCTAATGCCAAGACTTTATAATCTGTTTAGTTTTCAATACTTTGCCTTCAATCCACAGATGTTTTCGGATTTAAAGTGAATTTGTTGCAGATAGTATATAGTGGGATTGTCCTCCTTTCTTTCCTGGAGATCTGTCTTTTCGTTGGAGTGTTTATTTCCACAGCATTTAAAAACTCTGCTAATGGTTGCCACATGTGGTTTTGCATACCTTTAATGCAGCACTCAGAAGGCAGAGACAAGCAGATTCCTGAGTTTGAGGCCAGCCTGGTCTACAGAGCAAGTTTCAGGACAGCCAGGGCTACACAGAGAAACCTGTGTGTGTAAAAAGAAAAAAGAAAAGAAGAAAAAAAATCACCCATGTAGTGGATTTTACTTCATCCTCTTGTTATTCTTAGTTGCGTATCCACAACTTTCCTTTCTCTTTCCTCCCTTCTCCTACTGTCTTTTGAGCTAGTCAATGTTTAAAAATATATATATTTTATTTGGTCACAACAGCTGACACCTAAGTCAGCCTCCTTTGCGTTACTTTTGGTGACTTTCTGATTATGACAAACACTCTAAAACTATCACAATCTATTTTGAATATATATTTTTGTATCTATTCACTCCTGCCTATGTATTTTCTTCTAGATCCATAGTGCTAGTAAGCACTTTAAAGAATTATCTTTTAAAGAGTTTAATATCCTAACTTTATACTCCCTGTATGGCCAGCATCTTCAGTATGCTTCGTTCTGCCCTGTAGACCTGAGTTTTCATGTAGTGTCAGTGTCCTTGAACCTCAAGAAGGTCCTTTGGTATTTTTCAACCTTAACCTGTCTGGTATCTTTATTTTAAATGTCAGCCCAGTCTCTTCTAGAACTTTCTTAATATGTTAGCTGTTAATATTGCCATTATTCCTCTGTATACTTCCTTTTTTATTTTTTTAATTCGGGTACTTTTTTTGTTTTGTTTTTTTTTTCTTTTTTGAGACAGGGTTTTCACTGTAGCTTTGGAGCCTGTCCCAGAACTAGCTCTTGTAGACCAGGCTGGCCTCAAACTCACAGAGATCTGCCTGCCTCTGCCTCCCAAGTACTGGGATAAAAGGCATGCACCACCACCTCCCAGCTAATTCAGGTACTTTTGAAACTTTCCTTGATATAAATTTCTCTCATTAGATCAACTATGTATCATTTTCTTTATATTTATTTTTCTTGGGCATTTACTTGACTTTTAGATTAGCAAATTGCTAATTTTGATAAAATTTGAAAAATTTTAGCCAATGTCTGTTCAAATATTTCCCCTACCCGACTGATACCTTATCCCATTTTTCTGTAACTCCATTTATGTATATTCTGAACTTCCTCATATTCCTCTTAAAGGTCTTTGATAGTCTCTTCTTAAAATATCTCCTCTCTCCCGAGAGAGAGAGAGAGAGAGAGAGAGAGAGAGAGAGAGAGAGAGAGAGAGGGAGAAAGTGTGTGTAAATCTGATCAGATCATTTCTATTAACATGACTTATTCTCTCCTTCATGAGAGTCATCTTTTTCTGTACATGTTTTAATGTATCCATTACAATTATTTTAAGGTACTTGTTTACTAAAATTGGGATCTGGACCATTGTGGAGCCTTTTCTATTGGCTGGCTTTTCTTGTTTTCCTTTCTTCTTATCATCATAATCATATTTTAATTATGTCTTGAGTACTGTGAATGAGACCCTCGAGAGACTGATGCTGTTGTGTTTTGGTCTTACAAGCAGTTAAAGTGCAGGAGGATAACCTTGATCCTTTGACGCCTGTAAGCACTGTTGAGTAACTCCCTTCTGTTTTCCCCTTAGCTTATGGAGCAGTCGTTTGTCTCTATAAACCGCACCTTATGCCCAGACTCCGACTCTTCCCACACATTATCAGGGAGCTTTAAAATGACTCTATCTTACCAGACTCTGAACTCTAAGCTGGGTATCCATGGCCCTGGGAGCTGTGCGCCATACGCCTAACAGGATCCTCAGGACTCCCTTCTGAAGAGTTGTGTCCCTGTCTTCACAGTTCTGGAAATGTTGAGAATTTGAGGGGGTGTATACAGATTTGGGGTTCCCTCTAGAATGACTCTTTCCCCATACATTCACTTCCTCTCATCTTCGGCTGTTAGCAGACCTGCACTCTGACCTCTGCCCGCCAGCGAACCCACGTTCTAGTGAGCTCTACCACAGACGCTGGCAAGACTGAGAAGGTCTTCAGGGAAAAGAAAAATAAACGTGAATCTCCCCTAAGCCGCTACTTTCATTTTGTATCTGATTTGGGTCCTTCTACTGTGGACCCAAATTTCAAATTTGTTCAGCATTTCCCACCCCCAAGAATGTAAAAAATGCTCTCTGTTGAGAGTTAGCTTGGTATGAAATTCTCTACTGTGACCTGAGGCTAGAAATCAATTGAAATTGTGGCCGGTGGGGGTGAGGGAGGCAGAGGAGAACACTGGGTGTCTGTTCTGTCACTTTCCACATTATTTCCTTGAAACAGCGCCTCTCACTGGCCCTGGAGCTTGACTGACAGCCAGGAGGCTGGAGCGAGTCTCCTGTCTCCGCCCACTACAAAGCTGAACTTGCAGGTGCGCGGCTTTGCCTAGCTTTTCACACAGGACTTGAACCTGGGTCCTCATGCTTGTGCAGCCAGCACGCCTGCCCACTGCCATCTCCTAAACTCTCCCGGAAAGCATTTTATCACACAAATTGCACCATATAGCTCGCCATTCGAAACCCTGCTCTCCAGAATTTTTGGTATTTATTTGGTATGCTGGCTAGTTTTCATGTCAACTTGACACAAATTAGAGCCATCCGTGAGAAGGGAGCCCCAGCTGAGGGAATGCCTCCATAAGATCAGGCTGTAGGCCGAGCACTGGGCTGAGCTCCTGCAGCTTAGATGAAAAGAGAGAACAGGATCAAGATCATGATTGGGAAACCGCAGAGATAGCTGACCCGAGCTAGTGGGAACTCAGGGACTCTGAACCGGCAGTTAGGGATACTGCATGGGAGGGACCAAAAACTAAGCTCTCTAAATGTGGGTGACAGTGTGTGACTTGATCTGTTGGGTTGCCCCTGGCAATAGGACCAGGACTTATCGCGGGTGCATAAACTGGCTTTTTGGAGCCCATTCCCTATGGTGAGATACCTTGCTCAGTCTTGACGCAGTGGGGGAGGGGCTTGGTCCTGCCTCAACTTAGTTTACTTTACCAAACTTTGTTGACTCCTCAAGGGAGGCCTTACCCCCTCTGAGGAGTGGATCGGGGATGGGATGGAGGAAGTGGGAGCAGGAGAATGGAAGGAGCGGGAACTGGGGCTGGTATGGAAAGTGTAAAATGGAAAAAAATGTAAATAAATTTTAAAAAGATCTAGCTGTAGGCAAGTCTATTGGGCGTCTTCTTATTTAGTGATTGATGGGGGAGGGGCGGGAGGGTCCCGCCCCGCCCATTATGGGTGGAGCCACTCCACAGCTAATCCTCCTGGGTTCTGTAGGGAAGCCGGTTGAGCAAGCCATGAGGAACAAGACAGTAAGCAGCAACTCTCCAAGGCCTCTTCATATTCCAGCTCTCTCCTCTCCGTTCCTGCCCTGTTTGAGCGAGTCCCTGACTTCCTTCGATTACCAGTGACAAAATGCGGAAGCACAAGCAGAATAAACTTTTCCTCCCCGGGTTGCTTTTGGTCGTGGGGTTTATCACAGCAACAGAAACCGTAACAAAGCCACTTGGTGAGCGGACCAACACCCTTCCAGTAGGCCAATTTTGCTTAAATTAGCTAGGGTAAGTTCTCTTAATTAAGGGCACTGACTAATCTAGGGTGAAGGTTGACCTATGTGCTGCTCGAACCTTGAACGGTTTCAACGATCTCTCCGTAAGTGATTGGCTACGTGGCTCTCCATGAAAACACCAAACTCAATCATTGGCACTCCCCCCCCCATTTTTAATTAGCATCTCGGCTTAAAATATTCTGGTTTTATAATGATCGTATTTCTGTGCACAGCTAAGTGCCTTCCTTCTGGGTAGCACAAAGTCATCTTACCCACAGGTTTGCACGGTGCTCCAGCGACACCTTCGCTCTGCCTCCTGATTGGCCAGAACGCTTCCTCCCTGCAGCAGTAGTGAAGGTCTAAAGCGCCGTCACCAAGCCATCTGCCTTATTCTCCGCCTCCGTACATGCCATACACATTGCCCATGCCCACACACAGACAGGGAAGGCGGCAGCCCCAAACGTTCGCACCCTTTCCTCACACGGACAGGCAGAGAATCTCAATTAGGAGGAGAAAAAGAGATGGATATTTCGAACAAGGTGTAGGACAGAAGAGGCAGAAACCACAGTGAGTGTTTTGGGAAAGCCAGGAGGCCGATCTGGGGCGTTTCCAGGCATCTCTGGGAGCCTCCATAGCTAGCGTGCCACCCAATGGTCGTCATGGTTCCAGAATTCTGTACTTGTTCATAAGCGTGCTAATGACGCTCTTATTTACTCGGTAAACATCAAATCATATGGTTTTCGTGCTTCATTGTGTAAGATGTCTTCTGTCCCTTCCAGATGGGTTTCTCCTGGGAGAAACCAAAACCGAAAATAGGCAAAGTGTCTTTAAGATTGCATTCCTATAATTACTATTCCTGTTACAAACTGAGGGGAGTATGAAAATCAGAATGAGGATCTTGGGGAGTGGGCAGAACCAAATCTCCATCAAACCACTTGCTATTGTCATGGCCCTGGCTTGTTATCTATTAAAAATAGATATGGGTTGTGTATTGTTTACTTTAGAACACCTTAAAAGACTAATTTTACTTAATCCTTATAATTACCTTCTGAGGTAAATACTAATGTTATTCCTTTGTCACAGGTGAGAAAACAACACCCAAACATTGTCTAAGTGCAACAGAAGTAGATGGCGGCCTTCAGTCGTGGTGTTGAGTCCTTGGCTCTGTAAATGCCTGATGCCAAGCGGAGGCAGCAGCCAAGTGTTGTCTGTAACAAATGGCCTCATGGTTGGACCTGTCTTTTGCCCTAGAAGTTCTAGGAGGTGGCCAATATATTCATTTTCTATTGTATAAAAGTATCTCATGGGTTTTAGGTTTAAACACCATACATTTATCATCTCAAATTCTCTATGTAGCAAAAGCCTAGCCCATCCTTGCCAGTCCCTGGATCTGGCTTCATTGAAATGTAGGTGACATCAGTTGTTTCCTTATTGAGAGGCTTTGTTGGGCATGGTCCCCTGCCAAGGTCCCCAACCTGTTAGCAGAATTAGTTTCCCTGTGACCTTATGGCTGAAGTCTCTGTATCCTTGCAGATTTTTGTGGTACCGGGGATTGAACTCAGCATCTCGTGCAAGCTAAGCGAGAACTCTACCACTGAGCTGATTCCCCAGGGCCAGTCTGCTTTAACTACCAACGAATTCTTCTTCTCACTCTTAATAGAATGCATTTGAGTCCTTAGTACATGCCCTTCTCTCCAATAGGTCCGGTTGCTTCTTTAAAACAAGAAGGACACCCACTTTTGTTTCTTGCATCTTTCAAGGTACAACCTAATGAGACTACACTCACCTAGAATAGCCTTGCTTTTTCATAATCACAGTCAATGTATTAGAGATCATGATTACGGCAGCCAATTTCTTTTATCCAAAGGATGTAGCACAATCCCATGGTAGCCTGTCATATTCAAAGTTTCTGCCCACGCTTAAAGAGAGCAATTAGACAAGGTATACGTGGCAGTAGGACAGGATCTTGGGGATACTCCTAGAATACAGCCTACCACACGCACTATTTTAATTCCTTTCCCACTTAAACTTGGCAGCGTGGTTTCTGTTGTCTTCAACAGAACCTGCTACACAATAGCAGACAATAGAGGAAGTGGGTCTCTGAGGAAAGGGGGATGCAGGACCAATAGGCTGTGAAGTCTGATGGTAAAGGGGTTCTATGAATAAAGGATGTCACATCCCCAGCCTGAAATGTAGAGCGATAAAGCTGTTCCTTAAATGCTGTCTAGGGCTACCTGAAGTGCAGAGCTGAGAAGGAAGGCTTTCGGGGCCACGGTAGCGCCGATGGAATAGTGTCAGGGGCTTGAGAGGTGCGGAGGCTACAGGACAGACCGGCGATTTATCGCTCCTCCCGTAAGCTTAGAGAATAGAAACGAAAGACTTGGCTTTCACAGCTTCAGCCTAAGGTAGTCAGAGCATTGAGTTTCTATGGCTACTCAGAAAAAAAAAAACTGAGTTGCTTATCTCTAGCAAGTCTTGTACAACTAAAAGCCAGAATGAATCTAGGGCTGCGGTTTGTCAGATTGCGCTGGTGCTTGGACTCAAAGCCTTAGCATGTCTTTGGAAAAATGCATGGCTCAATAAAAACAATTTTTTAAAAAGAAGACAAAATAAAAAGAAAAGAAATTACCCCCTAAAAAATAAGAAAGAAAGGACAGTTGTTACAATATAGTACGACCCCAAGGACAGGAACAGTGTTATTCCGGAGCATCTGAGCGTCCTAACATGAAACCTAGCTTCTCTTTCCTTGCATCATGAAATCGGTTCCACCTTAAGCAAGGTCCCTGGAACAAACTTATGCGAGATAACTACACTGTAAGTTTTCTGAAAAATAAGAAGTAGAAATAAGGGATTAGACTAGAACTCGCAGAATGTTCTAGCTTTCCTCTGATATTCCCCAGCCTGTATCCCAGAATACCAGAAACCAAAAAACCAAATGCCAGGCATGGACAGAGAGAAACAAAGGAAGAGCCACCTGTCTCATGAAAGATCAAGAAAGAAAGCTCCAGGAATAGGGAGTAGCTAAGAGCACTTGATCTTTGATGTGGGATTCCCCTCTGTATGCTGTGAATATCATTGGTTAATAAAGGGCCTGTAGCAGAGCTATAGGGGAACAGAGCTAGGCAGGGAAAACTGCAATGCTGGGAGAAACGAGGTAGAGTAAGGGAGAAACCATATAGCCCTACCAGAAATAGATGCCAGAACTTTATCCAGCAGACCACCGCCTTGTGGCGATACACAGATTAATGAATATGGGTTAAATTAAGATGTAAGAGCTAGCCAATAAGAAGCTAGAGCTAATGGGCCAAGCAGTGATTTAATTAATACAGTATCTATGTGGTTATTTCAGGGCTGAGGAGTCAGGACCAACAAGTGGCCTCCTTACAACAGATCTTCAAGCAAGAGAGCCTGAGTTCAAATCTCCAGCGCTCACCTAAAACCCTGGGCATGGCTGCACGTGACTGTAAACCCAGACTTAGAGAAGAAACAGGCAGATCCCCAGAGCTGGCCAGCCATTCTAGCAAAAGTGGCATGCTTCTGATTTAGTGAGACACTGCCTCAAGGCGACAAGGCAGAGAAACACCCGGCACCCTGCTCTGGCCTCTGCATCAGACTCACGGGTGCACACAGCAGCACATTCGTGTAACATGCAACACACACACACACAAATATACACACACGCACACACGTGCACACACACACACACTCATAAAAAAACAAAAGAAAGAACGTAGGTTGCTCAAGGAACATGAGAAATTTCTCCCTTTCTCTCTACTTCCGGCTCCTGTGCACCATTTAATCATTCTCTAAGACTCCAACTCTCAGGTGTTGCCATGACCTGGGGACACGAGGAATGGACAGTGGACATTCTAATAAAACATCCACTTCTAATCAGAGGAACCATATAGTTCCAAGAGAAATAGGGGGTTGAAGGAAGGTCGCTTGTTGGATCCTGGCCACCCGGCTAGCTTAGACCCGAAATAGTCACACAGAAACTGTATTAATTAAATCACTATTTGGCCCATTAGCTCTAGATTCTTATTGGATAACTTTTATATTAATTTAACCCATTTTTATTAATCTGTATATCGCCATGTGACAGTGGCTTACTGGCAAAGTTTCAGCATGTCTGACTCTGGTGGTGGCTCCATGGTGTCTCCCCTACTCCACCTCCTTTCTCCCAGCATTCCATTCAGCTTTCCCTGCCTACCTAAGTTCTGTCTTGCTATAGGTCCAAAGCAGTTTCTTTATTCATTAGTGGTAATCACGGCACACAGAGGGGACTCCCACATCAATAGGGAACCCTGTAGCTTTTGTGTCTGTCCTTTCCCTTTTGCTTAGCTTCCAAGGTGAGGTCAAGTCACAGTATATGCAGTCACAGCCTTCTGAGAACCAAAACGACCAGGAACCCGAAAAGTCCCTGTATGGTCGCAAGCAGAAGAGTCCAGCAAACTGATCCTACAACGTTGCCTTTAAATCCCGAGCGCAGTCCTGAGTTTCACATCTGTGGATCAGACCATCAACAAAAGATCAAAGACCAAGACCTGAAACTATAGAACAGGCCACTAGTGACCCAGTTGCCAGACTGGCCACTCAGTGACACACATCGGGTTAGCACAGGCACTGAGGTGTGGCACCATGGTAGAGTGCTTGCCTAGCATACACAGGGCCCCCGGTGCTAGCAGCACTGCACCATGAACAGCAAATACTAAAAGTCCAAGATGCATTGAAAGATCAGCCCACGGGAGGCTGATTAGAACTCCCTGTCCATGCACAATGGGGTCGTTTGCCTGCTAAAACCAAAGCATCAACATTCTCCACAGAATTTATAGGAGACCTGGAAATCTCCTAATGTGATATTTTAGACGTTCAGGATGCAATCCAGAATTATCCAGCATAAGAAAAAAAAAACCCAAACTTGCACTGGCAAACAATCAAGAGATGCCAGTGTAGAGATATCACAGATAATGGGAATGGCAAAGACTTTAAAACAGTCCTTACAAAGCTGCTTCAGAAGTAAAGATCCACTCAAATCAAAAGACGGAAATCTCAGGCCAAAAGAGATAGAAGACACTAAACATAGAGAGTTGAGAACTGAAAAACACATGCACAAATGTAAAAACTCACTAAGCAGCTCAGACTCAGAATTAAGAGAATCAGTGGATACAGCTATTGCTTCACCCTCAAATGGTTCTGTATTTTAGTATAATTCCACCCAAAACCTGAGCAGGAATTTTTACACATAAAGCAAGCTAAGGATGACGTGTGTGTGGAACGCAAAAGCATAACGGTCAAGATGGTCTGGAAATGAAAAACCGAAGCTGCAAGAGAGTCACATGACCTACTGAGGGTTCACTGTGAAGCTACAGGAACTGACACCAGGGGAGCCTGGGAAATAGTTAGGACATGGGTCAATGGCCCAGAATGGAGGGACTAAAAATCAAAACACCCAGAGAGATAACTGGTTATTATCACAGGCACAAAAACGAGTTACTAAAGCAAGTCTCCACTTTAACAAAGTGTGCTGCAACAACCTGATGTCTCAGTGCAAAGGAAAGCGAGTCTGACCCTAAACCTTACAGCTTTTTTCTTTTTAGGGAGAAAGGCTCATTTTTGGTTTATTTGTTTCATGTTTTTGGAATTTTTATTTGATTGGTTGCTTTTGAGACTATAATTTAATTATGTTTATCTTCCTTCCCTTTTCTTCCTCTAAACCTTCCCCGCTCTCCTTCAAATTCGTGGGCTCTGTTTTTCACTAATTCACAGCTTATTTTTAATAACTCAAAATGATCAGAAATCTAAATAAAAACTTTCGGAAGAAAACACAAGAGAAAAGCCTTCATAATTTGGTTTAAACAAAAGTGTATTAGACATGACAGCAAAAGTGGGTCTTTAAAAAAAGTTGACTTCATCTGATTTGTGCACTTGTTCTGTGAAAGGCATTGTTAATAATGAAAAGACAAGTTGTAAGCTGGAAGAAGATATACTCAAACCACACATCTGACAAATATTCTTTTTCCAGAGCTTTTATAACTCTCAAAAACCCGTCCATAAGAAAACAGAAAACCCCATCATAAAACATAAAAATGCTTGAGCAAAGAGAATATGCAGATCAAAACTAGTACCATGAAAATATATCATTGTTCATTAATGAGTCACAAATTAAAATCAGGCTGTGTTACACACCTGTTAGAACATCGCACACAGAGCAGAAACTGATAGCACCCGGTGCTAATGAGAAGGGTAGCGACTGAAGCCCTCAGATGTGGGTGAGAGCAATGTTCGCGCTAGAAAGCAGGGTAGCTGTTCTCAGACCATTTCCCATACACTCACCATACGACCTAGCAACCCGACTCCTGACGCACCTAACCCAAAGAAAGGAAAGCGTAACACTCCCACAAGGCCTTGTCCATGGATGTCTCTAGGAGCTCTGTTCATGAGTACCACAGCTAGATGTTCTTCGGGTGAAGAATGTCTACACAAACATGGCCCTTTCATACAATCAAATAAATATTTAGCCGTCAACAAGAAAGGACTGTGGATGCATACCACAGACAGAAGTGGATCTCAAATCCATGTGCTGTATGAGGGAGGCCCATCAAAAGCCACATGGACATGATTCCATTCACGTGACGGAATATACACATGCATAGCAATGGTGCAGAGATCATTGAGTGGGCTTAGGAGTGGGATGCAGGTGTAAACAGAAAGACACCACACCTGGAAGTTTGGGAGGTGGTAGACTTATTTTGTATCTTTATTCTGGCAGTGCTTATGCAAATCTAGATGTGTTAAAACTTGAAATTATATTCCAAAGTCAATTTTACTGTATGTTCATCTTTAAAATTAGAAGTATAGTAAGGACTGGACATGGTGGTACATGCCTATATTCCCAGCACTTGGGAGGGAGGGTTTACAGGAAAAGAGGCTCAGCAATTCAAAGCAAGCCTCAGGTACACAATAGGTTTGAGTCCAGCCTGGGATACATGAGGCCAGCCTAGGATATATTTATATAAAGAACATGTGTGGGAATGAAGCTTCATGGATCTGGAGCACGAAGAGAAAAACGTAAGTTTTGATGATATGCTGACATCTGCCAGAGATTCTAGATTCCAAGCATGTATTCAAATACTGGTTGAGTCTATTCTACTCATTGGGTTGGCCGATCGATTGAAAACCAGAGTCTATATCAGAACCTGATATCCAGGAGGGAAATCCCAAAGAGTTGAGGCTGTGAGCACCTGTGGGAAACTGTGTTGTGCTCACAGACCTGTCCCAGAGATAAAGGGGTGCAGGAGGGACCATGACCTTGACAAGTGTGCAAACCATTGGGGCACGGATCCTTCAGAATCCCCTCTGAGGATATGTGCTCACGGTCAGCTATGAAAGCAGGAGGCACAGCCATGAAAGCAAGCCCCTTGCTTTAAGAAATCATACCTGGAACAAGGAGCGGCGAAGCTCCCAGGTGTCCTCGGCTGCCAGCGAAAGGCAGACCTGGTTCCCATAACAGGCAGCTGGGCCAGCACTGAACAGAATGGCCGGCCTGTGGGGATCTTGTAAATAATGAAGATTCTGCAACTGGAGAACGTGTTGCCCCCTAAGGTTCTACTCGACGGGCCTGTCAAAAAGAAATGCTGGACTTGATAAGCGGGAGATTGATTCGAGCCGCCATTAAAGAGACTCCCTACCTCTCACCCAATTCCCAGACCAAAATCAGTTCTCAGAGCCAGGGCTTTCTGATTGAAAAAGAGACTGGGTACCCTTGAAGAACAATTGTGTAGCACCGCAGAGTGTACTATAAATCTTTCGCCTAATGGTTACCAAAAGGACATACAAATGCTTTTCAGGGTAAGTTGTTCCTTGGTCAGGGCATGGGAAAAGAATACGTTGTTAACCCTGGCTTTCAGCTAACGCTGGGAACGGCTAAATCGCTCCAGTCTATTGCCGAGGTAGAGGCCGTGGATACAAGGGTTAAGTGGAGTTGGCTGTGAGTCCCGATATGGTTATTTTGCCACTTTATGATTATCTAGTTGAAAAAAGTAATACTCAGCCACAGCCAGACGTCCCGCGTTAATCCGGGCAGCTATTAAGTAAAGGCTGTTTTTGCAAGGAGGGTCAAGCAAGCGTCCTCAGGACTCTCTTTCCAAACATAATGACAAAACACTCATTATGGCATTCCTGGGGGCAATTCTGGGACGAATGCCACCCTCAAAGATTTCAAAGGTGGAGGTCCCATTTAATTTTTCCCTTTTGGCCTTTGTAAATAAAGAAAGAGAGAAATCTTGGACAATAATAGTACACTATTATATTGAATCATTCCGATCACAGCTACCAATCCAGGTGTGTTATATTTTCTGGGGAGAAACTAAGCCTGATCCCTGGAAAATAGTACTTCAGCCATGATCTCAAATATATGTTTTTCTCTATCTCCAGGAGCAGAGGGTTCCGGTGAAAGGGTTTGCTTTCACTTTCCATCAACTGGGGGCAGGGAGTGAAGCAAGCGATTCACGGGCACTTTCACATGTCTGTGACATATCAACTTCAGGGCCCATGTGGTACTTGATCCGAAAGGGCTTTCACTATTAAATATGACCCCAGACCATCACAGGGGGCCACTCCACTGATCCATCAATGTTGATAGTAGCTGGTAGCAAAAAGGGCCAACTAATCTGCTTGCTTTGGAGGGAGAGTGTGCCAAGCAGTGGAAAACAAACTTCATGAAAATGCAGGGAGGGTTCATCCCACCAAGTTTCTGGAGTCCAAAGTTTAGAGTCCAAAATGAAGTCCGCATGTGAACACTTCCAAAGAAAGGCAATGTTGGTTGACAGTTCACTTCAAGTTTAAAAGCAGCAGAACATATTCCATCATACTTTGATCATAATACGCCCATTCATCAAAAACCCATCAGACGGCCAACTTTCTGTGGGCTGTAGAGTAAGGGAAGTTTGGGGGAGGGCCAAGATACGATGCAAAACTCTAATCCTGAGCTTCCATTATCAGTAGATCTGTGGCTAACAGAAAGCAATGCAGTCTGAGGCCAACCCCAACAGAGAACCACAGTTAGCAATGTCTGAGGTCTTGAAGCAAAATCATGCCCTTTCTCAGGGGATGAATGCTTTTTGGAGAAACAGTTCCTGTCTCATTGCCAGGCCTGGTAGGAAATCTGGTGGCCTTGAAGTTGAGCTGCCCGTCAGGATTGTAGCGAATAGTCAGACCTGGGTAACACGCATGCTCTGAACAGTGAGAACAGAATGAAGTCTGAAGAATGGACTCCTCCCGTATTTCCGTATTCAGAAGTCTTATAAAATGGAGGAGGCGGACACTCAAGTCATTCCCCCAGTGCAGACACCTCATGAGTTGAGTGAAGAATCACTCTAAAAAATGTAAAATATTCTGTTAGTGACTGCTCCACTTGAGACTCCTTCTCAAACCAAGCAGCCATGGTTGGCACATGCCTGTAAACCCCCGCACTTTGGAAGTGGAGGCAGGGAGTTCACTTCAAAGGTTATCCTTGGGCTATGCCATAAGCTAACCAATAGTCTAGCCTATAAGAGGACCTGTCTCATTTAAATATATATGTGTGTGTATGTACCTAGCTACATACATACATATATGTGTATGTATGTATGTGTATACATGTGTATATATACTAATGTGTATATATGTGTGTGTGTGTGTATAGATATATATATATATATTAGTTCTCAAAGCCAAATCAGAAGTCTGCCAAATGAAAAACAGTAATGGATGGAGGGCAGGTAGAAGCAGCATCGTCAATGATACCGGAAGCTCTGGCTCATCCGTAAGCATTAAGCTATACATGGGATAGTAGCCAACACGCCCTACAGTTGAAGCCCCAACAACTCCTCTAGGTTTAGGATCCATCCTATTAGCACCGTCTGTTTGCCGAGCTAAACTCCAGGTCTTTCTTCCTTACGTCTGTGAACTTGAGGCTCTCCCTACACTTTCCCCACCTCTAGTCCCTTCCTTTTTCTTTAAAGAACTAACAAAGCCTGTTGTGGGTACCAGCTGGGCATGATAAAACCCCTGACATTTGCAAAGCACTCCATAAATGTAGCACTCCATAAATGTCTTCATTATGTCAAGAAAACCAGAGCTGACTTGAGCCTCGCTCATCCTATTGACAAACAGTAAACAACCCCATGTTGCTGGGCAATGATGCGATCTTGAAGATGAATGACCGCAGGAGAAGTGGAGTGTAGGCTGAGCCCATGGTCATATGCCCTTCGCCACACAGTTGTGCCCAATAGACCTCTTTCCCGGCTACTGATCCACATGGCCTGGGTGATTCTTCTTCCCTGGACAGGAGTAAAAACTGCAGACTAGCTGTGACCACAGGCTGGAACTGCCAGTGTATTCAACACAGAATTCTTCCCTGAGAAAATCTGTTCTAGGGAGGTAATTGCACGGGAAAGTAGATTCCTGTAGAAGGAAATATATTGATGCAATTAACAAAGGTTTGAAAACAATGCCCTGCAACACAGGATTGATTGCACAATTACACCGATTATGATATTAGTTCTCTAGTGGCATGCCCAAGTAAAATAATACAGATATTATATTTATTATCCAGGATATAATAAATGAGAAGATTATGTACAATGGAATCCTGTTCCTGTCAATCATAGAGATTTATTCGAATACACAGGGACAGTTGGAAAAGATGCAGTTACATAATGCATACATTTAGCTTCCTTCAATTCGACCCTAGAAGGTAGGGGCTGGGGAGACACAGAGACAGAGAGACAGAAAGAGACTGTTAGTGAAAGAGATCCAACCTGACTCTCTACTCAACTGAGCACACAAAGCTGCTGGAATTTCAGTCCCTTCCAGAATGTGAGATTCTTCCCGTGCTCAGTGTTTCAGGAAGTGTAAACAACCTGTCCCCTAATCCAAGCCAACTACTTCTTTCTACAACTCACCCAGCAAGACAGTGATCTTGCCCAGCCCAGAGGAAAACGGCTGATTCGTCTGGGTCTGGAGATGGTGAGTCTGCCCCCAGTGTGGCACATCCCTGAAGAATTATCCAGCCAGTGGTTCTCGCTATGGGCTGACTTCAGATCCTACTCCACCCCTGGCCGGAGAAGTTTTTGCGAACAATGATGATTCCAGCTAAGCCTGTTTCTTCTTCCTTTCTGACAATCTGTGTTTTCTAGTTTCCTTAAAATAAACACGAGCAAGATTATATAAGTATTTTAAGAAATATATTTGTAAAGGACAGACAAGACCCTCTTTTCTATGGGCATTTGAGAAAGGGATCCCAAATTTAGCAGTCCGTCAGGGTTCTCTGCAGAACCCAGTGCCTTTCTACAGGAGCCGGCAACGATCCTGTCCCTTTCTCTGGGTCCTTATCAAGGAGAATATCCCTGTGGGTGATAGCATTAGGCCAGGCTGGGCAGCACTGGATGACTGCAGGGCTCGGGGTGCCAGGCAGCTCGGGGCCATCTCAGCCCATGGCTCCCAGGCTCCATCAACTCCTGTTAGACCTCATTACCAGCCTGAGCCCAGACAGGCTGCCTCCATGCTGGGCCCTTGATTTTTCTATTTTGAGAGGGTAACTCGGGCCAAATCGCCAAATCAAGTTATGCCCCTGACGTCTTAGGTTTGCAGCAGTCTGACAGTAGCCCCCCCCCCCCGCTCAACCTGCCCACCCCCAATCCTCACAAGCTAAAGATGGTTGTACCCTGGTCTCCCGGGAGCATATGAACACACACTTCCATACATCCAAATGCTAACATGTCCACACATACACGCCACAGGCTCACAAGCTCTCATGTCAATAATTACCCTCAATGACTGATATGAATTCCCCACCCCGGGATCCTCAAATAACGTCTAGAACCCACACACCGTGTACAATCTGGGAGTTTGCAAAATATTCACGGATGAGAAATTTCTACTACCAAGCTCCAAAATTTGTGCCTATATGGGATGTTTACATTTAACAAATTATCGTTATATGTTTCAAATGCCATATAATTGTGCTATCCTCAAAACATTAAAGGACTTAGGAACTATTAATTCTTAGGGCACTGCAGGCGGCATGCTTCGGTAATGCAATGTACTTAGAACCGAATGATGAATGCCTTTTCCTCCGTGTCTTGTCAGCTTATCTCTCGGACTGCACATGTAACCTCATTTGGGGATAATATCAAGAGCCAACATCTGAAGCCCTTGGTGAGTGGGAGGCCCGGCCAAATGACTCCTGTCAACCCCCGAATGTACACACACTGGTAAGCCTGGGCCACACACTAGCTGCGTGGAAAAATCCGGAGGGCTTTGATTTGTTGATGATTCAGTCACCTCGTGCTGGATAAGAACAGACCGTCTGTGCTATCTGGACCCTCCCCTCTTAGGGCAGGGGCTGCTCCTGTAAAGCTGGGCTGGCTGACCACCATGGCTCGCCTGGCCCTCCTTCCTGACACAGTCCTGCCTGGACCGGTCCTTAGGGAAGGAATTTGAAATCCACCACATCTTCCTGTTCGCATCCTCTGTGGCAGAACTGCCAGGGACAGAAAAGGAAGCAGGGCCACCCTGTTCCTTTGTTCTCATCTGGGTACAAAAGGCTTTTGTTTCTACCCACCAGTGCCTGGAAAAACACAGTGCACACTCACACACAAGGACTTCCTTGCAGGCGTACCCTCATTCACATGCGCCCACACAGATACACATGTGAGCGCCCGTGCATTGTAAAAGTCTCTTTAACGGGAAACCGCAGTCTGAAGCCTCTTCTATCTCTTATTAGTGGTCACTTGAAAAGGACATGTGTCCTCTCCGAGTCTTAGTTTTACCTTAATTGAAAGCAGAGTCCCCCAGAACAGCCTCAGAAGTAGCTGGTAGGCTCTACCTGAGGTATTCATCAAAGTACTTAATAAGGTATAGGTCCCTTTCTTGGATGCTCTGTAGGACTGAGTTGAGGAAATGAGAGTCTTCCTGGCTTGGTGGCACAGGCCTGTAATCCCAGTTACTTGGGAGGCTGAAGGCAGGACGGTTGTTAAATTGGAGATCTGCCTGGGCTAGAGAGCGAGCTCACAGCCAGCCTGGGTAACTTTGTGAGACTTTGTCCCCAGATAAAAAATACAAAAACTGGGACAGTGCTTGCCTAGGATGGGTAGGGTCCTGGGTTCAATCCCCAGGAAGAAAGGAAAGAAGGAAGGAAGGAAGGAAGGAAGGAAGGAAGGAAGGAAGGAAGGAAGGAAGGAAGGAAGGAAGGAAAGAAGGCGGGCTTTCCTTTTTAAGTAAAAATAACTTCAATTCATCTGCTATCTTGCAAACTAAAAACTAACAATAATATTTTTAAATAATCTAAATTTGGTCTCTGGGGGCATAGCTGTTGGCAAATTTCTTGCCACGCAAACCTGAAGTCCTGAGTTTGATCCCTACAGAACACATGGAATCCTAATTCTGGGAAATCAGAGACCGGAGGATCCCAGCATCTTGCTGAATCAGTGAGCTGCAGGTTCACTGAAGCCCTGTCTCAAAATATTAAACTGAGAACAAACGAGGGAGACGCCCAATGTTGGCCTCTGACCTCCACATATATAAGCACACAGGCTCACACACACTCAAATATACACACATACCCTCTCATATGTATGTATATATGTACATATATGCACACAAACACATATAAATAAATGATAAAATTTAAATTTAAATGTCTTGAATGCCAGAAGGCCACATTCCTGAATTTGAAGGCAGATGGATGGAACCAGGAAAAAAAAATCCTCCTGAGTGAAGTAACCCAGACCCTGAAAGACAAACATGCACTCTCTCATAAGCATATATTAGCTGTAAAGCAAAGGAAATCATGCTACAATCCACAGACCCAGAGAGGGTAGGTAATGAGGAACATTCAAAGAGGGATGCATAGGTTTCCCTAGGAAGGGGAAAGAGAAGACAGACTGGATAGACTGGGGGTGGGTGGAGAAGGGGAATTGAGGGATCAGATTAGATGTTGGGTAGACGGGGCGAGAGCTAAGAGAGATGACTGGAAATGGGGGGGGGCATTTCAGGCCAAGGGAAACCCCCGCAAATCTACAAGGATGATCCCACTAAGACTCCTAATAAAAGTGCATCCATAGCCCTAATTGGCCCTCTCCTGTGATACTGGTGACTACCCCAACTGACAACAGAGAGCTTTCACCCAGTAACCTATGGAAACAGATGCAGAGACCCCACAGATCAGCATTAGACCAAGCCCAGGGAATCCTGCTGAAGAGAGGGAGGAAGGATCACAGGAGGCAGAAGGATCAAAAATATGATGAAAAAAACGCATAAATAACTAACCTGGCTCATAGGAACTCACAGAGTCTGAACCAACAACCAGGGAGCCTGCAAGGGACTGATCTAGGCCCTCCACATATATGTGAGAGTTGTGTAGCTTGGTCCACTTGTGGGACTCCTAGCAATAGGAGCACGGGCTGTCCCTAATGCTTTGATTGGCTCCTGGGAACCTGTTCCTCATACTAGATTGCCTTGCCCAGCCTTAATACAAGGGGAGGTGCTTAGTCCTACCACAACTTGATATGCCATGCTTTGTTGATACCCATGGGAGGCCTGCCCCTTTCTGAACAGAAACAGGGGAGGAGATGATTGGGGACAGGTGGAGGGGAGGTAGGGAATGGAATGGGAGGAGAGGATGGAGGGGAAAATGCAGTTGGGATGTAAAATAAATAAATAAAGTAAAAAAAAAATGAATTCCGAGAAAACTCTATTCCTCTGTTCAGTGGTGGACAAAGAACGGGGCCTGAGATCTTGCTCTAGCTCTCATTAAAATGACTTGCATGGCATTGGCAAGGCTGGAACATGCTTAATGTAATGCATGGGGATGAAGTAGCAGCACTGGGCCATGTCTTAGGTCAGAGCAAACAAGATTACTAACGCTTGATTAGTAGTAATATTCTAATGAAGGCTTTTGATCATGAAGTATCACACGTTTTATAGACACTTGTACTTGAAAAATAATTTTTATTTCACTGGAGATTCTCAATGTATTACGTTTATGTATTGACTTTCTTACTTACTTGCAGGTGCAGGTGTGTGCATCTGTGTGCCCAGATCTGCACGCTCGGAACCAAGGCTGTGGCGGTGAAGTCTTGAGACACAACATAGGCAAGCACTGGTAGAACTGTCTTGATAACCAGAGGTCAGAGGACAGCCTATGGGAGTCATCTCTCCCCTTCTGTCATGGGTCCTGGGCACTAAACTCAGGTCTTGAGTCTTGGCAGCAGGCACCCTTGCACCCTGAGCTATCTTACCAGCTCCTGATGATTTAAAAATGGATCTCATTTTCAAACATAAGTCCTAACACTGATATAGGCAGTCCTCATTATCTGCCTAATGATGGTTCTTCTTCCTGGGTTTGGTGTAAACGCAATAAGACACTCTCTCACCAGGCTGGCCAGTGGCAACCACAGCTCCCAGTTAACTCTGAAATTCCAAAGCAAAACAGCAATGTTCTGCTCTGTGCTTGTATCTAAGGTGGGATATTCTTGCAGTTGCAGCCGAGTGGGTTCACTGCATTTGGGGTTTCAGAGTCTCAATTCACAATGAACTTACTGGAACCTAACCACATCATAAGTGGAGGAGAATTCGAAGGTGAGCATCGTATGAAATAAATACTCAGTCTACTAACACAGAGTCCTGATAGGTGAAATCAGCAATCTTCAGATCAAAATAGGAAATCCAGCCCAAACTGGCTTCAACAAAAAGAATTTGATAACTAAAATGTCTACAGATTCTAGGGGGTGGACAAACTTCACGACATGCATACTACAAAGGGCTGAAATGGCGTCACTAAGAACAGGGAGGCTCAGCCTCCTTCATGGACTATTGAGTGTCCAAGACACTCTCTAGGGATGTCCAGAAGACAGTGGCTGCTCTGAGCCTCACGTTCTCTCTCTTCACAGTCAAGAGGGAAGAGGCATTTTCCCAAACTAGCAGCGACGTTTGGCTCTCTCCCTGGCTCTGAGTTAAGCTGTGGCCCATGCTAAAGCAGCTTATGCCCTGGGGTTGCGACCCTCGGCCCCAGTTGACTTCTAGGGTGGGCTCAGCTTTTTCTGGAATTTGAATATTGAAGGTGGGCCATCGGTGGTCCACACAAAGCTTAAAAACCTGCTGAAGATGCAGGGGGCCATGCAAGGGACCAACAGACAGCATTGGAACTCGTGAAGACAGCTAGACAGCTAGCAAAGCCACACCTGAGTGAACCTTGGAGAGGCAAAGCCCCAAGGACATGTCCTGAGGACCTCATGCTGCTATTGTTGCCTTCGAGGTCACCACATCCCTCATCATCTATGAGCTGTATGTAAACTCTCAGGGGGTTTCTAGACCCTCGCCGGGCAGTGTTACTGGTACTTACAATAGTAGTAATTGACTTTTTCCAAGCGTTGCTGCCGGAGCAGATTAGTGATTCAATCACCACCCTTAGAAAGAATTTAGACATATAGAATGGTAGGTTAAAGTGTTTCTGTTAATGGCTTTGAGGTAGAAAATCTTGGGGAACAATTTAAATGTTATAAAGACACACTTTTAGTAGTTGAACAAGGGACTCACTGAGGTCCGGGAACAGGAACAGTGGCAATGTGGCTATTACTGGCTGACATACCTTTCTTGCTAGGATGGGTTGGTGGTGGTGATTAACTCCTTGTACCCATTTCTTCCCTCCGCTTCCTGATATAAAACACAGTTGATGAGTGGGGCTGCACCCTGCGGATTTAAAGTAGAGCTGACTGATGGTTTATCATATACAGAAGTTTACAGTTGTGTTTCTTTTAAGATTTCTTATAGGATTGACTTTTGAGATAAATAATAAAGTGATCGACTCTTTCTTTATAACCACAAAATGCAGGCTGACAGTTCAAGAACTGGCTGAGAAAAAAGTACCTTGCTTACTTGCACTCTGTTAATCTATAACAAGTTGCTTGGCTATGACATATGTGGCTTCTTGGGACAACTTGTTTTTCACCTGCAGTGCATACAATGTTTAGTCATATAAGGGATATAGAAAACATGCTGTTTCTTACTTGTATTCATTGCAATCATTCACTTAAAAAAATGAAATGGAACCACGTTGTAATTTTTGTACTTCTTGAAAGATTTATCTGGGGCATATAAGCTGTAGCGGAATAATAAAGACACAAGAGAAGGAAACACCCAGAAAGATGTAGAAGGAAGACATCAGGAGAGACAGAAGGGAAACATCAGGGTAGAAGAATAGAACAGAAAAAAGAACGGAGTGGAGCAAGCAACAGAAAGAATAATAAAATGAAGAACTAACCTTTGCCCCTCAAAAAAGTCTTTGTCTGTCTGTCGTCTGTCTGTCCAGTAGTTCATCTGTTCTGCATCTCCTCTTCAGTTTCTCTGATCTTCTGGAAGCTTGCCATTCATCAGCACCCTAGGTGGAATCATGCCATGTTGCCATGTTGGAAATGTGTGTGTGTGTGTGTGTGTGTGTGTGTGTGTGTGTGTGTGTGTGTGGTTTCCTTTTCTTAACAGCTTCACAGAGTTAAGTTTTATTACCTCAGATAGAAAAGTCAAGTTGGGTGATCAGTTCGCCAACTGGGTGAATCCCTTCGATCCCTGAGCTGCTGCAGGCTGGTCTTCACGGCAGCCATATGAAGGAATCAACGCTGGGTGATAAAACCCTGGGTACACCTCTGGGCTCCCAAAGAATCCTGCACAACACTCTTAAATGATTCATTCCCGCAATTTTTTTTTCATCTTAGACTAAACTCGGGAAGACAGAGACTGCCATGTGTTGCCAATCCTTATGAAACACCCAGGGTCCTGTGGTTGCTCCCCCTAACCATACATCCAGTGAACACACCTTAGGGAGCCTGAGTGAGGACAGGCTGTCTAGGCCAGGACCCCTCTACATCATTGGCTGATAGGAGAGAGCTCCTCAGTTGCCTTCTCTGCTCTGCATGGTACCTGGGAATTTCCAGGAGAGCTTTTACAGCAGATTTCCTAGCCCTGCCCCCCAACTCTGAGATTCTGGTTCAGCAGGTCTGTTGGTGCTGCGGGTACCTGGTCACACTTTGAGAGCACCCACGGGAAAGCCTGGCACACCCAAGGAACCCGGTACTACTCAGTACCAGGCTATCATTCATGATAAAAACAACCGCATGCCAAATGGCACTCCAGCAGCTGCTGTAATAACTGGGAGTTTCCACGCAGCTTTGCTCGGTGGAGTTTGTAATGAAAGAACTAGAATTTTCAGAACTATCTGGTAAGAGATTTATTCAATTATGGTAATTCAATTTTTAAAGGTATTTGTCCCTTCGTGGAAGCAAAGCCATGCTTTTCTAATTAAAAGCTAATTACTGGCTAATACACAGGTCTCCCTGCTCGCGGCACAAGGAGGCCACGGGAGAGAAGGAGCCTGGTGGCTGCGCTGGAGCCTCAGGTAGAACAGATAGGCCCCTGGAGGGCCTAGGGAAGGAAGTCAATCCTGTGGTCTTCATCTGTTTCACAAGCACTTTAAAAGAAAGACTTTTCAATACTCAGTGTGACTTGGGTCACTCCATCCCAAGTCCTGATGCAGGTGTAGTACAGGATGAAGCACAAATCTTTCACTCCGCCAAGTTCTGAGCCAACCCCCTTGTCCCGTTCCTGCTCGTCTTATGCTGTCTCATATAATTTCTAACATGGCCATTTTGGACTACATATATGTGCGGCATGCTGTTCTCAGTTCTGATAATGACGAACTCTGAATCAATTCAGAAAAACAATGGAGAGGTCCTCTCACCCGCGATACCGTTTATCCATTCAACCAGGACCTGGGTTGGTATACAATTAAAAAAACTAAACAAGCACATTCGTCTCATTAATATGCAAATTTGCTTTTTGTCTCTAATAAACGGTAAAGTGATATGTATACCAAATAATTATTTTAAAACAAATATGTACTTAGTAGTCAGTAAATGTTCAACCTGTGGAGATATTTCTATGACTTCGTATGGAGTCATGTGACACTCCAGTTGTCACATGAGTCCTGAGTAGTAAGCGTTAAGAAATTTTGCTCTCGTTCACCCTGTCTGTTATGTACTGAACTGTATAACCTACCACCTGGAGATCACAAGTTGGAGCCCTAACTGTCAATGCCCCTCAAGGCGCCAGTACCTGGGAATATGATCTTTATACAAAGGGCCTTGATACAACAGCGCTTTTCTGTAAGGAGAGGCCATAAGCACGTGTACCCAGAGAAAAGGTCACGTGAGCCCTCTACACAGCGGCCGGCCGTTTGCAAGCCAAGAGAGAGGAAAGCCACACCGGAAACCAACCCCGCTGGCACCTTCATCTCAGAACTCCAGCCTCCCGAGTACCATGGGGAAAAAACTTCGGAAGAAACTTAAGCCACCCTGCCTGTATGATGTCACGGCACCCCTCGCAGACTAGAGAAGAGGCCTTTCTACCTCCAAGCCCCTCACCACGTGTGGCTGTTTTGCCCTCCGCTCTCCCGAAAGGCCAGCCTTCCCTCTCGCACTGGGCCGGTTAAATCCTGTTCATCCTGCAGGCCTCAGCTAATAGCTCACCTCCTCCCACAGACCTTTCCTGATGACTCTCTCTCCCTTTGTACTTTTCCTTTACAGAACCCGCGAATGAAACAGGTTCCGTATTTCAGAAAGGGGCCCGGGTCCAGGCAAAGATGAAATACATGGTAAAACCAGAGATGACGGTGGGATAACTTTGGCTTTAACTTGAAAGGGGAAAAGACGGGTCTCAGAAACAAAACTAAACAAAAATCTTAACCCAAGTATGATGGTATACACCTATAATGCCGCGCTTAGGAGGTAGATGGGAGGATTCTGAGTGAGGCTAGCCTGGATCCTCAATGAGCTCCAGACCAACCTGAGAAACATAACAAAATTCTGGTCTAAAAAAAAAAAGTTTGCCCTTAGCTTTATTATTTACACCAACATAAATTCCTGATAGAAGAAACATTTGGAAATATAAAATAAGGCCACAAAAGTACCAGTTGAAACTTTACGTTCCTGAAGTACAAAGGGTCTTTAATTATTTTTTAAGTGGGCATTCAAGTTATTTGGCATTCTTATGGTATCTTTTTTAAAGATTTATTTATTTATTTTATGTATATGAGTGCGCTGTCTTAATACACACCAGAAGAAGGCACCAGATCCCACTATAGATGGTTGTGAGCCACTATGGGGGTACTGAGAATCGAACTCAGGCTCCCTGAAAGAGCAGCCGGTGTCCTTAACCACTGAACCATCTCTTCAGCCCCTATTAAGGTGTCTTTTAATGAACTGTGCTTTAGTAGATTCTCCCGACTCTCTTGTAGCCTCAGATTTGATCTTGACCTTTCCCTCCTCAGCGAATTCACTCAAAGTTGGACAGGAGGTGGGGGTATAGCTCAGTGGGAGAGCACAGTAGAACATTTACCTAGCACACACAAGGCCTAGGGTCTGATCACAACACAACACACAGCTACGATACAAACTCGAGCCTATGATGGAAGAGATTGACTATATTAACCTCAAAAATATAAAGCTTGGGGACCAGAGAGACGGTGAAGTCTGCAGAGTGTCTGCCACACAAATGGGAGGGCCTGAGTTCAATTCCCAGCACCCATCCCACCCAGGTGGGACGGCCTACTCTAATCTCAACCCTAAGGTTGAGACAAGAGACTCTCAGCAGGTTGAGCAGCCAACCCAGAAAGAGTGAGGAGCTATGTGTAAACAATAAGAAAACTTGTCTCAAAAACCATGGTGGAGAGTTCCCAAGGAACAACACCTAGAGTTAACCTCTGACCTCCACGCACATGCACACACACATACACATGTACATACATAAGAACACACAAAGTGTCTTCATGAAAAATAATGGGAGAGTCTTAAGGCGATTCATAAACCGAAGGAAATGCTTGCAACACGTCACAGACAAAAGTTAATTTGCATAATATACAAAGAGCTTCTAGAAATCAATGAGATCAATAATCCAATGGGAGAATGTGGGAAAGACAAAGCAGTTAACAGTAACTGAAATGAAATGGATTTTTAAACACATGAAGAAGATTTACAAATTCAAATGGGATGCCATTTCTACCTATCATGTTGGCCAAGTTGACAAAGCTTTAATAACAGATTGTTGGCAAGATTTCGGAGAAGCTGACACCCTCATTTATATTCACTCTCCGCGCATGTGACCTTTATGGAGGCAATAAACCATAATATTTAAAATGTGCAGACTCTTTAATCCAGTAATTGCAATTCCAGAAAATTATCCTATGGCATGGCTCTGCCTGCACATGCAAGAAATGACATATGCCCAAGAATATTCATAGTGCCATCGTTAAAAAATCGAAAGGGTGGAAGCAACCTAAATATCCTTTGCTATCAGGCTGGTTAAATAAACTGCAAGATAATCCATATGACTGACTATTGTGCAGCCTTTAAAATGCAAAAGATACTTTCATGCGCTGGCATGGTGTATTTTCTAGGATATATTGTTATATGGAAGAGCAAGCTATTGAAAGGAGTATATACCATGCTAGAATGTGTGTAAAAATAAAAGAATATGCATGCATATACTTCTGTGTGACTTGATTAACTTTGGAATGAAATGCCAGGCCTGGTAACCAAGGCTGTCTTCCAGGGTGGGGGGGTGATGCTTCTTTCATGCATAATCCTCTGTAAGGTTGGAATTTTGCATGTACTGTGTATCAGAATGAATTTCTGATTAGGAATAAATGAATTAAAAGCCATTTCAAGGGGGGAATACCAAATTGGGAGGTGGGGACAGAAGCAAAATGTTACCAGTGACTTTGTGTTGTTCTGAATGCCTTGACTCTTTTTCCTCTTGTATTTTTCTATATTTAACCCAGCTTCTTTAATGAGCACATATTGATTTAAAATGGGACAAAGAATTTTTTTTTTAAAAAAAAAAAAAAGGCATTGGCAGAGCCAGTAATCAGCATCTCTCGTTGGAGCCCCACGTGTTCCCAGCTGGATGCATCATGAAATCTCCATGCCACAGTTGTTAGTCCTGTACCACCCGTGCAAAGACCCTCAGAGCCGCTGTGTGTGGCTTTGGGGAACGAAGCCCTCCCTGCTGTTGCACGGGTACCTCTCCAAGCAGACTGGAGGGCGGGTCCCTTGTAGGCAGCAGCGTTCCACTCCAAGAGGAGGGAAAGAAGCACGCTGGGCCCCCAAGCTTGGAAAAACTACAAAATGGTTAACATTTAAACAGTTTGCCAAAAGCGTCTCATTCAACATCTTCCTTGGTTCTCAGCAACCTGTGAGGTGCGGCTCTGACAGCCAGCCCCTGTTAAAGGTAAAGAAACTGGCATTCTGGGAAAGGGTGGCTGGTCACATTATCAGTTAACTGCCCTAAGGCCAGGTCTCAATTCTCTTCTAACTGCAAACATCAGACTTCCCAATCAGCAAAAGATGCTTCCCTAATCGAGTACATGGCAACCTTGGGGTGCCTTTGCTTCCTGCACACACAGCTGGCTTACTCCCCTGCACTTCTTGCTGTTAAGTGTGGTCTCTGAACACAGCACAGCCTTTTAATCTGTGGGTTTGATATCTAGGACCTTACTGCCCTGGGGGAAATTGCCCCTCCAAAGTTAGCAGACCCCGGAGGTAGTAAACAACACCCCCCAAGAGATGCCTTTCACAGCAAACTAACCAATCCAAAGCCGCCACCACCTCAAGCACTTGCTTTATTGGGCTCGGATGACACAGGACACCATTTTCCTGCTTCCACCTCCTCCCTACTGACCCCAGTTTCCACCAGTTGTCCCATGATACACAACATGTCCCCTCTTGAATGTCAGTAGTCAGGAATGACAGTCATCTAACGATCTACTGACCTCTCTGTACACAGCCTACATTGTTAGACTTCACAAGATCAAATTTCGAAGCAACAGAGAGAATTGAAAGATGTCACTTCTAGACTTGGCCCATGGAAGCCTTCCATGTAGATAGCGAGTATGTCCTCTCCTCTCCTCTTCTCTCTCTCTCTCTCTCTCTCTCTCTCTCTCTCTCTCTCTCTCTCTCTTTCTCTCTCTCTTTCTCTTTCCCCTCCTTCCATCATCTCTCTCCCTTCTTCTCCCTTCCTCCCTTGCTCTCCTCTATCCCTCTGTCCCTTACCCCTCTCGTTCCTCCTTCTCCATTCTTCCCTCTCCTTTTCTCTCCCTAATTCAGAGCTTCTAGCCGAGTATCTTGAAGTCCTAGAGCAAAGAGCTACAAAGTGGAAGGAGCCTGGGTGTTTGAATTACCACATGGCAGGCCACCTGTCAAACACTCGTATCACACATAAATCTGAGCAAAAAATAAACTTCTAGCGTGTTAAGACGCTCCAGTCTTGGTGTCTCTGCTCTGGCAGCTGAACTATCCCAAGTAATTGAGTTGCCAAAACATGTCTTTGGTTACCTCTCTCCACACGGCTGCTAAGACTCACCTCTTCCCTTTTCTCTGTTCTTCCAGAGCCTAGGGCTCTACAGATCCCTTCAGACTGCCAAAGGCCCCTAGATGAGCATAACGTTATGTCAAATACATGTCCCTAAATTCATTTCCACAAATGTCTCCTAAGCCCCTACCATATGTTTGGGACAGAAGAGGATAGGAAACAGAGCCCCAGACTGGGGGTCGACTAGGTTCCAACTGTGGAGGTCAGAAACTTGGCAAAGCCCAGAAAACCCAGGGACAAAACAGAACTTACCAGGCACCTGCGTGCAAGCTCTTTAATGACTAGCATACAGGTGTTAAGGTCAAAAGAAAAGAAAGAGGAAGAGGAGGATTGAGAATGAGGAATGAGGATTGCAATTGAGAATGGCTGAGTCAATGCAGGGCTGGTGAGAGGCACCATGGGGACTCAGGGAGAATCCTGAGAACCTTGGGCCAGGCCAGTGGAGTACCAGAGCTGTGAAGGAAGGGAGCAAGGGCAAACTCTGGAGACAAACGACACTCGTGTAGCACATGGTTTTACAGAAGACACTTGGGCTAGCTGTCCTCTGTCCCTGAAGCTAGCACTCCCTTACAGACATCCCAGATAGGTGCGGAAGTAGTCCCTTCCCAGCATTCTCAGCAGGGTAGGAGCATCTGTTTCTATGCCTCTTTGCTCAGGCTGTGGTCCACTGACCTGTGCCTCCCTTGCAGTTACATAGCCCTTGGGCGTTCACACGTGTGTTCAGCAGTCATCCATGAAGTGGGAGATACAGCATGGGAGACACCATCTTGATCAGGAATCGCTGAATTGCAACAAAAGGAAACTCCCTCCCAAACTAGCTTCATTGGCAGAGTTTGTTTAATTGAGGGACTGTGGGATCCTCAAGGACGCGCTGAAGAGGGAGGGAACATAACCACGGGAGCTAGAAAGACGGTCCCAGGTTCTGCCTCCCTCTCTCCCATCTCTAAGCGGTACCTTTGTCCCAAGGCCTCTCTGTAAATGACTTCATCTAGATAATGTGATTCTAGCTCATCCATCACTGAGACCTTCCATGGCCATCCTGGGGCCAGGCTGACTGGCTCAGACACTGGGGCTTCCCTCCTCAGCCTCACAGCTCGCCCATTCATCTCCTCAGGGTCCTCTTTTCAGATTCATGGGCGAAGTGACGTGATGGAGGAACTGAGCAGATCAGGTCCAGTCAGCAGAAACAGAGGGTCCATTCCAGGGTCTCCCATTCCTCTCTGATAATCAAGTTGTGGGCCGGGCATCAACACCACCTCATTCACACGGCCACTCCAGCCAGGCCCTAGGTCTCTAAAATTCCATCTACCCTTAACAGGGAGATGACAGATGGTCCTATTTACCAAATAGGGAAATAATGAGTCCACAGGAAAGTGGCCAGAGACATGTCAGGAACTCACCTGGGTCTCTATGGAAGTGTTCCGCCATGTTTAACTCTGTCCTGGGTAGACAAATGTTCTTGTCAGAAACTGGAGAGCGAATGCTCGGACAGTTAAAATGATGTGTCTGCCGTGCCAAGGTACATGAGGCTGGAATATTGGTAAACGTGCATTTCCAGTATAGACATTAAGCAGGGGAAAGATCTCCATGCCAGCTATAGGTTTACATCACATCCTTCTACCAATGGGTACTTCTTATCCACTGTTCTACCCACCCACCCACAAAGGGCCTACCAGGTACATGGTAAGTACTTAGGGCCTGCTTTCTTGGAATGAACTGAATATCTTCAGTAGAGTAGATCCAAATTAACACCATATGCAAGAACATCACATGATTTACTAAGAACTCATGTCCATTACAGATTCCAAAGATCCTGGAAGAAAAACACCATACTCCTCATTCTGTATGAATCAAAGCTGAAGATTGGCCCAGCTGATTGGTACAGCCTACTGGCAAGGGTTGGCACGGAGTCTGAACCTCAGAACTTCTCAGCCTAAACATGGGCTCTCTCCTTTGTCTGACAGACACATCGACACCAAGACGTGGGTCCCTACTGCTGCAGCCCCGACTGACTCCGCCACAAAAAGCCATTTTCCACTTCATACGCTAGCCATTCGAGACTCCATTCCTACAGATCGGGGCCTGGTCCTGCTTCCATGTCATGTCACGGAACCCTGGAAGTAGGAACAAGTACTCAAGTAGGCCCTGTGGTGCTTTATGGCATGATGAATCTATTAGAACTTGTCCCTCTTGCCCCCCCCCCATGCCTCTGCTGAGTTTGAGGCCAGGTCTGAACTGATCTCTGCACCTCATTTATGGACAACATAAAATCCAAGGTTTTGTTTTCCCCAAGATTCCCCCTGAGCCGGCATTTTTAAAGTAGCCTTAGCCACTGAAAAACATTCCTGTCCATTTGGTTACTGCCTCTGAGAGAATTGATATGCTTTGGAGCATTTGTTTATTTAATAATTCCAAATTAGATTTAGAATTTTACGGCATTGGTATTAAATATGTGTCATCTATTTTGAACCATATATAAAACTGTTTATAAGAATTGTGTGCACTTCCGAGTATTTATTTAATCTGCTGAATTAACCTTTGGATTTCAGCAAAGTGCCTCATTAAGCATGTCACTTCTTCACGTAACACACCGCATAAAGACATCCATGAGAATTATATTGTTTTCTAGCATTTATCTACTTAACCAAAATTGGGTGCATTTGAGTGCATCTAATTAATTGAGGATTTTAAATTTTCGAGAAAGGTAGAAATGGTTAATCAGATGTAAGAGCTCTGAGAACTCAGAGGACCAACTTATCCGGCTTCAGAGAAGGAATCACATGAACTCCAATGCGGAATCGAAAACCCACCATACTGAAGGGAAGCAGAGAGCTGGGGTGGAGAAAAGGCTGGGAATGGGGAAAACCACGTTACTGAGTTGAGGTTAGGGGCTATTCCAGATACCAGCCATCAGCCACCTCTAGTCAGTGTAGCGGGCTGATGAGCATCCCCGTGCGCTCACAGGCTGCCCCCCACTCCCAAAAGAACAGATTACTTGCTTTCTTTTTCTCTGATCAAGCCCCAGGGAAAAGCTTTTGACAGAGCTTCCACTAACTCCCAAAGAACGATATACCCTGTGATGAGTTTTATCATCGGACTCATTAAAAGTTTCATCAGAGAGGGCTAAGATTAACTGTTCCCAGTGAAACGGACGGGGAGATGATCGCAATCATAGCAGGTAAGAGCTGTAGGGATGAAGTGGGCTTCACCTGGGAATGGTTCATTTCCCATCAGCCCCTGCGCTCTGGGCCCTCTGTGAGACATCCTGCACCACACCACGGGCAGACCGGGTTTGGAGAAAAGGCAGCATGGCGTGGTGTCCAGGATGTGGGGGTTATACAATACAAAGCTCTTGGTGCTTGAGAGTCTTGGCAATGTAGCTTCCCCAAGTGTGGGGGTGGGGACGGGGGTGCACATACATGGGCTATGCATGCCTCTGTCATCTGAACTCTTCCTCTTCTCCTAGAACTGAAGGCAGGCCTTGATGCAGCCCAGAGACTTCAGTGGCTGGAGGAGTGTCTGTGAGGACCCACGGCCTCATCAAGCATATTCTTCGCATTTTCTTTACCGTGACACTTAGGAAGAGCGCAAAGAACTCAAGTTCAGCATTGCCTTAGTATCAGCAGATGGTAACAAAACCCTTTACATTGTTTCTTCAGGAAAATATAGGCCAGGGGCTACAAACGTGAAGGCTCAGGGGCTCTCCTAGCACACAGAATCGTTTCCTTTCTTCTGCGTGGTATTTTTTTTTTAAATATTTGAAATTTTCATTACCTTGAGAATGGAATGATTTCACACTAAAGAAACAAGATGTGGGCTTACGGATAATTTGGACAAACCCATGGAAAACAGGCATGCTTTCCCATCGTAACCATGGGAAAACACCGGCTGAATTAACAAGTCAAGCCTACAGAGACTTAAGGATGCAGAGAAACCTAAAGGAGCTAAATCCTAAAGATGGAGGCAGGTATTTCACAAGTCAGTAGGGACTAGAGGCTGATTCCACTTCTCCTTATTATCTGCGGGGTTGCAGAGAAGGCAGCCTGTGGAGTTAGGGGTATTTCACTGAATTAAGGAGACCCAAGATTACCTGGAGAGGCATATTGAATTTGAATGCAGAGATGACAGTCATGGCTGACCTTTCTTCCCCACAGGACTCTCCCTGAGACTACTGCAGTGTGCAGATTTGAGCTAGAAACCGGAGCGAGAGCCCTTCCACATAACTAAAATATGGACCGAGGAAAAGATAGCATGCTAATATCACATAATCATTAGATTCTAATGGAGCTGTTGGACACCACTCAAGATATCTGAAACCAGTGGCACCGTTATTTTATTTTCCATTGAAATTTTTAAAAAAAAAAGAATATTATCTTCCTGGGGGCAAATATTTCCCGATTTAATTTCTGCCACTTTCGTTTTATATACCTGTGATTGAAAATTCTAATAAATGTAATGAAGAATGACGCCTGGAATCAAGAGAGAAATGGTCAGTAGAAGCAGACCTGCAGGTGGCCTGGGTAGCAGAATTAACAGACAAGGACTTTGAAGTAGCAATAACAAGTATTTTAGGGAATCAGTGAAAAGCATAAAGGTAATAGGTAAAAAGAGAATTGCATTTGAGAGTCAGGAACTTTAGAGAATAATCAAATAGAAATTTTAGACCTAAGGGGGGAGATTAAATCTGAAATAATTAAGCAATTTTGCAATGGGTTGAACAGACTAGAAGAAAGGATCGGTAAACTCAAAGTCATGTCAATAGTAAAAATAGAAGTGAAGGCACGAAATAAAAAGGGAGATAAGGATGTGGAAGAAGAGGAGGGGGAGGAGGAAGAAGAAAAGTAGAATGTGTCATTAAATACTTGGATAAAGAAACAATGTAAGTCATCCTTGTTTTATCTATGTAAATATTCCTTTTCTCCTAAAAACCTCTGATAATCCTTTTTTTTTCTATCGATTTTATCTGGGCAAAATGTCATATAGTTGAAATCAAGTAGAACATGACCCTTCACATTTTTATTAAAATAATAAACATTTGTGAAATAAAAAAAAGAAAGAAACAAGCTCATATCATACTGTTTTTAGGAAGCAGACTTTAAACGTAAGGACACAGCTTAGAAGTAAACAGACGAGAAAAGACAGTCCATAAAATCAGTGATCTTGTCTGCGTCAGGCAAACGGTCCTTTCACCGGAAGTCACTGGGGCTCACTGTAATGGAAGGATCAATTCATCAGAAAACCTTCGACATCATGAGCCTGTGCATCCAGAGGCTCAAAGGATACAAAGGAAACAAGCAATATAGTATAAGCTAGAGGAGACACAAGCAAATCTGCAAGCATGACTATCTGGGTAAATTTTCCCAATAATGGATGGAACAGCTAACCAAAAAGTTAAGAAGTAGGCAGACAATCAAATACTGTCAACACCATCAACTCCAGGTACATCTACTTAGATCTAAGTGAAATTCATCTGAAGAGAACAATATTCAGCATCTCTGGACTATAATTTTTGAGCAATTCAAATAAAAGAGGGCTGGGAGTATAGCGAAATGGAGCGGTTATCTAGTGCGTTGCAAAGCCCAAGTCCAATCTCCAGTACCAAAAATAAACCTACCCAAAATTACAAGGATGAGTTACCAAAACAGCCCATATACTTGGGACATAAAACAAAAACTGATAACTCTCAAAAGACTAAAATCATAGTGCATATGACCATAATGAAACAAAATAGAAGTCACTAACAAAATAATACACACATGGTAGAAGATGAGGGCCAACTATCACAGGCTGTCCTCCGTATGTGTGTATGTGTGTCTGTGTACACACACACACACATACACAAATAAATAAATAAATAAATGTTAAACAGCAACAATGATGATGATGAATTACCTCAAGTTTAAAAAAAAAGAAAGACTCCTCACCGATCAGGGAAAGGCAAATCAAAACAACTATGAGATACCATCTTACACCAGTCAGAATAGCTAAACTTAAAAACACCAATGATAGCCTATGCTGGAGAGGATGTGGGGTGAGGGGAACACTCATCCATTGCTGGTGGGAATGCAAACTTGTGCAGCCACTGTGGAAATCAGTGGGGCGGTTTCTCGGGAAACTGGGAGTCAACCTCCCTCAGGACCCAGCAATTCCACTCTTGGGAATATACCCAAGAGATGCCCTATCATACTACAAAAGCATTTGTTCAACTATGTTCATAGCAGCACTATTTGTAATAGCCAGAACCTGGAAACAGCCTAGGTGCCCCTCAATAGAAGAATGGTTAAAGAAGGTGTGGAACATATACACATTAGAGTTTTACTCAGCGGTAAAGAACAATGACATCTTGAATTTCGCATGCAAATGGATGGAAATAGAAAACGCTTTACTGAGTGAGGTAACCCAGACCCAAAAAGAGGAATATGGTATGTACTCACTCATAAGTGGATTCTAGCCATAGTTAAAGATCTTTGAGCCTATAATTCGTGATCCTAGAGAAGCTAAATAAGAAGGTGAACCTGAAGAAAATCATATAGTCATCCTCCTGGATATAGGAAGTAGTCAAGATTGCAAGGCAAACTTGGGTGCATGGTGGGGTGGAAGTAAGAGGAGATGGTTAGGGAGAGGGGAGAGGGGAAGGATTGGGGATGGTGTGAGGGAATGAGATGGGGGGAGGAAGGACGGATATGGGAGCAGGCAAGTATATATCTCAACTAAGGGAGACATTTTAGGGTTGGAAAGAGACTTGTTTCTAGAGGGGTTCTCAGGCCCAAGGAGAGGTCCAGATTCTTCCCTGGGCAGCAAATGAGAGGGTGCCTGAACTGGCCTTGGCCCATAACCATACTGATGAATACTTTGCATATCACCGTAGAACCTTCATCTGGCAATGGATGGAGATAGAGACAGAGACACATATTAGAACACTGGACTTAACTCCCTAGATCCAAATGAGAAGCAGAAGGAGGGAAAACGTGAGCAAGCTAGGCAGGATCAGAGGGAACCTTCATCCGACGATGGATGGCGATACAGACGGAGACCCACATTGGAGCACTGGACTGAGCCCCCCAAGGTCCAAATGAGGAACAGAAGGAGGAAGAACATGAAAAAGGAAATCAGGACCGCGAGGGGTGCGTTCACCCACTGATACAAGGGGACTGATCGAATGAGAGCTCACCAAGGCCAGCTGGACTGGGACTGAACGAGCATGTGATCAAACCAGATTCTCTGAATGTGGCTGACATGGAGGCTGACTGAGAAGCCATTGACAATGGCACTGGGTCTTGTTTTGTTTGCATGTACTGGCATTTTGGGATCCTAGTCTGTTTGGATGCTCACCTTCCTAGGCCTGGAGGGAGGAGGGAGGAACTTGAACTTCCCACAGGGCAGGAAACCCTGACTGCTCTTTGGACTGGAGAGGGAGGAGGAGAGGGAGTGGGGGGGGGGAGAAGAGGGAGTGGGGGGAATAGGAGGGTATGAGGAGGAGGGGAGGAAGTGGAAATTTTTATAAACAAACAATTAAAAAAATAAATAAATAAAAAAGAAAAAGGAAAAGGAAAGACAAGAAGCTAAAAAGGAAGTTTGTTGCACAAGTTCTAATTGGTCCTAATAATAAAAACCTGGAGCCAGATATCGGGTTAAATGCTGAAAGACTGAAGGGACAAAGGAGCAAGCCACAGCCAGCTAGCTCTTACTTTGCTAACTTCTCAGCCGTAAAAGGGCTGAGCTCCTGTCTCCTCCTGCCTTATATGGCTCTCTCCGCCCAGCCATATCACTTCCTGCCTGTCTGCACAGACCTCCAGACCTCTATGGTTAACCAGTGGCTCGCTCCCCATCTGAATCTCCAGGCAAGCTTTATTTGTTAGAGCACAAACAAAATATCACAGCAGGCGTTTGTTTTGGTTGTTTGGTAATTTGCTTTTTGTTTTTCTTTTTCTCTTGCAGGGCTAAGGATTGGCCCAGGGCTAATCTCACCTGCCAGATAAGAAATCTAGGACTAAGTAACGCCTCAGCCCCAGAAAACAAACTTCACAAAGGATGAAACTGACTAACCAATAAGTATATGAAAAGGTGATCAAAGCCATCATTCATTGGGGAAACACAAATTAAATCCACATTGGTGTGCCACTATGCAGCCACTAGAATGACTGAGAGTGCCGATGGCGAGGGGAGCCACCAGAACCCACACATACCGTGGCAGTGTATTGATGGATGCCATCTTTAAAGGAAACGATCAGTTCTAAGCTCTAATCCCATTGCCCACTCATGTATATGTGTGCATCTAAGACAAACTGGATGCATGTGTACAAAAAAGAGGCCCTTGAAAGTTCACAGTAGCTTTATTCATGGTATCCCACAAAGGGAAACAAGCCAGACATGTGCTCCTCAGCAAGAGCATGCACACACAAACAAGGGCATTTGGTTATACTCAGCAACAGAAAGGAATGGCCCAGTGGTGCATGGGACATGAATATATCCCGATTAGTGGAACTGGGCATGGAAAGCCAGAGTCTTGAGACACTGAAGTAGAAAGATTGTGAGTTCAAAGTCAGCCTGGGTTACATAGGGAGACCCTATCTCAAAACAAAATAAAAAAAAACAACCGTCTACTTAGATCAGAAAGTGAGTGCCTGAGAGGACAGTTACAAAAATACACAGCCTGGACAGTTGTTGCCGGAACTTCAGGGCCAAAGAAAACTCATCTCTGTCTTTTTCAAGTCGATAGTTACCCCTGGTGGGGGCAGGAGAACCCAGTGACCAGAAAGAAGCAAAGGGGGGCATTTCTCAGTGTGGAAATGATCACATCCTTATACGAATGAAGGTTACAGATACAGAATGTGTGCGTATGTGAGACCTCATTGCGTTTGTATTTTATTGGATGTCAACTCTCCCTCAAAATTAAATCCCCACGTATCTCTGGTTTCTTTTGACAAAACAAGACAGGCTGTTGACCCACGACCCATGTTCCTGCATGGTCACAGGTGGCTGGCCTAGCATATGTGCCGCTTCACCACAACCTTCACTGCGCCGTCACCTCCAAGCCCGCCCTGCCCATTTTTGCCGCCCACCTGGCTCTGTCTTGCCTGCATCCAAGGACTTTGGCACACCCGCCGGGCTGTGAGTCCTGAGGGAAGCGCAATAGCAGCCACCGACCCAGCCTGCCAGGGCCAGCTGATCCGATTTGAATTGTCTTCTGCCTGGCATTTGAAAAGAGGAAGCCTTCCTTCACAAGGAGCCAACAAGTCAATGGGGCAAGAAGCCTCCACAGAGCTATCCTAAATAAACTTCTGAATAACCAAGACCGCTCAAGCAACTAATTGGAGAAATAAAAGAAATATGGCATTCCAAGCCAGTGAAGCTGGTCATACTGGCTTTATTTCTAATCATTTGAGCAAACCACATACAAACTCTATTCTAAAGGAGACACAAATCCCCAATTACACCAGTTCAGCTTCCAGATACAATAGCTGGCCTTTGTCTTAGAGCCATCTAAGGGGCTGTAAGGGGAGGAGTCTCACAAAGAAGCTGACGGCAATAATCCGAGCATTATGCCCGTAAATCAGATAGCCACTAGATAGGCTGACCTGACATCTTTGGGGGACACCTGTGATACCCAAAGCGTTTCTCTCCTGGTCCATCACAGCCTTGGCCAATCAGAAGTAACACAGGCTAAATGACGGAAGCAGGGGCTCACAGTTGTAGCGAAGGATCACTGAGAGAAGAAGATGCACACTGGAGGAAGGCCAAGGCCAATAGAGTCAGGGAGGGGCTTTCGAGAAAGGAACCATTTACCATCCAGTAGGAGCAGCTGTCACTTTATTTCCAGTGCTGGCCATCAGGCCCGGGGCCTTGTGCAAGCAAGGCAAACGCTCGCCTTCTGAGCTACATCTGAACCACGTAATACTTGTTAAAGAGCCCTCTCCTGCCCATGGATAGCAGGTCTGAGCTTTACTGGAGCCAACCAATTGGGGACCTTCTCAGCTCTCTAGTTTGTGGGACCTCAGAGTTAGCCAAACCTGGTGGGAATATTTGCACCGTGAAACTCGCATGGGGCAATTTCCACAACACTTACCAGCCACCCACCATCTCCAACTGCTTATTTCGGAGCATGCCGTCAGTGTGGACTAGCGGCTACAGCCACACTCATATATAGGATGAATGGGCCCTGGGCATATCCAGTCTCCTAATGGAGATTCCCCTTTAAACATAGACTCTTAAGGGCTACGGGAACAGTTCAGTGCTGAAGTGTTTGCATAGCAAGTGTGAGTCTATGGCCTCAGTCTCCAGCACTACAGAATGAATGAATGAATGAATGAATGAATGATCAAGCAAGCACACATGGCTGGCAAGATGGCTCAGCAAGTAAAGGTGCTTGCTTCCAAACTTGACAACCTGAACTGGGTCCCAGGGACCCACGTGGTATAAGGAGAACACCAACCAACTTCCCCCATTGTCCTCAGACCCCCACATATGCACTGCTGCACACGTACAGATAGATAATAAATTTTAAATTTAAATAAGCACACTTATTATGCGTAATAAATAACCCCAGAAGGTGTGGGACTTGTCAAGGATCTCACGGAGACAGGTGAGTTCACTCTTGGTGGGCTAAAGCCAAAAATCCACGCACTTTGCCCCTGCACAGCGTTACCCTGAGCCTCTCATCCCCATAACAAACCTTCAGGAGACTCTCCACTCTGTCAACCATGAATGTATTATCCAAATTCCCAGCCACAGACACCCCGCATCCCTTGTCTGGAGGCAGAGAAGGGCCAGGGTTCCATTGCTCGGCACTTTTTCAGAAGGATGGAAAATCTGAGCATCGCATCTGGAGAAAAATCCCCTTCCCAGCTCTCCAGCCCTAGAAGTGTGCCTAATGACGCTTTCCAAAATGCAGAGTCGGGTTTTCATTACCAAAACAGGTCGGCAGCCCATATGCAGCACGATTGGTAATGAACGGTTTTCCACATCCCTGCTCCGCTGCAGCTGTTCTGCTCACCTCCCTGATGCTGAAGACACAAACTCTCCTAGCCTTGCCAAGACCCTTGGAAAACGCTGGCCTGGCCCAAAGGATGAGGGGAATGGGGAGCAGAGGGGTTTCTGGGAGGTCCTGGCTAAGTGGTATCAAGGACCAGATGGCTAAGGAGATTACTACGACTTCGTTTCCATATAATCCATAAACTTGGATGGGTTAATGTTTCTTCCAATGCATTATCTTGTAATCCCGGGGAAAGCTGTGTAAGGCCAAGAACCTGGTTCTCTGGCCTCCGCAGGCCTGGCATGCTGGGTAATCCCCTGCTCTACCCAACAGGTCTTACAAAGGCCAAGGAACTTGGCCAGCAGGGGAGGTAATGCTGGCCAAGGGACAGGCCTGGTTCCTCGGAGGCTAGTATTGAAAGCAATTGGGGAGGCCCATCAGCTCCCAGCAAACACCAGAGGTCCCAGGCTAAAATCAAGCAGGCCCCACAGAACACCTGAGGGAAAGCCCAGTGAAACCTGGGGATCAGGGTTCCTCGTCTCTTGCTTTTGCCTCCATCCTAAGACCTGGTCGAATGACTAACCTTTTTCAAGCCTCACTGCCCCCAGATATAACAAGATGGCTAGAAGCAGGTGAATCCACTTATAATATACCAGAGTGGTATATTAATAAATAAAGTGTGCCTAAAGACCAGTGCAAAGCACCCACACTAGTCAGCCATAAGGTCAGGCAGTGGTGGCACACACCTTTTATGCCAGCAGCCACACTAGTTAACCATAGAGACCAGGCGGTGGTGGTGGTGCATGCCTTTAATCCCAGCACTAGAGAGGAATATAAAACAGGATGGGACAGGTCTCCCTCGGTCTCAATCTGAGGATTCATGGGGGCAAGACTGCCCATTTTTGGTCTAAGGTAGAGGTAAGAGCCAGTGGCTAGCTGCTTTGCTCTTCTGGTGTTCAGGCAAGCTTTATTTATTAAAATACAAATAATACACCACTCTCCTTCCCTTCACTCCCTAATGCATGTGAAGCCAAAGTCAGCACAATGTCCCTGTCATATGCCAGGAGCTGTGACAAACAGAATCACCCAAGCCCACTCCATGCTAGGGTACCCCCCCACACACACACTATGCTGACTGCTTTGAGGACTGTAGGTGTCCTGATTGAGCCTGACTTCTTGGCACCTGAGGACTGGACTTAAGATCCAATGACTAGTTAGCAAACCACATCACTCCCCAGCCCTACTCTCCCCTTATCTGTCAATTAGAGATGCTTCTTCAACCTGCTTTCCTCTGGCATCTCGTGAGTATCAGAGAAATTTGGGACTCTGGACCGCAGCGTGAATCTACCGAGTCATCCCTCCTTAGGGAAAAATACGTGAAGTCGATTCAAGTACACAGTAACCTGCCTGCCTGCATGCTGGTATCCAGGCCCTTTTCCCGGTTCTTCCTATCCTTTCACGTTTTCGCCCTCCTGAGTGCCCGCACCCTCTTAGTGATCTCAGCTTAGTCCTGTCAGCTCCTTCTAATACATTAAGCTAATGCATTAACGATTTAGTTGGTGACTTCTTCCTTGCAAAACAGCTGCATGTTTGCAGTGGCCACCGGTGTCTTGACTCGGATGGCCACCTGGCGGTAATAATGTGGTAGAAAACATCGGAAAAGAAAGAAACCACTGAGCTTTCTGACCCACAGCGCAGCGTTTGGCCAGGGAGTACCTGGGTGATATAATACATTTGTGTGTGGCGCCTCCCTGTGGATATGATGGGTACTGCAGAGACCCACCAGCTCTCAGATGCTCATGAACAGCTGCCCCAACCAGGGTATGAATCCAAATTTCTTACGCTGCCAATGAAGAAAACGAGGCCCACATGCTGGCATAAAACTTGTTCAAGATTAAACAGTTCCCTGGGCATTTTGAAAACAGTAATAAATGACTGGCAACAATACCTCATAATTTTGAGAACAAGCAAAGAGTGGTTTGGCCAAGGACATGTCAGAGCTGAGAATTTAGATTTCGATTCAGTGACCAGTTCTCACACAATAAATCTTTATGGAGAGAGAGAGAGAGATGACCCCACGCTTCCCTGGGGAACCAGGTAGTGATGATCCACTTGCTTCTGAAGCCACATCTAGTCAACTGATTCAAAAATCTGGTCCTATGCAATGCCCCTCTGAGTTTCCACAAGGGCACTACCCATTCCCCAAATGGACTCTATCCAAGAAAATCAGGACTGCCATGAGGCTTGTCGCTGTTCCCGGTATTCACCTAGAGAAGGCAGAAGAGGTCCCTGAGCTGTATCCCAGAAAAACCCTGAACCAGTGCAGGGGGCGGGGCTTGCACACTGGACTCATTCACTTAGCAGAAATTGAATAGTATGAGCCAGGGTTCAATTCAACCAAGATCTGGCCACAACTGGAAAAAAGGCTGTGGGCTAGGAATGAGAATATTCTCCTGTGCATGTCGCTCCTGAGTATAGCCGCAGAGGAGTCAAAATTAGCACATGCCTGAGACACCTAAGTGCCAGCATTGATCACCAAGTATTCACAACAGCCAAGTGGGGGATGAGCCTCGGTGCCCATTCACATATGAACATAGAAAGTAGAGTATGTGCACATAATGGGGCACTATTCAGCCACAAAGAACAAAACCATGTCATTTATAGGGAAATGGATGTTAAGTGAAATAAGTCAGACTCAGAAAATAAGTATCACGTGTGTTCTTTTATATATGGACCATAAAGAAAAAAAGATAATTGAGATTCCCCCCTAAAATTGAAGAGAGATTGAGAGGAAAGAAGAAAAGGATGAGGAGGGAGTAATATGATCAAGATACATTACATACATGTATGTGTCACAGTGAAGCCCATTATTATCATGATGTTGGCTCAACAACAATCAGGATGCAGTTTGGAAAATGCAGCCCATGTCAGGAAGTTCAAAAGAGAGTTTTCAATATGGAGAAGGAGTTACAGAGCTGTCAAGAGGGTTGGAAAATGAAACAGGGTGTGGAGAGGCAGTTCAGAGGGCAGCAAGAGTAAAGCCGCCACCACCACCATCACCTCCAGGTCTGGGGACAGTGGAGGAAGGTGATGATATCAGAAGCGTGTCATCATGAAGGAACATGGACCACAAAGAAGGCTGCCAACTGAACCTGGGGCCACAGAGATGCTGAGCAGGCAGCATAATACAGAGTGGAGAGGATACTCAGCTTCTCTTCCCTTTAACCTCTTGCCATTTTATTTTACTGGCTAAATCCAGTGAGAATCCAGTCAGCAAGAAAGCTTGAGAAAGGTATTTTTACAGGGGTTATCATACACACACACACACACACACACACACACACACACACACACACACACGTGTGCTCAGGATCTGAGAGCAACAGACAGAGGACCTGAGATGTGTGATGTGAATATTCACGAGCACACGTGTGACGCGAACACTCAAGAAGGTGCACGTGTACTAAGGAATCAATTTCAAAGTACGCACGAGGCCATGTATGCATGCGAATGGAGCAAGTATAGACGTATCGGGGGGACAGACGTATCAGATCGATCTCAGAGGTTTGTATTGTGTGTGGCAGCAAAAGCATCAATAAGGTTTGGGTGTGATGTGCACAGTCAAGGGTATGTGGATGGGTAACAGGAATACTGATAGCTTTCGGTGTGTGCGTCTGTGTGTGCTGCGAGTGTCCAGGGGGGAGAATGTGATGTTCATGATCAAAAGCACATGACGTGATGGTCCAGGGAGAGAGAGAGAGAGAGAGCACTCACATGAGAGACTTTAGAGCGAAGTAGGGAGCGAGCAGAAGTGTACAGAAACGTTCTCTGTGCAGCATGCGGTAGAGCGATGTGGCTGTGGGGTCTTCTTTGACAGGCATTCATGCTAAACTGTTCTTGCCCACTTGCGCATGCAAGATGGCTAAGAAGACGGTGCCTGGGAAGCTTGTACAAGAGGTATGGCTGCAAGAAACAAAAACTTGTCTTCGCATCATCCAAATGAGTGTCACCTTCGATGTTGCCACCTGAAAAAGCTAAATTCTTGCTGCTGCATCCACGGCCTGGGTAATTTTTAGAGTTCTTTTCGGAATCCACCTAAATGCCAAATGACCTCCAATAGCACTCAAAATCCCAGTCTTATCAGTCAAAGCCGAACCAACCCAACTTAGTTATTAATATCAGCTCCACTATCGACTGAAGAGCTTCCCCACAGGGTGAGATGGGCAACTTTGTCACCTTTGAGACCAAGATTCCTTTGGGGTACATGTATCAGAACATAAGCTTCCAGTAGGGTGTAACTCAATGGCAAAGCACTCACCTACCACGCGTGAGGCCCTGGGTTCAAAGCCAGCATGAAAACAAACCAAAAGGTCCAGAAAAGTCACTGCTTGGTCACGAGTTGGCATGTGCACTGGGAGCTATAAAAACACTGGGAACCCAGAAACACTGCGGAATCTGTAGTCACATCGTTCACACCGTTCTCACCGTTGGCTTTTATGAACTCAAACTGTTGGACTGAGACAATGCTGTAAGCACCTCTGCCCTTTCAAGGGCTCCTGCCCCTGCTCTGGAGTGAGCCTAGGGCAGGTGAGACGAGTCCATCGGGATACCCAGAGTGGTTCCGATTCTTCTGGTACTCTCACATGTGTCACAGGGTGGTCAAGTGTGAGTGCACACCTGCAAGCCAGCACTTGGGAAGCAGCGGGAAGGTCAGGAATCCAAGGTCATTCTTGGCTACAGAGCGACTTCAAGGCTAGCTTGAGGTACCACGGGACTGAAGCTACATATAAGAACAGGGAGTTGGGCCGTGGTGGCAAAAACCTTTAATCTCAGCACACAGGAGCCGGAGGCAGGCGGATCTCTGAGTTCAAGGCCAGCCTAGTCTACAGAGCGAGTTCCAGGACAGCCAGGGCTACACAGAGAAACCCTGTCTTGAAAAACCAAAAAAGAGAGGGAGGGAGGGAGGGAGGAAGGAAGGAAGGAAGGAAGGAAAGACTGAGCAGAGTCAGAATTCCATTTTTTCTAGATTTCTAGATGTGGGGACACAAAACTGTAGTCAGCTGATCCTGACTGACAGATACAGGGATCCTAGTATTCTGTGTCACAGACCCAAACAGAAATCAGTTGATTAAACTTGGGCTCGATCAGATAAGCATTATTGGCCCCATCATCTGAGGACACACTGGCCATGATGGACATACATGACACCTAAGATGGATTTCCCCAGCCAACTTTGACAGATGTGCATTGTGACTTAGATTCCAATCAACATGTCAAACGTGATTCTATGTGAGATCAGGAAATGTATCCCTTTGCCTTCAGACAATCGAGCTGTTTGTAAGACTCAAAGACACCAGGATGGATTGTTCACCGGCTGCCCTCACACCCCACAGAACTGTCCCAGTGTCTGCAGATGGCTTTGTGTCCATGTCTTCTCTGTCCTCTCCTGGCTCCCTCCTCCTCATTCTTGGGCTCTCATGATCTCCACTCAGCCCTCACTAGGAGGCCTCCCTTGAGCCAGGTGGGGGTGGGAGCCAGGCACACACTCCCTTATACTTGTTGATGGGTTTGTTTCCTGCCCCTCAGAACTGAACCATCTCAAGGATGTTAGCCAGTATTTTAATCACCATTTGATCCCCAGCATTTGGCAGTGAAACCATCTCCTCCGCAAATATTTATTGAAGGATCACAGAAATGTTTCGAGAACGCACTCTCATGTGTGAAGGAATTTTCTTGTGTGCCTTCTCGGCATTCCTACTGCTGTGTCTTAAGCTTACTCCTCCAGACGACAAGTGGCCTCCGGTGTCATACACACTAGAAGCCCATGACTCTTACTGTTCTCTTCTCTGGGTTTGAGAATCTCAGCCCCGTCAGCCTCACAGTTCTGTACTCCAAATCCTGACTCTCAACCTATCCAGGACTCCACCAACCTGCAGGGGGTTGGTCCTTGCTTACTGTTTCAAGAATTCTGATTTAACAGGGCATGTCCAGGCAGTAGAGGTGGTTTCAGAATCATACGCCCCTGTGTTCAAATGCTGCCTCCCATAAGATGCCTAGGAAGCCTCCACGAAGTCTCTTTGCCTCCCTAAATGTGTCTACTGATCTCCACACGGCAAGAATAAAACTTGGCCACTCAGGGCTGATCTGAGTGAGGCAGACAGTGTGGACAAGCAGACATGGTCTGAGCTGTATGAAACAGCCCCAGTACATCAGAGTCTGGGTCCCCTCTCCTTCTGGAGGATACAGTATCCACCTGCGACATGCCCGGAGATAGTCACGAGAGCCCAGAATCTGTCCTGTGCCAGCTTCCAGCTGCCCTTTGCTCAGAAGTCAGGACACCAAGGGCTCTCTACTCGGCAAGAAGCTGCTTGAAAGGCCAGGTGTGGTGAAGGTCTCCAGGGACACCCTAGGTACCCAAGAAAAAAAGTGCACACCACATCCACAAACGTGTGTCACCAATGGTCCTTCCGTGCATGGCTCCGCCCACCAGTGAAGAAGCTGGGAGCTACTTCTCCACCTGTTTTCCACTCATCTAGCCCAGACCTCATCATCTGGAAGTGTTTCCCCAAGTCCTCGCTACCACGGTGTGCATTCTGCCTATTACCCATCACTCCCAAAGGCCATTAGTTCAAGGAGTCCTCTTCTGACTGCATTCGGGTGGTTTTACCCTTACTGGGCCAAAGAACAGCTTAAAGGGAAGGCTCTCTGTGGCGGTTTGGATGAAAATGGTCCCCATGGGCTCGCAGGGAGTGGCACTATGAGGAGACACGGCCTTGTTGGAGGAAGTGTGTCACTGGGGACAGGCTTTGAGGTCTCAGAGGCTCAAGCCGGGCCCTGTGTCTCACGGTCTCTTCCTGCCGCCTGCTGGTCTGAATATAGAACTCTTGACTCCTCCTTCTCCAGCACGTCTGCCTGTGTGCTCCCTGCCATGAGGCTACTGAACAAAACCTCTGAACTACAAGCCAGCCCCAATAAAGTATTTTCCTTTATAAGAGTTGTCACCATCATGGTGTCTCTTCACAGCAATAGAAACCCTAAGATACTCTCCCTCCCCCAAATCAGCCCCTTCTTCGGGGACTAAAGCAGAGAGGATTCAGTTTTAGTGACCAAGGGTGTACGTCTGTCTATGCCAGCAAAGCCTTCAAATGTTCTAGTTGATAGCTTTTCAGCGTGGCATAGCTAAGTGTGCGTGCATTCATCCATAGCTAAGTGTGCATACCTGCATCCAGGAATCTATTTCTGCACTAGTCAGGCCCCCCTAGCCTCCTGGGGAGCAGCCAGCCTGACCCCTTAAAGGAGGCAGCCATGGATGATGTCCAGAATGAGCCCTGGGCAGCACCCATAATGGATGCCTCCACTGGAAGCCGTGATGACCATTTTTCTCCCTCGTCCCATTCCATGCTCTGGAGTCCCAAGGCCGGTGAAAGTGACTGGTCATCAGCCATGCCTCTAGGAAGGGTGGGGGCTGGGATTTCAGGCTAATGGGTTTTATCTCACCTTGTGTGCCTGGAGCTCAGCAATCCGGGAACGCTTACTAATTGGGTTCCTGACCTTTCAGCTGGCGTGTTTCCCCTTCGTAGGATAATAGAATGGGTCGCCAGGTCTGCCCTGCTTTTAGTGCCCCCATAAGATTGGCTCTGGGGAAACTCTGGATTCCCTGGCCCAAGGTGGGGCAAGGCTAACGTATTCTAACAGCCAGATATAATTACAGGGCAGATCCACTATACTCCTGTTTTGAGCAGAACCCAGTAATGTACAAATTACCCGTGTCCCTTTCCAAACAGGTCAGGAATACTTGGCTATCACAATACACACCACAAGAAAGGTGAGGGGAGTCCTACGAGATATGGACCACACAGCTACTTTCAGGAGCATTTGGGAGCCTATGGAGGGAGAAAAATTTGGCATGTTTATGTCAAGCCATGCAGGGTGCTAAAGAGCTTTCAATAAATTAGCACATCACCCGGGTGAGAAGCAACATCATCTTGGTTTTACAGGCAAGATAGTTAAGGCTATCTGCAGAGATGAGCCTCAGTACGGCCCAACACCTGGCAAGAAACCCCGAGCAAGGTAACTACTTCTTCAAGTCTACTCCCTCGTCAATAAGACAGGGGTAAAGAAGCCTGCCGGCTTGGCTGGTTTAAGCAGAAATGTACCCTGAGGTAAGGAACTTCATTCTGCTCCCAGTTCACAAGAGTTTCTTCACTACGCCCATGGTTAACAGTTGCCAAAGCACGTCAAAAATGCAACCTGCTGTTTCCAAGCCCGGTGTCGTACAGAGCTGATTCCCTGACATGTTTCTGAAGTTCAGTTAGATACAAGCATAGGCTGACCAGCCCCACTGTAAAGAGGTAACATGCAGCAGCTCACACTAGCGCAGGAGCAGCCCGACAGGAGGGGGCTGTGAAGGCAAATTCACAAGCACGCCAGGGTTTCCATTTCAAGCCAAGAAAAGTAGTCTCAGGAGATTGGGAACCACTGGGAAACAGAACGAACAAGTCGGGGACAGGGTAAGTCTCCATACCGCTGAAGATTTCTGAGGAGCCTGAAGGTCTGTTGTATGTGTTACACACAGATACACACACACACAGAGATACACACATGTAGGTGTACACACACACACACACACATGCATACATACAGGCACCCCCACCCCTTCCTAATTACACACCACTCCTGATTCTTGAACCCCCTCACCATCACACACGGCACCTTCTCTTTTTCTCATGGTCTACTTCGAAGTCACTCAGCCCCTGAAATAGAATCATCACTTCTAAATTGGCACTTGCCTTCTTCCCCAGGATACTATACTGAATAGTTTTATGCCAACTTGACACAAAGTAAGGTCATTTGAGAGAAGAGAACCTCACCTGAGACTGTGCTTCATAAGATCAGGCTCTGAGCAAGCCTGTAAGGCATGTTCTCAATTAGTGATCAATGGCGGAGGGTCCAGGCCATTGCGGGTGGTGGTCCTGGGTGCTGTAGGAGAGCAGGCTGAGCTAAGCCCTGGGAGCAAGCCAGTCAGCAGCTACCCTTCACGGCCTCTGCATCAGCTCCTGCCTGGATTCCAGCCCTGTTTGAGTTCCTGTCCTGACCTCCTTTGATGATGAACAGCAATGTGGAAGTGTAAACCAAATAAAGCCTTTCCCCTGCAACTGGCTTTTGGCCATGGTGTTTCATCATAGCAATAGTAACCCTACGACAAATACACAAGAAACTATTTCTGGTCACATTCGGCAGACAGTGGAAGGCAGGCTCAAGGCAGAAGTCATTTCTACCACCATGCTGATAATCTTTGCAATTTGCAAAGATCAAACTCCAAAAATAAGAACGCCGTGGAGAAGACTATCCAAAACCCATGAAATTCTGCAGCCAGAACAGTAAGACATGGACACAGCTAAACTCCTCCACTCCTCCACCTCATGCTATTTTCTCTCCCCTCTCTCTCCTTTTTTTTTTTTTTTTTTTTTTTTTTTAAGATGTAGGCCCTTTAAAACACAAATCCTCAGAGACCAGTTCCAGCAAAATTTAGAAAGGCCAGGATGGGACCATCTTCATCATTAAAAAAAAAAAAAAAAAAAAAAAAAAAAACACAAGCAAAGCAGGTTGGGGTACCCTTACAACTCCCTCTTTTCTACTCTTTTTTTCCCAGATAGCTGACCTCCTAGAAAGGCCACTAGTGATTCTTGCTACTAAGTCAGTCCATTTGTTATAAAGGAAGGTGTGTCTAAAATCATCAGCTTTTCTTTAAAGTACTAAATCTTGCCCTAGTATCTCAAAATATTGACGTTCTGGGGGTCATCTCACAGGGACTGCAGATGTTGGGTTATCCTGACACCATTTCTCAATCTTCTGATTACATACATGTTATTTACCACTAGAAGCATGGCTGTAGACTGAGCATGTGGCAGTGTGAAGTGCTGGCCTAACATGCACAAAGCCCTGAGCTGGATCCCCAGCACCACAATAAATAAAAATACAGAAACAATGTAACAGGCTCTTACGACTATATATGAAAATAGCCCTGGTGGCTCAGCCTTCTGGGTTAGAGGTGCCCACTGCTCTAAGAGCAGGCCAAGCAAAGCAGACACAACACATTCGTAAATCCTGAAAGTGCGCCCTGACCTGGCTGTGCCCATTCTCAGGCACCACCAGCTGCTCCTGAAGAGCCAGCCTCCCCCAGGAGACATCGGTTATTAGAAAAGTCATCAAAAGGCAAAAGGCAAGGAAAGGCAACAGGATTAGGGACCCAGCCTTGATCAGAAAAAGTAAATTTCCTGACCCTTTGCAAGAACAGCAGGCGCCTTCTGGTGTGGAAACAGATCATACTTCACAGGCTCACACAGAAGGGCCAGGCAGTTTACCCAGAAGTCTGCGTGAGAGGAGACCAGGAAGAGTGACTGTGACCAGGAAGGTCTGTGACTGTCTGACCGCTCTGAGCAGACACTGCCTCTGAGTCGCCTGAACTCTGTGCTCTGTGGCAAGTTGTTTGTGCTCTGTACGCCAGCTCCTGGGGATGAGCGATGACTCAAACACCGCACTCAACAGTCAAAGCCCCAGCCCCAGAGGCAAGACAGCATGCTCCCTGGGCACTGCCAGCTACCACGACTCTGATGCACGTCACGGCCTGGCCATGAATCTTCCACCGGTAGGCTGGAGAGAAGAGGATTTTCTTTCAAATGCTTAAATGGTTAAGAGGTGATTAATCTCTGTCTAAATATAAAACCTCCGACATGGAGGGAGAGAAAGGTGTGTCCTTCCTATCAAGTGGAAAGGGAAAAGGAAAGTGGAAAACAGCTGAGAAGCTATAGAACTAGGCTTTTTTAGCCCAGAAACGTTCTCAGAACTGGAATTTAGGCCAATTCATTTCCTCTGTACTTTCTTCCTGGCTCAGTAGATCTGTTAGTCACTGTAACATAATGCTTTTACTTGCTATATAGCAAAGCCAATTGTCCCCAAAGGACAAATCAAAATCCAGCACAATGACAAACACATTTAATTCTCAGAACTTAGTTTGGCGCTTGACGGTCCCCGTCAATGGGCGTGAGCGTTGTTCCTGAGGTCCCAGCACTTGACTTATGTGCAGATCAATAGGCAGCTGCGTCCATCAAACGTCCAGAAGGAATCTCCTGACCTGAGCCAGGTACTTGGGCTGCAGATAGTCACCCAGCTCTTCCTTACTAACCCACACGTGACGGGCCTTCTTCCCAGTCTGTGAGAAGTCTCCTGTGAGCAGGAGAGCTTTGAAGAAGAAGACTTTGACCCCAATGTCACTCTCTGTCCGGATTGCCTTGGGGAGTTTGAACTTGTAGTGGCCACAAGGTGCATTTCCTAGGAACTTGGCTTCCATGTTGTTTTCTGAAGAGAAAAGAAAGAATTGGAAGATTAGGGTACAGCCATCTGCTTCTTCACCCAAATCACAGGAGGCTCAGAAAAGCCACTTCTAACAGAGCTAAAGATGATCCCCATGAGTGGGGCAGCCCTGAAAGGAGGCTCCTCCCCTCAAACCAAATGCTGTCTAGCCCAGGTGCCAGGCTGCCTCTGTGGGCCTAGAAGTCCACAGTGCAGTTAACATCATCTAGAAGTCGTAGCAGCTGGCTTCGCGTTTAACCCTGTCACCAGCTGCTGAAACAGGACCGAGAAAGTTGGCAGCTGTAGAGCCACGCTCGTCACCTCTAGAAGGTCTCCAGCTCGACCGTTAGGGGAGTGGGAATGAGGGAGCTTCCTGAAGTAGTCTTGCTTTCCTTCAAGACCCTTAGCTAGCTTAGACTCCTCTACGTAGCCCCAGCGTTTCAAGTACTGGGATCGAAGGCATCACCACATCCAGGGCAGATCTGACTTTCTACAGTCTGCAACCACGAAGGAGCTAATAACCCGAATCTAGCACTTCAACGATGGCAAAATGGAGAATTACTAAATGGAACCTGAAGAACAGTTAGCTAAACAGAAAGACAGAGTTGGAGACCAACCTCAGTACTCACACTGATACTGTGGCCCCAAGACTTAAGAGAAACTTCATTTTTTTATAAAAGATTTGTTCATTTTGGATGATGATTTCATGAACAATTTGTATTTTTTGAATTACGATGTATTTCCAAATTTTCCACTAAGAAAACAATAATTGGTATTTTACATATCAAGAGGGGCCGCCTTCAAAAACAAGACTATTATTTTTTAAAAACATTATATTTGTCCATATAAAGCTCAAATCTTTCAGAGAAAAAATAGAGCGCACAGAAAGAATTGCAAGAACAAAATTATAAACTTGAGTATGTACATTAGTGATACTAAAGTTCCCAAAGCAAGCAGTTCCTGGGAGGTTGGGGCAGGAGGACCAGCAGATTGAGGTCATCTTCAGCCATGCAGTGGCTTTGAGGGCTGCCTGGACTACATTCCATCCTGTCTCAAAGAACAACAGAAAGACAGACTCAAAAAAACATTTTCAGCACATCCAACAAAGGAATATTATCTTCAGGTACCAAGAAGCACTTGGGAGCCAGGCATTGTGGCACATGCCTCTCATCTTTAGCACTGCAAATTCAAGGCCAAAGTAGACTACTTAGTGAGTTCAAGGCCAATCTGGGCTACACAGTAAGGTCCTATCTCAAAAGAAATGGAATAAAGGACTTAGGAGATGACCCAGTGGGGACAGGTATTCGCCACCAAGCCTGATGATCTGAGTATAGTATGTGCATGACCACACACACACACACACACACACACACACACACACACAAAAGTAATTTAATTTTTTTAATTAAAAATAATCATGTTCTTGAATATGTACAGAAACATTTCTAAAAGAATGCAAGGGAAAAAATTGTCAGTAAGCATTACCACTAAGAAGGAAAAAATACTTCTCATACCACACTTACTAGATACCAATAACCATTAAATGAATGCATGAATTAGTGTTCTCCAGCTTAGCAAAACATTGCTAGCACCAGATAGATTTACATACATGTGCATTTACATGCTATACTAAATGTCTGGGAGAGGTGGGATTATACTGGTATATTTCTTTATACTTTCCTCAACTCTCCAAACTTAATTGAATAAAGCATATTATTTTTCTACAATCTGGAAAACACAGATTAAAATATTATCAAGTCAAAAAATAAAAACATTTCACTACAAATAAGACAGTTCATAGACTTAAGAAATACAGTGAGTAACTTAGCTAGGGATTCTATAGCTTCGATGAAACGCCACGACCAAAAAGCAAGCTGGGAAGGAAAGAGTTTATTTGGCTCACACTTGCAGATCATAGTCCTTCTTTGGAGGAAGTGAGGAGGGTAGGAACTCAAACAGGGCAAGAACCTGGAGGCAGGAGCTGATGCAGAGGCCATGAGGTGAACTGCTTACAGCCTTGCTTCCCAGGCTTGCTCAGTCTGGTTTTTTACAGAACCCAGGACTGCCAGCCCAGAGATGGCACCACCCACAATGGGCTGGACCTTCCCACATTGATCACTAGCTGAAAAAATGCCTTATAGCTGGATCTCAGGTAGGCCTTTCCTCAACCGAGGCTCCTTCCTCTCTGATGACTCCAGCTTGTGTCAAGTTGACACACAAAATTAATCAGTCCACTGAGCATATGAAAAGATGGTCAGTCTCAATAGCAAAGAGGTAAATACTAATTCAAGAGAGATTATTTCTACTGACTGAACAGCTACAAACTAAAACAAGGGCTATTTCATGTGCTGGGGAGGTCCAGGTAAGCAAGCACTACCAAACAGTTCCTGAAGAGGTCATTACCATGTGCACACCTTTGACCTGGTGAGCCCACTCTAGAAATTCCATCTTGCAAAAGTGTGGAGTCAGCAGAGAAGGAATGTATTTTCACTTTTCTTACACATGTATTGTGTAAACTTTCTTTGCTGTTCTATTTTAAATTTGCTACTTTACAAACTTTGCAATAAATCTGCTATTAATATAAGTTTTATATATTAAATATAAACATACCTATTGATATCCTTTTTTTACTTCCTTTAGCATTTACTCAATAGGAATGTCTAGAGAAAGCATAGTGCCCTTTCCACAAGGCACAGAGAAGGCAGAGCTGAGCAAGCATTGGCCACGCACACTCGTGAGAGGGAACCTGAAAGTGTGTACCTAAAGACCTTGGCAAAAACCACAACCGCCAATTCCTATATGATGGCTGAGAGACTGAGAGGAACAAAGCTCCCACGTTCCACTGTACCCTGTTGCCTCTTTTACTGGCTAAAGCAGTCCCAGTGAGAAAGGACCAAGGGGCATGCGAACTTTTGACATTTTCCAGGAGCACTTATCCTGGTGGCAGAGCCAATCAAGTGGCTAGGTGCCTGCACTATCACCAAATCCACTTATCCACCACCAGCCAGTGTCCACCATGTGCCAGGTACTGCTGGGAACTCGTCAAGAGAAACAGAGTCTGTCCCGACCTTCTCGCTAGAATGAATGAAGTGTGTAAATAAACCATTATGGTGCAGTGGCATGAGTGAAGGAACATAGTCTCCACTACAGCACAAGTAGCCAGGGAGCAGGCAGAGCGCCCGGTCCACCACCAGACAGGCCTGGAAAACAGCAGGCACAGAAACTGTCTGCTGCACAAACTGCTTGAACGAGCAAGAGCTGGAGGAGTCCTTGACCTGGAGACAGCACTCTCCAAAAGGGAGGGTGTGTGCACAGCAGAGATGTGTGACGAAACACTGATTTGAGAAAGACAAGGCTCTGCTGCCTTACAACTTGGAATATAGATGAACTCACTAAGCTGCCGAGATTGGGACCAGAATAAGAACTGGTAGGCTCTGTGTGGGAATGGGCATATTTATGATGAACACTTAAGACTCCTTTGCAAAGAAGTGACAAGAGATTTTATTCAGAAAACACATGTCAGTAGCATTGGAGAACATAAAACAAAAGCAAGGAGGAACTTTTTTTGGTATTCCCAGTACAGTGTTTCTCAACCATGCTAATTTTGCTCTCTGGGCAATACGTAGGAACACTTTTTTGGTTGTTACACTGGGGGTAGGGTTGGGAGTGGGAATGAAATATTGCTACCGGCAACATTGAGTAAAGACCAAAGACGCTAAACCCCTTACAACACACAGAAGAGACTCTCACAAGAATTAGCTGGCCCCAAACACTAACAGTGTCGTAGTCTAGTGAGACATGAAGGACACGACAGCTAAAACTGTGAAAACAAAGACAGGATGGTTTGGAACAGACCAGGTAAGCCCCAAAGAAACAATCATCAGAATGAGGTCCAGGGTAGTGCTGAGGTTTCTAGTGTTGAATCAGTGGATAAACCACGGTACCAAGAAGCACTATACCACTGACCTATATTCCCAACTGCTTCTTGGTACCACGGTCCCATCGTCTCAATCTCTAGTACTGAAAAGCAAAACTTTTATTTTGTGAGTGTAAGAATTCTGATTACCTAACCTGTGCAATCACGTTGGGAGAGGTGCGGGTGAGCCAGTCCCAAAGTTGTGAGCACAGGAGAACTGTCCCCATTACTCATCTGTCATGTGACAGCATGGGTGGGGGAGAGATGCCAGCCCCATCAATACCTGAAGCAGATGAGGGAGCTGGCCTTGAGGTAAGACTGACAGGAGACCCGCCCCTGCCCACCACCAACTGCCAACACTCAGGAGAGCAGGCCCTGCACCTCAAGCGGGCAACACAACTGAGCCAACCCCATTGTCAGAGGCATGGGTGAGCCAGTCCCGATATTCTGAGCATAGAAGAGCTGTCCCCATTACTTAACCTGTCATATGGCGGCATGGGCAGGAGAGAGATACGCACCGCCCAGCAATGCCTGAGACAGGTGGGAGAGCTGGCCCTGAGGTCATAAAAACAGGAGAACAGTCCCTGCCCCTCATCAGCTGCAGCACTAGGGAGAGTGGCCCCTATGCCACACCTGGACAACACAATAGAGCTGGCCATGTGGTGTGGGAGGTCCTTCTGTACATGTGTTGCTTTTATTGGTTAATGAATAAAGAAGCTGCTTTGGGCCAATGGTTTAACAGAATATAGCCAGGGTGAAAGAGATACATAGAAAGAAAGTAGGCGGAGTCAGGGAGAAGCCATGTAGCCACAGGCAGGGACAGACATTCCGGAACCTTGCCAGTAAACCATGAGCCTCATGGCAAAATACAAAATAATAGAAATGGGTTAACCAAAGAGATAAGAGCTACCTAGCAATATGCTTAAGTGATTGGCCTAGCAGTGGTTTAAATAATATAGTTTCTATGTGATTATTTCCTAGTCTGGGCAGCCAGGACTGAACAAGCGGCCTCTGCTAACAGCCCTGAAGGTGTAGGTGTGAGGGATCCAACCCTGAAGACAGGACAGCTGGAGAATTTGCCCCACCCCTTGCACCTTGCATATCAATGCAGAAGAACTCTCCTGGTGGTGGGGGACAAGGGAGAGTTGACAAGCTGACCAACCCTGCAACTACCCAAAACCAGGGTTATGTGTCAGCCCACTACAGCATCCACCCCATCTGTGATCTGCTGGAGCATGTGAAGGGGTCAGTCCTACAGACTCAAAGCTGCAGGATTCCATGACACAGAGCAATGGCAGGATAACCAAGAAGAGTTCCAGTGAGGGACCAGCATCGCTAGTGTAGCAGAAACCAGAGGCCTTGAACCAGACCAATGACTCTTTGCAATGAAACTTACAAGTAAAGAGTTAGGGATAAAGGGCTCACCGTGTGACTCACTGTGTCACACTGCAGCTTCCATGATGACATCATGAGAATGATTGGTTTTCCTTCTCTTTTTTTCTTTTTTCCCTTAAATTTAATTTAATTTTATTGGGGTGGGGTTGTAAGGGCAGAGAGTGAATCCAAAGTGATGGGGAAATGAATGAGATGGAGATGTGTGATAAGAAAGACACAAATAATAAATAAAAAGAAGAAAAAGAAAGAATTCTGATTAATGTAATTGTAGCTAAGTGGTTAAAGCAATGAACTAGAAATCTGTCTCCCAGCACAGGAATGAGCTTGCCCACTAAGGACTGGGTATTGTGGCTCAAGCATATAATCCCAACAGTCAGGAGGGGAAGGCAAGAGGATCAAAAGTTCAAGGTTATCCTCAAGTACAGCAAAGCAAGCTCAAAGCCACCTTGGAAGAGAGAGAGAGAGAGAGAGAGAGAGAGAGAGAGAGAGAGAGAGAGAGAGAGAGAGAGAGAAAGGAAGAGAGAGAGAGAGAAGAGGGGAAAAGGAGGACAAAAAAGAAGGAAAAAGAGGGACAGTGAAGAAGGAAAAGGAAGAGGAGGGGAGGGGAGGATTAAGAATGGTGTTCAATGCACTAAGATCTCAGTACACTAACACGGGGCACTCACTGGTTCTAAGGAAAATTCTTGCCAGAATTTTGTTTGTTTGGTTTTTAGGGTTTTTGTTTTGGGGGGAGAGGGTGAGACAGGGTCTCACTATATATCTCTGGCTGTCCTTGAACTCATGGAGATTCCCTGCCTCTGCTTCTTAAGTGCTGAGAATTTTACTCATCCATGTCCATTAAACATCTCCCTCTCTATCCTTATGTCCAATCACAGTCAACCTGAAATGAACCTGGAGTCTTTGGAAGTTAAAAAAGTTACCTGATAGTTTGGTCAGGATTCGTTCAGCTGTCCCTCGAAGGGTCTCCCCAGGCTGCCACTCTACTTGAGGGAGCATCCAAAAATCCTGATCCCCAAGCTTCTCTCTGACTAAGAGGACAAGGTTCCTGTCAAGCTTCCGATGCAACGAGGTTCGGTCATTTTTTTTATCAGCTTCTACAAAAAGGATGATCAGAAGAGAGAGAAAAATAAAAAATAAAAAAGTCTGATCTACCAAAACCATGGATTTTGAGTTTCAGAGCCTTCCTTCGGCTTCCTCAAGCCCTGTCCTCTAAGAACTTATAGCCAAAGTATAACCCTAACTTAAACCGAAAGGTAAGCATTGGAACCAGAGCTGAACTTCTCTCATGAGCACAGTGCACTTGAGGTGTTTGGAAAAGGAGCAATGCCTGTAACAATTCAAACATAAGTACTGGAATACAGCTCAGAGGCAGCGCAGGTCCCCTGCAAGCATGAGGCTCTGGGTTCAGTCCTCAGCAACACAAACACACAGTTCAAGAAACAAAACAAAACAAATACACAAGCAAACCTGCCCATTGGATTTACCAGCATGACTGGGATCTAGCTACCCCACTGCCTCTGTTCTCTAGTCCTCGTCCTGGGAACAAGGACAAGAGGCTCAAAGTGACTCCTAATAAAACAGGCATTAGAGAGAGAAGACTCAATTCCTCCCACTCTCTGATCCAGAGCAGAGGTAAAACTCAAACAATAATTGCAAGCTTTAACAGAAAGGGAAAGACACTTTACTCCCCCTAAAAATAGCTCAAGTCTTTTAAAAGTTGGGTTAGGGGGATTATAAGGAATAGGGGGAAAATGCTATTTTCTCGGAAACTGTTTTGTTTCTTGACACTACTTGCTATTAAAATGTAAAGCAGGAGTCAGGTGACTGTCCTTCACCTGGAAATCAGAATACCTCACTTTCCCTTCCTTGAGGGTGGCCTAGGTCACAAACCTGTCACTCGAGCTCCAGGTTTGAATTGTAGGAATGCCTGCTCCCATGCATCTTCTAAGTCTTGTGCAAGCGTAACGCCCTGCTCGTCTTGGTCATCGTCGTAAAGGTCAGCTTTCTTCTTTGCCAGTCGCTTAGCTTCATCCAGAGCACGAAGCTCGTGGTCCGAATACAGGCTTCTCTCTGTCTCCACCTGGAGAGTTGAAAAGGAAAAGGAGAAGAAAAAACTGTATCCTTGGCAGGCTTGGAAGCACATCACTTAATATGCTCAGAAAGATAATCAAAACACTACACAGATGCAAAGAAGAGAAAAGGCCCACTGGACTATCAGCTTGAGGGGAATTTGCCAAAACGTCAGAATGTGATAGAGACCAAGACCGCCAGGAAGAACGGGGTGGCGAGGCACTGTGGACCCCACCCCACACTCTAGGTCTATGGGTCTCTGATCAGCATCTCTTCGGGCACTACAACATCCCTTCTTCCTAGAATATCTCCCCTCACGCTATTCCTCCCAGATTTCTACTCATCCTTCCCATCTCAACTTAAGTACCGCTTTCTCATCAAGCCGTCCTGGACACTTCTCACGAAAATCAAACCTATGTGGTTCTGTGTAAAATTCTTCCAGTACTCTGTGTCTTTTCTTTTTTAAATAGCGCTTACCAAAGTCTGTAATTAGTCATATGACTGGTTACTGGCTGCACCCCTAACTCTAGTACAGGAAACTGTCTAGGAACCATAGCTATGTGCCTATCTTATCCATAATTGCACATCTATCAGTTTGAACAGCGACACACAGTATGAGCTATGAATACCTGTGGGGGTACTTGACCACCCCTAACTGGTCAAGAGGATAAATCAATTGAGCAAAAAGCAACGAAAAGAGCTTATATTCGTATTCCCAAGACAATAGCCCCTCGAAGTGTAGGGACAGGTAAGATCTTTCATCACTATCTACAGAGACTCAACACCCTGACAGCAACGACACTTGCGGTTTTGCCCATATTTTCTCACTTGCCCTTCACAGAAATTGCTTCCTGAGATTAAAAAAAAAAGCAAACTTTAGCACGTGCATCTTATGGAAGTGCCCACTGTCCCCAAGGCTTTCTTCCTAACGCTCATCACTTCGCAAAGACCATCCTGTCATCTGTTAGCGCCTAATTTACAGGAAGTGATTCCTGTTCACCACCGGCTCCCTGCTGTGTTGGATGTACAAGAAGGAAACCATCCACACAGAGTGCCCAGGAGAAAATGGGCCAATTCAATTAAACTCTGTCGCACACCTGCTATAAACTAACCCAATTCACTAAGGTTAATTCCATCTTGGAAATGTCACTAAAGATCAAGAGGTGAAATGACTTGCTCAGGGTCACACAAGGTACCAGAGTCACCATGAAATCGTGACCCGCTTGGAACTGCTGCTCCCCGCACCGCACCCCGAAGCCCGCGTCCGCTTTACCTTCTGTAGTAGATCCGCCATCTCTTGCTGCAATGGGGTGAGCGGCTTGGTGATCAGCGGTGGCCGCTGCAGGCACAAGGCACCCAACAGGCGCCATGGAGACCTGCTGCTTGAGGGCGCAGCCTCAAGGGACAGGTGGCGAGAACGCGGACTACCCGCCCACAGACTGTCGAGACGTCGCCAGCCTCTAGTCACCCCTAGCAGAGTACGCCCCATGGGCGCCGCCATCTTTCCGCCTTCCCACAAGGCACCGCGGCTACCCGCGCGGCTTCCAGCCAACCCCACGTTCCCATGAGGCAATGCGGACCGGCGAGGGGGCAAGGTTACCTATGAGACCGAACCATTGCAGTTGGGAGAGGGAGGTGAAATTCTTGATTAAACCATTAACAAGGGAGAGAGTTCCATATAGATAATTTTACAGAGCATTTAAACTTGAACAAAAATACATAAAGTGGCATTTCAGAGCAATCGGGTGATTTCCCCTCTGGGTGCTCCCCCGCAGATGCTCATGGTGCTGATTCCTCGGCGCTGCGGACGGGAACTGACGAGGGTCAACTTCAATCATGCAGGTTGTAAGAAACGCGGGATCGTGGCTCCTGCGGTCTTGGGCTGGACATGGGATGACCAGGTAAAGGCTGCCCTTTCGAGCCCACTGCCACTCTCGAACGTTCCCGCCTGCCTCCCATGCCTATGTGCCACTTGAGCCCTCAGAGGACCGTTAAACCAGCCCCTCACCGAGCTCTTCTTTGCAGGCTTGTGGTGGTTGCCCCAGCTCAGACTATCCACACCGGAGCCCCGAGGTTAGAAGACGCAGCTGCCAAACAGAAAGCTGAAAAGGAAGCGGTTCCGAGCCGCTTCAGGTGAGGGCTAAGTGGGTCCAGGCTTCTGGACACTTGCGTCCTGTGACTTCTGCCCGCCACCCTCCAGAGTCATAGAAAAAAGTGAATTCCTGTCATTTGCCATCTGTGGGAGTTTGTGCAAAGCAGCGTTTGATCCTTCTCAAAATGAAGATAACTCTCAGAGGGGTTGGTGAAGATAGAGGTGCATAAAGTAGTTGTTGAATTAGCAACTGTTGGCTGAGCGTCGTACATATATAAGTAACCAGTTTTCTTTCCTTGTGAGGGAGGCTTTAGGTCCGACTAGCAGCTTTCTCTTCCGCCAGCACAAAACGACTTGAGGAACTACACCAACTGCATTAGAGTTGGTCAAAGGCCAAGCATTAGTTTTGTGTCTAGCCCTGGGAAGTGGCATCCTGCGTCCCACTAATATAATTACTTCATATGCAGATTGTATATACGTTCACTTAACTTCACATCTCTTTAACAGTTATTGAAAAATCTACTACATCTTAAATACCATAAGTACTGGAAATGCAGAAGGTTTCGTCCTCGCCCGAAGTGGTTCACAGACTTCCAAGAAAGATATAGGCGTATCTGTTTTAACCATAATCTGATCAGAATAATAGAGGTAAGAGCAGGTTGGACCTTTAAACGAGTAAGGCATTCCTGAGGAAATCAGGCAAGACTTAAGGTACCCTGAAGTGCAGAGGTGATCTGAATAGAAATTGAGCTAGGGAAGATCAGAGGCACCATTCCAGGCAGAGGCAGTGGTCTGGAAAGTCAAGCTGTCGGAGAACATGGTGGGTGATACCTCTGGGAGGAGACACATGGTGACTGACTTCCCTGTCACCCTGGAGCTTTTACACTTTACCCTCTGCAGACTGTGAGGGGCTGCTGATGGAATTTAATCCAATCTGTTGCTGTCAGTCGCTAGGCAATCTCAGGTACTTTGGGGGTTGTTAGCCTTACATCCCAGTTCCAACAGTAAAGGCCCTATTCAGCCAGACAGCAACCAAGCAGAGCCACATCTGTCCAGCTTTGGGAAGAGTTGATGACATTTAATTTTTTTTTTTAAGATGGCCCTGCTGTGCAGCCTAGGTTAGGCTCAGATTTATAATCCTGTTACCTTGGCCTCGCGAGTGCTTAGATTCTAAGAGTGTAACCCAGCCCCAGCAACCTTGCTTACTCTTTAGAGAGTCTTTGCCCACTGTATTGATGTTAAGCTATAGGGAGCAAGGATGGAAGCTGAGAGAAGACTTGAGAGCAGTTATGAAGCAATGAAAATAGTCTAGGTAAAAATGATGGTGTCTGGACCAGAGTGGGATTTTATCCATTTTGATGGTATCGACATTAGTTTGGGTCTTTTGTTTTGAGAAAAGGTCTTGCTGTATGACCTAGGCTGGCCTGGAATGTCTCCTGAGTGCTTGGGATTACAGGCATTCGTCAACACCGAGCTAAGAAGCTATTAATATAAAGTTTGAGAAAAAGAGAGGTGTGAAGGCTTAAATTTGAGCACTAAACAACGGAAAATAGGAAATGGTTATAAAGATGGCAGAGACTGATGGAGTTTAGCTCTGTGTGGCTAAGTTTGAGATCCTTATTCTTGCTTTAAAATGGCCTTGTACAACCGTATATAATAAAAAGGAAAACCTGAGACACGTAGCTTCCAAGTAGAGATGTAATATAGACAGAGATTTGGGGAAAGGAAGAACCAGTGAAAGAGAGAACCTCCCCAGGACAGGTAGAAAGAAAGCCAGACAAGATTTTCTTTTTAGTGTAGTACAAAGTAGGGAATGGAGCTGTGTTCAGCACTGCAGAAAAGCTGGGTTTGCAGGCAGATAGCATGATTGCTCATTAGATTGAGCAGTACGGAGTGGGTTGGTGACCTTGACTACAGCCTTCCTGATGGAGAAATGAAAATAACTTCTAATTGGAGTGGGTTGGTTTCAAAGAGAATAAACAAGTATTGTTGTTCCTTCAGGAGGTTTTACTGTAAGGGAGAACAGAGAAGCTCTTGGAAACTTGGGGTTGGGGGGGTGTTTTTTGTTGTTGTTCTTGTTTTGATTTTATGTTTATGACATGACAATATGTTTTGCTTCTGGGAAAGACTGATGCTGAAGTGGGAACATTGCCGGAACAGTGTCCTTGTGGGGCGAATACGCAACCGGAACATTGTGCAGGAGAGTCCTCAACGGCCCTGGGCACAGATGTTTGGTGGTGGAAGCTGGAAGCAAGTCTAATTGATTCTGTTTCTCTGTAGAGGTCATCAGCTGGCCCTGAGGAAACAGGAGGAGCTGGATGGTTAAGGAGACAAAAGGAAGTAGAGGAGGCCTCCTGGAGAATGGGAGGATAATTGAACTGAGAATGGTTGTCAGACATCTCGAAAGCCTACTTGATGCTGGAATGCCATTAAAACGAAGCAGCGGTTCTTGGTAGGGACTTTTAGCAGTGGCTAAAAGCTCTAGTGATCCTAAATTAGAAGATAGAATCTAGTGGACTAGAGCCAGAGATGCTACCACGCTCCCCGCTGTTCACAGGACAGCCTCCTCCAGCAGTGTCTTGTCCCAGCTGTCAGTTGAAAGCCCTGGTATAGAGCCCAGTCGACCATGCAGCGTTTGCACAGACTCAGATTTAATAAGGGCTGGGAGTTTGCCAGGAGAAAGTGATGATGTAAGAGGGGAATCGAGACTAGACTTTAGTCCAGCTGAGGTATATGGAGTGACAGAGATCTAATGAACTCACTGAGTGCTGGCCCTGAAGATACTGAAGCAGACAAGGAGGTGGTAGCCAAGGATGCTTGAAGCCAAGGCTGTGATGTGTGTGCTGGCAGTGACAACTGCTGGCTGTGACCCCAGGGGTCAAGGTCGGACAGAGGACAGATGATGGTTGAAGGAGACAAGGTTTAGAAATCAAAGTGCAGGCTTTTGGAGATCTTGTTGAACCCATCCGCAGTTATACAGAAGTAGTGCCAGAGAACACCAAGCCCTGGCTATGGGTTTTGCATCTTATTTCCATTTTCAAATAACATTTTGAAATTAAAATACAATTACATCATTTCTCCCCCCCCCCATTTCTTCCTCCTGATCCTTCCCTTATACTCCCATTTTCTCTTTCAAATTTAAGGCCTTTTTTTTTAATTGTTGGGGAGGTGTTTTCCTAACTACATAAATATAACCTGATCAGTCCATGTAATGTTACTTGTATGTATCTGACTTCAGAGCTGACCGCTTGGTATTTATTGGATTACCCGTCTGGACGCTGTTTCTCCCACCTGCGGCATTCTATAGTTGCTTGTATTTGCATTTTTAGAGATATAATTAAGCCAGGCATGGTGGTGCACACCTTTGATCTCGGTACAGTGCAGGCGGAAGCAGGTGGATCCCTCCAGTTGGGGACAGCCTGGTCTAACATAATGAGCCTGTTTTGAGGCTGACTCTTGTTATGTAGCCCAGGATGACCAGGAGCACTGTCATAGCTGGTCTTAAACTCAAGGTGACCCTCCTGGCTGGGATTACGGGCAGGCATGCACTCCCATGCCCAACTGAACCTGGGAAGTTTAGAGGCCTGATCTTGGCAATCCCCTAGAGTAAATGGCCCGAGCTCCTGGTTTCAAAATCTTGCTATATAAAGGGAATTGTATCGGTTTTACTCAGACTTAGACTTGTATTTGCTCACTCCCAAGTCAATATAGGGAACAACAAAAAAAAAAAATCGGTGGGAAAATGATGATCATTGAAATAATAGTATCATCCACGGGACTGGGACACTTTTCTTCTTAGTACAGAAACTGATAGGCCAGCCTCCTACAGAGGCCGCACGTCATCGCTAAAATCAGGCCCCCAGGAAAGAGTGCGCTGTGCTGAGTTTTTGAAAATAATCCTGGAGAAGCAGATGGAGCCGGGGGTGCTTGAATGGTAGCGTATTTTCTAAAACGGATTTCAGCATAGTAGAAACATAGCGTGGGTGTCGGGTACCAATCTGCGCCTGATTTAGGTGCGTAGGCATAATGAAACAGCAGCTTTACTCCCATCTGAAATGCTGAGTGACAGTTACGTGTGTGTTTCAATTTTTAAAGAACAAAGCTCAGACCCAAGACCACTCTCCTCAGTCCAAAGCCTGGCCTCCCTTGCTGGTCCTGTGTCTGTTTGGACTTGAATTTTCTACCTGCAGATGGAGACTTGACCCCAGGGAAACCCAGCAAGCAAATTAGACTAAGGCTAAAAGACCCCGCGCCCAGCACAGTATCGAGGCCAGTGTTCCCAACCCTGCAACACTGTGGTGTCCAGAAGGTGTGGGAAGAGGTGCAGAGAGCCCCTCTGGAGCCAGAGACTCTTAGCTTTCATTCTGGTTTCTCTTTGGGTTTTTAGTGCTGCGAAGAGACACCCTGACCACGCAACTCTTATAAGTCAAACATTTCACTGAGGGGGCAGCTTACAGTTTCAGAGGCTCAGTCCATTATCATCATGACAGGGTACATGGCGGTGTGCCAGCAGATGTGGTGCTGAGAGTCCTACATCTTGTAGGCGACAAGAAGTCGACTGAGACACTGGGCAGTGTCTTGAGCACTCAAGACTTAACTTGAGGTTAAGAAACCTCAAAACCCACCCCCACAGTGACACCCTTCCTCCAACAAGGTCATACCCCCTCCAACAAGGACACATAGCGCCATTCCCTGTGAAATTGCAAGGGCCAGTTACATTCAAACCACCACAGGGTTTGTCTGTGCTGTTTGATTTGATATATGGGGTGGGTGTTTGTAAGGATCGAGGCCTTTATGGGTAGGGAAGTGGTTACAGGGACAGAGTCTTACAGTCTGTCCTAAGCTGTGTGTATCCCAGGTTAGCCTTGGATTCAGTTTTCCCATCCTGCCCACCCCGCAGTGTGTGCACTTCCTCTACCACCACTACCCCATGCTCAGATCACAAGTGTGCATCGCCATACTCAACCTATTCTGTTTTGGTTTTAGGCATGTATGTGTTTCTAAGAACAATTGGGAAATTAACCAATGTTTTTTCTGATTGCAGCATTTACCCTCCCGCTCCAGGACAGGAAAGCCCTCTGCGGTGGGCAGGGATGAGGTTTGAGGAGGTCCCGGTCGCACACATTAAAGCAACCCACAACAAGTAAGAAAGGGGGTGCATGAGCAAGGCCCCTGTGGGCTGCTTCTGCCTTAGCCCTTCTTCTAGTAGAAGTCGGGTTGCCAGATGCTAGCCTCTTCTTGTTTGGGGAAACTACTTACGTTTCATAAAAATATCAAATAGATTTAGTACACTGTGATTCTGAGATTTTTCTGCCTTCCTTGTGATTCCTATGCAAGAGTTAGAAGGACTGTATTAGAAGCAGCTGGTCCTGTTGTGAGCGAAGCGATCTACAAATACATAACTCATTAGTAAACTAACCCGACAAGTGCAAACCCTTTAGCCTGCTTCCCTATTGTCCTGTGCACTGCCCCTTCCCTTGCAGGACTAAGTGTAACGGTGAATGAAAGCAGCAAGACTAAAGCCCTTGTCTGCTGTGCACACAGGTACCAAGCAGGCTCCCAGCCACAAAAGTACAGGGCGTTGGTGACAACTTTGCAGGCCAAGTCCCACTTGGAAGTGTGATCTGTGTTTTGTCACAGCCTGCCTGCCACACAGTTGGAGTACAGCACCAGAGGCTGTAGTCCTGGCCTCCAGTGTGTGGCACAGAGGTTACAGGGCCCATAGAGGCTCCCTTCTCCTCTTGAGCTAATGCAGACACAGCTTCTCTGCTTTCTTTGTGTTGTTGTGTCTGTGACCTTTTCAATCCACCCTGCATCAAAATGCTTCTGTCCAGTGTACGAAATGTAAGAGGCCCTTGGAGAGGATGACAGCCATGACAGGGCCACAGGCAGGTACCAGTACTAGCCCAGCAGGTCTCTTGGAGAGCTTGTCTAGCATCCCCTTCACTTCCCCTTCCCATGACACCCAGAAAGCTCTGCAGAAAGTGGGGTGACGATAACCAAAGGGGAGACAGGATGCACACCTTAGGATTTTCTTAGGTCATTCTTAATTATAACTTACCCTTAAAGAGCTAATTAGTAAAAAGTTTCACTTATTTAAAATAATTTTTGATCCCAGAATAGTGTCATAAGCATTTAAATTATCTACTGTAATAATATTGTCTTGACAAATAGTTTTGTGGGATTTTTTTATGCATCTTTGTCTTTCAGAGATAGACACTGAACTGATAGGTCTTAGATTCACCTCATAACAGTCCACTGATGGGGGATGGGAACAGGGTTTACAGGTAACACTATATTGGATATGGGTTGCTTATTCTTGAAACAGAGCTAGGCAACAGGTCTCTAGGCATTCATTCATATACTTTTTAAAAATACTTTTATTTTTTTTTATTTTTTGCTTATTTGTTGGGGTTGGAGCCTAACGACGTGGAGGTCAGAAAACAGTTTGCACAGATGAGTTCTCTCCTCCCACCATGTGGGTCCGCCTGTCACCGTCAAGCCAAACCTCACCTACTGCTGTTTCGGTGTTAGAGAAAGGCTATGAAACCAACATAACCCCTGCCTTGGGAAAGGCTTGAGGCAGATGCGTGTCTTTCTGGTGATACTCTCCTGCCGTTGGGTGATGGCACTCCTCTAGTGTATGATTTGACAGCCTTACTTTAATGTGAGAGAGGGAGCTGGTGACCTTTTCTTTCTCATTCAGGCTCCTAAGGACTGTAGCACGCGCCCTTCCTTCCCTGAGCAGTAGTAGAGTTGTGTCTCTTTTTCCCAGCACCCAGATCCAGGTAGTGTCTGCCACTAACGTGTCCCTGGCCCGTGCCTCCTGCGGCACAGAAGGCTTTCGCAATGCCAAGAAGGGCACCGGCATCGCAGCACAGACAGCAGGCATAGCAGCGGCCGCCGTAAGTACCCGACCACAGTGCTGTGCTCTCCCTGTGGCTGATGGGGGAGAGTTCTCAGCAGACCTGATTCAGCACTGAGGGCTCTGCCTGCCCCTCTTGGATGTCCTGACTCTGAGTTGCTTAAAGCAGCCTTTGTGGAAAAGTTACCAGCTTTCTTTCTCAGCTTCAGTGAAGAAAAGGATTTCATTTGTGCTCAGGGGAAGAAGGCTTAGGAACCAAGGCTGCTTCCATTAAAGACCAGTGGGATGGCGTGAGGGGTTGCGTTTTATTCAGGGGGCAAGTCTTATAACACAAGTCCCAGAGTGACTATTTAGAAGCAAATTAATCAACAACATTTCAGATAGTTTATTATTACCATGTCTTCAGAAGACCCCGCTATTATCTACTCTTCCAGGAGAATCAGATTGTGTGGGATTGGTCAAAGCCAGGCAGCCAGGTCAGCACCCTGATGTGAAGCCAGATTAGCCTTGGATCAGAGCTGCGTGTTTCCTGCTGTAGCAGAGACCTCACAAGTGTGTGTACACTGACAAACAGGACCACTTCCTGGAGGGACACTTGGACCTTTACAGCTAGACATAAGAAAACTATTGATGACTGTGTGGTAGTGATCATCAAAACTCAGAATGATATAATTACCAACCAGACAGAGGACATTCAGTTAAGAGACACAGTCAGTGTTTGTGGGACCTCTGCACGGTAGTGTTTGCGTGAGTTCTGGGTGTTTTCCAGGACCCATAATGAGTGTGTTTATGGTATGGACACATACCTACTCTAAAGATACTAAATGAGGCAATATTTAGAAGTGTCCACTAGGTGGCAGTGCAGTTCTGTCGCCTTGGTTCTTGGCCTGGGTTTGCCAGCATCTTTGGGTGCTTTGCTTCCTTCTGTCTTCTGCCTCCCTGTTGACCTCTGCCGCTGCTATTGCCCCACGTGTTCTGGAGACAGTAGCCAGAGACTGACCTCTTGTTTCTTTCCAGAAAGCCACAGGAAAGGGAGTGACCCACATCAGAGTTATAGTGAAAGGCATGGGGCCAGGACGCTGGGTAAGTAACAGGGTTCTCCACAGTGTGTGTGTATGTTCCTTAGAGCCAGGTGTGGGGAGTTTAAATGTCCCCTTAGTAAATGTTCCCCTTAGTTCCTCTCGGTTACTCCTACACTCATCTAAGCCACTCAGAGCGAGCCTAGATCATGTCATTTGTCTCGGCTTCTCGAGTGTTTGCTCTGTGCCAGCCCTGGGAATGGAAAAGTGGATCTCTGGGGAACCATCATAAACACATCCTCAGCACAGACTAGTGGGTGCGTGGAGAAGTGTAGGCCAAGGTGCTGGGGGCCTTCAGGGGGGTCCTGAGACCAGTGGGGCTAGGAGGTGACATCTCTCTGCCTTTACAAGAATGAGGCCCTAGGGCATGAGCGTGTGTGTCCTGGGAGAGGACAATGCTCGTGTTGCTGGAACACAGGGGTCTAGCCTGTGCTCAGATTGTGAGGTCCAAGGTGGAGGCAGCAGGCATTGGAGCTGTAGGTATCAGTGAGCTTCCCTCCCTCTTGGAGCCCTATCTGAAGATACTAGGTCATCATCATTTTGGAGACCATACCACTTTCCTGTTTCTGATCCTTCCAGTCTGCCATCAAAGGACTGACCATGGGGGGTCTGGAAGTGGTCTCAGTCACAGACAACACCCCTGTCCCACACAACGGTTGTCGGCCCCGGAAGGCTCGAAGGCTGTGACAGGAAGGAAGCGTGCACTTGAACCCGACCTAAGGTCTCGACTCCAGGTGGACCCTGCAGGAAGGCCACTGTGGGAGCTGCGGGGCCAGCAGCGCTCAAGCCCTCGGGAGAACATCACTTCCACTTGCAGCTGGAGCAGGAAGTGCCCTCGGGGCTCGCCTCTCCTGGACGTGGGGGAGTGGGAACTGCAGCACAGCTGCGGCTGTGCTCTCAGAATAAAAGGCCGTTCTACGTAGTAGCTGCCAGGTTTCGTTCCCAGTGTTAGACTTCTGAAAGATCGCGAGTGTAAGTGTGAGCCCGGATGGAAGTCTACAGTGTAAAATGGGCTGCAGTGCACTGTGCCCCTTCTTTTTACACTGCCATAACCTCTTAACCGAGGTGTCCAGATCTTGTCATAGCCAACAGTTGGGCATTTACCCAGGGGAGCGAGAGCTCTTTGCCATCCTCTGGAGCCTGTTAGATTTCAAAGGTGGTTGGGCATGCTGGACATTAGCCCTAGCAGGGCGGGGGGGGGGGGGGGTTCTCTGAAGTTCAGATTTCCTGGGAGTGTCCATCGTTTATACTCGATCAGCTTTGGCAGTCCCCAAACCCAAGAGGAAGTTATCTCGAAAGCAGGCTGACAGTTGTATAAAACCGGATTTGGCAGAAAGGCATGCGGACAGTGGGGGTACTGAGAACTGTGATGCTATAAAACCTAGATATTTGCAGACAAATTGGCACAACTCGGAACCCCCAGGTTCTCCCTACTCCATGTAATCCTTAGCAGATCCTGTGAGGAGTATCCTGATCCCAGTGACTAAAGCCTGCTTATGTTAAAACCACTGTGGGAGGAGGACCAGCACCTTAATATAACACTGTCCAAACTGCATTAGAAGGATTTTGGCTTTCATTTTTATTGTTTATTTATTTATTTTGGTTTTTCGAGGCAGGGTTTCTCTGTGTAACAGCCCTAGCTGTCCTTGAACTAGCTCTTGTAGACCAGGCCAGCCTCGAACTCACTGAGATCCACCTGCCTCTGCTTCCTGAGTGCTGGGATTAAAGGTGTGCGCCACAACTATCTTGCTTTTGGCTTTTTAGAGAATACTACTATATATAGCTCAGACTGGCAATGAACGTTCTGAGTGTTCAATTTATAGCATTACCACACCTGACATAGCGTGTGTGTCTGTATGTGTGTATATATGTGTATCTATACTTATATGTATATTGCACACATATATACATATATATTCTGGGTAAAAGAAAGTGAACTGCAGCGATTTTTTTATTAATCACAATAAAAGTAAAGATTTCAAATAAAACAGACTTAAAATGAGGCTTTGCAAACCATTCTTTGTGGTTTGCTATGGTTTGGCCTTTATTCAAGTGGAGAAGAGACCCGAAGCACCTGGTTGTGGCTCAAGCAGAAACAGATAAAAAGTGTAGGAAAGCAGCTTAGTGAAGGTTCTCTGCAGAGGGTTGGCAGGCCCTGGGGAAGTAAGGGGGATGGGGAGTGCTAACCCAGAGCAGTTGCCGTCCTAGGCCTGAGGTCAGGTGAAGGAAGGTCTAGGCCAGAGTCGGATAGGATCTGAGCTTTTTTGAAAAGTCCAGGCTGGCTTTGAACTTGCTGTGTAGCTGAAGACAACACTGGTTTCCTAGACCTCCTGTCTTAGAAGCACCCCAAGCATTGGCTGCTGATACATGCTACCATGCCTGCTCTCTTTGTTCTCTGTTCCTTGTTTTCTGAATTTGGAAAGACAGGTTGCTACTTCAAAGTTTGAATGCTGTCAGGCCGAAATGACGGGGTGGTGGTCTGGTTGCTTTATGTTACTGTGATAAACACCATGACCAAAACGATCGCGGCAGAAAAGGATTTTATCTTAGAGGTTGCAGTCCATCAGTGAGGGAAGTCAGGGCAGGAACCTGAAGCAAGAATGCTGCTTTCCACAGTGGTCTAGGCCCTTCTATATCAATTAGTAGTCAAAAAAAATGCCCCTACAGCATGACCACAGGACACCTTGATGGAGGAAATGTCTCAGTTAAGGCTTTCTCATCCCAAGAGTGTCAAGCTGACAACTAAGATTAGCCATCACAAGTGGACACCTGTCTTAGGGTTTTTATTGCTGTGAAGAGACACCATGACCATGGCAACTCTTACTCTTATAAAGGAAACATTTAATTGGGGTGTCTTACAGTTTCAGGGGTTCGCTCCATTATCATCATGACAGGCATGCAGGTAGATGTGTTGGAGGAATCGCTGAGAGTCCTACGTCTTGCAACAGAAAGTCGCTACTGTCACACTGAGGGAAGCCGAGACCTCAAAGCCCACTCTCCCACTTCCCCCAACAAGGCCACATGGCCTATTAGTGCCACCCTATTTGAGGGACATTTTCTTTCAAACCACAACACTCAATTTCCTTTTATCACACAGCAAAATCTGTCCACTCACCCAGACTGAGCTATAATAGGTTCTTCTACAAAGACACAGGCTAGACACAGGGAGCACAGAGGTCTGGTGTGGATACTGTTCTGGGGATAAGTTTGAGGCTAGCTAGACAGACATGTAGCAAAATTAGGAAGATGTTTCTTAGAGGAGGCATAAGTGTTACCAATGTTTGTAAGAGGAGAGAAGGGAAGGTTTAAGGAAGAGGGAGCATTGGAGACAGGAGCAGATGAGTTAGTGCATGTCACTTGAAAACTCATTCACAGCCAAGGCAGGAGTGAGAAGTCATCAATTTACTGTTAGAACTTATCTGTCATGGAGGGTCATGGGATTCAGACTAGAGAGGGAGGCTTGCTTACCAAGGGACCAAAAGGAGAACATGGGCTGAAAAAACTGATTGTCATACCAAGGATAAAGACAACCTCAACTGGTGTGATGAAGAAAGGGGGCATACGTAGAAGGCCGTGGCTTAGAGACAGCTCATTTACAGGAGGTACATTTAATTACATGGCATCTTAGTTAATTTTCAATTGTGGTGACAAAACACCATGGCCAAGGCAACTTGGAAATGAAAGTGTTCAGTTAGCTTACAGTTTCAGAGACTTAGAGTCCATGATGGGGGAACAAAGGCATAGCTGCAGGGAGAGCTGGATGCTCACATCTTCATCTGAAAGCAGCAGGCAGAGAGGACAGTGGGAAGCCTCAAAGCCCGCCCTCATCACACACCTCCTCCAACAAGGCCACACCTCCCAGTCCTTCCCAAACAGTTCCACCAACTGGGGCCCAAGTATTCAAACATGAGCTTATAAGGGCCAGTCTTATTTCAATTATCATATGTGCTGTCTAAATAGAGTTGAACTAAGTCATAATTAAAGCAATTATGAGATGTGAGCCAAGGGAAACTATGGCTTTAGATTTAAGTAGAGAAAGAACCGGAGCAAGAGACAAGCACAAGTCTCATCGAGTAATGGTTCCACCCAATGTCTTCTCAATTCCACTTTCCATCCATTCCTCAATTTTGAAGACATCCTTGTCTGGTGCCTGCAAGATGATGCTTTTTTCCCAGGGTCTAGCCTTGCCCTCTTAGATAACTATCCTCCTCGGAGGTGCAGGAGCTGTCCTGTGGGGTCTTATTCCTGGGATCCAACGTGGCTTGTGAGCCCAAGTGAAGAGTCAATGCCTGTTTCCACAGTGGGGACGAGACTGCCCAGGGGAAAGCACAGAACTCGGAAAGAAGATGATGGCCTGGTCTGTAAACACTGTAAGTGAGCCAGGGAGGGGGTGGGAATAGAGCGACAAGAGACAGGAGAGCATCGCCTCTCGGGGTGGTCGCAGGGGTCCAGTACATCCTGTGCAGAACGCTGCCCAGAGGTCAACTGTATGGGGTGAACCCCCGGCGGCCTGGAAGGTCATGAGAGACCAAAGGGAGAGGGTGGGAGAAAGTGGAGACCCAGGCCAGATGCTGAGTCTGGTAAGAGATGTCTGCTATCATGGGATCTTGAGGATCCAGCACTTTCTCTCTGACATGGTGGACTACGGGCTTTGGGTGCACAGAGAGGACACGGAGCTTAGAGATAAGAAGCAGATCTCAGCGAGATGGCAGAAGACCGGGCTTCCAGGGCAGATAGACATCTGAGACCCCAGGGGCAGGTGTGCCCATTGTAAGCCGGGAACAACCACGCTGCTGGGAGTAGCATGGACAAATCAGAAGCAAAATGTCCTTGGACTCAGTACACAGGGACCGTTCCTTGTTCTCGCTAAGATTTCATATGATTATACGGAAACAAAAGAGGGCACCTTCTCCCCCAGCTCTTCCCGAAGCAGTACAAATAGAGCTGCTTCAGAGGGAGGGAGGACTGGCCGTGTCTGGCGCTGTGTCTTACGCAGGGCCTTGGGCTTCATAATTGCTTGTAGGAACACTCCATCCACTAAACAGTTCTATCCCCTGAACTCTGCCAGATGGCAGCGTTCTGTATTTGCTCTGTCAGCACGAAAGCATACCCCACATGGCTCTTAAGTGTGGCTAGTCTGGTTAAAGAACTAAATTTTAAATTTCATTAATCGGAATTCGTTGATAGCTCTATGTAGTTGGTGTCACTGTATTGGGACAGTGTGGCCTTGGGTGTCCTCCCTGTGTACCCATTATGCAAAGACATCATTAAGGCCTGTGAGTCAGGCCAAAGAGTGGGACAGAAATAGCCATCAGTAGGGAGCTAGCGAAAGAAACTGCAGAACATCCACAGGGTATGTTAGCCAGGAAACCAGCCAAGATGTGTGGCTAAGTGACACATGGAGAGGTGGGCGGTGGAGTGACGTATGGGATAGAATTGCAAGTTTTGGTAGAAAAAGAAGAGCATTTGTATGCATGTACGTGTGTGCATTGACAATGTGTAGATATAGATATATAGATGCACATGTGAGCTGGAGTTGGGCAATGTGCAAATCGCCTGCTGAACTGTGTACAGAACATTTGTTGAATAGAATTGGACACTCAGCAGCCCTGTAACACCGCCTGTCCCCCTGGTCCTGGAAAAGACGCTGGCTTCGGCTCTGAAGTTTGTGCTGCTAATTAATCTGATTTCTCCTCTCTGACAAGCCAGGTTCAAATCGAATTGTGCACTTGCTCTCAAATTAGCATAACAAGTCTTGCCAGGAAAGTCACCTCAGTGTCATTATTGCCTGCTGGAAGGAGGGGGTGGACTGAGCAGGTGCTGTTCCCATAGTGCCCTGTGGCAGCTTAACCACCTAGGATTTGTGTAATCCCCTCAGAGAAATGTCAACTGAGGGGCAGCACTGTGTCACAGGGGACCCTGGCTGGGAAGACACCTGCTGTCTAGACTCCGGTGGAGCCCACACTCTCCTCCCCCATCAGACATTGGTGTCCCCCTCAGGGCAATGGACGAGAAGAGGATCAGTGCTGATCCAAAGAGCCTTAAGTTGTGGGTGGAGGAGTACTTGGAGGAGCCACCCAGGAGTGCTTCAAAAACCAACTGGGCATCCTCAGAGCCCAGTTAGGTCTTCCCTGGGCTCTGGATACTGCGCCTGTGGTCTCCTAGTTCTTCTTATATGTTGGGATGGGAAGAGCTTGGGAGTTAGAGTACCATCTGTATTCTTGGAACCCCAGCTGCTTCCTTTTTATTTGTCCTTAATATGGGGATCCACGAAGACTGCTTGCTTGTACTCAACTGGTATCTTCCAGCATGGCTCTGCCTTCATCCCTTGGGCACCTAAGATGGAGAAACCTTCACGCCACTCCATAGAGCCCTGCCTGGGACCCTTGCAGTGAATGCAAGTGTTGGCCCATCTGGCCCTGGCCACGCTGTTGCTCGTACTCTTATTCTCAAATATTTACCCCGAGATTGTAATTAGAAAGTGTTCTGTAAGAACCACTCGCCCATCTTCCTGTTTCCTCTGATCTCCTCAAGTGTGGAATAAGCCAGATTGTTAAAAATATGCAGCCCGAAACTCAAATGGAATTTAAAAACCAAGGGATTCATAAATGGCCCTCAAAAGACTTTCCTACTTTCCTCCCTCCTTCCACAACATGTCTCAGTGACCAGACAGGACTGTGTTGCCCTGATAGCTGTCCTGAGCAGATAAGAGGCCAGCAGGGGAGAGGAATTCCAGAGCCTATGGTCATTTTCACAGGGCAGACTGTGAGCGTAAGTGTGCACATGTGGTGTGAGTGTGTGTGGTAGCAGTAGCACTGATAAGGGGGATCAAAGAATAGGGAACACTGGTACTCGAAATCCTAATAAGGGGCTGTGAAGGCGGGGTGGTGGGTAATGGTGACTTTCAGAGGCCTCAGCAGTGAGTGGAGGGTACAACACACAGTCTGTGGATGAGTTCATTATTTTCCTCATTGATGTGTCCAAAATCCCTGACAAGAAACAACTTATCTGGGCTTACAGCTGAAGGAGATAGGGTCCTGGGGAAGGCGCGGTGACAGGGGCGTGAATCGGCTGGTCACACTGCACCCACAGTCAGGAAGCAGAGAGAGGGGAGCGCTGGTGCTCAGCTCACTGTCCCCCTCTGGTTCAGCCAGAGACTCCCGCCCACCAGTGGTTCCCTCCACACACACACATAGGGTGCTCTATCAATGTGGCGAGTGGTACACAACACAGTGCGGGGGACAGTAAGTGCCACAGACTCCGCCAGCATCAGAGCCCAGCCAGGAACCTGTGGATGCTGCCTCTGAAAAGCTGTCTTCACAGATGTGATTCAATCAAGGATTCTGAGGGTGCAGGAGTGCAGGGCGTTGCACTGGGCCACCTGTGTGGATCCTACGTGCAACCCCCGGCTCCTTACAAAACATAGGGAAGTTTGACCACAGGTAAGAAAGAAGGCCATGTGACTCAGAGGAAGCCTAGAGAGAAGCATCCAGGAAGCCAAAGAAGCAGATTCTTCCCCAAAGCCTCTGAGAGCTCACAGGCCCAGGAACAATTCAGTTATGTCCACCACTGCCTGACTTTGGACTCCTGGCCCCCAGAGCTTCGAAGAACAAAACTCTGTGTTTGTTTTTTCTTTTCACTGTCCTGGAAATCAAACCTAGGGCCTCAGATGTGCTAGGCAAGCACTCTACCTCTGAGTACCAGCTCCAGGCCCAGCAACCTCCTGCTTTTCCTTCTTATTTTGAGACAGATCTCAATCTAAGCTGACCTTGAGCTTGTTCTGTAACCTAGACAGGCCTTGATCTCAAGGGCCTCACACTTTAGCATCCATGTAGCTGAGATCACAGACCTGTGGTACCAGGACCTGCCGGTTCTGTTGTCATGAGGCCTCCAGTATGTGCTCATTTGTTCTGGCAGCCTCAAGCATGCATGCGGGGAGGGGGGGATGGAGGGAGGGAGGGAGGGAGGGGAGAAAGCTGGGGCAGTCAATGAGGATGGAGAGACTGGGTAGAGGGCAGTCATGTGGGCGACAACCGGACTAGGCTTCGGTGGACTGTGAGTGGGGAAAGGGATAGAGGGTGGGTTTTCTATAGGTCTATTTGTGGTCAGCAGGCAGTAGGAGACCTTGGCAGATGCCAGGGATGCAGCATAGGAGGAAGGTATTTGAGAAAAACCTTTCTGGAGCCCGGTGGAGGCGGGGAGACCTAGGAGCCTGGCTTTAACCCTGGCAGAGAATGACAAACATTGGCAAATACTGGCAAACAGGAGCATAGGGGAATGCTGTACACATTCCAGACAGGCTCGGGAGGGGCAAAGATGGGAGAAACACAGGATGCTGCAGGGAGTATCACAAAGGAGCCTGCCAGTCCTCTCCAGTGCCTCGGCTTCTGAGGGGTGGGGTGATCTCTCCACCGCTGCACCCTGGGCCCCAGCACAAAATGTCACAGACGAGGACAGGCAGGGATCCTGAGCACCGTGTTCCTGGGAGCAGGCAAAAGCACATTTTTTTGTCCTGTTGGGACTGGGATAATTGGGGCATTAAGGAAAATGCATTTCTCACCTATTTTCTGTCTGATTGAATCGCACTTTGCAGCCAGTTAGAGCCCTCACACCTCCCATAATCAGTTCGCCCAGATGGAGGCAGAAAACTGGGACATCAGATGACTCCCGAGGTTCCCAGGGTTTGAAAAACAAAATATGTAGTCTCACCCACTTCCCTATCACCTAAAGACATGTCCAGTTGGGGCAGACTAAGCCCCTCACCTGCCACGACCCTCCATAAGCCAGGTGGGCGTCCAGGGCTCCCCAAAGAAAATTTCATGTCCCTCCCATCACTGCCTCAGGACAGTGTCTCGGCTTCTTTTCTAGATCCTAAGGGCACCATTTCAGGAAGAGTCCCTGCTTCGTGGTTATTCCTGTTTGAAAGCCTAAGTCCCATGTGGAGCTGAAACGGGGGGGCAGCTCAGTGACGGGGTGCTTGGCTAGCGTGTGCAAGGTTCTAGGTTCAATCCTCAATCACACATACACAAACATATACACACATGCATGCAAGGCACACACATACACAGCGCATACACTCACACACATGCACACACACACATATATACACATATATTCATACAAACGTTTACACACTGGTGTGGGAGGTCCTTCTGTCTATGTGTTGCTTTTATTGGTTAATGAATAAAGAAACTGGCTTGGCCTATAGCAAGGTAGAAGGAAGGTGGAGTCAGAGAGAAGCCATGTACCCTGCTGGAGACAGACACTGGGAACTTTACCTGGTAAGCCACAGCCATGTGGGATACACAGATTAATGGAGATGGGTTAAATTAATATTTAAGAGTTAGCCAATAAGAAGCTAGAGCTAATGAGCCAAGCAGTGATTTAATTAATACAGTTCCTGTGTGGTTATTTCAGTTCTGGGCAGTAGGAACCAAGATATGTCTCTCTTCTTGCAACATACACACATATACACAAGGCACACACTATATACAACACACACACACAGGAAACCTGGAGGCCTATCTTTATTCCTTCCTTCCTTTCTTCCCTTTCTTTTTTTTTTTCTTTTAACTTAAAGAAAAAGAGAGTGTGTATATGACTGGGAGTGGATAGGGAGCCTTGACCTGGTTTCTGCTCTTAGGCCCCAGCATTCACACTACCCATCCTCCTTAGTAGAGCACAGCCATATTAGAGCTAAGAGAAAGAGAATAGGTTAGTCTTTCAAAGAAGGTTCTTTTTCCTCCAGCACTGTGTAAAACTGGGTGTGATGGCGTCTACCTGTTTGCCAGCACACAGGAAGTGAAGGCAAGATTCAGATGTTCAAGGTCACCCTTGATATGTCAGACCCACATCAAAAAAGTTCAATCTGACAGCTATAATTCTTTCCATGGTCAGAACATCTGCCCAAATATTGAACAAAACCTATGCCTCACAGACTGTGCAAAGCTTCTCTCTGGTCCCTCCTCCATTCCAGGCTGAGCAGTAGAAGACAGAGCCGAGAGGCTGTGCAAAGGATGCTGGATCTGCCAGGTGCTGTTTGAGGGGCCCTCAGCTGACACTGGTCTATCACACCTTCCTTACTGACGGGGTGACTTTGCCATGGTGTCCATGCTGAGTTCTGCGGACACCACCCCATCACCCTGTCCCAACCTCACCCATGCCGAACTCTCTGCCAAAGGCCCCAAAGGTTGCCAAAGCCCCCAGCCATGACCGCCTCTTATAATTGGCAAAACCGCCATGGAAAAAGCCTAGTGTCTTTCCAACCACCACGGGGCGGGGGGGAGGGAAGCAGAAGGGATATAGTGAGGTAGTTTCCAACTCACTTCTTCCTCCCAGCTCTCATGCAGCTAACTCACAAGACATCAATGCAGCCTTGACTGATCCCCACCGTGCCACCAAGTGGTGGAAAGAGTGGCTTGGGGTGGGGGTGGGGCAAGCATGGCTGTCATAGATGAGAACAGGTCTCATGAGTCACAGACTTGAGAACTGGCTTCCTGACCCCTGGAGAGCAGAGATTGGCAGGAACATTCCTGGTAGCAAAACACTAGTGATTGTAACATGACGGGTCGGCTTGTTGGGGTACCTGTCCCCCCTGGTACTCCACAGCCGGCAAGTCCCAGAGAAAATCAATCACACAGAGATCTCTATAAGTTATAAAGCTGATTGGCCCATTAGGTCAGGCTACTTATTAGCTCTTATAACTTATGTTACCCCATTATCCTTATCCACGTTAGCACATGGCTCAGTACCTTTTCCAGAGGGGCAGCTTACATCTTTCCTCTCCGGTGGTCTGGGCAGAACTGCGGAGGGAGCTTCCTGCTTCCCAGAATACTCCCAGTCTCTTTGCTCCACCTCTACTTCCTGTCTGGCTTTCCCGTCTATTCTGCCTGCCTGGCCAATCAGCGTTTTATTAAAATATGATTGACAGAATACAGACAATTCTCCCACACCAAGTGATGTCTCATAGAGTTTGACTATGGCACGTACCCAAAGATGGATGGAGATGATTCCTGATACCAGCCTGGAGCAAACAGCCTGTAAGGCAAGGGGAAAGGGCAAGGAAGCCATGCTGTTAGCAACTGGGGGCACAAGGGTAAGGAGGAACCAACAAGGCTCTGTGACCCATTGGGGACTAAACAGATGTCACCTCACCCTAGTTAGATCCAGGATGGGGTGGATGACTTGGCTGGAGCTGAGAGGGGTTGAGAGGGGTTGGGAGGGATCAGCAACAGACTGCCACGCTTGCTAGTGGAGGGGTGGTGTTTGGGTTCTCCCAGAAGCAGGCTGTGATGCTGTGCTGTTAGGACAAGATGCTCCCTCCAGAATATAGCCCAGTGTGATGACTCCCCGCCTTGGCTGCTGCCACCACGGTCTTGCCAAGTTGATCATCTTGACCCCGCATGGGCTTCTCTGTTTTCTGTCATCCCCTTCTTTGGACACAGCCCTCAACTACTTCCAGAATGATCTTTTCGGCACAAAGCAGTATCATTGTCCACACTCAGACTCATCAACTAAGTCAGTTCAGGAAGAAATTTGGGGTCTGCAAAAGCTGATGTGAACAGGACAGGTGTCTGAGGGTCTTGCTGAACAGAAACGTGGAAGCCAGAGGCTGGGATGGGGCCTCCATGCTAACCCCCAGTCAAACCTGTTATCCAGGACTGCCCTGACCCAGCTCCATATTTAGCCATGTTCCACAAAATGTCAAGGCATTGTTGAAGAACACCATAGATGTCACTCTTCGGGTCTGTTTCCAGAACATTCCAAAACAATGGCAAAACCAGGTTATCAACAAGATGACTGTCATGATATCTATGATTCAAAATATCAGCCAGGACCTGATTCCAAAAGACAGCAATGTCTCCAAAATATAACAAACTTAGAAATTGAAAGTGTAAGGATATCTTTTTAAAAAGGAAAGGAAAAGGAAGGAAGGAAGGAAGGAAGGAAGGAAGGAAGGAAGGAAGGAAGGACTTAATAGGCATCTATTGAATGAATTCTCTATGTTACAAAGAAAATATTCTTAAAATGTCACTGTGGGCTTTAAATAGTCAGCATCTAGGTGTAACTCCAGAAACATAATTCTGAGAGGGTCACAAGGGATTCTGGGCATTCTGGCCACCATAGTGGCCTGCCCATATGTTCCTTTGGCTCCCAATCACTCATGTCTCTACTACGTTCTCCTATTCATTTGAATATATGCATTCGTTTTTACATTTTGAAAGTACTTTCGTATAACCTTGATTCCTGAGGCAAAATACTTCTTTTCTTTCACCTTTTACAACAAAATACAGAGCTAGCTAGATCACTGGGATACAGTAATTCTCTGTCTCCTGGTAGTGTGGTGCATGTCTGCAATCCTAGCACTTGGGAGTCAGAAACAGGGTGAGGCATTCAAACCATCCTCAAATACATAATCAAGTTTGAGACCAACATGAGATCCTGTCTAAAAAAGTAAAATTAAATAAAAAAAATAAAGGGAACAAGATCATTGCCCCCAGCTTTAGACACAAGACACATGGCACTCGAGTTCTACCCTTCTTTCTGGAAGGGAGGAGATGGGGAGGCACTCTGGGACAGGGGGTGATCTGGCAATCTTTCATTCTCTTATCTCTTCAAACTAGGAGATGTTTGCTGGGTGAACAGCCTGACCCTTGAGAGGTAGGCGGTTTGAGTGACTTAAGGGTGGCTCTGGCACCTTCTGCTGTCACGGGGACAGAGATTAGCAAGCCGTATGGACCCAGGATTTGAAGTTGTGGGGAAGGGCATCCAGAAGGGCCCCTGGTGCATCACTATCCAATCGCCACTGCGGCTCCAGGGTACACCTAATCCCCCCAAGTCACCCTGGACTTGCCACCAGGGCCTTTTCCTACAAACAGCAGCTGGTACCAGCTAGGCTCCATGGCTGCCCATCTGCCACCCACTCTTCTGGGCCAGAGGTTCACAGGTGTCTCTAAGACAGCCCTTGTCCTCAGAGCATATCATCCTAGTCCACCTGCCTTGGATCAGCGGGTCACGTGGAAATTTGCATCTCTCCCTCACGTTAACCTTCTACAGGCAGTGTGAGCCCAGGTGTGCCGATTGCCTCCCTCCGTCCGAGCCCCTCGCTAATGCCCCTCACCACCTGTCAGGCCAGAGGGGGTAGCTGGAAGTGAGATGCTAACGCTAACGTATGAGTTAGAATTCTGGCCCCGGTGATTTCCTTAACCTCTCTCTGCCTGGGCTCCTCAATCCAGAAGTTAAGAACCTCTCCAAAAGGCACCTCAGGATCTGAGCAGCTTAGTTAGGACACGTGCACACACACACACACACACACACACACATACACATACATCTTAGCACCGTGTCTGCCTTAAGTGCCCAGGAAATATTACTCTTCTTCGCTCCCCTGTAACCCCCTGGGGACTTGTGCCACCCCGGGAACCCCGTGGACCTCCACCAGGACTTCTGTTCCATCTGCCCAACAGCGGCTTTTAGAAGCCTCTTCAGGAGGTGACCCAAGACAAATGGACCGTAGAAACCTACCAGAAAGACTGTCAAATGAAAGAAAGGCCCCCCCCGTGCCGCCCACATTCCCTCAGCTCTCCTTGACTTCCTTGTTCTCTTTGCTGCTTTCCCACACTGACTGATGAGAGTCGTTTTGCTGGATATTGTTACTCCAGCCTAGAGTCTCAACACTTTTGCATACTATTTCCAGATGTGAGTCAAAAAAAAAAAAAAAAACACATCTTTGATTCTAAAATATAGTCTTACCAAAAGGACCCACTGCCATAGCCAGGGAGCTCCCCAACCAACCCCACCCACCCCCCAACACACACACACACACACACACACACACACACACACACACACACAGCTGATTCCAGAAGTCTGGCATGGGAGGGCCTATTGAGAGAGCCTCAGCAGCCATGGCCCCATGGGGAGATCTGGTCTCTGCTCACACAAACCAGAAAGTGGCTCGCCTGCTGCGATATGAAACTGACAAGTGACGAGCAGAGCTGTGAAGGCAAGAGGGTTATGATAAACAGGGGCCTTGAACCTGAGGCTGCAGCGCTTCTGAAGGAGGTGACCTCTGCCCCCTTTACCAGCTCTGCCTCACTGCTGGACTGCAGGACAGGACTTCTGCTCCACCATGGTACAATGGGCAGAACCCAGCCACTCTTGTGTATTCGCCGGGGCAGAGTAACAGGGGGGAGTGGGGGAACAGCCTTCCTGGCCTTCTTGTGAACTCCCTCCTCAAGCCCGGCTTCCTATTGTTCTCTGGTTCACACAATATAGAATGCACACACCTCCAAGGTGTCTACAGGCTGGGACAGGCCGGTCTTGCCTGCACAGTGGGGAAGGACGAGGTGGTAGCTTCCTATTTTCACTTCATCAATAGGAAAGCAGCTGGACGGGAAGGCAGAACCGGGGTTGTCAACTCCCGCGGTCTCTCTAGAAATAGAAAAAGCCTGGTCTTTTCTTCCCATAGGTGGAGCGGCTGGAGCATGCCAGGTTAACCCTTCAAACACTCCCCTGCTCCCACCTTAGCCCAGCACGAGGCTGCTTCATGCTCTCTAAAGGGGAATGCAAAGGTCAGTGCTTGGCAAATAGTTTCTATTATTATTAATTATTGTTGTGTCTGCATGCGTGTGGATGATGTGGGGAACATATGTTTGGAGGTCAGAGGACAACTTTGTGAAGCCAATTCTCTCCTTTTACCTCTATATGGGTCCCGGAGATCAAACACAGACATGGGGCAGTGCCTTTACCCACTGAGCTTCCTGTCCTTCCAGCAAGTGCTTTCTTCTCTGTGTCGAGAGCTGACCGTGTGTCACGACTGGACTAGGTATGCAGCCTCCGATTTCATACACACACGGCCCTGGGAAGTCGATATTGTCATCTAGTTATACACTAAAGAAAGGCTAAGAGGTGGCACGATAGAGTGCAGGGAGCTGGGATCCCAGAGCCCGAACTGTCTCATTCCTCAGCCTGCCCTCCCTCCGTGAGTGCCTCTCGAATGTTCCCTGCCAGCTCAAGAGTGGAAATTTTGGTCCTCTGCTAGCAGTAGTACAAGAAGCCGGGGGAACCTTTAAAAGGTGGAGCACAGTTAGTGAAAGCAAGTTATGGGGGGCAGGGTGTTCCCTTAAAGAGTATGCATGACCTTAGTTAACCCTATCCTCTCTCCTTCTCTGCTTCCTTAGTGGCAGCTTTAACCCCCCCTCCACACACACACACACACACACACACACACACACACACACACACACGGCCTCTGCCTGACGCTCTGCCTCACCACGATCCCCAAAATAATGAGCCCTGCACTGAAGCCTCTGAGGCCGTGCGCCAAGATGAACTTCGCCACCTTTAAGCTGGTTTCCTCGGGTGTTTGGCCACAGCAATGGACACTGACTGACTCGGGTCCCTTCCATGTGCATTGTCTTAGCATTACCATTGCTGCGACGGAACCCCATGGCCAAAAGCAGCTTGGGGAGAAATGGGTTTATTTGGCTCACACTTTTCACTCTGTCAACAATCACTGAAGGAAGCCAGGACAGGAGCTCAAACAGCAAGAACCTGGAGGCAGGAGCTGATGCAGAGACCATGGAGGGGTGCTGCTTACTGGCTTGCTCCTCGTGGCTTGCACAGCCTGCTCTCTTAGGGAACCCAAGCCCACCAACCCAGGGAAGGCCCACCCACAACAAACTAGACTCTACTCCGTCAATTACTAATTAGGAACATGCCCTACAGCTTAGAGCTTACAGAGGCATTTTCTCAACTGAGGCTCCCTCCTTTCAATAACTCAAGGTTGTGTCAAGCTGACAGAAAGTTAGCCAGCACATACATTGTTTGATCCTTGGGCTGACTAGTCCGTGTGACATAAGCTACAGTCATCTGAGAAGAGCGAACCTCGATTGTGGTGGAAACGACCCCGATAGGATTAAGTTGTAGGCAGACAAGTCTGAAGGGCATTTTCTTTTTTTGTTATTGTTGTGTTTTGTTTCTGGTTTTGCTTTTTACGTCAGGGCTTCTCTGTATAGCCCTGTCTGTCTAAGAACTCACTCTGTAGACAAGGGTGGCCTCAAACTTATAGAGATCCGCCTGCCTCTGCCTCCCGAGTGCTGAGATTAAAGGCTTGTGCCATCGCCGCTCAGCTTAAGGACATTTTGTTAATTAGACCCTTTCATATTCATGGCATGCAGAGAAGGGGAATACCACAGAACTTTACTGACTTTCTTGCCTCCTCTTGCTCCACCCAGGAATGTGGCCACACGCATTCAAAGATGAGTTTCCCACCTTCAACTAATCCTCCCTGGAAATGTCCTCATAGACATTGCCCAGAGGTATGCTGCAATTTCCCAAGTGATTCTTTTTTTTTTTTTAAGTATGTGAATATTTTGTATGCCCGTTTGTGTACCATGTGTAGGTCTGGTACCCACAGAGGCCAGAAGAGGGCATCAGATCTCCTGGAACTGGAGTTACAGATGACTGGGAGCCATCATGTGGGTGCTGGGAATGGAACCAGGGTCCTCTGCAAGAACAGTCAGTGCTCTTAACTACTGAGCCATCTCTCCAGCCCTCTTAAGCGATTCTAAATCAGTCAGGTTGAGATGAAAATTCACCGTCACAAGGTGGTTGTGGGGTTTAGAAATTAATAAAGGCTAATAAACTTAGATGTCACTATTTTCTTCTCAGACCAAATACTTGCCTGGGTAAGTGCAGTCACTGGCTCCTGGAGGAGGTCAGCACATGCTTTGTGTCTGACTCCTCAGGGTCCACCAGTCTAGAGCTGTGTCCCTCTAGGTTCTTGCCACCCTGATGTCTCGAGCACGGCCAGCCTCTTGTATCGGGAACCTCCCCTCCCAGAGCAGGGGAGGGGGCTAACTCATCTGTCACTCTATCCAATGCAACTGCTTCCTCCTCTACAGCTGTCCATCCTTCCATCCTCTCCACCTCTCAGCCACTGCCAGCTCATTGTTACACACGTCCATTCCATCCAGGCCACAAGGAACTGATGTCTGGTAAGGGATTGGAGGGGCAATGAGGTGGGCCACACGTGACTGGCCAGAGGGACCAGCTGAGTCACCTGCTGAGAGCCATTACTGATTGAAGCTGGTTCAATTCGCCTCCACTGACAGTTTAGCCTGATACTTGTTCTGAGGATCAAATCAAGGCTGGGAGAAGGTGGGAACAAGGAGAGCGAGGCAGTGTGATGGGTGTTCTGGTTGTCAACTTGACTGCATCTGAAATGAACTACAATCCATAAATGAAGGGTTTTTGTTTTGTTTTGTTTTTGTATGGTTGGAAGTGGGTGAATCCACTTCTATTCTGGATCTTGAAGCAGGAAGACACATGCTTTGATCCAGACCTTAAGGCAGGAAGGCACACCTTTAATGTGGACCATACTTTCTGCTGGAAGTCTATATAAGAGCATAGAAGAAGGAAGCTTTTGCTCTCTGCCTGTTTGCCTTCGTCTTGCAGTATGACCATTCCTTCACTGGCATTAGAGCCTGCTTCTTCATGATCTGGCATATACTGAAGACCAGATGAGACACTCAACCTTGAGGACTAAGCAACTGCTGGATTCTTGGACTTTCTATACACAGTCCGCCATTGTTAGACTGCAGCCTGTAAATCATTCCAATAAATACCATAGATAGATAGATAGATAGATAGATAGATAGATAGATAGATAGATAGATAGATATAGATGGATGGATAGATAGATAGATAGATGATAGATAGATAGATAGATAGATAGATAGATAGATAGATAGATAGATAGATGATATAGATAGATAGACAGAGAGATCAATTCATTCTATATAAGTCCTGTTATTCTAGAGAACCCTAACTAATACAAGCAGTTGCAAAAGCGCAGTTGGACACAGTACACAGTTTTTGATCCTCCAAAAGCACTTCTGCTCCTCCCCGCTGTGGGTCCAGATGCCTAGTAGGTGGGAAGGGGTCAGGAGACCCCCCATACCTTGCTTACTCTTTTCTCAAATGCGGCAGTGGCCTCTTTTCTCGCCTCCCTTGCTCCCTCTTACTCCCTCCATAAATCCATTCTGTAGCTAGTGCCATCTTTCTTTTTCTTTTTATATTTTACCCTTTCTTTCCCCCAAAACCTAATACACTGTCCTCTAAAAATATTATTAATGCATACTAATGACGCATATTAGTGGGCTTCATAATATTTCCAACCACTGGTTGAACTAAACCGTGTGAACACAAATCTGACCAATGACTTTCCCAGATGAAACTCAAGGACTCTGTAAGCGCACAGCCTCAGCAAGGCAGCAAGGCTCCTCACATCTGGGTTGGCTCCCTCCCTCCCTGCTCTCCCCGCCCCACCCCACCTGCCCATCTACTTCCACAGGTGCATTTAGCTTAGGCTACTGAAGGTCTCATTTGCTGGCTCCCACATATGCCAGCTCCCTTCTGCGTCCCTTCCCCTGTACCTTCTTGTCTTATTCCCCTACCTTCCTTCCTTTCTCACCAGGTGGATTTTCCTAATCTTGCAGAATTTTCAGCTCGGGTAACATCATCATTGAATTTTCTATGCCATCATCCCTCAGTTTGAGTCTCTGCACTCCCCAGTGGTACCTACTCTTCTACCTCCTGAAGACAGTTCGTGTCCACTGCTCCCATTCTGGCCCATAAATTTATTGAGTGCAAGGACTATACCTTATTGGACTTTTTGGCCCAGTTACTGGCTCAAGACAACTTAGTAAATATTCATAGGATGAGCACAAGAGAGAATCCAAGGTGACTTCTGCTGAGGCAGCCATGCCATGATGGCGGTCACCAAGGAGCACAGCAAGGGTCACATACTCACACAGGACTGATTCGGGAGAGAACGGGCCCTGTCTCGATGGCTGGCATGCTGGACTGGAGGTCTTCTGATGGCAACTTGAAAAGGCAGGATATTAAGTTGGAAAAGGACCAAGCAGGGCAAATGAAGCAGAGCAGCAGGCAGCAGTGTCTTAGCTCAAAGCCTCTGGCCCTGGGAGGAACCAGCCACAGCCTGGCCCCTGTGTGCATCTCTCAGGCACCAGGGAAAGAGGCAAGTTCCGCCTCTGAGTAATGGCTGCTGCCTCCCTACTCCCTCTTTCCAAGACCTTCAAACCAAAGCAGCGAGCTGGCCATTCAATATGAGGCATGCCTGTTAGCAGCACACAGATGGTGTGCCTCAGGGGCCTAAAACAGCCTCCCTCGTTACCTCCTGAAAGCTAGGCTCACCCACTGGAGGCTATGACGGGCTTTCCTCTCCAAGTCCCTCATTTTAGCTGCACTTTGGAATCCCAGTGACCTTAATTTGTTAACATGTATTTATTGTGTGTGTGCATGCATGCATATGTCCGTGTGTGTGCATACATTCACATGTTTAATTATACAAACATATATGTACATATACATATTCAGTCATGTACTGCGGCCCGTGTATGGGGAGCAGAGGACAATTTGAAGTCAGTTCTTTCCTTCTACGGAGCAGGTTTGTTCTGCGGATCAGTTTCAGGTTATCAGGCTTGAAAGCACGTACCCTCACCCTCTGAGCCACCTTGCTGTCACCCAGTAGATTTTCTGTGGCCGTGACCGTTTCACGGCTGCAGTGTTCTGTCTGTCTGCTTTAATCATGAACTTGGAAGGAGGGGCTTTTAAATGACCCGCTGGGAGTAGGTCATTCGAGAGTCAAGGGGTTTAGCACCGTAGCTGGCAGAAATAACAGGTTCCGCTCGCCTCACGCCTCGGGAAAATTAGCCCAAGACCCAGGGCTCCCCACCCCCCACCCAGACACGACAGCAGGTGGATGGCCATGGACAGAAAGTGCCTCAGAGCAATCTGCTGTACAGGCTGCAGGTTGCTAGGAAGCAACTGGTAACAGCTGGCTGGGAAATCAGCCCTGTCCTTGGCAAAGCATGTTCCCGGCTGCTAATTGAATGCTGCTACAGACTCTCTTCCTTCAGGGAGCCGTAGAAATGTGCTGAATTAATGCAGATGGGAGTAGCTGGGTTCACAAACAGGCTAAGCCTCCTCCTGCCTCCGCAGAAAGGCTCTGGGGGCTAGAATGAAGTTGCTAACCTCCCCCCACTCCCCAAGGAGCCAGTAAAGAAAAATCCTGGCCTCAAAATACTTGGTTCAACTCAGAGTTATCTTCCTGATACCTGCACGGCCGACCCAGATGGACTCATGGGCTAACCACTTCTTAGCAGTCTCGTTAAGCTCCGCATCTGGATATATAGCTAAAATAATGGGAAGCAGATTTCCAAGAGATGGTTGTACTCCCGTGATTCATAGCAGGCAGCACGGTGATTCAGCCAAGTGTTCACAACCCAAGTGAATGGACAGGTAAATAGATGCAGGTTGCATTCAATGTTGTTCAGTTTTAAAAGGGACGGGGATTCTAAAATACGCCGCAACACGAAGAACCTTATACATATGATAAACACATGGTGTCGACACAAGCCAGGACACTGTAGGATTCTATTCACCTGAGATGTCTCGTGCAGGCAAATGCACAGAGGTTGTGTGGTGCCCATCAGGGACTTGGGGAGAGGAAGACGAGTAGTTACTGCTTAGGAGAAACGCAGCCTTAGTTTTACAAGATATTTGCAGGGGCTGGGTGCTTAGCAAGCCCTAATGCTAATAGGGCTTCCAGATGTGGCTCAGTTGGTTAAAGTGCTTGTTTGTCATATGGGAAAACCGGGGCTCCATCCCCAGCACCACGTAAACCAGGCATGCTAGTGCACACCCACAATCCTAGTGAGATGAGGACAGGAGGACTAGAAGTTCAAGACCACCCTCAGCTACATAGCGAGTTTTAGGCTAGTCTGGGATACATGAGACCCTGCCTCAAGAAAAAAAAAAGATCAATATACGTAATACTGCTGAACTCTGTGTATACTTAGACATGGTTTAGATGACAAAGTTTGGTTTTTACTATAATTAAATATTTTGGTGGTATTGGGTATTGAACCAAGAGCCCCAGAGATGGAAAAAAAAAGTGTTCTACCAACCCTATAAACTATACACCAACCCTATAATTTTTTAAATTTTCTTTATTTTTGAGAATTTTAAACATGTATGATTGATTGTATATACACCATTTACCCACCCACCCCCCATATTCTCCTAACCCACCTCCCTTCCAGCTTCATCTTTTTAATTGTTTTGTTAACCCACTAAGTCCAGTCAGTAATGGCCACACAAGCACAAACGGGGAGCCATCCACTACAGTATGCAAAACCTACCAGAGGCCACACCCTCAATAAAGAGTGAAATTCTCTCCCCAACACTAATCAGCTTCTCCATAAGAGGCAAGGCCTGGAGACCATATAGCCCATTTATACTGGGATTTTAGCTGTCTTGATCTTGTACAAATCTTGTGAAGGCAACCACAGCTGCTGTGTGTTCATTCACAAATGCAAAAGCCATGTCGTACCCAGAAGCCAGCCTTTCACAGCTCTCCTTCCAATCCCCTAACTTTTACATTCTTTGCACTTCCTGGATGTTGTAAAACATTTTATTGTTTTTAAGAAACACATGGGCTGGGCGATGGTGGCGCACGCCTTTAATCTCAGCATTTGGGAGGCAGAGGCAGGCGTATCTCAGTGAGTTTGAGGCCAGCCTGGTCTACAAAGCAGTTCAAGGACAGCCAGGACTGCTACGCAGTACATGTTCTGCTGGATGTGGCATATTATGTAATTCTAGCACTCAAGAGGCAGAGACAGGACTACTGCCAGTTTGAAGCCAGCCTGGTACACATAGTGAGCTCCAGATCTTGTGTCGAAAGAAAAAGAGAAAAAAAAATTAAATCTTAAGAAGGAAGAAAGAGGAGACAGAGGGAAGGAGAGAGAGAAGGAGAAAAAGAGATGTTTAGGGCTGGGCATGGTGGGTTATCCCTCTAAACCTATTTCTCAGGAGCCTAAAACAGGAAGATCCCTGCTAGCCCAAGGCCAGCCTTGGCTACACAGTGAGTTCAAGGACAGCCTGAGCTATATAATGAATCCAAAATCTCAAAAATCAAGCCAAACAAAGCAAAAACAAGAAATTTGAGTTCATCATACAGCAAATCACAAAGGTTAAAGGAATAAGCAAAATCCTAACTATTCCCCACCCCCAGACCCACCTTCCAGGCACTCACGGTGGCCTACATCCTCTCAAAATTCTTCCCTGGCTAAACAAGCATGCACCTATTTTGATATATATTGACTTCAAATGAAGTAAATGATTTAAACCTTAGTAATCTGTTTGTTTTCCTTTTGCAAAAACAAAACAGAACAAAACCCTTGCCGGTCGGTGGTGACACTCGCCTTTAATCCCAGCACTCAGGAGGCAGAGGCAGGCGGATCTCTGTGAGTTCGAAGCCAGCCTGGTCTACAAGAGCTCGTTCCAGGACAGGCTCTAAAGCTACAGAGAAACCCTGTCAAACCCAAAAAATAAAAACAAAAACAAAAAAAAAATCCTAGCACCGCACTAAACACGGTTCTACAGCTGGCGTGTCGGCAAGAGCTCTCAATAGACAGAGTTGCCAGGTGTCTCTCACAGCTGTATTGGATCACAGTGTTTTATGGATGTTGTACAATTTCGCCTGTCTTCCAACAGCACACACTTAGTAGCGTCCGGATTTTATAATGAAAAAGTTGCAGTGAACACACGTCTTGTGCGCACACACAAATATTTTCCTATGATACATGTTAGAGTTAGAATTTACCTGGTTAAAATGTATGTGTATTTATTAAAGTATCTCTTTGTCTTCAAGGAAATCTGAATCAATCCATTCTCCCACTGTCACTGGGCAAAAGCAGCCTATGACCCTGTCAATACAAGTTCAACAAATGTTTTTAACCTTTGCCAATCTGCTAGGTAGAAACATACTACAAATTTTTATTTGTTTTTGTTTTTAATGTAGCTGCTTTTTTCCAGTGGATAGCTTTTGCTTAGTTCTACTTCTATATTGTTCATATTTTCAATTACAGATCTTATAAAATGTTATTACTAATGAAATCAGTCCTTCAGTACAGGTATCTCATTTAACTTTGCTCTGGTATGTTCACCAGACGTATATTTTCATTTGTAGGGATTTGATTTCATAGACTCTTTCTCACTGTAAAAATATAAATGGCATCTTGGCTAGTCAGGTCTAGTCTGCGGCCCTGGATCCCGCTGACCATGACACTGGCCTGTCTCTCCTAATTGTCTCTTCCGAATCTCAAGGGACATTCTCAGCCCTGTTCCAGCTCTGCCCCCTCCTCCCACCAGAAAAAAAAATGGTGTTTTCTTTTTCCTTTGCCTGTCTCTTTTCTTTTGCAGTAGGGTATCTGTCCATGTCGTTCACATTGCCCTCAAATGTGTGATCCTCCAGCCGCAGCTTCCCCAACAGCTGGTGTGAACAAGGGCACACTGAAACTACCAAATCAGACCACTCAGTGGGTGTGAAGGAAGGTTCATTCTGGTGGTTTCAAAACTGCCACGGCTACCTCTCTGGGGCAGAGAGAATAGCAAAGATGACGGTAGAGTCTTGCCAGTTATATGGGGTTATGCTGCAGTGGGAGGAGGGCGAAGTAGCTGGAACAGCCTGGGAATGATCTCGCCAATGATCTGTTGAAGGCTTATTTGAGTTAGTGGACAACTAAGATGCCTTTTCCAGAAGCTGGGGGGCGGGGGCTATAGGTAGCAGATAAGAAAGGAATGACTTCTCCTGGCTAGCAGAAACTCACTTTATAATGTTCCTGAGGAATGCTGAGTTTTGGGTTTCAATTCTTCTGTTTTTGCCAGTCAGAGTCCAGCCTGAGCCGAGCCCAGATTGCAACCTATGATATCGCCAGTGGCGCTGCCATTCTGGAGGCTGGGATGACGGGCATGCACCACCATTCGGAAACTGCATCTTCCTAATACATTTCTCAGTCTTCTAAAACTTGGGTTGCCTGGCTCCCAGCACCACCAGCAGCAGGATAACCAGGAAAAATCTCATGTCCCTCCAAGAGTTTGAAAGGATGCGTTCCAACTGTAATTACTGTGTCCTCTGCATGGCCTCATCGGGAAACTGCTTTCTCAAACCCTTAAGTTCCTAACATGAAAATGTATGCATTTTTCATCCCTCCCCAAAATGATACTGATTAGGTTTTGTTTTTCTTTTCTAGCTGCCCTCAAGAGCCTCATAGGCCCACTATTTCAATCTCACCTGTAACCTAATTTGAAAAATCACTTCCCAGATACACTTTATCAAAAAAAAAATTTTTTTTTAGACAAAATGACAGCAGATAGACAAACTGCGACCTCAAGGCAACAAGGTAGAGGCGGTAGCTGTGTGGAATCCATTCCTCTTGGGGACAGATTCCAAACCTCAGAATCTGTGACAAAATCCTTCAGCGACGAGGCTGAGGAAGCTGAGTTTGAAATCACCACCAGGCATGCCCAGCCTTTCGACACAGCGACATGACACCATCGTCTGCAGAGCCCGTGCTTATACAGAGCAGACAGAGATGCAAGAAGCGTCTCGGGTTTTAAGTTTGCAGTTTTGTGTTGGGTGGTGTTCGAGACATGTTGAAGGACATCTAATTTCACCAGTGTTCCATATTCAGCTTGGACTCGTTCCGTGTTTTCTTCTATTGGATTGCCTATCTCAGGAGCTAATCAGCTCTCCTTCACAGAGTCAGCAGGGAGCCTCTGACAGATCTATTCCCACATTAACGATTAGTCCTGTGCTTGGCAAGCACTGGTCCTGCTAGGCCAGAGCCCTGCTAAAGCTTCTTTAACGTCTATTCCAAAGGGTGAGTTGGTCCCTCCTTCATGCATGTGACTTCTTGATGTGACAGGTGATATGACACCAATTCAACACATCCGTAAAAATGTCACTACCTGGTGGCACCTTCTCTTTTAGCTATAAAGAGCACTTGCTGCTCTGCACAAAACTGTGGCTTGGTGACAAACCCACGCATCACTGATCTGGACACTGACTCCAAGGCTCTGCCACTGTGCCAAGCGCAACAGCCTGGCACCAGGAGACCTGGTCCGACCGTGATCTTTTTGTCGACGCCTTACAAAGGGCTTCTGTGGGATTCCTATGACACCAGCAGTGCACGTGGGAGAAGTGATACAACAGGGACAAACACGGCCAGTTTGCACGCGCACAGGGGATGACAGCAGTGACATCACATGCATCACATGCATGCCTGACGCCGACAAGGGACGGTTCAGAAAACCTCCAGTTTTTAAGAATGCGCGGCAATATAAAATACAGAACTGATGGGGTGGATTCCACTCCTTCCTACGCAAGGCACTTGGTGTGGCTTCTGGCTCCGGACAACGGTAATCAACAGCACGGCAGAAACAAGTCCTTGGGAGACCAAAGTCCCTTTAATCAATGAGCTTCACTGCTGTGAAGAGCATAGGGATGCTTGGGTCCTCTCAGCTACAGCTCTGCGGGGAACAGAGGCTGTGGGAGCAGAATGATACCTAACTCGAGATGCTACTAGTTCTCAGCCAGGGGTTGAAATTGGAGAAGGGTCAAGCTGATCTCAGTCACCAGGGTTGGGAGCACTCTCTGAGGTGCTGAAGAAACAAGAAACTCCCCCTTCAGGCCAAAATGTCTAAAGGGAAGAGAGTAGGCAGCCGACGTTGAGTCCTAGGTACAGTTAGAGCTTTCACTGACACCTACTGTGTGCTTATGTCTGGCCTGTGAAGTAGGAAAATTACCCTCATTTCATAGAAAGGAAACAGACACTTGGTAAGGTTTTGATAACCAAGCCCAGGGTTGCCCGACTAGTAGGTGACAGAGCCAAGGCTGATACTAGGTATCCATGCCAACCAGAGCTGATCCCACAATTGGATAAGAGCACCAAGGATAAGGAATCTCGGTCCTACTATGTACGGCTCCAGTCCTAGAGTGCAGCTCTCAGTTTTCTACACACATAATTGAATGTTGTCCGATATGGAAAACCTTTAAAATGTTTTCTCTGAAACAACAGGGGTTTTCAGCGATCAAGGATATGTAGACAGCGAACTCACGTTGCACACAAAATTGCCCCCTTGGAACATCCAAGGCAGTTAATATGCTCGGTTGCTTCCAAAGCACGTGTTTCGGGGAACTGTTATGCTGATTAGCAATAATTATAATCTACTCATTAAGAAATGTCCCTAAGAGCTGCTACAACAGAACACTTCATTGCTGGGTTTAAGTTACTCTGTGTACTCGAAAATAATGAAGCTACGGCCCTTTTAAAAATTATCTAATTTAGGCTTTCCACTCACTTATGCTTCTCTGCAAGGGCTGCAAACGAAACAGGCAGTGCTAAATTAAATGGTAGTACTCTCTAAGGCCCAGAGCAGCAGCTCTGGGGCCAACGTGCCAGCTTTGCCAAGTGGAGGGGAGAGAGGAGGCTTGGGGAAGATTTAGATCTGAAAGACATTCCCTGAAGTCCACTCCCAATTTCGTAAACATTTGAGTTACAAAGAACTTGGTTCTCCCAAGAGTCCTGAGATGCCTTGGGCATTTATTACTGAATGGAGATGCTAGAATTTACTGAGAGTCACCTTAAATCCTTTAGGAGCAAAGCCAATAAACAATACACCAAATACAGCAAGACTGACAACTTAGTATCAGCAAGTAAGTACTCAACGGGTTGAGGGCTTTATCCCCAGTTTTAGTTATGAGAAGCACACAGAGAAACCCAAGGATGGCTGCAGGGAAGCCATGGGAACACCAGAAATTGTCACAAGGCTCCGAGAACAGGAACCATGACAGCTGGCTTCATGGAAACTGTAGCCAGATCCATTAAGCTCCAGCCTCCACAAATCCCATGAATCTAAGACAGGCACGTGGAACTGTACACTGGGGAGCAGTAAGCCACTCTGGATGTCAAGGCAAGAAGATCTCCCGAGTCCAGGAGATCAAGGTCAGCCTGAGTAACACAGCAAGACCCTGGCCTGTCTCAAAAGAAGAAAGAAAGGAAAAGAAAGAAAAGAGGAAAAGAGAGAGAGAGAGGGAGGGAGGGATGGGAGAAAGGGAGGGAGGGAGGGAGGGAGGAAGAGAGAGACAGAGTGAGGGAGGGAGGGAGAAAGGAAGGAAGGAAAAAGGAAAGAAAGAAAAGAAAGAGAGAAAGAGAGAGAGAGAAAGAGAGAAAGAGAGAGAGAAAGAAAGAAAGAAAGAAAGAAAGAAAGAAAGAAAGAAAGAAAGAAAGAAAGAGAAGGATGAAGACTGAATTTTCTATGAGGACCTTTCTCTTTACATCTATTAGTCTGCTCTCACCTGCAGGAAACAGACTACCTGCGGTGGGACAATGGTCTGTACCCTGTCACTTGTATTTTAATAAAATGCTGATTGGCCAGTAGCCAGGCAGGAAGTAGAGGCAGGGCAACCAGAACAGGAGAATTTTGGGAAGAGGAAAGAGACAGTCTGCAGTAGTCACCCAGACACAGAGGAAGCAAGATGTGACTGCCTTGCCGAAAAAGGTACCAAGCCACGTGGCTAACACAGACAAGAATATAAGTTATAAGAGTTAATATAAGTTATAAGAGTTAATAAGAAGCCTGAGCTAATAGGCCAATCAGTTTATAATTAATGTAGACCTCTGTGTGTTTCTTTGGGATTGAACGACTGCAGGACCTGGTGAAACAGAAACCTCTGTCAACAAACCACCCAAATCAAAGAGCTTTAAGCAGTAAGGACATCATCTCAAAGAACTGGAAATGCGGACCTAGGATAGATCTCAAGGCCAACAAGCCATATTATCAATAAGCAGGGCTTGTTTCTGCTTTGTTTTACACTAGGTCAACTTTATCCTAAGGCTGATTCTTTTGAATGTAGAGCCTTGGACTATGGGAAAGCCTGCTTACCCCCTCTCACTGCCACTGTTAATAGGGAAATATTCCTCAGAAGACTATACCTCAATATGCCATTGACGTGAGTTAAATTGCATGCTGTCTTTAAACTAACCCCATAGACTAGCAGGTTTTGGTCTGGGCTCCTGTCCTAGTCAGTGGCAATGAATACAGGGCTGCTAAAATTGGCTTAGACTGCACATGGCAACCCCCTAGAATGAAGTCAGGTATAGGGGTAGCTAGTAGAATAGAAAGGCATGTCCCTATTATTTGAGCTCCAGTTGATGGGTATAGGTTTTGAAGCCATATGGTAAATCATTTTGTTTATTTAGTTGTTCAGGTTCATTTTTTTTTTTTTTTTTGGTTTGTTTGTTCGTTTGAAACAGGATTTCTCAGTAGCTATGGAGCCTGTCCTTGAACTCACTCTGTAGACCAGGCTGGCCTCAAACTCACAGAGATCCACCTGCCTCTGCCTCCCGAGTGCTGGGATTAAAGGCGTGCGCCACCACCGCCTGGCAGTTGTTTAGGTGTTTTGAAACAGGGTCTCATTTAACCCAGGTTGGCCACAGAGTCCCTCTGACCTGAGTTTGGTCTTGAACTCCTGATCCTCCTGCCTCAGCCTCCCAGTGTTGGATTACAGGCATGTGCCACCACACCTGGTCCCATATGGGGGCTCTTGAAGGAAAAATAGAGGGAGGGAGGACAAGGATGATATGAGGGATGTGCCAGTTTTGAAAAACCTACTGGATATCCAAGTGAAGCGATCGTGTCAGCCATGGGCTATATGAATCAGGAACTCAAAGTGAGAGCAGCAGGAGTTCTAACTTGGAGAGCCACCGGTCTAGAACTGGAATGTAAAACCAGAGGAAAAAAGAGAAGTCTACTGAAAAGGGGAAAGAAGAGGTTAGGAATCCAAGGTCCAGTGCTAGAGCAGTCCAGCATCTAAACACACGGCTTAGAGAAGCCAGGAAAGGGGACCAACAAAGAGCAATCACAAAGACGGGAAGAGAACGAGAAACCAGAACCAAGTGCTTCTGTATCTGAATACCTAGTGATCTGTGATGCCAGCTTGGGAGGTTGTGGAATCTTTCTATCTGAGACTTACCTGGGAGATGTAGGGCCATGGAGATGGACTGTAGCTGGCCATTTCCTACCTAAGGCGTTTGGTTCTGAGTTTGCAGCTGAGATGAGAGTAAAGGAAGATTCTCCTCCAGTCGCTTCTTCATCAGGACACTGCGCTAAGTAAAACCGATCCTTCTTGCTCTAAGTTGCTTCAGTTGGGTTAATTGGTCATAGTGACAAAAAGAAAAAGTAATATAGGGGTGTGGTGGTTAATCCTGTCACCTTGACAGGAGCTAGAATAATTTGGGGGGATGACAAAGCTCTGGGCGTGTCAGTGACAGTTTCAAGATAGAGCTAGTAGAAATGGGAAGACCCATCTTAAAGGTGGGCGGCACCACCCTGGGTCACATGACACACTCAACAATGCAACTACAGGGGCTCTTCCCCAGTCTTCCCTTCCTTGCTTCTCCTTCACGTCCCTCCCTCGTCCTCAGGGAAACTCTGTAAAAGGTTTTCTCTGTTGAATTAACAGCCACATCCTTCTCGCCCTCCTCATTCTTAGTACAATATCAACCTGATTCATAGGAGGTACTCAGAGCTTGAAGGCGGAGGATAAATTTAGCTACTCAATACCAGAGATGAGGACATTAATAACACTGGCTTGGGTGCGGCTCAGGATCGCCTATCACATTTCCTATGCTTCCCAGAAGTCTGGCTAGCGGAAGGAATACAGGACGCAGCTGCTAGCATCCATGGCTCCTTCTACAGATTGCTTTGGTACAAAACATTTCAAAGGTGCCTTCTGAGACAGATGTTTCTAAACAAGCTGACTACATTATTCCGGGGGACACATTATGCAAATGAGATCTACACAGGCTGACAAGCCCTCTGGAGGAGACGGGATGACAACGTCACAGAGGGACGCAGTCTAGGGCCAGCAGGGGTCTACAGGAGAGCTACAAGAGCTCAGCCACCCAGGTGCAGCCGGTTTGATCTGTTTAGGGACACCTGGAGCTTTCCAGCGCCTGCTCCTCCAAGGACAGTACGTGCCACACATTGTTTGTTTCTGCCAAGACTCACAGGACTGCCTGCTCTCCCACCGCTTTGACACGGGCAGCAGATGTGGGCATGCTTCCACATGAGGACGCGTGATTACCCCCGCGTCTCCGGTGCTAACAATTACCAGCAGAAAGCCCTTGGGGAGGGAACAATCCTGGCAAATGACTGCCTTTCATGCGGGCACTACTAGCCACTTAGCACACCGAGGAGCAGCTGCTGCATCCAGGGCCCGCGTTGCTCTCACAGGCCTTCTGTCTCTCAGCCCAGTATCCACAGAGCACTAGGGGAACATCAAGCAAAGGAGAGTTTCATAAGAAAATACCAAGACTTTATTTTCTCTTATAAAGAGCCCTGCTTGTCGGAGAAGTGGAAAGGAGTACATAATTCTCAGGAGTAAACATGATTTACCTGCTGCAGGTTTCAGACCGTAATGCCGAAGATTGGCATCCAGGGGGAAGGTGTAATGCTTCTATCTTCACAGTCATAATAAAATGCTAAGTAAACAAAATAGAATGGACGTAATGCTAAGTGTTCCCACAGGGAAAAGCGAGAGAACTTTAAAAATGATCAGCCAGGTAACAGGAAAACCAAGGCCCACTAGGTTGCACTCCGTCCCCCGTGCCTCAGGCGCTGTCTTAGGTCGGGGAGGGCTTCCAGTCTGGAATCCCCAAAGCTGGCAGCCTGCGGCTTTTGCTCTGGAGTCCATGGCGTCAAGCAGGGGCGAAGTCCTGGGCAGTGCGGCTGTGGTGGGGCAGCGAGGTACAGCAGTGTCGCATGTGGAAGTTGACAACATACTCTGCGTTAGTCCTCTGCACAGAGATAGCGAACGGCTCAAAAGGGTGAAAGGTGAAGGCAACGAGGCGCCGCACTGTGTGGTTGATGGGGCGGCCCAGCAAGCCTGCCTGGATCTCAAACTTCAGCAAGCCAGAGTCCCGGGCATAGAACCTAAACAGAAAAGAGACACGGTGTTGCTATCGCTGCCATCTTGAAATCTGGACAGCAGGGGATGGAGACACTCAGTAGCTCATCTGATAAAGGAAAAGGCCTCTTGCAGCAACTGCAGCTTAGTAGAACCACAAGCCACCTTATTGAGCAGTTCACATTAGAGGCAGAGTGATTGTAAAGTTAACTCCTGTCCTTAATTGGTGATCACTTCTCAAGATGACCCTGAATGAGACTCTAAACTACAACTTTCTGGCTTCCAGAAGCTCCTGTCAAAAGACTGTCTAAGCTGGCGTTACAAATGAAATGCCAACAGCAAGTCTAAGCTTCATGTGTAACTTTAAATCTTTGAAGAGCCACATTAAAAAGAAAAAAAGTAAAACAAAAAGTGGAATTTATTTTGTAATATATTTAATTTAATCCAATATATCCAGAATACTACTTAGTCGTTATAACCCACAATCACTCAAAAAAAACAAAAAAATCATGAGCTGCTCTGTCCCTGCGTCTCTGAAATCTGAAATGTACTCGAGACCTGCATATACCTCAGCGTGACCTCGTCTGGCAGTAAGTGCTCAACAGCCATAAGTGGCTGGTGGCTACAACAGTGCCGCTCTGAGCTAATCTTTAAGATTTCCAGTTTTAAGAACAAATTCTTGCACATACATGCCTGTAATCCCAGCACTCTGGAAGACCGAGCAAGAGATATGGAATCCAAGGCCGGCCTTGGCTATATAGCAAGTTTGAAGCTTACCTGGGCTACATGAGAGTATCTCAGTAAAAAAATAAAATAAATTCTCTCTCAAGGCTGTTATTTTTCACATACAGAAATTAAATCATGTGCTAGGGACACAGCTCAGCAGCAGGGCACCTGCCTACAAACAACATGGCTAGTGGTTTGGATTTGGATTTTCCACCTAACACAACTGACAAAAGGTATTTCTGAATGGCTTGTGATTTGGGAAACTAGAGATGATGAACAGGCTGGAGGAGAGTTGTTCTGACTTCCTTTTCTAGAAGACAGATAAAGAAACAAGTCTAAAGGGACTCAGACTTTGCATCATTGCTATATTATTATCATTATTATTATTATTATTGCAGAGCTGAGGCTCAAATCCAGGACCTGCACATACTAGGGAAATGTGCCACCCCTGAGCTCAAGGATATTTATACTCTTTGATAAAATAATACCATTCCCAAGAATTCATATCCTAAGAATTTAATTTAAATGATTAACAATGGCATTATCAGAGTTGCTCTAATATAAAAATGCACAGAAGAGGTAGGCAGAAGGCTGGAGAGATGACGGCATGTCTACCTGAGGGAACAGTGTGTCAGTGTGCAGACTGTGTATCATAACGGAAGGTCATCCCTAAAGCTAAAGCAGCAGGCAAGCCATGGCGCCTGCAGTGAGTAAAGCTACAGATGAACAAACACACACATTGACAGAGACCGGAACAGAACTGACACTGAAGGCGTCTGACAACGCGGCCTCTTCAGAAGCCTTAGGGCACGACGTGACGGAGGGGAGCCGCCTCGTCACAGCAATGGCCCTGCGCGTGCGCTGCTCTGGCTCGTCTTGTCAAACTGAAAAGACGGGAAACGGCAAGGACAAGGATGTATCTATTTGACTAAATCAAATGAGGCCCATTATGTGCTTTTATGCGTAAAAAGCACATTAGTTCCCAACACATACGGGGTTCATAATTTAAGGTGAGCTGTTTGTGCTTCTAAATCTAACTACCAATTTGTAGGAAAGCAGGAGGAATGAAAAACATAGGAGCCACTACTCCCAGCACGCAATGAACAGAGCCCATATGTGAGGAAGATGACGGATGAACAAGTTGGTGATGAACAATAATGTCACTGCAAGAAAAAAGAAAAAGAAAAGTAAACCCATAAGCCGGGCAGTGGTGGTGCACGCCTTTAATCCCCACTAGAGACAGATCCAGTTCCTTTTGGTTGTATCGATAACAGCACAGGCTCCAGATGCAGAGGAACAGGTGTGACTCTCAGGAGAGAAGATGCCTACAAGGGGCTAATTTTAAGACCCCAGCAGTAGGAGCTATAAAGACAGATAGCTCAGTGGTTGAGGGTACTTGTTGCTCTACCAGAGAGTCTGGATTCAATTCCCAGCACCCACATGGTAGCACACAACCACCTGTAACTGCCAGTATGGTCGTTCACAACCAACCATAACTCCAGGTCAGGGGATCTGACACCCTCTTCTGACATCTGTAGGCACCAGATGGTGTACGTACACACATGTAGACAAAATACTAATGTATATAAAATAATCCTAAACAAACAAACAAAAATATTACACAACTAAGAAATTATCTCTGCCTTTTCTACTTAGTAACAAAGATAAAATGATTTCCATAAGATATACTGGATGCAAAATATGTTAAGGAACACCATTAGGTTATTAAAAATGGAAAATACAGCTCATTTCCTTGGATGCTTTTATTTTTTGTTTTGCTTTATTTTCAAGACAAGGTTTCTCTTTGTAGACCTGGTTGTCCTGGAACTCGCTGTGTTGAACAAGCTAGCATCAAACTCAAGATCTACCTGCCTCTGCCTGCCAGTGCTGGGATTAAGGACGTGCATCAATCACTGTCTGGCTTCCATGGAGACTTTTAAAAGCAAACAGCATTTATCTGAGTAAAATGTTTTCACTGGGAGCCAAGAGCAGCAGTAGCTAACTTCTGAGAAAAACACGTAAATGATCCGAACCCTCAGCACTCACTAGAAGCAGCCTTCCTGCCAGATGGTGGTGGTGCATACCTTTAATCCTGCACTTGGAAGGTAGAGGAAGGTGGATCTCTGTGAGTTTGAGGCCAGCCTGGTCTACAAGAGCTAGTTCCAGGACAGGCTCCAAAGCTACAGAGAAACCCTGTCTCGAAAAACCAAAAAAAATTAGAAAGAAAGAAAGAAAGAAAGAAAGAAAGAAAGAAGGGAGGGAGGGAGGGAGGGAGGGAGGGAGGGAGGGAGGGAGGGAGGGAGGGAGGGAGGGAAAGAAAGAAAGAAAGAAAGAAAGAAAGAAAGAAAGAAAGAAAGAAAGAACGAACGAACGAACGAACCTTCCTTTCCTTCTAGCCAAAGCATGAGAAGAGACTGTCAGTCACTGAGCCATGTCAGAGAAGAGGACAGAGAAGGCAGGTGCCCTCCATTTGAAGCAGTCTGGAGCTGTGGTCATGACAAAGTACCTGATCGGGTGATCTCCACAAGTCTTGGGTCGCTCCATGACTGACACCCACTTGTCATCGTAGCTGAAGAGAGACAAATCCAGGTAGGGGCTGCCACTGTAAGACTGGGCACTGATGGGGAGCTGGCCGAGCAGCCGACGCACAGCCTCCGTGTGGCCTCCATACTTGGCATTTATAATCGTGTCTTTGAACCTAGAACAAAGGACCAGTGAGGAAGGCTTTCTCAGCAGCTGCCTCGGTTCAGTACTCACAGTTAAAACCCAGAGGGCTCAGCAGGCGGATGTGCCACACAAGCCTGGAGAGCTGACCTGACTTCAGTCAGCTGATCCCGCAGCGGAAGGCGATGGCCAACTCCAGAGAGTCCCCCGACAGCCCGAGAGTGCCATGGCACACGCACTCGCGCTCACACACGCCACACACGCGCAGTAGCTTTAAAAAAGGTGTAAAATCGCCACTGTCCCTGCAGCTCTTGTGAACTAGGGCTTTCATCAGCTGTTCTATTCAATGCATCTCGGAAACCGTCCTAAACCTCATTTGCCAGAAAAGGAAGAGAAAAGGAAAGGCTCCTTAGCGGCCCTTTTAGATATAATCAAGAAGCCACCAAAACCAGCACATACAGCTACTGGAAAGACATTAACCACAACTCTCAGGTGAGGGCCCCATAACCGCGTGGCTATGTCTCACCCTTTCCTGAGCGCCTCTCTATTAACCCTTGTTCTTAACCCTGTTCTTAGATCTGCTCAAAAGGTCTTCTAATAACTTCCAATTCTGCTACGCCCTGGCTCATCCTAAGATTCTTTTCTATTGTCATGACATGGATCTGCTTGTACTCCAGTGAAGGAACTCCTCAGGCTACTGCAGACGGCACCATGGAGCTGTGTCCCTGTCCCTGTCACATGACAGTAACATGATGGGAGTTGGCTCCTGGCTTTGATGACCCCAAAGCATCCAGGGCAACCTACACGATCTGTACATTGAAGCAGTTCCTAGTCTTCAGCAACACCCACCATATCTCCATCCTCCCAGCTCCGCACCGCCTGAAACACAGAAGCCATCCCTCTGGTATCCGCAGCGCTTAGCCCTTTGCTGTGTCACTCTGCCCAATTCTAAGTGACTTCAAAATTCTCAGTAGCCATCCTTCTAACGACATGGCCTCCCATCCCCTAACAGCCTCATTCTCACCTGTAACCACTGTAACCCAAGGTGTCCCATCCCATGTTCCGGCCATCCTCTGTCTCTCCAGATTCAGTCTCCACACCCCAACTTCAACAATCCTTCAAAACCCTGACTCCGCCAACATTTTCCTTCCATGTTGTCCTCTCTTCGTTAGCCACCTTACAGTCCACAATTGACCATGCAACAGCTCTGCTGCACGCATGCTCTAAACCTTGAACCATGTCTTAGATTCGTGCTCTAGTCAAGTTCAGCTCTGCTGTTTCTGTGCCTGTGCCGCTCCGTTTCCTGCGGCTGGAGAAAAGCAAACAGTAATGCTCACTTCGACCTTACGGCCACAAACCCCACGCAGGCCTTCGACGAGGAAGGATATTCCCCTGCGCTTCCACAGTCCGGCCTGCCTCCCACTCTGCACAGCTACCTCATCTACCTCTGGTGTGTTACTCATGAACACAGGGGAGCAGAGAGAACCTCTAAGGTCTCCCCACAGAGCATCCATCCCTGCATGGCACTCGGCAGATCTCCTCTCCTCACACATACAAGGCAGTATCTTTCTCTACAGGATCAGCCCCATCAACACACAACACATGTGTTTTCTCAGTTTAAAATAAGGAAACCCATCTGGTTACTGACAGAGGTCTGTAATGCCAGCTATTTGGGACATGGAGGCAGGACTGAAAGTTCAAGAACAAGATCTAGACCAGTCTGGGCAATTTAGTGAGACCCCTTAAAATAAAAAATGCACAAAGATGGCTGGGATATAGCTCAGTGACATAGCACTTGCCAAACATACCACAGGCCCCTGGGATCAGTCCTCAGTGGGTAGCAGCAAAGAGACAGAGGGAGCCAGAGGGAAGAGGAGGAGGGGGGAGGGGGAAAGGGGGCAAGAGAGGAAGGAGGAGGATGGAGGAGAGAGAAAGAGAGGAAATGCAACACTATCAAACACTGCACCATCTGAAGTTGTACGACAGCCATTTGTGTCCCCGGCCCATCTCCAGCTAGGACCCCTTGTGCACTCCAATCCAGCCAGCGGCCTCGTTGGTGTCCTTAAAAGGCCTCAGAACTCCTCAGCCTTGGGTTTCTTATTGCCTCTGCTGAGTGTTATCTGTCTTCCTGGTTAACCACGGGTAGCTCCTGGTCTCCTTCAACAGCTCTGCTCACATGCCATTGATGGCGCTACCAGAACAGCAGTAATGATACACTCTCTCAGCCCTCAGGTCTGATCTGTGAGGCCTGATCCTGCAGCATCACTTTCAGCACCGTCAGAACTCTGGCTCTGCTGCTGACAAACCATCCCTGTCCTGTGTGGCTTAGCTTCCAAAGGCTTCCTCAGAAAGACACAGAAAGGATGATTTTATTTTTGAGTCTCACAGATCTGGAATTATCTTTGAATATAGGATTCTCTTCTTTTCTTTTTTTTTGGGGGGGGATTTTTTGAGATGGTTTCTCTGTGTAACAGTCCTAGCTGTCCTGGAACTTGCTTTGTAGACCAGACTGGCCTCGAACTCACATAATGTAGGAGAGTCTTCTGTATTTCTGTTGCTTTCATTGGTTAATTAATAAAGAAACTGCTTGGCCTGATAGGTCAGATCATAGGTGGGTGGAGTAGACAGAACAGAATGCTGGGAAGAAGGCAGTGAGGCAGTCGCCATGACTCTCCTCTCCGAGACAGACACAGGTTAAGATCCTTCCTGGTAAGCCACCACCTCGTGGTGCTACACACATTAATAGAAATGGGTTAATCAAGATGTGAGAGTTAGCCAATAAGAGGCTGGAACTAAGGGGCCAAGCAGTGTTTAAAAGAATACAGTTTTCGTGTAATTATTTCGGGGAAAGCTAGCCGGGCGGGCGGTGGGAAGTGGCCCGCCGTTCCTACTACACTCACAGAGCTACACCTGCCTCCTCTGCCTTTCAAGTGCTGGGATTAAAGGCGTGCACCACGACTGTCCAGCTGAATATGGATTCTAAATGAGAATCGCCTAGATGGTACTGGCCTGTGGCCACATCTGTGGAGAACTGCTTTAATTACTGATGAATGAAGGAGGGCCCACCCCACTGTGGAAAGGTGGTACCAGACTACATCAAAAAGCCAGCTAGGAAGGAGCTGGGAACAAGACACTAAACAGCACTCCTCTGTGGTTCTATGTCGGTTCCTGCCTCCAGGTTCCTGCCTCCAGGTTCCTGCCATGAATCTCAGCTTGGATTTTCTTCAGCAATGGAGTGTGACCTAGAAGTCTCAGCTGAAATGAACCCATTCTTCCTCAGGGTGTTTTTGGTCATGGTGTTTATCAAAGCAACAGGAAGAAACGAGGACACCTACCTCCTGTAGCATGCTAATGAGATGATTAACTTAAAAGCTAATTTTGATAGACGATTCCTAGGTTCAGTTCACAGCACTGCCACCAGAAAGGGAGAGGAGTGGTACCCCGCCCTGTAATCCCAGCACTAGGAAGGCTAAGGAAGGTGAATCACCTTGGGTCCAAGACCAGCTTAGGCTCCACAGTGAGACTGAGAAGGAAACCGTGCTCCTAAGGCAGAAGGTAAGCGCACTGGCGAGAAGACAGCAATGAGGTGTCAGCATCTCTCCATCTAACCCACCACTGTCCCTGTACACACAGAGCCACTGCACTAAGTCACCTTTTTGCTCATCTTTCCCAGAAGCAGCAATGCTTGCTCTGACTCATCTGTTCCATGTGATCTGGCCTATTTGGGGGTCAAAAACAGATATTCTCCATGCCTCGTCAAGGTTAGGGCAATTTAGGTATGAAAGACGAGGAGGCCTTACCTGACCACATCAGAGTTAGAATGGGTTCTTGGCCCAAAGGAACTATTCCTTTCCTGCTAATGTACTAAGACGGTTCTTAGATAACATGGACTTCTGGCTTGTCTTCTGGTTTACGGCTCAGCCCTCTATCCCTGCACTTTACTTCTAGAGGGGTTTACTATATAGAACAGATACAATGGCTGTATTCAATATGCAGTTCTAAAATGATCTTCATCGCTCATTCCACAAATATTTAAGGGCTTGGCAATGCACCACTGAGAATACAGCAATAAACAGATGCTATCTTTCAGCAGGTCACATATAGCCTAAGAAGGACCCAGAAGATGCATAAAAAATTACACAGGCCCTCAGAGATAGGAAAACTTGAGCATGACAGAGTTGCTTCCCAAAGGCCAGGTGGACAAACAGAATACATAGTTCCTGAAACAAACGGCTACCAGCCTCATACCAACCACTGAAAGTGAACCCTGGGAAGTCTGGCAGAATAGCTTACCGGCGCTGGATCTGCCGTGCAAAATTGTTGCTAGAGGCTGAACAAGGAAACTGGACTTCACTGTGCAGGGTAGCATTGCGGAAGAGGTCACAGAAGTTCTCAAAGAGCTCCAGCAGCTCATCAGATGTGTTCTCAAACACCGCGATCACCTCTGTCGTCACCATGTTGTACACCACAAAGAACGAGGCCTGCAGAAGAAAACAGACCGCATGGGACACCCGTGCCCAGGAAACTGCCTGCTGGACTTAAAGTCCACACCCCACAACAATGCGTTCAGGGACCCCAGCCTTGGCACTAGAGAGGGAAGGAACATGGCTTCAGAGCGTCTAGAAATGGAGGAAGTGGCGTTGGCTCTATCGGTGGAGAGCCCCGATGCCACTAGACTTCCCACGGCCTCCGTGCTGCGTGGGTTACTAAGCTAGCCAGCGTGTATATATAAAAAGGCTTTCAATCTTTCACTTCAAACTGTGCAAATTCAATATTTTTCTTTCCAAATGTTTATTCCCCTACCTGTTCCCCAATCCACCCTAAGATTAAAAAAAAAAAGTTTTAAAATGCCAGATTTAATTTTCTTTCCTGCTGAGAAAGTGATTTGCAGCCCAGGGCTGCCTGTTGGTAAATGATTTCCTCTTCTATGTGTACAGTTGAAAGTTCAATTTAGGGGCATTTATTTTTCCCTCTTAATATTTCTAGCACACAGAGAGACACCTTAAGCACATTGTGTGCGCAAACTGCCCAGGCAACTTGTGTCCACGCAGGACACTGCAGATGGACAAATGAAAAACCAGACCGGCATTTTCCATTTCTTTCTCCATAAAAGTTCTTTCAGCCAAGAGCTTTTGTGAGATACATCCGAGATTTCTGGCAATTAAGATTAGAGGGGGACCTGAAAAGCATTCAAATGCCATAGGTGGCAGGCTTTTTCTGAATGGGGCCATGGTGACTGGGGCTCTTCCTCGGCACTCCAGTGCTCCCTCTGCCTTGCCTAGCAGACAGCTCCAGGTGCCTTGAGTTTGTGTCGCAGTGAATGCTGCAGTGTGCAGTAAAGCTGCAAGCTGCCAGCAGGATTCAAAGACGTCTTCAGGACACAAGGATTAGTGCTTCACCCTCCTCTGATTGAGTCTAAATCTCTATTACCCATCTTGGAGCCATTGGGCCCACCTGTCTCACTACTAATTAGTCCTGCCCAGAGCTCCTTTTACATGACTTTGTAGTCACCTGGAAATTAAATTTGGCTGCAAATTAAAGAGGCTGGAGGGCAACCTGAGAATAATACCCATAATATTACCAAGGCTTTGCCTATGGATGCAGTTTTTACTCATTAACCTTATGGGAACTTATCAAATTAAACGGGAAGAGGAGAGGAGAGGACAACTGGGGCACAGAGACTGGGTGTCGAGTTTCAAACTCCATGAGCAGAGGGCAGAGCCCCAGCAGCGTGTCTAGCTGTAACTGACTGGAACTACCAGAAAAAAATAGGTCACCTTTTAGCAAAGGGAAAAAAAGGATAATCTTCGCGCAGTGATAACAGACAACTTATTCCTTCCAAAATAGAAAGGTAATTATAGCTGAAACCTAAATAAAAGACTGACTCATGGCCCATCTATAGACTAGGACACCGCTTTGATCATATCAGGGTTTTAGCAGGATCTTTCATAATTATATGACTATAAAATTACACAAACACTTGTCAGCCTTCCCTCTACAGCAGACTGGGAAACTCAGGACAGGAGGAGAAAGAAGTCAAGGACTCTACCACCCATCTTCCATGACGTGAAAGATGAACTAGATGCTCACCGCGGTGGCTCAGTGACACTGTTCATCATTAACAAGGAAGAAAAAGAAAAGCTGATCCAATCGCCACCCACCCCTTTTCAGAATGCGCAAGCTCTGATGGGGAGGTGTGTGTGGTGGGGTGTTGGAAGATATTTTACCACAGGCTGAGCGAGGCTGAGAAATGATTTCTTCCTTCCTTGTCTCTCATGCACATGTGGTGCACTCCGGTGTGTCTGGGCCACACCTGGGCACACAAAGGCCTAAGGCTGATGCTGGGAGCCTTCTTCAGTCCCTGTCCATCCTATCCATTAAGGTGGTGTCTGTCAGTGGGACCCGGAACTTGCCGATTAGCCACTTGGCTCTGTCTCCACCTTCTGAGCACTGGGATTACAAGCAGGCCACCACACACACCCACCTGGCACTTAGTTGGTTCTGGGAATCCAAACTCCCCTCGTGTTTATAAGCCAGATGCTTTATCCACTGAGCCAACCCCCACCAATGTATAGTACTTCCTGAAGGTAGAGCTGGCTAGTGTCTTAGTTTGCTATTTGCTTTACTGTTCTCTATTTCTAAAATAGAGAATTCCAAACAGGAGAACTGACTTTCGGTAAGGGAGCCAAAGGTACAGAAAGGTAGGCCTCTTACTCAGAGAACTGGAGAGCTTTTGAGAGACAAGTGTTCAGGGTTCCCTGGATTTCCAGAGGGTATTTTAACTGTCTCAGTACTGCCTGTGTGATTCCGTCCCAGCACCACTTCTCTGCCTTTCGTTTTTGGAGTCAAGGTCACATGGTACTAACTGGTCTGGAACTCCCTGCCCTTGAGCCCGAGATCTCTTTGCCTCCACATTCCCACGCTGGGATTATCAGCATAGTGAGTGCTCCATCAACCTGGCTGCCAGGTCGGAGTTTAGATTTTTTTTTTTCAGTGCTGGGGACCCAAAGCTCATATGTTAGACAAGCTCTCTACCACTGAGCCCCAAAGGATTTCTACTTTTGCATGGAGTGCTCATTCTCACTGCCAGACGTGTTTGGTTCAATAAGCCACCTTATAAAAGTCCAGGCAGGATTATACATATGTGGTCCAAGCCCCGACCTTACAGCATCCGGGCTCCTGTCTGACAGGAACTGAAAATGCCCCGTGGAACAAAGCTAAGAACCACAAAGTTGGCTGTCTACATGGCAGTGACTTGACATTTACCCTCCATTTGTCAACGTTAGTATGTGAGGTCAGACGAAAAGAAAACTGACTTTAAGCCTGAACTCAGGTATAGCAAGAATGGACGTTACGTGAAGGTGTGTACTCCTGCGGGGCCCGGCCCATACCTGAGACGGGTCTGTGACCCGCAGGGTCACTACGTCCTCGCTGGTGTATTTGATGAACAGATGGTTTTCGTCCAGCAGCTGCATCTTCCACATGCGCAGCTGCCGCAGCTGGTCAAAGTACTGGAAGAAACGCCTCTTGGCCATCGGGCTCCCATCCTGCTCGGCCCTGCGCCACAGGTACACCAGCAAGCGGTGCTTCAGGGAGTTGATGAAAGGGTCCCTAAAGGGATTGGCCATGCCTGTCTGACTGTCCCGCTGCACCTCCGGGAAAACGGCTGACACCGTGAGCAGGTCGTCCTCATAGCAGAAGCGACCGATGGTCCGCACATCGATGAACGTGCCTTCAGGCGTCACCTGGAAGACGTGAATGGTCTGCTGCTGCACAGACAGGATGGCCAGGATGTTTTTGTACAAGTACAGCCCCTGGTTGTGTGACAAGACCACTTTGTCACACTTGAAGGTGCGTGTGTCACACAAACGGCCCGTGTGAAGGTCAATGATGTGGAGGGAATAGTCCTCCAGAGGGGACCGTGGATTGGGGGTCACTGACTCACTGTTCCGATAGACCTCATAGAAAGGAGGGTGCGGTTCATCTGGGAGATAGGCAGCGGAGCCCACGATGACACACCGGCAGTCATCAGTGAAGAGGCTACACTCCCGGTTCAAGTGCTCACCATTGGCTGCTACATTGGTAATGTGCAACAGGACGAAAAAACGTTCAAAAAGCCGGCCTCGGATGCTGACTGACCGCTGGTCATTGCCATTGGACAAGATCTCCCCTTCATAGCCTTGCAAGAGGTCCTCGGCTGCCTGACAGCCCTGGTACTCATAAATTTCAAGAGATGTCTGGTCAGAAGAAAAAGCAATAAAGTAGCGCCCATCAGGTGAGAATTTACGCAAGAAACAAGGAGGCTTTTCAACGTTGACAACGGTGAAGTTAGGGAAGACATTCTGGTGGAACACCCGGACCTGATGCCAGTGGGTCCCCGCCCTGCCTGAACTGATACGCCGGCGTTCTAAGCGGTGAATGACATTCTGATTTTGGATTCTTCGGGGTTTAATGGTGGAAACATGATGATCCATTATAACATCTCTGCATAGGAAAAAAAAAACAGAAATCAAGAAAACAGAACAAAACGTACTAATACATAAGTACATGCAAAGTAAACAGATCACTTTTACTCTACTGAACCCAGGACCTCCCAGGACAACAGTGACCAGCAAGTACTTCTCCTTCCAAGATTAGAGTTACACAGTGATCCTGACATATCAAAACCTAAACATCTAAAAGGAGGATACAATACAGAAAGAATACCTTCCAAGTATAAGTTAACAGGAATTTTCAAAGAATAAGTCAACAAAGTACATGAGACATGAACAGCACAAAAATCACACTCCCAGGGTATCACACACCACCACTCAGGAGGCAGGAATATCACTTCAAATTCAAAATCAGACCAGAATACAGACTGAAATCTTATCTTTGTCTGTTTATTTTTTAAACAGAATCTCACGTATCCTAGGTAGGCCTCGAACTTAGCATGAAGCCATGGATGACCGTCAACTTCTGGTCCTTCTGCCCCAACCCTCCAGTGTTGGGATTACCGGCTTGCACGCCCACACCTCATTTACGGGGCGCTGGGTCTCAAAGCTAGAGCCTTGTACGTGATAGATAGGCAAGCACTCTATCAACTTTGCTACTTTCCCCAGTCCCAAGACCCTGTCTTTTTAAAATAAAGTAGCATTGAATGCACATATACACACCTACTGGGCTGTAAAGTGATCTATAGATTAAAGCAATCTCTATCAAAATCCCAATGGGATTTTTGTGAAAACACAAAATTTCACCCTGAAAATAATATGAAATCTCAAAGAATGCCAAATAACTAAGACGATATGGAAAATAACACAACTGGAATGCTCATATTTCCTCATCCCAGAACCTATTACGAAGCCATAATAATAATAAAAGCATAACCATTGCTTACACAGGCCAGTTGAAAAGAACAGTCTCAAAATAAACCAGGATTAATCTTAGCAACATGCTCTAGGTTCTCAACCTGTGGGTTACAACCCATTTGGTGGCTGAAGGACCCTTTCACAGGGTCACCTAAAACCATCAGAAAACAGATATTTACACTACGATTCATAAGTAGCAAAATTACAGTTAAGAAGTAGCAACGCAGATAATTTTAAGACTGGGAGTCACCACAACATGAGGACCTGTATTAGAGGGTCAGGGCATTAGAGAGGCTGAGAAGCACTGCTCCAGGAGATGAGGGAAGCACGCCTCTCGGTGTCTGGACATCGATTCCAGAGACTAGTAGACTATGAGGGTGCAGCGCACCACGCCTGTCTGCGCTCTATGCGCCACCATACAGTTCGTGAACCGGGCAAGGGGCTGGAGATTGAAACACACACAGACTCACAGACGGACAGAGACACGGGTCATCCTTGAAACAAGAATGCTCCCTTTAGTGTGTCCAGGGGCAGCTTATATAGGGATCCTTAACTGATAGCCACGCCCCAACCAAACACACCAGAACCCACTCCCCCGCCATCAAGAACTCCTGAGGGTCTCGTGCTCAGAGCAGCTGCAAGCATTACAAGTTGTTTACCAGAAATTCAGGATCTGGGGAGTTCACAGCTCCCAACATGAGGACTCTGGCCTAACCAATGGGTTAATATCTCATGGATTCAAAGGCAGCATTACTGGGAGGTGACAACGGGTGGAAGACCTAAGTGGGAGAAGCACGGACACTTGACTTTGGAGGCTGATCTCATTCTGGCCCTTTCCTGCACCCCTTTCCTCTGCTTCCTGTCTGCCAGACCCTCCCCATAATGCCGGACTGAGCCCTCTGAAACTCAGACACAGCACAGCTCCTTCTTGAAGCTGCTCCCCCAGGTATCAGCTGAAGCCTAATAAGCTCACACACAGACAAAACTGCTTCGTGTTCAGGAAGGCCAAGGTCACACAACAGGAAAGGGGAGTTTCTCCAGTGCACGGCTTCTGGACGACTGGGTATCATACGCAAAAGAATTTTGAAAATAAAAGTATACCCTTATCTTCCACCATTTACAAAAAAAAATTAACTCAAAATGAATTAAAAACTAAGTGGAAGACCTCTAGCTATAAAACTTCCAAAGGAAACCACAGGGGGAAACTTGATGAAAATGGATCTAGCAATGGCTTTTTATGACGTGAAACCAAATCCATGGGCAACACAACCAGAAATGGCTAAGCGTGAATACATAAAAACATCTAGGCGCTAAAAGTTGCAGTTAGAAAGCGCGAAAGGATGCCAGGCTTGGGGGCACAAGCCTTTAAGCATTGGGGAGGCAGCCGTAGACAGATCTCTGTGAGTTCAAGGTCAGCCTGGTCTACAGAATGAGTTCCAGGACAGCCAGGGCTACACAAAGAAACGCTGTCTCAAAATAAATAAATAAACAAACAAAAGTGAAAGGGCAACCTACAGAATGAACAGAAATATTTGCTGGCCAAATATATAACAAGGAGTTAATATATAGCATATTTAAAGAACTCCTAGAACTCAATGAATAGCCACAATTTTTTTGTTTGCTTTGTTTTGTTTTTCAAGACAGGGTTTCTCTGTGTCCTGGAACTAGCTCTTGTAGACCAGGCTGGCCTCGAACTCACAGAGATCCGCCTGTCTCTACCTCCCTAGTGCTGGGATTAGAAAGGCGTGTACCACCACCGCCCAGCAAAACCCAATTCTTTAAAAAAAAAAAAAATTAAACCAGATAAAATATTTGGAAGACATCTCCCCAAAGACACACAAATGGCCAACAAAGAAAGAATGCACACCAATAATCAGAAAGGAATCAGAAGATTGGGGAGGGGGGTGGGGGGGAATACGCGTTTGGCAAAGGCTTTGCTAACAAGTAGCCCAGAAACCCTACAACCCATAGTAAAGGTATTGTTTCCCAATCCTTTTGTTTCAAGCTTATCCAAATCCAAGCTACATCCACCCGATAAGGATCTAAAAGGCAAGGCGTGCTGAGCTAGACCTGAGGGAGTCAAGACTCTAAACTACTACCCTGATTGGTTTTGGAAAGAACCATTCCCTGGAACACAACCACACTCAGTCATTTACATATTGCCTATGGCCACTTTAGCCCTAGGAAAGAAACACTGAGGTCTGTAACAAGTCGTCTGTAACAAGTTGCCTTTTGTAGAAACCAAATTCTTCACCTTTGAGAACGACCTGGGGTATCAGCTTCATCATCTTGTCTTCAAAGGTCTTCTTTCACGTCGTGAGACTGATATCCCAACACACTAGCCAGGCCTCTCCTTTCCCGCAACTCTGTGTTTTACTTATGTGCATACTTACAGTGAGTTTTCTGGGTCAGCTACACCCCTCCTGTGTGTGCCCACCACAGCCAGCGCTTGGCACATAGCAAGCTCCCTTCTTAAACCCTGGGCCTACCTCAAGCCATTTTCTCGGCCAACGCGGAAAAACACAGGGGTATCTCTTCCTTTTCCGAAATGCATTCTCCCCGGTCCTTGCCTTAACTTCTCCTGTTCCATCTTTAGCGTCGATATTTGGAAAATCTTTCTTGACCACCCTTCCTAAATGAGGGTTCATCTTTTTCTTGCTCTTTCTATCGTATTCTGTCGCAACTTTTATTTACATGTTCGCTTGCATGATTGTGTTTCATGTTTGAGTCTCCTCGCTGAACCTCGCTCAACAGTACTCTATTGGAAGAAACCAGGTCAACTTCGGTCGCAACGGTTTATTCTTTATCTAGCCCTAGGGGCAGCACATGAAAGACGCTTTGGTACGCTTTGGTACGTTTTGGAATAAAAGAAAGCCTGGCTAAATCGGGTCACTAAATGTGTGAAACCAAGTAGTTGATTTTTTGTTTTGTTTTGTTTTTTCCTCGTTAGAGCAAATGCAGACGTCCCCTCACTTGGCGACTGCTTACAAAACAAGAAAAGGATGCCAAGAGGCAGACACACATGCCCAAGGGCGCCCCCGGAAAGAAAAGCCCAGGGCGGAGCCTCCCCGGGCAAAGCCTGGCGCCGGGGCTCGTGGGGCCTGGCTATCATGCGGGGAGGAGCCCGCTGCGGAGCTCCCACCGGCCGAAAAGGACAAGTCCTCACCTGTCGGGTCCTGGCTCATGGGGCCGGGGCAAGGGTCGCCCTTGCCTGCTCGGTGCACACCTCCCCCGGCCCCGCCCACGCCATGCCTCCGGACCCCGGCGTCTGCAGCCACAAACCCCCTGCTTCCGCCCGCTACCGGAAGAGCTGCGCAGCGAGAAGGGAAGTACGGAAGAGCGAGCTGCCATCCAGCTGAGGAACGGCGCAGCGCACCCTGGCGGCAGGAGGAGGGATCGAGGCCGTCGAGGCTTGACTGGAAAACCCGGAGCCTTAGGGATGATCTAAGGCATATTCATAATAACGTGAACAGGAATTAAGTTTTCACCTGCTTCTCCCGTAATGGTGGGAAATGGGATTATATATGCACGGGGTCATTCTCCGCGCTCACTGCTATTGGTGGCACGGAGCATACAATAAAAGCTTCTGTACTAAATGAATCCCGCAGCATTTACTGGCCTTGCACTGACACATGACTTCATTTAATTTCTTACAAGCCATTTTTTACCTATGAGCCAATGGCTTCTCCTAGGCTGTCTATATCCCCTAATTGTCCCACATAAACCTCTTTTGGATCATTCAAGTCTTTACAAATATGTTTTGGCAGGAACCCAAACCTGAAATGTCACCTCTTAAGTCTCCCGAGTCACCATCACCACTATTTATTAACTCATCAGTCTAATACCTGTTTGTGTAGCTTTGTTTTGTTTCTCTGCCCTTTGGGTAGAGTATAAGCTGGGAACTGGGATTTTGTCTTATTTTCTATTCCAGTCCTATAACAAGGTTTAGCGTGATACGGAAGCTCAATAAAGAGTCCCTTAGAGAGCCATGAGTGGCGGTCCATGCCTAATATCCCCAGCTCTTAAGAGGCATAGAATATGGAGTCCGAAGTCAGGCTGAGTCTTGCTCTCTCCCTCAGCTCCCCCCAAAGACTCTGCACACAACACCACGAGGAAGGGCTATTGGTTGACTTTTATGGAGTTGGGGGTGGGAGGGATTGAAGGTTAAGGAAGAAGGGTGACTTACGGATATGGAGGGGTTGTGAAGAGAAAGGTAGATTTCTAGCCCAGTCCTAACATTTCCAAGCTGAGTGTTCGCAGGTGCTGGCTTCAGAGCCTCCACTCCCTTTTCTGGGAAGTGATTATCCCTGCCTCTTAAGGTTATCCACAGTCTTAAATCTGCTATCCTTACATACTTGAAGTCTTGATAAAATATTACTAATGCTGTTTGGACACAACTCCTTCTCTTCTCCATGACAAAACTGAGACCCTAAGAGGGGTGTGTGTCACTTACCCAAGTTCACGGAACAGTGGAAGTAGAGGTGGCGGCACAGATCTTATAGTCCCAGCACTTAGGAAGCAAAGGCAGGAGAATCAGGAGCTCAAGGCCAACCTTGGCCACACAACAAGTTTGTCAGCCTTGGCTTCAGTGTCCCAAAGGAAAGCTCAACAAACACGAGACAGGGCTGTGATAAGCACTCAAGACATCTGTTTCCTTCTCGACAAAGTTAACCTCCTCCAGGTCTAATTCCAGCCCAGCCAGGTGGGTCCCTGTGTGATTTCAAGGCACACATCTGCTTCTCCAAGTCGGTCTTTTTCATCTCTAAAGTGTACAATGTTCTTCTGACTTGGTTATTGAGGGATCAGATAGAAGACTAAATGTAAACTAGCTAGTGTTTTGAACATGGAAATAGTTCAGGCCTGCTGCTTCAGCTCAGAGCCTGCCTCGGGTTTGAAAGTAAGGGTTCCTTAATGACAGCTGTTTAGGATTAGGAAGCAAATTATCACTTCTGTGTAGTTGCGGTAGGGATAGCGTGGAGTCAACCTTCAGAGGAAGGAATTAGCCTTCATGGAAAAATAACTCAAAATGGATCTGATCCCTATATACAGGCTAAAGCCTCAGAAGACAACATAAGCTTAATTCTTGTAACCACGAGTTAGTCCATGGCTTAAAGGAAAGCAAAGAGGAAGCATATATAAATGCAACTTCCTTAAAATAAAACAGTTGCTGTGCTTTAAAGAACTCTTATTAAGTGGGAAGTCAAAGCTGTGTGTGGCAGAAGTAGGACAATTGTGAGTGAGGCCAGCCTGGCCTATATAAGCAAGTTTTGGGCTAGCCCGGTCTACCTGAGGCTTTGTCTCAAAGACAAATAAAACCAAAAGGAATAAAATATTGATTTATGCTACAAACACGGAGAGACCCTGAAAGCACACCAGATGAAGGAAGCTTGCCACAATGTGCCACAGGGTGTTTGACTCTAAAATAGGATGGATCTCCGTGAATTCAAGGCCACCCTGGGCTACACGTGACTGAATCAGTCTAAAAGAGAAACGGAGCCAAGCAGTGGTGGCTCGCACCTTTAATCCAAGCACAACAGAGGTGGAGACAGGAAGCAATATGACTGGGTGGAGAGAGGAATATAAGGTAGAAGCTCAGGGTTCAGTCTGAGGAATCGTAGAGGTTGGATTTCCCATTTGGATTAAGGATTTGTTAGAAATAAAAAGTCTCTCTAGTGGCTGACTCCTTTACTTCTTTGGTATTTCTGTATTTACCCCAATATCTGACTCCAGAATTTTTATTTAATAAGACTAATTAAGACTGTGCTACATTTGGTGCCCATCATATTTTGTTTGCAATCTAACTAATAAAGCTTCTCTGAAGATCAGAGTGCAGAGCTAGGTCACTAGTTAGCCATAGAGAGCAGGCGGTGGTGGCACACACCTTTAGTCCTAGCACTTGGGAGTCAGAGGCAGATGAATCTCTGTGAGTTCAAGGCCACCCTGAGCTACACAAAATTGATCCAGTCACAAAGAGAAACAGAGAAAGGAGATGATGGCTCACACCTTTAATTCCAGTATTTGGAATCGCATGCCTTTAATTCCCCTACTAGAAAAGTGGAGACAGGAAGGGATATGGCTGGGCAGACTGAGGACTATAATGTAGGAGGAGTCAGGAGCTTGGCCCTTTTTGGTCTGAGGAGATTTCGTAGAGGTCAGAACTAGTGGTGGCTGCTCTACTTCTCTGGTCTTTCAGCTTTCACCCTCTAATATCTGACTCCATGTTTTTATTATTAAGTCCAATTAGAATTCATGCTACCGAAATATCCAGAAGAGACAAATGTGTAAGAATAGGAAGCAGGGATTTGGGTGCTAAGAGAGAAATACAGAGATTGCTGATGTGGGGTTTCTTTAGGAGAAATGAAAATGTATTAAGATTAGGTAATGTTGACAGTTACACTTCTGAATACATGCTGAATAGCTACACTCCAAACCACTGAACTGAATGTTTTAAAATAGTGAATTTTATAATCCACAGGTAGCTTGAAAAGAATTTTATCATGTTTAGGTGTCTCCAGCTCTGTGGATGGGACCACACTTCCATTTTTCTGCAAATAAAATAACTTTGTTCTTCTTTATGGCAGAAGAAAGTTCCTTAGTGCACACATGACATGTTTTTTTTTGTTTTTGATTTTGTTTTTCATGACAGGGCTTCTCTGTAGCTTTTGAAACCTGTCCTGGAACTAGCTCTTGTAGACCAGGCTGACCTCAAACTCACAGAGATATGCCTGACTCTGCCTCCCGAGCGCTGGGATTAAAGGCATGCGCCACCATTGCCTGACTTCTTCTTCTTCTTCTTCTTCTTTTTCTTCTTCTTCTTCTTCTTCTTCTTCTTCTTCTTCTTCTTCTTCTTCTTCTTCTTCTTCTTCTTCTTCTTCTTCTTCTTTTGGAATGACATGTTTTCTTTATCCATTCCTGTAGTTACAAATATTATCCATTCCACTGGTCCCCTTGGACCAGTTTCTCTCCACCCACCAGGTCCCACTCATTAGGTCTAGCAGCCATTTATGAAATATCCATTCTGAAGCTTAATATTAATTACATACTCTTGGGCCTATTATCCCAGGCTTCTTATTAACTAACTCTTATATCTTAAATTAACCCATTTCTATTAATCCATGTATCATCATGAGGCTGTGGTTTACTGGTAAGGTGCCAGCGTCTTTCTCCTTCCACAGCTACATGGCTTCTCCCGGGATCCACCTTTTTTCTCCCTGCATTCAGTTTAGTTTTTCTGCCTACCTATATTCTACTGTGCCATTGGCCAAAGCAGTTCTTTATTAACCCAAGAAAATAAAACATATTCATAGCATGCAGAGGGGAATCCCACATCACATTCCTCTGCTGTTGAACACCCAGGTTGGTTTCATGATTCAGTGATATTGAATCCTGATAAAATAAATTGGTGTTCAAGTAAAGATAAATTAACTAAACCAGTAGGACTGGCGATGTAGCTCAGTGGTGTGGTGCTTGCGTAGCTTGCATAGCACGTGGGAAGCTTTAGTACTATCCCTGGTACAACAGGCAAGACGGAGAGGAAAGGTCAGAAAGAAGGGAATTCCATCCAAGTAGATACAGAGCCAAGTTGCTAGGGTCCCTGACTGCAGGGGGATAACAGAAAGATGGGCAATAACCCTTCTCTTCCCCAATGACCGTCCTTGGCTTCTACACTTTCCCAAAGAGCCCGTTCCTGAAGCTCAAAATGTGACTGAGAGTGATCTAGGACTCCTGATTCTCCTTTCTCTACCCTCCTGGTGCTGGAATTACAGATGTGCACCACGATGTCTCATTTATGTGGTGCTGGGAATCAACACCAGGGCCTCGAGAGGGCTAGGCACTTTATTAACCGACCCATTTCTTTACAAAGGTATTTTAAAGGAGTGGGGCTTGAAGTGAGCCTAGTTCACTTCATCTTCCAAAATTCCTACCCATGAATACCTTAGCCCACCTGCATCTCAACCTTTCCATCTAGACAATTAGAGCAACAAAACTACAGTTCGTATATCAGAGGGTTAGAGGCAGGGGGATACAATTAGTTATAATAATAGTAATGTGAAAATTTGGATGTGAAGTTCTTAGCCCTCAGCCTGATAGATCTTGTCATGTAGCGAAAGCCAGTCTCAAATTCATGATCCTCCTGCCTCAGTCTCCCTAGTTTTGGTATTATAGGTGAATGTCACCTAAGTGAGCTTGTGGACTCTTATTTGGTTGTTACCAGTTTAGACCACTTTGTCTTGGAATATTGAGGAATATTGCTTCCCTAATAAAACGATGTACTTCTCAAGGGTCAGAACTGCTTCATACTCTAATCACCGACCCAGGCCAAACACTCTGACTTCTCTGTGAATATTGGTTCCTTCTCTTTATCCCCAGCTACAAAACCTCACTAAGCACTTATCCCTAGTTGCTTTTGCATCTGTGGAATGGGTACACTGTGGAGCTAGGGTATGGGAAGACCATTGTATTTATGAAAGACCTAAAATTTTTGAGTTTTCAAATTAGTCATATGTGAGCATGCTTACATTTTTATAGTGGAGATGAAGCTCAGGGTCATGTACACACTGTGGAAATGTGTTTTTACTTCCTATTTTGAAATGGAGTCTTACTATGTTACCTACACTGACTTTGAACTCATCCTGTAGACCTGGCAGTTCTTGAATTTGTGGTCCTCAGCCTCCTGAGTAGGTGGGATTCCAGGTTTGTGCCAATAGGACCTGCCCCTAATGCTTTTATTTTAATCTTTCTCTTGAGACTGAATCTCATGTAGTTCAGGCTGGTCTCAACTCATTGTGCTCCCAGATGGCTTTCAAATTTCTGATTCACCTTCAACCATCTCCCAAGGGCTGAGATAACAGGCATGAACCACCATACGTAGCTCCCACCCAAATTTTTAACTACACAGATAATACAAAAACACATTACTGTCATAGAGTGTAAAGAGTATAGAAATAGAGCAGATGGCTCTCCACGTGGCAGGCCTGCTCCTCCTACCATAGTTAGAACTGACTCCCCTCTCCAGACCTTTCGACGCATTATCACATAAATGTATGAGTACACACAGTTCTGTTAATAATATGAAAAGATTCTAACATAGATGTTGCTTTGCAACCAGTCTCTTTCATTTATGTATCAATGTGTTTCTAAGACTGTTCTGTGCTGGTACATAGAGACTTAACTCAAGAATGCTGCTCCATTTAAGCCACGCTGATGATTGAATATTCCCTGTGACTTAGTGGATAAAGGCGCTTGCCACACAACCGTAAGGACCTGAGTTCATTACCTGGACTAAAGGTTGAGGGAGAAAACTGACTTCCTGAAAATTGTAATCTGACTTTTACGCGCATGCCTGGCAAGCACAGGCCCAACACCCACTCCCACCAGCCACACACGGGCAGCTTTTTTCTACAAAAAGAAAAGGCGCTCCTGTGGGCATCCAGCTTTGTCCATGTGGTTAGGGAGCTAGTTTGGTTGGTAGAGAGCTTGCCTAGCATGTAGAAAACCCTGAGTTCGATCTCTCTCTAACACAGCATAGCAGGAAGACCAGAAGTTCAAGATTATCCTCCAATACAGAGTGAGGGCCAACCTGAACTACATAAGACCCTATCTCAAAAAAAAAAAAAAAAAAGAAAGAAAGAAAGGAAAGAAGAGAAAGGTCTCTTCTAGTTTTCACTATTAAAAACAGCATTACTAACAAACTTACTAGGTCCAGAAGTAGAAAGTTATGGCTGGTGGTGTAGTACAGTGGGTAGAGCTCTTGCCTCGCACACACAAACCCAGTTTAACCCCCAGGACCAAATAAACAGGGCAAGATGTTGCACTCGAGTCCCGGGTACTCTGGAGACATAAGCACGAGGGTCGGAAGTTCAAGGTCATTCTCGGGTACATAACAAGAAACATCTGTCTGCAACGTATATAAAATAAAAGTTTTAGAGCTCTACCTCAACGCTGCCCAAGAAGGTGGTAACCATCTCCTGCTCAGCATCAGGGCTGCCCTCAGATCTCTGGTGAGACCCAGGAACACCAAAATGAGACCGAAACTTGCATCTGGCACCAGTAAGTCAGATATGTCAAAATTAAGAAAAATTGGAAGAAACCCAGACATTTTGACATCAGGACATGGAGAAGATTTGGGGGCCACGCCCTGACTCCCAACACTGCCTACAGTAACAACAAGGAAATAAAGCACACACTGCTCAGTGGCTTCCAGAAGAGTCTGGTCCACAGCACCAGGAAACTGGAAGGGACCCGGATGCACATCAGATTTTATTGTATTGAGAGCATACGTGGTCCTTCCAAGAACCATCAAGTTGCAGGAAAAGTTGCTCAACTCTGTGGGTCCCAGGGGTTGAACTCAGGTCATCGAGCTTGGCAGCAAGCACCTTTATCTACTGAGCCATCTCCCCAGAGCCACATCATAAACCTTCCTATTCTGCCAGTTGCATTGGTAAAAGAAAACATCTTAGTGCTTGAATGTGTGTCTTGTTGATTCCTGGTGAGGTAAGTTCTTTTTGCCCCTAGATACTTACAGGACATTTAATTTTCTACTGAGTTATTTTTGCATTGCCTTCTCCTATTTTTTGAGTTATACATCTTTTTTTTCCATTTTCTAGTTGACTTACAGGAGCTATTTATATATTCAGATGTGTTAGTATTGCACACTTTTCTATGTGAAGCTTATACTCCTCTTTAAACATTGTCTGCATTTATGCTTTTAATAACATCTGACCTCTCCTTGCCTGGCATGCTGTGAGCCAATTTAATTCAGGGCCCCTGTGAGGGGAAGCCACACTGCTGTGCTTCCTGGAAGCCTGCTAGCAGTAGGGGGGGGCTCACACTGTCTTCACTCCCTGCCTCTTCCAGGAAGTGGGGTTCATTTCATACTAGCGGATGCTGCTGTTGTCAGAGTCCAGTGGGACTAGAGAAACAAGCAAGTCCAAGGGCGGCCCTGGAGGTGGACGCAGAGACTTTGCCTTCACTCAGGAGTGAAGAGACGGAGCAATGGAGCAGGGAAGCAATATCAGGATGTACGCTTTAGGAAATTCACTCCGGCTGCCATGGGGACAGGGGACCTGAGAGAACAGGCTAAAATAATAAAATAAAAAAAAAACCAACTAAGGGGCTCCTGTAGCAATCCAGGAGATGACGGTGACCTGAATTAGGGTAACAGGAGTGAGAAGTGGTGAGATTTTTTTTTAATAAGCTGAAGATGGAGCCAGCGGGACTTCACAGTGAATTGGATAAACAGTGTGAGAGAAAGAAAAGCATTAAGAATGTTCCAGTGCTTGGCCTGGGCAACCAGGAGCGTCCTGACTCATAAAAGGATAGCATATTCTCTTTGGGCTAAATTTGATGCTACCTTCTGGAACATTGGGCCCGTTATTTATTTGTTTGTTTGTTTGTTTGTTTGTTTGTTTATTGCAGCTACAGACCCCAAGGCCTAACACAATGCCATGCACACAAGCACTCAGTAAGTATTTGTTAGCTGCTAAATCACTGCTAACTTCGTCGAGACCAAAGAGTGCCCCAGTGTCAGGATTGGCGGGGAGGGGGGGCGTGGCAAGGAGGCCTGGAGGGCCGCAAACCTTCCCCATGGTCACTCCCATTTTGTGGTCATGGCTTTTAGCAACTGCAGGCTGCCAGCATTAGCCTCCCAAAGGGCAGACAGGAGCAGTCAGGTAAGAGGCTCTTGTCCTTCCTCCCTTCTAGAAGAGGCTGCAGAGGGCCCCTTCCTCACCGTACTTCTTACCTTCACATCATGACAGCGCCGCAGTCATCACAGTCATCGGGAGTGATTACCTGCATCCAGATAATCACAATCACCATGTGATGAGTATTTTCAGTATGTCACATCCTCTACAGTTACCTCACCCACAGTATCATATTTAATCCCCTGATGATTCAGCAAGGTGGGCACCATTAACCCCATTTTATAGCTGCACCCCTGTATCAGTCAGGGTTCTCTAGTGCCACAGAGCTTAGAATATATGTTATAATATATATGTAACATATTATTATATATTATATATAATTGTATGTGTGTATATTACATATATGTGTATAAGATACATATGTGTATATGTACTTGGAATGACTTTCAAGCTATAGTCCCACAATAAATGGCTAGCTGTGAAATGGAAAACCCAAGAATCTGGTAGCTGCTCAGTCCCGCGAGGCTGAATGTCCCAGCTAGTCTTCTGTATATGTTAGAATCCCAAAGAAGTAGGCTCAGATGCCAGTGAATGAACGGGTGTGCTGGCAAAGGCAGGGCAAACAGGCAAAGGACAAACACACCCCTTCCTTCTTCCTGTGTCCTTCCAGCAGAAGGTGTGGCCCTGACGAAAGGTGAGCCTTCCAGCCTCAAGATCTCGATGGAAGACACGTGTCATCCAGCCTCAAGACCCGGATCAAAGGCCTGCTGCTTTCTTGCCTCAAGAGCTGGATCACAAGTCCGCCCTCCATTTCTGATTACAGTTCATTCCAGAGAGAGCCAAATTGACAACCTCTCTGGCCTCCTCTCACAGATGTCCTGACTCTGCTTCTTCTCCACCCCACCATTGTCCTCCCTCCCAGGAAGGAGATGAGACCCCTCCTCCCAAGACCCGACCCCACCCTGCTCACTACAAGCATTAATACTCAAAGGACAGACGGGAACACGGATAAGAGGTTCTTGCACTGTCTGACTTTCCAGAAGAGCTGGACACTTGACCCTGTTTTGCTTCCCTGCCCTGTTCTTCCTTGCAAGGCTCATCTCCTTTTTGCTCTTTGCAGAAAATGTCAGGATTCTGCTTGCAATTGCCCTGCCTTCAGATTTCAAAACGAATTCTTGTCAGCTGTATGAAGACGCTCCTTCCTGACTTGCTTTCTGCTCAATGCTCGCTACCCTTGAGTTGCTTTAGTTTAGCCTTAGTGACCCTGAGACTTGGGTTTTTCTCAGATCCCTTCATTCCATTCTCTTCACTTCATCAGCGCCAGGGAAAAAGCAGATGAGTTTTGTTCTGCTTGGTTTGTAGGAAGAATCACAGCTGGAGTGGGGTCAAGGGAACATGACAGAAGTGGTTTAGGACATTCATTACTTTATTACTGCTTGCCCCAAATACTCTCGCTTTGTCTCTCTGTCTTTGGATCTTTCTCTCTGTCTCTGTCTCTCTCCTTTCTCTCTCTCTCTCTCTCTCCCTCTCCCTCCCTCTCTCTCTCTCTCTCTCTCTCCCTCTCCCTCTCCCTCTCTCTCTCCCTCTCCCTCCCCCCCCCCCTCTCTCTCACACACACACACACACATTTCTCTTCTCTGGAAAATGCTTGTATTCAAGGTGGCGCAAAAAAGAAACTGTCGACATGACGGCTTCGTGCTATGGTTAAGGTTTTTATTGACGATATGACAGAGAGAACAGCCAGAAGCATCTGGAAGAGTCCAGAGCAAAGAGAGAAAAAGAAGTAGACTGGATGTGACCAGCAGACTGGGCAGAGCCAGGTCGGGAGACGTGAGAATGGGCAGAGGTGGTGAGGTAGGAAGAGATAGAGAACAGAAGGCGGCAGGAGAGAGTAGGGGAACAGTGTGAGTGAGAACCAGAATGTGTGGCTGGGAGGGAAGAAGGGGAAATTTAAAGTAGAGGAGATGATGATAACATGGGCTTTAATGTGGAACAGGTACTTGTGAGCAGGGACCGAAGGAGCCTGGAGACTTGCATGGGCTTCGATGTGCAGTCACAGATACATACCAACAGAGTCCAAAGTCCCTTCTGCAAGAGGTAAGGGAAATGACTCCTTCTGGCAGTTGAGAGCCAGTTTCACAAGTTCCTGAGGAAGGCTGGTTTTTATCCAATCCTCAGAAATCCCCCTACAGTCCGGCGTGAGCTCATTTCTGGATATTTGGACAGCCCGAGAGACCCAACAAATGCTTCTTCCCTGTCCCTGCTCATAAGGCAGAGAAGAAAAGTGTGGGATTCAGTATCGAGCTGAGTTGGAAGTGAATAAGCTGCCCCTTGGAGTTGGAAGTGAACAAGCTGCCCCTTGCCGTTTCTAAACTGGGAGTTTTGGCCCACCAATGGCAGGAATGCCATTAAGTCCATGCTGGCTCAGTCAAGCCCGGAGCCTGACGAGCAATGCATCAGTTGGGAAAGGAGAACTTTTCCCCACTGGTCCCCCTCAAGAGAACCTGCTTTGCAGTTCATCCACTCAGAAGGAAGCCTTTTCTTAACTCCAGCATGCTGCACAACCATGGTTCCTAATAACAAATTATTTCACCTTTTGGTTGGAAGCCAGGCCTTGTGCTGGGCTGGTGTTCCAGAAAGGAAGTGAAAAGGCCACAATTCCTACCCTAGGGCTGCTCAGAAAGGCGCTTGCAGATGGCTGCCTTCCGTCAACGGGTGGAAGGCACCCACCAGAGGTATTTATAGCAAAGCAGGTGGATGAATGAGCTTTAAATCTATGCTCCAAAATAGATGCTAAGGAGGCTGAGGGATGGCTCAGTTTGTAGGCTGCTTGCCTAGTATGTGTGAAACCCTGGGTTCCATCCTTAACGCTGAGTAAAACTGGACATGGGGGTGCGCGGTGCACACTTCCAGCAGGATGGAAATGGGAGGTTCAGAAGTTTAAGGTTATCTTCGGCAGCACATATCAGCCTGGGATATGGGGGGCCCTGTCTTAATAAAGGGGTGTGAAAAGGAAGAGCCTGAAGGACCTGGAGACGGGGGTTCGAGGTCAGAGGAATGAGTTTTAAAATTAAGATTACGGCTCTGCCTCGCCTGGGATCTGGGTTGAAAATGATTTGTGCTAACTGGTTTCTGATTGGCCAGTGGCTCTAATGTGTATTAGTGGGGGCATGGCAGGTCTTCTAGCTTCATTCTGCTATTGTAAAAAGTCCCATGATCAAAAGCAACTTAGGCGACAGGTGGATTTCAACTCTGGGTAGCACTTCACTGTTGAAGAAAGTCAAGGCAGAAAATCAAACAGGAATTTGAAGTAGGCTCCATGGGTGAATGTTTCTTGCTGGCTCACACTCAGCTTGCTTTCTTGTATGGCTTAGGAACACCTACCCGAAGAATGGTACCACCCACTGTGGGCTGGGACCCCCTAAGACTAATAGTCAAGAGAGTACATCACCTCCCCATAGACATGCCCACAGGCCAATCTGATCTGGACAAGACTTCAATTGAGAGTCCCTTTTCAGATGACTCTAGAAGTGTCCAGTTGACAGATAATGCTAACTAGGACACCAGCGTGGTGGCTCACATGTGTGATCTCAGCCACTGGGAGGCAGAGGCAGGAGGGATGCCCCAAGCTGGAGGCCAAGCTGGCTTCCATGAGGCCCTGTCCCAAAAAGTCATGACGAAGAAATAACCGAAGAAACAGCTTAACAGGTGTATGTCGAGTGGATGGGCCAAGGAAGCCGATGTGAAGCCTGGGGCTCAGTGTATGTCGAGTGGATGGGCCAAGGAAGCCGATGTGAAGCCTGGGGCTCATCAGTGCCTAGGTCTGCCCAGGATACCGTGTTGGAAGAAAATCTCTGAAGAGCCCTGTGAAGGGTTTTGCTTAAACCTGGGGTCCCAGGGCACTTCAGGGACTTTCTCCCCTTCCCTTCCCAGGGAAATGACTGGAGCTTAAGAAACCATTGTTGGGTCCAAGGAGTTGGGGGGGGGGTGTCACACAAAGATGAGGAAAGACCACCAAAGTCTACTAAACCAGAAGCAAACTTTATTCCAGGAAAAAGTTTAAAAATTAAAAGAAAATCTCCATGGGGCACAAAAAGCTTATCAGCTAGTTGAGACCACAGTCAGAGATGGATTTGTAAGGTTGTGGCAAAGGACCGCTTTCAAACGCTCCCTTTTTATATTAAGACGCAACAAGCATTAGGCAATAACAAAGGGATTTTTACAATCTTGAGGTGAAACTTAAGACACAAATTGCCCTTCTTTGCAATTTCCATTAACAGAGTTTTTCAGTGAAACTGGTGTTTGTATTTAGTCCATTGTTTTCCCCCGGCATTCCCTGATGGTGTTTACCAAGGCTCTGTCTCCCCCACCCCCACCCCCGCCACTGCCAGTTTCGCATGGCAGGGAGGGGTATGGGAAAAATATAAAACCAAAAAGTCAAAATGCATGCCCATCCCATCATTTAAAAGTTAACTCAGCTCACATCAACTGCTGGTCGTGAGTGACCAGGGAGTTATCTAAAAGCTGATCCTCGGTTTGCAGAACGACCCTGAGTTTGCAGAGCAACCCTAAGTTTGCAGAGGGCCGCTTCAGCCCCACCAATAGAGCTATGGGTTGTAAAGCAGAGTAACCCACTGTTAATCCTTAAGCTGCTGAGAAAGCTGCTGACAGCTTGCTCTTATTCTCCTATGCTTACTTTATATTTATTTATTTCTACTCATTTTGGAATTTACATTTTTATACTCTTATTCTTGGACTCTTCACCATGAGTGGGGAACAGAACTCAGGGTAAGGATAGCTCCTGTTGCTTGTGGAGTGAAGGGAAGAGGCTACCGGGGCAGGAGAGGCAGAGATCGGGGAGCATATAATAATCTCTGCCGCGGGGGAAAAGCTCTCTTCTGTGCAATGAGATTAGAGGTAATTGTAAGACACTGAAATTTGATAAGACCTAGAGAGGCTATCAGGTGAGGGCAGCCAGGACTGGCTGGCTGGTGGGCAGCTGTCCCTCCCCTTCAGCAATGGCAGTCACCTCTCTTATGAGGATTGAACAAATAGTCCTGTCTGGAGTAACATCAGTGCTGCCTATAATGGAGCAACGACGAGAGCTGAGGGATGGGGCGCTGATCTGGTCACCCATAAAACATGAAACTTTTCCCTACCCACTACCCCATCCCTAATGCAGGAGCCCCCAGAGCCTGGACCTGCTTTGGGGGCAGGAGGCTATCCAGAGTGGATAGACTAGAATTAACGTCCTCTCTGTCTATGGGCTGCAGGACCCCAGAGGCCCTGGGAGGATCCAGGAGACTCTATGACTCGGAGGGACAGGACATTTCCTTCAGATCTGCCCCCCCGACATCTTCATTTTCTCTTACCGAGGATATAGTTGTGAGCAACTTACACCATAAAACAGATGGAAACCCAGAAAGCGTTAGTTAAGAAGCACAGGACCATGTGAACACGCTGCGGGACAGCCCACTCAGTTGCAGCAAGTGTTCAAGAAGTGAGGTTGCCAATGGGTCTGATGTGCACTTGTGTGCGAGATAACAAGGGGACCTTAGGAGAGAAAGCACAAGATAATGAGCAGACAACTTCTAGAAAACGTAGCCGGCGCTGAGAGACAAATTTTGAAAGATGTCGCAGATGTGATTCTAGAACAGCTCAAGCAGAGGCATCACCAACAATCTGGGACTCACAGGTTTGGTTCCAAGGGGGTGGGACTATCGGCGCTAAATTCATAGTGTGACCGAAACATCTTACAGCGGGAAAAGGCACATTGAAGAGAAAACGAAGCCAACGGCGCTGAATTTTATTTTGTGTGTTTAGGGTGAGCCTAGTGACCAAGTGGAGCCCAGACTGTATACACATTGGGTCTAAAAAGGCTTTAACAAAAATGTATAGGAAGGCCTGTCACAGTGACATATGCCTATGATCCAAGCACTTGGAATATAGAAGGAGGAAGGGCAGGAGTTCAGGGTCATCCTGGACTACATAGCAAGTTGGAGGCCAGCCTGGGCTATGTGAAGCCTTGTCCCTAAAAATAACGACAAAACTGTATAGGGAGTGCCTTTCCCAACGGTCAGGAATAAGATCACTACCACAGTTTAAAGTCAAATTTGCAGCAAGCTTTAACTAAGTACTGGCCAGGTTGATGGACTCTATGGCCAGGTTCATTGTTAGCTTCCCAGAAAATGGCCCCAAATCAAGTTTTGCAGGTGCTTAAGAAGGCTAAACCAATAATCCGTTACATTTTCCATGAAGTCCAATCAGGGACAAGCACTCATCCTAATGTACTCTCTGCCTGTGCACCTCCTGCCTACGTCCAATCAGGGGCAAGGGTACATCCTGATGCATTTTCTGCCCACTTACCTCCTGTCCACACGTGACTAAGCACATCTGAGTATGTGGGTCAAACAAACTTGTTTAGGGAAGTGCAAATGCGTAGCTTGTTATCCTACATGAACAGCAGCCTCTAGCGTTTCAGGAACTATCCGTTCTCGGGCAAGGGACTTGCAGATCAGAGGCATTTTTGTTTCATGGACCTTTAAGGCATAGTAATTAAAACTTAAAATGTAATTTTGGCTCTCACAGAAGAAAACCAATTAACTTAAAAGCGTGACTGGACGTGGTGGGAAGCAGAGAACAGGGCATGTTGGTGCTCTGAAGCCTTTCTCCTTTCTCAATCTTAATCTATCTGGGCCACATTCAAGGAGGGTCTTCACCCTCTAAAAGCAGAGAAGATGCAGCTAGAGTCACGTCTCGCCAGTGAAAGGGTTTTGTAGCAAAAGAGTATCTTGGCAATTAGGGCCAAGGAATGCCACAAAAATCACGCCACACAGCTGACTTCACGCAAGAGATTTACTCGGGGTGGGAGAGCGCAAAATGGCCGCCTCTGAGAGGGGCTGGAAACAGTAGGCAGACCAGGTAGTGATGGTGGGGTTTAATGAGGGTCTGGAGCATGCGCACAGGGAGAACACAGAGGAAACATGTTGTATGGGTGCGGGCGTTGGCACTGAGTCATTGAAGGCGGGGTGGGAGAGCACCTGGTTCTGGAATGTGGGTAGCTGACCAACAGCTAGTCTCCTAGAGGTTTCTAAATCTGATTAAGTTGACAATGAAGGTAAAATATCACAGCAGGTCAAGGAAAGGAGGCAGTACATGGAGTGTGTGGGGCAGAGTCCATCAACCGTCTTAGCGAGCTTCCTTTAATGAGGTATCATAGGCAAGGTGACTTAAACTTATTTCTTATCATTTATTAACTTATTTCTCATAGTTTTGGAGGCTGGGAAATCTGAGCTCAAAATCAAGGCCAAGGTCCAGTTTGTGGCAGGGATCTGTGAGAGCCAAAATTAAATTCTAGGTTTTAATTACTATGCCTTAGAGATCCATGAAACAAAAATACCTCTGATCTGCAAGCCCCTTGTCCAGAGAGTTCCTGAAATGCTGGCGGCTCTTGTTTATGGGACACAACAAGCCACATGTTTTCACTTCCCTAAACAAGTTTGTTTGCCCCATCTGTATCGGATGTGCTTGATCCCTTGTAGGCAGGAGGTTCACAGGCAGGAAATACATCAGAATGTACCCTTGCCCCTGATTGGATGTAGGCTAGAGGTATATCAGGATGTAAGCTTGCCCTTAATTGGACCTGATGGAAAATGCAATGAATTATGAATTTTCCTTCTTAAGCCGCTGCAAACCGTGATTCCGGGCCATTTCCCAGGAACCTGGTCAAGGCCCATCCACCTGGCCAGTATTTAATTAAAGCTTGCTTCAAATTTGGCTTTAAACTGTGGTAGTGGTCTTATTCTCGATTGGTGGGATTAACAGATCGTCTTTCTGTTGTTAGATTATTCTTTAAAGGATAGCTGTAAAGAAAGAGAGAAGATGGAAAAAAAAAGGCTTGGTCTGACTTTAGGTGGGATTGTGTTTATCATAGCAAAGGGACATCTTCACCACCTGTGTGTGCAGATGACCAATGGGCAGAAAGTACTTCCATAGTCTACAAGGGAAGCTGGGAAGTGTAGTCGTTCAGGTAAAAATTATCAGCTACGACGGGCGGGGAGGGAATGGGTCAAGTTCTGTCTCTACTTACAAGGGTACAGCTACAATCCTGCAGGCCCTGCCTTTCTGCCTTTGGGGCCTAATTACCTCCAACTACCAGTGTATTGGACATTAAGGTCTAAGCAAATAGATATGGGAGGTCGTACAAATAATGCTTCACAGCTTGCGGGCCATAAAACGTCAGCAAGTTAGGGCACGGATCTCTTGATCGGTTATTACTGGTGGATAGAAGAGTGGGAGTCGCTTTCACTTGATAGATATCTGCCTGCACGTGTGCACTGATGCTTGCGTGCTTGTGAGCAGGGTACATGTGTGCTCCTGTGTGGACAGTCTCAGGAGCCAGCCACCCACCTTTTTTTTTTTTTTGAGGCAAAGTCCCACACTGGTCTGAAGCTCTCTCATGGGGCCAGGCTTGCTGGCTCCAGAGCCTTTGGTATCTCCCCGATTCTGCCTCCCCAGCACTGTGATTGCAAGCATCAGCACCATACTCAGTGTTGTTACAACTTATGGGGAGCATGCTTGTATGGCAAGTATTTTGCTGAATGAGCTATCTCCCTGATCCCAGATATTTCTGTCTTAAAATGAACGAATGAATGAATGCATAAATAAATAAATAAATAAATAAATAAATAAATAAATAAATAAGAATCTGCTGGGTGTGGTGGCACACACCTCTAATTCCAGCACTTGGGAAACAGAGGCAGGCAGATCTCTGTAATTCAAGGTCAGCCTGGTATATATAGTGAGTTCCAGGATAGCCAGGATTACAAAGGGCCGTGGTTCTCAACCTTTCTAGTGTTGTGACCCCCAGCCATGAAATTATTTCATTGCTACTTCATAACTGTAATTTTGCTACTGTTATGAATTTAATTAATTTTAATTAATGTATGAATTTCATGTAAATATCTGATATACAGGATATCTGATATGTGACCCCAGTGAAAGGGTTGTTCAATCCCCAAGAAGATTGTGACGCACAGGTTGAGAACTGCTGACATAGAGAGACACTGTCTCAAAAAAAAAAAATTAACGAAAAAATTTTACATGTATTTATTTGTTTGTTATGTGTATGAGGTTTTTTTGTTGTTGTTGTTTGCTCAAATGTGTGTGTATGCCCGCTGCCTGTGGAAGTTGGTCAGAAGAGGGTATGGGATTCCCTGAAATTGGAATTTCATGGTTGTGAGCCGCCATGTGGATACTGGAAACCAAACCGAGTCCTCTATGGCCAGTGCTCTTAATCACTGACCCATCTCTCCAGCCTCCAAATATTTATAGATATCCTGGGTGGGGGGAGGAGGTGAGCATGTTTTATTTCAATAATCAGTAAAATGATTACAGATATGCTCAGAATATTTCTAAACAGGAGAAGGATGCAGATTTGGAGAAACACTGAGTGGCCCCATATATGCTTCCTCTTTACCCTCAGGGCAATGCCGTCTGTGGACACGGTGTCTCAGCAAGGACAGGTCTTTGCTTTCTGTCTGCAGTTCAGGAACACTGTGTTAGACTAAGCATGGAGTCATCTGGCTAGGTATGATTACAGAGGTCGATGGGGGGAGGGTCACTGTAAGACCAAGAGGGCCCCACGTCAGTTGAACTGACATACAGGATAGGGAGGAGAATTTGCTTATAAAGAAATGTGTGTGAATGGTAGGAGATTGTCCTTGCTAGGACATGGGCTGTAGGCAGTGAAGGGATCTGAGGGGTAGGATCAGAGCTGGTCCCCCGGAAGAGCATTGTGGGGGCGGGGACCAGGAGAAACACTAAAAATAGGCAGAACATGTACTTCTTCTCCTTCGGGACTGCACCGTTAATGGAGAGGAGGGAGTCGAGGGTGTCCTGCGTCCTAGCCCACATTGGAAGCAGAGGGGTTCTGGAGGGAGGTATCCTAGCAACCTCTGCGATTGCCTAGCAGGCTTCCCTTAGGGCAGCAGGCAGGGAGCTGGCTGATTCATCCCATTCCTGGGTGCTGGAAAGAAATGGGTGCGAGGGTGGTGGTTCCCAATCTTGGCTGACCGAAGGACTCAACTGAAGAATTTTAAAAAATACTGAATCCTAGCTGGGACCATAGCACAGTGTTTACCATGTAGCCAAGCAGCATGGGCCTGCCTGAAGCATTAGGTTAGATCTCTAGTGTTATAATAAAGCCAAGGATGGTGGCAAATGTCTGTAATCCCAACACTCGGGAGGTGGAGGTAGGAGGATCACACTCAGCTACATACTGAATTTAAGAGCAGCCTGGCAGATGTGTGACTCCAACTCAAAAGGAAAACAGACAAATCAAAAAGGAGGGAGAGACAAGCACCGCAAGTCCTTGCTCCTACCCCAGGCCAGGGCAGACTGAAGAACTTTCCATGGCACCCCACGTGCAGCGTTTGAGCCACTGCCTTAGCATTCTGTCAAACACATCAAGATCTCAGGTGAGCTCCTCCACCTTTCCATGGGGTAGACAGCAGGTCATGGGTTGCTCTTTAGCTGACCCTGAGTTTGGAACGTTTTAGGGGAAGCGACAAGGTCTGCTGCAGCATCCGCAGCGGCCAGCTACTTCTGCCCAGCACTGCCCTGTACTTTCTGCCCTCTCTCCCTGTCCCCCCACCCCACCCCAACCACATCTACCTACTCCCTTTACCCTAGAACGAGAGTGGCAAAGGGGAAAGCATGTGTGTTCACGGTGTCACCTCACTAGGACCCCTTTTAGCAGTGGGGGCATTTGGGGTGCTGGGAAGGACTGTAACCCTGGGATTCATATGCAAAATGGAATGTCTGCATATGCAGAAAAGACATAATTTTTGGTATATCCACTAGAAAACTGGACTCTGTCCCAACACTGTTGGGTAGGCATGAATCATAGAGAGTTGATATTTGTGATAGGTATCCATTGGCTACAATAATTGGACCTGAAACACAGTCCCCCTCCTAAAAGTGAGGCCGCCTACAATTGCTCTCCTTTTCCATTCCATCCAACATCTTCGAGCAGCAACCAAAAAGGTAGAGGCCAGGTCTAACACACAAGAACGGAAGTTAAAGGACAGAAGTTTGGGGACACTAAAGCCGTCTGGTGTGGCTTTAATGAGATCCGTCACTCCGAAGACCCAGACAGGATCCTGTCATTTCTTCCCAGCCCCGTTTTCCTGCCAGCTTGTGAGGGTGGAGTTTAGGAGACCACCAGAGTTCTTCTAGAAACCAACTGGAGTGGGGGTGGGGTGGGGAAAGAGCGACAGTGAACAGTTGAGAGCCACCTGGATGGTCTCCTGCTCACTGGGCTGCTTGAAGAGCAGGGAAGAGGGGAAGGAGGAAGAGGGGGGCGCCTTCCCCCTTCACTAACCAGGATTGTCTGGGGGGCTGGGTCCCGCATGCATCTGATAAGGTTGTTATGTCAGCTGGCACACCTGCCTGGCCATCTGGCACTTCCATTCTGCAGGCAAACCACCCTGGGCCTCCTGTGCCCACCTTCTCAAAGGTCAGGGCTACAGGGGTCCCAAAACACCTGCTGGAGGAAAAAAAAAGAAGGTGCCTCTCGAAGCCCCGGTGTGCAAAGCAACCTTCTAGATCCCCAGGTAACACTTTGGAAATGACATTGTTTTGTCAGATGCGTGTCCCTAGCCGTGAAGTGGTGGGGCAGAGCCTCTCTAAGGCACCCTCCCCAACCCCCAGCAGTTTAAATGTGAGTTGATTCTGCCCTTGTTGAGATAACAGCGTGGGGCTGTAACCGGGAGAGTTTCAATAAGACTCCCCTCTCTCCTGCCCATATCAGATGGAATCAGAGCAGCAGCCCAGGAACCATTAATCATCTGGAAAGCTGGGCTTCTGTAGTTTATCTATGGTACAATCACCACATCCCCTCCTCTGCTGGGCTCTGGAAACCATAGCATTTAGGGAGAGAGCGTGGTACCCATGTTAGCAAATCATATTAGGTTCTGTCCTGCTGCGCATGAGCTGTTAATGTATACATTTAACTGTTTCAATAAAGAGCTAATTTTTCTTACAAAAATCAAGAGGGTCTGTTGTAAATGTGCTGTACCCCAGCTCTGCTGTACCCCAGCCCAGATAATGGCTCTATAGGTTTGTGAGCAGAGAGTTAGGGGGCAGCCACATCATCAGTGAGCAGCTGAGAACATTACAAACACTATATGTTTGTATGTAGTCTTTTTTTTTTTTCATTACTGAGGATCGAACCTCAGGCTTCATACGTGTGAGGCGAGCACTCCACCACTGAGCTCCATCCTCAGTCATTTGAACTGTATGATTAAGCACCCCCTCACCACTTGAGGTCATATGTAGCCCAGGCTGGCTCCAAACTTGCTGGGTAACCAAGGATAAGCCAAGCTTGACTTATCCCCCTTCCTCTACATCTCAAGCACTAGGATTACGGGTGTGTGCCCCCAGGGACAGTTTTATGTGGTGCTGCAGAGAGAATCCAAGGTTTCTAGCATGCAAGGCAAGCATTCTATCGAGGGAACTACATCCCCAGTGCCAGGCCAGAGAGAGCTCCCTTGACCCCTCTGCCATATAAGGAAACAGTGAAGAGGAAGTCGCCTAAGAATAGGAAGCAGCTCTCTCCAGACACCCGGGCAGCCAGCACTTGGATCATGGATTCCCTCACCTGAAGAACTGTGAGAAACAAATTTCTACCGTTGCTCAACCACCCAGTTTGGGGGTATTTCATTATACCTGCCCAAAGAGGCCAGGAGAGTAGGGCAGATCCTGTGCTCTCCCACAACTTATTCATGCCCATTCAGGAACGGAGCCCTGTCAGAAGTGAGGTATCCCGGACCCTTCAGCGCCCCCTCTTCTCAGGCTCACAGGCCTGTGCTGTGTGAACTTTGTAACCTCCACAAGACAGATACTTCCATTAGGAGCCACCAGCGTTTCCAAATACCCCTGGGCTGGGGTCATAGCTCACTTGATCGAGTGCTTGCCTAGTATGCACGAGGTCACTGGGTTCAATGCTCAGTGCCGCAGAAACTGGGCGTTATGAAATGTGATTGTAATCCCAGTGGTCAGGAGGTGGCAGGAGGCTCAAAAGTTCAAGGTCATCCCCAACTACGTGTAGAGTCCAAGGCCATCCTGGCCTATAAGAAACGTTTTGTAAAAAAAATAAAAATAAAATAAAAACACCATCCCTCTTTCCAAGCCTGCATTTCCTTCCTCCCAAATCTCCATGTTGCCCTTTTAATTTCCAAACACTTTAAGCCAATTGTGACTCTCAGCCTCACCAGGAGCCTTGAAAGTCATAGGCCCTTTTCATGGTCCTTCAACCGTGAGCCTCAAAAGCCCCCCTTGCTGGGCCCTGCACTACGTTCTAGCATGGAGGTAGTCTGAAGAGAATTCCAATTTCATCTGTGGGTGGTTTTATGCACAGGGCCTTAAAAAAAGCATGGCTATTATCATGCCAACTCCCAAGTGCCCATTTCAGGACCTTCCTCTGCTCTTCACACTCTTCTCACCCTTCTGCATCCCTCCCTCCACCGGCATTGATTCTGGTTCACACTAATTAGGCCCTCCTTGCACTGTAACAGGAAGAAGAGCTTTGCCATGTTCTTTAAAGAAACCTTGTGAGAGTCGGACCTGCTGGTGGTTGCCAGGCAACCTGGATGATCCTACGATAAAGACAAACTCTTGAGTCTATGTCACAGGGCCAAAAAGCCTAGATAGCAGCTATTGACTATGAGTCTCTACTTCACTAAGAGGTTCGAGAAAGTTCTGGATGGTATTGGCTGCCACTGCTCCACTGTCTTGTCTCTTTCTTTCTTTCTTTCTTTCTTTCTTTCTTTCTTTCTTTCTTCCTTCCTTCCTTCCTTCCTTCCTTCCTTTCTTTCTTTCTTTCTTTCTTTCTTTCCTTCTCTCTTTCTCCCTCCCTCCCTCCCTCTCCCTTCCTCCCTCCCTCTCTCTCCCTCCCTCCCTCCCTCTCTCTCTCTCTCTCTCTCTCTCTGTCCCTCCCTCCCTCTCTTCCTCCCTACCTCCATTCCCTCCTTCTTTTTTTTCTAAGACAGGTTCATGCAGCTCTAGCTGGACTTGAACTCCATATGTGAGATTACACTGTGTGTGACCACTCGGAGTTCCACTATCTTTTTGTATTAATTTTCCTTCGTGTGTGTGTGTGTGTTGAGGGGAAGCCAGCAGATAATCTCGGTATTGTTCCTCGGGAGCTGGCCATTTTGTTTGTTAGCTAAAACAGGGTCTCTCCCTGGCCTGGAGTTAGCTGAATAGGGTAGACTGGCTGGCGTGTGAGTCCCAGAGATTCTTCTGCCTCCCTCAAAACAGCGATTAAAAATACACATCTCCATACCCTGATTTCTTCATGGGTTCTGGGGATTAAACGTGGGTCTTCGAGCTAAGTACTTTACCAACTGAGCTATGCCCTCAGCAGTCTATCTTTTCAAGTGTGTGTGTGTGTGTGTGTGTGTGTGTGTGTGTGCTCCGTGGCATCCCTCTGACTTCGCCTATTCTCTCTATGTATCCCTTCCAGCCTGGCTATAGCCTGTTAAGCCACTGGCCAAAAACAACTTCTTTATTAACCCATAAAAGCAACACATATACAGAAGGACTTCCCACACCAGAGATCCTCCTGCCTCTGCCTCCTGAGTGCTGGGCACCGCCATCTCCTGCTGTCAAAATAATATTATCATTGATAGTAGCATTTGCACTTCTAGGAGACAGAGACTGCCATCCACCAGGATGGTCACATGTCTACTGTTTTACTCTGTGATGGTACAAGAATGATATCCATTCAACAGGAACCACACTTCAATACCCTGGGTGTGATAATTCATGTATGTAATCACAGCTCCTGGGAGGCAGGAGACTCAGGAGTTCAAAGTCATCCTCAGCTACACAGTGAGGGTGGGGCCAACCTGAGCTCTGTGAAATTCTGCCCACCCCCACCCCAAAGGACATCATACTCTGAGTTTTGGATTTTGATCTTTTCCTAGGCTGGTAACGAGAAATATAATCATTTCTTGTGATGCCGAGAAGCTGCAACAGGCCACATCTGCCAGTTAGCCTCCTGCAGACAGGCACAGGGAATCACGCCAAGTCCCCCACTGTGCGCTGTCCTGCTGAGCTAAAGTGGTCAGGAGGTCGGTTGTCTTAGGTGCTTTTTTGACCTATAACGTTTTCAACTTAAAGACAATTTTATCAGACTGTAATCTGTCACAGCCTAGGGGATCCGTGTAATGCATTGCCACACCACTGACACCAAGAGATGGAAATCTCACTGAACACCCACCAAAGGGAAGCTAAGAACTGACCCAGTGGGGTCTGTACTAGGAAAGGCTCTGCCACCATTAGACCCAGTGGAGAGATTCCCCATGTCTTAGCATGGAACAATCTCCTTGGTGTACTTTATAGCAAAGCATAAATCAAGGTATAGAACTATATGTTAGTCATGCTACCATTGGCATAGGAAAGAAAAATGTCAACAGTGGTTTTAGGTACAATAAATATTCCCAAATAATAGAATATATTCTGTTGTCTGCAGAGAGAACAAGTGACTTCTGAGGAACAGGAACTGGACGGAGACTTTTCCTGCTATATATAAAAATCAAAAGTTTAACCATCTATCCAAGACATTTATCACCTACAAAAGTGACAATGATTTTCCAGCAAAGAAATATTTCAGGACCACCTTAACCAAGTGTTCAAGGTGAACAATACCCAGACTAATAAGATGTCAAAATGATGGAGTCTCTGAAATGATGAGCAGAGGAGGGCACACTGTTCCTTCCCTTGTGTAGGACACAGATGTCTTCCATAGGACACACCATCTCTTCATGATAATATCTGTCACCAACTTCATCACAAACTCAAACAAAGAGATGCTGCACAAAATAACAGGCCAGCCCTTTCTCCTCCTTAGAAGTACCAACTGGAAGATAAACAAAGGAAGAATTACCATAGGTTAGAGATGAATGTAAGATCATGGAATAAATAAACGATATGGAAATGGAACATGAGGAAAATGGTGAGAGTGGTCTGGCTGTGAATATTGGCAGGTGGTTATGTTGACAATCTGGGAAGAGAAATAGACATTAATTCTTTATGTTATTCTTGCGATTATTATTTAACCATAAAACGACTTTCAAATAAATGAGAAATGGACCAAGAGAGAGTCAGCAGAAGAGACGTTAATGAAGAACTTTAAAGCAAGAAGAGTTGGGAAAGTCAAATTTGATAGTGCCTTCAGTGACCCTTGTTTGCTGAGCAATATCCTCACTCTGGGAAATGACCCAGCCACTTAAGGATCTTATGCTATTGAGCAGATAGATGTCCAGGTTACCTGGTGTTGACTTCTTCAAAGAAAACTACAGGTCTCTCTCAAAACTTGCTCAACAATCACCTGGGCCTGTACATAGGAAGAATGCATGCTAACTAGCCCTCCACGTACAATCTCTTTGGAAGAATTCTTGTTCATGAATACACATTTTATTTATTTCTTTCTTTCATATGTTTTTGGTTTATGTGGTAGGGTCCTGTCACCCAGGCTGGCCTCAGACATGCTCCATACTTGAGGATGATCTTGAATCCCTGTCCCTCCCCCACTCCACTTCCATTTCCCAAGTGTTGGGACCATAGGCACACACCACCATGCCTGGCTCACAAACACACACTGACAACAGCATCTAGCAGCTTAGTCATTGTGAGGCTGCGTCTGAGATCTGTGGGGCTCTGAATCCGCCTTCACTAACACTGTGGCTGTGCTCCTGGGGAGGGTTTGACAGAGCTCCCGCCTTGCTCATCCAACAGCGAGCAAACATCTGTCAACAGGACTGCATACCGAGTATGACCGTGGGCTGGTAACACGCTGAACAAAGAAGACAGAGTCCCCAGATCATCTGGGGAACAGACAGAGAATCAGAAATTAAACACCACATGATCCTCTTAAGGAAAATACCATGGCACTAACACCACCATGGCACCATGGGCACAGGTGGCAAGAAGACCTAACTTTGACAGAAGGCAAGCCAACCTTACCATATACTTTCCTTCTCTCTCTCTCTCTCTCTCTCTCTCTCTCTCTCTCTCTCTCTCTCTCTCCCTTCCTTCCTTCCTTCCTTCCTTCCTTCCTTTCTTTCTTTCTTCCTTCCTTCCTTTCTTCCTTCCTTCCTTCCTTCCTCCCTTCCTCTCTCCCTCCCTCCCTTCCTCTCTCTCTCCCTCCCGTCTTTCCTTTCCCTTCCTCCCTCTCTCCTTCCCTCTCTTTCTTTGTGTATGTTTAGCATACTGAGGCATTTCTCAACCTCCATATCAAATATTTACATTATGATTAATAACAGCAGCAATATCACAGCCTCAGAAGTTGTCGTTGATGCTCTGAGTGACGAGATGCTGGGAATGACAAACAAGGTTTTCCCATAAAGCGAAGCATTTGACCCACAGCAGAGTGCATGTGCTTTTGAGTAAGAAAATTCTTGCTATAGGCCAAAGAGAACTGGGGAGAGGAATTACCAGTCTGTTTGGGGATACACTGTGGATGTCAGAGTGTTCTTGTCTTGGTTATTGTTAAAAAATGAGAGAAGGATATGTCTGGACCAACAGATACTACTGTGCCTCAGCATTAGGACCAGAAAGAGCTGCAGAGTCTGAAGACTTTTCGGTCTCTCTAAAGAAGATGTTTGCCAATATGCTGTCAGAAAGTCCTTAAACGAAGAAGCTAAGAAGTCCAGAACAAAAGCAACCAAGATTCAGGGTCCTGTTATTCCATGTGTCCTGCCACACAATCACTGAAGAAACAACGCAATAAGAAAAATGAGGAGGCTGCTGAGCTGCTAAACTTCTGACCAAGAGGATTAGGGAAGTCAAAGAAAATCATGAGGAACAGAAAACAAGAGACATAGGCTGTGAGACCTCTACTTCGAGGTCTGAGTTCAGCCAGTAAGAGTCGTTAAGAGTAGCAAGTAACAGTGTGGTGCACGCCTGTAGTCCCAGCACTCGGGAGGCAGAGGCAGGCAGATCTCTGTGAGTTGGAGCCCAGCCTGATCTACACAGTGAGTTCCAGGATAGTCAGTCAGAGCTGTATAGAGAGATCCTGTCTCAGGAACACCAAGCAAGTAAACAGATAAAACTGGAAAACTAAATAAATGATTAAACCTTTTCTTCCAAAATTAATTTATTTCGGACGGGTCTCTTTACTTCCTGTCTTCCATCGTCCAGTTATGAGGAAGATTTGCTTTATAACTAAATCAGTGAAACTGAAATGCATTCTGTACTGAGCTATGGGAAGCCAGAAGACCCTAGTGTGCTCCAGTCACATTATTACGGTAAGTGTTTACGGAGAAACCAGTTAAAATGACACACGCCCCTACTTTGTCCTAACGATTAGTATGAGGAGGATGTCATCAGAGTAAATTATGCAAACCTGTATTTGGTTGGAAACTGCAAAAGTAGTTCTGAAAAATACCTACACACGTGTATTAAACAAACATCACCACGGTGTGCAAAAACAACACAAAAGAGTAAGTACGTCGAATGTTTTCTTAGAAATGCATTGCTTTAACTCATACAGTGAGTTGGAAGAGCCTGAGTTCCTCTCCCCGCCCGCCGCCTTCTTCGATGTTAAGAAAATGTGACCTTATTGGAAAGCATGGCGCCCGTTGACTGCCATAGTACTTACACTCAATATTGAAAGAGAGATGAATCTTTGTTTGACATGCTTTGCCTTCGTGTGTTCAGGCCTTGGTGATTCCAGACCATGACAGCGCCATGTTTAGATGCCTATGCTCCTCAGGCAAGCAATAAGTCTGGTTGTTTGGGGATCAATTTTGTTCACTTGGTAATGGATGGGACTTGTTGTAAAGAAAACACTCTTCCTCGCAGTGATGCTTATGCAAATGCAGTTTCCCTTGTCTGTGTGAACAAACCCCGCCCCCTCAGCATATCCTGACCCCCAAACAGGCAGAGGAATGAGCCACTCTGCACCATTTCTTGGCTTGCTGGAAAGCTGTCTTGGGATTTAACAAAATAATAATAATAATAAATCATTTTTATTTAAAAATATTTAATTTGATCCAATGTAATTTAAGTTTCTCTCTCCTGGTGTTTTTGCCTGCATTCATGTCTGTGTACCATGTGTGTGTGTGTGTGTGTGTGTGTGTGTGTGTGTGTGTGTGTGCCTGGTACCCTCAGGCCAGAAGAAAGCAAACTGGCCAAACCTTGATTAGAGCCTGAAAGAAGAAAAGAAGGAAGGAAGGAAAGAAGGAAGGAAGGGAGGAGGGAGGAAGGGAGAAAGGAGAAAGGAGGGAGGGAAAGAAGGCAGGAAGGGAGAAAGGGAAGAAAGAAGGAAGGAGGGAAGGAATGGTAGATAGGTGCCTTCTTAACATTTTTTTTCCTTTCTTTCCTTCTTTCTTTTTCTTTTTTCTTTCTTTCTTTTTTTTTAAAGGCAGGATCTCAGTTATTTAAGGCTGTCCAAAAACTCATCAAGTAGCTGAAAATGACCTTAAGTTTTGTAACCTCCTGTCTGTATCTCTCAGATGCTGAGTCACCCACTTAGCCCACGCTTGCTAGATAAGTCCTGTTCCAACTGAGTCATAGACTTCGCACCTATTTTATGTTTTTCTTTTTTTCTTTATTTATTTTGATTTTTCGGGACCATGTTTCTCTGTAGCTTTGGAGCCTGTCCTGGAATTAGCTCTTATAGACCAGGCTGACCTTGAACTCACAGAGATCCACCTGTCTCTGCCTCTCAATTGCTGGAATAAAAGGTGTGTACCACCATCACCTGGCCCTATTTTATGTATTTTAAATATCTTCAAAAGGTTTAACAATTAATTTTAATTTTTATTATTTTTATTAACGTGCATATGCATGTGTGTGTGTGCATGTGTGTGTGTGATGTGCACTTGCCATGGTACATATGCAGAGGTCAGAAGATAGTTTGTGAGATTCCCAGTTCTCTCCTTCCACCCTGCGGGTTCCAGGGATCAAGCTCAGGTTATCAGGCTTGGTGGCAGGTTCATCTCATCAGCCCTAATAATAACTCATCTTTAAAAGGCAGACGCAGTCTCTGCACAAGACGGTTTGGTGGTGGAAACTGGCGTTTAGCCTTGGGGAGCCCTTTCTCCTTGGTCTTACAGGTTCTCTTCACTCTAAAGGGAATGGTGACCCTTCATTTTCTATGCAGTAGGGCCTTGGTGACAATCAAATATATACAGAGAGGGAGCGGGGAGCTAGTGCACACTTGGACCATAAATTCTGCCTAATGCCTGATGCTATTGTTATCGCATGAAATGAAATGGCAAAACCATAATGAGCAGACAACTCAATCTGAGATTTATAACCGCAATCATTCTAATTTTGAATTAGATTATAGAGAGAAGAAGGAACTTAATTTTCCTTTGTGCTCCCCAGGGTGTTCCAATAGTGCAGATAAAAGCTGCCTGCCCAGGGATGAGTGCCAGCATAAATCAGTCCCAGCAGCCCAGGGTACTGTCCGTCACCACAGTCTTTTCCTAGAAACGGATAGAGGCAGCAACCCAGCTCAGCTTATAGGAGTTGTGCTGAGGTAAATCATTCTAGAAGGGGTGAGGGTGAGCTGTTGACATTTCAGAGACAGGGAGGCCACGGGACTCCCCCTCTAAGCAGTTCAGTGTTGCCTGCCCTTCAGAAGGTAACTGGGGGTCCCCATTTCCATACCCCACCACTGCCTCGGGTCTCAAGTGTTCATCAGGTGACCTCAGCCTGTCTGGAAGAAACCAGTTCCTGGTTAGGGAAAGTCTCAGTAGAACCAGTGTTCTCCCATCTTCAGTGGGGAAATCTAACTAATTATTCTAAGAACCTTTCTTTATAGGGTAATGGCCCACCATCCCAATAGCTTTGGCCAGGATTTCATTCTGAAATAATTTTTCCTTTCTGTACAGAATGACTCGTTGCCCCAGGTTCTGAGGCTGTGGCCTCTGTGCATTGCTTAGCAGCTGACTAAGTCTGCTATAAACATGTGTATGGGCTCTATGTGGATTCAGGCACATGGCGACTGGCTCAGGTGCTAAGCGTGATGGATAGAGGCTTTTCAGTTTAACCACATTTAGAGTTGCCATGGAAACGCACCTTTGGATATGTCTGTGAGGGTGATTCCAGAAAGATTAAATAAGTAGGGAAGACCCACCCTGAATGTGGAAAACATTGTCCGACAGGCTGGCATCCGGGGCTGAACAGAAATAAGAAAGCTAGCTGGAGAGCGTCTTCCGTCCCATGTGTCTCCTGATTGCAAAAGCAATGTGATCAGCTGCCTCACGCTCCTGGCACCATGAGGGACCCAAAATCCTTAAGCCACAAACAGCTCTCCCTGCCTTAGGTCGCTTTCCTTATGTCACAGCAAGGAGAGAAGAAATACGAAAGAATATGTTTAGATCTGTAAGAAACTACAAAGCTTCTTCCATGCCGTAATATCTGCATTTCTACCAGCCACAGGCTGCTTCTGGCCCACATCTCACCAAACACGGTGTTACCAGTATTCCAGATGTTAGTCACTTGAATAGGCACACTGTGGTATTTTGATGTTTTAATTGATGTTTTCCAAGTCTATGGTATGAATCCTGTTGACTTTATGGATCTCTGCTTTGGTGAGGTGTCTCTTGTGGCCCCGTCTCAGTGTTAAATTCAGCTATTTTCTTTCAAGAGTTTCCTGTACAATGGGTCACTATGAAATACATCTTTTGTGTGTATGTCTCCCAATTTGTGGCTTGTCTTCTCAATCTCTTCCTTGAATTAAATAGTACAAAAATTTATCATTTTGATTAAGTCTAGTTTATCAGTGATTTTTTTCTTGAATTATTCCTTTAATGTTTGGTTAGCTCAGCAGGTAAAAAGCACTTCCTGAGCAGGTCTGGTGACCTGCATTCCATCCCCAGATCTCACCAGCTCCTGAACGTTGATCTCTGGCTCCCACATGCACACCATGACACTTTTGTGCCCACATCATGCACACATATCACACACAGACACACACAGAGAGACAGATACACACATAGGCACACACAGATAGATACACATACAGACACACACACAGATACACACAGACACAAACATACACACACAGACACACACATTCACACAGAGACACATACACAGATACTGACACACACATATTCAGATACACACACACACACACACACACACACACACACACACATACACACACACTTAATTTGTAAAAAGTCACTACCGTGTCCAAAGTCGTCTAGGTTTGTTCGGGTGTCCCTCCCTTCAGTTGCTCTGTCAGGCTACTTTGTCACAGACAGGAGTGAAGTGACTACGCTGCCTGTTTCCAAAATCAGCAAGGGACGTACTGTTGTTCCCCATCCTTATCACTTCAGCTCTGGAGGGAAGTGTGGTCAGAAACAGAAGCAAGCTTAATGGAGGAGATGCTGGGGCCAGCTGTGTACCTGAGTTAACCAAACAACCAAATGTCCCTTATCAGCCTTTTTTGTTGATAAACCCAAGCTACGTCGTGGTCACTGAATACCCCAGGCAAGATCTGAAGCAACCTCCCCAGGTCCCTACATCTGTCCCAGTTATGCCCATCTGGACCAGGGCTAGATAGGTGACAGAGACTCCCTGTCTCTGTTATAGTACATTTTAACTATAGAAATTGCACAATCCTTTTTTTTTTTTCAGAAAATTTGGGAAACGGTATAAAAAGAAAAAAACTTTCTGTGATCTTTTCACTATAGTATAAATGGCCATATGAGATGTGCCTCTTTTCTATTGTTTAATGTATGCATGCTGCTTTTATTTTTTTTATTGGTTTTATTGAGCTATATATTTTTCTTCACTCCCCTTCTGTCCTCTCCCATGGTCCCCATACTCCCAATTTACTCAGGAGATCTTGTCTTTTTCTACTTCCCATGTAGATTAGATCTATGTATGTCTCTCTTAGGGTCCTCATTGTTGTCTAGGTTCTCTGGGATTATGAATTGTAGACTGGTTTTTCTTTGCTTTATGTCTAAAAGCCACTTATGAATGAGTAGATATGATATTTGTTTTTCTGGGTCTGGGTTACCCCACTATGATGTTTTCTTCTGCTATGTAGTACTCCATTGTGTAAATGTACCATATTTTCCTTACCCATTCTTCAGTCGAGGGGCCTTTAGGTTGTTTCCAGGTTCTGGCTATGCCAAACAATGTTGCTATGAACATAGTTGAGCACATGTCCTTGTGGCACAATTGAGAATCCTTTGGGTATATACCCAAAAGTGGTATTTCTGGGTCTTGAGGAAGGTTGTTTTCTAATTTTCTGAGAAATCATCATAATGATATTCAAAGAGGCAGTACCAGTTTGCATTCCCACCAACAATGGGAGAATGTTCCCTTTATCCCACATTTTTTTCCAGCATGCTGCTTTTAAATGCTGCAGGAAAAACACAGAGCCTTGTGCTTTGCTATTGGAGAGAGGAAGCTAAAGTCCTGGAACATCAAGGTAGAGTCAAAGGATTTGAGGCTTCCCAAGGTCGAATTCTTGGCAAGGGCCATTATGGTGATCCACAGAGTCAAGCTATTTACAATAAACATCTTGTCCCTATGCCATACAGCAGACCATCAAGCAGTCCAGGCAAGAGTAGTTTCTTGCCCAAGTGGCTAGCCTTGTCACACTGAAGGCAAGTTTCATAACGAGTTTCTTCGATGACCATCAACTTCTCTGAAGAATTGGTGCTTCCAGAAGTAGGCATGTCTCACTACTGAAAAAAGTCTAAGTTCTTAAAATATTTAAATGCCATATTTTGCAAGTCTTTGAAAGTCTTTGAAGAATACCTATCTAACTGAACTCTATCTCCATATATTTTTGTATATCTAGAAAACCAAACTAACACAAATAAAAGTTTGATTATTATAGATAACTATCTATTAATCTGTATTTCTTAATTATACATTACATTTTTAAATGGGCTGCACAAACACAATACCTTAAACAAGAGCAGAAATGCATACAGTGTAACAAAATCAAACTTTAAATTTGTATCAATAGACCAAGATCCGTACCAATACAAAGTATTCCTCTCTATATCACTTTGCTACCACTGAACAAGCATTAAAGAGCCCTATGTGTGTAGCTCGGTGTCGTTATTTTCATTATGACTAGGGCTTGGCATGTAGATCGAGGTAGAACTTGCAAGGCTCAATGTTCAATGTTCCCAGTACCGCACACACACAGTGGAAGAATTTGAATCATTGTTGAGCAAGCAAGTCTACTGTTTACTCATTTCCTTCCACAGCTTTCTAGCATGAATATTTTATTTGGTTATTTCAATATAAACATAGATTTTATTTTATTTATGGGGGGGTTACTGTAGAAAGGAAATGTGTTCATGTCACAGCACCATCATTAAGATCAGAGGACAGCTTACAGGAATTGGTTCTCTTCTTCCACCATGTGGGTTCTGGGGACAAAACTCAGGTTGCCAGATGTGGCAGCAACTACCTTTACCCACTGAGCCATCTTGCCAACCCAAAACATAGATTTTAGAGTTGGTAGACTACTTCATCCATTCAACCACTGATATAATGTCACTTAATGTTGAATATTTGTGCTGTTTCATCTTGTAAAATCATTAAGCAGTGCCACAAGGTACACTGTGATGCTTAATACTGATTTTCAACTTGACAAGAGCCAGCATCACCAAGGAGGCTGACTGCTGGGTATATCTGTTGGGGAGTTTCTAGGTTGGGTTAGTGGAGGTGGGTAGCTCCATCCTGAAGTCGGGTGGCCCCATTCCATGAACTGCGGTTCTGGACTGAACATGAAGAGAACAAACTGAACATCTCTCTCTCTCTCTCTCTCTCTCTCTCTCTCTCTCTCTCTCTCTCCTTCCTGGCTGTGGATGTAAGATGATCAACTGTCTCAGATTCCTGCTATCACGATTGGTTGCACCCTTGAACCGCAGCCAAAACAAATTTCTCCTCCTTAAGATGCTGTTGTCAGACATTTTCTCAAAGCTAATACATACCCTTTTGTGTATTTAGCATTTCCTGCATTTGACATTGCTTCATTAGAATACTCAAAACTAGCCCAAGAGGCGTGAGTGAATTTCTAGTTTTTGATACAAAATGTAAAATTATCTCCCAATGAATTCAACTAACCAATTTACAACATCCACAAGGCACGAGTCCTCATTCCACCATACCAGCTCTAGCACTGGGAGGTAAATTAAAAATAAAGCAGGAAATGAAAATGTTTATGTTTCAGGGGCTTGGTGGGTTGCCCATTTCAGAGCCTACCAACTGAGCTAAATCCTAGCCCACATCCTTAACTATTTAGTCAATGATGTGATAACTCATACAGAGGAGACAACTTGTCTTTTCAGTAGAAATAGCTGTAGTTACTGTGGGTGAAATAGTCTATGATCTGTCTTTTTATATACAGAACAAACAGCCTGAATTCTGTGAAAAGATGCTGGTCACCTACCCACCAAATGCTCTGTGAAACTGTGGCTGAGCTATCCAGGGCTCCAAGACGAGGCTGAGTGGATTAACGTTGAGTGTCCTTAGACTCACGAGTGCAGTATCTTTAAGAGACCGGAGCTAAGGAACAAACCAAACCAAACAAAAAGAGCTGGAAGAGTCTACTTACTGCCAGAGGACTAGAACAATCCAGCTGAGAAGGATGGGCTGCAGCAAATCCACACTGGAATTGATCTAGGGTAAAATTACCTCGGTGTGCACTCAAAACTTACAGATATTTAAATAGGAGAACAAATCCATAGAAATAAAAACCTGCTTGTCCTTAGGGTGATTACACTGCTAGGGAAAGAAGGTAATTTCCTCCCACACGGGTACACGTACTTAAAATGTCCATTAAAACCAGTTTGTAGGTGAAGGGACAGAACAAGACACTTCATGCAAACAGAATCCAGGAGAAAATAAAAACAATGCTGTACTTACATCAAATAAAATAGACAAAATGAAAAAAAAAAACAGTGTGTAGGAGCTGGGGAAATGGCTCAGTGGTTGAGAGCCTATGTCCTTACCTATTTAATAAATGGTTTAATAACGCATACAAAAGAGACAACTGGTCTTTTAGTTGCCACCTGGATGTGCCCCTTCACACAGCTTCAGGAGATCTAGCACCCTCTTTTGGCCTCCTTGGGTACCCGCCCACACACGACATTCATTCACACAGACACCCATTCACATGGATAAAAATGACAAAGATAAATCTTAAAAACAAAAACAGCGATGTTCTGGAGCCCATTAACAACCCAACACATTGGGGAGGGGCTCATGAGGCCCGCCCCTAGCTGAGGAACTGTTGTTCTAATGGCTGAAAGGGAACGGTGGTGGTGGTGGGGGGGGGGGGTCTTCAGTGGCGTCATCTGCTGGTAAATTGGTCGTACTTCAGTAGATAATCCCACACTCATGCTCATGCAAGTAGACCTGAGTCAATTCGGTGGGTCATGAAAAGAAAATACATGCAGGTAGGAAAGATGGGGACTTGATAAGAAGAAGGGGTCCAGAGGGAGTAGGGGAGGGAGAAGAGAGGAAAGCAGGCATGGTCACGATGAAAGTGCACTAAGTGCACATTTGAAATCATCAAAAAAAATTAGTTAAAATATTTAAAAGGGATGGGATGTGCTGATCCCAGCTCTTGGGAAGCCGAGGCAGGAGTTCCCAGGCAGCCTAGACCGCATGACAAGACTTTGTCTCCAACAGAATTATTAATGACGGACCACGTGTGAGAGGACATGATGCGCACAGCGGTCTTTGTTATTGGGAGGCTGTTTGTGTATTTGTGTGTATAGAGATGGATTGCATTCATGACAATGGCTTTTACAGCTGCATTTCATCTGCCAAGCAGAAAATGTAAATATTACCATGCTGTGTAAGGACCAGTGAGACTGGGGGGGCCTGGTGCTTTCTTCTTCCTATTTTTTCATCTATTTAGGAATACCATGTTTACTATTCCTTAAACAAGCTAAAGGATGTTCTTTCTATAGATGTGAGCTGCAATGCCCAGCACTGCAAAAGAATGTTCTATGTGATCAGATCCCTCAGTGATAGAAGAAAACCACAATTCTTAAGGGTTTCCAAGCACCTGAATATTTGACCTTGAACTTACGGTCCTACCTCTTCAGCATCCCGAGTGCTGGGACATGAGGCCGACACAGCCATTCCTGGTTTGCGATCTTTTAAAATAGAAAGAGGAAAGGGCCGTCCCTACACACACACACACACACACACACACACACACACACACACACACACCTAGCAGGAGAAGTCTCGCTGCTTGTGTTGTCAAGATGGAGACTGCTGTGTTACCGTGCGGTTGGTCCAGTGTCGGGGCTGCAGGGCACTCCCCAGTGTGAAGCAGGAACTGGCCCTGAAGAAAGCTGCCATTGGCTTCTGAGCAGTGTGGGTCAGGAAATTCCCATGCCTCCAAGACCCCGCTAGGGACATCAGTGAAGTGAAGCAGATGAGGATGAAGCACAAGTCACTCCCCCCCCCAACTCTAAAGGAAATATATGTGAATGATAGGATGGTAACAAAATAGCCTTGGTAACCCTGCCAATAACGAGAGGCAGGCCTTGAACCCCAGCCCCTTCAACAAGGGAAGCAGGCATTACATCAAGCCTCCATTGAAGAGGAAAATCCAGATTTCCTTATGAAATTCTCCAGTCTTTCTGACCAAGGAGAGGGTTAGGAGTGCGTTGATACCTAAGATCCTAGGAGGGTTTGCTATTTCCTGGTTTGGTTGGCTGCTTCTGGAGCCCTGGGCGAGCATCCAGGCCAGGTATGAGGAAAGAGACAGGTGGTTCTGCGTGGGCGCCGCCTCGTGGGGGGAGCTCAGGAGCGCTGGTCGAGGGAAAGGGAGTGAGAACCTTGAGCTGTCAAGTCCCCCGAATTAAAGAAAATCGCTGTGTGTGGTCAGGTGAGCCGGATCTCACCGGCTGGGCGAGGGTGGGGTAGAAGGCTAAAAGTGCAGGATTCTGCTAGGTAACCTCTGGGAGCCTATGGGCAGCTGATTTCAGGCTCTCACCAGCCTGGGCAAGGACTGCGAGGAGGACCCTACACTGACTGCCTCGCCAGGTGCAAGCAAGGCTAAATTCAGGACTCCTGCATCCGCACTAAGGGGCCCTTAGGGGAGAGAGAGAGACTCCGGGCAGGCGCTGTACCCCTTCGCCTCTCCTCCGAAGCTGTTGCCATGGCCACAGGGGACTTTTGATGTGAAGCGCAATGACCCCCTCCTCTTCCTCCCTCCTCCTGCCCCCCTAAGCTCGCCTTGAAGATGACGTCACAGACGTCCGTCTCCCTGACAGGCCACCTGTAGGCTGGTCTCGGCTTTAAAGCTGCTGTGCCCCTGTCCCCCCGAAGTCCAGAGAGCGACCGCCATATCCACGCTTGGGAGAATGCTGCGACTCCAGACCTACCTACCTCCCCTCAGTGTGAACACTGCGGCGGACAGGACAGACGACCCGAGTCAGGCAAGTACCCACCGAAGTCTCCACCACCGAGCATCCTCCGCACCCACCCAGTCCCCGTGCCCACGCTTTGACTCCGGGATGAAGGGGGTTTCTTCCAGACGGAAGCAGAGAGCAGAGGCTTTCCCCTGCGGCCGTCTCAGTCCCAGCCAGTTCTCCTGTCCAGTCCCTTCACCTGGTCAAGGGTTGAGACTGGAGGAGAAGCCAACCCCAAGTCCCAACCGGATTCGCGAGGTCGAGCTCCCCGGGCTGCCCTGGAGGGGAGGGGAGGGGGCGGCTCTGCCATAGGTACAGCGTCTCTCTTCCTCCAAAACGGAGGGCTGGGAAAGCGGCTCCGGAGCTCTCACTGAGCTCTCCGGCCACCCGGAGTAAAAGGGTTGTGTGAGGGCGAAGCCCCGCGCTGCCGCCGGGTCTCCCGCGCCTTTCCATCAGACTGTAGGTGTAGCCGACCTGTTGCCTGCGGGAAAGCATCCCACAAGATCCGAGCACCAGGAGTCCACGCGGGAGTCAGCGGTGATTCTGCTGGGGAGCAACCCGAGAGCCCAGCGCCCATAGAAGGAAAACGTGTACAGTGCCGGGAAAAGCAGCGGGTAACCATCCCAGTGCAGCCAACCCCACTTCCTACCCTTTAGCCCCGAGGAAGGGAAGGGAGAGGCTTCGAGGGACTGTGGGGGCCGGGGAAGCATGTCCTGAAAAGGTGAAAACGGGGCAGATATAACCCAGTCTCGCCTTCCCACTTTCAGGGTCCCTGTCTGGAGGTCAGGATTCGACTATTTAAGATCCCTGTGGCCTCTCCGTGAGGATCCCGGCTTCAGCACCAGAAACTGGACAGCACACGGTCCACACAGCGCCAAGGGTCGGTTCCCACGCTCTGCTCAACCTGTCGGGCACATGCCCACACTCCCACAGAAGTCCACTCAGACGAGGCCAGGAGGTGAGACGCAGTTTGTAGAGGAAGTGTGTGTGGGGGGGGGGGTGGTCGGCTTTCTCATTTCTCCAAGGGTTTGAGTGCCTAGGGAATTCTATGTCGCCTTCACCACCTAAAGCAGAGGGGAAATAGAGATGAACCCACAGGGTCTGGTGGGGTCCCCGGGCACTAGTATTCTATGAAAAATCACCACATTTGAGTCTGTCTTCTCCCTAAACCTTACTGGGAGTAAATGAAACGGAAAAAACCATGAAGTTGGAGAGAAAAGATATTGAGACTATGGTAGGAAATATAGAACATAGTACATTGTGTCTGGTGCCAACCTTTGAGGGTAGATGATGTCGGCCCAAAATGAACATCCAGGTACACATTTTTTTTTTCAATCTGAAGAAGCCCTAAGGGCCTTTGTAGAGGAGCACAGATGATTGTTTTGCCAGGGAGGAAAAAGCCAGGGAGGGGGAGAGGCTGTCACAAAAGGGCTAATGGAGGTGGGGGAGGAGAAGAGCAGAGCGGACAGGACGCCAGCTCGAGTGTGGTTACCAAGCAACCACCCGCAGCCCCTGCTTCCTGTTTCCTTGGTAACAGTGAATGGAGGGGCTTTGGCTACTGTTTATCTGTGAGCACCTTGATTCTCTAAATTAAATATCTCCTGGTAGCCCCGCCTCAGCCTGGACTGCGTGGGAGTCAATGCCATTCCCATGTACTGCTCGCTGTAATTACCAGTGAGGACGGCCTAGACGGTGATTTCCCCCCTTAAGTCAAGGAGGTAAGACCCATGAAATCCTTCCTGCCTGTACCCAAACCCACTTCAGAGATGTCATAAGAACCTGCCCAGCCATTTTCTTGGGACATGCATTTTAGGGTCCTCTCATTTATCCCTTTATACTAGAGGAACTGATCTCCTCTAATCTGTGCCCCCCCCCACTTCCTTTCCCCTTTAAATGATGAACAGGAGAGATGCAAGGATATTGTTTAAGTGCATCTGCAGCAGATGCAATTGGTTCGGCAGCCCCCTCCCATTCTTTCCATGGGAGACGGGTCTGGTTTGCCTCACCCCTGAACTTCACACGGAGTGTAGCGAGGTAGACAGGCCTCTCTCTTAACATTCAGCCTCCTGTACAGCAGCACTGGATTCTTCAAAAGTCTTCCCTGCTTTTTTTCCTCCTCTGCATTGGCTTCCTTAAAGCCCACACTTGCAGACTCGGTCCTCGGGCCCTTTCCCCGTCTCTGGACCGGCAAACACTGACTGCTTTCCACCCTCCTCAACATCACACTTGTCTGCCTTCATCTGCAACACGTGGGTGAGAAATCATCCTACCCACAGACTCTCAAAGGTGACTGTAGCCTTCTCGGGGCCCGAAGGGAAAAAGGAATTGCCTAGGAAGGCGCCCGAGGGACCTGTGTAGGCCTTGTTTCATCTGGAGGTTCTCAGTCAGAGCAGAGTACTTGCTGCTTCTGAAACGGAGTCGTTTTCACACTGCTGTTACCTGGTGACACAGATGGAGGGGAGCCCTCCCGTTTCAGGCAGTAACTCCCAGGATGCCTCAAACCAACAAATGCAATACTTTCACATCCCCCCCCCCATATTGCTCATACAGTTTTATAAAGAGCCATTCTAAGTCCAGTCTATGTTTTAGTCTTCACTCCCCCAAAAGCCCATTTAGATACAGCATAGGTGGGCATTTACATCAAAATGCCTTTTTCTCCCATGTGACTATAGAAATTTTCTTTTACACCAAACCAGACAACTGGTCTGCTTTTTTTTTTCAGTTTTCTGCTCAGGGAACTGTCTTTCCTTTACTAGTTCTCTGGGCCAGCTATCACTGCTCACATCAGTGATGTCCCATGGCAACAATAGTCTTTTTACTTAAAAATAATTATTATTCTTTTTTTCTTATTTCTTTATGGACAAAGGGTTTACTTTCCTTTCAAGAAGATAACTTAGACCTTATTGGCCAGAAAGGAAAGCCAGGCTCTCATTGGTTGGTATGTATCACTTTGTCGACCAATAAGAGGATGCCATTTATCCTTTACTGACTAGCTGAGAGGGCAGGATACCCAGAATGACTGAATCTGCCTTAGTTTTACCCAGGAGCAAGGGACGGGTTCTGAATTCTGGAACCCGGGATCCAGGTTTTGCTTTCCCCGATTCAGACTGCACTTGATTCACACGAATTAAGTTTCCCACTTAGCTACTGGTGGCTCACTCGAACATATAACAGAATACATTGTTCTGTATTTTCCCGTTTTGTGATGCATCATAAATCTATTTCCAAGCCAGTAGAGGTTATTTCTAGCATCGGTACACCAGGGGCACAAGGATCTGAGATCTCTAGGAATACAGATTCGGTCCTTAAGGGTGAGGTATTTGTGAAAATTTGGAGGGAACAGGATGGAGAAGAAGAGGCAGAATGCCACCTCACCTGCGATGGGCAGGCATCTCTGCGTTTTGGACTCACTCTGCTCAGCCTTGTGCTCCGGGTTGATTTTGCTTTTGCACTTTGGCAACTTCTGAGCTTCCCTTTGGGTGTGAGAACCGGGAGGAATGGCGACAACGACTCCAGTATGGTAGAAGAACGAACCGACCACTGCCCAGGAAGGCTCCTGGCAGGTAGGTGGTGAGGGCCCCTGGAACTGTCCTTGGCAGGTCAGCTTCTCTGTCCATGTTTTCTTCTTCTCTGCTCCAAGCCCTGAAATGCTGATGCAGACTTGCATTTCTCAGGGAAAAAAGGCGACCAGAAGAGCCCACTGAAGGTCCCCTTCATCTTGGACAAGCACCCCGATGACAGCTCGGAGGATGCCTGAATGTGAGTACTGGCTCAGTTTGTCTCTCCTTGGTTCTTGGGAGTCGTCAGACACCTGACCAGGATTTTGCCATCAAGGGGCACCTCCTTTGCCCCCGCCCCATCCTGAATTCAACTGGGATCATGCGCTCCAGTGCAAATTAGAGACTCCGATTCCTCAGAGGTTAGCTGTGCTCGAAGCAGAGGCTCAAGACTCAATCTTTCAGGACAGTATCGAGAAAAGCCCCCTGACTTCTCTGTGAGAATGGTAGTTCAAGTCCTGTACCCACCCCCACCTCGGGCTCTTCCTCCATATCTAAAGCTTCATAGTCTCCAGCCTGCTTCACAAAAGATACATGAAGGCTCAATTAATTGTTACCATGGTTACATGGAGTGGCCATACTGAGGATTCCTATCACCCATTACTGTCATGAGGTAAAAGAGAGGAGGGGTTTGGGGATCGTTGTCATGGAGGAAACCATGGAAACCAGGGTTGCTAAGGGGACAGCTCTAAATTCAGAGGAAAGAAATGAGAAGTGGGGAGTGACAGTGGACTCAAGGGCAGGTCACTTTTCCAAGACGCAATCCTCTCAGACTATGGCAATGGTTTGGGTACCTCGCATCTTCCTCCAACTCAGAGAGAGGTTGGAGTTTAAGAATTTCAGAGAACCTGAACTACTATCAGGCCACCCATTCTCACCGGATCTAGCAGGAGAAAGGTAATAGCAATGGGTTGGTCCCACTCACAGTTCTGCTGCCTCTGGACTCTGCCTCTTTGCCACTGTTTCGCCAGACTGGTTAGTAAGAGCCACCACTCCCTTGGGGAGCTTAGGGTAGGGCAGTGACTCAGTTGGTGGCTTTTGAGTCTGGGGTTCTCAAATCCAGGTCTGCCAAGTGGTATACAGATTGTTTCTCTCTGAAGTTTCCTGTCCTTTCCTTTAGCAGATCTCTTATCACCTGGAGGTCATTCAGAAGGTCCCGAAGAAAGTTCCACATCCTCCAGAGATACTGTAAGTATCAACCTTTCCTACTACCTGCTCATTGCTCAGCAACTCAGTTAGACTTGTTTGCTCTTTAGCGTGCACTGAGGTCTCCGAACCTCAGAGCAGTCCTGCATTAGGACTGGGGTCAAGCCTCGCATCTTCCACAAGGAATGCCTTGGGGTTCAGTCAGGTTTGTGTAGATCTGTGCCTTGTCCCAAGCTCTGGACTCTGAAGGGATTGATGGAAAGGCCTTCTCTAAGCATTCCCACCCCGTCTGTCACTGAATTTCTCCATGTCCAGGCAAGCCCTTCCCCAGGCTAGATGAACAGAACAAATCAAAGAGTGGAGGAGGGGTGGGGCGAAAAGGAAGAGCTAGCAATTAAAAGGCAAAAGAATTAAAAGCACCAATCAGGAAGGGTAATAATCCTTCAGCTGCTGCAGAAATACAATTAGGGCTGTGCGCTTTTGGAGTTGCCAGGATATTGTGGCTTTTCCTAATTAAGGAGCGGATATGCCCTGCCCATGCAATTAGAGGCTGGCTCAGCAGTGGAGGCCTCTCCTACTTTCTATCAGCAAGAGAAATTAACCAAGCATACAGCCTACGTCCCCTGCCCACTAGCCCCACTTCACTCTGAGCTGTGGCTTATGAGCACAGGGATGATGTTCATCTTGGGCTCTTGGGAAACCTTGGGAAGAGGGGAAGAAGCCTGGGGTGGGCACTACTTGGAGCTCTTTCTTTTCTCCTTTCTCTGCACAGGCTCTTGTGATACTTGAAGAAAATATAGAGACAAGCTGCCCACCTGCATCCCGTGAGACATAAGCTTTCCCTATGATTAGAGGAAGCGTCTTCACTGTGGAAAATAGGGCACTCCAGAGGGAGAAAAAAAGTAGAGAAATTATTTTTTTCCCGTTTGGAGCTAGAGATTCTGGGGAGTTCTGGGAGCGGGGGCGGTACGTCTAGGGAGATAGGCAGTGTTGTGGAGAACATAGGGATTGTGGGAGCGGAGGGAAAAAAAAGCTGGCCTTCGCTACAGGAGTGTCCAGCTGCTGATGGCAGGTGGTGGGGTCAAGGCCCAGAGGAGGTGGTCAGCAAGGCCATCCATGGACTGGCCAGCCCCGTATGGAAGACTAGTGATTTTGTTGTTGTGTCTCTATACCCAACAACAAGTCCCAGTCTACCACATGGTGCTGGTCCTCTCGGCAGCTGTGGGGAGGCAGGGGAGTACCGTTCCTGGATGTATTTTCTCTGCCTCCTTCGTTCCCTAGCAAACACCTCCAGAAACCACCGAAATATTCCTCTAATGCCACGACTGGTGACACCACAGAGGGACACCTCCAGAAACAAGAACATGGTCTCTAGAGTGGGACAGGGGACAGGATGCCTGTCCTCGGAGGATGGTGAGCTGCTCTGCATCCACAAACCCTCCTATGGGCTTCTTCATTCACCTTATAAACTCCATGTTGGTGAGAGGCACCACGGGGCCAACACACAGGGCTCGCAGAGGGCAGATGGCCGTGTATACCAGCACAAGCGCGTGCGCTCCTAACCTAGGAGTCCAGGGGATTATTCCCTTGTGGGCAAGTGTGCCACGCAATCCTGGCTGGTCCAGGATGTCTGTGCCTGCCTGTGGGAAGCGATGATACAGGATGAACCTTTTCAATGCCAATAAACAGAATTTTGGAAGCCCTGTCTCCCGCCTGTGCTTGGAGGCCACCTTAATGTCAAAAGTAGTAGTTTTCCCAAGAACGTGGTGGCACATGCCTTTGATTCCAGCTCGTGGGAAGGCAGAGATTAGCCTGGGCTACACAGTAAACATCTATCTCCGAAGGAAATAAATAAGTGAAGGACCAAAGAAAGCCTTCCCTGTCCTCCATCTTCTTTCTGGGTGTCTCGTAGCCCAGGCTGGCCTTCAATTACCTTGGTAGCTGAGGATGATCTTGAACTCCTGATCCTCCTGCTTCTTCCCCCTGAGTGCTAGAATCACAGGCGTGTGCTACCATGCTTGGTTTATGCAGTGTTGGGGCACAAACCCGGGGCTTCACACAAGAGAAGCAAGCACTCTACCCATACTTTGATTCTTTCACCCTTTTTCTTTGCTTTCTCTTCTTTTCCTCCTCTCCCGTCTTTGCCCTCCTTGCTTCTCCCTCCCTCCTTCCTGACCTTCACTCATTCATTCTTTTGCTGTACTAGAGACAGAACCTAGGGTCCCTGTGCATGTTAAGCAAATGCTGTACCCCTGTGCTACACCCCAGCTCCTCCCTTTCTTGATGCCCCTGTCAGGAGGCCACCTTGCCCTAAGGTGGGCACCAAGTCCTGATGTTGACACCCTCGGTGGAAATAAGTTTCTCAGCAACAAGCTCGAGTCCCTTCCACGCCGAGTTGGACTGTCGTCCCCAACCCGTGAAGCGGAGTGGGGTACAGCACCTTACATTGAGAGTGGCCAGTCACCTTTAGAAATCATGACCTGTAACCTTTGGCTAAGCGCAGCTCAACAGGGCAGTCTACCACTTGGAAGCCGTTGTGACCTTTGAAAAAGGCACTTAGCCTCTCTGAACCACGTCACTTCACCCCCGTTGCCACCGCCCCTCCTCCAAGTGGCTCTTTCTAATTTTCAGCCTCTCGAGTTTCTCCTTGCTCCAACCCTGCCAGTAGGCAGCCAGTCCTATTGAAAATCTCATTCACACTCAAGAAGGCTACAAATTGGGTCACTCAGCAGGTGTCCGTCCTGCTAGCAGCGGGCGGTGCGGGACCTGCTTGCACCGGGGAGTGTTAAAAGAGAGGGCATGCGGAGTTGACAAGACGAAAGGAGGGGGTGGAGCCTCTCCTCATATGCCCTCCGCATCCAGGGGTGGCACGGGGATGAGGATTCAATCTTGTGTTCACAGAAGCCAAACTTTAGGAAGGGGAAGAAAGTGAGGTATATCTCTCGTCTGAGAGCTGGATAAGACTCACCCTATGGGTGTGAAGCACAGCCCTAGCTCTGAAATCAAACTCCTCCAGTTCAAGCCTCCTTCCTCTGCTTTCATGCTGTGTGACTTCGAGATAGGCACTTGCCATCTCCGAGCTTCAGATGTAACTGATCCCATCTACCTATCTGGGTGGTTATGATAATTAGGCAAGGGGTGGGGTTCCATACAACGGGATGGCATTTGGGTTTTTCTCTTCACCAGCCTCAGTCAGTGGTCTTTTACTTTGAAGCCGGAATAAGTGAGAACCACATCTTTCTACGAGCCTCCTTGCCATGTAGTTTTATCAGTTCATTTAATATTAATCTTCCCCATCCCTAAGGCAACATCTTGTCTGTTTCAAGCCAATCGATACATAATAAAAACATTCATATATAATGTTTGATCAAACCTCTCATTTTAAGAACACAAATCAAGGTTTAGACAGGTGACAACTTGCCTCTTAAGTTACTTGGCAAAATAGACAATTCTTTACTAAGATAAGGTGACGTTTTAGGAGCTCTACAACACAAAGGGGTCAGAACCTCTGGTAAGATCACCGACCGGACGTTTGCTTTAATACACAGGGCTGCAGCGCCCTCTGCTGGTCTCTGGGTACAAGCTCTTCAGCGGCCGTTCTCGGTGGTCTAGGTCAAAGACTCCAGGCCAAGCTTGATAAGTCAAACTACCAAATGTCGGTAGTTTTCCAAGCTCTCCAGGATCACACGGAACTGAGGACTACTGATTTAAGGATTAATTTTATATGTGAAGAAGATGTGGCTTAGCAAGCAACAATGGGGAAGAAAATTCTCCAGATGGAAACCCCCCAGTCTTGCATAATCAAAAGTAAAGTGCAGTATTAACCCAGGCCTGAGCGCTGCACCTTCGCAGGAGCTGGGAGAATATAATGGCACCACAAATGTCTAGGTCCAAAGTCCGGCTCAGCCACCGTTGAGTTTGAAGTGCTGTTGGAAGGGGAAGCCCTGTGAGCAACGTCAGTGAATGATTTGCATGAGCACCCTTGAACTTGGTGCGGCTGCTGCATCACTAAGCGGCCTGTTAGCTTGGAGACAGGTTGCCGGGCTGGGTGTGTGGCTCAGTGGTGAAGGTAATATGTGCTAAGGCCCCGTGTTCTATCCATGGCGACACTCACAAATTGCTAGGTCCCACCCCCTTGTTTCTCATTCGGTGAGTCCAACCACTTCCCAGGTAATGCCCGGGGCGTGTAAAGAACCACCACCCTGAAAGCCTATCAATCAGATGAGCATCCCCTTTCAGAGCTGCACCCAGTTCAGCACCAAGGGCATCCCCACGGCACCTGCAGCTGTCCTCAGAATGGGGACACATGGCAGGCAGGACAGCACATTGTGCATAAGAATTTGCAAAAGCAAAGTATCAATTCTCGACAGGTGGGGATAGCCCCACGCCTTTAATCCCAGCACTCGGGAGGCAGAGGCCGGCAGAACTATAGTTCCAGGACAGTCAGGGTTACACAGAGAAACAGTTTTAATGGAAAATAAACAAACCAAAACAACAACAACAACAACAACAACAATCAAGTCTTACATCCCAAATGCTTCCCTTCACCCACTTGCACAAAACAAAAACGGTAACCTTGAACTTCTGATCCTCCTGCCTCCACCTCCCAAGTGCTGTGACAGCAGAGGTTCACCACCGCACCTGGTTTACGTGGTGTGGCAATCAAACTGTGCTTCCTGATTGAAAGGATGGAGAGGGAGGGGTCCCTAGCAGTGGGATTTGAGCAGAGCCCAACTCACAAAGTTTCTGTTCTGGAAAAGCCCCGATCCTTTTGGATGGAGCAGATGTTTTCATTCCAGGGTTGGGAAAGTGAACGCAGAGGCCTCCCTTGGGAAGTGAGGATGAGTCCTGCCATCCACAGTCAAAACCACAACTGTCCCGAATGTCTGGAACCTCCATTTTTTCTGTTTGCTAATATTTCTGTCATAAACCTAAGTAGTTACAAAGGATGTACAGAAATATTGACATCTTAAAAACAATTTTAGGCCAGCATGATTGCTCCGCTGGTAAACGAGTTTGATGACATACGTGACAACCCAAGTTCAACACCCAGGACCCTCATGATAGAAGGAGACCTAAATGCACACACGCACACACGGCACGTGCACACACGTGCGAACACACACCATAAAATACGGGTGTTGGAGATAGAGCAGGTTGGTAGAGTACTTGCATACAGGAAGTTATGGGTCCCACCCCCTGTACCTTACACCTGAGTGTGGTAGTACATGCTTATAATTTTAGCACTTGGAAGGTGGAGATAAATTCAACGTCGACCGGGCAATGGTGGTGCACACTTTTAATTCCAGCACTCCAGAGGCAGAGACAGGTGGATTCCCGTGACTCCAAAGCCAGCCTGGTCTACACAGGGAGTTCCAGGACAGGCTCCAAAGCTACAGAGAAACCCTGTCTCGAAACACAAAGACAACAAAGAAGTTCAAGGTCATTCTTGGCTACACAGCAAGTTGGAGGCCAACCTGGGCTACATGAGACTCTTAAAAATATGGTCTGGTGAGATGGTTCAGAGGGTAAAGGTGCTTGCTGCAGAAGTTGGGTCCCCAGAACGCACCTGGAGGAGGAGAGAACCATGTCCCGCAGGCTGTCTTCTGACGTCCACACCCACTGCGTGGCAGGTGCATACCTACATAGATACAGAATAAATATATTGAAAACAAAAGGCAAAATATTTTCCCCAATCAACAAAACCCAGCATTGACATGTAAGTGCAAACAAACCTTCATAGTATAGCCATCTTGATTTTAACTTTGCCAGTTGTGTTTTTGTTTTGTTTTTGAGACGGCTCCCTTGTAACCCCGGTGTTTTCCAACTTGCTATGTAGCCCAGGATGACCTTGTACCCCTCAACCTTTGCCCTTGCCTCCCAAGTGTTGGGGTTACAGGCATGTGCCACCACTACCCAGCACTTGATCTTTGGAGACAGTGCCTCGGTGTGTAGGCCGAGCTGGCTTTCCTGCCCATCACATCCTCCATTTTTAGAAACACATGAAAAGACTCTTGGAAAGGTAAGCTGGGTGTGGGGGCAAGCGGTTGGAATTCTAACACTGGAATGTCGAAGACAAAAGGATCAGAAGTTCAAATTCATCCTCGGCTACACAGAAAATGCGGGGACATTTAATCAACCTGATGCAAGGGGAAAAAGAAAATGTGGGGGCAGCCTGGGCTACATGAGACCCTGTCTCAAAAAAATCAAATCAAATAAATATTGAAATTGAAAGATAAGTGAATTGGAAAATCAGTGCAGAAGAAGTAAACCTGATTTTTCAAGTTTATCATATACTGTATATTATTATTAAAGTATATTATTTTTTTAAAAGATTTATTTATTTATTTACAATGTATACAGTGTTCTGCCTGCATATATGCCTGCAGGCCAGAAGAGGGCACTACATCTCATTATAGATGGTTGTGAGCCACCTTGTGGTTGCTAGGAATTGAACTCAGAACCTCTGGAAGAGCAGTCTATTTTATTATATTATTTTATATTTTATTTTGGGGTGTGTGTGTGTGGGGGGGGTCATGCCAGGGTTTCTCTGTGTAGCCCTGGCTGTTCTGGAACTAGATCTGTGGGCCAGGCTGGCCTGGAACTCACAGAGATCCTCCTGCCTCTGCCTCCCGAGTGCTCAGATTAAAGGCGTGCGCCATCACCGCCCTGTGTACACTGTTATTTCACCGGATTCTCAGAACCCAGAGGCGGGACGGGCTGCAGGTCCCCCTAGGCAGACGTGGGTGTGCTGCGTGTGTCACTAGATCTTAAAAGGCTGAATATCACTGGGCATCAGATCAGAAACCGGACGCCTTCACGGGCGTCAGTGGCAAAGAGCGCCTGTGTCATTCGGTCTCTGGCAAACCTCCGAACATGGCCCTCTCCCGGCACAAGCCACGCCCCCGTCTATAGCTCCTCCCCTTCTGATCTAGCACACCCACTCAAGAAAGACCAATCAGAAGAGGCCTTAGGCGGGCGCTACGGCCCAGCGAACCAATAGACAGACAGCAGAAGCCGGGCTTGTCCGGGCAAGCAGCCGGCTCAGCCGGCAGGGTTTCCACGTGTAGGCCGGGAAACGCGGCCCGGTCTTCAGGTGAGCTGGGGGTTGGCCGTGGGGGCTTCTGGGCCGCCGGTTCCTGTCGCCAGTCGCCTGCCGCTCTCAGGGCGGGGCGGAGCGGTCGGTGTGCAGCCAGCAGCCAGGCCGTCGTGCTGCCGGCCTCACGCGATCCCGGCCTGGCTTGGGGGCTGTGGGCCTGCGGAGGGGGCGGTGCTGGCGAGGAGCGTAAACCGGACGGCACAACCGCTGGGGAGCTCGGGGCTCTCCTCGCACTTTTCCTTCCTTTCTTCCTAACTTCCTTCCTTCCTTCCTTCCTTCCTTCCTTCCTTTCTTTCTTTCTTTTTTTTTTTTTTTTTCTTGATCTGGTAAGCTTTTGGATAGCCCCGGGAACCTTATTGCGCCAGACTTTCCCAAACCGGGGTGATTGATTATCACTATCGTGACTTGAGGATAGGGGCTCGGGTCCTTTGCCTTCTAACTGTTCCAAGCTCGCGGTTAGTGGTTAAGGGACAGTTGACTTCCCTAGGTCATCTGGTTAGTTCGTGCTGGAGCAGGGTCTCTCCCGTCCCCTCTGATAGACACCTGGTCTGCCAGCAGGCATGTGGCCCTTAGACTTTGCAGTTCCTTGGAGTCCTTTTGGACCAGGGACCGTCACCGCAAAGCCGAGTGCCTATCATATTGACTCTTGAGCAGAGTTAAGGTGAGAAAACTTGGTGCGTGCCCTTGCCGACAGAGCTGTGGCCTCTACTTCACTCCAGCTAAATTGAGCTCCATTCAGGGGCTGCCAGCCACTGAAGTGGGTTCCCTTGGTAATTGTTGGTTCCCACATGTCCATAGGGCCAGAGAGGCAGAAGATGACTGCTCTTATCTCTTCAAATACAAGGCCACACAGACGACTTCTCGAGGGACCCTAATTTTAGCTTCTTTCAAACCGTGCCAGCAGGGAAAGTCTGCCCTCCCCCAAAGTCCATGATCAGCAGGGACTTGTAGGCCGGTTTTCCTCCCACTGCTGGGCCAAGGCAAATTGAGATGCAGTTAAGTTTGTGGATAGGAGAGAGTTGCTGACGACCTCTTTTGGAAAGAGGGGGTGCTCTTTCGGAGACTGGAGGAGCAGGCTGAGAGCAGGTGAGTCAGCAAGAGTCACTGAGTCTCCCCCTGGCTAAGTGGGTCAGTACTCCTCTTGCAGATGCTGGCATCAGCAAACAGCGCTTTTGCTTCCTACCCCTGTGCCACTCCTACCCAGGCTGCCAGTCTGACCTCATCCTCCCTCCAGCAAGGTAGCTGTGACGTCCTCTAAAGCCCTCCCGGGACTCCCTCTCCTTGTCTTACTGAACTCTGCCTGTGTCCCTTTCAGTGGCTCACCGTGCCCACCCACCTGTCTCATTTTCCCCTGATACCTCGCTGCTCACAGGCTGCACCCGACTCTTGGCCCTCTCTCCCCTGCTCTTGGCTTTGTGCCTGTCGCTTCTCTTTTCTGAGCAGCCCGTCCCTCCCTGGGCTGCCTGGGAAATCCATCTGCAATCCTGCAGCATCCCCGCTAATTGCCAGGCTCTCCTTAACTCTGTGCTTCTTCCTGTTTGGGTGCCTGCCTAGCTTCTCAGTTTCCCTTCCCGTCAGTCCCTTTGCTCTGTGGTTCCAAGGACGTTGAGCTCTGTGGGACTCCCAGACCAGACACTGGGAGACCCAGCTTGGGCTTCTGAAGAGAGTCTTCTGTCAGAGAGGGGGAGCAGACATAGGAGGGCTCTGCAGCTTGCTGCCATGAGGGAGCTCTGAGGAGGACCACCCGTTGCCTGAGGAGCATAAACCTCAATGTGTCACAGCACACAGGGTGAATTTCTTTGCTCCCCTGATAGACATTTAACATCCTGGGTCAGTGCTACTTGTCCAGTTGTTACTAGTCCAGTGGGTGTCTCCGGCCTCCCTCACCTGACCAACAGATGCTGAGGACACCAGCCTGGGGTGAGGGTGGTTTATGAAAGATCACAAAGGTCAGCGGCAGAAGATGAAGTGGTACAAAGGAAGCTATAATCCATCTTACACTTTATAGTGTGACCTGGTGACCTCAGGTGACCCCTCTGCCCCAGCACCAGGTTACTCCTCTGACAGGCTTTCATCCTTGGTGTCTCCACGGCCCCCTCCCCCTTCTCTGCGGGGTTACTGGTCCCTGTGTACACGGAAGTGACTTCTAGGAACCATCCGCAGGCCCTTCCTTAGTCTTGTTTCACCTTGTGCTTCTAGCCAGCTCTCTGCATCTCTGTGTTTCCAGGCAGACTAGGCTTCTCGGCCCAGGATCCGGCACAGTTGGGACCCCAGAGAACCTCCTGGCGACACTGGGCGATGCAGGGGTTCCAGAGCTGCAGCTGGGTCGGCATGCCTTGGAGGGGTGTCTGTTGCGAGGGGCAGTGAGTCCAGATGGAGGCGGCTCCGACCTAAGAATAGTTGGCTGCCCAATGTGGGACGGAGAATCAGCCTCGCTAGAGAAGGGGGCAGAGAGCTGGCTATGGAGCCTTACTGTGTGTGTGTGTGGGGGGGTGTATGCCAGACCTGGGGGGTGGGGCACAGCAGTTTATAGAGACCTAGGTTAAGCCTTGCTCTGCAAATTTCAGCTTTGGGGATTTCAGATGAGCAATGTTCAGCTGAAATCGGTCACTGCAACCTTTGCTTTCCTGTAACTATCCTCCTAACAGTCTGGTAAACTACCGCTTTTAGAGGCGAGCTTCAGCGTGGACTCTAGATTCCCATCAGCCTTTAACCAAGTTCCTCAGCTTCTGGGCCTCATTTCTAGTGTGCAAAATAAGGGCGATGGTACTTGCTGATGTCAGTGGGAGGTGGAATGACTCTGCATGGCATTTGCAGAAGGCATGTATGGTATGTGTGGTGTTCATGTGCAGTTCTTAGTAAAGGTGTCTGAGTTTCCGTCAGGTGCTTGAGCTGCAAATACCACAAGATGAGAGGCAGTGTGGCCTGGCATTCTCCTCCCAGCCCCTCTTCCTATGTGATCTCTCTCCAGCACACTGCCCCGTTGGAAGATAGCCTCCGGGGCTCCTCTTGCTTCTAGCTGTGAACTGCCTGGCATGGTGCTGGGAGAAGCCCCTGAGTCTGCTCAGTGTCCATCCCTCACTGGCCTGAATACCAAGGATGTGGTTCGGAAAAGGCACAAGAGAAGAAGCCGGCAGCACCAGCGGTTCATGGCCCGCAAAGCCTTGCTCCAGGAGCAGGAGCTGTCAAGCATGGCCCCAGGGCCAGGATCCTGCCCTCCGCCCTCCCCATCACAGACACCAGCAGACACAGAGGCTTCGGGCAGCAGGCGGCAGCGTGCCAAGGCCAGGTCTAGCGGTGGTGGCTCAGGCGGCAAAAGGCCTATCCCCAGAGAAGCCCCAGGGCCTGGGCCCAGCAAGTGTGTCGCCGTTGACTGTGAGATGGTGGGGACAGGCCCCCACGGGCGTGTGAGCGAGCTGGCCCGCTGCTCCGTGGTGAGTTACAACGGGGACGTTCTCTACGACAAGTACGTCCGGCCTGAGATGCCCATTGTGGACTACCGCACCCGCTGGAGTGGCATCACCCGCCAGCACATGCGTAAGGCCATCCCCTTCCAGGTGGCCCAGAAAGAGGTGAGGACCAGAATGGCAGGTTGGGGAGAGAAGCCCTGGTTTAAGTCGCCACCTGGGAGTGTGGGGCCTTGAGAAGCCGCCTCAGCAAACACGCAGTTCCTTTTCCAGACACAGGGTTATTAAAATGCAGGTGCTGCCTCTGTAGGCCTGCCCGGCTAGGCGGGGAGCAGCTGGTAGAATGGCTTTGGGAAAGGGAAAGGCCCAACAACTCACAAAATGTTTGGAGGCTGTAAAATTTGCCTACAGTCCGGTCACATTCAAGGGCCGCCGTTTTTGCCCATCTCCTTATGACTTCTCAGTGCTTGGAAAAATGATTACTAGGCAGGGGATCCCACTAGTATACTAGAAATCTGCAAAGGCACGTGACCTCAGGAAACGTTGGAGCCTTGTAAGTAGACTAGGATCCTTGCCCCAGGGTCTTTTATGAAGACTGTTCCCTTCTCTAAGACTCTGACAAGGTTGTCTAAAAATCATAGCTAAGATGGGCGCAGTGACACACACCTTTAATCTCAGCCCTAGGGAGGCAGAGGCAGGCTGGTCTCTGTGAGTTCAAGGCCAGCCTTGGTGTCCAAAGTTCGAGGAACAGCTAGGGCTACACAGAGAAATTCTGTCTTAAAAAAAACAAAAACACAAAAATTTATGCTAAGCAAGCTTGCCCCATAAGTAAGCCACAGGGTTAATTAATCAACAGAACCATGCCTGGTACTGGTAAAATTAGTATCAGAGGTTGCAGGCTCTGTCTTCAGGACACTGCTCCCTTACTCATCTGGATATTGACTCCAGACCCTCCATACTGTCCTATGTCATGGAAATGCTAGTCAGGCATAATACTGAATTTAAGTGTGTGTGCGTGCTTGTGTGTGTATGTGTGTGTGTGTGTTTATAAGGATTATAATATGCCATATTATAATTATTAATACGATATATATTATGTAATATATACTAAACATTAATTATTTGATAAGTATAATATTAATGGTTGATGTAATTATATGCAAATATATTATAAATAATACATATATTAATGTATAATGTATTAAAGATATATTTATAAGGCACAATGCTCAGACTTGGTGCTGCCACAGAAACAAAGAGAGACCTAATTAAAATGGCACTGCAGCTTTGCCTATGGTTAGAAAATAAAGGGGACACCAGTAATGCCCGTGACTGGGAAAGGCCTGAAGCTTGCTTGTGGCAGCAAGGGCAGGAGGAGGCTGGGGCTGTGGGACGTGGGGGTGGAGGTCCTGAGCCTGACACTCTAGACTGCTGTGGCTCAGCACCAGGCAAACAGACAATTGCTGGCAGATGTTTGAGATCTGTAGTGCTGTGTGCTCTTGGTTCTACTCAGCTGGCAGCAGCTTTCTGCATTCATGTAGTGTTTCTTCAGGGGTAAAATTATGGAGAAACAAAAGTGAAATTCATACCCTCGAGTAGTACCCTGTCACAGTTGTATTAGAACAAATACATTTTCAAAGCAAGCATTAGAACAGAACTACTTTTTATTGGGATTAGGATGGTTCGGGAAATACTGATAAACCTCATCTCGTGACCTTTGTCACAGTGTGCTGACTACTTTTGTTAGCTTGACATAAGCAAAGTCATTTGGGAAGCATGACCTGAAATTGAGAAAATGCCCCCATCAGATTGGCCTGTGAGCAAGCCTGTGCTATGTTTTCTTGATTGTTAATTGGTGTGGGAGGGCCCAGCCCACTGTGGGCAGTGCTACCCTTGGGCTTGTGGTCCTGGGTGTATAAGACAGCAAGCTGAATAAACCAGTAAGCAGCACAACTCTGCAGCAGTTCCTGCCTCCAGGTTCCTGCCGTTGAGTTCCTGTCCTGACCTCCCTCAGTGATGGACTGCGGCATGGAGCTGAAAGATGAAATAAACCCTTTCCTTCCCGAGTTGTTGTGGTGTTTTATCACAGCAATAGAAACCCTAAGTTAGATACGTTCCATGATGCCCTAAGCGTTGCTTTGGAAAGACTTGATCATGAATAGAAGCAGTAGGAACGTAAGTCCATGTGAGCCCTCCATCCCTGATCCCTGCCGTCCAGGTTTGTAGTTGGTGGTGATCCCCAGATCCATTTGGGATAGGTTTGATCTCTGTCCCACTTGATGAGACTGGGGGTGATCCCAACCAAAAACTTAAATGTTTCTTACTCATCTGCCACAAAAACTGGGTCCCATGCTAACAGGGGTGAGCTGTGGAAGGCTAACAGCTGGTGATAGGAGTTAGCAGGCCTGTAGCCCTGTTTCCCTGAGCGTGAGGAAGGTGCTGGGCAGGGAGGAACAGGATGTGCCCAGACAGAGCTGCAGAGCAGGTTTAGAGGGTACGGAGGAGGAGCCAGTGCCCACAGGAACAAGGACATGGGCTTCTGCTTCACTGTGTTATCTACCAGTGCTGGGCACGGTTCTGTTGGTTTCATTCAACAGGTCTTTATTCAGGAAATAAGTTGGCTAGGAGGACTGATGTTGTAGCTTGAACTGCAGAGTGAGAGCCTTGTCTCCAAAGGACCGGCCCAACCAACAGAAGCAAATCAGTAAATGCTGTGCTCCGGTGAGCAGCACTGGTCAAGTCAAATGGAGCCAACTGCAGGGGCAGATGGGGAGGGGGACCCAGACTAGATCATACCAAGGGCTAACTGTAAAAGCCAGATCCGTACTTAGAAAGTGTAGATAGCTTAAAAGAAGGACCAGGGCTCCTAGGTAGATGAGAATCATGGGAGCCCCTCCAAGGAAGACTGATGAGCTTCTGAGGGGGTGAGAAGACCTTGCAGCCAGGAAGCGCCTGTGCCAGTTTAAGCTGCTGGGGTCTCTCAACTTGAAGGCTGGCTCACATCCATGGCTTCCTTTGACCCTCAAAACTGTCCCCTGGAATGCTGGGATAGTATCCCTTTTGCAGGTGCTAAGGTACATTGGTATTCAAACTTGGGTCATCACGGTCCACTGGGGCGCCTAGACTTCTCCCCTCCCCCACTGCTGCCTCCCTCTAGAGTGGCCCATGCCCAGTGCCACGGGAGCTCAGGCGTGTCTCCTTCCTGACAAGGGCCTTCCTGCTTCCTCTCACAGATCCTCAAGCTCTTGAAGGGCAAGGTGGTGGTGGGGCACGCGCTGCACAATGACTTCCAAGCCCTCAAGTACGTTCATCCTCGGAGCCAGACCCGGGATACCACGTACGTCCCAAACCTGCTCAGTCACCCCGGCTCCCACACCCGAGCTCGGGTCTCCCTTAAGGACCTGGCCCTGCACCTGCTCCACAAGAAGATCCAGGTATGTGGTGCCGAATCTCCTGGGAGAGGAGGAGGCTCATCTGACTGCCATAGCTGCTAAAGTGGGGATGGGATTGTGGACTGTCGCTCACATACAAGCCACACTGGTGTAGCCCCTTCCTTTCCTGTGTGAATTCCCTAGTGATCGTCAGGTTTTTCTAGGCTCATCTCTCTAAGTCTTAGCCCACCTGACTCCTGGCTAGCCTGTATCCCCATAGGATGTGTTCTGACTCGCACTTAGCTCAAGGGGCCTGGGACTCTGTTGTGTTTTGATATCCATCTTCTAACTTAATGAGCAGGATTTTTTTTTTTAATGTGTATTGGTATTTGGCCTGCATGTGACTCTCTATGCCCCACACACGTGGCTTGCTTTTGGGGGTTAGAAGAGAGCATCAGATCCTCTGCGACTGGAGTTATCAACAGTTGTGAGCTGCCATATAGGTGCTAGGAATTGGGCCTCGGTTCTAGGGATGAGCAGCCAACCCCAACATAAAAAGAGGGTTATTTTGGTTCATGGTTTACCCGGGTCCACGTGCTAAGGCAGAACCTCATGGTGGTGGGAGCATGTGCGGTTATATACCCCACAGTGACTAGCAAACAGAGGAATAGGGACCGAATACTCCCACGGTCGTTCTCCGGTGATCTGTTTCCTTAAGCCAAGACCCACCTCAGAGTTTCTAATGTCTTTCAGAATAGAACTGTCAGCTGGGGAACACGCCCACAACACAGGAGCCTTTGGGATATAGTTCGTTTCTAAATCGTAATAGCTTCCATTCTGGGATATGTGTTCTTGACCCTTCGAAGCTGGCTTCGCTTCTGCATTGGTGGTCAGGCCCACTTCAGCACCTAGTGATGCCTTCTGCTCCTGTCCACAGGTGGGACATCAGGGACACTCGTCTGTGGAAGATGCCATGACAGCCATGGAGCTCTACAAGCTGGTAGAGGTGCAGTGGGAACAGCAAGAGGCCGACAATGCCAAGGCCCACCCCGAGGACAGGGCACCCGACAGCAGCACTGACGTGGAGCAATACATGGAGGACCAGTACTGGCCTGATGAGCTGGCCCCGAGCACCAGTGGAGACATAAGGGAGGCCCAGGCTGGCAGGGAGTGAGAGGAAGGAGCCTGCGGGTGGCAGATGGGGCAGGAAGCCAGGAGTGGTCTCTCTAGGCAGACCTGGGGGACGGGGTCAGGGCACTCACCTGTCCACGTGCAGGCTCACAGCACCTCGTGTCTAAGGGATGCTTTTCTTCAATCCTGTGGTTTTGCAAAGGACACTAGCGTCGTGCCCAGGAGGTACAGAGAAAGTGCCACAGGACTGTCCAAGGCTGTCCCTGGCTCCCTGAGCCAAGTCTTCTGGGCTCACTGCTCTGCTGCTCTGGGATAAAGCATCTCCCTGGGGGTGCTGGGTGCTGTGGGTGGCAGGGTGAAGTTCTGCTGCTGTTGCCACCTCTCCCCTGCAGATACATTCAGGATCACAGTAACTTAAATTGTTAAGAAAGCCCTTTAAAGAAGACACTGTTCCCTGTCCCTTACTTTCTTAGATGTCTTATGTCCTAAGGGTAACTTTAGGAGTCTAATAAACAAGGGTTCCGATCACACCGTTCCCTGACAAAGCCTCATCGTTAGGCAAGCCTGTGGCTTCCCCGTTGAGCCTGTTTCCCCCCCATAAAGTGGAGGAGAGCGTTAGAACCTACCTCGTGGGTATTGAGGTGCTTCGTGTGCATCCTCGTGATGAAAGAGAATGGTCTCTATTCCAGCCACCGCCTGACTTCCTAGCTGCTGTGGCCCAGGCAGGATTCTGGCTTGGCTTTTCCAGCAGGTGAGGTGGAGCCAGGGCCTGGCTCTGCAGGAGAGTTCAGAGTTGTCTGCAGGTCTTGCTTCATAGCAGCATCCTACCCGCTGTGGTATTTGGGAAAGTGACAACAGTCACCCAGACAGGGTCAGAAGGGAAGGGACACTACTGAGACCACATTTGACTGCTGTCAGCCAAGGCCCTGATTGCACAAAACCTTAGTCATGGATTGTTTGCTGGCCGGCTCCTCCCTGCCAGGGGAAGAGGGAGCTGACCGAATCATCACCACTTCTGTCTGGCCTGGCGCCAGGGGCAAGCTCTGGTTTCCTTAAAAAGCAGCAACTTGTGCCAACCTCGCTGCTGGGTGAATCTTGATGGCTTCATTTGCGGGTTGAAGGGTGGTGGGATTGATAGCCTGTGTACCGGGAGAAGCCTTGCTCATGTAGGATCTTTAATGCGGGAATAAAGTTCGATTGGACAAGTGGCTGAACTGTCCTCTCTAAGAGTCAGGCTGGGCTGAAGGGGGGTTGGCTGAGGGGTGGGGAGGGTTAGAGCACCAAGTTTTGCGGGGTGCCCGTCTTAAGGTGGCGTCTTTCAGGAGGGTACACGTTAGATCTAAAACAGCTTCCGGCTTCCTTTTGGAGTTGCCCTGTTACACAGCACATGATCTAATTTGATCTCTCCCCAAAGCTATGTTCTCACATTAAAAATTGGGGAATTTTTGTTTGCTGTTGGAAAAGGATCTCCTGATGGAGCCCACGCTGCCTATGACTCCATGCGGAGCTCAGGCAGTCCTCCAGCCTCAGCCCATGCAGTCAGTGCTGGCGCTGTAAGCAAGAGTTGCCATTCCTGCTGGACTTGGCCCTTTAGGAGTAAGATTTCTTTGTGTGTGTATAATATAAAGTCCACCTGGCCCTGCACATTTGCGCAGTCATTTCCCCCTTGGCCAGCGCGAATAAAGCAGCTGTAAGCATGACATACAGACATCACTCATATCCTGCTTTCAAATATTTGGATAGATTCCCAGTAAGGGAACTGCTGGGTCATGTGGTAATTCTCTGTTTAGTTGTGTGGGCAGCTCACTCTTCGCAGCAGCTGCAGCGTTTATATTCCCAACGACAGCTCACAAGAGCTTCAATTGAATTGAAGAAGGGTCTCACCGTATGACCGAGGTGGACTTGGAGCTTGTGGAGACCCTCTTGCCTCCACCTCGAATCAAGACAGTTGAGCTTATTAGGGCAGGCTGCCTCTGATGCAATCAATTGTCTTAGCCTGTTTTGTAGTATATAATAAAAGACCTGAGGCTGGGACTTGGTGAAGACTTAAATAAAGGGTTGGGGTGCAGGGCTCTGCTGATGGCCCTGTGGTAGATGACGTGATCGTGGAAGCACACGTGGAAAGGACCCCACGGTGAGACAGGAGGTGGGAGAGGGCTTGCTCACACAGTGAAACCACTCTAAGCCCACGTGTACCATGGCAAATACAGTTCACGAAGGCCTAGAACTCCCAAGAGACTATTAATCCGTTGGTGAAGATGGCGTGTGTGTGTGTGTGTGTGTGTGTGTGTGTGTGTGTGTGTGTGTGTGTGTGTGTTGTGCACCATCACTTTCCTCCTGCCTCTTCGTGACTCACTGCGGGAAAGTAGCTCTCCAGGATGCTGAGCAGGTAGGTGGTGTGGAGCCTAGTTCCTTAAGCAAAACAGATGAGCTGCACCTGCCTACGGGTTACGCTTCTTGACGATTGATACTCCCTCGGGGAGGGGCTAGAGGGAGTCTCGGGACCCACAGCTGAGATTTCAGCTGCTCCCCCAACCATCAGTATGCACTTCCGCCCTAATCCCATGGGGCCTGGGGTACTGGGCAGTGGTAAAGTACTCTGAGCTGGGGAAGACTGCAGTGCCAGCGATGCAGCGACAGGAAACCATCGTCCATACAGGGTGAAGCCTTAACCAATGTGTTTTGATGTCCTCCCAGGCTCCTGTGAGTAGCCTCTCGCCCTTGCTCCCTAAGTAAGCCCCATGAATTCAACAGTTTCCCGAGACTGTGCCTTGATGGAATTGTTCTTTGACTTGTTGGGGCCTTTCAAAGGGGAAGTAGTAGACACTGTTTTCCCGAAAAGCAGTTTTTGAAAGGGCAGCAAATGCCAGACCCTGAGATATGAGCATGCCGGAAAGTACCCTCATAGTCCTGCCATGGGGCTCCCACCTAGAGTGAGTCTGCCAGCCCAATGTTTCTCAGCCTGTGGGTCGCAACCCCTTTTGGGGTCCAATGACCCTTTCGCGGGAGTCACAGATAGCTGGCATATCAGATAGTTACATTACAGTTCTTAACAGTAGCAAAATTACAGCTATGGAGTAGTGACAAAAATAATATTCTGGTTGGGGGGTCACCACAGCATGAGGAATTTCATTAAGGGTCGCCGCATTAGGAAAGCTGAGACAATAAAGTCTAATCACTGGTGCTGGCACTGGGGAGACAGTTGGTGGTGTCTGAAGGAAGCGTGTGAGACCTGTGGGCCTGGGAAGAGTGGCTGCACGAAGCTCAGGTTTAAACTAGAAGAGGCCATGGTTCGGAGGGTACGAAAGACTGGAAGGGGCAGTGGGACAGATGGACAGACGCCTGACAGATGAACAAATGGGAGATTTGTTCTAAGGCAGGGTCCAGATTGGTCTTGAACTTGCTCTGTAATTGAGGATGACTTTGAATTCCTGATCTCCCTACGCCTGTCTGCCAAGTGTTGGGATTACATGCGATACCCCTACACCTGGCCAATGCTGAACATCGAACCCAGGGCCTGTTGTGTGCTAAGCACACACTCTACCACACTGAACTACACTCCCGACTCCAGCATTTGACTTTTGAAGTCTGTTAAAGTCGGACATCTAGCTTGGCAAAGAAACCACAGATCTGGGCAAGTTCCTTTTCAAACCGCAAATCTTCGTGGCATCGTATCAGGCTGAGGGCTGTTACTGTATGTAGATCTGGGCAGGGAGGCCGCCAGGCTTCTCCTTTATTGGACTGTCACCCCAGCGCACAGTGGAAGAATGCCCAGTCTGGTTTTGATCCAGGTGTACCTCGTTTGTTTATGAAACGAATACTGGGCATTCCCTTCATGACAGGTACAGGCAGAGAGCTCAGTAAAGAAGCCGCTGAAGCAGGGGTTTTTATTGTAGCTATGAGACAACAGCCAGAGGCGTCCAGAAGCATCCAGAGAAGAGAAGAAGAAAAAAAAAAAGCAGACGGGCCAGGGCCAAGAGAAGAGAATAAGGCAGGAGAATTGGGGGAGTGGGGAGCTGGGGCAGCCTGGGAACTAGCATAGTGGAGAGGTGGGGGAGGTAAGAAAGGCCAGAAGGCTGGCATGGTCTTTACAATGCTGCGTGCATGGCAGGTACATTTGAATAGGTACGGAAGGAGTCTGGGTATGTAGCCGCCGTCATAGGCTGTGCTATGTAACCCCCAGGTGTGTTCTGGCAGGCAGAAACCTAACAGGTTTCTGAGGAACGCTACGTGTGAACTTTGGTCTATACACCAGAAATCCTATAGTTCAGCTTGAGCTGAGCCTAGGCGGTCACCATGCACAACGTCAGTGAGCCTGCCCCTTTTGGGGCTTCTTGGAATTTCTCTCTTTGGACCTAATAATAGGGACCACTCTTAAGAATTCTAAGTTCCAGTCCTATAGCCCATAGCCCGGCTTGAGGTCCTGTCAAGGTCTGCCATTGTTTGTCAAATTATCCCAGGTAAAGACTGGGCCCTACTGACCTGAGGGCACTACTGACTGAGGCACTACTGACCTGGTAGAAGTCACCAATGGTACCCCCGGCCACGCCCACAGCCTCCATTGCCTTCTCTGGGGCAGAGGCCAGGGACCTGCCCCCTCCTATCCAACCACTCTCCTACCCTTCCCAGTTAATAACCCACTGTTTCAGAACGGCTTGCTCTGCCCTCAGAAGACCTCAACAGGTTATCCCGCTGACAGCAGATCCCAGAAGTTGTAGGACATTCCTCGGGCTCCCATCCCGGGGATGTTTATTCTCTGGGTGGAGGGTGACAAAGAAAGATGTTGCAATCCACTCCATCCACGTCAGACACAGACACGTCATCTGAAAGGGAGGAGGGCAGGGCCAGAGGAGGGACACCCTGAGGCAACCCAGCCCTGAACTTAGCCTGCTGGCTGGCCCCCCACCTGCTTAGCCTGAGGAGATGGAGCAGCCCAGCCTATGCGACCTGCCCTCCCTCCCCGACTTCCCTTGATAACAAAGCAGAAACTGAAACTAAAACAGGCTCAAGTTAGAGATGAGTCACTTCCCAAAGTAACTGCGGTAACCGAGCGGTGACAACAGAAAGGCAGAAGAGAACCCAGGACACGGGAGCAAACAGGTGAGACCAGGAGTCACACAGCAGCCCAGCCTGGGAAACTGACGGGGGTAGGGGTGGCTGCTTGTTGGTGGGACAGCCAGACAGGACCAGCAGAGTCTGGGACCTAAGCACCGAGAAGCTGAAGGGTGATACGAGGCCAGCGTCCCCTGTTGCCAGGTGCCATTGGGGACAGAGGATAGGGCTGAGGGTGTAGTCTGGCAGGGTGGTGGCCCAGGATGCCTGGAGGCCTGTGGGTACTTGAATGACACCCTGGTTCCCAACCCCCATCCTCCAGGACTTTCTGAGGGTCGCCAAGGAACATGGCAGGCAGCCCAGAGGTGGTGGCCATGGATTGCGAGATGGTGGGCGTAGGGCCCCTAATGGTGAGTGGCCTGGCCCGCTGCAGCATCGTGAACCTCCATGGCATGGTTCTGTACGACAAATACATCCGGCCAGAGGGCGAGATCACCGATTACAGAACCAGAGTCAGCGGGATCACACCTCATCACATGATGAGGGCTACACCTTTTGGTGAAGCCAAGCAAGAGGTAAGTGAAGGACCAGGAGTCAAGCCAACAGGAGTTGCAGGGACCCTGTCCTTCCTCCTCAGCGCCTTCCCTAGGGTCTGTGGTCTGTGACTCCACCATAACAAATTCCTCACATTTCTGAGAAATGAACCCTGGGCCTTGTTATCACAGCTCCCAATGAGAGGACCTTAGGCTCCCATCTGGGGCTGCTTCCAGAGCATCTATATGGTCTAATTTTCGGCTCTTGTGATGGGGAAGTTGAATTCCAGCTGATGTCTCTCTCTCTCTCTTAGACCACACTGCCCTGGTGAGCCTGGGAAATGAGGCTCCGAGGCCGAGCAGGCTTGAGTTCAGAGGCCAGAGATTCCTGGACTGGAGGTCTTGTTCCCTAACCAAATGCTCTGGGCTGTAGCAGGCTCCCTCTTGAGCTTGAAGACCAAGGTTTTTACCCTTTAGCCTGTGGCCACGTCTCCCAGATACTTTCTGTTTCTTTGTATGACTGAAGGGAAATAAAAACTCAAGTGGAAATTTCCCCAGGGTTCATCACCTCTGGGCAGGTTCAGCAGGAGCTTGGGGAAGTTCAAGATCACAGGAACTGTGGTTGGTCTCCACGGACATGCCCAGTGTGTACCAGAGCACTGAAGGCTGGACATAAAAATCCCAGCAGTGCTATTATTTACTAGGTAGTGGGGTATTCTCTTTCTCTCTCTCTTTCTCTCTTTCACTCTCCCTCCCTCTCTCCCTCCCTCTATCTCTCTCCCTCTTTTTCTCTCTCCCTCTTTCTCTCTCCCCCCTCCCTCCCTCTCTCTCTCCCTTTCTTTCTCTCTCCCTCTCTTTCTCTCTCCCTCTTTCTCTCTCTCCTCTGTCCCTCCCTTCCTCCCTCCCTCCCTCCCTCCCTCCCTCTCTCTCTCTCTCTTTCTCTCCCCTCCCTTCTTCTCTCCCTCCCTTTCTCTCTCCCTCTCTTTCTCCTTCCCTATCTCTCCCTCCCTCCCTTCCTCTCTTTCTCTCTCCCTTCCTCCCTCCCTCCCTCCCTCTCTCCCTCTCTTTCTCTCTCCCTTTCTCTCTCTTTCTCCCCCTCTCCCTCCTCCCCCACTCCTCTTCTTGCTCTTCCCCTTCTCCCTCCCTCCTTTCTTAGCCCCCCCCCCATGCTCATTCACCCTTCCTGAGCTCATTTCCACCCCAGCCCAGCCCACGTGGTACTCAGGAATTAACTGTCTCACTGGGAAGCAGACACTCTTGAGTCATGGCTCCCTGCTGCTCCAGTGCACACTTCATCTGTATCTACCAAGGACATGCTGCTTAGAGTTTGGAAGGTGCCCTGGGGATGTCTGTGGGATGAGAGCAGACCTGAGTTTTCAGCGACGAAGTTGCCTCTATTCCACCATCCACCCTTTCGTGAGCTGCAGTGGACATACTCAGGCAGCCTGGGGAAGGGGCCAAGAGCAAGCATGTTGTCCCGGGATCCATTCCCAGCTCTGCCACCTGCCTGCTCTGTGTCCTCAGGCTTGATGGCCACCCTTTCTGAGCTCTCTCATCAAGGCTCTGTGATATGAGGATGATACACCAATATAAATGTATCCAGTGCCATGCTCCAGATCCTATCCTAGGCAAAGCCACACCATGTTCTTCACTCTGTGGCAGCAGCAAGAATGAGGTGGCCAGTCTCATCGCTTCCGCTTTTCAGATGAGGAGACCAAGGCGCAAGGTCGGTGGTACCTCGGGAGGTGGAGCGGAGCTCATTCTGACTCAGGGCTGGAGCTGTAACGTTCTCTTCCAACATTCCGCATCAGTGTCCGGTATAAGGGACAGTGGCCGGCACAGCACACTCCATTCACCGCAGCCCAGGCTACTTGAGCCCTTGACTGAAGCTAACCTAACCCTGACCATAACCTTTCCCAGCCTTCTAGAACAGGAGCCTAGTACGGCATCTCACATCTCACCCCGCTCCACCACTTCCCAATGAAGTAGCCCAGCCAGAACCTGGTCCTTATGAGACTGCCTGCGTACGAGGTGCCCAAGCACTGAGCTATCCTTGACTTTCAGGAACGTGGGATCAACTAAGATCCCCAAAGAAGCTGTGCCACGACCTGCATGACTTTGGGATTGACCTGGCTAGAGTAATGAGGAATGAAGACACACAGAAAACGTGGGGTGGGGTGAACCCTTGACTCCGATAGAGATGCACCATAGTCGGGGTCTCAGACTCCTTCAAGGCCCAGCTAAGGCACTGCAACCAGCAAAGGAAATTAACTAAGAAGATCTGAGGGAGAAAAAAAGATTAACTCACATATTTTTTCCCTCAGCATGTCTCTTTATTCTTTTTCTGCTGCAAATACTCCCAGTTAATACACTCTTACAACTAGCAATTTCCCAGCCTGGGGCTGTTCAGGACTAGAATTTTTTTTTATTATTATTGATTTTTATTGAGTTCTACATTTTTCTCTGCTCCCCTCCCTGCCTCTCCCCTCCCCCTTCAACCCTCCCCCAAGGTCCCCATGCTCCTAATTTACTCAGGAGATCTTGTTTTTTTCTACTTCCCATGTAGATTAGATCTATGTATGTCTCTCTTAGGGTCCTCATTGTTGTCTAGGTTCTCTGGGATTGTGATTTGTGGGCTGGTTTTCTTTGCTTTATGTTTAAAAACCACTTATGAGTGAGTACATGTGATAATTGTCTTTCTGGGTCTGGGTTGCCTCACTCAAAATGATGTTTTCTAGCTCCATCCATTTGCCTGCAAAATTCAAGATGTCGTTATTTTTTTCTTCTGTGTAGTACTCCATTGTGTAAATGTACCACATTTTTCTAATCCATTCTTCAGTCGAGGGGCATTTAGGTTGTTTCCAGGTTCTGGCTATGACAAACAATGCTGCTATGAACATAGTTGAGCACATGTCCTTGTGGCACGATTGAGCATCCTTTGGATATATACCCAAAAGTGGTATTGCTGGGTCTTGAAGAAGGTTGTTTGTTAGTTTTCTGAGAAATCACCACACTGACATCCAAAGGAGTTGTACCAGCTTGCATTCCCACCAGCAATGCAGAAGTGTTCCCTTTTCCCCACATCCTCTCCATAAGTTGTCATCAGTGTTTTTGATCTTGGCCATTCTTACAGATGTAAGATGGAATCTCAGAGTTGTTTTGATTTGCATTTCTCTGATGACTAAGGATGTTGAACATTTCCTTAAGTGTCTTTCAGCCATTTTAGATTCCTCTGTTGAGAGTTCTCTGTTTAGGTCTGTACTCCTTTTTTTTTTTTTGATTATGTGATCTTTTGGCATCCAATTTCTTGAGTTCTTTGTATATTTTGGAGATCAGACCTTTGTCTGATGTGGGGTTAGTGAAGATCTTTTTCCATTCTGTAGGCTGTCGTTTTGTCTTGTTGACCATGTTCCTTGTTTTACAGAAGTTTTTCAGTTTCAGGAGGTCCCATTTATTAATTGTTTCTCTCAGTGTCTGTGCTGCTGGGATTCTATTTAGGAAGTGGTTCCCTGTGCCAATGAGTTCAAGTGTACTTCCCACTTTCTCTTCTATAAGGTTCAGTGTGACTGGCTTTATGATGAGGTCTTTGATCCATTTGGACTTGAGTTTTGTGCATGGTGATAGATATGGGTCTATTTTCATTTTTCTACATGTTTATATCTAGTTATGCCATCACCACTTGTTAAATATGTTTTCTTTGATATCCGGGTCTTCTGTTTGGTTCCATTGGTCCTCCTGTCTGTTCTTATGCCAGTACCAGGCTGTTTTCAGTACTGTAGCTCTGTAGTAGAGTTTGAAGTCAGGGATTGTGATGCCTCTAGAAGTTCTTTTATTGCCCAGGATTGTTTTGGCTATTCTGGGTTTTTTTTGCTTTTCCAAATGAAGTTGAGTACTGTTCTTTGGAGGTCTTTGAAAAATTTTGCTGGGATTTTGATGGGCGGATATCTGGAAATGTCTTAATAGAATGCTTTTGTCTGGACTCTAAACACTGCCCAAATGCCTGTCAATAAAGATAATTGCAGGAAGCCAGATCCCTGTGTTTACATAGGAGAGAGGAACTAAAGCCTGGTAGTGGAAACTGTTTTCACACATGGCTGGGGAATGTAATCAGTAAACCCCAAATGCATAGGGAAAATTGTGCCCAGTAAATGATCAAATGGTGCCTGATTGTGGGAGATAAATCTCAAATTTGTAACAGATGGGAGTAATCTACAGCAAGAAAACAGCCATTTTATTCCCAAGGCAATAAGTCACCATCAGCTCAGAAACCAAGGAGGCAGGTTAGCTAATCTTGGTTGGGCGTCTCTGTAGCGGATTGGTCTTAAGCCATAGTCATCCAGGGGGTTGAAGCTGTGGCCAATTATTTCTGTACATACTACTTTTTATCTAAAGGTTAACCGTTCATCAACAACTGTCAGACCAGGGGAGGCTTTACTATTCTCCTGAGCCAGTCCTGGGCAAAGCCTCTCTGTCCCCATGAGTCTGCAGCCTTTTTATCCTTGGCATGGCCAGGCTCATGTCATGAATGCTGTAAGAGAGGGTGCAGGGAAACCACCAAAGTGAATCACTCCACGGGTGAAAACCGAAATTGTGTTCAGACTGTCATGCTGTCTCTGGGGTGCAGGAGGAAAGAACCTTGGCAGGGTGGCTTTGGGATGTAGGTAGGTACGTGCTGGTAGAGACTGGGGAGCTTGGAAGATCGCACTGACTTTGTATGGAATGGAATTTACGGGTATATGTCCGTAGAGAACTCTATGTCCCCTTTGCCAGAGGCAAGGGAAGATATAGAAGTGGCTCCTTCTGGCAGACAGAAACCCTTTTCACAGGTTCCTGAAGATTGCTGTGTAGGCGCTTCAACCTATCACTTGCAATCCTTTTGTTTCTCCTCCAGCCAGAGCCCTCACTGTCATCCTGGACCTAGTCAGTGGGCCTGCTCATTTGCCAGGAGAGGAGTTTGGATCTGGCAAATGCTTATTTACACAGAGTGCGCTGGTTCCCCACACAGCTGGTTCTCACTCACTAACCACAGTATTTTGTTACTTGTTTTTGTGGCGCTGGGATTGAACCGGGCTCTTGCACATGCCAGGAAAGAGTTACACCAACTGAGTCACACCCCCAGCTTTTTTTTTTTAATATATACTTTTTGAGATACAGTCTCACTAAGCTTCCCAGGTTGACCTTGAACTCACTAACCAGGCAGGTTTTGAACTTTTGGTCCTTCTGCCTCAGCTTCCTGTGTAGCTGGGGGTACAGACATGCTCTTCCAAATGCATTCTCCTTAATTGTGTGTGTGTGTGTGTGTGTGTGTGTGTGTGTGTGTGTGTGTGTAGCCTGTGTGCACTTGTTTGTGTATACATGTGTGGGTACAGGTGTACATGTGTGTGGAGGCCAAGGTCCATCAGTGTAAGTTGTCTGTCTTGATTTCTTTCTGCCTTATTTTTGCTACCCTGACACACATTGTTTTGGAAAGGATAACTTATGACCAGCCAAAGAATTTCAGGGATCTCCTTGTCTCCACCTGGCCCCCAGCATGAGGCATATAGACATGTATCTACACACCCAGTTTTTAAGTGGGTGCTGGGGATCCAAACCTAGGTCCTTAATGCTTGTGTATCTGGCTCTTTGCTGACTGAACTGTTGTTTCCCCAGCCTTATCTATGTTTTACTTCTAAAGGCAGAAAATACACGTGGGCCCCAAAATGTACTGAAGACCCCCAGAAGAAAGAAGCTGCTAGCCTTTTCTCAGATCCACAGGCAGTGGAACCTTCCAGAGGCATCTAGGGTTCGCCAGAACTGAGTTCTGGGCAGGTTTTCTGTTCAAAGCTCTTCAACCCCAGGTTAAAGGGACGGTGAGTAGGCCCAACTCACGGCATGTAGTAAGCCAGCCTGTGGTAGCCAGGAGTGCTGTAGGCTAGCCTGAGCCCTCTGACTCTGCCCAGGAATGTTAGATCACTGACACTAGCTCCATTTTCTTTGTATAAGGCAGGGCCTCATGTAGCCCAGGCTGTCCTCAAACTCACTATGTACGCCAGGGTAGCCTTGGACTTCTCCTCCTGGGTTTACAGATGTGCTGTCTTCTTGCCCCCCGCCACTTTTATTAGTTTGGAATGTGATACTATTGCTTTCACAGGGTTCTATATCTTCCTACATCCCTCGATCTGCCAATCATCTGGAACACTGGTTCTGAATGAGATGGGAATTTGCGCGCGCGCACACACACACACACACACACACACACACACACATCCCCTGCCAGAGACATTTGTGGCTGTCACTGTGGCAGGAGCAGGGCTGCCAGTAGCAGCATGTAGACATGTGGACGTGCTGTTCAGTAGCCTCCTCCCCTATCCTGTTCCACAAGAAAGACACAATGGGTGGGCCTCGGCCTCAGATGCCTGTAGAGCTCCAGTGGAGAAACGCGGGTTTATAGAGACTCTGACAAATCACAAACAAGGAGCCCAAGAAGGGCAGTGACGCGCTGAAGACACAGGCAGGTGACTACATGTCAACCGTTAGGCTCAGGGCTCCTTCCTGGCAGCTTCGCGTCGCTCTACTTCCGGGAATCGAAGAGAGGTTACTTATAGCTGATCTCTTGCTTTCAGCTGGGACCTGCCCCGTGGCTTCGCTAGGGTCACAGTGTGCTGCTGGGGCTCTGCCTCCCGCGGAGCTTAGCGGGTCCGGAGGCAACCCGCTGCTCTTTTAATCCAGGATAGCAGTGCGAGCCAGGGGCGGAGTAACCCGCCGAGCCTGGCAAGAGACAAGAGGATGCGGGGGAAACTGGGGCCATTCCTGATGACAGGAAGACCCTTGATCCTATGGGAAGAAAAGGGTCCTCTCCAGTCTCCTACTTCCAGCCACCTCTGCTGGTCACCAGCAGTGAATAGCCAGATATAGGAAGCAGTGGAGGGTTGAGGGTGTGGAAGAGACAAAAGTAACGGGCTCCTAGAAGCTGCTAGGGTCCAGGCAGACTTCCCAAACTGATCAGCGAAGTGTAACCAGGGGGAGGGTTGCCAAGGGCCCGCTCCAGGTCCTTTGATCCTGTGCCTCTGCAGCTGGTCCCAGTGCTCTGAATTAGATTCATCTGGGAAATGCTAGGACATGGGATCAAGGAGCCCGTGAACAGGGGGCAACAGCACCTGGTCTTCTGACTCAAGACCTGGGCCTCCTTTTGCATCTGGGCTCCAGTTAGCCAGATAATGGGACAAGCCCCCACCTCAAGCTTCTTGACTAAGTGTCAACACAAGCCCAGAGAGGCCCTTTGATGTCCCCAGGAGAAGCAGGCGGTGGAGCAGTGTTAGGCAGGCAGGAAGCTTTTTATATGATGCAGGTTAAGGTGCTTGGTTGTGGACAGAGAAAGCTGAAGGCAGGCAGAGCTGTCTTGAAGCCACAGCCAAGGCCAGACACCCTGTTTTGTTTTCAGATGCCTCTTTCTAGCCAAGTTAAAGAATGTTGCTGTGCTGTGTGCCAGGGTATGGGAGAGAGGCCAAGGAGAGGCTTAAAAGTCCATGTAAGACATGAGGCTGAACGCTCCAAGGGTTGCCCATTCTCTCACTGGGCTGTTAGATGTCTGGATCCACCTTGCTCATCCAGCTGTGTGACAAGCAGATGCTCTGAAGCCAGACCCTGTCACTACCTCTCTGTGTGGGGAATCCCAGCATTCCGATGTTTAGCACACCATCCCCCAAAATGGCCCAAACGCTGGCAGGTAGCATTTGTCATTCCTGTGTATCTGTGGTCCTGCAGGCCTAGGTAGTAGGGGCAGTGTGGCAGGGCCAGCAGGCAGGAGTTATGTGTAAGGTTGCCTGCTGCTGTAGTAGATTTTCTCAGCTTGTTTCTATATAGGGACCTTTCTCCAGGGTTTCCCCAGCCAGGGGAAGTCCATTCCTCCTCGTTTGTTTGCTTAGGGTCCCACGTAGCTCAGACTGACTTTGATCTCACTGTGAACTGATCCTCCTGACTCCAACCTCCAAAGTCTTAGATTACAGGTATGTGCCGACATGCCAGCTTTATATGAGATAGAACCTAGGTTCTCCCATAAAAAGTTTTTACACCCTGATAAATCTCTCTGTTGACACAGTAATCCAAATCAGACCAAATCAAACCGAATTAGAAAAAAAACCCCAGGTTTTATGGATGTCAGTGCTCCCCGGTGACCTTCCAGGCCCTTAGAGAGGAGACGGGAAAGGAAGCCCAGAAAATCCTGTGTTTATTCTCTGGGGGTCAGTTTAAATACGCTGTGGGTGTGGTCTTGAGCCTCTATGGGGAGGGATCACCATTTGATGGGTTTTGTCGGAGGTGGAGTCTGGACTGAGGCAACTCCCAGAGGAGGGGGCTTAGGATGGAACTTTCCCCCCAAATATTCCAGACTTTTTTTAGGACACATGGATGCCAGGGGCTGGGGTGATGCTTCCAACCAAACATCCCATGCTAGGCAAGTACTCTACCAGTTGACCCACACCCCAGCCTGCAGCACAAATTCTAATCAGTCTCATTAATAAAAACCCAGAGTCAGATATCAGGGCAAATGTTGAAAAATCAGAGAAGTAAAGGAACCACTAGAGAGACTTTTTAACCTCTACGAAATCCTCAGACCAAAGCAGGCAAGATCTTGTCTCCATGAGTCCCCAGACTGAATGGCCTGAACTCCTGTTTCCCTCACCTTAGGTTCCTCTTTCTGCCCAACCATATCCCTTCCTGTCTCCATCTTTCTAGTGCTGGGATTAAAGGTATGAGCCATCACCGCTGGCTCTGTTTATTTTTTAGATTTGGTCAATCTCGGGCTGCCCAGGGTGGCCTTGAACTCACAGAGATCCACTTACCTCTGCCTCTGGAATTAAAGGTGTGCGCCACCACTGCCTGGCCTCTATGGCTAACTAGTGGCTTGCTCCACACTCTGGTCCTCAGGCAAGCTTTATTTATTATAGGACGAACAAAATATCACCGCACCAGCCCTAATTATTATGTTTTTAAAGAGCACTATGAAGGAATTAGCAACCATTTAAAATGGTCGGAGCCACTTCAGGAAAATGATTTCATTCCTCTGTGTTTTCGGTTACCGTTGTTTTCTTTTGTAGAATTCTGTTAAACCTGGGCCTCCCTCCTAACTGGGCTAGCTTTTGTAGCTGCTGAACCGAGCCAGCAACTTCAAGCTTTGAGACAATATGAATTTGTAATCTTAACGTCGTTCTTTTCAGAAGTCCAACCTGGGCCTTTTGGGAACCAAAGCTAAGGCATTTGCAAGACTGATTTCTTATCCCTTGCCAGGTTCTGGAGGCAGCTTGAACACCATAGCCTTGGTCCTTCCTCCTGTTCAAAACTACCAACAGTCCACAAATTATCCTCAAAAAAAAAAAAAAAATCCATGCCCTTCAGAACTAAGGGTCCTTGATAATGGGGGTCTATTCTGGAACTCTCATTCTCTGGCTTGTCTTAGGGATTGGATCTAATGACTTTCCCACTGAGCCACAATCCCAGCAAAAGCTTCCCTATTTTAAGATCAATATCTGGCTAATAGTTTAAGTTCCACATGCACTTACACACACACACACACACACACACACACACACACACCGCTGCCCAGGTATGTCTTCACAGATTCCCTCAGAGGGGTGTGGACACCTCTGGGAGGTCATTTCTTGCCCTGTTGTAACAGCAGGGTTGCTCAGCAGGTTAAAGGACATAGTCTATGTGCTGTGTGTCCATGCAAGCCCTTCCCATGAGCCTCGGGAGCAGCCCAGGGTAGGGGTCCTCACAGAGTTAGACTGCTTTGAGAAGGACTCTGAACCTGTATCCCTCCAGTGAGGGAAAGCGATTTGCTCAGGGTCCCATAGCAGCTCCAAGAGTGGCCACTGCCCATCTAGCTCCATGACTCTGGGGAGGGGGGCACCCCACCTGGAGCACCCAGGGTGGACATGCATGGGGACACCTGTCTTCCTGAACAGATCCTGCAGCTTCTGAAAGGCAAGCTGGTGGTAGGCCACGACCTGAAGCATGACTTCAATGCGTTGAAGGAGGACATGAACAACTACGCCATCTACGACACGTCCACAGACTTGCTGCTGAGTCATGAGGCCAAGGTGGGCCATTACAAACGGGTGTCCCTGCGGGTGCTGAGTGAGCGTCTTCTAAACAAGCGCATCCAGGTGAGGAACCCCCCCCCCCTCCATTACCCTCCCGCTTCTCTCTTCTCCCTCTTCTCTCTACTCTCTCCTCCCCCTCAAATGAAGAATAGCCTACTCTTCCTCTTCCCGCTGCTTTCTCTCCTCCTCCAATCAAGGAGTTCCCTTCCTACTTTCTCCTTAGTCTTCTCCCTCTCTCCTAAAAGTGAGGCTCCTCCTCCTTTTCTTTCCCACTCCTCCCCTCCCTAGCCCCCCCACCCCCATGCCTCCAGGTAAGGAGCCTCTGCAGCCTGCTGGGCCTAGGCCAATCCTCCAGAACTCCCCACTACCACCTCAGGAGCTCTGGTGCAGACATGCAACCCCAAGATCCTTCCCTCCACTCCTGAGAGGCTGTATGTTTGTGTGTGAGGTGTCTTTGGCTTCAGGAGACCAGAGTCAAGGAAGGGAATACAGAAAGCCCCTTTGCGAGGTGATCCCAGGAGCACAGGCAGGGAAGGAGAGGGGAAAGCCCCTGGTAAAGGGTTCTTGCCTTAAATCATGTGAACCATGGGTCTTTTACCACTGCAACCCCAGGGAAATGGTAGGAAGCCTGCACCTCCAGTGTGCCATAGTGGGACCTGAGAGCTGGGGTCCCTGTGTGCTGGGGACTAGCCTCAGCAGAGAAGTGGGTCTCGAATCTGGGATGTCTGGAAGGCGAAATGAGTACAGGAACACAGGATTCTGATGCAAGCTGACAGGCTATCAGCTGCAGGGAAAGTTCCTCTTCCTCCTCTTCCTCTTCTTCTTCTTCCTCCTCTTCCTCTTCTTCTTCCTTCTTTCTCCTCCTTCCTCCTCCTCCTCCTCCTCCTTCTTTTTCTTCTCCTCCTTCTTCCTCCTCCTCTTCCTCTTCTTCTTCCTTCTTTCTCCTCCTTCCTTCCTTCTTCTTCTTCTTCTTCTTCTTCTTCTTCTTCTTCTTCTTCTTCTTCCTCTTCTTCTCCTTCTTCCTCCTCCTCTTCCTCTTCTTCTTCCTTCTTTCTCCTCCTTCCTCCTCCTCCTCCTCTTCTTCTTCCTCCTCTTCCTCCTCCTCCTCTTCCTCTTTTTCTTTCTTCTTTCTCCTCCTTCCTCCTTCTTCTCCTCCTTCTCCTTCTTCCTTCTCCTCCTCCTCCTCCTCCTTCTTTCCACCCTGAACTTCAAACCCCAGTCTTTTATTGTAAAGTTTACACATGGAAAATTATTCTTTTTTTTCCCTTGCCACAGGTTAATCATTACCTGGGCAAAGCAGTTCACAGAAAGTATAAAGATTCTTTGAAATCAGAACATCATCATTCATTATGATGTTTCCCCAGTTCCCAAGCCCCATGCCAGCCACTATATTCTTAATTCTTGGCTGAGTTAATCATAGACCAACTTCTGAGGCTTCCACCTCCCTGGCTAACTACTTGCAGTTACAGAAGCATAGTTCAGTGGGTTTTACTCCATTGTCATACCTTTCCCACGTTGTCCCCTCACAATTCCAATTTTGATTTATAAGGCCATAGGCAGTCAGCCCTAAAGCCCTAGGTTCCTCAGAAACTTTATTCATCATAGCCAAGTTCTTTTCTGTTTCAGTATAATTCTTTTGCCAAGTTTTACCAGGCAAACAACAATTTCTGCATTTTCCCCAAATTTCCTCAATTCTTTCATCAGTCAGGTTTTTTTTTTCCCTTGACCTACTTTAAAGCTTCGATGCCTGCCCACTCTGTCAGATCAGGAAGGCTCATATTATCAGACAGCACATCCATATTTTCAGAAGCCACTGGCGTGGAAGGAGAAAAAGAACACGAAGAGCGAGTACACTAGTAGAATTGCTATAACCAGAATCATCTGCAACATCGCCAAGTGCGTATGCAGACGCCATAGAAGCGGTCCTGGGGGCGTAGGAGTTTCCTCCCTGGCCCTCAAGTTTAGCCGCTGGGCTGCCTGGAGGGAATTGCTTCCCGCATCTCAGGAACCACATGTGGAGGGGGCCGTCTCCGGCACCTATGCACCAGTTCCTGTTGTATATTCAGTGCTGCTCCAAGGTGCTCCCTCCTCAGTTTGTGGGGGTGGGACTCAACCCTCCTTTGTGAGAAGAGCTTTAGGTAGGGGGCCCACCCTAACAGCCAAATACTACACAGGGACCCTCCTGGTCAACAGTTTTGTTTTGTTTTTTTGAGACGAGGCTTCTCTGTGTATCCTTGGCTGTCCTGGAACTCTGAGACCAGACTGACCTCAGACCCAGAAATCTGCCTGCCTCTGCCTTGAGAGTCCTGGGACTAAAGGCATGTACCACCAGTGCTCAACTAGGGTGGTGTGTGTGTGTGGGGGGGTTGTTTGTTGTTTGTTTTTGCTTTTTTTTTCAAATTTTTTTAACATTGGGGAACAGACCCAGGGACTTGAACATAACATGCTAAACAAGCATCAGCCTTTGTTTTCTTAAAGCAGGGTCTGGCTGTGCAGCCCATATTCCCAACTCTGACTCCGCCTTGTAAATGCTGGCATTGTAGGTATATGAGCAGCTTCAATAGTGCTTCACAGAGCTCCTTACTCTGTGTGTTAGATGCTGAAAGTGAAGGTGCCACACCCCTGCCTGGGAGAAGCTCTCGGTTGAATGGGAGGCAGCCCAGGAGCAGGCATTGTTGGGGAGAGATAGTTCAGTGGGTAGAATGCTTTCCTAGCATGCACCACAGAGACCAAGCACGGTGCACACGTGCAACGCTAACCCTTAGGAAGTAGAATAGGAAGGTCAGAAGTCCAAGGTCTTCCTCAACTTCATAGCAAGTTGGAGGCTAGCCTGGACTATAGGAGCCAGGAGGGCAGTATCCTGGGAATGGGAAGAATGGTGGTCTGCCCGCTAGGAGAGCAAATCCCAGTATGACTTTCAGGGCCAGAGTTACAGCCGTCTGAAGAGAAGGAGGAGCCAGTTGGAGAGGGTCCGTGAGCCAGCGCCTGTAGGGTGTGGATGACTTGTCTTGAGTGACTGATGGTATGGACCCCTACCCCACACCTCTGGGAATTGTTTTGGAAGCAGGAGTGGGTCTGAATCTGGTTGGCCTCTGTCAGTCCCCTGACCCATGAGAATGGTCTGGCTTTTCTTTATACCCTGGATGCATGCAGTGATCTTCTATGCCTGCACCAGGAGCATGTGTCTTCACAGCTGCCCTTCTGCTGCCCTCTGTGGCTCTCAGCTCAGGCCTTGTCCTGGGGACCTTGAGCCTGCTCTGCAGAACTGTTAGGCTGTGTTCCTCAACCTTGGTTATTCCAGGGACCCTGTTTACCCTCCTCACTGGCCCCTACCTGCACTGATGTCCTCAGAACCCGGCCTCTGGCTCCTGACTGAGGACTTTGCTGATCACCTCAACAGGAGATGAGCCAGATTTGTCACAGTCAGAGGTGCTGATCCCTCCCTTTACGGGCATGAACCCCACAGGGAAGGAAAGTTCCTGGTGTACTTAGCCCTTGGGCATGCTGGGAACTGATAATACTTTGATTCCTTATAAGGCAGGTGTGTCAGGAAAGAGGAAAAAAAAAAGCCCAAGGCCATGAGGCCCTAGGGAGCTAGAACTGGGACCAAGGCCAGGGCTGTCCACCTCTCCAGGCTGACTGGTAGAGGATGCTTCGGCCACCGGCTACCACTGCCGCAGATAGTGAGGCAGTGTCCTCAGTTTCCTCACCTGTCAAGCGAGGGTGGTGGCGCCTAGAACAGTAGCACTTGGGATGTAGGCGTCACTGCGGACACCCGCTTATTAATAACACAGAACGGGATGTGGCAGCCTGTCTGAGCTGGGCCTCCCCGCCGATGTCTGTAGCACCCAGTCTGAAGAGTAGTAAAGGAGCCCTTGGACAGGCAGGCTGCCCTAGCAGAGGGACAGACGAGAAACAGCCGAGCCCCCACATCGGGTTGCAGGTAAGGCTTGAGGCCAGGCGGTCAAAGATGGCGCAGGGAGTTGGCCTGGCTCTTGGATGTGAGCCCCCACTCTCTAATGTTTGTCGTGTTGAACCTCAGTTGCACATCCAGTAAAATTGGGGATAGCCAGATCTAGCTCCTGGGGTTTGGGAAGGTTCCATGGGCCAAGGGATTAGCATGGAGGTGGCGGATGGCAGTCATTTCTTCTTCAACAGAAAATCTAGAACCTGGCTCTACCCCATGCTCTGGCCCCCGCTTCAAAGAGCTTCTGGTGTAGTGGCACGCCCTTCTCTGTCTCTCAAGTACTCTCAGTCTCTCAGGGGACCGGGCTAGGCACCGATATCCACCCAGCCTACCCTCATTGTAGGAGATGGGTAGAGTTGCTGGTCTCCAACTTGGTCACCCTGCCTGCCCTTCACTGGGGTTCCCTGCCTCCCCTTGTAAGCTGCCTCGTTCAACTCCAGCCACCCGCTGATTTCCTGCTCAAATCCCAGTGGAGACCTCACGGACACTCTCACCTACTGACCCACTCCAGGACTGGGGAGGCCAGGGTGTCTCCAGATGCAGCTCCCTTAGCTCTCGCTCTCCCTTGTGTCTACAGAACAACTGGCTGGGCCATAGCTCTGTGGAAGACGCCAGGGCCACGATGGAGCTCTACAAAATCTCTCAGCGACTCAGAGCCAGAGGCCGCCTGGGGGCATCATACTGAAGGTCATCCTCTTCCAGGGACCAGAAGCTTCCACTCCTTAAGGACAGTAATTTTCCACAGATGAGACCCTTTTCTAATAACAAAAGCAAAAGCAAAGACAAGAACACTCCTCCATGACAGGATTTCTCTTGCTTTTGGGGAAAACAAACAAACAAATAGAAAAAAAAAAAAAAAAACTTTAGTTAATAAATGACTGTATTTTATCTAATCAACCATTGGAACTTGTCTTTTGTCTTCCTTGGTGACAGAATGGAGATTTATGCCCAGGAAGTTAGCAAGTGCCTCTCCCTCCACCCCTTTCTCCTCCACTCCTCTCCCCCCTTTTCTTCCCTCTTCCCCTTTTCCTCCTCCTCTACTTCCCCCAGGTCTGTTTTTTTACATTGCAAGGAGAGCACTGGGCACAGTAGTAAAAGGAAAACTTGCTTTTTTATTCTTCTTGAGCCCAGGCCCACCTTGAGCTCGTGACTGGCCCGACTCAGCCTACTGAGTGTGAGCATTATAGGAGTGCAGGACCTCAGCCAGCTTAGCTACGTAGAGACCTTTGCTGATGCGTTCTTTCATATACTTCAGGAGCTTGAACCTAGGCTCTCCTCTATGTTAGGCAAGTGCTCTACCACTGAGCCACACCCCCAGCCCTCCCTCTCCCTCACTCAACCTTTTGCCATTAATTACTTTTATTTTTGAATTTTAAACCTTATTATAAAAAGTCACAAGAAAAAAAAATCACGCACCAAAATTAGATTCCAAGACTGTACAACTCAACGACCATCTGCATAGTTAGAGTAGCCGTTTGGGACGAAAGCTGTGGAGCATCAATTAGATTTTTTTGTGTTTTGTAAAAATATTTATTTATTTATTTATTATGTATACAATATTCTGTCTACATGTATGCCTTCAGGCCAGAAGAGGACACCAGACCTCATTACAGATGGTTGTGAGCCACCATGTGGGTGCTGGGAATTGAACTCAGGACCTTTGGAAGAGCAGGCAATGCTCTCAAGCTCTGAGCCATCTCTCCAGCCCCATCAATTAGATTTTATGCTTTCACAACGTATTTTTAGGCACTGTCCATCACCAAAACCAAAACAACAACAACAACAAAACACCAAAAAATAAAAACCAAAAAAACCACGACAGAGGGAGAACTAGAAGAAACAGTTTGCTTTATATCTTCCTTCCTGACCCGTTGATGCCCGAACTTCCGCCTCCCCTCTCTTCTTCTCTCTCTCCCCCCTTTCCTTTCTCCCCTTCCTTTCTCCTCACTGCTTCCTCCCTTCCCACTTCCCTTCCCCCTACCGTGTGTATGAATGCAGGCCACTGTGGCCCATGTGTGGAGGTCAGAGAACAACCCTTGGGAGTTAGTTAGTTCTCTCCTCCTATCACATGGGTCCCAAGGATTAAGCTCAGGTCATGAGGCTTAGTGACCAGTGCCTTTACCTTCTCCTCCCTGTCTCCCTCCCTCCCTCCCTCCCTCCCTTTTCTTTAGTACTGAGGAGTGAACCCAGGGTCTTGTACATGCTAGGTACTTTATCCCTGGGCTATACCCCCCTCCTTTTTTTTTTTTTAAACTTTGGAAAGGGTCCTCACTAAGTTGCCCAGGTTGGCCCTAAATTTGCAATCCCTATGCCCCGCCCTGGCTACTAGTGTGATTATAGGCTTATGCCCCTGGCCTTTCTCATGAACTTGAATCCTGTGTATCCAAGGAAAACACTTTGGAATCTTTGTCTTAAGGCCCCTCTGTTCTTGCTGAATTTACATCAAGGGGCATTGTTTCCTAGGTTTCCTGCTTGGGGGTCAACCCACCCCATCTTAAGACTGGCGCTTTGAAGCAGAGGCCCTGGAAGTGTCTTGGAGCCACTGCCCTCTCTTCTTCATAAAATGAGAAAGTCAGCCGGGCGGTGGTGGCGCACACCTCTAATTCCAGCACTCGGGAGGCAGGGACAGGCGATCTTTGTGAGTTCGAGACCAGCCTGGCCTACAAGAGCTAGTTCCAGGACAGGCTCCAAAGCCACAGAGAAACCCTGTCTCGAAAATAAATAAATAAATAAATAAATAAATAAATAAATGATAAAGTCTAGAGTCCGAGGGAATTAGGCCAGGAGGCTAGCTTTACCCTTTAGGAGCTGTGTGGCCACCAGCAAGCTCCTGACTTTCTTATACCACAGCGTCTCTGCCAGTGACACAGGAAGTCCTAATATGGCATCAGGTATTCATGAGCTGTTGTCTGCAGACTGTGAGCACCGCTCCTGTCTTCTCTTAACAGGCCAAGGGTCAGTAACTGTCGTCATCATTTCTTGGGCTGCTGCCAGAATCTCCATCCCAACTCCCATCTCTCGCCCTTGTGATTTGCAGTGCAAGAATTCAGATATGAGCCACAGAGTACAGCATAGAAAGCGGGATTTTATGACAAAGTAGGCGCCAGTAACAGGGAGAGCCGACGATGGCCGAAGAGACCAGCGTCTGGACCTACATACCACGCAGGCTTTATAGTATGTCTATTATCCCCAGCATTCCTTCTAGGCCTTTGTTCTGCTCCATGGTGGGAGATCTCTTTGGACTGGGTCTCTTTGACTTCCAGGAGGAGGCTCAGTGGTGTGTGGCGTGTGGCGTGTGACGGGATGATGCTTTTTTTTTTTTTAAGTGAGCTTTCCCTTTTCCCGTGAACTTCAAGACACCATAGAGCCCATTTCAAGTAGTTACCTCAGGCTGTCCAGGGAGTCACGTTAGCCTAGGACGTCACTTTTCTTCCCTCAGCAAGAAAAATGATTCCGGTCCCAACCTTGTGACCCTCACTACCCAGCAGTCCCTGTCCTTTTGTCCTAGACTTTAGACTAGGAGGGAGGGTCCAGCTCCTAAGTTCCCCAAGTCTGCAGATGTCTCCCTACCTGACTGGGGCTCTAACCCAGATCAGCAGACTGGGAAGCTGTCAGTACCTGGCACATACTGAGTATGAGCCCACTGTACTCAAGTCCTGGGGTTCCTCAGGAAGCACCTCCTGGCTTCAAATGGCAGACGATCAGGCTCACATATGGAAGCTGAAAAACCAAAGATGCCTCAATCGGACTACAAGTGTCAGGTCCTATTTCAGTGGACCTGCCGTGGGACACTGGCACGGATGAGAATGGCCATCTGCATTTGATTCTAATGGGCAGGGACCTTGTCACACACTCAACTTGCCTCCTGAGCAATGGGAGCCTCCCTGGGAGGCGTGACAGACTTTGAGAAGTGCTGTTTGAGTGACAGGTGAGTGCAATATGCAGCCACAATTGACAGGTGGCCTAGGCAAGGGAGGACTTGGTCACCTACCCAACCTTTTCTCCCGGGACAGCTGATACAGAGGGAGGTCCGAGGTCCTGCACGTTGGATAGCCCTGCTTCACAGATGAGAGGCTCACAGTAAGAGGGCTGAGGTTGTGGCTTATTTGTTAGGGGGAGCACCTAGCAATTACAAAGCCCCAGGTTCGTTTCCCCAGCACCTCATAAACTAGGCGTGGTGCTGTACACCTGGGATAGTACTAGGGAGGCTGAGGCAGGAAGATCAGAAGTTGAAGGTTGTCACTGGCTACACAGCCAATTTGAGACTAGCTTAGCCCACTTGAGATCTTGTCTCAAGCAACACAGCACACAACATGATACAGCAGGTAAGGTTGGGATCTGAGGGATTCTGGTCTGGTCCTACCTTCCCAGAAACCTGAGGTGCTTTACAGTGGTAATGCCTGCCATCTGTGCTACTGAACTCCAGGCACTTGGGGACTCCCCCTCAGGAGGGGAAAGTGCAGCTCTTATTCCCTGTGTGCTCCCCAGGCCTCACACCCCTCCCCTCCCTCCACCTTGCTCAAGAACTTGGTCTGTTGTTTTCTATGAATCTGGGAAATCTGTGGTTGTGTTTGTCCTAGCTCGCTGCCACCCACCACTAGGTGGCGGTCATGGACTATCAGCCTAACAGGCGGTCTTGGAGGCACAGAGTTGTGAGACTCTTAAAAACTTGGGCACTGATCAGGTACCCCTGGCTAGTCACTGGTCTTAATCTAAGAAGGGGGCCGAGATATGACCCAGGTCCAAGGAGGCTGGCTCCAGGCTCTCTAAATTACAATCCACCTTTCTTTCTGTGGCTTCCAGACCTTTTGAAAGGCAGGACAAACCTAGATCCTTTTTTTTGTTTTTTTTTGTTTGTTTGTTTTGGTTTGGTTTTTCGAGACTGGGTTTCTCTGTAGCTTTGGAGACTGTCCTGGAACCCACTCTATAGACCAGGCTGGCCTTAAACTCACAGAGATCCACCTACCTCCGTCTCCTAAATGCTGGGATTAAAGGAGTGCACCACCGTGACCCGACTCAAACCTAGATTCTTAAAGGAACTTTAACTGAACTTCCTGCTTCAGGCTGGCATGCTTGGATGCCCAGGAGCCTATCTGTTACCCAGTGGGTACAAGGCCTATGGGAAGAGCCTGCATCTTGCAAGACACTTGCTCCTTGTTTCCAGTTGTCCCAGAGGGGACCCTCAGGACAAGACCTGGGAAAGAGAAGGATTCAAGGTTAACATCTACTGAGGGTCCAGATTGTCATGTTTCTGACTCCTGGCCAGCCCAACATTTTATTCTCTACCACAAACCCACCCTCCCCACCTTTCTCAGACCTCACGCATATTAGGGTCTTTGATCAATATCTGGGTGGGCAGGGGGATTGGGCTTTTTGGACCCAACCCAGTCAGGAAAGATAAATGTCTTCTATCTGTCTAGGGCTGGTAGAGGGCTATTTGGAATTGAAGATGAGTCACCCCCCTTGCCACCTAACCCTGAAACATAGAGGAAAGTTTGGGGAGGTACTGAAAATAACAGTTTAGCAATGACCCGGCCTGGCTGAGCACACACCTGAGTCAGCTCTGACTCAGTCCCAGACTGTAGGTCGCCTGCCCCTGGCAAACTCCTGGTTCTTCGCTCCTCCAGCCCAGCAGCTGAATGAGAATAGCCCCCCACCCCGACCCCATCCATACGAGAGACCGTCAGCATCCCCCCAGGGCGCCCACCCTGAAAAGTTCAATGACCCAGGCATCAGAACCCAGCACCCCGGCGCCTTCCCATCTTCTTGGAGGGTGTCAACCAACTCAGCCTGGTCCAGCTTCCAGGAATGGGAACCAGCGCTGCCCAGCTTCCTGCCCAGCGCTCTGCGGGCTGTGCCAGCTTCATGGCCAAGAGACTTACTCACTCTCGGAACAATTTCTCCTCTATATGGAAAGAACATATGCTTTGCCTGCTGAGGGATGAGAAAGCTGAAGGAAAAGGCAGGGCGCTGGCCCAGCCCCAGCCCTAGTCCTTTCCTTTCAAGCCACATGTGTTTCGTGGCAGAACCTGGAGGCCTCCGCTCCAGGGAGGCCCCGGGGACAAAGTCTAAACCCATGATTGTAGGCGGGAGGTTCCAGCACTTCTCCTGTCCCACTTTTTATATTTGAGACTCAGTTTCCACTCTGGGGCCTAGAACATCTCTGCTTGGTTGAGCCCCTCCCGTGTCTGGGGTGGAGGGGGAGTCCTGGATGAGGGGCAGATTTAAGAGAAGCATTTTTTTTTCTATGGAGTTAGCATCGTTCCTGCAGGGGATACGGAAGGGCTGGGATCGCACAGTACAGACTAGCGTGGGGTGCCGCTGAGAAAAGGGGCGGAACCTGCCAAGCAGTGTGCAGTCTGGGTTTGGCCGGTTTGTTTCTTGGCTGGGCGACTCTGAGCAGTCTCTGTCCCCTCTCTGGTTCTTGAACTGTAGCTGGAGAATGACAATAACATCCCTCGAGGGCTAGTGTGGGGGTCAGAGGCAGTATGGCACACGATGAACTCCATCGATCCGCTCAAAGGGAGGCTCTGCTCAAACGGGCAGCGGGGCTTGCTCTGAGTGGGAGACTGGCCTTCGCAGCAAGGTGTGGCATCGGTGTGGAGTCAGCTGGTCCTCCTACACAGTAATGTCCTGGGGCACCTACTCCTTAGTCTCTACTTAGAACACATGTGTAACTGTATTCCTGGGCTTTTAGAGAAACAGAAGTGAATGTTCTCAACAAAAGCCTGAACACAAGTGTTTCTAGCAACCTCCTTAGAATACTCCCCAAGTGGAAACAGCCTGGCGTCCAAGGGTGAATGAGTGTTTAGATAAACTATACCATGTCCATAGCATATAATTCTGCTCCGAATGGGAAGGAGCAAGCTATTGACACATTCCACGACATGGGTTAGTCCCCGGAAAATTATGCCAAGTGAAGAATGGATCCCAACAAGTAGAGACTGGATGGTTCCATTTATCGAAATGTCGTGGAATCGTGGAATGATATAACTCTCAAAATGAGATTGGTTTTGCAGTCGTCAGGGCCCAAGTCTGGGGGACAGTGTAGCATTCTGAGAAAGAAGCCCCCTCCTAACCATAGAGTTCTCCACGCTGTACCCGAGAATCTCCGTACAATGTCTGTATCTCTTGACCCTGTTGTGAAACAGAAGGATTTCTCTGAAGGAGCTGGCCAAGCCATGGCCATGATCTGCAAAATGGCTGACTAGGATCCTTGTAGTTTGGAATCTAAGATTTCCCCAAAGGCTCCTCACTGAAGGCTTGGTCCCCAGCCTGTGATGCTATTGGGAGGCGGGGGAGACCTTAGGAGATGGGAGCTAATGGAGGAAGCTGATTTACTATCTAGGTCATGCCCCTGGAGGAGACATTGGAGACCTTGGTCTCTTCCTTTGGTCTCTATCTGCTTTTCAAGCACCATGAGGTGAGCAGCCCTGGTCCACCACACGTCCCCAGCATGATTCTCTTCCTTCATTATGAACTCTGAGTGACAGGGCCAGTCATGGACTGAGACCTCTGAAGTTGTTCGCCTAGATAAGGCTTTCCTCTTCGGATTCCCCACAGCAGTGGGAAAGCAGCTAAAACAGAAGCCCAGGGCCCAGCTGTGCTTCTGTCCCTGGCTAGGTGAGGCCAAGAGTCAAGGCCATTGCAGCAGGAAGGAAGCTCTCAAGCAAACCTAGTGTACCATTCTTCAATGTGAGGGGCTAGCAAAGGATGAGAAGCCATAGCCAGACAAACAGAAGGGGAGAGTCGAATAATAGATAGGATGTGGAAATGAAACTCAAAGAGAAAAGGGGAGAAAAATGAAACTATAACTAATATACTCAGAAAAGCAAGAGGTTTTTGCACCCCTAAGTAACACTGTTTTAAAGAAATATAGCTTAAACCTTAAATTATGTACCAAAACTGTCAAGAGAGAGAGTGACAGATAGACAGACACACACACACACACACACAGAGAGAGAGAGAGAGAGAGAGAGAGAGAGAGAGAGAGAGGAGAAAGGGCTTCAGCAAGGAATTCAATGTCTGAGAGAAAACGGAGACAACGCAAAAACACAACTCTTGCCTCAAAGGGGACAAGAGAGAGTTTATTCACACATGCAGCTTATCCCGAATTCCATGCTCTAATGCAGCGGTGGTTTCTTGAAGTTTTTGCAGCAACAAAACCAAGAAAGTCATAAATCAAGGAACTCTTCAGGCCTCAGATAGGCGGGTTGCAGGAAGGTCAGGGAATTCCAGGTACAGGCATCATGTTCTTATCCCTTTGAACGGCGGGAGCTAACTGTTTGGACATGCCGAAGAGTTTACCTAATGGTCACAAAGACATTGGGTCACACACAGAGGCAGGGAATAAATGCCTGCTAAGGGAGCTAAAGGCAGCCCGAGTTAAGTTACAGTTAGGCTCTGGAGCTTCCCCATCAGCACCCCAAGCTCTCCGCAGTGGTTACAGCTGGTCATGTATTCTCTCTTGCACAAGCCATTGTGTACCATGAGGTTCTTTCCAGGAACTCCTCATTCACAGTAGAGAGGACGAAAAATTCCCAGAACTGGGGACGCTTCACCTCCGAGTAGACCTAGGACTTGAGAATCGCTCAGCAAGATGACTAAAGGAAAAGCTAAGTAACACCACTGTGGGAGTTAGATTGCTGTGGGCTAAGAGAGGACCATATAGAAGTCTTCAGAGAAGAGTCTGGGGGTCCACTCCACAGACTAGACAGCTAAAGGCCATCAGATGTCTCAGGACCGGCAACTTGAAGACAAGAGTGTGATGCCTGTGCTAGTAGTTCAAGTAAGCTTAGGCTTCATATTGAGCACCAGGCTAACCAGGGCTATTGAGACCTGTCCCATCAACGACACCAACAAATCTATACTTCCCAATACTTATTTTTCAGATTTCCTTTTAAAGAAGCAATGCGTGTGTATGTGTATGTGCGTGCGTGCGTGCGTGCGTGTGTGTGTGTGTGTGTGTGTCACACGAACGAAGGAGGAAAATAAAAACTGTAACTGTGTAAGAGACGACTGGAAGGTGTTCTCAGGAGAATGGAGGAGGCTTGTCTCCAGATCAAGTTTATGGGTGGAGCCCAGAGAGGAGCCAGTCCAGAGTACAGGAAAGCTGTCTGGATCCTTGAATCTTGTTCAATAGAGAAGGGAAATCATTCCAAAATGAGAATATTGGATGGTAGGAGCCAAGTTGATTATAGGCACACTGAAAACACAGTTTTTAATAATTGAGGCAATTATTCCCAAAATAATTTTGAAATAAAAGCTGTACAGGAATAGCAAGTAATGTTTACATGGACTAGTACCACAAATGTTCAAATGTTGATTTAATGTCCTTACACCCCTCCAATGATGTCACTGTTTGGAGAGGGTAGGGAGAGTGTGGGCATGCCCACCCAACATTTTCACTTTTCACACCAGGGAGTCAGTGATATTCCAAACAGGAAATGCCCAACATGTGGGCACTATTGAGAAAACAGAGGTAATCACCAGAAGAATGAGTTACGTACACTGAAAATGCTCACCGTTCAACAGCCGTACCGCCGATGCTCACCACGGAACAACGGTACTGCCGATGATGGGCAAGGGCCAAGGGCCACTGTTAGCTATGATAAGATTTGTTAATATTGTCTTATTTCTTTTAAAAAATTATTCAGGTGTTAACTTTATAGAAAAACAAAATTTAGTATGCTGTAATTATGAAGTTAAGGAGGGACATGAAGGTGACTTCAACACTATTAATGCTTTATTTCTCAGGAGATAAACGTGATAAGACTACTTCTGTGCATCTCAAATATATAACCGAGATTTCATTACATTTATTATTTATTTATGCGGAAGGTACCTACGAAGAAGGCATTAAATCGTCTGGAGCTCAAGTTACAGGTAGCTGTGAGCCATCCAACCCGGATGCTGGAAACTGAACTCCCAGCCTCTACAAGAGCAACAAGTGTCCTCAACTCCTGCGCCATTTCTTCAGCCCTCAAATGTCTTTTTATTGACTGTGGCTACTTCACCACTTTGAGCAGCAAGAAAATTGAAACATTTTTCTTAAAATATGTGTAGATGTTAGTTATTTCCAGTCAGGGAAATTCACAGGGGTGCCTGGGAGCATTTGGGAGGCAGTTGTAGGAGGATCAATACAGGTTTGGGGCTAGCCTCGTTTATACAGCAAGTTCCAGGCTAGCCGGGGCTACATAACAAGACTTAGAAAAAAAGAAGAGTTTTTAAATACACCAGGAAACGAGCAAACAGCAGTCAGTATAGAGAAAGATATTTCGGGCAAGCTTGAAGCAAATAAAGCCTAGGTTACAAGTTGAAATTCTGGCAAACATTGCTTTATTAATTTTATAAACTAATAAATATAATTATAAAAAGTTTATAAAATTTAAGCATCTTATAAAAACTTATAAATTATAAAAAAGCATTTTATAAATTGATGGAAGAAACAGAGGGCACGAGGAAATGATGGATACAAACATGTGCAAATCTAAACACTTTGCTATTGAAGCAGGATAGCCCAGTGAACCTTTGGGGCTGTTGGAGGAGCATCATGTCTCTTCACTGTTCACAACAGTAACCACTGTCATCACATCGCTACTGGAAACTTGGAGTCTCAGCAATAAACAAAGAAAAAGTACTTGCGGGGAGATGTGACCTCGTCACAGAAATGCATTGATGAATGAAGCAGGAATGAGCCAGACATAGTGATGCATGCCCGAAATGCCTACAGGTGGGCTGTGGAGGCAGGAGGATCATAGGCTCAAGGCTAGTCTTGAGGTGTATAGTAATTTGGGGACTAGCCTGGGCTACTTGAGACCTTGTCCCAGTAAAACAAAAACCCCAAAGCAAGAATGATAGCTATGAGCTGGTAGCAAAGGGCTTCTCCATTAATAACTTTTTTGTTTGTTTTTATTTGGCCTCCTATTTTGATCTAGAAGAGCTGGACCACTTACACAGGTTGATAACAAACAAATCCATTCTGCTGTTTACATAACAGACTCAGTCTGTTGTCATCATGATTCATGGTTGGTCATGTTCCAGGCGGAAAAAATATTTTCCCTTTTGGAGCCTCGGGTCAATATTTGGGTATCCTGTTGGGATGAAGTCTCCAAATAGTAGGTGTCACACCTTGCACTGCTCATCAGTGTTTGGTGAGCCTGGCTCCTCTCCAGCCATAGCGAGATGCCTGAGGTCACTGTACGATCGCTTCGTCCCTCTCCAGCACTGTATCCTCTGTCAGCATCCATCCTCAGGTTTCCATCGCTGTGATAAAACATGGTTGACCAAAAGCAGCTTTGGAAGGAAAGGGTTTATCTCAGCTTGTAGGTCATCATTCAGGGAAATCAGGGCAGGAACTTAAGGCAGGAACTGAAGCAGTGGCCATAGAGGAATGTTTCTTACAGGCTTTGCTCTTGATGACTTGCTCATCCTGCTTTCTTATGGCATTCAGGATCATCAACCCAAGTGTGACACCAGCCACGGTGAGCTGGGCCCTCGTGCATGCCTGCGCGTGCGTCCACACACATTAATGAGGGAGTGTAGGGATGACTCAGCAGTAAAGAGCATGGGCTGCTCTTTCAGAGGACCTGGGTTTGGTTTCCCATATCCACTTGGCAGCTCACAGATATCTGTCACTCCAATCCCAGGAGGTCTGATTTCCTCTTCTGGCCCCGAAGAGCACAAGGAACACGTGGTACATAGAGACACATTCAGACAGAATATCCATACATGTAAAATAAATGTTTTCATAATATTTTTTAAAGATACCCACTACATCATCACACCAGACCACCAGGCTATCAGGAGGAGTCAAGAAAATCATGTATGACCCAAGGATTACCAAGCAGCTACCCCAGGACAGAGGGGGCATGTACATGAATCAGCTTAAACTTCGGGCTGCAAACATGAGATATATTTACCCAGAAAAAAATTTGTTAAATTCCTGTTATGTTCAGTGGTGAACTCTCTTCTGAGGTCTAGGAATACATCAGAGACAAAACAGTGAAGACTTGGGCTTGAAGACTGGGTTCTAGTGTTGCACATTTTACTTGGAAATGAGTGTCAGTGTCTGCATCCTGTTCGATGTAGGAAGAGGGCAATATACCTGTCACACCAGGGCTTGCTTCAATACAAAAGCAATTGTTTCCTACATAAAGGGTAAAGTGGCCGCCCCCTCCCCCGGGTTCATGTGCCTAAGAAATAGTAAGTGGAGCTTTTTGTTTGAGCACATTTTGGGTGATATAAAGAGTGGCACTTAAAGCTGGGTCAGTGATGTAGAGAAGGCACAGCCTAGGGAGCCGGGACAAAGGATGCGGGACGATGAAGGGATGTGGATCCTGGCAGCCTCTGCCAGGGTCCAGACACAGGATGTTTCAGAAGTCTTTCCCTCTGCTTGACACATCAGAAAGAATCTCATTCCTTTCTTCTTCTTCTTCTTCTTCTTCTTCTTCTTCTTCTTCTTCTTCTTCTTCTTCTTCTTCTTCTTCTTCTTCTTCTTCTTCTTCTTCTTCTGCTCCTTCTCCTCCTCTTCCTCCTCCTTTTCCCTCCTCTTCCTCCTCCTCCTCTTCCTCCTCCTTTTCCCTCCTCCTCTTTCTCCCTCTTCTTCCTCCTCCTCCTTCTCCTTCCCCTTCCCCTTTTCCTTCTCCTTCTTCTTCTTTTTAGTGACAAGTTCTCTTACAGCTCAGGTTGGCCTTGAGCTCACATGTAGTAAAGAATGATGCTGAATTTCTGATTTTCTGCCTCTACCCCAAGTGCTGGGATTAAAGGTGTGTGCCACTGTGCCCAGCGCTGAGAACAAAATGCAGAGCTTTGCCGTGCCTTTGAGTGATAGGCATGCATTCCACCAACGGAGCTGCTTCCTCAGCCCAAACATTTTCTTTAAGGGACCCCTGTGGAGAGCAACCCCAGACCGACAGCAACCGTGCTCTTGGTGGCCACACTTCTTTACGGTGGGTCACAGGCTCCTGGCACAGCTTGCTCTCCACCACTGTGGTCATCAGGCAGGCTGGAGGATGGCATGCAGCTGGCAGCTGTGCAAACCAGGAGCCAGAGGGGCAGACACTGCAGCCGGTACATCAGAAAGCAGCCTCTCACCAAAGAGATGCGGAGAGGTGGCGATGGCCGTAGGGATTGCAGGGCTAGATGCCGAGTGGGAAGAAGGCCCAAGGGACCTGCCCATCCCACAATGGGTGGTTTGAAGGGCTTTGTCGCCTAAGGCATAGAACTGAAGATGTTTATGAAAACCAGATGCTGGCTGGAGAGGGTGCGGGGAGGCCCAGCTTCTCATCCTGAGGAGGTCTGGATGGAGCTTCCCACCCTTCCCTGCTTTGGTCAGAAATAGACCCAGAAGAGAGGAATTGGCATGGTCCAGGCAGCCTGGAGCAGAAAAGTGATGGGCCAGCGCTCTAAACCTCATTGCTTTCTCCGGCACTGCTGTGCACCATGTATTCACGATCCCTATTTACACAGTCATAGAAAGTGTAAAAAACTTGACCCAGCTTGCAAGGATCAGAACCAGGGCAGTTGGCTTCAGAATCTTATGCCTCACTGGGTGCTAACCTTGCGCCTTCTGCCCCAGAGGCAGAGGGTAATACCCCCCTCTTTTTCTTCAGCACCCACTGTCTGACTAGATATTTGTCACCTCATCTTCAGGAATGCCATTATCATCATCCCATGAGATTGATGATGAAACTGGGGCTCAGAGCTCATGTCTTGGCTGCAAAACCGAGATCCCATGGCTCACAACAGTCAGGATTTTATTGGCTAACTTGTGTAATGTGTGTATATGCACGTGTGTGTGTGTGTGTGTGTGTGTGCATGTAGAGGCTTAAGCTAGGCATTGAGTGTCTTCCTTAACTGCTCTCCACCCATTTTTTGAGACAGGGTCTTTCCGTGGAGCTGAAGCACACCAGTTCCTCTAGGTTCCTTGGGTGTCCAGGGATCCTCCCGTCTCTGCCCTCTCGTTATCGGGATTACAGGCACATTCCACTGTGCCTGGCTTTTACTTTTTACTAGTAGTACTAATGTTAAGTTTTAATTAGAAATTGTATTAATCTCTTTATTGTGTATGTATAAATGTGCATGTGTGCGTGACTGTTATGATGTAAACATGTAGAGGTCAGAGAACGACTTGCCTACTCCGTGCTCTTCTACCATGTGGGACCTGGGGACTGAACTCAGGTCGTCAGGCTTGGGGACAAGTGCCTTCACCCAGAGTCAGGTCCCAGGGAGCATCCTCCTCACCTTTTTTTTTGGGGGGGGTACTGTAAATGGAACTCAAGTCCTTGTGTTTATACTAAAGGCAGAGACTAAGCCAGCCCCACCGGAGTCCCAGCCTCCAGAGGTTTTTTTTGTTTTTTGTTTTTTTTTTTTTTTTTTTTTTTTTTTTGGCAGTTCTGTTCACTGTAATGCTTGGCAGGTAAGAGGACCTCAGTGGACAATGAGTTGTCCCCTTCTCTGAGACCAGGAGTGTGTCTGGCTGAAGGGCCCCGTTCAGGGGGCTCGGGGATTTTGCCGGTCTGCCCCTCCCCTCAGCCAGACACCTCCCAAAGCATAAGGCAGCCAGAAAAAGCCAGAGACCTTCAGACAGCGCCAACTGGAACCTGTGTTGCCTTTCTCAGTCACCGCCTCTCTGCAGGGACTTCGGCCAACAGCCAGCAGCACAGACAAGGGCCGCATGGACCTGCAGCCTGCGGCTCGCCCCGGAGGGCGGGCAGCCAGGTGCCCGCGGCCGCAGGAGAGAAGGGCCCCTCTTCTCTCCACTCAAAGGTGGATTGAGGAAGGCTGGCTCCGGGATTTTTTCAAGAAGCTCGTCGGGAGCCAGAGAATAGGAACATCTGTGCCCTGGGTTCTGTCCTGGCCTCGGCTCAGGCCACAGTCTGGAGCTGGCGTCGGCTGGAGACAGGCCTGCATCCTGCTGGCAGGAGGGTGGGGCTGCTTTTGGTCTGCTGGTTGAGAAAGGCAGCCCCTAACCTCCACCCTTGGGAGCCCAGGAGTGTGGCCGGGCATGGGAGGGCACAAGGAGCTCTCAGGCCTGGGGTACCAGGACTGTGTGCATAGAAAGGCCAAGGCAGGTCCTTGAGTCTCAACAGGTAGGCTTCCTGAACCCTAGACCTTTCCTTCCCCCTCAGCCTTTGGTGACAGGCATTTGGGGTCATTCTTGGTGTTCCTCCCCACCCCTTACCCCCTTTTCCAGCTGCTCATCAAGGCTGAAAGACAATCTAGAAACCATCTAGTCTACTGATTTTCCCCTGACTTTTTTTTTTTGTACTTAGTGTATTATTTTTCCTTTAAATTTTATTTTGAAAAGGTAGTGTATTGTGCTGGGGATGTAGTTCAGTTGGCAGAATACTTGCCTGGCGCATACCCCTAAGCCTGGGATTTGAGCTGCAATACCACACAAGCTAGGCAAGTTTACAATTCCAGCACTCTGGAGGTTTAAGGCAGGAGGATCCAGAAGTTCAAGATCACCCTCAACTACCTATCCAGTTCAAAACCAGTCTAAAAAGATGTAGGGTATTTACATGGTTCAAATTTTTAAATGTTATTAAATGGTGTGTGTGTGAACATTTATATCTCTGTGTCTATCTATATCTATGCTATATAGATATAGATATTCACACACTATTTAATATAATGATATATAGATACATAAATAGATCGATAAATAGATAGAGATCTCTTTCATCTGGATTTCATAAGTCCTTTTCACCACTGCATCTCACTTATAGCACACAGCAAGATACACGCTAGTTAAGGTATACACCTTCTTGGCCAGGTTCGTTTGGTGGTGCATACTTTTAATCTCAGTACTCAGAGGCAGAAGAAGATAGATCTTGTAAGTCTGAGGCCAGCCTGGGCTATATAACAAGTTCTGGGCCAGCCAAGACTACCTAATGAGTCCCTGTCTCCAACAAACAAATGGGGAATTTGCTGATATGTTTAATTTCTCTATTTTGTTTTAGTATTATAATAAAGCGCATGTGACATATTTTTCTGTGTTTTTGTTTTGTGATTAGGCGTATTAGTATTAAGAAACCATCTTGATTGTTCTTTTTTCATGCAGACATTCTGAATTTATTAAAGTACAAATAAAATGCTTACATATATCATATAATATTTCTTTAGCATCTTCATTTTCCCAGCTGTGTAATAGTCCCTTTGTGGCTGTACTATAGCATGTGTTCACCAGACTGTAAGAAGGAACACTTGGGTTGTTTCAGTCTTCCTGTGTGAAGGCTTGGCTTATGCCGGCTTGTTCTGGTTACAGAAGACAGTAAGTGAGGCCAGCACTCAACTCGCAGACTCCACCATCCATGCCAGCCAGGCCTTAGAAGAAGCACACAACAAAACCTCAGAATCCACAAGACACATCTTGTAGGCCATCAGTGGAGCCCTGTCTGATTGTTTCTTAGGTAGAAAGCTAGGGCTTAGGTTAGCACCAGGCCTGATTGGAGGCCGCAGGGTCAGCTATGGGAGAGGTGGGACTGCAGAGCAGATCTGGTCCTGCTTACCACCCCTGACAGCGGAAGGCCGTAACATGCCTCTGAGGCTACTCGGTTAGAACGACAGGTAGGGCTACTATGGCCCCAGGAATAGATCATCTGGCCATCAGGCACAGGATCTAGCCACAAGCCTATCCATGGATCCATCGGTAGCCCAGACTACAGCTCCTCTGAACCAACCCATGGACACGGGCACAGATTTGGTTATGACCCTCAGCCATGGATCCAGCTGGGTATCCCATTCTGGATCTGGCGCTGAACCTAGCTAAGGAACCAGCCCTGGGCTCAATTCCAGTCCCGGTTATAGATCTAAACTTGGACTGACCCACGAACAGAGCCATAACCATTCTGTGATACGGATTCAGTCCTGGACCATTCCTAATCCCTGACCTAGCCCAGTCTTTCAGTCATCCACAGACTCAGTCACAGTCTCAACTCTAGCTAGCTCTAGCCACAGACCAGGCCATGGACTTACTCATCAATCAAGCCCAGCACCTAGTAATAGACTCAACCACGGGTCCCAGATCTGCCTCTCACTTCCTCTGGGTTTTTGTTACCTATTTTTCCCTTCAGGAAGGGCTTTTGGTTTGTTGGAAGATAAGTCACCCATAGTGAAGGAGAGAATTGGAACTGCTGAACTAGATCTTAAGAAATCGAAACTCACCGGGCAGTGGCGGCACATGCCTTTAATCCCAGCACTCAGGAGGCAGAGGCAAATGGATCTCTGTGAGTTTGAGGCCAGCCTGGGCTACAAGAGCTAGTTCCAGGACAGGCTCCAAAGCTGCAGAGAAACCCTGTCTCAAAAAAACAAAGCAAAACCAAACAGGAAGGAAGGGAGAAAGGGAGGGAGAGAGGGAGGGAGAGAGGGAGGGAGAGAGAGAGAGAGAGAAAGAGAGAGAGAGAGAGAGAGAGAGAAAGGAAGGGAAAGTCTAGAAGGTGTGGGAACAGGAGTAGGAGACCTCAATCTTTACAGGCAGGTGTAGGAAATCTGTAAAAATCTTTAAAAGAAGTTCTGGAGAGGTTTTGGAATTAGGGAGCCATTAGGAAATGCATTTTGGGGAAGAGAAATGCGTTTCTGACAAGTCAAAGTTGGGACAGAGTGGCTGTCTGTCTAATCAGGAGGAATTTAACTCCGACAGTTAGGGATATAGACAGATAGAGGAGGCAGGCAGAAGCGGAAGGGCCCAAGGTGTATTTAAAAGTGAGGTCTCCCAGACTGGCACACAGGGAACTCTGCTACCTCCTACCCCCATGTTGTAACAGAGTTCTGACTCACTCAGCAGTGATGTGACCTCCTTGGGTTAACATGGCAGATTTGATTCACCTGGGGGAGGTGTGACGTAACTCTGGCTCGAGGATGCTGCTTTTATAGTGATAGTATGGTAAGAAATACCACTGGTCCAGGAAGCGGGAAAACTTTGGAGCACGGTGGGATAAATACGCCGTGGCTCTAGACAAGTGAACCTTCTCCTCGGGGTCTAGCTTCACTTCTGCTATGACAGGAGGGTTGGAATACATGGGCATTTAGGGAAAGGACTGGATCTTGGCTTTGGAGAGATGACAAATAAGCCGTAATTGGCACCATGCAGGGAGGGTGTGGAGCAGCTGCTGTCGGGAATCACGTCGTAGGTTTGGACAACGAGTGTCTTAGAGGTCCCCAAGCGGAGCCCATTTCTCAGCATTCTTGTGCTGGAGCAGAGGGCAAGGTCAGAGGTGGAATTTCTCACCAGCCTTCAAAGTCAGGGAGGCAGGCATCCAGGGCTGCTTCAGTGTGGTTTAGGAAAATATAAAGACATAGGGTCTTTGTGAAATAAATGCATATCAGCACCATGAGCTGTGTCTGGGATGGGACCTTTACCTGGGAGCCTCCTGCCCTGAGCCTGGTGACTCCTCAGGGGCCTTCGAGGAATGAATGTGTGGGTCTTCACCACAAGGAGACATGAGGGCCTTTCCTTGCCTCCCTACTCGCCTGGCCCTTCTAGCCCAGTTGGCAAAGGCTCTGGGGCTTCGTGGCTGAGAATCAGACAGAAAAAAAAATGGCTTATAACTTCCCAATTAATGGTGATCATAAAGGACCTCACATCACATAGGCACATATATGTATGCCCTTCAAGAAGGGTTCCCAGGTGTTGGCAGATTCCCCAGGAGCCAGGAGCATTCTGGGAAAAGTTCAACTACTTTGTCCCCAAAGAGAGACTATGGCCCTGGAGGCGGGAGGAATGGGCCCTAGTGTTCAGGGCCTGGCAGAGATGTCAGTGTCGGGGAAGATTGATGTGTGTCTAGGCCCAAACACCCACTTGGTTGCTTCTGAGCTTCAGGTGGCTCTAGGGTAAACTGGACCCCATGGTTTGGCATCTGTGACCCAGAATCCTGTGATAGCACACTGATTCAGTTACTCACTCCACCCAGCACCTTGAGTTTGTCCTAGGCTTGTCTTACTCCACATCTCCCTTATGGGTGTGGTCTGGCCTCAGATCATGAACAAATATTGACTTCTTCATGCTGTGTCCTTATCTGTGGGAACTCAGTGTAGCCTGACCCTTATCCATAACCACAAACCTCCAAGGCTCTGAACATTAAAAAGAAAAATGAAGAATCCATTGAGCAACACTTGGCCTGTACTCTATTTAAAAATATAGTAAATAAACATTTTCCATCTAGAAATTCATCTTAGTTTCGTAGAATGGCAGCAAAAAATTACCACAGGGTCCGTGAAACCTCAGAAACTTCTGGGTGCCATGGAACATGCCTGATGCCAGTACTGGGGAGCCTGAGGCAGGAGGATCATATCTACGGAAATGAGATACTCTCAAGGAAGTATGGGGGCTGGGAAGATCATTCAGTACACTGCTTGCTATCTAAGCATCAAGACCCGAGTTCAATCTCCTGAACCTGTGTAAAAATGCTGAGGGTGCAAGCATGCACACACAGATGCACACGCACACACAGATGCACACGCACACACAGATGCACACACACAGATCACAATTCATACAATCTGAAATCAAAGTATGAGCAGGCTGTACTTTCTCTGGAAGTCCCAAGTCATCCTTTTGGAACTTCTGGAAGGTTTCTCACAGTCACAACATTACTATCTCTGTTTTCATCTCCAACTCCCTTTCTGCTGTTTGAAAAGATCCTTACTCCCTAGTTAGGGCCACATTCCGAGGTTCCCAATGTCCCTGAGTTCAGGGCATATTATTCAGTCCTTGCTGTTGAACACCCTTTCCCAATCTCCCTATTCTTTCCTCCATGGTGCCTGTTCTAGCGTGATCAGCAGCACTCTGGGTATTTGCCTGTAGCTCTTGCGAGCTGATGCTCATTGGCATCCTTGTGGCCCCGCCTTCCTTCCTCAAATGGTGCGTTTTCTTCTTGTGAGTTTGTCCATTTTTAAACATCAGCTCTGGTTGGCAGGACCCCTTTGTCTTGTGGACATTCTTTGTTGCCTGGGTTTCGGGAGCATCTGTTCAGGGTAAATTTGCACTAACTCCTCTCCGGGCCCTGAGGGGCATGCTGCTAATTTGAGCAACTCATTTCGTTAATTCCTGACTCAGGGATTTTGAGACTTCAGAGGTTGTGAACACTTTGGCCAAACCCCAATGTGAAGAACAAACTTGGAATTTTCTTTCTCCTTGTGAGTTTCTATTTATTTCTTTTGGTTTTTCGAGACAGGGTTTCTCTGTAGCTTTGGAGACTGTCCTGAAACTAGCTCTTGTAGTCCAGGCTGGCCTCGAAATCACAGAGATCCGCCTGCCTCTGCCTCCAGAGTGCTGGGATTAAAGGCGTGCGTCACCACGCCTGGCATTTTTTTTTTTTAAATGTGAGAGCATTGAGACAGTATCTGGTTACGTAGTCTAGACTTGATATGAGCTCACCACTCAGTCCACATTAGCTCCAAACTCATAGCTATCCTTCTGCCAGAGTCTCCTGAGTGTTGGGATTACAAGTGCATGATACCTTTTGGAGTCTGTTTATCCAAATCTCACATAGGTGGGGACATACTGACACCCTGTCATTTCTTCCTGCCACTAGCCTTCTTCAAGCCACTGGCCTTGCTCTGAGGCTGCACATCCAAGTGTCCTGGCTCTGTTTAGGTGTCTTGGTAGCAGACTGTTCACTTGTGCCCTCCTAAGCTTTCTTTCCCAGCCAAGGTAAGCATAGAGGTCTTGGGCTGCAAGAAGCCAAGCTCAACCCTACCCTCCCACGTCCCATGCACCAGCATCATCTCTCTCACTCATGATCCATACACTCCTTATGCAAATCATTTTGCCTGAACACCCCCTTGCTTTTTTTGCCTCATTAACTCCAACTTCTCTAAGACTTGACGCCACCGTCACTTCCTCCAGGAAGCCCTCCCAGACAGCACAGTGCTATCACACAGCGCACAGCGCTCCTGAGTCTTTCCCTGCTATGAAGCTGTGAGCCTGGGCAGGATCCCCCAAGCTCCATAGATCTCACACAGCACACTGAGTCAGGTGGGCAATGAGGGAGGCATTGCAGGGGCAGCAGGTAGGACCCAGCTTGGCGAGCCTGGATGCCAGGCAGGAAGGCACATTTCAACTATAAGGACCATGCTTCACTGAAGCTCTTTGAGGAGCAGTTGCTCCATTGAATGACCAGTGGGCTACTGGAAGGAAATGCAGTGGATCCTACAAGAGAAATCAAGTCATTGGCTTGGGGGCTAGTTTCACACTCCAGGGGGATGCTGATGAGCCTTAAGGAATGGCAGCTTGGAGACAGGAAATGGTGAAGATCTGTAGAATGTTGAGGAATCAAACACTCCTCAAGTCTTAGTTATGAGGGAGTTCAAGAACTCCGGACATTTGGAACACCATAGAACAGAAGCAGCTTCCCCCAACTCTCTGGACACCGCCCCCCCCAACCATCCTCTGAGCCCCTGCTTACTGCTTCCTGTCTGCCTACACCCACCTCTCTACTCTGAGAGCTCAACAAAGATTGGGGAGGAAGATGCAGAGAAAGGTACTTGAGCCAGGTTCAGAGCAGTGAGCTTGGCTCCTGTCATTTGCCCTCTCCCCCAAGGGACTTCCCAAATAGATGTCTTCGTTCCTCTCTCCCTCCATCCCGCCCCACCACCTGTCCCTGGGTGTGCATTTCAACGTGGCTTGGATTTTTTTTTAACATAAAATTCTGTGGCAGGAGAGCCAACTCCAATGAATGACCGCACAGTCCAAAGTGACAAGGACCCCTTTCATGGTCCTGCTGCACGGAGCTGGCCAGGCGGCTGGAGGGCGCCCTTCGTGAATCAGCCTATGTTCGAGGGTCAGTCACTCCAAGCCTTCCGCTGCCTTGGGAGTCTGAACAGTGACAGCCACATTCAGATGATCTGTGTGGGGGTGTCTGTGCTGTCCTGGGTGAAAAGGTGTTCTTGTCCGTGATGACTGGATTGAGTTATTCATTTAACCAGATGTCCCACGTCTTGTCTCTAGTACTTTCCTAGTCCAGATGATAAGGACTTTCCCTACAAGATAACACCGGAGGTAGGGGACAATAAATACAGCAAAGTCATGAAAAGCAGGGAAGGGCCATGGGAGGAAGGATGATCGAACATCTCCTCCCTAGAGGTGGCATCACATCTGAAAGCTGAAGGAAGGGAAAGAAGTGTCAAGGACCTTGGCCTACGGAACAGCCTAGGCAAAAGCCTTGCAGTGGGAGCAAAGTGTCCATCAGGGCGTGGGTAAGAAGGTTGCTGGATGTGGAGCGTGAACATTACCCCAGGAAGCAAAAACATGTGAGACTGGATGTCACAGATGAACCAGCATACTGGCTGTAGGGCTAACCAGTGAAGTCCAAAGATCGAGGCAAGGGTATCTTAATTCACCTGTGGGCCACACAGCTATTTACTGTGCACCAGGCTCTGGAGATGCAAGGGATGTTCAGTTCTGCTCCCGAGGAGCATCTAACTTGAGGCCCAGAAGTGCAGTTTGGAGGATGAGGGAGAGGAGACTCCAGGACAGCGGTAGTTTTCCGGGAGTGTCTTCAGCAGGAAGAGCGATGGAGCTGGCATTTGCTCTGTGCTATGTCAGATGACTGGAACAGGAAGGCTGTGAGCTCTGAGAAACAAAGCTGCCTGGAAAGGAGACGGACCACAGCGGAAGGGATTGTTGGAGACTTTCCATCCAACACTGTGGAGGACAGTATATGTCAGCAGTCTCCAAATGTGTTCCAAGGAGGGCCCATCCCTCGAGATACTTTGTGAAGAAAGGGTTCTCTGACCTCATCAGTTCTGAAAACGCCTCTCCTATATTCCCCTTCAGATAGCTTTTATAATAGATGTGATGGATTTAAGATTTTAAGGAACCTGAGCTAATGGTAGCACCTTGTCTAGCAGGAGTGAAGTCCTGTGCTGGGAGCTGTGAACTCCCCAGATCCTGAGCACAAGACGCTCAGGAGTTCCTGATGGCAGGGAAGTGGTTTCTGGTGTGTTTGGCTGGGGCGTGGCTATCAGTTAAGAATTTCTATATAAGCAGCTCTGGTACACAATGAAGGGGACATTCCTGTTTCAAGGATGAACCATGTCTCTGTCTGTGAGTTTTTGTGTGTTTCAATCTCCAGCCCCTTGCCTGGTTCACGAACTGTCTGGTGGTGCATAGAACGCAGATGGGCGTGGTGCGCTACAGTCCTGGATTTGATTCCCGGTACCGACAACCAAAAAAAAAAAAAGACCACCATCCTGTGGAGTCCCATGATAAACCTGGTTTACTAACCCGCCCCCATTTACTAACTCCTCAGCTCCTGATTGTTTCTCCTCCCTCTACCCCTCCCAGTTCCTCCCTGTTTCCCCTCCCGTCAGGATCCACTCCCTTTCTGTCTCTCATTAGAAAACCAACAGGCTTTTAAAGGATAATAATAAAATAAAATATAATCAGATAAGACAAAAACTAACACATTGGACAAAACAAACAGAAGGAAAAGAGCCTAAGAGAAGGCCCAAAGATCAGAGACACATTTGTTACAACGCTCAGGAATCCCATAAAGACACTAAACTGGAAGCCATGATACACGCAGACCGGTGCGGGCCCAGTGCTGCTTCAGTCTCAGAGAGTTCATACAAATTTGCTGATGCTGAGTTGGAGGACCTTGTCTTCCTGGTGTCCTCCACCCCTCCGGCTCTTACACTCTTTCTGCTTGGATTATTTGTTTAAAGCAAGGTTTTCCCCGAAGTACTAATATTTGGCTGTGAAACCTCATTATATTGCAATGTGTGTTACTATCCTATGGTACTTATATGGTATGGAGCAGAGATTCTCAAACTATCACAAATTCCTCCCTTACCAAATCTCTCCTAGCAAAATAAAAGCAACGACCCGATAGTGAAAGATGGCTCAGCCCTTAATAGCACTGGCTGCTCTTCCAGAGGCCCTGGGTTTGATTCCCAGCATTCAGATGTGGCACAAAACCATCTGTAACTCCAGATACATGGCATTCAGCCCTCTCCTCTGGTCCACTCGGGCACCAGGCACACACATGGTGCATAGACACACATGCAGGCTAACTTCCCATACATACAAAATAGTAAAAGAGAAAACAAAAATTTTATAAGTGAAATACAAATGAAGTTAGACATGGTGGCACCCACCTGTACTCCTAGTCCTTGGGAAGCAGAAGCAGGGAGGTAAGGATTTAGGGTTTCCCAAGTCCAGATAGGAGTCAGGGAGGCCCCCAGTTGGCAAGCTTGTGGCCAACCTGGTTATATAGCAAAGTTCTGTCTTTTTAAAAAAATATCCTAGAAAAATAAAAGACATGAAATGAAAATTAAAATGAAATGCAGATCTAGACTTTTAAGGGTCGATCCAGTGAACAGAAAAGTTACATTTCGAATCAAATAAACAGATAAAAAATAATGTGTGAACAAAGCAAATAATTACCAAACTGTACTTTTTGTCCTCTGCAAAAGTATATTTAGATAATTACTCCAGGAAATTGCTATGGCAGCCATGGCCCTTTGTCGTTCTATTGTTATAATTGAATCACACTAGATAGAACTCGTATTTACAAGGTCAGCTGGTGTTCAACAAGGTTTCCAAGGAATAAAGAGAAATCTTTTCCAAAAAGACAACTGAATATGCCGCATAACCACAACCACAACAAAAGCAAACTGTTACTTCTATTCCATATCCTGTGTACAAGTGGCTCAAGACGACTCAGACTTAAACGGATAAGTCAAAATCAGAAGGTCTGGGCCGGTGAGATGGCTCAGTGTGTAAGGACGACTTCTGCCAAACCCAATGACCTGAGTGTGATCCCTGGGACCCACGCAATGAAGGAAGAGAGTAGCTTCTGCAAGTTGTCCTTCGACCTCCTTGGACACACTGTAGCGCACACGTGACCATCAGAACATCCCCAAATAAAAACATAGAAATGTAATTAAAAAATAAGCAAATATATTAAGAAAACATTTAAAACCTTCCAGAAGAAATACAGGAGACTATACAGCCATGAGTTAGGCGCAGGCTGAAAACACAGAAAGCAATAATCCTGAGAGAAAAATAGTGCTAAATTAGATTTCTTAAAATTAAAAGCTTCTGGCTGAAAGTGTAGCTGAGTGACCAAGCGCTTGCCTAATCGATGGGAAGCCTGAGTTTCATCCCAGCACTGAAAAACAATTAAATTAAAGGCACTGAAAGGCAGAGAAAATGGGCGGGCAAGCCACACGCTGGAGACAAACATCTACAAATGTGCACGGATGTAGCCAAAAAGAGTCTTGGGTTCTCAGTCAGAGTTCATCCTGTGGTGTCCCCAGTGCAAAAGTTCGTAGTGAGCAAAAGGGGACTAGTGGACCATATTCTTGGCCAGAGAAATGTCCCATATTCATCCTCATGGCCTTCTTTTCTTGATTTGACACAGGAAGATTGGAGCACACCATTATATGATCCAGTGGAAAGCACTTTGGGAGCAGCCTTTGGGGAAGGCAGATGCTGTTGAACCAGGAATTTCTGGGGCCCAATTGCCCCAGCAATCATAGAGGTAGGGGATAAGAAGAAGGGAATATGTCTGAGAGGGAGTGAGGTGGGAAAGAGAGAGGAAGGAAAAGAGAGGGAAAGGGAGGAAGAGTGTAAAGCTTGTGGGGGCGGATAGAGTGGCCAACAGAAAGGAGGAATTCTCAGTCTATAATACATGAAGGATTTGTTGAGGGAGATTATGTGGGCTCATGATCAGGAAAGTGATGTTAACAGAGAGCATCATATAGCTGCTTACATCATAAAGATAAACACACTAGACCTTCTTATAGCATCTGACAGTGGCTGATAGTCAATCAGAGGTGTTCTAGAAAGTAAGAATGCCCCTGAGTCCCACCAGCCACTGTAACCCAGTCACGTTTCTCCACTCTCTTGGTACCGGTAAATAAGAGTGACCCATGTTAACTTCACAATGACCATGAGTAGAGATGAGGGGCCAGGACTACTGTGGGAGAACTCTAGGAGATTCTCTCTCTCTCTCTCTCTCTCTCTCTCTCTCTCTCTCTCTCTCTCTGTGTGTGTGTGTGTGTGTGTGTGTGTTAGAAATAGAGTTGGAAGCCTTGAACACCTTAGAATGTAAATAGTTTATGGTTTGACGTATGGAGAGGGCACGTAGGGTTTCTGGAAGCAACAGATCACTCACTTGGGCCATGGCTCAGAAACTTCACTCTCTTGATTAATTCTGAGAGTGAGAAGGGGATGGTGGCTGACTGCGAGGGTGAGCGTTCCAGGGAATGGAAGGGTGTATCGCATCCCAGAGCTCATAGGCAGCCCAGCCAGAGAAGGAATGGTAATCAGAATGAAAGGCCAGGACTTGAGGAGTCTAGGCTGGCCAAGTGTAAGCGGTGAAGACTGTAGTCAGTCAGAGGCAGATGGTCCTCCAAGCCAGCTGCAGAATGGATGTGAGGCTGTGGTGTGTGGGTGGAGTGCTGCTTGTGGTGCCCTCTGATGTGGGAGGTCCTTCTGTATATGTGATGCTTTCATTGGTTAATGAATAAAGCTGCTTTGGTCAGTGGCTCAGCAGAGGAAAGCCAAGCAGGAAATCTGAACAGAGTAGGCAGAGTCAAGGAGATGCCGTGTAGCTGCCAAAGGAGAAAAGCAAACACCAGAACCTTTCTCAATAAGCCACAGCCTTGTGGTGATACACAGAGTAATAGAAATGGGTTGATTTAAGATGTAAGGGCTATCTAGGAATACGACCAAGCTATTGGCCAAACAGTATTGCAATTAATATAGTTTCTGTGTGATTATTTGGGTGTGGGTGTCCGGGAAATGAATGAGCAGTCTCCACCTACACCCTCCAGTGACATCACTGCTCAGCAATATCAAGGACAGAGTCTACCTTCATGGTCTCTGCATCTTAGTTCATGGTCTGGTGCAATAACAGAAGAGGAGACTTGTAATACATAATGAAAAGAAACCTATTTAGCTCACGGATCTAAAGACTGGGGAGTTCAAGGTTGGGTGGCCACAATTGGTGAAGTCATTTTTTGCTTAGGGGACACTGCAGAGTCATGAGGTAGCTTAGGGAATCACATGGCCAGAGAGACTAAGTGTGCTTTTACTTCTCTGAGCTTCATTCTCTTTGTTTATAAAGTAGGACCATTACCTCATTAGAAGGATTGTTTTAAATATTAAATGAGGTCTTGTGCTTAAATAATCTCCATTGATAAATACAAATATAATATTAGTCACTATTACCACCACTACCACCACCATCATCACTATCACCACCATCACCACCACCACCACCCTCATCACTATTACCACACTATCAGAGCCCATCTCCAGCAGAGTCCAGAAACCTGAAGAGGAGAGGTGGAGTTGGCAGCGGAAGAAATGAGACTTACACAGAGATGTTAGATCAGGCTTTGCTCTGCCCTCATGGGCAAACTTGCTTATTTACACACGGAAGAATGAAATCATTATGCTGTGCTCAAGCATGATCATGGCTTCTAAGAAATTTCCTGATAGCATCATCTTGATTCTGAAACCTCACTTTCCACCTTCCCTTAGAGGTTCTGTTGGTTCTCATATTTTATTATTTATTAACTTTAAGCAAGAAACAACTTTCAGCATATGAAAAAGTCAGCAAGCCTATGTTTGAGCCATGAACTAGCTGGTGACTCTGGCCGTCACAAGGTGAGAGAGGGAGCCAGGTTCAATCTAAACAAGCAGCTTTTCATTCTCATAAATCTTTTCTACTTCATCTCTTATGCGATACTTGCAGCCTATTTTTCTGTAGTAGTCATTTAGTTGTCTACGAGCATCCTTTATACAACAGGGCTCTGTAATTGGCATTTTCTTTGGGCTGCCAACCAGCTCCCAAATAAAGACATGGAGACTTTTATTAATTATGAATGCTCAACCTTAGCTTAGGCTTGCCCCCGCTAGCCCTTTTACCTTAATTTATCCTATTTCTATTCATCTATGTTTTGCTCCATGGCTTTCTACCTTTTTTCATTCTGTTTGTCCTACTTTCCTGCTTCCTCCATGCCTGTCTGTTTGGACCCTGGCATCTCCCTGTCTTCTCCTTTTCTTTCTTCTTCTCTTGAGCATAAATTCCTCCTCCTACTTGCTCTCCCTGCCCAGAAGTTCTGCCTACATTTCCTCCCTCGCTATTGGCTGTTCAGCCTTTTATTAGACCAGTTAGGTACCTTCGGCAGGCAAGGTAAAACAGCAACACACCTTTGCATAGTTAAACAAACGCAACACATCTTTACATAGTTAAACAAATAGTCCACAGAATAAGCAAATGCAACACACCTTTGCATAGTCAAACAAATATTCTGAAACAGGGTCCTGCTCTGACTAGCTTCTCTTAAAAGATCTTTACTCCTTTCACATGCTTTCACACCATCCTTTGTCCATCTATACAGGTACCTATATAAGGCAACAGAGGACCAAGCCACTCTACCCTTTTACAGAATCAGTGCACTGAATGGCATGCTAAGTCCTTCCTACCAACCAAAACGCTATAACTTAGATATTATGGTTGAAACAACATAGCTTTTATCCTCTCCTGACTGGCCTTTGACCTTGGCTTTTTTTTTTTAGGAGCCTTTGTACTTGATATAGTAGAAGAAGCCAGAACCTTTTGTATAAGATGCTCCCATTAACTCTATCTGGCCATATGCATTTTTCTTAGATCATTTACTTTTTCAAGTCAATCATCAGGACATAGGGACGAAACACTGCAGTTGCGGGAGAGGTCAAAACTGCTTCAAGAGAACTGGCCATAATCAGACCGAGTAGGAGTTACAGTGTCACCATACATGGGGACTTGTTTAGGGGAAATTGCCTTCTGAGCCAACCACGTTTCAGTCATGGAGCCTTGGTTCTTTGGAAGTCCCACAGACAGGCCAATTTTTATAACTTTCATTATCTTGCATTTTCTCTTCCATTCCATTCAACTCCATAAAGGAATTTTGCTGTCATGCCAAGGAAGTCCCAATAGTCCTATTATGGCAATATGTGAACACGGAGACCAGTAAACGCTCACGGTGAGTTTCACAAGACAATCCAAGTGGGGTTTTGCCAAGCAGCCAGAAACTCCACAGTGCCTCACTAATCGAAGAGCCAGCCACATTACACCGCCACGCTGTTCCCAGGGACTGCGTGGCCACTGCCACTAACCCAATCAAGATAATCTCTTGTGGGTTGTATAGAGGCTTGTCTTCTAGGTGATTCTAGGTCCTGTGAGATTGGCCATTGACATCAATCATCATAGAGCCAAACCTTTCTTCTAAACAGGGTCTCACATAGCCATGGATGGCTTTCAATGCCCCAAGACCTTGAACATCTGACCCTTCTGCCTCCCCAGCACTGTGATTACAGGCATGTGTGTGTTACCAGAGCCAATGAATGCAGTGCCGGGGATCAAACCCACGGCTCCCTGAATGCTAGGCAGGTACTCTACCAACCCTCCAGCTTCATAGCCCAAATTTTTGTTCCTTTGCCTCAGTGTGGAATGCCCAGAATACCGCACACCCTTGGGATATTCCTTGTAGACACTACAGAGCCAGTCTAGCCTCCAGGACCAAAGTATGGCATAAAGGATTCTTGCCAGACTTATTACTCAAATAAACCGCCAATCCGAGGGCCGGAACAGCAGCAATTATTTCGGTATTCTTGGAAACACTGAAATTTTCTTTCTCCTACTTCATCTGTACTAACTTTTTCCTCTGGGTTTCTCTGAACAGACTTGCTATTGTCGACCCGGCCTCTCTCCCTGCCCCACCCCTTTCCCCTGCCACACACCACAGGAACCTGGGAGAGAAATCTAGGCAGGCAGGGTCTCTGCGGGCTCTGAGAGAGCCAAGGGTCCTAGGGCATTTCAGCCCTTCCGGTGAGACATATGCTCCATGTGGTTGACTCGGATTTCCCAGAAAGACATAGCTGGCGGAAGAGGCAGTGTTGGGGTGAGGGTGGGGTACAGCTGAGAGGATTTCTTTCCGTCTTCTAGCGGCTTACATCCTGTGAGAGGTGGCCCAGTGAGTATGACCAGTTGTTTGCTCCCAGTGAGTCCAAACAGGGGTACCCTTGACCTTCACACGCAATAGGTGGCTCTCTTGCATCTGTGTCCAATGAAGCAGAGAGACTCCCTTCGCCTCCCGATTGGACTGCTGTCACCCCCGGAGCTGCATCTACAGGTGCTTCTCCTGGAGTTGCTCCTGGTCACTTGCTGCCCCCACCCCAAATCAGCTGCTCCAGAAGAGCAGCCTCGCCTCTTCATTCCACACCAATGGCTACAGGAGGGTGGACTCAGGTGGCAACTGCCCTACAGTCTAGCGGCTTTTACCCGCGGTCTTCTGTGACGTCACTTCCCCTCCTCTCACTCACCTCGCTTCCAGTGGCAGCACCCGGAGTGTGAGAGCTAATTCAAACAAGACGTGGATGTTCGTGTTGAGGGAGGCGACAACCGCTTCTGGAAAATGTTAATGCTTTCCTGCTGGCCGCTGAGCCCTCTTGGAGGCCAGGTTCAAACGAAACTTCATCTGTAAAATGAGGGGTTGGCTGGTCCCTGTGAGCCCTTCTGGCTCCAACAGCCCCTGGCACTATGAAAAAAAAAAAAAAAAACCTGACAGACTCACACCTCCTCCCCCACCCCAGGGCCAAGGCAGGAGTTGACAGGGGCAGGGGCAGGGGCGGAGGGACACTTCTGGTTGGCAGTGGTGTTGTCCCAAATAAAGTGGCTGTGAACCAGTTTTTATTTTAGACATTGCAGCTGACAGATTAATTTCTATTTTATGGGATGCACTCTGAATAATTCCAAGAAAAAACACTCCATCAGCAGCTTCGCTGACGTCACCAACCGCCACAGCGGAGGCTCCAGCACCTCACACCTTAGCCTAGGGGCTATCTTCCAGTAGGCTTGCCCCAGGTGGGAAAGGAGGGTGTTATGTTTAGGGGCTTTGGTTGCCATGGAGACCACGAGTCTCCCTTTCATCCCTGTTCAGGAGGGTTGAGCTTCAGAAGGCTCTCACCTGCCTATCCCCAGTCTTGAACTCCCTGTAAGCCAGTTTCCAGGTCAGGCAAGTCCGTTGTTTCTAAAGGTACCTTGAAAGTAGATGGAACTCTGCTTCCTGGATAGACAGACAGACTTAATATGGGGAGTTTGGTCCTTACTGTTTCATAATTTGGGCTTGGGGCGGCAGATCTTACTGTACATGTATGTACTACGAGATTTCTCTGTTTGGATAGTCTTCTCCAGACCCTTAAGCTCGTTAGAAAACTGTCTTTCTCCCTCTGCCCTCTCTTCCTTCCCCCCTTACAGACAGAGAGGAGTGAGGCTTGCAGTCATTTCAGTTGTGAGGCCAAAACCACTGAACAGAAAAATATGTTTAGAGGAGGGGAGCCAGCAACGAGAGGAGCCACAGTGCAGACCCGCCGCGGCTTTAGGTCCACAAAGTTGGGCATTCTTGCCACACTGTTCTGTGTTATGAGAATCCCGGAACCTCCGTGCTGGAAAAGTGGCCTTATCCAGCCGCGGAGTCAATGTCAGTGAGTGACCTGTAAAACTGGAGGTGTCTGTTCGTGCCTTACCCCACTGGGCAGTCAGTTCCGTGTTCTCATAACTCGCTTGAAAAACAACCTTAACTGGGCGGTGGTGGCGCACACCTTTAATCCCAGCATTCAGGAGGCAGAGGCCGTGAACCTCTGTGAGTTCGAGGCCAGCCTGATCTACAAGGGCTAGTTTCAGGACAGGCTCCAGAGCTACAGAGAAACCCTGTCTCGAAAACCCTAAAAGTCCTTAGACAGATCTGAGATTGGTCTCTGAGACTGGACACGCTGTGTGTCCACCAACACAGGTCTGTCCTCTGGAGACCCATCCGGAGAAAACACAGAGTCCAAGAGAGCATAGACAGAAGTATTCACAGTAATTGCCATGTCGTCGTCCTCTGGCAAATAATACCCTGGATTCTCTTCAGCATTCATGATGCTTCCAGACTCTCTACTGTCCTGGCGGCCTGCCTATGGTCAATTTCCAGACTCTCTTTTACGCTGTGGCAGAGACCCAGACGCGATCCTTTAGAGAGCCGCGTTGCTGTGCTGGCAGATGTCAGGACAAGCCCAAACCCAGAGCTGCAAAACTCCATATGCAGATGTCACACCAGACATTAGACAAGGGGACACATCCTTTCCTGTCACTGAAGATGATCTGTAAGTGGCTGGCAGATGCTATGACATGTTAACTCTGGGAACCTCGTGTTATGCATCCTTCTGTGCATCCCTAGAAAATCTGAATATAATGGGAAATGATTTCCTCTTCATTCAGTGGCGTCTTAGTAGTAATTCCTCAAGATCCTGCCGTTTGTCAGGAGGAAAAGTTGCAACAAGAAGTGACTCATCATTACCCTCAAGGGTGTTAAACCAGATAATCTGCAAAGACCAACCTGGCCCAGATGGTCCTAAGCAGCTTTGGAAGAAAAAAAAAAAAAACCTCGCTGTAGATGATCAAAGGTGGAGGAAATGGCGGAAGTGTGGCTTCATGCCCCTGGTTTACAGATGGACAAACCGTCATTCATCTACCCAGTCATTCATGAAGCCATCCCTCCAACAAATACACTCACAGAACAGTGCTGCATACCAGCTAAGTCCAAGGAGAACCCAGTGTGAACATCAATGCAAGATGACGGGAGGCAAGGAGCTTGCTGGACGCTGGAATGAAGGCCTCTGGCTGAAGCATCTGGCCGTGGTGACTTAGACACCCAGCGCTGGCAGAAGCAGACACCAGGTGGAACACAGCGCAGAACTCTATCTGAGACACTATGCCATCACTGTGCATGACCAGATGACCCGTGGCAAGGCACATGCTGTGTTTCAGGGGACCCTGTCCTGACAGAATCCCACAATAGAACTTTGTCACCTCCCAGCCCCAGAAGTGGCCTCCTTTACCCACCTTGTCCAGGAATGGACCTTGCTCTGTCTTTGTTAGACCCTTGTGGAGACTCGAGGTTTATCTGGTCCGATCCTGTCTGTCCACTGTGCCTGGAAAGGACACTGGGTTGGTGGAAGGGTATAGCGGGGAGCCTAGTGGGGAGCCTATCCATATTCTAGGAAAGGAATTGGTAAGATGGGGACCTTTGGAGGTTTTCTATTTCTTTTCTTCCTTTCCTTTCCATTCCCTTTCCTTACTGCCTTTCTGTGTTGAAGATTGAACCCAGGGCCTGTAGCGTGCTAAGCAAGCGGTCTAGCACTGAGTCACAGGCTCAGTCAGGAGACTAAGGTACTGGTTATGCGACAGGCAGGTCAAGGTGCCCAGGGAGGACTCACCATGTGATGAGTTGAGGACAGGGGTACCTAACAAGTCTAACCTTGAGACCCAGGTCAACTTCACAGTCAAGGGAGCTTCCTACGCTCTTGGGCCACTCCCTTCCCCAATTCTGAACCCTGCTTGTTTTCTTTATTTTTCTGTTTTTGTTTTTGTTTTTCAAGACTGGGTTTCTCTGTAGCTTTGGAGTCTGTCCTGGAACTAGCTCTTGTAGACCAGGCTGGCCTCAAATTCACAGAGATCTGCCTGCCTCTGCCTCCCAAGTGCTGGGATTAAAGGCGTGCACCACCACTGCCCAGCCTACCCTACTTGTTTTCAAGAGGGTTCCATCAGCCTTTAAAAGACACCATCACTCCTTGTCACATACTAAATCATCCGTGGGTCCCTATACACTCCAGCCTCAGGTGGTTCATCTCTTGCTGTCTGGATCCCCCTTCACCTCTGGCATACGTTCTGTTCTTTCTAAGAGTGGGGAGCTAGATAATCAGTAGATACCATTCAGAGTCACTCTGGACCAAAAACATCTATGTGAATTCAAGCATCACCTCCAACAGGAAGCCTTCTCTGACTTCACAATGACCGTCTACCCAAGTACGAGGGTCTAGAGAAGGCTTGGCATTGGTCTCTTAGTCTTTGGAGACTTTTCCAGGAGTGGCCTCAAGGGTTAGTTACATGGAGGTATCCACCTCTCTCTCCGCCAACTATGAGTAATTTTCTTACCCAAGAACTTAGAGAAAATCTTGAACTAGAGGAAACCCTGTGCCACAGTGTGACTCTGAGACTCAGTATCTCAGCTATGAAGCCTGGGTAATTCTCCCCTCCACATAAGCCTTGGTTTTTGTTTTAGTTGCTTTTCTTTGTTCCTGGTATTGGTATTAGTAATTAATTTCAGGTGTTGATTATCTCCTGAGCATCGAAAGGTTAATTATAGCCTGTAGTTTAAGGCATATGGTTACCATTAACGACTGCATGTTCTTTCTCTTATTTTGTTGTTTTTAGGACTTTAATTGACACAAGTACATAATTTGGACCAGATGTAATGGTGCACACCTGTGATCCCTGACTTGCCTGCATATCAGAAGTTCGGGGCCAGGACTGACACTATAATGAGTTCAAAGCCAGCCTGAGCAGCCTAATATCCAACAAGAAACCTCGTCTCAAAAGACAAGTCTCAAAAAACAAATCAATAAAGCATCCACTTAATGAGTATAGGTGTGTGTATTTACCAGGCAGGCTGTTGCCATAGTGATGATAATGAACTTTCCCATCACCCTAAAGTGTCCTCCTGGCCCATGAAGAGGCAATTATTCATCGGCTTTCTGTCTTTGTGGATAAGTTTTCATTTCCTGGGAGTTTATGTAGCAGGATCACACACATGGATCTTTTTACACAACAAATTTCCTCTACAGCATGATGCCGTTGCTTGTGTCCATGGCTCCCCGCCCCCATTGTCTTTGTCATCTCTATTGTCCTCTCCCAGAGTGAAACCCAATAGCCTAAGCAGAGGAAGGACAGTGAGGCTGAAGGCTGTGACCTGACTTTAGGTCTACTGAGGCCCACAGAGACCTTTGGAGGGCCTGAATCCAGGGTGGGGTTTGAACATCTTGCTGTTCTTTCTGCTGTTGGCTTGGTCACTATGGAGGCAGGAAGGAGAGCCTCCACATTCTGATTTTCCTCATGTGGCAGGAGAGTATTTGATACTAGAGAGTCCTTTAGGTGCTCATTTTCCTTGTCTGGACAGTGACCAGTGTCCCCCAGGTCTCCTTTGGAGCATCCACAGTTGGTTTCAATTAATATCATCCTGGTGCTATGATCTGTACCCATTTGCCCACAGAAAGTTTCTGGGCAATGCCAGGGTCCTCCCATTCCCAAGCCATTTCCAGCGCATTCTCTAGGAGAATGTTCCTACCCGGCTCCAGAAAGTCACCTAATACTGCCTATAGACCTACGAGGCAGACGGTAGTTTCCTGGCTATGATGGCGCTCGAGCTGTGGAATGAGAGCCAGAGCCCTGTTCCTAGTGGCCTTTGGTCTCTGGCCTCGAAGCAATTCCCAGAGATGTAATTGGCTTTCCTAAATCTGATGATAGAGTATTGGATATCAATAGACCACAGGCAAGCTATTTTCATCCGTCACTTCAGACAGGAGCATGAGGCCAGGCTTCTGACTTTCCTGCCACGCCACTCAGGATGAGCTCACTCTACTAGCCCAGGAGTACTGGCTGGGGCCAGACAATCTGTGTGAGACCTCCCAGGGAAAGTTCTAGGAAGCGAGGATGTCAGCAATTACGGCCATGTGCCTGGACCAGAGCTGGCCAGCAGCGGGATCAGGAGACCTGGGAACGGTCCCAGGTTGGCCTCTTCCTGGCGAGAGAACACTGGGCACATAACTCCAGCAGTCTATATCTCAATTTCCTTGCTTGCCAGGAAGAGCCCGAAACAGATGACGTGGTTGCCATTAGAATTCTGCAATGAGGCCTGAGCCCTGTTCTTCCGGTCTCATGTTAGAGCCTGGCTCATTGTGTAGTGTGGTCAAGGTGAGAGCCCCCAGCCTGTGGACGCGTAAGGTTCAGACTTCCCATCTAATGACCTTATCTACTTGCCTAAGCTTAGGACCAAAGTCACTTCCTCAGCTGAGGCAGAATAATGGCGTGAATGCTGTGGGACTTTCTTGTCTTCACACTCCCCGGCAGCCACTCCCTCGACCTTAGCACTCAGCACTGCCATGCCAGATCTACAGGCTGCCCCTCCTTCACAGTCTATGAGATAAATAAAGGGGAGGGGGACACGGTGCCATCCATCACCCGTGAGTCACCAAGTCACCCCACGGCCGCCCAGGGAACACTCATGGAACAAACGAACGAATGAGTGAATGAATGGGCCGAGGGATGGATGATGAATGAGTGGGTGAATGAAAGGCAGAAGGAAACCCAAGTGAGACATGCCTGCTTGCTAGCTTGATACCATGTGTCTGTGTGTTGTTGTTGCTAGGTGGGGGAGAGGCCAGGATTAGTCCCCAGCCAGCCAAGCAAGCGGGAACCCGATGACTGCCAGGAAACCTCCCGCTCATCACAGTCTGCCCTCTCTAGAGCAGCAGAGAACCCTGGAATCATGGAACATTTGTTCCAAGCAAAACCCTATTATTTAAGCCACACCCATTCTCCAAGGTGACGTAAAAGCTGGACAGGTTCAGCTCCTGCCCCCATCCATCATGGGAATGATTGATTTTCCCAGAAAAAAAAAAAAAGGATCTCTGAGCAGGGAGAGGGAGCAAGACTGTTCCTCCCAGACCTGCCCTGCTCGGCACAGTGAAGGGAGCTTTCTGAACCCTCAGATGGCAGCTCACGCTGGACCGGGCCATGGCATTATGTAACCAGGCCATCGGCTCCAGGAATCACCTCCGTTGGCCTCTGCTCATCCCGGAGCGGTTTCCAGCTATTTCCTATGGAGGGAGGTTTTGCTGAGCACAGGATTTTCTGCATTTTCCATCCATTTGCTATTAAAGAAAAGCAGGAGACAAAATATAAAACCCTTCCTTTCGAATGCCAGAAATCTTCCAGCCGCAGAGACGGGCACAGCCAGAGCTACGTGCCGCAAGTCCCAGGAGTCTTTGCGCCTCAGTCTCGGAGCAGGAGCCAATCCCAAGGGGAATTCTGCTCTCCTAACTGACTCGTCCCTTAGGGTAGGGCTGGGATGGAATGCTGAGGCTTCAGGATAGAGTTAAGCCTCCGTGACTCCAGGAGGAAAAGGGAGGGAACCGGGCCAGCAAAAAGAGCATTGCTAACTCTGCAGGTCAGCTGCATTTAGACGAGCTAAGGTTGCTTTGGGCAGGGTGGATCTGATACAAGACCCTGGTAATTCTCCTTCTTAATGAATTAATTAGTTTTACATTGTGCTGCCACCGAGCCACACCCCAACCTCATCTCTCTTAATGCAGCCTCAACACGAGGATGGAGGAGAGAGGTACTGAGAGCGTACTGGGTAGCCCGTGAATCCCAGGCCCTTGGAAGGGGGTCAAGGTTAATTCATAAAGTCAGGAACCCAGACCAGAACCATTAAGCATTTGCCTGGGCCCTGACCCAGGTAATGTCTTTAGCTTATGGCATACTGCCTGCCACAGTGGACAGGCCAGAGCTCTGATGCATGTTCCCCACTGTGCTGAGTTTCTGGGGACAGGGACCACCTCTTTGTACTTTTGCTCTGCCCCGGGCACAGTGTGCCTTCAACAGAGACTTCATTAGAGCATGTCTTGCACACATCCTGACCACCAGACAGGCATCCGAGCTCCTGCTTGGGGCACCAACACAGCAGAGACAACTATACACAAGTAATTTTGGCAAAGAAAACACACAAAAATGGAATTTTGATTATTTTGTTGGGCTCACTTTCCGAGTCAGGGTAGTTTTCATGTTGATTTATCTATGGGGCATTTTCTTCTAGGTCCATGACAACATTCAAGGGTTCCTCTCTACATTGCTTAGGAAACCTTCAATAGGGGTGTGTGTGTGTGTGTGTGTGTGTGTGTGTGTGTGCGCGCGCGCGCGTGTGGCCATCCCTTGGCATCTGTGGGGCATTAAGTACAGCCTTCTACCCAGGTTGCCAAACTCTACAGATGTCCAAGTTCTTTCTCTACAGTGGCATAGCTTTTATGCAGAACCGACATACCGCTACTGTACACACCAACCATCTCTGGGATTACTGATAATGCCGAATATAATGGAGATACTATATTATTGATACAATGCATACTTTATGGAAAAGTGGCATGTTCAGTAGAGATGAGACATTATAAAAATCTTTTCGATCTACAGTGCCTCTGAAGATAAAGAACCCAAGGATGTAGGAGGATGGCTGCGCACACAAACGCCAAACGCACAAAGGCCACACTGACCACTTCTGAAGAGAAACTGATAGTTAGGGAGCATGAAGCCAAAGCTGGCTTGGGTTATGGCCAGCTGCTTAAACAAGTGGAGGTTTGAAGAAATTGATCTATTCTGAGCCTGAGAACCCTTTGCCTGCTCTTCCAGGAATTCACAGACCTACTTGGTATTTGAGGGCAGGTGTTATTCTGGGTGCCTGGGATGTATCAGGGCACAAAATGAGTTCTGTACAGTATGTGCATCCATCTACTAAGGACCAGAGAAATATGCTAAATGATAAACGTCCTTCGTGCGGAAAGCTGATGGTGGATTAGAGAGGGCCACATGCTAGGGGCAAGGAAGAGGCAACCAAGAATGAAGACACTGGGGGTGCTGAAGTGAAGGCCGATACAATGCCAATTCTGATATTTGCAGACGTGGTGATCTGACGTGTTGTTATCGCAGCACGCAGGAAGCTAATGCGGGAGGAGGATCATAAATCGGCGATCAGTCCGGGCAGCACGGAGAAATCCTGCCTCACAAACAACTGACCTGGCACAGTGATTAGGAGCACAGATTCTGGAGTCAGATGTGTGTTCAAATCCCATCATGAATGAATGATGTACCTTTGGGGAGCATGAACTCCGTTTGTGCTTCGGTTTCCGAATCTGTCAAATGAAGATGACAAAGCAGTAGCTGCTCCTATAGGAACACTAAAGGGATTGGATAAGATGACACAGCCTGTTCTCTTGTGACGGCCCTGACACCTAAGGAAAGCTATAGAAGTATTGAATAAGAGCAATATGAAGTAATGGCCAGTCATCAGCCGCTGTAGGAACCCATTCATGCAAGCGTGAGTCTAGTGATGTAACTACTGCTATTTATCTGTCCCCTCCGTTTACGGGTGAAAGAAAGGAGGCAAGGTGTCCCTCAGAGCATCTGGCACATTTTTCCTGAATCTACAGAATGCGTAGAGCAGCCTACCAGCCCTGGTATTTTTTTAATTTTTTTAAATTGGTATTTTTTAAATTGATTCTTTGGGAGTTTCACATCAAGCACCCCAACCACGTTCATTTTCCAGTTCTTCCGTGTTTTGCCTTCACCCTTGTAGCATCTCCCACAGAAAGAAAATTAAGAATACAAAACAAAACATTTTGTTTCAACATCTTTCCTGCCTCTCTGAAATATATTCGTTTGCTGTAGTGGCCTTGGGAGCTGTGATGTGTCACGCAGTAGACCCTTTGGCTTCAATAGCTTTACTTGCAAGTGTTCATTGCAATGAGTTGTTGGTCTGGTTCAAGGTCTCTGGCTTCTGGTACTAGATCCTCATAGAAACTTCTCTCTGATAGCCTGTTGTTGACTTGAGTCATGGAAATCCCATGGCTATGGTTCTGCAGGACCTTACCCCTCCAACAGGGTAGAAGCTGGGGTGGACCAACTCAAAGCCCTGGATGTAGGCCTGGGTGGTAGCTGAGTTTGTCAGTCTGGGCCTCCACCAGGCAAGGGTTAGGGCCAGCTCTTCCCTTGCACCCAGTGAGAAAGGGCATGCCAGTTCTCCAAGGGCCATGAAGGGTCATGGCCAGCTCTCCCACACCCAGAACTTTTCCCATTGGGGAAAGTTTGGAGCGGGGAGGGCATAAGTCTTCCACTGAAGTGGCTGCTGAGGTGCAGGAGCAGTTCTCCAGTGCCCAGGCCCTTAGGGCCAACTCTCCTATGGCCTCAGGTGGTAACACGACCCACAGATATCAACACAGACCCTGACTGCAGTAGGACCAGGGACCCACACATCCCCAGCTGCAGCTCAGGCTCAGATATCACCATGACCCTGGGTGACCACGCAGGCCACTCAGATTAGTATGGCCCCAGTGGTAGCATGACCCTTGGATATCAGCATGGCCTCAGGTAGAGGCACAGGATCATGGGAATCCCTATGGCTTTCAGTTCTAACTCAGACCATGGACATCGACGCAGGCTCCATCTGTGGTAGAGTCGCAACCCAGACATGGCCCTCAGCGGCAGCTCAGGCCGGATGTTTCCATGGCCTCAGGTGGCCACACAGGCCTCTCAGGTTAGTTTGGCCCCAGTTGCAGTGTGACCCTTGGACATCAGTATGGCCCCAGGTGGCTGCTCAGATCAGTGACACCTGCACGGCCCTCCGTGGCAACATGGGCCATAGACATCAAAACAAACCCTGCACGGCCCTCCGTGGCAACATGGGCCATAGACATCAAAACAAACCCTGCACGGCCCTCCGTGGCAACATGGGCCATAGACATCAAAACAAACCCTAGCCGTTGCAGGGTCACTAACCCAGACATGGTCCCCGGCAATAACACAGGCTCAGACATCAAGTGGCCCCAACTGGCAGCACAGGCTTCTCATGTCAGCCGGATCCTCACTAACTTGGTGTCTCCATTTCCGCTTCTCTCCACAGTGCGCGGACCACTCCGCTTCTCCTTCTCTCCCATTTCTCCACCACGTACCTGTGCAAGGCAGTGTTGCTCACCAGGCGGACCTGTGGCTGGCTTCGGCCCATCCAGGGTGCCCCGAGTCCCATTCTTTAAAAATCAACCACGGACTTGCCTTTTAACCTTGAACAAGTCATGTGACCTTGGCAAGCCTTAGCTCCTCGTCTCTAAAGTGAGAAGCCTTGGCCGAATGATCTGCCACAACCAGGCCATGTTCAGAGCAGAAAGCAAAGTGTACCCATTTAATTCTCACACCCCTGTAAGCTGGATCTGTGGCTTGCCTCTTTTGTAGGTGAAAAAAACTGAAGCACAGACAGGTAAGAAGATCGTCCTCCCCAACATGTTCCTCCTATAGTGCCACCCAGTCCAAGATCAATGAAAACACACACACACACACACACACACACACACACACTGAGATCACTTGCCACCAACTCTGATATCCTCAGTTTCTTCC